>NC_139143.1:130681795-135481795 GCF_964270905.1 Leucopleurus acutus
GACCTTTAATAATTGTGAGAGTCTTTCATCAGAACTCAGTTCAATGTGTTATTTTTTAATATAATTTCAAGGGAATTATATAAAGTTCACTGTTGTGAAAGGTTATTTTGGAGAAAATTCACAAGCAACAAATACTGTGCAAAGGGGGTTGTAGACATTTGTATATCCAAGGAGTGTTACAACTTTTGAATCTTACATTTTGCATGGATTTGGGCAATGTCTGAAATTTAAACAAAGGAAAAATATATAGTTTATTAATTCTTTAATGAAGATAGAGTTTAAAGGCTGAAGCCTGAGGAACTACCAAGACACCTGTTGAACTGTAAAAGATACATGTGGAACACATACAGCGATGCAAAGAATTAAAACGATGTTAGAAGGAATAGTTCTTGACAGGAATAGAATAAACACCAGTATCACAACTCTGGCTAAGGATTCCTTAGGGAAAGATTTGTAAGGTATATGAGAACATGTTTCAATAACTACCTAAAAGTATGAATTACTTCTGTTCATCCTAAATATTCACCGATGAAACTTGAAAGCACTAAACAGTCAGTAATTTTTAAGCTTTTATTAACTATAGCATGAGAATCTATTTAAGATGAACTAGTATATAGTCAAATGGAAAAATTTACAATGGGGTCAAAACAAGAAAAATTTAACCTTCTGCCATCAACACCAGGCCTAGAATAAGTGGAAACATTAAACGTCAGCTAACCTACAGATTTTTTTTGTCCTATTAACAACAAGAAGAAATTGGCTTGACATTTCTAATTATTAGGAAATTAACAAATTGTTTTAGTATCATGGTGATATATAGAAACAACTACTCTTGAATATTGATAGATTTGGAGTTGACAACCTTGGAGGATTTTATGCATTCTTATAGTGGTAAATAGCATGGTTATTCCTGTGTTATTTTACAGGATTGGCAAATAGGAATCATATCTTGATATACATTAACAATCTTAATAATTCTGTTTCAGTTCTTATTTAGCCACTCTCTAATTTAATTAACTTTGTTAAAATTACTTGCATAGGGATTAAAAGTGTCTGATGGCTTTTTTTTTGTTTGTTTGTTTGTTTGTTTTTTTGTGGTACGTGGGCCTCTCACCACTGTGGCCTCTCACACTGTGGAGCACAGGCTCCGGACACGCAGGCCCAGCAGCCATGGCTCATGGGCCCAGCCACTCCGCGGCATGCGGGATCCTCCCAGACCGGGGCACGAACCCGTGTCCCCTGCATTGACAGGCGGACTCCCAACCACTGCGCCACTAGGGAAGCCCCTGATGGCTATTTTGAAGAGCATTCACCATCAAGAGGAAGAAATTGATAGGACAAATTTTGTTGTGAGGGCTACAAATATATTTTTCCCTAGGAATGATGGGCTTTCTATATAGTATACTATTTATTCATTTTCTCTCTGAATCTACTACATGCTTTATACTACATAAAATGAAGAATGTATTCTTGAAGCCAAGAACATGTGCATTTTTCTACCATTAGGCTAACTTATGGTTTTTAATCATTTTTCAATCTTTGAACAGATCTTTGACTGGAATTATGTGAGTGGATATTTTTGACATTACAATTGGCAGGAAAAATAAATTTAGGTTTTGTTTTTCCCCCTCCATGCACCCATAGTAAACATAAGAAAATGAAACAAGTAAAATTATATGCAAATAAGCACACTCACAAAGATTTTCCTCAACTGAGGTTTGCCTTGTTATAGGAGTTCTAAATGCAGAGCAGAAGAAGTATCAGTGTTACTGAAGGATTTTATAAAGGATTTTCAAAAAGTTTGTACCTTTCTCAAAGCCACAAGAACATTACCAGTCTACAAATGGGAGGTAATGAAATCAAGGATTATGAGATGTAAAATGTAAATATTTATGACTTCTTCTCTGCTGAGGTGATGAATCAAGCACAGTAAAATATTCAGCCCTAAGTTTTAGCTCAGGTTTTGCAGCTAAGCTAAAGCTGTCTCCAATCCAATTTTATACCTATGTAGGATTCCTTTCAAATAGCAGTGGTGATCCCCCAAAGTTAATCTTCAGTGTTTAGCCAGTTTATCTCTTGCTGAGACAGAAACAGTTGCACATACTTTTGAGGATATGTTTCAATGCAACTTTTGAAACAGCCCCTTCATGAAAATGAAATTATCCAGTAACACCTGATATGACGTAATGTGACTTATCCAAGTGTACTCAGAAGATTTAGGCAAAAACAAGAGGGGATTATGATGTCTAGAAATTAAAAAATATATATATGTGTTTAGCTATAAATTGGCATACCAAACAATTCCACACTTGGACAGTCATGCAAAGTATTATACACTAATTGAGCAGGAAATAAAGTATCATAAAGCTACTTTTATATTTCCTAAAATCCCAAATTGCTAACAGAGGCAATAAATGCCAAAACTTTTGCAGTAATCCCACAAATATAAGCAAATTCATGGGCATCAGCAGGAAATTTGAGACAATCAGACTATACCTCAGTTGTGCTTCTTTCTTCTCATCATGTCTTAGTACTCAAATCAAATCTCATGAATAATTTGGGAGTCTAATCTAATACAATCCTGATTTTTAATGTTTAGGACATTATAAAATATGTCTGTTGTCTAGCCTGTACTTTACCCAGACTAATAAAACAAGGGGCCTTATCCATTTTTACGCACATTTCTTGTTTATTCTTTTTTACAGATTGCATTATGTGTCATATTAGAAGCACAAGTTTGAAAAATGTCAAGCCATTTCTTTCCTTGCACTCAAATTTAAAGATCAGATGTATTTGAATTAAATCAAAATGTTTTATTTTGCTTAGTCTTTGTTTTATAACTATTCAACTATAAAGAAATTAAAAGTAATATGAGAATGTGAATAAGGTGAAAACATATACTTATTAGATTATTCAGGGTGTAAGTAGAATGCAGAAGCCATTCCAGTTGTTTTAACAAATATAATTTAACAGAAATAATTGTTAACTAGGTATTGAACACTGAGAAGACAAACCGGGAACAATACTAAAGTGTCACAAGGCAGCAACTGCAGGAAGCAGAACCATCCCTGTGACTGGGAGAACAAAAGGAAGAGATAATAATTTTTAAAACTCACAGGTTTAGAGGAGGGTTCCCTTGGAGCTAAAATTCAGACATTTGAGAAAGAGCCTGAGGTCAAAGAGATGTCCTGTGGGTCTGACAGACAGACCTTGGAGGAACATGCCTTAATCATTTGATACTGATGTGGTTAAGAGACTCAAGCCTAGTTTGGTTACTACTAGTGGGGAGAATGTAAGCTGCAATCAACTACCACTGTGAAGAAGGGTTGGGGGTGTTACTAACAGGAACAGAAAGCAATTAGGAAGCACGTAATCAGAGCTAAGCCTTCTTCCCACCGCTGTGTAATCTTTCTGGTGCCCTCTATTGGCAGAGCCTAACGGGAAGAGCAACTGGAAAAGCAGGAATAAAGTTTGCCCATCTCAGATCCAGTATTACAAAGATTTTAGAAAGATGACTTTGAAGCTGTGACCATTATGCCAATACTCAAAAACTCAGATGAAATGGGAAAATTCCCTAAAAGACACACCTACCAAAGTTCACTCAAAAAGAAAAGGTAATCTGAATAGCTCTTTATGCACTGAAGAAATTAAATTTGTAAAGTAAAACTTTCCCACAAAGCAAACTCCAGAACTAGATAACTTCACTGGAAAATTCTTCCAAATATTTGAAGATTAAATAATACCATTCTACACAATCTTTTCCAGAAAATTAAATAGGAGGAAATTCTTCCAAACACATTCTATGAGGCCAAACAAGAAAAGGATTTTAAAAGAAAATTTCAGGCCAACATCTATCGTGGACATAGATAGACACAAATATTCTTAACAAAATGTTAGCAAATCAAAGTCAACTATCTATAAGAAGGATAATACATGATGACCAAGAGGGATTTAAACAAAGGTAATATAACATTCAAAAGTAAACCAATTTATTCTCTATACTCACCAACTAAAAAAAAAATGACCATAGGATCATCTCAGTGGAAAGAGAAAAAGCATTTGACAAAATCCAACATTTATTCCTGTTAAAAACTCAGCAAATCAGGAATAGAACGGAATATCCTTAGCCTGATGAAGGGTATCTATGAAAAGCTATGCAGCTAATTTCATATTTAATTGTGAGAGACAATGAATGCTTTCACTCTAAGATTAGGAACAAGACAAAAATGTCTCACCAATTATTTTTAACATTGTGCTGGAAGGTTCAGCCAGTGCCATACATAAAGAAAAAGGAAGTAAAAGTCATCCAAGTTTGAAAAGAAGACATAAATCGTTCTTTTTCACAGATAATATGTTTTTCCACATAGAAAATTCAGTGGGGTATACAAAAATAAAGCTATGAGAACTATACTATGTAAGTTTATCAAGGTTGGAGGATACAAGATCAATATACAAAAGTAAATTGCATTTCTATGTCCCAACAATTAAAAATTGGAAATTAAAATTTAACAAATCAGTGTATGTTGCAATAGCATAAAATAATATAAAACATTTAGGGATAAATCTGATCAAAAAACCTCAAAACTTGTAAACTGAAAATTATAAAATGCTGCTGAGAGGAATGAAAGAAGACCTAAATAAATGGAGACATACAGCTTAATTGCCTGAGAAACTCAATATGGGTAAAACATCAGTTTTCCCCAAATAGGTGTCTAGCTTCAATGCACTCCAGTCAAAATTTCCACAAGCCCTTTTCTAGAAATTGACAAGTTGATTCTAAAATTAATCTGGTAATACAAAGAATAGCCAAAACAACTTCAAAACGAACAAAGTTGGTTGCAAACAAAACTTGACTTAAAGACATTTTAAAACTGTCATTACCAACAGCATGGAACTAGCATCAAAACTGACAAATAGATCAAGGGAACAAAATATCAATAGGCAGTCTAGAAATAGACCATCTCATAAGTTGACATCTGATTTTTGAAAAAGGTGCAAAGGTAATTTAGTGAAGAAAGGACAATTTTTTTCATCCTTTGGTGTTAAACCTACTGAATATTCATATGCTAAATAAACGAACGAACTTTGATTTTTTTCCCTTAAACGATCAAGAAAAAAATAATTCAAAATAAGTCATAATTCTTTTTTTAATATATATATATTTATTCATTTATCTATTTATTTATTTTTGGCTGCATTGCATCTTTGTTTCTGCACACGGGCTTTCTCTAGTTGTGGCGAGCGGGGTTACTCTTCGTTGTGGTGCGTGGCCTTCTCATTGCAGTGGCTTCTCTTGTTGCAGAGCACAAGCTCTAGGCCCACAGGCTTCAGTAGTTATGGCACACAGGCTCAGTAGTTGCAGCTCACAGGCTCAGTAGTTGTGATGCATGGGCTTAGTTGCTCCGCGGCATGTGGGATCTTCCCGGACCAGGGCTCGAACCTGTGTTCCCTGATTTGGCAGGCAGATTCTTAACCATTGCACTACCAGGGAAGCCCCATAGTCCTAAATGTAAAACCCAAAACTATAAAACTTCAGTAGGATTTTTGTTGTTGTTATTGTTAAGCAAAGATGTCTTAGATACAATATCAAAGCATGACATTTAAAAGGAATCTTTGAAAAGTTGGACTTCATAAAATTATATATTTTTTGCTCTTCTAAAAATACTGTTGATAGAATTTTAAAAAGCCACAGACTTGGAGGAAATATTTGTATATTACATATCTGATAAAGAATTTATATCCAGAATATGTAAAGAACACTTAAAATTCAATTATAAGTAAATGAACAAACATTGTAAGGATAGAACAAAATATTTGACTAGAGACTTCACCAAAGAGACTTATTATCTGGAGGAAAACATTGATTTTTGAAACAAAAATTTTAAAGAGGTATATACCTGACATGTAAGAACAATATATTAGGCTCCAAAGACAATGTGTGAGAAAAATATGCTGTGAAAATGAAATCAAGTGAAAATTATTTTTTTAGGTAAATCAGTAAAGATGTTAAACTATTTCTAATTTAAAAATCACTGTGGTATATATACTGTACGAGTTCAAAAAATTTTCTGTAATTTGCAAGTCAAAATATTTCCTATATGTGTAAGATGAATATTTGGTGATGATGATGTCAAGTTTTATGAGAGAATTCCTTGAAGTGTCAAGATGTCTGAGACACCTCCTGTGTAAATGTTGTTGATTCTGAATGCTGTCAGCTAATTCTTCTCCACATCTGCTTATCTCTGGATCAGAATCACACAGGGTGCCTATTAAAGTCCAGATTTATCAGCTCCACCTAAAATCCTCCCCTCTTATGGCAGCCTGTTTATGTTGCTCTATTTGGTATTCCCAGCCTCAACACCTATGTCTGCAACATGATGATGCTCAACAAATATGTGCTTCTTGACTGAATAAATCCTCTTCCATTTATACCTCACAATTTTCTTTTCTAATAGGTATTTTTGCAATGGGAATTCAATCTGACCAAGAATTGTATGCCAGGACATTCTTGGGTATTTCACCATCTAAAGCTACATTGTATAGTAGATATATATTAGGGTTTCAGAAGTAGGAGTCTGACTCCAAGAATCTTAGAAGCTGTGCTAGCCCATTTTATATGGGTTACCACCATTTCTGAAAACACAATATAGCTTCACCACATTTTACCAAATTTTACCACATTTTAGAGGTATAATTGACATACTAAAAGCCTTACATATTTAGATTATACAATTTGATATTTTGACATATGTATATTCCCATAAAGTCATCAGCACAATTAGAATAATTAACCTATCCATCACTCCCAAATGTTCTTTCATGGTCTTTTGTAATCCCCATCTCCTCCCTCCCCACCCTAGCTTCACAGGAAACCATTAACTTATTTTCTGTCATTATAAATTAGTTCGCACTTATATATATACATACATACATATATATAATTTTATATAAATGGCATGATAGAGTGTTTTCTCTTTTTAGTCTAACTTATTTCAGTCATAAAAATTAATAGAGATTCATCCATGCTATTGTGAGCATCAATGGTTCATTTCGTTTTATTACTGAGTAGATTTCATTGATTGGATATGCCACAGTTTTTTAATTAATGTATCTGTTGATCTTTTTCTCCAAATTCTAACACAAAGAAAGCTGCTACAGACATTATATACAAGTCTTTGTTTGAATACATGATTTCTTTTCTTTTGGGTTAAATACTTGATTAGAATGGCTGAGTCATATGGTAGATTTACCTCTGACTCTTTAAGAAACTGCCACATGGTGTTTGTACCATTAAATAAGTGGTACATTATATAAACAATTGTACCATTTATATTCCCATCAGAAATGTGTGAGAGGTCCAGTTCTTCCAGGTATTCACTAATACTTGGTGTTATGGATTGCACATTCATGTCCACCCAAAATTCATATGTTGAAACCCTCTCCCCAACATGATGTATTAGGAGGTTGGGCCTTTGGAAGTCTCCACCCTCATGAATGGGATTAGTTCCTTAATAAAAAGGACCTCAGAGAGCAATCTTGCCCTCTTTTTACCATATGAGGATACAAGGAGAAGTCAGCAGTCTGCAGCTCAGAAGAGGGCTCTCATCAGAACCCGACCGTGCTGACACCCTGATCTCAGCCTCCAGAACTGTGAGAAATAAATATCTATTTTTCATGTGCCATCTGGTCTATGGTACTTTGTTATAGCAGTTCAAACTAAGACAATCTGTATAGCCAGTATTCAGTTTCCTCCAATCTAAAGTGTGTAGTGGAGGTCAATTGTGAATTTAATTTGCATTTCCTTGATGATTAATGATCTTGAGCATATCTCTATATGCTTATTTGTACATATATTCATCTGTCTTAAAATTGAAATATCATATCTATTCATGTAAGTTTTATTTTATTCTTTGCACGAAAAGAAGTTTGAACCAGACTATCTAAACTATATATTTCTTCCTACACTGTGGCAATAACGCACATGGAAAAGAAGAACTAGTATGAATACAAGTGATGTGTTCCTTCCCCATCACTCCTCCTTCTTTCTCCCCAAGCCCATCACATACATGTGAGGACATACACCTCTTCAATCACTCTGTAACCAGTCTGTCACTTTGAAAGCTCAACGTTGCTCCCCTGCTTTGCAGCACTATTCACACCCTGCCTAAGTCAATCATAGGGAATCACGAAGTCCACAACGCAGTATCCCTTACATCTGTCAAAAGAACAAGAAAAAACAGGACTGCACATCTTAGGAAAGACTCTAGTTAAGGTCAAAATCATTCAAAATCACTTGCACTGTATTTTTCTTAAACTCCTTTTTGAACATGCAGAGCCAAGTGTGTTCAAGGTGTAGAAAAGCTTCCCGTTCACTCCCTAACTGTGTCATGTTTAGGAGTGGACAGAAATACTTCACCTTTTTTACAGCTTATAGGAAAAGATTTGAAGATAAGGATTCGATACCTACAAAGGAAAAGCTTTTTCTAAAACTGCATTTAATACTACGTATGTCTATCAAGTGAAACAATTACTGACAAAGACAGACATCTGATATTGTCATTTATCTGAAAAACAATCTAAAAGACTAGCTGTATTTCCATGTAGAGAATTTAAATGAACATTATATAAAGTGGCTAGAGATACACAAACATAATTTTGTGAATAAAAGTTCTGAAATTTGTTGAAACAACAGTCTGCTATTTTTTTAATGAAACATTATTTAAATGGTTAATATCTGTGTTTTTCAAAATGATTTTGAATAGATAGAAACTAGCCAACTCAAGCAGGCTCATAGGTTTTGTCTTTCAGTTCTATGAATAAGCAATTTTCCTTTCAATCTTCTCATCCCATTGAGTTTGGTAAGTATAAAACTACCATGTGTAAAAGAAGATAGCTAGTGGGAACCTGCTGTATAGCACAGTGAGCTCAGCTCTAGGCTCTGTGGTGACCTAGATGAGTGGGATGGGTGGGGTGTGAGGGAGGTCCAAGAGGGAGGGGATGTATGTATACATATAGTTGATTCACTTCATTGTACAGCAGAAACACAACATTGTAAAGCAACCATACCCTCAATTAAAAGAATAAAAAAAGAATTTCTAGTTATAAGTTCCAAAAGAAGAATCCTCCTTCCAAGTTTTGTCATCTGTGTTTACAATTTCTTTGTAAAAATCTACAATTTTTAAAGTTTCCTATAACAGAAAATACAACATGATTTCCTTAATGTATTTATTACCTTAACTAGGCCATTATTGTCAGGACAAAATAATTTAAGTACAGCTAAGTTAGTAAAATAATAAATTTCATTTTTAAAAATTGAATTGCTTAATCCTATAATGTTTCTACCATTTTGTGAGAATAGACTATCATGAATATCTGATTAATGCTCCGCTTCTTTTCCATAAGAAAAAAAAATCTATGTATCACATAGATTGAATGTTAACATAATTTCAGGAGTATGAATTTGGGTCCATGGAACCCATGTAAACTAGCTCCAGGACTACCACATCTGGAAGGGCTCCCAGATGTGGTGATGAAGTGTATTTGGAGGGGGGGCAGGGAGGAAGATAGGACTAAAATCTAGCTTGCACTCAGATCGCCAACTCTTATGACGGTGAAAATGTTTATAGTAATAACCTAATTTGTAATTCACACAAAATCACAGTATATGCTACAAGAAATCATAACTACCTCTATAATAATTTTCTTAATAATAAAGTTGTTCTCATTTACTCATTAGTTTAAAATTATATTTTGACCCAGGTAAGATTTCAAGTTACATAAACAGTCAAGATAGAGCAGTTTTGACTTTCTTCAGGGTCAGTTCCATGTTTATTTTAGTTCTGTTATTACAGTAGAGTAACTAGTCTATGGAAGATAATAATAAGCCCTCATTGAATTAAGTAACCAGTGTGTGTGTGTGTGCGTGTGTGTGTGTGTGTGTGTGTGTAATGCAATTCAAACCAAAGTCCTATATCTTCTGTAAATCCAGATCTCTTCTTTGTGATATGTAAATTACTCATTGCTTATGTAATAATTTGTGCATTTTTTCTTGATCTAGAATTTCCTACATCTTGAATAATGCTATACAAATAAGAATTTTCAACCTGTGTATTCAACGTATTTGCCATAAATTCTAAAAGTACTGAAATTTTTCCTTTTGGATTCCTCCCCTTGTTTTCAAATTATAGTAATTAGGATTTACAATGTTACAATATACAGATTAAGTTTATTCATTTCTACACGAACAAATTTCACCCAGTTCCATTTAACTAGGTCCATGAGATAGTGGGTAATGGAAATGGAATATAAAAATAATTACCGGGCTTCCCTGGTGGCGCATTGGTTAAGAGTCCCCCTGCCGATGCAGGGGACACAGGTTCATGCTCCGGTCCGGGAAGATCCCACATGCCATGGAGTGGCTAGGCCCGTGAGCCATGGCCGCTGAGCCTGCGCGTCTGGAGCCTGTGCTCCGCAACGGGAGAGGCCACAGCAGTGAGAGGCCCACGTACAGCAAAAAAATAATAATAATTAAAAAAAAATAAACAACAACAAAAATAATTACCACTGGGGAAGTTTTGCTTTTACATTGCACAACATAATTGTCCATAAATGTAATTCTTTTGCTACTGATATAAAAAAAAAAAAACCTTCAGTATAACATAAAAGTTCATGAACACATTTTGTATAAAAATAATATGTGGCTTATTTCTGGGCTTTAAAAATCTCAATGAATCAGTTTGTGTCCAAATATTAAGTGAAATATCAAATATATATGTCATAAATGAAATGGAAAACAGTCTTAAAAGTAAAGAATAAAGAGCAGAATACAATTAAAAGGAAATGATTAACTACATGGGAAGTTATACACTTGGCACCTACTGTAATAAAATTAGTATATTGCTTATTTCTGTAAAGACGTTGCGCTACAAAATCTTAGGTGAGATAATATGGGAAAGAATAGTATTTCTTTGTTTTCTCTTCTCTTTAAAACGCCATCATCCTTTCAATTGTAAGTGTCCTTTAGCATTATAGCCTCTGTCTTCTATTTATAAAATGCTTTTAACAGGTATCTGTTGATGTTGCTATCCAGCCTCTATTCATTCTATGTTCAGTCATATCACCTCAAATATTCTCTGAGAAAATATTCCTTCCCCACTCTCTACCTGCATGTACTTTGAGAGAATTATAATAAGGTAATGACACATCAGACTTCTGGGATGCAGCTAGAGCAGTGTTTTAAGGGAAATGTTTAGCTTGAAGTGTATGCCTTTAAAAAACAAGCAAACAAAGATGTTAGAGATCTAAGGACCTTAGAAGCTAAGCTTCTAGCTCAATGTGACAGAAAAAGAAATGTAAAGCCCATTTCAAAGAAAATAGAAGTAATGAAATAACAAAGATAAGAGTAAAAATCAAGGAAATAGAAAACATGCTTTAAAACCAATACAGCTAACTTGGTTATTTGACAGGAAAAAATTAGAAAAAACAAATTGCAAGTATGGAATTAAGAATATAATTAGGCCATCTTATAACAAAGATGTGAAAATAAACTTGACATTTTATATAAAAAATACATTTTTTGAAAAGTTAGATTTACCAAAACAAGTACAAAATGTAATGGAAAATTTGAATATTTAAAAATTCTTTGTCTACTATTAGTATTAAGTTTGCCATAAGTAATTTTCACAGAGAAAATTATTTGCATCAGTTTTATATACGAAATCTTGTAAGTATTTGAGGAAAAAATTATACCAACCTCACACAAATTCTTTCAAAAGAGAGACAAAGTGGAAACACTTTGAATTCTTTTTAATATGAACAGCAAGATATTAATACCAAAATTTTACAGACATTATAAGTAAGGAAAATTGGAAACCAATTTCTCAAATAAAAATTAAGAACTCCAATATAAAATATTAGGAAATCAAATCTAAAAAGATATAAAATGAGATACATCACAACTCACTTGTGTTTATTCCAGAAATACGAGGGTGGTTTAACATTTAAAAATCAATCAGTGCTATTCAGCACAAAAATACATTAAAAGAGAAAAATCATGTGATTGTCTAAAGAGACAGGGAAAATTATTCAATAAAATTCAAAACCCATTCAGATAAAAACTTTTTGCTAGCTGGAAATAGAAGGAAACTTTCTAATTATAAAAATGGATATTTTATATATACAGCAAATATTATACAAAACTATAAATACTTGAAAGCCTTTCACTTGAGGTCTGTGATTTACACTGTATTTACCCTGCTTTTATTTCACCAAAGTTTAATAGTGAATTAACATCTTTCATCCACTTTGATGTTTTATTTAACAATATTCAAATACTAGTTCATACCCATTCTCCCTCTTCTTTTTTTCAGGCACTCCCATTACTCATTTCTAGAACTTTTCAGTGTGTCTTTCACATGTACCTTTTCCTCTTGTCTGATTTTTCTTCATTTTCTTTCTGGGATTTAGTTGAAAATATGCAACAACTTTATATACCATAACTAGGTTGAATAATGCAAATCAACTCTGCATCTCTCGTCCTAACCTCTCAACGTGAATACAATTCTTTATTTAGTACTATATTTACAGAATTTTTATTTGAATGATGCATTATCCCCTCAAACAATTAAAAGGTATTATTTTCTTTCAATGATTTCTGAGTAAAATTCCTTGAATTTGTTTTCTTTTCTTTTTTTTTTCACTTATACACATGTATACTTTTACATTATGGTTTATCACAGATATTGAATATAGTTTCCTGTGCTGTACAGTAGGGCCTTGTTGTTTGTCCATCCTCTATATACAAGTTTGTATCTGATAATCATAAACTCCCAAACCTTCCCTCCCCCACCTCTGTCCCCCTTGGCAACCACAAGTCTGCTGTCTATGTCTGTGAGTCTGTTTCTCTTTCATAGATGTGTTCATTTGTGTCGTATTTTAGATTCCATATATAAGTGATATCATATGGTATTTGTCTTTCTCTTTTTGACTAACTTTGCTTAGTGTGATAATCTCTAGGTCCATCCATGTTGCTGCAAATGGCATTATTTCATTCTTTTTAATGGCTGAGTAATATTTCATTACACACACACACACACACACACACACACACACACACACACACATACCACATCTTCTTTATCCACTCATCTGTCGATGGACATTTAGGTCGTTTCCATGTCTTGGAATAGTGCTGCTATGAACATAGGGGTGCATGTATCTTTTCTAATTATAGTTTTGCCTGGGTATATGGCCAAGAGTGGGATTGCTGGATCATATGGTAACTCTATTTTTTTTTTTTGAGGAACCTCCAAATTGTTCTGCATAGTGGCTACACCAATTTACATTCCCACCTACAGTTTAGAAGGGCTCCCTTTTCTCCACCCCTCTTTAGCACTTATTATTTGTAGACTTTAGTGATGGCCATTCTGACCAGTGTGAGATTTGAATTTATTTTCAAATATTTTACTTTTTGCACCTAGTAGATCTTTCACAAAGTCCAATTAATTATTAATTCACAATAGTTTACTATCTAGTGTTACTGCCTTTATGTTGTTTCATCATTGAATGTCAGGTTTATATTATGAACACCTTAGGATATTTTTACCTAGGTCCTTGTGTTTTGTTGGTACGGAAATCTTGTCTGAAATATTCTATGCTGTCCTCCCCAACTCTATGAGAACAATATTAATATGGAGAGGTGTGTAGGTCAGGCCAAATGTGATGCTGGTATGAAGCACCCAGAAAGTGTTTAGTGAGAGCAAAAATTGTAATCCAGCAGTAAAGGAAGAGAGTCAGTGAAATGACATCCTATACCACCTTTGTAGATAAGGCAATGGTTTAAGTCAAATTGCCATCTCAGGATTCTGAGGCCAGAGATTTTGGGTGCTAGTCAAGATGAAAAAAATAAAACAGATTAGGCTAAACTGTGTCATATCATTCATGGGGTGCAGATATATGGCTTGCAGATAAACCTTAATTAATAAAATAGACTCATAGAACAAGACATTTTTTTTGTGACACAGTTTTCTATCCGTCTAATACATTCCTCACTATTACTAAAATCAACTTCTAGGCATCATTTCCCTATTTTAAAAAAATCACAAAGTTTATTTCCTTTTGTTTTCCATAATGAACTATAATTTGAAATGACACTTTTTAAAGGTTGACATGTGTTGCCAATAGTTTTAGCTTAATCAGTATGACTAAGCTCTTTATTTGTTTCCTACTACCAAACTATAGTCAGAATTCATTCAAATCCTCCCTCAATATCCACACAAATCTATCTAAGCTGGGATTAAGACAACTACACCAAGAATATCAATAACAACATCAACAAAAGGACACTGTAACTGAGTTGACAAAAATCACCAGTGGCCCATCCAAACTTCACCTCAGTGAACAAAGCAATCTCACCCACCTTGATGAATAGAATGATCCTGCACCTATCCCCTGAAGTATGCCCATAGTACTTTGTGGGAGATCCATGCCCTATACCTAACAAAAATCTCTCTTGCACAGATTATAGATGGTGCTTTTTGAAATGGTAGTATATTTCTTCTAGTCTTCTACTGCTACTTAATAACTATAGATCCCAGAAGGGATAAAAAGGGGAGGGGTACAGGCAATGGATACACTATGTTTCCCAGAGGTAAAGTGCTATAAGTAGACAGAGAAAACAACTCTGATAGTGCAAGGGACTATAATTATTACTGCATTTCACCTGGTGATTGTTAAAAAAAACAGGAGAGCTAGAAAACAAAGATGTGAATACTGATAGATAACACAGATTAAACCTGTGAAATCACTACGGATCTAAAAATAGATTGTGTATGTACACACAGACAAGCTGTCCATGATTTATAAAGACAAGTTTCTTTACAGACTTACAAGGAATCGGCCACTAAACTACTAAATTACACTTTCAGAAAAGTATTTGCTTAAATACATACTACAGCCCACTAAGAAGTTAACCGAAATTAATCTCTCAGCAATGAAGTTGTCTAATACTAAGTAATCTACTCATTTATACAACTACTAGGTATTTTTTGTGAAAAAATTTATTAAATATAGGTCAATAATACAGTCAGGATTGGACATTTCCTGGATAATAGAACCTAGGAGAGAGATGACTCTGAAACAAATAAACTTATAAACAGATACATTATACAAATTTTGATGTGTTGAATACAAAAAAAAACAGTTAAATCTAGACTTAAAGTATAATTGATAGATGAAAGTATAATATATAAAGAGATAGATAAATAAAATTATATTTATATTAATAATATGCATATAAAACTTCCTATTTTTAACAGATGCTGAGAAATGGGAGTGATATTTAGGTGTGGGAGGTTGTGCTACATTCCTCCACTTAGAAATAGACTCCACCAAGGTTATTTCATTATAATTTTTTATTGATATTGAACATTGACATTGAAACTATGTCCATAAATATCTACTATTTTCTACTACTATGGATAAATTGTCCAGGCACATAGCTAAAGTCTGTCCCTCTGCTTGCTCCCTAGATATTGGGCTGGCCAAAAAGTGCCTTCGGTTTTTAAGTAAAAATAAAAGACACATTTTTCATTTTCACCAAGAACTTTATTAAACAACGTATTCACCCTTTTGTTCCACTACCTTCTGCCATTTTGCAGGCACCTTCATAATTCCATCTTCCCAAACTTTTTTATCATTTTAAGCAAAGAACTCTTCCAGGTGCCTTTTACAGTCTTCCAGTGAATTGAAATTTTTTCCATTAAGAGAATTTGTAAAGACATAAATAAATGGAAATCCAAAGATGCAACGTCTGGTGAATATGGCAGATGAATCAGAGCTTCCCAGCCAAGCTGTAACAGTTTTTGCCTGGTCATCAAAGAAACATGCGGTCGTGTGTTATCCTGATGGAAGATTATGCATTTTCTGTTGACTAATTTTGGACAGTTTTCATTGAGTGCTGCTTTCAGTTGGTCTAATTGGGAGCAGAACTTATTCAAATTAATCATTTGGTTTTCTGGAAGGAGCTCGTAATAGAGGACTCCCTTCTAATCCCACCATATACACATCAACACCTTCTTTGTATGAAGACCAGCCTTTGGTGTGGTTGGTGGTGGTTCATTTCACTTGCCCCACGATCTCCTCCATTCTACATTATTGTACAGTATCCACTTTTCATCATCCATCACAATTTGTTTTAAAAATGGAACGTTTTCATTATGTTTAAGTAGAGAATAGCATGCAGAAATACAGACAAGAAGGTTTTTTTTCGCTTAACTTATGTGGAACGCAAACATCAAAGCGATTAACATAACCAAGCTGGTGCAATGATTTTCAGCACTTGATTTGGATATTTTGAATATGTCGCCTTTCTCCCACGCAGTGTAACATTGATTGTTCTCAATTAATCTCTCGATTTGATCGCTGTCAACTTCAACTGGTCTACCTGACCGTGCATCCTCTGGCGAGAAATCTCCAGCATGAAACTTCACAAACCACTTTTGACATGCTCGATCAGCCACAGCACCTTCTCCGTACACTGCACAAATCTTTTTTTTTTTTTTTGCGTTTCAGTTGCATTTTTACCTTTCTTGAAATAATAAAGCATAATATGCTGAAGATGTTGCTTTTTTTTTCATCTTTAATGTTAAAATGGCTACACAAAGATTCACCAGTTTTGATAATTCTTTTTTTTTAATGTACGTGGATATGACAGCTGTCACAATCTAACAAAATTGTTTTGAATGACGTTAAAGACAATTAAGTGCTACTAGAGCCATCTTATGGAAAAAAAACAAACGAACCTTTGGCCCACTCTATAAAAACCCATCTAACCTACTCCAGCAATTGTCACACCTCCCTTCTGCATATCTCCCCTTTTTCTCTCTCCCATCTCTTATCTTTTATGTATCACCAGTTTTATTCTCCACACCAGATTATTCCAAACCAAAACAACAACAACAGCAATAGAAAACAAAAAACAACAACAAAATTCTGTTGCAATAGGTGGTATTACAAATATATAAATACTTTCTTGATTTATTATTTGTTTTCTAAATAATCTTTATTTAGAATGATAATAGATCAGTAGTTGTCTGAGGTTAACCATGGTGGAAGATTTAGATTAACAGTAGATAACATGAGGGAGCTTTCTGGGTGATGAAACTATTCTGGATCCTGCTTATGATGGTGGGTATATAAGTCTATACCTATATTAAAATTCATAGAATGTACATCAGCAAGTATTCTACTGTATGTTTATGTAAAAAGGTTAAAAATGAATAGTTCAATCAATAGCACTCTATCATGAAATTGTAATGCTCTAGATAACAAAGAATGCAAATTATAAATGAAAATATCATAAATAGTAAAACAAATTTTTAAAACTCCAAATGTGTTAGGAGGATTTAAAACAAGTTTTTCAATGATTGGCATTTAAAGAAATTGGAGTACTTTGACCATTTTCACTTAATGTGATTATTTAATATAACTGACTCAAATCTATCTTGCTTTTATTTATTTTCTATTTTCTATCAGTTGCCTGTTCCTTTTCATTGTTGTTCTTCCACCTATTTTTGAATTGTGACTTTTAAAAATAAATGTTATAGTGCCTTTGTTGACTTATTAGCTATTACTCTGTTTTTGCTTTTGTTCTTTTGATATCATTTTAGGATTTATATTTTATTGTTTGACTTATCAACCTCTAATTTAAATTAAACTAAATTACTTCACACATTGTATAAGAACTTTACCACAGTATACCTCAATTTCTCCCCTTCTGGATTTTGAGCTACTCCCATCATGCATTTTACTTTTTCAATACATTGCCATTATTCTTATATTTAACATTCAATTATCTTCTAAAGTGAATTAAGTAATAATAAAAATAGTCTCATATTTACAAATGGTGTTACCATTTCTTTATTCCTCTGTGTAGATTCAGATTTCCATTTTATACTACTGTGCTTCTGCTTGAAGGACTTCCTTTAACATTTCTTATATTGCAGGACTTCTGATGATGAATTCCAGCTATTGTATGTCTGAAAAATTCTTTATTTCCCCTTCAATTTTGAAAGACACTTTCACCTGATTTAGTATTCTATGTTGACAGATTTTTTTTTCTTTCTGTACTTTAAAGATGTTATTCTATTGTCTTCTTACTTGCATTGTTTCCAATGAGAAAAGTGCTGTCATCCTTTGGTTCTATATATATAATGTGTCTTTCCTCTGGCTTCTTTTAAGATTTTGTCATTATAACTCATTTTTAGCAATGTCATGTTGATCGATCTTTCTGTAGTTTTTTTTTTTTTTCACACTTCTAGTGCTTAGGGTTTTTTTTTGTTTGTTTGTTTAACTTCTGGGATCTGTGGGGTTATGGTTTCCATCTAATATTGAATATCTTTAACCATTATTTCTTCAAATATTTTTAGTTTCCCCTTTGCCTCCTCTCCTTTAGTGACTACAACTACACATTTATTTGGCTTCTTGAAATTGCTCCAAAGTTCATGAACTGTTAATTTTCTGCAGTCCTTTTTCTTTCTGTGCTTCATTTTGAATAGTTTCTATTACTATGTCTTCATGTACACTAATAGTTTCTTCTGCACTATCGAATCTACTGATAATACCATCCACTGTAATTTTTATCTCAGGCATTACAGTTTTCATCTCTGAAATTCCATTTGAATGTGTTCTATATATTCTGTTTCCACTGTACCCTTTCCTCTAGGCTTTTGACCACAGGGAGTGGAGTCATAATAACTTAATGTTCTTGTTTACAAATTGCATCTCTATCAATTCTGGATTAGTTATGATTGATCTTTCTCCTCATGTATATTCTTCACATTGGGTGATTTTATTAGATGCCAAGCATTCTGAATTTTATCTCATGTCCTGGATATTTTTGTATTCCATAATCTTCAGCTTTGTTTTGGGATGTAATAGTTTCTTGAAAATTATTTGTTCTTTTTGGGTCTTGCTTTTTAAAATTTTTGTTAGGATCAAAAGATAAAGGGCTGATTTTTGCCCACTTCTGAGGCACTATAAACCAATTCCACATGAATTGTGAGGTCCTCCACTTTGGCTGGAGGGAACAGGCACTAATTCCAGCTCTAGAATACAACAGCACTGCAGACACTGTTTCCTCTTATCATTTCAAGTGATTCTTTCCTTAGGCTTGGATAGTTTTCTCACATGCATCAACTGGTTGGTACTCAACTGAAAATTCAAGGGAGATCCTCAGCAGATCTGAGTTCTCTCTTCTGTGCAGCTCTCTCCTCTCTGGTACTCTGACCTTCAAATTCTAGAAGCCTTGTTTTCTCCAACATCCAGATCTATTTCCTCAACTCATGAAGACTGCTGGGCTCTGACTGGGTTTCTCTTCCTTGCACTGCAATCTGGAATCTTTTCTAGGCATTAAGTACAGTAAATCTCAGGTCCCTGTCTGGTTTTTTTCTCTCAGGGACAACTGTGCTTCATTGTCTGATGACCAACAAATTGAACATCATCGTTTCATTTATTTGTCTGTTTTTTTAGCTGTTTAAGATGGGAGCGTAAAACCAGTCTCTTTTACTCCATCTTAATTGGAAGCAAACTATATATATTTTCAAGTGATAAAACTATATGTATTTTCAAATCATTCATGCCTCATATTAGTTTTATTTAAGATATACGTGTTAGTATGTTTCTGTGCATTTATATTTCTATTGTTAACAGTGCTTATTTATTTTTTAATAGTAGATGATATTTATTTCCTTTGTTATCTTTAATGTTAAGAATTTTCTACAGTGGAGATGTACTATTTTGTGATTAGAAAACAACTATATTATGTTTTACTCAAAATTAGAGCTGTGAAACTGTTTATATCCTTGTTGGTAGTTTCTGTTGTCCATGTAAGAATGTTGAGATTGAAAAATGCAGAGTTGTAAAAGCAGTTTAGAGGGTAGGATTTCTTGGTGTGTCTCACAATAAAAAAGCTACCAGCTTATTAGAAATACTGTTGAATAGGTAGGTT
Organism: Leucopleurus acutus; assembly: GCF_964270905.1. Lineage (NCBI taxonomy): Eukaryota > Metazoa > Chordata > Mammalia > Artiodactyla > Delphinidae > Leucopleurus > Leucopleurus acutus. The sequence continues at coordinate 130,701,801 of NC_139143.1, forward strand.
TGAGATAAATAGATTTATTAACTTTCTGCTTATTGTCATTTGTTCTCTTGATTCACTATTGCAAAATGACATTTAAATATGTATATATTAAAATATTACATGTGGTTAGTGAACTAAAAGTCATTAAAATCAACAATAGCAAGAAGTATAGTCTGTCTTCTTATTTACTGATGATAATGTAAATGATGCACATTGGCTTCTTAATTATTTTAATATTGTTTTCATTTCTACTATTATTAATTTTAAATACAGTTTAAAGTTACCATTTTTAGATATGAAATGGTCAGTATGCCCTCCTTTCAATATGATTGCTAATCGATTCAGTCTATTTAAGGATATGACTATATATTTACATTGCTAAAATCTTCACAGGAAAGATATTAATTCTTCTCATACAGTTTACCAACAGAGGCTCAGGAATACAATTTAGTTAGTATCAGAATCTGGTGATGTCAATGCTTTAAAGTTGTTTTTTCTACATGTAATTTTTTCTCTCATATATTCATCATTAAAAGTATTATTTCTTAATGTTGGTCTGTATTCAAACTATTCAAGGAACCAAGGATGAAGAGATTAGTAAGGTCATTATTTCATGGCCTAGAAAGGGGAAAGAAAAATACTAGATGACTACAAAACATTATGTTGTATGCAATTATTCCTTTTCATACTAATATGGCACAGTATATGTCATTTTCATTAACAATCAGTCTACATTTGCACACAATGAACTAGGTACCAAGTAATTCTAAAGGGCAATTGCTTTGTATCTCTGATTTACCTGATAAGGTGGGATTTTCACAGTCTGACCTTACAAAAATTGCAAACTCGGTGACAGGTTTCCTTTCTAAGGCTATTATTTGAGGTGTAGGCTCACACACAAAGTGAGGTGGAAAATTGAGACAATTCTCTGGACAATTAAGGTTGTTATTTAGGATTGCATTACCCAGAAAATTGTCTTAATTCTCTATTTTACTTCTTATATGTAAGCATCTTATTACTACCATAGAACTTGTGTATGTATACATGTGTATTTTAAACAGTTCTACTAATACAGGGACATAAACTTTGGTAAGCCTGTAAAATGATTCTCAAATTACATGTGGAAGTTTAATCTTGTATTCCATTTTAAACCCTTGTAATGTCATTACCAATGACATACTTGATGTTGACATGTTCAGATCTTCAAATCTTTGATTAAAAAAGAATCTAGCCTATTATTTTCTGTCTGAAAACCAAATTTTGGAAATAAGAGTAAATTACCAGAAAAAAGTAATAATTTTTATATACTGAACCCCTTAAATATCTACGATTATGCTAATTCTTATCCTCCGTTTCAAACTTATAGTTATTAGGGGATGTAAAGCTTATACATGAGAAATATTCCAAACTATACAAATAAAAAGGACTGCATTATCAGATTAAAGATTAGAAATGAGAGTACTTCTCATAAAGAATAATTCTCACCTTGAATCATGCATGAAGTAAAAATCAATGAAATAATGTGAGACAACCAGGCAAGTCTTCTTTTAATGGATTGTGTCTTAATAAATACCACATTCATTAAAAACCTTCATCCAAATATATTATCTACACCTTCACCATGCCACTCTACTCTGATTAGAAAATTTCACTTTACTAAAGCATGAAAAATGGATGTGAAAGGAACAGAATACTAAAATATTTGTTACTGTCTATAAACTAACATGTTTTTCACTCTGCTTGAGAACATCTAAAACTTAGGGAAATATTTTTAAGCTTGAATTTTCTTTAGAAAGTTTCTAAATTTTGATTTTGCTTTATGCTCAGTAAATGTAAATAATAAATATGTAAATAATATATATGATACAATACTATCTATAATATAAATTTATAATGTATATAAGTAATAATATAATATTTTGCATATATAAATCTCTCCCTTAATGAATTTTTTTCCATTTAAGAGCTAAACAATAAGCTCCATTAACTTATTTTAAAAATAGATAAGTAGATAAATATATAGTTTCATTATTAAGTTCATTGCTTGTTTCATTATTTTTCCCTCCTAAGAACTGAAACTACCTCTGATTAAAGGAAAATAAGACAAAATTCAATCTCTAGATTGCTGGCTTCCATTTCCGTACAAGAAAAAAATTTACAAGATTTTTTTTAAAGAAATAATATAAGCAGTGCATTTACAAATTTCTGAAATATTTGTGCAATTTGGTGTATGTTCTTGTCAGCAATAAATGGATTGTCTTGTAATGTGGAAAAGAAAGAAAATAAATTCAAAAATAATCTAAACAAGTTATAATATTACTAAATTTCTAACCTGTAATGGGTTTCTATTAATTTGTTAGGTGATTTTTGTAGTAAAATTTTTCTTAAAGTAAGAAAACACATGATAGTAGGAGAACATATATAAGGGACCACAACATCTAAGATCAGTGCTCATTTGACATAAACTCAGATTTCGGCAAGACTTTTTATTTAAAGATTATTCTAGAAGGCATCAAAATCCAAACGTCTGCAGGAGGCAGACAACAAATGTAAAAAAATAAAGCCAAGTAATATGATAACATAATAAATATAATGAGGTGAAGGGCAAATCAGAGAGTTCAAGCTCCATCTGAAGACATTTAATTTGAGAAAATAAATAAATAAAGCACTCTATGAACCTATTGAATTTCACGGTGGATATGGCTGAAACCCACGTTGTAATCTATCCAAAGCCTCAGTTGGCTAAGATAAATTTGGGAAAAGGTACAGTAGGTTTGGGATATTAAAGTCAGAATTAAAGACTTGTATTGCAAACCCTCTGAGTCAGACAAAACAGTGAAAAATAGAATTTCTTGATGGAAATAGCTTATAAATAAATAAGTAAACTTGCTCACTAATATAGTTAGGAATTGGTAAGCTACTTGAGCATATGTAATATGTTAATTCATTAATAATCACAACTCTCTTCAAACATTTATTCTATTAATAAATAAAATTTTCCCTGAACAATGTCATAATTACCCCAGACCCTCCTTGAAATGTCACACTGATAAGTAAAGAAATTGTGGGAGGACCTTCAAGATGGTGGAAGAGTAAGATGTGGAGATCACCTTTCTCCCCACAAATACATCAAAACTGTATCTACATGTGGAACAACTCCTACAGAACACCTACTGAACGCTGGTAGAAGATCTCAGACCTCCCAAAAGGCAAGAAACTCCCCACGTACCTGGGTAGAGCAAAAGAAAAAAAGAAAAAAACAGAGACAAAAGAATAGGGACGGGACCTGCACTACAGGGAGGGAGCTGTGAAAGAGGAAAAGTTTCCACATAGTAAGAAGCCTCTTCACTGGCAGAGACTGTGGGTGGATGGTGGGGGGAAGCTTTGGAGCCATGGAGGAGAGCACAGCAACAGGAGTGCAGAGGGCAAAGCAGAGAGATTTCTGTACAGAGGATCAGTGCTGACCAGCACTCACCAGCCTGAGGGGATTGTCTGCTCACACACCTGGGCAGGTGGACGCTGGGAGCTGAGGCTCGGGCTTCAGAGGTCACAGCCCAGGGAGAGAACTGGGGTTGGCTGTGTGAACACAGCCTGAAGGGGGCTAGTATGTCACAGCTAAACTGGAGGGAGTCAAGAGACCATTGTGTCAGGGCACGTGAGGAGAGGAAATTCAGAACACCAATTAAATGAGCTTCAGAGACGGGCGTGAGCCACGGCTATCAGCGTGGACACCAGAAATGGATATGAAACACTAACGTTGCTGCTGAAGCCATCAAGAAGCCTGTATGCAAGCACAAGTCACTATCCACAATGCTCCTCCCATGAGCCTGTGCAGCCCACCACTGCCATGGTCCTGTATCCAGGGACAACTTACCCTGGAGAACACACAGCACGCCTCAGGCTTTTGGAACGTCACACTGGCCTCTGCTGCCATAGGCTTGCGCCACATTCTGTACCCCTACCTCCTTCCAGATGGAGTGAGCCAGAGCCCCCTAATCAGCTGCTCCTTTGACCCCCTCCTCTCTGGACTAAGAACAGATGCCAGAGAGTGACCTACATGCAGAGGCAGGGCCAGATCCAAAGCTGAACCCCAGGAGCTGAGAGAACAAAGAAGAGAAAGGGAAATTAATTTGTGCAACCTCAGGAGCTGTGGATTAAATCTCTGCAATCAACTTGATGTACCCTGCATCTGTGGAATACATGAATAGACAATGAATCATCCCAAAATTGAGGCAGTGGACTTTGGGAGCAACTGTAGACTTGGGGTTTGCTGGATGAGACTGACCAGTTTCTAATTTTTATGTTTATTTTAGTTTAGTTTTTAATGCTTGTTATCATTGGTGGATTTGGTTATTGGTTGGGTTGCTCTCTTCCTTTTTGTTACCTTTTAATTTTTTTATTTTAATAATATTTTTTAAGCTTTTTATTTTAATAACTTTATTTTATTATTTTTCTTTCCTTCTTTTTCTTTTCTCCCTTTTCTTCTGATCCATGTGGTTAACAGGGTCATGGTGTCAGGCCTGATCCTCTGAGGTGGGAGAGCTGAGTTCAGGACATTGGAACACCAGAGACCTCCCAGGCCCATGTAACATCAATCAGTGAGAGCTCTCACACAGGTCTCCATCTCAATTCTAAGATCCTGCTCCACACAACGGCCAGTAAGCTCCAGTGCTAGACACCCCATGCCAAACAACTAGCAAGACAGGAACACAACCCCACCCATTAACATACAGGCTGCCTAAAGTCATAATAATTTCACAGACATCCCAAAACACACTACCAGACTCAGTCTTGCCCAACAGAAAGAAAAGATCCAACCTCATCCACCAGAACACAGGCACCAGTCCCTTCCACCCGGAAGCCTACACAACCCACTGAACCAACCTTACCCACTGTGGGCAAACACCAAAAACAACAGGAACTACATACCTGCAGCCTGTGAAAAGAAGACCCCAAACATACTGAGTTAAGCCAAATGAGAAGACACAGAAATATGCAGCAGATGAAGGAACAACGTAAAAACCCACCAGACCAAACAAATGAAGAGGAAATAGGCAGTCTACCTGAAAAACAATTCAGAGTAATGATAGTAAACGTGACCCAAAATCTTGGAAATACAATGGAGGAAATACAAGAAACGTTTAACAAGGACCTAGAAGAACAAAAGAGCAAAGAAACAATGATGAACAACACAATAAATGAAATTAAAAATTCTCTAGAAGTAATTAATGGTAGAATAACTGAGGCAGAAGAATGGATAAGTGACCTGGAAGATAAAATAGTGGAAATAACTACTGCAGAGCAGAATAAAGAAAAAAGAATGAAAAGAACTGAGGACAGTCTCAGAGACCTCCGGGACAATATTAAAAGCACAAACATTCCAATTATAGGGGTCCCGGAAGAAGAAGAAAAAAAGAAAGGGACACAGAAAATATTTGAAGAGATTATAGTTGAAAACTTCCCTAATATGAGAAAGGAAATAGTCAGTCAAGTCCAGGGAGTGCAGAGAGTCTGATACAGGATAAATCAAAGGACAAACACGATAAGACACATATTAATAAAACTATGAAAAATTAAACACAAAGAAAAAATACTGAAAGCAGCAAAGGAAAAACAACAAATAACATACAAGGGAATCCCCATAAGATTAACAGCTGATATTTCAGCAGAAACTCTGCAAGCCAGAAGGGAGTAGCAGGACCTACATCCAAGATTACTCTACCCAGGAAGGATCTCATTCAGATTTGATGGAGAAATTAAAATCTTTACAGACAAGCAAAAGCTGAGAGAGTTCAGCACCACCAAACCAGCTTTAAAACAAAGGCTAAAGGAACTTCTCTAGGCAAGAAACACAAGAGAAGGAAAAGACCTATAATAATGAACCCAAAACAATTTAGAGAATGGGAATAGGAACATACATATTGATAATTACCTTAAATGTAAATGGACTAAATGCTCCCACCAAAAGACACAGATTGGCTGAATGGATACAAAAACAAGACCCTTATACATGCTGTCTACAAGAGACCCACTTTGGACTAGAGACACATACAGACTGAAAGTAAGGATATGGAAAAAGATATTCCATGCAAATGGAAACCAAAAGAAAGCTGGAATAGCAATTCTCATATCAGAAAAAATAGACTTTAAAATAAAGACTATTAGAAGAGACAAAGAAGGACACTACATAATGATCAAGAGATCGATCCAAGAAGAAGATATAACAATTGTAAATATTTATGCACCCAACATAGGAGCACCTCAATACATAAGGCAAATACTAACAGCCATAAAAGGGGAAATCGACAGTAACACATTCATAGTAGGGGACTTTAACACCCCACTTTCACCAATGAACAGATCATTCAAAATGAAAATAAATAAGGAAACACAAGCTTTAAATTATACTTTAAACAAGATGGACTTAATTGATATTTATAGGACACTCCATCGAAAAACAACAAAATACACATTTTTCTCAAGTGCTCATGGAACATTCTCCAGGATAGATCATATCTTGGGTCACAAATCAAGTCTTGGTAAATTTAAGAAAATTGAAATTGTATCAAGTATCTTTTCCGACCACAACGCAATGAGACTAGATATCAATTACAGGAAACGATCTGTAAAAAATACAAACACATGGAGGCTAAACAATACACTACTTAATAACGAAGTGATCACTGAAGAAACCAAAGAGGAAATCAGAAAATACCTAGACACAAATGACAATGGAGACATGACGACCCAAAACCTATGGGATGCAGCAAAAACAGTTCTAAGAGGAAGTTTATAGCAATACAAGTCCACCTTAAGAAAGAGGAAACATCTTGAATAAACAACTTAACCTTGCACCTCAAGCAATTAGAGAAAGAAGAACAAAAAATCCCCAAAGTTAGCAGAAGGAAAGAAATCAAAAAGCAGATCAGAAATAAATGAAAAAGAAATGAATGAAACAATAGCAAAGATCAATAAAACTAAAAGCTGGTTCTTTGAGAAGATAAACAAAATAGATAAACCATTAGCCAGACTCATCAAGAAAAAAAGGGAGAAGACTCAAATCAATAGAATTAGAAATGAAAAAGGAGAAGTAACAACTGACACTGCAGAAATACAAAAGATCATGAGAGATTAGTACAAGCAACTCTATGCCAATAAAATGGACAACCTGGAAGAAATGGACAAATTCTTAGAAATGCACAACCTGCCTAAACTGAATCAGGAAGAAATAGAAAATATGAACAGACCAATCACAGGCACTGAAATTGAAACTGTGATTAAAAATCTTCCAACAAACAAAAGCCCAGGACCAGATGGCTTCACAGGTGAATTCTATCAAACATTTAGGGAAGAGCTAACACCTATCCTTCTCAAACTCTTCCAAAATAGGGCAGAGGGAGGAACACTCCTAAATTCCTTCTACGAGGCCACCATCACCTTGATACCAAAACCACACAAGGATGTCACAAAGAAAGAAAACTACAGGCCAATATCACTGATGAACATAGATGCAAAACTCTTCAACAAAATACTAGCAAACAGAATCCAACAGCACATTAAAAGGATCATACACCATGATCAAGTGGGGTTTATTACAGGAATGCAAGGATTCTTCAATATACGCAAATCTATCAATGTGATAATCCATATTAACAAATTGAAGGAGAAAAACCATATGATCATCTCAATAGATGCAGAGCAAGGTTTTGACAAAATTCAACACCCATTTTTGATGAAAACCCTGCAGAACGTAAGCATAGAGGGAACTTTCCTCAACTTAATAAAGGCCATATATGACAAACCCACAGCCAACATCATCCTCAAAGGTGAAAAACTGAAAGCATTTCCACTAACATCAGGAAAAAGACAAGGTTGCCCACTCTCACCACTCTTATTCAATATAGTTTTGGAAGTTTTAGCCACAGCAATCAGAGAAGAAAAGGAAATAAAAGGAATCCAAATTGGAAAAGAAGTAGTAAAGCTGTCACTGTTTGCAGATGACATGATACTATACATAGAGAATCCTAAAGATACCACCAGAAAACTACTAGAACTAATCAATGAATTTGGTAAAGTTGCAGGATACAATATTAATGCACAGAAATCTCTTGAATTCCTATACACTAATGATGAAAAATCTGAAAGTGAAATCAAGAAAACACTCCCATTTACCATTGCAAGAAAAAGAATAAAATATCTAGGAATAAACCTACCTAAGGAGACAAAATACCTGTATGCAGAAAATTATAAGACACTGATGAAAGTAATTAAAGATGATAGAAATAGATGGAGAGATATACCATGTTTTTGGATTGGAAGAATCAACATTGTGAAAATGACTCTACTACCCAAAGCAATCTACAGATTCAATGCAATCCCTATCAAACTACCACTGGCATTTTCCACAAAACTAGAACAAAAATGTTCACAATTTGTATGGAAACACAAAAGACTCCGAATAGCCAAAGCAATCTTGAGAATGAAAAATGGAGCGGCAGGAATCAGGCTCCCTGACTTCAGACTGTACTACAAAGCTACAGTAATCAAGTCAGTATGGTACTGGCACAAAAATAGAAAGATAGATTAATGGAAAAGGATAGAAATCCCAGAGATAAACCAACGCACATATGGTCAACTTATCTTTGATAAAAGAGGCAGGAATGTACAGTGGAGAAAGGACAGCCTCTTCAATAAGTGGTGCTGGGAAAACTGAACAGCTACATGTAAAAGTATGAGATTAGATCACTCCCTAACACCATACACAAAAATAAGCTCAAAATGGATTAAAGACCTAAATGTAAGGCCAGAAACTATCAAACTCTTAGAGGAAAACATAGGCAGAACACTCTATGACATAAACCACAGCAAGATCCTTTTTGACCCACCTCCTAGAGAAAGGAACTAAAAACAAAAATAAACAAATGTGACCTAATGAAACTTCAAACTTTTGCACAACAAAGGAATCCATAAACAAGAATAAAAGACAACCCTCAAAATGGGAGAAAATATCTGCAAATGAAGCAACTGACAAAGGATTAATCTCCAAAATTTACAAGCAGCTCATGCAGCTCAATAACAAAAAAACAAACAACCCAATCCAAAAATGGGCAGAAGAATTAAATAGACATTTCTCCAGAGAAGATATACAGACTGCCAGCAAGCACATGAAAGAATGCTCAGCAGCATTAATCATTAGAGAAATGCAAATCAAAACTACAATGAGATATCATCTCACACCAGTCAGAATGGCCATCATCAAAAATCTAGAAACAATAAATGCTGGAAAGGGTGTGGAGAAAAGGGAACACTCTTGCACTGCTGGTGGGAATGTGAATTGGTTCAGCCACTATGGAAAACAGTATGGAGGTTCCTTTAAAAACTACAAATAGAACTATCATATGACTCAGCAATTCCACTACTGGGCATACACCCTGAGAAAACCAAAATTCAAAAAGAGTCATGTACCAAAATATTCTTTGCAACTCTATTTACAATAGCCCGGAGATGGAAACAAACTAAGTGCCCATCATCGGATGAATGGATAAAGAAGCTGTGGCACACATATACAATGGAATATTACTCAGCCATAAAAAGAAATGAAATTGAGCTATTTGTAATGAGGTGGATAGACCTAGAGTCTGTCATACAGAGTGAAGTAAGTCAGAAGGAGAAAGACAAATACCATATGCTAACACATATATATGGAATTTAAGAAAAAAAATAATGTCATGAAGAACCTAGGGGTAAGACAGGAATAAAGACACAGACCTACTGGAGAACGGACTTGAGGATATGGTGAGGGGGAAGGGTGAGCTGTGACAAAGTGAGAGAGAGGCATGGACATATATACAGTAACAAACGTAAGGTAGATAGCTAGTGGAAAGCAGCCGCATAGCAGAGGGATATCAGCTCAGTGCTTTGTGACCACCTGGAGGGGTGGGATAGGGAGGGTGGGAGGGAGGGAGACACAAGAGGGAAGTGATATGGGAACATATGTATATGTATAACTGATTCACTTTGTTATAAATCAGAAACTAACACACCATTGTAAAGCAATTATACCCCAATAAAGATGTTAAAAAAAATATTTACAGACAAGCAAAATCTAAGAGAATTCAGCAACACCAAACCAGCTTTACAACAAAGCTAACGGAACTTCTCTAGGTAGGAAACACAAGAGAAGGAAGATACCTACAATAACGAACCCAAAACAATTAAGAAAATGGTAGAGAAACACACATATTGATAACTACCATAAATGTGAATGGATTAAATGCTCCAACCAAAAGACATAGACTGGCTGAATGGATACAAAAACAAGACCTGTATATACGCTGTCTACAAGAGACTCACTTCAGACCTAGGGACACATACAGACTGAAAGTGAGGGGATGGAAAAAGATATTCCATGCAAATGGAAATCAAAAAAAGCTGGAGTAGCAATTCTCATATCAGACAAAATAGACTTTAAAATAAAGACTATTATGAGAGACAAAAAGGACACTACATAATGATCAAGGGATCAACCAAGAAGAACATAGAACAATTGTAAATATTTAGGTGCCCAACAGGAGCACCTCAGTACATAAGGAAAATGCTAACAGCCATAAAAGGGGAAATTGACAGTAACTCAATCATAGTAGGGGACCTTAACACCCCACTTTCACCAATGCACAGATCATCCAAAAGGAAAATAAATAAGGAAACACAAGCTTTAAATGACACATTAAACAAGATGGACTTAATTGATATTTATAGAACATTCCATCCCAAAACAACAGGATACACTTTCTTCTCAAGTCCTTATGGAACATTCTCCAGTTAGATCATATCTTCAGTCACAATTCAAGACTTGGTAAATTTAAGAAAATTGAAATCGTATCAAGTGCCTTTTCTGACCACAATGCTATAAGACTAGATATCAATTACAGGAAACGATCTGTAAAAAATACAAACACATGGAAGCTAAACAATATGCTACTAAATAATCAAGAGATCAGTGAAGATATCAAAGAGGATATCAAAAAATACTTAGAAACAAATGACAATGAAAACACAATGACCGAAAACCTTTGGGATTCAGCAAAAGCAGTTCTAAGAGAGATGTTTATAGGAATAATATCCTATGTCAAGAAACAAGAAAAATCTCAAATAAATAACCTAACCTTACACCTAAAGCAAGTAAGGAAAAAAGAACAAAAAAACACAAAATTTAGCAGAAGGAAAGAAATCATAAAGACCAGATCAGAAATAAATTAAAAAGAAAGGAAGGAAACAATAGCAAAGATCAATACAACTAAAAGCTGGTTCTTTGAGAAGATAAACAAAATTGATAAATCATTAGCCAGACCCATCAAGAAAAAAAGGGAGAAAGCTCAAATCAATAGATTTAGAAATGAAAAAGGAGAAGTAACAACTGACACTGCAGAAGTACAAAGGATCATGAGACATAACTACAAGAAACTATAGGCCCATAAAATGGACATAACCTGGCCCATAACCTGGAAAAAATGAACAAATTCGTAGAAAAGCGTAACATTCTGAAAGTGAACCAGGAGGAAATAGAAAACATAAACAGACCAAACACCAACACTGAAATTGAGACCATGATTAAAAATCTTCCAACAAACAAAAGCTCAAGATCAGATTGCTTCACAGGCGAATCCTATCAAACATTTAGAGAAAAGCTAACACCTACCTTTCTCAAACTCTTCCAAAATATAGCAGATGGAGGAACACTCCCAAACTCATTCTATGAGGCCACACACCCTGATACCAAAACCAGACAAAGATGTCATTAAAAAAAAGAAGGCCAATAACACTGATGAGCATAGATGCAAAAATCCTCAAAAAATACTAGCAAACAGAATCCAACAACACATTAAAAGGCTTATGCACCATGATCAAGTGGGGTTTATCACAGGAATGCAAGGATTCTTCAATATATGCAAATCAATCAATGGGATAAACCACCATAACTGCTTGAAGGTGAAAAACCATATGATCATCTCAATAGATGCAGAAAAATCTTTTGACAAAATTCAACACTTATTTATGATAAAAACCCTCCAGCAAGTAGGCATAGAGGGACCTTACCTCAACATAATATAGGCCATATATGGCAAACCCACAGCCAACATCATTCTCAATGGTGAAAAACTGAAAACATTTCCTCTAAGATCAGGAACAAGACAAGGTTGTCCATTCTCACCACTATTATTCAACATAGTTTTGGAAATTTTACCAACAGCAAACAGTGAAGAAAAAGAAATAAAGGGAATCCAAACTGGAAAAGAAGAAGTAAATCAGTCACTGTTTGCAGATGACATGATACGATACATTGAGAATCCTAAAGATCCTACCAGAAAACTACTAGAGCTCATCAATGAATCTGGTAAATAAGCAGGATAAAAAATTAATGCACAGAAGTCTCTTGCATTTCTATACTCTAATGATGGAAATATCTGAAGGAGAAATTAAGGAAACACTACCATTTACCGTTGCAACAAAAGGAATAAAATACGTAGGAATAAACCTACCCAAGGAGACAAAAGACCTGTATGCAGAAAACTATAAGACACTGATGAAAGAAATTAAAGATGATACAAACAGTTGGAGAGATATACCATGTTCTTGAATTGGAAGAATCAACATTGTGAAAAGGACTATACTACCGAAAGCAATCTACAGATTTAATGCAATCCCTATCAAACTACCAATGGCATTTTTCACAGAACTAGAACAAAATATTTCACAATTTGTATGGAAACACAAAAGACTCTGAATAGCCAAAGTAGTCTTGAGAAAGAAAATCAGAGCTGGAGAAATCAGACCCCCAAACATAAGACTATACTACAAAGCTACAGTAATCAAGACAGTATTGTACTGGCACAAAAACAGAAATATAGATCAATGGAACAGGATAGAAAGCCAAGATAAACCCACGCACATATGGTCACCGTATATTTGATAAAGGATGCAAGAATATACAATGGAGAAAAGACAGCCTCTTCAATAAGTGGTGTTGGGAAAACTAGACAGCTACATATAAAAGAATGAAATTAGAACACTCCCCAACACGATACACAAAAAATAAACTCAAAATGGATTAGAGACCTAAATGTAAGACCAGACACTGTAAAACTCTTAGTGGAAAACATAGGCAGAACACTCTATGACCTAAATCACAGGAAGATCCTTTTTGATCCACCTCCTAAAGAAATGGAAATAAGAACAATAATAAACAAATCAGACCTAATGAAACTTAAAAGCTTTTGCACAGTAAAGGAAACCATAAACAAGACAAAAAGACAACCCTCAGAATCAGAGAAAATATTTGCAAATGATGCAACTGACAAAGGATTAATATCCAAAATATACAAGTAGCTCATGCACCTCAATATCAAAAAACAAACAACCCAATCCAAAAATGGGCAGAAGACCTAAATAGACATTTCTCCAAAGAAGATATACAGATTGCCAACAAACACAGGAAAGGATGCTCAACATCACTAATCATTAGAGAAATGTAAATCAAAATTACAATGAGGCTCCATATATATGTGTTAACATACAGTATTTGTTTTTCTCTTTCTGACTTACTTCCCTCTGTATGACAGACTGTAGGTCATATATATGGAATCTAAAAAAAAACAAAAATGGTTCTGAAAACCCTAGGGGCAGGACAGTAATAAAGACGCAGACATAGCGAATGAACTTGAGGACACGGGGAGGGGGAAGAGTAAGCTGGGATGAAGTGAGAGAGTGGCATGGACATATATACACTACCAAATGTAAAATAGCTAGTGGGAAGAAGCCACATAGCACAGGGAGATCAGCTCGGTGCTTTGTGACCACCTAGAGGGGTGGGATAGGGAGGTTGGGAGGGAGACACAAGAGGGAGGGTATATGGGGATATAAGTATACGTATAGCTGATTCACTTTGTTATACATAAGAAACTAACACAACAATTGTAAAGCAATTATACTCTAATAAAGATATTTTTTAAAAAAAAGAAATTGTGCTTTGTACGGAGTTACTTACACTCTCATATTTACTTTGTAGTTGGAATTATGAAAAAATACTGTCACCAACAAATTTAAAAACTCATTTTATAAATCAAAGATTACAATTAAAAATAATGATTGGCTCTTTTTACAGGTATTTATAAACATTGTTTAGAGTACTTGTCATCAATGTATTGTATTATGACTAATTTTAGCTAGTAATTATTTAGAAGCTCATATGCATATAGGATGTTAAATGTAAGGGTGCAGGGTACTTCCCTTCTGGCACAGTGGTTAAGAATCCGCCTGCCAATGCAGGGGACACATGTTCAAGCCCTGGCCCAGGAAGATCCCACACACCATGGAGCAACTAAGACTGTGCACCACAACTACTGAGCTTGGGGTCTAGGGCCCACAAGCCACAACTGCTGAGCCCACATGCCACAAGTACTGAAGCCCAGTTGCCTAGAGCCTGTGCTCCACAACAAGAGAAATCACTGCAGTGAGAAGACTGCACACCACAAAGAAGAGTAGCTGCGTCTCGTCACTAGAGAAAGCCTGTGCACAGCAACAAAGACAAAATGCAGCCAAAAATAAATACATAAATAAATACTTTTATTAAAAAAATATATAGGGACACAATACTTGTATAAATCATGTTGCAAGTTCTTACACAGCACAAAATTTTACAATGTAGTTACAACAATTCCAAAACAGTAAAAATACAAATATGTAAGTATCTAAATTGAGAGGGGCACTAAGCAAGTTTAGATAACATTCTTTTCTTTTTCAATAATAAATTCAGCATTAATACTGTACTACATATCAAAAACACAGAAATTAGCAAAAGAGGCCAAGTTTGTGTCCCTCAAAGAGCTTCCTTCTTGTAGGGGAAGAAAAGTAGTAAAAAATAAAGATATAGGTGATAATGAATGTTACAAAGAAAATGAAAATGAAATAGGGAAAGAGCTTAGTCTCTCTGAGAAACTGATATAAATACAAAACAGAATGAAATGAGGATGATAAAGATGAAATTATTTGACATGAGATCAGTTGTTTTCCATTCAGACTCTCCCTAGTCCCTAGCAAGGACAAACCTAATTCTGTCTCCATGGAGTTTCCTATTATATACATTTTATGTAAACAGAATGCTACAATGTATGGTCTTTTGTGTCTGCTCTATTTAAATTAACATCATTTTTTCATCATCCATTGTGTAGTATCTATCAGTACATTACCTTTTTGAAGACTAAGTAATATTCCATTGAATGAATATGCCATAATTTGTTTTAAATTCATTAGTTGATGGACCTTTGTCTATTATGAATAATGCTATTATGAACATTCATGAACAAGTTTTTTGTATATATATGTTTTAAATTCTCTTGTGTAAATTACTAGAGGTGAAATTGTTGGGTTATATGGTAACTTTATTTTTAATATTTTGAAAAACTGAGAAACTGTTTTCCAAAGTGATGGTAACATTTTGGATTTCTTACCAGCAATGTATGAGAGTTCCAAATTTTCCACACCTTGCCACTTGTTATTTCCATCTTAGGGGGTGTAAAGGGGCATCTAATTATGCTTTTGACTTGCAATTCCCAAATGATTAATGTGTTTAGCATCTTTTCTTGTGCTTAGTGGCCATGTGTATGTCATCACTGGAAAATATTCAAATGTTTCTTTCCCATTTTATGCTAGTCTAAGAGTTACTTCTGAGAGTTTTTTTTTATCTTTGACTCAATTTACATCTATGACACATTTTGAGTTAAATTTTTTATATGGTGTGATGCTGGGGTTTAACATCATTAATGTGCATTTGAACCACTGTCAAAATGACTACTATCTCCCCCACTGAATTCTACAAGCACCCTTGAAAAAAATCAATTGACTCTAACTATATGTGGTTATTAGAGGATCTTCAATTATGCTCCATTAATCTATGTGTCCATTCTTCTGTCAGTACCATACTGTTTTGATTATGGTAGCCTATGAGTGAGTTTTGAAGTGTGAATTCCTCAAGTTTGTTGTTCTTTTTTAAGATTTTTTTGGCCATTCTGGGCCTCTTGCATTTCCATATGAATTGTAGGATCATCTTCTTAATTTTCAAAAAATAAAAAAGGAGGATGGAATTTAGACAAAGGATTGCATAAATCAAAAGATCATTTTCGGGAGTACTGCCATCTTGACAGTATTAACTCTACTCATCCATGTACATGGAAAATATTTCTATTTATTTTGGACTTCTTTAATGTCTTTAAATAATGTTTGATAGTTTCCATGTACAAATATTACACTTCTCTTGTTAATTTGTTATATTTATTCCTGAGTATTTCATTATTTTTGATACTGTTGTAAAGGAAATTGTTTTCTTAATTTCACTTTTGAATTGTTCATTGCTATTACATAGAAATACAACTGATTTTTGAATATTGATCTTGAAACTTTCAACCTTACTAAACTCATTTATAAGTTCTAGTAGTGTTATAGGCATATGAGTGTGTGTGTGTGTGTGTGTGTTCCTTAGGACTTTCTATACAAGATCATGTCGTCTGTGAATTGAGAATTTTATTTCTTCCTCTTCAATGTGGATGTCTTTTTTATTTCTTATTCTTGCCTAATTAACATGGATAGAACCTCCAATACACTGTTGAAAAAGAAGTGGTGAGAGGACACATCCTTGTCTTATTTCTAATCCTAAAGGGAAATCATTCAGTCTTTCACCTCTAAGTACAATATTTGCCACTTTTTTTTTTTTTGTATATGGCCCCAATTATGTTGAGAATGTGTTCCTCTATTCCTAATTAGTTGTATGTTTTTATAATGAAAGCATCTTGGAGTATGTCAAATGATTTTTTTTGCGTGTATTGAGGTGGTATGTGATTTTTGTTCCTTGTTAAAATGGTCTGTTACATTGATTTTCATATGTTAAATCAACTTTGCTAAGATAAATCCCACTAGGTAATGGTATATAATCCTTTGTAGATGTTGCTGGCATAGGTTTTCTAGCAGTTTGTTGAGGATTTTGCGTCCATATTCATAAAGTATATTGGTCTGCATTTTCCTTTTCTTGTGATGTCTTTGTCTAGTTTTGGTATTAATAGATGGAAAAGAATAAATAGAAATTTATAGAATGAATTGAGACATATTAGCTCTTCTAGTTTTTGAAAGAATTTGTGAAAGATTGCTATTCTTTTTTAAATATTGGATAAAATTCACCCATAAAACCATTTGGAACTGTATATTGGGGGTGTTATGTGTGTGTGTGTGTCTGCTTGATTACTAATTAGATATCTTTACTTGCTACAGGTTTATTCAGATTTTCTATTTCCTTTTGAGTCATTTTCAATAATTTGTGTGTTTTTAGGGATGCATCCATTTCATCTAGGTTATACAATTTGTTGGTATGCAATCATCTATGTTATCCTTATTTTCCTTTGTACCTCTGTAACTTCAATAGTGATATCCCATGTTTCAATAGTGATATCCCATGTTTTAGCAATTTGAGTCTTCTGTCCTCTTTTCTTGGTCAGTCTAGCTAAAGGTTTGTCAATTTTGTTGAACTTCAAGAATTAATGTTTGGTTTCTTTGACTATTGTTTTTCTGTTTTCTATTTCATTTATTTTCACTCTAATCTCTATTATTATTTACCTTAGGCTTGCTTTTGAATTCATTTTCTTTTTCTTCTCTCTTAAGGAGGAAGGTTAAATTATTAAATTGAGATCATTCTTCCTTTTGAATATAGGTCTTGGCAGGTGTAAATTTTCTACTAAGTACTACTTTTGCTGCATCCCCTAAGTGCTAGTGTTGTTTTGTTTCTTTTCATCTCAATGTATTTCCTACTTTCCCTTGAGATTTTGTCCTTGACCTATTGTTTATTGAGGCATGTGCTATGAAATTTCCACGTATTTGTGAATATCTTAATTATTGTTATTGATTTATAATTTTATTCCATTGTGATCAGAGAATATTTTCATATTATATCAATTTTTTCTAAATTTATTAACATGTGTTTTGTTGCCTAACATATGTCTATCATGGACAACATTCTTTGTGTACTTGAGAAGAATGTGTATTGTACTGTTTTGGAGCTTAGTGTTCTATAAATGTATATGAGGTGTAGTTGGTGTGTAATGTTGTACATGTAAGAGCAACAAAGAAATTGAAGACATTTTTTGCTCTGTTCATTATTGAATATGGATATTGAAATCTCCAACTGTTATCTTTATCTATCTTTCCCATCTATTGTATGTTTTTCTTCATGTATATTGGGCCTTTTTGTTAGGTGCATATATATTTGTATTTATTATTATAAAATGTCTTTTATTATCTCTAGTAACATTTTTGTCTTAAATTCTGTTTTGTCTACTATAGCTACTCTAACTCATTTTTAGTTACAGTTTGAATGGAATATCCTTTTCCATTCTTTTACTTTCAAACTACTTGTGTCATTTAATCTAGTGTGTCTCTTTTAGACAGCAAAATTTGATCATTATTTTTTAATATATTATTCCATTCATTCCTTTTGATTTGAATGTTTAGTCATTTATATTTAATATAATTACTGATAATACAGTATTTACCTCTGATATTTTGTCATGTTTATGTGTCATATCCTTTCTGTTTATCCATTCCTCCAGTATAGTCTTCTTTTGTGTTAAAGAGATATTCTATAGCTGCCATTTTAATTTTTTTTAATCTATTTTTTGAGATGTTTTCTTAGTATTTTCTCTGGGAATTACAATGATCATATTAACTTAAAATAGTCTACTTCAGATTTTTAAGATATTAATTGCAATAGATTATAAAAGTTTGATTCAACATATCTTGATTCACTCCTCATCTTTTACTATCATATAAATTTCATCTTTACACCTCATAAATTTATCAACAAATTTTATAATCATTATTTTATGCAGTTATGTTTAAATAAGAATAGTAACAAAAATACATTTATACTTTTTAAAAATATATACCTATGTAGTTACCTTTAGTGATGCTTTTTATTTCTCCGTGTGGATTTAAATTATCATCTAGTGTCATGTCATTAGTCTGAAGGACGTCTTTAAATATTTCTTCTAGTATAGTCCTGCTAGTGATGAATTCTCTCAGTTTTTTTAATCTCAATCTTAATTTCTATTTTGTCTTTAATGGATAGTTTTGCTGGATATAGAATTCTTAGTTGAGAGTCTTTATCTTTCAGTATTTTGAATGTGTTAGTCCAGTTCCTTCAGGTGCACATTTTTTCCAATTAAAAAAGGAAAAAAAAGTGTTTATCTTGTCAAAGATACTTTTCAAGTGGTAAGTTACTTTTCTTTTGCTGTTTTTCAGCTTTTCTTGTCTTTGACTTCTGACAGTTTGATATTATATGTCTAGGTGTGGATCCCTTTGAGTTTATACTGTATGGAGTTTATGGAGCTTCTTGAATATGAGGATTAATGCTTTTCATCAAATTTGGGAAGTTTATGTTATTTCATAAAATATTCATTCAGTCCCTTTTTTAATTCTCTTTGAGACCTCCCATTATGTAAATGTTTGTTTGCTTGACGATGTCCCACAGATTTCTCAGGCTCTTCATTTTTATGCAGTCCTCTTTTCTGTTTGTCAGACTTGATAATATCCATTGACTTCTCCTCAATATAAATGTTTTTTATGTTTGTCTAGTACAAATTTCACATATGCTCAGAAGAGTGTTCTCAATATTCCAAAAATATTTACCCATATTTTCTAATAAAAGAGTTAACTTATATTTTTGCTTTAAATTAAGTGTTTGATTGATCTGGAATTATTGGTATATGGCATAAGGAGAGGAAAAAAGTTGTATATTGTTTCCAAATAATCATGTTTCCATTATAATCTGTCACTGAATCATCTAAATTCCTCTCCCTATTTAATGCACAAAAGAAATTTGAATGTGATTATTAAGCATTTCATATCTACATATGATACATGAAAACAATGAATTTCAGAATTCACTAATTTGGGACTTGATTAAAGCCTCTATTGAATGTGATAGTCAATAATATAAATAATAATATTATTAAATACAATATTACTTGAAAACTTAATGATGCTACATGCTTAATATACATTATATCTAACCCTAGAAATATTTCTCAAATTAGTTACTTCAATTATAATTTTCACTTGATAAAACTGGTATTACAGAAACTGCTATCTTTCCACAAAAAACATTCTCTTTTGTTGGGGGGTGGGTACAGTGACTATATTTCCCAGATTCCCTTGTAGGTAGATGTGGTCATGTGACTGCATGCTACTCTACAGAATGTGAGTGAAATTTTTATGTGCCATTTTCATGTATGGCACAGAAAATTTTCCATGAGAATCCCTCCATGATCTTAACCCTTTCAGCTTATTGAAATCGTGTTAATTATTATGATGCCAAAATCACAATTTAAGATAATAAAGATGCCATTAAACTGGGTGTCTGAATAACTTCTAATAGGTAAGTGGCCCCATACCACTATGCCCTGGAATTGTCCTGGATTACTAAGCAAGAAATATGCTTCTATTTTATTTAGCCATTACATTTTGAGTCTGTTTTGAAACTATAAAGTGGAATGCTGCTGCAAAAAAAATGTAAAATATGTGGTCTTGTCATAATGATTAGGAAGCAGACAGCAAGGGGAAACAAACTATAGGTTAGAAATCTGGAGAACTATTTTATGCAATGGCAAAATATTTTATAGAATTGCCACCTGAAAAAACATGAAAGTCAGTCAATAGACCTACAGCTCTAAAGAAAATGGCTGGAAAAAAATCAACTATTCATAGGTATAGATATTCCTTATTCCTTTTAGTATGGTATTATAAGATAGAGATGAGCTCAGGGAAACAGTTATTCATTGGTAAAGCAAAAAATAAGCCCATTAATAGGTTGGAGGAAACAACTGTTTCTGAACCCTAAAGAATATAAGATTGGGCTGAACAAGGCTTTGGACAACAAACTCCCATTAAGACGTCTTAAGACCCATTTAGATCTGTGGCAATATAATACAAAGTGTTTATCTTCCCACTAACACTTTATTTTTGTTTGTTTGTTTTGGTACGCGGGCCTCTCACAGTTGTGGCCTCTCCCGTTGCGGAGCACAGGCTCCGGACGTGCAGGCTCAGCGGCCATGGCTCACGGGCCCAGTCGCTCCACGGCATGTGGGATCTTCCCGGACCAGGGTACGAACCCGTGTCCCCTGCATCAACAGGCAGAATCTCAACCACTGCGCCACCAGGGAAGCCCTAAACACTTTTATTTTAAATGATCTCGTGGTGATTACCATTAAGTAGAGAGCCTGAGAAAATTATGGGGTCAAGAAACAATAAAAATAAAGAAGGCTTAAGAACTATGTGTAAGAGAGAACTTTGGGTGCACTTTCCTGCACCTGGAAATGACTACTAGGAAATAGATCAGTAGCCTATCATGAGTTTAAGGGAAATTATATAGCCAAGGAAATGAGAAGGCAGCTCCCCAAATGTCTTTAATTGTCTCAACTGTAAATAAACCTTAGGCTTCCAAGGTTATACAGAGCAGGAAGTAGGAAATAAAAGCTGCACTATACCCTAAGCAAATTAGATTCTCAACACTCACTACAAAAGTGGGCATGGAAATTAATAAGCAAGGAATAATTCCCAAGAGGGCAAAGTTGGCGCCATTGTGAACACTGAGGTTTTTCTTTGAGAGAACATTTAGTTTATAATCAAAGAATTTCCTTCATTCAGGGTAGGATTCTTAACAATGCCTGCCTACAAAATAGAATCATTATTTTCTTCTTCCTTGCAATTTCAGGGTTTTCTTATTTCCCACGTTTGTGGTTTTTTTTTTTTTTTTTTTTTTTTTGGCGGTATGCGGGCCCCTCACTGTTGTGGTCTCTCCCGCTGCAGCGCACAGGCTCTGGACGTGCAGGCCCAGCGGCCATGGCTCACGGGCCCAGCCGCTCCGCGGCATGTGGGATCTTCCCGGACCGGGGCACGAACCCGTGTCCCCTGAATCAGCAGGCGGACTCCCAACCACTGCGCCACCAGGGAAGCCCTGACGTTTGTGTTTTAATTTGTTTTGTATAGATATCTTTACCTCAATCTACTGTTGTATATTGAGTTTGAAAGTGTAGATGACTTATCATTTGAGTTCACACGTCTTGAAACCAGAAGTAACTATACCCTGACCTAAGAAGAAGACTATGCATCACATAGAAATTCTGCACATTGAACTGGATATTGTCTTCTGTTTCCCTCAAACTTAGTGGCAGCTATTTGAATGATATATAACCAGTGGAATGTGAGTCACTTATAGACTTTGATCATAAAAATTTTCTTATATGCTTGGTTTCCTTGCTGGCTGCCTGAGATAGAGATGTCAAGAACAACCCTGAAGTCAAGTCTTGAAGATGGAAGAATCACAAAGGATTCCCTATAGACTACATGCAACAGCCCACCTCCACTGACCTCCAATAATACCCTTATACCTGCATTTGTGGTATGGCCCAAGGCTGTTATGTTTGTGACAATTATATTTCTATGTTGTTGAGTCATTATGTTGTATGTTTATTTGTAAGAGTGGTATAGACTACTTAACTTCAACTTATATAAACAATTCCAAATATAAAACTGTTTCCAAAGGTCATTGCATTTAACTAAATCATATTCTTACAAAATAAATTAAAAAGAAAAATAAGTATTGTATATTTTACTACATATTAACCTTAGCATAAATATCTATTATATTGAGAAGTATTATAGGATTTTATATCAATGTCTAGAACTTTTTCATTGTCCTGTGGATTGTACCTGGGCATCAATCTAATTCAAATATTTTTTATTTCCCTTGAAATGGTCATTTACTTTACTAAACCTACAAACACTTTTATTACAGTTTAGACAGTTTTATTTTATATTATGAACTAAATCTTTCAGCATGGGAAAATACTTATGTGGGGTTTTTTTGTTTTTGTTTTTCTTATGTGGGTTTTGTTTTGTTTTGTTTACATTCTGATTCTCCTATTTGAGAAATAACTACTATATTAGATGTCTTCAAATGAATAGATTTTGGCATGTCATCATCTTGGTTATATTTGTTCTCTTTGTAACATCTACTCTGAGCTCTTCTACCAGTCTGTTCAATGATGTTTATGACTATAAAAGATTTCCTATGGTTAATAGCATGGACCTTGATTACCATCATGGATATTTCTCTTTCCATGGCCTTAGGATATGGGGAATCAGTAGTTAAAATTTTAAAACCACAGGAGAAGGTTCTGAAAGACATACCCAAGTTGACTTATTTTACCGCCCTTCCACTCATCTAAGCATCCTTCTGTTCATAAAGATTTTTTTAAGAGAGAAGATAAATTTTCAAATCAAGAAATCCTACATTTAAATAGGTTTCTAAAATATTATATTTTCCTGTCATAAGGAGAGATGAAAGCTGCCTTTCAAAAAACAATTCTGCGTATAGGTGAAGAAACTATGTGGTTGTCTTTAAGAAATTTCACCCTGTGAAAAAAATACATGGAGTGATTAAAAAAAAAGTATAGAAAAGTGAAAACATTAACCCTTTTGTAGTATACATATTTGCTTTCTTAGTGGTCTATCCTTTATTCCCTTCCTTTCCAATCCTTTTCTGCTGTAATTGTGCAGAGTAAAACTGACAAATATTGGCTGAGAATATTGCCAGGTAGATAAATACCCTAATATCTGCCTATTAGGAGGCACAGAATCACAGAGAGAAAATGGCTTTTTAATGGCACAATGCAATATAAACTCTACACACTGGAAGTTAAAACTGATGACTTCTCACTTCTGTGGATAATATCATTGTTTAGGAATTTCTCCTCGAACTAAAGTTACTACCATAAGAAATGTTTTAATGCAATCAAGTAAGTTATATATATATATACATTTTAATAATTCATAAAATTCATATTATATTCTTAGCACATAAAATATTAAAATATTTAGCATAATTAATCCTATCAAGTTTCAGCAAAGACCTCTCCTGTGTGCATTAGAAATATGATCTTTGATCACATTCAAAGCATTTTACAACAAAATAAATTTCAGTTATGTGACTATGGCACAAATTAACTTTTTTTGCATTTAATCCATATATTTGTGTTCTTCCTAGATACCGCAATTTTAACAAGATATTTACAAAATACTTTAATACTGATTAGGCTGAATTTGTTAAAGGTCAGCTTCCCCCTACCCACATATCTCACAAGATCATTAATGGACCTGGATTTTTTTAAGCTAGATAATGAACTGTACAATGAATGTGTTTCAACTCCTGATTTTTTTTAATATAAATCCAACTTTTATTAATTTTGAACAGTTTTTCAAAAGAAATACTTTAAGCTAGAAAATTGGATTTATAAGTTGTTCTTTGAAAATTACATAACTTTAAAAGGAAAATAATGAAGCTAATTGGTGTTATAAACCCCTCTTCCCTAAATCCATCAAGAAACACCAAAAATTTCCTAGATTATTTTGAAGGTATTGAATCTTCAGTAGAAAATGAATAAGTGGCTGTATTTTTATGTGATATTTAATTTAAATGGAAGACCACATTTCTGATTTAATCCAATCAGCACTTCCATCTGATTGCAACCATTCTAGTAGGAAACTAAATTAAAACAGAAACTAAACCTTTGAAATTAATGTTTCTTGGCCATAACAGTATGAGATCATAGGAAAGAAAGAAAGTTATGATGGGGTAAAGAGGGATAGAATAAGTAAAAAGGAAGAGTAAGAGTAAGGGAAGAATTAAAGGAAGGGTCAAGGTCAATAGGTACTGTGCATATTCTCTGCCCTATATACTGTACTTAGTGCTCTTAAATAAGCAATCTTAATTAATCTTAACCACCTGAAGCAAGCAGATGTTATTAATCCTGTTTTATAAATGACAGTTCTAACTGTAATAGAATAGAAGCCCCTTTACAATATATCAACAAGATCATAAAGGTTACTGTTTATTACTGTTTACAAGTCAAAGCAATCATGAAAATAGTATAAATAGCATATACATGCATTAAACACTTGGTTTTAACTGAAAACATATTAGGATACATTCATTATTGGGAAAAAAGGGCTTTTATTTTTTGAGCATGGGTCTACTTATTTTAATTTCCTCAAGTTCTGTCTCACAAAGACAACTAAAATGCAACGTCATCATTTTATTTGCTATGCCAGAGTGAGAAGTTGTGAAGCATTCAAAATTCATAATCCTGGGTTTTCATCGTTTGTCTCAAATCTTTTCACTTTTCTTGCTCATGTCTAATTCAAAATCAATTTTTAGAGACACCTTTTTAGACGCCTTCCAAAACATTATTTACTTTCATAAAAACAGTATTTTTTGTCTTAGA
The DNA here is from genome assembly GCF_964270905.1 of Leucopleurus acutus. Classification (NCBI taxonomy): domain Eukaryota; kingdom Metazoa; phylum Chordata; class Mammalia; order Artiodactyla; family Delphinidae; genus Leucopleurus; species Leucopleurus acutus. The sequence goes on from NC_139143.1 coordinate 130,727,159, forward strand.
AATAATGAACAAGTTTAAGTTATGAGGGCTTCTACTGTAATAATAATGATAGCTATTTATTATTTACTTACCTAATGAGTATTAAGTCCTTAATACATATTATCTCTTTGATTGACACAACCCTAGAGGGTATATTTTATTACACACACTTGAAAGATATAAAGATAGAAGCCATAATATCCTCTCCAGATTGTTATCAACTGGAGTAGGATGGTTAGAAAATTGCTCAAAGACATAAAAGTAGAAAACTGGCAAATAGGATTAAAGTGCATATCAGTTTGAGTCCAAAAGCTCTTTACTACAAACAAGCAAGGAAAATAGGGTGATTTCCAATACAGAGGGCATCCTCCATGTGATGACCATGAAATATACTTCTCAGATTCCCTAGTGTGGGGAGCATAAGTGATTGCTGGTACCACGTGTTGTGCTCTAAAATCTATTTCCTTATTCAAACCAAGGCCATGCTTTTCAAGGCCTGCTCCCAGCCAATGACTGAACAGGATACTAAAAAAATATAAGTCAGGCCTGTTGCTAGGAGATAGAAGACTCTTCTAATGGGACACTTTGATTCGACCGATTCCTTTGCCAGGTTGGTCCAAACATTCTTAGAAGTACTGCAGTCTACCACTCTCCTTCCTTCCTGCCTTCCCCCTCTCCTTCATAGGGGTCAAACAGCATTGCAGAGTAGTGATTTTCCCAGGCTTCTCCAGTTCCCTCCCTAATTTTCTCTTTTGCACAAATACTTCCTTCTTAGTTTCTGTTTCCTGGAGAATATAGACTAATAAGTTAGATAACCCTCATATCTGAAAAGCAGGAGAAGGCGGCTGTTAGGGTGGGTGTGCCCGTGTACCCTTGGCACATCCTTCCTCAGGAAGAACACCTCTAATACATTCGTACAGTTTAATCCATATAAAGACCAGGGTGCAATATATGTTTGCTTTCACACTGATTCTCAGTAAGCCTTGAATTACATAGATCCAATGAGTCTATTTATTGACTCTTGTTTTTCTGAATCGCACTCTTAAAAGCTGAATAACATCTGCTGGGCCTATTATATAGGATGGATATGAGGATTAGATAAAATGATAGATGAGATGTTCTTTGAAAGAGTTTAAAACAACCACATAAATATTAGTTCACCTGAATTCCTTTATTACATATAGATACATTTAACACCTCAGTTCTTCATTAAAAAGTAAATAAACATACTTACCAGCAGTAAAAATATCACTGGAGAAATACAGATGTTTTCTTAAGTGGCAAAATAAGTGAAGAAAAGAATGGTGATAAAAGTCCCATATATACAGTTTGGAATTATGTAAATTGCTCTTCAAAGCACAAAATACATCTAGTCTTAGAAATGCATATTGGGAGAAGATGGGGGGAAGGACAGCATGGTGTGGAAGAGTAGGGGTTTTGAAGTCACATATTTTAATTAAAGGGCCTGATTTATTTACCTATTTAGCTATGTGATTTATTTGCACCTCAATTTCCTCATATAAAAATTTGAAATAATAAAATTTACTTTATGGATTTGTTACATTGCCTAAATAACTTATCTAATTTGTTAAAAATGATGCCTACCTTATTGTAGGTATTTAATATTATTTCCAATCCCTTGCTCAGATTAGGGAATAAAGGAAAAGAACTGGACCTCAATTATGTACTGAATTATAAAGATGATGATAGCTGGGATTTAATATCCATCTTCTGCATATTATATGTGAGATGCTTTATAAATGTTATTTCATTAAATTGAAAAATATGATTCTATGTGACTAGCATTATTAGCTCAATTTTACAGATGAAATATCTGAGTGTCATAAAAGTGAAGTCCAGGGTCAGTCAGCAAATAAGGGGGAAGGGGAATAAGTTGAAACCTGGTATATCTGACTTTAAAAGCTCATACTCCTAACTCTAACAATGTATTTTCTACACAAGGCTGAGGTGGGCTTCAGGAAAGATTTGGATGATTGTCCTATTGTGCCATTATTAGAAGAACTGGAAAAAGAGAGTAAAAATGGCACATGCTTTCCTTACAAGAGAGCTCATAAACCGCCCTCCACAAAGGAGCAAGGGAGCTTGTCCTCTCTAGGGAAGCAGAATCATCTAAAGGCTTTCCCTTCTCTTCATCAACCACAGTCATCATCTGATCAGCCTTGTTGGAAAATAAAGTATAATGTTAGTCCATGCCTATACCCAAGGCCTTCAAAAGTCCTTTTTCTCTCTTGTTCATAGTGAAAATCATAAAAGAATCAAACTTTCACTCCACCTTTAGAGCTAAAGGAGATAGCCTGGGGGCAACATATTGTGCAATGTTATTCACACCCAGGTATCATCAGTTACAAGTGCAAATGGTTGGCTTAAGAAATTTTCCTAGTTGAAAAGAAGAGAGTTAGAGGCTCTGAGATAACCAGGTAAGTCATCTTAAAGTACCAGAGAAATTCTAACTCAGAAGGAAAAAAAGTCAGAGAAATCCAATTTGCAGAAGCTAAAGTCAAGCTTGTTTTGGTATAGTTTTAGTCTTATTTACCCGAAACTGTGTTCACACGTGAAGATCAGAGAGATGGTAAAGTAATTTTCACTGAACCATGAGATTTTCACCAACAAAGCTAGAGTCACTAATAATTGCCTCAAACAGCACAGGCATATTTCGAGGCTGTGGCTTTTGCTGGTATTGTTTTTGCTTACACTGAATTGTAAAAATGTATTAGCTTTGTTTTTATTAACCCTTATTTTTAGATGGAGTGATAAACATGGCAACTTATATACATGTTTTCATACTAATTTATGGCATGGGGTGTTTTCTGGTTTTCTATTTCATATGATGCTTTTAAAAAAAATATGTAAGAATTACTTTTTTTATAATACAGAAAAGAAAAGTAAAGGTCAGAAAGGTAAAGGAATTTTGTCAAGAACCGGGGACTGGACTAAGGCCATTTTTTTTTTTAAGTTGACAGTAAAAGCCATAAACTCTCCACTAAACTACACTAGATTTCAGATTTAGGATTTCTTTTTTTTTTTTTTTCCCCCACTGGAAAAATACTACAAAGAAGCAAGGAGTTTGTTTTTTTTTTAAGTTACATGCTTCTGCTTTGTTTATTAGAAAGTCTAGAGCAGTGTTTTTCATACTATAGGTTAAAATCCCTCAGTAGGTCATGAAATCAAGACCAATTTTTTTGAGATTAACTGAATGTAAATTGTGTAATAACAAGAAGACTTTTGATCACGAAGTGCCATATAACAAACTACTCTAAAATTTAGTGATTAGGAAAAGTAATCACTAGTGTTTTATTGGTTCTATGAGCCCAGAATTCAGACAGAAAAACCTTGGGGAAGAGTTGTTTCTGCTCCATGTAAGCTGGAATCTTAGCTGGGAGGCTTCAAAAGGTTGTTGATTGGAATACCTGGGGACTGGTCAGGTCTCTCTTTCCCTACAAGAGAGCTCATAAACCGCCCTCCACAAATGAGCAAGGGAGCTTGTCCTCTCTAGGGAAGCAGAATCATCTAAAGGCTTTCCCTTCTGTTCGTCAACCACAGTCATCATCTGATCAGCCTTGTGAGAAAATGAAGTGTAATGTTAGTCCATGCCTATACCCAAGGCCTTCAAAGTCCTTTTTCTCTCTTGTTCATAGTGAAAATCATAAAAGAATCAACCTTTCACCAGCAAATTACTTCTCCCTACTACCTTTTTATAAGATCATATAAAGCATATAAAATACTATAGATGTTACTAAAAATTTAATTCTGTTTATTACATTTTAAAAGGTGTTAGTAAAGCATTAGTAGGTTGTTTGCAGTGCTCCTACAGTAGTTAAAAACCTCTAAAGCTAAGGGGTCATTTAAAAGTGTTCATTTAATCACCTTTCTTTGGATTAAAAAAATCTTGCCAATTTTATTTTAAATATTTACAGAAAGGGAAATGTTACAAATCTTGCTAATCCATTTTAATATCAGATGATTGTATTAGAAATGTATTTTTGTGTCGAATTTTATTTATTTTCTTTCCATAGTTTGTATTTTAACTCTAAACTTAGAAGGAAGAAAATATTCATCAATCTCTAAGTAGTACTCTTTCACATATAATATTAATAAATTATTATTAGTGAGAAATAAATTTGACAAAAAGATGTTATGGACCACCTAAGAGGTTTTTAGTGTTTAGAATGAGAGGAAAAAATGAGTAAATAAATATGTACACAACAAACAGATGTAAAATATGATCATGTTCTCCTAAAGTGTACACTTTGGTGATGAAGAACAACTAAGTCAACAATTAACCTGATAAATGATATGGCTGAGGTATAGTAAAGTTTCATTGAGATCACAAAGGGGGTTTTATAAAATTTGGAAAGCTGGGTGAGGAAGTCATTGTAAGTTGATACTTGGATTAAGTTTTAAAGAATATTTAGGAATTTTCTGAATAAATAAGTGAATTAGCATTCTAGGAAGATGAAAAATTATGTAAGGAGAAAGGTAAGAATTACTATATGAAATGTTTAAAATGTACAAATAGTTTGAAATAAGAGTGCCTATACTGTGAATGTAGGTACCCTTAGCTCTAATCCCAACACAAATAGAATCTATACGGATTTAAGTAGAACTAGTATGAACTATATTGAGTTAATTAGAGTTAGATCACTGATGTCAGAGTGAGTATTGTTTAACCAATGTCAGTGTCTGAAATCAGTATCTTATGACATGCAGCAAGCAACTTTAACGTTCCCTAGAAACACATTTTTTTCAAATTTCTTCAAAGCTTATTTATGTGGCATATTTTTTACTCCAAAAATTAACTATAATAATTTCTATTAGAGAAATTTTGAGCATTATTATAACATGTAAGAGAACTAATAAAATGCTATGTAAATCTGATGTACAGACACCTAATATGATTCATAACAATGTCTAACATTCACAAGTACAATATCCAAAAAGAGGCAATTTAATTAGTTTGTTAATTAAATTTGAGCACCTTTTCCTGTGTTCATATCAGGAAACTGCCATTATCTCCAAACAGGTAAATAACTCGGAAAGTCTTAACATTGTCATAATGAAGTTCCTTTGTCACTTTTGTTTTCCCACCTAATCTTCATCTAGTTTATCACCAGTATTTTTTGGCCCTCTAAAATGACATTAAATTTAAATAACGTGATAATCAAAAGCAAAAAACTCTGAGATAAGTTTCTATGATATCAGAAACAAATTATACAGAGTATCTCTTCTTTTTTCCACTTTAAGGCAAGGATGTACATCACTGGTGTTAAATGCAGGAGTGCTGGAGGCAGGCTGCTTGGGTTTGGATTCCTTCTCTGTTTCTTATTAGCTATGTGACCTTGGGATAATTACTTAATATCTGTTAAATGGAAATAATAACTCACAAGGTAGTTGTAAGTATTAATTAGTTAATGTATGTTAAGTAAATGTGCTTGGTTCAAAAAAGTTTAACTATTTGTTATGAGTAGAACATGGGTTGTATTGAGATATGCAGATGGGAAACAAAAGATTTGGGTGTTGTTATCATATTGCATGGGAACTCCTTTGTCAACCTCTGGTAAAGTTTTCTTCAAAGTCAGGTTCAGTTCAGAACATGGCTATTTCCCATAGAGCAGAAGCTTCACAAGCCATTTGTGGTCAATAGGTAAATATTCTTTGGTATACCTGGTATGATATACCAGGTATGATATACCAGGGCTCTAAGGTGGCATGGCCACTGAGGGAACAGGTCTTAGAACTGGTAACCTAACAAATATTGGGAAAGGGTGCTGATTTTTAAAAATAACGTTTATTAAATTAGCTTCAGTATAGTCATTTACCTCTAATAAGTGCCTCTGGAAATCAGGACATCTCCTTCGCATCAGGTTAAATTCATAATCCAATGTTCATCATCCCCTTTGGACAGTAACAATGACAACTTTTCATCAGGTTTTTCATGCTATTTTTGCCCAGTGCGCTAAGCCTGTTAAGGTTTCACTATTGCTTTACACACACAGAGGTGCCCTGTGTGGCATTTTTCAACTTATCCCTATAATTGAAATATATAATAGCTTAAAAAAGAGAAGAGTGCAGAAGAAGTGCCCTTTATGGCAGTGAAATGTGGCCTTGACCATCACATGTTGCCTGTCTCCAAAAAGCTGCCCTTTGTTTTACAAGCTTATGTTAGGGGACTATCCAATGCTTTCTGAATTACAGACAATATTTCACAAGATTGTGACACCTTTTCTAGCCTCTGCATAAGTCTGCAAAGCAATAAAAATTTTAGAAATAGTAGCTTGTTTTAAAAAAAGCAAATAAAAAGTTTAAGAGCCCAGTGAAGAGTAGAGTGAGCCATATCCTCTTTTTTCATATTTACATTCAGAATTTTAATGGCACTTGACTCTGAAATCATTCCAGTAAAGCGGAAAATTAATATTTTAATATATCTACCACTCCAGCAAATGGAAATAAGTAAAGTAGAATAAGTAGTAGAGAAGAAAATGTTTTAGTATTAACTATATTTATGAATATTTATCACCCCTACTCATCAGATAACTGCTTTTCTGTGTGCCCATTCACTTATATATACAGTAAATCATTGCAGAACAAACACTAGCAATTGTTTTACATTTTATGGAAAGGAGTATGACAATTTATTTCTAATATTCTTTTGATTAGATTTTGTCATGATTTTTACTGAGTGAATCCAAAAAAGTGAAGCATAGCTAATAAAAAACATTATACAATAGGTTTTTCATGGAATGACACCATTCTTATCAGTTCTTCTTCATCTAGATGGGGGATGGCAGAGAAACAGGAGGAAATAAAAGCATAAAATGGCTTTGTTGTCTGTGATACTATCTGGAAATCTGTTTTGCTTCAGGGTCAAGAGTTGTAAAAATTTGACCCATATTGTTCTGTTTTGTTCATTATGTGTATTCATTTATTTTTGGAAGGAGCAGACTGACCAAGTGATTCATTAAAACAAAACACAATGAAAAAGCAAATACAAATTATTACTGTTAAATTAATCTTTATAATATAAAAAAGGAAATAGAATTTTAGTTATGGCATCAACAAAAGAGCTGCCCACACATGGGATAAGCATACATCCATAGTATCAATGGCCAGTCTTATTGCTATTGACCTTAATGCTTCTGCTTCTGAATATTATAAATGAAGGCCTCAATGGCACAAGTTTTTGACAGGAACCATTTAGTTACCTCTTCTTCCTTGGCAACAATTTTACCCCTAAGAGGGTTGCCATAATTGAAATACAAAAATGATCAAGCCTTATCTCTAGGAGGACAACTGAATAATTAATGAATAAAAACATAGTAGACTGGGTTAAGTGCATTAGAGAAACATGATTTTATTCTCTACTTAGCTAATCTCACCTGCGGTAAAACGTGTATATGTTAAATAATTCATATATGGTACCTAGAGCTATTTCTAACACAAAGTAAACATTAGCCTATTATGTTAGTTATATCATCATTACTGTTTTTATGTAGTTTCATAGACTATTTCATTTGAGCTAAATATCTTTCAAAAATCTCTTAAAAATGGCTACCACCGCTCCTACAAATAAATACATATACACAAACATACATATACATTCACACATATATCCATATATATGGGCATATACACATATATCATATGTAGTTAAAGCAAAAATAGCTGTAAAATCCATCTTTAAAAATAAAAGGTATAAAATTTTCTACATTTGAGAACAATGCCAGCACTTAAATTTTTTGTTAAAAATGGAGAAATGCCTTATTCACTATGAATGCAGGAAAATTGGGCCAAGAGACTGCTCTAGATAGCAAACTAATTTGTCAACATATTCAAATATGAGAATAACTTTTTACCAAATTTTTTCTTTATAAAAGGCAGAATTGTCTTTTTATGTTCTTAAAATATTTGCTATTTAAAGGCCACTCTCTAAATTACTGAACAGCAATGTTTTGTTTGGGAAAGGTAGAACAGCCAGAAATGACCTCAATTAATGCTAGTTTTGAATCTCATAGAATACAGTAAAAAAAAAAGGAAAATAAACGTAGAGGTTTAATAGCTATTTATAGAGAAATTAATTCACAGTTGTAAGTGTGAGATGTCTTTAAAAAGAAGGCCTTTTAGATGTCAGTTTAGAAATGGATAGAGGATGCATGCATGAGTGATTTTGAAAGATCACAATTATACAGGAAGGAAGGAAGGAAGGAAGGAAGGAAAGGAGGGAGGGAGAGAGAGAAATTGTCCTCACGCTATGTGAATGATATCCTGACTTGGGATACAATTCCCATTGGACCAAAAGTGTTATATTTCAAATAACTTAGAAATAAAGTTGAAATTGGAAGTTTGATGACTCAATATATGCTTCTAGAGGTAATGAAGACTGATACTGAAAGTGCATGTGATGGTTTGAAAAAATTATAAGTGTATTGTGAGATTGAAAAAAGTTACTTTTCTAAGTTAATTTAATATTTTATACATATAATTTTAAATGCTTATATTATTAAGTTAAATATTATAAGTATATATTTAAATTGCTAAATGCATTTATTTAATATATATTTCTATAATCTTACTAGATAAAATTTAGTTCTGGCTGGTTAGTCACAATTAGAAAATCAGGTTATCTTATATATGAGCACATAAAATACTTTAAAGCATATGTAATTAAACTTGACATGAATGAAAATATTTAATAGGAATATCCTGAAAATCTCCTGATACTTTTGTCATAGGCAAATGTTCGGTTTCCAAAAGATGTTCCCTCCTTAGTGCTTTCACTATTTGGATTGACAAACTTGTCATGGTTTGTAAGATGAAAGTAGAACATAAATTTTATTCAATTCCAAATCTTCTACAAAAATACTGAATGTATAACACTCTTCAAACATAAAGGAATAATTGGAGGGGAAGGAAATGAGAGTGAGAAATGGCTCAAATGTGAATCCCTGCCCCCCTTTTTTTGCTATGTTACCTTTCATACTAAATTGTATACATGATAATCACTAATTTCCAGGGCATATACATGGGTGGCAGATCACAAATAAACCGCATAAAAGCATTTTATGACCATGATGTTCCCATAAACTTATGAAATACTACTGAGGTTTACTACAGAATCTGAAAGTTTTCAGATTTAATCATTCTTCTCCTTGGTAGCCAGTAAAATAGAATCTCAAAAAGGACTATTAGAATGTGACCATTTTTTCCCTGGTCTAGGCTGTTGGAGATCACACAGTGGAAAGAGCATGGGTTTTCTACACAGAGTCCTGAATTAGAATCTTGTCTCTGTCAATTGTCAATGTAACACTGGGCAAGTTAACTCCACTTATAAAATAATCCAGTAACACCAACCACACATAGTCATGGTAGGAACTTCAGTTAATCAGCAAGTATTTATGAAATGCCTAATATGTGTCACCTACTGTGCTAGGTACAAGGGGAAACTAACTATGAGAAAAAAAAAAGGGAGAGGTGGGGAGAAGAGATAAGAAAACAGATGCAGTACTCAAGAGTTTGTAGTCTATTAGGAAGGACAAAGTTTAAACAATTGATAGCATTAAATGTGATCATGTAAAAACACTTATTGGAGAAATGTCTCCAGTTTTAAGGGAATTCTTTAGAGAACAGTCTTAGATTGGGTTCACCAAAAGGAGACACTAAGACAAGGACTTCAGTGCATGTAGTTTATTTGGGACATGATACCAGGAGGTACATGTGAAGAAGTAGGAAATTGAGATAGCAAAGCAAGAAAAGCCAATGAAAGATGTGCATAAATGAGTTACTGCCATAAATAACTGCAGCTCAGTTCCACTGAGGACCCTCTGAGAAACCATTCGAATTCTGAAATAGAATCACTACACAAGACATTCGGACAATACAAAAGCTAAAGAATTTTGTCCATTTTCTACCACTCTCTATTGGGTGACAGTTGTTCCTGAGGGGTACAAATTTTCCTCTACTTCCAGGTAATACCTGGCTTGTGGCTGGGCAACTTCCTTAATATCCTTTGGTAGAAGAGAAATGATGGTGCCTGAAATGAGAATTTTTCAAAATGCAGAAAACTGTCTATCAGAGCCTTAGGGAATTCAGGTGGGCAAAGGGTTATAGGGTGGAATTTCAATAGCATCTGCTTTAAAATACTGTTGAGATATTTTATCCATCAAAATTGAGTGTTTCAGGGAATTCCCTGGTGGTCCAGTGGTTAGAACTCAGCACTTTCACTGCCTAGGGCCAGGGTTCGATCCCTGGTTGGGGAACTAAGATTCCACAAGCTGAGTGGTAAGGTCAAAAAAAAAAAATTTGAGTGTTTCACACTTTTGCTTCAACAGCTTTAGTCATCAAACATACATCATTTTTTGTATAGTTAACTTTGATTCTACATCCAACTGAAACAAAATTCCTAAGTGCTTGAGGGGCAAATTCTAGCTCAGTTCACCACAGTAGAGTTTAGGAACAATATGAGCTATTTAATTTCTCATTCAGGAAGCTCTTGCTCAACCCTATACTAGCTTCATCAATTCTACAAGAACAAGATGCTCAACCAGCTTCCTTTCAGCTGCCATTGTCCATTTGGTTCCATAGAGCTCTGCTATTACCCACTCCCATCCTCTTGCAAAATGACTACATAGAGCAATAGCTTTAATGTCTTCCTTATTGTCTCCAATGACAAGCAAGGAGATTCTTTTTTTTTTTAATTATTTTTTATTTTTGGCTGTGTTGGGCCTTCGTTTCTGTGCAAGGGCTTTCTCTACTTGTGGCAAACGGAGGCTACTCTTCATCGCGGTGGGCGGGCCTTTCACTATCGCGTCCTCTCTTGTTGTGGAGCACAGGTTCCAGACGCGCAGGGTCAGTAGTTGTTGCTCAGGGGCCTAGTTGCTCCGCGGCATGTGGGATCTTCCCAGACCAGGGCTCGAGCCCGTGTCCCCTGCATTGGCAGGCAGATTCTCAACCACTGCGCCACCAGAGTAACCCATCTTTGTATTTTTAAGGTACTTCTAATCCCTCAGTGAAACATGGGAAGTATAGCAAAAATACCCACCCAATAGCCAACATTTACAGAGACCTTCATTTTAACCATGTGAAAAAAAAAAAAACAAGGGATTTGGAGTCTGACATATGTTTAAAATTATTTCTTCTCCTTTCTCTTAGGATACTGACTTGCCCTTTGAAGCCCTAGTAAAATTAGTACAAACCCAGTAAAATATCATTGGTAAAACAGGGATGTTATTAATTATCTCATAGCAATATTGTGAGGAATAATGAAATAACATATGTAAGAAGCTTAGTACAATGATAAATACATAATATGCATTCAATAATGGAGACTATTATTGTTAGTAGCAAACATTTTCAAACGAGTCATTATGTTTACATGCCACAAACCATAAAGATGATATTGACAAATCTTCCTGAAAATTATACATCAGGTAGATGATAAAACCATTATAATGTCCATCAAAGACGACTATAATGACTTTTCAAATTTCTTTGTTGCTGCAAACTACATTTCTTTGGTTTATTATGTGTTAACTCCATGGGGTTGGGAAAAGGAAAATAATTTCATGTACTATATAACAGGAAATTTAAATCAAAAAGAGAGTCCATATCTAAATTTCAACAGTGGTAGGTATGCTAAATTTATGTCAACAGATGTGTATCTTAAATCCACCTACAGGAAGTAACATTCACCACACAACTACTACCATTACTTATTAACACTTTGTACTAATATACTATCACCAATATTTTATATCATTACTTCACACTTTTAAATATGTATTTTATGTTACCACTTTGAATTTTGAATCCTTAAAGAATATTTCTGAAAGTGACTAGGAGCAGAAAAGAAACAATAAGAAATAATATCTATTTAAGTCCCTCTACAAGTCTACTTAATTGTTTGAGTCCATCTCTCCACCCTCACCTTCAAAGTATGTAGAGCTCTCTGATTCCTCTTCAAATACATGTGCACTAATTTTCCTTTTGAGATAAACCAGGAGTAACATATTTTTTGTTATCAACCATAAATCATAATGATTTATTAATTATTAATATTTCCCACTTAGGCAGGATTTCCAAAAATATTGTAAATTTATTTACTTCTCATCTATATTCACACCCAAAGAGGAAACATTAAAAATAGCAATTTGTATCTTAAAAACCAGTCAAATTCTTCACATTGATTCATGAATACTGAATATTAGGAATCATTGCCTTATTTCTTTTCAAGATATTAGATTTATTTATAGGAACTTAGTTAAGATGCTTTATGCTTCCAAATATATTTTGGAGGTTTTTTTTAATTGCCCACCATTTTATAAAGGTCATCATTCACTAGTGCAGTTGTTCCAAAAGATTGGTACCTTACTTATAATGGGCATTTTTCTTGTATGGAATCTTGCAGGCTACACATCAGACCTGTATAACTAGGAAGAGGAAAATGATTGATGATTAATGAAAACACTACCTACAGGCTGACAGCACCACAAAGTAAGGATTTACACTAAATTGAAGTGAAAAATGTCTTACCTCTAAGAAAGGATAGCCAGTAGCTGACCTCAAATAGCAAAGAGAAAAAGAGCTATCAGTTATTTGGAAATAAAAGCATAGATTCATGCTATTCTTTCATTTATATATTAAGAACCTATTATCTAAAAATATTACATTATATTTTATGGAGATTTAATGACAAATAAGAAAAAAGTCCTATCTCCATGAACTTGTTTTGTGAGATAAATCACAAACATATACATACTCCACCATAGATTTTATGTAAAAAGTAGAAAGTCCCCATCTTTATTTAACATATAGTTTAACAAAATTTATCACTTACTCATTTATAGAATATAAAAAAATCAAAAACATTTGAATTTCTCATCAAGTTTTATTTTTCCTATCAGATAATCAACGTGTATAAAAATCAGTGCATGAGGTAAGACTGTCTCTGCTCGTGTTACTTGGTTCTTTTAAAAGTTCTACAAAATTTATCATATTTTCACCTGTCATATGTTTTATTATGCCTATTTTCTAGAGCAGTATGCATCTTACAATGGATAGAAGAACTCTCCTGCTATCTTTTTATGTCTATTTCCTACTTCAAATCTATCTATTTATCTTGTACATGATACCTGGTAGTAATGTTATTTAAGGCATAATTATGCTATATGCTACGTTTCATCATTAATGAAAATTTTCCATTATAAAATGACCTGATTATTTTTAAAGTATAGTTTGTTGTGTGTTCTAACTTTTAAGTCTTAGTGTCAAGGATATAGTGTTGAACAAAATGACAAAAAATCTACCTTCAAGTAATGCAAATACTACAGGAAGAAACTAATTATAATCAAAATATAATTAATATCTAATTATTGGTACATGCTTTATAATAGAAAATGTTAAGCAAGAAACATAAAATTCATATATAATATATGATATACTGTCAGGTATATAATGTGATCACATTCTGAACAAGAAATATGGCAAAACGAGGGGATTTGAAAGTGACTAGACTGGGTGTGTGGGACTATTTTACATAGAGTTTTCAGTCAGAGAAGGAGGAAAGAAGGTAACATTTGAAAAAAAACAGAATAAAATGACAAAACGAGCCATGTAAATGTTTAGGGCAAAAATGTTCCAGACCAAGTGACCAGCAGGTTCAAAGGATCTAGGTTAGGCATATACTTATCATATTGAAGGAACAATAAAAAGAGAGTTAAAACACAGTAAGTCAGAGGCTCAGAGCAGGGTCAGATAATGTAGGGCCTTGTCACCTATGGAAAATACTTAGGATTTTGTTCATTAAATATAATGAGAAGCTTCTAGACAGTTTTGGGCATAGAAATAATATAAAACCACTTATGTTTGAGAAGATTCGTTGTCTATTGTGGCAGGGAAAAGAGTGTATGCAGGGAAAACACTGAGGAGGCTATTGCTATATTTCAGGCTATGTGACGGTGGCTTGGCCTTTTCTAAGTTTTGTTTTATTTCTAGATAAAGGAAGCTCTGAGTGTGTAAGATTTAGGACATATATTTATTTTTCTAATGCCTAGAAAAGCACAGGCCATAAAGTAGTCACTCAAAAAATGCCTCATGTGTAAAGAAAATAGTGATAACTTGACCAAAGTTTTAGTATGAGATAGAAAGAAACCTAAAGACAAAAATGTTCTTCAAATATTTGTATTTTATTATAAATTTTGCAATATAACAATATCTAACCAATACAATAGATGAACTTTAAATGTAACTTGTACCGGAGGGTAAATGTTTCTCAATAAACCACACCACGCAGATCATGAAAGTTCTAATAAGTGAAGATCTTTCTTCTGATACACTTTAATATATTACTCAATATTAAGAGTAATAACCAAAATTAGAAACATTATTGATGTAGAATGATTAAAATGTACCATATTTTAATCAGTATCTTTTCATAGGTGTCTTATTTTAACATATGTTACAAGAAGTCCCAAAGAAAGAAGATGAATTCTAATAGTATCTCCAACTAGGTGACCTTTGACAAACTTTTGAGTTTTCTTATTTGTAGATTGGGACCAACATTCTGTTTCTACTATCTAACGTAGAAGGTTAATATGAGAAATCAATATGATGTAATATCTGAAAACAATTTTATAGCTTCAATTTACTACAAATTTATAAACTATTATTACTCTAACCAATTTTCTAAAGTCAGTTAACATGGCACATGTGATGGTGACTTTATTTCCCTTGTACCTCCTCTTACTGCATTATTGCCCTACTTATCAGACCATCAAGTCTATCTGGCTTTTTATATGTTTTGTTTTAAATCCTACTCACTTTTTTATTATAACCAGTGACTTCCAAACTTGACAACATGTCAGCATCATACGAAGAGCTCATTAAAACTTAGATTGCTGAGTCCCACCCCTAGAGTTCCTGAATCAGTAGTTCTGGATAAGATCTGAGAACTTTCATTTGTAACAAATTCACAGATAGTGCTGCTGCTACTGTTCTGGGAACCACACTTTGAGAACTACTGCTTACGGAGATAATGAGCATTTAATAGAGTTAAAGAAAAATGCTTATTTTAATTTTTTTGTATTAAACTGTACTTCTGTCAATCAATCTGTACACAGAATTTCTTTGGAATGATATATAACCAACAATTAACAACCACTTCAAATGGAAAAAAGTCAAAGTAATTACAAACAAATTTGAACATTTTGATGACTGAAATGCTCCTATATGGGAACTCTCCTGAATGAGCTAAAAGATATGAATCTAAATTCCAAGTGACAGAGGCAAATCCATCTCTTACAAGAGTTGAAAGTTGAAATTACATATATGTTATTCATTATATTAAAAACACTGAGGTGTAAAATTATAAGTGCAGTGTCAAGTACTATGTATTATTTCTTTATTCAGAAAAGTCAAAATCTTTTGAGTGTAACTATATTTTTAATAACTTTCTTTACAGTATTAGTTATGACCAAAGAATAAGTTAATCAATATTTTTTAAAGCAGTTGAAGAATCTGTTGGAAATATAAGAAATATTCTTCCAAAATTCTTTTGGAAAAGTTTTGCAGTCACCAGAAAGACAAAAGAACCTAGGTAGAAACATGTAGACAATTCTTTATGATCCATACTCTCAGCTTTAGAAAATCAAATCACCTAATGGAATACAAGTTAAAGTTCAAGAACCTGGTTCTATTTCTAAAACATCTTTATAAATGGTGTATGCTTTCACCTCTCTCTTTTTGGTGTATTTTATTGCTACAAGTGAGTATTAACAACTGTGTTCTCGTTAGTACAGAAGCATGATACTGTCTTTCCTAGGCTTTAAATGAGTTTTCACATATGTACATGTGGAGGAAACAAAGCTATTCTTAACACCTACCCCCAAGCCACACCCACATATGAAGAAAAAGAAATATATATATATATATATAAACAGAAATGAGAGAGATGATATATGAAGTAAAGACCAATGATACTTATTTTCTTTGGCACATAAATATCTTTATAGAGCTTTTGCCTCAGTAAATATGTGTGCTGCATTCCAAAGAAAACTTAGACACTTTTTACCCCCAAATAGATAATAAATTCACTTAATTTTTGATCAAGATACAATTAATTTGACAATATTCGTAGTCTGAGGCCTTAACAAATGAATAGGGAAAATACAAAGTAGGAGAGCAAGATATGGAAAATTCCATTTTTTTTCAAGAAAATGTAAATTCTGTTTCTAAAGAGGAAAGAATTAAGCTAAATACTGATATGAAAAGAACTACTCCTATGTTTGGTTGTCTATGTTTAGCTGTTACCTTGAATCTGGGTCAGAAGACATATTAATACTCGACACAATTTTGAATAGAATGCTGTTACTCCTTTTAAGACAAGCGTCTCTGTCCCCTCTTGTGACATTAATGTAACTGGATACTAGGATTTTTGAGTGCACATAAAACCATTGGATTATCAGAACACTCACGTTGTTTCTTTCAGCTAACTTGCTAGAAGAAATACTGAGGAAAAAAGTATCCTATGTTATGAAGGACCTCTTAATATTATTATCCTCTAGAAATTCTGCATAATATGAAAACCAGCTTGCATATGCTACAGTCTTTCCTTTAGTGGTGATTTGCTTCAGTGGAGTTATGTTAACTTGGGCCTCCTCTGAGAGTCTTTCCCTCAACTGCCAACATTAAGTGTTTCCATTCTGGGCAACTCAGTACCATTGGTTCAGGTTCAGTTTGTGGTCACAGGTGATATGTACAACACTCAGGTGCCAGAAGATGGGGAAGGTTCTAGCGAAGCCTGAACAACTGTAATTCAGTAAAGGCCAGAATGACTAATCTGTACTACTAACTCAGAATTAGTTTTCCATAGGCGACAAATCAAATTTCAGTAGAGACTTCAGAGCATTAGTATCTGCTTCCAAATGCCTTACAGAATTGTATTTTTAAATTTATTTATAAAGATGTGCTCACCTACAATGAAAACAAGTTTTACAGTTCAAGTTTAATATTCCCTTAATAATCCCTTTATTTTTCAACCCCTATTGTTTAAATGAACAACCAATCAAGCACTGTACATTCATTAAAACAGCATGTTTCTAGATAGTACACTGAGAATGTATATGCAAAAAAAAAGATATGGAAAGAAAATATGCCAATAGTTCAGCCTCTCCTATCCAGAAAGTAATAGGTCCAATTGCTTTATAAATTGCTATAGAAAGTATCAATATAATGTATAATATCAAATGCTTATCCTAGCATCTAAAAATCTATACACATTTCCATTAGAAAACAGAAACTTTATTGAGCCAGGGCCCCCTTGGGAAATTCTGAGCTTGCACACCAAGCCTCTTGGCCATGAGCCATGGTCTGTCCCTCTTCCCTCCGAGAAAGAACTGGATTCATAAATTGTCAGTAGTGTTCCTGTTTGCAATCACAAGACTGTTTTATTCCAAAAAGATAATTTTTATAAGTTACAGCAATGGAGAACATGAAAGTACAGAGTATACTAGAAAATTCATATCTCTTTCCCTCTGCCTTGAAATATTATGCATACTCACTACTTCATAATAATTCTATTAGAGACTAGGTGGTGAGTTTCTCATGACCCCAAATGACCAAAAATATTGTGATTTGATACCATTCCTATTTCAATTGCTCAACTTTAAGCAAGAATAGTCAGAACACCTTACTTCTGCAGAGAAAGTTGGAATAATGGCTTTTATCAAGAAGAAAAAAGTTAATGTTGGCAAACGTGTGGAGAAAAGGGGACACTTGTACACTGTTGGTCAGAATGTAAATTGGTGCAGTCACTATGGAAATCAGTATGGAGGTTTCTCAAAAAATTAAAAATAGAACTACCAAATGATCCATCAATTCCACTTCTGGGTATATATCTGAAGAAATAAAATCACTGTCTCAAACAGGTATCTGCACTCATGTTCATTGCAACATTATTTACAATAGCCAAGACCTGGAAACAACCTAAGTGTCCATTGATAAATGGATAAAAAAAAAAAACTGTGATATTATGCACATACACAATAGCCCTTAAAAAAGAGATCCTGCCATTTGCAACAACATGAATGGACCTGGAAGGTATTATGCTAAGTGAAATAAGTTAGGCAGAAAAAGACAAATACTGCATGATCTCACTTATATGTGGAATCTAAAAATAATGAACTCATAAAAATGGAATAAGTAGGTGGTTTCCAGAGGCAGGAAGTGAGGAATGGGAAAAATGAGTGAAGGTGGTCAAAGGGTACAAACTTCCAGTTATAAGATGAATAAATTCTGAAGATGTAATGCACAGCAAGGTGACTATTGTTAACAATACTGTATTATTTATTTGAAAGTTGTTAAGAGTGTAGATTTGAAAAGTTCTGACCACATACATACACAAAATTGTGACTATATGAGATGATGGATTTGTTAACTAACCCTACGGTGGTAATCATTTCACAATATATACATATGTTGAATCATTATGTTGTACACCCTAAATTTACATGATATCAATTATATCTCAATAAAATTATATCTCAATATCTCAGTTATATCTCAATTATAACTCAATAAAATAATTATATCTCAATAAAGCTGGAAAAAATGAATTTACAGACTTGTTTTAAATCACCACAGTAGTCCCATCTAAATTGGAGGCTAAATTACCCAGAACATCTTTTGAAATATGACCGTAATGTAATAACCTAAACATAGTATGTTATAATTTTCAAGTAACTTAGATTTTAATATCATTTTTCTTATAATACTTAAATGCCAAAGAGACAATTCACATGTCTATCTTTTCATTGCCACTAATTATACAATGCTCTAAGTTACTTTTCACTAGAGTATTATCTATATAGGCTATATGGAACAGCTAGTTAAGATAATACCCCCAGAGTGCTTAGGGTCAGAATTAGGTATAGACTTCAACTACTTTTTATTATGATTATAGCTAACACTTATATTTGCTAGACTTTTTTCCAAGCACTTTAAACTATGTCACTGTACTGTCCCAACAATCCTGTGACACATTCTTATCATGATCATGTTACAAATAAGGAAACTGAGGCCCAGAGAGTGTAAATAACTGCCCCATGGTCACACATTTAATAATTGGAGGAACTGAGATTCAACACAAGCAGCTGGCTCTAGGGGCCATAACTGTTGCCTCCCAGTTAGAAAGATCAACTCTTTTATCAGCTGGATGAAATTTAGCCCTCAACCACAAAGTAACATGAAAAGATTAAATGTATTCCTATGAAAATAAGAACGAATAGCTTAGAATTGGAGATTTTTAGGTTATTTCCAAGTGTCATGGAGATTTGCCCACTTTGTTCAGTTGTAGTTATTTACCTTGTACTGTAGGCAGATGACAGGCCACTCTGTCAATCACTCAATGTATATATGTATGTATGTATCTATTATCTGTGTATCAATGATTCATCTATGTATCAATCAATTGATCTATGAGTCGATCTATTTATGATTCATTGATCTATTTACTTTATCTATCTGTCTGTCCATGATCATCTATCATCTATCTATTTGTGTATTCAGCCATCTATACATGTTGACCTCCTTGAGAAGCAGATTCTGAGACGGAGATTAGTTGGCAGGATGTTTATCAGGAAGTGTTCTCAGGATATACAACTATAGGAGATGTGAAGAAGTAGGACTGAGCAGAAGAAGTGGACTATGAGGCAGTCATGGCAAAAGTACCAACTTACTCCACAGGGAACTCTAAGGCTGGGATGGTACTACAGAGTTGTACTGAGTTGGAGCAAGTGAACCTACTCTTCAGCTAAGGGCAATTCCAGCAATAGTCTGAGAGCCCTCTGTTGTCGATTGGTCATGATCCTAGCATGTGGTGGTATAGGACCTTCAGTGCTGAAAGAGGGAGACACAGATACACACACAGTGTGTGTATTTTTAAATGACATACATGTACTTCTTTAATTTGTATATTAAATATTTATAAAGTTATTCTTTGCTTACTTTTAAAAATAAAAAATGAGTGCAGATGTTTAAATATGTTTGCCTACATTTCAAATTACTTCTTGTGCACTTCTATTTTGGAATTAATTCTCCAGATAAAGATGACTATTTTCACACAGTTTATTGTTCATTTATTTACTTATGCTACTCTTTGATATAAAGATATTTTGAGGTGGTTTACAGAGATGTTTTAAGAATATCAAGATTAAAAAATAAATAAAAGCTATCAGGACAAAGGGAATTAGAATAAAAAATGAAAACAATAGGAAGTTAATAGATTCATTTTTAAAAAGGCCATAAGATGCTCTACAATTCCAAGATATGAAGTGCAGCTTTGGTGCTGAGCTTCTAACAAAAGAAAATAGTGTCTATTATAAGGGTTAATATCTATGAATTAAAAATATACCCAATGCTCATGGGAATGACAGATTTTCCTTATACTGATACCTTAGTGAAATTTCACCATTGCCTCTCCATATGGTTTATTTTTTTCTACAAAAATTGATACTTATATTCAAAGGTCTATGCATAATCAAGTAGAGAAGGTAAGATTGTAAACTGTTGAACATGACTGAAAAGACTACTGACATAACATAATGAGGGCAAAGTCAATCAATGCAGACTGAAATAACAAAGAAGAGTCATGTAGGAGGTAGCATTTAAACTAGACTGTAATGCATAATTAAAACAGGTAACAGGAAGTTACAGTTTGGAAAGGCAGTAAAGCCAGAAAAGCTACCATGTCTAAACATATGGAAGAAAAAAGGCAGAGCATATTTGTGAAATTAACTAAATTAGTTTTCTTGGTATCTTTGTCACAGCTACTTAAGGTTGGTAAGTGCTAAAAACCATTGCCAAAATACCAGTAAGAAAGATCAGCTGAGAGTATTGTTTAAGCATGGAATTAGTATGACTAAATAATATTTTGTTTAAATTTATTTTAAAGCCAAAATGCAATATTTCAAAACTTACCAAAACTAATTTTGCCTTCAATATTATGAAGATATTACTCTTTACAAATGTTTCTCATAATTTGGAAGGAAAAGGATTAGAAGTTGTACAGTGATGAAAACAAGGTATTATGGTTTTACAGGTAAAGAAAAAGGGATGACTTTTCTGGAATCAAGAAATCAATTTTGCCTTATAAAAATGATTTTGATTATGGCCCAGCATATAACAGGCTTGGAAGTTGCCACTCCACCTAACAACAAGAGATAAGCTGAACAACTGAAAAATAAACTTTTCTTACATTCCTCAGAGAAGTAAGGTCACAGGGCAAACTGCTGCCTCAAAACTGGAGAGATTAACAGACAACCCAGAGAATCACAACTTACTGAAACAGAAATCAGGACTGGAAATTTTCATGGAAGCCAGTGCTAGGGTAGGGAATCCTGAACTGTAATTAATGAATTACTGGAGGCTCAGTGTGGAAAACCCCGAGAGAGAAAAACTCCAGGAGGGCACAGTAGTTTGGGAGAGATCCACACTCCTGTGAGTTTTACCTCCTGAAGCTCTAACAAATTATTACAGTGAATATCAGAGAGAAATCCCCTTGTGCTTTCATCAGGGTGAGGAAAAAAGGAACCATTTTGAAATATGCCAGATTGTTCTATTCTTCTTAACATGGTGTGCCCTCATGTGAAACTATTTAACTGGAACATAACCTTCTGGGGTTTTATCAGAGCCCAACTTACCTGAAGGAAGAGAAATGCCCACCCCTAGACAACTCTCAACTCTCATGTAAAATAAGGGAAATATCCATCTCTAATCCACTCTAGGTATCCTGCCCCATATAAAGGGGGAAGGGGGAGACTGAGAAGTATGGATGAAGTTCACAATCAAGAAGAACAGGCTATTAAAAGACTGAGACCTAATCATAGGACTACAGCCACTTTCCCTTCCCACACACCTTAACACTACATTACTAATGACCCATTTACTGCAGTTTTTTTTTTATCCAGTACATCATATTCACCATCAACAAAAAATTACAAGGTATACTAAATTGCAAAAAACACAGTTTGAAGAGACATAGCAAGCACCAGAACAAGACCCAGATATGACAGGGATGTTGGAATTAGCAGAACAAGAATTTAAAATAACTAGGATTAATATGCCAAGGGCTTTAATAGATAAAGTAGGCAGCATGCAACAGTTGATGGGCAATATAAGCAGAAAGGTGAAAATTCTAAGAAAAAAACAAAAAATAAATGATAGAGATAAAAACAACAACAACAATACTGTAACAGAAATGAAGAATGCCTTTGATGGGTCTATTAGTAACTGGTCATGGCTGAGGAAAAAAGTTCTGAGTTTGAGGATACCTGAAATGCAAACAGAAAAAATAAAAAAGATTGACAAAAAAAGAACAGAATATCCAAAAACTGTGGGACAACTATAAATGGTAAAACATTTGCATAATGGGAATACCAGAAGGATAAGAAAGAAAAGAATGAAAGAAATGTTTGAAATAATAATGACTCAGAATTTCCACAAATTAATGTCAGACACCAATCCACCAGACCCAGAGAACATCACAGAAGCTCAGAGAACATCAAGCAGGATAAATGTCCCATGAAAAAACAAAAAAATAAAAAAAACAAAGTACAGCAAAGCCTATCATTTTCAAAATACAAAAAATAAAATATAATGAAATTTCTGAAAAAAAGCTAGAGGAAAAAAACCCCTTACACATACAGGATCAAAGGTAATAATTACATCCAACTTCTCCTCAGAAACCATGGAATCAAGAAGAGAATACATATGTGTAACTGATTCACTTTGCTTTTTTACTAATACAACATTGTAAATCAACTATACTCCAATTAAATTTTTTTAAAAAAGAAGAGAATGTAGTAAAATATTTAAAGTGTTGAGAGAAAAAACCCACCAACCTAGAATTCTATACCCTGCAAAATAATCCTTCAAAAGTGAAGGAGCAATAAAACTTTCTCAAACAAACAAAAATTCAGGAAATTTGTTGCCAGTAAAAACTAAGATCTACATAAAGAAAAAATCATCAGAGAAAGAATAAATTAAGGTAAAATATTAATTGATCAAAGAGAAAATCATATGTTCAAAATAATGACAGTGAATTTTAATTGTATATAGTTTTATATATGTATAAATGTATATATACCTTATATTTATATATATTTATATTTTAATATTTTATTTATAATTATATGTTTATATTTTCTTATATATAAGTGAAATGAATAACAGCAATGATACAAGGAAAGGGAGGGAAGAATTAGAAATTCTGTATTATTAGAAGGTACTTGCTCTACCTGTGAAGTGAAACTGTGTTATTTAAAAGTGGGATTGTATTAGTTTCATAAATGTATACTGCAAACTCTAGGGTAACCACTTTTTTTTTAAAAAAAGTATAACTGACAAGCTAAGAAAGGAGAAAATGGAATTATATAAAATTCTCAATTAAAATAACAAAAGGCAGAAAAGACTGGAAAGTTAAAATAAAAACAAAGAACAATGGCAACAAATAGAAAACAGTAACCAATATGGTAGATATTAAACCAGTATATCAATAATGGCTTCAAATGCCAATGGTTTAAATGTACCAATTAAAAGACAAAGATGGATCAAAAAATAGGACCCAACTCTATGTTATGTATAAAAAACCCTCTAAAGATTTGAATTAAAAGTAAAGGAATGGAGAAAGATATACCGTGCTGACATTTATCAAAATAAAGTGGGCATAGCTATATTAATTTCAGACAGAGCAGACTTCACAGAAAGGGAAGTTATCAAGGATAAAGAGGGGCATTAGATAGTGTAAAAGAGATCAGTTCTCCAAGAAGACATAATAACCCTCAATGTTTAGGTGCCTAAAAACAGAGCATCAAAATAAGTGAGGCAAAAGCTGATAGAACTACAAAGGAGAAATAGATGAATACAATATTATTGTTGGAGATCTCAACACCTTTTTATCAGAAATGGACAGAAAATCAGTAAGGACAGAGCTGACCTCAACAACACCATTAGCCTACCAGATATAATGGATATCTATAGACTACTCTACCCAAGAACAGCAGAATATGCATTCTTCTCAAACTCACATGGAACCAAGATAGACCGATTTCTGGGCCATAACACACATCAAAAACACACCTGCCACAAACTACAATGGAATTAAACTAGCAGGCAATAGCAGAGAGATAGCTGGAAAATTCCAAAATACTTGGAGATCAAACAACACATTTATGAATAACACATGGGTCAAAAAATATCAAGAAAAATTTTAAAGTATCTGAACTAAATAAAAATGAAACCACAACATCAAAATTTGTGAGATGCAGCAAAGACAGTACTTATAGAGAATTTATAGCACTGAATGCACATATTAGTAAAGAAAAAAAGAACTAAAATCAATCATCTAAGCTTCCATCTTAGGAAGTCAGAACAAGAAGAGAAAATTAAATCTGAAGTAAACAAAAGAAAAAAAAAGAATTAGAGCAGAAATGAGTGAAATTGAAAATAGAATATCAATATTATTAAATCAATGAAACCAAAAACTGAGAGTTAGAAAAGATCAATAAAATTGATAAGCCTCTAGTCATGCTAAGGAAAAAGAGAAAGAACAAAAAACTACTAATATCAGAAATGAAATTGAGATCACCACACTTTCCATTTACAGTAAAAGGATAATAAAGGAATACTATGAACAATGCAATGTTCACAGATTTGACAGCCTCAATGAAATGGACCAATCTCTTGAAAGATACAATCTGCAAAAACTCACATAAAAGTAGCCAATCTGAATAGGCCTATTAAAGAAACTTAATCAATAATTAATAACCTTCCAAGATAGAAAGCACAAGACCCAGATGGGTTCTCTGGTGAATTCTACCAAATATTTAAGGAAGAAATTATAATAATTACCATAAATCTTTTTCAGAAAATAGAAGCCAAGGGATTATCCTAAGTCATTCTCTGAGGCCAGCATTACCCTAGACAATGGCATTAAAAGAAAATTGAAGACCAATATCTCTCAAAACATATCCCTCAACAAAATATTAGCAAATAAAATCCAACAATGTATAAAAATAATTACACACTAAAAGCACAATTTATGAAAGAAATAATTGATAAGCTGGGCTTTATTAAAATTAAAAATTTCTGCCTTTTGTAAGACATTGTCAAGAAAATGAAAAGACAAGCCAGGTACTGGGAGATAATGTTTGCAAAACACACATCTGAAAAAGAACCGTTATACAAAATATACAAAAAACTCTTAAACTAAACAATAAAAAAAAAATCTGATTTAAAAATGGGAGAAAGCACTGAACAGACACCTCACCAAAGATATAAAAATGCAAACAAGCAAAAGAAAGGGTGCTCCACAGCATGTAGATCATCAGGGAAATTCAAAATATAACAGCAGTTAGATACCAATACACCTATTAGAATGGTCAAAATCCAGAGCATTACAACATCAAATGTTGTTGAGGATGTAAGAGCAACAGGAGCTCTCATTCATTGCTGGTAGGAACGCAAAATGGTACAGCCACTTGGAAAGGCAGTTTGGCAGTTACTTACAAAATTGAACATACACTTACCATAAAATCCAGCAAAAACATTCCTTGGTATATACCCAAAGGTGTTGAAAATGTATGTCCACACAAAAACTCACAATTTTAATAGCAGCTTTATTCATATTTGCCAAAACTTGGAATCAACAAAGATTTCCTTTAGTATGTCAATGGATAAATTAATTGTAGTATATCCTGACACTGGAATATCATTCAGCATTAAAAAGAAACCAAAGTTATCAAGCCATGAAAAGACAGGGAAGAAACTTAAATGCATATTATTAAATGAAGGAAGCCAATTTGAAAAGGTTACATACTTCACCATTCCAACTACATGACATTCTGGAAAAGTCAAACTATGGAGAGTGAAAAGAGTGGTTGCCAGAGAGGCAGGAATAGACAGAGCAGAGAGGATTTTTAGGGCAGTGAAACTACTATGTGTGAAGCCATTATACGTTTGTCTAAACTCCTAGAATGTAAAAGACCAAAAGTGAACTGTAATGTAAACTATGAACTGTGAGCAATAATGCTGTATCAATGTAGGTTCATCAGTTGTAACAAATGTACCATTCTGGTGGGGGAATATTGATAATTAGGAAGGCTATGCATGTGCTGGGTATATGCAAAATCTCTGTACAATATGGTACTCTGTGAATCTAAAGCTGCTCTAAATAAATAAAGCCTGTTAAAGGAAAAAAATAATAATATAAAGATGATTTTGTAATTATAATACAGATTAAAAATTAATTCATAGATCTTTTGTTAAGGTTTACTATAGAAGATTTTTGCCTCAGTCTTTCTGTATAATCTACCATTGATTAAGTAAATATTATTGAAATTTATTTTTTAATATACCAAAAACACACACGGTGTTTTAAAAAATATTGATTAGTTGATCAAAAAATGTGCTATGAACAAGATAAAACTACTTGTAAAACTTTTATAACTGCTAGATAAACTGAAAATTGAAAAATAGAAAATTTTCATAAAATATATTTCCTATGCAACACATATTGGTGTGATATTATAACTTCGAGGAAGTTATGATTAAGCATAGAAAATTTTTAAATGCATTCCATAAGATGTTACAGAAAACCTAAACAAACTTTTTGGCCAACCCGTTATATATATACTTGGATGTTAAACCCAGTATTTAGTGTCCTGTAGGAGTGCACACATACAGTTAATGGAACTGCTTTCAACTGTGTTAACTACAGAAAGATGTATATTATCCTGCAATTAAGTAGTGTGCTGTGAAATATACACCTATTTTTCTTTTTTGACTTTAAATATAATGTGGGTCACTTTGGGGCCAGTTTGATATCTCTACTGCTTTAAAACAAATAATCATTTCCCTAAATTTAAATCCAAAATCCTTTAAGAATTATAGTATATATCTTCATACTAGATTTCTTATAGACATTGTGGGTATTTCCCACTACATATTCTAGTGAACCTGACTAAAATTTCTCTTTAGACGTCACTCTGAGTAGAACAGTCTGTCATGGAATCTGCTAAAGTCTTCATTTTTCTTTTCCCTTACAGTCACTCACTAAAACGTTCCTCTCTTGCATTCGCCTGAAATTTCAGCACTGCTGTTCAAGCACCCCTTTCCTTACACGTATGCCAAAACCCACATTCTGAAAAATGACTGTCCCTGCCAAACAGAGCCCTCTGAAATACTGTCCTTATCTCTCTGTCACAGCTCTTCTCACAGGGAGCAGCCCACACCTGGAATTCTGCTAAACATATTTCTCCCTCTTGTTACAGTTTAAGATAGCCCAAGATCACTGTCCTGATTTCTAATATTATAACATAAAACATGTTAATTAGATGACTTAATTAATGTGTCCATTGAATTATCAGATATTCAGTGTTCTTTTCTCTGAAGTTAAATGTTTACCTATAGAAAACAATCATTAGTGTAGAATATAATATGTTGATTAACTTGTGTTACCTAACTGAATGAATTTTACTCTATAAATGTACATTTTCTCTAAAAATTAGAATATAACATTAACTATTAAATCCATGACACTCACAGAGTTAAACTCATGCCCTTTCATGAGAATATAAAATCCACACTCTAATGTTTTTATTATAAAATATGGTACTTTTTTTCTAATCAAGTCATATTCTAATATATGCAGACATTCCCTTCATCCTCCCCCCGCCCATATTCTAATAACCCCCCTGGTTGGGCATGTTTTCCATAAGAGAAGCTAAAATCCTATGTTCAACTTAATCCTATATTGCATTTTATAATGCACAAAGCACTTTACATATATTATTTCACTTGCTCTGGAGCAATAAACTGGCTCCAAGAAATTAAATGGCGCTTGCTTAAGGTGACAAGAGGCAAAGAGCAACATCAGGATTCTGACTCTTAAAGTTGTGCATTTTCCATCAGACCTGTTTTTAAAATATGTTTGCAAAAGTATTCTGGCCCTTTCAGTGCATAACGCAAAATGTCGATTAAAGTAAGTTACCAACAAATTACTTCGGTACAATTTTGGGAAATGCAGAGTTCCAAGAATTGTAATAAAGTTGTCCACACATATATCAGACCACTAACTTATTTATTAATATGTTAAGTAAGCATAGCATTGCTGAATGTTTTTGTAGATTTTCTCACTAAGATAATTTATAAACCATTTTTGTTTGTTAAATTTTTAAAAATCCCTATGTTCTCAAATTTATATTGTGTTTTACTAGCCTACAAAAATCATTTAATTTAACCTAAAAATCTACCTTTTCAAATAATAACGCAATATACAGTATCAGCATCTATATTTGAATAGCCCTCTCTGTTTCTTGTTAAAGCCCAGAATCAATTAACTCATGTACCACTGAAAAGATCACAGAATTGAGACACTAATCAGATATTTTCCCCCTTGGTTATTGCTATATGTTTAAATATCCTACTGTTCTGTAGGACACTTTATCCAGTTACTTAATCTTATTATGCCAACAATTAAAATATTCTAAAATAGGTCTTCCTCAATGTAATATAGTAGTAACAGAAAGCTGGAACATTAATGTAAATATCCTCAAAATTTATGACTCCAGATATTTATATTTACATTATTTTTCTTTGTACATATATTTTTCTGAAGGAAATACATATTTTGAGAGAAACAATTTTGAGAGCAGTACTTCCTTTTCACAACTCTCACAACATTAACAGGAAGGGTATTAACAGTCGCTACAGGTTATTTTAACTACTGTTAAACTCTTTGGCATTAACATACCTTGTTTTAGTTTTTTAATTTTTATTGAAATATAGTTGATTTACAATGTTGTGTTAGTTTCAGGTGTACAGTAAAGTGAATCATATATATATATACATATATATATATGTACACACACACACACATATATATTCATTTTTTACATTCCCTTCTATTATAGGTTATTGCAAGATATTTAGTTCCCTGTGCTATACAGTAGGTCCTTGTTGGTTATCTATTTTATATATAGTAGTGTGTATATTTTAATACCAAACTCCTAATTTATCCCTCTTTCTCCTCCCCTTTGGTAACCTTAAGTTTGTTTTCTATGCTGTGAGTCTATTTCAGTTTTGTAAATAAATTCATTTATATCCTCTTTTTAGATTCCACATATAAGTGGTATCATATGATATTTGCCTTTCTCTGTCTGGTTTACTCTACTTAGTATGATAATCTCTAGGTTCATCCATGTTGCTGCAAATGGCATTATTCCATTGGTTTTTATGGCTGACTAAAATTCCATTATGTATATATACTACATCTTCTTTACCCATCCATCTTTCGATGGACACATAGGCCACTTCCATGTCTTGGCTATTGTAAATAGTGCTGCCATGAACTTTGGGGTGCATGTATCTTTTTGAGTTAGAGTTTTCTCTGAATACATGTCCAGGAGTGGGATTCCTGGATCATATGGTAATTCTATTTTCAGTTTTCTAAGGAACCTCCATACTATTCTCCATAGTGGCTGTACCAATTCACATTCTCACCAATAATTTAGGAGAGTTCCTTTTTCTCCACACCCTCTTCATCATTTCTTATTTGTAGACTTTTTGATGATGCCCATTCTGACTGGGGTGAGATGATACCTCATTGTAGTTTTGATTTGCATTTCTCTAATAATTAGCAATGTTGAGCATCTTTTCATGTATACATTGGCCAACTGTATGTCTTCACTGGAAAAATGTCTATTTAGATCTTCTGCCCATTTTTTGATTAGGATTTTTTTTTTGATATTGCACTGTATGAGTTATTTGTAGATTTTAGAGGTTAATGCTTTGTTGGTTGTATCATTTGCAAATATTTTCTCCCTTTCTGTATGTTGTCTTTTTGTCTTGTTTATGGTTTCCTTTGCTGTGCAAAAGCTTTTAAGTTTAATTAGGTCCCATATGTTTATTTTTGTTTTTATTTACGTCAATCTAGGAGACAGATCCAGATACATATTGCTGAAATTTATGTCAAAGAGTGTTCTGCCTATTTTTTCCCTCTATGCCATCTTACATTTAGGTCTTTAATCTATTTTGAGTTTATTTTTGTGTATGCTATTAGAGAATGTTCTAATTTCATTCTTTTACATGTAGCTGTCCAGTATTCCCAGCACCATTTATTGAAGACTCTTTTCTCCATTGTATATTCTTGCCTCCTTTGTCACAGATTAATTGACCATAAGTTTGTGGGTTTATTTCCGGGCTTTCTAGCCTGTTCCATAGATCCATATTTTTGTTGTTGTGCCCATACCATACTGTTTTGACTATTGTAGCTTTGTAATACGGTCTGCAGTCAGGGAGCCTTATTCCTCCAGTGCTGTTTTCCTTTCTCAAGATTGCTTGGCTATTCAATATCTTTTGGGTTTCTATACACATTTTAAATATTTTGTTCTAGTTCTCTGAGAAATACCATTGGTGATTTGATATGAATTGCAATGAATCTGTAGATTGCTTTGGGTAGCACAGTCGTTTTAACAATAGGTTCTTCAAATACAAGAATATGGTATATCTATCCATGTGTTTGTGTCTTTTCAATTTATTTCATCAGTATCTTATAGTTTCTGAGTGCAGGTGTTTTGCCTTCTCAGGTAGATTTATTCCTAGGTATTTTATTCTTTTGATGCAATGGTAAATGGGATTGTTTCCTTAATTTCTCTTTCTGACCTTTTGTTGTTAGTGTATAGAAATGCAACAGATTTCTGTGTATTAATTTTGTTTCCAGCAACTTTACCAAATTCATTGATGAGCTCTAGTAGTTTTCTGGTAGCATCTTTAGAATTTTCTATGTATAGTATCATGTAATCTGCAAATAGTGACAGTTTTCCTTCTTCTTTTCTAATTTGAATTCCTTTCAGTTTTTTCTCTGATTGCTATAGCGAGGACTTCCAAAACTATGTTGAATAAAGGCAGCAAGAGTGGACATCCTTGTCTTGTTCCTGATCTTACAGGAAATGCTTTCATCTTTTCACCATTGAGTATGAGATTAGCAGTGGGTTTGTCATATATGGCCTTTATTATGTTGAGTTAGATTCCCTCTATGCCCACATTCTGGAGAGTTTTTAACATAAATGGATGTTGAATTTTATCAAGTTTTTTTTCTGCATCTACTGAGATGATCATATGGTTTTTATTCAGTTTGTTAATATGGTGTATCACACTGACTGATTTGTGGATATTCAAAAATCCTTGCATCCCTGGGATAAATCCCACTTGATCATGGTGTATGATCCTTTTAATATATTGTTGGATTCAGTTTGCTAGTATTTTGTTGAGGATTTTTAGGTTTATGTTCATCAGTGATATTGGACTATAATTTTCTTTTTTGTGGTATCTTTGTCTGGTTTTGGTATCAGGATGATGGTGGCCTCATAGAATGAGTTTGGAAGTGTTCATGCCTCTGAAATTTTCTGGAATAGTTTCAGAAGGATAAGTGTTACCTCTTCTCTAAATGTTTGATAGAATTCACCTGTGAGGCCATCTGGTCCTGTAGTTTGGTTTGTTGGGAGTTTTTTAATCACAGATTCAATTTCAGTACTTGTAATTGGTCTGTTTGTATTTTCTATTTCTTTCTGGTTTAGTCTTAGGAGATTGTACCTTTCTAAGAATTTTTCCATTTCTTCTAGGTTTTCAATTTTATTGGCATATAGTTGCTTGTCTCTTATGGTCCTCTGTATTTTTGTGGTGTTGGTTGTAACTTTTCCTTTTTCATTTCTAATTTTATTGATTTGAGTGCTCTCCCTTTTTCTCTTGATGAGTCTGGCTAAAGGTTTATCAATTCTGTTTATCTTTTCAAAGAACCAGATTTTAGTTCCATTGATCTTTTCTATTGTTTTCTTTATCTCTATCTCATTTATTTCTGCTTTGATCTTTATGATTTCTTTCCTTCTGCTAATTTGGGTTTTGTTCGTTCTTTCTCTAGTTGCTTTAGGTGTAAGGTTAGGTTGTTTATTTGAGGTTTTTCTTGTTTCCTGAGGTAAGATTGTATTGTTATAAACTTTCCTCTTAGAACAGCTTTTGCTGCATCCCATAGGTTTTGGATCCTTTTGTTTTTGTTTTCATATTTCTCTAGGTTTGTTTATTTTAATTTTGTCTTTGACTTCTTCAGTGATCCATTGATTGTTTAGTAGCATATTGTTTAGCCTCCCTTTGTTTGTGAGTTTTACAGTTTTTTCTTGTAGTTGATATCTAATTTCATAATATTGTTGTCAGAAAAGGTGCTTGATAAAATTTCAATTTTCTTAAATTTACTGAGGCTTTCTTTTTCCTTCATCTGGAACATACTCCTTTGCCATCTCATTTTGTTTAAGTTTCTGCCTGTATTTTTATGTAAGTAATAGCTTATTTACATTTCTTGACCTTGAAGAAGTGGCCTTTATTTTGGGATGTCCTATGTGTCCCAGCAGTATACTCCCCTATCATCACCCAAGGACCAGGATCCAGGTGGTCCCAGGGTTGGTTCTGACCTGTGTTTGCAGACTCAGTATTGCAAGCTTTAGGACTGTAGTTTCCTTCCTTCTCATGTCTGTCCCTTCATGGATGAGTGTGGCCTAGAGGTTTGGGCTGGCTTCCTTGTGGGAAGGGCTAGTGCCTGCCTACTGGTGGGTGGGGTTGTGTCTTGGCCCTCTGGTGAGCCAGGCCATGTCAAGGGTCATGTCTCGAGGCAAAGGTGGGCTCAGAAAGTCTTTAGGCAGCCTGTCTGTTGATGGGTGGGACTATGTTCCTGCCCTGTTGGTTGTTTGGCCTGAAGCAACCCGGCACTGGAGCCTACAGGCTGTAAGGTGAGGCCAGCTCTTGGTGCTAATGTCCCAAGCAAGATATTAGTCTTCAGAAGAGTACTCCTGGATATGTTCCCTACCAGCTTTTATATCCAAAGAAAGAGCCACATCTCCCCCACCCCAGCCTCCCTAGGAGGCCCTCCAAGACCAGCAGGTATATCTGGCCCAGGCTCTTATGGAGTCACTGCTTTTGTGCTGGGACCCAGTGTGTGCAGGGCCTTGTGTACACCCTCCAACAGTGGAGTCTCTGTTTCCTCCAGTCCTGTGGTACTCCTGCAATCAAGACCCTCTGGCCTTCAAAACCAAATGATCTGGGGGCTCCTCCTCCCAATGCCAGACTCCTAGACTGGCAAGCCTGACATGGGGCTCAGAACTCTCACTCTCATGAGAGGACTTCTGCAGTATAATAATTCTCCAGTTTGTGGGCCTCCTGCCCCAGGGCATATGGGATTTGATTATATTGCAAGAGTACATCCCTCCTACCATCTCGTTGTGATTTCTTCTTTGTCTTTGGATATAGAATATCTTTTTTTTTGTAGATGCCAATCTTTTTTATTGATGGTTGTTTAGCAGTTAGTTGTGATTTTGGTATTCTGGGGGGAGGAGGTGAGCTCAAGGTCTTCTCCTCTGTCATCTTGTGAATTTTTTCAATACATCTTGCTTTATGTCATTTGGCATGTAAGGATAATAGTTCCAAATGCACTCCTACTTTTTGATGAAGACATATATACAGTTCATTTTTTTTTGAAAATGCTAGGAATAATTTTAATTCATTTTCCAAAATTATACCTATTTTACTGAATTTTTCATAATTCATAATTTTCATGCCCTTATATAACTTCCTACAGGATATAATTTTGAAGTTAATTATGAACACTCCACAACCTATATGCCAAACAATGGAGTATACAATTAATTTTGCTACTTCAAAATTTTCTCATTAGCTTATCAATATGTTTTACACTTTTTAAAAGCATCATATGTTATTTGAGCTATCCTGGTATGTGATTCTCTTAAACAAAGGTATACATTTGTTATAGACTTTAAGAAATACAACACTGAATAGATTCCTCAACCTTTCTAATAGTGGTATATTAATGGTTGTATATGTATGTTGTCCAAATGCAGAAATCTGATGAAAAAAGTCTGTGGAGGAGTTTGTATTTCTAAAGCATCAACATGGACTCTATTTGCCCTTATGCCCACATCAGACATTGTGCCAACCTCCTGTTTCCTAGTGGCTGCCCACAGAGCAAAGGAAGAAATTACACAGGTTGAGTTTTCCCCAGAGACATATGGAAGCCAATAATCCTGCTAACGTTTGCTCCTGTATCAAAGGCCAAGCCAGCTTTCTAGCTAGGCAGCTACCCACATTTTTCTGCTCTGCTTTCACAATGAGGGAAATGCATGCATGTTTCCACTGGCAGGAATCCAGGTAGCCATTATGACAGGTGTAGTATCCAAATAGAGAAGAATCAGCTATAAAAATTTCATCTAAATGATAAGATATTCCAGTAAAATGAAATTACTCTCTACAAGACTACAAGATTAAAACAGTTGTGGGTAAAAGGAGGTTGAAAGGAACTTTTTCTGTTGCATAAATCACCAAAATCCAGATCAAAGAGATGCAAACTACCCCACTTTCTAACGAAAAATGGGAACAGCTGGAGGCAAAAAAACTCCTTTATGGCTTACTAAAAGGGGCGCATAACCAGTTATGCTATCACAAGGAATCTCCTCAACATTCTGATTTTTAGCCTGGAAATGGTCAGGAGGAGTGTGTGTGAGGTGAATACTCCCTGGCATCACTGTGTTCATACTCACCTAGCTCTAAGACAAGTGAAGAGGTATCTAAAATATTAGCTTGTAGAGATTAAGGGTGTCTAACAAACACAATAACTGGCATTTCATTATTCTACTGAACATGCCCCAAATATACTGATGTGGCCTGAGCAGAGGAAAAGAAAAATGTTTTGGGGACCAAAGTCGAGGAAACAAGAGGATTTATGCATTTGCTAATGTAGACCACAAGGGCAAAAGACCCACCCCACTTCCTAGTAACCAAGACCATTATTGTAGACTTGAAGGAGAGTAATCTCAGCTTATTAATATTCCAGTATTAGTCAGGTTCTCCAGAGACACAGAATTAATAATGTGTATAAAGAATACACACACATAGACAGAGTTAGATGGGGGGGGGGGATTTTTAAGGAATTAGATTACATGAATTATGGAGGCTGGTATGTCTAAAATCTGCAGGATAGGCAGCCTAGCTGGAGACCCAGGGAAGAGCTGATGTTGTAGTTCAAGCCCAAAGGACATCTGCTGCAGAATTCCTTCTTCCTGTGGGATGCCAATCTTTTATTCTTTTCAGGTCTTTAACTGATTGGATGGGGCCTACCCACATTACAAGAGCAATCTGCTTTACTCAAAGTCCATGGATTTAAATGCAAATCTCATCCAAAAACACTCTCCCAGAAACATGCAGAGTAATGTTTGACTATATATATGGGCAGCCAAGTTGGCACATAAAATTGACCATCAAACTTCTTACCACAATAATGAATGGTAGGGTCAAGTTTTCTCCATTTGGATGCCAGGAGGAGGAAGCAGTAGCATTGACTATGTTCACTCCATATGTATGTCTGAATTTCCTGTCAGTAAAGGGAAATTAGAAGTAGTTGTATTTGAACCACTTTGTGGTATCTTCATGAGAAATTGTCTCACTATGTAAAACATCACTGTAATAGGCACAATAGGTTATACTGCCAAGAATATCTGAGCTAGATCTCACGAATCAGGGAACTGTGCCATGAGGAGGACCCATAGCACCTCCAGAAGAACTTATACATGTGTTCCAGATCACTGGTACACTCATCACACAGAGAATATGTCTGTTGGCCAGAAAAGCTGTTGCAACCAACCAACAAAGAAATCTACAATAGAACCTGTTAATAAAAAAGCATGTGTAACTTTTTCTCTCCCATTGGTGCATCCTGATACACTGCAGGACACAGAATTTAGAGGAGATAGGGAGATGACATGTCTCAAAGACAGATGCATCTCTCTCTTTCAGCCCTGGATTTGAAGGGAAGAGAAACAATATTTTCAGATGGCAGAAGAGGAGGAAACTTGAATTGAAGATGAAGTTCAAAACTAAAACCACATAGATTTGTAGTAATTGAAAGTGACAGGAAGTTCTGAAATCCACCCAATAGTTTTTTAGGGATAACAAAATATTTTGCAGAATATGTTTGAAATGACTGGAGTAAAATAAATAAACAAACAAATAAAATGTCATGTTTATGACTTATTAATTTTGAACACTTAATAAACTAGTACACTTATAAGTGGATGAGCAGTGTTATGCTATCTATCTGTGGTAGCTAAAGCTCTTCACTCCAGTCCAGCAGGCATCCCCCACCCCTTTATTTTAGTGGTAGCAATCTGTTTCTTTGGAGAATTTCTCTATACCGCCATATGGTCCTGCTGAGACTATTGGTCATGGTGTCCCCTCATCTCAGAAACAGGTCTGAATATTTGACCCAGAATAGGTCAGTCATAGTCCCACTGTACCATACACAGCCAAAGGCATAGAGGGAGAAACATGACCTGTGCCTGAGCACCTAGAATTCTATTCTGAACTTTTATGAATTTATTTTAGAGACTGTATCAGACAGAATCCAGTCAAAAGAAAAAGCCATGTTGGTTATTAGATAGGAGCATTTCCTGTAAAAATATTGTTAACTAAGTAACTGAAAGGGTAAAAATATAGCTCTAAGGTATCATGGATGTAATGATAGAGAAAGCAGCTATCACCCTTAGGGCCAAAGGAACAAAAGGAAGAGTCTGGAATTATTAAAACATAAAAACTCATAGGAGGAGCTCAAGAGTTGAAACTCGCACTACTGAAAAGGAGGCTTCACCCCACTGGTGCTGGTATCTCTGAGTTTGGATGAATGTCCTTGGGTCTAAGATGGGGCCTCTGAGGAAAGGGCACTGGCAGATGATATCAATATTTACGAGAGGCAGGTGATGAACCTGGGTTTGCAAGTGTTGAGAAAATTGCAAACTGGATTTAGCTGCTACAATGGGAAAGCCTTGCTACTGCTGGGAAGTACTGTTGGGATGATGCTTACAGGAACAGGAAGTAGTCCAGGAGCCCACAAGGAACAAACAGAAAAGAGTAAGTCCTTTGTCTTCCAGCTCTGCTGTCTCTCTCTGGTGCCCATCATTGACAGAGCTTAACAGGGAGCCAGCTGACAAAGCAAAAATGTGGTTTACTCTCAGCCCCACAAAGCAGAATATAGAAGGGTAAGGTTGGAACTGCTGAGTTGTGTTAGTTTCTACCATACAGCAAAGTGGAGTTCCCTGTGTTATACAGCAGGTTCTAATTAGTTATTTTATACATATTAGTGTACATATGTCAGTCTCAATCTCCCAATTCATCACATCCCCTACCAAATACACCAATTTAAATGTATCTATCTCTAGGTTTTCTTTTTTCTTCTTCCATTATAATGATGAAATTATCTACTTCCTAAGAAAAGCTGTCTTTCCATC
The DNA here is from genome assembly GCF_964270905.1 of Leucopleurus acutus. Classification (NCBI taxonomy): domain Eukaryota; kingdom Metazoa; phylum Chordata; class Mammalia; order Artiodactyla; family Delphinidae; genus Leucopleurus; species Leucopleurus acutus. The sequence continues at coordinate 130,764,535 of NC_139143.1, forward strand.
AGCACAAAAACACATGAGTTCTTAGCACTCTACTTATAAAAGTGAACAAACAACAAACTTATAACAATAGCAAAAACAAAAAAAAACCCTCTGAAGTTGCATTTATGACCCCATCTTTCTACTCCATTTATTCTGAACACAAACTTCTAAACAGAACTCTCTAAGACAGTCTCTTCAACGAATGCAGCTGGGAAAACTGGACAGCTACATGTGAAAGAAAGAAGTTAGGACACTCCCTAACACCATACACAAAAATAAACTCAAAATGTATTAAAGACCTAAATGTAAGACCAGACACTATAAAAACCTTAGAGGAAAACATAGGAAGAACACTCTTTGACATAAATCACAGCAAAATCTTTTTTGATCCACCTCCTAGAGTAATGGAAATAAAAACAAAAATAAACAAATGGGACCTAATGACACTTAAAAGCTTTTGCATAGCAAAGGAAACTACAAACAAGACGAAAAGACAACCCTCAGAATGGGAGAAAATATTTGCAAACAAATCAACAGACAAAGGATTAATCTCCAAAATATATAAACAGCTCATGCAGCTCAACATTTTTAAAAAAAACAAAACTAATTATTAAAGAAATGCAAATCAAAACTACAATTCAGTATCACCTCATACCGGTTAGAATGGGCATCAGCAGAAAATCTATAAACAACAAATGCTGTAGAGGGTGTGGAGAAAAGGGAACCCTCTTGCACTGTTGGTGGGAATATAAATTGATACAGCCGCTATAGAGAACAGTATGGAGGTTCCGTAAAAAACTAAAAATAGAATCACCATATGACCCAGCAATCCCACTCCTGGGCATATACCCAGAGAAAACCATAATTCAGAAAGACACATGCACCCCAATGTTCATTGCAGCACTGTTTACCATAGCCAGGTCATGGAAGCAACCTAAGTGCCCACTGACACACAAATGGATAAAATGATGTGGTACATATACACAATGGAATATTACTTGGCCATAAAAATGAATGAAATTGGGTCATTTGTAGAGACGTGAATGGAGGACCTAGAGAGTGTCATACAGAGTGAAGTAAGTCAGAAAGAGAAAAACAAATATCATACAATAACGCATACATGTGGAACCTAGAAAAATGGTACAGATAAAATGGTTTGCAAGGCAGAAATAGAGACACGGATGTAGAGAACAAATGTATGGACACCAAGGGGGGAAAACGGGGTGGTAGGGGGTGGGATGATTTGGCAGATTAGGATTGACATATATATACTAATATGTATAAAATAGATAACTAATAAAAAAAGAACTCTCTAAACACACTATGCCCTTTTATCTAATCTCTTACTAGCCATTTAATCAATTTCCTTATGTTTCAAATTGTTTTTCATAGAAATAAAACTTTAATGACAAGTTGAAAGCCATGTGTATACTTTTCCCATTCTCATTTCTCCCCACTCTTCTCAGAGGCCTGCAATTTTTGTGTATCACTTTCTGTCCATACATTTTATATTTGCACTACACACCTACCATACACCCATGAACCCACAAACACGTGGTTTTTTACAGCCATTAAAATTTTCATGTATTGTGTATTATTATACATAGTTTGTACAATTTTATTAGTTTGATTGAATTTTCACTTTTTTGTTTTAAAATTTATCCATCTTGGGGAGTCCCAGAACTCAGTTTACATGTAGTTTATGCTGACTCCTTACATATTCTTGGCCAGTAATCTGGCTATTAAATGTTACATATACTCTGATAATTCACAGATTTTACATTTATATTTCTGACACTTCCCTGAACTCCACATTGAGACACACAATTTCCTCCTAGACACCTCTATTTGAATGTGCAATAAGCTTCTCAAATTTAAATTCAATTCAGAAATTTTAATGACCATTCAAATTTATTCTTCTCTCGTTATTTCCTATCTTTGTAAATGGTAACACCATTATTCCATTTATTCGTGTCAAGTGCCATAATATCATGGTGGTAGTTTTCCTTAAATAATTTATTTTTAATAATGATAGTCAACATCATGATAGATACATGTCATTATACATTCGTCCAAACCCACAGAATGTACAAAACCAAGAGCAAACGATAATGTAAACTAAAAACTTTGGGTCATTATGATATGTTAATATAGATTCACCAATTGTAACAAATGTACTATTCTGGTGGGGGATGATGTTGATAATGGGGGAGGCTATGCATGTGTGCCTCCAGGGCTATATGGGAAATCTCTGCAACTTCCCTCCAATTTTGCTGTGAACCTAAACTGTTCTTAAAAAAAAAAAAACAGTTTTTTTTTCTAAGATTAGGCTTAGGGAAATAAATCTTTTAGATTAAAAATAAAAACAAGTAGCAGAACACAAAATTAGAATTTACAATTAGCTCTCTCTTTGGAGCAGGACTGTGGGTAGAAAGACATGTGGGTTACAGAACTGCTGTTTTTCATTATAAGCCCTCCTGTACTAGGTGATCTTTTTCCTATTAAAATAAACAACTTTCATCTGAATCGATGAATGGATAAATAAATAACACAAAACCAAAAAAAAAATGATATTCTTATGTGCAGTAGTAGGTATCCACCATAGGAGTCTCCCTGGTCTCAAGACATAACCTTCTATTTTCTGTTATTGTCCAGCTCCAATTCTTTTAGTCAAAAAAGTCATCATTTTAAAATGCCTGATCATGTCACTTCTCTGCATCCTGCAGCAATATTTGGTCCCTTGTTCCTCCAGCCTGTCTTGTGCCATTCTCCATGCTTCACGTATACAATAGACTTCTTTCCTATTTGTCTTCTAGTCTCAAGGGCTTCACAACGATTTCCAGAGTAACACATCTGCTTTTCCCTGCACTCCCAGCCAAGTCCCTATAATTGTAGTCCTTCATATCTTAGCTTAAATACAGCTTCCAAAGAAAGGTTGTCCTTGTTTCCTTATCCTCAATCAGGATCTATGTTATACTTTCTCAAGGCACCCTGAAATTTTTCCTTATATAAATTTTAATATTTTGGCAGTTCTATATAGTCACAAGTATATAAATTTTGATTAATCATAGTTCTTCATTCATGACACATTTGAAAATCTGGCCCTCACATGACTCTTTCTTGAGTATGTATGTACCTATTTATAATACAAAAATTACCCATGAATCCACTACCTGACACTGGAGTAAATCTTTATTTTCCTTTTAGACTGAATGCTTTTATATTACCTTAAATCTATTTGTAAATTCCTACTGCAGTTTTCCCTTAAACTCCCCTCTAGAGACAAGTATTATCCTAAATCATATTTAGCATTCTTATTTTTAAATTATACATTATGTTTTAGTTTTAATTTGGTCTTGTTTTAACTTAATCTTTCTCTTATTCATCAATGTTATATTGTTAAAATGTATCCATTGTATAATTTATAGATATAGTTCATTAATTTTAAATTCTGGATAATATTCAATGTGTGAACACACAATTAATTTGTGCATTTTTCTTTACATAAAGTATGTGTTTTTTTCCAGTTATTTGTTCTTATCACAAAGATACCATGAAGATACCTAGACATATTTTTTAGTCTGCATGTGTTTTAGGCAGAATCTTAGCTTCTGTGAACTTTGGCTCTTGGTGATGCTCCCATGGGTATGTTACATGGCAAAAGGGCTTTTCAAATGTAATTAAGGTTACTAATCAGCTGAGCTTAAGTTAAGAAGAATATCCTAAATTATGTGTATGGATGTAACATATCACCCTTCAAAGCAGAGATCTTTCTCTGGTTGGTAGCAGAAGAGAAAGTCAGGGATTTGAAGTACGAGAAGGATTCAATGTGTTGTTTTTGGCTTGAAGATGAAAAGTGGCAGGAAAATTGGGACTTAGTCATACAACTCCAAGTAACTGAATTCTATCAACAACCTGAATGATCTTGGAGATGGAATCTTAACGTGAGTTTCCAGATAAAAGCTTTGCATTACAATAATTAGATTTTGGTCAGTGAGGCCCCAAGAAGAGGACCCAGTTGAGTAACATTGAACCTGGACCTCTGATTCACAAAACAGTGAAATAATAAATGGGTGTTTTAAGCTACTAAATTTGTGGTAATATATCAAAGAAACGAGGAAACTAATATGTGTCATAAGTGTTTTTCTTGGAGTGTAATCGATCCATGGCCTTCAAAGGGAACATCTATGATGTTCGCTAGTGAATTTCTAGTGTCTAACACAGTGCCTCGTTCATTTTGAATATTTAATACGTTAGTGGATTAAATAAACAGAAAACTGAAGTCTATAAATATTTAAAAACTTAACAGGAGAATAAGATATGAAAGAGAGGATAAATCAGAAAAGTGTAAATGATGAAAAAATATATTGCAATATAATAATGTAAGAAACTGATAGCTAATACTTGTGAAAATGTAACATATAGAATAAAAATTATAAGTTAAGAATTATCTGCAGTGCCAAATTTGTGAAAAATTATATTTAAAAAGTTTTTTATAAAGACAGGTTTCTTAGAATTCAGACCACATTTTCACAAGGAAATTATAATATAGGGACCAATAAGTTTCCAACATTACCTAAAAGCACCAGATTAACACATAACAATCAGTTCCATTAATGATGCAGGAGAAGAGATTATCAAGCCATCTTACTAGTAGAAATCATATATCAGCAAATGGCAGAAGTATGGCTGGACAGTGAAGCCAGAAAGTAGAAGATAAAGAATTATATTTGATATAATGGGAAATTATGGCATTTTTTAAAGGAAACTGTTATAATAAAACAGTAGTTCAGTCCAACAACGCTGTATAGTTTAAATGGAGTGGACAGGAGACTAGAGGCAAGGTCACCATAAGTCCTTTCAATTTAATCCACTTCAAGTGAAATAAGAGTACATTTAATTTGTGACCATTTGACAAGAACTATCTCAAAAAGCAACTGCCTAGGGCTTTTTTGCCATATTTAGATCACAGTTTTTAAAAAAATTCTCAAAGTTCTTTATTCTTGAATTTATTCTTTATTACTTAGCCATTGTTTCTTAAAGAATTTTGGCATTTAACACACCGTGGTATTTTCACAAACTGTGGGTTTCAAATATGTATAAATGATTACATCAGAAATTACACATGCTTTTAAAATGTTCCTTGAATTTCTGTGGGAGTGGTTATTAAAAAAAGTCTCACACTCACTTTAAAAATAATCAATTTGGTGTGTTAATGTTTCACTAATTCCTTATAAAATTTCCAAAAATTACATGACAATATAAGACAATACTTTGCATGGTTAAAAACTAACAAGCAGGCAGTGTATAATTTACATATGGTAAATTACTCAATGATATTTAACTCTAATGTTAAGCTGTAAGCTTCTGAGGGCAGAGGAACATATTGTCTATGTTATATAATATACAAACTGTATCTATATCTATATTATACACCACTGTATCCATAAAACCTAACACTCAGCCTGTACTTTATACATATTTGTTGAATTAATATATGGGTGAATGTATTAATGAATTCAACTAACACAAAATAGTCATTACCTAAGGCAAGTGTACACTTAATATGAAAATTAAAAGATAATAATAAATTACTGCAGCAATTAGCAGATTTTCATAATCTTTAGAATGAGGGGTATACAAGCAAGTACTGGTTTCTGAGGCCATAACTATATCTCTTCTGCTGGATAATAATTTGGTAGACCATCTCTATTAAAGCACATGTTCAATAAATTTAATGTTATTAGAATTGAAAGGATTCAAAACAACATTTTGAATCATTACTACATTTGTGTGGTTTTTTTTTTTTTCTGCAAGGGTACAAATAAAACCTGAAAGAAGTTATTTTGAAAGAGAGTAAATTAAACCAAGGGTAGACTATATTGACTATCCCCACAATTGGTACTATTAAAAAAAAAAGTTGCTGTCATAGATAAATGTTTGAATTGTTAGAATTCAAAAGGATTTACAATAACATCTTCAGTAGCAGAGAAATGCTCTTAGATATTACATGACTTCAGTAAGTCTTTAAGAATGATATTCACATGAAAAAAAAAATGAACGTTAAACCTGACGGGAAACAACACAGGAAAATCAATTAGAAATGAATTCTAGAATTAAGGTAAAAATAATAAAATAAAACTTCTAGAAATTATTGTAGGTCAAAATCCTCATGACTTTGAGATTGGCACAAATTTCTTAAACAGAACACACACAAAAACACACTGATCACAAAGGAAACGATTGGCAGATTGTTTTTTATGAGATTCAAAAAAGTTTTTTTTTTAATTAAAAGATACTTTTAAGAGATTCAAAAGGTAAATCCCAGAAAAGGAGAAAATATTTGTCATACATGTATCCATAGAAGAACTATTCAATAAATCCTACAAATTAAGGAGAAAACAACAAACATTTTTTAAAGAAATGAGTGAAAAACTTGACCAGGCTTTTAACAAAAGAGGATATCCAAATGACCAATGAGCATATGAAAAAGTGCTCAATATTATAAATCATCAGGAAAACACTAATTAAAACCACAATGAGGAGTGGGGGGAGGGATAAATTGGAAGATTGGGATTGACATATACACACGACTATGTATAAAATAGATAACGAATAAGGACCTACTGTATAGCACAGAGAACTCTACTCAGTACTCTGTAATGGCCTATATGGGTAAAGAATCTAAAAAAGAGTGGATATGTGTATAAGTATAACTGATTCACTTTGCTGTACACCTGAAACTAACACAACACTGTAAATCAACTATACTCCAATAATTTTTTTTTTTTTAAACCCACAATGAGATACTGCTTCATATCTACCAGAATGGTTACAACTTAAAGAAACTGACAGTACTGATTTGGGGCACTTAAATGGATCAACGGTGCTCTCATACATGTCTGGTGTTATTGTAAATTGGTACAACAATTTTATAAAGCTATTGGCAGTATCTTCTATAACTAAATGTTTGCATACCTTATAACCAAGCAACTCATGTTCAGCAGAGTCATGTACAAGAATTTTCACTAAGCACAATTCACAATATCTAAAAACTGGAGATAACCACCATCAATTATATAACAGAAAATACATGTTATATAATATATTCATGTAATGACCTACTATATAGCAATGAAATAGAAAATACTATTTCAAGCAATAATACACATAAATCTCATAGACTCATGTTGAGCAAAAGAACCCCAAACACAGAATACTGCATACTACATTATTTCATATGTAAAAAGCACAAAATAGGTTGAAACTTATCTATAGTGATAGAACTCAGACTAGCAGCTACATTCGGGGGTGTGTAAAGACTAAGGAACAGGAACAGGAGAGGGTTCTGCGGTACTTGTAATATTTTATACCAAGATCTCGGTACAGGTTACCCTGATGTGTTCACCTTATAAAAAATTAGCAGCCTGCAAACTTAATATTTACGACTTCACTATATATATTTTGCACTCCAATAAAAAATTTACCAAAATTATTTAATAAATGACTTAAAACAAAAATATCATGTGCAAGTATCTATAATCACTTCTCTTAATTAGATCAAACCACTGTGTAGATGGTTGCAACATTCAGTTCAATAATTAGTATCCAAATATCTGGTTGTATTAACCAAGATTGACGCTGTATTTTGAAGTAGTCAGTTACAGTTCATAAATCAGACAATTTGTAAAACTTTGTCTTCTTAATTTTCCCTTCTTGGTTATAATATTGCAAGATTTATAATCCAAATTTGTCAATTCCCTTTCAATTTTGCATAAATAAAGCAATGTTAATGGAGATCAAAATAGTCTTGATTCAATATTTATTTTGTGAGATAAATTTTTTAAAAGAAAGAAAAATTCTATTAACACAAATCCACTCTTTAGTACTTAGTTACACAAGTATGCATTTTAAGCTTACATGCCTTTTGAGACCTGGTGGAAATAATAACAGTAAAATAATTTTATAGAATATTTATTATGGGGCATACACTAGGGCAAACAATTTCTACAATTATCTCCTTTAAAAATCACAACATTCTGTAATGCAATTTTATTATTGTGTCTTATTTACAGATAAGGAAACTGAATTTTGAAGATGATACATCTGCCAGGTGCTGGTGCTTGGATTCAAACCCAAGCTGGCACTACAGAAGCTCCGGCACATAACCATTTAGCTCAATGCTGAGTAACTAATCCTTAGAGGTGTCAGCCTTACTTAATTGCAGAGATGGTAGCAGTTAAAGATCAATGGTAGCATCTTGATGCTGTCTTTACATAGCTTTCTCCTTATTTACTTAAGTGGTCTCAATTTGTTTCTTATGCATTTAAGTGCTCAATTATGTTAATGCTGTTCCCAGGGGATTTACTCTTCCCTCTTTCTGTTTTTTGCTTATGTGATCCCGGATGCTTCCCTTATTGAAATATGGGCTGAATTTTCTCCCTGATGAATTTATCATACCAAGCTTTTGGGGGCTGTATTTTCTGATATTGCCTTCCATTGTAGCAGACATTCAGATATGGGCATCTCTCCATTTTTGAAAATGTAATGGTTCTTTTACAAAATACTTATTAATCAATGCACATGGGTGTGGAAAGGTATTGCTAGTGTCCTTAACATACAAGGATGGTTTTCACTTTGCTTCTACAAATGTTGCTTTAACTCTCAACCTAGTTATTTCTTTTGAGCAACATTATCATCCATATTTAGAAAACTGTATCACCCACCATTTAAGAAGTATTTAGTTTCTAAGGTCTCAGAATGAGAAGATTTATGCATTGTTTGCTTCCTGTAGTTTAGGCTGATAATATTTGATTGAATTACAAAACATTTAAAATTCTGAAGGTATTACACTCTGAAGAGTTAGTGTTAGCCTTGGGTGTTTTGATTGTTTGCTTGTTTACATATCAGGTATGTACTCAGTGGCGATATCACTCTGTCTTTACCTTTCGTAAGAGTGTAATGCTGAGACTGGAAAAAGAGATGCCAAATACTGGAAGAGCAAAGAAGCTTTTCTCTCTTTATTTTGCAACTAGAGCAGTGGACATGGAATACCAGCAGTGGCAAAAATTAAAATGATTAAAGGTTTGGTTATATCTTAAACATTTTATCCCACGCCCCACATTCACTGCCATCCTACATCAATTTCCAAAAACGTTGGTGCAATTTTTTTGAACTGGAGACAATTAGATTTTTATTGTTAAAATTTTCCTTTCAGCATCCTTACTTACATATTTCCATTTTTGCTCTGCCTCCATAACTAGAATACTATATTCTCAAAAATAGAAACTATACTTTTTTATATATCTACATAATTTCTAGTTTAGTTTAGTCATGTGGTGGATGATATTAACAATAACGTGCCTTAATTAACATGGCAAGTGCGTAATATGCCCTCGTGTTAGGCCCTGTGCAGTGAGCACAGCTGCCGCTTCATGTGTATCTGTGGCTTCTCCTTCTATCATGCCTTCAAGCATCTTCAATTCACATTTGTCAGAATACTACAGAGTGTCACATACTTCAAGCAATAACCCAGCCAGGCAATCTGTCCTGGAGAGTGAGGTATCCCAGCAAGTCAGTGACTCACAGTTTTAGAGAATCTAGGAGACTTAGCACCAGAAATCTAGGCAGCAAAGCAAGCAGTTTGAATTGAGGTTGTCTCTTAGGAGGTGGCAGGAACTTAGCTTCTGGTTTAGGCGTTGAATAGTAAAGGTGGGTGAGAATTGAGGAGAAGGAGAGCATGAAGAGGAAAGTAATCTTATTTCAATCATAAAAAGGCAAAGAAATATGAGGCGTATCTCACAGGTAATGACAGAGGCATAGGGATCGTGATTAGAAGAGTAAGGTCATAAGAGGGGCAGAGGAATTAATTCAGTGGCAGGGAAAAGGCAGACACTGTTATCAGAATGGGGTACCAGCTAAGAATCAAATCACAGTGAGGTTACCCTGATATTATTTCATGAGTGCTGGCATAGCTCCTCAAATATCTTGCAAATAAGAGTCAGGACAGGCAGTATAATGAGGCAGGGCTGAGCCTAAATGCTAAAGCCAAGTGATTCCCGCTCTAGAGAAACTGATTCAAAGACCAGGAAAATGACAGTGCTGAAACAAGGGGAAAATAATTATTTTTATTAATTGGAGCCAGGTCAGAAAGATGTGTTCAAAGTAACTAGGAGCAAAGTTTAATGACCTTGGCCTGGTGGCTTAGCAGTAGTACAGTCAAACAAAAGTAAGAAAATGTTCATGTATTCCTAGACTGAAACCTCTTTAAATTTTTCTCTAGTGTACGAGTCTCTAACTATAAGACTTGACAGAGGGCTTCCCTGGTGGCGCAGTGGTTGAGAATCTGCCTTTCTAATGCAGGGGACACGGGTTCGAGCCCTGGTCTGGGAGGATCCCACATGCCACGGAGCAACTAGGCCCATGAGCCACACCTACTGAGCCTGCGCGTCTGGAGCCTGTGCTCCGCAACAAGAGAGGCCGCGATAGTGAGGGGGCCCGCGCACTGCGATGAAGAGTGGCCCCCCTTGCCACAACTAGAGAAAGCCCTCGCACAGAAACGAAGACCCAACACAGCAAAAATAAATAAATTTATTTATTCCTACCCCCAACATCTTCTACCCCCAACATCTTCTTAAAAAAAAAAAAAAGACGACAGAAATTCAGTTGCATTTTTCTTGAAGTCATTTACTTTTGCCTTTTTGCATAACCTTATTCAACTAATCTTCTCTTGCCTTACAGACATGACCACAGATACTTTAGCAACTGCATTCTAGTTACCAACTGTGGGTGATTTTCTTTTGCAATGGACATGAATTGCTTATTATGAGCCACGCCGACTGACAACACTAGTTTTGTGAGTTAATTCTCCTGATAGCAATTGGAAATAAATTACTCCATTCCTTAGCTATAGGTGCTCAAGACATTGCAAAATTCTGACAGAATTCAATTATTGTCTGAGTGTTCTGAGTGAATTCAAGGATATAGATTTACAATAGTGTAGGTTGTAATAACAATAGTTTCAATAAAGTAATAGTGCAACTGGTTTACATTTTACATAATTCATACAGACAGTTTTGAACTGCTGTTTGTCAAAGTCTGCAAACAAACCCTAAACCAGTTCTACTCTTTTAGAAAGCTACAAATTTACATAATACATTTTGGTTTCCACAGCCATATTTGCGAGCCTGAAGGAGGGACTTTAGTATTTAGGAATGCTACTAGAATTTGCAGTATTCAAAATTACTTCACAATTATAAATAGGTTGCCTGAGGTAGTCATCTGGCTCGCCTTAATGATAACAGTCACTCTGTCTCTAGGGAATTCTCAAGGTTGGAAGTTTTCAGAAGCATGCTGAGAGAAAGAGAATCTTAAAAATGGAGGCAATCATAGCTTGAGACTGTGGCCCTCAAACTTTAGTGAGCATGAAAATGCCCTGGAGGGTTTTAAATACAAATTTCTTGATCCCACCTCCAAGAGTTTCTTTCTCAGTATGTCTTAGATAGAGCCCAATAATTGGCATTTCTAATAAGTTCCCAAGCAATATTATGCTGCTGTAGCTGACCACACTTCGAGAACAATGGCTTAAGCTTCATTCTATTCCAGAATATAGAATACAAAAGAAAAATTTTAAAGTCAGATTTAAAGAAATCAATAATTTATAATCTACAAAGAAATGAAAGCCATATTTGGGATAATTTGGGGGCTAGACAACCCTGGATAAGGGTAATACTGACCTAAATACTTTTTTTTTTAATATCAGAGATTTTCTGATCCAGAATGACCTGCTTATTTTCAAATGGTGATGGGTGTTAACATATACTGCTACAAATTCAGCAGGAATTGCCCTTACAAAATGCATCCCTATTTTGGACTGATATTTTCAAAAGGCAAATTTTACCAAACTGTTTACAGTACATAAATTACTTTTTTTAATAGAAAAAAAATAACTTTCTTAAGTGAGAGAATTTTAAGCCAAGAAAAAATTATGTAGCTTTAAGTATAGATTAATTCTTCTTAAAATATCTATTTGGAATCAGCAGGATTTTTAACTTTGTGACTGTAGTTATTTCATTGATTTGACAGAGGTTCCCACAGCTATGTATCTTGGTCCCCGTGTGGACTTCTCAACATTCAGAATAAGCTACTGAGTCCCGGCCTGCGTGAGGAAAGCACATACTACATTGTAGGAAGTAACATGCATTATACAATCCCCTCAGTGTTGCGTAATGTGTTTTAAGTTTCTTTCGTCTTTCATCTTTCTTCCTCTCTACTTATCTCTCTTAATATCCTACCTGTCCTTTCTCAAAAAGAAAGATGAATACCCTCCACTAGATAGCTGCACTAGACATTTCTTTAATTCTCTGCCTTTCCCTCTTCCCTGCTTTCTTTCATTATCCTGTCCTCATCCTTGCCTTTCCCAGTGACCAAAAGCTGGCTCTGACAGGTGTAGTGGTTTATGGTTACTTTCATGATTGGGGCAATCAACGGAGGCAATTAAAACTCTATCTTGATATTTATCCCTATAAATCCAACTTTAATGTATTTCCCAAGGGACCACTCAATTACAAGGTGGTGGGAGTCTGTGAAAATATATCTATATCTGTATATATATGTATATTTTTAGAACATACTGTGTGTGTTTTCATGTGTGCTAATGCATCTGTGTGCAGGTAACTAACACCTCATTATCTGCATTGTTAATATTGCTGACTTTTTCTTTATACCTAGTTTCTTTCAAAGAATTAAGATCATTTTATTAAGATACTTTATATGATAAATGAATCTGATATCAGATTTATTTGCATTTGTTCTGACTTTATGCTAGAGGATTGATTCTTGATTTGAAGAATAACAGATGGAGGAGACCTTTTGCTTCAGCTCTTCTCTTTCAGCGTCCCCTTTGACTGGGTTGGATATCTGTTCTATTTTCCTACTTCCTTTTTCCTTCCTTTCCCTTCCTTCCTGCATTCCTTAACACTAAAAGTGTGATCAGCAGAAGGCAACTACTGGCCTCACTTGGAAGTTTGTTGTGAATGCAAAATTTCAGAACCCCTCAAAGACAATCAATTAGAATCTGAATTTTAACAAAATCCTCAGGTAACACCTATAGGCACTAAACTGTGAGAAGCATTAATCCATTATATTATCTATTGGCAGCAATCACCAGCAGGTCCCCCACAGGCCACATGTGGCACACAGGCATGTGCTGTTCACTTTAAGCTGTATTTTAAAGTGTTTTAATTATTTGGAAACATATGAAAATTAGGAGAAATAATGGAACATGCATCCCCAATTCTATTAAAAAATTAAAATATCTGACTAACCTAGGCTCACATTGCCACATGGAAAAAATCTGTTTAAATGGTTGAACTTGCTCCTATTTAAATTGCTATATAAAGTACAAGAAATCCAGTTAAATTTTAATTTCAAATAAACAAAGAATACTCTTAGTATAATTATATGCCCAATATCGCATGTGACATGCTCATACTAAAAAAAGGTATTCATTTTCTATTTGAAATTCAAATTTGACATTCCATTTTGTTTTTGTTTTTCTTTAGTAATCCTATTCCCTATTGATCAGCATGTGATCATGAAAGAGTATTAAGTCATTTGATAAACAAGTAGAAAGAAAGCATCTGAACACAGGAAGGAATTAATAAAAGCTATTGTCTTTCCTTTTCCTATATAGTTCTCCTGTATACCTGTGTCTTATAGCATCTGCAAAACCAAACCTAAGTGTAAAATAAACATTTTATTAAATTATATAATTCTGTGAAAACAGGAATAATTTTGAAGCAGAAATGTGTTTTTGCAGCAATTTGTACAAATATGAACAAAATTTATCTCCACTGTAGAACATCTGAAAACCCAAGAAATTATACAGAAGAAACATGAATCACACATAATGATGAAAGATAAATTCCACACACTTCAGTTTCAGTTATTTTCTATGACTATATATTACTATTGATCTGATTATGCCAAAAATACATATTAAATTCTATTTTTTAATCTAATATGTCAGGAATAGTACAAATGCCGATAGAATAAAAATATTTAATAACATCCTATGGGTGAAATTCATTTGTGTAGTTACTTATTGTTATTTAGGCTGTTACTGGCTTCCCAATAACATAAAAAAGTAAAATGTATAATATTAAAACATTAGAAAAAACTTCAGTAACCAGTCTTTAAAAATGGTTATATATTTGGTTTAATGATATGAAATTGCTGATATTCAACTATTTTGATATACAAACAGCAATTTCATATGGTTCAATCTAAAAATTGAGATGCATTCAAGGATGGGCTATCATATACCATTAAGAATCCTTAAAAATGTTTACAAAATATGATGAAATGTTTATACCACACTATAAAACCAGAAAAAAATGTAAAAAAACCCACCAATTTTTAGAAAGACCTCTCTCTGGTGGGTTCAGTGGTGAATTCATTTGGTTGTTTCTTTAAAATTTCTGCAACTTTCTATATTTTTTATTATCAATACATATTCCTTTTGTAATCAGAAAAACAGCTTATTTTTAAATACTTTTAGTGACAATAGGAGTGGTTTAAAGTCAAAATTCAACAAAAGAGAGTAACCACATACTGTCTGCCTATGATGTTCTCTGATCTTCTCTACCTCATTCCAGGAACAGAGGTTTGCAAAAGATGAGCATTCTTAGTTCAATGTATGGAGAAACTTGGAAAAAAGTCTCTCCAAATGTCATAATGTAAGTCTACAGTTGCACTGTGCAAGCGGTTGAGGACCCTGGCAACTCTTTTGTCACTTTCTAGTCTATCTGAGTATAAAACACATGTGTGAGACTCAATGTTTTCTCATCTGATTCATCTTTAACCTATGTGAAACTCAGGGGGAGGCTTATGGTTACCCCTACAATGTACTTAGTGGTACAGAAGTTTCTCCACTCTCTACTTCCATCTCAGAGGAAATGTGTAGGTGTCTGTGCACAGTGATAAGTCCTGAATTGGTTGACCGAAAGTCAGGAATTTAATTTAACTATCAGGGCACTTTGATTCTTGGACTCCCTGGTGACCTTCATTTTTTTATGGGGATTTTACCAAGAAATACGTGTCTTTTCATATAGGAGCATTCTCAAACTAAAAACTAGGATCCTATTTTAGTTGGTCCTGAATTCAGATCACCTTATATCACAGACATTCCAATATTTTGTCTTAAGGCAATGTAGTTGCACAGATAATAGAGTCTTCATTTCACTCTGGCTATTTAAATAAATGGATTTCTTGACAGCTTTCAGCTCTGAATATTTTATTCCAAATTTCTTTCTCTCAAATTATTTTGGAAAAGCTGTAAACTTTTTCACCTTTTGTTTTTCTTAGCATTATATATAATTAGGCAAATTGATTTAATGCTTATTGTATATTTTAAAGTTCAAAAAAACGATGAATGTAAGAAAGTATTATAAATCCCATTTTACAACTGAATAAACTAAGCAGTGAAGTGATTTTTCCTAGAACTCATGTACTAATAATTTACCACCTTAACCCCAAACCTTAGCACACCGCCTCACTATAGTAAATGCTCAAGTAGCAGTTGTTAAATTAATAATGCTACAGCAGTGCCTCAAATCAAAGGTTTTCTAATTCTAACTTGTGTCCTTTTTCATTTATTCACTCATTAATTTTATTGAACATTTATTAAATAGGCCTCCAAAGAGGTCTCAAGACATAAGTCAAAGTTACAGATGCAAGATTCAACTGCACAGAGGTGGAAGTTGAACCCACATAAGCATATGCTATCATTTAAGATGATCCTGTTAAGAGAGATGAGAAGAGGAACAAAAGCATGATTTCACCAAGTGAAGACAAAGGGCAGTCACTGAAGGATACTGCATAGGATATAAACCAAGAGCAAATCATAAAGGTGGAGATATCACCAAAAGAATATAAAAACTATAAAATACAGTCTTACATGTCAGTCTGCTTGAGTGGGATAAAAACAGAGAGAAAACCCAGAAACTTTTCACCAAGTAGATCACTGGTAGACAGTGATAGGAACAGACACTGGACTCCAGGGAATGTAGACTACATATAAGAGAAATTTGTTAATTAGCCGATAAAAAAATACATCAGTAATTTAACAGATAGTAGAAGTCAGAAAATTGGGAACTGTTAGTTTTTTTGTTTCTTTTTATTTTTTTGAGGGTACATATTTGTAATCTAAGAAAATACAGATTGCCTACAGTACTCATTTGACTGAATCATTCCTCCATAATATCTGATAGCTCATAAGGACAACTGAAATCCTTGTTTGATGAGATTCATTCTTAGTAAAATATGGCAAACAAACAATATATGATCTCAACAGCAGCAGGTATAATGAAGAGAATATTATAGATTTGTGTTTTTCAGATGCAGAATGATGGCTTCACAAAAAACATCACAGTCAACACAGTTAAGTGGTGAAAATGTAAAAGAAACCATAAAATTACATATTATGGACATAGATTGATATCAATAACATATAAAGAGTACTAATAAATAAATAATGTAAAAAACCCTTTTAAAAATAGGTAAGGGAGATGGCCAAAAAGCACATGAAAAAATGTTCAATATCACTAATTATTAGAGAAATGCAAATCAAAACTACAGTGAGGTATCATCTCACACCAGTCAGAATGGCCATCATAAAAAATCTACAAACAATAAATGCTGGAGAGGATGTGGAGAAAAGGGAACCCTCCTACACTGTTTGTGGGAATGTAATTGATACAGCCACTATGGAGAACAGTATGGAGGTTCCTTAAAAATCTAAAAATAGAACTATCATATGACCCAGCAATCCCACTCCTAGGCATATACCCGGAGAAAACCGTAATTCAAAAAGACACATGCACCCCAATGTTCATTGCAGCACTATTTACAATAGCCAGGACATGGAATCAACCTAAATGTCTATCAACAGAGGAATGGATAAAGAAGATGTGGTACATATATACAATGGAATATTACTCAGCTATAAAAAAGAACAACATAACGTCATTTGCAGCAACATGGATGGACCTAGAGATTGTCATACTAAGTAAGTCAGACACAGAAAGACAAATATCATATATCACTTATATGTGGAATGTAAAAAAAAAGGGTACAAATGAACTCATTTATAAAACAGAAGTAGAGTCGGGGATGTAGAAAACACTTATGGTTACCAGGGGATAATGGGGGTGGGGAGGAATTAATTAGGAGATTGGGACTGACATATACACACTACTATATATAAAATAGATAACTAATAAGAGCCTGCTGTATAGCACAGGGAACTCTACTCAATACTCTGTAATGGCCTATATAGGAAAAGAAGCTTAAAAAAAAAAAAAGAGTAGCTATATGTATACATATAACTGATTCACTTTGCTGTACACCTGAAACTAACACAAAATTGTAAATCAACTATATTCCCATAAATTTTTTTAAATAAATAAATAAAATAAAAATAGGACACAAGCAGATAATTTTTTAAAGATTTTGTTAAAAAATGTGAAGCTATATAGCTTAATTCACAACCAAAAATATATAAAATGAAATGAGAAATCATCTTATTTCTTTAATCAAAAAATTAATGATTTACTTTTTAAGAAATATTTAGTTTCATTTCCAATTATTTTGTAAAAAAATATTGCTGCCATTCCTTCTTTTATGATGAAGAAATTAATATTTTCCAGCACAAACAATCTTGTAATAAGCACTGTCATATACTTAGTGGAAGGAAAATTCACATTTTCTGCAGGAAAATTTAATATGTACCAAAAACTATGAGTGAATTTTTCTTATAATAATTTTCTCCACCCACATCATGACCTCAAATAAACGGTTGTTCATCACAATTTTATTTATAATAATATGGTTAAGTAAACTATGAAATGTTCACACTTCGGAATACATCCACAATATTTGACATATATGTTCCTATATTTGGACTATCCATTGTAGGAATAAAGCAATTTATAAAGATGACATAGATGTAAATTTATTGACATGGAAATAGGACCACAGTATTTTGTGTTGTGGGAAAAAAAAGTATTCAAAGTAATGTTTACATTATTATTCCATTTTTTCTAAAAAGCCATATATGCCAGAAAATACATTTGGAAAAACATATACAGACTCATTAACAGTGATTATTTTTAAGTGTGGTACTATCATAAGCATTTTTTCTATATTCATCTATTTGGTATGAAGTTTTATCAACAAGAGTGTTTTTCAATAACTACAAGCAAGCAAACCTACTACTATTTGGGGGGAAAAAAACGATTAACTTCCTCGGTCATTTCTATGATACATTCATTGGTATTTTCTTTTCTCTATGACCAAATTTAGAAAAAACAAAAAACATACTATTACCTCCACAATTTAGTCAGAACAATCAACATCCATTAAAATTTCAAGTTGGAGGGCTTCCCTGGTGGCGCAGTGGTTGAGAGTCCGCCTGCCGATGCAGGGGACACGGGTTCGTGCCCCGGTCCGGGAAGATCCCACATGCCGCGGAGCGGCTGGGCCCGTGAGCCATGGCCGCTGAGCCTGCGCGTCCGGAGCCTGTGCTCCGCAACAGGAGAGGCCACAGCAGTGAGAGGCCCGCGTACCGAAAAAAAAATAAATAAATAAAATTCAAGTTGGAGTTTGTGTGAAGAGGAGTGGTCATATTACCATGTCATCTCTTACCTTTGTTAAAAGACTAGGGAATCTATGGGTTTGAGTTCTTATTGTTAGAAATATGGAGGTTAATATTATTGTAATTAATCATTTTCAACAGAGAATTAAAAATAGGTAAGAAAAAATTAACCCAGTATTGATTTCCTTTAAAGCTTATCATCTTACATCTGCCTGAGATTATTTTCATAAGATTTATAAAAAATTAATTAAAAAATACTTATTACAGTAACAATCAATAAACAGTCACATTTTTGTCTGAAATCATGTAAAATGTTATGTTAGCACTGCAAAATTAATGGCCTTTTAGCAGTCTTGTTATGGACAGTTCTAAAGCAAAGCCGTCATAATAAAATACGTATCATGGGCAAATCGTTAAAAAAGTGTTATTTAGAAGGTTTATATCAAGGCATCTCCCATATATTAGATGACTTTCAAAATAATGAGCTGCATTGCTACTAGCTAATGATAAGTATCAGCAAGAAATATTTTTTCTTCCTAAACTCACTTTTTATTGAGATTTCCACACAGCTTTCTGCCTGATGGGATCACTAAGGGTTGGAGTGTATGTATCTATTTTCTCCAGTTACTACTCTTCCCCAAGAAGTAAGAATGGCTGATCCAAGCTTACTAGCCACTGGGCCACATTTCTAATGAGCAGACCAATGCTCTCTAGTGCCCTGTTGTCACTGCTACCTCCTCTGTCACTGTCTTCCCATGACTCATTAAGATAAGCTGAGCTTCTAATAATTGTTCTTAAGCTGTTTAGGCTCTAAGGGAACATATGATTGTACAGATCTCAAGGTTTAAATTGGGGAAGTAGAAGTTCTGACTCCAGTCCAGCTATTACCCAAGAGCTCTGTTTTTTTTGGTGTTACTAGTTAGGTCCTCCATTCTCTCTGAAGCCATTGTTATCACTATCCCCACCTCTCTCTTTCCTTGCTAGCTCACCAACCTGCAAAAGATGTTTCCTCTGTCTGGATAGTCATTACCCAGGTATTCACACTTTACTTCTCTGTTCAGGAGATAACAAAGAGACCTACTCTGCCTGCTTTCTACAAGAGTTGCCTCCTGCCTCATCACACTCTGTTCTCCTTAAACTGCTTTATTACTTTTTCACAAATTTTGTCATACCTGATTTAAAAAAAAATGTTATAACTACACAATTGAATAGTTTGTTAAATGAAAAGTGAATGTTATGAGTTCATAAAGGGGCAATAGGTTGACTAGTTATTAATAAAGCAGATAGTTTGGTCCATGTTTTCACTCTGGTTTATCTACATGCTTTATTCATAAACCCCTAGGAAATTTTTGAAGTCTAAATTTAAAAAGTCATAAAGGGGAAATAAGCCACACATCAGGTAGGATAATAAGAAATACACTGCAGGCCTGGGTTAAATGTTGGTTTCCTAAAGGAAAAATTCCTCCTGTAAAAAACTACCCTACCTGAGGGAAGTAAAACTGAGATTATTATCATAAACAATAGGCACTTTTGTATTTAGATGTCATAGATGTCACATCTCTTATCTTCCTCTTTATAATTCAAGGGAAGATGTTAAGCACATATATCTGTTCCAAAAAGCAAAGTATGGAAGAAAAGAAGGAGTTGCACCTTTATCAAACAAATAGTTTTCTTAGTGGGAGAGGCAAGAAGCCAACATAAAGAACAAGTAAAATATTATAAAAGCATAGCTAGGTTGGCTTGAAAAGAGAATGGAAATGGCAATGGGTAATGGGATAAAAGAGGCCCATCTCTGAATTTCCAAGAAAGCAGTAGTGTCTCAAATTCCATGGCTTCCTACAAATATAAAAGCATTTTGTGAAAAAGAAAATCTTGATTGTAGATTTTTCTCAGATGGGCAGAAGTTACGAGTTTTTTTTTTTTTCCTTTGTGCTTCATCTAGACATTGCACAAACTGAAGAACATACTGGCAGGGCTAAAACTTTCCTTTTTATGCATTATTTTCCCCTTTCCTTCCCATATAACTCTATCTGTTCCTGGAATATAAAAGCAATACTGATCTAGATTAGAAATATAATTTGTTTGGAGAATACAATTGCATTTGGGATAATAGATGCAGAAATTGAAATTTTTACTGTGTCTTCTAAACGTTGTTTGGATGAAGAACTTGCTCTGATGTTCTTATTTATACCCATCCTCTAAAATTTAGAAACATGAGTAATTTAGGATTGAAGTAATTCAAATTTGGAAATTGCTCAGGAAACTCCTTTCATTCATTGGAAAAAACAAGGCTTAACCTTTTGTCCTGGGAAGAAAAATTCATACTTGTACGAGTAGCAGGATAAACCTTAGCCTATTTTTATGCTTATTCATTCTGTAATTCATTCTTTTAAGAAAGCATGTTCAAAAGTAACAGAGAAGAATGAAACAGGCTATTAAAGCATATAATCAAGATTCATACATGTGAACTGTGGCTACAGGACAAGGCCAGAACTTCACTATGGGAAAGTGTCTCTTCACTAGTCTTCCAAAGAAGAAATTATCAGTTTGCCAAGAGCTAGCCAAAACATAGAATAAAGAAAGTCTGAATTTGACACATCCATATACTCTGACATCTACCAAAATTGCTGTTGACCTAGAAGGAACAACAGCCAAGGGAGAGGTATTAGTTTCCTATAGCTGCTGTAACAAAATACCACAAACGTAGTGGCTTAAAACAACACAGCTTTATTGTCTTCCTTTTTAATAGTTCAGTAGTCCACAATGAGTCTCACTATGCTAAAATCAAAGTGTTGGAAGGGCTACATTCTTATTTGGAGGCGCTAGGGGAGAATCCATTTTTGTGCCTTTCCAGCTTCTAGAGTCTAACTGCATTCCATTTTTCATGCCCCCCTTCTGCTATCTTCAAAGACGAGAATGGCTGGTCCTGCCTTTATCACATTTACTCTGACATTCTCCATAGTCACATATCTCTCTGAACACCTCTTCTTATTACACTGGACCCACCTGGATAATATAGGATTAACTCTCAAAAGTCAGTTGATTAGCATCTTAATTCCACCTGCAATCTTAATTCCACTTTGGCATGTAACATAACATAATCATAGGTTTCAGGGATTATTAGGCTGTAGACAAATTTGGGGGAGGAGAGGACACTTTATTCTGCTGACAGTCACCAGCAAAGCCCATTAATAATTCCCAGGAAATAAAAATAGGATCTGGGTAATAAAGCCTGACCTTCTTTTTTCCTTTGTGCTTCATCTAGTTTTACTTGCTTGTAGGGTACAGAGGCCTTACACCCAGCACTTCAGACCAGAGTTCCTAATGCAAAACCATTGTGCCTGACACCTTAGCTCTGCAGGCTGTGTGCAAAGACACTGTGCTGCCACTGTGATCTGGAGTGCTGTGAGCAACACAACTGCACAGACCTGTGAGAACTCTGCCACCTCCCTGCTGACAAGAACTCAATAAAGCAGCCCTGCCCACGGCCTTTGGAGTACCCTGTAGGAATTCCTCGAGCATTTAGCTGTCACCCGGCAGGAAGTCTGAAAACTCTTCCCTTTCAGCTGGAAGGAGGAAAGAGAACACCCTGGCCTCAGACAGCTGTGCCACCCCCTAATGAACCAAGTTGATCAGGAACTAACGTGGCCAAGCTGCTCTGGACTGGAGGCCGTCCCGTCTATCTTCCTGTGGGATATTCTAACTGAGGAGAGACTGTCTGAAGCACGGGCTGTTACAAATTCAAGGGGGACCCCCAGTTATATCTTTTGGTCTTTCGAGGAATCCATTAAGAGTTTGGTGCTAGTTCCAAATTTCCTGAAATAGAAATCTTATTTGGGTCTTCTCCAATCTACACAAAGGAAGCATTAGACAAAGCCTGAAAATAGGGCTTCAATAGAGATCTAGGAGGCCATGTGTGGCTCCTGAACATGGGCAATATTCCTTTCCCCAAACTGCAGCTTGTCAAGCCATCAGGGAGGCTCATCAAGGAACTCACTACAGGAGGGAAGCCCTATGTACTTGGTTAGTTGAGGTCATGGTAACTCCTGACATAAAAAGTATAATCAATCGGATTTAACCACCCCTACACCAGACCCCTCAGAGGTCACTAGATAAGGCCCATTCCGACCGGAGGGACATATCCTGGCCAAGACTGGCAGATTGAATTTCCTGTCCTGTCGAGAGTACTGGGCAATTTCAGGTATCCCTTGGTGCTAGTAGACACGTTTTCTAGGTGGATAGAAGCATTCCCTGCTAGAACTAAGACAGCAGCTGAAGTGGCTAAGGTTTTACTAAAGATAATAATCTGCAGGTTTGGGCTCCCAGGATCCCTACAAAGTAATAATGATCCAGCATTTGTGTCTCAAGTGATGAAGGGGATGAGTGCCCTGGACAAGAAATGAACCTTGCACTCAGCCTGGAGACCCCAATTGTCAGGGAAAGTAGAGACATCCAATCAGGCCTTGAAATAGGCCTTAGTCAAGGCACGTCAGGAAACTCAAGAAAATTGGATTAAGTTGCTTCCATTGCCTTGCTCCACATGAATTTAGCCCCAAGGGGTAAGTTAAAGTTACGTGCATTTGAACACAGGTATGGTAGATCCACTCCCCATGCCCAAGACAAGGGGCACCTTAACCCCCTTGAAATGGAACAACTCAAGTATGCCCTCGAGATAGGAGAAACCTTGAAAGCTCTCACTGAATATGGTAACCAGGTGCTGCCTGCATCCACTAACCTGGCCCTTCATACCTTCCAGCCAGAAGACTGGGTGAACCTAAAAACCTGGAAAATCAGCAAGCCCAGAAGGTCAGCTCACTCCTAAGTGGAATGGGCCCCACTTGGTAATCCTAATTGTGCCCTGAAATTGCAGGGATCACTCTGTAGGCACATCACACTCAAGTGAAGAGGGCTCCTGAGCTGCAACCTCCAGAGAGACAGCCTGGGGCAACAGACCCCCTTGGCTACTCCTGTGAACCCCTCTCTGACCTGAAGCTTCTCTTCTGGAAAACAACAAAAGTATCACCAAGGAGATTCAGGCCACGGCAGTGAGCCTCAACTTCAGGGCACACTTTTGCCTACAAAAACCTAGATACCTTCATTTTCAGGAAAAATTTGACATGTGACCATTATTCTCTTCTAATATTTGCACCATTCATCTTAAATTGTCTGGTACGCTTTGTCTCCAAAACGTTAGACAAATGGTTGTTGCTCAGGGCAAACAGGGCTAAGGTCTGGGGACAATCGAACACATCTACAGGCAGCTGGGAAGTACCGCTCCTCAACCTGGGTTATGACGATGCCTCAAATCAGCAGAACTACGTCCCTCAGTGCCTCTCAAGAATGAGGAACAGGACAAACAACAGAAGGCTTTGTCACCGGCAAAGCCCATTAATTATGCTCTGGGAAATATAGAATCTGGGTAATAAAATATTTTTTAATAAAATAAAAAAGTCTAACCTTTTTTTTTTCCTTTTCCTTTGCACTTCGTCTAGTTTCACTTGCTCTTAGGGTGCCAAGTGCAGAGGCCTTGTACCCGGCACTTCAGACCAGAGTTCCCAGTGCGAAGTGGCTGCACAGGATACTTCAGCTCCACGGGGCCTGTTCCCAAGTGCTGGGCACACACTGTGATTCAAGATGGCGGTGGCGGGCCGTGTGCAGAGGTGCTGCGTCAGACACTGCAATCAGGAGTAAGTGCTGGGAGCAGAAGCAGCAGCAGCACAGCTGTGCCAGACTCGCAAGAACTCCGCCCCCCTCCCCACTGACAAGATCCTTATAAAACAGCCCAGCTGAGGGCCTTTCAGGGAGATCTTGTACTCTGGAACACTAGCCCAAAACTCTCCATTCTTTGATCAAAGAATAAAGCCTTCCTTTGCTTCTGAACCAAACTCAGTCTCCTTCTACAGGCTCAAATGACACTGGGTAGGAGGACTCTTGTAACGCAACCACAGGAAGACTGTCCATATTGGGGGAGATTTGTGTGTCTACAGATAAGACCAACTAGAAATGTCCCTTCCTGTTTGAAGAGATATATATATAATGTCCTTAGGAGAGGTGTGAGCTAGAGCACCTTTGTGATCCAGGGAGGCTTAGAAAAAAGAAGGCTCTTAAGATTATATAATCAGTATTGAGTTTTGCTGTGATAAGCTAATATGTAAATATCCTTTTGATATGCTGAGTTTGCCAAGGTATAAAGACTTACACAGGCTTCCATATTTTTACCCTAATATATTATTAAACTTGATATCAGTATTCTATAATACAATTTAGTAAAACAGCCAAAACAGGTAAGTAAATAATAATGCTACAACACAAGCTATTTCTAAAAATGCGAAAATGCTAAAGTGTTCTGGAGCATTTAAACGGTAAGATTCTACTTGATTGGTAGGCTCAGCATCATTAAGGAGCATTTTAAAGGTGTAGTTCTAAGTAATTTTGTGTCATTTTTGATTAGTTCAGTCAATTAAGGATTGAGAGTCAGCCTACTTTAGTGGAAAGAGCAGAGACTTTGACGTGTTGAGAAACCCTTGAGAATTGAAACCCCAGGTGTTCTAGTTTTACCTGATCTCTAGCAAGTCTTAACCCCTTCCCCAAGCCTAAATTCATCTTATATAAAATCAGAAAAATGATATGTAATCCCCAGGATTTTTTTCGAGATTAGATTAGAGACAGAGTGTCTAAAGCATCTAGAATACCTCTTGCTATAAAATAGATTCCCACTGAGTAGTAACTATTATTTTAAGCTGCAATCTAAACCCCACTGTACTGGATTTTTAGTCCAACACCTTGAAAATATGTATGCCTTTCACAGGCACTTATTATCTTCTCTATGAATTTTTATTTTTTAGATTACATATGTCCATCGTTTCACTGGAAACGTGTTTTCAAATCAGAGTATGGTTCTAGATATAAAATCTCACAAAGCACCTGATTCTTTTGAGAAGTATATTGATTTAAGGTTAGATTGTATTATTGTACTCAAGAAGTAAGTATTCATAGTTAAAGCAAAACCATTAGAGTACATGAGACTTTGACATATTTAACCAGTACAATAATATCAAACATAGTAGGTGATTACATGTCTATGAAATAATTTTAAAATGTAAAAATAAATGAAGAGAAAGTGAAAATAAATTCTAATAGAGCTAGAAGTGGCATGATGGCCAGGTGCCAAGTTTCAGTAGGGTAGTTGTCTTTGGATCCTCAATGCTTCTTAATAGAGCCTGGAATATCTCAGATGTTTAAAACTAAGTTTATGGAATTGAAGTTGGTGTTTTCATCATGTTCATTACCTCATCTTATTTTTGCATTGGTATTAATTGGTGCCTAACTAACATTTGTGGAAATTGTAACTAAACTGAATCAAATTTGATAGTTATATTTAACTTCTGGCCTTTAAACTCCTTTCACAGTTTTCTGATTCTGATTCATTATTACCCTTTTACCTTTGATTTCTAGTATATGTGTTTCATTAATACACCTGAAACCCTATGTGGAATTAGACTAATTCCCTCAAACAAATTAACTTTCAGGTAGTATTCTTTCAGGTAAAGCTTAATTTCCATATCATCTCTGTTAAATAATAGTATTGCAAAATTAATAATATTTTATGGTTTCATGCATCTTTTGTGTTCTAATAAGGGGACATATTTTCTGTAGGCATGAGTATCCTGTTTGTCTCTGATACAAAGGAACCAGGAAATAAGTTTTAATGGCTTGGCCACTACCACTCATAGTAGGCTGTATTATCACCTCTGTGACTTTCACAGTCCTCTTGGACACACTCATGGGTAAAGTGTATGTAGAATCCTCTCAGCATTTCAGGATCTGAAGAGACTACATGAGCAAATAATCACTTTCTGCAGTGTAGTGCAATTTATGTAGATTATGGACATTTTCTAATTTTCTGTTTTCAAGCTCTGATTTTTATCCTTTTTGTCTCTCATCCATTTTGTTATGCTCCTTTGCAGCTTCGAACCATGTAATATCTAATTTGTGAAGCAGAGAAAACAGGTGGCCTATTTGAATTGTGGCTTTGAAGTCAGGTCTGGTGAGAAAGAGGGAAACCTAACAACTGCTGTGGAAGGAGACTTGGATTAGGAGAAACCAGTTCAGAAAAGAAATGTATGTGCAAAGCAGTCATTAAGCAGGTGTCTAAAACTGTCTTCCCATTAAGAGATAGTTTGTTCTTATTTGCAATGTATATAAGCATGTATTGTCAAGGGAGTCACATTTCAAAGCAATTAAGTCTTTGAATTAGTATTCATTTATTTGTTCATTCACTCAACAAATATATATCTAGTACCTACTGTATGCTAGTCACTGTTCTAACACTTGGGAATACCACACAAACTTACACAAAACAAAAATATCTGCATCAGTGAAGCTTTTACTCCAGTGCAAGGAGCAGAAAACAAATATACCAGTAATGACAAAGGTTACAAAGCAGAATTAGAGGATGGAATCTGTGGCTACCATTTTAGATACAGTGGTCAGAGAAGTTCATTGCCTTTCATATATAACTGGGAAGCAAGGTCTAAATCTAGTCTTCTACTTTCCAATGTATACTGATATAATTTTTATTAATAATTCTTAAAGAGTTTTTGAAAAGTGCTAATGTCACTCCCCTTATTATGTATTAGCATTCTGGGGACACTCACCATTCCCTATCAGGTTTTGTAGACAGCCTGGTATAAAGTATTCTATTTTCCCAGTAGTCCATAGAGTTTGCAATTCAGTGGCTGGCTAACCGTGGAGAAGATGACAGGGACAGTGTTCCTGGGAGGAAAGAGATGGAAAGGTGAAAATAACTCAGGACTAATTTGATAAGGACTTTAAACTAGGGAAAGAGACCTGGTCTTTTAGTGCACCTTAATCCCTTATATGTTGCTATGCATTCCCTTCCTCTGCCTTTCAGAAATCCTGTCGTAAAATGAGAAAATCCAATCATTGAAACAGACCTATGGTCTTGGTTTTCAGTGTCTTAGAGATGTGGGACTGAAGAAAAAGAGCGTTTTTATCAGGTGCATTGGGTCTGTTTGTAGTCTTTTTTTTTTTTTCTTTTTTTTGGTACGCGGGGCTCTCACTGTTGTGGCCTCTCCCGTTGAGGAGCACAGGCTCCGGATGCGCAGACTCAGTGGCCATGGCTCACGGGCCCAGCCGCTCCGCGGCATGTGGGATCTTCCCGGACCGGGGCACGATCCCGTGTCCCCTGCATTGGCAGGCGGACTCTCAACCACTGTGCCACCAGGGAAGCCCAGTTTGTGGTCTTATAATTCCAAATTGGGACTGGAACTCATATTCTAATAGAGATGTTATTATGCAAACTACTGAGAGTGGGTAATAATATTTGCCCACTTTTAAATTTATCTTCATAATTTTATATAATTTTATATATTCTAGAATACACACACACACACACACACACACACACACACACACATTCTCTTTGGGTACCCAAGAGTTAAAAAAAAAATAGTGAAGACTAACTTGGAAAACTACTTTAAGCCACCATACATCATATTCTTTATATGGTGAAAAGGAATACCAAATTCCAAACAAATGACTTAACAATGCAGAGAATCCCACCTATTAAGTTGGAAACTGCTTTAGAGTGAATCTTCTGAATAGAATTCTACTAAGCTCTTTAAGAATGTTGTGAGACTTAATTACCCACAAAGCTCACAAAAGTACAATATCATTCTGTACAGAAGGAAGAAATGAGAAAATGACTTAATAATTCCCCCCATACAAGTTAAAATGATAGGCTATCGTATAGCTGCTCCCTTACTTTTTTTCCCTTCTAAAATTTGTTTAAAACTGTGATCTTAGGGATAAAATATCTCATAAAAAGTTTAATATCATGAGTTATTTTGTAGAAAGGAAATTAATTCACATATATTACCAAATGAAAGTCCCAAATGGTAAAGCTCTTTCTGGAAAAGGTTATTTGTAATGACCAAATTCGTCACTGTTTGGCATCTTGTAAAGGTCACAATAGGAGGTTTTCACTTGTTTTAAATAAAATTCTATATTTTAAAAATAAATATGCTTTTCTTCCATTTCATAGAAATATCAACACTATTTGTACTATAATTTACTTTTTGAGCTTCTGACATTTACCCAGCTGACTGTCTTTGGAGAACAATCTCTTGACTGAGAAACACTCTAGGTAAGAAAACTGTCAATTACAAATTGCTTTTTGATGCATTGCAAAGTGTTGGAACTCTTCAAATTTGAAAAACGACCTTGTTAAATACTTTTGTATCTACTACCTCTACCTTAAATTTTAAACAGCCTTTGTATAAATGCAGAGTAATGTAACTAACAAAGATATCATCTTTGATAGTCAACAAAAAGAAAAATTCTGCTACAAACCTAATAGTAGAGTATTTCTAAGTTCACAAAATGTTGAATCAGATTTCAAATATTTTGAAAACCTCGGTATTATAGGCTTATCCTATTATCTTGAGGGAAATATACTTTCTTCATAAGATGAATCATTGAAATCATGAATTGAAATAGTATGATTGTTTACATATATAATTTGAATTAATAGTGAAATTGATATTATTTTTAATGACAGAACAAGACTGAACATATAAATTATTGTTTTGTGCTTTTGTATTTATTTTGAATTTTTTTTTTTTTTTTTTTTTTTGGTACGCAGGGCTCTCACTGTTGTGGCCTCTCCCGTTGGGGAGCACAGACTCCGGATGCGCAGGCTCAGAGGCCATGGCTCACGGGCCCAGCCGCTCCGCGGCATGTGGGATCTTCCCGGACCAGGGCACGAACCCGTGTCCCCTGCATCGGCAGGCGGACTCTCAACCGCTGCGCCACCAGGGAAGCCCTGAAAATATTTTAGTACATATACTATATCAAGTCTCCAAAAGTAAAGTAAATATTTTCCAAGAGTAATTCAAAGTAATAGTTAAAAAGAAAAAAGAAGCTAATATACACAAATTGTTTGTCAAAGATGAATGGTTTTACTAATGTAATTGGCAACATTGTAAATTATATATTTACAAATGTATGGTATAACACACAAATCTAATTAATGCATTTAGTATCATATACATTCATCAAATTTTTATTGTATCATAAACTTGTACCTCCAGTGTAATGTCTTCAAAATATTATATATTTTATAATTAAGCTCATAGCTTTTGCTAAAAAAGAATTTCCTTTCTCAGTGAAATTCAGTGTAAGCTCTGAAATGAATAATATATATTTTTATATTGACACAACAATCCTCTCCAAAGAAAAGAAACAACAATTAAATTCTTCTAATTATGGCTAAAGCTGAATTTAAAGAGTTACTTGGATTTAACCAAATAAGAATTTATGTCTTAAAATGTGTATCTTTCAAGACTTTTAAGTTTTGTTTTGGGATAAAATAAAATATTATTCAATATATTTCATTTTTATAGAGCTGAGATAAATAAGATTTTTCTGGATGTCCATGTCCAAGAGAGTAAATATATCATAAGTTTTGTGGTATAATAAATTCTAATATTGCAGAGATTTTGATGAAGATATATCTATATCATCTATATCTATCTAACTATATTAATACCTGTTAGGATATATGGGAGATATAGAAAAAGGTATATATATATAACCCATACAAACATGTGTATTTGTGTATTCCAGAGAGACTGAATGCATTATGATCAGGTATTTTATAGTCAAATAAATGTTTCACTTCAACTCTATGATAGTTCCTGAAATACATGTGTTACTTCAGAACATATTTTAAATATGATTTTATAAGTCACTATTGGCTTATATAATGAATGCAGATATTCATTTATATCTTCATTAATGTATTCATTCAAAAATATTATGTTAGGTTTTAAACTCTGGGTTATAATTTCAAATAGGACAACTGTTATGTCCTCTAGGAGGTCATAATCTCATTGTGGCAAGCAAGTAAACAGGCAATTTAGATACAGTATAAGAGGTGTATAAAGAAGATAAAGTTAGAGGAGTATATCAGAGAGGCAGCTGTGGGGTTTAAAGGAAGCTTCCAAGAATGTATGATGTAAGTCAGAAAGAGAAAAACAAATACCATATGCTAACACATATATATGGAATCTAAAAAAAAAAAAAATGATTTTTAAGAACCAAGGGGCAGGATAGGAATAAAGATGCAGACATAGAGAATGGACTTGAGGACACAGGGAGGGGGAAGGGTAAGCTGGGACAAAGTGAGAGAGTGGCATGGACATATATACACTACCAAATGTAAAATAGATAGCTAGTGGGAAGCAGCCACATAGCACAGGGAGATCAGCTCGGTGCTTTGTGACCACCTAGAGGGGTGGGATAGGGAGGGTGGGAGGGAGATGCAAGAGGGAGGAGATATGGGGATATATGTATATGTATAGCTGATTCACTTTGTTATAAAGCCGAAACTAACACACCATTGTAAAGCAACTATACTCTAATAAAGATGATAAAAAAAAAAAAAAGAATGTATGACTTCTAAACTAGATAGTAAGGGATTGGCAGGAATGGGCAAAGCAGATGGTAGTTGGTATTGAAGTAGGCAAAAGTGGTGTTGACATGCAACATTAATAGTTTTGCAATGAAAAGACAGGTCAAACACAAACAGGTATGGCATTTGCACATTTGCAATTCCCTCATTTCCAGAATATTCCTTATTAACAGCTAACCACCAAGTCTAAAGTTTTCATCTAAATAGCAATAGACTTTAGGCAAAAATTTCCATGTCTAGACTGCCATGATTTCTGCAGACTCCTGAATTGGCTTATTGGTTTCTCTTTGAACAAGTGAAACTTTTCTTAGCTCATTTTGTGTTTTACTTGCTAATTCCAGTGAAGAAATTTTCAACTACAATAAGATACTAAAATTTTAAAAAATTCAGATTGTGATTTAAATAACACAAATTCTCAAAATCAAGATATTTCTTTGTAAGGGGGACTACATTTTGGTACCATTGCCAGTTGCAAGTTGAAAATCAGAATTTCTCTTTCTTTGGACCTATATATATAATATATTGCTATACATAATTCTATATATTGCATACTGTTTCAGAGCACATGATTACTGAAGTCAGATACCTGTCATGTGTTTCAGTGTTGTGATGTTTCCTTTCATCTGTTTGTTCTTCCTTGTTATTTCCCTGAACTTTTGCTAGCATAGAGGGCATCCTTATTAGAATGTTCATCAAAGAGAGGTTTCAACACTGCCTGTGTTAATAAAATCATCAAGCATTCCTTTATAGGCATGACAGGGAGAGTGCTCATCTATCATGAGTGTTTCATTAAGTGGCACAAAGCCAGAAGCTCTAGGAACAATGCCAGATTTTTTTTTTTAAATAAGTTTTCGGTAGCATAGAGTTCCCCTCATTTCAAGATCTATGCAATATGTGGAGTTACTTGCTTCTGTATCCTCATAGGGCACCTTGCCACACAATATACAGGAACTTTGATTAGGATTTTTTGTATCTCTGCTCTGAAAGGATAAAATAACTCAGAAAAATATTCTGTATCCTGTCCCAGTCATCCAAAAATGTACAAAGAGAAAAAGAATCCCCGAAGATCCAGTTAAACACATTTTACAAGGTACTTTATGTGAATTCACCTTTTTTCTATTACAATTTCATTTTTAAGCAAATGTTCACAGGCATTTTTTGTAAAATTAACCAACCAAAGAGGTTATTGCTGACCAGTTTCATCAAAATCTCTCTCAAATTATATCAGGAAACCTATTCAAATATCTATGTACCACCTAATGGTAGAGCTACCTGAGTTGCACAGTAAGAATAATACTATTTTGAAACAGATAAAGCAAATTGCCTGTCTCCCTTCTCTTAGGAGTGATGTTAAACACATCTATAACACTTTAGAGAATGCTTTTGGGCTGAAATGAATCAAATGTGTCCTTCTCCAGTCACTGATGGAAAAATCGACCATAGTGGACCGTCAGGTGATGCCCACAGTAATTTCCCCATCAAGTTTACCTTAAGTAACAAGATTGCCTCTCCCTGATACTGCATGTTGCACATTGTTTTGGATGTACTCTGAAAGTAGCAATCCTTTTGTTCTGGAGACAAATCCTCAACCTAGGGGTATCCTGATAGAAAGCTGGTATTTGAGTGGTAATCCTTCCATTGACAGAGCAGCTGCCAGCACACACTGGGACAAAAGCTTTGTTCTTGACAAATGGGCAAAGCAGATGGTAGTTGGTACTGAAGTAGGCAAAAGTGGTGTTGACATGCAACATTAATAGTTTTGGACATATTAATAAATGTCACAAATATCTACTATGGGTAGGCTTGGAAAGTTGCCAGTAACAAGTGTTTCATTTGCCTATGGAGTCAGTAATTAGCCAGGGCAGCATCAAGTTATTTCTGTCCCCACCCAACACCAATCTCTGTTTCTACCACCAGTGCTAAAATTCTCTATGAAGCTTCCAAGTTAGAAATCAGACTAATGCTTTTGTCTTAGTCTTTAACATTTACACTGCCAGATTAGGAAGGACATATCAACAAGGTGGCTGGGTGGGCGTGATCCTTGAAACCAAAGATTCCAATAAACAAAATACTCCATATGCCATTTATCATAGGAATGAGTAAAAGACAAAGAAGGAGAGGAGCTGAGTTTCAATTTTGGTTCATGCAGTTAACTTAAATTTGTGTAATATAGTCAGTGATTTAGTGTGCATGCATTTAATCATATATTGTAATAAATTGTAATAATTTGTCATTCTCACCATTCTGTAATTAAAGTTTTTAGCTTTCTCTTTAGACAGTTTTCAGAATTGAGATTTCTTTGTTTATTAATTCAATTAGCAACTAAGTATTGAGTCTCTACTGTTTATCTATGCATGATCCACTCCTCAGGGATGGGGCCCATGTGTCTTTAATCTCTGTGTCTGTAGCTCCAACCTAAGGGACTGGCACATCACACCAGATAGATAAGTATTTGGCAAGTGAATTTGGTATGCCAAGGGCCAGTAGATACTAAATTAAAGAAAATTTAGTCCTCAAAATATATATATTTTTGCCACAAGTCAGACAAGCAAATTGATGCTTATAGTTATAAAGTCTTGTGACTGAGGTTTACTGCAAAGTGTTCTGGGGTCCTAAAAGAAACTGGAGCATCAGGAGTTGGCATCCTGCAGGAGGTGATATTTTAACTGTATTATATTCAGTTTAATTTGGAAAATGCTTTGAAAAATAAGCAGGAATTAGGTGAAGAAAGGGAGAGGCTTTCTCCTGTAGTACAAACACCCTATGAATGACCAGAGAAAGGAACAATATAAAGCATTTGGGAAATGTAGGCAGTTCCATTGCCTGGAGGGAGAGGTTGTGTGTGTGTGTGTGTGTGTGTGTGTGTGTGTGTGTGTGTGTGTGTGTGTTTCTAAATGGCTTTAACTAAAGCTGGAATGAGAGACAGGTTCTATCTGGATCATGAAGGTCCAGGGTTTTTAATTGAAGACATTGGACTTACTTTTGAATGCTAGGGGAGAAATCAAAGAACTTGAACAAAGAAAAAGACACAATCTGCTTAGCATGTAGAAAGACCATTCTGCTTGCAAGGAGGAGTAGAGCTTAGATATAGCCAGACTGCAGGCAGAAAGACCAGTCAGAAGATTGTTACTTTATAATTAGATAAGAAGTAAAGTGCTTTTAGGCCATCATTCATTTTAATTGTTTAATATAATTTCATTGATGTTTGTATTAAAATATTTATTACAGAATCAACCTGGCAAATATTTTAAAATTTCCTGGAACCCCATCCTGTGATAATAAGTTCCTTTTTAATTAGTGGAAATCAACATTCATTTTTGTTTAATAAAAAGGCAATATTATATTTTCAGACTTTAATTAGAAATAGTGATTAATATAGAATGTACAATTTGGATATTAGATATCCTGGACTAGGTAAAATTTGTAAACTTAACCAGAGCCCTGCCATACTTCTGAATTTTCTTCCAGAGCAAATGTAAAGTGTTTCTTTCAAATTTCTCTCATCAGTGACTTTAATTAGTGATTAGTGGTTATTGCTTGTGGTTTTTGCATCTCCTCTATTAATAGGAGATCACAAACTAATGATTACTTCAAAATGTGCTAAAATGAATCATCCTTAAAAAATAACTTTTTTGTTACTGTTTTATGCATACTGCTCTCAAAAACAAGATGTGGGGTAAGCCAGGAAAATGAATAATGTTATATTGAGCTTTTATAACCATTTTCTTCCTAGGGAGTAGGACAAATATATTCATCAAAACCACACTCCAAAAGTGTGACAGTACTAGCTATTTCATTCAAAGAACTTGGAGTTTAACATAATGTAAAATGTAAATGATTAGTCAATTCATGTCAGTCTAAAAGGGACAACAAAGTGACATTTCAATTTAAACAGAAACGGCTGCAGCCAACGTTAATCAGATGTTCTAATAAATGAGCTGAAGGACATTGTTGCAAACTTCTTAATCCAAAAGAAAACCAATTGCCATGGCTTTTGTTCAAATACCACACAAAACAGTATGGAAATAATCATGAACAGAGTTGAATTGAATATCAATGTGTTGCTCTGAGTTACAGATTCTACTCTATTTTTGTTTTCTTTCAAATAGCATTCAATCATTCAAATGTATATAAATACATATTATATATATATATCATATATAAATATATTCGAATATATATGATATATATCACTTAATATATGATATATATATATATCACTTAATACAATACAATAACTACTTGTAGAACGCTTACTAAGGGCAAGGTGTATAGTATATTTTGATGAGTGACGTATACTGACAGAGGAATTCATCATGTATTCATTTATTCATTGACCAAATATTTACTTACTTATTTATTTATTTATTTATTTATTTATTTATTTATTTATTTATGGTACGCGGCCCTCTCACTGTTGTGGCCTCTCCCGTTGTGGAGCACAGGCTCTGGGCGCAGGCTCAGCGGTCATGGCTCATGGGCCCAGCTGCTCCACGACATGTGGGATCTTCCCGGACTGGGGCACGAACCTGTGTCCCCTGCATCGGCAGGCGGACTCTCAACCACTGAGCCACCAGGGAAGCCTGGACCGAATATTTATTGAACTACTATTTTCTATTAGGTTCTGTTCTAGATAGTGGGGATTTATTTTCAAGGAAAAAAACGACCATGTAACTGCCCTTGGGAAGGAAGAGAGATATTAATCTAATAATCTCACTATCAGAGAAAAATTGACAATTCTTCTAAGTGGTGTGAAGGAGAGATATGCCGTATGTAAGTGAGGGGGTCTTCTAGTCAGAAAGGTCAGGACAATCTTCCTTGACAAAGTTCTATTTTAGTTGAAATTTGAAGGATGAGTTGTACTTAAGTTAAAGGGAGAAGAGGAGAGCATCTAGGAAAAAAGAAATAGCATGTGTAAATTACTAGTAATTGGAGAAATCATGGTGATCACTATGAACCAAAATGAGGCCTGAGTGATTGAAGTGAAGAAAGCCTAGTGTGGGAAGATCACAAAGGGAAAGGATTGAAGAATTTTAATCAGGAGTGGAAAATTTGGAGGACAGGGTCTGGAAAGACAATTTCAGATTCTGATTTTTTAAATCTCTCTCTAGCTACGGTGTGGAAAATAGACTGGCTAAGACTCAGAGTAGTAGATCTAGCCCAGGTGAGAAATCTGAGGCTGAGATGAGCATTGATGGTGATTACCCCTCTGAGTGTGGTTGAGATTACCTGTGAAGAGAATATTAAATGAGAGAGGAGAAGGTTTTGGATTGAACCTTGAGGAACTCTAAATCTAATGGCTAGGTAAAGGAGGGTGAGACGACCAACGAGACAGGGAAGGAGCAGCCAGAGGGTTACGAGAAAACTAGGAGAAATCATGTCATGGAAATTAAGGGAAGGAAAGTGTTTTAAGACAGTGGTTAATTGGCTCAAATACTACAAAGATATGAAATAAGTACTTTAAACATATCCATTATCTTTCTCAACATGAAATTATTAGTCACACTGGTGAAAATTACTTCATGGAATCATGATGATTGAAGGCATGTTAGCATGAGTAGGGCAGTGAGTTGGAACAAAAGAAATCGCGACCTTGGGTATAGTTCACTATCTGACCTTCTAGCTATAAAGGAAAGAAGAGAGATAAGCCTGTAACTGGAGAGGAAGGAAAGGGAGAATAAAGCTTGGATTTGGGTTTCTCTTTGTTTGTTTAACTAATTAAATAAATTTGACTATGTTTAAGATCTCTGGGGCAATGAGAAGAAGTTGAATGTATGAGAGAAAGGATAGAATTATCAGAGAAGGATAAAGTACTTGTGACTATAGGAGTAGATGGGATCTACAGCCAGGTGGGGAGATTTTCTTCAGACTGGCACACGAACAATTCTTTACTAGTAAAATGGGATGCATGTAGGTGGATCAGGGAGACTGTCTGGTGGCTTCTACTTTTTTTTCCCACAGAGCAGAATAAGGCACAGGGAACATGAATTGATTCATTCATTGTTGGGCTTAAAATAAAGAAATAAGCTCTAGGGGGTATGAATAATATTAAGAGTGCCATGAAGTTCAAGTTAAAAAAGAGAAAGGAGAGTTGTAAAGATTGATGCAAAGTAGAGGGGTCAGGAAAAGGAAGAAAGGAGGTGAGGTGACTACACTCCTGAACAGTTGTAGTGAGAGTATGTGAATAAGTACTCTGAAAGGAGAAAGATAACAAGAAGCTTACAGTTTGTAAACAGAAATTTGTCCTAAGAAATAAGGCAATACTTCCAGAGTTCAAGGAAGGAAAAAAATCTGCAAAAGTTAGTGCAGCACTTATGGAGTTGAAAGATTAGACATATGGTACTTTATTTTATTTTATTTTTTAAATTTTAATTTATTTTTTATACAGCAGGTTCTTATTAGTTATCTATTTTATACATATTAGTGTATATATGTCAATCCCAATATCCTAATTCATCCCACCACCACCCCCAGCCCCGATTTCTCCCCTTGGTGTCCATATGTTTGTTCTCTACATCTGTGTCTCTATTTCTTTCTTGCAAACTGGTTCATCTGTACCATTTTTCTAGATTCCACATATATGTGTTAATATATGATATTAGTTTTTCTCTTTCTGACTTACTTCATTCTGTATGACAGTCTCTAGGTCCATCCACATCTCTACAAATGACCCAATTTCATTCCTTTTTATGGCTGGGTAATATTCCATTGTATATATGTACCACATCTTCTTTATCCATTTGTCTGTCAGTGGGCATTTAGGTTGCTTCCATGACCTGGCTATTGTAAATAGTGCTA
Source organism: Leucopleurus acutus (assembly GCF_964270905.1). Classification (NCBI taxonomy): domain Eukaryota; kingdom Metazoa; phylum Chordata; class Mammalia; order Artiodactyla; family Delphinidae; genus Leucopleurus; species Leucopleurus acutus. The sequence goes on from NC_139143.1 coordinate 130,802,463, forward strand.
CAATGAACATTGGGGTGCATGTGTCTTTCTGAATTATGGTTTTCTCTGGGTATATGCCCAGGAGTGGGATCGCTGGGTCATATGGTAATTCTATTTTTAGTTTTTTAAGGAACCTCCATACTGCTCTCCATAGTGGCTGTATCAGTTTACATTCCCACCAACAGTGAAAAAGGGTTCCCTTTTCTCCACACCCTCTCCAACATTTGTTGTTTGTAGATTTTCTGATGATGCCCATTCTAACTGGTGTGAGGTGATACCTCATTGTAGTTTTGATTTGCATTTCTCTAATAATTAGTGATGTTGAGCAGCTTTTCGCGTGCTGTCTTCTTTGCAGAAATGTCTATTTAGGTCTTCTGCCCATTTTCTGATTGGGTTGTTTGTGGTTTTTTTTAATACTGAGCTGCATGAGCTGTTTATATATTTTGGAGATTAGTCCTTTTGGACAAATGGTACTTTAATAGGTGGCAATAATGCTTGAGATAAGGGTTAGGGTGAGTTGTTGGAGGTCAGGAAAATTCCAGTGAAGGGAGGCCCAGGAATGAAGGAACAAAGACATATTTTCATATAGAATGATGATCAGTTCAATTTAGCTAAAGCAGAGGACATACGAAGGGAGCAGTAAAATAAAGTTTGGAAAGGTAGGTTGAGACGCAGATTGGGGAGGACTTTCAAAAAAGCTAGGAAGTCAATGTAAATATTTCATTATAAAAGCTCCCATTGGGGCTTCCCTGGTGGCGCAGTGGTTGACAGTCCACCTGCCGATGCAGAGGACACGGGTTCGTGCCCCTGTCCGGGAGGATCCCACGTGCCTCGGAGCGGCTGGGCCCGTGGGCCATGGCCGCTGGGCCTGTGCGTCGGGAGCCTGTGCTCCGCAATGGAAGAGGCCACAATGGTGAGAGGCCTGCATACCGCAAAATAAAAATAAAAAAATAAATTAATTAATTAAAAAAAAAGCTTCCATTGTAGAAAGCAAAGGCAGCAGAGATTTCCAAACATATGTGAACAACAAGTAGATCAAAACTAAAATGTATCTAGCCAGATATTTTCTGGATTAAAAATGGCCATCTGCGGGTCTGCCAATGAAAATATGATCAAGTGCCACAATAAAAATATCAACACAGCTACACTTTGCTTCATTAAACACTGAGAGCATTGACAAGTGAACCAAAATATTGGCCTTTTCCATATGACATGTTGTGTAATTTATGAAGCAAAAATCTGAAATTTGATCTTTAATGTAAAATCATATATATGAGGCATCTTCTAGTTTTAATAATTTTTGTTACAAATCACAGAATGAGGGGCTGCTTTTGAAATAGAAAACTGATGTCTTCAAAGTAAATTTAACCATGGATATTCTAAAAGTCCTGGATCAGTGATTCTATTTCTCCTTTTCACATCTAGAAGATATTGAAAATATTTTTGTTAGGACCTGCCCCTTCTGGCTCCTGGGCTAGAAAAGAGAGTTGACGCCGGCCGCAGTGAGGAGTCCTGGGAGGCACTGGCTGCTCAGTGCTTCCAAGGAGTGCCTGCCGCTGGTGGCCTTTTTGCAGACGTATTGCTGTCACTGAACACTGGACCATTGGAAAGCACTAGAGAAGCTCAGCCATCAGTATGTCCAAGTACAAACTGATTATGTTAAGACATGGAGAGGGTGCTTGGGATAAAGAGAACCGTTTTTGTAGCTGGGTGGATCAAAAACTTAACAGTGAAAGAATGGAAGAAGCTCAGAACTGTGGGCAGCTACTCAAAGTGCTAAACTTTGAGTTTGGTCCTGTATTCACATCCATCCTGAACCGGTCCATCCTCACAGCCTGGCTGATCCTGGAAGAGCTGGGGCAGGAGCAGGTTTCCGTGGAAAGCTCCTGGCATCTCAATGAGCGTCACTATGGAGCCTTGATCTGTCTCAACAGGGAGCAAATTGTTTTGAATCATGGCAAGGAACAAGTGAGGCTGTGGAGAAAGAGCTACAATGTGACCCCACCACCCATAGAGGAGTCCCATCCTTACTACCATGAAATCTACAACGACTGGAGGTACAAAGTGTGTGCCATTCCTTTGGATCAGCTGCCATGATCCGAGAGCTTAAAGGATGTTCTGGAGAGGCTCCTTCCTTATTGGAACGAAAGGATTGCTCCTGAAGTATTAAGTGGTAAAACCATTCTGATGTCTGCTCATAGAAATAGCAGCCAGGCACTCCTGAAACATCTCCTGAAACATCTGGAAGGTATCTCAGATGAAGACATTATCAACATTACTTGTCCTACTGGAGTCCCCATTCTCCTGGAACTGGATGAGAACCTGCATGCTGTTGGACCTCACCAGCTCCTGGGCAACCAAGAGGCTATCCAAGCAGCCATTAAGAAAGTAGAGGATCAAGGAAAAGTGAAATGCAATGACAAATAAAATCTTTCCCACGTGCTGGCTAGGAATAGCTGCAGAAGGAGTGACATGCAGTATGTTATGACTGCTGATCTCCCTTCCCCCACCCTCCGCTGATTTTTCCAGATCTAAGCTGTGGGGTGGAGTTTGCATAAGTAACTAGGTAAGTTATGTTGGCTCAGATAAAGGCTTTAGGATGCCTTGAGTACTAATGTCATAAGCCTTATGCTTTAGCCCCTGCCGGCCCGTTTGAATTAGTCACTAAGTTAGTTACCAGTGGGGCTTAATCAATGTCTTAAGTTTTGTTTCCGAGATGGGAGAGCAACAAGTGAAGTTCAAGTTCAAGGTATTCCTCATTCAATAAATCCGTATAGAGTGATCACTGACAGGCACTACTTACTCCAATAAGTAGTTCATGTTTATATTTACTGAGACTTTCTAGGATGATAATAAAGGACGTTAGATAACACACTATACTTAAGTATTTATTACTAGTCTTTTCCTCTAGGGAAAGAGATGTTTTGATAGGTTAAGATCAGAGACCCATTAAGTGGGAGAGTGACTGATGGATTCCTCCAAGACAGCCAACAAAAAATACCAAGGCCCTTTGCCTCATGACATTTGGTGGAATTCCTCTCTGGCTGCTAGAATTAGCAGCATATGGACAGCTATATCTGTTCATGTTCTCTTTTTGTTTTGTTTTTGTTTTTTAAACTTTAATCTTGGGGTCTTTAAAATTAATTTAAAAATAAGTTCTGTGACTGAAAATGGTACCCATTCCAAGTATTTCCATATGATTCATAAATATTAAGTATAGGCTTCTGAATTAGTCTCTGATCTTATCTTCCTATAACACAAAGAGTTGTACTCATTTCAACACATAGACATGCCTAATTCTCTAAAAATTGAAGGTCGGGTCAGCAGGAAGGTAGAATATAGTGGGTGTAATTTTATTCACTTGAACAGGGGAAATGGTATATTCACATTTGTCACATACATTTGTTCTTTACCTGTTGAGGGCAAAACAATATGGTACGTAGTCTATAGTATTCAGGGTAGGCCACAGACAGAATTGACTGCTTATCAGTCTTGATATAGGATGCTTTTAGATGCTAGAGATAGGTAAGTCATCATTTCTTTAAGCTGCTGCCTTATTTCAAAGCAAGTGACATATATTTTAATGATAAAATCATGTAAACAATTTACAACTATCATAGCTGTTACAGATATCACAAGTTTTTCACAGTTTTCCATTGGTGGGTTGGTTTATTTGTATCCATTTTATAGTAAAACTGTTGTTAGAAGGAAACTAATTCTAAAACCCTTGCTATTGCTTGGTATCCATTGATCCTTAAATCAAGACTTAGAGCATCAGCTGATGAAGATGGCTGAAAAGAAGAAATGAACCTGGTTTGCTCACAGCTGGTCGCATCTGTGATGCATAAGGACATGGAATGTGGATGCTTGACTTTCCTGACCAACTACTGGCTTCTCTGTGGTAGTCCTTCTTTTCACAGTCCTGTTGCCTAACCAAATAACACTCTTTATAATTCAGAGATCAGGGCCAAGAATAAAACTACCAGATCTTCCTAGAATTCCAAACCTATTGCTAAGCTTCAGCTCAGATCATTTTTGAACAGCTTCATCTCTGGTATTGGTATCTGAATTTTCCAGCCCAAGAGGTGACCATGTCTTAACATGGCTCAAGATCCTAGAGTTGGATTCTTCCCTTGTCCCACATCTAGATATCCACCTCCAGAGGACACCTGGCAGCACGATGTGCTCCTGCACACAAAGTTGTGCTCACACCCAGTCACTATGGAATATTACAGACTTCCTAAGAGAGAGAGAATTTTTGCTGACACTTTCTGGTAAAATTTGGTTTTATTGTTTTTGAGATCTTGGCTGAAATAAATGAAGAGATATTTATGAAAAAAAAAAAGAAAAAAATTTTGTTGAACCCAAGTTCCTGTGCACAGTGCACAGTGAGGCCAGAGTTCGGGGCAGAGAAAGGTTTATTGCAAGGGCCAAGCAAGGAGAATGGGTGGCTCATGCTCAAAAGACAGGACTCCCAATGACTTTCAGACAAGGGTTTTTAAAGACAGAGTTAGGGGAGAGGATCTTAGGATACATGATGAGGTCCTGGACCTTCTGATTGGTTGGTGGTGAGGTTCAGGGATCACGTTTCCAGAAACTCAACATTCTGGTTCCAACCAGTCCAGGGTCTAGTGCTTGTGGTCAGCATGTACTCACCATCCTCCACCTGAGTGGGGATCTTAGTTTCTATAGAACAACTCAAAGATATGCATCAGATTGTTATCTGCATCCCTTCAGGAGGAACTAGGAGTCCTATGACTCTATTGTCCTAATCATTAACTATTTGAATCTGCTCTTTGGAACTCTGGGAAAGCCTGGGAAACTAAAGCACTCCCTTTTTATTTTTTTGCTACAAACAAGAAACCAGTGACATGGAGAGGCTTTTGTACCCAAGAGGGACCCACAGGGTCCTGCACAGTTTCAATATGAAATGGTGAAGAGGCTAAAAATTCCAAAGTCTTTCAGATTTTGTCCTTAATCTGGATGTAAGGAGAGAGAAAAAGATGTAAGTTGCAAGTGAGAGCAGGAAACTGCTACTTTTGTTTTCTCTGGCAAAATGCTTCTGGAAAAAGAAATTGAAACCAAGATTAAAATGAGTCCTTGATAATCCCAATTTGACCATTTCTGATAGGTTACAGAAGATGAATTGGCAGAGTAAATGGAAGCCATGGTTTTGTCTTATTTTGTTTTGTTTTTTTCTATGTATCCAGAGAAAGCCATTTTATCTCAGGTTTAGGAAGACATTGAAGGTCATTCCTCAGCTCTTATCATATGATAATGGAAGGTGAATCTATCTACATTCCATTCCCTTTCAGCTGGAATAGGTTCTCTTTAAATAGGCATTTAAACATGACCATGCTGTAATATCATTAAAAAGAAATCCATTTCCTTTTTATGATCAATGTATTATTTATAAAGATATCCCAATATACACTAAAGCATAGGACATTAACTTTTGTGAAATGTAGAATCCATGATCAAATTTATCTTTGCATTGTTTTTGCATAAAATATTTACTTAGTAAATTAAAATATGTAAAACTATTTGGAATGTAAAACCTACTTAACAGAAGAAACTTCCTTCTAGCAGCTTAGCATGATCATGATCATTTACTTATAAACAGAAAAAGTGCTTAATTCAAATGATCTGTATACATGCAGTGAAGTAAGTCTGAAGTACCTTAAATTAGCAACACTAATCTCTTAACAATGCTCTAGAGCTTACACATTTTGTGAATTCACTTTGGCTTTACTTCCAAATTAAATTATTTGGTTCAGTTTTACTGTATCCTACAGTAAGAAAAAAACTTTTATTCACTAAAATTGATTTCAAAATTCTGTTATTCTCTTGACACTGCTTGTAAAATGACAGCTTTGAAATTATCATTCCAGATGAAGTAATACTCAGTGATGATCTTAATTTAATAATTGTACAAACAAAGCCTATTAAATAAATGCTTGAGATCATTTTATTCCTTTGAACAGCACACAAATTTAATAGATTGAAAATCAAAGCTGGAGTTTAATGAAGGAAGCCATTTAGATGTAAACACTAGCTTGATACTGACGTCTGGGGATCTGAGCAGTCTATAATGCAAAGCCAAGAAAACTCTGAAAACTACATGGTTGTCAGTGGTCTGGAGGAACTAAAATAGTACAGAAACTTGACAAAGAACCCTGCTGCCCATAGCTGTCAGTGGAGAAAATGGGAAACCACCTTATCTTACAGCACTACCAAACCTCTCAAATATGTCCTCATGTTGACCAGTTATCTCTGACAGGTAGAAGGAGAAAAAATGTAAAATCTCATTGCCAATTTCATAAAAATATAACTATTCAGAAAATGATTAATAATCTGAACTCATTTAACCACTGGGCATGTTTACTTCAGAATAGACCAAGGAATTATGTTCACATCTTCAGCATATGGAAGTTCCTGTCAGAATAAAGCAATTACAACACTACACTTTTTAAAAGCCTGCTTTGGGCTACTAAAAAAAAAAAAAAAAATAGTTGACAGAGAAAGAGGCATTAAAAACCAAACATACTGAGGTTACTTTGAAAATTTATTTAATCTAAAACAAAATGTTGAAAGAAATTATCTACTTTGAATTTCAGATACTCTGGAAAAATTCAGTCATTTAAAATGTCATAAGCATAAGAAATTCTTGCTTTAAAATATCTGTCAATTATTTTCCACTTTGTTTCTTTTTTTGGCTTCCAGAGTTGCATTGCTTTGTAAAACCCAGTTCTACTTTGAATGCTGCAGAAGAAGACCCCTACTGATCAACAAACAGGAGGTGAAGTGGGGGTAAGATTTAAGTCAGAAAATTGTGGAAGAGCTATTTCTGTATGTAATACTGAGAGATTAAGATCATTAGACCACATACATACAAATTATATCAGTCACTTATGCAGAGCACAGCCTTTATATTGTCTTATGTATATGAGTATATACATTTTTTCTTAAATTATCTTGAAGACTAATGCATACACACAACACATACACATGTTGAAAGTGGGATTCCAATGATGTTCTTGATTAAAATATAAATTTATTCTATACTATAATTAGGATATTTTACTTTTCAACACAGGGCCTTACTTGACCAACCAGGCAACTAATGCTAGAAAGAAAGTTTCAGAGTTCTTGGTTATTACAGAGAGATAGAGCATTTGCTTAGAATGAAATGGGAAGGTTGAAGGTGTTTGAGGAAGGAGAGTCAGTGCTTCTTTTCTGCCTTCATAGCTCTCTACCAAAGGGGAAACTGAAAAATATCACACCATCATCCCTTCCTATCTCTCCAACCTCAGCTTACATCACTCTTTCCCAGGGCCACAAAGAGCCAGCCAGATTTTCCTTCTGTGTTTTCTTTCTGTTTTTGGACAGGACATGTTTTTTCCCCAGTTCAGGGGTTTGGAAGACTAAACTTTCCATCATGAAAAACTCTTCTACCAGCCTCTACAATTCGGGTGTCAGCAAAAATATCTCCCCATAAGGGGGGCATTATAGAGTTTATAAAGTCTCCCCTCCACTCCAGGCCTTTCTATATCATTACCCTATTTTAAGTTTTTTTTTTTTTTTTTTTATAATGGCATGTCTGACAGATAGTAGGTGCTCAATACATTTTTTTTTCAGTGAATAAATATCCTTTAGTACTATCTTCTGTTCTCTGAATCCTTATTTATTTACTCAGGTTTTGTCTGCCTTTCTTTCTAGACCCAATGGAATATAAACCACATAAAAACCAAGATCTGGGCCTCCCTGGTGGTGCAGTGGTTGAGAGTCCGCCTGCCGATTCAGGCGACACGGGTTCGTGCCCCAGTCTGGGAAGGTCCCACGTGCCGCGGAGCGGCTGGGCCCGTGAGCCATGGCCGCTGAGCCTGCGCGTCCGGAGCCTGTGCTCCGCAACGAGAGAGACCACAACAGTGACAGGCCCGCGTACCGCAAAAAAAAAAAAAAAACAAGATCTGCTTCAAAATTTTCACTCATAACTCTAACACCTAGAATAGCTCCTGGTCCATAGAACATTACCAATACATATCTGATGAATACATAAACTAAATATGTAAGAATGCTAGTCCATTTCACAATGACTTTGCTAATTTTAAAATGATACCAGCCAGCTTAAAATAATCATGTGATTTTCTCAAAGACGATGTAAATTTTTCAGCTGCATGGATCATTCAGGGCTGGGAAATTACCAAGTGAGTAAGACAAAGAGAGGGAAGCAAGCGAGCTCATGGTATTTGCACTGGACTGATTATAATTACCTGAATTTGGGAGGTCAAGAGAGAAGGGGCTGTGGTAGAAAGTGACAGATAAATATGATTAATGTACTGGCAAGGTCAATGTAACCAAAGAATCGTGTTGTTAAAGGTAATTAAACCAGTGAACTAAAAGAATAGAAAAATGTGGTTGGAGAGGGAAATATTTGAAATAGAGGACTCAGAAGTGATACAATTTCAGCTAATGATAAGGTCTGAACGTAGCCTGCCTCATAGGAAGTGAAAGACTGAATGAAGTGGAAGAAATGTTCACTGGAGGTAAAGAAGTAAAGGAATCAATAGTGTAAGAACTTGGATGTTTCACTTACTAAATATTGAAGTCATTAGAATGGAGATAAGAGTAAGGATGCAGAAAAAGACTATAATTTAAAAATTAAATTATTCAGTTAATGAGAGGAATGGATAAGAGGTCAGAATAAAAGGGCAAAGAGGAAGGGTAGTGAGCAACTGAGGTGCATGGCATGAGCTTCAAAAGGATAAGGAATTTGCTGCCATTATTATTTTGAGTTTCCTGTCTGTATACTTCTTAAAGGGGGTGAAGTATTTTGGAAGTTGCAACTGGGAGCAAGGATGACAAATTACTTGTCACACTGACTTGAAATATAAGAGCTAGAAAATTAGAACAAAAAATAAAACAAGACAGCCTCTACAGAAAGGACAGCAGTAGAAATGGAGCCAGATGAAGAGAATATCTGAGAGGAGATGGTGGAGGTAAGGTTGCTGTGGTACCTAACAGCTTGAGGATTGTGTTACCACACATTCTTGGGTGGAGATAAACCAATGTGCTTTATTTACAAAAGCATTAAACGCAAAATAGAAACTCAGTGGCCATCAGTATTCTTAGTGCCCTCAAATCTAGGAATTACAAGTTATCAACTGAGGAATAATTGGCATCGCTGAATCAAAAGTTAGTTGCTCTGTTCTTTGTTGGCTACTTATCTATATCCCACTCAAAGCAAAGAATACTGTCAGGCACACAGCCGGGCCTCAATAAGCATTTGTTCAATGAATAAAATGCCATTTACCATTATCTGCTATTTCTTGATTACTTATTCCTTTACTTTCAAATACCACTGGAGGGGAAAAATGCACATTTTCCCAACTAGTTCCAAAATATTGTTTTTCAGCTCTTTTCATACGCCAATAACTCCTTATCATGTAACAGATGCTATTTCTGCTTTGTGATAGCTATGCCTAATTTTGCTAAAATTGCTATCCATCATCAATTCTAAAAGCCTCATGGCATCTTGTGACATTTGGAGATCAATTGCTACTAGAGTCAATTACAAAAAGCTTTGTTTTAATGGACCTATAATTGATATTGGTATTTTCTAATTTTAGAATTTATTCGGAATATCCAGATCATTGCTTTCAGTCACAGTACATAGAAAACTCTAAATTTAGTCTCAGAAAACTGTTTAAATGACTCTCTTTTCAAAGAACATTTTCTTTAAAGTTTTGAAAATCTGAAAATTGAGAACAATGGACTTCCGTTGAGTACAAATGGGAAAAATTCAACTCAATTTCTTTCTAATGCTTTCTCTTAAAAGTCTTACTTCTCATTGAAATAAGCTTTAACAATGACAGTCCACATCATTATTTAACATGTTTTTGTGAGTCTTTGAGACAACTGACCTCGTAGAGCTTTGGGTTCATAAAATGATTCCTTGAATTATATTTGTTGCACAGGGGTAAATTACACCCAAAGTATAATCATTCATAGGTCATGTTACCATATGAAATCCTAGTCTCTGTTAAGGATTAAGCAGTATTTTTTATATTTAGAGTATTCATATTTACTAAATGCAAAATTTCTGTTATGATTTAGAAGCAACATGGTATAGTGAAAAATAGAAGTAATAAGGTTTGAATACTGAGTACATTATTTCATTCTTTTATCAAGTATTTTTAACTGCTGGGCACTACCCAAAAAGGGTAGTGTCACAATGCAGAAAAATGGAGACATAGTTTCTGCCATGAGGAATTTATAGTTTCTTAAAAGATACAAGTAGCAAAGAGTAATTGTGATATGGTAAATTATATGGGACATGTTAGGGTTGCCAGACTGGATAAAAGCTTCCCAGTTAAATTTTAATTTCAGATAAGTAATGAACAATTTTGTAGTATAAGGATGTCCCAAATATTGCATGGGAGATAAACTTAACAGGCAATCTGTGGAAAATGGATCCAAGCTAAACTTCCTATAGAAGGAAGCCTTCACCAAAGATATGCCATCCAAGTAGGGAAGGAGTTAAACAAGTGATGATGAGAATTGTAGGTAGAAAGAACAGCATATGCAAAGACCAGAAGGTAAAGAAGAGTAGAGTGCATTTGGAGGAGTATAGTAAGTTCAGTGAGGTAGCAAGGAGAATGGCAAGACAGGAGATTAGAGAGTTAAGCTGGGGCCCTATCATGCATGGACGAATAACTATGGTAAGGACTTTTAAATTTATCTATATTTAACTTTTTTTCTGATTTGTTTTCTTGAAATATCATCTGGCTTATAGTGTGTAGTGTAAGTTTAATTTTGGAGGGTCAGAGAATATTTTGGAGTCAACATATACAATATACTGAGAAATGATGATTGTGTAAACAGGAGAGATGGCAGCAATGTAAGAGCAGAGGAATCAGTAAGGAGAGAATGGAGCAAATTCAGAATTTATTTAAGAGTTATCAATAGGATCTTGTAATTGATCATATGAGGGAAATAAAGTAACGGGAAGAGTTAGGGATAATACCTAACTTTCTAATTTATCATATAGGAGTATTAAGGTTGAATTCTCTAAGCCAGGGAATGTAGTATGAAAAATATGCTGGGGAGCCATGGCATTGTGATGTGGGGAGGTTTGTAAGGTATGACGGGCATTTGCAACACCCAAGAGGAGATTTCTAGTAGTAATTGTTTATATGTCAGTGAAGCCCAGATGAGAGATCTGGGCTTCAGCAATAGATTGGGTACTGCTAGGTCGTAGATAAATGTTACTCAACGTGTGGTTTCAGATGAACTGCATCAAAATCACCATGGATTCATGTTACAATTCTTGAGCCCCAACCAGACCTGCCAAATCTAAATTTATCACAAGCAACCAGATGATTCTTATACAGTGAAGTTTGAAAATCCCTGATAGAGATGATGGATGAAGGGGTGTACCTGGATAGTATCACCCAAGGACAGTACAGTGTAACAAGAGCACATAGTTCAGAATAATAGAGAATATTACCAAAGGAAACGGAGTCCCTGGAGAAACTTGAAGGAACTACCGGAATAATCATAAAACCAGATGAGGATGGTGTCAGGGAAACCAAGGTTATAGTGTTTCAGATTTAGATGTTCCAAATGAAATCTTTTAAAATACACAGTACTGAAAGTTTGCTTTTTACTTAGGTTGTATGCTACATGCTTCAGAGATTGGCTGTTTAAATTCTAAATCTCCAGTACCTAGCACATAAGATGTATTCAAATTTTTTTGTTTAATGAATGCATGAAAGTATTCAAGCCATAGTAATGACAAATTGTACTATTTGCCATAAATAATATTCTTCCAGATGGAATCTGTTCTGAGGGAGGAGATACATTATAAAAATATAATTTTGTAAAATTTTCTATTAAATATGTGAGGTAAATATTGTTTGTTAACTTTAAATTTTGTTCACATGTAAATATTTTCTTATAAAAATGGTTATTTTATATATATATATTTGGACTTAGATTCTCATAACATTTGAACTGGCAAAAATTGTCATGCTTTCTTATTAAAATGGAACTATCTCTTTAACTATTATTGAGTACAAGAAATCATTTAATAAGATGCTAATATGACTCTTTTACAATGATTTATCTCCACTCTGATTTTCTCTGTTATAAATCTCCACATTGGAAATGAGTGTAGCAGCTTTTCAGGTATACATTAGATGAGTTGACATACATAACCCAGGGCTTTATATTTTAAAACATCTTACCAGGATTCATTTTTTGAAGAATAAAAAAAAGAAATAAAAGAAAAAGGCATAAAATGGCTCTACATATTATATCTCTGTCAGTATATTAATGTGCTTAGCTTTTCAGCATCCTCTATTTCAATTTTGATTTGGTCACTCGGTGCTGTTTAATTCGTCACTTCTATTTTAAAATTCCACACACCTTTCCAATGCCCACTGAAAGTTTAATGTTTATTTATCTTCATTATTCAGCACATGAAATTGTATCACAAAACAATGAAGTAAATACAAGGAGGTTATAAAATTATTGCAATAAATATTCTAGATATCACAAGAAAAAGATCTCCTGTGTTGGGCAGGGATATTCATGTAAATGAAACTTCCCTATATATATATTTCCTATATATATTTCAGTCAAAAGAAATGACTGATTTTGCCCCTCAGGTGGAAAGTGTGAATCTGCATTTAAATGGAAAGACTTCTAATTCATATTTCAGCAACTGGAATCAACAAATAGAAATCAGTTGCCTTTAAAGTTATATTGAGTTATACATATGTGAAGATTTAGATCTAATCAAATGCATCAGGTTAATTCTCTCAATGAAATATCTAGCCCATCTCTAATTTAATCATCAAATACCTGCTCCTAAGAATAAAGTAGTTTAAAATATTCATCTAGTAGTTCATTCTAATCTTATTGTTTAACATTTATTTTAGATTCCAGGGTACAAAGAAAAACAATGTATCATTAAAACAGCTCTATTTGTGAGTCTTGATTTTGTATATTATTTTAGTAATGCTGTTCACTGAGAAATCATCTTCTGGAAACCTGTAAAATAATAATGGAAAGCTATACATGAAGGGCCTCATATAATAAGATGCCATTTCTGTTTATACTAATAATATGCCTACTTCAAACTCAAACCAGCTGTCAGTCGATTTAGAAATTATTCCCAGCTCATAACTTCCACAAGTATGGGACCTCTATGTGAGCTGGGATACTGTCTGTCTTGTTTACCACCTTATCTCTTGCACCGAGATAATTCAGCATTTTGTAAACATTCCATAAAACTGAGTTTTGGATAAATTAATCAATTAAGTAATAGCTAGCACATAATTTTCCAAGAAATCAAAATGTTGAAATAAACATTGATTCTAGTAACTCAAGATATATTAGAAATCAAAAGTAGAAGAAACCTTGGGAAAAATAGTTGGTTGACTGTGACTTGGGAAAAAGTTGTGTGAGAGATTCTGTCTCTCACACAAGACTCAGAAGTGTCTTTATGGCAGTGGCTGCATTTTGTTAAACTCCATATTCTCCTCTTCTAGTACAAAATGGTGAACACAAGTATAGTGCTCAATATTCTCTGATTGAATCAGAATGGGCATTAGTAACTGCCCCTTCTGAGCTCCCATTTTTATAACAATATTTCGTAATTATGCTTTCACAATCTTTGAGCATACTTCCTCCTCTCCGTTTAATGCCCACCCTCTGCTCTTCACTTGGTTAATGTCTAATCACTTCATGCCACCTCTGCATCCTTTGGCAGAGAAAATATTTAAATGCTGTTCTTTCATAGGTGTAGACATTGCCAGGAAGGGGATGCCCACTCAGCTTCCACAGTCCCCAGGCCCATTTGGATCTGGGTGAGGCAATGTAACACATTCACAACAATAGAATAGGAGCAGAATGATATGCCATTTCTTAGGAAAATGTGGTTAAAAGTGGATGTGCCTCCCACCCCCAATCTTTCTTCCCTATCTGTCAGCTAAATTCAGAGTATCTGAGCTCTTAGGAAATTGCTGGGACACAAGAAGAAAAGGTGCTCATTTGGATGTGAACCACCCACCAATCAGAAAATACCATTTAGACTTTATGTGCTCAAGAAATAGGTGTTTGCTGTATAAAGTCATTACAAATTTTGTTTTTGTTGTTGTTACAGCAACTAGTGCCAACTTAACTGATGCATGTGCCATCTTAGGGAAGTCTTCTAAGTCTCTTGTATCAAAGGAAATTTAACTATGTAAATCAAGGAGACCCTTGACATGAGTGTTACTCTACAAAGATACTATGAATCACTGGAATTTTATCACTTGGAAGGAAGCCTCCTCTTAGGAATAGTACTTATATGAGTGGAAGGAAATTTTTTTTTTAGCTGCTTGGGGGAGGAGAGTGATGGGCAAGAGGCTATGGACCGTATGCACAAATAGTGAAAGTTCTTAAAATGGCCTTATAAGAATGGTGGGTCTGATTAATTGCATGTTTTTCTGTTTTGTGGGGGAATGCAAATTTTTGGTCAGAACCAAGTAGCTCAAGGCAATACAAAGAACAAATATTGCCCCAAGCAATCCTTCCCAAACTGATTCTTTGTAGTACTCAGTCTCAATGCAGATTATATATTGTATTAACTTTTACTATCATATTCTAAAGGTGTGCTAAATTTTTGGCCTGACAAATCATTCGTCTAAGTTTGGCCTTAGTTCTGATGTACTGTGTGATATACTGTATGATATCCACTATAATACTATTACATATACACACAAGTGCATTTTCTGTGTACGAAACAATTTTAGAATCAGCATATAGCAGATTTTCTAGAAGGTAGTGGGTTCTAAAATAGTTGTTCATTGATTAACAAGACAGTGGGATCATCTGTTCCAATATTGTAAAGGTAAATACACTCCCATAATATAAATTGGAAGTTAATAGACAGAGGGTGTTATTTACCTAAAGGAGGAAACTGCAGTGGGAAGCAATATCATTTAGGGCTTAAGCATTTGGTCTTCAGAACAATAGACAGACATTTTTCTCTGCCCTGTCTCTAACCCTTTTTATCTGTGACCTTGAGGAAATTGCGTATGTCATCCTCAATTTCTTCACTTTAAAATATGAATAACAGTACTTGCCCCATAGTGTTTAATGAGATTCAAATAAGATCATTTAAGTGCTTGGCATACTGAATGCTACCTTATAAACTATCAATACATGTTAGCTATAATTATTTCCCGAAGATAATTTATGGACTCCCAAGTAAACATTTGTTCAAAATATTTCTGTATTTGAAATATGTATTTAAACCCTTAGTCCTTTCCCCTATAAATGTTAACTGTATATATTAATATGAAAATGATATAAATTTATAAAATGGGCTTTTCTTGACCCTCACAATGTGTAAACTCCATTTCATAGACTTTCATGATGTCTTCAAGTTTCTCTTCTGGAGAAAATGAGAAATGAAGATAACACATCTGTTATAGTGACCTATGCTAAAATAGATGGGCTACAAACTTGATTGCTAGCTCCACTTTTGCCATCAAGTTACTAACCATATTTGGGCAAGTTATTTTAACACTCCTGAACCAGTTTGCTCCTTTAAAAATGGCAATCAGAGAAATAACTCTTCTCAAAATTCAGCTTACAGGAAAAACTAATATGAATGATTTTAAAGTGTTTTCTGAATATAAAATGTCACATAATGTTCAGCTATCTATTGTAAAAACTTTGTATGCAGACAGATGGTTGCTAGACTTATCTTGGTGATCATTTCATATTGTATATAAATGCCAAATCACTACATAGTACACCTGAAACTAGTATAATATTGTATGTCAAATATATTTCAATAAAAAAGTTAACTTTTACAAGTATATGTTTCCATTTCTAATCACTATCTGCTATAGTAATTACCAGGAAAACTAAGTTGATTGAGTAATTGATTGATCACTTCATTACATTAATCTAGAAGTGGGAAAAATATGATCTTGTATCAAACCTGAAAGATATCTGCATCAAATCTTCCTCCACTTTGTAGTATAAAAGTGTGCTTATGTTAAAGTACTTCATTTACAGGCAAAAATAACTCTCTGCCAGAAAAAGAGCAATGTAACATAATTACTCTTGGCTTGGAAGCCTACTATTAGTTTATTCAGTGACATTCCCAAATGGTGCTGGGAAAATTTGACATGAAACATTTTTGTTAGAAAAAGCATCCCTCATGTTATGTATAACATAGACACAAAAGAAAAATATGAACAGTGGAAGTAAGCCTACATTCAACAGTGACAAACTACTTGCCACAAAATATTCTTAGGTTTAAAGTTTCTGGCTCTATTAATGGGCTATAAGTGAGTGTGGTACACAATGTTACAATACTTTCTGACATCAAATGAGTGGATCTCTCCTGCATGATCATATAACCAGTTACCTAGCTACTCATACCTACTCAAATAGGGCAAGAGAATGGTACCTTATAAAAGGGAGAAGCAGTTGAGACATGGAAGGATCAGGACCTGGAAAAATCCCAACATCTAGAGTGTTGCATTTTCAGTGTGAGTTATCTGAAGAACGCGGTGACGATTCTCAAAGCAGCAAAAACAATAAATGTGTCAACATGAGATTCCTATAGGTTCCTGTTTAGCAGGAATCTCATGCTGACACATTTATTGAAGTTTACGGTTCAAGCCTAAGTTCAATACCCCTTTATGAAGGCAGTATAAACTACTTTAGATTTGGGGGTCACACAGCCATTGGTTTAAATACTGTTTTATCACTTGCTAATAATGACTTGGGGCAGTTGAATTAGCCTCCCCAAGTCTCATTTTCTTTATGGGTAAAGAGAAAATAATAACAGTCCTAATTCTTGACTTATGAAAATTAAATGATAAGATGATAAAATTGTCTCAAGAGGTTGATATATATCAATTCACAATACATCATTTTTATTGATATAATTGTTAGTGTTAGGGCAGATAGGTGCAAGGCACAGCCAAGTAGTTGTCCACGTGGGTAAGTTATGATATAGTTTAAATGGGACATCAAAGGGTTTCAGTAATAGTGCTTTCAGGACTGGCAAATAGAAAAGAAAAGCATTTGCCTTATCAAAGCAGGGACTTGAGTGCAAGGGAATGCAGCAGCAGACCAGTTATTGCAGTCATGTTTACAGGACAAACAAGTAAAAAACCGATTTGCAAACATAGATTTCCAGTGATATAAGGGGTGATAAATATTTATTTCCTTATCTTCATTTTATGGATAAAGAAATAATGTTGTAACAGCACAATACACTTTCTTCTCAAGTGCACATGGAACATTCTCCAGGGTAGATCACAACTTGGGTCACAAATCAAGCCTTAGTAAATTTAAGAAAATTGAAATCATATTAAGCATCTTTTCTGACCACAATGCTATGAGATTAGAAATCAATTACAGGAGAAAAACTGTAAAAAATACAAACACATGGAGGCTAAACAATATGCTACTAAGTAACCAAGAGATCACTGAAGAAATCAAAGAGGGAATTTTTAAAATACCTAGAAAAAAATGACAATGAAAACACGATAACCAAAAACCTATGGGATGCAGCAAACACAATTTTAAGAGGGAAGTTTATAGCAATACAATCCTACCTCAAGAAACAAGAAAAACCTCAAATAAACAACCTGACTGCATAGCACAGGGAACCATATTCAATATTCTGTGATAAAACATAATGGAAATGAATATAAAAAAGTGTATATATACGTAAGACTGAATCACTGTGCTGTACAGCAGAAATTAACACAACATTGTAAATCAACTATACTTCACTAAAAAAATGAAAAAAGAAACAACAACATAAACTTACACCTAAAGCAACTAGAGAAAGAAGAACAAAAAAACCCCCAAAGTTAGTAGAAGGAAAGAAATCGTAAACGTCAGAGCAGAAATAAATGAAATAGAAATGAAGCAAAGATCAATGAAATTAAAAGCTGGTTCTTAGAGGAGATAAAATTCATAAACCTTTAGCCAGACTCATCCAGAAAAAAAGGGAGAGGACTCAAATCAATAAAATTAAAAATGAAAATGGAGAAGCTACAACTGACATGGCAGAAATACTGAGGATCATAAGAGAATACTAAAAGCAACTATATGCCAATAAAATGGAAAACCTGGAAGAAGTGGACAAATTCTTAGAAAAGTACAACCTTCCAAGACTGAACCAGGAAGAAATAGAAAATATGAACAGACCAAACACAAGTAATGAAATTGAAACTGTGATTAAAAATCTTCCAACAAACAAAAGTTCAGGAGCAGATGGCTTCATAAGTGAATTCTATCAAACA
Source organism: Leucopleurus acutus (assembly GCF_964270905.1). NCBI lineage: Eukaryota > Metazoa > Chordata > Mammalia > Artiodactyla > Delphinidae > Leucopleurus > Leucopleurus acutus. Next base: position 130,820,771 of record NC_139143.1, read on the forward strand.
TTTAGAGAATAGGTAACACCTATCCTTCCCAAACTCTTCCAAAAAATTGCAGAGGGGGGAACACTCCCAAACTCATTCTATGAGGCCACCATCACCCTGATACCAAAACCAGACAAAGATATCAAAAAAGAAGAAAATTACAGGCCAATATTACTGACGAACATGGATACAAATCACCTCAATAAAATACTAGCAAGCAGAATCCAACATACATTAAAAGGATCATACACCATGATCAAGTGGGATTTATCCCAGGGATGTAACGATTCTTCAATATACCAAATTAATCAATGTGATACACCATATTAGCACATTGAAGGATAAAAACCATGTGATCATCTCAATAGATGCAGAAAAAGCTTTTGACAAAATTCAATACCCATTTATGATAAAAACTCTCCAGACACAGAGGGAACTTACCTCAACATAATAAAGGCCATATATGACAAACCCACAGCAAACATCATTCTCAATGGTGAAAAACTGAAAGCATTCCCTCTAAGATCATGAACAAGACAAGGATGTCCACTCTCACCACTATTATTCAACATAGTTTTGGAAGTCCCAGCCACAGCTATCAGAGAAGAAAAAGAAATAAAAAGGATCCAAATTGGAGAGAAGAAGTAAAACTGTCACTGTTTGCAGATGACATGATAGTATACAAAGAAAAGCCTAAAGATGCCATTAGAAAACTTCTAGAGCTAGTCAATGAATTTAGTAAAGGTGCAGGATACAAAATTAATACACAGAAGTCTCTTGTATTCCTATACACTAACAACAAAAGATCAGAAAGAGAAATTAAGGAAACAATACCATTTACCATTGCAACAAAAAGAAAAACTACCTAGGAATAAAACTACATAAGGAGGCAAAAGAAAGAAATCAAAGATGACACAAACAGATAGAGAGATATACCATGTTCTTAGACTGGAAGAATCAATATTGTGAAAATGAGTATACTACCCAAGGCAATCTACAGATTCAGTGCAATCCCTATCAAACTACAAATGACATTTTTTACAGAACTAGATCAAAAAATTGCACAATTTGTATGGAAACCCAAAAGACCCCAAATAGCCAAAGCAATCTTGAGAAAGAAAAATGGAGCTGGAGGAATCAGGCTCCCTGACTTCAAACTATACTACAAAGCTACAGTAATCAAGACAGTATGGTACTGGCACAAAAACAGAAATATAGATCAATGGAACAAGATAGAAAGCCCAGATATAAACCCATGCACATATGGTCACCTAACCTATGACAAATAAGGCTAGTATATACAATGCAGAAAAGACAGTCTCTTCAATAAGTGGGAAAACTGGACAGCTACATGCAAAAGAATGAAATTAGAACACTCCCTAACACCATACACAAAAATAAACTCAAAATGGATTAGAGACCTAAATGTAAGGCCAGACACTATAAAACTCTTAGAGGAAAACATAGGCAGAACACTCTTTGACATAAATAGCAACAAGATATTTTTTGACCCATCTCCTAGAGTAATGAAAATAAAAACATAAATAAACAAATGGGACCTAATGAAACTTAAAAGCTTTTGTACAGCAAAGGAAACCATAAACTAGATGAAATCGTAACCCTCAGAATGGGAGAAATTATTTGCAAATGAATAAACTGACAAAGGATTAATCTCCAAAATATACAAACAGCTCATGCAGCTCAATACCAAAAAAACAAACAACCCAATCAAAATATGGGTGGAAGACCTAAATAGACATTTCTCCAAAGAAGACATACAGATGGCCAACAAACACATGAAAAGATGCTCAACATAACAAATTATTAGTTAAATTCAAATCAAAACTACAATGAGGTATCACTTCACACCAGTCAGAATGGCCATCATCAAAAAATCTACAAACAATAAATCCCGAAGAGGGTGTGGAGAAAAGGGAACCCTCCTGCACTGTTGGTAGAATGTAAATTGATACAGCCACTATGGAGAGCAGTATGGAGGTTCCTTAAAAAACTAAAAATAGAATTACCATATGACCCAGCGATCCCACTCCTGGGCATATACCCAGAGAAAACCATAATTCAGAAAGATACATGCACCCCAATGTTCATTGCAGAACTATTTCCAATAGCCAGGACATGGAAGAAACCTAAATGTCCCTTGACAGAGGAATGGATAAAGAAGATGTGGTACATATATACAATGGAATATTACTCAGTCATACAAAGGAATGAAACTGGGTCATTTATAGAGACGTGGATGGACCTAGAGACTGTCATACAGAGTGAAGTAAGTCAGAAAGAGAAAAACAAATATTGTATATCAGAGCATATATGTGGAATCTAGAAAAATGGTATAGATGATCTTATTTGCAAAGCAGAAATAGAGACACAGATGTAGTGAACAACCATATGGTACCAAGGGGGAAAGTGGTGGGGAGGAATGAATTGGGAGATTGGGATTGACATATATACACCATGATGTATAAAATAGATAACTAATGAGAACCTACTGCATAGCAAAGGCAACTCTACTCGGTGCTCTGTGGTGACCTAAATGTAAAGGAAATCCAAAAAAGAGGGGATATATGTATACGTATGGCTGATTCACTTTGTTGTACAGCAGAAACTGACAAAGCAGTGTAAAGCAACAATTATCTAGTTAAAAAAAACGAAATAATGTTGTATGTAAATGTAATTGACTTGCCCAAAGTTATACAGTAAATACTGAGTCTAGGATTTGAAGCCAGTAGAAAGAATATATTTCTAACTACCATGCTATAGTGCCCCTCGTATGTAAAGGTGAAATTAAGAGATTCCGGTTTTGGAAATTGCAAGGATAACACATACAAAGCTAATAGCACATGTCTAGCATGGGAACAAACGTGGCTATCCAGTAATCCCTGCTTGGAGTGGAACATACACTTAAGAGTTTTACATCTGGAAGCTCAGAAGGATACAAATAGTGACATATATTAAACCAGAAAATAATAACAATATTACCTCTACTAGTATTACTATATCTGCAGCAGCTGTTGTTATTGCTAACAATAATAATAATAATGTGACTAGTAGCATTAATAGAAGTACATTGCCCACAAAATGGAGAGGGGATGTTAGTCCTAATTCCCTCCATTGTCCATTTTGGTAGTGATGTTTAAAAGAAAAAATTCACAAAATGGATGATGATCAAAATTTGATTACCATAATAGTTAAAAGCATGTCACATATTGCTTGTAGTAGGTTTAATTTGAGCATAATTTTTGATATAATGAACAAGACTTAAGCCTATTTTGTTTTACCTCGGGGGGAAATTTAGGACTAATAGGTAAAGGCTAAGGAAACAAAGTATTGGAATTAACCTAAATAAGAATGTTCTTTTAACAAAGGGTTTCAGAAAATTATAAATAATAATTTTAAAACTTGCTAGTACTGTGTAGACTTTGATTCCAGTTATTTAAATTGATTCACCTGGCATGCTAGAGATAGTGTTTAGGGGATTAAGGAAAATGACATGGAAGAGATTCAAGCAGAACTTTATGATCTCTCCCTAATGTTGAAGCCCCCTTCCCTAATTTAATTGACCAATCTTACTTACCGATCCACATCTCTAATACTGTAAAAGTACAAAATATTTTAATTTTTGTGTCATCAAATTAAAATAGAATTTATTAGAAAGTATAATATTTATGATATATATCTAGTCAATCAGTAATATAATCTGAATTATTTTGCTTGCTCCAAGAGACATATTTTGAAAGCTTCTAAAAGGTGCCCTACAACAGGTCGGAGAAGTACACTGGAGTCTCATTTGATCATTCTCTTGGTGAGAATCACTGTCTTCAGTTTGCTCTCAGTAAATCATGCACTCTGGATTATCTTCTACCTCACTATCTGCTCCATTTTGTGTCTTTTGCTGGAATGGTTTCCTCTCCCTGAATTCTATATTTTGGAGTGTCCCAGAACTCAGCCCCCTTTTTATATCTGTTTATACACTTATCCCCAAGTGACCACCTCTGTTTGCAGCTTTAATTCCTATCTATACACTGATGGCTCCTGGCATATCCCCAGTTCCTCCCACTCCCTTGAGCCTATCTGACAGTGACATATAGATGTCCAAGAATCATGTCAAGCATAGCACTTCCAAAACAGAACTCTTGAGTTTTCTCCCAACCCTTCATTCCCTCCCAGTTCCCCCATTCTGAAATAGCTCCACTATTCATTTAGTTTATTTGGCCCAACTCAGGCATCAGTCTTTATTCTTCTCTATAATCACTATATTTTATCCATCGGCAAGTCCTTTTGACTCTAGTTTCAATGCAGACACTGTCAACAAGCACATCTGATAACTCTATCATCATTCTGGTCAATTCACTGTCATCTCTCATGTTGATCATCACAGCAGACTTCTATCTCTTTCACTCACACCTCCTATTGCCAGTTTTATACACAGCAACCAGAATAATCTATAAAAAAGAAAAATCAGATTGTATCAATCTCGTGCTCAAAAACTCCCATGACCTTTCATAATCTCTCACAACTGAGGAGGAAATCCAAACCCTTTATCACACTCTACAAGACTCCATATGATCTAGTTACTGCTTATCTCCCTGACCTCATCTCATTACACTCTCCATCTTATTCTTCTCTAGCCACTCTGGACTCTATCCTGTTCTCTCTGCTTGCAACACAATTTATTCCCTTAGATCTTCAAAATGTTCACTCCTTTCCTTCACTCAGATCTTTGCTCAACATTGCCACTTCAGAGAAGCCATCCTGTTGATTCTTTAAAATAGTACCTCTACCAAATTCCCCTCTGTAGCCCTTTGTCACCTTATCCTTCTTCATTTGTCTCATAGCATTAGTTATTGCCCAAAATATATTTAGTTATTTATTGCTTGTATTCTGTCTCTTCCACTAGAACACTAGAATAAAAACTCCAGTAGGGCAGCAAGAATTTTCTTTTTGTTTGTTTGTTTTCAACACTATTATATGTCTAAAGGTCAGAACAGTGCTTGGCACATGGTAAAAATAAATAAAGGAATTAAAAAGTAATAAGAAATTTGGTGTTACATGAACTCCTACCAGATACTACATAAAAGGCTTACGTTAATGAAAAATTGGGCTCCTAATATTTCAAGTGGATGTTTGGTTTTCAATCCTGTGTACTTAATCCAATCCCAACTTGAGGAATTACTTGAGGTCTCAGATACCCTTGGGCCAAGAATCTCTGATATCTTGAAAATATTAGGGGCTGATCCCATTTAAATAATAAATAACTTATCCAAGCCTTTACCCAATCTTGCCCAATATCCTTTGAAGCCCAAAGCAAGGGAAGGACTGATTCTATTATGGAATATATGTCAAAAAGGGATCCTTTTATTCTTTATATCAGCACCTGTAATATTCCTATGTTGCTTGTAGAAAAAAAAAAAACACCTAAAATGTATAGATATAGATTTGTGCAAGATGTTAGTGTTATAAATAACATGTGATCTACTATTTCTCACTGGTCCCAAACCCAAATATCATTTTATTCTCAGTACTACCTAAACCCATCTACTTTAGTATTATGTACTTGTGCTATTTCCTTCTACTATCCTTCTAAATCTCAACAGTCAATATTTATTTGCCTTATCATGAGAAAATCAACAACATGCCAGGTCTATTACACAGCAATGATTTACAGAAGCCCTCTTCTACTTCTCTCAGTCAAGACCGAAAGGTTATAAAATTTCCTTGTGACTTCTGTCTTTCATAATATATAGATGGCCTTTTGTAAAGCCCAGAAGATAAAATTAAAATAGTTTCCATTCATTTATTAAAATCATTAATTCAGGAGAGATATAAAGCCTACAAAGAAATTGCAATTCTACCAACAAAAGTTCATTATTGAGAACATAATATATCCCAAGAGGTAAATCCCTAACCTCTAAGAGATTGTACATATCTAGAATTTTTCTAGATCAACTCCAAAATCAACTCTGGGAATTTTTATCACTAGCTAGCAGGGTATTGAGGGTATTTTGTGTCAAGTTTTTCTAAGACTTCATCTCATTTAGGTAATTGATCTCTAAGTCTTGAATTTTATTTAGGGGAAATTAAACATGAAAAAGCATTTGGTAAGGGCAATTCAAACTAGTTCAATGGTCAACAACCCACAACTTTAGGGTTGCCTAATTACCACATATCCTTTTGATCATTTATATTCTAGTCAGACACTAGATGTACTTTGATGGTATAACAACTGAAGCACATTCCCCTTTTTTAAGAGATATAATAGCAGCTACAAAGCTTGTGGAATCTGTGGCAGACTTAGTTCTAGGATGCGTCTTTGTTGTTTCTTCTTGCTGTACAGTCTACCATTAACAGAAAATGCTAAGGATTTTGCAGTTAGTCGGCTTACCTCCTATGAAATACGGTTGCCTTCCATTTTTATATATCACTATCCCTTATTATAATCCTAAACCCAGCAATTCTCCTTCCCCTACCTGAGAAAGGAGAATCTCATTGTTATGTATTGTTAGGTAACAATCTAAGTCTTTTTCAAAGCTTTTGAAAATTCTTTCAGAAAACCCTGATTTAATTTTATTTGTTGATACTACATACTTGAAAACAAATTCTGAATATTGTCAAGCATGCTATGTTGACTAAATCAACTTAACATTATACAAAAAGGTTCTCACGTAACTTAATTCAGCTCAAATGGCTGCGTTGATTAACGTAGGTTTGCCAGCCATTTGTTAAAACATTTATAAAGCACACTACTGCCCTATCTTCACACTAACACCAGAAAAAATCCTAAGACTTAAAGGTGGATCATTTTAAACTAGGAACCTGTAGTCTGGCCCAGTGTCTCCACACTCATCTCACCCGTTCATTAACACTTTTGTTCAGTCAACAGTATTTCTTGAGCATCTACTTTATACCGTTGTTGAAAGCTTCTGTACATAAGTTTATTTTTTTTCTCCCAGAGTTATTGAGATATAATTGACATATAACACTGTATACATTTAAGGTATACAACATAATGATTTATATATCCAAATATATATTGTGATCACTACAATCAATTTAATTAACATTTATTATTTCATGTAATTACAATTTTTTTCCTTATGATGAAAACGTTTAAGATCTACTCTCTTAGCAACTTTCAAATATACAATCCAGTATTGTTAACTATAGTCATTATGCTGTACATTACATCTCCAGATTTTATATACCTTACAACAGGAAGATTTTACCTTTAGACTGTTTTCATCCAATTTCCCCACTGCTCACCCCTGCCTCTGGCAAATACTAATATGGCCTCTGTTTCCATGAGTTTATTTTTTGCAGATTCCACACATAAGTGAGATCATACAGTATTTGTCTTTCTCTGTCTGACTTATCTCACTTAGCATAATGTCCTCAAGGTCCATCCATGTTGTTGAAAATGGCAGGATTTCCTTCTTTCATTTTAATGACTGAATAGTATTCCATTGCATATCTATATATACAGCACATTTTCTTTATCCAGTCACTTGTTAATGGACACTTAGGTTGTTTCCATGCCCTGGCTTTTATAAAGAATTCTGCTATGAACGGGGTGCAGATATCTCTTCATGACAGTGATTTTGTTCCCTTTAGATATATACCCAGAAATGAAATTGTTGTGGAAACAGGTTTAAAGGACTATCTTGAAGATATGTTTGTTTAGCAAAGATACTAGTTTTTCTTAGGAGGTATGTTTATTGGGATGGCTCAAAGTGCCAAATGGCAATCATGGAGGATATTATATAGGATTACTAAATCTTATCTACATTGCACTCGGCTGTGCCAACACTATGTGCAGTTCCAAACTAGGTTTAGAAAAGTGAACCCAACAAGAGATGGCCCAGGACCATGTGGAATTTGCTGAACTGTTTTCAAGTCTCCACACGGGTTGACTCATTTGGAAACTCAGAATTTCCCCCAATCTGAAGCTCATATTGTCAACAAATTGCTGGTCAGTACACAATCCCCATCCAAACTCTTGGTCTTACCCCATACTCTGTGACCAATCATGAGAGTCAGTTACATATTCTGTGAAGAGCTCAGGATAAATTCTAGGCAAAATGCCAACATCTGTCTATCTCTTGCCGTTATTCCTGGAAATTTTCCCCCAAGGCCTCCCCATTTGCTTTCCACTGGGCCTTTCATAAGCACAGAACCTACACATCTTTAAGAATATTTTATGAGGCAGTTTTTACAAATGAAAATCTTTCACTACTGTATGAACTTGATACTGATTTTTAAACTGAAATTTTAGCTAAATAGCAATATTCCTCACTGTATCCTAGAGGTCAACAAATAGAGGACAGTAACTAATTAGGAAGTCATTTTGATTTTTTAAGTGTAGTAAGTACATTATTTCACAAATGCATATTAAATTAATTCTGAATGAAAATGGAATGAAAGAGACTTTTTGAACCCAATTTAATTTAGAAATATCCATATGTACTTAAATATTATTTTACAAGTGTCTAATATTAAGTGAATGCCAGAATCAAAACAAAGCCTTCATTTGAAACTGAGAAGTATAACCTGAAATCCAAAATACGTATTTATAAAATGCATCTTTAGAATCATCTAAAAAAAGGAGCTGAGGAACATAGTGAACTATGGGTGGTATCCCATGATCATAATTCTCATCTTTATTTCTATTTTTAGAAAAATAACTTAGCAATTTAATCAGTATTGTTAAAATGGATCCCTATTAATTCTTCTATAACTAATAATAAGAATATTTATACATTTTGGCTATACGAAATGATTATAACTAGAATTTACTTTAGGCTGGGCAGAGCATCTCCATTCTACACATTAGGAATATACTATCATGGCATGCACTAGGTGACAAATTGCTAAGTTGCCTGAGTATGCTCTGCATTCACTCTCCAAATTGTTATTAAAATTTTATTATAATCATATATGTAAGGACTTTACCCTAATTAAGTAAATGGAAGGATTTCAATTTTACTGGGATGTAAGACAGTAGAGACTCTGCTTTTTCTTTTGTCATCTGGGAAAGCCAGACAAAATGGAGAGAAGTATGAGGGGTAGAAACATTTTGCTTAACTGTGTGGGAAATTGTGGTTTGGTAGTTCAATGTGCAAAGTTATATGCAACATGAGTAACAGCATTGAAAATAGTACAGTGTTTAATAGAGGTAAAACGTCTCATTTTCCCTACTTTTGCTGAGAGATTAATGGGTTAGATTTCCATGATTTTTTGGTAGTTCAGCATATGATTATTCTGATACAAATTTGCCTGGTTAAAAAAAAAAAAAAAGAGATTAGAAAACACCTGTTTTTGCCCCAAAGCACAGGGGAATTTTAAATATTTCCAACTGAATATATTTCTTCCCTTTCATTCACAACTAGGTAGTAGCTCCATCAGTATTTAGTTGCATATTTTATCAGACAAAATTTTCTGCAGAAATAAATAGTTAAAATGCTCTTCATTTATAAGGACATCTTCAGTTACAGATATATTTATACGAACATATATTTATACCAACAGACTCAACTTTGCAAATGCCTAAATTCCACAGATGTCTACAGTATCTTTATTTTCTTGGTTACAAACATATCTCTATTTAATATTAAAGGCATAAGAATTAATTTATAATCTATTTTCCAGGATATGTTTTTGCTACATAAGCATTTTAAAAATGCATGCTGAACTATTATTGTCTTTCATTTGATGGCAAAGTTTCCCTTTACTCTAGTAAATGATCCTCTTTAGGTAGAAAATTATTATTTTTATGTTCATGGGGACTTAAACTGGAAAAGACTTGACACACACATAACCGTTTGCTCCTGAAGATCACTGTCAGATTATAATTCCAAAGATATTTTTCCTCCCTGATGGATTAGTTCGGATGTGTCCCCAAACTGTCACAAATCAGAAAAAGGTTAAAGACTGTGTAATTTCTGTGTTGGACCCTCTGTCAAGTCATGTTTACTGTCACCAAAAGGTTAGACTAGAGAAGAAAAGAATAAGGTTGATGAATAGTGCAGAACATGTGTCAGTGTAATGAAAGAGGTGGCAGGCACCTGTTTTCAGCAGTGATAAGCCATCCAGATTTTGTCCTGTCACTTTTAGTTTTTCAAAAGCACATTGCTTTTAGGTCTGGATCCTGAACATGCCTTAAGGCACTGGGACCTTAGAAACAAATAATTCATTAATATGTTTCCTGCCAATTCTTTGAAGATGTGGTCCTTTCCCTTTGTTGATATGTTTGCCTCACTTCACTGCATATTACCATCCCCGAACTTTTTTGAGTGTACAGCTACAATTATGTTGGTCTCCTTTTATAAGAAAATGGCAGTAAGGAAAACCAGAAAACAGTGAAATTCATTTTATTACTGTTCATATGTAAATGTGCTCTAATGTAGAAGTCCAAAATACAAACCAAAATAAGTCAGCCTTTCATCTTTTCATATCTTGGTTAAGAATTTTTGCAAAACAAAAAAGTGAAAATACCTACAATATGAGAACCCATTTTTATGTACAGTCATAAGTATATAGTGAAATGGTGAAGTTAAAACTATGGGGTCTCTGGTAGAGCTGAGCTCATTCTCACGTGATGGGAGAAAAACAGGATTGTCATGTCTATATTCCAAACAGTCTTAAGTGAATCTTAGATTTTCTCCAAATAGTTAGAGGTGATCTTGGCCAGAGATAAAGGTTAATTTTTCCAAATCTTTACAAGTGATTTTAAATCTGAGTGACTAACAAGTATAGCAGTTAGCAGTGTAGTGTAGTTAGGTATACAACTTTCTTCCTTCTAAAAAAATTTGGTTTTCTTCTAAGTGTCTGTCCTTAACTGCATTGTGCTATTTCTCTTTACTCTCTTTCTGGGATTTCTCCTTATGTCAACTATCATTGTGCAGATAATACTCAATTTATTTACATAAGTTTCAACTCTCTTAAATTCACCAGACTGTATACTTTTCAAAAATGTATCTTATTCACCAAAGCACAGTACCTGGCACAGTTCCAGGGACAATATAGCCTCTGACTGGGGAGTAGATTCTGAGCCAGTATCATGTTAAGAGTTAAATCTAAGTTGAAAAGAGAAGAATGAATAAGATAAAGTCTCATCCTGGGACTGGAGGATAGTAGAGCAGAGCAGGGATTTGGGCTGATTGGGGATTATAAACAGAGCTTCTACTTAGCTATCAAAAGTCAGGAGGAGTACAGAGGAACAATTGGGCCTTGGAAAGGTACTGCTATTGAGAGGGGTGTGAGGGTGTCACACGCCATCCAATCTTAGGACTAGGGAAGGAACAGCTAATTCATTGGATTCTGAGAAAGATGAATTTCATACTGAATGGTCACTTTATTTACCTGCAGGAAAGGAGTGGCACTCTAAAGGAATTGAAGTAACTGGCAAAGGATTGTAATACTAGTATATTTGAGTCCAACATCAATTTAATTTCTTACTGTATATAAATGTCCTCAAACTTCAGTCCCAGACCAGAAGCATCAACATCACTTAGGAAATTGTAAGAAATACAAATTATCAGACCTTCACCACAAACCTACTAATCAGAAAACATAGGGGTGCCGTCCAGTAATCTGTTTTTTAACAAGCTCTCCTGATGATTCTGATTCATGCTGATGTCTGAAAGCCACTGCACTGTACCAAGCTGCATCAAATACTCATTGAAAGCCTGGAGGTTCTTAGGATACAGAGACAAATAAAACAGGAGATCTGTCCTGATGCCAGAAAGTGTTATGGGGGTTCAAAGGAAGAAAATATAAAATAATACTTTTCAAATCACTTCCATTAATTGAGCATTTACTATGTGCCAGTTGTGTTTGGGAAGTAATATTATAATCTCATTTGATAGATCAGGAAACTGAAGTGCAGTGACAAAATATAAGTTGTCTAACTTTACGTAACTGGTAAGTGATAGGAATCAGAATCCTTATTCTTTGTTTCATATTGAAATGGGCGTAGGTAGATCTACCATCAGATCAGGGCACAACTTAAACATTTTCACTGTATGTGATAGTTTCAGGTTATGCAAAAATGATGATGTCATATATTATAATGGGTTTTTTCTTCTTCACCCCATCCACTTTATTTTGTGCTAATCTGAAGCAATGTTTGACTTCAAAGCTAAGGATTAAAATCAAATTATACTGCCTCTGGTTCAAAAAATTTTGAAAAAGCTTCATGAAAAATCTAGTGTTTGAAAATGGGTTTTTTTTCTAGGTAAGGTCTTTCAAACTTCAGATGAGCATTCTTTCCTAATTTTCACATTATTTCATCCACACAAAAGAAAGCCATGTTCTTAAAAAAAAAAAATGAAAGCCTGAATAATTAAGTAGCTTCAAGGTCAAATAAAGTGAAAACTTAATATTATGAATCAGGTTGTGAGTGATTTTTAAGTTATTACTGATTCTAAAATGCCATTTTAAAAATCTATGACTTTTTAAAGGATGCATTCATTATTTAAAATGTAATACTAGATTTTATTTACACTATTCCACAATGTAAATCCAATTGTACACCATTTGTAACAACATATCTGTTAGTTGATATTTTAAATGATATGTCTATCATTTGAGAATTTTCCTTGCATACCTGAAAGCAGAAATATTCTTAGTTATATTAATTGTAGGCTATAATATTTAGAGGCACTCTAACACTATCAGAATCTAATTAAAACAAAATTTAAGCTATTTCTTTAATTTGGAATTTGTCATATTCAAATAAAAATTTATCATAGATGGATATATAAAATATTATGAATACTACATATATTTCTACAGATAGTTATATAAAATGAATTATAAAGGTTTATCCACTTCCTATCCAGGAAACTCATAATAACTGAGATTTATTATGGCTTAAGAAACAGCTCTGAATCTGGGTCATTTTGGTGAGTCTGATTTCCCTGGAATATCTTCTTCTGACCTATGGTTCCTATTTCCTACTACCTTATGGTAATGTCTTTACTTACTAAAGTTTTATGTAGAGATTGGTTCTTCAGAAATATACTCTTCAATATGCGAGTTATGATTGTGTAACATTGCTGCCCTCTATTTCTCTAACTTAGGCATTCTCTTTGCCCTTTTTTCTTTTTGTTCCTCTGACTGGATAATTTCAAATGACCTGTTTTTAAGTTCACTGATTCTTTCTTCTGCTTGATCAAGTCTGATAGTGAAGCTCTCTATTGGATTTTTCAGTTCAGTTATTGTATTCTTTAGCTCCAGAATTCTGGTTGGTTCATTTTTATAGTTTCTCTTTGTTGATATTCTCATTTTGTTCATGTATCATTTTCCTGATTTTGTTTGGTTGTCTATCTGTGCTCTCTTGTAGCTTACTGAGCTTCCTTAAGACAATTATTTTGAATTCTTGTCAGGCAATTCACAGATCTCCATTTCTTTAAGGTAGGTTGCTATTGATTAATTTTTCCTGATTCTTTATGTTTCTTGTGGATTTGTATTGGTATCTGTGCATGTGAAGAAGAAGCAGCCACCTCTTCCAGTTTTCATGAATTGGCTTTGCAGGGAAAGACCTTTACCAATTCAGCTGGCTAGAGATTGTGGGAGTTTCCAAATCCCCTTTTTTTTTAATGGCTGTGTATGTTCCACTACTCTCCCTCCCTTCTGGGGGAGAATCCTCAGAATTATTCACCTTCTCCAAATCCCACAGAGCCATGCTTTGTGCTAAGAGCCACCTGCCCCTTTTCCCTCGGGCAGTGCACTGGAATGTTGGGTGTAAATTCTACTTTTCTCTCTCCTACCTGAAGGAGAGAACTCAGGATTGTGCATCTTCTTTCTATGCCACTGAGCTGAGCCAGCTGCTAAAATCATGATGGCTGCTGAAGTTCAGAGGACTTCTACTTTAGTGCTTCCTCCATTAGACTGTGAAACTGGTGTTATTGTGACATCCAAGATGACGGCAAAAGCCTTTAAAACAATACTAGACAGAAATCTGCATACATCCAGCACATGACACCTTCTTTTTTTATATCATTATATATCTTCAAACAATAATAGCTCAAGATCTAAGTATTTAATCACCTCATGATGAATATCATATGAGCTGCTCAATAAACAACTATTCATAATTTAGTTTATACACAGTATATCCATTTCATAATATTATAGGACTTTAGTTATAAAAAAGATTTTGGTCACATTTCCATGTTTATATATCAGTGCTTGTATACTCCGATCTTTCAAAAGTCATGTTTCAGATAATATTTCATTTATTATCAATGTATGAATATTTAGTTGTTAAAATAATGACTGTGGGGCTTCCCTGGTGGCGCAGTGGATTAAGAGTCCGCCTGCCAATGCAGGGGACATGGGTTCGTGCCCCAGTCCGGGAAGGTCCCATGTGCTGCAGAGTGGCTGGGCCTGTGAGCCATGGCCGCTGAGCCTGCGCATCCGGAGCCTGTGCTCCGCAACGGGAGAGGCCACAACAGTGAGAGGCCTGCGTACCGAAAAAAAAATAATGATAATAATAATGACTATGTTTATATATATTTTTGGAATGGGCATATTCAAAGTTAACTTTTTTTTAACTTTAAGATGCAATTTTCCAACACTGGAAAAGAGCTCATTCTTGAGGATGATGCTAGCATAGCATCACCATCATTTCATAGCAGTTCTTGCAGTTACATATATCATATATCTAAAGAAAATAACCATTCTCAAAAGGAGCAAATTCAGGCGTTTCAGCTATTCAGAGTTATGCCAGAAATAGCATTCAAATGATTCAGCTGGAGACTAGGAATACTATAGTAAGCAATGGCTGCTTCTCCTTTCTGTTAATGACTACAGTAGATAATAAGCTCCAGGAAATAGCGTGGCTTTTTAAAAATGAGCATGGGTTTTGTAAACACAGGCCTGGGATCAAATCCTAGTTCATCCATTTACTGGCTAGGGAAACTTCAGCAAATTACTCAGCTTCTATGAGTTTCATTTTCCCACTTGTCAAATAAAAAATGTTGCAAGTGTTGAGAGGATTTGTTGAAGCAATGAACATATAATGCCTACCTATAAACTTCACAATTTCTTACAATCCACTCTATTTCCATGGCTTTGAATTTTACATAGAAATGGTCCAAGACCACTAGAGAGTGACTTCTTAAGGTGTATAGCTCTGGAATCAGAATGTCTGTATCTGAATCCAGGGTTCAAGTCTTGCTGGCCTTTTGATTCTGTGTTCACCTCCTAGGACTGTATGAGAATTAAAGGAGAACATGCAGAAGTAAAGGGCTTAGTGCAAAATTGACACATACAAACACTAATTCAATATTGGGATTGTTATCACTGCATTCTTCATGTCTGGGCTGAAATGTTCTGCCTGTCATGTGGCTTAGTGAAATAACTATAGTTGCTTTATTGTTAGGTATATAATTCACAATGTTGATTCTCAAAAGTGATCTATGATGGTCATTGTTAACAAAAATAGCTAAACATGTTGAGTATTATTTTACCTGAGACCGTTATTTGGCAAGTCTTACAACGTCTCATCCTCAGAACCTGTAGTTTAAAATGGTAGGTTATTAAAGTTGCTAGATATTTGACTGGTCTGAATTCATGAAAATAAAATTTTCCAGCATGTCATTCATTACAGTAGGTAGCATGCCTCTCTTTCCTTCTTTCTTTCTTCCTTTCTTCCTTCCTTTCCCCCTTCTTTCCTTCCTTCCTCCCTTCCTTCTTTCCTACTTTCCTCTTTTATTCACGCATCCACTCACTTATTTAATAAAGTCTTTCATGTGAGCTCTGGAGTGGGATGTCTAGGGTATGAATCCTGGCACCAACTTAATTAATTTGGTGACCTGAATAACTTATGTAACCTCTCTAAGCCTCAAATCTCCCTCTGTCAAAATTATATAACACAAGCATCTACTGCCAAGGATTGTTTTAACAATTAAATGAAATAGTGAAAATCCCCTTGCACAGTGCTTGGTATAAAATCTCAGGAAATCTTAGGTATTATATGTATTAGTTTCACTATTAAATAATTTTATTATTCCTCCTCCTCCTCCTTTCACTACCACCTCCACTACTTGCTAGTAATCCACTAGATGCTGGGTCTGCACTGACAGAAACAAACAAACAAAAGGCAAACAAAACAAAATAATTGTCCCTGTCCTTATGGAATTCACATTCTGTGAGTAAACATATAAAATACGGAGAAACCAAATTGTAAATAGAAAATTATAATTTTTGATAATTGTTTGAAGGAAAAACACTTTTGGGACTAACTAGAGGAGGTCAACTTAGGATGTTTGGCAAGGCTCTCTGTACTTCTGTGGAAGTTGCATTTTAGCCAAGACCTGAAGAGAAGCCACAAATATAAAAAAACTGAAGAGCTTGGATGTGTAAGGCAGGGAAAGCAAATTTAGTAGATGGAATGAGAGACAGAGTGTTAGGTCTCAGACAATGCAGGATTCATAGGTAGAGAAAAATGTTGGATTTCATTTAGAATATTTATTTGAAGCATTTGTCCTTATTCTTGAAAGGACTGGGTGTCTGTTGTTGATGTTACAGATTCTGGTCTTCTTTTTTTATAGTCTTTAAGCCTATTGAAGTGTTTATAGGGCATTCTACTATACTGAACATGTACAAAATACAATACCTGCCACGAGAAAGGAAAGATAAATACACCAAATATTAAATAAACAATGTTAAAATCTTCAAACTGTGCATCAGTTAAGATTTTAATTTACTAAAGCTGTTTTCTTAATTCTGTAGGCTTTGTTCACAGATGGCAATATTTAAATCATGGAGTTAACATAAGGTGATAAAAGAAAAAGATCTTGGTGGTGTGATATATCCAGTAAATCAGAACTGTGCAAATTCGCCAATTAAATTTGACAACTCCTTAATAGATTCAATCCCACAGATGCAATATGACAATCCCAAAGTGGGAACAGTACATGAAATACCGCATCCTGCTCATTCACTTAGCTGTTCTTTCTTAAGGCTGCACAATCAGAATTGCATTTAAGGAGTAGACAGAGGAAAATTCAGTTAGTACACAGATACCAGATGCAAATCCTTGTCTTTGTCACTCGGAGGATGTAAATGAAAACCTTTGGATCTTAACCACTTCTTACAGCACTGTTTTTATTTCTTTTTGCCATTTTCTTTTTCATGCTAAAATGTGACAGCAATAAGAGTCAACCCCTTTCAAATGATTTAGCAAATTGCTATATTTCTTTGTTTCTGAAAATAATTTCCTAAAATGGAGTTATAAAAAAAAAAACGTAAATGTGTTTTGCTATTACCAGACAATAATCTCTGTATTTGCAAAGCTCTTTAATTTAGCGCTAGGGCTTAAATTAAACTTTCTACTAGTAGTGGTTTTACATTCTTTTCAGGTGGCACCTTGTTCAGGGCTGTGACTAATTGGGCAAGCCTGATTCCTTATATTTAGAGGCCACTTGTAAGTGGAAGTGAGAAATGAAATGTGCCAAGAGCCTTCAGTTCTATTTTATTGATAGAGTAGATTACATAGATCGTGAAAACAATCTTCTAATTTATAAGAGTCAATCTAATATCTTGTTAAACAAGAGTTATTATTATTGAGCTTAAACTATTGAAGTGTGTTATACCAAAGGGCCACTTCCCACATTGAAGAATATTGCCGTGAACACTAGCATGTTAATCACATGCTAATGGGCTCTCAGCAGCCTGATAAGTTATTGATTACCTCAGCTGGCATAATTCGTATCAGGAAGAGACAGTGTAGTTAACTGGAATTTAAGTTCTTTGTTTTCGCAACTTGAAACAGACTCACATGCTCATCAGTCACTTTATTCAGGGCCATGGTAACAGGCAGAAGGCTTTGTCCACAGGTGGATGGGTCTTTTCAGAAAGGAGCAGTGCTGAGCACCATCAAACTCTGGCCCAGAAAATTTCAACTCCTATTGTACCTATTAATCTAAACAGTAACTGAAGTGCCAGATGGAAGAGTAGTTCAAAGCCACTTCCCATTGTTCTCTTGCTAATGTGAATGATAAAATTATCCTGAATTTTGTATTTTGTTCATTTTTACCAAGAGAGAAATAAAATGGAAAATGATAAAGAGTATATGTGATTATAAAAGGCTATGTTTGAAAAAAAGCATTCACATGGTAGCAGTCAGCCATATTATTTTAAAGCATTTCTATAGAAAAGATTTTCCATTGTGAATAATATTTAAAAATATGCAAAAAGTAATTTTACAGAGGATTTTCCCCAGAGTTGTGATCAGTGTGATTTGTTATGTTCACTGGAAATTGGAACCCATACAACCTGTGCTTCAGCTGACACCTTTCTCCTCATATTACTGCTTTTTATAATGGGAAGAGAAATGCACGTTGAAAACTGTAAAGAGGCAAGAAAATAGCTTTTAAATAAAGAAATATATTATTGTGAAGTAACGTAGGCATTGCAAATTAGCAAGATTTCATGATGCATTGCTATGTCTATTCATTTGTGGAAAAGTTTGAAATTGCTCAAAAAGGGTTGGTTTCATGTTTTGGAGGAATGGTTAAGTTTAGTATGACAGTTTGTTAAAAGAGGAATAGTAAGAAGAAAAAGAATTTCTGTTCTCTTGGTGAATAATTCACCTTTTAATAGGTTTTCTCCAGACATATTTAAATTATGTAATATTTCACCAGATAGAGGATCACATTTTAGTTTTAGCCACTTATGACAGCTGGGTGAACAAAGTCTCACCTGGCATTACTAACTAATTCCAGCTAAGTTGGTTTCTCGATTGTTTTGATCAGAAACTTTTTTCCTTCATCCACATAACTATAATAGCAGTCACAAAAATTCTTATGGAATATGTAAACTGTTAAAGTGCCAGCATGTCCGAAATAATGAGCCACTTAAAGTAATACAGTATGTTGATTAAGAGTTTGGGTGGGCTTGGCAGCTGGAAGTGCCTGGATCAAACACCAGCCATGTGGCCTTAGGCAAGGTAATTCAGCTCCATGATACGCCGCCCCACCCCCAGTTTTTTCAACAAGAAAATGGAAATAAAATACCTATGTGATATAAGTTGTTTTAAGAATTAAAGGAGATACTGAATGTGAAGTGCTTAATGAGGCATTTAGCATGGATTGAACACATAATTATATTAGTATTACCTAGTCCAACTTTCTTGAGTTAACAGTAGAACTGGACAAAGTACTTGTATTTAATCATAATTAACAATATAAATAAAAATGATTAATAGCTGTATCAGAACTACAAACAAGCCTCTTAGAACTAAGTTTCATTTTACACTGTTCTACCCAAGAAATGCGAGATCAAGTACTTCTCACTGATGTGAGTACACTGTAGAATATTTTTACACCAAAATATTTAATTATTAGGATATACATATACATATATATATATATATATATATATAATTTTTTAATTATCTGTGACTGGTTAGGCTAATCTAAACCATTATTTCTTCTGTTGTCTTGGTACAGGTTCTCATTAACATTGCTCTTTCTCCTGGCCAAAGGCTCTACTCTTAACTCAGCCTTTCATTGGTTGCAAAAGGATATACAGTATCTTATCCCTAACTCTATCCCCACTCCTGGGAACACTCATCCTTTCCACTGCCAGCCCCCACTAGGTAGGAGTGTTTTGTTGATATGTGAACATCTCATTTTTTACTAATGAAACTATTAATTCTGTTTATGAAGCTTTGTTCCGAAGACTGTAGCAAAGGATGTGAATTTTTATTATCATACCTGTCGTTCAGCTTAAGTTACTAGTGATGAATGAACCATTCCTTTAGCCAAAATCAAACTCAAAGAAACCAAAAATAATTTAGGTTCTTTAATACAGCTAGAAAATGATGGAATTAGTGGATTCAGCTGACATTGCTATTATAATAGCATTTGAACTTTACAACTTGTAGGCATCCCTGTTTCACAGATTAGGAACTCAAGATTTAAAGTAGTTAAATTAATTGTCCAAGGCCCCATACATAGTAATAGGGCAAATATTAAGGTCCATAAGTTTTAAAAGTTTGGGGACTCAAATTCAGCACTTCTGGCTCGCACAAGTTCCTGGATTGCCTCTTCTCTACATTGGGTTATTGAGCTATTTATTCTAGTACATCATCCTTCACTTTCACAAACTGAGGAATGCCATGTCAATAGAATCCAAGCGACATGGAGTACAACTTACAATGATATGTTTAGCACCTATTTTATTTTGATACTTTTCAGCTTTATTCAGTATTCATTCTCTTATTCCTTTCATTCATTGGCATAGATACATAAATCCATTTAAAAACCCTTTGTCTAAAATTCTTATCTCACAAATAATGATCTCTGAACCTATATAAAATGTACTCTTTCTTCATGCTTATCCAACCTCCTGGATGCTAGATACTATGGTTCTATTTTGTTTAAATGTAGAAGTTAAGCAATATTTACTGGCTACTTACTTTCCTGCAATAGTTAAATCATTAATTTAGGTAGTATTTTGTATTAAGAGGACCAAAAGGAAGAACAGGAGATAAATTAAATTTTCAAATTGTTACAATAGCTTTTTCAGATCAACAGTTTTCTAAAATAGCAGAAAATTCAGAAACGAGAGAGATTTTAATTCAATAAAATTGGCATGCACTAATGGTTAAGAGTTTGAGGTATTTCATTAATAAGAGATAAATTTAAATACTACCTGTAGGAACTTGAGTAAATTTTATTAAGCTGAAGATTTCTAATTTATAAAAAAGGAATACAAAAGTGAATAGTCCATAGTATTCTGGCTCTCACTTTCTCTTCTTTTTTCTCTGTGGAGTTAAGCAGACCTAGGTCTTCAGTACTATTAATGCTGTGGATTTGGACAAATTACATAATCTATTTTGACTCATTGTTCATGAAAAGTTGTTGTTAGAATTAACTGAATAATGTAAATAAAGTCTCTAATGCAGTGGCCAGAAAACTATAGCCCTCAGGCCAAATCTATCTTGCTACTTATTTTTTATAAATGAAGTTTTATTGGAACATAGCATATTTCTATGTTACAAGGGCAGAGTTGAGTATAGGGCAGAGCCCATATGGTCCACAAAGTCTAAAATACTTACCATCTGACCCTTTAGAGGAAAAGTTCGTCAACCACTGCTCTAATGCATTGCCTAATGTGTTTTTTTCTTCCTCTCTCCTTTCCTTCCTTCCTTCCTTCCTTCTTTCCTTCCTTCCCTCTCTCTCTCTTCCTGGAAAAAATGTATTACCCACTATGTGAGACAAGCTCTAAGCTAAACCCTGAATACATTAGTAAGACCCAATTTCTACAACGTAGTTGTGGATAACAAATAAAAAACAATTACAATACAGTAAATATTATGATGAAATAATTGCATATAGATAGG
Source organism: Leucopleurus acutus (assembly GCF_964270905.1). Classification (NCBI taxonomy): domain Eukaryota; kingdom Metazoa; phylum Chordata; class Mammalia; order Artiodactyla; family Delphinidae; genus Leucopleurus; species Leucopleurus acutus. Next base: position 130,842,123 of record NC_139143.1, read on the forward strand.
TCTCCTAACCAGGGCTCAGGAATTCAGGGAAGGCTTTCTGGGAGGAAAAGACCTGGAGGTGAAATCTGGAAAATGAGTGGACCTTAATAAGTAAGGAGGGAAGGAGGAGAAGAATGTTCCAGAAATAGGGATAATAATTGCAAAAGCATGATCACTGGGCTCTCCTGGTGGCGCAGTGGTTGAGAGTCCGCCTGCCGATGCAGGGGACACAGGTTCGTGCCCCGGTCCGGGAAGATCCCACATGCCGCGGAGCGGCTAGGCCCGTGAGCCATGGCCGCTGAGCCAGCGCGTCCGGAGCCTGTGCTCTGCAACGGGAGAGGCCACAACAGTGAGAGGCCCGCATAATGCAAAAAAAAAAAAAAAAAAAAAAAAAGCATGATCACTGAGAACACTTCTTTCCAGAACTTCAGTAGTTCAGTGTTGGGAGCATTATACAGAAGAAGGCAGAGAAATGCAGTTAGAAAGCTGAGCAGGGACCAGTCTATGCACAGCCTTATAAGCCGTGGTCCAGAAAACTGAATTTATTATACCAAAAGTAGTGTGGGTGCACACAGAGGAGGTTTTTTTGCACCAAAGTAAGATAACCAAATTAGTCATTAAAAATATTAACTGTTGGGCTTCCCTGGTGGCGCAGTGGTTGAGAGTCCGCCTGCCAATGCAGGGGACATGGGTTCGTGCCCCAGTCCGTGAAGATCCCACATCGCGGAGTGGCTAGGCCCGTGAGCCATGGCCACTGAGCCTGCCCATCCGGAGCCTGTGCTCTGCAACGGAAGAGGCCACAACAGTGAGAGGCCCACGTACCGCAAAAAAAAAAAAAAAAAAATTAACTGTTTGCAGTTTTAGAAAGTGGATAGAGGCAAACACCATTGGCATGGAGACAAATTTGATGATTTGGAATACTCTGGAAAAGTAAACAAATTTAAGAGTAAATATCTGGTTAGAATTAATGTTTAGATGGGATTTTCTAGGAATTTCATGGTATTATACAAAGCACTCAGGAATTATCAAATCCTGTATTTCTAAAGATGTTGCACAGAAGAATTTTAAGCAGGTATGTGACATAATATGATGCATAGTTTTGTTTTTTTTTTCTTTTTTCTCTTCACAGAGAGGTCTTGCACAGATTAATTACATTTACTTCCAAGTACCTAACATTTTATAACTATTGTGGATTACTTTTTTAAAGTATTAATTTTGATTGTTAGTTCTGTAAATAAATGCAACTAATTTGTTTCCAGCATTTTGTTAAGCTAACTTACTAATTGTAATAGTCTGTACATTAATTAGAATTTCTATGTTCAGAATCATAATATCTGCACATATGATGGTTTTGTTTCTTCCTTTCTAATCCTAATAACATTCGCTTCCCTTATTTTATGGGATAGGTAATAGAAGGCATTTGTATCTGTATGTATTCTATATTTCCACACTCAGTTTGGTATTGGTGGTAGATTTTCATTAGTCGCCTTTTATAAGACTAAAAAGTCTTCCTTCTATTTCTATTATCTATTCTATTCTTTATTCCTAGTTAGTTAAGAGGAGGTTTTTAAATCATAAATGGATTTTGAATTTTACCAAGTATATTTTTATTAGAGAAGATCATGTGATTTTTCTCCTTAAATATGGAAAATTTCATTGATTGATTTTCTAAGTTAAACTACCATTTTATTTCTTTTATAAAAGCAACTTGTTCTTGATAATTCTTTTTATGACACTGAATCGAATAAGCTCTTAGGTTTAATGAGATCATTTGCTAAGATTTTTGCATCAATGTTAACACAAAAGTTTAGCCTATAATTTTCCTTTTGTTAATATTTTGCTGCCATCTGGGGGTTTTGGTATTAAGGTTATGCTATCCTGAAGAGTAATTAGTAAATAGTCCTAGAGTAATTTGTGTAAGACAAGAGTTAATTTTTAATTAATTGTTTAGTTGAGTTGTCCTCAGTGAAGCCATGTAGGCCTTGAGTTTTCTTTTAAAAATATTTTAAATTATTGATTTGATTTCTTTAATAGTAATTGAATTATTTGTTTTCCATTTCTCCTTTTGTCAGTTTTGGGAGATTGAATCCAATAAAACCTGAGAAGGCAGTTTCTACTTTATTGGTATAAAGTTATATATAATATTCCCTTATTTATTTTTATTTTTTTTAATTTTGTAGTACCTGTGGAACTATTTCTTTTTGTAATTTCAAATACTATTTTTTCCCTTTTTATCATTGGTCTTGCCACAAGTTTACCAACTCATTACCTTTCCAAATTGGCTTGTTGAGTCTCTTTACTGCATTTGTTCTATTTTATTAATTTTGTTCCTCATATTAGTGTTATATTACTCCCATTGTTTTTGGAGTTCATGTTGCTAGGGTTTTATTATTATTATTTCTCTAAACAAAAACTTAGTTCACTATGTTTTCAGACTTATTTTCTAATAAATGCATTCAAGGTTGAAAACTGTATTAAATACAATTAAAACAGTTCCAGCAATTCTCTATTATAATTGAGTTAAAAATATTTTCTAATTCCCATTATGATTATTCCATTGCCCCAAGGATAGTTAGAATATCATTAAAATAAAACTTACCAAACATATGGGAATTTTCTAGTTATACTTTTTCTTTTAATATGTAAAAACAGTAATAATGTCAAAGAATACTTTATATATGATTTAAATCCTTTGAAATTTTTTGAGATTCTGTTTCTGTTTCAGTATATTTTTTTATGATCTATATGGCCTTTAAAATGGGTATTTTTCCATTGTTGTGTACATTATTTCCTATATATCCTGTAAGTTCAAACTTGTTTATAGTAGTATTCAAATATTATATATTTACATTTGCTGATATTTTGCCTGATTATAAATTTAATAAATAAATAATTGTGCATTTTAGCTCATAAAATCTCCTTATCACTAATTATGCTTTTTGTATTATACTTTTTTCTTTAATATTGCAATAGCATTGACACATCTCTTTCATTATTTCCATATTATACACTTTTTATACTGTTTTTGGTTTCAAACTTTCTACATCCTTTTGTTTTAGTGACTGTTATAAACTGCTCATAGTCTGATTGATGTGTGTCTGTGTGTGTGTGTGTGTTTAAATTCAATCTCATAAACTGTCATTTAATTGGAAAATTTCATACATTTATATTTAATGCAAGTACTGATATACTTAGATTTAATCTGCCTTATTTTGTGCTTTATATTCATCCCATCTTTTTATGTTTCATTTTCTCTCCTTTCTTGACTTTTTTTATTGTTTTTGTTAAATTTATCATCCTAGGTGGATGTTTTCCCCCTATGTTAGATTGTAAACTACAAAACTGTTTTTAGCTTTTAGAGATTACTCTAATAGTTACAGTATTCCTTCTTGATCTAGTGACTGCTCACTTTTGCAAGCAAAAATATTATTTTTTTACTTATTTTTTCCTGACCACAGAGCAATAGTACAATTCCCAGACACTCTTGCAGTAGATGGCATCATGGGGCTGAGTTTCCTCCAGTGGTATGAGATTGGAAATTTTATGTATCTTCTCTAGGCCAAGGCTATTAAGGAGAAGTGTGATACAATGTGTCTTTCTCCCTGTGCTATCTAGATGCAGATGATAAGTTCTCAAAAGGGTGGAAAATCCTCAAAATCAGAAAAAAAAATACAACAGACTGGAAAACTGGTTATCTGTGATTTTCTAGCAAGACATTAAGTAAGACTATAGCTTGGAATCATTTTGAAGTCCAAGAAAATGCCTCACAGATTCAGAAAAACTCAAAATGTTAGTACATAATGATTGTTATTTGCTGTGTATAGCAAGATTTTTGGAAAAACATGTAATCATTTAGCAGAAAAGAATATTGGCCAGTTTGCAAGGAGAAGTGAAAGGGGATATAGGCAGTACTGATTTTTCTCTATTCTCCTTATCTCCCTTACTTCTTTTCTTTCACTTTTACTAGTAGTATGTTGTTATTTCATGTGTTAATGAATCTCATTCTTTCTGCTACATAGAGAATGGATTAGAGTGGGGGCTGGCATGGAAGTAGAGAGACAAATTGAAGAGGATTTCAAAAGACTAGAGAAGCTGATCACTTAGAATAAGTGGCTACAGAGGAGGGAAGAAATTGACTGATTTGATATATACTAAGGAGGTATATTCTATAGTGTAAGACCTGTAGGTTAATTAAATATGGAGACAAAAGAAGGGATCAGGAAATCAAAAGGATTATTGCCAAGTTCTTATAAGCAACTGGGTTATTTATGGTGCTGTTTCCTAAGGGGGAAAAAAAGAGAGATGCACAGAATCATGGAAGAAAACTGAGAGTTCAGTTTTAATTTACATGTGTCCTAAATTCCCTTAAGTCCAAACCCAACTGTCTTATAGTGCTACCTTCTAGCTGCCTGTACGGTAAAGGAACCCAAAGCAGGGAATAATATGTTAACACAAAAAAGAGGAACCAGAGGGCATCATTCCTGATCATGCAGAGGGATTGTGCCCATTTGTGAAGAGGGATCAATCAGCAGCCTAGACTGTTCCATCAGAATTATAATACCTTTTGTTTGGGAGAAGGGAGAAATGATAGAATTATCTTCCGTGGGTGAGCAGAGAGGCAGAAATATCTCCTCTGCTATGAAATCTAGATGATTTGGGATTAGGTTTCAGGGATGAGGGAGGAATAAGGGAAGATGACAAGTCAAGTTTGATTCTGGGTCCCTTATTTGGATTAGATGTGCTGAACTGAACAAAGAAGACATATAGTAAGTGCCATGGCAGGGTAAAGATGAAAACTTTCCTTCAGAACAGACCCAATGGAATATCATGTGAAGCTGTCAGTGGTGTTTGTAACTGGAACTCTGAACTAGTCTCTAGATATATCTATTTTAGTTCAGCATATAAGTAAAAACTGGGATCTAGTATATTTTTTGAGATGGGCAAAAAATGAAGATGGGTAGCAGTTAGGAAAGAAGGGTAGCAGGAGCGTGTGGTATTATGACAACAGGAAAATGGAGCATTTTAAGGAGAGATGAACAACATTTAAACATAACATAAAAAGGAGAGATTAATAATTACATTCTTTGATATTTGGAGTGTGATAAACTATGTGTCTCTTGCTTTTAGCAGCAATTAGAACTATAGTGATCTTTACATATTATTTTTATTTATTTTATTTTATTATTTTTGGCTGTGTTGGGTCTCAGTTGCGGCACACAGGATCTTCGCTGAAACATTTGAGATCTTTCCTTGTGGAAGCATTGAGATCTTTCCTTCTCTCTAGTTGCAACACGCGGGTTTTCTCTCTCTAGTTGTGGCATGCAGGCTCCAGGCTCTGTAGTTGTGGCACACGGGTTCCAGAGCGTGTGGGCTCTGTAGTTTGTGGCACGCAGGTTCTCTAGTTGAGGCATGCGAACTCAGTAGTTGTGGTGTGCGGGGGTTAGTTGCCCCATGGCATGTGGGATCTTAGTTCCCTGACCAGGGATGGAACCTGCGTCCTCTGCATTGTAAGGCAGATTCTTTACCACTGGACCACCAGGGAAGTCCCCATAGTGATCTTAGTAAAAGAAAAAGCTTTAGTGTTGGGCTGGGAGTTTTAGCCATATTCTTATGGCCTAGTGATATTTTTGAATTTGAAGAATAATGTAAAGGTGAATAGATTCAATAAATGCTAGTTGTTTCCTTTCCTTTTTTTTCCTCCTGGGCAGTAACAATGTTCAGAATTCGTGGGAGAAGAACCTTTCCCATTCTTATTTGTTTCAGACCCTCCCAAAACCTAATACTTCAAGTTCTGCAGGTGAGAGCAAATGATTAAAAGGGAATGAACAGCTGCCTAAGTTTTCCTTAAAATCTGTGTGTCTTAATAAAATGATCACTTTAAAATCTCATAACAGATTGAAATTTATTTAAAATATTATACTTTAATCAAAAAATCTTATTCATTCCCTTGAAATCATTTTTTTTAAATATTTTGATTCGCATTAGAAATTGCATGAGTTACATTTATTGCTTTCCCACACAAACACAAAAATAACTCTGCTGTGATTACGTATTACTGACAGTTTGTAAGGGAGCAAATCTGCTCCCGAAAAATTCTCTGCACAACTCCAGGGAGCCATGTATATGCTCTGAATTTTTTTTATAAAAGGTACTTTTATTTAAAAGATATGTGTTATACATATATTGTCTGTACTAGGATTAGTTGAGGACATAGAATTTAAAGTCAGTACAATAGCTAGATAAGTCTCTAAGGGCTTTATCGAAGATAATATCTCAAGCCACCTTATGACATTCCATTAACAATTTTCTTTGGGATAAATTTTTTAAGCCATCATGCTTTCTTACAGGCACTTAACTTTTATCTGAGAAATCATACTTCTCTTTTGTGGCTTCATCTGACTATGTATAATTTAATTTTAAGATGCAGCTTTTACCATAGAAGTTTTCAGGAAGTAACTTGTAAATTTGAACTAGCTCAAAGCAGCACTTTTTTTCAATTCACTGGCATTATTTTATGTTTTTGTGATTTTATGTTTTCCCGAACTACCTAAGTATATTTAACCCAACATATAATGCATCCTCTTTATTTTTTAATCTGAATAACAATGATCACATTTCAGTAAGTTCTTTTCTTGTAAGGTATGTAATCTTTTTTTTTTTTTTTCATCCTTTAACCTTACCAACACCCAGGACAGTTTATAGTGTTCTCTGATGCAAGAGACTTTTAGCTACAGAAGGAGAAAAGTGAAGATATATTATACATTCCTTCCAGGGTAATGAGCCTGGAGTTCAGAGTATGGAATATATTTTTGTCTTGTAGGAGAACTTTTTAATTTGTTTTACAATAAGGCAAAATTTGTCTTTCTAACTATCTGAATATAAAACAAATTTGAAAGCGATATTTGCATAGTGGCCAAAAAAATGTTATGCTTTTGTTTATTCAGTTAGTTTTTCTTTTACTATGCCCATTTTATAACAATTCATTGAAAATTTTAGAACCCGAGTCATGTTGCATAATTACTCTTTCTTGGCACCTATTAATTCTTTACGTGAACTCCTGAACTTCCAGTATTTTTACTAAAAGTTTTGTGAATTCCAAGAAAATATACAGATTATATGTTCTCTTTTGTTAATTTCATGACTCATGAGATATGGGTTTACTTTAAGCCATTAATAATCAAATGTCCTTTTAATACTCCTTATCATTTTGACTACCTTGAAAACTAGATATATTGACAAATTTTTATTTGAAACTTTGGTCTTAATTTATCACTTACTACCTTGTCCTGCTTTGTCTTCTAACCTTCTGACCACTGTTTCAGTCTTCTTCTGTTTTGTTTTCTCAAAAATTCCTAAATAGAGGAATTGCTCAAAAAAATTTTTTCCAGCCCTCTCTTCATTTCTCTCTGTGTTCTCTCTATAGATAATTGCATGCACAACAGTGATTTGATAGGCAATGATTTCTTAATTACTGTATACCTCTAGCCTCCCCTTATGTTTTTTAGTTCTACACTCTCATTAAAGTACTACTGGGCATATTTGCCTTAATATCCTACCTTGTATACACCTGCTAATCCTCTTTTCCATGTCTATATGAACTTCAAAAAATTGTAGAAAAAACATTAGAAATACATTGAGGAACCATGGGGACATGCTTTTAACTGAAAACTATAACTTGAATAGTCTTTTCTCTTCCAAACTGAATTTTTTAAATGGTCATATTCTTAGTACAAAATTCACCAAAACCCCCCGTATTCATATCTTCTGCCATTTTTACATGCTCAGTGCACAAATTATCCAGGTTTCTATTTAAGATCAACCCTTCCGCTTGTGCTTTGGCTACGATCTAATACCACCAACTCAGAATGCTTCTTTCTGCTATTTATTGTATCACTTCTATCACCCTAGGGACTTGTTCATGTCTTAAAGGAAAAGAGTGACTCACTTGATACCATGTCACTCTATACGTACTTTCTAATCTCTCTGCTCCCCTTTGGAACAGAATTCCAGAGTTGCGTCTATATTCCATCCTGACTACCTTGCCTCCTGTTCACCCTTAAATCACTCCACTATAGCTTTCATTTCCCATACTGAACAGAAATCACTTTTGTCCAAGATGCCAATGAATCTACCCTGTTGAAACAAGCCTTTAGATAATCCTCTTTCCTCATTTTACTCAAACCCTTAGCAATTTTCAACCACCAATCTTTTCTTCTCAAAGCACTTTTTTTTCTCTTTGACAAGACAACACAACACTCCTGATTTCCCTCCTATTTCACTGAGCACTCTATTTTTTGGCTTTATTGCCTCATCCATCTTTTCCTGACCTCTAAATATGAGACTTCCAGGGTCCTGGGAGCTTTCTTTCTATACTTACTTCCCAGATGGTCTCATCTAATCTCATGGCTTTAATCATCATTTATCAATAATAATAATGATGATGATGATGATGATGTAATGAGCACTGTTATAATTAATGTAAATATATTGATGAATTTAATCCTCAGAGCAAAATTAATTTTACTTTGCAGGTAATAAAACTGAGTACTAAAGAAATATAATATCTTGGCTAAATTTGCAAAGCTAGTACATAGTAGTTTAGGGTTTCAAATTCTGGCAGCTTGTCTCCCAAGCTGGTAACAATAGCCATTATACTCTATCGAACGTATATTTACAGTCCTGACCCCTCTGTTGAGTTCCAGAGTCTTATTTCCCAACTTCTTACCAAACATCTACATTTGAAGGCCTCAGACACATCTAAAAACTAAGCATATACAAACTTGACTTTTGCTTTCCTCCCAAACCCATTTTACTTACCTTCCCCACCTGCATGACAGAGCCTCTATATTTCTAAACTCTTCTGCTATTCTGTTTCCAGGAAATGGGCCTTTCTGACTATAATTCTCACTTATTCCCAAATCAGCTTCTTTGCCCTTACTCCTTCCTCCTCCAGAAATGTTCTTCCCCAAGACTTTATATGATGTGTACTCTCATTTTATTTATTTAGGTTTGTGCTTAAATGCTATCTCCTCCAAAATAACACTCCCAGCAGTAAAATAGTGAATGCAGTGCCCTTTTTCACTTAGTCTTTTTCTTTCTGGCTGATTTTTATTTTTCTTCATAATACTTATCACCATCTATAATTCAATATTTGTTTTTAGTTGCTTATCATCTATCTCCATTGAAATTAAAATTTTCTCTATTAGGAAAATCCTGGTCAAATTATTCCCCTGCTTCTGTAAAGTGTATTGCTGGACTTGTTCTAAACTCACCTTACACTTTTTGGTCTGTTCTTGCATTCTCAGTTTCTTTCTCTCCATATCCTATTTATCTATGGAAGTTCTAATAGAAATGATATAATATTTTTTGTTATGAAGCTGTTGATGATTCCTCCAGTTAAAATTTTATCCTTGTATTTTTATACAAATCCTCTTTTTGAACTTTTGTCATGGATTTTTAAAATCATATTTTGCCTAGTGGTACAATATATATACCACTGTTTTTCTCCCTCATGAAATTATGTTTAGTTTCCATTCCAGTGAACAAACATTTGTTGACACACTTCACAACTCCTTTGTGTGGCAATGTTGTCATCATTTATATATCTTCCAAAGGTCTGACATAGTAACTTACATGTAGCAGCCACTCAATAGATGTTTGTGAAATTGATGATTCTTCTGGTTCCTGGAATAATACAAGGGTACTGTAAATTTTCATTATTTTGAAAAAAATCTGTCAATATTATGGTAAGGCAAATAATAATGCTCTTTCCTCTATTTACTTTACATGTTTTTTTTGTTTTGTATATTGGGTTTTCTTATAGAAGGAAATGCTTGCAGCTCTGACTTTCCATCATCTACCTTCCCTGGTAGATTACCTACGGTAAATTGAAAACCAGAGGATATGTACTCCCCTCTGAGGTTATATTTGTTAAGTGACCCACATTGAGTAGGTCAGATTCACAATCACTATTAAAAACCAAGAGAAGCCCAGGAAGCAGCGCTTCTTCTGTCTTTAGCATCTGCTTTCCTAATCTTCCTTCCTTTGACAGTGACAGGCAGGCTACTGGGAGGCCTCCTCTGTCCCTTGGACTTGAACTTATACTGACACAAGTCTCACAGATTACTTTGGCATAAATAATAGCTCATTTAGCCTCTTGTGATATAATTTTTTTTTTTTTTGCGGTATGCGGGCCTCTCAGTACTGTGGCCTCTCCCGTTGCGGAGCACAGGCTCCGGACACGCAGGCTCAGCGGCCATGGCTCACGGGCCTAGCCGCTCTGTGGCATGTGGGATCTTCCTGGACCGGGGCACGAACCTGTGTCCCCTGCATCGGCAGGCGGACTCTCAACCACTGTGCCACCAGGGAAGCCCTGTGATATAATTTTTGACAAATTATCTGATGTCTTATCTAAGAGGCAGGAATAGAAATAACATCAGAGGGGGATTTCATTTTATTTGTTGAGCTAGTGGAATCCAGGATTTGTGTATAATCCAAAAATATATGTCAGAAATGTCAGATGTTTGCCCACAGAAACTAACAATTTCTCTTTCTAGGTTTATTATATTTTTCCAAATCTCAAAAAAGTAATAGTTTTTTAAATCTACATGTACAGTTTCTATTGTGTGTTTAACATAATAAAAACCAGCTACAAATTCAGAATAACACAATTATTGATTATACATTTTTCATCCAATAATTCAGATCATATTTCTCATTGCTGGGTTTGTTGAGGAGAGGGATGGAAAAAATTGTAAAATGTCCCAAGTTATTTGCCTATTGAAAAATAAAATTCTTTAGGCTTTTTTGGTTCTCTTGTATCTTTCATCTCATTAAGAAGTTCCTTATATTCCATAAATGCAGTCTTGGAATGAATTATCATTTTGGCAGTTATACCACACTGTTGGCTCATACTGAAAATGCAAGTCAGTAAATCCTGTGTTTTAGCTGTGTCTTTCTTTTAAACAAAAACTGCAGTCTAGTCAGATTTTCATAGATTATGCTTATGTAACTGATTTGTTTTAACCTAACTTCAATACTCTCTTCTGTTAATTTGGGTTCATCATTCTAGGCAACAAAAATTACGTTGAAATTTAATTCTGTCACCTAATGCAATGGCCACCCCCTTCTGATCTGTATCATCTAAAAGCTTAATATATAACAAGGAAAGCTTCCACCCAGGACTTTTACAAAGTGCCAAATGGGAAAGACATAGGATAAAAAGCTTGGAGGAACCACTCCAGACTGATACCAATATGCATTGTTGGATTACTGGAAAGGAAGCCTCCAGACCTGCTTCCACCCTTGTCCTGGATCCCTTGCTGCCTATTCTCTAACTTGCATCATAGTGACACAGGTAAAGCAGGAGCTCAATCATGTTACTCCTTGTTCAAAAACTTCTCATTCCTGGAGTATTTCTCTTCCATACAGCCACAGTATCATTCAATTACCTCCTTCATGGCTCTACTAAAAGGTCACCTTCTCACTGCAGTCTACCCTGACAACCTCATCTAAAGTATCAAATATTCCTACCTCACACTACATTTCCTATAGTTTCCATCTTTTTTCTTTTTCTGCAGGACCCATTATTTTCAAACATGCCATATAATTTACTTATTGTATCATCCCATGAAAATAAGGATTTTTGTCTGCTTGGTTCAGTATTTAATTTATTTGGCTAAATGGTATAAATAAATGCATGAATTAATTCCTGTAATGTCTATCAAATATGGAGGCATGGAAGATCACCTCATATCACGTGTTTCACTATTATAAGTAAAAACACAAAATAACAGATATTGAAGCTTATAATGTACCAAGCATTGCACGAAGTTCCTTACATACATTGATTACAACTACTGATAGCAAAAATCTGTGAGTGAATATTTTCCTGATTTTGCAGATGAAGAAAAAGGCACAGAGCATAGTTTTATTTCTGTTACTTCCTAAAATGTGAATTAACATTCAATAGCCTACTTTAAATCAAAGTTAATATTTTTACAAGTAAATATTTAGTAAAATTTTCCTTGTGGTAAATTTAAAAAATAAGTGACTATTCCTGCTCAGTTTTTTTTTTGTTTGTTTGTTTTTAGTGAAAAATTACGATATTCAGATGAAGTAAGGTTATATAAGGACTGGGAATTTGTGGATTACAGACTATAGATCCTTTCCTAGATGAAAGCCATGTTACTATTGGAATCAGGTAGATTGATGTAAATGTTAAAAATTTTCTAATTTATTTTGTGTATGAATATGAAATAGAATGTGAATTATGCTTACCATTTAATATCAAAACCAATGTCTTTTGGTTATTTTTGTACTACTCATTTAAGATTCATCAACTGGAAAAAGAAAAGAAAAGGAAAGGATGAATTCTGGAAAAATCAAATGCAAAAGAAGCATAAATTTAGATGTAACTTGGTCAAATTGTACTATATAAATTGCCTCCGGTGGGGAAAAAACAATCCCTTATGTAAATATTTTAGGTAGATGAGTTACCTGTGAGATGCTCTATGAAAACATTTTACATGTTTAAATAACTTTGAGGAAAGTCTACTGTCTCTCCCCACTTGAAGGCCCTCAGTGCATTATTATGTCCTGGAATAAGTACATCTGTTTAAAATTGTGTAATTCAACAACAACCAAGATCTAAAAACTTAACCTTTTTTCTCCCCATAGAAAATCTATCCATGTCCTCCAGAGACAGTGTTCTGAGAAAGTCACTGTGGAAAATGCAGGTTTGTCTATGTGAAATCATCTGACCAAATTTAAAATGCAGGCTAATCTATTTTACATTAAAATCAATGAAAATACACATCATTCATTCTTTCAGATTCTAGCTCTACCTTGGGTTTATATGTAATTCATAGGGAGAGTGTTGACAATACATGAACATGTAAAACCTCCCACACATGTACAATAATTTTCAGACATCCGAGCATCTGCTTAAGTAACTATGCAAATCGTGAAAAAAACACTTCTCTTCCAAAACAAAATTAATCAGAATGTTATGTAGCTAATAAGCTACAGTGGACAGCTGTGTAGAATCTACAAAAGGAAACAATGCCTGGGCCTCTGTGCATAACTGTATTTATACACAGGAAGGTAATATAATGCAGTAGCAACAGCAATGAATTTTTTCAGGAAACCTGGGTTCAGATTCTAGCTCTGCCAAAAATTAGCTGAAGAAACAAACAACTTAACTTCCCAGGGCCTCAATTTTCTAATAAGCAGGAGGGAGTTGGCAAACAAATAACAGTGAGACCATGATTATGTTTAGGATCAACTTAAGATGGCATTTGAGAAAAAGCTGGTAACTATAAAACACTGTACAAGTTCAGCTGTTTATTTTGCATGTCTTTTGTTAAGTGGAAAATATTAAGGCTAGTTATAAAATCTGACATATTTTACAAAAGAAAAATATACCTTCTCATTTTTAATGTTTGACCATACCACTGACTTGAAACTTTTAGGTAAAATCACATTATCTCAATCAAAAAGAAAATGTGTTGAAATCTTTTGCTTCTTACCAAATGAATGATCATTTTAAAAAGCTGTTCATGACTCCTGTTTGTAAATTAGAGACAAAGAGAGAGAGACACCATTCAAAACCATTCAAGTATAAAAGATATGTATCTCTGCTAACCCTGCCAACACCCAAAAGTGGCATAATAATCAAAATGAAGAATACAGGTAAAATAATGTTGCAGAAAGTTTTAAATGATGTGAGAATAATTGCCTAGTACATAAATATTACTTTCTATCAACAGGAGGTTTATTACTCATATTTCTGCTGGAAATATATTATGGCTATAAAACAGGTTTCCTAGCGGGAAAGAAAGTTATATCTAAAAGCAAAGTGGGAGTCTAAAAACACAGGAAGACTGAAAATAGGGAAAACATTTCATATAATTAAAACATAGCTAAAAACGAATGTTTTGGGTGCTCCTAAAGAATTCTAATTTCTCTTTGTTTAATGTTTTCTATGTACCAAGCCAAGTAAAATTATATTATGACCCATCTTTGAGTCTTTGTTATATGACAAATATATATTGGTTTGCTTCTTGCTCTCAGTGAACTTATAATCTAGATGCAGGTGAAAAGAAGTTTCAACAAAAAGCAAAATATCTATTGAATTTGCCTGGCACAGAGTTTAAAAAATATTTAAGAGTGAGAGAGTACAAGAGAAAAATAGAGCTCTAGATTATTTTATTTATAGCAATCTTCCATCCCAGAATTTTTTAGTACGCTTATACTTCTAAATATTCTACATTACTGTTCATAAAATTACATTAGGGACCAGATACGAGGTTCAGAAAAATGTTTACCAAAGGCAAAAAAATAAAAGGCCTAGCTGTGCTGTTCACTTTTATAACCTTCCACAAGTCTCTGGACCTACATTTCATCATCTTTAAAATAATAATTGGGGGCTTCCCTGGTTGCGCAGTGGTTGAGAGTCTGCCTGGCGATGCAGAGGACACGGGTTCGTGCCCCGGTCCGGGAGGATCCTACATGCCGCGGAGCGGCTAGGCCCATGAGCCATGGCTGCTGAGCCTGCGCGTCCGGAGCCTGTGCTCCGCAACGGGAGAGGCCACAACAGTGAGAGGCCCGCGTACCGCAAAAAAAAAAGAAAAAAAAAAAAGAAGAAGAAAATTGTGTTTCATCTTGGGTTCTATCTCTGATGTCTTCATTGGAGTGTTCCTAAAACAGTACTTTAAGGAAGCTAAGGCCTTCCCTAGGATAAATGCAAAAGTATGCTGCTGTTATTAGCACCTGCCATAAATGAAGAAAGCAAAGCTGCTGTACAAAAAAAATACATATTTGCCAAACAAAATGTCTAAGTTGCATATGGCCTAGAAATTCCACGGCTCCATTATGAATAATATAGAACTGCAAAAGTAGTCAGAAATCACTATTACAGGCATGCTCAAGGAAGGTTTCTTATAAGTAATGGAAATTAAGCTGCAACTGAGAATAAATAAAGTTCAGAAGAGAACAAAGACATAAGAGTAACATTGCAAGGGGAGCTTCAAGACAGCGGAAGAGTAAGACGTGGAGATCACCTTCCTCCCGACAAATACATCAGAAATACATCTAAATGTGGAACAACTCCTACAGAACACCTACTGAACGCTGGCAGACCTCAGACCTCCCAAAAGGCAAGGAACTCCCCACGTACCTGGGTAAGGCAAAAGAAAAAAGAAAAAAAAACAGACAAAAGGATAGGGACGGGACCTGCACCAGTGGGAGGGAGCTGCGAAGGAGGAAAGGTTTCCACACACTAGAAGCCCCTTCGTGGGTGGAGACTGTGGGTGGCGGAGCGGGGAAGCTTCGGAGCCACAGAGGAGAGCGCAGCAACAGGGGTGCAGAGGGCAAAGCGGAGAGATTCCCGCACAGAGGATCGGTGCTGACCAGCACTCACCAGCCCAAGATGCTTGTCTGCTCACAAGCCGGGACGGGCGGGGGCTGGGAGCTGAGGCTCGGGCTTCGGAGCTTAGATCCCAGGGAGAGGACTGGGATCAGCGGCGTGAACACAGCCTGAAGGGGTTAGTGCGCCACGACTAGCCGGGAGGGAGTCCGGGAAAAGTCTGGAGCTGCCGAAGAGGCAAGAGACTTTTTCTTGCCTCTTATTTTCCTGGCGCGCGAGGAGAGGGGATTAAGAGCGCTGCTTAAAGGAGCTCCAGAGATGGGCGCGAGCCGCGGCTATCAGCGTGGACCCCAGAGACGGGCATGAGATGCTAAGGCTGCTACTGCAGCCACCAAGAAGCCTGTGTGCAAGCACAGGTCACTATCCACACCCCCGTCCCGGGAGCCTGTGCAGTCCACCAGTGCCAGGGTCCCATAATCCAGGGACAACTTCCCCGGGAGAACACACGGTGTGCCTCTGGCTGGTGAAACTTCACGCCGGCCTCTGCCACCGCAGGCTAGTCCCGCACACCGTACCCCTCCCTCCCCCCAGCCTGAGTGAGCCAGAGACCCCGAATCAGCTGCTCCTTTAACCCCATCCTGTCTGAGCAAAGAAAAGATGCCCTCAGGGGACATACACGCAGAGGCGGGGCCAAATCCAAAGCTGAACCCCAGGAACTGTGTGAACAAAGAAGAGAAAGGGAAATTTCTCCCAGCAGCCTCAGGAGCAGCAGATTAAATCTCCACAATCAATTTGAGGTACCCTGCATCTGTGGAATACCTGAATAGACAACGAATCATCCCAAATTGAGGAGCTGGACTTTGGGAACAATGATATATATTTTTCCCCTTTTTCTCCTTTTGTGAGTGAGTATGTGTATGCTTCTGAGTGTGATCTTGTCTGTATAGCTTTGCTTTTACCATTTGTCCTAGGATTCTGTCTGTCCGTTTTTGTTTTTTTTTGTTTTTCTTTAGTATAGTTTTTAGCACTTGTTATCATTGGTGGATTTGTTTTTTGGCTTGGCTGCTCACTTCTTTCTTTCCTTTTTTAAAATTTTTTTATTAATTAAAATTTTTTTGTTAATTATTATTTTTTATTTTAATAACTTTATTTTATTTTACTTTATTTTATTGTATTTTATTTTATCTTCTACTTTCTTTACTTCCTCCCTTTTATTCCAAGTTGTGTGGATGACAGGCTCTTGGTGGTCCAGTCAGGTGTCAGGGCTGTGCCTCTGAGGTGGGGGAGCCAAGTTCAGGACACTGGTCTAAAAGAGACCTCCCAGCTCCACGTAATATCAAATGGCAAAAATCTCCCAGAGATCTCCATCTCAATGCCAAGACCCAGCTCCATTCAACGACCAGCAAGCTAGAGTGCTGGACACCCTAAGCCAAACAACTAGCAAGACAGGAACACAACCCCATCCATTAGCAGAGAGGCTGCCTAAAATTATAATAAGTCCACAGACAACCCAAAACACACCACCAGATGTGGACCTGCCCACCAGAAAGACAAGATCCAGGCTCATCATCCAGAACACAGGCACTAATCCCCTCCAACAGGAAGCCTACACAACCCACTGAACCAACCATAGCCACTGGGGACAGACACCAAAAATAATGCAGCCTGTGAAAAGGAGACCCCAAACACAGTAAGTTAAGCAAAATGAGAAGACAGAGAAAAACACAGCAGATAAAGGAATAAGGCAAAAACCCACCAGACCTAACAAAGGAAGAGAAAATAGGCAGTCTACCTGAAAAAGAATTCAGAATAATGATAGTAAAGATGATCCAAAATCTTGGAAATAGAATGGAGAAAATACAAGAGACATTAAACCAGGACCTAGGAGAACTAAAGAGCAAAAAAACAGTGATGAACAACAAAATAAATGAAATTAAAAATTCTCTAGAAGGGATCAATAGCAGAATAACTGAGGCAGAAGAATGTATAAGTGGAAGACAAAATAGTGGAAATAACTACTGCAGAGCAGAATAAAGAAAAAAGAATGAAAAGAATTGAGGACAGTCTCAGAGACCTCTGGGACAACATTAAATGCACGAATATTCGAATTATAGGGGTCCCAGAAGAAGAAAGGAAAAAGAAAGGGACTGAGAAAATATTTGAAGAGATTATAGTGGAAAACTTCCCTAATATGGGAAAGGAAATAGTTAATCAACTACAGGAAGCACAGAGAGTCCCATACAGGATAAATCCAAGGAGAAACATGTCAAGACACATATTAATCAAACTATCAAAACTTAAATGTGAAGAAAAAATATTAAAAGCAGCAAGGGAAAAACAACAAATAACACACAAGGGAATCCCCATAAGGTTAACAGCTGATCTTTCAGCAGAAACTCTGCAAGCCAGAAGGGAGTGGCAGGGCACATTTAAAGTGATGAAGGAGAAAAACCTACAACCAAGATTACTCTACCCAGCAAGGATCTCATTCAGATTTGATGGAGAAATTAATACCTTTACAGACAAGTGAAAGTTAGGACAATTCAGCACCACCAGACCAGCTTTACAAAAAATGCTAAAGGAACTTTTATAGGCAGGGAACACAAGAGAAGGAAAAGACCTGCAGTAACAAACCTAAAACAATTAAGAGTATGGTAATAGGAACATACATATCGATAATTACCTTAAATGTAAATGGATTAAATGCTCCAACCAAAAGACATAGACTGGATGAATAGATACAAAAACAAGACACGTATATATGCTGTCTACAAGAGACCCACCTCAGATCTAGGGACACATACAGACTGAAAGTGAGGGGACGGAAAAAGATATTCCATGCAAATGGAAATCAAAAAAAAGCTGGAGTAGCAATTCTCATATCAGACAAAATAGAGTTCAGAACAAAGACTCTTACAAGAGACAAAGAAGGACACTACATAATCATCAAGGGATCAATCCAAGAAGAAGATATAACAACTGTAAATATTTATGCACCCAACATAGGAGCACCTCAATACATAAGGGAAATACTAACAGCCATAAAAGGGGAAATCAACAGTAACACAGTCATAGCAGGGATTTTAACACCCCACTTTCACCAATGGACAGATCATCCAAAATGAAAATAAATAAGGAAACACAAGCTTTAAATGACACATTCAATGAAATGAGCTTAATTGTCATTTATAGGACATTCCATCCAAAAACAACAGAATACACATTCTTCTCAAGTGCTCATGGAACTTACTCCAGGATAGTTCATATCTTGGGTCACAAATCAAGCCTTGGTAAATTTAAGAAAATTGAAATAATATCAAGTATCTTTTCCGACCACAAAGCTATGAAACTAGATAACAATTACAGGAAAAAATCTGTAAAAGGATACAAACACATGGAGGCTAAACAATACACTACTTAATAACCAAGAGATCACTGAAGAAATCAAAGAGGAAATCAAAAAATACCTAGAAACAAATGACAACGAAAACATGATGACCCAAAAACTATGAAATGTAGCAAAAGCCGTTCTAAGAGGGAAGTTTATAGCGATACAATCCTACCTTAAGTAACAAGGAACATCTCAAATAAACAACCTAACCTTACGCCTAAAGCAATTAGAGTAAGAATAACAAGAAAACCCAGAGTTAGCAGAAGGAAAGAAATCATAAAGATCAGATTAGAAATAAATGAAAAAGGAATGAAGGAAACGACAGCAAAGATCTATAAAACTAAAAGCTGGTTCTTTGAGAAAATAAATAAACTTTATAAACATTAGCCAGACTCATCAAGAAAAAAAAGAAGACTCAAATCAATAGAATTAGAAATGAAAAAGGAGAAGTCACAACTGACACTGCAGAAATACAAAGGATCATGAGAGATAACAATATGCCAATAAAATGGACAACCTGGAAGAAATGGACAAATTCTTATAAATGCACAACCTTTTGAGAGTGAAACAGGATGAAATGGAAGATATGAACAGACCAATCACAAGCACTGAAATTGAAACTGTGATTAAAAATCTTCCAACAAACAAAAGCCCAGGACCAGGTGGCTTCACAGGCGAATTCTATCAAACATTTAGAAAGAGCTAACATCTATCCTTCTCAAACTCTTCCAAAATATACCAGAGGGAGGAACACTCCCAAACTCATTCTACAAGGCCACCATCACCCTGATACCAAAACCAGACAAAGATGTCACAAAGAAAGAAAACTACAGGCCGATATCACTGATGAATATAGATGCAAAAATCCTCAACAAAATACTAGCAAACAGAATCCAACAGCACATTAAAAGGATCATACACCATAATCAAGTGGGGTTTATCCCAGGAATGCAAGGATTCTTCAATAAACACAAACCAATCAATGTGATAAACTATACTAACAAATTGAAGGAGAAAAACCATATGATCATCTCAATAGATGCAGAGAAAACTTTTGACAAAATTCAACACCCATTTATGATAAAAAACCCTCCAGAAAGTAGGCATAGAGGGAACTTAACTCAACATAATAAAGGCCATATATGACAAACCCATAGCTAACCACGTCACAATGGTGAAAAACTGAAACCACGTCCACTAAGATCAGGAAAAATAAAAGGTTGCCGACTGTCACCACTATAATTCAACATAGTTTTGGAAGTTTTAGCCACAACAATTAGAGAAGAAGAAGACATAAAAGGAATCCAAATCGTTAAAGAAGAAGTAAAGCTGTCACTGTTTGCAGATGACATGATACTATACATAGAGAATCCTAAAGATGCTACATACCAGAAAACTACTAGAGCTAATCAATTAATTTGCTAAAGTAGCAGGATACAAAATTAATGCACAGAAATCTCTTGCATTCCTATATACTAATGATGAAAAATCTGAAAGTAAAATCAAGAAAACACTCCCACTTACCATTGCAGCAAAAGTAATAAAATTTCTAGGAATAAACCTACCTAAGGGGACAAAAGACCTGTATGCAGAAAATTATAAGACACTGATGAAAAAAATTAAAGATGATACAAATAGATGGAGAGATATACCATGTTCTTGGATTGGAAGAATCAGCATTGTGAAAATGACTCTACTACCCAAAGCAATCTATATATTCAATGCAATCCCTATCAAACTACCACTGGCATTTTTCACAGAACTAGAACAAATAATTTCACAATTTGTATGGAAATACTAAAGTCCCCGACTAGCCATATCAATCTTGAGAAAGAAAAACGGGGCTGGAGGAATCAGGCTCCCTGACTTCAGACTGTACTACAAAGCTACAGTAATCAAGACAGTATGGTATGGACACAAAAACAGAAATATAGATCAATGGAACAGCATAGAAAGCCCAGAGATAAACCCACACACATATGGTCACCTTATCTTTGATGAAGGAGGCAAGAGTATACAATGGAGAAAATACAGCCTCTTCAATAAGTGGTGCTGGGACAATTGGACAGCTACATGTAAAAGAATGAAATTAGAACATTCCCTAACACCATATACAAAAATAAACTCAAAATGGATTAAAGAACTAAATGTAAGGCCAGACACTGTCAAACTCTTAGGGGAAAACATAGGCAGAACACTCTATGACATAAATCACAGAAAGATTATTTTTGACCCACCTCCTAGAGAAATGGAAATAAAAACAAAAACAAACAAATGGGACCTAATGAAACTTCAAAGCTTTTGCACAGCAAAGGAAACTATAAACAAGACCAAAAGACAACCCACAGAATGGGAGAAAATATTTGCAAATGAAGCAACTGACAAAGGATTAATATCCAAAATTTACAAGCAGCTCATGCAGCTCAATATCATAAAAACAAACAACCCAATCCAAAAATGGGCAGAAGACCTAAATAGACATTTCTCCAAAGAAGATATACAGACTGCCAACAAACACATGAAAGAATGCTCAACATCATTACTCATTAGAGAAATGCAAATCAAAACTACAAGGAAATATAATCTCACACCAGTCAGAATGGCCATCATCAAAAAATCTAGAAACAATAAATGCTGGAGAGGGTGTGGAGAAAAGGGAACCCTCTTGCACTGTTGGTGGGAATGTAAATTGATACAGCCACAATGGAGAACAGTATGGAGGTCCCTTAAAAAACTACAAATAGAACTACCATATGACCCAGCAATCCCACTACTGGGCATATACCCTGAGCAAACCATAATTCAAAAAGAGTCATGTACCAATATGTTCACTGCTGCTCTATTTACAATATCCAGGACATGGAAGCAACCTAAGTGTCCATCAACAGTTGAATGGATAAAGAAGATGTGGCACATATATACAATGGAATATTACTCAGCCATAAAAAGAAACAAAATTGAGTTATTTGTAGTGTGGTGGATGGACCTAGAGTCTGTCATACAGAGTGAAGTAAGTCAGAAAGAGAAAGACAAATACCGTATGCTAACACATATGTATGGAATCTAAGAAAAAAAATAAAAGTCATGAAGTACCTAGGGGTAAGACGGTAGTAAAGACAAAGACCTACTAGAGCATGGACTTGAGGATATGGGGAGGGGGAAGGGTAAGCTATGACAAAGTGAGAGAGTGGCATGGACATATATACACTACCAAATATAAAATAGATAGCTAGTGGGAAGCAGCCGCATAGCAGAGGGACATCAACTAGGTGGTTTGTGATCACCTAGAGAGGTGGGATAGGGAGGGTGGGAGGGAGGGAGATGCAAGAGGGAAGAGATATGGAAACATATGTATAACTGATTCACTTTGTTATAAAGCAGAAACTAACACACTATTGTAAAACAATTTTACTCCAATAAAGATGTTAAAAAAATAATTTAAAAAATTAAATTAAATTAAATTAAATTAAAAAAGAAAGCTTAAGAAGTGCTGAATGAACATTTACATTCAAAGTTCATTGTAGATAGTATTTAAGGTTCTGAAGAACCTTTGCCTACATTCAAATACTATTTATACTAGTTCTCTGGCCTTGAATTTGTCTATGCCTTAGTTTACTCATCAAGAAAAAATAAGAAAATAGTAGTACTTATCCTAGAATAAATGGATTAAATAAGAAAAGAGGCTTAAATGAGATAATAACCACTTTATTAATGTTGTTTTCTGTAGAAAATCAGTACAAGTTGAATATATAATGGAGTATTTTTAAAATCTATCTAAATAATGACATTTTATCCCAGTTATTTTGTGTTCATCACATTCTGTATTCTTGAACAGTGGATATTAATAGCTTTACTTCAGAAACTCTGCATATTATAATGATTCTTGTAATGGTGAGGTTGCAAATCACTAAACATTTTTTCACTTGTAGATATAATTTATTTCAAGCAAAAAATAAGCATGAAGGGAGGATAATTATTAGCTGAAAAAATTTTTAGATAATTAAGGATAAAAAGAAAATTAAACTGAGAAAATTTAATAAAAAATGTCCATGTTCAAAAGGAAATCCCCTTTGTTGCATTATATCCACCAATTAGACATTTATTTGTAAGAAAGTAAAATGTGTTAGTTCACTGTCCAGGTACTAGACACAAATACATAGTGGGAGCCAATCCCAGTTGAATTATCCTTTCAGCAGCATTAAGTTACCCTACTTCTCAAATCTCAATTTCAAACTTCTCTTTCTATAACCATAATCTCTTTCTCACCATAATCTCCTATCATTCAATTATCTCATTCAGTCATTCTATACATACTTTTCTGCCTTCTTCTACCTTACTCTTCATTGATTATTATTGTTACCCAATTTACTAGCCTTCTTCCATCTTTTTCCCATTACAGAGGAAACTTCATATATTTTTTGATTTTTTTATTCTTCCATTACATACTTCTGGTCAAATCTTAAGCTAAGATCAACCTTACTGACCATGGTTTTAACCTCCAAAACTCAGGCTTCAGGGAAAAACCACACAACCATACATGTTAGTGCCAATACACTTTATGCTTAAACTTCAACTGGGTCTTTGATGTAAACTGTCTCCTTTATTAATCCTCACATTTCATACTTTCTATATCTTCTCAAATCCCTATGCCATCATTTCACTACCAGCCTTACATGTAACAGTTGATCAAATCTTTCACTTAACAAATAAAGATAGTAGACATGAGAAGGAAAACTGTAGAACTTCAATCCATAGAATTTTCCTATCTATTGCTTCCCCGTGTCATTTCCATGTATTTTCTATGGCTACTTTTATCTAGAATGTACTCATTACATCATTGCAATTCTTCCTTCAAAATTGAAGTTAGATACCATCTCCTTGGGGGGCGTACTAACTTTGAAATTATTGTCCCAATTTTGAATTTCCATAAAATCCTGTTCTGATGGGTAACCCTATCAAAGAACTTGCCAATTGTGTGTGCATATGTATATATTTGCTTTTGATCCCCTATCCTTCACTAGTCTATATCCACCTTGAGGGCAAAAATTACAGTTTTCTTTCTCTGGAGCTTAGCACGATATCTTCCATATACTAGATACTCAAGCAATATTTGTTGATTGAATGAGTGAATGAATAAATTTTGCTTTGTGAAGATTCTTGATTCTCCCATATCTTAGACAAGTTAAATGCTCTGATGACTATTATTTATATATAATGTTCTGTTCCTTCTCTTCCTTCAGAGTATTCTCAAAATCCTTGCTACTTAAAATCTGGTCTTCACATCCTTAATGACATTATCTGGGAGCTTATTATAATTCCAGAACACCAGCCTCCACCCTATACTTATTGACTGAATTGCATTTTAATAGAAGTGACTCATACACACATTAAATATTGAAAAACATTGCTCCAAAATATGTTTAGTAATCGAAGTCACTTGGGAATACCTGTCAAACAGGAAGCTTATGAGAGAGTTGAATGAAAAGCCAAAGCATTTGCTGACAGACCATTATACAATAACAAATATTATTCTCCAATATCAGGTACTAGTCATTAATTCATTTAGTCAATGAATATTTCCCAGAACAAACAATGTGCTAGAAACAGTTCTAGGCATTGTGTTAAGAACTGAAAATGAGAGAATGTAATAAAACAAAGTCTGGGAACTCACAACACAGTAGGCTATTCCTTTTCTTTAGAAAACCTCTTCAACTGTTTAGGACTGTTGTAGAGAAGTCATAGTTAAATTAACTGGATAAAGAGGCCCTTTTAATTTCAATATGAATTATTGAAGGTGGTGGGGGTTGAAGGAAGAGAAAAGATATCTCTTCATAATACCAGTTGTGATAGTTAGCTTTATGTATCAACTTGACTGGGCCACAGGATGCCTTAATATTCAGTTAAACATTACTCCGAGTATGTCTGTGAGGGTGTTTCTGGATAAGATTAACATTTTTGTCAGTAAACTGAGTAAAGCAGGTTGCCCTTCCCTATGTGGATGGGTCGTTTCTAATCTACCGGAGGCCTGAATAGAACAAAAAAGGATGGGTAAGGGATAATTTATTCTCTGCCCAAGTGTGTTTGAGCCAGGACATTGATCTTCTGCCTTCAGATTAAGACTCACTGTAATTTTATCATGTGCTCTCCTGGGTCTCCAGCTTGCCAAGTGCAGATAGTAGAACTTCTCAGCCTCCATAAGAACTGCATAAGCCAATTATATATATATGGAATATATGGTTAC
This sequence comes from Leucopleurus acutus, assembly GCF_964270905.1. Taxonomy (NCBI): domain Eukaryota; kingdom Metazoa; phylum Chordata; class Mammalia; order Artiodactyla; family Delphinidae; genus Leucopleurus; species Leucopleurus acutus. Next base: position 130,867,101 of record NC_139143.1, read on the forward strand.
ATATATGAAATATGGATTCTGTTTTTTTGGAGAACCCAGATAATATACCAGGTAAGTATGGTTAGGTTGTTTTCACAGAGAATATTGGATGTAGGAGAATCAAAATTGGTAAGTTAAATCATTTGACAACCATCTGAATGAAATTAAAATATGAGGACCACTTCTTTTGAGTTCTTTCACTTGTCATGCATCACCATAATAGAGAAATTCATGATGAGCTGGACAAAGAAGACTTTAGAATCAACAAACAATGTTGATGACATTTGTACAGACAGCTCAAATCTGCACTAATATTGTAGCCACTAATTTTAGATTAATATTTAAATTAATAAAAATTACTAAATAAAAAATTCAATTTCTCAGTCACACTAACCACATTTCAAATTATCTATAGCCATATATGACAAGTAGCTATCCTACTGAACAGTAGAGATATAGAACATTTCCATCATTGTGGTAAATTCTGTGACAGTATTGATCTAAAACATCAAGGGGACCATGAGTACCAACAGCTTTCTTTGAAAATATGGTTTGGCTTCAAATCTTAAGGATAAAAATAAGTCCCCCCAAATTTATCTTGGCATGTCTATATAGAGAAAGTAAAGTATCTTCAAATGATTTTGGCTTCAAATGTAAAAAAAAAAAAAGCAAATCATGTAATTTAAATTAAACTGCTTTTTGGTGTCTCAGTTTTTCCTTACCAATCGCCCACATATTGACACCATTTTTTTCACAATTTTATCGAAGGTGATGGGAGGATTAAATTAGAATTATAAATATAACATTCACTTACTTACTTAAACTTATGTAAGTGCCATAAGTTTATCAATAATTCTTGATAATTGTTCTAGAATTCTTTAAATAGGATGAATCATTTTTTAATAATGATAGTTCTTGTATTTTTTTTTTTTTGCGGTGGGCGGGGCCTCTTACTGTCGTGGCCTCTCCTGTTGCGGAGCACAGGCTCAGCGGCCATGGCTCACGGGCCTAGCCGCTCCGCGGGCATGCGGGATCTTCCCGGACCGGGGCACGAACCCTTGTCCCCTGCATCGGCAGGCGGACTCTCAACCACTGCGCCACCAGGGAAGCCCTAGTTCTTGTATTTTAATGAATGAAAACGTAATGTCAGTTCTGTCTCACCTCTTTTATTGCTCCACTAATGCAAATATTAGAAAGTATCACCTTTGAGCTTCAAGGCTTATAAAGTAAATTATAGAATTTGGACACAGAAAATATAAAGGTCAAGTTGTGTTAATTAATTATAATTTGGGGAGGGAAGTTTAAGAGTTCTTTCTTAACTATAGCATATATTCTGACCTAAATTTTGGAAGACATGAAAGAAAATCCTATGTGGACTCTTTAAACTCTTTATAATTTTTTTCTGCAGTGATATTTTCAACAAATTCTGATGTTTTATTTAGAAATACTGCATGATGCTAAGCAGGGAAATGTTTTCTAACTGAAGAATCATTTCTTTATTTATGTATACAATCATGATCAGTCATTGGAACTTTATTTTTAAAAAATGCAAGTCAATTCAATGGAGTGTTATTTATTCTGTTGCTTTGAGTAAGGACAGATATCGACAATCTCAAATTCTTTATATTTCTGATGAAGAATGAACTATAATTGTTAATAATTTCTTAGTAGAGTCTATACTCAAAGGCTCTTTTTTCATTGCAGTTTATCAGAATCCTCTATGTAAATTTTAGACCACAAGCTTTCCACTTATCTATTATGCAAAGCACAGTTGTATTCTTAGAGCCATTCATTATAGATTTATTACCACTGGCCTCTATTTGTCTAGACACTTAAATACCTATGCCTTCTTATGCTGTATTTCTCAAGAACTCATTACATTTCTTTTATTTGTTTGGCACATTGATCTCAGCTCTGGTCCTCATTTCCAGGTTCTGGCCTTTTAATACCCAATTTAGCTACAGCAGAAAGAAGACTGACAACTTTCATTTAACTGTCAGGTCCTTCTGGGGTCCACTAGCTGCAATAAAATGACTCTACATTGTATTTAACGAACCATGAAGATACTGAGACCAATTAAAAAAAAAAGTTTTCATGCCCTTAGAGCTAGAGACTGGTCTCATCTTCTATTAAGGCTGTTTAACAGCCCACAGCAACTGCCAGACAAGGGGGAAAAGGTGAAATGGCTATGTAACTGAGCTACTCACCTCCCATAATGAAGCACCTGTTCAAAAAATATAGAGTGATCTCTCCTTCAGAGGAACTCACAAGACAGAGGTGAGCCAAGTAGTGAAATAAAGACTCAATTAAATAAAATCTGTTCTGAATGGAATAGAGGAAAGTAGGTTAGAAAGAAATAAGAAAATTAAAGGAAGTATTTCAGCAATTTAAATATTGTTCATTAGTGAGAATGAAAAGAAGTACACAGCTTACCTACTCTTACAGCAATTAGGTTCCACGCAATTTGGCAAGAATAATATTAAGCAGTAGATGAATCTTCTGTTTGTTTTGTATACACAATAAACTTCCTGTATCATTTCTACATAATATTGGAGTTTGATCTCTCTCCCAAGAATTATATTCTCCTCCCTGTGTTTGGACATAATGCCTATCAGTTTAAAGGAAAGAAAAGAACTTTAGTAAGAAAGCAGTTAGGATGGTTAGGCTTTATAAACACAGATATACTCATTTTCCCAGAAAGACTTTTAACATCTCAGATTCATTTCAGATTTTATGGTTTTGTCCAGTTCACCTTAAAGCTAAAGTAAAGAGTTCATTGATTTTCTTACACAAAAATATGAAAGAAAGAATTAATATATATTCAGTTTATATGTTTTAATAGATAAACCAGTAAATGATAACAAGTAACACTATGGTATCCACAGTCCTAAAAAAAATTGCCACATTGGCCTACTTCAGTACCTAAATTTCACTATTTACAGGTTTGATTCTTGGGATTATGAAAGTAAGTTTCTGAACATCTGTTAAGATGTTGCTACTTTCAGGGAATAAAGCTCATTAGATTGAAGGTATTTTTTTTTAAATTGGGGTATAGTTGCTTTACAATGTTGTGTTAGTTTCTGCTGTACAACAAAGTGAATCAGCTATGTGTATACATATATCCCCTTCCCCTTGGACCTCCCTCTCACACATCCCCCATCCCACCCATCTAGGTGATCACAGAGCACCAAGCTGAGCTCCCTGTGCTATACAACAGGTTCCTACTAACTATCTGTTTTACACATAGTAGTGTATATATGTCAATCTCCCAATTCATCCCAACCCCCTTCCCCCCACCCCTGTGTCCACATGTCCATTCTCTACATCTGTGTCTCTATTCCTGCCCTCCAAATAGGTTCATCTGTACCACATAAGGGTATTTTACAGAAATAGATTTCAGAAAATTATGGTAGATCTTATGTAGAAAACAGAGGTAGGCTATAGAGGGAATATGAAAGCAGGGCCAACATTGACATAGCAACTGGAAGCTGGATGGACTTCTGCTCATAATTGACCCCTTAGCTGGGTATCATGATACAGGGAACAATCTACACAAGCTAGAACCTAAGGGGTGACCCCACGTGAAGGGATTCGTTTAGAGCCTGAAGTGCTTCAGAATAGGTGAAACCTGAGTAGAAGTGCTGCAAATGGAGCCATGAGGTTGTCAGGCCTTACCGCCGACAGGAAATTGATATTAAAAATTATCTTCCTCAGTAAAAGGTGGAAGGATAAATGAGAGAACTAATTTGGTAAATAAGAAGCTATCAAAGGTTGATTTTATTTCTTTGCTTTTTGTTTGAGTCTATGTCACAATTTTGCCCTGGGCTCACCCTATGGATGTGTGTTCCCTTCCAGTGGAGTTTTCACTAGGGAGATTTATTTAGGAGAGCTTTAAAGCACACTGGCTCCTTCAAAATGATAGTATGCAGAGGATGCAGAGCATATAAATACTAACAATAGCTTGTTATTAGGTTGAGTAAATGCATTTTAATCAAACCAAACTTTTCATTTTTCTCTTTATGAAAGTATCTTTGAAGCATCTGCACTTAGCTTGCCAAAACAAATGCAAAACATCTATTTTACTTATAAGGAAACATCAATGCTTGTGGCTACATACATCTCTCTATTTGTATTATAACTTTACATTAAGGGAACTTTCCTTGGAGGATGAGAATTGACTATAGCTTAAAAAAAAATGAAAGGCATTTTGTAGATTTGTATGGCATATGCCTGACCTTTTAAATATGTATCCAGAGATTTTGTGGGTTATGCTGCTTATGACATGTCTGTCGTAAAAGTTAAGCCTGACTGGTACCTTAATGAAGAGATTTGACCCAAAATTCAGATGCCCATCTAAAAATGCAGTGTATTTAAAATATCCCTTTAGCTCTTGGCTTGAATAATAATAAATGTTTGTTTTATTGGCCTCTAGCTATATAAATACAGTCAATGTTATCTGCCCTTTAAAATTCTTAACAAGAAAATCATTCGCCTAATTTATACTGAAGCATTGTACAATGGACTTAGTATATAATCAACTTCTAACTCCACAATAAATAGCTACTATGTATTCATAAGAAGTTATTATTAATCATCAGCTTCTTATAATGGCTCTGCTTATGTCTTTCTAACAACTTCACTCTGTCAATGAAGTTATTGTGGACTGAGCTAAGAATTTCATTAAGTGCCTGTTTTTTAGAAGGAACACTTTTGTGAAGAACGTGCAGACATATGCACGTAGGCAATATATAATTGTCTTATTATTTCATTGCCATAATTCTATTTCAGAGCTGGTTTTAGATATCCATCTTTAAAATTAACCACATTAGAGAAAGCTTGAGATTCACTCCCTTTTAAAGTGCATCAAACTATCATATAAAATAGAAAAGACTTATCAGAACACTAATTCTGCTTTAATTTGAGTCTCAGTCTTTATCCTTTCAGTTGTATCCAAGCATCTAAATTGAAGGGAAAGTTCTGCATGCCAACCAATGCATTTTTACCCAGTGAATTAAAAAAGCCAATGGAGATAAGATTTTAAAAGAAAAATTAAGTCATGTATTTTAATGGAGTAAATTTGGACAAGCACAAATAATTTCATTCCATTGATTTAAGTCATATCATTTGGTAAATATTGAAAGGCCACTCTGAAATAACTTCATATATATGTACTAAGGGCCAACTCTGTATTCAATATCCTGCTACATACTGTATGAAGGATGGTAAAATATATTTTCTAGACTGTTCCTCAAAAAATATGGACACAAAACTGATTTTAAATTATAAGTGACTAGATAACATACAAGTAAGTTTCTATTTAATTCCTAAATTTAGAAGTGAATCCATTATTATGAGAGTTTGAAGAAAGAAAATATCACTAGGTCTGGAGTTATTAGGAATAGTAGATATAGGGGGTAGATGACCATTGATTAGTTAAAATATTTGGATGAATAGAAAGAAAAGGCCTGACCAAAATCAGAGATTCAGAAGTGCTGTGAGGAAATTGGCCAAGTCTGCAAGCAGTTAAGCAGTTACAGGCTTGTACTAGGAAATTGTGAGAAATGTGACACAAATGGGAAGGAGAGCCCTCACCCTACCAAAAAGAAAGAAAGAAAAAATTATTGAGAGAGAGACAGAGAGACAGAAATGAAGAAAAAGAATTAAAGACTAAATTCTCTACTAATTCATTCATAGCCTAATTAAAAAATTAAACTTTTAAAAAATTAGAATGAAAGACACTAGTAAGAAAATACATAAGTTCTCCTTAGGTTCTCTTTTACTTCTAACAATACATTATTTGGGTTATTTTTCTGTCTTTCCAATGATATCACTGTTTCTATATTTCTTCTCTAATAAACTGTGTAGTTTTTTTTCAAAACTTAATTTTTAATACTGGTGGGTTTTTTTATTTGTACTTACATTTTCTTTCTGAGACAATCCAATGATTCACATTCTTTAAATATCCATTTCTACTCTTTTTTATATGAATGTCTATTTTTTTCTAATATATGATTCTCTAATTCTTCAACTTCACTTCAAGCGCTAATCTAAATGCCTCTTCAATGGGTGTTTTTTTGTTTGTTTGTTTGTTTGTTTTGCGGTATGCGAGCCTCTCACTGTTGTGGCCTCTCCCATTGCGGAGCACAGGCTCCGGACGCGCAGGCTCAGCGGCCATGGCTCACGGGCCCAGCCGCTCCGTGGCATGTGGGATCTTCCCGGACCGGGGCACGAACCCGCGTCCCCTGCATCGGCAGGCGGACTCTCAACCACTGCGCCACCAGGGAAGCCCCAATGGGTGTTTTTGATTGAGTAGAATGCTGCCATTTGAATAGGCTATCACTGTCTCTAATTCATCAGGTATAAAATGAAAATTATTTTATTTCCACAACACTATTCAATAGCTCAACTTCTTTTTATTTTTGTCAAATTCTTTGACATATTATTTTTCTTTCCTATTTGTATTTATTGAATCATATTTTCCTATACATTGTGTCAGCAATGGATTTAGTATACTCATCCTTGTCTAGGCTTGCCCAACACTAGTCCTATGCCCACAACCATGCACACTCACAATATCATATATAATAACAGAAATATTACACTTCCTTAAAATGTTCTAAACAAATTTCTTATCAAAAAAGGACAATATGGAAACAAAAGAGCAACACTTTGTAAAGATAATTGTATCATGTCAATTTGATTACAAATTGCAATGAAGTGAACAGATTTGATGAAGTTAAAGCCCATTAGTTATATTCAAATAGACTGCCAATTAGAGACACTCCTAAACTTTCAACACAATTGAATGACTAATTTCTTTTACACTTTGGAAAATATTTTGGTACCCTTTCAAATTTTGGTATCAACACTTTCGACATACAATTCTTAAAGATAGCTAAATAATGGGTCAATCATAGTCAATATTACAGAATATTTCAAAATATGGAAATATTACATCATGATCAAAGACTCTTGTTTGTGCGCTTACAGAAAATCAATTTTCCAATTTTTACTGCACTGTTTTGTGGACATTCCTACATACTTGGCAATGCGCTGTCAAGGAAACTGAGGTGTGATAGTCATCCAGATTTGGCTTACCTCATCTTCATTCCCTCTTGCAGGTAGCAATTGCAAATGACCATTTGTAAACACTAATTCTTGGATTTTTATTTTATTTTACATAAAAGTAGTTGGTTCTTGTAGTATGTCCAAAATTCTCAATGTTTTCGAATCTAAATTAGGGTCCTTGCTTAAAGAAAATTGTTATGATTAACGGCTTTTATGAAAGCAGGAGGAGTTTTTAGAAATCAATGTTGTATGTAAAAGGAAAACAAAGCAAAACAAAATTATAATTTTTATCCTTCCCTGTCATGCTTTTTGTCAATAAGTCTATCTAAATGGCACCTTTATAGAAAGAACTTTACTGTTTGTGACTGTGTAAACACTCTGGAGATTAAGAATTATCAATCTACTTTGAAAGTGAAAGTGGAAATTTATCTTAAATTTGCTGTAAATCAAGCACTACAGAAACTCAATATGGTGCAAGCCATTGAAAGTTCTCAAACTCAAGACAAAAGTGTGGCATATTATCCATTTTTCTCACAGGGTCAAAAGTGTAGTAACAAGATTCCATTGTTTTCCCCAAGAGAAAAAGTTAAAGTGGAAGGTGAACACTGAAAGTATTAGTAATATGATAGATTGGTCCAAGAGCAGAGAAAAGATTTGATAGTAAAGAGTTGAACTGAAACCACCAAAGAACAGTTCATCAGAGTTATATGGTTTGATTCTCATGGTCATTCAGATCTTTCTCATGTTTTCATACATGTTGGAAACAAATATGTGCCTAACCTGAGTCCCTATTTTCTATTACCTTGGATATGTTCTCTCTTAGGAAAGTTAACTGTACTTAATTCACAAATTAATATCCATTATTTAGCCTTTAAAGCTTAATGTATTTGGGCAATGTATACTACTTTATAATGTAAGACACTCTATGAGATAAATAAGTTCTTGTTATTACACAAACCAACAAAGCAGTGATGAGTGAGTTTGAGCCCCCAAAGAAATCTGCAAACCTCTTTGCCAGATGTGCACAGTGAATAAATCATATTATATTTTCATCAAAGGACTGGGAAATCCTTAGCAATGAACAGATGCTTGGCAGTTTATACTGCTCATTAGGAAACAATGGTTAATGCTCCAGCTGGAAGAGTAGCCAGTTGAACAATATGACTTACTACAATGTGTGAATAATGCATCTTTCAAATAAAACAAACAATGCACATCCTTTTTAGCTAGAGGCATAGCTCTCCAATCAATAAAATAAGGCTCTAAGCATTAAAATAAGATTTAGCAAACATTTTTATTCTAAAGTAATTTAAAATTAAAAATATGAAATAGAAAATCAAGGCTATAAAAAAGTGATTAGAGAGTGTAGCATTTCTGTTAATGGATTCTCGTTTCAACATTTTCCATATTTATAAACAGGTAGAGTATTGTGAAATTATTTCAAACATGTAACAGGAGACTCTGGAAAAGTATTCATTGTTTATTTCTAAATAAAAGAGACTAGAGTAATACTCTACAGATGAACAAAGTTAGATTAATTTTTAGATAATTTTTTGACATATCCCAGAGACTCACTCCCATATTGCCCTTGGTGAACATGCTTTGTTTACACATAATTAACTGCCTTCAAAGTAAAAGATTAACAAAAATGCAAAGAACTCCTTAGTCAAAACACATTGATTTATTAATCTCTATGACCCCTCCTATGCTTACCCTTGTACAAGCATTACTATAATCAGTATCACATACTACTTTGTATTCTATTTTGTTCATTTTCCAATTACATACATCTTCTTGTACTATGCTCTGATAGATATTTAACATTTTAAAATAATTATATTATCCCTAAAATATATTAATAGTTACTAGCAGTCCAGGCAGTTATCTCTAAATCTTTCTTGTCTCTTACCCATGACACATCAATCTATCACTAAAGTTTTTTTTTTATTATTTTACTTCTTACATAGCTCTCTCAGATGGACCTTGTATTGTTCATCCCACTCCCCATTGTCCTTCATTTAAGCTCACCATCACCTCTCACTGAGAGCTCCTTATCTGTTTTTTGTTTATTTGTTTTCAGTTTCAGTCAAATTCCCTCAAATCCATCCCTTGCTCAGCTACTAGAGGGACTGCCTATTTCATAACATATAAAAGTTCACAGACTGTAAACCATAATGTTATTATGAAGAACCAAGAAAGTGAAAAACATGCTGCCAATTAAATAACAATACAATATATTCTAATCAGCAAGAATGTTTATACCTACTGTGATATTTTAAACTTATTTATACATATATTTTTATCATGATGCACTCTTGTGTAGAAAAATATGTGCAAAAACAATTGGTTACAGAATTTCTAAATCATCTTCACATTTATAATCCAACTCTTCTGAGTCAAATTTCAGTTCATAGCTTTTGAATTGGTGCATTTCCATTCAGTATTTTTGCCTGTGCTATCCAGAGCACTGATAGTAGAGTGCTAAAATCTTAAACACTTAATTGAATTTTTTATGTGTCTATATTAAAACCTGTGGGGAGGTACATCATTTTTGAAAATTCTTGTAGGCGAAAACTAAGCAAATGTTGTCAAAAAACCCTGCTACTCTAAATCCAGTGAGTGAACCTGGGAATTAGATTATTTTCTTGAGATAGTTCTTGCCAATCCCATTTCCTGGACTAGATTTGCCATTTCCCTCCCATTTTCCCAGGCCACTGTTGGGACTTTTATTGCAGTTGATTATAAATCTCTGGTTTCTGTAATACAGTTGGGAAAATATAATAGCTTTTTTTCATGCAAAGCATGACTAGTTCCAAGAACCAGTACACAAACTTTTATAATTTAACACTTTAAGTATGAGACTAGTTCTTTTGTATATCATAGGCCTACAAAAGATTTCCATAAACAGTATCACCCTGTTTTGTAAAATTTCATATCTCTGTTTTGAGAAGACAAATACCATGTGCCCAATATTAATGGAAATTATAAGTCAATACATAAGTTACTTTGGTTAAAATGAACTATTTTAAAGAGTTTATGTATCCCCCATATTCTAAAAGTTAAAAATAGTATCATATTTGATTAACGATATGTTTAAGCCTTATTATGCATTATAGTCAATTTTCTTCCTTCCTTCTCTCCCTTATTAATTTCATTGGTAAATTAAAATAGTAGCAACTATCTTAATCTGAATCTTTTCATGTCAAACATATACTTTGTAAGTGAAATAAACAGAGTAAGTGTTACCTGGTAAATTAATAAATTATTAAATTTAACTTCCATAGTTAAACAAATACAGCATTCACACCAATGATGATGAAACTAGCATAGTTTCTACCTAGATTGTTCATTTTTAAAATGCTGACTTTGATATACAATAGCATGTACTTAATTACCTTTAAAGACAAAGTTCTTTTTAACAGCCGATGTGGTTAAAATTAATAAAAATGTTTGCAAATATCATTAGTTGGTAATTCTCAAGACAGAGAAGTTAAGAATAGTATCATATTCAATCAAATATTAAATGTAAACCTAAGACTGCAATTTATTATTGAATTAAAATATGAAAATTGTTTTCACTACAAATGACTTGCCAGTTCTTTTCTTGGCCTAACTCAGAAAGGGATAAGAATTATTTAAACAATTTGAGTAGGTGTTTGGCACTTTAATACCTGGTGAAGATTTATCTGACATAAATATACAAAATAAGTTAAATGGAAAGGAATTTGGAATCACAAATGTAAATAAAGATATCCAAGATACAATAAATGTTAAAAATAATGAGGGGCTACAAACTAGAGTCTAGCAAGCAAAATTATATATTATATACATAAATTGTATATCATATAATAAATAATATATAAATATTGGTAACTGGAAGATATGAATATAAATTCAAGTAAAGATATTTGACTATAAAGTAACATTAGAAGCTTAATGTTTGATTTTGGTTGTTTGTGTAAATTGTAAAATTAGAGAAGTTGGAATTAGTTCTGTTTAGGAAAAGGATTGCTTCTATTATCTATTTATTCAACATTTATCTTTTAATAGTGTAATATTTATAATTTTATTTCACAAATGTTTATGTACTAAGTGCTAGGAATTAAAAAATGAATAAGATACCTAAGTAGAAATTTTTAACAGATAAGACAAGGGTTATGGAAATAAAGATTTGAAGGTGGGGATCTGAAAATAGGAAGAAAGCTAGGCTAACCAAATGATAAATAAAGATAAAAGGAAAGCCAAGAGAAAATGCTGAAATACAGAAGACAACAGTAAACATAGAAATAAAAACCCCTGCTTTTGGCAAAGTATAGGCTCTACAACATAATAATAGTGTAACCATTCTGAGTCTGAATAAATACATAAAATGGATCAGATAATAATGAAGTTGTCTGAGACTCAAACTAGGTATTCCACTAAAGTGTTAAGCATAGTGTCCAGAAAGTAAATTCTCAGAAATTATTAGGTTAATTTTACAGAGGCTTATTTCAGGAAAGCAGTTATGAAAAAGTCAAGTCTGATTTTCTTACATATTAGATTATTTTTAAACATCTTAAAATACTCAAAAATTGTACTTATTACTAGTGACATTGCCGATGAGTCAGATGTTTTATATGAAACTTATACAGGCATAAAAGTCTTTGATAATGTGTCATAAGACTGGTTTAATATGCAGAATAGATTAGAATGGTTTAATACACAGAATTGAACTCTTAGTGACTGATAGTATTAAACCAGATAGTTGTTATGGTTTTACCATCTCAGAATAATAAAAAAATTGGAGAAATATAAATCAAAATCAGCAAATCTAAAATTCATCTTGATATATTTCTGTAGGATTTTATTAGTATTAAGATCTTGACTCTGTAGCCAAAGTAACTTGCTTTGATAGTTTGGGTATTCCATTCTGACTCAAGGGTATTAATAGTCAAACTATAGGTAATAAATGTTTGCACACATATTCTTCCCAATTTAGAACTTATATAAAAAAACATTAGTTTACAATTCCACCTCCACAACTCCACCTACAATGACTCAATAGCCTAGGTATGCTCGTTATTTCCCCACCATTAGGACATAATTCTCTCTAGATCTTGGAAATTCTGTTTTATCTCCCACAACTTCTCTGTCAAATTTTATTTTCAAAATACTTAAAAAGAAACCCAACTGAGCTATATTAATGACTTAAACTGTTAGGTGGTATTAAGATTTAAGATTTGTACTAAAGTTCCTCCATTTCCTATTACTTGAAAAAAACACCTATCAATCATTCTTTTTATTGTTTCCATTTAAAAAGAAAAAAAAAGAGAAAAAAGGAAGTAACCACCCTATATTTAAACTAGCTTAAATTATAAGTTCTTTGACAGATGCCAAAAGTTAAAATTTAAGGATGGTATGTCAGCCTTCTTCAATTTTGTGTTTTGCCATTTATAAATGATAGTCATGACATATCCAATGAGTATGCCCTTTCTTAAGACAAACTTCATCCAGAATAATCAGAAACTGTATCATGACACATCTTGATATAAACTCCATATTTTCACATTGCATTCTTCTTGGTCCTTTATCATATTCTACCTTGTATTACAGAGTTTCCTACTTATTTATTTCTTGATATTAAGTAATTAAATAATTAAAATGCTTTTCAGCTTTGTTTACCCCTGGAACTTACCAGAATATCTTTGCATAGTCAATGTCTGGTGAGTATTTGTTGAATGAAGTAAGTAGTATGCTCATATAACTCATGCAGGCTGACACTTAACACACGAAGCTGTGTTTTCCTTGGAGGTAGGAACTACACATTTCTGTATCCCTGGCATTTCACAGACTAGTTGCAACATAGAGTGGTACAAATATATTTTTTGGCCAGAATAAAAACTGCTTTGATGGGAATAAAATACAGGGTCTTTTGAAAGTAGTCATGGAAGTTAAAGTTCAATAGGTACATTGGATAAAATTTTAAGAAGTTTTCAGATGCCACATAATAAATGGGTATAAGTTAAAAATTGTAGATATTGACTAATATTCCAGCTATGCCACTTAATGGGTATGTCAGGATAAAAATCACTTCACCTCTATGAATCTTACTTTTCTCCATTAAAATGAGAAAGAAAGTAACATTTCGCTACCTGTTGAAGGTTATAATTTCAGAAGTTCTTCCTAATCAGGCCATACCTGAGACTTCAGCAGGTTCATTCTATCAAGCCAACTAATTTGGGGTCACTGGGCATGTGGTAAGACTAGTGAATACTCTTGACATGAGTATCTTTACCTACTGCCTTTCTCATAAAGTTTGTTCTTTAATCAGATATGATGTATGTGAGATAAAATAGTAACGTAAGGAATTATCTAAATCTATGAAAATTGGTGTTGATTGAAGTGTTTTGGGCTACTCTTATAAAGGACAAAATGCTGCTCAGCCATGATGAAATGATTGAAAATAATCAACGTTTCCAGGTAGATGCCTGCCTGGATTCCTAGAGAATAATTCAATATTGGGGACTCATTCTCTGAGATTAATTTGTTTGAGGGGGAGTCTATATTGTAAAAAACATACAATATACAATCTCTACATACAACATACAATCTCTACCATGGCCAATTTGTTCATGGACTCATTAGGTGAAAAATATGACTTGGGGAAAAGCATACACTTATCCAAATGATGGATCAAGTTATCTACTAGATTATTGATAGTTTACACTAATGTAAAGTTTTTTTTTCGGTACGCGGGCTTCTCACTGTTGTGGCCTCTCCCGTTGCGGAGCACAGGCTCTGGACGTGCAGGCTCAGCGGCCATGGCTCACGGGCCCAGCCGCTCTGTGGCACGTGGGATCTTCCCTGACAGTGGCACGAACCTGTGTCCCCTGCATCGGCAGGCAGACTCTCAACCACTGCACCACCAGGGAAGCCCTAAACTTTTTCCTAGTAGGAATTTAGCAAGAACATGTATGTCTCCACACTACGTCCATTTTAAAATGTCCATCCATATTCTTATTCTCCAGATCTCCTTGGAGAGTATTCCTACCTTGTTTGTTTTTTGTTTGTTTGTTTGTTTTATTTCAAGTCTGTCAGGGACTTGGCTAGCCAATTCATTAGCCACTCTTACATAAATCATTGTAGATGCATATTTTAGGCCATCTCTCCTATAGGAAGTGAAACATCAGAAAGTTTTTACTTCACCACTATTTTCAAGAGCTTTCACTGAGTACAACTGTAAGCAGTGGAAGTCTACTTCCAGCCAGTAACAGTATATCTTGGAGATATAAAAGAAAACCAGACTCAAACTTTTTGTACTCTATTAACTGGTCATGGGAAACACCCCATGAGGTCACATCTGTAGTTTAGGGAGAGGCAGTGAAGCAGTAGAAGCAGGTACCGTGGGAGTCTGAGCCATTTGTTTATACAGTATATTTGTGACTTGCTGGACATATGTGGCCAAGTCTAATATATACCATTTTCATTTTACAATGGAATGTTACCATGCACATCCAATTTTATGGTTCAGTGAATCAGATCACACAATTCATGATGTGCAATACAAGTTGCATAGTTGTGATATCCCATGAACAGGTGTTCACTCTACAAACTCCCAGTAACAAAGTAGAATTATATTTCAAATGGAGAATAGTTATTTGTAGATAAATACATAGTTTCCAAAACTTTAGAGGTCTACATTGTTATACTTTTATGATGGTTTTCCAGAAGTTCCACACTACTGCTCCATCTACCAAATACTTCCAATACCATTGGGTCGACTAGGTCATAAAGGCCAAGTAGCTGGACAATTTGAGCCAGTGTAGAACTGAAGCAGTGTCTTTTCTTGTTTGGAGATCAATTCAGTGCTGAGCCTTTCATGTAAACCAGTAAATGAATCAGAGCAGCATTCCCAAATGTGGTACATGTTATCTTCAAAATATGAGACACACGAAGTCTGCTTTTTCATTTGTGTCAGGCGTGCAAGGTACAGCAATGTATTTCACACCTTAAAGTAGATTGTCTTAGCAACAGATAACTAGACAAGTTGAAACTTTACCTATGGGGCAGACTCCTAAGGCATGTGGAGTTTTTTCTATTTCCTGTTCACTAGATCCTATTAGTATAATATTATCAATGTAATGACAAGCATGATGTTATTTGAGATATCATGGAGCTCAACATCTCTCCAGCCTACATTATGACAGAGATGGGGGAGTCTTTGGCATAACCTAAGGCAAGACTTTTTTCCCTACCATTATTTCTGATTATCTATTATAATAATGATGAGAGGAACATTTTTTTCTGGGTCTGTAACTAGATAATGGATACTCGGGGCCATGTTTATTTGCTCCTATAAAGATACCACATCAAGAATTGCAACTTTGATTGGCATCACCATCTGATTGCATTTTAGATAATCTACAGTTATTCCCCATGACATACTGGGCTTACTCATGGGTCAAATATGGAGAGAAAATAGAAATAGGATAGGAATCACAACTGCATCTTTAATTCTTTAATTTTGGTACTTATCTCTGTAATTTTCCCCAGGGATATAGTATTGAAATCTTAGAAGTAGGTAAGTGTGGCAGGGTTATTTCAGAGCCCTATACTAGGCTCTTCCTACATCCTCACACTGGTAGGGTAACTCATGTGTTTTTTTTGTCCATTATTGCCAATCCACCTGCTGGGGCTTTGAAAAAGCCATAGGATTTGTCTGTGTTCCCACTAAACTTACTGAAAGGCTGACCTGAATGACAATTCCATTGATCTCCTGACACCATAAGTCCCAAGATGACCTGTGGAACACACAATGGTTTTTCAGTTCTCTAGAGATTAAGATCAATATATTTTATATCCTGGAAATTCTGAGTACTACTTTTCCCAGTGTAAAGTCATTGTGGTTAAATGACCACAGATATTTCTGGAGAAGGTCAGAGAGATAATTCACAGGGTTTACTTGTGGCCAAGATGGGCAGGAATGTGTTCTGATGTTACTGAATTTTATATATAAAGATGTATGCATCTTATGTTAAACACTTATGAGAAAGAATATAATGGACATCAATTTACTGCAAATCTTTTTGACCTTTCTTCCCAGAATGGCAAAATCTCATTTTCCCAAAGTGGAATCTATCAAACTACACTGTCTGGTACCCTAGCAGCTAGGATGCATTTGAGTAACTTGGGTTTTGGCAATCATATACTAATGTTCATGACAATGACTCAGAGCTGTTTTATGGGAAAAGAGGCACACAATGAGCCATCTATTTTTTAGGTAGACTTCATTTTTCAGACGAGTTTTAGGTTCATTTCAAAATTAAGCATAAGCGACAGAGATTTCTAATAAACCCTAGCCCCTACAAATGCATTACCTCCCCCTTTATCACTATTCCCCACCAGAGTGGTACATTAGTTGCAACTAATGATCCTCCCTTGACACATAATTATCACTCAGAGTCCATAGTCTACATTAGGGTTCACTCATGGTGTGTTACATCCTATAGGTTTGGACAAATGTAGAATGAAATTCATGCACAATTATAGTATCATACAGAATAGTTTTGCAGCTCTAAAAATCCTCTGTGCTCTGCCTACTCATTCATCCCTTCCTATAACCCCTGATCTTTTTACCATCTCCATAGTTTGGTCTTTTCCAGAATGTTGTATAATTTGAATCATACAGATTGCAGTCTTTTCAAATTGGCCTCTTTCACTTAGTAATATGAGGTGTTATCGTAATTTCAAATCCCACTTCCTCACTGCTGGTATAAAGGATACCAACTGACTATTATATATTAACATTATATCCTAAAAATTTGCTATAATCACTTATTAGTCCCAGGAGTCTTTATATCAGTTCTGTCAGATTTTCTACATAGACAATCATGTGGTACATGAAGAAAGACTGCTTTATTTCTTTCTTCCCAAACTCTATAACTCTCATTTCTTTTTCTTGTCTTATTGCATTAGCTAGTATTTTCACTTCCCTGGTGAAAAGAGGGGCGAGGGGCTAAAAGCCACCCCAGGAATCTCCACCTGGAGTTTGTCTCTTTAGCCCTCCCATGATTCAGTGACTTATCTATATATCCCTAAATAATGCTTTTTCAGCTTAAATTTAAGTGGATTCTATTGACTGTAAGTAAGGACACTAAATAATAAAGCAGCTGTTTTTTCATCACTGCATATTCATTTGTTTTAGGCCTGAAAGTGACACAGCAGTGATTCTGCTGGACATATGATCTGAAACAATGTTAGGTTTTATTAATATTTGCAAATCATATTTGAATTCGTAATTGGACTTTTGTGACACAATTTAGGAGGACATTAATAAACTGATGCATTATCTATATAATAAATATCAGGTACAATTCAAGATACGGTTTTTCAAGAAAAGTTGGGAAACTTAAAATATTTAACCTAAGTAGAACTATTATGGATTTGAACATTGTTTTCAAATACTTAAAGAACTAATATGCAGAATAAATATAACTTAAATCTTGTACTTTTATAGACAAAGAAGGATCAGTAAGGAATTCAGTAAGTTAAGAGCCAGTCAAGGATAGGTACAATTTCTTTCTTATTTCTTACTCTATCTAATCATAGTGTTTCATGTAGTACTTCAATATAATAGACCTGGAATAATATCCAAATTGAATTAATGAGGGGGTGTATTTTGAATTTAATATAATAGTTGGATCTTTAACTTTAGCAGCTATTTGAGACAAACTGCTCTTCCCAGAGAGCTCTTCCTGTCCATGTACATTTTCAAGCAGAAGGATAATAATTACTTTACAGAGTAGATGCCTACACTTGGTAAGATGTATATTAGATGATGTAAAAGCACCTAGAGACTAGACAACTAACTCCTTGACTCAATACTCCAGTACTATTGGGAATTCCTGGGATGATTGTTGGGGAGATCTTATAGTGAAAAAACCCTACATGTCTCATATCCCTGTTATCTTGTTCATATTATAGACTATGACTCTCTATGTTTATCCATCCTAATCTGTTTCAATCTTCCTACTGATGTATATGTTCTATAGTCTCACACAACATCACATGATCCTCCAAATTTGTCACTAAATTCTCTGCATTGCCTTGACTAAAATGAAAGAAAAATTTTCTATGAAAGCAGCAATGTCTTTTTTTATTTTTAAAAATTATTTTTTTCTCTTTTTTTTTGGCTGTGTTGGGTCTTAGCTGTGGCATGTGGGCTCTTAGTTGTGGTGTGTGGGCTTCTCTCTAGTTGTGGCACACAGGCTTCTCTCTAGTTGTGGTGCATGGGCTGTCTATTGTGGCACATGGGCTCAGTAGTTGTGGTGTGTGGGCTTAGTTGCCCTGCAGCATATGGGATCTTAATTCCCCAACCAGGGATTGAATCCACGTCCCCTGCATTGGAAGGTGGATTCATAACCACTGGACCATCAGAGGAGTCCCAGCAGCAATATCTTTAATGTATAAAACCACCTGCTCAGTTTCCCAAATGAGAATTCTGGAAGATCTTTGATTCCTTCATAACAATTACCCACACATTAGTTACCAAGTCTTACCTATTTTTCTGTTTTCCTTTGTTAATACCGCACTGTCTTGATTACTGTATCTCTATAATAAATCTTGAAGTTGGGTAGTGTTAGCCCTCCAACCTTGTTTTCTCCTTCAATATTTTATTGACTCTTCTGGGTCTTTTGCCTCTCATATAAACTTCAAAATCAGTTTGTCTAATTTCATTCTTTTATGTGTCACTGTACGGTTTTCCTGGCACTATTTATTGAAGAGACTGTCTTTTCTCCATCGTATATTCTTGCCTCCTTTATCATAGAGGAATTTACCATAAGAGTTTGGGTTTATTTCCAGGCTCTCTATTCTGTTCCATTGATCTATGTGTTTGTTTTTGTGCCAGTATCACACTGTTTTGATTACTGTAGCTTTGTAGTATAGACTGAAGTCAGAGAGCATGACAACTCTAGCTTTGTTCTTTTTCTCAAGTTTGCTTTGGCTATTTGGAACCTTTTGTGATTCCATATAAATTTTAGAATTGTTTGTTTTAGTTATGTGGAAAATACCATGGGTATTTTGATAAGGATTGTATTAAATCTGTAGATTGCTTTGGGGAGTATGGACATTTTAACAATACTAATTCTTCCAATCCATGAACATGGGATACCTTTCCATTTCTTTGTATCATCTTCAATTTCTTTCATCATTGTTTTATAGTTTTCACATTATACACCTTTCTTGTCCCTGGTTAAGTTTATTCCTAGGTAGTTTATTTATTTATTTATTTATTTGATGTGATGTTAAATGGGATTGTTTTCTTGC
Organism: Leucopleurus acutus; assembly: GCF_964270905.1. Taxonomy (NCBI): domain Eukaryota; kingdom Metazoa; phylum Chordata; class Mammalia; order Artiodactyla; family Delphinidae; genus Leucopleurus; species Leucopleurus acutus. Next base: position 130,886,454 of record NC_139143.1, read on the forward strand.
TTTCTCTTTCTAACAGTTCATTATTAGTGTATAGAAAAGCAACATATTTTTGTATATTAATATTTATTCTGCAACTTTACTGAATTCATTTATTAGTTCTAATAGCTTTTTGATGGAGTTTTTAGGGTTTTCTAGTACTATGGGATAAAATACATTTTAAATTGTACTTTTTATAAGTATTCTTGAAATCTTTTTATGTAACTTGGTTAAGCTTCTTTTAAAGGGTTTCATTCTTCTGGAGCTTGTCTTTTAGGATTTGCTAGGAAATAGAATATTGCTCAATCTAGACCAAATTATTCCCTGTTACTTAAGCAAGACCCATTCATATACTCTACCCAATGTTTTAATAGTCATAAAATTTTCTTTTCTATGTGATAGAGCAAGCAGTATTCCCAAATCTGCATTAGTACCAGATACTACTACCTGTAATACTTTTTGTAATTCTTTCCCTGGACTCTGGTAGTTTCTTTACATACATGTGTATATCAGTACTCACTGGACTATTTGAGAAGGATTTTCTTTATGTCTCTGAGTTCTCCTTCTATACAGCTGTTTCTTTTCTGGTACTCTGCTTTGCAAACTCCAGCTGCCTTGATCTTCCCTGACTCTCAGCTCATCTCAATTCAAGGAGTCTGCTGAACTCTCTGTATGGGTTTATCTTCTATTTCATATCCTGGAAAGTATCTCATAGCAGTAATAACTGGATTCACTTAATTTGTTTTCCATCCCTCAGTGATCACTGTCATTCACTGCCTGATATCCAGTTTTTTAAAAACCATTGTTTCATATGTTTTGTTTATTTTTGTTTCAGGCAGGAAGATATATCAAGTCCCATCTTGTCCAGAAGCAGAAAATGCAAACATTTTAATTGAAATTTTATAGAAAGTGATAAATTTTATTGAGTATTTTAGTAGTGTCACCATAGTACCTTGCATTTCCTTATAATATCAGATATCACATTATCTTGTGTGCTGACTGGGTATTTGTTGGTTTCCCTCTGTAGACTCTGGAATCTAAAAGGCCATAGATTCCTCACTTTCATCATTGAACAGTTAGCACTTAAGGCAGCAACTGGCCTAAAATAGATCTTAAAAAACAAAAAAATAATTAAAGTTGCTTCTCATTCTCATATTGTATGATGTCATGATTCTAAGACTGAACTAATATCTAAGTATGTAGTTGCATTGTTAGGATCACATTTCATTTATCACTCAATTTCTCTCCTAATTTCATTAGGTAAAATAAGGGGAAGTTTTGCCCACAGAAAATCTATTTTTCAAAGAAAGACACCTAACTTGTTAAAGGGAAGAAATACTTCTTGTTTTAATTAGTATGTCTTCTCCAGATAGCAAAGTGATCTATTAGAATACAAAGTATGGATTTTAATGAAACAGCCATTTCCAAAGGATCCTCCCCTTTGGCACATATTTATTGGGTTAATCAGTGTTCCACAAAACTGCGTGTATCTAAGACTGTGTCACTGCTTTTCCCACAGAGGTTTGTAACACTAATGAGTATCAGTAACATCGATGTATGATTCACAAAGAAGTTGGTAATTTAAGCTCTATATCTAGAGAAGACAAAACCAATATGATTAGAAGGAAAAAAAAAGTAACTTTTTAATGTCTCTGAAGTCTTAAGTGTGTTCCTGCTTGCTCTGAATAAGCCTCATTTTCATACACTCATATTTCTTAGTTACCATTAATAACAAAATAATGACTTTGCAAAGGCAATCTTATGAATGAAAGACTAGAGAATTAGAAAGTTCTGTTTGTGTTCAGGTATCCATAATACATTTAACTGGACTGAACCACACTACTACAACATATTTAGCCAAGCCCCCAACATCACAATGACCTCATGGTTTCTGTAATACTCTCTGTTGAAAATACCCCTAAGAGAGAATCTGTGACTCAAATATTTTGTGGCTAAAAGACTGATGGTGTGTCTCCTTGACATAAATTTGTAGGTTTGGTTTCTTCCATCTTTTCCAATTATATTTATGAACAAAGCCTTAATAAACTAAAAGTAAAGTTTTAACGAAGGAAGTCCAGGCACCAGCCAACATATAAATATTCTATTGTGGGAAGAGTGGGCATTGAACCTTCCTGGTATTCCTGAAACCACATGTCAGTATCAGCTATGCTTCTTCAACACAAATAAAACTGGCTTTTCTGAAATGAGCCCCAGGAATGGTGACTTCTAAATTTTGAACTTCAGGTTTATTTTATTTTTTATTTTAAATTTTTTTTAACATCTTTATTGGAGTAGAATTTCTTTACAATGGTGTGTTAGTTTCTGCTGTATAACAAAATGAATCAGCTATACATATACTTATATCCCCATATCAGGTTTATTATCTTAGTCAAAATGGCTGAGTTCTGACATCTGGAAAATAAAAGCAGTATTATTGGATCCTGGATACTTACAAACTATTTTTATTATGATATTTCTTGCAACACACACTGCATGCATATTCAAGACTTTGAAAATGCTTCCTATTTCTATAGATTTATTCCTCATTTGCAGGTGTGATTATAGATTCATGAATGCATCTAATCATTTCTAATATGTACATCAATCCAGCCACTGCATTGAAATTTTCCTTGACTTTTTGATGAGGCTATGGCCTTGAAGGAAGCTCACTGAATTATACAAACCAGAATAGCCTTTAGGAATAGTGAGAGTGGTACATAAAAGTTGGTTCATTTGCAGTTTATTACTGATTACTCTTGATAAGGACTCTAGAATTGTCCCTTATACTACTCTCACTGGCCTCGCCACACACACACACACACGCACACACACATGCCTACACTTTCACACCTCCCATATCTTCTTTCCTAAAAAGAAGAGACAAAATGGAGTAAAACCTTTAAAAATTGTGAATCACTGTTATATACCTATAACATATAATATTGTATACCAACTATATCTCAATAAAAAAATAAATCTAGAAGAAAAAAAAAGAAGAGACAGACATGTTTCCTCAGTCTAAAATTGATATCCTCTTCATTTGAGGAACAATAGAAACTTTCATCTTCCTTCGGTTAACTAAGATTCTGTTTCCCTAAAGTTGAACCAAAGCCACTGCAGGATTTGTGCAAAATTGTAACCTCAACTTATGTTTGTTTCTTAATTGTACCAAGAAAAAATATTAGGAATTTACTTTTCTTCTCTCTGATGATCAATGTGGGGATTAAACTTGATTTGGTGAGAGTACATATCTCAATAAGAGGGCGTCATACAGATAATTTTCCCCCTTTATCTATATTGCACATTAGAATCTTTGAAACATTTGGAACTTTTAGAATGAAATGTACACCAACAATGAAAAATTGGTACTCTGGTGTGAAAGGAAAGTGAGGAAATTGTGGGTGATTGTGTGACTTTCTGACATTACAGTGGACTCAGGATTTTATAGATTCTGCTTCTCTTGTTAGGTGTTGGGCACCTGATAGCACGGCCCAGATTCCAGGCTCATTAAAACTAGATTTGAGGCAAGAGATGTCAATCTTCATAATTAAATGGCTCTAGTGATTGTTTCCCCAGGTGCAGTTTCCAGTCATCTCACCTGCTTTCCTAGATATCTCAACTTGGCTTCTGTTCTTGGCTCCTTTTTTGACACGTTTCTAGATCAAACCACACTTGACCATGGTTTTCCCCCCCCTATCTATGCCTCTTGGATTCCAGCATTCACTCAGTTCTTCTCTGACTCCTGTCTGATTTCAGTGTTACAACACCCCATATCATGACACCTCACCTCCAATATAAAATCTCAACAGAGGAACAGAAAGATTATAAGCATTAATTTGTAGCCTTTTAGGTCTTTAAAATCTCATAGATTTTTGACACAACTTTTGATTTTGTAATTTAAAGTATTTATTTTCTAATATTTTTCCCTTATGTTCCTGGCACACAGAAAAACAAATATTTTTATTGTTGTTATTATTGTTGTTATCATTATTATTTAGGGATGAGCAAACTAGAACCAAAAACGTTAGTAATGGCCTTAGAGCCACACAGCTAAAAATGATGGAGCCAAGAATTGACTCTGGAGACTGAATATTAAGTTACTTTAAGCTCACCATGCCTTTTTTTAAAAAAACTTTTTTTTAATTGGAGTATAGCTGCTTTACAACATTGTGTTAGTGTCTGCTGTACAACGAAGTGAATGAACTATATGTATACATATATCCCCTCCCTCTTGGACCTCCCTCCCACCCCTCAACACCGTACCACCCATCTAGGTCATCACAGAGCCCTGAGTTGAGCTCCCTGTGCTATACAGCAGGTTCCCACTAGGTATCTATTTTACACATGGTAGTGTATATATGTCTGAGCTAGCCCGAGGATGTCAATAAGAAATAGAGGAGTGGATGCTACTTAAAAAGGAAGGAAAGTTAGCAGGAAGTTAGCATTATCAAACTCTGGCAGCAGATAGACAGGTCCCAGTCACTTGGCTGCAATTACATATCAGAACTACTATCCTCGGGTTGGGGTGCTGGGAAAATTGAAGCCGGATCCTAGTCTGCAGGAACTTACATGCCAAGCAGATCAATAAAGGGACTCAGGTACAAAGATAAAAAATAAGGCAGATGTTGAATTTCCTAAATAGGGATGAAGTAAAATTTACTCTAGTAGCAAGAAGCACTTTGTGATGAGCTTCACAGGTTCAGAATAGATTTCTTTGAGCCCTTGTGCTTTGGATCAGGATTTGTCATGGGAACTGACAAGAATGAGACTGTGGTTGTGGAGAAAGGAGGGCTGAAAACAGTTAACAAAATTATTTTGTACAATGTTATAGAGATTCTCTACAAGTAATACAGGACCTACTAAAATGTGGGCTCCAAGAGTCTTTGTGGGCAACAGGAGTCTTTACTTGAAGTAAAATACTGTTAATCTGTGAAATATTTATGGATAATTTATTCTTATAATATTAAAAAGTTTAACTAACTCTGTTGCTTCCTCCCCTAAACAAAGAAATGCCAGGATATAGAGAAGATCAACAAAATTTAAAAGCCAACAAATAAATACATTAAAAAAATATAAAGAAATGAGAAATTGAGCCAGGAAACACCAAATATTCAAAACTCACATTGTAAACCCACTTTATAAAATAAGAAATATAAACATGTGCATGAAATTGAAAACCTTTTATTCAATTCTTTTAAAAACTGTGGAACCCTTTCTACGCGACTACCTCTCTGTGTTAGGCAAAATAAACACAAAATAATGGTTCCCCCAAACATGTACACACCCTAACCCTGGAACCTGTGAATATGTTACATTAAATGACAATCGGGACTTTGCAGATATGATTAATTTAAGGATTTTGTGATGAGATTGCCCTGGAAAATCTGCATGACCCCAATGCAATCACAAGGGCCTTTATGAGGAGGAAGCAGAAGAACCAGATTCAGAAAAAATGATGTGACAGTGGAGGCAGAGTTTGGATGATTAAAAGAATGTGGGCAGCCTCTAGAAACCAGAAAAGGCAAAGAAATATATCATCCTCTAGAGTCTCCAGAAGGAAGGCAGCTCTGCTGACAATTTGATTTTAACCAGTGAGAATTTTTGACATCCAAAACTATAAGTGAATGAATTTGTATTTTTAAGCTACCAAGTTTGTGGTAATTTGTTACAACATTAAACAGAAACTAATACATTCTCCAATGGTATGATTCATGTTTATCAGAAACAGATGGTGTGAAGGGATAAGATGTGCACATGTGTAATTCTAACAAAGAAATACAAGGCAGAAAGTGATAGTGAGATAAACTGAATAGCTTTTTTCATTTCAGATTGCAAGGAAGAAACAAAATATGCTTTTAGTGGTCAACAAAAGGACAGATCAATCCCATGCAAAATTAACAAGAAACTGTGAAGGGACACCAAAATGCAATAATGAAAACTGAATCCCTGCTGTACTGGAAATCGCCATAGAACTTAGTTTTATCATTATAAAATCAGTTTTAAAATTTACTAAAATCCTCCACTTATAAGGCTAAAGACTAGTTACTGACTATAATGTTAATATTTTCACAAAGAAAAAGACCCTAATAATTGAATATGTCCCTTTTGTACAGACAGGTGTAAAGTAGTTGGATTGCCATTGCCTGTCTGCATTACTTCTACTACATATTATAATTAAGCATGGTAAAAACACTCTTCTTGCAACACTACCTCTCCAAATTCTCAACACAAATGACAGCTAAAAACCTTGCCTTTATTTCAAATATGCAAATTTCCAAAATCCATATATATTTACCAGTTTCTTAGGAAGAGTCATCTAGAATGGTCATCTAGAATGGCTTGTTGAACACCAGATCTCTGAAAAAAATCAATTTTTTACTAGTGTAAAACTGAAACATACATATTTTTAACTGAATAGTAGTGTAACTGAAACACACACATACATATTTGGCAAAAAATTGATTCATAGTCAGATGAGATCAATGAGGCTGCTTGCCAAATTAAACTGGATCATCAATTTGAGTCCCTGCATAATTTTTTAACTGATAGATCTGCTCAGTTCATGGATTGTTGACTTGCAGAAAGCATGTCATATGAGACCACTGTTAAAACTGATGGTTTGGGCAATGAAGGCACACATGATGAATGAGAAGAGAAGAAAAAAATATTGTCTGCCTCACCACCAAAGGAAAATGTAAATAAGTCAGAGCTGTATATTTAAGGTTGATCAGGTGCTGGCTATAACTTGAGGTTTGGGGTCTGTTCTAAAAGGCTTTTGGATTTGGATTGTCACATTTTTTACTATTATTGGTGACTGTTGGATTAGGGTGGCAGAGAATACTTTTCCACTACTGTCATCATCTCCTTTCCAGAGACCTCAACTAAGAACTTTGAATTCTTTGACTAGTCCTTTTGCTTTCTTATCTCTCTATGATGAAAATGTAATTGGAGATATATTTACAGTTTTTAGGCCACTGTAAAAGAGTCTGAAGCTAAGAAAAGGTTGAAAATAACCTACTCCTTTCTTCTGTCTTGGATAAGGATAAAAGTCATTTGTTTCATACTTCCTGAAGACATATTTGATAATATCTTTGATACAGATGTGGGTCAAAGAGGGATGCTTCCATGCCGGCAGGTTCTGGAAGTAAGCTTACTTTTTACCTACTCTCTGACAGGAAATTCCTTTAAACTCATTACTCAGACTTCAATTTTGAATTTTCAACCACTACCACTAGTAATAATTGTTATCTATAGTAAATGACTTGGCATTGCTGAATCCCTCACCCATTCACATACTGCTGCAAAAATAAAATACCCAATAAAGCTGCATAACCCTATTAGACATTAAAAACCACCCAAAGCCATGCACCTGAGACACAGAAAATATATGAGTTTTGTAATCCTAAAACTTCTTTTCATCCAATTTTGCTGTTTTCACTAATAGACTATGTTTATACTGCCAGGTACAGTTGTGCCTGAGTACATTGACAAAAGCAATAAATTAGAAAATAAAACGATCTAGTAATTCAGGCATCATTGTGGATCAGAAATCCAAACTGTTAAAATGTAAAACACTCGGAATATTTACATGAATTGACCACGGCATTCTAGATTTTTATGCCCCAAATCTTTTTATAGTTTATATAGTTAATCAGTAACATTATCAATATTTTAATGATAACTCACATAAAATTATGAATTTTAAATCTCAAAATGTATAAATACCTGATATGCATTAAGAATGCCCAAGGCAAGTTTCGTACATGTAAGCTGACCCTTTAAACTGTAGTGGTCTTGATATTTTAATAACCTAAAGTGTCATGAGAAGCACTATGGATTTAAAGTTATCAACTTATTTGTATGATATTTACCATGTTTTTACTTATTTCCATATACTCATACAAAACTGGTAGTAAAATATATTCTTTTTCCATAAATATATAAATTATGTAATTTTACACATAAGCACAAAAGACCAAAATAAGGATTCAAGTTCAAGATTCTCTGAATTCATTATAATGTTGAGGTAAACAAGTTGATGTAGCTCATTAAAAGGAATGTGGAGTGGATCATTAAAATCCTTCCAAAATTTATCCATTTATAGACATATCCATCTGTACTGACAGTCATTCAGCTACATGTTTTGCCATCAACATGTGTAAATGTGGCAAGATTTAAATTGTTTCTCTACAATGAAAACACAATTTTGTTCTAGTTTCCTGATTGTATATTATATTCTTTCTGAAATTTTGTGTTTCGTCCTTTGAGTGGTAATTGGCATTCATCTCTCATATGTTGTTTTATCATATGCCTTTCTCCTGGTGCTGAACTTGGTTATGAAAAATATAAGATTCTTAGCATCCAATCTTCATATTTAGGGGGTGATAAACTTGGAGGCATATCAATTTGTATTTAACATTTATGTTTTGCAGCTTGACCTCATCAGTGATTTTTGTTACCTCAAGAGTTAGAGCACAGGAAACTTTCTAAAATTTCTTTGAAGTGAAGATAGCATGGTTAATATTGTTACTTAAAGAAGAATATAGTGACATAAAGAGAGAAGGTGCCATCACAAGCCAGAAAAAGAAATAGAATAGAATCTTCATCATTAATGGTTGTTATGATTTGTCCACAAGACCATTTTCTCATTACACAGATGGCATACCTCAGCAATATGAATCCTCCAGGTTTTGCAAATAAATCAAGATCAGCGAACTGAAAAAATATATATATTTGTCTGCTTTGAATATAGGAAATGATAAGATCCAATAATAACACATTAATTAAAAAGCAGAATTTATTTATCAAAAGTGCATATTATAAATATTTTTGAAAGATAAATTTTTTCCAAGATTTTAATGCTGGCATGTATATGAGAAATGAGAAGATACAATATGGTAGTAAAAATGCAAATCATAATGGAATACTGCTAAATTTGTAGTCAGGGATTATCAGCCAATCTTGAAAACTGCTTTCTAGCAAAATTTGAATAAAACTTAAACTACTTATTAGAAAAGGTATTGGGTGATATCAAAGAAATAGTGTCCACCTCTACTGTAAACTATATTATAGTTGTATAGATGTACTAGGCTATATAGTAGTTCTCTTAAACTATAAGCCTCTGAAAGCAAATTCTGAGGATAATTCTTTTTTGCCATTCTTTTCAGCATTTAGAGTATTGCTTTTCAGAACAAGAGACACAGATATGTTTATTTGTTGAATGAATAAATGAATGAATCATGTCAAGTAGGCATATTTTCAGCCACCATTGATTCTCTAAACCATGAAATCTCATAATACATTATTCTCTAGTTCACAACTATTTTGTAAATTTATTTTCAATATATACATGATGGAGACTTCCCTGGCGTCCCAGTGGTTAAGACTCCACAATTCCACTGCGGGGGGGGTGCAGGTTCGATCCCTAGCTGGGGAACTAAGATCCCACATGCTGCACGGTGCAGCCAAAAAAAACTAACTTAAAAAAAAAAAGATATATTAGAAACAAAAAAATATATATATACATGATCATTCCTGCATGGTTAAAAACACTAATTCTCTCTAACCATCTGTACAACACAATGACTAAGAGGGTGGGCTCTGGAAACAGACAAACCTGAATTCAAATTCAAGACTTGTATGTTGTGGAAATTAGGTAAGATATTCGGCCTCTCTGATTTTAAGTTTTTGTGTTGATAAAAAGAAATGAATATAACAGCAACAACTTCATAGGACATTATAAGATTTAAATGAGAACTATTCAGTCAAATGTTTAGTACAGTGCCTATTACATATTAGGTATATAGCAAAAAGTAGTAATTATTGTTATTTGATTTCTTGTCCTATTCTTATAACTTTTCAAAACCACTCCAGTAAAATAATTCATAATCTCTAAAACATTTGAAGACATTTTGGAAAATAATACCACAAGATAACAATGTTAGTCAAGTTAGTCAATGTAAATATATATTGACCCCTTATCACGTAAAGGAACAATGGAGGATGTCAAAAGAACACAACCAAAACTTCAGAAGTGATTGTTCCAAAATATCTATAGTTTTACACTTCCTCTCTCTGAAAGTCTTCAAATTGCAAAATAAAAAGAGCCAAAACTAAATAAAAATTTATCTTTACTGTAATTAGAAAACAGTCCCACATCTACTAAATAGAATACAATTTGGACCAAGTAATCCAAGAAAAATTCTTGTGATAGCTAGGAAGAACACTTAAGGAGATCTCATGCACATGATTTGGGGAAAATTGTAGTCTCAGATTGAATGTTCTTAATTCAAAAATGCTAAAATTCACTACAAATATATGAGTTCATAGACAAAGAAATGTTGATTATGAAAAATTACTAAATATGAAAATTGTTTATAATAATTTAATGCACCTCCCATAGAATTTGGCAGATTGAGACAAATTAAAATGAATGACATTATAGAAGATTTGCCACAATTCATTACCCATTGTACACTGTCTAGGATTGATCAAGGGCTAAAAATCTGAATAATTGTAAAAAACTGTACTAATGGTTTATGCCCTATTCTTTGACCATAGTGGAAAATATACAGAAATTAATAACCTAAAATAGATAAAAATGATATGATCATAAATAACCATTAAAAGTTAAGTTATTATTTGGACAAGGATACAAAAATGAAATTATGGAAAAAATTTTAAATGTCACAATGAGTATGTTTAACATTAAACCTATGAAATGCAAATAAAACTTTATAAAAATAAACATTATATGTACTTTTTTTCAAAATAAAATATGGATATTCAGAAAAATAAACAAGAAAAAGGACAACAAATCATAACCATGTAAAATTTAACTTAGGACACTAATAAATATAAATCCATAAACTGATTAAATAAAAAGTAAAACAAGAATAGCATATATAAATGGCACTCAGTGTGGACTCTGTGACAATAATAAGTAATACAGACAAAATTACAATGAAGGTTTTTAGGGGGAAAAAATAAAATATGTAATATCCTTAATGTCTACCATTAGGAATGGGAGATGAGATATGACCACAGATATTTATGAAATAAAAATATAAAAATACTTTTAGATAGTAGAATTCCAATTCCAGCCATAACAGAGTAGATAGCACTAAGGTTCCCATTTAAACTATAGAAAATAGGTAAGGTAAAATACATATTTAAAAATACATCTCTATGAAAGTTATTGGGAGCATCCAACACAGATAAGAATCTGAAGGGTCAGAATCGATAAAAAAAGGGAAGCACATATAGTTAGTTCCACAGTCATCTCAGCATGTTCAACAAAGCCTTTGGAGCACAGGCTCTGTATGCGCAGGCTCAGCGGCCATGGCTCACGAGCCCAGCCACTCCGCGGCATGTGGGATCTTCCCAGACCGGGGCATGAACCCATGTCCCCTGCATCGGCAGGCAGACTCTCAACCACTGCGCCACCAGGGAAGCCCCAACAAAGCCTTTCTCTATATTTTGCAGTGCAGCATATTTGCGCCAAGTAGAGAGAAGCAGTCCTACAGAACTAGAGATTCTAGAAATTCAAGTCTGGGGTAACCAAACTTGTAAGGTCCTAAAGGTCTTGGAAAGACAACAAAAACACAAAGAAGCCCAATAATATGAATATAGGTTCCAATTATGTCATTGTTCAACTCTTAAGCTGGACATTCACATGAACAGGTTCTAAGAAATCCAAATCTTTGTAGGTGGGAGCTGAGTGGAGATGAGAGAAGCCTCTTGACCCACGAAAGGGGGAGTTGGATTCAAGTCACACCAAGGTAGAAGAAAACATTCTGGATTTTAGTCAAGAGCATACATCCAAGAAGTAAGGGCCATGCCCTAAAAGCACTAAGTATGCCTACCAAGACAGCAAAACTCAAGACCAACTCTAAAAAATTCTAAGACCAGGCCTCAGCAGATAATCCACTAGTAATTCTATCTGCTGCTAATAGAAAAGTTAATCTCATTTGGAGGAAATATAACAGTATCCAGAATATTCAACACCTACACAAAAATTTAAGCATGCTAAAAATTGTATCTATTAAATAAAAAAACAAAGAAATAAGATAAAGGAATACAACTCACAGCAATTAACTTATTTACTGTATCAAATATGGGCTTAATAATTATGATGACTATGAGAACTTAAAAGAAATAACAAAATAGATGAAGAGGTGAAACATTTCAATAGAAAATTGAAATTTTTAATAAAATAATCAAATATATATATTCCAGGTCTAAAGTAATATATCTAAAATTAAGAATTAATAGTGAAATAAGAAAGGGAAATTAAGAGGTACAAACTTCCAGTTACAAAATAAATGAGTCACAAGGATGAAACTACAGCATGGGGAAGATAGTCAATAATAACATATCTTTGTATGCTGATAGATGGTAACTAGACTTTTTGTGGTGATCATTTTGTAGTGTATAGAAATATCAAATCACTATGTTGTGCACCAGGAACTAACATTGTGTTGGAGGTCAATTATACTTCAAAAAACAAAAAAAAAACTCATAGAAAAATAGATCCGACTTGTGGTTACCAGAGGTGGGGGGTGGAGGGGAGAGAGAACTGGATGAAGGTGGTCAAAAGGTATAAATGTTACTGAACCAAGTTTGTTTGCCCAATGAGCAGCAAGCCAAACACTGAGACACCAAGGTTTGCAGCAGAGAAAAGATTTATTCACAAGGCAGCCAAACGAGAAGTCAGGAGAACAAATCTCAAATCTGTCTCTCCAAAGGCAAGGGGCTCAGGATACTTATGAGATAAAGCTGAGGCATAGGAACATGGGGAAAGGTAACTGGAGATAAGAAAACAGTGAGATAAGTGTGATTCTGTGCAGGCACAAGTAAGCTACAGTCTTCTTCATGGGATGCATTTTCAGAATATGGCTGCGGTAGCATATTCTGAGGGTGGAGATTTTGGTCCTCTGACCTTTTGGTCAAAGAGTCACTGACACACACACACATGCCCAGTTGCAGGGTAAGTGATCCTAACCAGTCTTAACTGGATCGAGCTTGGACTGGGCACTGCTGATCCCCAGTTTCTGAAAAACAACTCAGGCAAACATTTTATTGTTTAGGCTACATGATGCTTGGAGGACATGCAAGTTTTTACGAAAACAATTAAAAGGAGCTTGGTCTGTGAAGGCAGGTTACAGTTTATAATTTTTTCCTTTTATTTATTTATTTATTCATTTATTTTTGGCTGAGTTGGGTCTTCATTGCTGCACGTGGGCTTTCTCTAGTTGCAGCGAGTGGTGGCTACTATTTGTTGCAGTACGTGGGCTTCTCACTGCGGTGGCTACTCTTGTTGCAGAGCACAGGCTCTAGGCGTGGGCTTCAGTACTTGTGGCACGTGGGCTTTAGTAGTTGTGGCTTGTGGGCTCTAGAGTGCAGGCTCAGTATTTGTGGCGCATGGGCTTAGTTGCTCCATGGCATGTGGGATCTTCCTGGACCAGTGGTCGAACCTGTGTCCCCTGCATTGGCAGATGGATTCTTAACCACTGTGCCACCAGGGAAGCCCTACAATTTATAATTTATTTATGGCTAACTGATAACTACCCTTGGATTCACAAATTTACAGTTATAAGATAAATAAGTATTAAGGATGTAATGTAAAACATGATTAATATAATTAACACTGCTGTATTATATATGAATGTTAAGAGAGCAAGTCCTGAGACTTTTCATCAAAAGGAAAAACTATTTTTGCTTTTTCTTTTATTTTGTATCTATATGAGATGATGGATGTCCCCTAACCTTATTGTGGTAATCATTTCATGACATATGTAAGTCAAATCATTATGCTGTACAGCTTAAACTTATACAGTGCTGTGTGGCAATTATATCTACATAAAACTGGGAGAAACAATTCACTAGACAGATTTAAGAGCAGACTGAACATTTCAGTGGAAAAATTAGTGAATCTAAAGTCAGAGTGAAGGAAAATACTTAACCTGAAGCACCAAGGGGAAAACATAGGGAAATAAGGTAATAGCAGAATAGATATGAGGAACATAGGCAAGGGCTAAATATACGTAATAGAAATGGCAGAAGAAAGAGAGAATACAAAAAAAGCAGTATCAGATTATATAAACGCTGAGAATTTTCTAGAGAACATCAACAAACTCTATGCAAAGAAAATCACATCGAGGCACTTTATAGTCAAAATGCAAAAATCTCAAAGAAAAAGAGGAAAAAGTCTTAATGGCAGTCAGAGGAAATATGACATCATCACCCTCAAATATCAATGAGTGTGGGTAACTTTTCCACACAGACTAGAAAAGCCAGAAAATAATGAAACAATATTTTTAAAGTGATGACTGAAAAAACAACAACTTCCAAGTAGAATTCTGTAACCAGAAAAGTACCCTTAAATAAAGATGAAATAAATATAAATTTAGACCAAAAAAAAAGCAAAGAGAATTTCTCTCCAATGAACTGTATTACAAGGTAATCTAGAGGAAATTTTTCAGACTGCAGGGAACAAATCCAGGATGGAAGCACGAAACTGCCAAAGGAGTGAAGAACATTGAAAAGGTAAATATAAAAAGAATATTGAATGTTTATAGCATACGTGGTAGCTATTTCTTTGGGAATGTATAACATAAATACATAAGTAAAATATATTTAAAATAGCAAACACATAGGAAGTAAATGAATTTAAACTTTATATGGCCTTACATTGTTGGAAAAGCAGTAACAGTACTAATTTACAATAGATTGTAATAAGCCAAAGATGCACATTATACTCTGTAGGTTAGGATAACTGGTAAAATACTGTACAACAAATAAATAAATAAAGTACCGAAAATACTTGGCTAATCCAAAAGAGAAAAGAAATAAATTAAATCAGTACTCACATGGAATTTACTAGACTACATACTCTAGGTAAAATATTGAGATAGTCAGAATGTATAACAGCACCCAAACCAAAACTATCTGCTGCTTAAAGGAGACAAATTTTAATTATAAGACAAAAAGTTAAATGCAAAAGAAAGTGGAGATATGTACCATAAAAGCACAAAGAAAAAAGCTATGTGGCAAAATACATGGTAAGACAAAATATTTTGAAAGCTAAAAGGGAGCATTTAACACCGAAAGAAAGGTCAGTTTAACTAGGTGATATGACACTTCTAAATATCATGCAACCATTACCATAGGTGGATAATTTATATAATATATAACACACCAGTTGATCAGATTAAAGGAGAAAGAGAAAAATTTGAATAGACCAACACATAAAGAAATGAAATTAATAATCAAAAATCAGTAATTAAAAACTCTTCTTATAGAAAAAAACACAGGCTTAGATTGCTTTGTAGGTGAATTCTACTAAAATAGTAAAGAAGAAATAATACCAACTTTTCCCAAAATTTTTCAGAAAACTGAGGAGAAGTGAACATGTCTCAACTTATTTTAAGAGATCAGTATTACCCTGATACCAAACAAGACAGACATCACAAGAAAACTATAAAACAATATGCTTCATAAATATAGATGCAAAAATATAAACAAACCAAATCCCGCAAACATAAAAGGATTATATACCATGACCAAGTGGGGTTGTCATGGGAATACAAGGTAAGAGTAATAACTGAAAATTAATGTAACACATCATATTAATAGATTAAGAGGTAAGAACTATATGATCATTTCAACAGATACAGAAAAAAATTATAATATCCACCATCTATATATGATTTGTTAAAAAAAGCACAAGAACCTAGAAATGAAATGGAACTTCCTCAAACTGATAAAGGGTATCTATAAAAACTCAAAATTAGCATTCTACATAATATTTACAGCTAAATGCTTTCCCCATAACTGAGAAGAATACAAGTATATCTGTCTCACAACTTCTATTCAGCACTGCACTGAAATTTCAGTGCAATCAGGGAAGAAACAGAAATAAAAGGCATCCAGACTAGAAAGGAAGAAGTAAAACTGTCCTATTTATACATAACATGATCCTGTATGAACCTAGTCAAAGAAGTACACAAAGAAATATACTACAATGTATAAAAAAGTCACAGAATATAAGATGAACATACATTAGTTTGATTTCTACATATTACCAATAAAATATTTTGGAACAAATTTAACAAAGAAGTCAAAATTTACACTATTAAAACTACTGAACGTTACCTTAAAAAATTAAAGACCTTAATTAATAGAAAGATATCCCATGTTCATAAATAGAGATACTTAATATTGTTAAAATGGTAATACTTCCCAAATTGATCCACAGATTCAACACAAACTCTATCAAAATCCCAGCTGGCTTTTTTCATAGAAATTCTTTGAAGAAATTGAAATGTTGACCCTAAAATTTGTATGGAAATGAAAAGTAGCCAAAAATAACAATATGTTCTTAAATAGAAGAATAAAGTCAGAGAACATACACTTACAAATTTCAAAACCTACCACACAATAGTAATAATGAAGAAAGAGAAGTACTGACAAAGAATAATCATAGAATTCAATAAAATATAATTGAGAAATCAGAAATTCATATGCAAAAAGATGAAATTAGACCTTTACCTCACAGCATACAAAAAAAATTCAAGATGGATCATAGATTATATTGGAGGCCGGGGTAAGATGGCAGAAGAGTAAGACATGGAGATTACCTTCCTCCCCACAGATACATCAGAAACACATCTACACGTGGAACAGCTCCTACAGAACACCTACTGAACGCTGGCAGAAGACCTCAGACATCCCAAAAGGCAAGAAACTCCCCACATACCTGGGTAGGGCAAAAGAAAAATGAATAAACAGAGACAAAAGAATAGGGACGGGACCTGCACCAGTGGGAAGGAGCTGTGAAGGAGGAAAGGTTTCCACACACTAGAAGCCCCTTCATGGCAGACACTGCGGATGGCGGAAGGGGGAAGCTTCGGAGCCGCGGAGGAGAGTGCAGCAACAGGGGTGCAGAGGGAAAAGTGGAGAGATTCCCGCATAGAGGATCAGTGCCGACCAGCACTCACCAGCCTGAGAGGCTTGTCTGCTTACCCGCCAGGGCGGGCAGGGCTGGGAGCTGAGGCTCAGGCTTCGCGTAGGGAGAGGACTGGATGCGTGAACACAGCCTGTAGGGGTTAGAGCACCACGGCTAGCCGGGAGGGAGTCCGGGGAAACGTCTGGACCTGCCGAAGAGGCAAGAGACATTTTCTTCCCTCTTTGTTTCCTGGTGCGAGAGGAGAGGAGATTAAGAGCACCACTTAAAGGAGCTCCAGAGACGGGCGCGAGCCGTGGCTAACAGCGCAGACCCCAGAGATGGGCATGAGACACAAAGGCTGCTGCTGCCGC
Organism: Leucopleurus acutus; assembly: GCF_964270905.1. Taxonomy (NCBI): domain Eukaryota; kingdom Metazoa; phylum Chordata; class Mammalia; order Artiodactyla; family Delphinidae; genus Leucopleurus; species Leucopleurus acutus. Next base: position 130,903,749 of record NC_139143.1, read on the forward strand.
CACCAAGAAGCCTGTGTGCGAGCACAGGTCACTCTCCACACCTCCCTTCCAGGGAGCCTGTGCAACCCGCCACTGCCAGGGTCCCGGGATCCAGGGACAAATTCCCCGGGAGAACCCACGACACGCCTCAGGCTGGTGCAACGTCACGCCGGCCTCTACCGCCGCAGGCTCGCCCCGCATCGTGCCCCTCCCTCTCCCCGGCCTCAATGAGCCAGAGCCCCGGAATCAGCTGCTCCTTTAACCCCATCCTGTCTGAGTGAAGAAAAGACGCCTTCCAGCGACCTACACGCAGAGGCGGGGCGAAATCCAAAGCTGAGCCCAGGGAGCTGTGTGATAAAAGAGAAAGGGAAATCTCTCCCAGGAGCCTCAGAAGCAGCAGATTAAATCTCCACAATCAACTTGATGTACCCTGCATCTGTGGAATACCTGAATAGACAATGATTCATCCCAAATTGAGGAGGTGGACTTTGAGAGCAAGATTTATGATTTCTTCCCCTTTTCCTCTTTTTGTGAGTGTGTATGTGTATGCTTCTGTGTGAGACTTTGTCTGTATAGACTTGCTTTCACTATTTGTCCTAGGGTTCTATCCATCCTTTTTTTTTTTTTTTTTGCGCTACATGGGCCTCTCACTTTTTTGGCCTCTCCCATTGTGGAGCACAGCCTCCGGATGCACAGGCTCAGCGGCCATGGCTCACAGGCCCAGCCGCTCCGTGGCATGTGGGATCTTCCTGGACTGGGGTACAAACCTGTGTTCCCTGCATGGGCAGACAAACTCTCAACCACTGCGTCACCAGGGAAGCTCTTTTTTTTACCTTTAAAAAAATGTTTTTTTCTTAATAATTATTTTTTATTGTAATAACTTTATTTTATTTTATCTTTATTTTATTTTATTTTATCCTCCTTCTTTCTTCCTTTCTTTCTTTCTTTCTACTTTTTCTCCTTTTTTTTCTGAGCTGTGTGGATGAAAGGCTCTTGGTGCTGCAGCCAGGAGTCAGTGCTCTGCCTCTGAGGTGGGAAACCCAATTTCAGGACACTGGTCCACAAGAGACCTCCCAGCTCCATGTAATACCAAACGGCAAAAATCTCCCAGAGATCTCTGTCTCAACAACAACACCCAGCTTCACTCAACGACCAGCAAGCTTCAGTGCTGGACACCCTATGCCAAACAACTAGCAAGACAGGAACACAACACCACCCATTAGCAGAGAGGCTGCCTAAAATCATATTAAGTCCACAGACACCCCAAAACACACCACCAGACGTAGACCTGCCCACCAGAAAAACAAGATCCAGCCTCATCCACCAGAACACAGGCACTAGTGCCCTCCACCAGGAAGCCTACACAACCCATTGAACCAAATTTAGCCACTGGAGACAGACACCAAAAACAATGGGAACTACAAACCTGCAGCCTGCAAAAAGGAGATCCCCAAACAAATGAGATAAGCAAAATGAAAAGATAGAAAAATGAACAGCAAATGTAGGAGCAAGATAAAAACCCACCAGACCTAACAAATGAACAGGAAATAGGCAGTCTACCTGAAAAAGAATTCAGAACAATGATAGTAAATATGATCCAAAATGTTGGAAATAGAATAGACAAAATGCAAGAAACATTTAACAAGGACCAAGAAGAACTAAAGATGAAACAAGCAATGATGAACAACGCAATAAATAAAATTAAAAATACTCTAGAAGGAATCAATAGCAGAATAACTGAGGCAGAAGAACGGATAACTGACTTGGAAGATAAAATAGTAGAAATAACTACTGTAGAGCAGAATAAAGAAAAAAGAATGAAAATAACAGAGGACAGTCTCAAAGAACTTTGGGACAACATTAAACACACCAACATTCGAATTATAGGGGTTCCAGAAGAAGAAGAGAAAAAGAAAGGGACTGAGAAAATATTTAAAGAGATTATAGTTGAAAACTTCCCTAATATGGGAAAGGTAATATTCAATCAAATCCAGGAAACACAGAGAGTCCCATACAAGATAAATCCAAGGAGAAACACGCCAAGACACATATTAATCAAACTGTCAAAAATTAAATACAAAGAAAACATATTAAAAGCAGCAAGGGAAAAACAACAAATAACACACAAGGGAATCCCCATAAGGTTAACAACTGATCTTTCAGCAGAAACTCTGCAAGCCAGAAGGGACTGGCAGGACATATTTAAAGTGATGAAGGACAAAAACCTGCAACCAAGATTACTCTACCCAGCAAGGATCTCATTCAGATTTGATGGAGAAATTAAAACTTTTACAGAAAAGCAAAAGCTGAGAGAGTTCAGCACCACCAAACCAGCTTTACAACAAATGCTAAAGGATCTTCTCTAGGCAGGAAACACAAGAGAAGGAAAAGACCTACAATAACAAACCCAAAACAATTAAGAAAATGGGAATAGGAACATACATATTGATAATTACCTTACATGTAAATGGATGAAATGCTCCCACCAAAAGACACAGACTTGCTGAATGGATAAAAAAACAAGACCCATATATATGCTGTCTACAAGAGACCCACTTCAGACCTAGAGACACATACAGACTGAAAGTGAGGGGATGGAAAAAGATATTCCATGCAAATGGAAACCAAAAGAAAGCAGGAGTAGCAATTCTCATATCAGACAAAATAGACTTTAAAATAAAGACTATGAGAAGAGACAAAGAAGGACACTACATAATGATTAAGGGATCGATCCAAGAAGAAGATATAACAATTGTAAATATTTATGCACCCAACATAGGAGCACCTCAATACATAAGGCAAATGTTAACAGCCATAAAATGGGAAATTGACAGTAACACATTCATAGTAGGGGACTTTAAGACCCCACGTTCACTAATAGACAGATCATCCAAAATGAAAATAAATAAGGAAACACAAGCCTTAAATGATACATTAAACAAGATGGACTTAATGGATATTTATAGGACATTCCATCCAAAAACAACAAAATATACATTTTTCTCAAGTGCTCATGGAACATTCTCTGGAATAGATCATATCTTGGGTCACAAATCAAGCTTTGGTAAATTTAAGAAAATTGCAATTGTATCAAGTATCTTTTCTGACCACAACACTTTGAGACTAGATATCAATTACAGGAAAAGATCTGTAAAAAATACAAACACATGGAGGCTAAACAATACACTACTTAATAACGAAGTGATCACTGAAGAAATCAAAGAGGAAAACAAAAAATACCTAGAAACAAATGACAATAGAGACCCAACGACCCAAAACCTATGGGGTGCAGCTAAGGCATTTCTAAGAGGGAAGTTTATAGCAATACAATCGTACCTTAAGAAACAGGAAACATCTCGAATAAACAACCTAACCTTGCACCTAAAGAAATTAGAGAAAGAAGAACAAAAAAAATCCAAAGTTAGCAGAAGGAAAGAAATCATAAAGTTCAGATCAGAAATAAATGAAAAAGAAATGAAGGAAATGATAGCAAAGATCAATAAAACTAAAAGCTGGTTCTTTGAGAAGATAAACAAAATTGACAAACCATTAGCCAGACTCATCAAGAAAAAAGGGAGAAGACTCAAACCAATAGAATTAGAAATGAAAAAGGAGAAGTAACAACTGACACTGCAGAAATACAAAGTATCATGAGAGAGTACTACAAACAACTCTATGCCAATAAAATGGACAACCTGGAAGAAATAGACAAATTCTTAGAAATGCACAACCTGCCAAGACTGAATCAGGAAGAAATAGAAAATATGAACAGACCAATCACAAGCACTGAAATTGAAACTGTGATTAAAAATCTTCCAACAAACAAAAGCCCAGGACCAGATGGCTTCACAGGCGAATTCTATCAAACATTTAGAGAAGAGCTAACACCTATCCTTCTCAAACTCTTCCAAAATACAGCAGAGGGAGGAACACTCCCAAACTCATTCTACGAGGCCACCATCACCCTGATACCAAAGCCAGACAAGGATGTCACAAAGAAAGAAAACTACAGGCCACTATCACTGATGAACATAGATGCAAAAATCCTCAACAAAATACTAGCAAACAGAATCTAACAGCCTGGTATATGAAAAGGATCATACACTATGATCAAGTGGGGTTTATTTCAGGAATGCAAGGATTCTTCAATATATGCAAATCAATCAATGTGATACACCATATTAACAAACTGAAAGAGAAAAAACATATGATCATCTCAATAGATGCAGAGAAAGCTTTCGACAAAATTCAATACCCATTTATGATAAAAAACCTCCAGAAAGTAGGCATAGAGGAAAATTTCCTCAACATAATATAGGCCATATATGACAAACCCACAGCCAACATCATCCTCAATGGTGAAAAACTGAAACCATTTCAACTAAGATCAGGAACAAGACAAGGATGCCCACTCTCACCACTCTTATTCAACATAGTTTTGGAAGTTTTAGCCACAGCAATCAGAGAAGAAAAGGAAATAAAATGAATCCAAAATAGAAAAGAAGAAGTAAAGCTGTCACTGTTTGCAGATGACATGATACTATACATAGAGAATCCTAAAGATGCTACCGGAAAACTACTAGAGCTAATCTATGAATTTGGTAAAGTAGCAGGGTACAAAACTAATGCACAGAAATCTCTGGCATTCCTATAAACTAATGATGAAAAATCTAAAAGTAAAATCAAGAAAACACCCCCATTTACCATTGCAACAAAAAGAATAAAATATCTAGGTTAAACCTACCTAAGGAGACAAAAGACCTGTATGCAGAAAATTATAAGACACTGATGAAAGAAATTAAAGATGTTACAAATAGATGGAGAGATATACCATGTTCCTGGATTGGAAGAATCAACATTTTTGAAAATGACTCTACTACCCAAAGCAATCTAGAGATTCAATGAACTCCCTATCAAACTACCACTGGCATCTTTCACAGAACTAGAACAAAAAATTTCACAATTTTTATGGAAACACAAAATACCCATAATAGCCAAAGCAATCTTGAGAATGAAAAACGGAGCTGGAGGAATCAGGCTCCCTGACTTCAGACTGTACTACAAAGCTACAGTAATCAAGACAGTATGGTACTGGTACAAAAACAGAAAGATAGATCAATGGAACAGGATAGAAAGCCCAGAGATAAACCCACGCACATATGGTCACCTTATCTTTGATAAAGGAGGCAGGAATGTACAGTGGAGAAAGGACAGCCTCTTCAATAAGTGGTGCTGGGAAAACTGGACAGCTACATGTAAAAGTATGAGATTAGATCACTCCCTAATACCATACAAAAAAAAAGCTCAAAATGGATTAAAGACCTAAATGTAAGGCCAGTAACTCTCAAACTCTTAGAGGAAAACATAGGCAGAACACTCTATGACATAAATCACAGCAAGATCCTTTTTGACCCACCTCCTAGAGAAATGGAAATAAAAACAAAAATAAACAAACGGGACCTAATGAAACTTCAAAGCTTTTGCACGGCAAAGGAAACCATAAACAAGACCAAAAGACAACCCTCAGAATGGGAGAAAATATTTGCAAATGAAGCAACTGACAAAGGATTAATCTCCAAAATATACAAACAGCTCATGCAGCTCAATATCAGAAAAACAAAAAACTCTCTCCAAAAATGGGCAGAAGACCTAAATAGACATTTCTCCGAAGAAGATATACACACTGCTAACAAACACATGAAAGAATGCTCAACATCACTAATCATTAGAGAAATGCAAATCAAAACTACAATGAGATATCATCTCACACCAGTCAAAATGGCCATCATCAGAAAATCTGCAAACAGTAAATGCTTGAGAGGGTGTGGAGAAAAGGGAACACTCTTGCACTCTTTGTGGGAATGTAAATTGATACAGCCACTATGGAGAGTTCCTTAAAAAACTTCAACTAGAACTACCATATGACCCAGCAATCCCACTACTGGGCATATACCCTGAGCAAACCATAATTCAAAAAGAGTCATGTACCAAAATGTTCATTGCAGCTCTATTTACAATAGCCAGGAGATGGAAACAATCTAAGTGTCCATCATCAGATGAATGGATAAAGAATATGTGGCACATATACAATGGAATATTACTCAGCCATATAAAGAAACAAAATTGGGTTATTTGTAGTGAGGTGGATGGACCTAGAGTCTGTCCTACAGAGTGAAGTAAGTCAGAAAGAGAAAGACAAATACCGTATGCTAACACACATATATGGTATCTAGAAAAAATAATGTCATGAAGGACATAGGGTTAAGACAGGAATAAAGACACAGACCTACTAGAGAATGGACTTGCGGATATGGGGTGGAGGAAGGGTAAGCTGTGACAAAGCGAGAGAGTGGCATGGACATATATACACTACCAAACGTAAAATAGATAGCTAGTGGGAAGCAGCCGCATAGCACAGGGAGATCAACTTGGTGTTTTGTGACTACCTAGAGGGGTGGGATAGGGAGGGTAGGAGTGTGGCAGATGCAAGAGGGAAGAGATATGGGAACACATGTATATGTATAACTGATTCACTTTGTTATAAAGCAGATAGTAACACACCATTGTAAAGCAATTATACTCCAGTAAAGATGTAAAACTATGTAAAAAAAATCATTATGTTGTACACCTGAAATAATATTATATGTCAATTATACCTCAATAAGAAAAAAAAAAGATGGATCATAAATTTAAACATAAGAGCACAATACAAAAATCTCTTAGCAGAAAACATAGAAGTAAATATTTGTGACCCTGTGTTTCTTATATTTTCTTAGGCAATGGTTCTTAGATATGACTATGAAATATGAGCTACAAGAAAATATGACAAATTGGACATAAGGAAAGACTGCAAATATTCTAAAATTTGATTTTGGTGATAGTTGAACAAGTCTGGAATTTACTAAGAATATTACATTGTGTACTGAAAACAAGTGAATTTTATATTATATGACTTATACCTCAATAAAGCTGATTCATTTTTTAATATAGTTCATAGGGAATATAAGTAAATTGATGGAGCAATCAGATAGTACATAAGAATTCATTGTATTCTTTACAACATTTTTGCAATGCTAGCAACATTCAAAAAAATTTCTTGACCTATATACACTACCATGTATAAAATAGATAGCGAATGAGAACCTATGTATAGCACAGGCAGCTCTACTCAGTGCTCTGTGGTGACCTAAATGGGAAGGAAATCCCAAAAAGAGGAGATATATGTATACATATAGCTGATTCACTTTGCTGTACAGCAGAAACTGACAAAGCAGTGTAAAGCAACTATACGCCAATAAAAATTAATTTAAAAAATTCAAATACTTCAAAATACTTAAAAAATAATATTGAAAGAAAATATATGTCTTAAAATGTGTGATCACTTTCTGAGAAAGGTACACAATTTTTTTCCACTAAGAAAACATTGGTGATTTAAATATTTAAAATTCCTGTGTGGCTAATGACATTAAAAATGAAATTAAGCAAATTACACTCATGGTGTTCATTACAACCAATTTCTCATGTGTCTTGCTGTACCCAGGGCCTGTTATCTGCCTGGTTGTTTCCTTGAAACTAGGCCTCTGGGTGGGTTTGGTTTGTATTATGCAATTGAACTTAGATAAGGACTGAATTCAGCTCTCAGTTAAATGCAGGGTGAGAGGGCCTGGGGTACCAGAGAGAGCATGGTTCTGGACTGAGGTATGGAGTGGCTGCTTTCCAATTCAGCAAATCAGGTTATCCAAAAGCAGCAGCACCCATGGCAGTCCAGCTTGGTAGTATGCCTCTGGGGGTCGTTCATACAGCTCATGCTTCAATGATGTTCCTAAGCCCTGACAAAGGTAAGGTCTTTGTAAGCCACAGAAATCCCATTCTCATTTATCCCGTTAGTGTTGACACTTTTCTGCCACTGAGTTCCTAGTTATATACTGGAAAAAATGATATTTAATTTACATGACAGTTACTATTTTTAATGTATAAAGAACTTCTGTAAATCCATAAGTAAGAGATAAATACCCCAGTTAAAAAGAAGCAATTCACTTGAGAACAGGTATTTATAAGGATTAAGCATATGAGAAGATTTGTGATCATACTCAAATTTTAAAAAAAAATCAAATTAAAGAGATAAGGTGTTATCATTTTTCACCTTTTAAATTGACAACATGAAAAAGAGGGATACTATCCACTATGAGAAAAGGTATAGAGAAACAAGCAACATTTTATATTATAATAACTATATAAGTAGATACTAACTTATGAAGGATTTGGTAATATTTTGGAAATTTTTAAGTAATCTGGAGTTTGATCCAAAAATATCTTTTTAGGAATTTAAATAAAGAAACACTTCACTCTTGATCCTTGTACCCCTGAACAGTAAGTACACATTCCCTGGTAGATATTCAATAAATACTTGTTCATACTGTTTGTGAAAAGGTATATTTACAAAAGCCTCATTAAAACAGTATTGAAAAAATAAAATGTTGGAAACAAGCAAAATATAAAACAATAGGGGATCAGTTAAATCATATTTATAATATATTGAAATACTATCCAATCATTAAAACCAATCAGGGAGGTCTTTATATGTGTATGAACACACATAAGAATCAGGAAGATTCTTAAGAATCAGTTGGTATAATAAAATCTCATTTGTTATCAAACTCAGAAATCATAAAGGAAACTATTGGTACATTTTAAATTAAAAAATTACATATGGCAATACACACACACATTCAAATACACTCATAGACACACCAAACCCTCTAGAATAAATGTAAGAAAATAATTGTGGTATATATACTTGCAAAATGTAAAGCAGATAAATAATTATATGTCTAATAAAGTGCTATTTAAAAGCAAAAAAATATGTAGCTCCTACCAAGATGGTAACATACGTAGATGTTTCTGAATTCTTCATCCTCCTAGCTGCCTATTTTCCTTTCTGGAGTAAGACTATCACTTGGATAAACACACTAGCAGAAACCTGGGAGAGTAACTAAACAGGTCCATACAACCTCAGGGAGACAAAGACAATGATATGTCATTCTTCTTTTATCCTGGTGGGCTCTGAGGGTCCTGAAGCCTAAAAGAGAGCTTATCTAGCTTTTAGACCATGAACAAAGCTTTAAGCAGAACCAATATTATTCCATTTGGGATCTTCCTGAAAATTAGAAAAAAAGCTGGCTACACTCCTTCCTTCTTGGGTATATGGCTTAGCCAAGAGGGGCATGAGCTGGTTTTCTGGCCCTACTCATCTCCTCAATAGTCGTTTTTGTGCAGTGTGACTCCTGCATAACCACAGATAATGTCCCTGGGAATGAATTCATTGAAAGAGCTCCTGGAGACAACAGAACACTGTCAATAGTATTGAGGAGGCCTACCCTGGCTTGTTTCCCTGTCATGCTTGCAAATGATTCTGGAAAGGGAAGTCCTTGATCACTTATGAACACCTGGAGGAGGATCACTGGTGATCTGAGTTCAATCTACATGGGTCACAACCAGTCCACAAGAATAGAAATTGCTGTGATGGCCACCAAACACTAATGGCCTAGTTTGCCAGGTGAGGACACACAAAACCATAAGCAAGTAAAGAGAAATAACAACTTCAGACATTAAAGAACTAGAGGAAGAAAGGACAAGATAAATCCCTAGAAAAAGTAAATAAAGCTGATTAAGGATGAAGGTGAGATTTTCAACTAAAAAACAGTAAAAAAAAAATCTCAACATTTAAAAAAAAATCTCAACATTTAAAAAAAATAGTGTTTTTAATATATTTTTAATAACTTTATAATTTAAAATTCAATCAACAAACTAAAAATATAGGATAATCAATATTGAGAATTAATGGATTAGAATGTCATGTATAATGCCAAAACATGCGTCAAACTAAAGAAAAATATAGAACTAATAAAGGTAAAGATGAGAAACCTAAAGAATAGCTTCAGAAGATATAACATCAGAATGTGGACATTCCAGAATGAGTAAGGTACAGAAATAGTAACAAATAAGCAAATAATAAGATATTATTTATCTTTATAAGAAAAAAGATGGGATTCTTCAGATTGAAAGGGCTCTTTGAGATTCAAGTAAGATTAATTTAAAAAATGAGACCTAGACACATGTTTTTGAAATTCATGAATAACAAATATAAGGAGAGAATCTTACAAACTTCCCTACAGAAGGAACAAGATTCTTATCAGGGAATGATGATCAGATTTTTCATATCAGGTACAGAAAACAAGATGATGATCAAATAACGTCTGCAGTCTACTGAGAGAAAATGATTTGCCTTTCAAGAATTCTATAGCCAAGATAAGATACCATTCCCCTATCAAAAAGAAAGAAAGATAGTACTATGCAAATTGTAGAGAGACTGTCAGCATACTTGATGCATTCTTTTAACTAGGTAAAAATTGAATAAGAACATAGATCCTCAAAATGTAAAAGATAAAAATAAACAAAATCATCTATACCTGTGTATATATCTGTATGAGACTGCATGAGTGTGTGTGTGTGTGTGTGTGTGTGCACCGACACGTATGAATGAATGGCACTAGTATTTAAAAAAAATTTTTTTTACTCTATCTTTTAATTATCCTATCACCTTGGGATGAGTTCAATCACCTTGTTGACAGTAAGGAGCAGAAGATTTCAAAGTAGCAAGCAGATACGTGGCTAATAAGGCAAGTCATATCACAAAATTTACTATTCCCAGTCTCACGGTCTCCCCTTATGCAACAAGTCCAGGTGTTCATTTACAGTGACTTGAACCATATTATGTGAGATGCAATAGTTCTTCGATAACCAAGAAGTTCTCAAGTTCTCAGGCTTAAAAACAAATTCCTCTTATTTAAAACTCAAAGCACTTCCTTATAATTTCATCATTTGTCTGAAGCCCTCTCAGATTTCTCATAGGAATTATCCTAACTAACATGGAGCTAGTCAGACAACCAATTTACCACACCAACAGTCCCTTGTGGTTTTTTGCTTCTCTTAACAAACCATTATTGACATGAGGAAGAACATGCAACCCAGGCCACTGGTAATGGGATTTGCACTTGGACTTCCCATTCTATTTGGTTGAGCTCTATGTTCCTGACCTACCTACTTTTATGGGTGAAAGATTATAAACCAATGTGGTATCTTCCCCAGTAATGGTCTGTTTTTCTTAATGTTTCCTTATTTCCAAAAAATAAACCTAAATTTTCCTCCTTAAGAAAAATAACTTTTCCTTCTGATTTCTAATTGCTCACAAAAATGTTATGTACATATGAGATATGTGAAAAACAATACTAGCCTAAATTAAAAGTTTTAAATTATTTCAGGAAACAATTCATAAGGGTGGGAAGGTAGGCAGAGACAGTACTATGTATTGACATCATTTCCTTTAAGCGCAAGTGAAAACAATATTTTCCAGAATGTCTTGCAGTTATAGTGGGGCCATGTGACTAATTCAGGATGATGAAATATGAGTGGAAATGGAGTATGTAAACACATTCTTTGAAGCTTCAGCTTTCTCTTTCTCTGCCACAGCCATTGAGAGGGCCACAAGGTGAGATGGTCGAGGCAAAAATGAAAACACCTTAAATCACTGAATCTCCATTCAGAGGGAGCTTCCCTTAAGAGCTTTTAAAGCTCCTACAGACTGCATAACTGAAATAAACTAGAATGTGTGAAGTAACTGAAATTCTGAGATCCCCTATATAGCCTAACTTAGCTTACCCTGAATAGTACAAGAAGCAAAAAACAGAAGTGGGAAAGTTAATGTTTTCTAAAGCTTTTATCTTGGATTGTTGTTTAATATGATAAAGAAAAAAGACATATTAAATTATGATTGTTAGGAATGGGAAGATAAGCATAACCATATTGAAAAGCATAGTAGCATATAATTTGCAAGGCAGAAAGGGAAATAATACAAATATAATAAAGTCAGAAAAGTAATAAAAAGGAAAAAGAGAACAACCACAAAGTAAAATAAATAGCCAACATAAAATAAAATGCAAGTAATAAAAACAGTTATATCATTTATAAAACTAAATGTAAACATGCTGAATTTCTTGTTAGAATGGGTAAAAACAAAATCTACACATATGTTGTTTACACACAAAAAAAAATAAAATAAAGTGATAAAAACAAGTTAGAAATAAGAGATGGGCAAAAAAATTCCTAGACAATAATAAACAATAGAAAAAAAGACCTGACAATATTTCCAGCACACTGGAATCTATGTACAAAAGCATTCAACAAGGTAAAAAATCATTATATATAAGATAAAAAGTTTAAATTTTCAAAGAACAGACTTAAAACTTCAAATATTGAACAAGGTAGCAAATATGTACATAAACTTTCTTTTTTAATAATATTAATATTTACTTAAAAATACTCTGTTTTTTAGACATGAACATTGAATAGATTTTTTTTTATTATGGTAAGAACACTTAACATGAGATCTACTTTCTTAAATTTTCCAACACACAATACAGCATTAACTATAGACACAATGTCATACAGAAGATCTCTAGAACTTATTCATTTTGCATAACTGAAGATTTAGCTCCATTGAACAGCAGCTCCCCATTTCCCCATTTTACTAGTCCCTGGCAACCACCATTCTATTTTCTGTTTCTACAAATTTGATTATTTTGGATACCACATATAAGTGGAATCATGAGTGACTATCCTTCCATGACTATTTCTCTTAGTGTAATGTCCTTCAGATTTTTCCATATATGATAAGATGATAAGATTTCCTCTTTTTTTTTTAAGCCTGAAAAATATTCTTGTAGGCTTATATCACATTCATTGTAGTATTATTCACAATACCAAAGATATTGGAAATAACCTAAATATCCATTGACAGATAAATGGATAAAACAAATTTGTAAAAAGTTTATTTCTGAAAAAAAATTGTAATTGGGAGAATTCAACACATCTCTTTCTCAATTTTGGCAAATCTTATTTATTAAAATAGAGCAGCTATAATAGATTTGAATGTTCCAGTCACTATCAATAAACAAATATTTTCACAAATTAAATAATTATATTAATGGAATAAATCCTTAGATCCATGAAACAATTACAAACATTAAATCACCCACTTGACCACAAAAAAACTTATTAATTTTGTTTTAAGTAGAGAATTCATAGGCTATATTCTTTGAACATAATATATAAAATTAAAATGAATTATTAAAGTATGACCCCCAAATTTCAACTTCTAAAAAATACTCTCCTAAATAATCCTTGTATAAATGAGGAAAACAAAATAAAATTATAAATTAACTAGAAAGTTATAAGAAAAAGTATAGTTTGAAGTAAAACTGATGAGATTTAGAGCAATACTCAAAACATAGGGTTTTCATGTTTTCTTTATTCAAATTAAAGACTAATAACAATAATAGCTAACATAATCCATTTATTTACTATGTGTCAGGTATTGTTCTAAGAACTGACCAGTATAATTAACTCTTACCACAAATCTAAGAGGTAAATACTGTTATTATTCCCATTTTACAGATGAGGAAATTCAGACACAGAAAGATTAAAGAACGTATCCAGCATCACAGAGTTAGCAAGTTGTAAAACCAACATTCAAACCTAGGTGGTCTAGGAGTAATGAAATAGATAAACCATTAGAAGTCCAAATGCATACCCAAATTTTAGAATGGCATATATTTTGATCAGTTAATTATATTTTTAGGTACTGATGCTAACTGTATAGTTGGATGATGTAGTTGTGTGCATCTCTCAGGATCCTAGATCATTAAAAATATTGGCAACTATTTAAATGTCCATCATTTGGGGGCTGGTTAAAACGGCAATATCATAGGCACAGAATGGAAGACCTGACATGGAACAATAGATCATAATGTAGATATATAGTTATCGCCATTGAAATGCACCTACAATTTGTTTCATAAATTAATAGGTTACAAGCCTCATGTAAAATATGGTCATTTAATAATTTCTATGTACATAAAAGAAAATATCTGAAAGTATTTAGATGATAGAATTTTTAGTGATTTTTTAAAATCTTCGTTTTAATTCCTTTAGAATTTGAATTACTTTCAGTGTTAATATTACTTTTATAACGGGGAAAAAAAAAACACTCTTCAGGGCTTCCCTGGTGGTGCAGTGGTTGAGAGTCCGCCTGCCGATGCAGGGGACACGGGTTCGTGCCCTGGTCCGGGAAGATCCCATATGCCGCGGAGCGGCTGGGCACGTGAGCCATGGCTGCTGAGCCTGCGTGTCCGGAGCCTGTGCTCCGCAATGGGAGAGGGCACAACAGTGAGGGGCCCACATACCGCAAAAAAAACCACTCTTCACTTTGAGAAACAGGAAAAAAATCATGAATTCTGGGCATTTTTAACAAATGAACAGAGAAATGTTGCAAATATTTTAAGGTTATATACTCATCACCTTTTTATATAATCCAGTCTTAGGAAACATAATCAAAGAAAGGGCTAAATTTAGATTCAAAATCATTAGATGAGACATTAGTCATAACTTTTTGCTTCATAGCAAGTTTAGCTCATTATCTGCTTGTAACAAATGCAAAAGGAAGGCAGATACTGGGTTCTTCTCAGAATAACAATTAGTAGCTTCCTAATAATTAAGCTTGGCCTACCAAGCAGAGCTTAGAAAGTAATTTAACTTTCGGTTCACTCAGAACTTTCTCCACTTCTCTCATATTTCTACCCTTATTTCCATAAGTTCTAGCATTAAAAAATATTTCATATTAATATGTAGGCATATTTTACAAAAATAGAATTTGTATTAACCCATTAACTTTAAACAAATTTATGATTTTAAGAAGACATTTAAACAATGAAGTTGTCAAGATAATCTGATAAGTTTAAGTATACAGAAACAGTTGGCTGATAGACAGGGATAATTAGAATTTACTTATCTCCCATATACGGCAACTGCGTTTCTGAAGTCTCTGTAAGAGGCATAATTTTTACCTTCCTGATGCTAAGATAGCCCTGATTCAGAACAGTCTCTGTGTACTATTTGAAAAAATATTCTTAAAATGTTTCATATCTCTCAATTAATCTTTACTTTAAACTATTTTGACCTATCCTTGGTAAATGTGACAACAACAAAAAAAAAAACTCCCTTGGAGAAGACAGTAAAATAATGAGGTAAAAATCTATCATTTGGATGTTAATCTAGTCAACCTAAATATATTAAGGGCCTAAGGGAAGGAAATATAGTACCTTTTCCTCAAACATCTTAATAGAAATCCGAGGAGAACAATAATATACTATTTATTATTATAATAAGGAATCATAATAATTTTTTGTAGAAATACATTTCTAATATAAAACTCCAATAAAAAGAAGTTATTTGGGCTTCCCTGGTGGCACAGTGGTTGAGAGTCCACCTGCCGATGCCGGGGACACGGGTTCGTGCCCCGGTCTGGGAAGATCCCACATGCCATGGAGCGGCTGAGCCTGTGAGCCATGGCCGCTGAGCCTGTGAGTCTGGAGCCTGTGTTCCGCAATGGGAGAAGCCACAACAGTGAGAGGTCCGCATACCAAAAAAAAAAAGAAAAGAAAAAAAGAAGAAGTTATTTATTAAGTAAACATATACTGGATACATGCCTTGGCCAAACAATGTGCATAATGCACCTGTCATCAAAAGAAAACCAGTCAATTCAGGAAAGTGTGACTTCAGATTCAATAGTTGACTTCTATCAGACATGGCGTCTTGTCATTTTTAGTGGTGATTTAACTTTTCTAGGTAAATGCCACATCAAGGGAAGATTTATATCTCACAAATAATTTGTTTTATAAGCCAAGAAAATACTATCTGTGTCAATACATTTTAATTAATTTGTAAATAAGTGTTTTAAAATAAATGATAAATCACAGCAATATTTTTTTTATCTATCTCCTAAAGGACATAAAAGCAAAAATAAACAAATGGGACCAAATTAAACTTAAAAGCTCTTTATTCAAAAAAACAAAAACATTAACTCAAAAAGATACATGAATCCCAATGCTCATAGCAGCATTCTCTACAATTGCCAAGATATGAAAGCAACTTAAGTGCACATCAACAGATGAATGGATTAAGAAGATGTGGTGTGTATATATATATACACACACACACATATATATATATATATGAAATTTTGCCATTTGCAGCAACATGGATGGGCTTGGAGGGCATTATGCTAAGTGAAATTAGTCAGAGAAAGACAAATACTGTATGATATCACTTATACATGGAATCTAAAAAGTACAACAAACTACTGAATATAACAAAAAAGAAGTAGGCTCACAGAGAACAAACTAGTGGTTACAAGTGGGGAGAGGGTAGGGGCAATATAGGAGTGGGGGAGTGGGAGGTACAAACTATTGGGTGTAAGATAGGCTCAAGGATGTACTGTACAAAATGGGGAATATAGCCGATATTTTGTAATAACTGTAAATGGAAAGTAACCTTTAAAATTGTATAAAAAATATGAAATAAAGAATAAAACTTCCACCTTCTTAGTTCTACAAAATGCCTTCTTTCAACTCTATATCACATAAGGATTAGTGGAGAAGTAGCATATGAAAAATAAATATAATGTGCTGTTCACTGTGGTAGGCAGAATGCCCCCACCCCTGCCAAAGTTGTCTAGAACATGTGAATGCACTATTATATGGCAAAGTGGAATTAAGCTGACCTTAAAACAGAGAAATTATCCTTGGTTATCCTTGGTTATTTGAGTGGGACAACAGGGATCCCCAACAGGGATCCTTAAAAGTGGAAAAGGAAGGCAGAATGGGTATATGAGAAACAGACTGATGATGGAGAGGAAGAAGAAATTATAGAAGGATGGAAAGAAGGAAGAAAAAAAGGGAGGGAGGGAGGGAGGAAGGAAAAAGAGGTAGAAAGGAAGGGAGGAGTTACCATGCATTATAAAAGCTTTAGAATCCCTTCACCTTCCACCTCTGATTTATTAGAAATTCATTTTCAGTTCAAGCACAGTCCCTAAGGTATGGCCACTGTAATTATATATTTAGGAAGTTGTCCCCTCTACAGATCCATTTGGATGAATAATGGCCACAGCGACAGGAATGCAAAAGGTGTACTTGAACTAGGTCCTAAATGTAAATGGAAAAGGGAAGAAAATGTGAATTTTAAAGTCTTACATAATGCATGAGTTCCCTTCTTTACTTGAATTAGGCAAGTGGCTGAGGTTTAGAAATTTGTTTTCAATAAGATTTTTGTTCTAGTGTTACTTTATTTTTACTGAAGTATAGTTGACATACAGTATTAGTTTCAGGTATACAACATAGTGGTTCAACATTTGTACATATTATGAAATGATGTGTAAGTCTACTAACCATGTGTCACCATACAAAGTTATTACAATACTGTTGACTATGTTCCCTATGCTGTACATTATATCACCACACCTTATTTATTATATTTCTTGAAGTTTGTAACTCTTAATCTCCTTCCATATTATATGCATCCCCCAGCCAGTCTCCTCTGGCAACGACCAGTTTTTTCTCTGTATCTATGAGTATGTTTCTGTTTTTTCTTTTCATTGTTCATTTGTTTGTATTTTTAAATTCCACATACAAGTGAAGTAATATGGTATTTGTCTTTCTCTGCCTGATTTATTTTGCTTAGCACAGTACACTCTAGATCCATCCACATTGTCACAAATGGCAAGATTTCATTCTGTCTTATGTTTGATTAATATTCCATTGTGTGCGTGTGTGTGTGTGTGCCATTTCTTCTTTATCCTTTCATCTATTGATGGACACTTAGGTTGCTTCCATATCTTGGCTATTGTAAAAAATGCTGTGATGAACACAGGAGGGCACGTATGTCTTCAAATTAGTGTTTTCATTTTCTTGAGATAGATACCCAGGAATGGAATTGCTAGATCATGTCGACAGTTCTATTTTTAATTTTTTGAGGAAGCTCCATACCATTTTTCATAGTGGCTACACCAATTTATATTCCCACCAAGAGTATATGAGTGTTCCTAATTCTCCAAGAACTTGCCAAAAAATTATTTGCTGTCTTTTTGACAATTGTCGCTGTAATAGGTGTGAGGTGATATTGCATTGGGTTTTGATTTGCAGTTCCTTATAATTAGTTACATTAAGTATCTTTTCATGTGTCAGTTGGCCATCTGTATATCTTTAGAAAAATGTTTAATCATGTCCTCTGCCCGTTTTTTAAATTAGATCTCCTTCTTCAGAAAGAAAAACAGAGGCAGAGGAATCAGGCTCCCTGACTTCAGATTATACTACAAAGCTACAGTAATCAAGACACTATGTTAATGGTACAAAAACAGATATATAGATCAATGGAACAGGATAGAAAGCCCAGAGATAAACCCACGCACATTTGGTCACATTGTCTTTGATTAAGGAGGTAAGAATATGCAATGGAGAAAAGATATCCTTTTCAATAAGTGGTGCTGGGAAAACTGGACAGCTACATGTAAAAGAATGGAATTAGAACACTCCTTAACACCATATACAAAAATAAACTCAAAATAGATTAAAGACCTAAATGTAAGGCCAGACACTATAAAGCTATTAGAGGAAAACATAGGCAGAACACTATGACATAAATCACAGCAAGATCCTTTTTGACCCACCTCCTAGAGAAATGGAAATAAAAACAAAAATAAACAAATGGGACCTAATGAAATTTAAAAGCTTTTGCACAGCAAAGGAAACCATAAACAAGACCAAAAGACAACCCTCAGAATGGGAGAAAATATTTGCAAATGAAACAACTGACAAAGGATTAATCTCCAAAGTATACAAGCAGCTCATGCAGCTCAATATCAAAGAAACAAACAACCCAATCCAAAAATGGGCAGAAGACCTAAACAGACATTTCTCCAAAGAATATATACAGATTGCAAAAAAACACATGAAAGGATGCTCAACATCACTAATCATTAGAGAAATGCAAATCAAAACTACAATGAGGTATCACCTCACACCAGTCAGAATGGCCATCATCAAAAAAATCTACAAACAATAAATGTTGGAGAGGGTGTGGAGAAAAGGGAACCCTCTTGCACTATTGGTGGGGATGTAAATTGATACAGCCACTATGGAGAACAGTATGGAGGTTCCTTAAAACACTACAAAGAGAACTACCATATGGCCCAGCAATCTCACTACTGGGCATATACCTTGAGAAAACCTTAATTCAAAAAGAGTCATGTACCACAGTGTTCATTGCAGCACTATTTACAATAGCCAGGAGATGGAATCAACCTAAGTTCCATCGACAGATGAATGGATAAAGGAGATGTGACACATGTATACAATGGAATATTACTCACCCATAAAAAGAAATGAAGTTGAGTTATTTGTAGTGAGGTGGATGGACCTAGAGTCTGTCATACAGAGTGAAGTAAGTCAGAAAGGGAAAAATACATACCCTATGCTACCACATATATATGAAATCTAAAAGAAAAAAAATGGTTCTGAAGAAACTAGGGGCAGGACAGGAATAAAGACACAGATGTAGAGAATGGACTTGAGGACATGGGGAGTGGGAAGGGTTAGCTGGGAAGAAGTGAGAGAGTGGCATTGACATATATACAATACCAAATGTAAAACAGATAGCAACCAGGAAGCAGCCGCATAACACAGGGAGATCGGCTTGGTGCTTTGTGACCACCTAGAGTTGTGGTATAGGGAGGGTAGGAAGGAGATGCAAGAGGGAGGGGATATGGGGATATATGTGTACATATACCTGATTCACTTTGTTATACAGCAGAAACTAACACAACAATGAAAAGCAATTTTACTCCAATAAAGATGTTATAAATAAATAAATAAATAAAATCAGATTTCTTGCTTTTTTGTTATTGAGTTGTATGAGTTCTTTGTATATTTTGGATATTAACCCCATATTGGATATTTCATTTGCAAATATCTTTTCCCACTCAGTAGGCTGCCTTTTCATTTGGTTGATGATTTCTTTTGCTGTGCAAAAGATTTTTACTTTGATGTTGTCTCACTTATTATTGCTCTTGTTGGTCTTGCCTGAAGAGAGAAGATATCAAAAATGATATTGCTAAGACTAATGTCGAAGAGTTTACTGCCTATGTTTTCTTCTAGTAGTTGTATGGTTTCAGGTCTTTTTTACATGTAAGTCTTTAAACCATTTTTAATTTATTTTTTTTAATATGGTGTAAGAAAGTGGTCCAGTTTCATTCTTTTGTATTTATCTGTCCTGTGTTCTCAACATATATTGAAGAAAAGGTTTTTTCCTCACTTTATACTTTTGCCTACTTTGTCATAAATTAATTGACCTTATAAGAATTGGTTTATTTTTGGGCTCTCTATTCTGTTGCATTGACCTATGTATATGTCTTTTTTGCCAGTACCATACTGTTTTGATGACTGTAATTGTAGTATAGTTTGAAATCAAGGAGTGTGATACCTCCAGCTTTGTTCTTCTTAAGATAACATTGGCCTTTCAGGATCTTTTGTAGTTCCTTACAAATTTTAGGATTATTTTTTCTAGTACTGTGAAAAAATACAATTGGTATTTTGATAGAGATTGCATCGAATCTTTAGATTGTGTAGTATGAACTTTTAAACTATATTAATTTTTCCAGTCCATTAGCATGGTATATCTTTCCATTTATTTGTGTCATCTTCAATTTCTTTCATTAATGTCTTATAGTTTTCAGTATACAAGTCTTTCACATCCTTGGTTAAATTTATTCCTAGGTATTTTATTCATTTTCGTGCAATTGTCAATGGAATTTTTTCTTGCTTTCTCTTTCTGAAAAGTCTTTATTTGTGTATAAAATGCAACAGATTTTTTATATTAATTTTGTGTTCTGCAACTTTACTGAATTCATTTATTCATTCTAATACATTTTTTGGAGGAGTCTTTATGGTTTTCTATATATAGTTATCATGTTATCTGCAAATAGTGACAGTTTCATTTCTTCATTTCCAATCTGGATGCTTTTTATCACTTTTTCTTGTCTGATTGCTCTAGCTAGGACTTCCAATACTATGTTGAATAAAAGTGGTGAGAGTGGTTATCCTTGTCTTGTTCCAGATATTTTTTTCTCCATTGATTATGATGTTAGCTATGAGTTTGCCATATATAGCTTTATTAGGTTAAGGTAAGTTCCCTTCAGACCCACTTTGTTTGGAGTTTTGTCATAAATGTGTGTTCAATTTTATCAAATATTTTTTCTTCTCATATTTAGATGATCACATCATTTTTATCTTTTGTCATAAATGTGGTATATAACATTGACTGATTTGCAGATACTGAACCATCCTTGCATCCCTGGGGAAAATCCCACTTGAATGTTTGTTCCTTTTAATGTATTTTAAATTTAGTTCATAATATTTTGTTGAGGATTTTTGTATCTATGTTCATCAGGGATAATGGCCTGTAATTTTCTTTTATGTAGTGTCTTTTGTTTTGGTTTTGGGTTAACACTGGCCTCATAGAACAGATTTGGGAGTGATCTTTCCTCTTCAAGTTTTAAAAATAATATGAGGAGGACAGGTATTAAATCTTCTTTAGATGTCTCGTATAATTCACTGGTGAGCCAATTGGTCTTAGACTTTTGTTAGTTGGAAGTTTTTTTTTTTGAAATTATTGATTCAATTCCATTACTAATATTAGGTCTGTTCAGATTTTTTATTTCTTCACAATTCAGTCTTAGAAAATTGTATGTTTCTAGGAATTTATCCATTTCTTCTAGGTTGTCCAATTTGTTGGTGTACAATTTTTTGTAGTAATCTCTTATGATCCTTTGTATTTCTGTGGTGTCAGTTAACTTCTCCTCTTTCCTTTCTAATTTTATATATTTGGGCCTTCTCTCTATTCTTCATGCTGAGTCTAGCTAAAGTTTTATCAATTTCATATATCTTTTCAAAGAACCAGCTCTTAGTTTCATTTATCTTCTCTATTTTTTTTCTTTTAGTTTCTATTTCATTTATTACCATTCTGATCTTTATTTTTTCCTCCCTCTAAATTTTGGCTTTGTTTGTCCTTTTACTTGTAAGGTTAGACTGTTTATTTGAGATTTTTCTTGAGGCAGGCCCGTATCACTATGAACTCGTCTCTTAGAACTGCTTTTCCTGCATCCCATAGATTTTGGTAGGTTGTATTTCTGTTTTCATTTGTATAATGTATTTAAAAAAATTTTCTCCTTGATTTCTTTCTTGACGTATTGATTGTTTAGCCTCCCTGTGTTTGTGTTTTTTTCCAGTTTTCTTCTTGTAGTTATTTCCAGTTTTAAACAGTTGTGGTCAGACCTAGCATGTGCAATATGTTTTGTGACCTAGCATGTGATCTATCTTGGAGAATGTTCCATATGCACTTGAAAAAATGTGTATTCTACTGCTT
Source organism: Leucopleurus acutus (assembly GCF_964270905.1). Lineage (NCBI taxonomy): Eukaryota > Metazoa > Chordata > Mammalia > Artiodactyla > Delphinidae > Leucopleurus > Leucopleurus acutus. The sequence continues at coordinate 130,926,096 of NC_139143.1, forward strand.
TTGGAAGAAATGTTCTATACATATCTATTAAGGTTATCTGGTATAAAGTGTTTAAAGCCAATGTTTCCTTATTGATTTTCTTTTATCTGGATGATCTACTATTATGTTACTGTCTATTTCTCCCTTTATGTCTGTTAATATTTGCTTTATGTATTTAGTTGCTCTTATGTTGGGTGCATAGATACCTACAAGAGTTTATCCTCTTGTTGGATTGATCCCTTTATCATTATATAATGCCCTTCTTTGTCTCTTGCTAGTCTTTGTTTTAATGTCTACTTTGTCTTTTTATTTGTGTATCCCTTAACTAGTTACTGTAGTACTCTGATTGATTCTTTTTTTATATATTCTAACTCTTTGTTGAATTTCTCATGGTGCTCATCCATTCTTCTCCCATGTTCCATGAGCATCTTTATGATTTTACCTTGAACTCTTTATCTGGTAGAATGCTTATTTCCATTTCATTTAGTTCTTTTTCTGGAGTTTTATCTTGTTCTTTCATTTTTCAACATAATGAAAAACGTTTCCTCATTTTGCCTAATTCTCTGTTTATTTCTTTGTACTAAGCAGGCTCATTACATTTCCCAATCTTGGAGAAATAGACTTATGTAGGAGATTTCCTATGCAGCCTAGCAGTATACTCCTCTCTGGCTACCAGAACCAAATGCTTCATGTGTTCCCTATGTGGGTTGCTTGCATCTTTTGGTTGTGATGGAGCCAACTGTTGCAGGGGCACTGGTATGCAGGCCCAGCCCCTGGCCTGACTGGCTACAAGGCTCTGCCTTGTGTGGTTGCTGTGGGCATGATGGTTGCTGTGGGCATTCTGGTGTGGCTGGCTGCACAACTCCTACAGGCATGATGGAGGGCAGAATAGGTCCCTGGCACAGCTGATTGCATGGCCCTGCACTGTGTGATTGCTGTGGGCATGCTGGTCAATGGGGCAGGCCCTTGGTGCAGCTTACTGAGAGGCCCAGTGGCATGCAATTGATACAAATACCTTTTGGGTGGGGCAGGTCCTGTCATTAATAGGCTAGAGGGAAGGCTGCAAAATGGTGCCCACCATTGCTGGTATCTGCATGGTAACAATCACTGTGTGGTTGCTGTGGGCATGCTGGTCGATGGGGCAGGCCTTTTGTGCAACTTACTGAGAGACACAGTGGCATGCAATTGATACAAATACCTTTTGGGTGGGGCAGGTGCTGTCATTAATAGGCTAGAGGGAAGGTTGCAAAATGGCACCCACCAGTGCTGGTATCTGCATGGTAGAATGAGATCACAAAAGTGGCTGTGTCTTAGTCTCTGGGAGTTGACTCTGCCAGGCAGATTCCTGCCTCTTCTGGAGTTTCTCCAAGACCAACAAGTGGATCTCTCTCAAAGCCTCTCAATCTGCTGCCTCTGTACTGGGACCTGGAGTGAGAGTTTTTGCATGCCCCCTTTAAGACAGAAATCTAGGTTTTCTATGCTCTCTGGTTCTCCCTAATCTAAGTTCTGATGGTTTTCAAAGCCAGATGTTTTGGAGGTTCATCTGGCCAGTGCAAGACTCCCATGCTGGGGAGACAGATGTGGGGATCAGACTCCTTGCTCCTAGGGGAAGATCTCTGTGGTTGTGATTTTCTTCTTGCTTGTGGGTCTCTGTGCTGGGGCTGTGGGTCCTGACTAGACTCTATCTCTACCCCTCCTACAGTTTTTGTTGTGGCTCCTTCTTCATATCTTTAGTTCAGAAAATCTCCTTGGCTAGAATTCAGGTCATTCTCAGAGATAGTTGCTCTGTAAGTAGCTGTAATTTTGGTGGGCTGTGGGAGGTAGTGAGTTCAGGATCTTCCTACTCCGCCATATTGATCCAGACCCCAACCATCCCAGTGTTTTTTACAGCAATATAGTTTAAGTTTAAAAGGGAAAATATTTATATGGTAGATCCTTTCTATTTCTCATAATTTTCCCAATCTCAGATTGCATTCTACATTTTAAATTTTATTCTTTTCCTTTTCTAGGTCCATTTTTGGAGCTATACTCACTCTTTCCCTGACTTTATACCATTTAAGATGCATTTTTTTGTGTGTGTGGTAAACAATCCATTGCTTGATTATCAAAAATATGTTACTTGAAAAAAATCAGGATGCTGAATTTGATGTACCTTTTAAAATTTGATGTACATTTAAAAAAATTTGAATGTCCCCATAGAGGAAAGTTTCTGAACTCTAAACCACTGATATTTAGATATGTCTAATACACTACAATAGTTTTGTGAATTTATTTGCAAGGTATTTCTGAGGTCGTTTTTTTTTTTTTTTAAAGATACCTCAATCACAAAAGCATCTTTTGGACTTACATAAAAAATAAAGTTTATAAGGAAAGAAAGCTTTGCAAAATAAGACTACTGCTGTCATCTTGGAATGACAAGTAACAAATACAAACAAAATATTTTATATATTGCACTGCATTCAAATATATTACTTGGTGTCATTCTTCTGCATGTATGTAAACAGCTTTATATTCAAACAAAGAAATATGAAACATTAAGAAATGATGATTTTGAAATTATGATCAGGTGGAATTTTCTAAGCAAATCTTTAAACTTATTTTATTGTTTCATGTATTGACCAAAAATACCTGGGTTCACAGTGATTTATACTATTAAATTATTTAGAATCTGATTATAATAATTATGTGGCATTTAATTGAAACACTTCTTCTAAGTGAGTTTTTGCTGCTTCACATTAACTGGCTCATTTGGAATCCTCCATATTGTTTCTGTCCATGATATCATGCATAGTGGGAGTAGTCTTGGATTCTGAATTTTAATAGGTTCTGTACAGCTGTTCACTGAACAGTAAGTAGCTGGTGAACAAACATTAGCTAAAGTTCCTTATGAATCAAATATTAAGCTGCAGTTTTGAATTACAATTTTCTAAATTTTTATCAACTGCAAGCATTAAAGCTAGTCAGTTATAGGCCCAAGTATATTTTAAATTAAAACCCCTCTGTAAACTTTTATAATTAATCTTTCATTCAATGACCTTTCTTCCATTAAATCTCTTTCCATGTAACCCAAGCTTTCTGAATACTCAGTGCATTGATATTTCAATAAGATGGATGTTACACAGCTTTCCTCTTTTCACAAAACCTCTATCTCTGGAATTAGAAAAATATAGATACAGTTTTTATAGGCTTGCTATTGATTCCTCTATCACTCTATATATACAGATCGGTAATACACCTATAGATCAATACACAGAAAGGAAAACAATAATAAGAACATTTGCTCTAATATTTAGATGAGAGAAAAATATACTCAAATCTTGCTCCCAATCAACCATCAATTTCTGCATGATATTTATGTTGGCCAAAAATATCACAACACTTATATCTAGAGTTTGTCCTGAAGTATAGATGTGTCCATTGACAGATGAATGGATAAGAAGATGTGATACACACACACATACACACTAAATGGAATACTACTCAGCCATAAAAAGATGGAACATTGCCATTTGTGACAACATGGATGGACCTTGAGGGTATTATGCTAAGTCAAATAAGACATATGGAGAAAGACAAATGCTGTATGATTTCACTCATATGTGGAATATTAAAAAAAATAAATGAACAAATTAAACTAAGGCATAGATATAGGGGAACAGATTAGTGGTTACTAGATGGGAAGGGGGCAGGGGGAGGGCAAAACGAATAAAGTGGGTCAACTGTATGGTGACAGATAGAAACTAAACTTTTGGTGTTGAACACACTGTAGAGTATACAAAAATATAATGTATGCATGAAACATATAATGTTATAAGAAAATTTTACCTCAATTAATTAAAAACATATCTTCATCAAATACCTCGAATATAACTTTTTAAAACAGAGTTTATACTAAATCATAATATTTCCAAAATACACTCATATTCTATTACATTACTAAATCACTAATGGGAAGAATATCCATCCAAAAAACATACATCATTCACCAAGTCTGGAAATTCACCAAACATATACTTGCAAACAAAATGCACGTATAACAATTATACTAACAAAACATGAATGTATATGCACCTTTTAATGCATTTATGTTTTTCATTCAACAAATATTTAAAAGTCTTCAAGTGATAAGCATTGTATTCAATAGGACCTTTGAGAAAAAATTCAAGATTCATAAAAAATTTCTCTGAAAAAAAACTGTAACAAGTTGTTAGTTGATTTTAATGATCCAGATCAGTAAGATTACTTTCTCTAATACTTGTTCTTATTTCACTCATTCACTGGTAGAGTCACTCAACCACTTGCTTAAAATCTAATGAGTGCCTACTCTAGAAAGGCATTGTGCTTGATGTCAGAATGTGAAGAGGCACAACATAGCACTCTTATGTTCTGGTGGGGACTTCGGCTATCAAATAATTATAAGCGTGATAAACATGATGAAAGGCAGGGCATAGAGTGTACATAGGAGTGAACTTGGTCTGAAAATAAACAGGGGATACATATTATAATGTGAAAAAAGATTATTTCAGGCAAGAGGAAGCAGCACTTGTTTGGATGGGTCTTAAAATAGCACTGAGTAGCATGTTCAAACAACTGAACAAAGGGTAATGTCGCTGGGGAAGAGAAAGCACACTAAGGGATTAGGAAACTTTGTTTGTGCTTAGACTAAGATTTATTGAGTGCCTACTATACTGTTCTAGGTGATATGGATATAGTGGTGAACAAAACAAACGTCCAAGCACTCTTAGAACTTACATTGCTTTTGAAGGAAGGGGCCAGAGGCAATAAAAATTAAGTGAATGATCTGTTAGGTACTAAGAGCTTTAAAGAAAAGTTAAATGTGGTGAAATGGATAAAGAATGCCACAGGAGGGAGGAATGTTGCTATTTTATTGGGAAGTGGTGTAATAAAATGATTAAGAATGCTGACTCAAGTCGGAATGCCTAGATGTAACCAAAGTAATGTTACTTAAGATTAAAACTCATGAAATATTTAGAAAGGGCCCAATGCATAGTGTTATTACACCAAAAATGTTGCTACTGTTGTCATCATAATCTCATAATCATCTTCATTATTACTGTTATTTAGGATGGTAAGTGAAGATATCATTGAAAAGGTAGAATGTGAAAAAAGACAAAGTAAATGGGGAAGGAAACTATGCAAACATCAGTGGGAAAAGCATTACAAACAGAGGGAAATGGTGTACAAAGATATTGAGGCAGGAGCCTGCTAAGTGAGGCCAAGGAACAAGAAATAGACTAGTAGTACTGGACTGAGGTGGATGAGGGGTAGCACAGAGAAGAGTATTAAAGAGGTAGTGGCAATCTCAGTTGACTAGATCCTTAGAACCACTATAAAGAATTCAGTATTTAGTAAGTGAAAATGGAAATCTCAAACAGTTTTAAGCAGAGGAGTGAGATTATCTTATTTTTGTTAGGATAGCTCTTGTATTTTGTGGAGAGAGTTGGGAGGGCAGAGGCAGATATGGGATGACGGAAATCAATTAGGATGCCTGTACAGAGATATTGCATCACCACAATAAAGTGAGTATTGCAATAAACAAGTCACAGAAATTTTTAGGTTTTCCAGTGCATATAAAAGTTATGTTTACACTCTACTGTAGTCTACTAAATGTGGAATATAGCATTATGTCTAAAAAACAATGTACAAACCTTAATTTAAAAATACTTTATTGCTAAAAAATGTTAGCCATCATCTGAGCCTTCAGCAAGTTGTAATTTTTTTGCAACGGTAATATCAAAGATCACCGACTACTGATCACCATAACAAATACGATAATAATGAAAAAGCTTGAAATATTGCGAGAATTACCAAAATGTGACACAGAGACTTGAGGTGAGCAAATGCTATTGGAAAATGACACCACAGACTCTTGATGCAGGGCTGCCAAAACCTTCAGTTTGTAAAGAACACAATATCTTTGGGACTCAATAATGTGAAGTATAATAAAACGAGGCATGCTTGTATGTGAGGCAAAATGAAAGTGCAGTCAAGAATGGCTCCTAAGGTTTTGGCCTGACAACTAGAAGAACAGAATTGCTATTTATTAAAATTGCTAATTATGTGGGAAGAACAACTTTGGTTGTGATGGTGGTTGGTGGGTGGGAAGAATCAGGAATTTAGGAATTCAATTCGTTTAATACACATTTAAATGGAGGTGTGAAAGATGGTTTAATGTGAAACTAAAATTCAGAGGAAAGGTTCAAGTTCATTATATACGTTTCAGACTCCTCTTTGCCATATGTAAAAGTTATTTGAAGCCATGAGGATGAGGAAGAGAGGAGAGGAGTTGTGAGAACTGATCCTTGAAGCATTCTAACTTTAAAAGTCTGTGAGACTAGATAATATGGAGTCTGGCAAGTAGAAGGGAGAGGAAGGGCTTTTCTCACAGAGTACTCAAAAATAAAGCCAAAGGGATTCTCAAAACAGGAAGAGTTCAAAAATCTTGTTCTCCCCTACTACATAAGCTGTCCTTAAATAGTCCAGAATATTTCCAAGTCCCCAGAATATTCCATAGTAGCTATGGATACCCTGTATGAGGGTAAGGGAGGAAGAAGGCATGAAAAAAGCATTCCATACATGTGGAAAACACTTAACAATGTGGATCTGAAGAGGAGAAGCAATTGTAGATCTATTTTAAGAAGCATTAGAAGATAGATCACATTAAGCCACAAAATGTTTTTTTTTTTTCCTTAACCAGTGCCCGATGCAGTGGGAGTGCTGAGTCCTAATCACTGGACTGCCAGGGAATTCCCACAAAAGTCTTATTAAGTATTTTAGGTCAAAATTTTCTGTTCTGCTTATTGGGTAACAAACCACCCTAAATCTTAGTGATTTAGAGCAAAAATATATTAACACCTTTTATGGCTTTGTGGGTTGACTGATCTCAGCTGAGTAGGTTTTGTTTGGGGTCTTTCGTGCCCTTTTAGACAGATGTCAGCTGGAGCTGCAGTTCTCTGAAGACTCAGCTGGGTTGGACATTTAACTTACATGTTTGACAATTGATGCTGGCTTTTAGCTCAATGTTGAACTGGGGGCATAAACCAGAATGTCTACACTTGGCCATTCTTTGGGATTTGGGATTCTCACAGCATAGCAACTGAGTTCCGAAAAGATCATCTCAAGAGGGAAAGTCCCAAGAACAAGAGTTTTAAAAGACTCAGGTAGAAGCCGTAAGCTTCTCATGACTTTGATGTTAAACATCACCACTTCCACAGCATCCTATTGGTCAAAAGCAATTTACGGGGCAAATCCAGATTCAAGCGTAAGGAAATATACATGAACACGGACCTGGATATTGGGACATGTGTCTCATTGGGAGGCCATTTTTGGAGACTAGCTAACACTCTCAACTTAGTATAACTAAAAACATACTATAGTTAAAATAATAAACTAAAAACATTTTAATTTTATTCTTTTGGTTCATAAATACTGTTTCTCTAATATGAAAACAATATAGAACATGTTTACTATAGAGAATTTTTTAAATGTTGATAAGGAAAAAGAAAATACAAGAACCCACCACTTCATCACTTGTGTATAACTCACACATAATAGGTGGTTAAAAAAATACTTTTTTAAATTTATTTGCTCAATTAATGAATTGGCAAATTAATTAACACTGGCATTTTTGTATGTAACTTTGAAATCAAGGATGACAGTATTTAGAATTTTAATCTTCTTTTGCTAAAATTATGCTATAAATATATTTTCATTTTATTAAATATTCTACTACACAATCATTTAAATGATATTAAAGTATTTTATTATATGGAATAGCCCTAATTACTAATTTCCTATAGCCACTGAAAAACTTTACTATTTTTTTAAAGGAAACTAACATCTTAGTAGTTAAAGCTCTACTGCTTATGATTAATTTCTATTAGAAACAAAAGCGAGACAACTTTAAGATTTTTTATATGCACTGTGAATTTCCCTCTAAAAAGAATAAAGTAATTCACACTGCCATTAGCACTTTTTGGGAGTTTTCATTTCCCCACACCGAGCCATCAAAAACTCTTCCAACATGGAAAATAGGAGGGTTTTTTTTTTTTTTTTGGTCCATTTGTGACTGGATTTTCTTTGTTTTTTCCATTTGTCAGTCAGTTACTAGTAAAATTGAATATATTTTTATCTGCTTAGAGACCATTTGTAGTTCTTTTGTGATTTTTGTTTTCTTCAGGGCCTTTATTATTTTTTCCATCAAAATGTGCATTTATAAGAAAGGTTTTTTTTTTTTGGATCACATTATATATTCTTAAAATGTCATGAGAAAATGGATAGAATAAAACTAATATCCTAGATATTAGAGTCTGGATTACATTTGTCAGTGACCAGCACATAAGAATATTCAGAAATAGAAGTAGAGAATAAGTATTGTCAGTTTGATTGTGGACCAATTCTTTTTTTCCCGCTTTATCATGTGTTTATTTTATGTTGTAATTACTATCACCACAACTTTGTTTCTCAAAATAATTCTATAAGGGGTAGAGAAGTAATTCATCTCCCTGATTCCATTAGTGTCTGCTAAATTTTAGGTAGGAAAAGTTACATACCCCCATATATAATTAAGGGGTTAGACAGCAGCTCAGAAGTATACACTGATTTAATGGAAAGAAAGAGATTGTTCCCAAATAATTTTAATAAACAATCAATCAATAAATAACCACTATCTTCACCACTGCCAAACAAAGAATAAAATAAAACTTTTGATTTTCTAACATTTGTGCTGTGTGCTCCATGCCAAACACAGCTTAGGTACTAAATTATGAAACTGACATGCTGCCCATGCGCTAAGAAGGCTTTTAGACACTAAATTAAACAGCTACATAAAATATAGCTAAAGTTCCTTTAGAGCCATTTTCACTCTGCTTGTAACCAATAGTTATCACTAGTGAGAGACATTACAATTATCATTAAAAAAATCTAATACAATAATCTAACTAAAAACCATATTATCTAACTAAATAAATTTTCACATTCCATCAAGTCAATTCTGCCATCAGCAGCAAAAGAATACAACATAATTATTATCTCCTAGGAAAGTGTTGCTGTCATGTCTGTGAATATAGTTCTTTAAAAACACTAAGATAAATGGATCTTTTATTTGTTGTATGGTTTTATATTTTTTGTGGTTTTATGAAATATTCTCAAATTTTTCTAATATCCTACATGTTGAAAGCCACTTTCATGCCACCTCATAAAACATGAGAAATAATTTCTGCTATCAGAACCTACAATTTGTGCACATAAGCACTTTGTTATATACTATCTAAGGAGAAAATCTAATCACAATATTAAGTATACCATTATATTTTATACTTTAGGAGTGGTTAAGAGATCAAAGTAGGCAACATAGCAGTGAAGAAACCAGAAGCCACATTGGTCAGACCAGAATGGGCAGCATACTCACTATTTCATATCACCTCAGGTTCTAGTACTTGCCTTGATTCTGAAATTTGGCTAACAAAGCCACAGTAACAATTCCTGGCTCTCCCAAGATGGTCTGTTCAAAAAAACAACAGTTTACACAGATCCTCAGAAGACTCCCTTCAAAAACAAATGATCAGTTATGCTTGTTACAGAGCTGTGGACAGCTTGGAAACACACTCCCATTTATTCATTCTCCCCTTTTTACAGTCTCTTTCTTCTTTTTCCTTATTTTTCACTTCTGGGGGTGTGCTTTCACATAAGGCATTTGCACACAGGCTGTCACCAAACTGAATCTTCTAGGGACTCCAGCCTAGAATGGTTTTCTAGTTACTATATGCTAAGAACAAACCCAAGAGAGGGATTCCAAGCTAAAAGGGGTTGAAGGGATCCAAAAATACAAAATGGGTTGAACAGGCACTTAAAGTGAAAGTTAGAAAAGGAAAAGACTATCACATACAGAAATGTGGACAAGTGAAAAAATAAATAAATAAAACTAGTCTTTGGAACAACAAAAATAACAACAAAATCTTTGAAACTTTTGGAATCACATTAAAATAACTAGGTGCAAAAAAACATTTTGCACTTTTCAGTACTGTTCCATCTTGGTTTTATTCCTACTTATTCTAACATTAGAATGGCTTTTAGAACTACAACAGATTTCTGGCCAATTTATTACAGTTTGTTGGTTTGCAAATTGGTTCCCATATGCAGAGGGCAAGGAGAGACTGAAGAAAGAGGCAGATCACTCTAGATTGGTAGGTGGCAGTTAACAAGCAAGTTAATTTACATATGAGACTTGTCTTGGGCAGCTGCAATATGAGTAGATCTCTGCACTCACCTGCCAGAATCTTAAAAGTTTATACAGAGGCCTTAACTGGGTTCAGTCACATATTCAGTCCAGATGATCTCAACAACACCTTGCTCTCTCAATGTTTCATCCTTGAAAATATCTCACACTGTGGGAACAGTGGGCAGAATGTATATTCCAAGGACAGGGGGAGGGATGAGCAGCCTCCAATTGCCTGTGTCCAGCCCCTGGGTCAACCAGCTGTCATGTCCTCTCAATGATCCCTCCAACATTCTCCCTCATGACTGGCTCTTACAAATGTATATGCCCCCCTTTTCAGCAATGTACCCTGAATGGTCAGTAAGGGTTTCATAGCATGGAGGTGGTTCATTTGGCAGCTATATAGCTGCACTGAAGGCAGATACCATAGAGACAATATAGGCACATGCAAGAAAAAAACACAGATTAAGATAATGATTCCCAAACTAAGTAACCGTTTTCTTTTTCCCACCAAGAACCCTGTGATCCAAACCACTGATTTATTAAATCCACTAGGTTGGAGGTTGGATCACAAAGGTGTTATTTGTATTCTCATGTGATTTAATAAAGATGCAGGCTCATTAGGTAAGAACATATAACATTCCATTTGGATAAAGGCACTCATTACTATGAGTAGTAATATGGTCCAAGGTCATCCTCTTTTGTAAGACTTTTCTCATTAGAGACATTTCAGTGTTCAGGAAAGACAGGCTTTGTCAGCTATCATTTAAGGCTTGATGGGTGCATTCAGTAAGGACTTCTCTGTGAGCTAATATGTCCTCCAGGCTAATGGAGGGAACAAAGATGGTGGCCAAATGATTGTACAGTGGAAAATAGAATGTGCCCTCTGGCCTTGAGAGGGAGTTGGCAATTTTGGGAACTTGGCATGGTTGTGTATACCATACATGTTGTCTTGGGAAGGCAGCACTGGTGTGAGGAAATGAAGTAGGGGCAGGATATACCAGAACAGGAGCCCCCATTCTCTCTCCTCTTTCAATGGTGCATGCTCCATTCTAGGTATAACACATTTCAGTAGGTCTGACTTGCAGCAGGACAATGGGATACCAGATTGAGTAGTTCTCCCTTGCCCAGCAATGTGAAGTAATTCACGCATTTGGGTGGGACATTCCATTGCAAATTCCAGGGGATAACGCCTTTCCCAGACGTGATGGGGCTTGGTGTTCTCAACAGCATAGCACTTTGATCTATGGTGAGAATTGGGGCAATGGCTGTTTCCTGCCACCTCCATACCTTTACAGTATTGGATGTCTTAGCAGGGGCCCTCAGTCTTGGCATACAGGGCAACAGGCCCTAATAGTCAATCATTCAAACGTATTAAAGCCTGGAACAGTACTTGAGTCCACCCAGCCAAGGTGATTTTACCTATTAGTAATTTAATTTGCTGCCTTAATATTTCATTTTTCCTTTCTACCAACCCTGTTGCTTGTGGGTTATAGGGCAGATGGAACCTCCATTCAATGTCATGTTCTTTTGTCCATTCTTGCACATCATGACCTTTGAAGTGACCCACAGTCACTGCCTATGTGATGAAGAGGGTATCCATAGTTGGTTCTCAGCCTTTCTGAATCCCTCAGGGTGGCAGCCTGGTTTGTGTGGTGACAGGGGAAAGCTTGGGTTATGCCAGCCACAGTGTCCACACAAATGAAAGCATATCTAGAAGGCTTACTTGGTGGAGGGGACCAATATAATCATTTTGTCAATCCCTCACTGGTTGGGAACTCTGGTGAATGGCCCCAGACTTCTTTGACAGTTGTCTTGGACATTGTTTAGAACATATAGGATATGCTGCTGATGCATTAACAAAGTTGTATTTCAAGAGCAATCTGGCATCTTTGGCAATACGCCATCCTACTAGGGCGCTATGGTGTTCACTTTTTGTATGTACTCAATCTGCCATATCTCCTAAACGGTCAGTTATTAGGGCTCATACCTGAGCTAAGGAATATTAAGCTTCCTGATTGCCAGCGTTGTCAGCTCCTCATGAGCTGTGAAAGACAGTGAGGACTCTCTCAGGCTCTTGCATGTGAACCCAAATGTCTTTCCACATATCATGATCTCACAAGGGTTTATTCATGATCATCTATTCCTTGGCTTCCCACTATCCAAGACATAGGGTTAATTCCTTTAGAACAGCCCAATTGTCAGTGCAAAGTGTTAATGGTCAGGGCTCATGAGTGATTACCCACTGGCTATTGTACTTTGTTCCTGTTTCCATCCAGATTGTATCAATATTGGGCTGAATAGTGACTGCAGTCCCTGTGGGCAAGTTACCCATATTAGACCCATCTGTATACTAGGCACTGGTGGGAATTTACCTCATTCCGTCTCTATAGGCCAAGGGGCTGCCATAGGAATAGGGGTAAGAGCATTTGGAGTATCCACATACTCTACAGGGCCTAGTAGCACCCACATTTCTAGAGACGGTGTGCTGGAAGACAGGGTGTTCCTCTGCTGCAAATAAGCACATCACTTAGTTAAAGTGGGAGTCCGAGCCATGGCAGAGATATGTCAATGGAAGATCTTCTCAACCCAGCCCTTGATAAGAAAGGGAAGTTCTTACCATGAAATGCTGTTCCTTCCTGAGAGGCTCCACTTGGAGAAGCACTGTGTACACTGCTAGAAGTTGTTGCTCTATGGGGATATATTGGGTTTCTATCTCCTTCTAGAGCTGGGACCAAAATCCTAGTGGTACTCTCTCCTCTGTTGTCTTTGCTGTAGTGTCCAATGCATACCTTCTGGAGTCACAGATACATCTAACTCAAATGGTAGCCCTGCTTGGAAGATGCCCAGAGTTTTAATCTGCTTCACTAGTATTTTTGCATTCTCAGAGGTGGCTTGCTGCACTGATCCCCAATCTGACATGTGATTTTTCTTTACCACACAGTATAAAAGATGGAAGCACTGTGCCAGGTGGGGAATAAAAGTCCTCTAAAATCCCCAAATCCCTACAAATGCCTGCATCTCTTTCATGTTCTTAGAGGTTAGATAGACTTGCATCTTGTCAGTTACAGTTTCTGAGACAAAGTTCAGTATACATGAAAGTTATAAATAATACATGGAGAGGACTCAGAATAATAATTAAATACATGTAGCACAAACTTTAAAAGTGAGTAGAAGACAGTAGCATCATTGTGGATTGGTCTACTAAACAAACATTCATGGAAGATTGGATTAGAAAATGGTGAAATTTTGAATGATGGAAAAATAAAAACTTATTTATGAACGTCAGCTACATATCTAGCACTGTGCTAATCATTTCACATTTATTATCTGATACTTAGGCCTGCCAATTTAGAAATTAATAAAACAGACTCAGTGAGTTTAAGAAATAAAACAAGGTTCACAGAGCAAATAAGGGACAGAATTGTGAATTCAGAGTATAAAGGTATAATAGTTCTAAAATACCAATGGGAGTGAAAACAAATGTTTATTATAAAGTGGCAGAGGTCTCAATTTATGGCTTCATTTTAGATTGTGACAGCTCTGACTGATAATCAGAACCAATACTCTTTGATCTTAGTGATAATATATTGTTATTTGTTTAATAAAAAATCCATTTTCTGACAAGTCTCAGTCTCCTTCCTGCTTATGCTTCCATTGAATTGTAACTGATGTCTCTAAATATTTTATTTTCTTTCAAATAATCTTCTAGTTCCTTCTGAGATAGGAAAAAGCAATAAAGACACTTGAAGATGAAAAATACAACCTTCAAAAATCATACATAATTTATCCTCCAACTATAAAATTATAATATAACATGCTTAATAACACAGGAAAAATAAAAATATCTAAAGTCCTCCTTACGTAGGGTAGATCAACATTACTATAAGGTTACATTATTTTCCATTATGTCAAAGGGTATCACACTGGTCTTCAGTAAAGATTCATTTTCTTGCTGTTTAATAATACTCAGCTACTAGTAATCCAATAAAAAAACAAATCAGCAGGGCTATTTGATGTCACATATAACTCCAAGAGAGACTGTTTCAATGAGTCTACAGCCTACATCTCTAAGTAATAAGAATGTTTCATTGTATTATTCAGTACCTTGCAGAGGCCCATTAAATGTTTACTGAAAGGAATTTAATTGGGAGCAAAGCCAAAAGTCTGTTGGTAAACGTGAATATGTAGATGTTGTATTAATTTCTACATAATTTATCTCTGCACTCTCCCCTCTCCTTCATATTTATAGCAACAAAGATGAAATTATTAATGTATACATCTGTGATAAGCAATGCAAAAGATGCTAAAATGAGAAATTACAGGAGTGGTGATGATAATATATATAATTATTTCATTAAACCTTAATATATAGCTCTTATATTAATAGACATAGAACATAAAGCTCTTACGTACATACAAAGAATATATTTCCTATATAATCTAGTCCAACTTCACATTCATATATTCATTTATCCATATGTTTATTTACTAACTAATTTATATATTTATTCATACTTGGTTTCATTTAAAATCCCTAATGGTTATTTTCTTTGATGAAAATAACAGTACTTGCCTTCTAAAATTTTCATAAATATTCAACAAAATAATCAATGCTAAGTATACAAGATATTTTCTGATAAATTGTATACACTAATATTATTATTACTAAATTAAATATATTTATTGAGAGTCTGGTATGAATAAGGCTGTGATGAAAAGAATGAGTAAATTATGTGAACAACTCTCTAGTTATATCTCAGTAAAGAAATTAAGAAATATACCCATATAATATTCAGAAAAGAATGTGATGTTAGATTCCAGAAGAAAAAGTTTTATGAGATGGCAGAGATTTCCAAAGACAAAAGTCTTTCTTTCTACAGTATTCAGACAATGCTTTAAAAATTCCTTTTGGCAGTTTATTCACTGACTTACTAGGCAGCCTATTCTATTTCTGGAGAAGTTTAAGTATTAAAAATTATGTTACATTATTCCATGTGGAAACTGACTTTGATACTTTTCTAAATATTTTCCATTTTATTCCTAATCTCTATCAGGTGAATTTCAAGCAGATGCAAATCAAATCAGAAAAATGGAAAATAATTTTCTTCAATTTTTTTTTTTTTTTTTTTTTGCGGTACGCGGGCGTCTCACTGCTGTGGACTCTCCCGCTGCGGAGCACAGGCTCCAGAAGCGCAGGTCCAGAGGCCGTGGCACACGGGCCCAGCCGCTCCGCGGCACATGGGAGCCTCCCGGACTGGGGCACGAACACGCGTCCCCCCCATCGGCAGGCTGACCCTCAACCACTGCGCCACAAGGGAAGCCCTTCAGTTTTTTTTTTTAACACAAAAACTAGTAAATGATAACTGAATCATTCTATATGGAATGCTCTTGTTTTATTTCTACTGACTTCTAAATAAAATAGCCAAGCCAAAAGGATAAATAACTGGCTGACCTGGCCACATGTTCCCTATATATTATTAAACTGCACTATATTTCTTTTGGGAGGAAATTACCCTGCTATTCCCTTTACTTTTTTATATCAATAGATGTCTGAATTTCACTTAGGCCACAGGAGAGTGCTGAAGGAATAAAATTTTACAAAGCTGAGTTCAACTAATGAGAGATAAGGGAGCTCAGAGTGGCTTGAGTTTTGCCATGAACTCTGGTTTTCATTATAGCATTTGGGGAAGCAGGATATATCAAGTAGGGGGATTAAATGGCATGGGAAAGGGTGAATATGATTAGATTTTACGTTTGAAGAGGTATATTGGAAAATATGCTGTCAAAATCTGACACGTACCTTCAGGTTTTCAGTTACAGGCAATATTATTTCCATAAATAAGGCTATTTTTTAAAGTATTTATTCACTTTGTATTTTTCAATTTGAGCAAAATAATTGAGCTTCTTGTTGACATTATTTGTTACTAAAAATGAGAGATATGTGATATTTGCCTTAGAATGCTCATTCTCATATTCTGCTCTTGTGATGTCACATTTTACCTGTCTACAGCATCAAGAGATGTGCACATGTCAAACTGACTCTAGCTAGCAAATACATTTCTGGGAGACATAATGTTTTAAACAGGAAACATAGGCACATGTCTACAAGCCAATCTGTTGACAACTAATAAAGTATTCATACTATACCTCCAGTAGAAGAAGTTGAAAAGAAAGCCCTTACTAGTAAAACTCCTCTGCATGTATTAAAAAACTAATAATCAGAAAAAAAAAAAACAGTCCTTGCTTTTATAAAAGAAAGTTTAACAAAGATTTGGACTAAATACAAATGAATTGTCAAAACTATAAAATGCAAATTTCTATCTCTTTTTGGTCAGTGAATGAATGTCTTAATACATATATAACACATATTAATACTATTTCTGTTATAGGATTATACTGGTATTAATAGAAAATGATTCACAATTCCAGACACTTTTATTTTCTATATTTCCTTAATTGTTGGCTATGCCTCTGAAACTCCAACCCAAAAAAGCAAAGTAAAAAGGAAAAGAAAAATAGAAGCTATTAAAGATAATTTTTTTACAGTGACAGAAAGGAATAACAATACCTTAGTTACATGCAGAATATAACTTCATTTAAAACTTTTTGTTTAACAAATTATCTTTTTTTGGAAATAAGTAAAAAGTGCTCTATTTCTCTCAGTAGCTTATATTAACTCCATCTGTGCTTTACAGAAAACCTTTAGAGTAATGATTCCCAACCAGTGGCCTGTCCCTCTGTGGCACATATGTATACACTTATACATATATTCATTTAATTAAATAACTGATTACTTAAATCTCCATAAGACAATTTAGTGATTTTTTGTGTGTGCTTATTGAACAAACACCTTCAGCCAGTATATGTAACCTTATTTCTATATGCATTCTGGGACTCTTCATATTTAAAACTTTTAAGCACTAATGATACTAAATGTTATTTGAAATAGAGACTTTTTATAAACAATATTGTGAAGCGTGAATGAGATTTGCCTACAGAGATAGATATATACATATATATATATATAAGTTTAAAGAGCCTTGGATGTTAAATGTAATATTTAGTTATCACATTTTCTGAGTAACTGAACATTTAAAATATTATGCCAACAGATTTCCATTTCTGGCCAAGATGGAATAAAAATGACTAGATTTTCTCTACATACTAAAATAAACCGATATCAGATAGAATATATAAAACACTTTTTGGGGGCTTCCCTTGCGGCGCAGTGGTTGAGAGTCTGCCTGCTGATGCAGGGGACACGGGTTCGTGCCCCGGACCGCGAAGATCCCACATGTCGCGGAGCGGCTGGGCCCGTGAGCCATGGCCGCTGAGCCTGCGCGTCCGGAGCCTGTGCTCCGCAACGGGAGAGGCCACAGCAGTGAGAGGCCCGCATACCGCAAAAAAAAACAAAAAAAACAAAAAACACTTTTTTGTAAGACTCCAGATATCAGAAAATGAAGTTTAGTGATCCCCGAGAGATAGTAAACAAATGTTGTGAGCTCCATTTTATTCCAAATTACTGCAAAGAAAACTTCACAATACATGAGGCATTTGGTAGAATATACAGAGGGTAAATTCAGTGATGAGGAGTAATTAGCCTTAAACTGAGCACAGCTCTGGGCATTCTTAAAAATTCTTAGAAGCCAAATTTGAAAGGGCAAAACTATTTTCAAGTTATTTCAAGTTATTCTGAGTCCCAGAAGAAAGCTCAAAAGTATTTATAGAAATTCAAAAATATCCAACAGCCAACAAAGAACATGCACAGTTACCAAGCATGCAAAGAGTAAGAAAAAGCCACCCTAGAACTAATACACGTGCTAGAGTAAGCAAACATTATAAGAATTATAATAATTGTATTCTATCTGTTTAAAAACTTAGGGAAAATCATAGAAGCTATTTTGTAAATACCCAAAGTAAACAGAATATAGAAACATACAAAGGTCAGAGCAGAAATGAATGAAATAGATGAAAATAAAACGAATATAGAAAACCAGTGAAATGCAAAGTTGTGTCTTTTGATAGATCACTAAATTAATAAACTCCTAGTCAAACTGATCATGAAAAAGAGAGACTTCACTAGAGATTCTACAGATATTAAAGTGATAATAAGAACCCATCATGAAAAACCATATGCTAATAAGTTTGACAGCTTAGATGAAATGACGAATTCTTCCTCAAAAACAAAAGCTCATTCAGAAACAGCCTATAAGTATCTTTTTATCTGTTACAGAAATTGCATTTGTAATAAAAAACCTTCCAACAATAAAAACAAAAGGCAAGCCCAAACGGGTTCACTGGTAATTTTACCAATTTAAGGAGGAAATAATATCAATTTGGCATGAACTCTTACAAAAAACTGAAAAGGAGATAAGACTTTCTAACTATTTTTACTAAGCTAGAGTTATCCTGATACCAAAAGCAGTCAGACATTATACAAAAACTACAGCGAAGAGAAACGTCTTCAACTCAGTAAAGAGTATATATGATAACCCTACTTGTAACATCTTAATAGTGAAAGACCAAATGCGTTCTACCTAACATCAGTAACAAAATTATCTATTTGCAGTACTTCTATTTAACATTGTATTAGAGCTCCTAGCCAATGCAATAAGGTAATAGAAAGAAAAATAAAGAGAGAGAGAAAGAGAAAGAAAGATATCAGGACTGAAACAGAAGTAAAATTCTTTATTTGCAGACAACATGATCATCTCTGTAGAAAATCTGATGGAATCTTTAAAAAAAAAAGTAAACTACGACAGCTAAGTAAGTTTAACGAGGCCCCAAGAGAGAAGATGGATACAAAAAGTTAGTTACATTTGCACTTACTAATAACACCAGAAAAAGTAATCAGAAAATAAAATTTAAAAATACTATTTAAAATAGCACCAGAAATATGAAATATCTAGGGATAAAAGAAAAATGTAAAATATTTATACAATAACTACTAGAAAATATTGCTGAAAAATGTACCTAAGGGGAGATATACCTTAGTCATAAGTTAGAAGACCCAATATCATTAAGATGCAAATTCTCTCCAAATAGATCTATAAATTTAATGAAGTTCCAGTCTAAAATTGAGCAGGCTTTCTTTTGTAGAAATTGAAAACTGTTCCAGAAAATCATATGGAAATATGAAAAACAATTTTGGAAAATCAAAATAAACCTATTTTAAGGTTTTATAAACATATTTGAATCAAGACTGTGTAGTGTTGTCATTAAGATATACAATTATATTAAAAGAATTGTATAAAGAGTTCAGAAATAGGTTTGGCATATATAAACAACTTATTTTTGACAAAGGTGCAAAGGCAATTCAATGGAGAAATGACAGTCTTTTCAATGGTATAGAAACAACTGGATATGCAAAAAAAAAAGAGTTACATACATTGTACCATACACAAATATATTAAAAGGTTCACAGACCTTAGAATAAAATTGAGAACTATAAAAATTTTAGAGTAAATATGGGAGAACATTTGGGATGTTGAGTTAGCTATGAATTTTAAAATATGATAACAAAGTATAATCTGTAATAGAAAAAATATTTTAACTTTGGCTTCATCAAATTAAAAACGTCTGCTCTTCCAAAGAAAATATCAGAATAATGAAAAGAGGAGCCACTGGGCGAAATATATGCTAATAAAAGACTGTTACGTAGACTATATAAAAAATCCTCAAAACTCAATAATCAGGAAAGAAACAACCTAATTTTTTTAAATGGGTAAAAGATTTGAACAGACACTTCAACAGCAACAACAAAAATACAGCTAGATTAGATAGATAGATAGTTAGATGACATATAGACATCAAATGATCTCAGGAAAAGATAACCAACACAATTAGTTATTTGTTAAATGAAAATTATAACTACAGTGAGACTCCACTATGTACCTCTTATGCTAAAATAATAAATATATGCATATGTACATACATACATGCATATATAAGGACTGGCCTGGCAACATGTTAATGAGGATACAGAAGAACTAGAATTGTTCTACATTCATGTTAAGGATACAAAATGGCACAATTACTTCGGAAAACAGTTTCTTAAATAAATACACCTGAAAAGCATACAACTAACATGTAATCTAACCATTCCTCTCCTAGCTTTTACCCAATATAAATAAGAGCATATGCTCATAGAGAAGATTTGTGGATGACTGTTCACATAAAGCTTACTTATAACATCCAAAAGACTGATAACAACCTAAAAGCCAACAGGTGAATGAATAAAAAAACTGGTATATCCATATGATGTTATACTACTCAGCAATAAAAAAAATAATGAACTACAAGCTACAAAGTGGAAGAATCTTAATATATAATCATTTCAAGTAAAAGAAGCCAGAAATAAAGTGTGCAATTTTATTTATGTAAAATTCTGGAAGATTCTTAATAACCTCCAGTGTCAGAAAGCAGATCAGTGTTTGCCTGCATATGGGGGAGCGGGAGAGAGAGATGATACAGGGGCAGAAAGAAATTTGGTAGTGATAAATATGTTCATTTTCTTACTTGTAGTCCTGGTTTCATGGTTATAGACCAATGTCAAGACTTATCAAATTGTACAATTTAAAGAGGTGCAACTTATTATATATGACACATTCCTCAATAAAGTTGTTGAAATTTATTACTACAAATTATTTCAACTAAATACATAACCATGGACTTCAGCACAGTTTTGAGCTATATATATATATATATATATATATATATACGTGTATATATATATATGTGTATATATATATGTTTATATAAGACAAAGAAACTTGTCATTTTGAAGTTTACATATTCTCTATAAAAAGTTCTAGGACTTTGGAACTATATACTATAAGGTAACTGAGACAGTAGGAGTGGCATAGCAAAGTCAGTTATCCTGTAAGCATGTCCCTTCTCTAGATGATAACCTAAATTAGAAATTTCATGTTCTAGTTTAACTTTAGGAAAGAATAGAAAAGCAAGTGTTAAGATGTTTGTTTGCATGTTTTTATACTTTAATAAAACTAGTGATGAAAGATATTTGCTTACATGTGATATTCTATGATTTGCCAGCTACATCTCTTCATTTCAGACTATATGGAGATTTACATATTACTCTTAAAATAAGGAAATGTCATACATTTTATACATGAGAGCTTTGCCTAAGTTCCAACTATAAAACGGCATTGAAAGGGAACAGAGTATTTTCAGTTGGGTTCCCCAGAAACAGACTCTGAGACAAATATTTGAGGCAATTCCAGAAAGTATCAGTAGAGTAGTGGGGAAAGAAGAAAGATAAGAAAGCCAATACAGGATATTAATGAGTGAGATACAACTTTCAGCAGCTAGGGCTCAGTCCCACTGGGAACATCTGGCAGACTATATATAACATACCCCACATGAGTTAGAAATGTTCCCAAACAGAGGGGCCAGGAAGTTGGTGTATATATTTGCCAACTCTCATTCATCATTGGAAGAAAGCAACTCCAGGGTGTGTTCTGTCTGTCACCTGTACTTCCACATCTTCCATGTGAGGGGCAGAGTGCACACTTGCTGTCAGAGGAGGCCCTCACACAGTCCAGTACACAGTTACGGTGAATGTCAAGGGAATATGGGTGAGGTATGGACAGTGCCTGCTTCCAAAGGCAATAAAAACCATATTCTGTATTCCTTAAGAGCTTACTAAATGTTACTGATACAAATAAAGATTCAGAAAAAAAATAATGATAAAAGCAACAGAAGCAATGTTTCTGTAATTGTGCATGATGATAGTTAATATCAAGTTAAACAAACTCTAGTCTTAATCCTAAGCACCAGGACTTTGGAATTATAAATTAGAGGGTACCTGTGCTGTAGATGAAATCAGTAGTGGCAACCAGAGTTATCCAGCTAGGCTCTCTCATGAGCGCTGGTATGAAATTACATGCCTTTGCAGATATAATACTATAAAAACTGTACAGTTGTGAAAGGACCAATAGAGAAAGGTTATTAGCTAAGGTTTTACAGATTACAGGTGACCACTGAACAATACGGGTTTCAACTTTGCAGGTACACTTACAGGCAGATTTTTTTCAATAAATACTGCAGTACTATACTATCTGCAGCTGGTTGAATTGAGGTGGCAGAACCATTGAATGGAGGGCTGACTATAAAGTTATACATAGATTTTCAACTGTGCAAGGGAGGGCTGGGTGCCCCTAACCCCCCTGATTGTTCAGGGGTCAATTGCATAGTAGAATAGTGATAAAGAGGTTACCTTGTATAAAGGGGGATTATTATAAAGCTACATGGAAAAAAGAGAACCCAAGAAAGAGTCTCACCCTGAAACTTCAGTCAGTACCCTTTGCCATACAGGATGCAGTAGCAGTTCTGGAGCACCAATATCAGCCTTAGTGACCAGTGACCTAGTCAGATTGTCTCTCTAGTTCGAAGACAGCTTAGAAACAGTTGTCTTTGCTAGGGTGCAGATTCCTGGTCTAATATGTTGTATCACGGTGGCAGTCAGGTGATAAAAAACCTGACCACTGTGGAAAGTATCCTGTTTCTGGTCACGTTCTTCAGAAGGGAGATTGAGTGTGCCAGGCACTTAGCCACTACTCTAGAAATATACCAGGAAAGGGAGAGCAAATGATTAGGTGTCCACTAAACTTCTCTCAAAGAATAAATATGGTTCCTAGAATGGGGTAATGGGTTTATGTGTGAAACAATTAGCTAGTGTTTATTATATTAGTTAGTTTCTTAAGAGAGAAAGACTCTAAGCAGATATGACACAGACAGAGTAACGTTGATAGTAATATGGCAAATTAGATGAGAATGTGACACATGAACCAGAGACAAGCCCAAGCAAAGATGTTCCTGAATTATTGGTGGATATACCTGAAAACCAATGCATATGTTCTCATAACGACAACTGATGCCTTTTTGGCCTTTCTAGAATGTTCACAATTTTGCTTAAGGCAAGCCCTAACAGCCAGTAACATAAATTGCTCTTTATTTATTCAATATTCAGGACATCACTTTCATTCTTTAAAAATTAAAATAATAGGGCAATGTTACCAAAAAATACTCTGTCATGCAAATTAATGATACTGGTCTGAGTAAGCAGTTTCTAAAGTAGTTCCAGATTTGGTTGCGATTTATGTAGGAAAAACAAATGAAGTTTTATTCACATTATCATTATTAGTAATTTAACTAATTAACATAATTGAAAAATGACCATGCATC
Source organism: Leucopleurus acutus (assembly GCF_964270905.1). Lineage (NCBI taxonomy): Eukaryota > Metazoa > Chordata > Mammalia > Artiodactyla > Delphinidae > Leucopleurus > Leucopleurus acutus. Next base: position 130,949,521 of record NC_139143.1, read on the forward strand.
AACTCATCATAATAAATGCATTTTAAACACCTTGAGTTGGCATGACACCTATGATTAAGTTGCATAATAAAGCTTCAAGTAGAAGCCATGGCAAAAACTTTTTTTTTTCAGAGATGTGGCTTCAGCTACAAGGTGAGTCAAATTTCAGGGAATTTTTAATTATTAATATTTCTGGGAAATGTATAAACTCCCTTCCCTTTTGCCCTCAATAACGACAGCTCCTACAGCAATGTATTTTCTATTACTCTTATTACTTTATCTGTTAGTAGTTTGTTAAAAAAACTGACAGTGCCAAAGCTAGTAATGAAGTTGACTGGTAAATCATAATGCTGTACATCTTACTGACATAGAACATGGATGTCTTAACAATTGGCTTTAGATGAGTGCAAGAGAGTGAAGAGATTTCACAAAAGATAATCTTGCATATCATGTTGAAAGCTGAAAAAAAATACAAATATTTCAAATAAAAAATATATATTGAGCATTCCCTCTCCTGGTCTTGTGCCAGGAACTGTGGGTAACACAAAGAAGAAGCACAGCTCCTGATTACTTAGAGATTACAATCAATGAAAAGTTAAGTAACTTCCAATAATAATTCAGGATAACAAAAGAAAATTTGACATGTTAGCCCATGATTAAAGTAACCTATGTAGATGATAATTGCATTAAGTGCTCTGGACATGATGATTTCATGTTAGGAAAGTTAAATTGAGAATTACACTGAATATGCTTAAATTTACATTAAATTAAGATATAGACTATGTTTTAAGGTTTTGGTTTTAAACAGACATTGAATTAGAGATAATTTTATACTTCTCAGAATACATTTGAAAATATTTACATCTCAAAGTGCTACTATGCTCTGTATAATTAAAATGAAGCAAATCAGTTAGTAAGAATTAAGCTCCCAAATCCTAGGGGAGAGCACCCTGTGACCACCAGACCCAGCTGTGATGGACAAAAGCAATGTCTTTTTGCAGAAAGTCATGCAAAGAGGACTATGGTAGGACTGAAGCCTTGGCCAAAAGTGAGGATATTGTTGTGCACAACTTTTTGGATGATGCTCCATGACAATACACCCTTTCTATGGCATTCATTTTTAAAAACAAACTACTGGAAAAGACAGTGCTATAGCCATCAAGTCATGGTGCAAAAGTGGTCATTAATATGCTGTCTCTAACCAGCTGCATCCATCATGATGGAGAATGTCTGGATCGTGAGTGCCTTTCTTGAGAGAGGTATTATCATTTGCTTCTTTTCATTTTTTCTTAATTATACATAATAGGCCTCTTTCCCCTTTTGTTAAGTGCCTCCTATTGAGTGCTCAAATTGGTCTGCTATATATGGAGAAGGAGAGGAAAGTGGATAGGCAAGTGGTAGAAATGTTTATTTTTCATTTTCCCCTAATTCCTTTGGTTGTCCTCCATCAAGGTGATTCGGAAATGTGAGGGCAGTTTTAGTTATCACTGGCTTACAGCAACCGGGGACATATATGCTAAATGTCCTACAATATGTATGAGAGCTATACAGAATGAAGAATTTTCCCACCGAATATGCTAACAGAAACCCCACTGAGTAGCACTGTATACTTGGAAGGGGTCTGGAGGAGGAAACCATTACCTCAAGTTTAGTAGATATTTTGGGAAATGGATTTGCTTAGTATCTGTAAAATACATGACCCTAAACCAGCCTGTACTTTGTGCCTTGGGAGTCGTAGTAAACATAATGTAAATTTTAAAAAAAATGGTTGTAAACTCTACTGGAGATTACTATATCTTCTGACTTCTATCCCAGCCTCACCAAATTACCATAGTAGAAATTATTCAGCAAATATTTGCAAAGGTTTTTATTGCATCTAATCAAGAGATACAATTTCAAGGAAATGGCTATATAAGTATTATATACAATCATTAAATCATGATTAAAGATGCTTATTTATATAATTTCGAAGCATGTAAACTATATGTGTTTACATGTTTCTTACTAAGGAGAAAGTCTGAGAGAGAGACATATAATCAGGGGAATTTAACTAATGTGGCATGCAAATCATTCTGAACAGTTCAAAAATAGAGAACAAAATTTTGTGACATCACTGAAATGATCCTATACCTGCTCTGTGTTCAGAATTGTGTGTGTGTGTGTGTGTGTGTGTGTGTGTGTGTGTGTGTTGCATAACCCAGCTGAGGCAGTTTTAGCATGAGGTTAAGAATACAGTTCAGAAGCCAGACTGCCTGGGCTTTAATTCCAGCTCTGGTACTTATTAGTAGAATGAGCTGGAGCAAGTTATTTAGTCCCTCAGTATCTTTGCTTCCTCAACTCTAAATCAGAATATGAATAGTATCCCTGTAAATGTTAGATGTTGCAATATTTAGCACTAGGCCTAAAATGTATTTTTTACTTTTTAATTGTTTATAAATTTAAAAAAAAGTGGCTCTGATCTTGTTGTTTGAACCAGTTTTTCGATCCCTATTCTTAATGCAGCTCAAGATATAACAGGAAAGAAACCCCTATAGAGGGAAACTCATTAAATGCACAGTATTATTAATAAAATAGTGCACATTGAAAGGGGTATTTGATAGCATTTTGTAGCCTTCTTGTAGCCCACCTTAGAGAATCACTTTTTAATTTTCCCTTAGCCACCATGGAAATCACAAAATCCTTATGATGCTCTGCCTTGGGATTTATTCCCAATGATGTTGCCCTGCCAATGGTGATGTATTGTTCTTTAGGTGGTAGATAAGTATCTCTTTGTTGACCAGGAAGCCAGAAAACACATAGCAATTAAAAAGATGTACAATCTGGGCTTCTCTGGTGGCACAGTGGTTGAGAGTCCACCTGCCAATGCAGGGGATACGGGTTCGTGCCCTGGTCCGGGAAGATCACATCATGCCACGGAGCGGCTGGGCCCGTGAGCCATGGCCACTGAGCCTGCGCGTCCGGAGCCTGTGCTCTGCAATGGGAGAGGCCACAACAGTGAGAGGCCCGTGTACCGCAAAAAAAAAAAAAAAAGATGTACAATCTAATATATACTAATCAGAGATGATTACCCACATCGACCAATGGGTATTCAAAAATTACCTACTAACACTTTCAGAAGTAGTACTGATTTTGTATAGTTGCCATTGATTATGAAAGCTGTACAAAAGAAAATGAAGATTATATTAGACACAGAAGTGACTTCTTTTGCATTTGCTTTGTTTTTATTTCCTTTTTCTGAATAATAATAAAAATATTTTCCTTTCAAAATTCTAACACTCTAGAATGGGGATCTGAAACAGTTTTGTCTTGTCTGGACAATAATTTTAGCTCACAGAAGATGGAATCAGCAACAAAGGAAAGAGTTACCATTAACTAAATTATGATTACCAGGATAGAATTGTCAAGTAATGGAAAAAAATAAATTAAATGACACTTTTGGGAAAATTTTGTATTTTTTAAAACTGTGAAACCATAAAATAGATAACTAATAAGAACCTATTGTATAGTACAGGGAACTCTACTCAATGCTCTGTAGTGTCCTACATGGGAAAAGAATCTAAAATAAAAAGGAGTGGATATATGTGGATATATATACATATATATAAATGATTCACTTTGCTGTACATCTGAAACTAACATAACATTGTAAATCAACTATACTCCAATAAAAATTGTAAAAAAAATGAAACCATAGAAATGGTCTACTTAGGATTGTTATTGACCAGACTAATCATACTTTTTCACCAGGGAGTTAGGGTGAAACAGAAAGATAACGGGGCTAATAGCAGTAGAAGGTAGGCATGAGTCAAGGTATAGCAATTAAGATATTTTTTCGATGATTTTAACTTGATGTGACCAAATGGGAACTCTTGTCCTTAATTTCCACCAAGTATATTCCTCTCTCAAATATCATAAGCCACCATTACGTTTCTCAAGCTAGAAACAAGTCATCATTCTGGATTTCCTCACTCATCATATTCAAGTCATAGGAAAATTCTCTCTAAAAAATATATATTGTATCTGTTCTCTTCTCATTTCCACACTCATCACTCTAGCCAAAGCAACCATCATGTCTCATCTAGACATGTCCTTCACAAATTCTAACGAGCATACAAGTTACCTGGGGATCTTGTTAAAATATATATTTCTGCTTTAGTAAGTTGATGTAGCGTCTGAGATTCATCATTTCTTACAAGTTCCCAGGTGAACTGCCCCTGGTATTCCATGGATCACCCATTAAATAGCAAGGCCTAGATTACCAACAAAGTCACCTAACTTGTGTTGCAGGTTCAATCTATCCTTCCTGCAAACTATTTTTCTCTGAGTAAATTGATCTTTAGAAATCATAAATCAGATCATATTACTCGCTCAGTAAAAATACCTGTAGTAGGGTTTTAAATAATAAATTTACTCTTAACTCAGAATAAAATCTCCAAATTTAAGAACAATAGTTGGCAAGTATCCAAAAATTTATAGTTATCATCTAGAAATGTCCTTACCAGATATTAAGAGGTAAGATTTTTCCAATATCCCCATTTATCCCATCACTTCAGCCTATTTAAGAGAAAGCTAGAGGTTAACAGGAATTCATAGTAATGTAGAAAAAGTCCTGACTTTTCTCTTCCCTTCTGCATGAGAAGGGGTGGGGAATGCTCCATTCCCTGGTAATATGAGGGGGACACAAAAGAAGCACTCACAGAAATTTTACCTCAGTCTAAGAGCTTTTCCTTACCATATTCTCTAATTAGGTGCTGTCTAATTATACTCTATTATTTCATTATCTTCATTTCCTTCAGAACACATATTTTAATTTGTAATCATTTATTTATTTACTGATTTATTTATTGTCTGTCAGAGGTAGGTCTCAAGCTCCAGAAATGCAAGGCCCATATCAGTCTTGACCTTTCTTTTTTTTTTTTTTTCTGCAGTACACAGGCCTCTAACCGTTGTAGCCTCTCCCCTTGTGGAGCACAGGCTCCGGAGGCGCAGGCCCAGCAGCCATGGCTCACGGCCCCAGTCGCTCCGCGGCATGTGGGATCTTCCCGGACTGGGGCACGAACCCGCGTCTCCTGCATCGACAGGCATACTCTCAACCACTTTGCCACCAGGGAAGCCCTTTGACCTTTCTTATGTTCATGGTCTTATATGGAACCTAATACATATATATTAGGTACAAATAACTGTGGGTGTTGATTAATTAGCATTATATAAGATTTAGAAAATATAGATGTCAATCGAACAATGGGGAGTGAATTAGATGCTTAAAGAGAATATAAAGTAACAACTGTTGAACTCTGGGACAAATGTGGCCAACAGGCTTGTTTTGTTTGAACAAAGAAAGCCTTTTGTAAACCTGAACGTGATCATTTGAAATTGAGTTTGAATGACATACCTAGTTTGTCGTAAACCCCAGTACTCTATATTATTTTCATTCTGCCTCTTTACTTATTTATATATCCTTCCTCACAACTCAAGACTTTTGAATGTATAATATAATACTACTGTACAGTGAGTAGAAAAGGAGACCCAGTTAAGAATTCAGAAGAATGTCTATATTTTAAGGCCAAGCAGAGAAGGAAAGGTTTTTAAAAATACCATGGCTGGGCTTTAAACATGACCTCCTGAATTCCAATACACTTTGCTCTTTAAGAATCACAAAATAGGATTTACCAGAAGATGGCAGAAGAGTAAGACGCCGATATCAGCTTCCTCCCCACAGATACACCAGAAATAAATCTACACGTGGAACAACTCCTATAGAACACCTACTGAACGCTGGCAGAAGACCTCAGACCTCCCAAAAGGCAAGAAACTCCCCTCGTACCTGGGTAGGGCAAAAGAAAAAAGGAAAAACAGAGACAAAAGAATAGGCATGGGACCTGCACCAGTGGGAGGGAGCTGTGAAGGAGGAAAGGTTTCCACACACTAGAAAGCCCCTTTGAGGGCAGAGACTGCGGGTGGCGGAAGGGGAAAGCTTCGGAGCCATGGAGGAGAGCGCAGCCACACGGTGTGGAGGGCAAAGCGGAGAGATTCCCGCACAGTGGATCAGTGCCGACCGGCACTCAACAGCCCGAGAAGCTTGTCTGCTCACCCGCCGGGGTGGGCGGGGCTGGGAGGTGAGGCTTCGGCTTCAGTCACAGCACAGGGAGAGGACTGGAGTTGGCAGCGAGAGCACAGCCTGCAGGGGTTTAGTGCACAACAGCTAGCCGGGAGGGAGTCCAGGGAAAAGTCTGGAAGTGCTGAAGAGGCAAGAGACTTTTTCTTCCCTCTTTGTTTCCTGGTGCGCGAGGAGAGGGGATTACGAGCGCTGCTTAAAGGAGCTCCAGAGACGGGCTCAAGCTGTGGCTAAAAGCGCGGACCCCAGAGAGTGCATGAAACGCTACGGCTGCTGCTGCCGCCGCCAAGAAGCCTGTGTGCAAGCACAGGTCACTGTCCACACCCCCCTTCCGGGGAGCCTGTGGAGCCCGCCAAGGCCAGGGTACCGGGATCCAGGGACAACTTCCCCGGGAGAACTCACGGCGCGCCTCAGGCTGGTGTAACGTCACACCGGCCTCTGCTGCCGCAGGCCCGCCCCACACTCCGTGCCTCTCCCTCCCCCCAGCCTGAGTGAGCCAGAGTCCCCGAAGTGGCTGCTCCTTTAACCCCGTCCTGTCTGAGTGAAGAACAGACGCCCTCCGGCGACCTACACGCAGAGGTGGGGCCAAATCCAAAGCTGAACCCCAGGAGCTGTGCGAACAAAGAAGAGAAAGGGAAGTCTCTCCCAGCAGCCTCAGAAGCAGCGGATTAAATCTCTACAATCAACTTGAGGTACCCTGCATCTGTGGAATACCTGAATAGACAACGAATCATCCCAAATTGAGGAGGTGGACTTTGAGAGAAAAATTTATGATTTTTTCCCCTTTTCCTCTTTTTGTGAGTGTGTATGTGTATGCTTCTGTGTGAGATTTTGTCTGTATAGCTTTGTTTCCACCATTTGTCCTAGGGTCCTACCCGTCCGTTTTTTTTTTTTTTCTTAATAATTATTTTTTATTTTAATAACTTTATTATATTCTATCTTATTTTATTTTACTTTATCTTTCTTTTCTTCCTTCCTTCCCTCCTTCCTTCCTTCCTTCATCCCTCCCTCCCTCCCTTCTTTCTTTCTTTCCATCTTTCTTTCTCTCTCTCTCTCTTTCTTTCTTTCTTTCTTCCTTTCTACATCTACTAATTCTTTCTTTCTACTTTTTCTCCCTTTTATTCTGAGCCGTGTGGATGAAAGGCTCTTGGTGCTGCAGCCAGGAGTCAGTGCTGTTCCTCTGAGGTGGGAGAGCCAACTTCAGGACACTGATCCACAAGACACCTCCCAGCTCCACATAATATCAAATGGCAAAAATCTCCCAGAGATCTCTGTCTCAACACCAGCACCCAGCTTCACTCAACGGCCAGTAAGCTACAGTGTTGGACACCCTATGCCAAACAATTAGCAAGACAGGAACACAACCCCACCCATTAGCAGAGAGGCTGCCTAAAATCATAATAAGTCCACAGACACTCCAAAACACACAACCAGACATGGACCTGCCCACCAGAAAGACAAGATCCAGCCTTATCCACCAGAACACAGGCATGAGTCCCCTCCACCAGGAAGCCTTCACAACCCACTGAACCAACCTTAGCCACTGGGGACAGACACCAAGAACAACGGGAACTACGAACATGCAGCCTGCAAAAAGGAGACCCCAAACACAGTAAGATAAGCAAAATGCGAAGACAGAAAAACACACAGCAGATAAAGTAGCAAGATAGAAACCCACCAGACCTAACAAATGAAGAGGAAATAGGCAGTCTACCTGAAAAAGAATTCAGAATAATGACAGTAAAGGTGATCCAAAATCTTGGAAATAGAATAGACAAAATGCAAGAAACATTTAACAAGGACCTAGAAGAACTAAAGATTAAAAAAACAATGATGAACAACACAATAAATGAAATTAAAAATACTCTAGGTGGGATCAGTAGCGAATAACTGAGGCAGAAGAACGAATAAGTGACCTGGAAGATAGAATAGTGGAAATAACTACTGCAGAGCAGATTAAAGAATACAAAGAACTGAGGACAGTCTCAGAAACCTCTGGGACAACATTAAATGCACCAATATTTGAATTACAGAGTTTACAGAAGAAGAGAAAAATTAAGGGACTGAGAAAATATTTGAAGAGATTATAGTTGAAAACTTCCCTAATATGGGAAAGGAAATAATTAATCAAATCCAGGAAGCACAGAGGGTCCCATACAGGATAAATCCAAGGAGAAATACGCCAAGACACATATTAATCAATCTGTCAAAAATTAAATACAAAGAAAACATATTAAAAGCAGCAAGGGAAAAACAACAAACACACAAGGGAATCCCCATAAGGTTAACAACTGATCTTTCAGCAGAAACTCTGCAACCCAGAAGGGACTGGCAGGACATATTTAAAGTGATGAAGGAGAAAAACCTACAACCAAGATTACTCTACCCAGCAAGGATCTCATTCAGATTTGATGGAGAAATTAATACCTTTACAGACAAGCAGAAGCTGAGAGAGTTCAGCACCACCAAACCAGCTTTACAACAAATGCTAAAGGAACTTATCTAGGCAAGAAACACAAGGAAAGGAAAAAACCTACAATAATGAACCCAAAACAATTAAGAAAATGGGAATAGGAACATACATATCGATAATTACCTTAAGTGTAAATAGATTAAATGCTCCAACCAAAAGACTCAGATGGGCTGAATGGAAACAAAAACAAGACCTATATACATGCTGTCTACAAGAGACCCACTTCAGACCTAGAGACACATACAGATTGAAAGTAAGGGGATGGAAAAAGATATTCCATGAAAATGGAAACCAAAAGAAAGCAGGAGTAGCAATTCTCATATCAGACAAAATAGACTTTAAAATAAAGACTATTAGAAGAGACAATGAAGGACACTACATAATGATTAAGGGATCAATCCAAGAAGAAGATATAACAATTGTAAATATTTATGCACCCAACATAGAACCACCTCAATACATAAGGCAAATGCTAACAGCCATAAAATGGGAAATTGACAGTAACACTTTCATAGTAGGGGACTTTAACAACCCACTTTCACCAATGGACAGATCATCCAAAATGAAAATAAATAAGGAAACACAAGCTTTAAATTATACATTAAACAAGATGGACTTAATTGATATTTGTAGGACATTCCATCCCAAAACAACTGAATACATATTTTTCTCAAGTGCTCATGGAATATTCTCCAGGATAGATCATATCTTGGGTCACAAATCAAGCCTTGGTAAATTTAAGAAAATTGAAATTGTATCAAGTATCTTTTCCGACCACCACACTATGAGACAGGAAAATCAATTACAGGAAAAGATCTGTAAAAAATACAAACACATGGAGGCTAAACAATACACTACTTAATAGTGAAGTGATCACTGAGGAAATCAAAGAGGAAATAAAAAAATACCTAGAAACAAATGACAATGGAGACACAACGACCCAAAACCTATGGGATGCAGCAAAAGCAGTTCTAAGAGGGAAGTTTATAGCAATACAATCCTACATTAAGAAACAGGAAACATCTCGAATAAACAACCTACCCTTACACCTAAAGCAATTAGAGAAAGAAGAACAAGAAAACCCCAAAGTTAGCAGAAGGAAATAAATCATAAAAATCAGATCAGAAATAAACGAAAAAGAAATGAAGGAAACAATAGCAAAGATCAATAAAACTAAAAGCTGGTTCTTTGAGAAGATAAACAAAATTGATAAACCATTAGCCAGACTCATCAAGAAAAAAAGGGAGAAGACTCAAATCAATAGAATTAGAAATGAAAAAGAAGTAACAACTGACACTGCAGAAATATGAAAGATCATGAGAGATTACTACAAGCAACTCTATGTCAATAAAATGGATAACCTGGAAGAAATGGACAAATTCTTAGAAATTCACAACTTGCCAAGACTGAATCAGGAAGAAATAGAAAATATGAACAGACCAATCACAAGCACTGAAATTGAAACTGTGATTAAAAATCTTCCAACAGGGCTTCCCTGGTGGCGCAGTGGTTGAGAGTCCGCCTGCCGATGCAGGGGACACGGGTTCGTGCCCCGGTCCGGTAAGATCCCACATGCCGCAGAGCGGCTGGGCCCGTGAGCCATGGCCGCTGAGCCTGCGCGTCCGGAGCCTGTGCTCCGCAACGGGAGAGGCCACAACAGCGAGAGGCCCGCGTACCGCAAAAAAAAAAAAAAAAAAAAAAAAAAAAAAAATCTTCCAACAAACAAAAGCCCAGGACCAGACGGCTTCACAGGCAAATTCTATCACACATTTAGAGAAGAGCTAACTCCTATCCTTCTCAAAATCTTCCAGAATATATCAGAGGGAGGAACACTCCCAAACTCATTCTACGAGGCCACCATCACCTTGATACGAAAACCAGACAAGAATGTCCAATAAAGATGTAAAAAAAAAGAAGAAAAAAAAAAGAATCACAGAATAAACATACAGCACTTGAACATCTTATGATACTTCACAGATAATGCCTTTTTCTCTGTTGACTTTGAGTACATATCTTATTTCTCACTGAATGCTACTAAAAATTTTTGATAGCAAGGTTTAAGATAACTTTCTTTTTTTTTACATCTTTATTGGAGTATAATTGCTTTACAATGGTGTGTTAGTTTCTGCTTTATAACAAAGTGAATCAGTTATGCATATACATATGTTCCCATATCTCTTCCCTCTTGTGTCTCCCTCCTCCCACCCTCCCTATCCCACCCCTCTAGGTGGTCACAAAGCACCAAGCTGATCTCCCTGTGCTATGCGGCTGCTTCCCATTAGCTATCTATTTTACGTTTAGTAGCGTATATATGTCCATGGCTCTCTCTCGCTTTGTCACAGCTTACCCTTCCCCCGCCCCATATCCTCAAGTCTTTTCTCTAGTAGGTCTGTGTCTTTATTCCTGTCTTACCCCTAGGTTCTTCATGACATTTTTTTTCTTAAATTCCATATATATGTGTTATCGTACGGTATTTGTCTTTCTCTTTCTGACTTACTTTACTCTGTATGACAGACTCTAGGTCCATCCACCTCATTACAAATAGCTCAATTTCATTTCTTTTTATGGCTGAGTAATATTCCATTGTATATATGTGCCACATCTTCTTTATCCATTCATCCAATGATGGACGCTTAGGTTGTTTCCATCTCCGGGCTATTGTAAATAGAGCTGCAATGAACATTTTGGTACATGACTCTTTTTGAATTATGATTTTCTCAGGGTATATGCCCAGTAGTGGGATTGCTGGGTTATATGGTAGTTCTATTTGTAGTTTTTTAAGGAACCTCTGTACAGTTCTCCATTGTGGCTGTACCAATTCACATTCCCACCAGCAGTGCAAGAGTGTTCCCTTTTCTCCACACCCTCGCCAACATTTATTGTTTCTAGATTTTTTGATGATGGCCATTCTGACTGGCATGAGATGATATCTCCTTGTGGTTTTGATTTGCATTTCTCTAATGATTAATGATGTTGAGAATTCTTTCATGTGTTTGTTGGCAGTCTGTATATCTTTTTTGGAGAAATGTCTATTTAGGTCTTCTGCCCATTTTTGGATTGGGTTGTTTGTTATTGAACTGCATGAGCTGCTTATAAATTTTGGAGATTAATCCCTTGTCAGTTGCTTCATTTGCAAATATTTTCCCCCATTCTGAGGGTTGTCTTTTGGTCATGTTTATGGTGTCCTTTGCTTTGCAAAAGCTTTGAAGTTTCATTAGGTCCCAGTTGTTTATTTTTGCTTTTATTTCCATTTCTCTAGGAGGTGGGTCAATAAGGATCTTGCTGTGATTTATGTCATAGAGTGTTCTGCCTATGTTTTCCCCTAAGAGTTTGATAGTTTCTGGCCTTACATTTAGGTCTTTAATCCATTTTGAGCTTATTTTTGTGTATGGTGTTAGAGAGTGATCTAGTCTCATACTTTTTTTTTTTTTTTTTTTTTTTTTTGCGGTACGTGGGCTTCTCACTGCTGTGGCCTCTCCCGTTGCGGAGCACAGACTCCAGACGTGCAGGCTCAGCGGCCATGGCTCACGGGCCCAGCCGCTCCATGGCATGTGGGATCCTCCGGGACCGGGGCATGAACCCACGTCCCCTGCATCGGCAGGCGGACTCTCAACCACTGTGCCACCAGGGAAGCCCTAGTCTCATACTTTTACATATACCTGTCCACTTTTTCCAGCACCACTTATTGAAGAGGCTGTCATTTCTCCACTGTACATTCCTGCCTCCTTTATCAATGATAAGGTGACCATATGTGTGTGGGTTTATCTCTGGGCTTTCTATCCTGTTCCATTGATCTATCTTTCTGTTTTTGTGCCAGTACCATACTGTCTTGAATACTGTAGCTTTGTAGTATAGTCTGAAGTCAGGGAGCCTGATTCCTCCAGCTCCATTTTTCGTTCTCAAGAGTGCTTTGGCTATTCGGGGTCTTTGGTGTTTCCATACAAATTGTGAACTTTTTTGTTCTAGTCTGTGAAAAATGCCAGTGGTAGTTTGATAGGGATTGCATTGAATCTGTAGATTGCTTTGGGTAGTAGAGTCATTTTCACAATATTGATTCTTCCAATCCAAGAACATGGTATATCTCTCCATCTATTTGTATCGTCTTTAATTACTTTCATCAGTGTCTTATAATTTTCTGCATACAGGTCTTTTGTCTCCTTAGGTAGGTTTATTCCTAGATACTTTATTCTTTTTGTTGCAATGGTAAATGGGAGTGTTTTCTTGATTTTACTTTCAGATTTTTCATCATTAGTGTATAGGAATGCCAGAGATTTCTTTTTAATCTTTCACAATTCCTTATGTATAGTTGGTGATCAACAAGTGTCTTCTAGATAAAACATAAAAATGAGTGTTTGGATTCATGGAGGCATAACCATAAAAAATTTCAAGGCTCAGACAGCTTCATCCTAAGATTATCAGACTCAGATTTAGAAGTATGAGTACAAGACCTTATTTCTATGCTCATTTTGAGAGTACATTGCTTCCTTGACTACTGTTCAAACAGACATGTACTTCTCACAGATTTATGAAGACACTTACATCTTTATACCGTGCACAGATTTCTCTCATCATTATTTTTTATATGCCTCCCACTAGAAGTTTTGTCATAAAAAATGTTGTCCTAGAAAGTGTCACACCGTAACTATGGGATACTTTTCTCCCTAACACATCAATAAATCAATGCTAGATGTATTGAAAAAGAAAGATCATAGTTTTTTTTCCCCATCTTATTTGTGATTAGCCAGTTGAAATGAAACATAAACACTGGAGAGGCCTTTGTCTTGGTGACCAAGGCTTAACAATTTAGAGAAAAAAATAAAACTCACAGGGTGAAACCAATTGGAAAGTATTAGATTCATGGCACTTCTCCTTTCACGTTCCCCTGCAGTGTCAGTATATTCTTCTACCACACAGAGGATAAGCTAAGAATTTATTATCACTTCTTGGTGTCATTGATTCTGAATGAAATTGTGTGCAGCACCAAGACATATCCATCCTCTGTTTCTCCAATATTAAAGAGTCCTGTATAAAATTCAATTTGACCTAATCTCCATCATATCACCCTTATTATAGGATCTCCAGACGATTTTCTTCTCTTTGAATGGGGAAAGCAGTTGTGAGAAGGAATATCATGATTTCTTATGCCTCTCACAAAGTTCTCCATTTTGTCCTTTCAGTCCTACGTAAACTTCACTTCTCCATCAAGATCATTCAGCGTTTGACTATTTTGCTCTCAATAAATGGCCACCCTTCAGCCCTCCATAAATTGCCTTCTACCTGTCTTTAATCCTTCTATTTTTCTAACTAGCCAAATGTAATACAAAAATTCAACATTTTACACTGTCACATTTTTAGAGTGCCCATGAATATATATTCATTTTGTAGAGAAGTCATTATAATGTTTTATATTTTATATGTCTTCATATCTCCCATATTGTCCCTTTTGAGATTATATATTGCAACATACTAGGCAAGATTGTAATATTCCTTTTGTGTAGAAAAATGAATTTTGCCTAGCCTGCCTTCCTTTATCAGTAAGTCACCCAAAAGTAATTAAACAAAAATAAATCTTTGAAAAAAAATTTTCAACATTCTCCAACTTTATATCAGATATTCTTAGGAGGATTTAATATAGCTGCTTGCTGTAGTTGTTGTGTTTGATTGGATGACATAAATAGTGGTGTATAAGCAACTTACTAACCTTTTAAGGAGTAAATGCTTTATCTCATAGCTCTAAACTGAATATGGTTAGGCCAATGAAAGTTATCCCATAAATCTGAGTAGTCCAACAAGTACCATATCAAATTTTATACAAATACGTGTGACTTTCATTTGTCTGGTTCACTCCTGTGTCCTAGAAGACAGCTCAAGGATGTGACTAAGATTAACTACAAATTTTGCTTCAAAGATCAATTTTATATTTGCCAGGGGGAAGTCATAAACTTTTTTCAGGTAAGTACACAATTCCAGCCCAGATTCAGTGTAAAATGGTTTGCTTGAAACATGTTAGCTCTTGTAGCTAATAAAATATCTACTTGTTACACCTGGAAAGTAAATGTAAAGGGAACACTGACCCTAATTTCAGTTACAATAGCAATAGAGGACATTTGCATTGTTTTGTTTTCCAAAACTTTGTTTATTTTATATTTACATTTGCTGGTATAGTGTGGAATAGTTCTTTCTAAATTAGGAAGTGACAGCTTAATTTTATGTGATTGATATACTTTCTTTGCAGGAGTCACTCCCGGAATATAAATATCTATCTTTATTCTTATTTGTATTTATCATACTCAATATAACATAAATATAGAATAGACATGTTTTAGTTTTGTTGAATTCAGGAATGCTCACTGGAAAAATGATAGCACAGACAAAATTCTATTCAGCAAGTATTAAATTATTCTGTTCAACAATGTGAGGTTAGTCCCCATATGGTAAATAGTTCACCTAGAATCGCTATGTAGATGTAGATATGACAAATACTACTTTAATGAGAAAGCCTTTACAACATATTCATAGCCATGTCTCTATTTTATACTCAATGTAAGCAGTAAAGGAAAACTTCCCTTTTCTCCATCTTGGCTAAATATCACAATATTGTCTGCAAAGACATGCAGTGTTTTAAAGAACTAAACTTTTAATATCTGCACAGTGTTAAATATTCTTCATAAAATGCCACCATTTCTAGGATATTATGACTTCCCCATCAGTAGCAGAGCCTAATGGGAATAATATTGCCTTTGGAATCAGACTGACCTGGTTTGAATCTTAACCTTCTACTAGAAAAGCAAAGTTGTCAATATTATTTAATCTCTGTAAGTTTCAAACTTTTCCTCTGTAAAATGCCAGTAACTATTCTATTAATACAAACCTTGCAAAGTGATGCTTCATTATGCTTAAATGAAGTTATAGTGAGTGTAAAATATCTAAAAGCATGCTCTGTGCACTGTACACACTCAGTCAATAAAGTTGTTGTCATGATGATATAAAGGTTTACACCGAACACTTCCTGATTGTTTCTCTAAGTAGTGTCTCAATTTTTTCCCTTATCATATCCCTCTTCAAAAAGGAAAGAAAAAATCACAGGGTAATAATTAATGTTAGAGTCCTACACTACTAGAACAAACTAGATGGAAAAATTGGGGAAAATAAAACATAGAGGGGTTTCTTTGTAATTCAACCTCAGGAGGAGAGAGCTGGCAAACAGTTATGTCACTTAGCATTCTTAGTTGCAAGTAACACAAGTCCAATTCAATCCACTTTAAGCTAAAAAAGAATTTACTGTCTCTTTAACTTTCACATAAGAAGGGTAGAGTTGGCTAAAGGAATATTCAAGCAATGTTCTCAGGACTTGTCTGTGTATCACTTTACTCTGTGTTCTCAACATTAAGAGCCTTTTCAAAAGATCTTCTGCTGTGGATGAACACACATTTCAGAGTTCCAGGATTACAGTTTTTACAAATGCAGAAGGAGAGAGTCCTTAAAACCTATTTTAGTTTGATGTAGTCTCATTTGTGTATTTTTGCTTTCGTTGTCTCTGCTTTTGGTGTCAATTTTTTTAAAAAATCACGCAATTTCCCTTTGTGTTCTTCTAGGAGTTTTATGGTTTCAAGTCTTAAGTTCAAGTCTTCAATCAATTTTGAGTTGATATTTGTGTATGGTGTAAGAGATGGGTCCAGTTTCATTCTTTGGCATGTGGCTCTACAGTTTTCCCAACATCACTTATTTTTTTTTTTTTTTTTTTTTTTTTTTTTTTTTTTTTTCTTCTTTTTCCAGCTTTATTAAGATATAATGGGTAGCGAGGTGTGATTTTTTTTTTTTTTTTTTTTAACATCTTTATTGAGGTATAATTGCTTTACAATGGTGTGTTAGTTTCTGCTTTATAACAAAGTGAATCAGTCATACATAAACATATGTTCCCATATGTCTTCCCTGTTGCGTCTCCCTCCCTCCCACCCTCCCTATCCCACCCCTCCAGGCTGTCACAAAGCACCGAGCCAATATCCCTGTGCCATGCGGCTGCTTCCCACTAGCTATCTACCTTACTACGTTTGTTAGTGTGTATATGCCCATGACTCTCTCTCGCCCTGTCACAGCTCACCCTTCCCCCTCCCCATAACCTCAAGTCCGTTCTCTAGGAGGTCTGCGTCTTTATTCCTGCTTTACCCCTAGGTTCTTCATGACATTTTTTTTCTTAAATTCCATATATATGTGTTAGCATACGGTATTTGTCTTTTTCTTTCTGACTTACTTCACTCTGTATGACAGACTCTAGGTCTATCCACCTCATTACAAATAGCTCAATTTCGTTTCTTTTTATGGCTGAGTAATATTCCATTGTATATATGTGCCACATCTTCTTTATCCATTCATCCGATGACGGGCACTTAGGTTGTTTCCATCTCCGGGCTATTGTAAATAGAGCTGCAATGAACATTTTGGTACATGACTCTTTTTGAATTTTGGTTTTCTCAGGGTATATGCCCAGTAGTGGGATTGCTGGGTCATATGGTAGTTCTATTTGTAGTTTTTTAAGGAACCTCCATACTGTTCTCCATAGTGGCTGAACCAATTCACATTCCCACCAGCAGTGCAAGAGTGTTCCCTTTTCTCCACACCCTCTCCAGCATTTATTGTTTGTAGATTTTTTGATGATGGCCATTCTGACTGGTGTGAGATGATATCTCATTGTAGTTTTGATTTGCATTTCTCTAATGATTAATGATGTTGAGCATTCTTTCATGTGTTTGTTGGCAGTCTGTATATCTTCTTTGGAGAAATGTCTATTTAGGTCTTCTGCCCATTTTTGGATTGGGTTGTTTGTTTTCTTGTTATTGAGCTGCATGAGCTGCTTGTAAATTTTGGAGATTAATCCTTTGTCGGTTGCTTCATTTGCAAATATTTTCTCCCATTCTGAGGGTTGTCTTTTGGTCCTGTTTATGGTTTCCTTTGCGGTGCAAAAGCTTTGAAGTTTCATTAGGTCCCATTTGTTTATTTTTGTTTTTATTTCCATTACTCTAGGAGGTGGGTCAGAAAGGATCTTGCTGTGATTTATGTCATAGAGTGTTCTGCCTATGTTTTCCTCTAAGAGTTTGATAGTTTCTGGCCTTACATTTAGGTCTTTAATCCATTTTGAGCTTATTTTTGTGTATGGTGTTAGGGAGTGATCTAATCTCATACTTTTACATGTACCTGTCCAGTTTTCCCAGCACCACTTATTGAAGAGGCTGTCCTTTCTCCATTGTACATTACTGCCACCTTTATCAAAGATAAGGTGTCCATATGTGCATGGGTTTATCTCTGGGCTTTCTATCCTGTTCCATTGATCTATCTTTCTGTTTTTGTGCCAGTACCATACCGTCTTGATAACTGTAGCTTTGTAGTATAGTCTGAAGTCAGGGAGCCTGATTCCTCCAGTTCCTTCTTTCGTTCTCAAGATTGCTTTGGCTATTCGGGGTCTTTTGTGTTTCCATACAAATTGTGAAATTTTTTGTTCTAGTTCTGTGAAAAATGCCAGTGGTAGTTTGATAGGGATTGCATTGAATCTATAGATTGCTTTGGGTAGTAGAGTCATTTTCACAATGTTGATTCTTCCAATCCAAGAACATGGTATATCTCTCCATCTATTTGTATCATCTTTAATTTCTTTCATCAGTGTCTTATAATTTTCTGCATACAGGTCTTTTGTCTCCTTAGGTAGGTTTATTCCTAGATATTTTATTCTTTTTGTTGCAATGGTAAATGGGAGTGTTTTCTTGATTTCACTTTCAGATTTTTCATCATTAGTATATAGGAATGCCAGAGATTTCTGTGCATTAATTTTGTATCCTGCCACTTTACCAAATTCATTGATTAGCTCTAGTAGTTTTCTGGTAGCATCTTTAGGGTTCTCTATGTATAGGATCATGTCATCTGCAAACAGTGACAGCTTTACTTCTTCTTTTCCGATTTGGATTCCTTTTATTTCCTTTTCTTCTCTGATTGCTGTGGCTAAAACTTCCAAAACAATGTTGAATAATAGTGGTGAGAGTGGGCAACCTTGTCTTGTTCCTGATCTTAGTGGAAATGCTTTCAGTTTTTCACCATTGAGGATGATGTTTGCTGTGGGCTTGTCATATATGGCCTTTATTATGTTGAGGAAAGTTCCCTCTATGCCTACTTTCTGCAGGGTTTTTATCATAAATGGGTGTTGAATTTTGTCAAAAGCTTTCTCTGCATCTATTGAGATGATCATATGGTTTTTCTCCTTCAATTTGTTAATATGGTTTATCACATTGATAGTTTTGCGTATATTGAAGAATCCTTGCATTCCTGGAATAAACCCCACTTGATCATGGTGTATGATCCTTTTAATGTGCTGTTGGATTCTGTTTGCTAGTATTTTGTTGAGGATTTTTGCATCTATGTTCATCAGTGATATTGGCCTGTAGTTTTCTTTCTTTGTGACATCCTTGTCTGGTTTTGGTATCAAGGTGATGGTGGCCTCGTAGAAGGAGTTTGGGAGTGGTCCTCCCTCTGCTATATTTTGGAAGAGTTTGGGAAGGATAGGTGTTAGCTCTTCTCTAAATGTTTGATAGAATTCGCCTGTAAAGCCATCTGGTCCTGGGCTTTTCTTTGTTGGAAGGTTTTTAATCACAGTTTCAATTTCAGTGCTTGTGATTGGTCTGTTCATATTTTCTATTTCTTCCTGATTCAGTCTTGGCAGGTTGTGCATTTCTAAGAATTTGTCCATTTCTTCCAGATTGTCCATTTTATTGGCATAGAGTTGCTTGTAGTAATCTCTCATGATCTCTTTTATCTCTGCAGTGTCAGTTGTTACCTCTCCTTTTTCATTTCTAATTCTATTGATTTGAGTCTTCTCCCTTTTTTTCTTGATGAGTCTGGCTAGTGGTTTATCTATTTTGTTTATCTTCTCAAAGAACCAGCTTTTAGTTTTATTGATCTTTGCTATTGTTTCCTTCATTTCTTTTTCATTTATTTCTGATCTGATTTTTATGATTTCTTTCCTTCTGCTAGCTTTGGGGTTTTTTTGTTCTTCTTTCTCTAATTGCTTGAGGTGCAAGGTTAGGTTGTTTATTCGAGATGTTTCCTGCTTCTTAAGGTGGGCTTGTATTGCTATAAACTTCCCCCTTAGAACTGCTTTTGCTGCATCCCACAGGTTTTGGGTCGTTGTGTCTCCATTGTCATTTGTTTCTAGGTATTTTTTGATTTCCTCTTTGATTTCTTCAGTGATATCTTCATTATTAAGTAGTGCATTGTTTAGCCTCCATGTGTTTGTATTTTTTACAGATCTTTTCCTGTAATTGATATCTAGTCTCATGGCGTTGTGGTCAGAAAAGATACTTGATACAATTTCAATTTTCTTAAATTTACCAAGGCTTGATTTGTGACCTAAGATATGATCTATCCTGGAGAATGTTCCATGAGCACTTGAGAAAAATGTGTATTCTGTTGTTTTTGGATGGAGTGTCCTATAAATATCAATTAAGTCCATCTTGTTTAATGTATCATTTAAAGCTTGTGTTTCCTTATTTATTTTCATTTTGGATGATCTGTCCATGGGTGAAAGTGGGGTGTTTAAGTCCCCTACTATGAATGTGTTACTGTCGATTTCCCCTTTTATGGCTGTTAGTATTTGCCTTATGTATTGAGGTGCTCCTATGTTGGGTGCATAAATATTTACAATTGTTATATCTTCTTCTTGGATCGATCCCTTGATCATTATGTAGTGTCCTTCTTTGTCTCTTTTAATAGTCCTTATTTTAAAGTCTATTTTGTCTGATATGAGAATTGCTACTCCAGCTTTCTTTTGGCTTCCATTTGCATGGAATATCTTTTTCCATCCCCTTACTTTCAGTCTGTATGTGTCTCTAGGTCTGAAGTGGGTCTCTTGTAGACAGCATATATAAGGGTCTTGTTTTTGTATCCATTCAGCTAATCTGTGTCTTTTGGTGGGAGCATTTAGTCCATTTACATTTAAGGTAATTATCGATATGTATGTTCCTATTCCCATTTTCTAAATTGTTTTGGGTTCATTATTATAGGTCTTTTCCTTCTCTTGTGTTTCTTGCCTAGAAAAGATCCTTTAGCATTTGTTGTAAAGCTGGTTTGGTGGTGCTGAACTCTCTCAGCTTTTGCTTGTCTGTAAAGGTTTTAATTTCTCCGTCAAATCTGAATGCGATCCTTGCTGGGTAGAGTAGTCTTGGCTGCATGTTTTTCTCCTTCATCACTTTCAGTATGTCCTGCCACTCCCTTCTGGCTTGTAGGGTTTCTGCTGAGAGATCAGCTGTTAACCTTATGGGGATTCCCTTATGTGTTATTTGTTGTTTTTCCCTTGCTGCTTTTAATATGCTTTCTTTGTATTTAATTTTTGACAGTTTGATTAATATGTGTCTTGGCGTATTTCTCCTTGTATTTATCTTGTATGGGACTCTCTGTGCTTCCTGGACTTGATTAACTATTTCCTTTCCCATGTTAGGGAAGTTTTCAACTATAATCTCTTCAAATATTTTCTCAGTCCCTTTCTTTTTCTCTTCTTCTTCTGGAACCCCTATAATTCGAATGTTGGTGCGTTTAATGTTGTCCCAGAGGTCTCTGAGACTGTCCTCAGTTCTTTTCATTCTTTTTTCTTTATTCTGCTCTGCAGTAGTTATTTCCACTATTTTATCTTCCAGGTCACTTATCCGTTCTTCTGCCTCAGTTATTCTGCTATTGATCCCATCTAGAGTACTTTTAATTTCATTTATTGTGTTGTTCATCGTTGCTTGTTTCATCTTTAGTTCTTCTAGGTCCTTGTTAACTGATTCTTGCATTTTGTCCAATCTATTGTCCATTCTATCTCCAAGATTTCGGATCAACCTTACTATCATTATTCTGAATTCTCTTTCAGGTAGACTGCCTATTTCCTCTTCATTTGTTAGGTCTGGTGCATTTTTATCTTGCTCCTTTATCTGCTGTGTGTTTTTCTGTCTTCTCATTTTGCTTATCTTACTGTGTTTGGGGTCTCCTTTTTGCAGGCTGCAGGTTCGTAGTTCCTCCTGTTTTTGATGTCTGTCTCCAGTGGCTAAGGTTGGTTCAGTGGGTTGTGTAGGCTTCCTGGTGGAGGGGACTAGTGCCTGTGTTGTGGTGGATGAGGCTGGATCTTGTCTCTCTAGTGGGCAGGTTCACGTCTGGTGGTGTGTTTGGGGGTGTCTGTGGCCTTATTATGATTTTAGGCAGCCTCTCTGCTAATGGGTGAGGTTGTGTTCCTGTTTTGCTAGTTGTTTGGCATAGGTTTTCCAGCACTGTGGCTTGCTGGTCGTTGAGTGAAGCTGGGTGCTAGTGTTAAGATGGAGGTCTCTGGGAGATCTTCGCCGTTTGATATTATGTGGAGCTGGGAGGTCTCTTGTTGATCAGTGTCCTGAAGTTGGCTCTCCTACCTCAGAGGCAGAGCCCTGCCTCCTGGCTGGAGCACCAAAAGCTTTTCATCCACACGGCTCAGGATAAAAGGGAGAAAAAGTAGAGGGAATTAGTAGAAGTATGAGGAAAGAAAGAAGGAAAGGAGGGTAGGAAGGAAGGAAGAAAGAAAGAAAGAAGCAAAGAAGGAAAGAAGGCAAGAAGGAAAGAAAGGAGGGAGGGAGGGAGGAAGGAAGGAAGGAGGGAAAGAAGGAAAAAAGACAGAAAGAAAGAAGATACAGTAAAAATAAAATAAAGTATAATAAAGTTATTGAATTAAAAAATTCTTATTTAGAAAAAAAAAAAAAGGGACGGAAAGAACCTTAGGACAAATGTTGGCAGCAAAGCTATACAGACAAAATCTTACACAGAAGCATACACATACACCCTCACTAAAAGAGGTAAATGGGGAAAAATCCTAAATCTTGCTGTCAGAGACCACCTCCTCAATTTGGGATGATTCGTTGTCTAAAGGAGGGAAGGAAGGACGGAAAGAAAGAAAGAAAGAACGAAGGTAAAGTATAATATTGTTATTAAAATTAATTATTAAAAAAAAAACATGGACGGATAGAACCCTAGGACAAATGGTGGAAGCAAGACTATACAGACAAGATCTCACACAGAAGCACACACAGACACATTCACAAAAAGAGGAAAAGGGAAAAAATCATAGATCTTGCTCCTAAAGTCCACTTCCTTAATTTGGGATGATTGGTTGTCTATTCAGGTATTCCATAGATGCAGGGTATATCAAGTTGATTGTGGAGCTTTAATCCGCTGCTTCTGAGGCTGCTGGGAGAGATTTCCCTTTCTCTTCTTTGTTCTCACAGCTCCCAGGGCTAAGCTTTGGATTTGGCCCTGCCACTGCGTGTAGATCGCTGGAGGGCGTCTGTTTTTTGCTCAGACAGGATGGGGTTAAAAGAGCCGCTGATTGGGGGCTCTGGCGCACTCAGGCCGGCGGGGACGGAGGGGCACAGAGTGCGGGGCGGGCCTGCGGTGGCAAAGGCCGGCGTGACTTTTCACCAGCCTGAGGCGCGCTGTGCGCTGTCCCGGGGAAGTTGTCCCTGGATCCCGGGAACCTGGCAGTGGCGGGCTGCACAGGCTCCGCGGAAGAGGGGTGTGGAGAGTGACCTGTGCTCGCACACAGGCCCCTCGGTGGCGGCAGCAGCAGCCTTAACGTCTCCCGCCCGCCTCTGGGGTCCGCGCTTTTAGCCGCGGCTTGCGCCCGTCTCTGGATTCCGCGCTTTCAGCCGCGGCTCGCGCCCGTCTCTGGGGTCCGCGCTTTCAGCCGCGGCTCGCGCCCGTCTCTGGATTCCGCGCTTTCAGCCGCGGCTCGCGCCCGTCTCTGGATTCCGCGCTTTCAGCCGCGGCTCGCGCCCGTCTCTGGATTCCGCGCTTTCAGCCGCGGCTCGCGCCCGTCTCTGGGGTCCGCGCTTTCAGCCGCGGCTCGCGCCCGTCTCTGGGGTTCGCGCTTTTAGCCGCGGCTCGCGCCCGTCTCTGGAGTTCCTTTAAGCAGCGTTCTTAAACCCCTCTCCTCACGCCCCAGGAAACAAAGAGGGAAGGAAAAGTCTCCTGCCTCTTCGGCAGGTGCAGGCTTTTCCCCGGACTCCCTCCCGGCTAGCAGTGGTGCACTAACCCCTTCAGGCTATGTTCAAGCCGCCAACCCCAGTCCTCTCCCTGCGCTCCGGCCTCAGCTCGCAGCCCCGCCCGCCCCGGCGGGTGAGCAGACAAGCCTCTCGGGCTGGTGAGTGCCGGTCGGCACCGATCCTCTGTGCGGGAATCTCCCCGCTTTGCCCTCCGCACCCGTTGCTGTGCAGTCCTCCGCGGCTTCGAAGCTCCCCCCTCCGCCTCCCGCAGTCTCCGCCCGCGAAGGGGCTTCCTAGTGTGTGGAAACTTTTCCTCCTTCACAGCTCCCTCCCACTGGTGCAGGTGCCGTCCCTATTCTTTTGTCTCTGTTTTTTCTTTTGCCCTACCCAGGTACGTGGGGGGTTTCTTGCCTTTTGGGAGGTCTGAGGTCTTCTGCCAGCCTTCAGTAGGTGTTCTGTAGGAGTTGTTCCACGTGTATATGTATTTCTGGTGTATCTGTGGGGAGGAAGGTGATCTCCGCGTCTTACTCTTCCGCCATCTTCCGCCTTCTCCCAACATCACTTATTAAAGAGACTATCCTTTCCCTATTGTATATTCTTTGCTCAGTTGTCATAAATTAATTGACCACACATGTGAGTTTATTTGGGGGCTCTCTATCCTGTTCCATTTATCTATGAGCCAGTTTTCATGTCAATATCGTACTGTTTTAATAACTATAGTTTTTTTTTTGTTTTTTGGGGTTTTTTTTGTGGTACGCAGGCCTCTCAACGTTGTGGCCTCTCCTGTTGTGGAGCACAGGCTCCAGACGCGCAGGCCCAGCGGCCATGGCTCATGGGCCCAGACGCTCCGTGGCATGTGGGATCCTCCCAGACCGGGGCACGAACCCGTGTCCCCTGCATTGGCAGGCAGACTCCCAACCACTGTGCCACCAGGGAAGCCCAATAACTATAGTTTTTAAATCTAGTTTGAAATCAGAAAATGTGATGTCTCCAGCTTTGTTCTTTCTCAAGAGTGCTTTGGCTATTGCACGCCTTTTGTGGTTCCATAGACATTTTAGGATTGTTTGTTCTACTTCTGTGAAAAATGCCATTGGAATTCTGATAGGGATTGCCTTGAATCTGTAGATCACTTTTGGTAGTATGGGCAATTTAAAAATATTAATTCTTTCAGTCCAAAATCACAGAATATCTATTTATCTGTGTCAACTTTCTTCAAAGTCTCATAGATTTCAGTGAAAATATCTTTCTCTGCTCATTTAAATTTATCCCTAGGTATTTTATTCTTTTTAATGCAACTGTAAATAGGACTGTTTTCTTAATTTCTCTTTGTGATAATTTATTGTTAGTGTAGAGAAATGCAACTGATTTTTGTATATTGATTATATATCCTGCAAATTTACTGAACTTGTTTAGTAATTCTAATGATCTTTTGGTAGAGATTTTAGGGTTTTCTATGTGTAATACCATGTCATCTGCAAATAGAGATGGTTTTATTACTACTTCCTCCCTTCTGATTTGGATGCTTTTTATTTCTTTTTCTTGCCTAATTGCTCTTGCTAGGACTTCAAGTACTCTGTTGAATAAAAGTGGCAAGAGTAGGCACATTGTGTTGTTCCTGATCTTAGAGGAAAAGCTGTCAGCCTTTCACCATTGAGTATGATATTTACTATGGGCCTGCCATATATGGCCTTTATTATTTTGAGGTAGTTCCCTCTATGACCGGCTTATTGGGAATTTTATCATAAATGTAGTTGAATTTTGTGAAATGCTTTTCCTGCATCTCTTAGATGATCATATGATTTTTATCCTTCACTTTGTTAATGTGGTGTATCACACTGATTGATCTGATGACACTGAAACATCCTTACATCTCTGGAATAAATCCCACTTGACCGTGGTGCATGATCCTTTAGTATTTTACTTGGTGAATTTAGTTTGCTAATATTTGGTGGAGGATTTTTGCATCTATGTTCATCAGAAATATTGGCCTTTTCTTTGTCTGGTTTTGGTATCAGGGTAACACTGGCCTCATAAAATGAGTTTGAAAATGTTTCTCTTCTATTTTTGGGAGAGTTTGAGAAGGATTGGTATTATTTCTTCTTTAAATGTTTGGTAGAATTCACCAGTGAAGCCACCTGGTCCTGGGCTTTTGTTTATAAGGAGATTTTTTATTATGAATTCAATCTCATTTCTAGTAATTTGTGCAGATTTTCTATATCTTCATGATTCAGTCTTCATAGGTTGTATGTTTCTAGGAATTTATGCATTTCCTCTAGGATGTCCAATATGTTGGCCAAAATTGTTCACAGTAGTCTCTTAACACTTTGTTATTTCTGTGGTATCAGTTATAACATCACCTCTTTCATTTCTGATCTTATCTGAGTCTTATCCTTTTTTTTCTTCATGAGTTTAGCAAAATATTTGTCAATTTTGTTTATCTTTTCAAAAATAACAGCTCTTAGTTTTGTTGATCTTTTCTATTGCCTTTTTAGTCTCTATTATTATTTCCACTCTGATCTTTGACATTTCCTTCCTATTACTAAATTTGGGCTTTGTTCTTTTTCCAATTCCTTTAGGTGTCAAGTTAGGTTGTTTATTTGAGATCCTTCTGTTTTTTGTTTTGTTTTGTTTTGTTTTGTTTTCTTTCCCTTAATTAAGGCATTTATTCCTATGAACTCCTTTTTGAGAACTGCTTTTTTCTGTATCTCATAAGTTTTGGTATGTTGTGTTTCTATTTTCATGTCTTGAGATTTTTTTTTTTTAATTTCTCTTTTGACTGCTTCTTTGACCCAGTATTTGTTCAGTACTATGTTCAGTATGTGTTTTCTTGCCTACATATATTTGTGAATTTTCCAGTTTTTGTCTTATCACTAATTTCTAGTTCCATATCATTGTGAACAGAAAAGATGTTTAATATAATTCTAATATTCTTAAATTTATTAAGATCTGTTTTGTGACATATCATATGTTCTATAGTGGAGAATGTTCCATGTGTGATTGAGAAGAATGTGTACTGTGCTGCTGTTGGATGAAATGCTCTGTAAATGTCTGTTATGTCCACCTGGTCTAACATGCAATTTAAGTCCAATATTGCCTTATTGATTTTCTTTTTGGATGATATATCCATTGTTAACAGTGGATTATTGAACTTCTTTACTACTATTTATTGTTATCTATTTCTCCTTTCAGTTCTGTTAATATTTACCCTTAGGCTACTTTCACTCTTTTTCATTTTTTTTTTCTTTCTGCTCCTCTGATGGATGAATGCCACCGCCCTGTCTTTGAGTTCACTGATCCTTCCTTCCACTTCAACTAGTCTCATTGAACACCTATATTGAATTTTTCAGTTCAGTTACTGGATTCTTCAGCTCTATGATCTAATTGTTATTTATATTTTCTATCTCTTTGTTAAAATTCCCACTTTGTTCAAGCATTGTTCTCCTGACCACAGGGAGCATCTTTATAACCATTGTTTTGAACTCTTTATCAGGTAAATCACTTATCTCCATTTCTTTTTTTAAAAAAAAATAATTTATTTTTGGCTGTGTTGGGTCTTCATTGTTGTGTGAACTTTCTCCATCTTCATAAGGTCTTTCTAATTCCCAGTTCATGTTGTTGCCTGTATCTCTTTGATTAAAAAAGAAAAAGAAGAAGAATCAGGGAGAGTTCATTTTTATCTTTCCTTTAGAATATGACGTTCTCTTTTCTCTTTACTTTATTCTTCCAAATGTTTTATAAAACAGAATTTTTTTTAGATGACCTTTAAATCTCTTCCAGGTGTAAAAATAAATTTTAAAATAGTATTTTCTTATGTATAGTTTAAAATATTTTTTCAGAAATCTCTAAGTTTACAAAAGACAAAATTTATTTCTTGGTATTGTCCCTCTAAGTTAATTTCATTAAGTCTTTAGGATAAATATACTGTGTTCTCAAGGTGATTTTCTTCCTTTTCTTGCTTGTTTATTCAACTTACAAGAATTGCTATTAACAAAAGATAAATGTTCTTATTTCATATTCTAGCCATATTCATTGCATCAGTATAATAATCAGTTTAATTTGGTGATGGGAGGTGAGCAATGAGATGTATTTAGAAATGACTACATTTACTGAAATAGTATCAACTTTTTTTTAGAATTCATCATCTCTTTCTTGTATAGTTTATTACTGTAGTACTATTAACTTATCATTAGTTATTAAATATACTATCCAAAGCAATCTACAAATTCAGCACAATCCCTATCAAATTACCAATGGCATTTTTCACAGAACTAGAACAAAAAGTTTACAATGTATATGGAAACAAAAAGGACCCTGAAGAGCCAAAACAATCTTGAGAAAGAAAAAACGAGCTGGAGGAATCAGGCTCCCTGACTTCAGACTGTACTACAAAGCTACAATAATCAAGGCAGTATGGTACTGGCACAAAAACAGAAATATAGATCAATGGAACAGGATAGAAAGCCCAGAGACAAATTCATGCACCTATGGTCATTTAATCTATGACAAATGAGGCAATAATATACAATGGAGAAAAGACAGCCTCTTCAATAAGTGGTGCTGCAAAAACTGGACAGCCATATGTGAAAGAATGAAATTAGAACACTCCCTAACACCATACACAAAAATAAACTCAAAATGGATTAAAGACCTAAATATAAGGCCAGACACTCTAAAACTCTTAGAGGAAAAATTAGGCATAACATTCTTTGGCATAATTCACAGAAAGATCTTTGTTGACCCATCCCTTAGAGTAATGAAAATAAAAACATAAAGAAACAAATAGGACCTAATTAAACTTAAAAGCTTTTGCACAGCAAAGGAAACCATAAACAAGATGAAAAGACAACCCTCTGAATGGGAAAAAAAATATTTGCAAATGAAGCAATTGACAAAGGATTAATCTCCAAAATATATAAACAGCTCATGCAGCTCAGTATTAAAAACACAAATAACCCAGTCAAAAAATGGGCAGATCTAAATAGACATTTCTCCAAAGGAGACATACAGATGGCCAAGAGGCACATGAAAATGTGTTCAACATCACTAATTATTAGGGAAACAGACATCAAAATTACAATGAGGTATCACCTCACACCAGTCAGAATGGCCATCATCAACAAATCTACAAACAATAAATGCTGAAGGTGTGGAGAAAAGGGAACTCTCTTGGACTGTTGGTGGGAATATAAATTGATACAACCACTATGGAGAACAGTATGGAGGTTCCTTAAAAAACTAAAAATAGAATTAACATATGACCCAGCAATCCCACTACTAGGCATATATCCTGAGAAAACTATAATTCAAAGAGACACATGCACCGCACTGTTCATTGCAGCACTATTTACAATAGCCAGGACATGGGAGCAACCTAATGTCCATCAACAGAGGAGTGGATAAATAAGATGTGCTACATATATACAATGGAATATTACTCAGCCATAAAAAGGAATGAAATTGGGTCATCTGTAGAGACATGGATGGACCTAGAGATTGTCATACAGAGTGAAGTAAGTCAGAAAGAGAAAAACAAATATCAAATATTAACCCATACATGTGGAATCTAGAAAAAATGGTATAGATGATCTTATCTGTAAAGTAGGGATAGAGACACAGATGTAGAGAACAAATGTGTGGATACCAAGGGGGAACAGTGGTCAGACATACATATTGGGAGATGGGGATTGACACATATACATTATTGATACTATGTATAAAATAGATAAGTAATGAGAACCTACTGTATATCACAGGGAACTCTACTCAATGCTCTGTGGTGACCTAAATGGGAAAGAAATCCAAAAGAAGAGGGAATATATTTATATGTATAGCTGATTCACTTTGCTGTATGGTAGAAATTAACACAACATTGTAAAGCAACTATACTCCAATAAAAATTTTTTAAAAATCACTAGTTATTAGTTAATACTATCTTTAATTTTACATTATCCTTATAATCATTATTAATGCTAGTAATTACACAAAATATATATTAATTTTTGTTCAGCTATATGACAACACTTTAGGTTTTCACAAATCTCTATTTGCCATTTTAGTTGGGAAGCTGATACAAAGGAATTTAAGCATCTTATAGGAAGAAATATAGCTAAGAATGAAAGCCTAAACCCTAACATTACATTGTTCTTAATTCCTACCATAAATTATATAAATCCTCATTAAAATCTTTTGCTGAATATATTTAATATATATACATATATTTCTTTAGAACTAAGAAAAAGAAATTAGAAATCTTATTTTTGTTTATAAAGCTATAAACTATATATATGTAGCTATATATACATAAACCTTAAATATGAATCTATGGATGAGTAAAATTATCACTTGAATAAATTAAGAGCATCCCCCCCCCATAAACTTAATATTCTATAATGATAGGCATACTATTAAAAAGTGTGATGTGTTGGTTATTCACATGAAAAATATTTGCTTTTTGCTAAGTTAGTATTTAGATTTTAAGGCTCACAGAATCATATACAGGAAAATAAACGATTATCGACTTAATATTTAGCATTTGCTAGGACATTATTTTAAAAGATATATTTTAGCATTCTCTTTAACAATAATACTTGCATCCATAAACAAGCATTCTAATGGGAATGGATAAATCAGAAATAAACAGATCAAGTCAAACCAGGGTCAGCAAACCTTACAATTCATTATCATAAATGCCTGTCAGCAAGCATACATAAAAGTGTAGATGTCATTACTTGGTTCTTAATAGAGAGACATCTATAACACTGTCTCCCTTTCACTACAGATGGCACCTCTGACTTCACATTGCAAAGGCAGATATGTGCTGACTGCAGCAAAGGCAAAGGCAAGATGGAACTAGTGTGGAATTGCACAGGGTGCAAATATTATTACAGCATTTTTGTTTACTGAGCCTCCATCTGCCAGGAAAGCTCAAGTGATTACACACAATATATCTTCCTGGACATACTCTTTGCCTTTCCTTTCCCTTGTCTAGCCCAAGTTTTCTTTACGTCAGTAAAATGACTCTATGTTTACATAAAGAAAATGATCCAGCTGCTGTTTAAAACAACATACTCCACTTTTGTAAAATGAGGCAAAACAATTTCTGCACCATTAATATGCACACACATATATACACACACATCCACTGGGGGCAGGAATAGCTACGACTGGGAGAAGGTTTTTATGATCTTTTAACCCAAATCTATGAATGGGTAGTGAGGTGTCTGAAATTATAAGTAAAATATTTGATATACAGACATGTTGTAGAGAAGTTAGATAGCTGCTTTCTATAGAAGTCACCTCCCTTCCACAAGAGCATTCCTCATCCCACAAGAATGAGTCTACATGCTTTTTTGTACATTACCCCAGGCCCATGGCTAAAGTTGATTATTCAGATTCTCCTTTCCTATAATTTGGAATTAGGATTCAGAGACAGTGAGTGAGCGGCTAGAGGTTTATACATTCCAAAATGTAATATATACACTATGTACATTATACGGCCTTATCTCACAAAGTGAACAGAGAAACAGCGAAAACTGTTTATTCCACAATACCACAGAAGCAGAGATAAAAGAGAGTGGATTCTGGAGTACTTTCCATATTCTAATTGAGTCCCTCTGGTTGAGGGCTGGTTTCATTCCTGTGCTTGAGTTCTGTGAGATACTCCAATATATAATTAAGAAATTCATCATATCCTTAAGCTGCCTAGATTGTTGCAGTTATGCACAGTAATAAAATGTGTATTATTTTGAAAGGGTGGGTGTGAAAGGCCATTGTTTTGAGTTCATAACCATTTTTAAAACCCTGCAAGGATGATTCTCTGGCTTTGGGGTACCATAGTATTCCAGGTCCACTAGACAATGCTGGTAGACAGCCACCTTAGCTTGCAGAATACAATGACTCTTTGTAGTTCCTCTATAGAGGAAATATTATAATGCGTTACTATGAAAATAAATACATGCTCTTAAAATAAAACATTAAAAATAAACAAATTTACTTGGGTAAAAAGACAAATACTTCGGGAATTTGGACCAAATCTGCATTTCACTGTATATATTTTGCTGCTTTCTGGGTATCAAACAATCAGTTTGATTCAGTTGATTTCTCATCCCTGAGACAGATGTTTCAGAATTAGAGCAAAATCCAGTGAATCCAAGACATAGATAAGTCAGCATGTCAGAGTATGAAGAGAATGCAGTTTTGAGCTAGATGGCTCTAGTTTCAAACCCCAAATTCTCCATTAACTATATGCATGATCTTGGACAAGTTAATTTATTGCTCTGAGTCATATTCTTTTCCCTATGAAAAACAGGGCAAATGTATCAGTATGAGAAATAAATTAAATGAGATATACTTGTCATGTGGCTTGAATGGTACTTGATACATAGTAAGTGCACAGAGCATGTTAATTCCTTTCCCTTGCACCCACATTTGATAACCCTTAGATTTAACTCAGGATTTGATGCTAATATACAGTCAAGTTAATAAGGCTGGACAGTGGTGGCAGAGGTATTCACGTGTTCATGTTCCCTCACCTACTGTTCCCATAGGCTCTGGAGGTCTTTCCGTGTTATTAACACTAATGAAAAAGAACCATCTTATTCATTCCAAAATCAATTTTCTTTATGTATCTGTCTAGAACATTACCTATAACAATAATAAACACCAGCTATTGATCACTAATGAGATAGTCATCAGCTAACTATTATATGATTTATTACAAGTAGTATTCATAGCAACACTCTGAGTTAGCTATTGCTATACTTATTTTAATACTATGAAATCTGAGGCTTAGGTAAGTTTCTTGTTCAAGGTAACCAGCCAGAAAGTGTGAGAGTCAGGATTCAAAACCAACTTTGTTTGGTTCCAAAGTCAATATTATAACCAGCCTCCTTTGTATCTAGTCCATTAAAGTAATGGTGCCTGACTTTTCAGATTTTGACAAGAACCCAGGAGAGTAATAGAGAAAAGTAGGTAATTCTACCAAACAGCATTAGGGAAAAAAATGTGGTTTATCTATCTTCTCTTTTTTCTCAACTATTACTTCATAATGTCATTTTGTGATATATTTTCCAGTTTCAAAATTGTAACAGCAATCATTTCATTTTGATTTTGTTTAATTTTTCTTAGTTTTTAAAGCTTATGCCTCTGTTGCTGAGCTAATTTTTTGTTTTATGTTGTGTTTTCTATCTTCCTTCTTTCCTTCTTCCACCCCCTCCCCCTTCTCCCCTTCCTCCCCCACCTCTTTCTTTCTTTTGTAATTCTAGCCCATTTGAGCAAAGAAAATAGTTACAAGTGGGCTAGCATTTTTTTTACAGCTTTGCAATTTTCCTTTCTGTCTCGTCATTTGAAAAGTTAGAGAACTAATTAGAATATTATGTTTAAAAATTGATTCAAATATCTGAATATCAAAAGTTTACAGAATTAACTCACTTATTCAGCAAATATTTATTGAATGTCTACTTTGTACCATGTTTTGCTAGATACCGGAACAACAGTAAGAAACAAAATAAAGTTCTTGACCTAAGGGATAAATAGACATAAACAAACAAGTCTATAATCATGTTAAGGAATGATTGGTGTTATTTGAAAAATAAATCATACCACTTTTATATAGTGGCTGTGTCCCAGGATAATCCATACCTGTTTTGGTTCCCTTAAATTTAGCCCTCTTAATCAGTCTGGCCTACTCTGTCAAAATTACCACAATGCCCTTTGAGGACTCCTGATGTCTTTCTGTCATCTCAACTATTTTGAGAACCTAACTGAAAGTGAATTCAAATTCCCTCTCAAAGGCGGCTGCTGGGAGATAAATAAGTAAATAAATAAATATATATATGTGTGTGTGTGTGTGTGTGTATGCATATATATATATATATATATATATATGCCTAGGCACCATACACCACATTTATTATTTTGGATCATTTAATAAAAGCTAAGAACTTTCCTGAAAATTGTATGGCAGTTGGGGAGCAAGATTTCCCAGAGCACACGGACTACATTATAGATAAAGAGACATTCATTTCTGACCATGCACAACAGGAAGAGCTATAAAGAGTTGATTTTATGTGTAATGACAAGGCAAATCATAAGACTCATGAGTGGGATCTGTGGCTTGGAACAAAACAAAATTAGGCAACTGAAGATTAATCAATCACAAAAGGCAAACTAACTGGAAAAATTATGATTTCTAGTTAAAACCATAATTCCCCATCTTGACTACTAATTTTCACACTGATTACTCTTTATTCTTGTCATTGTTTCTAAAATACATGACACACCATGTTGTAGAAGTGGTTGTATGGGCCACCTAGATAGGTACTTCTGCATACTTCTACTAAACTAATTCATTAGTTATGTACTTTAGAAAGACATTTTATCTAGATTGTTTCCAAGAAACACTTTATTGTATGAGCTTTACGTGAACACCCTATTTAAAATACCAGTTACTCATTGTTGTTTCCATTACCCTGATGTATTTTTCTTCATAGTGTTTTAATTATTTATATTCCATATCTGATTTTCTGTTTATTGCCTGTCTTCCCCACTAAAATGTAAGCTCAACAATTGCAAAGACTATCTTATTCACCACTTTCCCCCCAGCACCTAGAACACTGGCTAGCACTAGCAACTAAGTGAATTTTTGTTAAATTAAAATATAGCAAAATAAATGGTTTAGAATATGGAAGTCATTCTATAAATATTGAGGTGCAACTAATTAAACGTTTAATTTGAATATAAATGTAGACTAAACCATAACAAAAACACTTCCATACTACATTGTCTTTCTATAATAACTCCTATAATTTCCTTAGTACGAACTGGCAAACAGTGGGAACTTAATTGGTCTCCATCCATTTTCTTTTCTTCTTCCTGGTTATATATTATTCATTTAAACGACTCTTTCTGTGTTTCAATCCAAATTCCCAATATTTTCTTGTTATTTTCAGTACTGCATTTTATAATTGGTCAGTTTTTTTAGGGCACATGGATATCCTGATGTTTTCGTTTTCTTTTTCTCGTTGTGTACATCTGCCACACCAAAAATGTGGAAGAAGTGACTATCCTATGAAGTGTATTCTCTTAATATTTCATGTAATATAATATATATATATATATACACACACACATACACACATATGGGAATGGATTTACCCAAAGTTCTTCCAAAAACATTCGTACTGCAAGATAGCTTAGTGTTTGAGGTATGGCTTCTGAGCCAGACAACCACATACCAGTTGATAATTACTTACCTCTCTGTGCTTCATTTTCCTCTTCATGAAAATGAGGATAATGAGAGCTCCCATGTCACAAAGCTGTTCTGAGGATAAAATCAGTTAATGGAAAAAAAGATGTTTGTAACTGTGCTAGACACATAGTGAAATGTTAGTATTGGGAGATAATTCTCTAGGGAGCTCTCATGTTTCTGCATGTCCTGTGAGCAAAGGTACTGACTGTTTTCTTCCGGACTATCTTTTCAAGGATGTTTGAGAGTGAACAGCCTTGGAATATTGATATAGTGTCTCCATCCTGATAAAAGGGAAGATTTATTTACTGTCCATAAGATAAAGATGTCTCCCTCTGGGCAAAGTGTTAGCAGGTTTGCTGAAAGCTCATTATAAAGTTTGGGTTCCCCTTAGCTTGGGATTCCTCAACTGTGATGCAAACACACTGTGTGCAGACATAACCCTTGTTTTCTTGTGGGAATTGGGACTTGGAGAATAGGCACAAGAAAATATTGGTACTCTGGCTACTACTAATACAGTAAGCAGAAAACTTTCTCTTGCCTCTGACTCATATCTTCTAGCATTCATGAAAAAATGGTGATATACCTTGTAAGCTAGCCAGTAAAATTAAGGGTCAGATGCTTCACAGTTCTTAACAGTCAAAAATGTTATTACTGTTATGTATTTTTTTCCCCTAGGTTGTGTATAACTTTCTAACTTTGAGCAAGAAAAGTGTTTCTGAGATAATTGTAACCTGGACAGTTTTCCCCCATTAACCATAAGCCCTTTCCCCTTCATTTTTTGAATCTTTACAACCTTCCGGCCACTTACTATAGAGAACCTGGTATTAAAAAACTGGAAACAAACTGCTAATGCTAGTTTCTGTTGTTTCACCATTTCCTACAAGCTACATGTCAATTACCATACTTACAGTCAATTTTTTAATTCTGTAAATTGAAGCATTTTCAATTTATCAGTAGTGTGCAGTCTTCTGAGTGGCATTTTTCTTTCTTTGCCAGATTTTCCTCATTCCACTGTAATCTCTGTTGCCTTATTTACTACTTTACAATCTTTCATGCTCATAACACACAATTCTTTATTCAAAATACTTACCTTCAGGTGTTTTAAATTTTCAGAAAAGTAAAATATAGACAAGGACTGCAGGTTTCTATTCACCATCTGGGCAATGGTGCATGAACAAAGTCAGCAATATTTATTCCAAGATGTTTTATGATGAAACTTTTGTGTTCTACATTTGTTTTTACTCAGTCCTTGATTTCTAATGAAAAATCTCAAAACATTCTGCAAAATGGTTTCAATATAACTCATTTAGTCATTTGTTTATCAGTATTTTATGCTTCACATCAGCATTTATAAACCTATCTCCTATGGTGTTTCCTGTGCATTAAACCATGATAGAGATTACCATATCCTATGATTTCAGCAGCAGTTTATTAAGCTCTTTAGTAAACATAACTCAGCATGCTTAAGGTTTTTGAGCTGTTATTAAAAGGGGTGCTTTACAATCACTAATTTTTGAATTAGTTATTATGTTAATAATACAATATAAAAATATAATAATTATTGTAACTGTATTTAGTATTTTGTTGAATTTGAATTTCAAAGACAAATTAAGAATCTGAATAATTTTATCTGTAAAGACAGCTTTGTCCCAATATTACTTAGGGTCGATCTGAAAACAAAAGTTAAATACATCTCAAATTTCTTTATTTCCCCATTAACACCATCACTCCCTATATCTTACACAAACAGAAACAGCACACACATGCACACACACATACACACACTTCACAAACATCACCAAAATCCACATGGCAATAACTAAAAAAAAGATGGAAGATGGCTCAGGAAGTAAAAAGTATAAAATATTTAATTCTGTTTCATGGACAAAATGTGTAGTACCTTGCATATTATTTTATAAACCTGAGCAATCTGATAGGCCTCACAGGTAGATAGTAAACCAAGTTAGTGAATTCTTTGGGAAATTCAGAGATGACTATTGTCCCCAAAGCTGCTCTACAAGGGAGTTCGTTGATCAAAATCTTTAATTCTCATTTGGGTTTATTTTCATATATAATGTTAATGCCAGGAGGATATATTTTCCATCCCAGGTTTACAAACCTACAACCAGGATGAGGATCCTGTTGTCCATTCATTACATTTTGGGGGACCTCTCCACCATTCCTCTTTACACTCTGGATCTACTGCCTTGGCAGATTTTGTTGTTGTTGTTCAGTATTGCAGACTTTTTTTTTCTTGGAACATATCTTCAGCCACCTAAACTTAACATTTTGAGCTAACATTTTTCTCCATAATAATCTCATAGAGTTTACATAAGTGATAAGAAATACACACAAAGATGTTCAACATCACTAATTATTAGAGAAATGCATATCAAAATTACAATGAGGTATCACCTCACAACAGTCAGAATGGCCATCATCAAAAAATCTACAAACAATAAATGCTGGAGAGGATGTGGAGAAAAGGGAACCCTCCTACACTGTTGGTGGGAATATTAATTGGTACAACCATTCTGGAGAACAGTATAGAGGTTCCTTAAAAAACTAAAATTAGAGCTACCATATGATCCTGTAATCCCACTCCTGGGCATATATCCATAGAAAAACATAATTCAAAAAGATACATGCACCTCAATGTTCACTGCAGCACTATTTACAATAGCCAGGACATGGAAGCAACCTAAAAATGTTCATCAACAGACAAATGGATAAAGAAGATGCAGTACATACATACAATGGAATATTACTCAGCCATAAAAAATGAACAAAATAATGTCATCTGCAGCAACATGGATGGACCTAGAGATTGTCATACTGAGTGAAGTAAGTCAGGCAGAGAAAGACAAATATGACATAATATCACTTATATGTGGAATCTAAAAAAGTGGTACAAATGAACTTATTTACAAAACAGAAATAGAGTCACAGATATAGAAAACAAACTTATGGTTACCAGGGGATAAGGGGTAGGGATAAACTTGGAGACTGGGATTGACATATACACACTAGAATATATAAAAATAGGTAACTAATAGCACAGTGAACTCTTCTCAGTACTCTGTAATAACCTATATGGGAAAAGAAGCTAAAATAAAAGAGTGGATATATGTATAACTGATTCACTTTGCTGTACAGCAGAAAGTAACACAACATTTTAAAACAACTATACTCCAATTTAAAAAAAAAAGAAGAAATACACACACACACACAGTCTACATGCATATATGAGTATGTATATGTGATGTAATTTATAATAAGAAATATATATTTGGTCTGTGTTGCTTTCCTGGCACAGAGCTCCTAAAACTCTTGGTATTTCCTAAGTGGTAACTGCTATAAAGGTGTCTTGATATTCACAACAAGCTCCTTTCAACCACGCCTAAGTATTTGTTAATAAGGTGACTTTTGAATTGCACCTTATGATGGCAGCTGCTGGCTGCTAAGGGAACCAACAACTTGATTAGAGGGTTGGAATTTCAGTCCCATCCGAATGGGGAGAGGGTACTGGAAGTTTAATGAATCTCCTAAGATAATGTTTAAGTCAATCATGCCTATGAAATGAAGGCTCAAAAAAAAAAAAGAAGAGAAAAATACAACCAAAGGACTGGGTTCAGACAGACTCTGGGTTTTTGAACACATGGAGTTCTGGGGAGAGTGCTTCACCCAGAGAGCATGGAAGCTCCTTACCCCTTCCCACCTAACTTGCCCTATGCCTCTCTTTCATCTGGCTGTCTCTGAGTTACATCCTTTTATAATAAACAGGTACTCTAGTAAGTAAAATGTTTCTCTGAGTTCTGTAAGCCATTCTAGCAAATTAATCCAGCCCAAGGAGGGGGTCATAGGAACCTCCAATCTATAGCAGGGTGGTCAGAAGCACAGGTGATAACATGGACTTGAGATTGATATCTGAAGGGTGTGGGGGGAAGTTTTGTAGGACTGGACCCTTAACATGTGGGAACAAATGATAGAGTATTACATAGACAGTGTCATAAATGACTTGAACTGTAGGATACCCAGCTGTCATTGGGATTACTTGGTGGTATGGAAAAAACACACAAGTTGGAGTACAGTAACTAACAAATAACTGTTGCACATTATGATTTTCACATTAAACAATCTAGCCTCGCCACCAATAATTTGGTATAGTTTTTCACTGTGAGGTGAATTGATTAGAGAATGTTGTGGGTAGAAAATCTGTGGAGGTAGGGAGGCCTCCATAAGGGAAGGATTCTTCCCTTCACTTTCTTACCCTGTCTCTTCTCTCTATCAAACAGAAAAAAAATACTTATTTATAAAACTAGGCATTTTTTTTTCATTTAAATTATCCCATTTTAGTATAACCACTTTCGGAATTTTATTATGAAAATTTTGCAGATGAGGAAGTTGAGTATCAGTGAGCTATTATAACACAACCAAAGATTTTAAGGCAGCAACAGGATTCTGTATGTACCTGTCTGACTTTAAAAAGTACGATATATCAATAGTCAAACGTTGGGAGATATTATTATTACAATATATTTTCATGCAATATTTCCCAAGGACAGTCTTAATTTTTATTGTCTTCCTAAACTAACAAATAAAAGAAAAAGTGAGGTCATGCCCCAGAGGTTGAGAACAGGTAAGGCAGAAAAGTGTATTATTCCAAAGATTCTGGATATCTTTCATTTGATTAAAACAATATGTCAGTATTCTTGGCTTCATATTTTCATGGATGAAAAATATTTTCATATTTCATTTCGTATTAGAATAAGTTCTGGTTCTAGACTCAGACAGCCTGAGTTTCTGCCATGATTCCTCATATACTAGCTGTGTGACCTGAGACTAGTTACTTTAAAAGCCTCTAATCTCAGTTATTCCATATAAGTAAAATGGGACTAGGAGTTGTCTTCACTGAGTTGCCAAGAGAATTAAATGAGATGATGCATGTGAATTGCTGGCATAGTGCTTCTCTTGAAGTAAATACTCAATAAAATGATATTTTGTTGCATATTAAAATCATTATTAATTTATTAATATATCATTATTTTTACTAAAGCAAGTGAAAGAACATTTTAATGACTGCTGTGAGCATTCTATGCTAGTCATATACTTTGTTTCACATAGGGTCCTGGTAAACCCCTCTATCTGATCTAGTCCTTTCTGAGTTTCTGATTTAGACATTTAGACTGAATTATCTCTTGCAGTTCTTGAATCTTGCCTTATGCTTTTAGTGTGAAGAATTTTGTATGATTCCTATTATCTTAATCTCTCATAAATGGGTAATTGTTTCCATATATCAGCATATTTTTTACAGGTTATCCATAGAGCAATACATGTGATAGAGAAAATTTTTAGATTCTTTGTTTTGTTTTTGTTAACTTAAAGAAACTTTTATATCCCGCTTACATACTAATTATTGTAAAAATTACAAAATTAAAGATATGAGGCAAAAGAAAGCCTGTATTCATACCATTCAGAGATAAATATTATTAGCATTTGGTTTTATTTTCTTCTAGGGTTATTATTTTACATTTTATACAATTAAGTATTGTGATAAACATAAAATATGCACATGCTGCTTTCTTTTTAAAATTTGTCTAGTATTTACTGTATGCAAAGTTCTAAATGCTTAAATATATTACCCTCACTGAGCACCTAATTTATTATTTTAACAATTTTTATTATAACATAGAGAAAAGTGCATAAAACACATATGCATAGTTTAAACAAAGATTATAAATTCAACATCCATTTAACTACTACCCAGGTGAGGAAGCAGAATATTGTCCACATACCAGAAACTCCACTGAGTACCTCTCTCTAATCAAATCTTCCTTGCTTTTCTCTCCCAGAGATAACTATAATCTTGAGTTTTGTGCTAGCCACTTCCTTGATTTTTCCCAATATTTTAATTTTCTTATGGGTATGCAATAAGGACAGTGACAAAAATGGAAAATGAACCGAAATTTTCTCTTAATTGCAAGTCAACAAGTTAGCGTACCACAGTTTCATGGATGTTAGCAAAAGAAACGGCTTCTGTGTCAGAGACAAAGTATAGTTGTCTAACCACAGCATTAGCAGTAGCCAGAGAATTAGCATGTGTACAAGTTTTCCAATTCCTCTTTCCCAAAAGGAAATTTGAAGAGGGCCAGATAACACCCACACATGCAGTGGGGTACATTACAGGAGAGCACTCTGAGCTTAAAGAACGTATCTTTGTTATAATGGGCAGCAAGTATTCTTCGGTTTAGCCCCAGAAGACATTACATTTAATATACGGGACAGTAAAGAAACTTGCTCTTTGTTGGGGGATAAGGGTGTGGTGGAGATAGTATCGCTAACTTTCAAGTCTGTTTGCTATACAAAAATCCTTGAAAAGAGTCTAAACCAAAGGCAGTTGGTGCCTCTGCTCAAAAGACATGCAGAAAAACATGAGAGACCTAGAGAGAATTGTCATCCAATAGTCAGCAACATTTGTTGAAAAGTCAGTCCTTTCTTTAATTACTTGCAAATGTATGTCTTTGCCATATATCAAGCATCCATATATATTTGCTTATCTTTCTGGATCACTTTTGTCTTATTGTTTTATTTATCTACTCCAAAGCATTACCACACTATCTTGACTATTATTATTGTCTTTAAAAAAAAAAAACTCTTTAATTTTTAGGACAATTTTGTTTTTAAGGAGTTGTTTGTTGTATATTACAAGATAA
The DNA here is from genome assembly GCF_964270905.1 of Leucopleurus acutus. Classification (NCBI taxonomy): domain Eukaryota; kingdom Metazoa; phylum Chordata; class Mammalia; order Artiodactyla; family Delphinidae; genus Leucopleurus; species Leucopleurus acutus. The sequence continues at coordinate 130,991,069 of NC_139143.1, forward strand.
CATTTATTTTAAAATTCTTACATTTAATTTTTTAAAGATTTCATTTTTTTAGAACAGTTTTAGGTTCAAAACAAAATTGAGAGGAAGGTAAAGAGATTTCCCTTACACTCTCTGCCTACACACGGGCATAGCCTTCCCCATTATCAATATCAATTACCAGAGTGGTATATTTGTTACCAAGAATGAACCTACATTGACACATCCTAATCACTCAAAGTCCATAATTTATCTTAAGGTTCACTCTTAGTGCTGTATATTCTATGGGTTTGCACAAATGTATAACAACATACAGTTGTCATTATAATAACATACAGATTATTTTTACTGCCCTAAAAATCCTCTGTGCTTTGCCTATTTATCTTCCCTTCCTCCATCTCTGGCAAACACTGATCTTTTTATTGTCTCCATAGCTTTGCCAGAATGTCATATAGTTGGAATTGTACACTTCTATATATTATGTAGCCTCTTCAGATTGGCTTCTATTGCTTAGTAATATGCATTTAAGGATCCTCCACGTCTTTTCATAGCTTAGTAGCTCATTTACTTTTAGCACTATTATGTCTTTCAATAAAATTTTTCTACATCAAAGCATTATCACATTATGTTAATTATCATATTTTATTAAGTCTCTATGTTATGGCTAATACAGCTTTTTGTTATCCTTCTAGATTTACTGGGCTGCTATTGAGTTGGAACTTCTATAATTTTCTGCATGGAAGTCTTGCATAATTATAAAAATTATTCATAGGTATATCATATTTTGATGCTATTATAAACAGTGCTTTTAATTTATTTTTTGTTTGTATCTAGTTGATAGAAATAAGATGTATATTATATACGTAAATATATGCATATATTATTTTCTTTCCAGCAAGTTTGTGACTCTTTTATTAATTTAAATTTTTATCCTTAGATCCTTTTAGATTATATATATCATTAAAAATTAGAGTAATTCAGCTATAGCATTTTTAACTTTATTTTTTTCTTGTCTTACTATTTTGGCTAGAAGCTTGAGTAAAATGTTAAATAGAAATTGTAATAGAAAATATTCTTACTTTATTCTTGAATTCAGTAGGAATTATACCAATATTTGACAATTAAGTGAGATGTTCACTGTGGAATTTTTGTAATTATTATCAGGTTATGTAAACTACCTTCTGTTTGCTTGCTTTTTAAGCCTTTTTAAAATCACTAACGGATATTGGATTTTATAAATGCCTTTGCTACCTCTATAGAGATGATTATAAATAAGTATATATCTTTATATTTTAATAGTTAATATGGTGAATTACTTAATTATCTAATATCTAAAGAATTTTGCATTCCTGATAATAAAATGTGGTCATGAGATATCATTTTCCTTATTTGGGAGTTTCAGTTTCTAATATATTGAATAATATATTTGTATATTCATGAGTGTGACTGGGCTCCATTGTCCTTGAAATAATATCCTTTTGGATATTATGTATCAAAATTATTATGTATCAAAATTTGGATATTATGTATCAAAATTATACTGGGCTAACAATACAGATTGAAGAGTATTCTTTCTTCCAATTATCTAGAAAAACTTGCATAAAATTAGAAATATCTATTCCCTTAATTATTTGTAGCACCAACCAAAGAAGAAATCTAATACTAGAATTTCATTTATGTGTTTTTTAAAAAATATTGCTTCAATTATTTTATTGCTATTAGGATAAGTCAGATTTTCTGCTTCTTTTTGTGTCAGTTTGGTAATTTTTTGTTTGTTTAGTAGTTTGTGGAATAATTTGGTGGTTAAGAAGACAGTCTCTAGTTCTACATTTCCTCGTTTAAATCCCAGCTCTGGCATTTACTGGCTATGATGTCGGTCAAATTACTTAAGTTTCTATAACTCAGTTACTCAATATTTAAAATATGTTCTTTTTTACATTTTTAGTAGGAATGTACATTGGTACAAACCCCTTTGGAAACTCTCTTATAGGTCTTTTAACATTCAAATAAAGTTTTTGTTTTGGAGATTGATCTATCTATCAGAACATGTAAAACATGTAGAAGAATGTACTCGCAGCTTTATTCATAATAGTCTAATACTGTAAGCATAACAAATGTCCCCACCCTAGATGGTAAAAAAATATATTATGTATGAATATTTATAAAGTTCAACACAACACAGTAATAGAAAACACCATACTACTGTTATATACAGAATGCATGCATCTCAACCACAGTGAGAGAGAGAAGCTAGATACAAAAAATTACAAATTATTGCTTTATCTATATTACTTCAAAACAAGCCAAAATATAATGCTAAATGTCAGGATAGTGATTACTCTTCAAAGGGGATACTAACTAAAAAGGGGAACAAGGAAACCTTCTGAAATGATGAAAGTATTCTAAATCTTGATCTGGGTAGTGTTTATATGGATTTTGACATATGTAAAAAAATTATTTAGCTGTACACTTTAGATTTGTGCATATGTTATATGTAAAATATTCCTCAAAAAATTAGAGAATTGATAGGAGGCAGGTAATTAGAGAAAGCCTGGATAGATGATCTTTTGAAAATCAAATGATTTAATCAATAAGTTTACAATGCCCCTAATTAATTTCTATTCTGTGCTGTCTAAAATGTAGCTACTAGCTATGTGTAGCTATTTAAATTTAACTTTAGCTAAAATTATATGAAAGTAAAAGTTTAGTTTTCCAGTTGCTCTAGCCACATTTTAAGTGTACAGTGATCACTTGTGGCTAATGGACAGCCATTATAGCAACATAGATTTTAAAAATATTTTTATCATTGCAGTACATCATATATTTGTCTGCAGCCTTTGCTATCCTTGATATGCTGGAGAGAATACAATAACTATATGAATATCTATGTATTTATGTGCATATGTGACATATGTATTGAAATAAATTAATGAAAATAGTTTCTTAGTTGTTTGTACTCACAAAAAACACAATTCAGTTAATATTTTTATAACTACATCATTTTATTCTGTGTTCTGGAAGAGTATTTCCAATTTGTTCTCCATGTCACTGATTCATTTAGGCTTTATCAGTTTTAATCTATAATGTTTTAAATTCAAATTTTACTACTTTCTTTTTTTTTTGCGGTACGCGGGCCTCTCACTGTTGTGGCCTCTCCCGTTGCAGAGCACAGGCTCCGGACACGCAGGCTCAGCGGCCATGGCTCATGGACCTAGCCGCTCCACGGCATGTGGGATCTTCCCGGACCGGGGTGCGAACCTGTGTCCCCTGCATCGGCAGGCGGACTCTCAACCACTGCGCCACCAGGGAAGCCCTACTTTCTTTTTTATTTCCCTGCAATCCTTTAGGGTAATTCCCTTTCATCTCCCTTTTCATCTAGTTCTGCTTTGTTTTGTTTATTTTCATCTCATTGGATTCTTTCCGTAGAGAATTTGGATTCTACTTTATATAAGTATGGATTTCTCCCATTTTATTGAGGAAAACATAAAATATTAAACTTTTTTCTTTTGGATCCAGTAGCAGTTTTGTTGTTGTTCGTTTGTTTGTTTAAATTCATGTTCTTTCATTAAGCTTTCAAGTTTAGAACTGCTGCTATCAAGTCTACTTAGATTTACAGATCAAGTGTTGATATTTAAGGACAACTACCAATCCAATTCCAATTTCTACCTGACATTCACCTAATGTCACTTTGATGTACCAAAGCATCTTAATGCTTATTTTCTGAGCTCACAACGTACAATAAAATTACATTTCCTGTAAAGCATTTCTATAATATTATTCTTTCTGTGAATATCATTTCAAAATCAAACCTCTAACTTGGGAGACTATAAGAATATATGGCTAGTAATTCATAAGTTTCTACTCAGTCTTCTCTCATCCTCCCTCCTACCCACCCCTCCCCTTGAGCCTAGAGATTACTATCTTATAATGGTTATAGAATTTATGATTGATTGGAGGAGGCAGGGATTCTAATGGGGAGAAAGAGAGTATTTTTCGGTCTCTCATAAAAATAACACCTTAGGATTCTAACATTCTCACAGGACTTCATAGAATTAGGCAAGTATGTTTTAGATATGAAAGAGTAACAATGGAGTATCAGCCCCACTAACCATCAGAAAGTTTAACAAAGGCATAACTATAAAAAACATTATAAAAACCATAGTATTAAAGCAATGTTAAAAAGGAAGACACAGACACCTCTGGGGTATAAAAATTAGCACTTGATAAATAGGAATTTACAGATCAGAGTATGAAGCAAAAACAAAAGGATTAATTGCTTCATTAACTCATATACCAAAAAAAACCTTCATAAATTTACATATTAACAGTTCCAAAATCAAACCATATAAATATAAACTATAACACAAATTACTACATCACTGCATGAACCAAAGACAGACAAAGGCATTATTTTTATACTCAGTATTCATGGACTGGAGGAGGCATTATTGTTAAGATGACAGCTCTATCAAAATTAACCTATATATTCAATGAGATTGCAATCAAATCTCGGCAAGCTATTTTATACATATTTCCAAACTTATTTTCAAGTTTATATGGGAAATAAAGACACAGAAAAGTCAACACAATACTGAAGAAATAGAACAAAGCTGGAGGACTCGCACTACCTGACTTCATGACTTACTATAAAGCTGCAGTTAACAAGACAAGGTGGTACTGGTGAGAAAAAAGGACACATAGATAAATGAAACAGAACAGAGATCCCAGAAATAAACCCACACAAATACAGTCAACCGATCTCTGAAAACTGGGCAAAGACAATTCAATGAAGAAAGAAAATCTTTTCCATAAATGTTGCTGAACAATCAGACCTCATATGTATAGAAAGAAGGAAGGAAGGAAGGAAGGAAGGAAGGAAGGAAGGAAGGAAGGAAGAAAGGAAGAAAGGAAGGAAGGAAGGATGGAAGAAAGAAAGAAAGAAAGAAAGAAAGAAAGAAAGAAAGAAAGAAAGAAAGAAAGAAAGAAAGAAACCTTATATCTGTCATAAAAATGAATTCAAAATGGATCATAGGCCTAAATGGAAAATGGAAAAATATAAAAATTCTAATAGAGAACATAGAAAATCTAGGTGGCCATGGGTTTGGTGATGAGTTTTCAGATACAAAACCAAAAGATGATCCATTTTCTGTTCTGAAAAATACACTGTAAAGAGAATGAAAATACAAGCCACAAAATGGGAGAAGATATTTGTGAAACATGCACGATAAAGGTGTTGTATCCAAATAAAACAAAAATCACTTAACACTCAACAGTAATAAAACAAACAAACCAAATCAAAATGGGCAAAATGGTCTGAACAGACAGCCCACCAAAGAGGATAAACACATAACAAATAAAGACATGAAAATATGCTCAACACCATTTGTAATTAGGGAATTGGAAATTTAAATAGCAACGAGATAGCACTTCATACCTATTAGATGGCTAAAACCCCCAAAACCTTAATAATACTGTATGCTGGCAAGGATGCAGAACCAAAATAACTCTAATTTGTTGCTGGTGGAAATGCAAAATGGTACACCAACTTCAGAAGACAGTTCAGCAGTTTCTCATAGTCTTACACTAAAAACCAGCAATCATGCTCCTAGGTATTCATCCCAATGAATTGAAACTTTATGTCCACATAAAAACCTGCACACAAATGTTTATAACAGTTTTATTCAAAATCACTTAGAAACAACTAAGATGTCCTTTAATAGGTGAATGGATAAACAAACTATGGTGCATCCATATAAAGAAATGAGCTATTTAGCCACAATAAGACACATATGAACCCTCAAAGTACATTACTACATGAAAGAACCAATGTGAGTAGGCTCCATACTATATGATTCCAGTTACATAACATTTTGGAAATTGGAAAACATAGAGACAGTAAACAGATCAGTGATTGCCAGAGGTTTGGAAGTGGATTAAATAGTTGAAATACAAAGGAATTTTGAAGACAGTAAAATTATTTTGTATGATAATGCAATGGTGGATATATGATATTACACATTGGCCAAAACCTATAGACCTTTATAGCACAAAATGTGAAAGTTAATGTATGTAAATTTTAAAAACCTCATTTAAGAAGTCCAGGGATCCCAGGATGGAAAAAGACAAAAAACAAAAGAATTCGCTATTTCAAAGGTATGAAACAACCTCACTGAAGAGGGTAGGAGGAAAAGGTGTTGCCCTAAGTAACTTTGGAAATGAATGGAATTATAAAACTAAAGTCAAGAGAAGTGCACATAAGCCCTGCATTCTAGTTAATAAAGCAGTTTTCCATGGATGAATGGACTAACAATTCTGATATTTTTATACATATATACAGAATGGATAAATGAACAATTAAGTAACTGAATGGCAGACAGTAGAAGTTAGGTTTCTCACTATTTGGAGTGAGAATTACTAGATAATTAAGAGGAAAAGGTTAAAATGATCCATATGTTAATGAATTAGAGTTGGAGATATCAGTAGGAACTCATGTTTAGTTAAAATATATATATGTATATATATACTGTTAAAAATAGAAATATTTATACATATGGTAAATAAACTATCATAGACACATACATTTATTTGCTCCATCAGCTGATTGGCCCTAGAAACAAAACCCTGGTAGGAATGAGGATACCTAGTACCCATATCTTTGTTTCTCATACCATTCTTCAACTATAAAAGAAAAAACAAAAAACAACAAAAAGAACCCAACTAAACAAACCAAAAAAGAGTTTCTATGGAGGACTCCTGCCTCTTGTATTGATGCAGGAAATATACAAGATGAACCTAGAGGTCTGGAACCTCTAATACTGCCAAAATATAAAAAAAAAAAAATTCAGAACACACAAAAACAAAACACCTTGATTGACAGAAGTAAATCAAAGGATCCACTAAAAGAGCTCCCAATGGCCAAAGCTCAAATAATTTGAGCAATAAATAAAGTAATAATCTAAAGTATAAAACACATATCTATGTGCCCATAATAATATATATATTGATGATTGAATAAGTAAGTAAATAAATGAGATGAATCAAATCTCCCATGTAGAAGAATTAGAAATGTTTTATGTAGATATTCTACCCTCAATGAAAGCATAATTTCTCATTCTTTCCATGTGAACTATACAAAGTAAAAAATAAATAAATAAAAAGAGAATCTTTATAGTGGAGAAATCTGACAAACATCACTTATGCCAGATAACCAAGGTCAACATCAACAGTGATAAATCATTTTGATAATATGTATCCTTGACATGGTGTGATGAAAATGGCACTTTGCCTCTGAAGTCTTTTTATTAAAAACCTATAACTGTAGTCTAACCATAAAAGAAGACATCAGACAAATACCAATGGAAGAGCATTCTACAAGACACCCAATCACTACTCATTAAAGCCGGCCAGGTAATCAAAAACAACGAAAATCTGAGAAATTGTCACAGCAAAGAGGAAGCTTAGGAGACGTGACAACTAAAGGTAATGTGGTATCCTAAATGGGATCCTGTAGCAGAAAAAGGATGTTAGGTAAAAACCAAGGAAACCTGGACTTTAACTAATGATAATCTGTCAACAGTGGCTCATTAATTGTAACAAATGTATCCTACTAATGTAAGGCGTTAATATAAGAAAACTATATCTTCTCAATTTTTCTGTAAATCTAAAATTGTTCTAACAAGAAGTTTACTAAAAAACAAGATTTATACTTTTAATGATTCTAAGAATTCATTAAAAAGAGTGAAACAGAAAACTTTAGAATGATCTATATATGTATATCTATGCATATTTGCATATGAATGTATATATATATATGCATTTCCCAAAATATGAATCACCAATGAGCTTATGAATAAATTTCAGCAGAATTAGTAATCAAAGAAATAATAATTTAAAATTAAGACTATTCATTGATTATTAAATCAGAAAAAATACAGATAACCCACAATTCTCTGGTTATAGGAAAATAAATAAAAACAAATTTTTTGAGAATAATTTTCCAATTATCCAAAACTTATTCAGGTTTGTGCCACTGGACCCAGAGACTCTAATTCTAGTAATGCATTTTAAGAATACATTTTAATTTATTTCTGTGTAAAGATTTAGCACTATTTTCTCATTGATTGTTTTAAAATGGCAAACAATTAAACATCCTAAATGTTCCAATAATAGGAGATATGTTAAATAATTATAATGGGCTTCCCTGGTGGCGCAGTGGTTGAGAGTCTGCCTGCCGATGCAGGGGACACAGGTTCGTGCCCCAGTCCGGGAAGATCCCACATGCCTCAGAGTGGCTAGGACCATGAGCCATGGCCGCTGAGCCTGTGCATCCAGAGCCTGTGCTCTGCAACGGGAGAAGCCACAACAGTGAGAGGCCCGTGTACCACAAAAAAAAAAAGAAAAAAAAATTATAACTACACAATTGCCCACAGCTACACAATGAACTATTATTCTAGAATTAAACATAACATTTAAAAGTATATTAATGCCTTTAAAAGTTGAATAAATTAAAATATTTTAATATATTAAAATATTTATAAAATGATCTTAATTTTATAAATTCAAATAAACATATGTAGTTGCCAGCCTCCAGGATGGCTCTCAGAGTGATCTTGCCTCCTGATATTCAAGGAGTTCCCTCCCACACTGAATCACAGATAGACTGTATAGCCATTTGTGCATGACAGAATTATGGTGCTAGCTCATAAAGGCATCCCATCTTGGTCTCTTGGATTGCTTGCTCAGGGAGAAGCTCAGAGAGAAGCACATGATATGGATAGATAGATGATGATAATGATGATGATGATAAATGATAAATGAAAATACTTATAATTTCCCTTTACTTCTAAGAAAGATGGCTCAGTACATCCAAAGTTTCCTTTGATTTCTGAATGGTAATGGTAATGGTATATATATGTGTGTTCTGAGAGAACTTTGATCCACATAAGAAAGGGTATGCCAATGCAGTTAATTCCCATAAAGAGAACTACTGGACTCCCATAGGTCAGCCTAGGTCAAAACTGTGACAGCTACCAAAGGCACACTGAACAGGACTGGAGTGGGAACTTGGTCCATCCAGAGTCATTCTCAAGGGCAACGATTGTTTATGTCTAGTTCTTCTTTGTATGTCTGGGGCTCTTCCTCTGGAAGTGAAAATATGCCCATTTTACAGGTGGAAAAATCTGTGCCTAGCAACTAACAACTAAAATTTGTTTACATGTTACTTTATGTAGGGGTGTGTGTGTGTGTGTGTGTTTGAGCTCTGTGAAAATAGGTCTTCATCTTATTTCTAGAGACACGTAGAGTGCTTAGGCATATTACATGTTGAATATTTAAGTGCACTCATTCTCTAATTCTTCCAACAGATATTTCTTGAGCCTCTTCTACATGTAAGATATTATGATAGACTCTGGGGTTACAAGAGTAAGACAGAGACCTAATGGAGCATGGACTGTTAAGGACCGAATTGTGCCTTCCTCCATTCATATGCTGAAGCCCTAGCCTCTAATATGATTGTATTTGGAATGGAGACAGGGCTTTTAAGGTAATTAAGGTAAAATGAGGTCATAAGGGTGGGGCCCTAATCCAATATGACTGGTGTCATTATAAGAAACAGAAGAGATAGCAGGGATGCATGCACACAGAGGAAAGGGTCGTGAGAGGACACCATAAGAAGGCATCCATCCATCTAAAAGCCAAGAGAGAGCATGCCAAAGACAGAGGCCTCAGGAGAAATCAGCCTTACTGGTACCTTGATCTTGGATTTCCAGTCTCCATAACTGAGAAAATAAACTTCTGTTGTTTAAGCCACCCAGTCTGTGCTATTTTGTTATGACAGTCCTACCAACTAATAGACCATGATGGAGAAGTTGGTGAAGAAGAGAAGAATCATACCCTGTAGCCTGCAGACTGTGATACGGATTTGGTATTTCTCCCAATAAAAGGTGAAGCCATAGAAAAGCTTAAGAAAAGAGGTAACATGATAATTTTTGTGTTCAATAAGAAATACTCTGAAATATTAGATTGTAGGTAAGCAAAAAGTAATGTTAGAGACCAGTTAGATTACTAAGGCAGGAGAGAATCATCATTTTATGTGGAACGGAGATGAAGATTTTTCAATTAATTTTTGTTGGTAAATGGCAAATAGCAGATAAAACTCTAAGTATTTATTCTTTTTTTAAATTAGGGCTTGATATAGACTAAAATAATTTTGAAAAATATTTAGACTTAGAATATTAATTCTGAGATATTATAAAGGTCTTAATGATGAAAAATCCAATAATGACAAATTTATTATACTTAACTAAAATAAAAAGAATAATAGGTTTCAGAATGATGTTGAAACAAAGAAAATTTTGTTGATTAAATTGTTTTATAACTTAATGCTTTACATTATATCTATGATTAACAAATATTTTAAAATAAATGTACGTTACTTCTGTTTTTAACATGTAGTTTGTTTTCCAAACTAAAATATACGTAATATGCAAATATATCCAATAATAATATATAAAATGAGTTAATAAAAAAAAACTTACCACATTTGGCACATAAATCCTCAGTGAATGTTCCTGGTGGGTTTTAAATTATGTTTTTTCATACATTGTATCTGTTTTGCCTTAAATCCTCTTGACTTGGCCACTGTATGTAGTCCCTTTAATCTCTTCTTAAAGTTGAGTGTGATAATAGTGTCCCAGGTCACAAGATAATTTGGAGAAATCACTAATCATCTAGAACACAAATGTTTTTGAAATAAATACATTTGTGAGGTGGAATCAAGACAAATAAATAGCAATTATTTGAGAAATAATTATAATAGATATTAATCCATCACCACCTCCTTGCTGCCACCTCCATTCTGCAATAAAAATTGTGTGGAACATTAGAACATCAGTCATAGTGAAATAAAGCTTGTTTCAGTCTCCAAAAGCCTTATGATCCTGCACCAAAAAATAACACACTCATTATATATGAATAATCCAGATAAATGAGTCATTTGAGAATGCCAAAATTGGATTCTGAATGGTAATATGGCCAACAGAAAAAGCATTTGGAAAAAGATGAGCTAATCATACTATAAGAAATTTTGCTATTGTCTGTCCACAACCCTTCTTTCCTTTCTTAGAGGAGTCAGGACTAAATATCATTAAGAGCTCCTGATAGCATCAGGATTTGCTTTCTGGGTAATGGAAAATTTGATTATCCATAAGTGACAACAGATACATCCAGTTAAAACTGACTGATGTAAGTGTAAGAGTAGCCCCTGGATTATAATTATGGAAATAGAGCATAATTTTATTTGTTCTAAGACCTGATCATTTACATGCCTCATGTAGAGATTGTGGGGGGTGGGTAAATATCATTTAGACGGCAAACTTGTCTCAGTTATAAAAATATTTGCATGAATTCCATTAAACTGCTCTTTAAACCAACGCCAGTCTCTTAAATATCTTGCATTATTAATAATGTGGGTGTGTGGGTACCCATGCATTATTGCATGTGCATGCCAGGAAAGAATAGGTACCAGGATAAAAGGAAAACATTTGCTTTCCTACCAAAATTACATGTCTGTAGAAATTCTAATTCTTTAAATCCTGTAAATCCAGCTTTGACTCTCTATTACTCATAATCTATCCATGTGTACAAATCCCCATGTCATAGTCTAAATAAATTTCTCCCTTATACTCCAAGAAAAAAAAAATGACCTTACATGTCACTTAGATTGAATGATGTATTCTTTCTAACTATAATATTTAAATAATAATAATAAAACAGAAACTAATTGCCTGGACAACTCATGTCCAGTCATCATATCCAGAGGGATTGAGAGATGGAGAGTAAGCACTGAGGGCACAAGAAGAACTGAGATGACTTGTGATCAAGTAGCATTAACCTACACTATTTAATCAGTAAGCATACATAGTTCATCCGATTATTCTGCATTTTTTTTGGCCGTGCCCTGTGGCTTGCGTGATCTTAGTTCCCTGACTGGGATCAAACCTGTGCCCTCTTCAGTGGAAACGCGGAGTCCTAACCACTGGACCACCAGGGAATTCCCCATCAGGTTATTCTGAAAGAAACCTTAAAGATGACACATTATTCCAGTCCCCCTACCATGCAAGAGCTGGAATGGAGTCCAAGGAAAGAGATCTGTCTTTGGTCCTTCACCATTTAGTGGCTAAAACTTGATAAGAATTGAGGTCTTCTATCCTCTCTTTCAGTTTTCATTCAAGTTATAATGATCATTTAACTTAAAAGTACTGATGTAAAATTAACTACATCCAGGACAAATTTGATTTTTTCTTCATTTCTAACCATGAGGTTTTTCCACTATATGTAGCCATTTTCTATTTTACTTATATTGCCACAAAGTTTCATGGACAATCAGCAATAGTGACAGAAACACAAAAATATAGATTGATAGAAACAGAGATTACTAGAAAAAAAATAAATTTATAATAAAAAAAAGTTAATAGGGTTATGCATCAGGAAAGATGGATTAGATGTACTTTTCCCTATTCTTCCCACTAAGCACACTAAAAGCACTGACATTATATATAAAACAAACAAGATAATTCTGCAAGGTGGGGAAAAGAAGGCAGAATGGTTATGAAGCTGAGGACCTGAGGAGCCACGTGGCTGTTGTTCCCTGGGTTTTCCTTTTGCTTCATGTATCATGCCAGACTGGGTGCAAGAGAAGCTGGCAACTCAGAAATGCCAATAAGCAATGACAAATACAAAGGCCAAACAAAAGTCTGCTCTCTCTAGCCAAAGTACCAGAAAAGGGGCAGCCTGGCAAGAAGAAAGCTTTCAGACAATAATTGTTCTAATCTGGCCAAATACTACCAAAATACAATAATGACCACCCCATCCCACTTTTGCCAGCCCAGGCCCATGAGGAGACTAAACTTCTAATCTCACCAGGCTGCAACAAAGCTTCTGAAACCTCCTTCCTTGCCTGGGTTGGGAGGAGAAAGTGGTGATACTAAAAAAAGTTGAGTTGAGGAGCCAGGATTCTCATCCCCACCAGGCAGTAGTGACATATCCTGTCCCTCCCTGCTATGGTGGTGTCAGAGGAGGCTTAATGGGTGGAAAAAATTCACTACCACTCCCTGCACTGTTGTGTCCATGGAAGCCATGTGGAGAGTAGTAACAAGGTACGGCTCCCCTTCCAGCCAGTGTAATCAGTGAGGCCTAGTGGAGAACTGAAATTTCATACCAGACCTCCTTTCTGTGTGGGAACAATGACTTCTACCCTCATCTGGCACTAAAGAGGTGGTATCCCTTTCCCCAGTGGAAAGGTGACAGAAGAAGGCTACTAAAACATGATTTAAATAATTTCCAGAGTCTCATAATACTGAAAAAAATCAATTTTCAATTAAAAAAATCATTCATCATACATACCATGAACCAGAAAAACTTCAACTTGAATGAGAAAAAGAAATCAATAGATATCAGCACCAAGATGACACAGATGTCAGAATTATCTGAAAAGGATTTTACAGCAGTTATCATAAAAATGCTCCAATGAACAATGAAGAACATGCTGGAAATAAATGAAAAAAAAAAGTCTCAACAAAGAAACAGAGTCTCAGCAAAGAAATAGAAGATACAAAGAAGAACAAAAATTTTATTTTATTTTTAATTAAATTTTTTTCTTCTCTTTTTTGGCCATGCCGTGTGTGCAGCTTGCGGGATCTTAGTTCTTTGACCTGGGATTGAACCCACATCCTCATCAGGGAACATGCGGAGTCCTAACCACTGGACTGCCAGGGAATTCCCTAAAATGAAATTTTAGAACAAAAAAATGCAATAACCTAAATTGAAAACTCAAAGAATGGGCTCAACAGAAGAATGGAGAGGACGGAGTAAAGAATCAATAAACTCAAACGTAGAATATAAATTACCTAGTCTGTTCAACAGAGAGAAAATACACTGGAAAAATAAAACAAAAATACAAAACATATCCTTAAGGACTTGTGGGATTTTAACAAAAGATCTAACATTTATATCATGGAGGGTCTCAGAAACACAGGATAAAGACAGTGGTACTAAAAAAAATATTTGAAGAAATAATGACTGATAATGTCCCAAATTTGGCATAAGACATAAATCTACAGGTTCAAGAGACTTAGCAAACCCCAAAAGGGTCAAGCCCCACAAAATTCATAGAAGACAAACCACAGTAGAACTTCCGAAAACTAAAACAAAATAAATTATTTTTTAAATAGCACATGAAAAATAAAACTTTGCCTGTAGGAGAAAAACAATTTGACTGAAAGTGGATCTCTCATCAGAAACCATGGAGTCCAGAAAGAAGTGGCACATTTTTCAAGTGCTAAAATCAAGACATTCTCCGAGGGAAAAAAAAAAAAAAAGATAATTTATTGCCATCAGGAAGGAAAAAAGAACAGCACAAAGAACAAATACATGGGTAAAAATAATAAACTTTCTTTCTCATCTTGTGTTGTCTAAATTATTTTGATGGTTGAAGCAAAACATAATATCATCTGATGTTGATCTCAATGTATGTAGAAAAAATACTTAAGGCAGTTATACTATAAATGGGGAAGGTGAATGGATTTAAAGAGAGGTAAGTTTTCTACACTTAGCTTATAATGGTAAGATGTTGAAATTAGTAGACTGTGACAAATTTGGTATATAAATATAATAATTCGAATAATCACTAAAATGGTATACAAAGAAATAAACTAAAAAATATTATACTAAATCAAAATGCTATTCTAGAAAGTGAAAAATAACCCACTGGAAGGCAGGCAAAAGTAAACAGAAACAATAAAACAGAGGAATCAAACACAAAACAAACAAAAAAATAAGGTAGAAGAATTTATCCTGGCTTGTAAATAAGTAAATTAAATGTAAATGGTCTAAATGCATCAATAAACAATGTAGATCAATAGTGTGGATTAAAAAAAAATGAACCAACTATATATTTTCTGTAAGAAAGTCACTTTGAATGTAATAAAATAGGTTGGTTGAATGAAAGAAAGAGAAAAATATGCCATACAAACATGAATCAGACAAAAGCAGAAGGGGCTCTATTCACATCAAATAAAGTAGACATCAGAGCAAAGAAAATCACCAAAGACAGAGAGGCAGAGAGAAACATTACTTAAGGAGAAAAGTGCCAATCCATTAAAAAATGCAGCAATTCCAACAACAGAGTTCTAAAATGTATTAACCAAAAACTGATAGAACTAAAAGGAGAAATAGACAAATCTAAAATTATAGTTGGAAACCATAACATACATCTAAAATTTTATAGAACAATAGAAAAATGGCTTGGTCAATATTCAAAAATCAGTCAATGTAATCCTCCATATAAATAGACTACAAAAAAAATCTCAATACAGCAATTGATGCAGAAAAAGCATTCAACAAAATTGAACAGCAATTTGTGATATTTCACAAAACTAAGAATAGAGTAAAACTTCCTCAACTTGAAACAGAATATTTACCAAAAAGATCCTACAGCTAATATCATACTTAATGGTGAAAGACTGAATGCTTTCACCCAAAGATTGGGAACAAGGGAAGGATGTTCACACTCACTACTGCAATTTATCATAGTACTGAAAGTCCTCATCGTCAAAATAAGGCAAAATAAATAAACGAAAGATATACAGATTGGATAGAAAGAAATAAAGCTAAAAATTGTCCCTATTTGTAGATAAAATAATGGTCTATATAGAAAATCCCAAGAAATGTAAAAAATAAATTTCTTAGAATAAGTGAGTTCAGTCACAGCATACAAGGTTAAACTTTTTAAAAAATCAATTGTATTTCCATATACTAACAATGGATATGTGGAAACTGAAATTAAATATGCAATGTCACGTTAAATTGTTTAAAATAAAAGTAAAATACTTGGATATAAATCTAATTAAACAAAGAAGCTGTGTTCTGAAAACTAGCCAATGTTGTTGCAAGAACTCAAAGAAGGTCTAAGAAAATGGAGAGATATGCCATGTTCATAGACTGGAAGTCTCTATACAGTAAAAAGATCAATTCCCCCCAAATTGATATACAGTTTTTACAAAATTCTTATCAAAATACTAAAAATTTTTTCTACATATATGCAAGATTTTTCCAAAATGTATATAAGAAGGCAAAGGAACTAGAACAGTTAAAATAATTTTGATAAAAAGGAATAAAGTGAGAGAAATCACTGTGCTTCATTTGAAGACTTAAACAGCTATAATAATGGTGGAGGGGTAGATACATAGATCAATTGAACAGAATAGAGAACCCAGAAATAGACCCACAGAACGGATTTTTTTTTAAAGGTACAAAAAGAATTCAATGCGGGAAGTATAGCCTTTTTAACAAACGGTGTTGCAGTAGTTTACTATCAATAAGCAGATTTTTTTAAAAAAGAACTTTACTCAAACCTCACACCTTGTATAAAAATGGACTCAAATCATAGATTTAGACAGAAAACCAAAAAACGTTTAGAAGGAAACATAGTAGAAAATCTTTAGGACCTAGTGCTTGGTAAGAATTCTTAGATATAATACCAAAAGTAGGATCCATACAATTACAAAAATAATAATAAACTAAACTTCATTAAAATAAAAAAAAACTTTTGCTTTATGAAAATCTTTATTAAGAAGATGAAAAGTACAGAGCGATGGAAGCATCATGTTGGCTTGAGATGCTCCCTTTGTCTATCCCCTTCAATCTACAACCAGTAAAACATCCATAACTCAACAAAAGTACCTCTGCACCAAACAACAGGACACCAGAGAATTGCACACAGCTGAATATGTAAGGGTGGGTGGATTGGAACATATAATGGAGGGGAATACATGGGAACAGTGGAGGTGGTGTCTGTGAGACCCTCTGCCACAGAGGTTGAGCCCACAGTCCCAGAGAATCTAGGAGCATCGGGGGAGACAGTGCACATGTCACTGGCCTCCTGACCATGGAGAATCAGATAGCAGTGGCAGTGGGGTCTATGACCCTGTCCCTCCAGTTGTGGAGGTGACTGTGTCTCTTCCCCCACCACCCAGAGTGGTGACACACAAAAATTAGACAACCCTCGTCCCAGAAGACATACTTGCAACCCCAGCTTCACCCTGCCCTTTCCCCTGTGGCAGTGGAGCCTGCCATCCAGGAGACCCCAGACACGGTGGAGGAACCCACCAACCAAGTTCCCAGAAGATGTTGTCAGTTGTGCCAGCAACAGCAAGGTACCAATAATTCCAAAGGCACAAGCAGTGACAACAAGGGCATCACGTGACACCTCTGACAGATGCATGGAGGGTGGAAAGTGCCTCCTTTCAAATATAACCGGAGAAAGCTCAGGTAGAAGAAACTAAAAGCTTGTGCTATAGTGGCACCTACTGGAAAAAGAAGAAAGGCTTCTAATTACTAACCTGTTAAATCTTTAGAATCAAGTTTAAAAAAATTTTTTAAAAAAGAAAGAAAGAAAGAAAAGAAAAGCTTTGCTTCAAGAAGAAAGGTGCTCACTATTTCAAATGCACCAGCAAAGGAACATCTCATCAAGCACCATGAAGAAGCACAGTAGCACAGCACCACAAAAGAAAACTGTAAATCGCCAGAAACTGAATTTCAAGTCACTGAATATTGTGATCTACTGATAGAGAATTCAAATAGCTATCAGGAAGAAACTCAATGAGCTACAAGAAAACAGAAAGATCAATAAACTTAGGAATAAACTCAATAAACAAAAGGAATACTTCATCAGAGAGATAAAAACTCTAAAAAGAACAAAGAAAAAATTCTGTAGCTGAAGAACTCAATAAACAAAATGAAGAATGAATTAGAAAGCACTGAAAATAGGGCAGACCATGTGAAAGAGAGAATTAGTGAGCTTGAATACAGAAATCTAGAAATGGTACAGCTAGGTGAGAAAGGATTAATATCTAAAAATAGGATGACGGGCTTCCCTGGTGGCACAGTGGTTGAGAGTCTGCCTGCCGATGTGGGGGACGCGGGTTCATGCCCCAGTCCGGGAGGATCCCACGTGCCACAGAGCAGCTGGGTCTGTGAGCCGTGGCCGCTGGGCCTGCGCGTCTGGAGCCTGTGCTCCATGGAGGTAGGGGCCACAGCGGTGAGACGCCCGCGTACTGCAAAAAAAAAAAAAAAAAATTAAATAAATAAAAAAATGAAAAAAGGAAGACATACAAAATATTATGTATAAAATAAGTTACAAAGCTATATTGTACAACACAGGGAATATATCCAATAATTTATAATAACTATAAATAGAGTATAATCTTTGAAAACTTTTAAAAAAATTAAAAAGGATGAAATTCTATGAGAAAATACTGACTCTATTAGGAAGGGCAACATTAGAGCATTGAGCTTCCAGAAGGAGAAGAGAGGGAGACAGAAGCAGAGAGTTTATTTAGAGAGATAATAGCTGAGAACTTCCCAAACCTGGAGAAGGAACAGGATACACAAGTTCATGAAGCTAAGAGAACTCCTAATTATCTCAATGCAAAAATAATTGCTCCAAGATACATTATGTTAAAAATGTCAAACATTAATGACAAAGGAAAAATTTAAAGGCAGCCAAAGAATGGTAACCTACAAAGGAACCCCCATTAAGCTATCAGCAGATTTCTCAGCAGAAACTCTACAGGCCAGAAGAGAGTGAATTGACATACTCAATATATTGAAAGATAACAACTGTCAGACAAAAATACTTTATAGAGTGAAGATATCATTTAGATATAAAGGAGAAACACATTCTACACAAGTGCACATGGAACATTCTCAAGGATAGATCATATGCTGGGACACAAACAAGTCTCAATAAATTTAAGATTGAAATTATTTCAAAGATCTTTTCAGATCACAGTGGTATGAAACTGATATCAGCTACAAGAAGAAAGCTGGAAAATCACAAATATGTGTATACTAAATAGCATGCTACTGAAAACTATTGGATCAATGAAAAAATCAAAGGAGAAATCAAAAGTTGAAGAGGAAGGAACACTTCCTAACTCATTTTATGAGGCCAACATTACCCTGATACCAAAACCAGACAAAGACAACTGAAAAAAAAAGAAAATTATAGGCCAATATTTCTGATGAATTCAGATGCAAAAATCTTCAGTAAAATATTAGCAAACTAAAAACAACAATATATTAAAAAGATCATACACTATGAACAGGTGGGATTTATTCCAGGGATGCAAGGATGGTTCAACACCTGCAAGTCAATCAACATGATACACCACACTAACAAAATGAAGGATAGAAGTCATAAAATTATCTCAATAGATGCAGAAAATTCATTTGATAAGATTCAACACCCATTTAAAATAAAATCTCTGAATAAAACGGGTATAGAAGGAACATAACTCAATATAATAAAGGCCAGATATGATAAAACCACAGTTAACACCATACTCAATGGTGAAAAAGTGAAAGATATTCCTTTAATATCAGCATTAAGACAAGGATGCCCACTCTTACCAACCTTATTCAACATTGTATTGGAAGTCCTAGCCAGAAGAATTATGTAAGAAAAAGAAATAAAATGTACTCAGATTAGAAAGATGGAAGTAAAACTTTCACTGTTAGTGGATGACATGACTTTATATATAGAAAACTCTACACTCTCTACCAAAAAAACTATTAGAAATATAGTAAACAAATAAAGTTGCAGGGTACAAAATCAACACATAAAAATCCACTGTGTTTCTATACACTAACAATGAACAAGCAGAAAAAGAAATTAAGAAAACAATCTCATTTACAATCATAACAAAAAGAATAAAATATCTGGGAATAAATTTCATCAAGGAGGTGAAAGATGTATACACTGAAAACTATAAAACATTGTTGAAAGAAACTGAAGAAGACACAAAGAAATGGAAAGATATTCTGTGCTTATGGATTGGAAGAATTAACATTGTTAAAATGTCCATATTACCTAAAGTAAAATACAGATTCAATACAATCGCTATCAAAATCCCAATAACAATTTTCATAGAAATAGAACCAAAAAAAATCCTATAATTTATATGGAACCACAAAAAACCCTGAATAGCCAAAGCATTCCTGAGAATAAAGCACAAAGCTGGAGGTATCACACTCACTGATTTCAAAATATATGACAAATCTATAGTAATTAAAACAACATTTTATTGGCAGAAAAACAGACACAGAAATCAATGAAACAGGACTGAGAGCCCAGAAATAAACCCACACATATATGAACAATTAATTTATGATAAAGGAACAAAGAAAATACAAGGGACAGAGAATAGTCCTTCAATAAATGGCGCTGGGAAAACTGGATAACCACATGCAAAAAAATTGAAACTAGACCACTATCTCACACCATACATAAATATCAACTTAAAATTGGTTAAAAACTTGATTATAAAACCTGAAACCAGAAAACTTCTAGAAGAAAACATAGGCAGTATACTCTCTTACCTCAGTCTTAAAAGTATCTTTCTGGATGTTTCTCCTCAATCAAGGGAAAGAAAAGCAAAAATAAACAAGTGGGACTACATCAAACTAAAAAGCTTCTATAAAACAAAGGAAACAATCAACAAAACAAAAAGACAATCTACTGAATGGGAGAAGATATTTGCAAATCATATGTTTGATAGAGGTTAATATCCAAAATATGTAAAGAACTCACACAACTAAACAACAAAAAACAACCTGATTAAAAAATGGGAGGAGGAGCTGAATACAAATTTTTACAAAGAAGACATACAGATGGCAAAGAGGCACATGCAAAGATGTTCAACACCACTAACTATTAGAGAAATGCAAATCAAAACCACGAGATATCACCTCACACAACAAATGTTGGAGAAGATGTGGAGAAAAGGGAACCCTCATATACCATTGGTGGGAATGTGAATTAGTGTAGTCACTATGGAAAACAGTATGGAGATTCCTCAAAAACTTATTACCCAGTTATTTTACTTCTTGGTATTTATCCAAAGAAAACAAAACAACAACAAAAAAACTAACTCAAAAAGATAAATGCACCTCTATATCCACTGCAGTATGATTTACAATAGCCAAGATATGGAAACATTAAGTGCCCATCTACAAATGAATGGATAAAAATGATGTGAGATAAAATATATATATATATATATATATTTTATATACATATAAAATGAAATTCTACTCAGTCATACAGTCATAACATAGATGAAATGTTGCCGTTTGCAACAACATGGATGGACATAGAGGGTACTATGCTAAGTGAAATAGGTCAGACAAAGACAAACACCACATGGTTTCAGTCATATGTAGAATATAAACAAAAAATAAAATAAAATAAACAAGTCCAACCAAATAAAAACAAACACATTGATACAGAGAAC
This sequence comes from Leucopleurus acutus, assembly GCF_964270905.1. NCBI lineage: Eukaryota > Metazoa > Chordata > Mammalia > Artiodactyla > Delphinidae > Leucopleurus > Leucopleurus acutus. The sequence continues at coordinate 131,012,395 of NC_139143.1, forward strand.
ACAGTAATGGTTACCAGAAGGGAAGGGATGTGGCAGGAGAGCAAAATGCATCACTGTGCTCAACTGTATGGTGATGGATGGAAACTAAACCTTTGATGTTGGGTACACTGTAGTGTACACAGAAGTCATAATATTATATACATAAAATATATAAAGTTATAAACCAATTTTTTAAAAAACAGGAACAAAAAGAAAGAAAAGTAGATTCTGGGAGAAAATATTTGCAAACCACATATCTGGTAAAGAATTCATATCCAGAATGTATTTTAAAAAATTCAAACTTAACAGTAAGAAAAACAAACAATTCAATTAGAAAATGGGCAAAAGACATGAAGATACATTTCACTGAAGAGATTATAAGGATGGTAAATAAGTACATGAAAAGATATCCAACATTATTAGTCATTAGGAAAATGAATGAATGAAACGTGAAACATTATTAGTCATTAGGAAAATGAATGAATGAAATGTGAAATGAAACGTGAAATGAAAATCACAAGAAATGAAATATGAAATGAAAATCACAGTGAATTAAATATCACTATAGGCCTGTTAGAAGAGGTAAAACTGACAATACAAAATGCTGTGAGGATGTGTAGAAAGTGGATCTCTCACACACTGCTGTTGGAATGTAAAACAGTAGAGCCACTCTGCAATACAGTTTGGAAGTTTTTTCAACAAACAAACAAAACTAAACAGACATTTCCCACATGACCTCACAATCACATTTCTGATTATTTATTCCATAGAAATGAAAATAAGTCCCCACAAAAGCCTGGACATGATTATTCATAGTGGCTTTATTTGTAATAGTCCCAAGTTGGCAATAACTGAAATGTCCTAAAATAGGTGAATGGTTAAACAAATTGTGATACATACATTCCATGACTACTCAACACTAAATGGAGGAAACTATTGATACAGAAATAATTTGGATCCATCTCAAGGGCCTTAAGCTGCATAAATAAAAGTCATCTTCAAAAGGACACATACTATATGATTCCATTTATATAACATCCTCAAATTGACAAAATAATAGCAATGGAGAACAAATTAGTGGTGGTTCAAATTCTAGAGGTGACTGAGAGACTAGTGTTGATAAGATAATAAGGCCGACTGAAAGATAAAGCTGATCTTAGTAAACTTGCTGGGCAAGAGAATGCTCTGTTTGGAAATACAGTCTTTCAGAACAATGCATGAGTATTACACTCAATTCATAGGATTTGATTGGCCCTAACGGAAGTGGGTCTATTAGTTCAAAGCAGTGATGCTTCAGCATTCTGATTTGTTCCCTTCTAAGTTGGTTTGCCTGCTATTACAATTTTGATACAGTGTCAAACAGCAAAGTTTTTAAAGGTCTGTGATTAAAATAAATACAGATAACATTATCAACAACAAAATAAGTTTTTTTCTGATATCCTTCATTTAATACGGTTTAAGGAAAAGGAAGTTTTCTTAATCTCATATATTTGATTCTAAGCACCAAGAGAATTTATAGTTAAGACTCACTTGAAAATTTGTCAGTTTCAAAAGATTGGGGTGAGAAAAAAGAGTATGGGACAGCTAAGGGTTGGTATCTTAATAAAACCTCTTACTTTACGCTGAGATGAGGAAGCAGTTAACCCACCAACATAGCAGTTAACTGGAAGTAAACCAGTGTGATGGTTGATTTTATGGGTCAAATTGAAAAGCCTATAGAACCCAGATGTTTGTTAAAATACCACTCTGGATGTTATTGTGAAGTTATTCTTTCGATGAGATTAACATTTAAATCAGTGGACTTTGAGTAAAGCAGATAACCCTCCATAATGTGGGTTGGACTCATTCAACTGAAGGCCTTAAGCCAAACAGGCTGAGGTTCCTTGAAGCAGAGGGAATTCTGTCTTTAGACTGTCTACAGATGCAAGCTGCAATATCAAACCTTCCCTGGGTCTCCAGCCTGCCTGCCTAGCCTGCAGATTTTGAACTTGCCAGTTTCATGATAAGTCAATTCCTTAAAATGTCTCTGTCTCTGTCTCTGTCTCTCTCTCTCTCTGGTTCCCAACAATCTTGCAGGCCAGTTTTATACAATCTGGGGGAAGTTTTCAGCACTGATGTTCAAAAATGTTCATGCCATCATTGTCTATAATAGACAAGTAATGTAAAACATAATGTCTGTTAACAATATAATGCATGAATATATAATTGTATATTTATACTATACAAAGTTACATAGATACAAAAATGAAGGGCAAACAGTTACACAACAGCACAGAGGAATCTTAAAATATGATATTCAGCAGAAGAGTTCAGATACAGAAAAGGATATACTGTATAATTACATATTGTATGATTGATATGACTGTATGAGTATGTAGAAAAGCAAGTCATTGTTTCAGAAGAATGCAAAACTAAGTAGTAAAAATATAAAGAAAATGAGGAAAGGAGGACCTTATAGTCGTTACTTTTAGGGGAGAAAATTGGGGTTGTCATTGAGAAAGGGCTTCCAGGAGGTTTCTGGGATACTGGCAATTTTCTGTTTCTTAATCTGGGTGGAATCAAGTAGATGTTAACTTTAATACTTGTCTAAGATGCACTTTCATATTTTATGCACTTTCTGAAGGTTTATTGTGAAAAGTGTGCTGTTTGTCAGAACAAAAATAAAAAATATCCTGAATACATGTGGCTTTTATAAATTTGGAAAGGTATTTCGTATAGTCCTTTAAAGTTATTCCACTTTAAACCTGTCTGGTTTTCTCTAATATTAGGAAAAAACAATGATTTACTTCACTATGAATATCATAATTTACTACAAGAGCAATAAAAATCCCAGTAGTTGCTAGAAGTGGTCATGGAATGAAACAGTAATAGCTAATTTCTTTCTGCTTAGGACCAGATTTTTTTTTTAATTGAAGTATAGTTGATTTACAATGTTGTGTTAATTTCTGCTGTACAGCAAAGTGATTCATATATATATACATATATATATATTCTTTTTGTTATGAAAAGTATATTAGTAGTACAAATTCATCAAAATAAAAAAATTACAAATTCCAGTAAAGATGGCTTCATAAATTAATACAATGAGGTACCTCCCCTGCTATTTTTATATTATATGATAGATAATATTTACACATGATCAATTATAGGAAAATATAATAAAAGGGTAAAATTCACAAGTCTTAATAGAGTTTGAAAACACATCGATAACTATACAATTTACAACCATTAACTCAAAAAAAGGTCATAGACCCAAGTGTAACACTATAAAACTCCTCAAAGATAACATCGGAGAAAACCTAGATGAACTTGGGTATTGTGATGTCTTTTTAGACACAACACAAAAGACACAATCCATGAAAGAAATAATTGATAAGCTGTACTTCATTAAAATTAAAAACTTCCACTCTGCGAAAGACAATGTCAAGACAATAAGACAAGCCACAAACTGGGAGAAAATATTTGCAAAAGACACACCTGATTGGGATTCCCTGGTGGCGCAGTGGTTGAGAGTCCGCCTGCTGATGCAGGGGTCACGGGTTCGTGCCCTGGTCCGGGAAGATCCCACATGCCGTGGAGCGGCTGGGCCCGTGAGCCATGGCCGCTGAGCCTGCGCGTCCGGAGCCTGTGCTCCGACACGGGAGAGGCCACAACAGTGAGAGGCCCGCGTACCGCAAAAAAAAAAAAAAAAAAAAAAAAAAAAAGACACACCTGATAAAGCACCATTACCCAAAATATACAAAGAACTCTCAAAACTCAACAATAAAAAGAAAAACTGATTAAAAATGAGCCAAAGACCTTAACAGACACTTCATCAAAGAAGATATACAGATGGCAAATAAGTATATGAAAAGATACAGCACATCATATATCACCAGGGAAATGCAAATTAAAGCAGCAATGAGACACCACCACACACCTACAAGAGTGGCCAAAATCTGGAACTCTGACAATACCAAATGCTTGTGAGGTCATGTGGCAACAAGACCTCTTGTTCATTTACTGGTGGGAATGTATACCCAATGGTATAGTCACTTTGGAGGAAATTTGGGGGTTTTCTTAAAAACCAAACATACTCTTACCATATGGTGCAGCAATCATGCTCCTTGGTATTCACCTAAAGAGCTGAAAACTTACGTGCACACGAAAACCTGCATATGGATGTTTATAGCAGCTTTATTTATAATGCCCAAACTTGGAAACAACCAAGATGTCCCCCAGTGGGAGAATAAATAGACTGTGTATATCCAGACAATGGAATATTATTCAGCACTGAAAAGAAATGAGCAACCAAGTCATGACAAGACATGAAGGAATCTTAAATGCATGTTACTAGGTAAAAGAAGCCAATCTGAAAAAAGGCTACATTCTGTATTATCCCAAGCATATGACATTCTGGGAAAGGCAAAACTACGGAGACAATTAAAAAAAAAAAATTAGAGGTTGCCAGGGGAGAACTGAATAGAGCACAGTGGATTTTTACCATACGATATTAAAATGATAGCTACATGTCATTATATATTTGTCTAAACTCATAAAATGTATAACACCAAGAGTGAGCCATAAGGAAAACTATGGACTTGGGGTGATTATGATGTGCCAATGTAGGTTTATCCTTGCTGAAAAAAAAAAGTGCCATTCTGGTGAGTGATGTAGTTACTGGGGGAGGCTATACATGTTTGAGGGCAGGGTATATATGGGAAATCTTTATACCCTCCTTTAAATTTTGTTGTAATCCTACAACTGCTCTAAAAAAAGTAAAGTCTTTAAAAATATATACAGTTTGCCCTTGAATAATGTGGTGGGTAAAGGGCACCGACCCCTGCGTTGTGGAAAATCCGTTTACAGCTTTATAGTCAGTCCTCCATTTCTGAGGTTCCACATCCAGGAACTCAGCCATTACACTATAGTGTGGTACTATAGCAGTTATTGAAAACAATCTGCATACAAGTGGACCCACACAGTTCAAACCCGTGTTGTTGAAGGGTCAAATGTATACAGGTAAAAATCTCTGCAGTCAGAATCAGAAACTTAGGAAATAACACGAAATAGCATAAAAAATAAAAAATGAATACTAGTTTCAGAGTGTAATATTTTACATTTCTGATAGTCAAATAGAAAATATTAAATTTGACATTTACTTTTACGTACATGTACTTGAGGTTCCTAAAGTCCTTTTGGAAGTAAAACTCTTAAATAAATCTTAAATGAATAAGGATAGAGGTATTTATTAGTTTCTCCAGAACCCATGCAAATATATAAGGGTATGTAGTTGATATGCACTCACTACCTTACAAGTGAAAAAAATAAAAAAATTCAGTACTTCAAAAATAATTTCCATCCACACTTATCCTAAGACTTCTCATTCTGGTTTAAGCACTTAGGTGAAATTTTCAGGGCCAGACTATGGGAATAGTTTGAAGAGCTTTGAAAGTATCCTTGAAACATCCCTCCAGCCCACAGTTCTTACCTCTTTACTTATCATCAAGGCTGGTATTTTAATAGATAAGATAATAAAAATGGTAAATGAGTGAATATATGATTTTTGCATAGAGTTATCTAAAAGGGAAATTACTTTGTTCTTCCTCTCCTTTATTCAATAGTCGTTTCCCGAGTGCATACCCTGTAGCTGTCACTATGGAAAGAATACAAAGATTTAAGTTAGTTCTTGCCCAAAAGAAGCTCACCATTGACTCATACTCTTATTTAAACCACCACAAAATGACAATTTCTTTTAAAAATGAGAAATATCCATTCAGCTCTGACTTAAATAAAAGAGCTCCAATGGGAACATCATGAAACGATATTTATGTTCAGCCATTCAATTAATTACACTCCCACTAACCTGGGCTACTCAATCACATAGCAGGTAAATGCAGATACTGAATAGATGAGGAGGAGAAGCTACTTTGCAGCTATAGAATTCAAATAAAATACTTTTGTTTTGACCACAATCTGCTTTATTATTTTGTTTGAAAAGCACAAGATGGTATATATTTGAAAAAAATTAACCTATAATGGAGAGTTTCTCAACCTAGGGTAATTTTTGCCACCCCTCTACACTGGTCCACACAGCATTTAGCAATGTCTGAAGAAATTTTGGTTATTACAGCTACTGGCATCTACTGGTGCTACTGGCATCTAGTAACTAGAGACCTGGGATGCTGCTAAACATTTTCCTATGCACAGGGCAGTCTCCACAACAAAGAATTACCTGGCCCAAATTATTAAAAATGCCTAGGTTAAAGAAGACATACAGATGACCAAGAGGCACATGAAAAGCTGCTCAACATCACTAATTATTAGACAAAATGCAAATCAAAACTACAATGAGGTATCACCTCACCCTGGTTAGAATGGGCATCATCAGAAAATCTACAAACAACAAGTGCTGGAGAGGGTATAGAGAAAAGGGAACCCTCTTGCACTGTTAGTGGGAATGTAAATTGATACAGCCACTATGGAGAACAGTATGGACGTTCCTTAAAAAACTAAAAATAGGGGCTTCCCTGGTGGCGCAGTGGTTGAGAGTCCGCCTGCCGATGCAGGGGACACAGGTTCGTGCCCTGGTCTGGGAAGATCCCACATGCCGTGGAGCGGCTGGGCCCGTGAGCCATGGCCGCTGAGCCTGCGTGTCCGGAGCCTGTGCTCCGCAACGGGAGAGGCCACAACAGTGAGAGGCCCGCGTACCGCAAACAAACAAACAAAAACAACTAAAAATAGAACTATCATATGACCCAGCAATCCCACTACTGGGCATATACCCTGAGAAAACCATAATTCAAAAAGACACACGCACCCCAATGTTCACTGCAGCACTATTTACAAAGCCAGGTCATGGAAGCAACCTAAATACCCATCAACAGATGAAAGGGTAAAGAAGATGTGGTACATGTATACAATGGAATATTACTCAGCCATAAAAATGAATGAAATTGGGTCATTTGTAGAGATGTGGATGGACCTAGGGACTGTCATACAGAGTGAAGTAAGTCAGAAAGAGGAAAACAAATATCATATATTAATGCGTATATGTGGAATCCAGAAAAATGGTACATGTGAACCGGTTTGCAAGGCAGAAATAGAGACACAGATGTAGAGAACAAATGTATGGACACCAAGGGAGGAAAGTATGTGTGTGGGGTGGTGGTGGTGGGATGAACTGGGAGATTGGGATTGACATGTATACACTAATATGTATAAAACAGACAACTAATAAGAACCTGCTGTATAATAAATAAATAAATAAATAAAATTTAGGAAGTAAAAAAAAAAAAAAGAAATTACCCAGCCCATAAAAACCAACCACCCCATACCCTGGGGCCTCCTGACTTCTCAGATGGCCCACACTCTGCCTGTGGAATGTGTTCTAGGGGGTTGAATATATATATATATATATATATATATATATATATATATATATATAATATATCTGAATCACTTTGTTGCATACCTGATATTTAATACAATAATGTAAATCAACTATAATTCCATAAAAAAGTTCCTAGGTTGAGAAACCTTTCTATAAAGAAATATTCTCCACCCCCCGCCCTGGCCCCAACAAATATCCTAAGCTTTGTAGTTCTCATAACGACCTGCAAATCACCACTATAGGCCAGTTTAAGTTGGCAAGGTTCTCCAAGCTTAAACCAGCTTAATTCAAATAGAGACTCAATTATGGCCCAAGTTTAAGAGCTATTATTCATATGTCCTGTTTAAAAGGGCTTCCTGAAGGACTCTTTCAGGGATTACAAAGTACTCTCATTAGCTCTGATTAGGTCCTGGGACCTATCTTGCCTAAAATTTCTCATGCCTACACAGTAATAGAATGAAAGATGTATCTGGGTTTACTTGTTATCAGAAAATAAACCTGAATTTATATTCAATTTTTTTCCAAAATAATCTCATTTACACTGTCAATTAAAAATCAAGTTTATTAAACAAAAGAAGCATAAGAATCTTCCTTACAACATTACCCTTCCAACCCCCCTGAGGTCAGAGGACATGAAAAACAGGGGGTGTAAACCAGTCTAGTTAAAGGCATAATCAATTATTAAAGTCAGGCTCCACCTTTCTCCTTCAATATTGGTCACCACATTTCTTCAAATATTTGAAGTTGAGCTTTGAAAACAAAGTAAGAGCACATGATTCAAGAGGAAGTAGTAGTAGTAGTAATTCATTCCAATGTCAATTCCTAAAAACTCTGACCAAGGGATTATCGTACTATACCCACTCCAACCCTCATTATCTAAAATGGTCCAACAATGCTGCTACCTATTCTCAATACTTATTAAAAACCAACCAAACAAACAAAAATTCTACTAAGGAACAATGTGCTATCTGAGCTGGGAGGTGTTCTTTCTTTCATTTCATTGTTCTTTGTTTTTGTTCTGGTTTCCTCTCAGGAGCCAAGACTTATAGGATTTAAGTCTCTGCTTGAAAGAAATCTAGGACCTCAAAAGCAAATACTAGAAACCCTGTAAAATCCTCTCAGATATATGCCCATAGAAAGGTTGAGGAGAAAAGAAAGTAATAAAAGCTTTGAAAATCATTTCCCTTCCCAGTCAGAAGGACAGTGAAAGTACATGCAGTAATAAGGCTACCCCACTCAGCATTCTTGCACTCACTTTAAATAATAGTGATGCACATGTAAATAAGCTTTCCAATTGTCCATGCATCTATAAACTAGGTTCAATTATTCCTTCCTCTGGATGGGTTTTGTGAGATTTAAGTGTTTTGTGATCAGTGAATGGAAGTTGAGATAAAAACTAGAAATAAAGAAAATAAACTCTTTGCCTTTAAAGAGAAGTGGTCCCAGTTTCCTTTCACAAGCCTGAAGGGTTGTTGTACATATTAAAACTGCTGCGTAGCTCCATCCCTGGTCACAGATTCCCCCCTCCTTCCCCCCCTCCTCACTGAAGATGTCAGATCTCTGAGAAACAGCGGTTACAAAAGGATGCTTTTCACAGCTTGTACTAGAAAACGCTGCCACCCCATCCCTGCATAAAATAGCACTAAACTGAGTCACAATGCTGGAAGCTGTGCCTTCTGCTTCTCTTCAATGGAATCTAGATAATTTCTAGTGAAAATACTAAATAATACTGCGAAGTTTTGCCTATGTATACATGTCGATTCTTCTAATCCCCCGTTTGCCCTAGATAATTTTAAGCTTTATCCATTAGTGTACCACGCAAGAGAGAAAAACGCAGTTAACAAGACAACAGTGTTACCTAGGTATCTGGCTTCAGTATTAGCAAGAGTCTGTCATTTGACAATTATTTCCCTAGCATACCAGACGGTAAAGAAAATGTTTTAATTCATCCGCAAATGACTAACATTTTATTCATGTTTCAAAACGCGGTTGAATACTGTTGCACTCTCAATTTCCGAGCCGGATTTGAGAGTTAAGCTTGAATACTAGTAACATCAGCAACTCCTGCTGCAAACGGCTCGGGCCTTGGAGTGTCACTTGTCACTTCAGCAGGGAGGTGATGCTGGTTAGGGGCTCTTCGATCAGTCAGTCTGGGTGGTCACAGGTGATGGGAACCTTTCCCTTTCCCCATATATCCTCATGCACTGCGATAAAAATCACTCTGAGCACCGCTACCGCCAAGCAAAACGACTCCCTGCCTGCCTCGTAAAGAGCTCAGTCTGGGGAGGCAGCCGGATGCTGACCCCTGCAGAGATTATTGCTTCTGCGCTTTGCCAAAGGACCCTGCTAGCATTATGGAAAACGAGTTAGGGATGTGCGAGGTTTTGCTGTATTTATTTCCTCCAAGGGATGAAGGACTGGGGTCAGCCGAAGAAAATCTTCCAAGACTGCTTAAGGGGGATAGGGTTGGAGGAAGGGAAGGGGTGAGCATATTTTTTAATTACTTGTTTCTCTCCTTCACCTCCCCGCTCTGCTTCCCAAACTCCTCACTGAGCAAGATTGATCGGCGTAACTGCTATCGACTCTAGTCTCGGTTCTCGCATTGATCTGCGAATGGACTGGAATAGCTAAAGGATCCTGAATCTGGAAAGGAGTTCAAGAAGGGAAGAAGTAAAAAAGGGTAGGCGCCGGCCCCATGCCCAGCACCTCACTCTGCCTTGGGCCAGGACAGCGGCTCGCAGCGTAGGGGCCAGCTGCTACGTGGATGCGGCGGCGTAAGAAGAGAGGGTAGCCGCTCTGCGCCGCGGAGTAGGAAGCCTATCCAAACGGGTTTGGAGGCTGTTAAAATATATAAACCTGTGACTCGTTAAACCCGGTAACTTTGCCCTGCCTAGATTCGAACGCGCTTATCATTCCGCCTGATAGGCTCAAACGGGTTAAACTGCCTCTTACATAACAGGACTGCCTGGCTGCACACAATTAAAACGCTTGATTGCAGTCTCTTCCCGACTCCATCCCTTCACGACCCTCCCCGCCCCTCCCTGCGCGCCTGCGTGCCGCGCGCGTACAGGCCCCGCGAGCTCGACTCGCGCGCATACACGGGCGCGCGCTTACTACACACTCACACACACGTCCATGCGCTCTCCACTTTGATTATACCTCTCTCTCACACACACACACACACACACAATTTAGTGTCAACATGCACGAGGTGCGGGGTGTAGGGGGACCGCCGTCCAATCCTTAGCGACTGACCCATTAGACGCGCCAGCTGCTCTACCGCCAGGCCTTGCAAGCACCCCCATCTTGTCCCCTCAAAAAGCAGCCCCTCCCCCCCGTCACCGTCCCTACCTATATCCGAAAAGAGGTAAAGAGTGAACTAGTTGGCCGCTTGTCAACTGTAGCGCGGCCGCCCAGGCGAGATTGGAAAGAAAAGAAACACCACCACCTCACAGTCCCTGGCGTCATGATGGCGCCGACCACAACTTGGAGGACTTAAAAGTTACGGTGCCTCAAGAGGTAAAACGCACCGAAGAGGGAAAGCAAAGCGCCCCTCTGCTCTGTTCACCTCAGCCCCGACAAGGAGACTTTCCTAGCAAAGCATCACTCTAGTGCGTATGACAGGAAGGGAAGCGTTCTGTCTCCGATGCATCGCTTTTTTCCTCTCAGTTTGCATAATTGTGATATACCTCTTACTGATTTTTTTTTTCGTTTTCTTTCTTTTCTTCCTGCCACCCCCCCGCCCCAATTCGTTTCCCCCCTCCCTGCTGCATCCCCAGTCCCCGGGCGGGGTTGCTAAGGAAACGGCCGCTTGGCAACGCGCGCGAGCCTGGGGCCGCCGGCCGCCGCTGCGCCCCGCGCTGCTTCTGCTGAGGGTGCAGCCGCGATTACAGCCGCCGCCGCTGCCGCCGCCGCTCGCCCAGCCTCCGCCGCCGCCGCTCCTCCTCCCTCACTCGCCGGCGCGCTCGCCTTCTCGCTAGATAGTGCGCGAGCCGCCCGAGAATTAGCCACTCTCCGGACTCGGCCAAAAGCAACCGAGAGGAGGTGTAGTGTGGTGCTAGGGGGTGGGAGGGGAGGGAGGGAGGGAAAGCAAAGACGAGGAGGAGGGGAGGCAAAAAGGAGAGAAACAACACCCAACAACTAGAGGGGGGTGGGGGGGAAGAAAGAAAAGAAACCCACCCATCCACCAAATTAAAAAAAAAAAATAGAAAGAAAAAAAAAAAATCCTGTGGCGCGCTGCCTGGTTCCCGGGAAGACTAGCCAGCACCAGGGGGTGGGGGAGTGCGAGCTGAAAGCTGCTGGAGAGTGAGCAGCCCTAGCAGGGATGGACATGATGCTGTTGGTGCAGGGTGCTTGTTGCTCGAACCAGTGGCTGGCGGCGGTGCTCCTCAGCCTGTGCTGCCTGCTACCCTCCTGCCTCCCGGCTGGACAGAGTGTGGACTTCCCCTGGGCTGCTGTGGACAACATGATGGTCAGAAAAGGGGACACGGCGGTGCTTAGGTAGGAAGAACGTCGTGCTTTTTCGTACTTGTCTCAGTCTGTCTTTCTGTTTCTCTTTCCACCTTTCTTGCCTTCTTTTTAAACCAAGTAATGATGCTGGTGGTGATCACTACCAAAAGACTACATTTCAGGAAATTCAGTTGCTGATTCTGCGTGGAGCCATGGCCCCTTAACCCCGGGGCAGGTAGCAAGCCGGACTGGTGATGCTAAAGCACTTTGCCGGAACGACAGGTAGCCCGGGGATGAGTGAAGTGTGAGGTTTAAGAGGGGCAGGTGCCACTTGGAAACTAAATTCACAAGGTCTCTGTTTTATTGTCATGGGGTACTCTTGGAGAGTCTGACAAGTTTATCAGGTTGTTTCTATTTTACTGCAGCCTAAGCGACTTTTTCAAACTGATGGCTGGCTCCCTGCTCCTATGTATTTTCCCTCTCACTTGGACACTTAGGCTCAATTTCTCCCTTTTCAGTTTTCTTTCTTTCCTCTTACCGCTTTCTCCCTTTTCTTTTTCTCCCTTCGTTTTCTTTTCTTTTTTCCATCTCCCCCCTTCTTCCTTTGCCTCTTTTCATTCCTTTTCTATTTTTCCTCCCTTTTTTCTCCTCATATTTTCTTTTTTATCTCCACCACTCTAATTTCTCACCTCTTATTTAACCCACTTTTCTCCACTCTTTACCTTTCTCCATTCCCCATTTTTCTTCTTCATTAATATCCCTGTTCTGTGATCTCGCTCTCCTCTCTCTCTCTCTCTCTCTCTCTCTCTCTCTCTCTCTCTCTGTCTCCCTCTGTCTCTCTCTCTTTCTCTTTTTGACTCACATTTCCCATCTCTTTCACCATATCGGTTCCCATCCCTGTCAGACACACGTATGTTCCCTCTAACCCCTTCCAGTACCATTTTCTCACCCTCACAAATCTCTTTCTTAACCACACTCCCTCACATACTCTGTTTCACATTCTCACACATGCTGGCACTTCCATACTCTCCCTAACAACCACTTTCACATTCAGATTCTCTTCTACTGTCTAAAAGGCACACGCTACTTCACTGTTCCACACATTGTCACTCACACATGTGTACACACAGTCTCTCTCTTTCCTCTCTCTATCCCCTCATCTTTCCCTTTTCCTCCCTTTTCCCATTTTAAGTTTTGCTTTTGCTCACTCTCCCTTCCCTTCTTTTCCCCAAGCTTGAGCATCGAAATGTTTTGTCATTAATGAACATCCATAGACTAATTTTATCTTTAAACAACACTGCAGATAAGCTTCTAGGAACATTTTTTCTCTTGTGAAAATATAAATTGATAATCAGCGGTGCTTAGATCTAAACAGCGCTAAATGCCCTTATTCCTTCATTTCCCATTGCCCTCCCTTCACCCCATGACACTTCCACCTGACATATATCTCAAATCTCCCTGAAAGATCTTCTTTCTCTCCACTGGGTGGTAGTTGGCTTGTAAGTGCAGATTGCACAAAGTCAGTATATGTGGCATGTCTAAGGTGAAACAGAGTGGGCTATGTTTTATTTGAGTCATGCAATATATTTTAAATTTAATGATATGGGATCTGGGTGTGGTAAATGATTTACACCTTCTAAAACATGCTTATGAGTCCAAATTCATCTGGAATACTATTGTAGTTTCTAATATACATTAATAACGTGCTTTTATAATATATGCTATCTCTACTGTAAATGCAAAATGCCACTGGAGGTATACAAAAGTAACAAATGATTTGTTATAACTTAGTAAAATACCTTTCATTGTTGGTAAAAGAGATGAACTTTTGGTCACACACAGGATATAAATTAAATCCTTGTTTATGTTCTTTATATTAAGTTTGTTTTGGAAGTTTAAACAACAGTAAGGATGAAGTGCTATCTTTAGAGGTTGCAAACACTTATCATTAGAGCTGTGATCTATATGTTTGTAGCAGTATATTGCCTATTTGTAATGAGCATTAACACTTACAATCTGAAGGATTTGGTAGACTGCTTGTCTTTTAATGGTATATCTTAGGTGTTTTGTTTCTATTAAAATAACTGAACCCATGTTCTGCCTCTAGGAGACCTATGTTTAGTTCAGTCATTGCTTCCAATAGTGAAGCTTCTCTAACTAGTGACACCAATATCCTTCCTGGTTTGTTGTTTTGGTGCAGTCCTCATTTACTTGTGTGCACTGTACCTCATCCATTTATATGCTATATCCTGAGTTTTGTCATATCTTAGTTTAGGGAACTTTTGACTTTTAAACTTTTAAAAGAGAATACAACCTCTGTCTCTTCTGAATAATGTTTCTAACCAATTACAATGTTTTTTTAAAATAAACAGAATCTTTTTTTTGTCATATGAAGCAAATCCAATCTGCATTATTTTTAACTCAGAATAATTTGCTTACAGTAATTCTAGAATTCTCTAGGGAGTATCCTATTTTTTATCTTTTTTACATTGCCCACAGGTTTTAAACACTCAACGTGTATATTTATAAGAAATCCTCTTTCTCTTAAAACAAATGTTAAATTGTGTCAGTTATTTTTCTTGACTCATCTGCAACTGCTATTTGCTCTCTTCATAGACCAGTACAGAAGAGTTTAAGGACTAATTGAGTGTAAGTCAGGTGACATACTTTTCATCAAAAGTAATGAAACAGAGTTATAGTTTATGTTTTCACTTTGGATACTTGGAATTGTATTTGATCTAATTATCTAATTCATTAGAAAACAAAACAAACAAAACAAAATCTTCCCTAATACATACACACCCTCACGTCAAAGTACAGAAATCTAGTACTCAAGAGAACACTTTACTGAATTACATGAGTTCATTTATTAAGCTTTACACAGTATACTCTATTTTTAATGTAACGCATTCCTCAAAGTATCTCTAATAAAAAGCAAATAGTGGCATAAAAGTTATCAAATAACTAAGTGCTAAAGGCCTGGAAGTGCAAACGTGTCAGTCAGTGACTCTGTTGCTTGTGGTTACGTTAATGAAACAGAAGTTTAAAGGTCAAATCATACGTTTTTATCTCCTAAATGCCAGAATGTCTGTTTTAGAGAAAAGAATCAAGAAAAGCAAAACTTCCCTTAAGTGGTGTTATCATACAAAAGGGAATTCATTCTGTGATCCACAAACTGTATCTATCATTTTGTAAATCATCTTCTCTATTTGGCTTAAATAGAGGACTTATAATGAAGTTCCAATTAGTTATTTCAACATTCTTATCATTTTAACTTTGCCTCTTAAGGTTAGTGAAAAATATATTAAATGTCAAAATGTCCATTATTTCTAATAATGATATTCACTGATAAATCTCAAGGATTCACATGAGGTATTTGGACATTCTTGATAAAGTATTTAATGATGCATCTATTCAATACAATAACTTTGGTACTTCCCTTACCTAAACTTTAAATGAATGCATGGATGTCTAGAGTACATTGTAATTTGCTACCAATACAAATTAATATTTTCATTAACTTATGAGATACTAGATATTAGATTGCTACCACATTTAATACTTATTGCTATTTTATGCTTAACAGAACTTGTTAATTTGTGTATAGAGAAATTAACTTCTTCTCTAGTCTTCAAATTGCATTTTAAAGTACATGGAAGATCTGAGTTAATGCTTCATGAGGTGACATAGCAAAGAACAGGAGATGCTAGAACCACATTGGTCATGTTTCAGGACCCAGTGTTTCTAGACCTAGAAAATCAAGGGGAACATAATTCTGCTCGGGCTCAATACATTAATTTCAGATGACTTTTTTTATTATAGTTTTGAAGCTCCTTTAATGTGAATCAGTCACTTTATTCTTACCTTATTAACAAATACAGTTACGTTAACATGTCCAAAAATGTTTAATATTCTTTGGAGATAATGCAAGGAATAGCCTCATTTATATCATCCCAGTTTTTAAAAAGACATATCATTTTTAAGCTAGTTCTTTCATCTGTTTCTACTTCAACTCATCTATGAATTTTGTACATTTTAAGCTGCCATCCTGATATGAATTCAAAATATCCTATTCTCTGTTTGTCATGCTTTAATCGAAGGAAGGTTCTTTTCTTAAATGTGATATCTTCTTTAGCAAAGTTGAACACAACTTTGTCATTTTAATGCAATAGATTTGAATGGAAGTTATATGAGATCCTAACAATGATATTGTAATAAGGCAGAAGACTTTTGCTTCAAGCATACAGCATAGAGCACATTTATGCAGAAGATATTTCCATTGGAAGTCACAAAACTTTTACAAGTAGATTTATAAATGGATATGGCAAGCATTTATTACTTCTCAGCCTATTTGTCCAATACATTTGCCTTTTGATTACGTTAATTAGTTTTGGTTTAAAATGTATGCTATTGGATACAAGAAAGTAAATGATTTATGTATGAGAATGCAGAATTACCAATAACAATAGAGTCAATTATACTGTACTTTTGGAATATCATTGAAGAGTCTCTTCAGTGAGACTCTTCAAACTCATCTGTTAAGTCATCCCTACATATTGATGCATCACATATTCCATATGTACTGTTCAACTATATAGGCATTTTCAGTTTAGAACATTAAGGCACTATTTAAAAACCTACATCCTTATTAAATAGTGTCATTGAACAAATATTTTTAAAATTCTGAGGTTTTTTTCCTTCTTTAAAGGAGAAGTGGTAATAGATAGTCATGCTGAGTCATTTTGGAAAAATGCACTCCAAAATATGGAATAAAATGCTACAGTGTTACCTGTAGTGATTTGCAGAGCTGTTCTATTAGCATGACACATTACTTGATACATTAATACACAATCATTCATTATATTAAAGAACAACATAGTATTTTTAAATTTCCTAGATAAATTTATTTTTGTCCAATTTTTTTTAGTTTAGAAGATCTGATAAGCCCATGTGGTTGTATGTCTTTGAGCACAAGCATATGTTAATGAACTACTTATTTTAAATAGATTGGATTTACAATTAAATAGCTCCATGAGATAAGTTAATTCTGAAATACCTGACTTTTGGAATGTTTGGAGAAATGTTCACATCCTGTATGTGACAGTTCTAGGCCTGATTAACCAGATCCAAACTTCATCCTTCTCCTATGCTGTGCTATTGGAGATAGATGATGAAACTAATCCCCAGGCTGCATTTCCCAGTTGTCCACGTCAGCTGTCTTCAGGCTGTGGTTGTCCAATGGAAGGTAGTTTTAGGAGAAGGGAGGATATGATGAGTGAGAGGCCAAGGTGTTTCTCCCTTCCTTCATTGCTTTGGGCAGTGTTCAGCAGTGTCTCCATCTCCCACTAGATAAACGGCTCTTGGGCTTCTGTATACTGCCTCACCCATTTGTTCTTCCATCCTAAAAGTAGCAATGGCTTCCTGCTGTTCTAACTGTTGGGCTGTCTTATCATCATGTGTTCTTCTTCTCAACTTTTCCATCCTCTTTGCAATCAATTCCCTGCGTTAAATTCCCTCTGTTTTAAATATTCAGAATGGTTTACATTTTGCTGGTAGAACCCTGATTGATACATGGTGAAAAGTAATAGTTTCAGTGATTTTAAATATATTGGGTTGAATTACTGTTTTGCTCATGGTAACATAAATGTTGCTTCCTAGAACTGGATATAATAGTTGTTTAAGGAGGTAGGCATAGAACTATAACAACACTGGGGCATATTACGAAGAAGAAAAATGGATATTTGGGGTATTGTCCACACCCAGATTATGGTGAGCACAATAAACCAATTATATAAATATTTAGTTAAATATATGATTGAATAATTAATTTCAGAAGAAAAAATGTAAAGATGCTATGCATAGGAAAATAAAGTAGTTGAAGAATATAAATTGGCAAGAATCAATAATACTGTTTTTGTTTTTTTGTTTTTTTTTTCCCCCCACTGAGCAAAAGAGAACCAGGGCTAAACTCTGTTTGTGGATATGTGGTCAAAATGCTGAACTAATTCCTACAGTGTTGACTATTGAAATCAATAGGAATTAAAGGCCTTTCTTTTATGTAGCTTAATACCTGAAGAGCAAATCAAAGTTTCCAGTTTCTTATGAAGTATATGATCATAACAGTACACATAACCACTGTAGAAATTAGTCTCTCAAGTCATTTGAAACTTTTTGTTAGAAATTAGATCACTTTTCTACCATATCCTATTCAAAATGTCATACACTAAGACATTATAGACATCACATCACTAACATGGAAGAGCTAAGGGAAGCTTTATTAGTCGGTATTGTTTGTTTTTACTCTCCCGCTTAACTGAGTATTAGATGATGTGGTGACCTTCCCCTTACATTCTTCAAAATTCTTTCTAAAAGATATTTTGTAGGTGTCTGGCTCCAATATAAACAAGCAGTCACCATAAAGTCCTACTTTTGGTGACTTTCCCCACATTTTTGCAGGAAAGATGGTAATTTAAAACCATAATTAATGCAATGACCATCTCTAAAGTATGCTCAAGAGAGGATTCCTGAGTTGGGAAGGAAGTCATGCTTAACTCATTCTTCTCAAAGTTTTGCTGATCCATTATAGATTGTCATGGACATTTTCTGTGTATAAGAGAAAATAAAATGTATTGCTCCGTTTTTCCTTGGAACATCATATTACCTGCCTTTTGGCTTTTGTACAGGAAACTTTAAATTGGACCACATGCTATTTTGTCAGGTATTTTATGTGTTTCAAGTTCACCAATGGAAACAAACTTCCCAAACTACTAGAGAGTAAAATCTAGGATTTTTCTACACGGGCATAATCATTATCAAATTGGATTTTAATTAGTCCACTGTATCTAAAAATACGACGATTTACAAGATGTTGGAGAAATTTAATATTAGTAAGAAGTTTTTTGACATTTTGTTAAAGTACTTTCTGTTTTTTACTGTATTAATTTTGGTTGTGAAAACACAAGGGTTTGTAAGCTCTGTGACTGTTGTTCATCTATTTCTAGGGCTTTAACGTTGAACCTTGCATATATCAGGCCAACATCCACTACATTTTAAATTAATGAATTTTTTGGAAGGATAAGTGAAGGATTAAATGTATTTGTTCCTTGTTTTATTAATTGTTTCAAATTTAATAATATTGTAATATCTTTAATACTATGATAGATCTGTGTTTTTATAGTGATTAAGTATTTTTTATCGAATCCATTTATCAGTGGTCTCTGCCTTAAGTAATTCCTGCAGAAGTCCTAGTGGGTTGAGACACACACATTGGAATCATTCAGTGTCTTTAAATTCAGGACACAATCTACTAGTGGGTCTTGAAGAAAATGTACTGTATACTAAAACTATTTAAAAAAAATATACTAAAATAGGGTAGAAAGCATTTTACATAATAAAGATAAGTATCATTTAATTAAACTTTTATTTTGTGTGTTTGTGTGTGTGTACTGTGTCAAGATTTTAGATATATATATATATATTACTGTGGGTTTCAGCAGAAAATGTTTGGAATGCAATGATACAGTTGTAAGATTATTGAGATGTACTTATAGTTTTAAGAAGATCTAAGATTTTAAATTATATAGGTAGGTTTTTGCTCTTTGCAATTATAATCAACAGATAACAGGAACAGTTCAAAATTGCAAAATATCTGTTGTAACCTTCTGACATTTTTTCTGTTTCTACCTCAACTCATGGAGCCTCCTCTTCCTTTCTTCTAAGGCTTCAATTAAATAAAATCAATAAAGATACAGAGGTAGAGAGAATTGGCTATTTGCTTTGAATGAATAACTCTCAATTGTGAAAAGTAGTTACACTCCCCAAGCCAGAGCATAACTTTTGTATCATTCTGTCTCTCAGAGGTAGGTCAACATTACTTTATAAACCACAGGGTATTGATACTAGCTGATAGAATTTTAACGTGGTCATGTGGCTTTGATTTATAATGTTGAGGAGGTTATCTATTAGCATTGTAGTTTCTAAGCCATATCAAGTTCTGAATCCTGACAGAGGACCTTTGATGCTCTTAAGCACCCAACTGGCATGGAATTTGGTCTTTTAATCACTTTCTTTAGGAAAAGGGGAATATAGGAAAGGAGGAATTTGGCAGTGTTGCCAGCATTAAGTGTTGCTCTTTTGAACAGAAGCCAATACATTATACTTTCCAGATAGCTGGTATTTGTTCAATTTAAGGAAGATGTTTATAACCCTTTTTGGTCCAGAAGTAAATTGCTCTTCACTGAATTTCACTAAGTTGTTTGGACACAGGTCCAGTGTCCATGCTGAAGCTATAAGACAGGGCTGATTTAAAACTATAACTACTGCCATAAAGTATTGAAAGATTTTGGACGATTTAAAGGGCAATGGGAAAAAATGTGTTCTGTTATCTTCGGAAACTGCGTTACTCTCATGGAACTACAGTAAATTTAGAGATATTAAAAGGATTTAAGAGATATTATGAACATAAGAGCTATAATCAGAAGGCAGAGAGTATTGTTTGTATATTCTCTCCAATAACATCACATACTCTTGTATCAGAATATTACATGAATAAATCGAAGGGATCATAAAGTTTCCCTAATGTTATAGATATAATATTTCTTATAGAAGATCATACTTAGATATATCTGATTTGTAAATAACCTAGTTTCAAATTAATGTCTTGGTACTTGATCAGCTAAATAGAAAATGGTATCTCTACTACTTAACATATTGCTGGCACATTGTTAGTGCTCAAAATCTGTTTTTATTCCTGTCCTGCCCCTAGAGGATATATGTATGTGTATAGCTGATTCATTTTGTTATAAAGCAGAAACTAACACACCATTGTAAAGCAATTATACTACAAAAAAAGCTGTTAAAAAAATTCTGAATGTTGAATGAAGGAATTGAAGGAAAGAGGGAGGAAAGGAGAGAGGAAGAAAGGGTGGGAAGAAAGTATGTTGCGATATATGAGTGACTTCTAATCAAAATCTAAAACTTTGGATCACTGGGATACATAAAATTCAGCCCATATTGTACTACATGGAATAATTATAATAAAAAGGAATAAATCTTATTTCATGTGATTCATTAAATAATTGGAATAATCTTAAGCCTACATCCTTCCCATGAGGAAGTGATATACATCGTACACACTGAAGTTCTGAAAAAGTATTTTACACTCAAGTATATGTCTTCCTTCCATGTTACTAGTCCATTTGTGTTTATTTTAAAAGATAGATAGTAGCATTTTACCTTGGCCTGTAGTTGGATCGGGGGCGAATTTGGGGGAATATGTTCACAAAAAGAAATTATATATAAGTCTTTGTGTAACTGCTCCCCTGTCTTCTTGAGCATGTCATTGATCATTTTTCTTGCTCACACATCACTTATATGAAATAATAGGTATAAAGAGTTACTTTTGCTTATGCACAGAGTTTATCTTCTGTTGTAATTGTTTAGTTGCACTGAAACCTGTCATGCTTTGAGGTGTCTAGGATGGGAGTGAAGAGAGTGTGAATACCTACTGCTCTACTTACTGGCTATGTGACCTTGAATGAATGCCTTACCTTCTTCACTTCGTACCTCCCTGGCAGAATGACATGGATTATGTGAGATAATGCATGTAAAATGCTAACATATTATCTGCCATTTAGTAAGCACTACATTTATATTAGCTAATAATTTTATCTGCTTTTCTTCTGCTAGTCTCAGTCTGAAATTTGTTACTTACTGATATGGGTATATTTCTCCCCATGTAAATCATTTTACCAATCATTTGTGAACCCACTGTATAATATTCATTGAACATATATTTTTGTTGTGATGTTGTTAAAATAACACTTAAGTAAAACCTTGTAATATCAAATGGTGAGCTGAACCTTGGTTCAACAGAAGACTGCAGGGAAAATTGAAATAGAAAAGTTTGTTTCTCACAGGGCTTGGAGGAAGTACACGGCATACCTCCAGGGGTTGCATGGAGAGGTCAAAGCAGGATGCCTGCAGAGAGACTGGCAGGACCTGGGGCACATGACTTTATTAGGGTTCCTGGATGGGGTGCTTTTGGGTTCCCTGGCTAAGGCCAGACTGGTCCATTCAAACCAAAAAGAGTAGGGATCTAAGGGATGCACAAGGGGAAGGCACACGTGGTAGACAGAGGAGAATGTTGCTCACAGGGGCTGCTGGGGAAGTGATGTTGGGACCTTACATTTGCTTGTTAGTCTTCTCACCTTATCTAGGACATGCACTGGCTGGAGGGGCTAGTGTCAGTTCAAGGTTCCTTTGGCCCACTTGGCGCCCACTTGGTCACACAAAGTGGATGCCCAGGCAGGAATAGCATAGAGTAGTTTAGCTAAATTTTGACATTTTATATTTTATATTTTAAAGATTCTATTTAATGGGCATACTTGTATTTGTTGTTGTTGTTGAGCCCAACAAGCAAGTGAGAGGACTCCAAATCTGGAAGTAGAAACACACCAAAAAGAGGTTTTATCTAATAGGGTGCAGACCCAGAGAACTAAGTAGCAGTGAAACCTCAAATTTTATTCTCAACAAACTGATGGTAATTTGATTCACTTACCAGAAGTAAGAGATCATTGTAATTGGATGTTCACATGAAACATCAAAGACAGAAGAGAAAAATGAAAAGAGACAGAAGAGAAGAAATTAGAGGGATTAGAAAGTACAATGAGATGGCAGTGGAGGAGTTAGATTAACATTTGTGACAGAGTTTAGAATGGCAGAGGTGATAACTGGTGACAACATTGGACTTGTCGATAAGAGGGTTAAAATTTTAAAAAATGGCTATATAAGGCTTCCCTGGTGGCTCAGTGGTTGAGAGTCCGCCTGCTGATGCAGGGGACATGGGTTCGTGCCCCGGTCCTGGAAGATCCCACATGCCGCGGAGCGGCTGGGCCCGTGAGCCATAGCCGTTGAGCCTGCGCATCCGGAGCCTGTGCTCCACAACGGGAGAGGCCACAACAGTGAGAGGCCCACGTACCGCTAAAAAAAAAAAAAAAAAAAAAAAAGGCTATCTATTCTGGATAAGGTAGCAAATAATTATTCAGGGTTAGAGATGCCCTTATGGTTTCTTAAGGCATCTATATGTTATGCTAAACGCAGTGCAGTTCAGAAGTAGTCTGTATGGGCAAGAACTTTCTGTCTATATTGCTATTTTTATCTACAGACAATATATTCAGTAGAAGCTCAGAAAATATGAATGCTTGCTCTAATACTGAACATTTGCCAAATGCACAGCAGAATGATTTAAGTTTATAATCATGACGGAGCCATCAACATCATGATTCAGATTCAACTAACACATATTAAGTACCGACTATATATGACATACTTTCACAACAATATGCAATGAGGTATTGCTTTTCCAGTTTTATAGCCAAGTAAATTCAAACTTGAAAAAGTAATGTAACTTGCCCCAAGTGGAATAGGTAGTGGCTGAACTGGAATTCCAATCTAGGTACTTTTATTCCAAGCTCCATGACTTTATTATCTTGCATCTCTCCCTAAGAAAAGATCAAAATAATTGATAAATTTATTGCTTACTACACTACTAAACATTATTAAGCACAAGCTGCATTTTAGTTACTAAGTTGATAATGATTAAAACCAAGAAGACATGTCATGGATTTGATGAAAAATGTGAAATTATTTTAAATGAGAGTAAGTACTTAGAATACATTACATAGTCATAAGTATTTACTAGTTGGAAAATAGTGAATTCTTAAAACTATAAATATTCTAGAAAAAAAAGAAACCCTCTCATCTCAAAATGATTTTATCCCTAATGATTACAAGCTACTGATAATACGAGAAAAGAAAATGAACAGCTTTTGAATGCCCTTTATAGTTAGGCATTATACATTGGTTAATTCCTCGAAACCTTGAAACAACCTACAGTTTTTCTCCTTTGTAAGTGGAGAAACAAACTCATAGAAGATGAAGATGAATATCTTTCTGAGCCTTAATACAGCTTGTTAATGGCATAACCAGGGGTGATTCTAGGCCTATGAGTCTCCAAAGCCCTTGCTCATTTTTTTTTTTTTAAAAGCCATAATATTTCTTGGAGCTTTTCGTATACTGTAGTCCTTAACAGAAAGGAAAGAAGCCATTACTTGCTATTGTATTCCAAGTCCCCAAATTAACCTTTTGAATGCTAATTCTGGTGTAACTGAACAGCTGAATCAAGTTGAATTAGAACCGCCCCCCCCCCCGCCCCCCCGCTTTGAAAAGGGTTAGGCAGCCTAGAGTGTTGAGCACTGTTATTTCGCAAAATAGATGGGAAGATCAAAAAAAAAAAATTCAGGGACCTATAAAAGATGCTTTTATTCCAATTTCATTAAACATGTCAGTAATATGTTAAGAGTCTTATGTTTAATTTCAGTTAATCAATAAAATGAAACATCAGAATTAGACAGTTTTCCTTTTTCTGATAGCTGGTAGGAGTATGTAGATTTTAGAGCATAATTGAATGAAAACTTGTTTTTATCTGATCCTGTGTAATTTAAGAATTTTCTTAAATGTGTTACATATCCACTTTCTGTAGATTTTATGTGTGCACCCAAGAGGAGAGTATACTTCATGACGACATGTTCTTTGGTTACGCAAAGCTTTCCCAATATAAAGTCCTGTTTTTGTCTCATATCATTCAAGAACATTTTCAACCCTCTATAACCCAATTCTAACTCTTCCCTCTCTGAATGCCTACACCTATCCATTTTATTTTGTTTATTTTATCAATTTCACATTACAGTATATTGTTATCTATTTTGACTTTGCAAAAGACTGTAACAGCCATTGTCTTATATAATAGTCACTCACTTCTATTGTTGCAAATTCTTCAAGAACTTTGTATTTGTATAGAATGTTTACTAAATTCTGAGATACTTGAATTGATTTTTTATTTTCCTTTTGTCTTTCAGGAATTTGTTTTGTATTTTTCCCATTCATTGTGTAGTTCTTTTTCTGTAGAAACATGTTCTTTCAGGCATTCATTCACCAATTTTTCAACATGTATTTATTTATTTATTTTAAAATTTATTTATTTATTTTATTTTATTTATATTTGGCTGCATTGGGTCTTCATTGCTGCACGCAGGCTTTTCCCTAGCTGTGGCTTTTCTCTAGAGTGGAGGCTACTACTCTTCGTTGTGGTGCGCGGGCTTATTGCTGTGGCTTTTGTTGCAGTAAGGGGTTCAGTAGTTGTGGCACGTGGGCTCAGTAGCTGTGGCTCACGGGCTTTAGAACACGGGCTCAGTAGTTGTGGTGCACGGGCTTAGTTGCTCGGCAGCATGTGGGATCTCCCCAGACCAGGGCTCAAACCCGTGTCCCCTGTGTTGGCAGGCAGATTCTTAACCACTGAGCCACCAGGGAAGCCCAACATGTTTATTGAGTGCCTGTCATATACAAGACACTTTCTATGCGTTTGAGATACAGTGATATAAGAGATAAGGTCTTGTCTATTGAATTTATGTTCTAGTTCAACATGTGTCTTTAAACAGTGTTGTGTAGAAAACTTATATTTGACTTTTTACTTCACCAGCTATTAGCTCTGTGGTCACAGGCAAGTTATGTGGGTTTTATGAGACTCAGTTTTCTTGTCTGTAAAATAGAAATACTTATAGCTACTCCTATACTTTTCTAAATCCTACTAATAATGCATGTGAATGTATTCACAGTATTCAGCAGATAGTTGGTGCTCAATGTCAGTGTCTTTTCTTTCTCTCTTTCCCACCCTTGCTTTAATATTATAGATGTAATTTACAGCCAGGACTATCTAGTTAAAGGAATTGTTACATGTTATATTGTGCTTCCTGCGTTTCTGTTTGTTACCTAATACCTTCTGAGGCTCACCTACTTTTAGTTCAAGGCAGCTCTGTGGTACCTTGAAAAAGTAGAGTCAATCTGAACATATGATGACATCATTCATCTTATTTCTATTTCTTGGAATCATTTTTTTCTTCATCTGAGTTGCTTTGCCTTTGTACTGTCCTCTCTTTTCTACTTTTGTACATGGATTTTCCCCTAAATTTATTGTTAGTTTTTGACATATTCTGAATTTCCATGAAGAATGTATTTTCTTCCTGACAGTTGCTTCTGTTTGCATCTAAACCTTCTTGTCATCATTATATGTTTCTTCTAAAATCCCACACTTTTCTCAATGTACCTACATTATCATTTTTCTTGGTTGGAAGGGTAATTTTTAAGGAACACTTCGTAATTATCACCTATTCCTCTGTTTGATCAACTGAGCAAACAGTATTTGAAATTATTCTGCCAATAATTCTTCATTGAAATAGTACTTCCCTGCTTTAGCCACTTCATTTTATGAATTAATTTGACCTTCTACTCCCAATAGAAAGTATAACACTTCTCTCTAATTTCAATAATTGATGAGCTGATTTTCTGACTTCCTGGGCATTCTAAAAAAATCTCATCATATTTGACATGTATAATCCCTGATTTCTGGCAGACAATATTTAAACTTTTCCATATCACCTAGCTTCAAGTAGCATACAATTTGCATGATTTTATATGCGGAAATCACTAAAATGTAAATTATTGTTAATTTTCTTCATTTACATTAAAATCTCTATTCACCTCTCTTCTCCTGTACAAGAATACTGTGCTTTTTCAAATTCCTTCTAAACCTTTCAATATCTTCATCATTTTTCTACTTCCAGCTACCTATACATAGGCTTTTAGGTTAGGCTCTTTTTAAAAAAGCATCATATTTCTTTGAATCATTAAAAAAACTTGGATCAGGAAACTGATTAAGATTAGTTACCTCTCTATAAAGTGGGTTAATGATAGTATCCAACCTATAGGCTATGAGAATTAAATGAGATAAGGTTTGCATATGGTACAAAATAAACAATAAATTTTAGCTATAATGATTTTTATAAATATCATTAACAATAGACCTTCATTAATAATTTAGGGGATTAGCTGACAGCAGCCAAAATCAAGATCCTCTGGTAATATGTTTACTTCTATACACTGCAGGATACTTTAGGGACTTATTTCATTAATTATTCTTTATTTCAGATAGGTCTTCTTTCTAGTGCCCTATCTTGTGGGACTTTCTTCTCCTCAACAGGTGATTTTCCAAAATGGCTTTTCAGTAATTTCCAAGTTCTATTCATTTTCTAAATGTAACTCAATGCTAATTTTTTTCATAGAATCTTTATTAATTGCTCAGAATTTAAGAGATGAAAGAAAAATGTAAACACATGGGGGTATATATATCCCCAAATTTATATACACAAATATATACATACATGTACATATTTAAAAATTTATTTATTTCACACTTTTGTAAGCCCAAATAATTACCTTGCATTATTGCTGGACTGAAGAAAATATGTTTGGTGAACATAAGCAGCTCCTTTCTTGTATTTTAGTTATTTATATACATGTTTTATAGGATACCTCTACCCGACTCTAGGCCTTGAGAAGGAAGAATTGCTACCTTAATTGCCCTTGTATCCCCTGGGGCCTTGAACGTATTGGTGAGTAGCAAAATATTCGTGGAAATAAGTAAATGAATCTACAAAAAACCAGTTTCTCACAATAGAGTTTTGCATGTCTGGTTTGTGAAGTATCTATTTATGAGATACAGATACTTTTAATTTGTGAATTTATTATAGTTTGCTGTTAATTAACATTTTATACACAAGTCCCTCTTGGAGTAGAGGTTGAGGTGAATATATATCCACATCTCCATTCCTTAGTGTTCATTTTAGTGTTATATAGATCACTTGCCAGAAATTTTATGAGACATGGGGACATGTTTGCCTTGTAAATGTTACTGCCGTACTCCTGAAAATATTAATATCAATAACATTATAATGATACAATAACATGGATGGGAAATAGTTGCACCAAAGATCATTTCAGGAATTAATCAGTGTGTTGTTATTATTTTTGTAAGTAACACTACCTAAAAATAAGAATTTTTGGTATTTGGTTAAACAAAATCACTTGAATTCTAGAGTGAATGGTGCTGTAGTGTCTTTCCCCCTAATTTTTTTGAGTAGAAGATCATAAATAGGTTATCGCAAGTTAGGAGGAAGAATTAAGTTACAATTTAAAGGTAAAGGGGCCAGTCAGATACATTTCAGAGTGGTAACATTGTGATGAATATTGTGTTATGATAATGAAGATAATACCTATGATTGCTGTAGCCTAATAAGAAAATAATTTTTAAATTCATAAAATTAGGCAGGCAGCTCATTGGAGGCTTTTCAAATGTCTAATAAGTTCTTAATAGGTATACATAATATTTCATGCCTTAGGGATTTAAGAAATAGAGCCCTCAGTTTTTTTTTTTTAATCTTTATTGGAGTATAATTGCTTCACAGTACCACATTAGTTTCTGTTGTACACCAAAGTGAATCAGCCATGTGCATACATATGCCCCCATATCCCCTCCCTCTTGAGCCTCCCTCCCATCCTCCCTCTCCCACCCCTCTAGGTCATCGCAAAGCGCCAAGCTGATCTCTCTGTGCTATGCTGCTGCTTCCCACTAGCTAAATATTTTACATCTGGTGGAGTATATATGTTGGTGCTACTCTTACAGTGCCCCAGCTTCTCCCTCCCACCCCGTGTCCTCAGGTCCATTCTCTGTGTCTACATCTTTATTACTGCCCTGCAACTAGGTTCATCAGTACAATTTTTTTTTATTCCATATATATGTGTTAACACATGGTATTTGTTTTTCTCTTTCTGACTTACTTCACTCTGTATTACAGACTCTAGGTCCATCCACCTCAATACAAATAAGTCAATTTCGTTTCTTTTTATGGCTGAGTAATATTCCATTGTATATATATGCCACATCTTCTTTATCTATTCATCTGTTGATGGACATTTAGTTTGGTTCCATGTCCTGGCAATTGTAAATAGTGCTGCAATGAACATTGTGGTACATGTCTCTTTTTGAATTATGGTTTTCTCAGGGTATATGCCCAGTACTGGAATTGCTGGGTCATATGGTAGTTCTATTTTTAGTTTTTTAAGGAGCCTCCATACTGTTTTCCATAGTGGTTGTATCAGTTTACGTTCCCACGAACAGTGCAGGAGGGTTCCCTTTTCACCACACCCTTTCCAGCATTTACTGTTTCTAGATTTTTTGATGATGGCCATTCTGACTGGTGTGAGATGATATCTCATTGTAGTTTTGATTTGCATTTTTCTAATGATTAATGAAGTTGAGAATTCTTTCATGTGTTTGTTGGCAGTCTGTATATCTTCTTTGGAGAAATGTCTGTTTAGGTCTTCTGCCCATTTTTGGATTGGGTTGTTTGTTTTTTTGTTATTGAGCTGCATGAGCTGCTTGTAAATTTTGGAGATTAGTCCTTTGTCCGTTGCTTCATTTGCAAATATTTTATCCCATTCTGAGGGTTGTGGCCATTCTGACCTGTGTGAGGTAATACCTCATTGTAGTTTTGATTTGCATTTCTCTAATAATTAGTGATGTTGAGCATCTTTTCATGTGCCTCTTGGCCATCTGTATATCCTTGGTGAAATGTCTATTTAGGTCTTCCATCCATTTTTTAACTGGATTGTTTGTTTTTTTGATATTCAGTTCCATTAGCTGTTTGTATATTTTGGAGGTTAATCATTTGTTGTTTCATTTGCAAATATTTTATCCCATTCTGAGGGTTGTCTTTTTGTCTTGTTTATCTTTTCCTTTGCTGTGCTAAGGGTTTTAAATTTAATTAGGTCCCATTTGTTTATTTTTGTTTTTATTTTCATTATCCTAAGAAATGGGTCAACAAAGATCTTTGTGTGATTTATGTCCAAGAGTGTTATGCCTAATTTTTCCTCTAAGAGTTTTATAGTGTCTGATCTTACATTTAGGTCTTTAATCCATTTTGAGTTTATTTTTGTGTATGGTGTTAGGGAGTGTTCTAATTTTATTCTTTTACATGTAGCTGTCCAGTTTTCCCAGCACCACTTATTGAAGAGGCTGCCTTTTCTCCACTGTATGTTCTTGCCTCCTTTGTTGTAAATTAGGGGACCATAGGTGCTTGGGTTTATCTCTGGGCATTCTATCCCATACCATTGGGCATTCTATCCCATACCATTGATCTATATTTCTGTTTTTGTGCCACTACCATACTGCCTTGGTTACTGTAGGTTTGTGGGATAGTTTAAAATCGGGGAGCCTGATTCCTCCAACTCCATTTTTCTTTCTCAAGATTGCTTTGGCTCTTCAGGGTCTTTTGTGTTTCCATACGAACTGTAAAATATTTGTTCTAATTCTGTGAAGAATGCCATAGTTTGAAAGGGATTGCATTGAATCTGTAGATTGCTTTGGGTAGTATAGTCATTTTCACAATATTGATTCTTCCAATCCAAGAACATGGTATGTTTCTCCATCTGTTTATGTCATCTTTGATTTCTTTCATCAGTGTTTTATAGTTTTCTGAGTACAAGTCTTTTGTTTCCTTAGGCAGGTTTATTCCTAGGTATTTTATTCTTTTTGTTGCGATGGTAAATGGGATTGTTTCCTTAATTTCTCTTTCTGATTTTTCGCTGTTGGTGTATAGTATTGTCAGAGATTTCTATGCATTAATTTTGTATCCTGCAACCTCACCAAATTCATTGATTACTTCTAGTGGTTTTCGGATGGCATCTTTAGGACTTTCTATGTATAGTATCATGTCATCTGCAAACAGTAACAGCTTTACTTCTTTTCCAATTTGTATTCCTTTTATTTCTTTTTCTTCTCTGATTGCCGTGGCTAAGAATTTGTCCATTTCTACGTGATTGTCCATTTTATTGGCATATAGTTGTTTGTAGTGGTCTCTTATAATCTTTTGTATGTCTGTGGTGTCAGTTGTGGTTTCTCCTTTTTCATTTCTAATTTTATTGATTTGTGTCCTCTCCCTTTTTTTTTTTGATGAGCCCAGCTAAGCATTTATCAATTTTGTTTATCTTCTCAAAGAACCAGCATTTAGTTTTATTGATCTTTGCTATTGTTTTCTTCATTTCTATGTCATTTATTTCTGCTCTGATCTTTATGATTTCTTTCCTTCTACTGAATTTGGGTATTCTTTGTTCTTCTTTCTCTAGTTGTTTTAAGTGTAGGGTTAGATTATTTATTTGAGATTTTTCTTGTTTCTTGAGGTGAGATTGAATTGCTATAAACTTCCCTCTTAGAACTGTTTTTGCTGCATCCCATAGGTTTTGGGTCATCCTGTTTTTGTTGTCATTTGTTTCTATGTATTTTTTGATTTCTTCAGTGATCTCTTGGTTATTTAGTAGTGCACTGTTTAGCCTTCATGTATTTGTGTTTTTTACAGTTTTTTTCCTGTAATTGCTTTCCAGTCTCATAGCGTTGTGTTCAGAAAAGATGCTTGATATGATTTCAATTTTCTTAAATTTTCCGAGGCTTGATTTGTGACCCGAGATGTGATCTCTTCTGGAGAATGTTCCATGTACACTTGAGAAGAAAGTGTATTCTGCCACTTCTGGGTGGAATGTTCTATAAATATCAATTAAATGTATCTGATTTATTGTGTTGTTTAAAGCTTGTGTTTCCTTATTTATCTTCTGTTTGGATGATCTGTCCTTTGGTGTAAGTGGGGTGTTAAAGTCTCCTACTTTTATTGTGTTACTGTCAATTTCTTCTTTCATGGTTGTTAGCATTTGCCTTATGTATTGAGGTGCTCCTATGTTGGGTGTGTGAACAATTATAATTGTTATATCTTTTTTTGTTATATCTTTTTCTTGGATTGATCCCTTGATCATTATGTAGCGTCCTTCCTTATCTCATAACAGTCTTTATTTTAAAGTCTATTTTGTCTGATACGAGTATTGCTACTCCAGCTTTCTTTTAATTTCCATTTGCATGGAATATCTTTTTCCATCCCTTCACTTTCAGTCTGTATGTGTCCCTAGGTCTGAAGTAGGTCTCTTCTAGACAGCATATATGTGGGTCTTGTTTTTGTATCCATTCAGCCAGTCTATGCCTTTTGGTTGGAGCATTTAATCCATTTACATTCAAGGTTATTATCTATATGTATGTTCCTATTACCATTTTCTTAATTGTTTTGGGTTTGTTTTTGTGCGTCTTTTTCTTCCCTTGTGTTTCCCACCTTGAGAAGTTTCTTTAGCATTTGTTGTAAAGCTGATTTGGTGGTGCTGAATTCTCTTAGCTTTTGCTTGTCTGTAAAGGTTTTAATTTTTCTGTCGAATCTGAATGAGATTCTTGCTGGGTAGAGTAATCTTGGTTGTAGGTGTTTGCCTTTCATCACTTTAGGTATATCCTGCCACTCCCTTCTGACCTGAAGAGTTTCTGCTGAAAAATCAGCTGATAGCCTTATGGGGATTCCTTTGTATGTTTTTTTTTTTTTCTCTCTTTCTGCTTTTAATATTTTTTTCTTTGGATTTAATTTTTGTTAGTTTGATTAATGTTTGTCTTGGTGTGTTTTTCCTAGGGTTTATCTAGTATGGGACTCTCTGTGCTTCCAGGACTTGGATGACTATTTCCTTTCCCATGTTAGGGAAGTTTTTGACTATAATCTCTTCAAATATTTTCTCAGACCCTTTCTTTTTCTCTTCTTCTGGGACCCCTGTAATTCGAATATTGGTGCATTTAATGTTGTCCCAGAGGTCACTGAAATTGTCTTCAATTCTTTCGTTCTTTTTTCTTTATTCTGCTCCTCAGCAGTTATTTCCACCATTTTGTATTCCAGCTCACTTATCCGTTCTTCTGCCTCTGTTATTCTGTTATTGATTCCTTCTAATGTATTTTTCATTTCAGTTGTGTTGTTCATCTCCATTTGTTTGTTCTTTAGTTCTCCTAGATCTTTGTTAAACATTTCTTATATCTTCTTAATCCATCCCTCTATTCTTTTTCTGAGATTCTGGATCATCTTTACTATCATTACTCTGAATTCTTTTTCAGGTAGTTTGCCTATTTCTTCCCTGTTCATTTATTTTGTCTTGTAGGTTTTTACCTTGCTCCTTCATCTGTGACATATATTTTGCACTCTCTTTTTTTTTTTTTTTTAAAGTGGGACTGTGTTCCTGTCTTAATGGTTGTTTGGCCTGAAGCTTCCAACAGTGGAGTTTGTAGGCTGTTGGGTAGAGCTGGATCTTGGTGCTGAGATGAGGACCTATCTGAGACCCCACTCGGATGAATATTCCCTGGGGTCTGATGTTCTTTGTTATTCTAGTGGTTTGGATTCGGAGCTCCCACCACGGGAGCTTTGGCCCGACCCCAAGCTCGTGAACCAAGATCCCACAAGCCATGTGGAGTGGCAAAAAATAAAAGGGGAGAACAATAACAAAGTAAAAAATAAAATTAGACTAGGAAACTAATAGATATGTTAGAAAGAATATAAAAATGTAGATGAATCAACAACCACTGGAAGGTATAACAGTACCATGATAGTAAAAAAGAGGAGGAGAGAAAAGAAAAAAAGAAAAAAGTGGGTGAAGGCCTTGGCTGTGGAGGGCAGGGCCTAAGCAAGCGTGAGGTTTGAGTGGTGGGCGAGGCCTATGCTTAAGACCCAGACAGCTGGAAAAGGCCCTGGGGGCTATGTGGGGTGGGGCTTAGGTTCAATGGAACAGGAGGGGCCCTGGCATGCCCCCCACCCCTGGTCTCAGAGGGCCGGGGACCTCACCTGGGAGACCAGCAGGCTTCCTGGGCTCAAATGGGCAGGGCAAACACCCTCCTCTCCTCTCCTGCTCCTCTGGTTCTGGAGGGCCCCTCCTGTCTGTCTCTCCTAATCTTACTGTCCTCTGGGGTGTTGATCCTGTCTGGCCTCCACTTCTACTCCCACCCTCAGTCCCCCCACATCCTACTGGTTCACTTGGGGGTTCCTCCTGTCTCTTTGGGCATCAGGGTTCCCCACCAGTGGCCGGCAGCTGCCCTAGTTGGGAGACACTAACTCGCCGTCATCCCACACTGCCATCTTGACTCCACTCCCCATCCCTTAGTTTGGTTTTAAAGGTAAAGAACTTTTGGTTTTTGATGCCTTTCTCATTTAGTAATTAAATGTTACCAAACACTTAGTGAAACACTCAATAAATAGTTTATCAATTGATTGTTTTACATTTCTTTGAACTACTCTTAAACACTGACTTGTTATTCCTAGTAAATTAGGAATACTTTAATTTAAAAATTAATTCTTAATAGTTAAATTAAATTGTGGCATTTGCATCTCAGTTATTTTTCTTAGAGAAAATTCAAAAGAGGAGGTTTGATATACTCTAAGATTAAATGGAAATATTGAAATTGATTGACTTTAGAACCACAAAGCTAATAAAATTAAAGACTAACAAAAACTATCTCCTCAATAGAAGTCAATTTATTATCTATTTTAAATTATTTTCATTTAGTGTTACCAGATAGGCTGGTAGTCAGAAAGGCAGACAGTCGTCATTAGTCATGCATAATTAAAGCAAAATTTTGTCCAGGAGTTTAGAGTTAATGTAGCATACAGAAAAAAATCTGACATATAATGTATACATAAATTAGTACTAATGGTATAGTTATACAACTTTGATTAAAAATAGAATAGTATATTATGTAGAGTTATTGAACTATTCTATGAAGAAATGAAAATTGAATACTTAAAATTTACTTGGCATAGTAGTTTATATAATGAACTATAAATGCATTAATTTAATGTAAATACTCTTAAAACCAATATATAAAATAAATTCTTGCTACTGTTTTACATATATAGAAAAACTAGACCTTGGTACAGTTTTTCAATTTTTTTTTTTAATGTTCAAGAAGAAGAAATAAAATAGTGGCATTTCGAATGATGAATTTTGCCAATAACAAAAAAGTCTATATATTATTAAACATTTTATGGGTGTCAGTAGGGGCTATATTTTCTGTTATTAAAAATAATTTCTCAATTTATATATAAAATATAATTTATATTATAAAAAACTTAAAGTTTGAGGAATTTTAAATATTACTATAAAATTATTTAGTATCTGTATATTATTTTACTTTGAATAGTAAACAGTAAAAGAA
The DNA here is from genome assembly GCF_964270905.1 of Leucopleurus acutus. NCBI lineage: Eukaryota > Metazoa > Chordata > Mammalia > Artiodactyla > Delphinidae > Leucopleurus > Leucopleurus acutus. The sequence goes on from NC_139143.1 coordinate 131,047,197, forward strand.
AAGACATTCTAGGATAATGGATTTCTAAAAACAAAAATGTCATTATTGTTAAAATATATTTAATTATTTTTAGTATTAGTTTCTCTACATTCAAAAGCCTTCAATTTAGAGTCTCTAGTTATTTAAAAATTAAATAATTTCATTAAAGTAGAAATCAAACATGATTATAAATATATATTATAAATTTTGAATTAAAATTTAGACATATTTATTTCATACTTGCAAAATAATAATTGTGTATTAAAATATTGCTTATATGTTTTATTTAAATATCATAGCATACTTATGAGGGAAGCAGGACAAGTTTTAAAATTTCAATTTTACAAATGAATAAACTCAGGCTTAGATGCTTAATGACTTCTTATTGGTTATGAATAATAATTATGTCTTGATAATATTAAAGCTTGGACAGGAACTCAGTCTGAATTCTTGTTTAGTATACTTTCTTCATATTACTGATTACATAGACATAAACTAGTCAGTGGTATAGAGTTTAATTTAAAGGGACTCTAGAACATTTCATTTTGGCCTCCATATTGAATATACCTGTCATAACTAAGTGATACCTCTAACTTCCAGGGACCACTTTTTCCTATTTTGATCTATTCTCCATCACATTTTACCCATTCCCACTGAAAAAATATGTGTTGAGTAAATAATGGAAACTTCTAAGAAGAAATGAAATCACATGAAGAAAAGAAAATTAGGGAAAAATAATGAAGTGAACATGACAATCTTTTCCTACTATTACAGTATTGCCATTCTCTTTTGTCATTGTCATTTTTTTTCTTTTTTGCTTTGATGCCTTCTTCCTTCACTCTGCACCCCAAAAGAAGAAAGTACCTGGAGATGATGAATAACTCTAAATGCTGGTTCTTTAGCCAGTTGCACAATGGAGAAATAATCTTAACCACCTCACTTAATTTGGGGTTAGGAGATCAGAGGGAGATAATTCCTTACAGAAAGTAGTGCCTACATAGCAGTAGTTTGAGAGAGAGAGAACAGACTATTCAAGTAAAGAGAACTTTAAATTCTACAGGAATTGTTTTTCATCTTTTTATTTTGTTTTGTTTTGACTAGATATTTTACATTCATCACAAGTTAAAAAATATATATTATTTAAGGTGGTTTTTATTAAGCATATATTTAACTTTAACAACAGATTTTCCTTACCTTATTAGTTAAAAAATCAAAAACAAACTACTTAAACGTAAAAAAGAAATGAAACATTCCTTTTGGAGAAATAAAACATCCAATTTGTATAGGTAATTTCCAATAATAAAATAAAGGACTTTGATCACTCTTTATCAGCACTTCCTCCAATGGTGTTATGGGGAAAGCTAATCTATACAATATTACTACAAAATAAGCTCTTTCAGGTGACCTGAAATCAACACTCTTATTTCTTCTAAAAAATTCTAACTGGTGCCCTCAGCAGGCAGTAAATTTCTCTTTAATATGTACATGGAAGTTTCTTCCTGTGAGTTGAATTCTGAGGTTAGCAGAGTCAGTTAAAATATGAAATATTTTTTGAAAATACTTGATAAAGACCATTGTTAAAAATAATTATGTTTGAATAGATGTAGGTGGAGTAATATTTGTATTTTGTAATATTTATTGTAAAATAATTAAAATCTAGATGCATTCTACATTTAGAATGCTTCACAAATGTCTTTAAATTTTCATTCCACTTTGAAGAACAAGAAACTGAAAGTCTGATCATCTTAATTTGAGCACTATGGGGTACAAGAAAGACAGTGTGGAACTTTAATCACAAGTGATATCTGCTGTTTTGTTGACAGAAAAATTAATTTTTCGGAGATTTTTTAAATTGCAGGACTTCTCAATATTTAACATGATGCTGTTAAATATTCATTTTACCAAATATGTAGCTTTATCAAAACCATTTTATCTTGGATTCTTTTTTTCTAAGAAGTACCTTCAAATCAGTGTTCTGTGTAACTTACACATACATTAGAAGGTTTGCCTATTAAATTTTATTATAAAAAGTGATGAAACAGAATATCTTTAACACATCATGTTAGGTGCCAAAATCACAAAACTATCTCCACACTGGTTATGAACTTAAATGACAAAAAATCTGTAAAATGGTAGTAAAAAGTTATATGTTTCCATAGCCGTTTATTTACGTCCTAGTTGTGGTGTATTCAGGCAGTTCACTTAACATTTCAAAGCCATGTTATCTATAAAGTGGGGATTAATCTATACTTCACAGAATTTCTATAAGGATAAAAGAGGAAATTTACATAAAGCACTTCATGGCAGTGAAGGATAGTAAGCCATTGATAAGTTTTTGTTATTATTGCTAGTATTATTATTGTTTTAACTTTACAGTTAGCTAATTATTTCAGAAAATAGTCTTAAATGAAAAACGAAACAAATCTAAAAACACAAAAGACACAAGGTAAAAATCCAAAGAATTACTACGAAAAACTGAAGAGTAAGAACAGTGAAAGAGATGAGCTCTGAGAAAACATAAATGTTACCTGCTTTGCAATTTTGCCTAAGGTCAAGAATAATTTTATTTGTATCTTATTATTGTCAATGAACATTTATTAGGCTTACCTATGTTCATGCTCTTGTAAGCATTCATTAAATAGACACAATACTTACCCTTTAGAAGAATGTAATGAGATGTATTCTTTCTATGTATAACCTTCCTTTCTATACTAAGTTTGTATGTTGGAAAACTATTCTGTGTTGCTGTGGAATATTATAAAATAGTAAAAATTTCAACTCTCATTACAGATGAGATAAAACTCTCCCTCTGGCTTTGAGAAATAGCCTTTAAGTACTAGAATCCTCTACCATGATTTAGTTGATTCCTTGATGAGCCATAAAGCATATCTTCAGTTACACAAGCAGTCACAATTTGACTGAGTGTGTAAAGGGAAAAATGGATTTGCCGAACTAATAATATATGTCAATGTATAAAAGGAAAAGAGGAGAGAAAATAGTAGTATGGAGAGAACTCTTAGGTGCTATCTAAACTCATACCTACTTTATTCTCATCTGTTAATGATCTCAATGATCTCTTCAGGAAGCTGACTGTTTCCCTATTGTATTCTCAGCACCTAGCACAATGCCTTAATTAAGTTTACTGCATTGAATTAAATTGAATTGAACTGATTACTATTCATTGCTTTTTGTCTTTAATATAATTTTCCAATGCTGATCTTACATACTTGGTAAATGTTGACATATCCTACACTGCAAACTTTGGCTTGCTTAGGACTAGTCATAAACCATTTACATATGTGGTGTTGTCATGGTTCGGATCACATGATTTAAAACAGGAAAAAACAAACAATTTAAAAAAGTATAACAGTAAAGAGCTTGGAAGTTAGCAGAAAAACATTTTCATATTTTATATTGAGATACACTTTTTAAAGAACTTGCATAATTTATTCTTTCTTGTGATCTTCAGAAAGGCTCAATGTGGGGAGAATTGTAAAAGAAATAAAATAACCAAGGTCATGTAGCTATAAAGTAAACAACCTAAAATGGAGATATCCTGTCTCCTAATCTATTGTTTTGATGAAACTAAAAAAGTGAAGGGTTTATTTTAACGCACAAAAATATGTTAGTACTTTTAGAATTTAATATGTTAGATTATTTTCCAATTATAGGCTATTTTCTCCATACTCATTATTCTCTTTTTTTTTCTTAAGGTAGAGTTCCAAAATAACTAAGTACTTACATTCTATATATTTGTATCACATTCATTACAAACTTATGGTACATATATTAATTTTGTCATAATACCCTGTGGGCTTCAGGGTAATAACTAATTTTATTTCATAAATGCCTACAGCTTATTTATGTATAATTAATATCTTTTTTCTTTTGGGGCTATACTTCTTCCTGATAATCTTCATGAAAACAAAGGTCCTGGGGGTGGGGGTCAGCAAATGTTCAAACATACCCACATGGCCATCATATACCTCTGAAAGCCCACTTGAATTGTGCAGTCTTAGCACTGTTGATGTTTTGGGCTGGTTAATTCTTTGTAGTGGGAGCTGTACTGCATGTTGAAGCTGTTTAGCAGTATCCTAGACCTCTATCCTCTCGGTACCAGTAGCACCCAACCCCCTGAGTTATAGCAACCAAAAAGGTCCCCACATACTGTCAAATGTCCCTGGTGAGCAAAATAACTCTAGAATGTATTTAGTTAACTGCTTCATCACATAGATTTTATATGCATGTTCCAGTTTTGTTTTATTTATCCTTTAATATAGATTCAAATTTCATAGTTAAGCTGTATTATTTCTCTAATCAAATAAATAAATTTTGATTAAAACAGTAACTAAAACTTTTGTTTACACACAGAATATATATTCTAGTTTTTACATGCATTTTGGCTCACTGAATTTCTTTTCTTTCTGTGAACTGCAATAATGAAATAGATGTTAGGAAACAAATTATGTTTGATATGTATAAAGTATTGAAGTTACATCATTAGAGTAATTGTAATTCATAATTCAGTTTTAGCTTTAAATGTTCACTTTCTATCTCCTCATGCATTTAAACTAGACACATTATATAAACAAACAAAAGGCACATTCTTGTTGTCCACTGTTGAGGGTGGGGTAAAGGAAAAGGGTCTGGCCAGCTGGCGCAGAGTTAAAATTTACAGTAAATGGCAGTAAAAACAGACGTGTTTGGAATCTTCAGCTGGATGAGCATTGTGTCAACACTTTTCTGATATTTCTCGATGATATCATGTTAGTCTGAAGAGCCCTTAGCAGATACTAATTATCATCTGGTGAACACTCTTCAGTGGGAAAGATGAAAATCTATACAGTATATGCAATGCATGCTCAATTGTTAACCTAAACTACAAGCTACGAAGCCTTAATGTTTTGGTGATAGTTTAGGTGTAAACAAGACAGATGCTGTACATTGTTTTATAAAATTTATGTTTCCCAGTGATAGCATTCCAATTTCTATTATTTGTTTAAGAGTGGGTCAAATAGTTTAACTCTGTTTATTGCAGTTCATATTATTGTGCGATTACCATATAAAATTCAACATACAGATTTCCAGATTGCTCTTCATATAATTTTAAGCTATTATTTAATTTTCAGAAAAAATAATATTCACTAGATTTCCATGAAAGTTTAATGTTTTAAAATTAATGTGTATTTTTGATAAATTAGAGTAGACATTCTTAAATGAGCAAATTTTAAGCACCGTATGTGAAATAGAGTACACTAATACCCAGAGTAAGTTAAGTTAGTGTCCTGATGTTTTAACTGTATTATGGACATCTGTTCATTTATTCATTCATTCAATAAATAAATATTTCTTCAACACCTAATATATGCCAGCTGTTTAACTATCATTTCATTTTGCTGCAAATGAATAAAATAACTGGTTTTCATGAATTCGATCTGAATTACACTCATACTATCTATTATCTTATTCAAATCATGTAAGTGAAATCAGTTACTCCAACAGTAAATGAAATTATGTTAATAATGGTTTGCATGTTAAACTTGTACACAAGGGGAGTATTTAACTTATCTAGTAAAAAAATGGACCTGATCATAGGTTTATTTTTCATAAGGCTTCAGCTTCATTTGAAGGCATACTAACTGTGATGAACTGTAAGTAGAACTGACAGACTGCCATAATGAAAGATTGCCTGAGCATTTGAGAAAACCAAAAAACTAAAGTAGATAATGAGGGGAAAAACACGAAAAACTAAAAATATATTAAAATGTAAATAGGAAGAAATATATGCATTTTAACTACACTTACAGACTTAGATATATAAGTCTTCTAAGGAATTATCTGAAAAAAATAAGAATGGCTATGAAGTTTCTGGGAAAATTCACTAGAAGTAAAATGAGAGAGATAAGTTTTTAAAGAAGGAGAAAATATAGTTCAATATAAAGAAAAAGATAAAATACTTTATATAATATGTATCAGCATTTTACTGGCTATTGTAACATGTTTAACCGTATGTTGCATAAAATGCTGTTTCTTGGTGTATACCTGAGTGGAGGCTGAAGTATCATTTTTTTTTTGAAGTATCATTTTTGAAAACACAGAAGCTGTCAGGACTTTAACTTGATGGCTTGAAAGGCAGCAGTGTTCCTCCTTCGTTCATTTCATCCAGGCTGCAAGCATTCTTTGAGTGCCTCCTAAATACACACAATTCTACTAGGTCTTGAGCGAAAGTTGTAAAGATGTTGTCCAGTAGAATAGTATTTGATTTGTAGCAGTAAGAAACACACCCATGGAAGAGTTATCAGTGCAGTACATACCAAGTGCATAATAAAGACAATACAGATACTTAAATTGAGAGGAGAGGGAGTACATGTGATATAGAAACTTAGAAGCAAAGTAAGATTTGAGGTGGACCCTGGGGTATGTGTAGAATTTGGGTAAGGACAGAATATAAATTAGTCTTGGTTCCATTAGATAATGTTATCTAACTTTGCCTTGGGAAATTCATTTCTTTGGCTGTGGGAGAAGCATTTATAACTACTTCAGTTTTCAATTTTTCATCTGTAAAATGATGGATTTTTTTTTTTTTTTGTGGTACGCGGGTCTCTCACTATTGTGGCCTCTCCCGTTGCAGAGCACAGGCTCTGGACGCGCAGGCTCAGCAGCCATGGCTCACAGGCTCAGCCGCTCTGCGGCATGTGGGATCTTCCCGGACCAGAGCACAAACCTGTGTCCCCTGCATCGGCAGGCGGACTCTCAACCAGTGCGTCATCAGGGAAGCCCTAAAATGATGGAATTAAAAAAACTCTATGTTTCAAGGTTTTCATGTTGAATTAATCTTGCATTTCAGCTTCAGCTAAGTTTCTCTTTGCTGATTACTGTTTCTTCCAACAAAATATCCAAGACAAGTCCCAATTTCGTGAAATTTTCATTTCAGTATCATGGACTTGGTACACATTCATTATGCTTTTTTTAGGGATTATTATTGACTCTGTTGACAATATCCTGATATCCAAATAATATTTCTATAGATTTCAATTAAAGATATATGTATTGGCTTAAACTTTTCCTGTACCTTTTCCTTATCTCTATTTAATTAGGAATGACTTTGAAATCTGTTATGATTCCTCATTTTCATTACTGGCAACACAGTGTTCTAGTATTTTTCTCCTCCTATATGAACACTTACTTATTCCTGTATGAGCACTTCCTATATACACCTATTCCTGGCATTTTTCTATGTCTCCATGCTCTCTTCTTAGTTGAAGAGAAAAGTAGTTGATTGGAAAAGATTCATACTTGTCTGTGTCCCAAGATATGGCAGAAAGAATTATGTATGGAAGTGAAGATGAGTGTTGATTTATTATTTAGTCCCTCTTCAGGCTTATTGTCAGTCCATAAAAGTATTCTGATTCTGTGACTTGATCTGAAATTCATTGTATTACTTCATGCTTAAACTTCTGGGCACCTAGCCTAATCAAATGGAAGCATTTCCTAGAGAGTACCCAAAGCATTCTAACATGAACTTTTCAATTCTTCAAGAATTTTCAAAAGAGAGAGAATGATATGTTACTATTAGAGATGCTTTGTCAACAATAAGAGATGATGGATGAATTATAGCCCCATATCTTAAACAAAAAACACTATCTAATGAATTCAGGCAGCTACATCATCAGATAATTTGAAAAATCTCCACATCTTTGGACCTATATGAGCCAATGCACCCAACTACGTAAAACCTCTATAGTAAATATTTATACTATTGCTTGAGTTAAAAAGGTTCTTTAATTAAAACAAACAAACACAACAACGACAATAAAACAACCTGCAAATGTGTATCCCTTTTCAGTAGGCATCACCAATTCATTGTCCCTTATCAGTTTAATTACATTCTAATCTTAGAAAATGCCACCTTGCCTTAAATATGACCATTTATAATCAGAGATCTGAACTGGATTGTGTGAGGTTATAGCATATACTGTTAGATCTATAAATCTGTATACTGTAGAGTATAGATCATATACTACTTTTAGGGAGCTGTATCTGTAGACCCTCAAATGAGCACTCAGCCTGATTAATTTGGAGCACCTAAAGAAACACTGTATTAAAACTGTCCTCTCTCTCTCTCTCTGCCTCTCTCTGTCTCACACACACACACAAACACACACACACACACACACACACACACACACACACACACACGGACACACACACACACAGAAACATGCCTCCTCTCTGAAAAAAATTTTAAAGATAAATTAATGTATAAACTATAGAGTCCACTCTACACTCTACCACTCTACATAGGAATTGTAAAGTAACAGAACTTAGTTATGGAAGAAAAGAAATCAACAAATGTGTTACAGACATAAGCATTCTAGAATTGCTAAGTGAGAGAGGAGTTTATCAAATCCAAGTCATGGTGGTAGGGCTTGGTACACTAATGTTTGAAGTGGTGTTTGAGACCTGAGACGACCTTGACATAAGACCACAGTGGTAACAGAATTTTTTAATAAATTCACTGGCAACCCCCTAAGAGGTTAGATTGTATGCATTTTTATGTAAAAATTCAGAAATGGACGCTATGGGAAGATTCAAATAAAATATGGCTAATGTGAAAATGTGCTTTTATATAGTCAAATGTTTGTAGCCAAAATATGATATCTGCAAAAATACAAAATAATGTGTAAAATTTTTCTAAATAAAACTCTCTTTTCTGATCAATCATCTTTTTGAGGAAGAAATTTACTAAGTTTGTCTGGACTGTATCCTTTAGCACAAAGGAAAATTGTTTTGAAGAAATATTATGAGAAAATTGTTTCATTGTATGACTATAATTAAATCATTCAAACAAAATAGTGTGTGTTTTTGTTTGTCTTTAATTTTGTGTTGTGTTTGAAAATATATTTTTGTAAAGTAAATATTTTGCAATTATTATCTATTAACAGATTGCTAATCTAATTTTTATTTTTTAAACAAATTTATTTTTTTTTCTTCTTTGTGGTACGCGGGCCTCTCACTGTTGTGGCCTCTCCCGTTGCAGAGCACAGGCTCCAGACGCGCAGGCTCAGCGGCCATGGCCCACGGGCCCAGCCGCTCCGCGGCACACGGGATCCTCCCGGACCGGGGCACAAACCCGCGTCCCCTGCATCGGCAGGCGGACTCTCAACCACTGCGCCACCAGGGAAGCCCTAATCTAATTTTTATGACATGTAATTAATAGGAAGAATAAGATCTGAATAATGCATAAAGTCTCTTTTGTTTAAGATAATCCCTTGCTTAAAAAATCAATGTGAAACTGATAAACAAAAGATATAGTGGTCAGCAATACATAATATGCCCCTTTTAAGATACAGTATGACCTTGCAAGGTATAATATAGTCCTAGGCTACTCCTTGTATACATTCACAAGAGAATTTCTAGTAAATAGGAGTCTATTTTAACGTCTCATTACTCTTTCCACACTTTTTCTGTTTTGCTAAAGGATCTTCACATAGGCATAAGAAATTCTCTGGTGAATTCTGCTGGGGTTCCCTATGAAAAAATAATTCATGAGTTCATCAGTCTTTCAGTCCCTTAAATTTATCTGGAGTGTTATGGATAGCATGCTGGGTAGCAGTACATGGAACATATCATCTTGAAAAATAATGCCATCTCCATAATGGGGAGGTTGCTATTTCCCAGTGGGAGTGACCAGTTTAGTCTGTATAGCTACGGCCCTATTTGGAATTGCTGCTGGCAGAGAAAAATCACATTCTTCTTGGTTTCCATATTACTTTAAATGTATTTCAGTGGCTGAGACTTTAATTATGTCAAAAAGAGTACATATAATCACTATAAAAGTTTTAATAAAAATGGACAAAAAAAGAAATTTCACAGTTAAATGTATTATTCTCTTATTAAAGCTCTCTAATGTATGAAGGTATTACAGGATTCCAAGATTATTAAATAATATTTTATGCTGTATATGCTGTGTCTTTAGGCACAATGGCAAATAAGAAAGTAGATAGTCTTCATTGGCTTGTTTTGCATATTTTTTTAGATATGATTATTTATTACCTGAAAGTAGGGATTTGTATTTCATTGTCCCAAATTAAACAAAATAACAGTTAAATTACCAAACAATTATTTATTTTAACAACTATCATTTCTCTTTTTCTGAATGTCAAAATATGCATGTATATGTTAAGGCTTAAAATCATTTTCTTCTTACTAATTAGAAAAGTAATTAGTTACAATTCAAGGATAGTGTATTAGTCTGAGTTCTCTGGAGAAATGGAATCAATGGGATATATGTATATGTCCTGTATATGTGTGTATATTCTGTGTGAGTGTATCTATCTATCTATTGATCTATCTACCCACCAATGTTGCAGTCTTGAAGGAGAATTCTTTCTTTGGGAAACCTCAGTCTTTTTTCTGAATGCTTTCAACTGATTGGATGAGTCCCACCCACTTTATAGAGGGTAATCTGCTTTACTCAGTCTACTGTTTTAAATGTTAATTACACTTGAAAAGTACTTTCACAGCAAAATCTAGACTGGCTTTGGCCAAACAACTGGGAGCCATAGCCCAGCCAAGTTGACACGTAAGATTAACAGACTCAAGTAGTAAAAAGCAAGTTTTGTCATCTCTGATATCAATGCACATCTCCTAAGTATTAAGTGGAATATTTGGGGCATTTGTAAGAAAAAGGAATCAGATATCAAAATGAATCTGACTTCTGTCTAGGAAACATGATGTATTATTTCTTTCTTTTTCTTTTCTTTTCTTCTTTTTTTTTAACCTATGCTTCTTTGCCTGACCTACATTTCTCCTCTCTCTTTTTCCCTATTTAAACTCAATCCAATTAAACTTCAGTATAAATATTAAGTATTGTTTACTATTCCATGCTCACATTCATCTCTCAATAATGTTCAAAGGTAACTATTTAGTAATCTATAAAAGTAATATGTTAATACAAAAATGCATTAAATATATACTAAATAAAAATTACATTGTGGTTCTTTTTGTCCTAATATTATTTATTTGTTAAGACAAAATTAGCATATTCTTTGGGCTTCCCTGGTGGTGCAGTGGTTGAGAATCTGCCTGCTAATGCAGGGGACACGGGTTCGAGCCCCGGTCTGGGAGGATCCCACATGCCGCGGAGCAACTAGGCCCTTGAGCCACAATTACTGAGCCTGCGCGTCTGGAGCCTGTGCTCCACAACAAGAGAGGCCGCGATAGTGAGAGGCCCGTGCACCGCGATGAAGAATGGCCCCCACTTGCCACAGCTAGAGAAAGCCCTCGCACAGAAACGAAGACCCAACACAGCCAAAATAAATAAATAAATCAAATACTTTGCAACAACTTTCAGATTGTTACCTTATTTAAAAAAAACTAAAAAAAAATTAGTATTCTTTAAAGAGAAAAATAAGAATTCCTTCCTGTGAGATTATTTGCCATGTTCATACATTTATCCCTTCAATAAATGGCCAAAAGAGTAAAATTACAACACATTAAGGGAGTTATTATATATTTGGTAAGTATATGTGTTTAAAATATGATTCTATTCAATCAAATTCACTAATCTATGAATTTTTATTACCCTATGAGTTTAAATACTAGACCAATCATTAATTTATGTAACAAATTTATTTTTTTCCCTAGAAGTTTTAACAGAAATTATCAGGAATATTTTTAGAAAAGCTCATTAAATGTTTTATGAATGCATAGATACCTTAAAAATTATTTAAAGTCACTAAATTTTCATATTGCTATATAAACAAGCTCATATGCTTTCCTTGGGGAGATGAACATTTCTGAGATACTTATCAGGAACTTTTATTTATTCAGTTTGTGTGTGTGTGTGTGTGTGTTAGAACAGATTCAGAATGATAGAACATCTCCAAGCTCTTTGATCCTCTTTGATCATTATTTAAAATACTTCATTCCATCCATGAAACACTAAAGTTATAGACTAGTACTCTATAAAGTATTCAGTGTGTGTTACTAATATTATCATTAATTGTATTTCCTTGTTTTCTTCTGACAAGACATTCTGTGTGTTTTCAATTATATTTACTAAATTTTAAATTATACAGTTATTTGTGTGAATATTTATCTAATGCCAGTCTCACTCATTAGACTTCTACAGAGCAAGGGCCAGAGTTTACCCATATCCACTCAACACCTATCACAGGGCCTAGCACATAATAAGCTTTCAATTAAATTTATTTTAATTAAATTTAAGAATGGATTATACATGTTTTATAGTTTTAGAGAGCAAAGACAAGAGGAGTACATTAATTTATTGACATCATAGAACTAAGAAGTGGAAGAGATTGGTTTTCTGCATGTGTTTGGCTGCAGAGTTTATAATTTTTTGCACCATGTCTTGCTGACTCTCTTTTTGTCAGTCCATAGCCAAATATTTTATTAATAAATACATGGGATGAAAAGTTTTATCATTTATCATAGGGCAAAGTATTCTGAAGATATGCCTTATTTGGAAGAGCAGCAAAAGACTTATGCTTATTAATTAAACAGAAGAACAAGAGAAAAGCATTTATTGCTATTTTTGTGTAGAATGTATGTGACAAAAGCTTTCAGCAGTTGTCTACATTTGCCTAAAACCTGCAATATCTGCTACCTCACTACTCTCCCTGCTAAGCTTTTCTACCGGGACCCTTCAACAATCATTTCTCAACACTGTAGCAAAATGTTGAACAATCCTTTCTTAATGTGTAAGTCAGAAAATGTCAATCCTCTGCTCAGACTCTTCTAATTACTTTCCTGCTCATCAGATGTAAGATCCAAAGACCTTAAAATGCCTAAGAAGGCTCTGTATAATCTGCGGCAATTTATTTGATTTCATTTCCTACTGCTTTCCCTCTGATTTTTGCCAACCTAGCTAACCATGCTCTTGCCTCAAGACCTTTGCACATGTTACTCTTGAAACATTGTTTCCCTAATCATCTCCATGGCTTGCTTCCTTCCTTCTGGTTTCTAATCAAGGGTCACTTTGTCAAATTACACTTTTCTGACCAGCGCTTATCACCACTTGACATATTATATTTGTATATGTTTATTTGTTTACTTTTGGATATAGTATATAAGCTCATAAGGGGAGGGATTTTGTTTGATTTGTTTGCTGCTGTATCCCTGGCAGTTAAAAAAGCATCTGATACGAAGTGTGCAGTAAACATTTGTTGAATGAATGAATGGATATTTGAGAGAAGGTTTAATAGGTGTGCTCTCTATTCATAGCTCTAGATAGTTAAACTTATTCCTCACAGTAAGTTATAACATCAGAACTAAAGAATTTGGGTAATTTTAGCTTAATTACCTACATAAATAAAAATACTTACTGAAACTCAGTTTAATGTGTAAATTTTATACTCAGTAAGTCATCATGTCTTGGAAGCATCTAAATTTCCACCCTGGCAAAATTGTTTACTGTTTGACAATGAGCAAATTACCTAAATTTGCTCTCTTTTCTCAAAAATAAAATATTAAAACTATGTTAAAACCCTCTCTTTTATTCATTTAGTCAACAAATAGTATTGATTAAAATAATACTATGTGTCCGTGTAGTAAAATACTGTTTTACAGAATTGTTTTATAGAATAATATGTAAAGTATTTGATTCAGAATAAGATCTCAATAATCAAAAATTATTTGTATTTGCAATGATTCAAAGAAATTGTAGACTGTAATTTAATGGCCAAGTCTAACTGTCCTTTTATAGCAAGGGTCTAGTGACATCTACTGCATCTTTCTTTCACCTGAACCAGAGAGAGTATCTAGTGATTAAGAGCATGAGCTCTGGAGTGGAAGTACTGAATTTGATTCTGGCTCTTGCACCCACTGGCTGAGTAATTTGGGGCAAGTGTTTTATTTATTTTTAACTTATCTGTCTTCATTTTAATTTGTCTGTAGTGAGAATAGAGAAACTAGCATCTATGTAACTTCATGTCATGAAGATTAAATGAATCAATATAACTAAAGTACTTAGAAGAGTGCCCAGCTGATAAAAGCATTCTTTGTTAGCTGTTATGTGCCCTATATTTTCTTGCATTTAATTTCTACTCTTACACAATACTTCCAGGATTTTGAAAGTAGATGGTATTTAAATCTGAGACAAAAATAAATCTAAGGTCATTTAGTGATATTTATGAACTTCCCATCAAGTGCTTAATATTTTTAATCCTTTTAATGTGGCTTTTGCTAATATGTATAATGAAAATATTTCCCCATATTCTGTTATTACTGATGAATATTGAGTGGAGAATTATCACACTACTGTTGTGTTTTGTATTAAAACAAATTAACAGTGAATGTGGAGTGGAAAAAGGGTCTTTTTAATTTCATTTTGTCATTCAGTACACATTTATTGATCACCTACATTGTGATGAGCACTGTGCTAATATTTGGGTTACAAAATAAATAACACAAAATAAAGAATATTAATAAATAATGACACTCTAAGTCTTTTGGAAGCTTACTTCTATTTGATAAAGGACTGACAAATGGATATGAAAAGTTCTAAAGTGAAAAATGATCAACCTATTTCGCAAAGCAAACAGGCAAAGCTTCATAGAGAAGGCAATGATGGAGCTGATTTTTAAATAAGTAAGAGTTCTTAACGCAGGCTAAAGGGAAAGAGATTCTAAGATAGAGATGTAAGGAATGGAGATATAAAACAATAGCATGATTTGGGGTCAAAGTTATATTATTATTAGGGTGTAATATGTGGAGGAGGCATGGCAAGAAGTGAGGCTTGAAAACTAGACAAGGACACTATCATAAAGGGATCTTTAAGACTGGTGATTATTTGGGTTTTAATTTGCTGTCTGTGAATTGTTCCAAGCATCAGAATTATCTGGTTAGGATTATATTTTAGAAGAGTAACTGCTGGAAAGAAACAGCAAAATACTGGAAGTTGGATTGTTAGTTTAAGTTATTGCAAACAGTCAATGGGCAGACAAAATCAATTTTAGTTTGTTGAATGGGGTAAAATGCTTTCTATGATAAGATAACTGTAATTCATCTCATTGTAAAAATGGAATTTAAATATGTTAAGGACACAAGCACTTTATGACAAATACTGAGAAGAATTTTAGTAGGGTAGAACATAATCAATATTTTGATTTCTTACTTTAAAACTTATATTTCATTTGTATAACCTATTAATTTACTTTTATTTGTGATTTTGTTTTTTATAACGTATAGTTTTTTGTCAATAACTTGTTGAAACTTAGTTTAGAGAGTGTTGGGTTATAAAACTTAGTCTAGAAACAGAAGTATAGAATTTAGAGTTTCTTTTGATTAATGGAATATTTACTTAGCAATTTTGTTAAAATGAAATGTTACTATCATATTTCATCACTGGATATGAAGAGAATTTTTGGCCAAGATAAAATATTTCTCTCATCTAAATGTATTTCTCCTATATTTAAAATTAATGTTTAGATCTTCTAAATGAATAGCAATTTTATTTTCTTATAACCAATAGAATTCTTCTACGTTATTTTGAAATAATATGATTTAGTATTTGATGCATATTTGAATACTGTATTGCACAATCCAATTTATTAAAACATAAATTGATGCCATATTACATTAAAATGTGCTGCCATCTTTTAGGAATTATTAGTGGTGGCATGACCATACCATTAACTCAGAAGCTTAGTAGAACTTGTGATGTGGAAGAATCTTTTCTGCTGTAGCTCATACTGTTCCAGTAGAAATAGCATCATAAGCCTTTTACTCCTATACATTTCTTTAACAAATTTTAGTTCATTTACTAAATACATTATTTAAAATCTATTCTATTCACTTCTCAACCAATTAGAAAGCTTTATTGGGCTGGATGACCAGCATGGAAATTCAGACAATATACAGTTGATCCTTATTATTTTATCTGCAAATAGTATCCCATATTTGAAAATTCTCTTTATTTGTATCCCCCAAATCAATACTCAGGGCACTTAACAGTCATTTGTAGACAAATGCAGAGCAGCAAAAATTTGAGTCAATCATTGTGCACGTTCCCAGGTGAGGTCAAACAAGGTGATTCTCTGTCTTTTTTCAGCTCTCATACTGTAAACAAGTGTCGTTTTTGCAGTCTCTTTACAGTCTCTTTTTTTTCATTGTTTTTGTTCATGATTTCACTGTTTAAAATGCTCCCAAGCATAGTGCTGAAGTGCTGTAAAGTGTTCCTCAGTGCAGAAGGCTGTGATGTATCTTATGCAGAAAATACATGTCTTAGGTAAGTTTCACTCAGGCATGAATTATAGTGCTGTTCGCCGTGAGATCAATGAGTTAATTAGGCCTCAACTCATGTTAAGGCTGTGAGTTTTAATGCCTTAAAATCTTAAGGGTTCTTTAGACAAAAACTGACACACAAATGTTATATGTTGATCAGGTGATGAAAATATTGGGACCAGAGTCACCCAGGAACCTAATTTTGTATTTCCCCCTCAGGCAATGGTTCACTATTTGCTAACTCGTTGGTTGCAGCAACTTAATAAAACATAAACCACCATGAATAATGAGAATTAACTGTATTTACAATTTCCAGCTAGTAACTTTGGCTATGTGAGGTAGAAGACACATAAGAGATGTTTTGCTTTCATACATAATATATTAAGCAAAGTTGAAAATGTGTATGAATTCATACTCTGGGGTAGAAAATTCCTGAATCATATATCATATATCATCTTATATGTAAAGTAGAAAAAACAGATTGACAAAACCTAACAGATCTAAAATTTCTTACTCTCTTATCTTAAAATAAGATAGGTGATGTCAGAGATTGAATGTTATAAAAAGGTATACATCTCAAAATTAATAACTGAAAAGCTAAGGCATTTGTAGCAGCCTAGATGCAGTAATCCCCCCTTGCATCCTGGAATATATATTTTGAATGTGAACAATAAGGAACTCACATGTACATAGAAAAAGTTTTTTCTACCACGTTTGTTACTGAAACAAAACAAAACAAGAATACTGAATAAAATAAATTATTAATGAGACACATAGAATTAACTTGGGATCAGGGACTAAATGTGGTGTACTGCAAAATCAGATTAAGATGCTATACTTAGGTAAATCTGAAAGGATAAATCTAGCTTTCCCTATAAATCTCCTATTAGCCTAAAACAAAGATAATTTAATGTCCAATTCAAATTTAAATTAAAAACCTTGATCAAGTATATACTAATAACAAAAATTTATTTACCCAGACATCACATAATACAGAAATTAACATACTTCTTTTTAGAAATAATGTGAAGTGGCATAAAGTAGTACTATAAGTGATGTAATATGAGATTTTTAATGCATATAATTAGATAATGAGAATTAATAATTATAGTAGGTATAGAGAGGACCTTCAAGATGGTGGAGGAGTAAGATGTGGAGATCAGCTTCCTCCCCACAAATACATCAGAAATACATATACATGTGTAACAACTCCTACAGAACACCTATTGAACGCTGGCAGAAGACCTCAGACTTCCCAAAAGGATCTTGGTGCTCTGGCCAGGTGTCAGGCCTGAGCCTCTGAGGTGGGAGAGCCAAGTTCAGGACATTGGACCAATAGAGACCTCCTAGTTCCATGTAATATCAATCAGCAAGAGCTCTCCCAGAGACCTCCATCTCAACGCTAAGACCCAGCTCCACTCAATGACCAGCAAGCTCCAGTGCTAGACACTCCATGCCAAACAACCAGCAAGACAGGAACACGACCCCACCCATTAACAGATAGGCTACCTAAAATCACAATAACTTCACAGAAACACCAAAACATACCACTGGATATGGTTCTGCCCACCAGAAAGACAAGATGCAGCCTCATCCACCAGAACACAGGCACCAGTCCCTTCCACCAGGAAGCCTACACAACCCACTGAACCAACCTTACACACTGGGAGCAGACACCAAAAACAACTGGAAATACGAACCTGCAGCCTGCGAAAAGGAGACCCCAAACACAGTAAGTTAAGCAAAATGAGAAGACAGAGAAATAAACAGCAGATGAAGGAGAAAAGTAAAAACCCACTAGACCAAACAAATGAAGAGGAAATAGGCAGTCTACCAGAAAAATAATTCAGAGTAATGACAGTAAAGTTGATCCAAAATCTTGGAAATAGATTGGAGAAAATACAAAACATGTTTAACAAGGACCTAGAAGAACTAAAGAGCAAACAAACAATGATGAACAACACAATAAATGAAATTAAATTTCTCTAGAGGGAATCAATAGCAGAATAACTGAGGCAGAAGAATGGATAAGTGACCTGGAAGATAAAATAGTGGAAATAACTACCACAGAGCAGAATAAAGAAAGAGAATGAAAATAATTGAGGACAGTCTCAGAGACCTCTGGGACAACATTAAATGCATCAACATTGGAATTATAGGGGTTCCAGAAGAAGAAGAGAAAAAGAAAGGGACTGAGAAAATATTTAAAGAGATTATAGTTGAAAACTTCTCTAATATGGGAAAGGAAATAAGTGCAGGAAGTGCAGAGAGTCCCATATAGGATAAATCCAAGAAGAAACATGCCAAGACACATATTAATAAAACTATCAAAAATTAAATACAAAGAAAAAAATATTGAAAGCAGCAAGGGAAAAGCAACAAATAACATACAAGAGAATCCCCATAAAGTTAACAGCTGATCTTTCAGCAGAACCTCTGCAAGCCAGAAGGGAGTGGCATAACATATTTAAAGTGATGAAAGAGAGAAACCTACAACTAAGATTACTCTACCCAACAAGGATCTCATTCAGATTCAACAGAGAAATTAAAACCTTTACAGATAAACAAAAGGTAAGAGAATTCAGCACCACCAAACCAGCTTTACTACAAATGCTAAAGGAACTGCTCTAGACAGGAATCACAAGAGAAGGAAAAGACCTACAATAACAAACCCAAAACAGTTAAGAAAATGGTAATAGGAACATACATATCGATAACTACCTTAAATGTAAATGGCTTAAATGTTCCAACCAAAAGACATAGACTGGCTGAATGGATACAAAAACAAGACCCATATATATGCTGTCTACAAGAGACCCACTTCAGACCTAGGAACACATACAGACTGAAAGTGAGGGGATGGAGAAAGATATTGCATGCAAATGGAAATCAAAAGAAAGCTGGAGTAACAATTCTCATATCAGACAAAATATACTTTAAAATAAAGACTATTACAAGAGACAAAGAAGGACACTACATAATGATCAAGGACTCAATCCAAGAAGAAGACATAACAATTGTAAATATTTATGCACCCAACATAGCAGCACCTCAATACATAAGGAAAATGCTAACAGATATAAAAGGGGAAATCAACAGTAACACAGTAATAGTAGGTAACTTTAACACCCCACATCACCAATAGAAAGATCATCCAAAATTAAAATGATTAAGGAAACACAAGCTTTAAATGACACTTTCAATGAGATGGACTTAATTGATATTTATAGAACAAAAACGACAGAATACACTTTCTTCTCAAGTGCTCATATGGAATATTGTCCAGTATAGATCATATCTTGGATCACAAATCAAGCCTTGGTTAATTTAAGAAAATTGAAATCGTATCAGATATCTTTTCCAACCACAGCACTATGAGACTAGACATCAGTTACAGAAACAAAACTGTAAAAAATACAAACACATTGGGGCTAAACAATATGCTAGTAAAATACCAAGAAAACACTGAAGAAATCAAAGAGGAAATCAAAAAATACCTAGAAACAAATGACAATGAAAACACGAGGACCCAAAACCTATGGGATGCACCAAAAGCAGTTCTAAGAGGGAAGTTTAGAGCAATACAATCCTACCTCAAGAAACAAGAAAAATCTCAAGTAAACAACCTAACCTTACACCTAAAGCAATTGGAGTAAGAAGGACAAAAAAACCAAACCAAAACAAAAAAAAAACCCCAAAGTTAGCAGAAGGAAAGAAATCATAAAGATCAGATCAGAAATAAATGAAAAAAGAAATGAAAGAAACAATAGTAAAGATCAAT
This sequence comes from Leucopleurus acutus, assembly GCF_964270905.1. Lineage (NCBI taxonomy): Eukaryota > Metazoa > Chordata > Mammalia > Artiodactyla > Delphinidae > Leucopleurus > Leucopleurus acutus. The sequence goes on from NC_139143.1 coordinate 131,067,205, forward strand.
GAAACTAAAAGCTGGTTCTTTGAGAAGATAAACAAAATTGATAAACCATTAGCCAGACTCATCAAGAATAAAGGGAAAAGACTCAATTAAATAGAATTAGAAATGAAAAAGGAGAAGTAACAACTGACACTGCAGAAATACAAAGGATCATGAGAGGTTACTACAAGCAACTGTATGCCAATAAAATGGACAACCTGGAAGAAATGGACAAATTCTTAGAAAAGCACAACCTTCCGAGACTAAACCAGGAAGAAGTAGAAAATATAAATAGACCAATCACAAGCACTGAAATTGAAACTGTGATTAAAATCTTCCAACAAACAAAAGCCCAGGACCAGATGGCTTCACAGGCGAATTCTATCAAACATTTAGAGAAGAGCTAACACCTATCCTTCTCAAACTCTTCCAAAATATAGCAGAGGGAGTAATATTCAACTCATTCTACGAGGCCACTATCACCCTGATACCAAAACCAGACAAAGGTGTCACAAGAAAAGAAAACTACAGGCCAGTATCAGTGATGAACATAGATGCAAAATTCCTCAACAAAATCCTAGCAGACAGAATCCGACAGCACATTAAAAGGATTATACACCATGATCAAGTGGGGTTTATCCTAAGAATGCAAGGATTCTTCAATATATGTAAATTAATCAATGTGATACACCATATTAACAAATTGAAGGATAAAAACCATATGATTTTTCTAACATCTTTATTGGAGTACAGCTGCTTTACAATGATGTGTTAATTTCTGCTTTACAACAAAGTGAATCACTTATACATACACATATGTTCCCATATCTCTTCCCTCTTGCTTCTCCCTCCCTCCCACCCTCCCTATCACACCGCTCTAGGTGGTCACAAACCACCTAACTGATCTCCCTGTTCCATGCGGATGCCTCCCACTAGCTATACATCCTACGTTTGATAGTGTATATATGTCCAAAAAAAACATATGATTATCTCAATAGATGCAGAAAAAGCTTTCAACAAAATTCAACACCCATTTATGATACAAACTCTCCAGAAAGTAGGCATAGAGGGAACTTATCTCAACATAATAAAGGCCATATATGACAAACCCACAGCCAACATCCTTCTCAATGGTGAAAAACTGAAACCATTTCCACTAAGACCAGGAACAAGACAGGGTTGCTGACTCTCACCACTGTTATTCAACATGGTTTTGGAAGATTTAGCCACAGCAACCAGAGACAAAAAAGAAATAAAAGGAATCCAAATTGGAAAAGAACAAGTAAAACTCTCACTGTTTGCAGATGACATGATACTATACACAGAGAATCCTAAAGATGCAACCAGAAAACTACTAGAGCTAATCAATGAATTTGGTAAAGTAGCAGGATACAAAATTAATGCACAGAAATCTGGTGCATTCCTATATACTAATGATGAAAAATCTGAAAGAGAAGGAAACACTTCCATTTACCATTGCAACAAAAAGAATACAATACCTAGTAATAAACCTACCTAAGAAGACAAAATACCTGTATGCAGAAAATTATGGCATTGATGAAAGAAATTAAAGATGATACAAACAGATAGAGAGATATACAATGTTCTTGGATTGGAAGAATCAACATTGTGAAAATGACTATACTACCCAAATGCAATCTGCAGATTCAGTGCAATCCCTCTCAAACTACCACTGGCATTTTCCACAGAACTAGAACAAAAAATTTCACAATTTGTATGGAAACACAAAAGACCCCGAATAGCCAAAGCAATCTTGAGAAAGAAAGATGGAGCTGGAGGAATCAGGCTCCCTGACTTCAGACTAAACTGCAAAGCTACAGTAATCAAGACAGTATGGTACTGGCACAAAAACAGAAATATAGATCAATGGAACAGGATAGAAACCCCAGAGATATATCCACACACATATGGTCACCTTATCTTTGATAAAGGAGGCAAGAATATACAATGGAGGAAAGACAACCTCTTCTATAAATCGTGCTTGGAAAACTGGACAGCTACATATGATGGAATGAAATTAGAACACTCCCTAACACCATACACAAAAGTAAACTCAAAATGTATTAAAGACCTAAATGTAAGGCCAGACACTTTAAAACTCTTAGAGGAAAACATAGGCAGAAACTCTATGACATAAATCACAGCAGATCCTTTTTGACCCACCTCCTAGAGAAATGGAAATAAAAACAAAAATGAACAAATGTGACCTAATGAAACTTAAAAGCTTTTGCACAGCAAAGGAAACCATAAACAAGAACAAAAGACAACCCTCAGAGTTAGAGAAAATATTTGCAAATGATGCAACTGACAAAGGATTAATCTCCAAAATATACAAGCAGCTCATCCAGGTCAATATCAAAAAAAACAAACAACCCAATCCAAAAATTGGCAAAGAACTATATAGACATTTCTCCAAAGAAGATATACAGATTGCCAACAAACACATGAAAGGATGTTCAACATCACTAATCATTAGAGAAATGCAAATCAAAACTACAGTGTGATATCACCTCATACTGATCAGAATGGCCATCATCAAAAAATCTACAAATGATAAATGCTGGAGAGGGTGTGGAGAAAATGGAACCCTCTTGCACTCTTGATGGTAATGTAAATTGATACAGTCACTATGGAGAACAGTATAGATGTTCCTTAAAAAACTAAAAATAGAATTACTCTATGACCCAGCAGTCCCACTACTGGGCATATACCCTGAGAAAACCATAATTCAAAAAGAGTCATATACCACAATGTTCATTGCAGCACTATTTACAACAGCTAGGACATGGAAGCAACCTAAGTGTCCATCATCAGATGAATGGATAAAGAAAATGTGGCACGTATATGCACTGGAATATTAGCCATAAAATAAACGAAATTGAGTTATTTGTAGTGAGCTGGATGAACCTAGAGTCTGTCATACAGAGTGCAGAAAGTCAGAAAGAGAATAACAAATACCATATGCTAGCACATATATATGGAATCTAAAAAAAAAAAGTGGTTCTGAAGAATCTAGGGGCAGGACAGGACTAAAGATGCAGACATAGAGAATGGACTTGAGGACACGGGGAGGGGAAAGGGTAAGCTGGGATGAAGTGAGAGAGTGCTGCTAACATATATACACTACCAAATGTAAAACTGATAGCTAGTGGGAAGCAGCCACATAGCACAGGGAGATCAGCTAGGTGCTTTGTGGCCACCTAGAGGGCTGGGATAGGGAGGTTGGGAGGGAGACGCAATAGGGAGGGGAAATGGGGATATATGTATATGTATAGCTGATTCACTTTGTTATACAGCAGAAAGTAACACAACATTGTAAAGCAATTATACTCCAATAAAGATGTTAAAAAAATTATATTAGGTATAATCCAATAAATTTATACACATAACAGATTCCATTTTTCTACACTGTTATAATTGTTGTTATGCTTTTGTTTTTGTATTATTTATTGGAAAAATAAATTAGTAGTAGCATCAGGCTTCCCTGGTGGCGCAGTGGTTGAGAGTCCGCCTGCCGATGCAGGCGACCTGGGTTTGTGCCCCAGTCCAGGAGGATCCCACGTGCCTCAGAGTGGCGGGGCCCGTGAGCCATGGCCGCTGGGCCTGCGTGTCTGGAGCCTGTGCTCCGCAACGGGAGAGGCATCAGCAGTGAGAGGCCCGCGTATCGCAAAAAAAAAAAGAAAAAAAAAATTAGTAGTAGCATCAAAAGTGCTTGGATAGTAAGACAGAAATGTGACTATGACAGACTTTTCCAAAGTCTGATAGTGAAAACAGACACATAAACCATTCTTAAAATTCAAGATTATTTCGTATTTAACTCTCAAAACAACCATATGAGATAAATACTGTTTTTTCCCCAGTAAATTAAAGCTATTCATCCACTTATCTAAGACTTATTCCTTTAAAGAATCGAAGTAACCCTTGTAAGTTTAGTGTTTGTAAGGACATGTTTCGTAAATTTAATTGAGGCAAGAATTATACCTTTATGGTGTGCAAATAATTTGATACAATTTATATGACCTATCTTCATTAAAGCAACTAAATAACTCTATGTCATTCTAAATATTATGAGTCATACTTAAAGAGATATAGAACATGTTATTGAAAATTATTTTAAGATATATAAGTAATGAAAAATAAGAGCACATTTTATTTATTATTCATTTTTAATCTTAATTTATAGTTAATACATTTATCTGTTATAATAGCATGATGTAATTAACATTACTTTCACTAAGAATATTACATAATGTTTTTCAAATACCATATTAATATAAACCAACCTTTTGTCTTTCTATAAATATATTATCTTACTTTATAGAAGCATAACATTGTACCCTGGGGACTTAATAACAATATGCTATAGGAATATTTACAGTTAAAGATTTTAATTTGCCTCCAGGCAGAGCTAGTGCCCTCTTTCTCTGTAGCTCTAACTCTTTGCAGTTGTGTAAGGCAGACCCAGAATGGGAGTTTGAATCTTAGTTGTATAGTAACTTTGGGCAATACAATTAACCTATCTGTGCTTTGATTTTTCTCATCAGACAAATGGAAATAAAGTATTTCATAGCTTTGTGGTAGGGATTAAATTAAAGAATATGTTTGATCTAGTAAAACAGTCTAGGATATATGTTCCTGGTAAGTGTTAGCAATTATTATTACCATAAGCATATTTTATGTAAAATATCATGAGTAAATTACTAGCTCAAGGTATTAGAGATTAATGAACCCATCAGAAATCCAATAAAGAGCTACTGAATGAATGAATGAAAGCTCTTACTAATCATAGGGACCTAAAATAAGTTGAGAGATATTTATTGAATAACTGTGTGCCACTGAGCCCTGGAGATAGCATAAAGAACAAGACAGATCTGATCTTTGACATCATGGTATTTAAAATCTAATAGTGAAAATAAAATGAAATATATACGTATGTGTATATATTTATATATAATATATTACATTTTTGGCATATGACTATTTACCAGTGCTTTGCAGCTTAATTTTTTTCATCACAAATTATATTTTTAGCACCTCAATTCATTTTATTGCAACTAGAAATGTAGAAATTGCTTATTTTTAAATAAATGATATCAAGAGGATAATTATTCAATTGGTAATTTACTTTGAATAATAAATGTGTGACATATCAAGAATAATAAGTTATATAGCATCAAGTATATTCCACAATGATGACAACATGATAATTTCACCATTATTTTATTTCTCATATACATTATATACATTTACACATTATAAACATTATACATTGTATACATTATAAACCACATCATTATTCCTCCCATCCACCTTTAACTTTTGGAAGGAAGTAAAATATAAAAATAATAATAAAAAGAAGCCATAACTATAAGAGCTCACTGCAGACACAAATGTTTTCTTCTTTAAATAATAATTAATGTATCAACACTAATGCTTAGTATATTCTGAGTGTTGTTTTGAGGGTTTTCCAGATATATCATCTTAAATCCTCACAATAACTCTCTTAAGTAGGTATTATAATTACACACATTAACAGATAAAGAAATGGAAATAAAATGAGGCTAAGTAATATGTCCTCATTCACAATCTGGTGATAGAGGTAGAACTCAAATCTGGCTCCAGAATTTGTATTGTTACCACCTCTATGCCACACTGTCTCTATAACGGAATTGTTTTATTTTGGATAATCTGAATATAGAGGATATTAGGATTCACTAAGTTTGGATTTAACTCTCCTTTTTTATCTTTTTCATTATTTTATTAAAGGCCTAAAAATATGTAAAAGAGTAACACGTAATGACAACATATTTCCAACTGTAAAATATGGTAAAGACCCATTTTAAAGATTGTTTAATAATATGCATTAGATGGATTTATCTTGCAAGTTTAAGGCTTATTATACTTATTAGTCATTAGTTGTTCAATAGCTCTATACAAGTATTAAAGTAAAATCTAAAGTAAAATTAGATCTGTGCTGTCATTTTATAAATTTCATTTTATGATGAAGGCGATTTTTAGTTTGAATGGTTTCTGGGTAAAGTAACAGCTCAAGAAAAAATAGTTCAAGGATTTAAACTATCTAGAACATGTAGTATCACTCTAATGCATATGATTGTGCAGATACTGCCTACTGATTATAACCAAGGCACAGCTTCAGACTCTTAACACATCTTGGCAGCCTCTAAACACTGGTCAGAGTTAGTGTGTAAGAGCAAAAGTGAGCTCCGTTTCATGAATTTTGTAGAAGACGAGAAGTTGTTCCACATTCTCAGAGTTCGAAAGAAAAAAAAAATATTCATTCTAAAGCTCTCACATAGAATTAATTAATTAACGCTGAATTAGCCTACTTACAACTGTGGTGGAGAGGGAAAATGGGTATCTGGAGACCTGGGTTCTGGCCCTATTTGTGACTTGAATTTAAGTAATTCACTTAATCTCTAGGACTCAGTATTTTCTTCTGTTAAAACAAACAAGGGAAGCCCTCATTTCTAGAGTTATATGATGATATGTTCATCATGATATGATGATATAGTTCATGATGATTCTACAAGTATAGCAACAAATACTATTTAATTTCCAAATCAAAATACCATGTTTTAGAATTTTTCTTGTACTAAAAAAAGCAAATTTTTTTATAAAATTACCATGGTTCTGTTTCCATTTCCATTCTTTCCATGTGGCATTTATGTAGATTATGGAGGGAAGGAGTCAGACTTTTCTCATTAGATTTTTTTTTTTACTGAATACAGTAAGAAAATGTCAGTCAGTTTAAAGTCAGTTCTAACTTTTTTTTATTATTATTGTTTTGATAATCCCTTCTAGCACAAAATGATGGAAGACTGTAGGAGTATTTTTAGGTAAATTCTATTCCTAATTTTAATATTTCCTCCTTTAATATATTTTTGTTATTATATTTGAGGAACTTTGCAGTTTTGTTGGATGAAATTTTATAGCTTCAGTTCAGATCGCCTTTTCAGATTTTAACTTCAGAATAGTATTTGGCTGCTCAAAACAATAGAAATTTATGTGAACAACAAAATTAAGTAGCATAAAAAGAAAATAATCAATAAATCACTGTGTTAAAATACTTAAAAGGTTTATCTCTAAAGCTTTTTCTAAATTCAAACAAAAAAACAAAAGTACAAACAAAATAAGCATATAAAAATATTCTGTCTTATTTTCCTGAATGCAGAGAGTTGACTGCTTTCATTTGCACTTTGATATATTTTGGGATAAAACTTTTTTGATCCTGGAAAAGGAACAAAGATCAGGAGTGTATTCTCCTCATGTCAGAATTAAGTGTTCATACCAAAGAATGCTTGGCTGACGTTGCCATCTTTCAATTTGTTCTTTGCCTTTTTTCTTAGTTGAGAAAGTAAGATTTCTCCCAGTGGTTTGGAAGACTTTATAATGTGGAAGTGAGGCTCATGAACAATATTTGGAAGGAGAATGCAGTGCAAACCTTTTAGGAAAAGTATCTTACTGCGAAGTGTCTTTTTTTTCTATAACTCAATGTGAAGTGCTTACTAGGCTCTGTGATATGAAGTACACTGAATAGTTCTGCTCCACAGGTTTTATTCTGTCCAATTTCAGTACTTTATATTCCTCTTATTCACTCTTTACATTTTGTGTAAGTTTGGGGAAGACAGGTACCTTGCTGGTTTGTACCAGCATGGGGCTCTTTATGAAGAGTGGAAGGAGGGAACACTGAAGCCTATGAATGATTATTACAGATGAAATGCAGTAGGATTGCATCATCAAAGAAGTGAGGACTGTAGGATACAAAAGTCTCTATCCTAAATCACACTGCTACATCTCCAGTGACAGATGGAAGGTGACATCAGTGTCTCAGGATCACTGTACTGACATTCCTGAGTCATGTACTTCTCGACTTTCATTATGGTCCCCGAAACTTCATGTCCTTGTAGAGACTGTTTTTTTTTCTTTTCTTTTTTTAAAATTTTATCAGCCTAGCACATAACAAGGTAATAAGTAAATATTTGATTTATCAATTTGATATGGATATTTTACATGGTTTATAGAGTACGCTGTAAAACTGAGGGATGGTTTAAACTTTGCTTGTATTTAAATGATCATTTATTCAATTATATTTTAATTGTTTGTTTGCATGTCTGTCTCTTTTACTAGAGGCTGAGGTTGTTAAGAGCAGGGACCATATGCTATCCTTCTTAGTGTTGTTAACATTTACCACAATGCCGAGGAAATGGCTGTTGTATGATGAAGGAGGAAAGAGGAAGTTATGAGGGATTCCTTATAGGGCCCTTACTGAATGGGTTGCATAAAAGTGATGATTTGACATCTGTGAGAGCAATTGAAGGAAATTAACCAGGTGTAGAGTTTTAGACATTTAAACCACAAATAATAACTAATTTTAGGTAGGAAACAAAAAATGAAATATGGTCTTCAAGGTAGGAGAGAGAAGGAAGTAAGGAAAACAATTATTGAGCACCTACTGTGTACTGGAACTTTACTAAATTATCTCATTTAATGCTTACAGCAACCCCACATAAGGAAGTTATTAACTCCTCCGCACATATGTATTATTTGTATGTAACTTGCCTAAGGCCATGTGACTAGTATACATCAAAACGAAAAAGAGAACACACATCTCTAGGCCTTCCAAATTTCTCTACACCACGAGTCTCCCTAATAAAGTACTCTGGAAAGAAGGGGTTTAGTATAAGAAAGTTGCAGACATTTCTCTTTCACACTTTTAATAATTGGAAACTGAGTAACAATGCCTCTCATTTTATAATATTCTGAATGTGTGCAAATCAAAAATTTTAGTCTGATTTATATCTAATTGGTATTGATTTTAAATTCTCTGGTTTAAGAATCCTCATCAGGTCACTGCTAACCTGTAAACAAACCTTCATATGTAATAGAGTAGCTCCCTATTTAGAGGAAGCTTGAATCCCATAGTAAACTATAGAATCACGCTTGCTTTAAAGATTTGTAATTCTGGAATTTACTTTGGTTTTTCATATGCAAGTTTAATCTATGAAAAATTAAGATGTATGTTATAACTTTTTAAAAACATTCACGTATGTCTCACATTCAAAAATACTTAACGCTACTAGTGTGGTGTAGGACTCAGAAAGATCTATATGTTGATATGACCATTCCCAATTTTAACCTTCATAATTTGTGAAAACACTTAGAAAAATTCATGTAAGATGATACATTAAATAAGAAATAAAATGTGAAGAGTAAAGGTTGGAATTTTACATTTTCTAATTAAAGCCAGAAATGTATGTTTTATTAGGAAAATCAGCATAGTATAGAAAATATTTGTTTACTGTCCTGAGCAAACAGAAACTAGAATTAGAACAATAGAATTTAACCTTGGGTTAGAATCCTTAGCTGCATAGCACACACTATCACTTGAATCTTAATAGCTCTTTCTTCATAACAGAAATCTCTGTAGATTATTTTGTACATCTAAACAAAAATTGTACTCTGAAATATTAGAAAATTGAATCTTATCACATTAGAAAAAGCCTAGACAAACAGAAAGTGACTTGTTCAGACTTTCAAGGATGCCAGTGGAAAGAGAACCCAAAGATAAATTTGTTAATACCCTTTTTTCCTCTTATTCCTCTGTTATAGCACAGAGAGCACCTTTTCATAGAGAAATAGCCCATAATCAAAGTTAATATTGAAATGATAAAATCATAATTTATATGCATGACCCAATACACAAAAGAGAGCCAATTAATGATTATTTCCAGTTTGGGACTAGATATTAGCATAGGTATGTTAAAACTGTGTTTGTTCAAAGACTTCACATTTGGTTTTTCAATCTCTATGATCTCACTTTAAAAGGTTCACCTTCATAAATTTGTTTTGCTTAAGATTATTCCCAGTTCTTAGTTGTCTCAACACATAATTAATCATGTAACTTTGTGCACAGGACCTAGAGTGGCTTCCTCTTACCAATGAAATTAGTAGGGGACTCCTCAGAACTCACCTTATTCACCTCTCTCATTATTGTTTATTTTCTATGCTCAATAAGTAATTCTCTTTACTATTTAAGGTACCACACTTCCTGCCTCCAGGCCTTACTCATTTTCTGTTCCTTCCTCCTGAAAAATAATAATTCTGTTTTACTCATGCTTTCTATTTCATAATTTAAAAACTGCTTTTACAAATATGATTGTATTTTTGTATCTTCTTGCTACCCTCCCATTCTTTCTTTCAAGATAGACCAGCCTTCACAGACACTCAGTATTCTACCACACTATATGTTGATATACTCCAAGAACGGTTATGCTTTCCCATTTCTGTGCCTTAGCTCACAGTTTTCTGCTGAAATGTACAATGATATCTTTCTCCTTTTATCCTCTCCCTATTCTCTTCATATTCAGTGCATTTTCTAGGCCAGAAAGAAATACAACTTCCTGTGTAAAAGTTTTCCTGGTAAGGGCAGCCATGACAGATTGCTACTCCTTCCTCAAGACTACCTTAGCTTTTATGCTTTGCTTTTAACAGGGACCTGTATGCGTCAACATCTCTTTGTAAATTTCTAATTCCTTGAGGATGGAAGCTGTATTATATTTCTCTACAGTTCAGTATATCTACATTATTCTGTATGTAGTCAGATTATAAATGCTTGTTAAAATTTGGTGAAAACAAACATGTGACAGAGATATCTTTACCCTGTAACTATCTGTATTGAGAAATGAGAACCTGGCTGCACAGCCAGCTGGCTATTTTTCAAGACGTTACTGTGCATGCCTTTTAATTCACTTTCATTTTCCTACCTTTCAGGTGTCTCCTGTCTGTCTGTTGTTTTCATTAGAGGGCAGAAAAAAGAGGCGCTGAACAGGTTAGGTAACTTCATACTTGTGTGGTAACAGGATGAAATTAGTGGACATAGAAGGATGGGTAATGCTCTATAGTGTTTTAGTCATCTATTTTCCCCTTGCTTCTGCCCTGTCCAGCTCCACAGAGTGGAGTGTATATTATTTATCCTTAGAGATATACAAAAGAAATTTGATAAAAGTTAAAACACCACCACCAAAAAAGAGGAAAGAAAAGAAAAAAAGCAGAAAATCAGGGCCCTATGACACAATTGAAATTATCTTCTATTACGTTAAGGGAAAGTATTACTCAAAAATATATCCCAGAGCACGGTTTTATAGACATTGTTTTTCAAGGCCAGGCTATAACACAGTTATGACCATGGTAATGGTTGGTAACACAGCTCATTCAGTTACCTAAGGAGATTTTTCTGTCTCACCTTCTCTCAAAGGAAGGTGAATGTCCTTACCTGAATGGATTAAAATGTAGCATAGATATGGTTTGTGTGCCTGACTGTGCATTAGAATTACCTTGAAAGCTTGTTAAAATATAGACTCTAAGGCCACTCTAAGAGATGCATGTCCTGTTTGTAGTTTTTAAAATACCCATCTGCCATATGATCGAGATGCAGGCAATTTATGAACCAGCATTAAGTGCTAGATTCCTTCTGCATCTGTATGCATCTCCCTCTGTATGAGGGAGATTGTGTATTAGTGAATCATCTGAGGACCTTGCCAAATTTATGCTACAAAGCAAGACCAAAACCTTACTTCCTTCACAAAGCTCTATTTATTCCTTCATTCCTTTTATTTCCCATTCCTCCTAAAAGTAAAGTTAATTAAATAAGAACCATCTATGTTCAGAAGATCATGTGATTAATGTAACATGGCTCCTGCTATCTAGTTGTTCACAGTATACAGGAACCACACAAATTAAAAAATCAAAATTATTACAAAGTCATATGTTCTGGAATAGATAGGTACAAAGTCATTTGGAAGAAACATGATAAAGTAATAAATTCTGTCAAGGTGAACAAGCTCTCACATAACATCAATATTATAAAAAGAATAATAATAGCAAACACTCAAGTAGTACTATAGTTGTAAGTTCTTTTATATAATAACTCATTTAATCTTCAGAACAATCCTGAGATAAGTACTACCATTATCCCCATGTTAAATGTGAGGAATGAGATGCAAAATGAGGTCAATTACTTGTTGCAGTTCTCAGTCTTGAATGGGGGAGCAAGGACCCATATCCAAGCAATCTTGATTCAGAACTTGTTCTCTTAATCAAAAAGTATTTACAAAGGAGGCACTATTTTAGCAGATAGTAAAGGGAAGGAAAAATCATTTCACAAAAAGAGAAGAAAGAAAGGGAAATGTGAAAAGAAGCTATGGAAATTGTTGGCAGGGCAGTCTTTAAGAGTTTGTCTGAAGGAATGGATATGTAATGGATACAAATACAGTGACAGTCTATCTCTTTTGTCCCCACTCTCCTTGCTTGGTTCTCTAGCCAACAAGTTGCATGCATTTGTTCGTCATGAGCTCACTTTGTTTTTCTTTGTTTATTTGTTCTTTAAATTTATTTATTTTAAATAATTTATTATTTTTGGCTGTGTTGGGTCTTCATTGTGGTGCATGGGCTTCTCATTCTGGTGGCTTCTCTTGCTGTGGGGCACAGGCTCTAGAGTGCGGGGGCTTCAGTCATGGCAGTGCATGGGCTCAGTAGTTGTGGCTCGTGGGCTCTAGAGCACAGGCTCAGTAGCTGTGGCACACGGGCTTAGTTGCTCCGCAGCATGTGGGATCTTCTCGAACCAGGGCTTGAACCCTTCTCCCCTGCATTGGCAGGCGGATTCTTAACCACTGCATCACCAGGGAAGCCCGAACTCACTTTGTTATTCTGAACAGGGTATGAATCACTGATGTAGACCCTCCTGGACACCTTTGGAATTCTACCATGACTGTTAGAGATTACAACAAAAACTTTTAGAAATACTAATGATTATTAGCAAAGTGAACATCTTATTAGGATAGTTTAATAATGTATATTTGTGAACAACTTAATGTTGACCCAGAAGGCTATATTGAATCTTAGATGGCAGGATGTAGCTCCAGGATCAGTATTATTTCATAAAATTCACTATTTGGGAGGCTAAAACAAGAGTCTGCTTATTACGTTTTGGATGACAGGAATTTGAATAGTTGACGGAATCTTGGATACCATGAGATTAGAATTGAAATGATTTTGACAAGTTAAAGAAATAATGAATGGGACCAATGCAGTAGTTTGGATTTATAAGATAAACAAAAATATGGAGAGTGACTAGCTAACAGAAATATTTTAGAAAGAAATCTGAGATTCAAGGACTAGCTAAAGGCCATTTTTGCTTTGTTTATATTAATTCAACAGGTTTATATTTTTGTTTGTATGAAGAGCACCATAATTTGATTATCTATTTGATGACCTGTGAAATGCATTTGAAATGTGTCTGGGATTACCTTATATCAGCAAATCAGTTTCTAGAAATAAAGTTATACAGATAACTTCATAAGTGTCATTTGTAGCAATCAGAACTACATTTTTTTTAAAAGTTAGGTATTAGGTATAAATAATTTTTGAAATCAATTATATCATTATGCTAAAGAGAATTTGTGAGGGATACAGGTAACTCCATTCTTAAAGAGCAGATTTTAACTTTTAATTTGAACTTTGGACTGCTTGCTTTGCTAGAATTAGTTTGCTTCTTGTGCTATCAAATGATTCATGTGATATTTCCAGCAGTGAAATCTGCAACGTATCCTACCCAGTGTGGTTACTTAGTTAAGTCCTCTGCAATCAAAGAACTCCCACTGAACTAGTGATTATCTGTACGATATATTCTAATGTACTGAGCAAATGTGTAAAGATCATGTGGATTGATTGTTCATTTTACTTACTTCTTAAAGGGAATGAGTAGAAAAATTACATAGTGTACAATTCATTGTATAAAATCTGCTTTTTGATAAAAACAGAATGTCTTAGAAGATTGTGGAATTTAGAAATGTAATTTGCATTACATTTTGGAACAGATTTTCTTATTTGGGAAAACATCTTTGAAATCAGAGGCTGAATCTAATTCTCTAAACAAATTTTCATTTACAGGCATTTTAGAATACATTAAAAACTGTGATCATTACATCTCTTTAAAAATCAACTGAAAAAAAAAGGGAATAAAACAATATATTGATTAACATGAATGTAACACTAAAGGACTTAACAATTAGTTTAAGTATATCTTCCAGATCGTAATTTTACTTGTCTCAGACTTGAGCACTGTTTTTGTAATAAAGATTACAAACTCTCAATAGATAAATGTTACCTTTGTGGAAATTTAGATCATTTATTTTGGAAAATATGAAATTTATTATATAATTCTGGCCTAGTTAAAAATATTAGGTGATAGAGTTTACTCTTGATAACTAAACAGTCATTTACAATCATGATATTGATTCATATATGTTCATATCTCTCTGTGTAATTATCTGACTATAAAAATATCAATGAGAGCTAATACTATAGATTCCAGGATCACCTTGCTTAAGCATTACTGTAGCATGGGTGATACTGTTCATGCCAAAACTCTATGGGCTTTTCTACTAGTGGAGTTGAGAAAATAATTTTGGTAATGGTTTTAAAAAATATAAAATTGATGATTTAATGACCTGCATATATGGAAATGTAAACCTCAACATTTATTCTTTGTGAAGAGAGAGGTGGAACAGGATAGATTAAAGCTGACTACTACTCAGATCCTTCTTTGAATTTTTTTTTTTTTTTTGGAATAGACATTTAAACAATATGGTGACAGCAGTATAGTCAGCAATGTGAATTTTGGTGATAATTCCCTTTTTCTGTTTCTGTCCACCTAATTATAACCTCCATCTTAAGAAGCTAAATAGTGAGAAGCAAAACTTTATTGAAATGCCACAGGATTAGACTATTTGAGTTTCATTTTCCTCAAAGGAATACAGCTAAATGAAGACATGGGAACTTTACTATTCAAATGTCTCTGATCACCTTCGGTCCATAGGTGTCTCAAGACTTCCTTTTTGAGACCTTTAAAATTTTTATGCCACTCACTATATTTTACATCACAATAATACCTACTGATAGAAGATCAGCTGGATTTTTCCCAATAATAGCAGTAAGTCTATATTTAAATTTCTTTGTATGTGTCAGGCATTGTTTTAAAAACATTACATGTATTAACTCTTGTAATGCCTACATTATTATCAGTCAGGTACTGTTATAATTACAATGAAGAAAATGAGACACAGAGAGATTAAGTAACTTGCCCAAGGACATACAGTAGTAGGAGAAGCCAGTATTCTAAGTTGGAAAGTATGACTCCCTTGTCTGGAATCTTACTCACTGTGCTCTCAGGCTAAAATTATGGGTATACATCCTATGAAATCAGAGCTTTCTCCAATACTTTGTGAATTCACAGTAATTATTTTTAATGCTCACTTCTGCTTATTTGCAAATATGCAATTGCTTATCCATACCACATCAACCAGTGTCTCTTACTTGATTTCCATAAGGGAAAAGACCCTGTTTATAACAAAAGATTTGTTATGGTAAAGGAGGGTCTAAACTTAGCAAAGACAAACACTACAAATGTGACATAAACATTCAGATTCTCAGAATTTTTTCTTTTTAGCTCCTTCACTCCAACACAATGTCCAGTGCCTGTTTCCCTCTACAGTCTCCAGCTTTGTAATATCAATCCTGGTTTTCTTGATCCTTCCCTATTGGGAGCACAGTGATCCTTCTTGTCTCATGCAAAGCACTCTCTTCCCAAGCTGTTTCTTTAATGGCCTCTGTTGTTGCCTCACCATCAGATGGTATCTTCTACCTCAATCTATCTAACTTGGCAGTATTTTCCCAGCAAGCACTTCACACCTTTAGAGAACTCTGGGAATAGCAATCAGGATGATTCAGTTTAAACAACTTTCTTTACCACTCATTAGGTGCTCATTATTTATGAGGCACTGTGTTTTATAACATTGCTTCTCACTCTATTTTTCCCACGAGGTAGGCTTTTATCATTCTCATTTTAGAGATGGAAATTAAGTTCCAAGAAGATTAATTCACTTTTCCAAGGTTTCAAAGAAATCAAGTGCAACAGTGCATGTCCCAGCTCTGATTCCAAAGTTCAGACTCTTTCCAATGGTGTCTTCTCATTTAGGTCATGATTATTTTTAAATTTGTTATTCAACCATAGTATTTTGTAATCAAATGCTTTGCATGCATACAGGTCCTCTTTTCCTCTGAAGGAGATCAACTTGGTAGCTGTTCGTTGAAAATGGAATGGATGGCCAATTTGCCTGCTAAATTATAATTATAATTGAGCCCTTATAGTTCTTAGTACCATTTTTAAAGTTATAGAAGTGTAACAGAAAGGATGTTTTGTTTTGTTAGAAATATAGAGCTCAGAAATATAAAAGTAAATATAGAGCTCAGAAATATAAAAGTAAATATACATGAAAAAGATAATTTATTTTCTGAATCACTTCCTTTTCTGAATTTCAAAAGGCATTATGAATGGGAATACAATCATTTTACCAAGAAATAAACATTGGAACAATATATTGTGAACATAAATATTTATTTTTAATAGCTATATGTAAGTGATAAATATAGTTGGTTGTGACCAAAGGTCAAATCAATCTAATGTAACTGAAGAATTTCTGAATATATGAATTTATGGTTGGAGTCAAATGTAAACTCTCCCTAGATAATTAGGAATTGAAGGTTATAACATTTGCCATTGAGAAAATCATTATTCTCTAGATATTCAATAAAGTCTGTGATACTGATGATTCAGAAACCAGGTATATGTCTACTGTGAAGTATTGATTTTGAACACAAAGAGGGCACATGTGTCATTTGTAAAATGTAACTTTTCGATACTAACGTTTTGCTTGATCTCTCATTTTTATAGGCATTTATTCCTGATGTTCTTATTTTTTAAAAAAGATCCATGATAGTAAAATAACGTTTGTAATATGTCTATAATTTTCTATATAACAATAAAGTTCCCTTTTGAATAATTAAAAAAATCCATAATTTGTAGTTATATTTTAGTGATACATAACGGAGATACCTATTTCCATAAAAGTTTAGATCCTGTTTAAGCCAGTAGATATTCTGAATATTTGTTACTCTTGTACTTCCACTCTAACAATATTTATGGCTATTTAGTTTACAATACTTTTAATCCATAAATTATTTTTTTTCCTAGACTTTGTCTTCCTAGGTCTTTTATTCTACAATATACTTTCCTTGCTAAGTCAGTTCCTTTCTAATTGAGTTCATCTTAATGTAATTCTATAAATCCTCCAAAACATACTCTCTTTCAAAATTATCAAACACCAATCATTTTAAGTCAAAACTGGGAGTTATCTGGGTTAAATTTGATACTAACTATTGGGAAGGGTAACTTTCCTGCCCAAGATCTGATTTTCTTGTCTTACAATAAATAACTACATGAAATGACCAGTTCTAAAGAAATAAAACTTACTAATCAAGATAGACTATTAAAATTTAGATAGAGCCCCTTAGAAAAAAAAAATACTAGATGCCTATTAATGATATTGAACATATACCTAATATGTAAATTTATAAATGGCAAATATTTAGGAATAGCCTTAGTTTCTTAACTATGTATTTTCCTTATTTTTTAGCCTTCTGTTTCTGTTCAGAGAAATAATCTGCAAAGCACAGGATATGATGTTAGGGGAATTTTGGTGAATGATTTCTTTTATAAAGTCATTATTTCATAGGATGAGAAGTAATTTTAAATATACTAAAGTTGATTTTTGTTTTTAAAAGTATAAATACAAGATACTCCAAATATAGTACTAGTGCAAAACTCATATTTAAATAAAATAGTTTGATTTACATTTTAGTTGTGACATCATAAGCTAACTTTATTATGAAAAATACACTATGAAATTATTTAATCCAGCTCTGATGAGAAATGGACAGTGTGATGTGAATTATAATTTACAGTCACTTGCATCAGGCAGTCCTGAATTCACATAAGGTTGTGTCATTTACTCCTGAGGAGATCTTTACTAAGTTACTTCTCTGTTCCTCAGTTCACTTATCTGTAAATAATAATAGATATTTCCACAAGGCAATTGTGGGAATTATATGAGGAAGTATATACATGGCACATGGCAATTATAATACTGAATCTGTAATTTTAACATAATTTTTTAAGATATTTTAAGATTGTCTTAAAGCCCAGATATTTTCTTTTTAAATCATTTTTATGAATACTTTCTAACATGTACTACCAATTTGTTTACTTGGTAAGCAAAATATGTTAAAATATCAAAAATTGGTCTTCCCTGGTGGCGCAGTGGTTGAGAGTCCGCCTGCCGATGCAGGGGACATGGATTCGTGCCCCGGTCCGGGAAGATCCCACATGCCGCGGAGCGGCTGGGCCCGTGAGCCATGGCCACTGGGCCTGCGCGCCCGGACCTGTGCTCCGCAACGGGAGAGGCCACAACAGTGAGAGGCCCGCGTACCGAAAAAAATAATAATAATAAAATAAAATAAAAATAAAAAAAATTCTTGACAGAATCATTACCAAGAATATTGATTCTTATTTTTTGTGCTCATATGCAGTAACAGAATAGAGAATTCTTAAAAGGAATGAATAATGCCCTTTTTGTTTAAATTATAAGCAGTGCTTTTTTTTTTTTTTTTTTTTTTGACTATATGACGTAGATTCTAGTCTGAAAGCCTCAGCTAATACCCCCAGCATGTGTTTAAAAGCATGGACATTCACTTAGTCAATGCACATCTGTTAGATTTCTGCTGTCTGTTGGAGAAACACAGGGTGATAAGATTCAGCTTCGTAATCAGATCTTTCCTTGATGTTCAGATGTCTTCATTCACTCCCTTATTGAAAACTATTAGGAAAACTACTGGAAAACATTCCAAAATAAATTGAAATGCATAGTTTTTAAAGCCATTGGGAAAATTATAGTCTGTAACATAAATCATGGTGTTAATTATAATTAATAGTTATAATAATCATTCATGCCTTTGCATAATGTTGTTTACGTAACTCATCTTTGATATATTATGTTAAACCTAGAAATAGACTGTCTTTAGATGAAAATTAATTAACAAGTATATTTCAGATGTACTCTAGTTTTTCTCTCTCTCTCTGTATTTCTCTGTATCTCTGTCTCTGTCTCTTTCTCTTCCTCTCTTTCAAGTATTAGAGGAAGCATCATTTTGCAGTTGATAGAATGAGCTCTGTAAAAAGAAACATCTTTTACTTAAGATTGTAACACACTATATAACCTCAGTGAGGTTGCAAGTTACTTAGTTGTGTAAGCTTGGATTTATTCATACAGGAATAAGAATAATCTTAATAGGACCTACCTCATGGGGAAGTTATGAGAATTATATAAAATATTACATGTAAAGAGCACATAATTCAGTGTATTTGTTTTTCTGTATCTCCTGCATGGAACTCTTCTTGCAGATACTCAAGGCACTTTATCAGAGAGAATTTTCTTAACCCCGTTTTAAATAGCATCCTCCACTTTCCCGCCTACCTTCATTACCTCTCAAATAACCTGGCCATACATTAGGAAAAGAGGTCAATGAATTTGACATCTTTCCTAACCAATTTTCTTTACAGGGTTATTCCTACTGACATAGTTTTCAAGATAAATGTTATTAAAGAGGAACCCCCTTTTCAAAACTTAGACAGAAATGTTGAATGCATACATCAGTGAAACCCTCAGTTCCTGGGAACAGAAACTTCAGTAGTCAATTTGGTATACTTAAGCATGCAATAGTCCTCTAATCTTTGTAAAAAAAATTTTTAATTAAAGCATTTGTCATGCCGTAATGTTGTCATTTATCAGCATAATGAATTTAAACTGAAGGCCACTCTTACTGTGAGAATGAACTGATTAACTAGACAGTCTGCACTGATAATAATTAGTCAGAAAAGTGCAGAAGTGCAAATCAATATCTTCGTGCTGAGACTTTCCTTGGGGAATGTAAACCATAACAAGGCTGTCAAGCTGCTGATAGATGGGGATGTTTGCTGATTTGTGTTGCTAATTTACTATCTGATAGTTTTAACTAATATACTGAATATATAAGAAATGAAAAAAGATCTTTCACTTAATAAACTGTATTGAAGCCTTAATTGGTAAACTAATCACAACATTTTTTTGAGGAGTGGGAAAGGAGTATCAGAATTATTGTAATTTTTTTGTTAATGTTTAACAAATAAGCATCACTTGCTATTTAGTGTTATAATTTCTATGGAAGTAGTTTTATTTCAAATTTTTGCATTTTAAGGGAAGATAATATTATAAAATAGGCAGGACCTGTATTTGACTAACAGAATTATAGTCATTCATATGGACACTCATACACCATGTTTCAGGAATAAATTACGTAGAAGAGAACTATCACTTATTATAATCCTTCCAAGTTTGATAACTTATTATTGAAAGAGTCCATTGCTGGTAGAATTTTCAGAACTCTCTTTCCTGAATTATATTCTAAGTTTTTCAGGAAACCAGTCACAGAACTTTGTGCAAAGCACAACTTTTGGACCTCAGTTTGTTTCTCTATAATACTTAAGAGGTTTCAGTTATCTATTGCTCATGACAAATTACTCCAAACTTTGTGGAGAGGATAGAAATGTTTATAGAATATGTAGGTCATGAATTTGGAAAAGGTAAAGCAGGATGACTTGTCTTCGCTCCATGATCTCTGGGGAGTCAGCAGAGGGTGATTGCAAATGCCCGGGTCTAGAATTATCTGCCCACTGTCCAATAGAGTAGCCACTATTTGTATTTAAATTTACATTAACTAAATATAATTAATAATTTAGTGCTTCAGTCACACTAGCCATATTTCAAATGTTCAATAGCCGCATGTGGCTAGTGACGACCCTGTTGGCCAGTGCATACATATAAAACATTTCCATCATCACAGAATGTTCTCTTGCACAGAACTAATGTAGAAGCATCTTCACTTATATGTCTAACATGTAGCCTGGGATGACTCAAAGGTTGGGAACAGCTGAGATTATTGACTAAAGTGTATAGATGAAAAATTTCTATTTAGGGTTCTTAGAGCATGGAAGCTGAGATCTGAGAGGGAGCATCTCAAGTGCATGCATTTGTACCAGACTGAAGCTGCATGGCCTTTTGGGACTTAACATCGTAAGTCACATAGGTCATCATGCCTTACTTTACTGGACAAATAATAAGCCCACCAGTAACAAGCCACTAGACTCAAGGTATGGGGAGACTTCTAAATGGGAGGTGTGTCAGATACTCTGAGGTCATGGTTTAGAACCATCACAGACTAAATCTTTGTATCACAAATGGTGCTTTGGAAAACTAGATATTTATAGACATGATGGGAAAGGTCTCAGTGATCAAATAAAGAAGATTTCATTTAAACAAAATTCAGCACTTAGGATTTTTATGGTATTTAGTGTGCTAGTGTTCAAAGTTAATTTCTAAGATGGCATTGTATGCTGTGGTTACCAACTGCATTTTATCAAGGCATATTTTATTTTTTAATATAAATTTATTTTATTTTTGGCTGCATTGGGTCTTCACTGTTTCACGCGAACTTTCTCTAGTTGTGAGTTGTGGCAAGCGGGGGCTACTCTTCATTGCGGTGCACAGGCTTCTCATTGTGGTGGTCTCTCATTGCGGAGCAAGGGCTCTAGGCGTGCAGGTTTTAGTAGTTGTGGCTCGTGGGCTCTAGGGTGCGGGCTCAGTAGTTGTGGCACACGGTCTTAGTTGTTCCACGGGGATGTGGGATCTTCCCGGACAAGGGCTCAAACCTGTGTCCCCTGCATTGGCAGGTGTATTCTAAACCACTGAGCCACCAGGGAAGCCCAAGGTGTATGTTAGTAAATCAGTACTTATTCACATCTGGTAACAAAGTTCTACAAAGGAAAATCTGGAAAATGCTGGGCTGAGTTTTCTTCAATTTTTTAAATCCTGTGATTTTATTATATTGCCCTTATTTCCTGAAAAAGCCTATCTTGTACATAAACTTTTGTTATTTGAATCCTATTTTATTAGACTGGATAGAGTAGTGAATTTCTTCTTCTCTTAAGAAAATTATTTTTGCCAAAAGTAAAATTATTTTATTCATTTTTTTCTGAGATCTAATAGGAATTACAAGTAACTATTGAGAGCTGTTACATGTTTTAATTTAAAAGTGTGAGTTTATTAGTAAAATCACACTGTAGACAGTTAAAATGACAATATTAACATGGGAATTGTACTAAATATAAAGCTATGTAGACAGAATGGCTTCAGTAAGAATATAGTCAAAGGAATTTTAGGCTTAAAGCAATAGGTAAGTGGATATTGCATGAAGAAATCATAAAAGCAGTTTGTCTTTAGAGCAAGGGAATGTAGGTAACTAACATCAATGTCATTTCTATTTGTACAACCAAAAGAAATAATTTGTTACAAATTAAACACACAATAGACTGATGATGAACTCTTCACTATCCCCAAAATGATTGTTCCACTAGTTTTTTTTTTTTTTTTTTTTTTAACATCTTTATTGGAGTATAATTGCTTTACAATGGTATGGTAGTTTCAGCTTCACAACAAAATGAATCAGTTATATATATACATATATTCCCATATCTCTTCCCGCTTGCGTCTCCCTCCCTCCCACCCTCCCTATCCCACCCCTCCAGGCGGTCACAAAGCACCGAGCTGATCTCCCTGTGCTATGCGGCTGCTTCCCACTAGCTATCTACCTTACGTTTGGTAGTGTATATATGTCCATGTCTCTTTATCGCTTTGTCACCGTTTACCCTTCCCCCTCCCCATAGCCTCAAGTCCATTCTCTAGTAAGTCTGTGTCTTTATTCCTGTTTCACCCCTAGGTTTTTCATGACATTTTTTTTTTAATTCCATATATATGTGTTAGCATACGGTATTTGTCTCTCTCTTTCTGACTTACTTCACTCTGTATGACAGACTCTAGGTCTATCCACCTCATTACAAATAGCTCAATTTCGTCTCTTTTTATGGCTGAGTTCCACTAGTTTTTAAACTTTGAAATCGAATATCATTTGTTAGGTTCATGCACTATTTGTCAGCATTACTGTAATTATAACAAAGTCAAGTTTGGGGTTGATAGTATCATAGCCATATGCAAGATCCTTTTCATATAAACATGTCTATTCTTATATACCTACGGTGTCCAGAGGTAAGACTGACATGTAATAAGTCATGTATTAGATATAAACAGATAACTTTCTTTTTTTTCACACACACACACTGTATTTTATTTTTACAAGAAATAAACTGACACCAAGCATTGTAAATGGATGACCACAACAAAAGCAAGAATGATTGCAATTACCAAACACGAAACACACTCATACTATGTCATAATATTGACATTCAGTACAGTAATCCTCCACTGTAACAACTCCTTTACTTTGCAGTGAAAATTGATTTGTATATTTTTTGCCTGTGAGTCCTCGTGGGATTTTTTTTTTATTCAAACAGAAAGTCACAAAAATTATAGTCATCCTCGTCAGTTCACTCAGTCCCATGTAATTAATTTTATTTTCATCTTGATCTTTTGTTAGCACTTTTATAAATTCATCAGTTTTCCATTAGAGTACTGAAAATGCTTATTCATTCAGTTCAGCAGTATAGTCAGTTACCAGAAACCTGTACTTGTCAGAGTCTTTTCCATGAATTCCTTGAAGATTAAACCCTTTTATAGGAACATTTTTGCAAAAGCATCAAAGTACACCCAGAACTGTCTGTAAATGACAAAAGACTTTAAAATGGCCATGGTTAAAGAGTTGATGAAAGTTCATAATAATGCAATTGACAAGGAAATTTAGTTATTTCTCAGATATGCATTATAAAGTAATAACTAGAATTATGACATCTAACATTATAAAAGAGCATATAAGATTTTTAGAAATTTCATGTAATGTCTGAAACATTTATATTAACATATTTCCATACAAATAACCCAAAGAAAGTTTAGTATTAGTTGTTTTTTGTTTGTTTTTTATTCTTTTATACTGCACGTTCTTATTAGTCATCAATTTTATACACATCAGTGTATACATGTCAATCACAATCGCCCAATTCAGCACACCATCATCCCCACCCCACTGCGGTTTTCCCCCCTTGGCATCCATACGTTTGTTCTCTATATCTGTGTCTCAACTTCTGCCCTGCAAACCAGTTCATCTGTACCATTTTTCTAGGTTCCACATACATGCGTTAATATACAATATTTGTTTTTCTCTTTCTGACTTACTTCACTCTGTATGACAGTCTTTAGATCCAACCACGTCTCAACAAATGACTCAATTTCGTTCCTTTTTATGGCTGAGTACTATTCCATTGTATATATGTACGACAACTTCTTTATCCATTTGTCTGCCAATGGGCATTTAGGTTGCTTCCATGACCTGGCTATTGTAAATGTGCTGCAATGAACATTTGGGTGCATATGTCTTTTTGAATTATGGTTTTCTCTGGGTATATGTCCAGCAGTGGGATTGCTGGATCATATGGTAATTCTATATCTAGTTTTTTAAGGAACGTCAATACTGTTGTCCATAGTGGCTGTATCAGTTTACATTCCCACCAACAGTGCAAGAGGGTGCCCTTTTCTCCACACCCTCTCCAGCATTTGTTGTTTGTAGATTTTCTGATGATGCCCATTCTAACTGGTGTAAGGTGATACCTCTTTGTAGTTTTGATTTGCATTTCTCTAACAGTTAGTGACGTTGAGCAGCTTTTCATGTGCTTCTTGGCCATCTGTATGTCTTCTTTGGAGAAATGTCTATTTAGGTCTTCTGCCCATTTTTGGATAGGTTGTTTGTTTCTTTAATATTGAGGTGCATGATCTGTTTATATATTTTTGCGATTAATCATTTGTCCATTGATTCATTTGCAAATATTTTCTCCCATTCTAAGAGTTGTCTTTTCGTCTTGTTTATGGTTTCCTTTGCTGTGCAAATGCTTTGAAGTTTCATTAGGTCCCATTTGTTTATTTTTGTTTTTATTTCCATTACTCTAGGAGGTGGATCAAAAAAGATCTTGCTGTGATTTTTGTCAAAGAATGTTCTACCTATGTTTTCCTCTAAGAGTTTTAGAGTGTCCAGTCTTATATTTAGGTCTTGAATCCATTTTGAGTTTATTTTTGTGTATGGTGTTAGGGAGTGTTCTAATTTCATTCTTTTACATGTTAGCTGTCCAGTTTTCCCAGCACCACCTACTGAAGAGACTGTCCTTTCTTCATTATGTAACTTTGCCTCCTTCATCATAGATTAGTTTATGATAGGTGTATGGGTTTATCTCTGGGCTTTCTATCTTGTTCCACTGATCTATGTTTCTGTTTTTGTGCCAGTACCATATTGTCTTGATTACTGTAGCTTTGTAGTATAGTCTGAAGTCAGGGAGACTGATTGCTCCAGCTCCATTTTTTTCCTTCAAGACTGCTTTGGCTATTTGCAGTCTTTTGTGTCTCCATACAAATTTTAAGATGATTTGTTCTAGCTCTGTAAAAAATGCCATTGATAATTTGAAAGGGATTGCATTGAATCTGTAGATTGCTTTGGGTAGTATAGTCATTTTCACAATATTGATTCTTCCAATCCAAGAACATGGTATATCTCTCCATCTGTTGGTATCATCTTTAATTCCTTTCATCAGTGTCTTATAGTTTTCTGCATACAGGTCTTTTGTCTCCCTAGGTAGGTTTATTCCTAGGTATTTTATTCTTTTTGTTGCAATGGTGAATGGGAGTGTTTCCATAATTTCTCTTTCAGATTTTTCATCATTAGTGTATAGGAATGCAAGAGATTTCTGTGCATTAATTTTGTATCCTGCAACTTTACCAAATTTATTAATTAGCTCTAGTAGTTTTCTGGTGGCATTTTTAGGATTCTCTATGTATATTATCATGTCATCTGCAAACAGTGAGTGTTTTACTTCTTCTTTTCCAATTTGTATTCCTTTTATTTCTTTTTCTTTTCTGATTGCCGTGGCTAGGACTTCCAAAACTATGTTGAATAATAGTGGTGAGAGTGGACATCCTTGTCTGGTTCCTGATCTTAGACGAAATGCTTTCAGGTTTTCACCATTGAGAATGAAGTTTGCTGTGGGTTTGTCATATATGGCCTTTATTATGTTGAGGTAGGTTCCCTCTATGACCACTTTCTGGAGAGTTTTTTTATCATAAATGGGTGTTGAATTTTATCAAAAGCTTTTTCTTCATCTACTGAGATGATCATATGGTTTTTATTCTTCCATTTGTCAATATGCTGTATCACGTAGATTGATTTGTGTATATTGAAGAATACTTGCATCCCTGGGATAAATCCAACTTTATCATGGTGTATGATCCTTTTAATGTGTTGTCGGATTCTTTTTTTTTTTTAACATCTTTATTGGAGTATAATTTCTTTACAATGGTGTGTTAGTTTCTGCTTTATAACAAAGTGAATCAGTTATACATATACATATGTTCCCATATCTCTTCCTTCTTGTGTCTCCCTCCCTCCCACCCTGCCTATCCCACCCCTCTAGGTGGTCACAAACCACCAAGCTGATCTGATCTCCCTGTGCTATACAGCTGCTTCCCACTAGCTATCTGTTGTACGATTGGTAATGTATATATGTCCATGACACTCTCTCACTTTGTCACAGCCCACCCTTCCTCCTCCCCATGTGCTCAAGTCCATGTTCTAGTACGTATGTGTCTTTATTCCTGTCTCCCCCTAGGTTCTTCATGACATTTTTTTTCTTAGATTCCATATATATGTGTTAGCATACGGCATTTGTTTTTCTCCTTCTGACTTACTTCACTCTGTATAACAGACTCTAGATCCATCCACCTCACTACAAATAACTCAATTTCATTTCTTTTAATGGCTGAGTAATATTCCATTGTATATATGTGCCACATCTTTTCCATTCATCTGTTGATGGACACTTAGGTTGCTTCCATGTCCTGGCTATTGTAAATAGAGCTGCAATGAACATTTTGGTACATGACTCTTTTTGAATTATGGTTTTCTCAGGGTATATGCCCAGTAGTGGAGTTACTGGGTCATATGGTAGTTCTATGTGTAGTTTTTTAAGGAACCTCCATACTGTTCTCCATAGTGGCTATATCAATTTACATTCCCACAAACAGTGCAAGAAGGTTCCCTCTTCTCCACACCCTCTCCGGCATTTATTCTTTCTAGATTTTTTGATGATGGCCATTTTGACTGGTGTGAGATGATATCTCATTGTAGTTTGGATTTGCATTTCTCTAATGCTTAATGATGTTGAGCATTCTTTCATGTGTTTGTTGGCAATCTGCATAACTTCTTTGGAGAAATGTCTATTTAGGTCTTCTGTCCATTTTTGGATTGGGGAGTTTGTTTTTTTGATATTGAGCTGCATGAGCTGCTTGTAAATATTGGAGATTAATCCTTTGTCAGTTGCTTCATTTGCAAATATTTTCTCCCATTCTGAGGGTTGTCTTTTGGTCTTGTTTGTGGTTTCCTTTGCTATGCAAAAGCTTTGAAGTTTCATTAGCTCCCATTTGTTTATTTTTGTGTTTACTTCCATTACTCTAGGAGGTGGGTCAAAAAGAATCTTGCTGTGATTTATGTCATAGAGTGTTCTGCCTATGTTTTCCCCTAAGAGTTTGATAGTTTCTGGCCTTACATTTAGGTCTTTAATCCATTTTGAGTTTATTTTTGTGTATGGTGTTAGGGAGTGTTCTAATATCATTCTTTTACATGTACCTGCCCAGTTTCCCAGCACCACTTATTGAAGAGGCTGTCTTTTCTCCACTGTATTTTCTTGCCTCCTTTATCAAAGATAAGGTGAACATATGTGCGTTGATTTATCTCTCGGCTTTCCTGTTCCATTGATCTATATTTCTGTTTTTGTGCCAGTACCATACTGTCTTGATTACTGTAGCTTTGTAGTATAGTCTGAAGTCAGGGAGCCTGATTCCTCCTGCTCCATTTTTCTTTTATTTCTTTTTTCTTTGTCTTTTTTTTTTTTTTTTGTGGTATGTAGGCCTATCACTGTTGTGGCCTCTCCCATTGCAGAGCACATGCTCTGGATGCACAGGCTCAGCAGCCATGGCTCACGGGACCAGCCGCTCCGCAGCATGTGGGATCTTCCCAGACCAGGACACAAACCCATGTCCCCTGCATCAGCATGCGGACTCTCAACCATGGCGCCACCAGGGAAGCCATTAGGTCTCAAGATTCCTTTGGCTATCGGGGTCTTTTGTGTTTCCATACAAATTGTGAAATTTTTGTTCTAGTTCTGTGAAAAATGCCATTGGTAGTTTGATAGGGATTGCATTGAATCTGTAGATTGCTTTGGGTAGTAGAGTCATTTTCACAGTGTTGATTCTTCCAGTTGAAGAACATGTTATATCTCTCCATCTATTTGTATCATCTTTAATTTCTTTCATCAGTGTCTTATAATTTTCTGCATACAGGTCTTTTGTCTCCTTAGGTAGGTTTATTCCTAGATATTTTATTTTTTTTGTTGCAGTGGTAAATGGCAGTGTTTTCTTAATTTCACTTTCAGATTTTTCATCATTAGTGTATAAGAATGCCAGAGATTTATGTGCATTAATTTTGTATCCTGCTACTTTACCAAATTCATTGATTAGCTCTTGTTGTTTTCTGGTAGCATCTTTAGGATTCTCTATGTATAGTATCATGTCATCTTCAGTGTGTTGTTGGATTCTGTTTTCTAGTATTATACTGAGGATTTTTGCATCTATATTCATCAGTGATATTGGTCTGTAATTTTCTTTTTTTGTAGTATCTTTGTCTGGTTTTGGTGTCAGGGTGATAGTGGCCTCATAGAATGAGTTTGGGAGTGTTCCTTCCTCTTCAATTTTTTGGAAGAGTTTGAGAAGGATGGGTGTTAGCTCTTCTCTAAATGTTTAATAGAATTCATCTGTGAAGCCATCTGGTCCTGGACTTCTGTTTGTTTGAAGATTTTTAATCACAGTTGCAATTTCATTACTTGTGATTGGTCTGTTAATATTTTCTGTTTTGTCCTGGTTCTGTCTTGGAAGGTTATACCTTTCTAAGAATTTGTCCATTTCTTCCAGGTTGTCCACTTTATTGGCATACAGTTGCTTGTAGTAGTCTCTTATGATGCTTTGTATTTCTGCAGTGTCTGTTGTGACTTCTCCTTCTTCATTTCTAATTTTATTGATTTGAGTCTCCTCCCTCTTTTCTTGATGAGTCTGGCTAATGGTTTATCAATTTTGTTTATCTTCTCAAAGAACCAGGTTTTAGTTTTATTGATCTTTGCTATTGTTTTCTTTGTTTCTATTTCATTTATTTCTGCTCTGATCTTTATGATTTCTTTCCTTCTGCTAACTTTGGGTTTTGTTTTTTCTTCTTCCTCTAGTTCCTTTAGGTGTAAGGTTAGATTGTTTACTTGAGATTTTTCTTGTTTCTTGATTTAGGCTTGTATAGCTATAATCTTTCCTCTTAGAACTGCTTTTGCTGCATCCCATAGGTTTTGGATTGTTGTGTTTTCATTGTCATTTGTCTCTAGGTATTTTTTGATTTCCTCTTTGATTTCTTTAGTGATCTCTTGGTTATTTAGTAACGTATTGTTTAATATCTATGTGTTTCTGTGGTTTTTTTTTCATTTTTTTCCGTGTAATTCATTTCTAATCTCATAGTGTTGTGGTCAGAAAAGATGCTTGATATGATTTCAATTTTCTTAAATTTACTGAGGCTTGATTTGTGACCCAAGATGTGATCTATCCTGGAGAATTTTCCATTCACACTTGAGAAGAAAGTGTAATCTTCTGTTTTGGGATGGAATGTCCTATAAATATCAATTAAATCTATCTGGTCTGTTGTATCATTTAAAGCTTCTGTTTCCTTATTTATTTTCATCTTGGATGATCTGTCCATTGGTGTAAATGAAGTGTTGAAGTCCCCCACTATTATTGTGTTATTGTTGAGTTCCTCTTTTATAGCTTTTAGCAGTTGCCTTATGTTTTGAGGTGCTGCTATGTTGGGTGCATATATATTTATAATTGTTATATCTTCTTCTTGGATTGATCCTTTGATCATTATGTAGTCTCTGTCCTTGTTTCTTGTAACATTCTTTATTTTAAAGTCTATTTTACCTCATATGAGTATAGCTACTCCAACATTCTTTTGATTTCCATTTGCATGGAATATCTTTTTCCATCCCCTCACTTTCAGTCTGTATGTGTCCCTAGGTCTGAAGTGGGTTTCTTGTAGACAGCATATATATGGGTCTTGTTTTTGTATCCCTTCAGCAAGCCTGTGTCTTTTGGTTGGAGCATTTAGTCCATTCACGTTTAAGGTAATTATCGATATGTATGTTCCTGTGACCATTTTCTTAATTGTTTTGGGTTTGTTTTTGTAGGTCTTTTCTTTCTCTTGTGTTTTCCACTTAGAGAAGTTCCTTTAGCATTTGTTGTAGAGCTGGTTTGGTGGTGCTGAATTCTCTTAGCTTTCGCTTGTCAGTAAAGCTTTTGATTTCTCCATCGAATCTGAATGAGATCCTTGCTGGGTAGAGTAGTCTTGGTACTAGATTCTTCCCTTTTATCACTTTAAGTATATCCTGCCACTCCCTTCTGGCTTGTTGAGTTTCTACTGAGAAATCAGCTGTTAACCTTATGGGAGTTCCCTTCTATGTTATTTGTCATTTTTCCCTTGCTGCTTTCAATAATTTTTCTTTGTCTTTAATTTTTGCCAATTTGATTTCTATGTGTCTCGGCATGTTTCTCCTTGGGTTTATCCTGTATGGGACTTGCTGAGCTTCCTGGACTTAGGTGGCTATTTCCTTTCCCATGTTAGGGAAGTTTTTGACTGTAATCTCTTCAAATATTTTCTCAGGTCCTTTCTCTCTCACTTCTCCTTCTGGGACCCCTATAATGTGAATGTTGTTGTGTTTCATGTTGTCCCAGAGGTCTCTTAGGGTGTCTTCATTTCTTTTTATTCTTTTTTCTTTATTCTGTTGAGCAGCAGTGAATTCCACCATTCTGTCTTCCAGGTCACTTATCTCTTCTTCTGCTATTGATTCCTTCTAGTGTAGTTTTCATTTCAGTTATTGTATCGTTCATCTCTGTTTGATTGTTCTTTAATTCTTCTAGGTCTTTGTTAAAATTTCTTGCATCTTCTCGATCATTGCCTCCATTCTTTTACCGAGGTCCTGGATCATCTTCACTATCATTAATCTGAATTCTTTTTCTGGAAGGGTGCCTATCTCCACTTCATTTAGTTATTTTTCTGGGGGTTTATCTTGTTCCTTCATCTGGTATATAGCCCTCTGCCTTTTCATCTTTTCTATCTTTCTGTGAATGTGGTTCTTGTCCCACACACTGCAGGATTGTAGTTCTTCTTGCTTCTGCTCATAGGTTTCTAAATAGTTTAGTTTACCTGAATATAAAGTATCAACTAGTATTTTCTTCCCATAGAATCCATATATAACTCAGAATAGGATTGCTTAAATTAATTTCAATTTATAAAAACGTATTTACAAAATGCCAAGATTGTCTTGGTACTATAAGTAAATTCACTATATAACACTATTGTTATAAATGAGAAATTAGATATAAAACATTGTATAATGTGGCAATTATAATTAGTATTAATTTTTGAGAACATAGAAAATATTAAAAACATGCCCATAAATGTTTATTATCTATGTCAAGAAGTCCAAGCTATACAAATTCTGTTTGCTTAGAGATGATGTTTTGTAATTATTTTATGGCCCTGGCAACAGTGGTTACTCATCCATTCAATAAAAAGTTGTTGAAAACCTACTGCCAAATGCATATCTGAATGTCACCCTAATAGTATGAGAAAATACATAGTTGGGCAACTTCAATCCAGTGTGATGAGGGCTGTATTAGAGGTAAGCAGGAGTGCTGTGTATGAGGAAGGAGGACCTCATGTGTGGAGAAGGCAAGGCTTTTCTGAAGAGAGAGTGCCATCTCCAGTCCTGACATTTGTGTTTATGTGCACTTGTGAATTCAGGTGGTCATTATGACTGGATTCCTTCTCTGTAATGACAGGCATAGTTTCTTTATGTGGTAGATTTGTGGAACTACAAGTTATTTACAATTTTGTATTATTAGGAAATAATTATCTACTGAGAAGATTTATAATATAAGATTAAAACATATTTAAAAAAATGTCACCAAAGTATGCCATTATATGAGCAATATACTTAATTTCTGAATTAACCACATTTATTGGTGCTTGGAATATTTCATTTTCATCTATCCTTGCTCCCTGTAATATAATATACCTGGATTCTTTCTCACAGGAAGGTGATTTAATAGTTCATACTAACTAGAGATGTGATTATGAGTAGAAGTATTTTTTTGTGAATTAAGTCCATGAGCGTCTTCATAATTCCTAACATGAAACTTTTAGTTAAGGATTTTTGTACACTGCCTAATTTATCACCATGTCAGATCCATGTGTATTTTTTGTTGTAAGAACAAAAACAACAACAAAATGATCTAATCATATGGAAAGACTGAGTCAGTTTTGCAAACGTTTTATAAAAATCAACAGGACAAAAATATATCTGGCTCCATAAATACTGAATTTGTCTTCATTGATTCTTGTGAATTACACCTTGGTTCTACAATATGCCCACCCTGTCTTCTGCTCCCCAATTAAATTACCAGAAAAGAATCTGAACATTTGACTGCAATTAATAGCTTTAGAATTTTTATACGTCATTGATTTTTCCAGTGTGATCAGAAAGATGCAAGGTTTATTCCTCTCCATCAGAATTATTCTTATTTCCATGCCTTAGGCTATGCCTATTTACCATGAATTCCCTCCAACCCTTCCTTCTACCCACCACTCCACTGCCTTCCTGATTGACTACCTCAATTGGCTTGTCTTATATAGTCTTCTCTGTCTGTTCCATGATAGTACTGAGTCTCCATCATATACCTGACATATAGCATGGCCTATCTTTTAAAGGCTCTTTCCTTTGTACATTTTTTTTTCTATGGTGACTTCCTAAGTCTTACTCACATTAAAATGTTTTACATTTCAGGAAGTGGGGATATTTTTTGTTTCTTTTTATCTAACTAATGGCCAGTCATCTTTCTCTATCTTATATTCACTGATATTTTATATTCATTGATATCTTATATTCATTGTTGTGTGAATGGAAAGATTTAAAAATTCTTATTTGATCTTTCCTAATTTTATATTTATCACATTCCATACAGTTTTCATGTGAACACTGACTATTTTGATTATCACCTTCTTTTTTTTTCTATTTGCTTAGATAGAAAAGTTTATGAACAATTAAGTGCTCATAATTTAAGTGATAATGAAAGGTGAATGTTTAGTAGTGATCTGGATTATAAGAATCTCTTCAGAAATTGAACATTTGTATCTTTAGAGCTTAATCTTCGCTTCAATTGTTGTTGGATTTTTGATAAATTTGGTGTCCAGCTGCCCACCACCAAGCTTGGCTTCCTGAGATAAGTTCCAGCCAAATGTGTTAATTTGGTCTTGTCCGTTTTAGGCACCTAACCTATGAGCCATCTGCCACCCTGGGTATAAGTACTGAGAAGAAGATTATTTCAAAGCACAACATGACAAAAGGCGAATATGGCTTAGGAATTATTTGGGCAAAAAAATGTTAATTTAATAAAGTAAAAAATATTGTTTGAAAAAAAAAATACTCTGTGACCCTGCTGCAAAAGTCAAACATGAAGTTATTGTTTGTTGTATACAAGCCAAACCCACTAAATATTAATACTGTATAAAAGCATATTATTATAATGTTATATATATACATATATATTGTTTTAATGAGATGAGTGGCTCTCTCTTACACTAGTGCTTTTAATAACTCTTTAATGTCTGCCTTAGTAGAAGACAGCTGGATTCTCATTTTGATTCTGCATTTAGTCTGTAACAATATTATATTTGGTTGACTATAGAAAGAAAATCTTGCCTTATCAAATATAGAGTTGAAAAAGAATGAGTACATTAATAGTGTTTTCAGAAAATTTTGATATTCTTCTTTTATATTCCATCAAAACTCAACAAGTGGTATTTTTGAAATGATTAATTACAATATGAAATCTCAAACCATATCAATGAACTTTTTCTGCTCTATTACATAAAAATTCATTGTTTTATCCTGCACTTTGAATACATCTTTACCCATGCTTGAATTTCTAAGGTCATGTATTGGTCAATTAGAAAATATTGGTTCACTGAGTTATGCACTTATTCCACAATGACATTAGAAAATATCAGAAAAATAATTATATTTGTGACTATTGCCACTAATATCATCTGAACAATACTATATGAACTAGAAAGCTCTCAAGATTATGATAGCAGAATCAAGATGTCAGAAATTTTAATTTTTGCTGGTTTTCATCTTTATAACAAAAACTGTTGTAAAAGACAGTGCTTTGTCTCCAACCGAATGCCTGCCAAAAACCTAACTCTGTATAACCATGATTTGTCCATCAGTTATTCCTTTAAGTAAAAATGATGCTTCATGAAAAATGTGACTAATTCAGCTTGATTCTCAATCACCCAAGTACTTTTTTTTGAGACAATCACTGTAATTTGAAATTCAACAAAAGTATAACACTTTATGCATACCTCCCATTTCATCTTCTAGAATATTAAAAATGTTTACTTAAGGTTTTAGTATTCTTTTCAACCCAGTGGCACATACCATGCCTCTGAGTTGATTATTGCTAAAATTTCAGGGGTTTTACCCACTATTGCTTTTGCAAGATATTTGCAAATGTCAGCATAGTGAAAAAGGCAAACAATGTCTCATTATTATTATGAAACTACTTTATACTGATGGAATAAGTGAGACTTGGGGACTCCCAGGGGTCTGTAGACCACAGTTTGAGAACTGCTGCACTAAAGAATAAAAATTAAACTTTTCTGTTACTGTTGGAATGTATTCCAGAGTCTAGTTCATTCCTTCATCACCTAAACTTTATTATATAAAAGTGAATCATGGGCCTAAAAGACCAAATGCAATTCAGTGAGTATTATATTTCCGTGGTTTCATTAGTACAAGGAAATGTGCTAACATAATAATTGTTATTATTATATTCATGGCTACCATTTACTGAGTACACAGTATGTGTCTGACACATAGATCTTGGTACTATAAAGTACATTGATTCCTTACAATAATCTATCAAGTCAGTACTACCATTGTCCTTCTTTTATAGATAAGGAAACTGAGGCAAAAGATTAAGACTTTGCCTTTAACTTCAATCTATACTTTCAATATTTACTTAGAAAAGTGATAGGAGAAAAAGGAGTCAAATGAGAAGAAAAAGATTCATAAATCTCTGTTGGTATTGAAGAGGTATATCTCTTCAAACTAGCCAGAAAATAAAAATACCCAGTTACTCTGAAATAAGTGCATCTTTTTTTTCCCATTTGATTTTACATCTTCACAAAATAAATGGAAAGGTAAAGTTTTCAAAAACTTTAGAAATGACTGTATCAATAACTGTGTTGTGGAGGAAGAGGTGACAAGCACTTAACTGGTTTTTGGGGTTTTTTTTGGTTTGTTTTTGCTAATGGATATTTTTAACTGGTGAATCACCCATTGTTTTTAAAATTCTGGCAATATACTTTATCAAAGTAAGGCAGAACTTGACTGCTTAATTTTGTGTCTTGTAATCATACATATCAAATTATTTTCTAGTGGCATTGAATATAAAATAGCTAGCACTTTGTTAGAACACATAAACATTTAAAATAGCCTAACTAAAGAAGCACTTTAAATCATTCCATAATTGACAAAAGAAAATAATGATACATTTCTCTTTGAAACTAGATTGCCTCAGGAGACTGGTATAGACTGTAATGAAAAAATGTTTTCTCATTACTTAATTAAGCCGTGTTTTTATAGGTGATGCTCTTTAACTAATTATAATCTACTTTATTGTAATATCCCTATCATTGAAAAGATACCAGTACTTATCTTTCTAAAAGAGCCTTATTAGGAATTCTGTTCTAGATATTCAAGTCCTTCTACATAAAAATTATATAGGAAGAAAAAAATATCTGCAGATTTCTGTGGAGAGCTGAAAATATGTAACTCTAGTTCATTATTTGAGTGAATAAATTTAATGTAAAATAAAACAAAATTCCATTTCTATTCAGAGAGTTAATAACAAAATCTTATCACAATGTAGCAGAAATATGTTGACATAAAACTAAAGGTAGGGGCTTCCCTAGTGGTGCAGTGGTTAAGAATCTGCCTGCCAATGCAGGAGACAATGGTTTGAGCCCTGGTCTGGGAAGATCCCACATGCCTCAGAGCAGCTAAGGCCCTGCACCACAATGACTGAGCCTGTGCTGTAGAGCCCACGAGCCACAACTACTGAGACCGCATGCCTAGAGCCCGTGCTCTGCAACAAGAGAAGCCACTGCAATGAGAAGTGGTGGAAGAGTAGCCCCCGCAACTAAAGAAAGCCTGCACGCAGCAACGCAGATGCAAGGTAGCCAAAAATAAACAAAACAAAACAAAAAACCCTAAAGGTATACTTGTTCTGGTTTACCTGTATTTTTACATCTAAAATTACATGAACTAATATTTGACATTTATATCAGTATTTCATAGTTTGCCAAGTTCTCTATGTATATAATTATCTCCATTCCATTCTATTACTGCTAAATATACTACATTCTTTAGTGTAGAATATATTCCCAGGTGAAGGATCTCTAATTTACAGATGAAAAACAGTAGAGATATAAACTTTTCCCCAGATCATGCAAAATTAGTCTTACAATCAAATGGAATTATGTCCAGTTCCTTATAGTTCTCTTTTTTGACTGTATTGAATCTCCACATTTATTCAACAGTATCAATAAAATTATTGAAAAGTATTTTTATAAGGGGGATTGTTCAATTTGCTCCCTTAAGTATATTAAATCATTAGGATAAATATTTTTCTGAAATATATGCGTATGTAAATTATTGGTTAAAAAGTTATTAGCTATGTTTTCCAATAAATTGTTTTTTTAATCCAAGAGATTTAATTGACAGTCATTCAATAAATATTTTTTAAGAGATGCCCATAGACAGACACTGAGCAGGACAGCATATCCAATCCATTATATATCAACATTTTCTCAACAATCAACTTTCCCAAAGTATAAAATTAATATTTTGTTGAACTTGGACTCCAGATATTTGGAAAATATTGTTAAAGTGCTATACATAGTATATCAGTTTAATATAAATGGATTCTTAATAAGCATAGTTTACCAATAATTTGGTTTTATGAAAATGTGTTTACTGTTTCTGATTGTTTTATCCACAAAAGCTCTTCTAAATCTTAAATCACCAGCTTATCTGTTCTCAATTTTTTCTGTCTCAAAAAATGACTTCAATTTTTGTTTTAATTAGAAGATCAAAGACCTCCCTGTGAGAGCACATACAATACCCTCAGCCTCTTTACTATATGTTCTATCTCTGTCCTAGCCCCCACTTTTTTTGAATTATCTCATTCCAAATAGTTCATAGGCAGAGTATATGTCCATTTTTACACCTATCTAATTCGTATCTCCTTAAGTACTTTGAAATGGCTGAGGGCATCATACATAATCAGAAAAAAGGGCTAATAAGATACATCTTTTTGAGATCTTGAAGCAATTAAAAGGCAAACTCAGAACCATTTTTTTAAAGTTTTTTGCACTGAGAACAAAATAAAGATAAGTCACTTTAAAACACCAGCTATAGTATTATGCCCTTGTGAATGAAAATGAAAATGAGATATAATGTCATAAAATGTAACATGAATGATTCTCCTCTTCTTTTTTAATGATGGTCTCAACTGTGAGGATCCAGCCTCTTTGGTCTCTAACTCATTGCTCATACCTGTGTACTAAAAAAAACAATCAACTTGTAGAGTGAGAACAAAATAAAATGTTAAGGTTAGTTCATTGGAAGACATGGTCATTAAATAAGGTCAAGATTGTAAATGTAGAAAGATAGCAAGTCATATAAATAGCAGCATCAAATTATGAGGCACTTTAACACCCCATACAGAATTAGTATCATGGGGTACTTGTGTTCAATGAAGTTTAGGACACTGCTATTTCTTGAATAGTCAGTGTTCCTATTGGTTCAAATAGAAACCAACATTTCATAAATGTTGAAATTACTTGTGTTTTCTTCTTACATTATGCCAATTTTTCAGAAATATGTTTGTGCCAAAACTCAAGTATAATCATCTGGTAA
Organism: Leucopleurus acutus; assembly: GCF_964270905.1. Lineage (NCBI taxonomy): Eukaryota > Metazoa > Chordata > Mammalia > Artiodactyla > Delphinidae > Leucopleurus > Leucopleurus acutus. The sequence goes on from NC_139143.1 coordinate 131,105,390, forward strand.
CAATGTGTATTTGATGTTTTTAAAAATAGCATTTCCCATACACACTCACAAAATTGCCTGACCTTCCTCCTGCACAGAATTAATCATGCCATCTGTGTTCACATTGTATTTAATCATACTTCTGGTCTAACATTTCTCACATCACATTGCATTAGAGTTAGCTGTATGTCTCTTTGTTTTTCCCATTAAACCATGTGCCCACGAGAATAGAGATATCTCATTTGTCTCTGTATCTCTACCAGCTGTGGCATCATGTCTAGCACATAGTAGACATTCAGTAGGATAGTATCTGCATTTTTTTGGAAAGCAATCCAGTAAATGAATGGAACTATTTTTTTTTTTAGTTAACAAAAGTCACCTGTTGCATATCACTCTTGAGGATGAAAGTTTGTTTAAAAAAATAACAAAGGATTGTAAGTGTAAAGATTAGAAGATTAACAAAATTCAAGTTTTGATATCAGTTTAATAGAAATATAACTAGGCTTGAACCTGCACGTCTAATATTTGTCCAGTGTTATCTTCAAGGCAACATTTAAATAGATGAATGTCAGAAAGTCAGTCCCTCATGCTTCTGGCTCTTAGAGTCTTGCTGTGTCAACCCAATCGGGTTTTCTAATACCTGGAAATTCAAGTAGGTAGTGACTTAGAGCGAGGAGACCTTCCAATATCAATATGTGGGTTGGGTGAGAATGAAGAAGACATGGAAAATAAGAAGAACCTGGTCACTGCAAATTGAGCCTCAGTATTTTAACTAAAAATCACTTTCAAATTACATATTAGGGCTTCCCTGGTGGCGCAGTGGTTGGGAGTCCTCCTGCCGATGCGGGGGACGCGGGTTCATGCCCCGGTCCAGGAGGATGCCGCAGAGCGGCTGGGCCCATGGGCCATGGCCGCTGGGCCTGCACGTCCGGAGCCTGTGCTCCACGGCGGGGGAGACCACAACGGTTGAGAGGCCTGCGTACTGCAAAAAAAAAAAATTACATATTACATATATGTAATTACATATAGCAGTGAAATTTTGTGACCTTTTTTTCCTAAAGAAAATTATTTATGTTTGTTGTCTTTCCAATTCTGATCCTGTGTCAGAAAAGTTCTGCATTTGCAATATAATAAAGTAAATCATACTTCAAGCACTTAGCTTTGACTGTCCTCAATATAGTTTCATATTTGCTTATTGTTTTATATTGTATTCTATGAGGGCATATAATTTTATTTTTAAACATTGTTATATGTCCCAGCAGTTCTGACAACTTGATTTAAATCTTCCATGACAAGTTGTAAAAGGGAGACTGAAAATATTTTGAGTGTTTCTCATAAATCAGAATTGATGGCTATAACCTAGTAACATCTTTAGTTCCATAACATTTTATTCTCATTTTGAAAGTAAATGTAAGACTCTTAATTGTTATGTATAATAGCTTTGGAGTAGAAGTGAGAATCAATGTGTATGTATATGTACATCATATAGCTCATTTACACTACTTTGATTATTTTTACACAGATTTTTTTTTGTCTTTTTAACACAAACTGGAACAATACTGGAAAGAAGTCAGCATGTAATTAGTCTGGATATATGAAAAACAGATTGTACTGTTTCACGTGCTGTGAACTGTGAGCGAGCCACAGTGCTGTAAAAGATAGCAAGAATCAACAGTTTTTTCCACTTAAAATCTCAACATTCTTGACTTTTCACACATCACTGCTTAGGGAACTGAAAAACGCTAAGGTTCTACTGATATGATGACTATTGACTGAAATGGCTGGATTGGATAGCATTTATTGGCTTATGGTTTATCTCTCTAAAGATTCTTTTATTCTTAAAATCAATTTTGATATTTGGAGCTTGCGTGCTGAAGATGAAAAAAAAAGAAAATGGTGAGGAAGGAGGAAATGATGAATTTTTTTCTCATTAAATGGAGAGTTTAGAAAATCTAAAGACCTTTACAAGGAACCTACTGAATGATCTTTGTGATTATAGGCAAGAAAAACATTTTGCAGCTATTTACATAATTCAAGTTGTCATAAAGTCATCACCGTATAACTTTGTTATATGCAGTTTTAGGCTTCTAACATTTTATTCTTATCCTGACATTTTACTGTGTGGCTGTTTGGTAAAATTAAGCCAGTCATATTAAGGTTGGGGGATTTGGTGATCATGACCATTCCAATTTTAATTTCTCATACTTTTCTATTAAAATTAGATGTTTCATTAAGGTGAATTTACTCAACTTTTAAGCATAAAATAACTACTTAGAAAATATATACACTGCATTTAACTGATTTTTAGACACTCCCCCCACCCTTCCCACATTTTAACATCTTTAAAATAATGATATGTCTTAAGATCCATGAATCTTACACTTGTGGTCAGTCAGGCAGTAGTCTTTGCATGTGCATGTACAGACTTCATCCAAGCTATGCTTATTTTTGTCACTTCATTCGAGTTATGTGCATTGTTAAGAGTACAAGAGTGAAGTTTAGTTACCATTTAAAATGTTTTCAAATATTGCACTAATGATGTTAAAGTAAATTTATGAGTATTCTTTTCCCAGAAGACATGAAAAAAGAACAAAAAGGTATAAATTTGATATTAGTGGAACAAATATTCAATATTAGAGGAATTAATATACTTTTAAAGCTATAAGCAAGTACCTTATAAGATCTAACAAAGGAAGATACAATTAATTGAAGATGTGTCGTTGTTACTGAAATATTTGTAATATAATTGTATGACATTTCCACACAAATTAATGAAGGCAGTAGACATTGGCAGATCCTTTGGACTAAATGAAAAAAAATTCATAGTTTATAGAGCTGATATTAACCATTCGTATATCAAGTATAACTTGTTAAGTCATTTTATAATAGCACATAGGGAGAATTTTCATCACTTGTAGTGCATAAAGGCAGGGTCCATGTTACAATTACAGGAAACTAAGAATTACTGGAATATGTAAATGCTAAAATAAAATACACTCTATCTAAATGAATTCTTTATTGAAAAATTAAGATGAAAGATTATAACTTAAAATAATCTATCTTACATTATTGTCAAAATCCTTAGTTGCCTTAAATTCCAAATATTTGGGGTGCTTTTTAATTTTGTATATATTGCATTCCTATTTAAGTATAAGGTAACAATGTCATTCATCACCTCTTCTACATTTGCAGGCCAGCAGTTTCTCCAAATTTATCAAATTGTTTTCCAAGCTGGTATGATCTATTTAAACTTTTCTAATTGTTCTTCTGGTCAAAGACAGCATAAAGTAGAAAAAGATAAAAGAAAATGATAAACCAGAAAACAATATTTTTAAGAAAAAACATATTGAGTATTCACTTCTATATCAGGAATAGATTTGGCTACAAGTGATAGAAAACATTAAATGACAGTTGTTAAAACAAGATAGAAACGGATTTCTGTCACATATTAATTTTCAGAGGTAGGTGGTTCAGGTCTAGTCTGGTATTCCTGACTGTCACAGAACCAGACTCCTTCCACATTGTTGTTAGGGTTTACATCTTCTTTATCCCCAAAGTGACCTCATGGCTTAATGTCTCTCCAGTGCCAATATCACAGTATCATTCCAACCACTGGGAAAGAGGACAGGAAAGGAGAAAGCCATACATTCTCCCATTTTGCCAGACAAATTGTGCTTTCCCTTTCCTCCACCTCCAATGCTTAGGCCAGAACTTAGTCATATGTGTGCCCCTGCCTGTGCAGAAGGCTGAGAAATGTGATCTTTATTATGGGTAGCCAACTAAAAAGTAGAGGTGCTTTTTCAGCTCAAGAAGGAGAGAACTGGTTGGGAAAGCCTCTGGTTCATCTTCCCGCCAATCATAGGAGATCTTTTGGCAACCAAGAGAGCAATGAAAACATTATGGTTTCCATCAAGAGAAGAATTTTTGTCTTATTTTGCTTAAAATGTTTGAGATAAATATAATATTAATTTGCCATCAAAGCTTATGTTATTCCTTAAGTGTCTTAATGCTCATTTCATTTAATAAATATTTATTCATTAATAATTCTGTGCTTGGTACTTAAGTTACCACCTTTTTGAACAGTTTCAGGATTACCATTCAAGTTGAATATCATATGAATGGTCCTCACAGAGCTGTGCAGTACAGTGGTCCTGACACTTTAAAATAAAAATTGCAAATCTAAATACTGAACTGAATTTTAACTAGTTTCATCAAAATCTGCTTTGGATATGAATCATTTAAATTGACCCTGTAACAATGGAAAAGTCTTATTTTGTTTTTAGATCATAAACTCTTACCAAATGTAGATGTGTCTTTTTCCACTGTTAAGCAAAACATTTTAATTTACTCCTTTGCTGTGGTCTTGTATTCTTAGATCTGTAGGTTGGGAATTTAAATGCTTTTCCTTGTTGGAATATCATGTAGAAGATGATTTTTCTTATAAATGAAAGTAGAAAAAGTTTCAGCATTTAGAAGCATATGTTGCCAAGTGTTGGGGTGTGGGCTGACACTGTGCTAATGAATTAAGTGGCAGATTTATAACTATATATTGTTAACCAGTATATGAATAATTGCTTTTAAAAAGCTCATTTTAAAATATATAATCTTCAGTCTATAAGAATCTACTTCTTTTGTCAAAGAGATGGCTGAGTTAAGTGATTGATTAAAATAGTTATTATTGTAAAGTTCAATATGTAAAATATACTGTTTTAAAGTCTAAAAGTAAAATGGTGAAAGTAGAACTTCTGTTGATTAAGGTTTTATTTTCAACCATGCCACTTTGCAAAATAAGACTGAATAAATTAAGGTGTTTTATGCAATCTTCTGCTCTTGTTTTTTTAATACTAATAAATAAGATTTTCTAATCTTTGGCTAGTATTTTTAGTACTATAATGACTAAAATTAATTTGAGCACTTATTTCCTTTTATCTTGCCACCATATTTTGAAAGAAGGAGCAATAAAACATTGACTGTTGATAGAACATAAAAGACCCGTATTATATAGCTTTTTGCACTTTCCTCAATTTCTGTGACCCAGGTAATATCATTAAAATATTCAGAAAATTTTAACTACATAGTCTAAGAAGTGTCTTGTAATATTCTACTGAGATGGAAGTTTGATGCTATATTCTCTAATTAATTATCCCAAATTACACATTAAGTTGTTTCAAATCTACTTGCCACTGTTACATGGAACACAGGGAAAGGAGAAAAAGTTATTAAATTTTTAATTTTAATCTCAATTATTAAAATGACTTCTTGTGAGACTATGTCTTATCTCAATTTGCTAGAAATCATTTTATTATAGTTAAATGTATGTCATTTTCTCTCCTTCAGTGATTATTTTGCAAGTACAAAATTGTATCTTCCCTGTAATTTTCACATAGGTGCATATTGTAGTTAGTATTTCAGCATGTATTAAGGCAAAAATAAATAAATGTGAAAATAAAGTTCAAACTTGAAACAAATAGACCATTACCAAGAATTTCCTGTGGTACTCTTAACCCCTTCCCCAAATGCTTCCTTCACTGGCATGACACAAATTTTTTAGATTGTATATTGCTCCTAGTAATACCCGGCTTAACTCATTTGGAGAGGGGAGAAGGCAGGGAGTGGGTGACCTGAGGGAGGAAGAAGACACTAATTTCCTGAAAGCTGATACTGGAAATACCTTTGGGTTATGTCTGCATAACTGCTCTCGGTTTTCCTCCAACTTGAATTGCCACCATCACAACAACAATAAGAAAAATTGCCCTTGGTTTTAATTTTTAGGACACAGTGCATACCACCTTATAATTGTTGCCCACATAAGATATGCATTGTTTCTCAATCTGTAGATGAAAGGCTTCAGTCATTCCTAATTCTCTTTGTATTTCTAGGAATTTCACATTGGATATGATCCCTAAATATCATGATACAGTGGGAAAACGCCTTGCCCCACCAAAAAGACAAAAACAAAGTACACTGACTATATCTTGTAGGCCTTTTCAGAAATACACAATTAAATATTTGGATTTCTGTTCATGTTTTTATAAAAATACCTCATTTTTATCTCCAAGATTTAAATCTTGCTTTTTTTTGGGGGGGGGGGTCAGGTTGCTAATTTTTAAATTAACATATTTCATTGCATATTTCAAGTTATTACATCTTAGAAGAATAATTTTAGTTAAAATTAACATAGGTGTTTAAAAGAATTTATGCTTGGCAACTATAAATGTAGAAGCAATTTAGATCTACCACCCCCTAGGAAAATAATTTATCTGAACTGTGTACTGGAAATTAGAAATGGGTCACTAGAATTACAGTGATAAAATTTTCAATTATTAGGAAATATTGAGTAAACACCAGGAGCAGTAACTCTTCACCCTCTAAACAATGTACTCACTTTTCTAAAATACTTTGGTGGTGTTTCTTTAATTATGTCATGATCATGAGCCTCCTTCAATTAGGCCATTAGCCTATTGCAGTGGGTGAGTGTGGGTATTGAATAAAGTGCTATGTGACTATCCTTGATATATCTCTGTGTCTCATTGTCATGATGGGACTGTGATATGATTGATGGAAAAATGCCAACAGATATGTGTATGAGAGAGGAGTCCTTTTAATTTTCAAGATACAATGTACTGTGCGTGCATAGTGTGCCTATGGAAATCATGCCATATAGCAGATCATGTAGCAAGCATTTTCCTTATTTGGGACCCATCTGCCTGGCCTTCCAGGACATGGGAAGGAGCTGGGACCAATGACAACATCTGTAAAACATGAAGATCAAATTAGAAACTTTGAGAACCTCTTTTTTGACATTCATATGACATGTAGTCACAATACTAGGATCTTCAGAAAAACAGAGAGAAACAAGAGAAATTTAAAAATTCCCTGTGTGAAAGACACAGTGAGCTTCCCTAAATCCTGACCAGATCTTCATGTTTATCGGAAGTTTTCATGATACCAGAACCCTCCTGTGTGCGGAAGAAAACAGTCTTTACTGTGAGGTTGTGGAGATTCATGGTTAATTTCCCTGTTTACTATCCCCTTGGAAAGCCAAATGTATAAGCCTGCTTGCAGACTAGTTCAAAGTCATATAATTGATTTTCATGTTTTCGAGAGAACCAGCTTGGGAATCTTGACAACTTCCCAGAACATGTTTGCTCTGTACTTTGACTCTAACAGGGATTACTTCCTGATAAAAATTTCCTTACTTTTGAGTCTCAAACTTAGATGTCACATGAGATATTTATTTATAACAGCATGCTACCACAAAGAATAAAAACTTCTCATTTGTTTCATCCTGTAGTTTAGTACTTTATACAAATAAACATATGAAAATATTAGCTCTCTTCCCTTTATCATTCTGATTTATGTATATATAAAGGAGAGCAAGACATTGTGGCCCTGTAACATTTATCTTCTTCTAGTAAAGAAATAGGCCCCTGTTTTCATACATACAGGAAAGTTGTGAGAGAGAGAAACATTTGGACAAATATCAATGCCATTTATTGTGTTCAAATACTTTCTTCTGTAATTTCAAGTGATGGATTGAATTTCCTGGTGATTTTAATGGATTTTCCAGTCTTATACTCTTTTTAAATTTTCATAGTAATATTAAAATATTTACTTTATGTATTATTTTCTTTATGTTGCTTCTCACTGAATTAAAGTAATGAAATAATACCTTTGACCAATATCATCAGTACATTTTATATCATCCCTAGATTTTGTATTCCCTAAGAAGGACTTTATGTTATGATGGTAAACCCTTGGAGTTGATGTATAGAGCTTAGTTCCAAAGAGTTAAAATGGTATAGTGTAGATATGTTTTCAGGGTTATAATTTGACATGGGATACATCTATAGGTGATTAAAAATGAACTGTTTTAACAAAATATGCATATAAGTTCCTATAATAAAGAATACCATATAATCTAGTAATAAAGGAATATATTACATGAAAAATCATGTCCCTGATACTAAGTTAGAAAGATAATTAAATGACATCTCTGGCCTTAAAATATATTTTTACTTTTTAAGGATTCTGTGTGTGCAATTCTTTGGTGCCAATAATCTCAGCAATATGAGTGTTTAGAAGGAGTGACAGGATAATATAGTTCCTAGATTTTCCATTTTGAGTCACAAAGATACCAACACTAGAGTGATATTAAGGAGTGTGTACCTGTTTGACTGATATTTTCTATTACATTATGTTTGGATTGATTATCAGATTTTTTTATGTACTGAACTTTCTTGATTATTCTGTATGAAATTATTACAAAGGTAGACAAAATGCCTTCTGTTTTTAAATTATAAAGCATCCTAATACTAGTGTTACCTTGGTGACACAGACAGAACAAAAACTATACGTATTCAATTACTGAAAAATCAGACAAAAATGAAAGTTCTGTTGTCTGATGGAGGTATTCCCTCCTTTTATTTTAGGCACAGAAAGATTAAGTAAGTATATACTTAGTGAGTGGTTCCATCACATACTAGTTCTATTACTTTAGAAAAAGTATTTGTCTCCTTCTTCATCGAGTTTAAAAACCATAGCCTAGAAATTAATGTTCTTTTACTTTAAAAATGTGTTAAATATTACTGATGTACTGAAAAGAAATAATAAACAAGAGAGATAATCAAGTCATCAATAACCTTATACATGGAAAAAAACTAAAAATCAGGAATTTAAACCAAGGGGAAACTATCCTACCATCCAATGCTAGAATCCCCAGCATTTGTAAAAAATATGGATGTGATATACCCTATAATTCATAAACTATAACCTGGTGAGTCAAAGTAATAGCTAAAAAAAAACACCACCATTCTAATTTGGCATTACCTAATTTGATTTAATAGTGGTAATACGTAGAATATTTGAAACTTAATTAGTATTTTAGTTGCATAAGTGAAATATTATTCTTCTTACTGAATCATTGCTAAGAATATGTCTCATAAAGACATGCATATGCCCTCCTAGACTGTAATTTACATTTTTAACATTTATAATTTGCAATTAACACTATCATTTGCCTTTTATTTAGGAAAGTATACTGAATCAGTACTCTTAAAATTTTAAGAAAAAATCCATATTTTCTAATGTTCTTCCTAGAGTATATTATACTGTGATGCATTTTACTATCTGCCAAAACTGTTCTCTTTTACAGCAGAAGAAAAATTTTTCTTTATCTCTGAGCAGTACCTTTTTACCGTAGCCAGTGGGATTCAATAGCACTGATTCTTTTTACAATCTTGGTTTAGAAAATTAAAGAAACTCAAGTAGCACTGCTGCAATCCATTCATGACTAATACATCTTGTCTTGCATGACTGAGGACAAGTGCCCTCCAGATTAAATTTTGCTGCTCAGCACCCTGCATTTTCATAAAATATAGTCCTTACATAGCTCCGTGAATATCCCAAGCATGTGGTTTAATTTAAACCAACATGCTTGAGTCACCCATTTAAATAAAATGTTTGTAATGTTCCAAAACTATTTTATAAATGAATCTTCTTAAAATAAAATAAGCAAACACTATAATTTCAAATGAGGTAAAACAATAACTATTCAGTGGTAAACAGAAAGATCTCCAGGGAGGATTACCTGAGTTACTAGGCGGGACTAGGCATTTGTTTCTGAATACTGATTTGTGGAAGAGGAAAATGGCACTGCCAGCTGGTGCTGCAAGTCATTGTAAGTGCTGGACCGGCCCACTCTGCTTCCCTATGCCCCATGGCCAAAGGAGTGGAGATATAGTTGAGATGAATGGCCTAGCAAAAAGTTATCCTTTCCTGCAGTGCTCTATTTAGGCTACATGCTGCCACATTTTCAACCATAGTTTAAAGGTGGTCTTTGATATGTACTTTGATAAAATGTATTCATAAAATGATAATATGTGTGTGAGTTCGGTAAGGGTAAATAAGAGAAAAAAGGATTCAAGAATGTGTAAAAACTTACTGTGATGTACACATATGCCAAATGGATGGTTTTTGCTGTAAGAAATGTATGTCCTGAAGGCTAAGCATGCATGTTAGATTTTTATGTGCTTATTCAAACAAACCAATTGAAATAAGCTTTGATGCTACAAGTTTCTCTTCTGTGTGTGTGTGTATATGTGCGTGTGTGCTTCTGGTTTTAAGTTAAAATAATCAATCAGATAATGCCTCATAATCGTAAAGATTAACTTCACTTTAGAAATTATTCATGGAACTTTTGACCACATAGAAACAATGACAGGATCAAAATGAACCTATCATTTTAAAGAGAGAGGATCAGTTCACACTCTCATCATCATATGTGTACACATTTACCAATGTTCTGTAAATCAGTTGGAGGAACAGATTATTATTATTAGGAGAAAGTTAGTAGAATATTATGGATATAGAACCCTGTGTGCATGTTGGAAGTTTTAGGGAATTGATAAATGATCAATTCCCTAAAACAGATCAAATGATCTGTTTGTATAGGGATTGATAGTGACCGAGTTATCATGTAAAATTTTACTCTAAATAAACATTTTACTAACATGGAAATATATAAAATTAATTGAGCCACTATTTATACATAGTTGACAGTATCAAAAGTCAGCAAAAAGACAACAAAATAGGTAGCAGAATCTGTGTAACAAAAACTAAATGGTAAATGCAGAATAATTTAATGGAGAAATGACTTAATCATTGTCTATCATATGTATTATCATATATCAATATTTTAAATGAATTCTTATAAAATTTTAAAAATGATTAAGTAGTTATATTCCATCCAATGGGATTGCAGGTAATTTATTTCCAAAGAACCTTTTAGTGACTCTGTTTATATCATTCATCATTATTAGTTATTCAGTTATATTAGCAGATGTATACTTTCTTGCTTTCATGAAAAGTTAAACCAAAATATTAATTTTATAGAGGTAACACTTGGTTTTTGTTATATTGACATAATAGAACACAATCTGAAATTAATGTTTAGGAATACCATTTTTTGTTGGTAAGAAGTCAAACTATGTGATTATATCTCTGCATTATGGATTAAAAATCTATTTTTCCAATTTCAATGGAAAAAATAATATTTGAATAAATATTCAAAGCCACATTTCTATTTATGTCTCTCAGTTAGTGGAAATTTATTAGCAATTATCAGCAAGCATTTTTCATATCTTTAGCATTTATGAAGTCATTTCATGTAAATTATATCCTATACTTTCACAAAACCTGTATAAAGTTGTTACGTTAACTATTTTCTTTAGAAATAAACACACACAAACACACACATAGCTGAGGATTAGAGGGTTTAAGTTAATATTCCTAAGAAAATATACGTGATATTTGGTGTAGTTACAACATGTATCCATTTATTCCGACTCTGCTTCTCATTAATAATATTTAATATAGCTGTAATTGACCAATGGGATTCAAAATTTCCATTCATGTATAATTTATATTGGCTAGTATACTAATATTTCTCTTTATTAATAATATATTTAAACATTTTATTATACTGAGACAAAATTCTAAGGCAGTGACTTCTTAATGCTATGTATTAAAGAAATAAATAAATGAGGATTGGGAAAAGAAGAGAGGAAAAGGAGAGAAGAAATGAACAGACATGCATTTTACATTTCACCATCTCACATGAAAGACCAAGATAAGATGGTTAGATCAGATAGTCCTGCCTTTGAACCCTTTCTCTACCTCTTCAAACTTATGTTCTTCAGCAAATGACATGAGGAATACAAACTTGTATCATGAGCAACATAATGTCAATTGTTCTTATTATATGACTCCCATTACTATATTTATCTTCTTTGTAAAAAGAAATGTGTAAAACATGGAAGTAAATATCTTTCAAGCAGTGTAACCTTTGCCTTCTTAGGCAGGTTATAATTTATGGCTTCACTAATCCAATCATTGAACAAACACCATTTCATCAGAGTTTTGGACCTCCATGATACTAGTTGCTCAGGATATAGAGTTGAATAAAATGCATCCAAGCACTTAAGAGCTCATTGCAAGAGTGAAAGACATATATACAGTGAGGGGAAATATAAAATGACATAATTCTGAGAGCCCAGAACAGAGGTACAAACCATAGCATGAAGAACTTAAGAAGACTTTAAAAAATCATATCCTTGAGCTGAGTTTTAAAAGATAAATTGGAATTTTCTGGATGCTGGGGGAAGGAGATTAGTATGAGTAAGCCTAAGGAGGTGAGAAATAGTCTGAAATTTCAAGCACATCAGTTGTATTTTATAGAAAATGAAGTGTAATAGAAAGGTAAGGGGAATTGCTACATTCTACTGCTTTTGGGGGAGAACTTTCTGAGAATTAGTACATAGCTCAAAAACATAATTATATGTTTAAAGAGAAGATACAGTAATAGATTTTTATAATGTGACAAAAAGTACAATTTATCATTTGAATAAAGACACTGTTTTCCTGGAACTAAAAGAAAAATGAGAGAGTGGGCATCAAGCTGGCTGTTGGCAAACTATTGAAAGTGAACTTGAAAGTGTGTTATATTTATAAAATATCATATTTTTGTGTTAGACTTTGAGGGGAAGATTTATTGGCTAATGAACATATATTTATGGATCTAGGAACAGATATTGAAGACATAATATATGTTAAGGATTAACTCGTTTATTGTCTTGTTTTTAACTGCTGTCCAGAGCTGGCACTAAACCATTCAAAAATTAAATGCCAATTCCAACTTGATGGCCTGACTATTGTTTAAGTAAACTCAAAATAATCATTTAATTCTTATTAGAATAGTAGAAATGTAGAGCTTAGAAAATATCCAAATTTAATATCACTATGAAACAGAAGGGTGATAGCTAAGTTTCATATGAAAACAATTCTTTGAGATTTTTGTGAATCATGCAAATAATGTAAATTTTGCAAACATTTCCCATGATAAATAGTAATAACATATAGGATACAGAAGGCTATGGACAGTATCTCAGATATTCAGGAGAAATAGATACCACTGACTTTAAATTAAAAGTCACTAAAGAAACTCATTTTTTAGAAGTATAGGCACTAAAAGGAAGAATATGATTCATTTTCCTCCAATTAACAAACTGTTGCCAAGAATTAAACAACGTCAATTCCATAGGAGGTGTAACCTGCAGGCAGCTAAAGTATTAAATATAGAGCATGTGAAGATTTAAAAGGAGGTGTGACATTGGTGGTCACACTGAAACAGAAATTTATGCCCATAGTTATTGAGAAAAATCCCAACCTTCTTGATCTCTATAAGTTCATAATTTACTGATAAAACTGAACCTTTTGAAAGGTTCATCTTTCTGAAATTGCTTGGCTTTGAAACTTAATTATGCCATTTTCAAGCAAAGACACAGCTAGAGAATAGCATAGGGTAGCTAGTGTGAGTCCCTTCATATTCATCTCATGAGAGTAAAGAGATCAGTATTTAACATCAATTTAACATTTCTTTGGCTCAAGGAACCAAAGCTGTCCTAAGGCTTAGAATGATTTAAATATTCTTGATAGTATTAAACTCTCCCTTATGCATTGATTAAATTGACCAGAGTGGAGTGGTCAGAAGGAACATTGCATGAAGCATTTATGTAAGTAAGGAAGTGTATCATAGTAATTAAGACATTTTTACTACAGCCATACATGCCTAAATTTGAATAGTGGCTCTACCACCACTCAATTTCTTTGTCTCAGTTACCTATTCTTCAAAATAGGAGTTAGAAAAGTACCTAACCCAACAGGGTTTTGGTAAAGATTAAATAAGATCATGCATGTGGAAAGCTCTTACCACTCTACCTGGCCTGTGGTTCAGTAAATATTTTTTGCTATTATCACACTCCTTTAAAATATACTAACTTTGATTGGGTCTTACATAGCATGTTTATAAATTTGTAATTCTTTTCTCCTGGGCATTTAATAAGAATAAAAAGTAAAAGAAGCTCAAAATGTTATAGCCCGAACCCAGGAAAACATAGCAAAACCCAGACTAGGTTGTATTATCAGTTGTAAGCTGTTGTGTGCAGCATTTCAGAAATTCCTAAGGCCAACTCTTTGATTTAACTGATCAAATCAAATAAGTTGAGAATTAAGACTCAGCAAATGATCACTGAATACTTCACTTGAATACTGAATACTCACTTGAATACTGTTTTAGGATCTAATCTATGTTATTTCAATAAGTACTTTCTAGAAAAAATGTCTAATACAAATTAAACATATATATGTCCCTCAGGTGACCAAAAATGGTAGAGCTTGCTGATAAACTTTTGAAGATTAAGAAATGTTATTATTAAAGGCTGAGTTCTATAGAACTCTCAACTGGCAAATTGTGATGGGTGGGGATAAACCTCAAATAAAGAAATCCTACCTAGCTAAAAAGAATGACACTGGGAACCAGAATACCATTTCTCTAGTAAAAGAAGAAAATCTATTTTCAGTGCATTGAAATTGGCCACCTAAAATGACAGCATCCTAAGTCCAGAACATTAGACCACAACAGTGGTTGCCTTTGAAGCAGCAAAAGAAGAGAAAATTGACACAGATTTTTTTTTCCTGTTTACGAGGAAAATTGGCAAGCATTTTACTTGAGAGAGAGAAAGAAAGAAACAACGAAAACAATAACAACAATAACTGATATGGGTATCACTTCCCTCTAGTGGCGAGTGAAGATCCCATAAAGGACACCAAGGAGTAGGCTATCAGAATACTGATGACAGTCTTTTGCAGAACATTTATTTTATAAACATTTTCAAAGGGTTTCTAAATGTTTTATCTCATTGAGTTCTCAAAGGATCCTATGAGGTTTTATCTCTAAAAATGAGGAAGCAGATTCTTAAGACAGAATAGAGTGCAATTCTAAGAGTAATAAATGGAGAGTTGGGAAGCCTCAAATTAAGACCATTTTTTCACATTAATTAGCTTTTTGAGTTTCTTGAGCTTATGTAAATGAGGTGGAATAGCCTCAGTAGTACCTTAAAACCCATTATAATGATTACATTATCTCAGCTTGTGTCATTTCTGTCTAATACGTAGCTAAACTGAGACTAGCATTGGAAGAGTATCATCTGGCCCAGGCCCTTTTTTTTTCTGTTGCTGTCTCTCTGGAATGGTTTAGGATATACATTACCTTAGTCAGGAATTAATGTGATATCCAAGATGAACCATTCTTGTGTGTGTGTGTGTGTGTGTGTGTGTGTGTGTGTGTGTGTGTGTGTGTGTGTGTGTGTTTTATTAATTTTTAATTATTTATTGGAGTATAATTGCTTTAAAATGTTGTCTTAGTTTCTACTGTACAGCAAAGTGAATCAGCTATGTGTATACATATATCCCCTCTTTTTTGGATTTCCTTCCCATTTAGGTCACCACAGAGCACTGAGTAGAGTTCCCTGTGCTATAGGGTAGGTTCTCGTTAGTTATCTATTTTATACATAGTATCAGTAATGTATATGTGTCAATCCCAATCTCCCAGTTCATCCCACAACTCCCTTTCCCCTTGGTATCCATGTTTGTTCTCTGTGTCAGCATCTCTATTTCTGCTTTGCAAATAAGATCATAAGATGAACCATTCTTAACAATACAAACTGCCCAATAAAAGCTACTTAGCTTGAGTAAGGAGAACAGAATGAGTGGAAAACAGATGATGGATATTCAGGAATTACATGTTTTTGTGAGAAGCACCTAACACATAAATTTCTATGAATAGGGGAAAACTTGTGACAGAACTTGATTTTAGTTAACTTTTTGAAAATCATGTAGGAAGATGGCAAAATGGCACGTTGAACTTTAGCTAGCTTGGGGCAACTCAAAGATAGCAGAATGATCTAAATTTTGTTAGATGAGGTGCTCCAAGTTAGAAGTGGAAAGAGCAGCTCCTACCAGAGAGTTGTTTTTTCACTGGGTGGAGATAGATCTGTTCTGTCTCCTAAGACAGATTTCTGGGTTGACAAGTTACAGAATGGGTAATAGTTAATCACTTCTGATGATCCTGACGGTTGCAACTAGCGTTTAGTAAATTTAGTAAACTTTTAAATCTAAAGCCTCACTCTATATGATCTTTTGTATTTCACATTACATCAGATCTAAAGAATGAAAACATAACAGTGCCAACATAGAGCATTTATTTTTTCCCCTATTTGGGTGAATATAGTTCATGTGTGTGTAGCCTTTAAGTTAACCAGTGATAGAAGGGTTTTATGAATCACTCCGTTGCTTTGGGTGCAGGAGGATTTATTATAAATATGGGTCTTTAGCACGTCTGCATTTATTATACAGCTGAGTGCAATATATTAAGAAACATCCAAATAGTAATTTAAGAATAATTCCCACCAGATACTGCTTTTCATTTCAGGTTTTGACCTAATAAAATATTAGGTTAGATTTTATTTATTTTTTTTTTTTCATCTAATCTCCCCTCCTGTTGGTGACCTTATGTAGGAAACACCATGGTAATGTTGGAAAGCCCTCTTTAACCCATGGAAACATCTCAATGAATTTCATTTCCATTTGCATAGTCTTTCTCCTACTTATCTCTCAGCCATTCTACAGCTCTCCTGGGAAGAGGCAGCTCTTACTGTTTCTAAGTTTGCAGACCCTGCACAAGAAATTGCTAAGTTTATTAGTCAGTCACAAAAGGTATATTCATATTTGATTGATTACTTTGGAAAGTTCAGCTCTTGGCTTATACTATATTTTGTTGAACTATTATTCAGTCTTCCTTGTGCTCATAGTTCTTTAAGGCAAAGGGAAATACAACTGCAAAACTGCATAATGTAATTGTTTTTATTCTGAACATTCAAATTATCTTTTCCTTTAATAATTGGATAGGTATCCAGGTTTATCTAATCAGTGGCAAAATAAGAACAATGATATTAGTGATAATTAAGGGAGAGAATGAAGATTAAAAGAGAAGCAAAAGGAGGCAAGAGAAGTATGAATTAAAAGCCTGCCAATGTGCCAGGAACTATGGGAATTGCTTTGTACTCATTGTCTTTAATCCTTACAACATTAAAAACTGGTGTTGTTATACTCAATTCAAAAATAAGGTATTTGAGGTTCAGAAAGGTTAAGTGACTTGCCAAAAACAATTAAACTAGTAATAATAGCTTTTGTTGAGAATATCCTATATATTATGACTGAGCTAAGCCCTTTTTCATGTGTTACCTCATTTAATTCTCAGAATAGCCCTGTGAAGTAAGTATTGATTTTATCCACTTGTACAGGTGAAGAAACTACAGAGAAGTTAAATAATTGACTGAATTGACAAACTAAGTAGAATTGCTTAGCAGGGATTCAGAGCATTGTAACTAGTACAAGGACCACATGGTTCATAAAGATCAATCAGATATTGAGGATCCTTGCTGGAGTTTGTTTGATACAAGTTTATAAAAGTATGGTATAATTAATATGAGTGGCCGCTGAGCCTTCGCGCCCGGAACCTGTGCTCCACAACGGGAGAGGCCACAACAGTGAGAGGCCCGTGTACCGCAAAAAAAAAAAAAAAAAAAAAAAATGAATTTTGTACAGCTAACATGAGGATTTAGCTTAAATCACACAAAGAGAAAATCAAAACTCTTAGCCAGGAAATCCAGTCCTGCTGGTCCAAGCCTGTTATCTGGCATCTCTAATGTTCTTTCCATCTTCTCCTTCTGTCATTTTTAGTGCATTGCATGAGGATCGCTTACTCCTCAATTATTCAGGACCGAACCATTGTTCTTTCTCTCATGTGCGATTTCCTTTCCAAAGCTTTGATTTGTCATGCTCTCTCTTTCAGTTCATAAAATTTATCCTTTCTTTAAATCTTTTTTCTTGTACTCTTTCCTCAGTTCTCTTGAACATTGTCCCTTTTGATTTTGCCAGCTTTCTCTCCAGCTCTCTTACTTGGTATGTCCTTTGCTAAATGTCTTTTTGCTGACTTCTTGCAGATATCTTCTGTGTCCTGCAGTCTAAACAGCCTCTCTGTTGCCAGTGGTGTGGCTGTTGCTGCTACTGACCCAACTAAGCACAGAGATAAATCTTCATACTGAATGCCCTCTCTTATAGCTTCTTTCATTCTTGCTCACAGCATGTGAAACTCTGACTTTCCCTCAAAGCTCCTTCCAGTATTGGCACAAAAACTGCCCTCTGTGTAAAGCCTGAAGTTCTTTCCTGAAGTTCTTTTCTTAACCAGTTCGATAGAGAGAAGGAACATTTGTCTGCTAAGACAACTAAGGAAAAAAGTTAAAAGAAAGTAAATCAATAAAATTTGCTCTTGGAAACACCTCATACATGTTTTTTCATTATAGCTCAACTAAAAGTTAAAGTTGTTGGATATCCCTTTAAACATGTCATGTACTTTCATATGGCTTTATCTATATTCATGCTTATCCTGCTACTTGGATGCTATCTTCCAACCTCTTTCCCCATCACTATTTTCCATTTAAGAAATATTATTCATACTTGAAGGCCAGTGTCAAATGTCAGCTCATTTGTGAAATCTTTTATATCTTCTCCTCTGGCAGAAGAAATAACATCTCCTCAAGCTTTTATGCATTTTGTAGACGTTTGGGTTACAGGATTTAGCAAATTGTACTGAAGGTGATACAAATAACTGCCACTGATACTAAACTTTAAGCCCCATAAGTTAAGACAGTTTTTCTTACTTATTGACCTGATATTCAGCATCTGGTATTAGACAGACAGAGTTGGTGATCAGCAGGTGGTTGATTTATTTATTTATAATGTATCACTTTAGGTCCTCTGAGAAGCAGTCATCAACCCAGGGTTGGATGTGCAATACCTATAAGAGGGAACACTTGAGAAGGGTAAAGGGGATGAGGTAGAAGTAGATAGAGAGCCTTCTGACACTGACACAGGCCTGACACCTGTGGAAGGGGAGATGGATGGAAGAAGGATTGAGGAAGTAGAGTCTTAGAATGCAATGCAGTTCTGAGAGTTCTTGGCCTTACTGGTGTTAAGTCCCTGAGCAAAGGTCAGAGGAGACCCCCAACAGTGAGAAATAACTTAGTTCTAGTATCCCTGTGCTTTGTCATTAACTGGAAGAAGCTCAGAAAGCTTGGCCTTGGCATAAATACCATGGTGGATGTGAAGGTGCACAGCTGGGAATTGTCAATCAAGCATACTCTCTGTAGCAGAATCTCTTAAAGGAAGTTTTGAGGTGCCCATCTCTCCACCACCATGCAGTGTTTTAATAGAATATTTCTCTTTGCATTCTCGCTAGGTTAATGTATTGGCGGAGGAAGCAGTTACCTTTAAAATCATTATGCCAGTAATACCAAATTAGGAGGAGGAGACCTAGATTTTGGTCTTGCTTTTAATACGTAGTAGTATGAATTCTGCGTGTCACTATACCATGTATGCTTGAGTTTTCTTCTATATAATATTATATAAAATGCTTTGTTTCCATTTTAAGGGAAATATAAAGTGCCACAAGCAGGACTATTCTTCCAGGCCGCAAAACAGGCCTTCCTGTTGGCCCTTTCCCTTTTTTAACTATATATGGTTAATTAACTATATATATATATATATATATTTATAATAATGTAAAATTTGTATTTTCAAAATCATTCCAGTTCAGACCTCACGGAACCAGATTTTAGTTTTAAGGAATGTTTGTACATTTGCATAGTTGGGTATATATTCTTCCTTGGCAAGTTTCTTCATTAGGGGTGCATTCTTCATTAGAACATTCAAAATTGAAATAGAAATTACATCCTTACCTTTGACTGGAAAATAGAATAAAGTATCTAGCCCTTTATGCTAAACTAATTTTCAGAATTTTTTATCAATTTACTTTTATACAATTTATTGCAGTTTCCTTATAAACACTGTTCTTGGTATTCTGGAAAAACCAATGCAAATAGCTAAATAATGCTTTAATATTTATTGAGCACATAATAGCACTGTTCTGAGCATTTCACTTCTAACTATCCTGTATTGGTTAGTTATTGTCATAAAAAATACAGTGTAGAAAATAAATACAGGAACTCAGTCATATTCAAGAATAAGTATATATTGAGGCTACAAATCTACAGAACAGTTTTTAATTTGTGGCTGAGGAATTCGTTGATCTATTCAGAACCTTTGTTCTGGGACTAGGAGAGTAGCCCAGACATGATCTTTTTTTTTTCGTTATGTCAAAAGTGCTAATGAGTAAATAAAAACACTGAAGGCATTTTAAAGTCTAGAACTAGCCCACTGTCAACCTCATTAACACAAGCCCAAGTAGTCAAGACACAAAGAAGTAAGGCATGTCCACAGTAGAAATGTCCTGCAAAGTTCATGGCAAAGTGTATGACTGTAGGGAGAGATGAGTTATTGAGACCAATAATGCAATATAACACATACACTAAAAGGTAAGTAATTTTTTCTCATTTTCATTTTATAGATGAGGAACATAAGGCATCCAAAAAAAGTTAAAAACCTTCCCCAACTTTCAGGAGGCTTACGTCTTGTTGAAAATATGACAAAGGTATAACCTTAACATAAACAGAGCATGCAAGTAGTATATGATTTAGGAAAATAATAGAATTTTCAATAATTGCTATGGAAGCAAGAAAAAGTCAGTATTGTAGGATGAGGAACTGGAAGTAGACTGTGAAACATGGCTAGAATTTAAATAATCAGATAGAAGGAAAAATAGCATTTTACATAAGAAAATAATGGAATACAATCAGAAATGGCCATATGTTTGGGGGACAATGGGTAGACCAGAACCAACATAATGTTCAAAAAAAGACATAGGGTATCTGGTTGTAGAAACCGGGATTAGTGATAAGTCTGACACTTGGAGAGAATTGATTGTTGTGGGCTGTACGTAATGTTGAGAAACGAGCTGGGTGATTATTGTTTTGTATTGATATAATATCAAAAAGCCCAAACTTAGATGGTATAAGAAATGAAAGAACTGTTGTAGGGACACATTGGGAATGAAAAATAAATAGACTTGTTGACATATCCCATACTGGAGAAAATGCCTGGGAATAAATGAATTTAACCACAAGGGTTTGAGCTTGTGCATAAGGAAACTATGTGCTGAAACAGGAATACTAGGAAAGGGGTCTGGGTTCCTGGGAGAAAGATGCTGATTTTGGTTTTGGATATGTTGAGTTTTAGATAATAATAGAGTTATATCAGAGAATTAGAAATTAGGAGCTAGAGTTCATAAAGAGAGAAGGATGGAAGTTTTAAGCATCATTTACTGTGGGGTTTGAGTTAAAGCTACGAGATAAATATTGGAGGATTGATATGTAATAAAGACCTGAGGATCAGGAATGAAACAAATTCTGCATTTGGAGAATGGGGATGATGAAAGGGGTGATCCTAAAAGGAGCAGAAATGTCATTATCAGGACACCAGAAGCAGGATGTATAGGGAGCAGACACTAAGAGCAGGTAAAATATTAAAATGTGTAATTGCCTCCAATACTACAAACACATCTACAAAAAATTATTGGGTTTGATTTTTTTAAGGGTATTTTTGACCTAAAAGGGTGCTGTTTCCAATAAATTCTAGATGTTTGACTTGAAAGAAAAGAATGAGTAGCTGGAGAGGATAGAAATGGAAATAAAATAGATCATTGAAAAGTTTAGAAATGAATAAAGGTAGCACAGTGGTTACCAGCATGGAGAATAGGGTCAGCAAGCAGTTGATAATGATAATAATAATAATACAATGCTAGAGCATTCCAGTCTATATCTAATGCATTTTGACAACATTCTTTGGTCTATTTCATCAGGTGGCTGAGTAAATTCTATACAGAATCTCAATATGTCATGTACCTGGCAGGATGATAAAAAAATGTAACTAACACATCTAATGAGCAGATAATTGTTAGAGCTAGGGAATTCTAACACATGGGAGAAAAAGAAGTGTTACAACATTGCTAGACACAGTGTAAGGAAGAAGAGCTGTATGGGACCTCAAACCTCTGTGAGTCATTGGTGTCCTGATTTAGCCTACTTGTTCATGCCAGCTGTCAAGCAGAATCAGTAAAGGGCAAGGGAAGTGCTGTGACAGGGTGCCACTGAGAAGAGAACTAATTTGAGATTCTCCAAGCCAATGGATATGTGAGGTTCAGAGGAGTAGATCAGCTAATGGAATACACTGTCTTTAGGGACTGACCATAAAATCCATGAAATACAATTGGCTATTGATCACACATTCAACATCTGTGATTTTTTTTTTTTTTTTTTTTTTTTGCGGTACGCGGGCCACCCACTGTTGTGGCCTCTCCCGTTGCGGAGCACAGACTCCGGACGCGCAGGCTCAGCAGCCATGGCTCACGGGCCCAGCCGGTCCGCAGCATGTGGGATCCTCCCGGACCGGGACACGAACCCGTGACCCCTGCATCGGCAGGCGGACTCTCAACCACTGTCCCACCAGGGAAACCCCAACATCTGTGATTTTTTTAATAAAATTAAGGACAGAGGATAAAAGAGGAAAGAGTGGTCATTATTTTGATTAAACTTGACAAATTGTTTCCTTCAGTCTAAACCCCTCCCACTAAAAAATGAACAAAAGCAAAATAGAAAAAAGAAAAGATTTGTGCAATATCCTTGACTTCCAGTTTCACTGTATTAAATAAATACTGTGTATGTCTTTGAAAAAACTCTCCTTTTAAAGACTTCTGAGAAATTGGTTAATACTGCGCTTTTTAATTTTTAAGATCCTGAGCTTCTAGAAA
This sequence comes from Leucopleurus acutus, assembly GCF_964270905.1. NCBI lineage: Eukaryota > Metazoa > Chordata > Mammalia > Artiodactyla > Delphinidae > Leucopleurus > Leucopleurus acutus. The sequence continues at coordinate 131,128,029 of NC_139143.1, forward strand.
AGTGTGCATTTTTCAAAGGCCATAGTTAGAATCTAAAAAGCAGCAAGCTAAGCTTATTGTCATCATGCACTTCTCAACAAGAGACCTTATTGGCCCTCCTTGCACTGTATGTTGTAGGTATCCTCTAGTGATTGTAAAAATAATCTGTGAATGTACTGACATTTTTAGGAGGCTTGGAGAAAGAAAAGAAAAAAAGGCTGTTTTCCACATTTAAATAGTGTTGTTGTTGTGTTGGGAAGAGGGGTTGTTTTTTATCCAGAAGGTCAGACTATTAATGCTTTAGGAAGAAAAAAATAGCCAATATGAGTAAACTTTTTGAAGAAATTATTACTTTCATAAACAGTTGGTATAAAGATTAAAAATACATACATTGATTTCTATAAGAAGAAAATAATTCAAAACATGGAATTATATATGTATACTGATATCCAATGCAATATTACTTATAATAAAATATTGGAAATAAATAAATGTCCAATAATAGGAAAATGGTTAAACTGTGATATGCACTAAAATGAGCTTCTCTAATCATTTCTTAACCTCAGTTGGAGGCACTGCATTCTAGTCAATTTAACTAGAAACTAGACATTATCCTTGACCTGTTTTCTTATCACATCACATCACATGTGCCTGGTTTTGAATCTTCACTCTGCCAATTGCTGACTATGCACCATAAGTAAAGATCCATACCTTCTCCATGACTCAGTTTCTTCATTTGTGAAATAAGAATAACAGTAGTACCCAACTCATTAGGTTAAACAAGATCTTATAGCTACAGCACTTCAGTCAGTGTCTGACAGATGATAGCTCCTCAATGAAATATTACTTTTCACTATTATGAAGATGATGGTGTAATCATTTCTATAGTCATTCCATTTTATATGCAGAAAGTTCATTGAATTCATCTTGAAACTGACTTTTAACTGTTTCCAGACTTTGCCTTTTTGTCCACTTAAATCTAGCTCCTATTTTGTAACCAGTATATGAACTATCTAGGTTTGTCCATTTTATTTTCCTGCTTTAAACTTCTCGGCAATCCTCCCTGACTTATATGTCAGGGCACGTAGTCTTCCCACGATTGTCCCTGCTTACAACCTCAAGCCATTTCTCACCACTCTGTATTCTATTTCATGCTCAAGCCATCCTAAATTGTTTATCCTTTCTTTCATGGAATGCCAGGCTGTTTTTCTTAAGCCAAATGCATTTATCTATGTCTCCTTTGCCTGGGAATACTCATCCACACTTAACATTGACTGATTAACTTCTACTCACCCACCAACAGTTAGCTCTATGAGTTTGACATCCTCCTGGAGCTTGGCTTAGTTAGGTGTCCCTTCTCTGGATTCTTATGATTCTGTGTAGCACTATCATCACATCTACTACCTTGTATTTTAATTATCTGGTGTCCTTCTTCCCAGTAGAGTTTGAGTACAGTGATATTAAATTCTTAGGATTATGTATCCCTTGTGCCTGGCACAGTGCTTAGAGCATAGTAGCTGTTCTAGAAATGCTTTGAACGATGAATGTTGATTGGATATAATTGTTATGAATATTGTAAAGATAGTTATGAAAAGTTATATAGTCGTAGGAAATGTTTGTGACATCTTATGAGGTGAAAGAAAGCAAGGAACAAAATTCTATATAGCATTCTACATTTCACTGTTAGAACTCTGTAAAAAATCAGAGGTGAAAAATTGTTGATTTATGAATATCTTTATATTAATTTTCCAATTAATTTCTAAGACAAATTATTTAATATATTTCAGTACTAGTGCAGTGTATGTACCTTTCTTAGAAAATCTTCAAAAAGATTTAGTCATCTCCTGATTTTTAACTGTCTTCTAAAGGCCTACAAAATATCTTACAGTGTTCATAAATCTTCTCTTCTCTGCTGTTATATACATAAGGGCTACGTAGATACATTCAAAGCAATGGCATACAATAGTTGTATTCACAGTGCATTGCCTCAATGCAAGGTTAGTGTAAGATGTGAAGTGTATGGAATCTCAATTTAAAAAGCATAAAAAATCCATTTTGGAGAAAAATAGCTATAATCTCAAATTTAATTCTGTAATATTTCTATAATATTTGATTCTGTAATATTTCTAAAAATTGTAATCAATAATTTTCTTATAGATAGAGAATATCAGCACTTGTATTCACATATGACTCTTAAGTTTACCCCGAGTTTAAACACTTATTTGAAACTAACTCATAGTTTTAATCTCCAATATATTTTATCTCAGCACTTTTGAGTAATGGACTATTTCCTAGAGAACTCCGATCAATCATGATGCTATCACATTAGTAGCAATTTTAGACAGTTACAAAGAGGGAAAGTAAACATTCTGCCTTTTAGGTGGCTTTTGGAAACCACATTTGAAAGCTCAATTAGACTATTAAACTTATCATTGTCATAAATAGAGGAAAGGGCAGGATGGGACAGAACATTGATTGGAATCAGGAGACCAGTGGTATCTTCTAGATACTATTTCTCTTTTCTATTGGTTAATTTTGGACAGTGACTAGCTTCTGACATTCTTTTGTGATCATTCAATTTATGAGCATTGCCTGAATCAACTCAGACTGTATTCATTCTTTATTGTTGGGTAGTTGCATAAGCACATCTAATAATTATAGTGATCCATTATACTTAAAAGAACTTTATAATTTACAAAGTGATTTCAGATGCACCACATCTAGACCTAATCTACACAGTACTTAGTGATAGAAAATATTTTCCACACATCGCAGATCAAGTCTCAGAAAGTTGGAAGAATCTGCAAAAGCTTAGTGAACTCTTGCCTTCTAATTCTATGCTTTTCTTTTTTTCAATACCCCACACTGCCTTCCTTGCATCATGGTAGTGCAATAAAATAGAGGATTAAAGTTGTGTAAAGATTTTCTTTTTCATCTTTTTAAGTTTTATGTAAAATAACATCCTGGCCTTTTGATCCATAAATATTTGGATGCAAACTTATAACATCATTTGGAAAGAGTAATGTGGTTTAAAATAAAGGCACTGGGCTTCCCTGGTAGCACAGTGGTTGAGAGTCCGCCTGCCGATGCAGGGGTCACAGGTTCGTGCCCCGGTCTGGGAAGATCCCACATGCCGCGGAGTGACTGGGCCCGTGAGCCATGGCCGCTGAGCCTGCGCGTCCGGAGCCTGTGCTCCACAACGGGAGAGGCCACAACAGTGAGAGGCCCACATACGGCAAAAAAATAAATAAATAAAAAATAAATAAAAATAAAGGCACTTAATTTAGTAGGATCAAAATATCTTTGTATTAATTGAGATCAAGACACTTGACTAGCTAGGTGGCTTGAGGAATAGCAGTGAACCACTCAGGTCTCAGTTAACTCACCTGTAATGTAGGATTTTAAAAAAAAGCCTAGTGTAGCAATACTATAGAGACAGTAAAAAGATCAGTGTGTGTCAGGGGTAAGCAGAGATGGAGGGTTGAATAGGCAGAGCACAGAGGGTTTTTAGAGCAGTGAAACTACTCTGTATAATACTATAACGGTCAGTATATGCCATTATACATTTGTTAAAACTCATAGAATGTACAACATCAAGATTGAACCCTAATTTAAATTATATACTTTGGGTGATAATGATGGGTCAATATAGGCTCATCAGTTTCATCAAAGATACCACCTAAATCACTGACATTCTGTAATCCTAGTGACTTCTCCATTCTGCCATCCAGTACCAATGCTCATTTCGCAATATCAAAATACTTTGTTTCAGTCCACCAGTTTTTCCCTTCAGTTTCCTCTTAAGACAACTTTACTTTAAAATTAATGGCTTGACAAATTGGTCTCCAGTCATCTCTCTAGAAGGACATTTTGACATTACAAAAGTTTAACTATAAAAAATACTGGGTTTACAAGCAGATCAACTCTGAATGACTGATATTTAGTTGTTGAAAGAAAAGTTTGATATTTTAATATGCATTTCACATAATTTTTGATATTTTCCTATAAAACTTCAGAAAACGTATTAATATTCCTATAACAGTTCTTGGAAATTTATTGATTTTTCTCTTTTTTAATTTGGAGTTCTGAAGTTGATTCTAAATAAAAGTTTGCCCACAGGGCTTCCCTGGTGGCACAGTGGTTAAGAATCCGCCTGCCAATGCAGGGACGGTGGTTCGAGCCCTGGTCCGGGAAGATCCCACATGCCGCCACTAGGCCCGTGCGCCACAACTACTGAGCCTGTGCTCTAGAGCCCGCGAGTCACAAGTACTGAGCTCACGCACCACAAATACTGAAGCCCGCACACCTAGAGCCCATGTTCTGCAACAAGAGAAGCCGCCGCAATGAGAAGCCCGTGCACTGCAACAAAGAGTAACCCTGCTCACCGCAACTAGAGAAAGCCCGTGTGCAGCAGCAAAGACCCAATGCAGCCAAAAATAAAATAAATTTTAAAAAAAATTTAAAAAAGCACAACAGTTTGCCAACATTCAAGTATCGATGTTTTCATAAATAACTTACTTTTATCCTGTATAAGTAGGATATCAGTAGTATTTGTCAAGAGTAAATTACAACAATATCTATGGCAAAAAACCCAAAAAACAAAAAACAGTCCTTGGAGAGGAATCAGAAATTATTTAAAATAACAGCAGATAAAGAATTGGCAGCAAAAATTGACTTCATTAAACTTCAGAAACCTAAGTTTAAGAATCACAGTCTGTTTCTCGTAGGCAAACATTTAACTAACAATGCTAATTTTACTTGTCAGCAGCTTCTGAACTTGACCTTACTCAGTGTTTCTTTGACAGAATCTCCAATAGATACCAGTAAGGACAAAGGAATACGTTTGTGTGTTCTCATAAGCATGAACCACATGAGGATTTTTGATCCTCAGTATATACACCCAGATTTAGAGAATTAGAGCATTCTAATATCTTTATACTGAAATTCTTGTAAACAAAGTAATATAGGTAGAAACTATTAGATTCTATTTCTTGAATGGGCACTTTTTCTTTTAATTTATTTTTCTACATTAAATTAGTTTGGAGAAATATCCTCTCCTGCTTCTCACAGGAAGAGGGGGAAAGTAGCCATTTTTGAGACTCTGTTCTCTTTAACAAGGCCTTCCCTCAATGGAAGGTATTTTACCAGAGCCTACCTAACTTGGAGAAATGGAAATACCCAACTCCGGTCTCCTGTAGTCTTCCTATTTCATGTAAGGGTGGGTTGGGGGAACAGGGGAATTAGAAGTACTTGTTTAGGTCACAGCCAAGGGGTACAGTCTCATTAAAAGACTGAGACTTAATCACAGGAATGCAAAATGCTTCCTTTCCCACCACAACTCACCACCACATCAATAAGGTTCCTGTTTAATAAATAACAGGTGAATAGAACTGAAAGAACTGTGTACGTCAGATTTTATTCAATAAGAAGTCTCGGTGGAAACTCAAAGACCACAGGGGATACGTAAACAAGGACACAGAGGAAATGTTAGCTTCTGATACCTACAACTATGGCAAGCAGTAAATATGGCAAATTAGCAAACTTAGGTACTTAGATGTAAAATTGTAAACAAATGCATTTTTTCCATTGCTCATTGAAAATAAACATAGGGCTTGTAAAGATGCATATTTAAAAAATTAAGTACTTTCCTGGCTCTGCAACCCCTAAAAGTTTTTGAGTTTTAAGAGTGATAAAATTTGCATTTATCTGTTCATTCCACATTGCATTTTGAACACCTACCATGGGCTAGGCACTCGTGTTACTGTAGAGATCACAACAGCCCAGTACCTTGTCCTCATGGAGCTTATATTCTAGCTGTGGGGAGACAGACAGTAGATAAATAAATGAGTTAAAGCATATAGTGTTTTAGATGGTAATAAGTTCTATGAAATAAATCAGGGTAAAAATGAGTTTGAAATTTCAAATAGCATGGTCAAGAAAAATCTTGAAAAGGTTATATTTAAGGACAGGTCTGGAATATAGATTCATGTCAATTAAAAAGTAGCAAAGACGTAGTCGAAACATTCATTCCTTAATTCAAAAAAATATTTGAGTGCTAGGAAGTGTGAGACTCTGAATGCTTTGGAGTAGCACAGAACTACCTAAGGCAGGGGAAAGATTTCTAATCCCTGGAGGGCTTATATCCTATCAGGACATAGAATATCACAAAAGAGGTTTTAAAAGAGGTACAAATGAGGGAATTTTGTATGTGTCTAAATAAAACAATTTACATTATAGAAAATGTAAGGAAATGTAGGTTGGAATTCTCTGATTAATTATAAACTCCTGAAACCAGTATTAATGATCCTACACTTTTTTTTTTTATTTTCCAATATGGTGGTCTCAAGCGATACCTCTTATTCCTCTTCTATTGAACATTTTTGTGTTAAATATTTCATTTGTCTTTCTATTCACCTCTAATTTGTCAGTGAACCTTTAACTGACATTTGTTAAAGCTCACTAAATTTGGAAAAGATTCTCAAGGATTAAGAAGTGTCAGAAATAATTCTGTGTTAAAAACAAAGGGTCAGAAGTAAAACCTCATCAGTATAGATCCATTTAATGGAGAGCTTGGCATAAATTTTGCATCACATAAAAAAAAACTTGCATTAAAAAAAAGAACTATTTGCATAAAGATAACCATTGGAGAGTTTATACTTCATTAACATGTTGAATCTTGTAAAAGGTCAGAAGCAGAAATAATATTTAAAACCATAAAGAAGAACTCAATAGGGATAATATACTTAATTCCTAAGTTACAAGATTACACACTCAGTCCAGGCCTGAGGCAAAATATCTTAGAATAGATTATTTAGTTAAAAATAGGAATTAAACTGCTATACAGCAATATATCTATTATGAAATTAATATATAAAATAATAAATTGTTTATCAAGGACAGTTGAAGTCATTTTAAAGTCCAGTAGGACAATATTTAATAGAATGTCCTGAAAGTTGTACCTTGCTGATGTTCAGGGAAAAAGTTGTTTAAAGCTGATTCAAAAATATGAGTATTATCTTTAAAGGTCTAATTTACATTTAACACTTTCCTAATATAGGCATTATAAGAATTTTTTTCAACAACACTTAATGAATTTTCTTCATAATAACTGCTGAATATGTATAAATATCTGACTCCTTTCAACTTCCTACTAATTACCCTGATATATTATTGTGGAAATAAGTTTAATGTATTTTTCTTACCCCAGATTTTTTAAAAATTCAAAAACCATTGTTATATCCTCTTCTTTCTCTTTTGCATCTTCCATTATTCTCAGTTTCACCCTAATTATCTCAGCTACTATGCATTAGATAAAGTTTCCAAACCCACCAAATGTGTAGTCACTTTCCCTACCTCACAGTTTCTGAAGACTGAGGTCACCCCCATGGCTACTCCCTAGTAGAGCAGGGTGCTTTCCTGAAAAGAGAATCCCACTAATCCTACCTAAATCCGTATTACCTTCTTTTTCGTAGCCACACTATTCAGGGTCAAAAGAAAATATTTTCATTTTCTTCTCTTCAAAATAGTTCATGTATGTATACTTTGTGTATTTAGACAGAGAGAAAAGGAAAAGAGAAAGCGGGCAAGAAACAAAAGAAGAGACTGATTTTTCTTTCACTTCATCAATTTCTCTCCAAGATTTAATGTAAATACCTTCTAAATAATGGCCATGCTTTTCTCTTTCTGGAATATGAGTTACTGCAAAATTTGTGAAAACCCTCAGTTGTAAATTTGGAACAATTAATGAGATGAATTTATATAAACCAATGAATACAGAGTGATGCATTCGTTTGAAGGAAAGCAGTTGATTCTAAAGTGAGAATACTATGTAATTCTTAAAACTTCATAGGATATTAAGTGAAAATCTTTCAAGGTTAATTTAAATTTCACTTTATAGACAGAGCTCAATTAAAATAAACTGTCTTGAGCAAACAAAAGTTTCTGTTGAAAAGATGCAAGAAACCTGAAATTAGAGGGTAGTTTTACAGTGCCAATAAGAAGCACTAGAAAGCGAAATATCATTTACATTTTCCCCTTTTGCTTTAGACATATTGATTTGATCATTTTAATTTGTACAAATTCTCATATATTGTATACCACTCTATGCTGCATTTAACAATTATTTATTTTATTTGGTTTACTAAAAATTTTTATTTACTTTGAAAATACTGTAATATTGTGTGAAATTATTCAATTCTCAAGTACTTATTTACCCACAATTCAATAATTTAAAAATTATATTTCCTGAATTTTTTCTTTAACTTCTCTGTATTATAAAATAGCTGAGTGATTTTTTTTAATTTCTCTTTATTTTATGATATTTTCATATCACTTTATACTTTAAAGAGTGAAGCCTAAGGGAAACGTAGTCAAAGAAAAGACTAGGAGGCTTTGTTTGTGATACAGCTAACATGGTAGGACATTGTAGTTTGGCCAGACAGAACTCCTTTCTCATTGTTGGGATAGCATCTCCTTGTTTTGAGTAATTGCTTCCCACCTCAAGCTAGCAATATTGTCTGAGTGGTAACGGCCATGAGTTCATAAATCTCATCCCTGTACCCACAGGGGGTTTCTAAGGCATTTGCGTCTAAGCTAAGGTTGGTCACTCATAGCACTTGATCATTTTTGACTATAAAAATTAATTCAGGAGACAGTCATTTGAACGAAACTTTTTTTTTAATCTGGGATTTTATCTTTTCAACCTGATTCTTGGCAGTAAAAGTCCCTTTACTTTTTAGTGATAAAATGAAAGATGAGAGCCCAAATCTTCACTGGCTCCAAATTTGAAGAAAAATCACTATTTTGAGCTTTCTTGTTGAAGAGAACAAGGCATACAATGAAAAGGAGAGAAGGTAGAGAGAAAACACCTGGTCTCTAATTTAATCAACTCTGTACCATTTCCTTTCCTAATTATAACAACTCTTTCTTTCTAAAGTAGTTCAATTTGTATTCCTGATACTGAAAATTGAAAATGTTCTTAATAAGACAGTTAGCCAAGCAAAAATATCACTTATTCATTCATATCTAATCAAAAGCTGATGTGCTAGTTGATATCAGTGAGACACACGTTTAGAAATTATCCATAGTCTTCCTTTCCCTCTTGCTACCTGTCTCCCAAGGTAGCAGCACCTAAAGACTGAAAATAGTGGGGAGGATACTTCCCAAATCAAGGGATATATTTTATTCAACAAACATAGTACTACTGCCAATTTTATAAATATTTAGATGCTGAAGATGGACATCATGCCTTGCTACAAAATCTATTTCAAGCTTTCAAGAAGTCAGACTTGGTAAAGAGGAGGCAATTGCTTAAAAAATATGAAAGAGGTAGAAGGAAGGAGAATTGCCTAGAGAAGAGTATGGCAATGAAAGAGGACAGAGTAGGAAGCTCTTCTTGTCCTGTCGCAGGTACACCAAAGATGGCACCTAAAGGAAATTTGCAATGTTCCATCCTCTCCAGAATTCCCTGGGTGTGCTGTTGGATTAATAATCTAGGAAACCTGGTGTTGTAGCTACAGTAGAATCATTGGTTCTAAAAATGCTGATGGAAACCTGTATATACAGATATCCTCACTTTCTCACTTGTTTTCATGAATTCATATTTTATTAATTAATATATTTAATATTTTGTTTGACCCACTGTTTTCCTCTACGTAAACAATATATCTTCTGTATACCAAAATATGCTTCACCACAAAACTCTTTTCTCAACAAGAGGGACCTTGCTAATTAAAATTTCTAATGCTACATTCCATGTAATAGTTGGAGACAACAGTTGTTGATGTTTTGCTATTCCTTTTTTCAGTACTTTTAGTTGTTAATGGTAATTTCCCAGCAAGTATTGTTCTGATAAATCATAATTGTTTAATATAATAGCAATAATGATAGATCTAATATCATGAACTATGTCAAAACTCATGCCGTCTGCTCCAACAATTCCACAAAAGAGCAAATGGTTATATTAATTAACTTGAGAAAAAATTAGAGTGTCAGATTTTAAAGGGTGTTTGTAAAAATAGAGAAAAAAACATTTTATTTACCTTTGACTGGGGAGTTATTTACAGTAATCCGTACTATAAGCAAATGATATTTTAATTTAAAAAGCTTCTTCTTGTCTGTCAGATTTTCAGTGTTATACCAATAAGTCTAACTATTGCATTAGTTTAAAAATCCCAAATAGGTGCACTTAATTTGGTTCCTCCTACCTTGATTTTCTTTCTGTTATGGTAAAAGAAGTGAGAAAAAATGGGAGAGATAGCAAAACAAGAATAGAGAGCTGTAAATGTAAATATTCGAGACCCTGATGATCTAGACAATTATAAGCATTAGGTACTCTAAAGAAAAAGTGTAAATTCTAAAAGCACGGAAAATATTTAAATTGCACAGATATTTCATGAGATTTTCAGTTGGATCTTAAAGTATTTGTATGAGTAAAATGATTAACATTTGGAAGCTGAAAAAGGATTGGATATCATTTGAAGTGGGCTCACAAAGTACAAAGTGGAATATTGGGGAAGTATCAGCTGGTTTCAGATGCTTGTGAGACAGCCCTTGAGAAAGTTGGTCTTTAGAGTGAAGACAGCAGGTAGAGGCAATGAGTAGGGATGATAAACGGCAGTCATACCTGGGCTTAGGCCACTCAAGAATATTCCTGCTTTTGTCACACATGCAAAAAGAAAACAGTTTTCAAGTCAACGAGTTACATTCTGAATGTAAGCTACATTCTTTTAGAAATGCATTAGGTCCTCTAAAGGGTCATTTAGGTTGTCAGGGCAGCAGTTCAACACAAGATAAGCTGTAGCTTAAAGGAAATAATAGGCTCCATGCCAGGCTCAAGGGACACTTAATTCAGTGGCCTGCACACTTGCTGAACTTGATGGAAGCCTAGCTTCACATTCACCCTATGATATTTAAAACTTTTAAATGGTATTATCTTTACTTAAAATTAAATATCTATCTATCATCTATCTATCTATCTATCTATATATCTATCTATATATCTATATATATATATGCTTGTCTGAAGATTTATGTAAGTTATAATTGTTTTATAGTCCTTGTATCCTGGGGGTATTTACTCCTGTGGTATCTCTGAATGCCATACATGAAACTGTACTTACAAGAAAATGCTCACTGCCTATGATGCTGTTCTTATTCTGTTTTTGCAATGGTTCATTTTCCATTTCATAGTCAAAAACATGACCCATGATGCAATAATCAAATAACACACTTTATTTCTACTTTCTTATGTTAAGAATTGAAAACAAAAAGGAAAACAAAAAGTATATGTGCATATATGGTCCAAGGAGAATAGTGTATCATTTGCCTTGACATTGTTTCAGAGAAGGACAAAATTCATGTTTCAAAGTTTCGAATTGGCTTTTGTAAAGTGACACCTTCAGATAGCTTAATAAATCAGATAAGTGGGTCAACTCTACTCTAAGCCTAGCTTAGCAACTAAATTGTTCTAATACAACATTCTCATAAAACTCCATTTGGTTTATATGTTACTCAAATTTCCAGCTTGACTATTTTCAGTAGCTAATGCTTTCTAATCACATTTGTGTGTTTATGGTCTAGGGCATGGTAGAAAGAAAGCAAATACAAGAAAAATAAGCATAAAATAATAGCAAGAATGCTTTTAAAACATATGGTTATTAACCAAAGGCTTTACTGCAAATACTTAACTTCCTGTCACAGGTTAGCAGTATAGGCTCTGGAGGCAAGGTTAGGATCTGGGCCTCATTGCTTCACAAAAAGATGACCTTAGGGAGGTCATATATGCTGTTTCCTTATATAGAAAGCAGGAACAATGTTGGTATCTGTTACAAGGATTAACTGACAATTTAATGATTGCTCAATATGTGTAATCATCTTCATATACTTACTGTAAAATAAATATAATCCAGAAAACTAGTAACATGCTTAAATTTGGGATGGCACCATTTTAGAATACTGATGAATTAGTGCATTACAACATTTTTGGTGACTCACAATATTTTTCTAATCTTTTTCCCAAGAAAAACTGGCTTTTATAAAATTCTATTGTATGGTTTTATTTCAGGAATGCAAAATAAATGAGAGATAATATAAATCTGTATTTTCTAAACACCAACAATCTGTAACATTACTGGAAAAATTGTCTAAGACATAGCATTCCTATCTTATCAGAAAACTATATCTTTCTCAAAAATGTAAAATTATCACTAATGATATTTTAATTAATTATGATTTACTTAGGTGTACCTTATTGCAATTGCTTTTTAATGTTGCCATTAAGAGAGCAGTCATTTTTCTTTTTTACACTGTATTCCTAGGGCTCAGGCAGTGTTTATTATATTATAGATGTAGATTTTTTTTTTTTTTTTTTTTTTTGCGGTACGCGGGCCTCTCACTATTGTGGCCTCTCGCGTTGTGGAGCACAGGCTCCGGACGCGCAGGCTCAGCGACCATGGCTCACGGGCCCAGCCGCTCCGCGGCATGTGGGATCTTCCCGGACTGGGGCACGAACCTGCGTCCCCTGCATCGGCAGGCGGACTTTTAACCACTGCGCCACCAGGGAAGCCCTAGAGGTAGATTTTTAAGAATTTGTTTTTGAATGAAGTATCACTTAAATGGTTCTAGCTTTTGCTGCCTATATGAGGTCACATAATGAGATCATGATGACTTAATGCCCAAATTATTAGTATTTAGGCTCCTGTTTCAACCTGTCTCCTGGTAATTTTTGACGTGTCCTGGAGATGGGCTTCTAAGAACAAATCTTATGTTATACTCTGGCCTCCCATTGTCTTGAATATACTGCTATGTTTGCTGCCCATGTTACATAAAATGTCGTTGCTGGGCACAGTAGTTTTCATTGATGGTGGTCACTCTTGACTTGGGGCAGTGGGGCAATGGCTTTGTTTTTCTGTCTTTTCCTTGTGCACTCAATGAATATATACTTTAATTTAACTGAATTAAATAATCTAAAGCTGGCTGTGGTTATTACCTTTTCCATAATTCCTGACAGCACAACTAAGCCTAAACTATAACTTTAACACTAGTTGAATGAATAATTAAGGACATACAGGAAAAGTATAAAACACAGAGAAGCATCATTCTTGGCCTTCATGTAGGGCTGGGTTTCACAACAGCTGTAATATGGACATTTTTGACTAGATATTCTTTTACTAGGTAGCTGCCCTATGCCTTGTAGGACATTTGGTAGCTTCCATCACCTAGATGCCAGTAGCATCCTTCCCAGCCATAGCAATCACAAATGTCTCCAGACATTGCTAAATGCCTCTGGGGAGCAAAACTCATGATTGAGATCTATTAATTTGGGGATAAGGACAAGCTTACGTCTATCCCTAGAAATACTTCAAGCCATCACATACCTAAGAATTCACACCTAAACTTCCACAATGGTTGTTAGAGGTTCTTTCTCAAACCAGTCTAAGGGCCACCACCTGGTATCTTCTTTGCTGCCCCAGAAATGGCCTCTTCCCAAAGCATGGATCCTTGTGCCCCGCAAGTCCATCTCTTTTCAAAATCTGTCCCAGATTATGGCGAAAAAACTCTCAGGGCTTCACGTCCCTTTAGTAGTAAATTCTTTTCATTCAAACTCTGGAGTTCCTGAAACAACTGCACAAAGTAGCAGCTTATGACTCAGTAAGTACATAATAAAAAGTATCCACATAACTGAACAGTGCTAAGCACAGCAATTCTCTGCTTCTTTCACAGAATTCAATCCGCCATGAAACATGGATAGATTTTTGCTGTGGAGATACTTAAATAATAGTTTCAGTGTGGTGTTTTTATCTGTATTTCCCTAAGTACAAAAGGACTGACAACAAATAAAAAAATCCAACTCTTAGCCTTACTTCACATTTTTATATAGCATTGTTCTACCTTCATAGAGTCTTAAATTCTAGCCTCAAAAAGAATGTTTTGTTAATAAAATGGCACTTTTTAACATTCTGAGAATGCTCCATTTATATAAAAGGCTTTCTAATGACCTTTCTGGAAAAACAACACAAGGGAAACCTCTTTTGTTAGTATTTTCAGTGACATGACATTGTCATGATAGAATCTATGTATATATTATTGGAAACTGAGTTTATTTTAAAGTTCCAAATCTGGATTTTAATGTTTGGACTATTTGACTTATTTCAGCTGCTTCTCTGGTATCTCTACTATTGAAATAGACTTTTTTATTTAAAAATATCTTCATATAGAGTCATATAAACTATAAAATTCCTGAAATATAATTTCCTTTTTAAAGTTATAATTTGTATAATTGCATATTGGATTGATAAGGAGAACTAATGAAACTATTGAGATATTTTTAGACTTTTTAAAGTTTAATTTGCCTTTTCACCTGGGCACTTGGGGGAATTTAAAAGTATTTTGATATAATATTTCAGGGAGAAAAGTCACCACCAAACGATCTGTTCTTTTTAGTGCTAATATTGTTCACGCATCAACACCTGCTTCTTCCAAGATGGTAGCAGCTGTTTGAGTTGGAAAAAGGAATGAAACCTTGATACTTTCACACTCAGTACTGCTGTATAATGAGCTCAGCCAGCTTCTGAAAATCCAACTTATCTTTCGGAAGAAAGTGAGATATTGCTTGCAGAAACTTTGGTTATTCATTCAAAAATGAATAGTTATAAACATATGAAGAAACACTTTCAAAAATATATATGTAATGAACAAATTGTATAAAATCTATTTAATTTACCCAAGGTTACACATTATAATAGTGTCAAAGAGGCAGGAAATGCTTTTGGAAGTTACAATACGTCTTAATTTTAGGTTCATTTATAATATGCATAGTTTGTGAATTTATGTTTTTATTCAAAAGCTAAATTAATTTAAATATATAAAATGTAAAGCCTAAAATGTTCTTCTATCCATAAGATTTGTGCATGTGCCCATTTGTGTCTTTCTGACAGTCTAACAGTATCCATTTGAATATGAATCATAATGTCCCCTCAAAATATTCAAAAGTGCTTAGAAAATAATCATAGCATCTAATAACATATTATTATATTCAAATAAAATGTGTGGCATCAGACACAAGGAATATTGAAATACATAATGCCTAAGCAAATCTCTGCATTCCTTTGTGTTCTTTAAATTCATTGAGACTGAAGAATTTCATTTGTGGAGAATGGGTATGTGACACTGCTTGCAGTATTTAATGTTTGAAGTTAGCCAGCAATTGTCCTCCTTACTGAAGTCCTGTAATACTTTAAACTTGGAGCTGTCCTTGAAGACCATGGGGAGGTTTTGTGTTGTGCAGAATTCAGTGACCCATTTACTTTACGAATGTGAACCCAATATCGCACCTGTGCTCTGCAGTGCCTGTTTTACCTCTGAGTGATATTCAAGGTGTTGTGTTTAATCAACCAAGACCTATATGTTTTGGCCTATCGTTTTCTTAGAGATAAGAGTTTCTTCTCTCACTTATGAAGGATAGAGGTTACAGAAAAGTGAGATTATTGGAAAGACTCCTCCTAATCTTAAATACTCTGATTTTCTGCTGGAAATAAAAGTTTACAGCTGAGAGTATAACCTAAGTGGATTTTGAAACCAAAGTATAAAAATTGGAATGGCAATAGACATCTACTAGCACAGAGGAAAATGCTCATGTCTAAGCTTTAGTAGACCTATAAGATCTACTATACTAATTTCACATTATCTAGCGAAAGTACTCCCCACCTGCAGCCTCAGCAGATGTATTATTCAGCCACATAAGGACCTTACACCTGTGTTTGATTTCATTTCAGGTTCAGTTTAACATGTTGAATTAGATCTTAGTTATCCTCATTATCAACTGAATCCTTAGACAGTTCATGCCACAGCGTATTTATGATAAAACACACACACAAACACGCACACACACACAGAGCAATATCTTCATTTCAATTCTGGTCATTATATTTTTAAACTCAACCAAAATAATGATTATGGGAAACTTGATCAACTAATATATACTGTAGATTACAGTTTTTATTATTCATTTTCATATGATAACTCAGTTTACTGCAAAAATGGCCTTCCAATCTGGAATGCGGTGACCTAGAAAAAAGTCTTCATTTTTATTTCCATAGAGACAGCTCTATTTCAGTTCTATCTGATTTAAAATTGAATCCAAGATTTTAGAAGTGAATGCATCATGCAGCGGCAAAGAGAGAAAGGGGGAAGAGAAGAAGCGAGGATCATTGAGTGTGCTATACAGAAGCTGGTGAGGGAGTGGAGCCACCGTGCTGTATAAAAGGTAGTAAAGTATCCTCAGGCACTAGCCCTTCCTACACCAGCAGGAAAGTGGGCCTGCTGCCTGGCCTGCCCATAGAGCAGCTGGGCAAGTACTACACCAGCACTTGAGAGCTCCACTAAATGGTACAATTTCCACAGAATATCCTGTTTCCTGTACTACATCATCTAAGACACTTTACATCCTGCCAATGTTACAGAATATTATATTCATAGAATATTTCCTCAGGATGTCTTTTGACCTTGAGCCAACACTTCAAAGACTTTAAGTGCCCATATTTCACAGATGACAGCATACATTCTCTCTCAGGTGGCAAAGAATGCGTGGCTTTAGCGTAGAGCTTTTCATATGTGCTACCGAAGAGCCATTCCGAATTTCTAATCCCTTCCATGGCTAATCTCCACATGCTTTTTTCTGTATAGGCCTATACTCTGGTTTGGGGAGACTTTACTCTATCTTCCAGGACTTCCATGGATCATATAGTGAAAATGCAGGAGATTTACTCAAGCAAATAATGCCAGATGTTCATTCTGACAGCAGCTATTTTCTGTACTCTTGGACAGGGTATCGTGTGTAGCTCTGTTCTTAAGTAGGTATGCGGCACTGATCACTTTGTCTATCAGGTTGGCTTCTGCTCTTGGCCTGTATGGGGAATGGAAAAGTCTTCAAAGGGCATCAAATAGCATGTGTGTCAGTATTGATGAATGGTCATCTTCATACTTAGTCCCACGTGAAGGGGTGGTGTGACCTTGGATTCATAGCAAGCAGTGGCTGTGATAGGACCCCACTAAGTTCCTTTAGTCAATGTCTTCATTATGGTAGTTCAGCTGACGTGTTCACATTACATAGAATGTTCAACCTAGCCTTCCTCAAATTTAACAAATACCATCTTCATAATAAGCACACTGCTTTTACAATTGTGCACCCACCTGTAAGTGTAAAGAGCTCCCCAGTTAAACTTACATATGTATCTGTGTATAAGAAATATACTCAGGGTCACAACATGCAGAATCTGTACCTCACTGTTATAAAAGTAAGTGTTCAAAATGCTGAAATTAGGGATTGAATTTATATTAAATATCTTTATCATAATGTTTATCACTGATGTATCAATGAAAATGTCTTTATATTTTGGAAGTTTGAAGCATTTCTACTAATCTCCAATATAACATTAAACAAAAGAAAGAAACCATGTGAGCTCTATATTATTTGGAGCAGAACAAGTAATCTGAAAGAGTAGGAAATTTTACATCAAATATAGTACAGGTAATTTCTTTGTTGTCAAAAAATTGAAAAAGCAGACAATATAAAACAAATTTTTTATGTTCAGAAAAAGAAAATATTTGTCATTGTTTATTTGTGTTTATTCATTTGTGTGAAACTTTATTCTCTTCCATTTGTTCTAGTCTAGTAATGCTGCTAACTGGTTTATATTGGACAGAATTTATGAAACGGAAGGAGGACCCTCCCAGAAGCACTGTAGTGCCTTGGTTAAAATAAATAAATAAATAAAAGACTATGGTAATAACAGCAATGATTAAAAAACAGCAATAAAATTTTAACTTTTTCATTGATTAAAGAAATAGTCTTTGTGTGTGGAATCTGCCATAGACATGCTACAATGCTATCAAGAAAAGTCAATTTCTCACTTTAGAAAAGGAAGAATATTTTGCTTATTAGCAAAGTACATTCAAAAGATAAAACAATTTATTTACAATAGATGGTGATTTTTTCTACTGCTTTCAAAAATAGGGTTTTACTTCTTGTTCAAGACCTATGTTGAATAATTCCTTTAAAACCTTAAAAAAACGGTACTAGATACCCTTCTTGACTCTTAAACCCCAAAAACAGTGTTAAGTGCTAAAGAGTGATTTTTATATAAATTGAAGATTTGCAAGAGGATCTGATATTATTGTATTGTTATATAATAAATATTATTATATTATATAATATTGTATTATATTATTCTGATATTATATTCTCAGAATATAATGTATAAAGCATAATAAAAGATGATTGAAACAAGTGGACTTGGAATACATCTGTGAAAGTTTCTAAAATCTTTACTCCTATATTAATACATCTGTTTATTATAGAATATCCTCCTCCCAGGAGATTCATGTTACCTTCTTCAAGGGGTAGCAGTTATTTTCAGGTGTTATAGTTCAGATAATTTTCTTATATGTGAAACTCCTTTATAAACAGGACCACCCTTATGCCTAGACCTAGAGAGCATCCTGCAAAGGCCTTTTGTTTGTTTCTTTTGCTTTACTTTGATTTGCTTAGTTTGGCTTGGCTTGATTTGGTTATCTTGGTTTATTTTTGGGAGGATGCAAAAATGACCTTGCAGGAATAAAATATAACAAAAGTTATAAGATCCATAGAGGCAAGGACTGTGTATGTGTCAATGACAATTAGCACTGCAGGCTTGGCACAAAGCAGGTATTTGCAATATATTTGTAAATGAGTGTTAGTTCCTATATCCCCATTCAGTCTTTTTCTTTTTGTCCCTGTGAACACTTTTTAGTTAAGTGTCCAAGGTATGTCAGAATGACCAGGCATATCTAGAAGACCCAAAAAGTGAAATGGAGAAGTATCCAATTTTGCTGCAGGCCTCCCTATTTCTTGGATAAATCAAATGTGACACTTCATTCATATCTGCTTCCTCACTTTTTCTACATCTTGTCTGTCAATTTAATGTTTGATGTTTCCTGTTAATAGCTTATTCACTATTGAACATTTTCTGTGTATCAGGCACCAATGTTACATTACTTTCGTGATCTCATATAGTGTCTATGAAGTACTTGTTAATATCTTCATTTTGCATATGAGAAAACTGAGGTTAGATTAAATAAAGAGTCTGTCCAAGTTATGTGCTCTTACTTCAACACATCATGATGCCTGTAAAGAGCTTGAAAGCCTAAACTGGCTCTGTGAATAGTAGAATAGATTATTCCTGGCTTAGCAAATATATTCAAAAGTATTTTATATAAAAGGACAATGAAGACAAATATTTAATTTTCAATTTATAATCTTAGTAGGTGAAAATATCCAAATATTTTATGAATCACAATTGGGTTAATATATGATTTTTGAAAAATTTGAATTATGATAAAATGACAAGCTATAAAGAGATACTATCCTACATAAAATGTTAAATATTTCAAAATGGAAATCTAATTGTTCTTAGGATAATTGACTAGGTCACTAGGTTACGTGATTTGTCCATTCATGACATTTCTTCCCTTAAATTGTGATTTGGAAATATTATGAAGGATGGGCTTCTTTCACGGAAGTTGATAGTTAATTTTTCAGTGTCCCTTAACTGCTAACATTTGAAGTGAACATTTTTATTACTAAAGAGAGATGCTCTGGCAACCACTACTGGATAAGAGTCATAGTGGTTTTAGCAGTGATGAAAAGGTTAGAACAATTAGAAAGTACTCATGGCATAATTGAGATGTATGAATTTCTGGTACATTATGAAACAGTTTCAAATGATTGGAGAAAAAGTAGAATTAAAGTAATAAAAGAACACATTAATTTTAAATCACAAACTTCATTTAAGTATTGTTTTTTCTATCATGTATTTCCCCCCCCCCAGGGGACACATTTGCAGAATTATTCTCTAATATTTACCATTGTATATATTATGTTTTGTTTATTATTATATCCAAACAATAGAGTTATTCATAACCATTCCTCTAATAATAGGCTCATCTTTCATCTATCCTGTTAAAATATGGCATGCTGACATCCATTCTGAAGGATAATTTATTAATGTATTAATGTACTCTGACCTGTAGACATATGATAACTGCTAAAACAGTAGGGCTCAGATTTGCCCTGTGAGTCATATGTAAAAAATATTAACCTAAAGTTATGTACCATTTTAGGATGTGACTCTAAGATGTCATTATGGCACACTCATATTCTCAGTGAAGTAAACGTTTTCATGACATTTACAATCTCTAACATTTTGTTGATGTTTGAAGCAACTCAAAAAATTTTCAGATTTTTGTTTGTGTTTACTTCATTTGGACCTTCCTGGGATCTTTCCCAGTAGGAAGGTATTTGTTATGCTTCTGCTCTTGAAATTTAAATAATCCCATTGTGACCTTAAGGAAACAGAGCTTTCTGAGTTACCTTGATGACAGAAATGAATTCTATAAGAAGTCTGGAAGGACTGACTTTAACAACAATGAGCCAATCGTGGACTCGAGGTCAGGAAAAATTATTTGTGTCCTGATTTGAGTGTCAGTGAATTTGGTTGAAACAAATTCCTAGATTCCCAGGGACTACACCTCATCCCTGAAAATGTTCACTTCTGTGTCTTAAACCTTTCCCTTTTTATTGCTTCATACTTGTTGGTATATATACGTGCTCATCTCTTGCCAAAATTTGAAAACGACCAAATTCACACACCAATCTTCCCTCATCCCAAATCTATCCCAGGTACTACATTACCTCTTTCCACTCATCTGGGAAGCTTTTTACACTTTTCCAGATCATCCTATGGCATCATTGATCTGCTCTATTGTGTATTTGTTCCCAATTTCATTATTTTTTGCTTCACAGCTTCACTTTGCCAATTCTTCTATTTTCCTTATTTAGACAATTCTGTTTTCCTACTTATTAAGTTGGATACTAGCTTATTTATGTCTGCCTTTCTTCTTTTCTAATATATTTATTTATTTAAACCTGTGAATGTCCCTTTAAGTACATTTTTCACTGCATTCCTCAACAATTGAGATGTAGTATTTTTGTTATCATTTGATTCTAAGTCTTTGAAAAATCCCATTATGATTTATGCTTTGATAATACGTTGTTTATGTGTATTTTAATTAATGTATAATTTTAATATTTTTTGTTATTTATTTTTAAAAAGTTAATTGGATTATGGTCACAGAACATAATTCTTTGCCATTTCTTTAGATCAGTTCTATATTTAAGTACTAGTATGTGGACATTTTTGTAATTGCCTTATATAAGCTTGAGAAGGATGAGTATTCTTTATATACTCCATATATGTCCATTAAATATATGTTATTAATTGTGTTCTTTAAATATTTTATATCTATACTATATTTTTTTCCAACACGACCTATCAATATTGAGAGAAACACATTGATATCTTGTGCTTTGGTAATTACTATATAAATTTTCTTCTGGTATTATCAATGCTTGTGTATAAAATTTTTGCTTTTTTTTATTAAGTATATGCATTGTGGGGATTATTATATCTTCTGAATGGATTGACCTTTTAATCATTATATAATGGCACTCTTATGCAGTAGTAATATTCATAAAATTATGATTTGCCTGATTTTTGTCTTATTAAATAAATCAACTCTTTTTCTGAGGTCATAGAAACATTTTCTATATTGTCTGAGATGTTGGCAATACTGTTAATTTTTTAAATAATTATTATATCTTCCCTTTGTTTCTCTTGTCTTATGGTATTGACTGCAACTTAAGTACACTTTGCATAGTAATAATGATAGTAAGTGTCCTTACTCTTTTAAGGTGTTTAACTCTATGGAATGTTTTTAATATTTTACCATCAAGGATTATGCATATGCGAGTATGTATGTATGTGTATGAGTACATATAATTTTATATAATATTGTATTGTCATTTCCTATTTATCTGTCCAACAACCTTTTGAGTTGTAAATTCCTTCATGGGAATATCCTTTTTTTTAAAACCATTATATATTCACTGGCTAGCATAATACCTAATATATGATACATATTAATTGAGTATTCATTAAATAAATGAGTAAATGAAGAAATATATGCCATCAGAAGCAAGTGTTTATGCGCTAAATAATAGATAATGGGAGAATCGTTGTACAAACCTTTGATCATTATTTTGGGAATTGTTTTTGTTTTCATTTCAACAAATTATTTCTCTGAATTTGTTAAAATAGTGTTTTCTGAAAGAGGAGTTTGTTTAGTTGGCTGGTTTTGTTGTTGTTGTTTTTGTTTTATTTTTGTCTTTTTAAAATAATACTTGCCGAAGAGTCATAAGTGTTATTGATGGACCAAGGTATAAACCAAGCAACAAAAAGCAAGTGAGTCAGGAAGATGGTGATTATGTAAGCTTTGTGTTGTTATTATTATGTTTTTGTTGTTCAAGTTGCAGAGTGGCATTGTGAAAGTTATGTGAAAATAATTAAAATTACCATTTGGGGTTTGCACAACTTTTAGAGTCTCATTTTATAGTGTAAGCGTTAATGTGAATATTTTCAAAACCTAAAAATCATCAAAAAATCTTAACGTGTTACAGTTTCTGGCCAGTTAGGGCTGCAGAAGTCCAGGCTTTTCCACAAACTCTAATCAACCATGTTACAAAACCATTCATTTTACAAAGTGACTGCTAGCCAAATACCACCAAAAATATCTCAGTTCCAAAATTTGAGATTTGAAATAGACATAATTTGATATATTGTCTTTGACATTTGCTAAGGTGCTAGGTAAACTCATTTAGTTTTGTTTGGCAATCATCAAATAGTTATTAGAAATATTAACCTTTTCAAATGTATTTCAGTTCATTTTTGTAATAGTTACATTTACTCATTATAGAAGCAAAAATTCCTATCACAGTCTCCTAAACTTCACACTCTTAAGAGGAAATTCAGCCAGTTTGCCTCCTTTATTATACATTCTTTTTTAAAAGGAGCAATGAGTGGCTTTTTTTCTCAAATCAATACGTGTCAGTTACAAATTCATAGTACCTTTGTAGCTTGAAAGACTTGTGCTTCATGACAGGTGTCAAGACTGGTGATGATTCAAATTAATAGTAAAGAATAATAAATGAGAGGTAGAAGAATTCTGCAGAATCTTCTCCAAGACACTGAGCTTTGGGACTTTAATGTCCATAAAAATGAATTGCTACTAGGCAAATTATGAGAGGATCCAGAGTAGTGATACATGAAGAGAACAACACAAAGATATGTGTGACAGGCTTTTTGGATGTAAGTCTGACATTCAAGTTATAAGCTGGTCTTATAGGTATTATATAAGGATATTAGTAATTGGTAGATTTAAAATACTAACTTTTTAGGTAGGGTTAATTGGTACGTGTTTCACTTTTTCTGAACAAGGTTATATGTTAAGGCATATTATTTCTCAATGTTTATTTTAAATTTAGTATATAAATAGCATATGGTATAGAACTCCTGAAGATTTTAGGAACTTTCTGTATTTGTTTTAGAAAATTTCATAAGTAATTTAGGAAATATATCAATGAAGATTCTTTTTTATGTACTTTTATATTTCTAACTATGCAATTTTAAAATAAAATAAAATTTTGCATTATGCTTACAAATACAAACATATACATAAAATACACACACACACATTGTGCTGTTTCTAATAGTAAGTGAGATTAGCTAAGCCATCCATAACCAAAGTGAATTAATTAGAAGTATAGGTCAATGAAGAGAGTATAATGAGTCCCTGTGGATTTGAAAGAAATTACACACCATCATATAGTAAGAAATCCCTCTTTTCCCCGAATCGACAATACATTCTACTTATAAATGCAGTCTTTGAATTCTGTGAATGCACACAAATGACATCTGCTATGTTCACTTATGCCACCTACCCACTAGTGTTAAAATGGCAAATTAAAACAGCTTTACAGTATAGCATTGCTATTGACATAGTGCAAGAATTTGCTCTGCCATGAATTAAAATGTAGTTTTGTGAAGACATCTCACCCCACTTCCTACCACCACAGTAAACAGAAAAAAGAAATGATAAAATCACACAGCATCTAGAAAAAATAGAAACTCTGAGAATTCTGAATAAAGTCCTTCAATTTTCAAAGAAAGATGAAAGTAATTCCATTCCAGAATAATACAAGCCATAGCAGATAAAACTCTTCATATGTGAGTAGAAAATAAAATTAGGTATGAAAAGTGGGTGGAATTAGTAAAAAGAAGACCCAATTGGAGTGACAATTACCAAGGAAAAAATACTTTAAAAGAAGAAACAGTGATATTTAGGAGTGTTGTTTTATGATAATATTGAATAAGGGAAAAAATGGAAAATAATGAAGGGGAGAATAAATATCGGAAGGGGATCACACAGAAAAACACAAAGTTAAAACAAAATTATTCTAGGATATTGATGTCTTGTGAGATGGGCCTTGTACCACCAAATGCCCACTTATCTATGGAGAGGGAAAAAGTCAATTTTTATCAGCCTAGCCCAGCAAAACTTAATACCAAAATACCCTACTTCACAGAGCGCACCAAAACAACATATATTTTAGAAAAGCATGATGTATGTATGCTCACCTGTCAACTTCAGATTTACACATAGCTGCTTCAGTGACCAGAAGAAAACTGTTTTTTTTCTCTGTTTCACACCACCTTGAAAATTCTATCTTCTCCTATTATGTTTAGTGTTCACAGCTAACAAAAATGCTGTTCAACAACTCGATTCACTTTAAATGAACTCTCAATGATTACTGTACCTGGAATAAAAATAAAACTACGTAGGCATACCTTAATGAAGTCAGAGGAACACACACAATATAAATTTTAAGAAGTTGACTCTGAGG
This sequence comes from Leucopleurus acutus, assembly GCF_964270905.1. NCBI lineage: Eukaryota > Metazoa > Chordata > Mammalia > Artiodactyla > Delphinidae > Leucopleurus > Leucopleurus acutus. The sequence goes on from NC_139143.1 coordinate 131,152,843, forward strand.
ATTCCTTTTTTTGAGTATGTCTTTCTACTTACTCTTCAGAACACTTGAGAAATATTAGTATTATCTTATCCCACATAAACAGACATTTTTTACTCACTCTCTATAAAACTCCAGATTCACTATTGTGAATTACAATGTCTTCCATATAGTTTTTTGGTAAAACTGACAACTGCATGACTCTGACATGCTTTTATCAAGAGTTCATTTTAAAAGCATATAAATAATATATACAAATTATAGTAGGACAGTCAAAACGAGGGTGTTGAGCTGCATATCTAGATTTGAATGAAGGACGAGGATCAAGTCTTGCCTTGGAATTTTCTAAGGTAATAAAAATTATAAAGAAATCAGATGGTATTGGTTCTGGGGGCTATAGGGGTGAAGTCAGAGAAACAGAATATTTCAAAAAAAGGCAGATGCATCCCTTCTAAAGTGTAGAGATCAACAAACCCCTCTTCAATGATCTTCTCATCTCTGAAATGTGTATATTATCAGAGTTGAGAAACTGTCTGTGGAAAGGTGTTCAAGTTTGTGCAGTTCGTTTATAAATAGTGGACTATTAAGTAGTACCAACTTTGTTTAGACTCTAAAATGTTTTTGCTTTGCTTCTTTCACATGTGAAATATGTGGACATCTGATTATAAGAGTGTATGCTACATGTACATATAAATTCTGTGTACTGAATTTCCAATTCCTATACCATAGTAATTATAGTTTATATGCATATATATGATTCATTAATCACCTATTTTTAACAAGATTTCTTATAGTTTTGTGATTATATTCTCTCTACATTAGTACTAAATATGTCAAATGCAAATAATATTAAAAATATAAGATAATATTAACTAATTATGTCATTTCACTCACCATTGTATCCCCATATGGAGCCCCATAGCCTAGCACATTACTAGCTATTCAATCATATATTTTTAAGAAAAATGAATGAATGAATGAATGAAGTAGAATTTGGATTGCATGCAAGTCATATAATGTTTGCATAATTTAGAGTGAGTAGAAAGTTCATGTATGTTTGGAACATTCAACTCAGGATTGATTATGCACTATTTTTCGGAATCCTATTCACTTTAAGCAGTGATTTTCCTTTAAAAAACAATTCTATGCCAAAACCTGAGGGATACAACACTTCTCCATAAAAAGAGGAAAGGGCATTGAGAAAGTCCCAAGTCATTCTGACAGGTCCTTCCCCAATGAAAAGTACTAAATTAATGAATATGTACATTTAAAACCATTTCCTTTGTTGTCAGTACATTTTCTTGAAATAAAGCCAGAGTGACTTCAATTCACAATATAATTGAATACTAAAACACTATCAATATTAAATAAAATGTATACCTAGAACAAGATTTTTCTATTGCTTTTCATAAGTATTTTAAATATTTTCACTATTGGGTAGAAAAATGACTGCCTTAAAGGATATTCTTTTGTAAGTCAGAGAAAGTAGCTATTTAATCATGAGATGGAAATCCTACAGAAAGTTAATCAGAAAAACAATAAACTAGAGTTGCCTCTTAAACTACAGAGGTTTGAACTGTGCAGATTCACCTATATGTGGATTTTTTTCCATAGTAATACCACCATGCTATACATTAGCAGTTGGTTGAATCCACTGCTGATGGCCATTCTGACTGGTGTGAGGTGATACCTCATTTTTATTTCAGTTTGCATTTCTCTAACAATTAGCAATGCAGAGAATCTTTTCTTGTGCCTGTTGGCATCTGTATGGCTTCTTGGAAAAATGTCTATTTAGATCTGCCCATTTCTCGATTATGTTGTTTGTTTTTTTGGTATTGAGTTGTATGAGCTGTTTGTATATTTTGCTAGTATTTTGTTGAGGATTTTTACATTTATGTTCATCAGAGATTTGGGCCTGTAGTTTTCTTCTTCTGTGGTGTCCTTATTGTCTTTGTCTGGCTTTGGTGTCAGGGTAATTCTGGCTTCATAAAATGAGTTATGAAGTGTTCCCCACTTTTCCATTTTGGGGGGAGATTTTGAGTATTAGTGTTAATTCTTTAAGTGTTTGATATAGTTCACCAGTTATACCATCTGATTTTGGGCTTCCTTGTTGGGAAGTAGGTGTTAATATTAAACAAAACAAAACAAAACAAAGCAGAGAGAAGGAAGCTTTTATTTCAGTATTTTAATCAGAACATTTTTGCCCCCAATATTTAGAAGATTGACTTTGATGGGATTTGTACAGCTTTTCACATTTCCATCAAACTTTTATAAAAGTTCCTTCTTTGGTTTCAAGGGAAAAAAATGTATATATATTCCATCTAGCTGTCTGAATGCTCATCACTAGATTAATATAGTTAAATGTAGTTTACCTTTATTTACTTCTTGATTTTACACATCACCAAGCCACTACCCCTTTATCATAAAGAGTAATGGCATGACAACATATATTCTCATTGTATTATTGTCTAGCAGAGCTGATAGAAAGTCTTGAAAAGAATATTCAACAAATCCTCACAGAATGCCTTCTGTATTATAGGCATATGATAAGCTTTCTATACATATCTACTGAATTAATGAATGAGTAAACTTAAACACATTTTTAAAACTATGAAGTTTTATGGACATTTACATATGAGATGAAGATAATTCATTTCATTAATAAACCTAAGAGTAAAGACAATAGAAGCTGCTGCAGCTGTTTTTTTTTTTTTTTAATTTTCACTTTTGTTTCAAAATTATTAAATACTATGTTATCTTCTATCTTGATGTTTGTGTTTTACCGAATTTGAGCATGGGAAATATCCAGGGTGTCTATTGGGAAGTGCGTGAGGGCATGTGGCCTCCAGGAAACTTGGCCATGGTTTCCACTGGGCTTAGGAGAGGAGCACCTTAGGGAAAACACTGTACCCATGAAATAAGGAAAACAGCAAGTGCACATGAGGAACCGTGAGGACCTCTGGCTAACAGCTCCTGCTGCTGGTTCAGATCAGAGAAAACCCCAAAAAAGAACAGAGCTGGAAGGTGACTGGATGGAAAGTCCAGTCCAAACGTTCTCTTGGGAAAGGAATGAGCTGAATTTGAGTGTGGGGGCTGTTTAGGCTAAAATCTACATGTCACTAAAAATTTCCAAAAATCAGAAGAATGTAGTAAGATTCACAGCAATGTTGATCCATAATGAGCTTTATATTTTTTATTAATTAATTTCAATTGTTTAAAGCTTATTGCTTGCCACTTGAAGACTAATAGCTCCACAAGTGGAACTCTGTATACTTTGAACTTTTTGGATATACGTTACCTTATCTTTTATGTAGTGTGACTAAGCATTTATTTATTTGGCTGAACATAAATCATGCATAATAATAATTTAATCCTCACTATATCCTATAAGATCAACACTATTATAATCCCGTTGTACACTAGAGAAAGGTAGGCACATAGAAATTAATAAATTTTCACACATTACCCAGCAAGTTTTGGAGGTGGGTTATGAATCCACACAATGTGGCTCTGGAGTCTGTGATCTTAACCAATTGGAATACTGCCTCTCTGAAAAGACTTTTATAAATAAATGATCATGGATGAATGATGATTTCCATCATTTTATTTTTCAGTCAATATGTGGTTCCCTCTGCCATTACCTAATAGATGATGAGGAAGTATTTATTTCCAAATAATGAGACGTATTTTAATATTTCATCACGCATGTTATTCAGATTGTGTTTGTTCATGTACTTTTTACTATCTCATTCACTACCTCCTACGTGTTAGTTTCCTGAGTTTGATTACCTGAAGAGTGAGGAAGAGCTAAGTTACATAAAGAGAATTAGTTACTTATTTATTATTAAAAGCTAAACAAAATCAAAACAAAACACAATGTCATATGTGAAGTCTCATTCCATATGGTGCAGGAAGAGCAAAATTTGTGAAATTTGTTTAATGTGGTGACCTTCATTATGATTCTCTATCAATCATGAAACATATTTATGAAGCACTCACTCTCCAGTCACTGTACCAGATGCAGAAATAAAACAACACAACAAATGACAAACATAATCCCTGTCTCCACTGAGTCTAACCCCACCGGCCGTCTCCATCACTTGTCACCCATTCATTCTCCACTTGCCAGTGCTCTCTGACATCCCTCAGTTACTTTTTCTGCTTGCTTGCAACACAGACACAGTTGCCACACACACACTCACACATGCAGGCACATTCAAAGATTATGAATCACTCATCAGATAATGCAATTAATTGAAAAGTGCTAGTGAGAAATGTTCTAAAAGGAGATCTTGGATCTTCTCCTTCTTTCTAAGTATCATGCATTTTAGCCAAAGCGATATGGTTTCACATAAAGATGATTGGACCAGGAACTAAAAAAGAAAACATATTTAAGCCAGATTTAGTATTTGAATCACTGTCACAGTTAGAATTAAATGAGACTGTGTATTTAAGGTTCCCTGGAAAATAATAGATATTCAACAAATTGATTATGTTTTTAAATGAGACAAAACATATGAAAGTATTTTAAAACCATAAAGTGATATGTACTCTCTCAATTTCTCTTTCTCTCTCTCTCTAGCTCCCCAATCTACCTCTATCAATCAATTAATCAGATTATTGTGATTAGTAATTGGCCTATCTTATTGCCCGACTAAAGTGGCTCTGGTAGTGGGAAACTCTGTCTTTTATGTTGAATCATCCACATCATAGCATACTGTGGGCCAAATGTTTGGTAGCATGAACTTCATTGTGTCTTAAAATTATATTCAATAGATGAAAATTGGGTTACTTATGTTGAAGATCAGTCTTATATTTTTCATATCCATGAATCTCTATTTCCGCGTGTCTCTGATAATGGTTTAGAATTACCTTTTGCTTAGTAGGAAATTGTTTATTTATTTATTTATTTATTTATTTATTTATTTATTTATTTGCGGTACGTGGGCCTCTCGCTGTTGTGGCCTCTCCAGTTGCAGAGCACAGGCTCTGCACGCGCAGGCTCAGCGGCTTGACAGAGGGGAACCTCCCTAACAAAGCATTAAATTATAAAATCTAAGTATCAATTACCACTGTGGTCAGGAGGGCATGGAGTTGGAGTTTGGTGAAGTAGAATGAATGATGAAATATGGTTCCTTTGCAGTTTCTGCTGTTTGATTCTCCGATACAGAGTTGCTTTGTTAAAGGGATGGTTACACTATCAATTTAATTATTTTGATTGCATGGGTACAGTGTTCATGCAGTTACTTCATTCCTTTTCTTTATTAGCTTCTGACTTTTTTATTATCAAGCTTTTTCTTTTTGCTATAAATTGTTAATTGTTACCTTGATAGCACTGAGTAAAACTTCTATTAAGCGTCATTATTTGACTAGCTGTTATGGAGATTTACTTTTGCTAAACCCGTACCATGCTAGACAGCCATAAACCAAGGGACACAGTGCATTTAAGAAAAGCCCGTCTTTTGTGGCAATTCAGCCCAATGGAATGTGTATGTTTCCAGGTTTATTTTTCAAAAACTGTTTATTGAGAGCCTGTAGATTTTGTCAAAGAGGTGTAGTTACCATCATTTAAACAGAGTTCCACTAATCAAATCCTAGAAAAATATATTGTTTTAATTAAGCTGTCACCCTTTGCCCAATATTGTCATTGATTTGTTAAAATAAAGTTTAATAAAGGCTCCCAATAAATTTAGTATCAATTTCATTGATTGAAGAGTATTTTAATAAGAATAAATTATTCAAATTTTAGTAACCAACTTCCAAATAAGTTCAAGATAATACATACAGTAAGGATGAATGGATAATTCTATTTACTGAATGTATGATATTTTTTATATTTTTTAATCTAATGCCCTGGTGTAAATTCATGTCATGTCAATACTAGAAAATCTGGATAAAATGTATCATTTATATTTTTATAATTCCTTGGAAATGACACTTACAGAAACTTGTTTATTTCATAAATAAGCCATCTCCTTGGATTGGTCCATGAGTTTCCAGTTCTATCTTTGGTATTCACGTCATGTGTTTCTATACTACTGAACTAGTTTCCTGAATCCACCACATGCATCACATATGAATTACACACATGAGTCTTATTCCTTGGAGTGTCTCTCTCCTTACCCTTTATAATATACTATTTTTAAGTTAATATGCTCCCAAACACTTTGTGCATACTTCTGTTAGGACTTATTATATTACATGGCATTCATATAATTTTGCTGTATATAATTGTTGGGTCTACATCTTTAATCTTTATATTCATATAAAACAGAAAATTATCTGGCACATGTTAGGTGTTCAAGATAACTTTATTGAAAAAAATAATAACTGTAACTTCCATTTAAATATAAATATATCTCTTATAAAATTATATGGAAAGAATGACAAGGTGAACATTTTCTTCCTATTCTAGCTATATTAGTTATTAATAATATGGCATGTCTAATTGATGATGCCCCGGAATTAATTATTATATTGTATCTATTGCGTTGCATACAGAGAACTGACTGCATTATTTCTTTACAAAAATTTAACAGAATTAATTTTAGTTTACATTAAAGAAAATTTATAATTTATATGGAAAACAACTGTCTAAGGAAAAGCAGTTTTTATATGCTCATATTACTTGGTATAAAACTAAATTCCCTGTAGTAAGTATACATGTATTATAGACTGTCTCTAAAAATAAATTACTAAAAATATAAATGTCTTTTTGGAAGCAAGATAGAGCTTTGCCCCAAAATGTAAGTCTTTGCCCAATTCCAACTCATTTCTTGTATTATCTTACTATTGAACTCATTCCTTTTACTACAGGTTAGATGTGAATTTCCTGAAAACAAAATTAACAATTCCAACCATCTATCACTTAAACAAGAGGAAATTTATTATTTTTTAGTAAAAATATACTTTTAAAATAAAATATGGGGGGACTTCCCTGGTGGTCCAGTGGCTAAGACTCTGTGCTCCCAGTGCAGGGAGCCTGGGTTCGATACCTGGTCAGGAAACTCACATGCCACACTCACATGCCACAACTAAGAGTTCACACGTGGCAACGAAAGATCCCACATGCTACAACTAAGGCCCAGCGCAGCCAAATAAATAAATATTAAAAAAAAATAGAATAAAATATGGGAAAATTTTCAGTAAATGAAAAATTTTTAGTATCTCAATAAAGACAATAAATGTGATTCTTAATGATTCTCTCTCTTTTTTTTTTTCCACAAATATGCAGTTGTCTTAAGTCATTTGAAGCTCAGAGTACAGCCACAAAAAGAAACCGAGGCTCGGGAATTGATAGGATGACATGGATTCAGAAATCAAATCTTTCCTTCATAACCAGTTTCTCTATGTGGTTCAGTTTTTCACAACTAGAGGTCGCTCTCAAAATTATTTGACCATTTAATTGATTATTGGATACAGTTTAATAATGTGATGCTTCTAGAGACAAGCAAGCAACAATGAGGTGGTAAACCTAGCTATTGGCTGCACTCCAAGAACAAAGGAAAATGTAAGATCAGCTGTAGTTACCAGTACTAAACATCCAAAAGAGGTTAGTGAAAATTTTAGTCCAAACCTAGTTATTGTCAAAAGAGGTATGGGAAACAGAAAATAAGTAATTTAATTGAGATTACTTGCAATATATAACAGAGATATGGTCTAAGGAAATAAATACTCCTGTTTTATAACTTCTTCTATGATTAATTTTGAAACTTTTGTAACGTTTAAGCTCTACTGCCTCAGTTTAAAATATTTTTATGATTAAAAATAAATGAAGGGCTTCCCTGGTGGCGCAGTGGTTGAGAGTCTGCCTGCTGATGTAGGGGACACGTGTTCGTGCCCCGGTATGGGAGGATCCCACATGCTGCGGAGAGGCAGGGCCCGTGAGCCATGGCCATTGAGCCTGCGCGTCCGGAGCCTGTGCTCCGCAATGGGAGAGACCACAACAGTGAGAGGCCCACATACCGCAAAAAAAATAAAAATAAAAATAAATAAATAAATAAATAAATGAAGAATAAAGAAAAGTATAAAGAATAATGTAACACTGTACCCACCGAATAGATTTAACAACTGCTGACACTTTGCAATACTTATTTTGCATCCTTTGTTTTTATATGAATAACATTATTACAGCAAGAAAATTATAAAGAATAAAATATTATAAATAAAACTAGGAATCTTTCCCTCCATCTAATTTCCTTTTCTCCTAACCTTGAGTTATTTTATAAGCAACCTGAAGTTGGCATGCATCTGTGCCTCCTATGTTTTTATATTATATATAATAATAACTGTTTAATGTACTTTTAAAAAATACATAAATTGTACCATACATTAGCTGTATTTTGGCCATTTGCTTTTTTTCCACTAACATGCCGTTTTGGTGACTTATTCATGTTTAAAATAATGCTCTAGTTCTTTCATGTTATCTGCTTTATAGTATTGTATGAATATATTTTCCAGGATATTTTTCATTATTCCTTCCTTTCTCCCTCCCTTCATTTCTTCCTTCCGTTTTTAGAATTTTTGTTGTTGTTATGCCTTCAGTCTAATGATTCCTTTTCCCATGATACCACTTTTAAATTGTGCATATTTCTGGTCTTATTTTAACAAATATTTTCAACTTGACAATATACAAAAGTTTTTAGTAGCTTTACCCTGCACCTAAACATAACAGGATTCAGAATGCTTGAATACTGATTTGCCTCACATGAAACCTTTGATGTTATTCTACTTTGTCTTAATTCTATGTAGTTTTAATCCACTATGGAAAGTATTGCTGTGCATATTGAGATTTACCAAGAACGTATTAATTTCTATGCTTACTGTTGATTTTTTCACACTACTCCCTTCACCTAAATTATGTTTATTCCTTCCTTTTCCATCCTTTGCATATTCAGCAAGACTATACAAAGAACATTCTATTTTATCAGAAAACGTCTTCATTTTTCCCTGACTCTTCAGGGTTAGTTCAGATGGGTCTAGAATTCAAAGGTCATAGATATTTTCCTTAAGCAACTTGCAAATTGAATCATATTATATTGTTTATTAATGTTGTTGGTTAAAAATCACCTGCTAATCTAATTGTTGTTCCTCTGTATGTATTCTGATTTTTCTGTCTTTGGTGCTCTGCTATTTTTGGAGTAGATACTTTTTTTTAATTTTTTTTACATCTTTATTGGAGTATAATTGCTTTACAATGGTGTGTTAGTTTCTGCTTTATAACAAAGTGAATCAGTTATACATATGTGCCCATATCTCCTCCCTCTTGCATCTCCCTCCCTCTCACCCTCCCTATCCCACCCCTCCAGGTAGTCACAAAGCACTGAGCTGATCTCCCTGTGTTATGCAGCTGCTTCCCACTAGCTGTCTACCTTAGGTTTGGTAGTGTATATATATCCATGCTTCTCTCTCGCTTTGTCACAGTTTACCCTTCCTCCTCCCCATATCCTCAAGTCCATTCTCTAGTAGGTCTGTGTCTTTATTCCTGTCTTACGCCTAGGTTCTTCATGACATTCTTTTTTCTTAAATTCCATGTATATGTGTTAGCATATGGTATTTGTCTTTCTCTTTCTGACTTACTTCACTCTGTATGACAGACTCTAGGTCTTTCCACCTCATTACAAATAGCTCCATTTCGTTTCTTTTTATGGCTCAGTAATATTCCATTGTATATATGTGCCACATCTTCTTTATCCATTCATCTGATGATGGACACTTAGGTTGTTTCCATCTACTGGATATTGTAAATAGAGCTGCAATGAACATTTTGGTACATGACTCTTTTTGAATTATGGTTTTCTCAGGGTATATGCCCAGTAGTGGGATTGCTGGGTCATATGGTAGTTCTATTTGTAGTTTTTTAAGGAACCTCCATACTGTTCTCCATAGTGGCTGTACCAATTCACATTCCCAACAGCAGTGCAAGAGTGTTCCCTTTTCTCCACACCCTCTCCAGCATTTATTGTGTCTAGATTTTTTTTAATGATGGCCATTCTGACCGGTGTGAGATGATATCTCATTGTAGTTTTGATTTGCATTTCTCTAATGATTAATGATGTTGAGCATTCTTTCATGTGTCTGTTGGCAGTCTGTATATTTTTTAAAACTAGTTTTTATTGGAGTATACTTGCTTTACAATATTGTATTTCTACTGTACAGCAAAATGAATCACCTATACATATACATATATCCACTCTATTTTGGATTTCCTTCCCAATTAGGCCACCACAGTACATTAAGTAGAGGTCCCTGTGCTATACAGTATGTTCTCATTAGTTGTCTATTTTATACATAGTATCAACAGTGTATATGGTCAATCCCAAGCTCCCAATTCCTCCCACCCCTCCTTTCCTCCTTGATATCCGTACATTTGTTCTTTATTTCTGTGTCTCTATTTCTGCTTTACAAATAATATCATCTTTACCATTTTTCTAGATTCTACGTTTATGTATTAGTGTAGGATATTTTTTTTTTCCTCTTTCTGGCTTACTTTGCTCTGTATGACATTTCTAGGTCCACACATCTCTACAAATTACCCAGATTCATTCCTTTTAATGGCTGAGTAATATTCCATTGTATATCTGTACCACATCTTCTTTATCCATTCATCTGTTGATGGACAATTAGGTTGCTTCCATGTTCTCGCTATTGTAAATAGAGCTGCAATGAACATTGTGATACATGACTCTTTTTGAATTATGGTTTTCTCAGGGTACATACGCAGTAGTGGGATTGCTGGGTCATATGGTAGTTCTATTTTTAGATTTTTAAGGAACCTCTATACTGTTCTCCGTAGTGACTGTATCAATTTACATTCCCACCAACAGTGCAAGAGGGTTCCCTTTTCTACACACCATCTCCAACATTTATTGTTTGTAGATTTTTTGAAGATGGCCATTCTGACTGGTGTGAGGTGATACCTCATTGTAGTCTTGATTTGCATTTCTCTAATGATTAGTGATGGTGAGCATCCCTTCATGTGTTTGTTGGCAATCTGTATATCTTCTTTGGAGAAATGTCTATTTAGGTCTTCTGCCCATTTTGGAGAGGGTTGTTTGTTTTTTTGATATTGAGCTGCATGAGCTGCTTGTATATTTTGGAGATTAATCCTTTGTAACTTGCTTCATTTGCAAATATTTTCTCCCATTCTGGGGATTGTCTTTTCATCTTGTTTATGGTTTCCTTTGCTGTGCAAAAAACTTTTAAATTTAATTAGGTCCCATTTGTCTATTTTTGTTTTTATTTTCATTACTCTATGAGGTGGGTCAAAAAAGATCTTGCTGTGCTTTTCATCTAAGAATTTTATAGTATCTGGCCTTACATTTAGGTCTTTAATCCATTTTGAGTTATATTTGTGTATGGTGTTAGGGAGTGTTCTAATTCCATTCTTTTACATGTAGCGGTACAGTTTTCACAGCACTACTTCTTGAGGTGTCTGTCATTTCTCCATTGTATATTCTTGCCTCCTTATCATAGATTAGGTGACCATAGGTTTGTGGGTTTATCTATGGGCTTTCTATCCTTTTCCATTGACCTATATTTCTATTTTTGTGCCAGTACCATACTGTCTTGATTACTGTAGCTTTGTATTACAGTCTGAAGTCAGGGAACCTGATTCCTTGAGCTCCGTTTTTCTTACTCAAGATTGCTTTGGCTATTTGGAGTCTTCTGTATTTCCATACAAATTATAAATTATTTTGTTCTAGTTCTGTGAAAAATGCCCTTGATAATTTGATAGGGATTGCCTTGAATCTGTGGATTGCTTTGGGTAGTGTAATCATTTTTACAGTATTGATTCTTCCCATCCAAGAAACTGGTATATCTCTCCATCTGTTTGTGTCATCTTTGATTTCTTTCATCAGTATCTTATAGTTTTCTGCATACAGATCTTTTGCTTCCTTAGGTAGGTTTATTCCTAGGTATTTTATTCTTTTTGTTGCAAAGGTAAATGAGATTGTTTCCTTAATTTCTCTTTCTGATCTCTGATTGTTAGTATATCAGAGTGCAAGAATTTCTGCATATTACTTTTGTATCCTGCAACTTTACTAAATTCATTGATTAACTCTAACTAAATTCATTGATTAACTCTAGTAATTTTCTGGTAGCTACTTTAGGATTTCCTATGTATAATATCATGTCATCTGCAAGCAGTGACAGTTTTACTTCTTCTTTTCCAATTTGGATTCCTTTTATTACTTTTTCTTCTCTGATTGCTGTGGCTAGTACTTCCAAAACCATGTTGAATAATAGTAGCAAGATTGGACACCCTTGTTTTGTTCCTGATCTTAGAGGAACTGCTTTCAGTTTTTCACCATTGAGAATAATCTTTGCTGTGGGTTTGTCATATATGTCCTTTATTATGTTGAGGTAGCTTCCCTCTATGCACATTTTCTTGAGAGTTATTAATCACAAATAGGTGTTGAATTTTGTCGAAAGCATTTTCTGTATCTATTGAGGTGATCATATGCTTTTTCTCCTTCAATTTGTTAATATGGTGTATCACAGTGATTGATTTGCATATATTGAAGAATCCTTGCATCCCTGGGATAAATCCCACTTGATCATAGTGTATGATCCATTTAATATGTTGTTGGATTCGGTTTGCTAGTATTTTGTTGAGGGAACACAACAACCCAAAACCTATGGGATGCAGCAAAAGCAGTTCTAAGAGGGAAGTTTATAGCAATACAATCCTACCTCAAGAAACAAGAAAAATCTCAAGTAAACAACTTAACTTTACACCTATAGCAACTAGAGAAAGAAGAACAAACAAAACCCAAAATTAGTAGAAGGAAGGAAATATCAGAGCAGAAATGAAGGAAATAGAAACAAAGAAAACTGAAAGCTTGCTCTTTGAGAAGATAAACAAAGTTGATAAACCTTTAGCCAGACTCATCAAGAAAAAAAGGGAGAGGACTGAAATCAATAAAATTAGAAATGAAAAAGGAGAATTTACAACTGACACCACAGAAATACAAAGAATCAAAAGAGACTACTACAAGCAACTATATGCCAATAAAATGGACAACCTGGAAGAAATGGACAAATTCTTAGAAAAGTACAACCTTCCAAGACTGAACCAGGAGGAAATAGAAAACATGAATCGACCAATCATAAGTAATGAAATTGAAACTGTGATTAACAGTCTTCTAACAAACCAAAGTCCAGGACCAGATGGCTTCACAGGTGAATTCTATCAAGCATTTAGTGAAGAGCTAACACCTATCCTTCTCAAACTCTTCCAAAAAATTGCAGAGGGTGGAACACTTGCAAACTCATTCTACAAAGCCACAATCACCCTGATACCAAAACCAGACAAAGATATCACACACAAAAAATTTACAGGCCAATATTACTGGAGAAAATAGAGGCAAAAATCCTCAACAAAATACTGGCATGTATTTTTTTAAATATAGATTTTGATTGACTATACTTCTTTAATCTGAAGGTTTAATTGTTAATTTTAGATGATTCACATCCATTATCATTTCAATATTGCCTTCCCTTATTCTATCCTCACATTCTGGAATATGTAATATACATGAATTGAGACATCTTGTCCTATCCTTTATGTTTCTTAACTTTCCCTTCATTTTTCACTGTTTCTTTATATCTATTTGCTTTAGGTAACATGGGTGATCTCAGATAATTTCCATTTACTAATCTTCCAGATTACTAACATTGATCTACTGTTCAGTCTTTTCATTCAGTTTTTTTTTTGAATTTTTAAGTTTTATTTTATTTATTTTTTATATAGCACATTCTTATTAGTTATCTATTTTATACATATTAGTGTATATATGTCAATCCCAATCTCCCAATTCATCCCACCCCCACCCTTATCCCCACCACATTCCCCTCTTGGTGTCCATATGTTTGTTCTCTACATCTGTGTCTCTATTTCTGCTCTGCAAATTGATTCATCTGTACCATTTTTCTCGGTTCCACATATATGCATTAATGTACGATATTTGTTTTTCACTTTCTGACTTAACTTCACTCTGTATGACAGTCTCTAGGTCCATCCATGTCTCTACAAATTACCCAATTCTGTTCCTTTTTATGGCTAATATTCCATTGTATATATGTACCACATGTTCTTTATCCATTCATCTGTTGATTGGCATTTAGGTTGCTACCATGACCTGGCTATTGTAAATAATGCTGCAGTGAACATTGGGGTGCATGTGTCTTTTTGAATTATGGTTTTCTCTGGGTATATGCCCAGTAGTGGGATTGCTGGGTCATACGGTAATTCTATTCTATTCCATTCAGTTTTAATGTAGTGAATACATTTTCCTTTCTATGTTTTTTTTTCAGTGCTTTTTGTTATTTGTTTTTTTGCTGTACGTGGGCCTCTCACTGTTGTGGCCTCTCCCATTGTGGAGCACAGGCTCTGGACGCGCAGGCTCAGTGGCCATGGCTCACGGGCCTAGCCGCTCCGTGGCATGTGGGATCTTTCCGGACCAGGGCACGAACCCATGTCCCCTGCATCAGCAGGCGGACTCTCAACAACTGCGCCACCAGGAAAGCCCACTTTCTGTTATTTTGACAAATTTTGTGGTTTTGGTTATTACTAGGTTGATGTCTTCATTATCTACTTAATTATTTTAAACATGATTCCTATCAGATTGTTCTTTGTTTTAGACTCAAGGTGCAAATTATTATATTTGCTGTATCTGTTGTCTCTTCCTTGTGCTAATTCATTGCTGCATCTGATTTGTAATTTTACATTGTAAGTGAATATCCACCAGTGTTTTGTTTTGTTTCCATTAGCTTATTTGTTTCTTTGTGAGGACCATACATCATGGACTTTTGATGTATATTTCAGAGAAGTTTACAGTGAAATCTTCTTCACACAGAGCCTAAGTGGTAAGAAACTCATAGACCCTTCTGTGGATAGGTGGAAAGAGCTTCCTTTGTTGCTTTTCTTCAATAAAGGAATAGTATTTTAGGGTGTCTCCATTCTAGCCCCACATCCTCTGCCAACTGAAGTCCTGTCTTCCATCCCAATATAGTAGTTACAACTCCAGTGTTGTTAGAGTCTTAGAGTCTATATAGGGGTCCAATACTCCCTCAACCTCTGAAGTTAACCATTATTTTAAAAATTTGACTCTAGGGAGATACATCAAGATGGAGAGTAGGGGAAAGTGAAACTCACCTCCCACCATGAACATATCAAAAATACATGTAGTGTGGAACATTTCTCACTGAAAACTAAATGGAAACGCAGAAAGGCTATACAAATGCTCTAAGAAAGACCCACACAGAATCTGGTAGGAAGGGTTGAGAAGAGATCAAGTTGGGATGTGTGCCTGGGAGGGGACCTGGAGAAAAAAGGAGATTACACAGGCAGAGATTTACCCTGAGGTGTGAGCAGTTCAAGCCACATAGTGAGTGCCCCAGTCCTGGGGTCTGACTCAGGGAAGACAAACCCCCTTTGGTTGGCTGGAGGGCTGCTGGGACTAACAGGAGGGCAGTGGTAAGCCTGGACTCTGCTTGTGAGGAGTCCATGTGCACTGGCTTCCTCCTGATGCAGGGCAGAGAGAGCAAATTAAGGACTACTCGAGTGGATACTCAGTTTCCTCTGACCACCACAGCACACATCCCAGCCTGAGCCAAGTGAACATTTCATCCCTGCTTATTTCACATCACAGGTCTGCACAGGAATGCAGGGTGCTGTGACTGGAAAGAGAACTTGGCTCTGGGATAGAGAGGTGACTTGGCACCAGGGTAGCATCTGATCCAGCTGGGAGCAGCTACTGCTGGTGCTTACCAAGGCAGCACATCACAGGTGGTCCCAATCTCTGACAGAGGCCTGACTGCCACAGCCCACACCCAATACAAGCCAAGAGCCCAAATGGGCCCCACTTGCCCTTCTGTGCTCCTCCACAACAGGGTGGGGGCAGCAGAGACTTGGGGTCGGTGGTGATCAGCTCTGAGGGACAAAGGGGACTCAGACCTAAAGCTGTGTCTAGACAGGGTGAAGGCAGCTATTGCTGGTTGCATAGGAGACACATTGGAGGCAGCCCAGACCTCTGTCTTTGGCAGACCCACTATAGCCTGTGCCTGGTCACAAACCAAGAGCCTGCACAGACTCCTCTTGCTGTGGCACTACTCCCCTGTGGGGCAGAGGTGCTGGTGATGGGAGAGGGGAAAGGGAGCAAAACTAGCTCAGAACCAAGCTTCAGGTCTTCTGCTCCAGCATCCTGGGATCCACCCCTTCCGTCCCCTAATAAGGTGGTAAAGGACACTGAACAGAGGGGAAGCCCCACCTCACACCTGGCTCCTGCCCTATCTCCTCCATCTCCAGCCCCACCTCCCACCATAGTGATAGCTGCCAGCACACCATGAAGAAAGACCTGACTTGTGTTCACATCAGATCCAGCTCTCCCACCAAAAGCACTGGGCACATGCAGACTGCATAGGGATACTCCCACATAAGGATATCACTTCAAGACTGCAATAGGTAACTGTTTCACCTAAATTCATAGAAACAGAGAAAGTTAAAAAATGAGAAGGTGGAGAAACTGGTCTCAGTTGAAAGAGCAAGAGAGAATCCCTGAAAAAAAAAAAAAAAAAGAAACAGAGATAAACAATTTACCAGATAAATAATTCAAAGCATTAGTAATAAGAATGATAATTGAATTTGGGAAGAGAATAAATGAATGCAGTGATAATTTTATCAAGAAACTAGAAAATACAAAAAAGAATAAGTCAGAACTGAAGAATACAATAATTGAAATTAAAAACACACTAGAAGGAATTAATAGCAGACTAAGTGATATGGAAGAATTCATAAGTGATTTGGAAGATAGAATAATGGAAATCACCCAATCAGAACAGCAAAAAGAAAAAAAAATTTAATGGGCACAGTTTAGGAGATCTCAGGGATAACATCAAGCATACCAACATTTGCATTACAAGGGGTCCCAGAAAGAGAAGAGAGAGTGAAAAGAGTCAAAACATGTATTTAATTAAATTATGGCTGAAAAGTTGCCAAACCAGAAGAAGGAAACAGATATACACGTACAGGAAGCACAGTGGGTCCCAAACAAGATGAATCCAAACAGACCCACACCAAAACATATCATAATTAAAATGTCAAAACTTAAAGACAAATAGAGAATTCTAAAAGTAGCAAGAGGAAAACAAAGAATCATATACAAGGGAATCTCCATAAGGCTATCAGCTGATTTTTCTGCAGAAACTGCAGGCTAGAAGAGAGTGACATGGATATATTCAAAGTGCTGAAAGGGAAAAACCTGAAACCTTGGATACTGTGCCCAGCAAGATTATCATTCAGAATTGAAGGAGAGATAAAGCACTTCTAAGGCAAGCAGTAACTAAAAGAGTTTAACATTACTAAACCTACTGTAAAAGAAATGTTAAAAGAGTCTTCTCTAAGTGAAAAAGAAAAGGCTACAAGAAGAAGTAAGAATCTGTAGGAAAGGAAGGATCCCATTAGGAAAGGCAAATATTATATATAGTAAGGGATGAGGATCAACCACTTAAATAATCTAGAACAAAGATTAAAAGACAACTATTGTAGTTTTAGTTGAAAGAGAAACTATAACTACAATAAACAGTGATAGGATAACATGAAGATGTAAAATATGACATCAAAAATACAAAATATGGGTGAGGGGAATAAAAATGTAGATCTTTTAGAATGTGTTTGAACTTAAAAGACTACCAACTTTAAGCAAGTAGATATAGTTATAGGTCAACATATATGAACCCTATGGTAACCACAAATCAAAAACCTACAGATACAAAAAAATAAGAAAGAAAGGAACAGAAGCATACCACTAAAGAAAACCATCAAACCAGAAGAAGGGAAGAAACAAAAAGAAGAAGAAATGATCAGAGAAGAACTACAAAAATAACTGGAAAACAAGTACTAAAATGGCAATAAGTACCTACCTATCAATAAGATCAATGCACTAAATGCTCCAGTCAAAAGACAGAGGGTGACTGATTGGATAAAACAAACAAACAAAAACAAAAAACAAGACCCATCTATATGCTGCTTACAAGGGACTTACTTCAAAACTAAAGACACATAGACTGAAAGTGAGGGGTTGGAAAAAGATATTTCATGCAAATGGAAACAACAAGATGGGGTTAGCAATACCCATATCAGACAAAATAGACTTTAAAACAAAGGCTATAACAAAAGACAAAAAAAAAGAGCATCATATAATGATAAAGGGATTGATACAAGAAGAGTATATTACTCTCATTACATATATGCACCCAATAAAGGAGCACCTAAATATATAAAGCAAATATATAGCAAATTTATAAAGCAAATATATAAAGACAAAAAGGGAGAAATTGACAATAATATAATAATAGTAGGGGATTCTAACACCCCACTTACATAAATGGACAGATCATCAAGACAGAAAATCAGTAAGGCAACAGTGGTCTTAAATGACACAATAGACCAGTTGGATTTAATAGATATCTACAGGACATTCCATTCAAAAACAGCAGAGTACACATTCTTTGCAGGTGCACATGAAACAGTCTCCAGGACAGATTACCTGCTTGGCCCCCAAACAACTCTCAACAAATTTAAGGTGACAGAACTTATTTCAATCATTTTTTCCAACCACAGCGGTATGAAACTAGAAGTCAATTTCAGAAATAAAAATGGAAAAGGCACAAACACGTGGAAACTAAAAAAAAAAAAATGCTAATAAAAAGCCAATGGGGCAATGAAGAAATCAAAGGGGAATCAGAAAATACCTCAAGATAAATGAAAATGGGAAACACAACTTAACAAAATCTAAGGGATGCAGGAAAAGCAGTTCCATGAAGGAAGTTTATGGTGATACAGGCCTTCCTCAAGAAAGAAAAATCTCAAAAAAATCTAACCTGTCTAGAGCAGTGATCCCCAACCTTTATGGCAACAGGGACCGGTTTCATGGAAGACAATTTTTCCATGGACTGGGGGTGGGGGGAATGGTTCAGGCTGTAATGCAAGCAATGGAGAGTGGCAGATGAAGCTTCACTCACTTGCTTGCTGTGCTGTTCACCTCCTGTTGTGTGGCCTGATTCCTAACAGGCTACAGACTGGGGGTTGGGGACCCCTCGTCCGGAGGAATTAGAGACAGAACAAACAAAGTCCAAATCAGCAGAAGAACAGAAATAATAAACATCAGAGAGGAAATTTTAAAAATAGAGACCAAATAAACAATAGAAAATATCAATAAAACCAAGAGCTGTTTTATTGAAAAGATAAACAAAATTATCCAGTCTCACCACGAAGAAAAGAGAGGACCCAAATAAACAAAATAACAAATGAACAGGGAGGAATAACAACTAATAGAACAGAAATACAAAAAAAATATTACTATAGTTATATGTCAACAAATTGGACAACCTAGAAGAAATGGACAAATTTCTAGAAATATACAACCTGCCAAGACTGAATCAGGAAGTAACAGACAATCTGAACAGACTGATCACTAGTAGTGAAATTGAATTTGTAATTGAAAAGAAAAAAAAAAAAAAGAAAAGAAAACTCCCAGCAAAGGAAAATTCAGAACCAAAGAGATTCACAGGGGAATTCTACCAAACATAAAGAAGAGCTAACACTTATCATTCTCAAACTATTCCAAAAAAATTGAAGAGGACAGAACACTCCCAAATTCATTTTATGAGGCCATCAATACCCTGTTACAAAAACCAGACAAAAACACCACAAAAAAAGAAAATTACAGGCCAATAACTTTGATGAATATAGATACAAAAATTCTACACAAAATATTAGCAAACCGAATCCAACAATACAGAAAAAGGATCACACACCATGATCAAAGATGGTTCAATATTCACAAATCAGTCAGTGTGATACACCACATTCACAAAATGAGGGATAAAAATCATATGATCCGAAAATATCCATTGACAGATGAATGGATAAAGGAGATGTGGTATATTTATACAATGGAATATTACTCAGCCATAAAAAAGAATGAAATAATGTCATTTGCAGCAACATGGATGGACCTAGAGATTATCATACTAAGTGAAGTAAGCCAAAGACAAATATATGATATCGCTTGTATGTGGAATTTTTTAAAAAAAGATGCAAATGAACTTATAAACAAAACAGAAATGGATGCACAGACATAGAAAACAAACTTATGGGTACCAAACGGGAAAGTGGGGTAAGGATAAATTAGGAGTTTGGTATTAACATATACATACTACTATACATAAAATAGATAACCAACAAGGACCTACTATATAGCACAGGGAACTATACTCAATATTTTGTAATAACCGATGAGAAAAAAATCTGAAAAAATTAGATATACATGTATGTATAACTGAATCACTTTGATGTACACCTGAAACTAACACAATATTGTAAATCAACTATACTTCAATAAAAAATCAATCAAGCAATTACATGATTATCTCAATAGATGCAGAAAAAGCATTTGAAAAAATTCAACATCCAATTTGTGATTAAAAAAACTCTCATCAAAGTGGGTGTAGAGGGAACATATCTCAACATAATAAATGCCATTTATGGCAAACCCACAGCTAACATGATACTCAGTGGTGACAAACTAAAACCCTTTCCTCTAAAGTCAGGAACAAGGCAAGCATGCCCAGTCTCACAAGATAGGGGTGTGGGAGTGAGAGATACAAACTACTGTGTATAAAATAGATAAGCAACAGGATATACTATACAGCACAGGGAAGTATAGATATTATTTTGTAATAACTTTAAATGAAGTATAATCTATAAAAATATTGAATCATATGATGTATCCTGAAATTAATGTCAACTGGACTTCAGTCTAAAAAATGTGGCTCTAAATTCTGTTTCTGGCATCAGATAATGTTCTCATTTGTGTCTAATTTTTGGAACTTCAAAAACATGAACATTTCTAAGTTGCTTTATAAAATATATAATTTAGTATTTTATATTTTTGTAATATGAAATGACTCCACATCAGCTAAGGCTGCTTTGTTGTCAGATGTGCTTCACCACATACTTAAGTCTTAGAATTACGTAAACATCACTAACTAAAATTCTTGTTACTATGGCAAGGGACATGGTGTGTGTGCCATCTGAAGCCTTAAGAATTGTTTATGTCACACTTTATGTGTGCATGGATGTTTGTGTGTTTGTGTGTGTGTGTGGTGTGTATGTTTAGGATGATAAGTTTTGAGTATTCTTTTTTGTCAATACATATTTAAACAAATTTTAAATTTAGGTCACTTGTTAAATAAATTATCAACATCAAAACTTTATGACCAGAAATAAGCTGTTAAAAAAATTCCCAAAATACTCAATTACAATGAAATAAGAATTTGAAAAATAAAGACAGGGGAGCATACTTCCATTTTCTTTAATGTTGTGTTTTATTATGTATTAATAATCTGAATTGCCTTGTGTAATATTTACAGTAAAAGGTTATGTCTTATTTTCTCTTCGTTTTAAGTTTCTTAAGGGGAAGGCTGAAGTCATTGGATTGAGACCTGTTTTACTTCTAATGTAGGCCTGTAGTGCTATAAAATTCCCCTAAATACTGCTCAAAAACATGTCATAAATTTATTTTCCTTTTTTTTTGTTTTTGTTTTTACTCATGAGTTATTTAGAAGTACGTTATCTAGTTTCCAATTTGGGGAAATTTCCAGATAACTTTCTTTTTCTGAATTATAATTTAATTTCACTGTGGAAAGAGAAAATACTTTCTATGACTTGAATTTTTAAAAATCTATTGAGACATTTTTTATGACTCAGAATGTGGCCTATCTTCATAAATGTTTCATGTGCACTTGAAAAGAATGTATATTGTGCTGCTGTCTGGTAGAGTATTCTATAAATGTAAAATTACGTCAAATTCATTGATAGTGTTAAAATGTTTCATATCCTTGATGATATTTTTTCTACTATTCTATTATTACTGAGAAATAGGTATTTAAATCTCTAACTATAATTGTGGATTTGTCATTCGTTCTTTCAGTTTTAGCAGTGTGGCTCCATGTATTTTGAGCCTGTGTTATTAGGTGAAAATAGTTTAGGGTTATGTTCTCTTGATTTATTTACCTCATAATTATAAAATCACCTTCTTTATCTGTGGTACATTCTTTGCTATGAAGTAATTTTTTTTCTGTTATTAATATAATCATTCCAACTTTCTTTTGATTAGTGTTGTATAGAGTATGTTTGCCCATCCTTTGACTTTTAACCTATTTATGTCTTTGTATTTATGGTATATTTCTTCCTGGCAATACAGAACAGGTCCTTGCTTTTTATCCAGTTTGACAATCTCTGCCTTTTAACTGGGATTTGAGAATGCTTTCTATTTAGTGTGATTATTGATATAGTTACATTTAGGTCTGTGATCTTGCTTTGTTTTTCATTTGTGTTATTTGTTTTTTATTCCCCTTTTGCTCATTTTTTTTTTCCTTTTGGCATCTTAAATGTTCTCACCACAAAAACAGAAATGGTAGATATAAGATGTGGTAGAGATAGAGGTGTTAGATAACTCTATGGTGGTGATCATTTTGATTTATATAACTGTATCAAATCAACACAGAGTACCCCTTAAACTTACACAGTGTTATGTGACAATTATATCTCAATAAAGCTGGAAAAAATAGTATTTTACTATGCAGTACAAAAAAATTTTACATTGTTTTCTCTCATTAGCTTACCTCTGTGAAAGAAGAACTTTTATATAAAACAAACATTTCTGGGCTTCCCTGGTGGATCAGTGGTTGAGAGTCCGCCTGCCGATGCAGGGGACATGGGTTCGTGCCCCGGTTCAGGAAGATCCCACATGCTGCGGAGCGGATAGTCCCATGAGCCATGGCCGCTGGGCCTGTGCGTACAGAGCCTGTGGCCCGCAACGGGAGAGGCCACATCAGTGAGAGGCCCGCATACCGCAAAAAAAAAAAAAAAAAAAAAAAAAAAAAAAAATTCCCATTGCATTATTATTCTCACTGTTAAATGTACAATTTAACATCAAAAAGTACATTTTTCAGATATGAAAGGAATTTTGTATTTATCAATTCATATCAAAAGATTTTGCTTTGAATCAGTAATTTAGGCTGTCGGAGCATATATTTAAAGCTAAACACATTTATGATGGATTTTTTTCCTACATATCTACCTAAGTGGCAAACCAGATAATTTAAAGGTATGGATTGATTAGTAACTCTGGTTATGAGTCTTTATTCATAAATGAATATAGTCATGAAAAACTAATTTTTGAATTTTAAAGGAATGGTATGTACGTATTGTTACAGCCATTAAAAGGTCTTGTAATTTTTCAAGAAAAGAAATCTGAGAAATTAGCCAAACAGATATCTTTTCTTCCAATAAATAAAATCTGAAAAACAGCTTGAAGAATCCTTCATGACTGTTTGGTAAGAAAAGAAAAATGATTAGCTCTGCTCCACTCTTTGCTAGTTTTCACTTCACTAATAGATCTTTGTAATCCTCTGGCCCTTTCACTATACACTTTAGATTCTATTTTAAATCTTAAAATAATCATCTTTTAATTTTACAGTATAAATTACTTATATAGAAGGTGGCAACTGTCTTTTGGAACATAATATATATGTTATTTTTGTTCTTTATTATAAAATCAGTTGAGAGTAGGTGATTTCTCATCTGTTCACTTACTGGAGTTAAAAGTTGCCCTATGTTAATAGTAAAGTGCATGAATAGTGGTATCATATTAATTAAGAAGTGTCATTTCAAAAATGGACTACATATCTTCACCTCCCAATTCTCTGTCCAAAGCATTGCTATTCTCCAAGTGGTTTGTAGGCTTAGTTGGAAGAACTCCATAAAGATCCTATTCTTAACCTTTTTAGCTTACAAGCTTTTCCCCGCAAGGCTCAGGCTCCTGTCATGTTATAGAATATCCTTGTCTCCTCTCTATTTTGAAGTCCTCAGGTTTGCCCTCTTCTTTACTGGGCTACTTCATGACACTCCAGGCAAAGTAATCTATGAAATCAAATTCACTTCTCTATAAAGAGAATAAATAAATATGAATTTCTACCTCCATAATTACATAAGTAGTGAGGAGATCTCATTAGTTCACCATTCCATTTGTGTCTAATTTGTGTTCATCGACACTGGGAGTCAAATGGCTCTAAAGGTCACTTAGGCTATTATACAGTGGGTTCACTAATGTAGACATAAGCAGTGTAAAACATGTGTCATATATTCCTAAGTTTATCACTTAAATGAATTAATAATATAATGGATTGTATATATATATATATATATATATGGGATATGATACAATACTGTAATGTTAAAGATTGTCTTAAATATCAATCTATTAGATGTGTTTTTCTCTTTGATTTAAACAATTGTATCTGGGAAAAATGGGCTACTAAAAATTCCCATGATACCTCTTTCTGACTTTATAAAAATGAAGTTGTTCTATTTCTATAATTATTCTTAGCTTTCAACTTACCCCCAAATATATAAGCACTTTATTTGAGAATAAAATATTTATGTTAATATTAAACCCTGGGCCGTCTTTGCTTAGAAACCTTAGTCCCACCCAGTTGGAATTTATTTCTTCTGTATCTTAATTTTTATGCTTTATCTTGTATTCTGCCTTCATGCATGTGTGCATGTCTTGCTCCTCAATTATACTAGAAGATCCCAGGGATAGTATTTTTTGTTTCTTCTTGATTTATTTCTATTAACATCAGAGTGCCTGACACAACATAATAAATATATAATGCATATTTGTTGAATGTGTATTATCAGATATATTAAAAGACAAGAGTTCACAGCAGGTGATTTCTAGATGTTAAAGTATACAAAGTTAATCTTATCAAGGATCTTGATCAAATTAAGAGAGATATTTTAAAAAGTTAATTAAGAGATTCAGGAGACAGAGTTTACAATGTAAAAGTGTTTGCCAGTTAGATGTATACAAACATGACCTAACACGTGGTGCAGCAGAAAATTTGTTTTATAAAAAATAGATCCTTACAGACAGATGTTTCTCTATGGAGCAATTTCCCTACCTATTTCTCTGTCTTTCCTTCCTTTCTTTTATTCCCTATTCATCTATCCATCCATTCATCTAGCCTGCCAGCCAACAAATATTTATTAAGAATGTACTTGTTAGGAAGTATTGTATGTGCTAGAGATGGAGCTTAGATAAGTATTCCTGCCCTAATGGAGCTTCTATTCTGTTGGGGTGTGAAGAAGGGTTTAGGGGTCATTTAGCCACCACTGAGGAGGTCAGAATGGCTGAATTAAGCAAGAAGTTAATAGGAGATGAGACCTCAGAGGCAATGGGGATGGGGGAGCACAGGTTATATGTCCCCCCATTGTAAGGATGTGGCTTTGACTCAAAATGAGGTGGGAAGCATTGGAGAGTTTGAGTAGAGAACTTCCAATAGCGGAGCTACATTGTTAACAAGACCATTTTGAAAACAGGATTAAGAAGAGACTCTAGGGGTGAAACTATCAAAGCAAGGTACCAAATTTCAGACTAGTGTTGTAATCCAGGCAAGAGGTAATGGTGAATTGGTCCAGGGAAGTGACAGCTCAGATGGTGAAAGGGGTTATATTCTAAATATATTTTGAAGGCAGAGTTAGCGGTATTTTCTGATAAATTTTATATGAAGTATGAGAGCAAAAGGAGCAATGAAAGATGACTCTAAGCTATTTCTTTTGAACAATTATAAGTGGAATAGACGTCATTAACTGAGAGGGTAGTCAACACTGTTTGCTTCCATTCATTTCATTCATTCTCTTAAACTTTGCAGTTTTATTCTACTCCAAACACTGAAAATAAATTGGAACTCCAGATATCTTCCTGCTTGCCTACCCTCCAGCATTTTATTACTTTGATCTCTTAGGAAACTCTTTTCCCCATTAACTTCCAGATCACTTATTATTTTTGCTTGGCCCAAAGTCTTTGCTCTGCATTTCTTTCTCAGTCACTATTTGTGATTCACTTTCACTGATTTTGGTATAGGATATTATAACTTAGATATTAACTGAATGTGATTTATTCTTTTTTGCTCTAGGATGTATTGCTGTTAGCATGATTAAATATAGAAAAGCAAATGCATTTTGGTCAAGTGACTAAATTACATATCGGTCAAACAATATAAATATGCCTTCAGAAATTCTTAGCCTTATTCAAGAAATTTAACAATATCATTTAAAAGGACTGAGCATACTGAAATCATAGCAAATTAATAGAAAATATTTATCACATTTTGTAAAATAATTTTATTTAAAAATATATAGAATTTCCAAAACTATTTCAGATTTAACGTGAATGGTCACTTTTAAGTGACTGCCATATGTATTCATATCTCTGAAAATCTTGTTTCACACAATTTATGAATATTTTTTATAATTTGTTTCAACTTCAAATTATTACTATTAGTTATGTGTATTTTGTGGCACCTCTGTTTTTATACTTCACACTCAGGGCAGCAATTCATCTTTTAGATACGCAAATTTCATGATTTATTGGTGCACTTTAATATTTTCTGTCTTGATTGCCCAAATGTTCCACACCTGTTCATGTGAATATGTGTTACTCTTAAAGAGATTTAACACCATTGCAAACCCTTAATCTAATGCTTTATCATGATCCAATGTGATTATATTGTTTAATGCAATCTTAGCTTATGTTTTTACACTCTTTGAACTTTTAACAACCTATATCCTGTAGCTAATGAGAAATATTTCATGCTTTACTTAGTGTGGTAATCAAAGGAACATAAGATTTTTATCCAGATAAAGTTTAGATTTAATAGTTCTTTTTTTTTTTTTTTTTTTGTCGAACGCGGGCCTCTCACTGTTGGGGCCTCTCCCATTGCAGAGCACAGGCTCTGGATGCGCAGGCTCAGCAGTCATGGCTCACAGGACCAGCCGCTCCGCGGCATGTGGGATCTTCCCGGACCAGGGCATGAACCCGTGTCCCCTGCATCAGCAGGCGGACTCGCAACTGCTGCGCCACCAAGGAAGCCCTTAATAGTTTTTTAAGATTCTCTAAGCCTGTGTAAGGTCACTATTTTTAAAGGAAGTTATTGATATTCATATGACTGATAGAAATATATGTTCTCATACCATTTACTTTCTTCTTAAAATACTTTTCTAATTAATGTTTATCAGTGATTTTGTTTTTTGTTTTGTTTTCTTTTAACCAGTTAGAGACAATATTGTTTACTTCCATTTTCTCATTTAGACTTTGGAAAGTATGGTATAGTATAGTAAATATTTGTCTGTATTTCAAGTTATTTCCCTTTACTTTTAGAAATAGAAACACTGTGAGTCAGTTATTCCTTGATTGTGATGCACTATGTGTCTTCCAGAGTCTGTTTTATCAGTGACTTAGGGACACTAAAGACAGTTGGCTGCTACATTGTTAACCTATTTTTTGCATATAAAATGCATATGTGTAAAGTGTCAGGCTTTATTGAGAATTACTTAACAAATTAGACTATTATGCCAACTTAAGAAGCTTTTAGTTTTCAGCATTTCATTATACAAAAACTAATGTTTTTTTAGAAAATTTCTGGTGATGATAACTAATATCATATAACAAATTTCAATTTTTACATTTTTAAGGGCCATTATTCATATATATTGGCTCTCCAAGATGGTATTATTACCTGTTGGGAGCCAATTCTCCATGGTGTTTCTACACATCTTGTTACAACTTTTGTCCTTGGCTATCTTTTCAAGGATATTTCTGAAGCTGACTGGGAAGAAAGAGATAGTATCTCCCTCCAGGGCAAAAGGCAGATTTGTTTGAGTCCACTATAATCAAGATAAGATCTCCCCTGGGGCAAATATTGAATAGGCTTTTTGAAGCCCTCTTATAGAATTGGGGTGTTTTTAAATTCAGGAATCCTCCGCTGTGACATAAGCCTACTTTGTAGCATCTACCTTGGTCATTCAGCATCCCTTCCTTGGTTCTTGGGGTGGAAGGGAATTGATGAGAATCTGAAGCTTATGAAATGAGTAATAAAATTCTTTGTCTTTGATCCAAGAGTCTCATGTCTACTGTCAGTCTTAAGTGTGGAAGGCTGACATATTAACTTTCAAGTAGGATAAAATCTCTGACCTTTGACAGTTCTTGACATTACCATCATTTTGTAGAAGAAATAACAGGCTCAGGCAAGGTAAAAAACTAGCCCAAGTCCCTGGAAGTCATTAATGACAGACAAACTAGTTCTAGGCTTATGCCATTACATGATGTTGCTTCTAGTGGGGTGGGCTTTTAGCCCACAATGTTAAATTTAGATATCATGGAAAGTGACTGAAACTAAACACAGTCAGGACTCTTTCTGGCAGTTAATTTTAGTAGTGAAGACTTAGTCATTAATAAAACAATATGTATTCATTAAGATTCAGTTATATCTTCAATAGAGATAACATAGAAGGAACATTTAAAAAATATTGTAATTATTGTTTTGGATTTTTGTAACTTCAGTTTTAAAATTGTAGTTTGCTTTTAAAAATTATGTTCCTAGAATTTATAAAGATCAAGAAATAAATAATATGGAGAGTATAACACAAAACTCTCATTTCCACCAGTACCTTTTTTCTCCCCAAATGCTTCTCTCTTTCTCTCTCTCTCTCTCTCTCTCTCTCTCTCTCTCTTTCTCTAATAAATACACACACAAATGCATTTTCTGATGACTTTCAGGAGGAAATCACATCACCTAGTAGACTATCACTAATAGTTCTACTAGTTTTTGTTAAGGATTTCTTCTTACTATCATAAGCCAAAATTCTTACCATCATAAGCCAAAATTATTTCAGTGTTGAGAAAGCTGTCTGTGAGGAACACCAAACCTATAGTAATGACAGTCCTATGAAAATTGTGTTATTCTTACTATTATTGCTATTTTAGAAGCCATGAACAAACTTTAAAATAAAATAAAAATTAACCTTAAAAAGGTGAAGGTAATTAAATACACATGCCCCTGCTTATGTGCTCATGTAGACTTTTATTTGGGGCATTCAGTTGTTCATTATAAGAATGAAGGCTTTTTAAATAGCTTGCACAATAATATTTCTCTGTGTTTTGTTAGGTCAATATAATAGGAAATTTGAATTAGATACTATCACAGAAGTATATTTAACAATAGCAATTTTATACAGATGTCACTTCTTTCATCCTAACAGTTTGTTTAATAAGGTTGTTACTGAGTAACATGTTATTGAGTGAAATATAAGAACTAATAAGTAAGTTAGAGTAACTTCTGACTCTTCATTTTCCCACTTCGTATTTATTTCCTTTCTTGCATGAATAGAAGAAAAAGTGGACTTGTGATATTAAAAACAGATTAGGAACCAGGATTATTTAAAAACTAGTTGCTTACATTTACCATCTATATTTGTGTCATGTATACTACTAGAGAGCAATGATTTATTTTAATTTTATTGAAAATTATTCCAATAAAGATGTTTAAGAAACACTTGAAATGTGTAGTATATATGAGCTCAGTGTAGAAGATACAATAAGTTCCTTTTGGCAAGTCTCAATTACATAGAGCTATTTTCTTTTTTATTTTTTTAACATCTTTATTGGAGTATAATTGCTTAACAATGGTGTGTTAGTTTCTGCTGTATAACAAAGTGAATCAACTATATGTATACATATATACCAATATCCCCTCCCTCTAGCATCTCCCTCCCACCCTTCCTATCCCACCCCCCCTATCCCACCCCTCTAAGTGGTCAAAACCACCTAACTGATCTCCCTGTGATGTGGCTGCTTCCCACTAGCTATCTATTTTACATCTCGTAGTGTATATATGTCCATACCACTCTCTCACTTCGTCCCAGCTTACCCTTCCCCCTCCCCATGTCCTCAAGTCCATTCTCTACGTCTGCATCTTTATTCGGGTCCTGCCCCTAAGGTTCTTCAGAAACAGGTTTTTTTTTTTAGATTCCATATATATATATGTGTTAGCATACGGTATTTGTTTTTCTCTTTCTGACTTACTTCACTCTGTATGACAGACTCCAGGTCCATCGACCTCACTACAAATAACTCAGTTTCATTTCTTTTTATGGCTGAGTAATATTCGATTGTATATATGTGGCACATTTTTATCCATTCATCTGTTGATGGACACTTAGTTTGCTTCCATGTCCTGTCTATTGTAAATAGAGCTGCAATGAACATTTTGGTACATGACTCTTTTTGAATTATGGTTTCCTCAGGGTATATACCCAGTAGTGGGATTGCTGGGTCGTATGGTAGTTCTATGTGTAGTTTTTTAAGGAAACTCCATACTGTTCTCCATAGTGGCTGTATCAATTTACATTCCCACCAACAGTGCAGGAGGGTTCCCTTTTCTCCACACCCTCTCTAGCATTTATTGTTTGCAGATTTTTTGGTGATGCTCATTCTGACTGGTGTGAGGTGATACCTCATTGTAGTTCTGATTTGCATTTCTCTAATGATTAGTGATGTTGAGCATCCTTTCATGTGTTTGTTGGCAATCTGTATATCTTCTTTGAAGAAATGTCTATTTAGGTCTTCTGCCAATTTTTGGATTGGGCTGTTTGTTTTTTTTGATATTGAGCTGCATGAGCTGCTTGTAAATATAGGAGATTAATCCTTTGTCAGTTGCTTCATTTGCAAATATTTTCTCCCATTCTGAGGGCTGCCTTTTCATCTTGTTTATTGTTTCCTTTGCTGTACAAAAGCTTTTAAGTTTCAGTAGGTCCCATTTGTTTGTTTTTTTTTCTTTTAATCTCAATTTCTCTAGGAGGTGGGTCAAAAAGGATCTTGCTGTGATTTATGTCATAGAATGTTCTGCCTATGTTTTCCTCTAAGAGTTTTAGAGTGTCTGGCCTTACATTTAGGTCTTTAATCCATTTTGGGTTTAATTTTGTGTATTGTGTTAGGGAGTGTTCTCATTTCATTCTTTTACATGTAGCTGTCCATTTTTCACAGCACCACATATTGAAGAGGCTGTCTTTTCTCCATTGTATATTCTTGCTTCCTTTATCAGACATAAGGTGACCATATGTGCGTGGGTTTGTCTCTGGGCTTTCTATCCTGTTCCACTGATCTATATTTCTGTTTTTGTGGCAGTACCATATGGTCTTGATTACTGTAGCTTTGTAGTATAGTCTGAAGTCCAGGAGCCTGATACCTCCAGCTCCATTTTTCTTTATCAAGATTGCTTTGGCTATTCAGGGTCTTTTTTGTTTCCATACAAATTGTGAAATTTTTTGTTCTAGTTCTGTGAAAAATGCCAGTGGTAGTTTGATAGAGATTGCATTGAATCTGTAGGTTGCTTTGGATAGTATAGTCATTTTCACAATGTGGATTCTTCCAATCCAAGAACATGGTATATCTCGACATCTGTTTATATGATCTGTAATTTCTTTCATTAACATCTTATAGTTTTTTGCATACAGGTCTTTTGTCTCCTTAGGTAGGTTTATTCCTAGGTATTTTATTCTTTTTGTTGCAGTGGTAAATGGGAGTGTTTCCTTAATTTCTCTTTCAGATTTTTCATCATTAGTGTATAGGTATGCAGGAGATTTCTGTGCATTAATTTGTATCCTGCTACTTTACCAAATTCTTTGATTAGCTCTAGTAGTTTTCTGGTGGTATCATAAAGATTCTCTATGTATAGTATCATGTCATCTGCAGTGACAGCTTTACTTCTTTTCTGATTTGGACTCATTTTATTTATTTTTCTTCTCTGATTGCTGAGGCTAAAACTTCCAAAACTATGTTGAATAAGAGTGGTGAGAGTGGGCATCCTTGTCTTCTTCCTGATCTTAGTGGAAATGGTTTCAATTTTTCACCATTGAGAACAATGTTGGCTGTTGGTTTGTCATATATGGCCTTTTTTATGGTGAGGTAAGTTCCCTCTATGCCCACTTTCTGGAGAGTTTTTATCATACATGGGTGTTGAACTTTGTTGAAACCTTTTTCTGCATCTATTGAGCTGAGCATATGGCTTTTCTCCTTCAATTTGTTAATATGGTGTATCACATTGATTGATTTGCGTATATTAAGGAATCCTTGCATTCCTGGGATAAGCCCCACTTACTCATGGTGTAAGATCCTTTTAATGTGCTTTTGGATTCTGTTTCTTAGTATTTTGTTGAGGCTATTTTGCATCTATGTTAATCAGTGATATTGGCCTGTAGTTTTCTTTTTTTGTGACAGCTTTGTCTGGTTTTGGTATCAACATGATGGTGGCCTCGTAGATGAGTTTTGGAGTGTTCCTCCCTCTGCTCTATTTTGGAATAGTTTGAGAAGGCTAGGTGTTAGCTCCTTTCTAAATGTTTGATAGAATTTGCCTGTGAAACCATTGGGTCCTGGGCTTTTGTTTGTTGGAAGATTTTTAATCACAGTCTCAATTTCAGTACTTGTGATTGGTCTGTTTATATTTTCTATTTCTTCCTGGTTCAGTCTCGGATGATTGTGCTTTTCTAAGAATTTGTCCAATTCTTCCAGTTTGTCCATTTTATTGGCATTTAGCTGCTTGTAGTAATCACTCATGATCCTTTGTATTTCTGCAGTGTCAGTTGTTACTTCTTCTTTTTCATTTCTAATTCTATTGATTTGAGTCTTCTCCAGTTTATTCTTGATGAGTCTGGATAATGGTTTATCAATTCGCTTATCTTCTCAAAGAATCAGCTTTTAGTTTTATTGATGTTTACTATCATTTCCTTCATTTGTTTTTCATTTATTTCTGATCTGATATTTATGATTTCTTTCCTTCTGCTAACTTTGGGGTTTCTTTGTTGTTCTTCCTCTAATTGCTTTAGGTGTAAGTTTAGGCCGTTTATCTGAGATGTTTCTTATTTCTTGAGTTAGGATTGTATTGTTATAAACTTCCCTCTTAGAACTGCTTTTGCTGCATTCCTTTGGTTTTGGGTTGTCATGTTTTCATTGTCATTTGTTTCTAGGCATTTTTTGATTTCTAAATTTATCTTTTGGTTATTTATTAGTGTATTGTTTAGCCTCCATGTGTTTGTGTTTTTTAAAATTATGTTCCTGCAATTGGTATCTAGTCTTATAGCGTTGTGTTCAGAAAAGATACTTGATACGATTTCAATTTCTTAAATTTACCAAGGCTTGATTTGTGACCCAAAATATGATCTATCCTGGAGAATGCTCTGTGAGCACTTGACAAGTGTATTCTGTTATTTTTGGATGGAATATCCTATAAATATCAATTAAATTCATCATTTTTAATGTGTCTTTTAAAGCTGTGTTTCCTTTTCTATTTTCGTTTTGGATGATCTGTCCATTGGTGAAAGTGTGGTGTTAAAGTCCCCTACTGTTGTGTTATTGTCGATTTCCCCTTTTATGGCTGTTAGCATTTGCATTATATTTTGAGGTGTTCCAATGTTGGGTGCATAAATATTTACAATTGTTATATCTTCTTCTTGGATTGATCCCTTGATCATTATGTAGTGTCCTTCTTTGTCTCTTGTAATAGCCTTTATTTTAAGCTCTATTTTTCCTGATAGGAGAATTACTACTCCAGCTTTCTTTTTATTTCCATTTGCATGGAATATCTTTTTCCATCCCCTCACTTTCAGTCTGTATGTGTCCCTAGGTCTGAAGTGGGTGTCTTGTAGACAGCATATATATGGATCTTTTTATTATATCCATTCAGCCAGTCTGTGTCTTCTAGTTGGAGCATTTAATCCATTTACATTTAAGGTTGTTATTGATATGTATGTTCCTATGACCATTTTTTTAACTGTTTTGGGTTTGTTATTGTAGGTCTTTTCCTTCCCTTGTGTTTCCTGCCTAGAGAATTTCCTTTATCAGTTGTTGTAAATCTGGTTTGGTGGTGCTGAATTCTCTTAGATTCTGCTTGTCTGTAAAGGTTTTAATTTCTCTGTCAAATCTGAATGAGATCCTTGCTTGGTAGAGTAATATTGGTTGTAGGTTTTCCCCTTTCATCCCTTAAATATGTCCTACCACAGCCATCTGGCTTGCAGAGTCTCTGCTGAAAGATCAGCTGTTAACCTTATGAGGATTCCTTTGTATGTTATTTGTTGCTTTTCCCTTGCTGCTTTTAATATTTTTCTTTGTATTTAATTTTTGATAGTTTGATTAATATGTGTCTAGGCATGTTTCTTCTTGGATTTATCCTGTATGGGACTCTCTGTGCTTCCTGGACTTGATTGACTATTTCCTTTCCCATATTAGGGAAGTTTTCAACTATAATCTCTGCAAATATTTTCTCAGTCCCTTTCTTTTTCTCTTCTTCTTCTAGGACCCCTATAATTCGAATGTTGGTGTGTTTAATGTTGTCCCAGAGGTCTCTGAAACTGTTCTCAATTCTTTTCATTCTTTTTTCTTTATTCTGCTCTGTGGTAGTTATTACCACTATTTTATCTTCCAGGTCATCTATCCGTTCTTCTGCCTCACTTTTCTGCTATTGATTCCTTCTACAGAATTTCTAATTTCATTTATTGTGTTCATTATTGTTTGTTTGCTCCTTAGTTCTCCTGTGTCCTTGTTAAATGTATCTTGCATTTTGTCTATTCTATTTCCAAGATTTTGGATCATCTTTCCTATCATTCCTCAGAATTCTTTTTCAGGTAGATTGCCTATTTCCTCTTCATTTGTTTGGTCTGGTGGGTTTTTAACTTCCTCCTGCATCAGCATCTGTCTTCTCATTTTGCTTAACTTACTGTGTTTAAGGTCTCCTTTTCACAGGCTGCAGGTTTGTAGTTCCAGTTGTTTTTGGTGTCTGACCCCAGTGGGTAAGGTTGGTTCAGTGGGTTTTGTAGACTTCCTTTTGGAGGGGACTGGTACCTGTGTTCTGGTGAATGAAGCTGGATCTTGTCTTTCTGGTGGGCAGGACCATGTCCAGTGGTGTGTTTTGGGGTGTCTGTTAACCTATTATAATCTTGGGCAGCCTGTCTGCTAGTGGGTGGGGGTGGTTTGTTCCTGCCTTGCTAGTTGTTTGGCATGTGGTGACCAGCATTGGAGCTTGCTGGTCGTTGAGTGGAGCTGGGTCTTAGCATTGTGCTGGAGATCTCTGGGAGAGCTCTCACCAATTGATATTACATGGGGCTTGGAAGTCCTTGGCCAACCAGTGTCCTGAACTTGGTTCTCCTACCTCAGAGGCTCGGGCCTGACATGGCTGGAGCACTAAGACCTTGTCAGCCACACAGCTCAGAAGAAAAGGGAGAAATAAAAGAAAGAAAAAATAAATAAATGAATAAAATAAAGTTATTAAAATTAAAAAATAAAAAAAAATTAAAATAAAAATTAAAAAAAATAAGAAGAGAGCAATCAAAACAATAAAGAAATCCTCCAATGTTAACAAGCACTAAATACTATACTAAAAAAACGGCCAGATCGAACCCTAGGACAAATGGTAAAAGCAAACCTATACAGAAAAAGTCACACAAAGAAGCATACACATACACACTGACAAAAAGAGAAAAAGGAAAAGAAAAATAACATACATATATTAAAAAAAAAAAAGGAACAGAGCCACCAAATCAATAAACAAATCTCCTAATGATAATAAGTTCTAAATACTAAGCTAAGGTAAACATAAAACTAGAAACAAATTAGATGCAGAAAGCAAACCTCAAGTCTACCTTTGCTCTCAAAGTCTACTGCCTCAATTTTGGGGTGATTCATTGTCTATTCAGGTATTCCACAGATGCAGGGTACATCAAGGTGTTTGTGGAGATTTAATCCGCTGCTCCTGAGGCTGCACAGAGAGATTTCCCTTTCTCTTCTTTGTTCGCACAGCTCCTGGGGTCCAGCTTTACATTTGGCCCCACCTCTGCATGTAGGTCACCCTCTGACATCCCGCCCAGACAGGAGGGAGTAAAGGAGTGGCTCATTAGGGGATCTGGCTCACTCAGGCCAGGGGGAGGTAGGGGTATGGAATGCGGGGCGAGCCTGTGATGGCAGAGGCCGGCGTGACATTACAATGAACTGAAGTGTGCCATGTGTTCTCCCAGGGAAGTTGTCCCTGGATCACAGGGCCATGGCAGTGGTGGGATGCACAGTTTCCCAGGAGGGGAGGTGTGGATAGTGACCTGTGCCCATACCCAGGATTCTTGGTGGCAGCGGCAGCAATGTTAGTGTTTCATGTCCATCTCTGGTGTCTGCGCTGATAGCCACAGCTCGTGCCTGTCTCTGGAGCTCATTTAGGCAGTGCTCTGAATCCCCTCTCCTTGCACACCCCGCAGCAATGGTCTCTTGCTTCTTATGCAGGTCCAGAATTTTTCCCGACTCCCTCCTGGCTAGCTGCGGCGCACTAGCACCCTTCAGGCTGTGTTCATGCAGCCAACCCCAGTTCTCTCCCTGGGATCTGATCTCTGAAGCCCGAGCCTCTGCTCCCAGCCCCCACCCGCCCTGGCTGGTGAGCAGACAAGCCTCTCAGGCTGGTGAGTGCTGGTCGGCACCGGTCCTCTGTGCGGGAATCTCTCTGCATTGCCCTCTGCACCCCTGTTGCTGTGCTCTCCTCTGTGGCTCCGAAGCTTCCCCCCAACCCACCCCCTGTCTCCACCAGTTAAGAGGCTTCCTTCTGTGTGGAAACTTTTCCTCCTTCACAGCTCCCTTCCAGAGTTGCAGGTCCCATCTGTATTCTTTTGTCTCTGTTTTTCCTTTTTTTCTTTTGCCCTACCCAGGTACAGATATTTGGGGAGTTTCTTGCCTTTTGGGAAGTCTGAGGTCTTCTGCCAGTGTTCAGTAGGTGTTCTGTAGGAGTTGTCTCACATGTGGATGTATTTTTGATGTATTTGTGGGGAGGAAGGTGATCTCTGTGTCTTACTCCTCAGCCATCTTGAAGGTCCTCTTCCCTTTTTTTCATAACTTCTGACTTTATTATAAATCTTAAACATTTTATCATCATTGGTAAATATTTTTGATAAGTGAAAAATTAGTAATTATTCTAAAATGTGACTTTCATGTTATATAATAAGGAAATTATAATTCCTTAATCATTCAGGTGATTTTGTATTTTAAAATCAAATTATTTGTCCCAATATTTTGATCAGTGAAAATGTTAGCTCGAAATTAATTCTGTGTCATACCTCATATATTTGTCAGTGATTCTGTTGTAAAGTCCAGTCTAATTCTACAAGTGAAAAGTATTCAGTGTGAAGAATGAGCTAACATCTATCATTACTATCACAGGCTTACATAGAGGCAGTTATTAATATAACATAGTAGAGACAATAGAATTAAGTTTCTTGTAAGCTTGTATGTCCCTACAGTCAATCAAATTCATTTTAGTTAAATTAATCCCAAATCTGTGAGCCATTTGCTCTTTACTTTCTACTTAAAAGTATTACTGGGTTTCCAGTTAATTTATCTGCCATATTGCTCAAAGTTTTGTTGTTGTTTTGCTTTTTTTTTTTTTGCGGTATGCAGGCCTCTCACTGTTGTGGCCTCTCCCGTTGCGGAGCACAGGCTCTGGACACGCAGGCTCAGTGGCCATGGCTCACAGGCCTAGCCGCTCCATGGCATGTGGGATCTTCCCAGATTGGGGCATGAACCCGTGTCCCCTGCATTGTCAGGCGGACTCTCAACCACTGCACCACCAGGGAAGTCCTGCTATTTTGTTTTGTTTGTCTGTTTTTTATACCCCAATCCTAAAGGATTAGATTTTCCTCTGAGCTACCTTTTTTTTTAGCTCTCTTTAACTGGACTCCCCAGAATTCTCTGGGGAGCAAGGAGGGAAATTAGAATGGCCATAACAAAAAGAGACAACTAGAGAACTTGAACTTACAGTTAGTATGGAAGGCACACTGTTTTTACTTAATTTTACTTAAAATAAATTTTACTTAATTTATTTATTTAAGACTGAAGAGAGTCACAGAGATTATGGTAGAGCAAAAAAATCTCCTTGATTATGGCGTGGAAATTCTCTATTTTCTTACTTTTTTACTGTTAATCATCAACAAACCTCAAGGCAAGAGATTTGCAAGCCAGCAACTTCTGCAGTTGAAGAGAGAAATATGTTTTTATTCCTTTTCCAATTCCTCAAACATTACATCTCAGATTATATAAATTATATAAATGATAAATTTCTAGTTTCAAAAAAGATGATTTATACATAACTTTAAAAGAACATCTATTTCTTACAGTGGCTGAAACAGTACTAGTACTAACCAAGGCTAAATCATCCCCCTGGGCCAATGGTTGTCTTTAACCTCTGTAATTTTACATGTGTGGATAATACCAAATAAATCCATCTTCCCCTTCTGCTCTTATTGGTGTTCAAATGCTCACAACCCTAAATCTAGTCATTATAATAAGGAATTTAAAAAATTCTATCTTTTAAGTCAATTACATGAAAGAATATGTTACCTCCTCCTTTTAGGTAATGATTTTTTCACATTTAAGACTAATTTATTAGGCTGAGAATACAAAAGGGATACAGTTGCCTACATCATGTCCCTCTGAAGGATTTCTATTGCTTGAAAGCTGTGAGAAGCTCTTTGTATTTTCTAAATTTTACCTTTCTTCATAAACTTTTAGAAATTTAATGTATTGTCTACTGCTGAATTCTTCACCCATGCCCAGAGCATTTGCCTTTATCTCCACATGAATGACCAACCACCTATAGTTAGAATTTATGATTGCTGTGATCCCAGAGCATTTTTAAAGCACTTTACATTATGTGATATTAAGCAAAAGATATTTCTGGACCTGCTCACATGCTTCTAGGGGAGTTTTATCTTTCTTTTTGTTATATATACCTACATGAGTTATACTAACATCATCTCAGGATTATATAATATAAACTTAAAATGCTATCAGAATGACTTTATTCGTGAGTTTTTTCCTTATGTGACCAAATTTTTTGCTTATATGACCAAAATTGACTTTTAAAATAAAACATTCTTTTATTATAGCTGAAGATGCCTGGAAATTAATAGTAAAAGATAGAAGCAATTAAAAAGATCTTTGGGTCCATGATTACAATTAAAGAGATGCATATCAGTTTAAGAAACTTTGCAAGGAGGTTGAATAGTGCTCCCAAATAAACTTCTGCCGTGAAACATTGCATATCATGTACAACAATT
This sequence comes from Leucopleurus acutus, assembly GCF_964270905.1. NCBI lineage: Eukaryota > Metazoa > Chordata > Mammalia > Artiodactyla > Delphinidae > Leucopleurus > Leucopleurus acutus. The sequence goes on from NC_139143.1 coordinate 131,191,868, forward strand.
AACAAATCTTTAGAAGAGTATTCTAGGAGGTATTACATGTTCTCAAAGTTTGTCTCACATTATTTAGACATACTCAGAATATGTCTACAAACTACTAGTTGTCATTATGAAATATAGAGTTGTTTTATTTTGTTTTGGAAATAATGTGTTTTCGTCTAATCACAGTTTAACTGCTACTGGACCTCACTGCTTTCTCTTAAGGTGGTTATAGAATTGCAGAGAAGGACTGCACTCCAACATGTTAAGGGCTAGTGACATTTGCTACTGTAAATACTTTCTGATGTTCATAAGGATTTTTAAATATAAAGTCACCTAAAAACTTCTTCAGTGGTAGTGGACCACCCTATCCAGTATAGTTTCATTCCATTTCATGTCATGCTCATATTTTGTGTAGTTAAAGAGCTCATTGCACAAGCCCTAAGAACTGCTGTTAAATCATATATATATACATATGTACATAGAATACAGTATTCATGTATGTATGCATACATAATGATATATAATGATATATAATGATATATAGTCATATATACACAATCATATATATACATAATCTGATATATATGTACATATATATGTCACCATACATATATATGTATATATATATATGGTCTTCATAAACATGCCCAAAGTCACAAGTTTGTGTATGTTTGTGTATGTGAAAAAGCATAAAGTTACTAAATGGATTGGGAATAAAATTCACAAGTTTTCTGCCAAGTATGACACTGCACGTTTGCGCATGTTCTTACAAAGGCCATTTCTTTACAAACAGGGTCCTGGGGGATTGTTAACTCTAGATGCAGCTTCCTGTTTATACTCCCATTCTGGGATTTCCCATTTGCCAACACTGCAAATGCATTGTATTATAAATGAGAACAGCTTGTTGAGGGCTGTGTTTTAGTGTTTTCTGGAAATAGATGAAGAGAACATGTTCTGATGTATTTGTAGCAAATCCAATTAGGAGCTTATTGAGGGAGGTTTTTTGGCTTTTGGGGTTTTTCTAAACAAGCATAGGAAATATGTTTGTGGTGGTATCATTGGTAATTACAAATTCTTCCTAAAGAAAATAATTATGCATGCTTTAAAGTAAACCTCCTTTTAGGAGAACAATTGATATTCAGTTTTTTGTCTAGGTAAACAATATTTACAGAAAAGTACTAGAAAGTTATTTTTCATATAAACCTTAAAAATCCTCTGCATTGCCCCAAAAAGAGGTTAAAGTAGTAATAAATTTTTGATTATTAGTATAGTATAGAAATGATTTTTTAAATGATCATAGATCAATTGGTAAACTCTCCTATTCCTACTTATTTATTTTAGTGGACTTGGAACAGATTTTTGGATAATAATTATTTTTCTGGAAAAAAAAGAGGGAGGATAAAATAAAGTCTACTTTACTTCACCTGCCAACATATTTTGCTTTCCATACCCTTACATTTTTGCCTATTTCATAATCCTAATATATACTTCCACTTCTTAAGAATTCTATGCAATTAATTTTTGAAAAATTTCAGCAATTTTTAAAAATAGTAGAGGAAGTTTTGTTATTTGACCTTTGCTTTTTGATGTGTGTGGGTGTAGGTGTGGGTGTGTTGTGGGTAAGTGTGTGTATGTGTGTTTACAAATGTCAATGTAAAAGATGTATCGCGATGTAATAGAATTTTGGATATATCAACAAGCCTAAATTTTTGCAGTTTTAAGTGGGACAAAGAGTTGAAATCATAAATTGTAGCAGCTTATAATGAAAGTTGTTTATTTTAAAAGTACATAACAGAAATGTAAGAAAATGGCTAAGTGAAATATGAAAGAAAAATTACTTGTTTGAATACCCCCAAATTTAAAGTTTAAATATAATCATGGTATATACGGATATGCAAAAATTTGTTCTATTCTTCCCCAGTGATTTATGTTTCATCAAGTGTAGTTACATTCATCACTGATCATTTTTTTAAAACAAGATTTTATATGATAACATTGTGCATTAAAGTGAACTGCAAAAATATTTTAAATCATACAGCTTCAGAATGATACATAGTTCACTGCAAATTGCAAAGGCTAAGGAAAAAATGGAATGAATTTCTAATAGACTTTAATTTCATCTTTAAAAAATAACTTTTGTTAAATGAGCATCTTAAGAAGTGTTAAATTATGCACATATATATAAAACATTAATAGGATATTTGTACTGACTAGCCAATTTCATCCTTAATTGCTGAGTTTATTTACAGGATACATGGTATCATTCCAGCTTCCTATCTTTTCAGTTATACTCTTGAGTTACTTACACATCTTTCCTAAAAGATTCAACTTCATCAGCAAATGAAGTTTGCTGTTCATAAAATATATTCTTTCTGTTCATAAAATATATTTTGCAGATTGACCTTTTCCTTTTTGCAATGCAGTCAAAATACTTTTTGGATGTAAAGAAAACATGTTTAACCCTCCTTTCAAATATTCTTTTTACAACAATATATTTATGCACAGTATTTTCTTTTCTTAAGGTTTAGCATCTTTTAAATTATGCCCAAAATAGGTATAATGAGATAGGAAAGTGTACAAATCTGAAATGTACACCTCAATGATTTTTCACATATGAGTACCTTTGAGTAACCATGATCTTGATCAAGATACAAAACATTTCCATTACCTCAGAAAGTTCTTTCTTGCTACTCCAGCCACCCACCAGGGGTAATCACTCTTCTGATTTCTATCAACACCAGTTCATTTTGCTTGGAACATATTATCTGTGGGATTCATCCTGTTGTGTTTATCAGTAGTTAATTGTTTTTAAATTGTTGTTTTGTTTTCCATTATAGGAATACACAATAGGTTAGTACTCCATTCTCCTGATGATGGCCACTTGAGTTGCTTCTGGTTTTCTACTATAATGAATAAATTTGGTATGAATATTCCTGTTTATGTGCTTCATTTGGCATATATACTCATCTCTCTTGGCCATATACCTGCAGTACAATTGCTGAATCATAGCGTAGGTATATGTTTAGCTTTAACAGCTACAGTTTTAATAGTTTTCCAAAGTCACACTTCCACCAGTAATCATAGGAGAGTTCCAGTTATTCCACATCCTTCCCAATGCTTGGTATTTTCAGTCTTTGAAATTTTAGACTTTCTGGTAAATGGGTAATAGTATATTGTGATTTTAAGATGCATTTCCCTGATGAATAATTATATTGACCATCTTATCGATGCTTATTGGCCATCTGGTCATTATCTTTGATGTGCTATTCGTTCAAGCCATTTAACTATGCTTTATTTATTTAATTTTGGTCTTATTTGATTTATGTGAGTTCTTTATACATCCTAGACATAACCCATTAGATAGATAGATAGATAGATAATGAAAATATTATCCTATTGCATCTTCACTCTCCTACTGATATATTTTTTTAACATCTTTATTGGAGTGTAATTGCTTTACAATGGTGTGTTAGTTTCTGCTTTATAACAAAGTGACTCAGTTATACATATACAAATGTTCCCATAACTCTTCCCTCTTGCGTCTCCCTCCCTCCCACCCTCCCTATCTCACCCCTCTAGGTGGTCACAAAGCACCAAGCTGATCTCCCTGTGCTATGTGGCTGCTTCCCTCTAGGTATCTATTTTACGTTTGGTAGTGTATATATGTCCATGCCACTCTCTCGCTTTGTCACAGCTTACCCTTCCCCCTCCCCATATCCTCAAGTCCATTCTCTAATAGGTCTGTGTCTTTATTCCTGTCTCACCTCTATGTTCCTCATGACAGTTTTTTTCCTTAAATTCCATATATATGTGTTAGCATATGGTATTTGTCCTTCTCTTTCTGACTTACTTCACTCTGTATGAGAGACTCTAGGTCCATCCACTTCATTACAAATAGCTCAATTTCGTACCTTTTTATGGTGAGTAATATTCCATTGTATATATGTGCCACATCTTCTTTATCCATTCATCTGATAATGGACACTTAGGTTGTTTCCATCTCCTGGCTATTGTGAATAGAGCTGCAAAGAACATTTTGGTACATAACTCTTTTTGAATTATGGTTTTCTCAGGGTATATGCCCAGTAGTGGGATTACTGGGTCATATGGTAGTTCTATTTTTAGATTTTTAAGGAACCTCCATACTGTTCTGAATAGTGGCTGTACCAATTCACATTCCCACCAGGAATGCAAGAGTGTTCCCTTTTCTCCACACCCTCTCCAGCATTTATTGTTTGTAGATTTTTTGTTGATGATCATTCTTACTGGTGTGGCATGATATCTCATTGTAGTTTTGATTTGCATTTCCCTAATGATTAATGATGTTGAGCATTCTTTCATGTGTTTGTTGGCAGTCTGTATATCTTCTTTGGAGAAATGTCTATTTAGATCTTCTGCCCATTTTTGGATTGGGTTGTTTGTTTTTTTGTTATTGAGCTGCATGAGCTGCTTGTAAATTTTGGACATTAATCCTTTGTCAGTTGCTTCATTTGCAGATATTTTCTTCCATTTTGAGGGTTGTCTTTTAGTCTTGTTTATGGATTCCTTTGCTGTGCAAAAGCTTTGAAGTTTCATTAGGTCCCATTTGTTTATTTTTGTTTTTATTTCATTTCTCTAGGAGGTGGGTCAAAAAGGATCTTGCTGTGATTTATGTCATAGAGTGTTCTGCCTATGTTTTCCTCTAAGAGTTTGATAGTTTCTGGCCTTATATTTAGGTCTTTAATCCATTTTGAGCTTTTTTTGTGTGTATGGTGTTAGGGAGTGATCTAATCTCATACATTTACATGTACCTGTCCAGTTTTCCCAGCACCACTTATTGAAGAGGCCGTCCTTTCTCCACTGTACATTCCTGCCTTCTTTATCAAAGATAAGGTGACCATATGTGCGTGGGTGTATCTCTGAGCTTTCTGTCTTGTTACATTGATCTATCTTTTGTTTTTTGTGCCAGTACCATACTGTCTAAATTACTGTAGCTTTGTAGTATAGTCTGAAGTCAGGGAGACTGATTCCTCCAGCTCCGTTTTCCTTTCTCAAGATTGCTTTGGCTATTCTGGGTCTTTGGTGTTTCTATACAAATTGTGAAATTTTTTGTTCTAGTTATGTGAAAAATGCCAGTGGTAGTTTGATAGGGATTGCACTGAATCTGTAGATTGCTTTGGGTAGTAGAGTCATTTTCGCAATGTTGATTCTTCCAAACCAAGAACATGGTATATCTCTCCATCTATTTGTATCATCTTTAATTTCTTTCATCAGTGTCTTATAATTTTCTGCATACAGGTCTTCTGTCTCCTTAGGTAGGTTTATTCCTAGATATTTTATTCTTTTTGTTGGAATGGTAAATGGGAGTGTTTTCTTGATTTCACTTTCAGATTTTTCATAATTAGTGTACAGGAATGTCAGAGATTTAAGTGCATTAATTTTGTATCCTGCTACTTTACCAAAATCATTGATTAGCTGTAATAATTTTCTGTTAGCATCTTTAGGATCCTCTGTGTATAGTATCATGTCATCTGCAAACAGTGACAGCTTTAATTCTTCTTTTGTGATTTGGATTCCTTTTCTTCTCTGATTGCTGTGGCTAAAACTTCCAAAACTATGTTGAATAAGCGTGGTGAGAATGGGCAACCTTGTCTTGTTCCTGATCTTAGTGGAAATGCTTTCAGTTTTTCACCATTGAAAATGATGTTGGCTGTAAGTTTGTCATACATGGCCTTTATTATGTTGAGGAAAGTTCCCTCTATGCCTACTTCCTGGAGGGTTTTTATCATAAATTGGTGTTGAATTTTGTCAAAAGTTTTCTCTGCATCTATTGAGATTACCATATGTTTTTTCTCCTTCAATTTGTTAATATGGTGTATCACAATGATTGATTTGCATATATTGAAGAATCCTTGCATTCCTGGAATAAACCCCACTTGATCATGGTGTATGATCCTTTTAATGTGCTGTTGGATTCTGTTTGCTAGTATTTTGTTGAGGATTTTTGCATCTATGTTCATCAGTGATAGTGGCCTGTAGTTTTCTTTCTTTGTGACATCCTTGTCTGGTTTTGGTATCAAGGTGATGGTGGCCTTGTAGAAAGAGTTTGGGAGTGTTCCTCCCTCTGGTATATTTTGGAAGAGTTTGAGAAGGGTAAGTGTTAGCTCTTCTCTAAATGTTTGATAGAATTCGCCTGTGAAGTCATCTGGTCCTGGGCTTTTGTTTGTTGGAAGATTTTTAATCACAGTTTCAATTTCAGTGCTTGTGATTGATCTGTTCATATTTTCTATTTCTTCCTGATTCAGTCTTGGCAGGTTGTGAATTCCTAAGAATTTGTCCATTTCTTCCAGGTTGTCCATTTTATTGTCATAGAGTTGCTTGTAGTAATCTCTCTTGATCTTTTGTATTTCTGCAGTGTCAGTTGTTACTTCTCCTTTTTCATTTCTAATTCTATTGATTTGAGTCTTCTCCCTTTTTTTCTTGATGAGTCTGGATAATGGTTTATCAATTTTGTTTATCTTCTCAAAGAAGCAGCTTTTAGTTTTATTGATCTCTGCTATTGTTTCCTTCATTTCTTTTTCATTTATTTCTGATCTGATATTTATGATTTCTTTCCTTCTGCTAACTTTGGGGTTTTTTTTTTTTTTGTTCTTCTTCCTCTAATTGCTTTAGGTGCAAGGTTAGGTTGTTTATTCGAGATGTTTCTTGTTTCTTAAGGTAGGACTGTATTGCTATAAACTTCCCTCTTAGAACTGCTTTTGCTGCATCCCATAGGTTTTGGGTCATCGTGTCTCCACTGTCATTTGTGTCTAGGTATTTATTGATTTCCTCTTTGATTTCTTCAGTGATCACTTCGTTATTAAGTAGTGTATTGTTTAGCCTCCATGTGTTTGTATTTTTTTACAGATCTTTTCCTGTAATTGATATCTAGCCTCATAACATTGTGGTCGGAAAAAATACTTGATATAATTTCAATTTTCTTAAATTTACCGAGACTTGATTTGTGACCCAAGATATGATCTCTCCTGGAGAATGTTCCATGAGCACTTGACAAAAATGTGTATTCTGTTGTTTTTGGATGGAATGTCCTATAAATATCAATTAAGTCCATCCTGTTTAATGCATCATTTAAAGCTTGTGTTTCCTTATTTATTTTCATTTTGGATGATCTGTTCATTGGTGAAAGTTGGGTGTTAAAGTTCTTAGTATGAATGCGTTACTGTCGATTTTCCCTTTTATGGCTGTTAGTATTTGCCTTATTTATTGAGGTGCTCCTATGTTGGGTGCATAAATATTTACAATTGTTATATCTTCTTCTTGGATCATCCCCTTGATCATTATGTAGTGTCCTTCTTTGTCTCTTCTAATAGTCTTTATTTTAAAGTCTATTTTGTCTGATATGAGAATTGCTACTCCTGCTTTCTTTTGGTTTCCGTTTGCATGGAATATCTTTTGCCATGCCCTGACTTTCAGTCTGCATGTGTCTCTAGGTCTGAAGTGGGTCTCTTGTAGACAGCATATATATGGGTCTTGTTTTTGTATCCATTCAGCCAATCTGTGTCTTTTGGTGGGAGCATTTAATCTATTTATATTTAAGGTAATTATCTATATGTATGTTCCTACTCCCATTTTCTTAATTCTTTTGGGTTTGTTATTGTAGGTTTTTTCCTTCTCTTGTGTTTCTTGCCTAGAGTAGATCCTTTAGCATTTGTTGTAAAGCTGGTTTGGTGGTACTGTACTCTCATCTTTTTCTTGTCTGTAAAGGTTTTAATTTCTCCATCAAATCCGAGTGAGTTCCTTGCTGGGTAGAGTAATCTTAGTTGTAAGTTTTTCTCCTTCATCACTTTCAATATGTCCTGCCAGTCCCTTCTGGGTTGCAGATTTTCTTCTGAAAGATCAGCTATTAACCTTATGGGGATTCCCTTGTGTGTTATTTGTTGTTTTTCCCTTGCTGCTTTTAATACATTTTCTTTGTATTTAATTTTTGACAGTTTGATTAATATTTGTCTTGGTATGTTTCTCCTTGGATTTTTCCTGTATTGGACTCTCTGTGCTTCCTGGACTTGATTAACTATGTCCTTTCCCATATTAGGCAAGTTTTCAACTATAATCTCTTCAAATATTTGCTCAGTCCCTTTCTTTTTCTCTTCTTCTTCTGAAACCCCTATAATTCGAATGTTGGTGCATTTAATGTTGTCCCAGAGGTCTCTGAGACTGTCCTCAGTTCTTTTCATTCTTTTTTCTTTATTCTGCTCTGCAGTAGTTATTTCCACTATTTTATCTTCCAGGTCACTTATCCGTTCTTCTGCCTCAGTTATTCTGCTATTGACGCCTTCTAGAGTATTTTTAATTTCATTTATTGTGTTGTTCATCATTGCTTGTTTCATCTTTAGTTCTTCTAGGTCTTTGTTAAACGTTTCTTGCATGTTCTCTATTCTATTTCCAAGCTTTTGGATCATCTTTACTATCATTATTCTGAATTCTTTTCAGGTAGACTGCTTATTTCCTCTTCATTTGTTAGGTCTGGTGGGTTTTTATCTTGCTCCTTCATCTGCTGTGTGTTTTTCTGTCTTCTCATGTTGCTTATCTTACTGTGTTTGGGGTCTCCTTTTTGCAGGCTGCAGGCTTGTAGTTCCCATTGTTTTTGGTGTCTGTCCCCAGTGGCTAAAGTTAGTTCAGTGGGTTTTGTATGCTTCCTGGTGGAGGGGACTAGTGCCTGTGATCTGGTGGATGAGGGTAGATCTTGTCTTTCTGGTGGGCAGGTCCACGTCTGGTGGTGTGTTTTAGGCTGTCTGTGGCCGCCTTATGATTTTAGGCAGCCTCTCCTAATGGGTGGTATTGTGTTCCTATCTTGCTAGTTGTTTGGCATAGGGTTGTCCAGCACTGTAGCTTGCTGATCGTTGAGTGAAGCTGGGTGTTGATGTTGAGGTGGAGATCTCTGGGAGATTTTTGCCGTTTGATATTACATGGAGCTGGGAGGTCTCTTGTGGACCAGTGTCCTGAAGTTGGCTCTCCCACCTCAGAGGCACAGCACTGACTCCTGGCTGCAGCACCAAGAGCCTTTCATCCACACGGCTCTTACTTTTTAGTGATCATTCATTACTCATGTATTCATCCAATTAGAGACAACTGCCATTGTCCACAAGAAAGTCTGTGGTGGTCTGATTTGACCGATATGAGAGTTTTGCTAGTAGGACTCTGGAATAGGAGGGAAGGTGATTCTAAGAAAATATTCTTGCAAAGCATACATAGTTCTTAATGATGCTCCATGTACTTTATTTATTTGGCCAGAAGATGAAAAGAAAGCTGTTTGCATAGACGACTAGCATCAAATGGAGGATCTGCAGCTAGAAAGAGAGCCCAGACCACACTAGCAGGGCTGCACTCTGAGGGTCGAGGTATTTTAGCCTCCTACTGATATTTTTAATAAACAAAAGTTCTTAATCTCAATGAAGTTCAATTATGTTTTTATTTTGTTTTGGTTTTTGTCTTTTGTACCCTGTTTAGGAAACCTTTCCTTACTTTAAGGTCATGAAGATATTCTCCTATGTTGTATTCTAGAACCTTGATTATTTTAATTTGACACTTATGAGTCATCTTTCATTAATTTTTATATATGGTGTAAGGTAGGAGTCAAGTTTGTGGGGTCCTCCCCCCATATAGATATACAAAAGTTCTAGCCTCATTTGTTGGAAATAAACCATAGTTTCTTCCACAGCTTTGCATTGGTACCTCAGAGGGAGAGTATTCAATATTTCACTATTAAATATTTCAGCTGTAGCTTTTTGGTTTTTGTTTTTGTCAGTAGCTTTATTGAGATATAGCTGATATATGGCAATGTATGTTTAAGATGTACAACATAATAATTTGATTTATATATATGTATTACAAAATGATTGCCACAATAAGTTTAGTTAACATCCATCAGCTCACAGTTACAATGAATTTTTTCCAGCATTGATAACTTTTAAGATTTTCTTTATTAGTAACTTTCAAATATATAATACACTCTCAGTATTTTCAAAGTTTCATATTTTCAAAAAAGTTGCCAACTTAGACTCTGTGTGTTTGTCATTAGCACTTCTCTGGAAGTAGGTTAGCTATGAGACAAGCTAAAGGTCTATTTGATTAAAACTACATATATCCCAAAAGTTTCTAATTTTTTCAGGTTATGGCTCAAGATTTCATATTCATTTGTCATTCTTCTTATTTAATCATTTATACATGATTATTTTAAATTCACCATGAGACCCAAATAAGTTAAGCTCTTCCCCTCCAGTGTATCCAACCATTTTAGATGATGACCAAGTGAGACTATGGTCTGCAAATTCACTATGAAAACCCTGTTTGAAGATATCCCAATGTTTCTCAAATTTGGCCCTATTGACATTTTGGGCTGGATACCAAAAATGCCAGTTTTGTTGTGGGGGACTGTCCTGGGCATTGTAGGATATTTAGCAGTATCCAAATTCTGTACCCATTACGTACCAAGACCAATTCCCTGTTGTGACAATCCAGTATATCTCCAGACATTGCTAAATGTCCTTTATGAGGGGTTGGGGATGGTAGGGAGGATAAAATAATCTCTCATTGAAAAGCACTGAGATATATTGATATTCACAATACAAATACACAATACAAATACTACTCAAATACTACTTTTGACCTATTTATCCCAATATGATAACCTGAGCAGTCTTTGTGTCACACAAGTAACATGGTTTTCTTCTACCTTAGATTGCTTTTTTATCCTCATAACCACAAACACTCCACCCTGCTTTCTTTTAAACCAAGGTATTCAAGTCTTACTGACCTTTCCATATATATTACGTTTTGGGGGTAAAGGTATGACTTCACCATTTCTTAAAAGACAATCTTAAAAGATACTCATAAATTTTAATTTAAATACTTTTACTAATAAGCCTTTGTCATTTTTCACCTATTTAACAAATTGAGACCAGTTTTATCCTTACCAAAACAAAAAAATAATGATTATTATAGTTTTATTTAGGGTACTTAAGACTTACTGAGAGCATTAAATTTATTTGATATTTATCTGTTTCCATTTATTTTGCTTTCATTGTACAGCGAAGTTATAGTTACAATGTCATTCTCTTTAAATTGACATTTATACTCATGGCTTCTTTCTTCATGTGTTAAACTCCTATTCATCCTTCAAGACCCAAGTTTTACCCATTCTGATGAAGCCTTCCACAACTCATTTAATGGGAAAAAAATCCTCCTCACCTATGCTCCTAGAACAATTTGTTCAAACATTTATAATTGCATTTAGTACATCACATTGTAATGTATTGCTTACTATTAGCTTACTGTAACATATATTCTAGAATGAAATAAATCCTAATCAACTTATTAATTATATTTCTGTTAATATAAATTAATATTTACTTTCCCAACTGAGGATTAAATATTGTCAAACTACAAATATCTAGCTTAATACTCAACACAGCAGTCATGTAAGAAATTTCAATGTCATATTTGAAGTATGAAACCTGATGGAAAGGATCATTAGATGAAAATAAAATAAACTTTAATTTTTTTTTTACTTTAAGATTGGTTGAAAATCAAAATAGAATAAATATAATAATTTAAAAGATCCTAGGATATAACCTCTGAACTTAACATTTTCACCAAGATCCAGAAATATTCAAGATTTTTATATAGATTACATAGGCTTGAATTTTGTGAAAGTTGCTTAAGAAATAAAATGTTTAATAATCACAACTATGTTTATTTAAAATTTGCTTAGAAATAGCTCCCAAAATAGAAATATAGATATATAAATGTTTATGTGTGTATATATACAACATGTACATGTAATGTATTATATGTAATTTATGCAAATTATGATTTAAATATATGTTAATAAAGATATATATATTTCTGTCAGGGTTTAGCTAAGGTAACAGAAACCCCTGTAGTCATTTTTAAACAAAAAGATATTTAATTTAGGAAACTGGGAGCTTAAAATTGCCAGAAAACCTGGAGAATCAGGCTCTAGGCTATGCTTCCAGTGATGACTGCTAGAGCAACATTGCAGGACTGCTGTTTTACCACAATTAGGAAGTAGGGAACTCCAGGAACACACCACTCTAGCTACTACCAGAATTGTTGTCACTTGAGCCACAAAATACCTGCTGGATCCTTACTATCAAAATGAACACAGTATGACCCACCACCTCCCTTTCCACTTCCTAATTCTGAGTGACAGAACCTAAGTCCCTGTTGGAGTCTCAGCTGCAAGGGAGTGTGGGAAATGTTTTGAACTCTACCTTCTTTGCCATACAAAATGGTACAAAAAGATTAGAAGAAAGACTGAAGAAACCAACTGTATTCATTACAGTTTATAAGTGGTAGAGTCAGGATTTGTCCACAAATAGAGTGATTCCAAGGCCAGAGTTTTATAGCTCAACTTACAAAGTGGGTTTACAAGACTGCTATATTCTCCTTAATGAAGTCCATATGCTCTTCAGCACAAACCACTGAGCTTAGTGCTGTAGAAACACAAGTCTTGGGGCACAGAGACTAATAAGTCTGTGCCCTCAAAAACTGTATCTAGTTTGAGAATTAGAAGGGGGAAAGTGGTTTGTTGCCTGAAGAGAATTCTCAGCCATGCTCCTTGGCTTCCTTTCCTTCCATCTCCAGCAAAGTGATGCAGGTGAATGTCTAGAGTTAGTAGCTTCAGTGTTTAGATAGTCCTGCATCGTCACAGGATATCTTTGCCATACTTTATGCCACTTCTCTTAGATAACACTTGGCTGCAGTTTCTAGAGCAGGTGGCACTTGAAAATCAAAAATACCTTGAGGCAAGTGAACATCCCTCTACTTACAATCTGGCCTATACAAAGAATGTTAAAGCAGCAGGTGTCCACCCCCCGAAGCAGTCTGCCCACAAACCAAAAAGAGATATTTATTTTCCACTGGGGAATATATTTCAGTCTTTGAGGGATTGAGAAGCAGAGAAATGTTCCTGAAATATTAGCACTGTAAGGAACATAGCATGTGCAAGTGGACAAGCTGTCCCAAATTCCACTGTCTGCAGAGATGGGATCTGTCCAGGCACCAGGGTATTTTCTTTTTTTTTCTGCTTACAGAGGACATGGTTAGACAGGTCTTTGTAAATGTTTTATTTGTGCCTAGAATGCTGGCAGATTAAAGCACAGAAATCAGTGTCAGTCTTGCTAAATTCTTGTTTATGTTAAAACTGCGTTCTCACACTGCTAATATGAATAATAGAGTGACAAAAATAAACCCTAATCCTTTTTCTTTTGGAGATCATTGAAGACAAAAAAGTAGCCAGGCATAAATATCTCTAGATCTAATAAAAATAGCTGATCTAATTAGACATAACTTTAAAAACCGTAAATAAAATATTCCAAGAAAATACAAAGAATGGGAATTCATTGTTCCACTGTATTTTTAATATCTGTTAGAAAAACTCATCAAGTAGAGATAAAGTTAAGAAGATAGAGGGAAGAAATAAATTAAATTCAGTATAGTTTAAAATACCAACACTTGTGTTTTGAGTCAAAGTATACAGAAAACTACATAAGCATTCACTTGAGTTTTCAAGAAAGTGGTAATAATCTCAGGTATAATGCATTCTCAGAGATATATGACACTAACATGTGTATATCTGTATATATATAGATATATGACTCTGAGTGAACTATTTTACTATGCCACTTATTAAAACATTTCAATTAATATTTTTATTATCAAGATCAGTGGAAAAGCTTTATTAAAATTTCCTATGGTTGTGGATATTGTAGGATATTTTAGTGTTAGCTGATTGTTCCTAAAGAAATAAGTGGAAATAAATAACTAAAATAAATATTTTCACAAACTAATCATTTCAAGATTTAAATGTTAATCTCTATCCATTTATATAATTTAAATGTGTTTTTAAGTGTTAAGCTGTTATTTGAAAGTCAGTATAAATACTCTATTTAAAGCAAACTAATTAAAATAACTTCTTATGTTTAATGCACTTCATTACTAAATAAGTGTATTTGTGTGTGTGTCTGTGTGTGTCTGTGCATGTGTGGTGCAAGGGTAGAATCATGTTGGGATATTTATTTTCATGAGGTAGGGATTAAATTAACTGTAATTAAAACTACTTCTGGCTATTTTTATTCAACGAATATCTATTGATTATCTTCTATATGTACAACAATGGGCTAATGATTGTCTAGCTAAATCATTTAGGCTGCATATAACTTTAAGAAATTCCAAATTGCTAAATCTGAAATTGTAAATTGGATGTTATCATTCACAATTCAAAGGGATCTATGCTTTGCAAAGCAATTCTTTTAAAATGCCATGACTAATTCATCTGCTGCTTTACAGATCATAGTTACTTTTCAAAGAGATTTGATGGATAGATAGATACATTTTAACTCAAAGTTGATGGCTTTACTTTCCTTCTAAATAATGTTTAATGTGCACAAAGTGAAAAAAGATTTTAAAGTGCAGAATGTTATATAAAAAATAAACTTCTAACACCAGCACCCCCCTCCATTGCACTCCCCAAAATGGGCCTTTCATTACTGCATCTGTTTTGAGATTAGAAATATCTATTATCCCTCTACTGAATCTTCAAACTGAGAACCATATTATAATACTAACCAGGATTGTTTCTTTGCTGACTTAATAGCTCCTTCTGTATTTAAGAGGCTGATCAAATTTTGCTTAATTTTAAATTTAGGCTATATATTAAAATAAAATATTTTTAGCATAAAAAATATCTAAAGTTTAAATGTAATCCAGATTTTCTTAAGTGAAGTTCTATTACTAGTTGAACCCTTGCTCTCTTGATTTCATGGCTCTACATTTGTGTTATCAGAACTTCCTTACCACCCATCTCACCATTAGGATGGCATGGCAGAAGAGGCAAGAGGTAACACCTGCACTCTCAACACTCATAATCCATACTTGAAGTTTCCTTCCCTTTAGTGGTAGCCCATACTTGGTTTTGGGTTAGTCAGTGTATTGTCACCTGGACTACTTCAGGTATATGGCAAGAATGATACCATCCCTAACACACCGATTAAATGCCTTCAGCCTTCTCAGCTAAGTTAGTCAAAACTACCACCCTTCCCTACTCCCCACATGTACACTTTTCAGGTATTGCTCCCATTTGAGACCCAGGTACTTAACTTCCTTTGTCAGACTGCAATCTGATCATGTCTGCTCTGTCCAGAAGCCATTGCTAGTACTAGATTTTGTGACACAAATAATATCCCCCGTGTCCCAGGTGCTACTGTCCCACTGTCCTTAACAAGATTAGAGACCCACATTGTTGAGGCCAGGCTGAAACTTTGAACAAAACTTTCCATACAATTGGAGGAATAGAAGAGAGCTATAATATGACTAAATTTAAAATTTGCTGTTAGATATCACTATGAAACCTAATACCAGCCACATTTTCTTGGGTCCATTCAGGATATCTCCATGTCTAACTTTTGATCTGTGAGTTATGGTGGGAATTCTTATTCTTTTCAGGGAAATATTCATCTCAGCCCAGGGCTGTGTGACATTATTCTATACGCTTAATGGAGAAATCACATAAAAATATAAAAGACCAAAATCAATGCATTGATCACAGCTTCTCAAGGACTTACATTCCTGAGGATGTCCTTTTGCTTTTCACTGATATAACTAAAAGATTCACTCCAGAAAGTTTAACAAAGCAAAAATCTGAACCAAAGGTATGTCCAGGTCTCTATCTTTCACAAAACAAAAAGAGCTTCCAGGTCTGGAAAACCAGCTTTTTCAAGATTCTACTGATCCAATTTTGGCATCAAAAATGATAGTGACATATATGATACTACATCTTTTTACAAGGCTCAACTTGGTCAAGAACTGAAACTTTTCATGAGTACATTAACTTCTTTTTACAAATAAAATGCATGTTCGGTGAACTAAAAGTGTTACTCTTCTGTGTGATCAGTGTGCTCCAAAGGAATATGTGCTTCTGTACCTGAGGATGGTGGGAAATAGAATAAAGAATGCTTTCAAGAGTTTCTTGTTTTCTATCTTTAAAATCAAAAGAACAGTGTTTTCTAGAATGTTTTCTCACAATCTCAAATGTTACAAGGAAGTGAAAAACTTCCTTCCAAAGAAAAATCTATTTTTGTTTATGAAATAATTTATTTTTTAAATTGAAATATAGTTCATTTACAATGTTGCATTAATTTTAAGTGTACAGAAAAGTGATTCAGTTTTGTATGTATATATAATACATACATATATATATATATATATATATATATATTCTTCAGAGTCTTTGCAATGTTCAATGTATTAGTCAGGGTTATCAAGGGAAATAAAACTAATAGGAGGCATAGCTATAGGTATATAGATATAGATATATAGATATATATAAATATGGATATGTATATATAAATATATCTTCTGGCCTGATTGGAGGTATAGAGGGTAGAACATTGCAGTTAAGCTTGAAGGGCTGTGGGGTAAGGGGAAGCATGCTGAAGTCTAGGGTTGACTTCATCCTGGGTTTGCCTGTTTAGGTGTTCAGTTTGGCTATGGGCATGGGTCTCTGAGGGAGAATGGCTTGATGTATTGGGAGGCAGAGAGCTCTGCTATGGGCTACATGACTCTTTTCTACTCCTATACTGTTTGAAGTAATGGGAACTGTGCCGTGTTGCAAATTAAAAGGCCTGACAAGTCCCAGATCCACAGGATATACCCGGGGAAGAGTTGCAGTTTGAATTCAGAGGCAGTTTGCAGGCAGCATTCTTCTTGTTCTTTGTCCTATTAAAGCCTTCAGCTGGTTAGATGAAGCCCACCCACACTAGGGAGGGTAATCTGCTTTACTCAATGTCTATTGATTTAAATGTTAATCTTATCTAAAAAAAATTCTTCACAGAAAATTCTAGAATATTATTTGACCAAATATATGGGCACTGTGACCCAGCCAAATTGATACATAAAATTAACCATCACCTTCAATAAGTTAATTCTGAAATTTTCTGCATAAAATACAACATACATTGTTTTATGATTAGTAGATGATAATATGATATTACATAAATGTTTGTACATTAAAAAAATAGAGGCCATAGCTCACAGAGCTATATGGTAAATGAATAAGCACAATACAATAGCAGTAGTGCCCTGATTGATAAGTCAGATTGTGTGGTGCTATCATATATAAGAGTTAACTTCAGTTTTAAGTATTGTGTGAGGTTGTCTTGGCTCAGAAACTGACAGCCTGACAATATTTGAAGAAAATTAAAGCCACCTAACTTTGAGAGGACAAATTCTACCTACTTGTCTACTCACTTTCTATTTTCTTTTTCTCCAACATTGCTTCTCATACTCTTCCTTTTCTAAACACACACACACACACACACACACACACACACACACACACACACAACATATTTTCCCTATAAAAGCCTTTGCCATTCATAACTCCACTCACCAGGGATAGCAGCTATAAATCTTACTCCACAAACTCAGATGTGCAACAAATAAACTTTGTTTACTTTCTCCACTTTATTTGAATTTCTGACTTTGACATACCACTCAATTGGGTTTGCTATAAACCCAGTTTTTCTTCTGTCTTTCCTCACTTCCAAAGCTGAGCCACAGTTTCAGAGTCTCATGTAACACCATGACTTAGGCCATTAGTCCACACTGTTTGCTAGTAATAATAAATCCTTATCCTGGTCATTATGAAACTCTTGGGTCTAGCTGCTCTCTGTACCTCTCTGTGCCAGGTTGACTCTGCCTCCCTGGGGTACAGTTTTCCTAGATGCATCATGTGGCAAGGCTGAGTATGCAATACTGACTTCCCAGGTTCCAAAGCACTAATGAAGTAGTTCAGAGACTAATTCTGAGTCAGATATTGCCTCAGATAGCTTCGTGCCAAAATGAAGGAAGGATTAAATAAAATTTTGGTAGGTGGCCACGGAGTTGATGCTAAAAGAAGGAACTTGAAGAGAAGGAAAATTAAAAAGGCAACACTAGAAAAAGTAGGAAGAGATAAATTTTGGAGAAACTCCAAATTCCTCATCAGAAACCTTTTTAAGAGGTGAGCCAAGATGATGACAAACTATACCTTTGGCAAAGGTGGTGGTGAGTGGTGGTGGTGGGGTGATAAAAGGATTTTCAGTGGGGACCACATTAAAGGCTTAAAAAGAGAAACCAAGAGTATAAATATATTACCTATATCCACTAGAAGTACTCCCAAAAGCTGAGATCCAAAACCTTTGCATCATTTCCAATAACCATGCCTAGTTGAAGGGCTTTTTCAGGTAGAGAACAGAGAAAACAAGGGAGTGGAGGATGAAAGGAAGGCTGTGTAATCAGCAGCAAATTGAGAATGAGATATATTCTTTCACGTTTGGGACATTGCACACTGCCATTTTTTTGCTCCTGGGAGGAGGGAGTAGATCAATTTTCTTTAGTAATCTGCACGCTACTCTCTATCTTCTCTCTACTCACCTCCAGTCTAGGGAAATTCTTTTTGTTTTTTTTTCCTGTGTTTTTCATCACTCAACATGTCACTTTATGTATGTCACTTCATGTATGGGGGTCATTCTTACTGAATTACTAACTAAGCAGTCCTCAAAAATCACTTCTGTCTATATATAGATTAGACTTTACAAAACCAGTGTTTTCTGGATGCTATTCTCTCTTCAACACCTTTTGCTCATTTAAATGACAAGATTAGACATTGCTTATAAGAAGGACAATATTTGATTCCCACCAATATAACCAAGGTGGTAGAGCCCTTGTTATTCAATATTCACGTACAGATATGTTGTTACTGTCTTTTATGTCTACACCATTGTTTTTCCGTCTCCTTTGCCATCACCCCAGTTCATGTTTTAAATTACTTAATGCAATAGTGTCTTTTTATTTAATAGATTAAAATAGTGTCTTTTGCTTCAGGTTTATTGAGATATTATTTACATATAATGTATGTAAGTTTTAGGTGTATAATGCAATGATTTGATATGTGTATATATTGCTAAATGATTACCACAAAAGGATTAGTAAACTTTCCATCCCCTCACATAATTACTTTTTTTTTGGTGGTGATTACATTTAAGATCTCTCTTGACAACTTTCAAATATATAATATGATATTGTTAATTATAGTCACCATGCTGTACATTAGAGCCCCAGAATTTATTAATATTACAGCTGGAAATTTGGGGTAAATTATTTTCCAGTAAGGAAAAATTATCTCTCTTAATGTTTATGACGAAGACCCATGTTCCTTTGACTCAATGGGCATAGACTTATCTATTTGCCTCAATACAGGGGGAAAGAAACCAAATACTTATTAATGTGTCATATTAGCCAAGCCATGCAAATAATATGTCAACTCAGAATCAGTTGATGATTAGAAAACTTGGTAGGAATTTGGAAGAAAAAAATAGGATATTAGAAAATAAAACATGAAAGCAGTGAACATATTATGGAAAAATATTGATGAATTATGGAAAATATATTGAAGATAAAAGCTATTATGAAGATATACTGAAGATAGGACTCTGATTAGCACTTTGAATTTTCAGATAATTATATGAGAAAAATAAGCTGAAGAGGTAGATAAGAAAAAGATAATATGACTCATATCCATCAATATTCCAAACATAAATAAAACTTGTAAAAAATTAGTTCTATTTCACAAATGCTCAAGTTGGAAAATGAAAATGGAGAAATGAAATAGACTGCCATGTGTTATGGATATACCATGTAATTTACAATAAATCAGAAATGAATTAAAAATCTCACTCTACTACTTAGCCATTCTGTGGGCTTCTTCATATTAACAACTCTGAATCCCATTTCATTGTCTGTAAAATAATTTCTCTTTGCAGAATTACTGTGACTTGATCATCACCAAAGTGAAAACAACCTAGCACATGGTAGGTGCTCAGGAAAAATAGATTACCTTCTTATTACTTAGCTCTTTTAGGAAACACAAGGATGTATGTATGTACATATTCCTGACACAAACGTTTCAGGATATTGGGCAATAATCCTTATCATTCTCTGCAGTTCTTCTTTGCATGACTCTCAGAAGTTCCCTTGCAAAATCATTAATTTTCTTACTCATATCAATAAGGGGTTTTTATGAAACAAAAAGTTTTCATGACTTCAAGTTGTAAAAACTTCCACAATTTGGATTACAGAAGAAAATGAGTTTTTTTTCTATTTATCATTATTCATTTGTTATGTCCTTTATCTCTTTGTTCTTCATCTGTCAGTTACCGTTAGACTCCAGTGTCTTTGTACACTCATGTTATATATATCTTATTCATCTTTTCGTACCATACTATGTCTGACGCTGTGCCTAATACTTACTAAATTGACAATAATGATACTTTATGCATGTTGGTTTAATTATATAAATGAATCATTTTTCTTATGATACTAAATTTATATTCTGTGTTTTAAGAAAACAGAAAAGAAATGAAGCCAAATAGTTTTTATAAAACCTTGTATGAGAAGCCAAAATTAACCTAATGATTATAATTATAACAGCTAATATTCTTTAGTTCCAGCTACATGCTAGACACTGTCCTATCTGGTTTTCAAGGGTTACCTGACTTAATCCTCACAGCTCAGTGATATAGACACTATTGTTACCCTCATTATACAGATGAGAAAACTAAAGCTTAGAAAAGTAAAATAAGAGCCCAGGATCATGCAGCTCATGTTCAGTATACATTGGAGCCTGAGAAATCTGCATGTTGTTCTATAAAATTACCAGATTTGTGTCACTACCATTGGCTCCTATTCAATAAGTAAAAACGGAATCCAGAGAACCCAATTATGTATGCAATAGGATAGAATAGTTAATTCATATATTCTGTTTCTATTTATTTTCCAAAGATAATACCTGTTATTACTAACTGTATATTGATTATAAAAATAGCTTTTTATCTATAAATAATAAATTATTGGAATTAACATATGTATTGAAAAATCATGGAAATAATATTTGCAATATAAAGTGAAAACAGGACGGGAAGTTGTGAAAACCAGGTATTCAGGGATCTTTACATTTTGTAAACACATCCTATTTCTAAGTATGTTTATTTATAGGTTTAACAGTACACTTAAGTTTCGAAATTTTCTTTGAAGTAATTAAATGTTGATTATATAGCTTTTGATTGGAGAAAAAAGCTGTTTTTGGCTTACAGTATTTTTAAATTGTGCATAAACTGAATTTTAAAAATAGTTCAGCATCAAAAAGTGGCTAATGCTGGAAAATCACTTCCTCCCATAGAGATCAGTTAATTACCATGGGTACTATAATAAATAAAAGGTAAACAACTTTGAGAAAGATTTTTTTCTTACTTTTTCGTCCCTTTATTATTTTGTTTGTACTTTAGACCTGTCAGTTTATCAAGTGCATTCAGTTTTGTGACTCTACATCTGTAATTAAACGAATCATTCCCAAGTGTCACAAGGCAGGCATGTAGAATCTTTCTCACCATAGGAAACAAGGTTTTTAAGCATTGTATATAATATTTATACACATGAATCTTAAAAGTACTGGTGGAAATTATATATGTAAAATACCTCCTTTTTATCTTCACATGAAACTGAAAATTAATCTTTTAGTGTTTTATAGTTACATTATCTCACATGTTTCTCCAGCCAGGGAATGGACAAGTTTTAGAAGTATTTATTTTTAAACCTTTGCATTCTTATCAGTATGAACAATAGAAGCTCCACATTGCGGATTTCTAAGCAGTAACATTAGTATTTTCATTCTGCTATCTATGAGCTTGATAGGATAAAAAAAAAGGTTTTCTAATTACATTTTAAGAATTTCTGATAACATAAGCAGGCTTTTGCATACAGGCATAAACCACTTCAAATTTTCCCCATTGTCCTAATTGTCACATTTTCTTGATTAAAAAACATGAAAATAAATGTGTTCTTTCTCAATACAAATTTTGGGTTCGTTGTTTAAGTCAGTTAGGAGCTGACCACTGAAGTCAGTGAGTTTTAATTTTCTCATAGTGGTTCCTGATCTTAGGGAGGAGTTAAAGACAATTCTCAAGTTGCTTCCTGTATACTAAGAACAGTCAAATTTCTGAAACAAATAGAGAGATAGAGAAATAATAATACACATTTATAGTTTTGGAAGATAAAAAGAATATGCAAGAGAAACAATGATTACATTTTTTTTTTCTCAAAAAGAGTCCATGGAATCAATTGAAGGTTAATAAGTGTTTGTAGCCACTTTTCAAGAATATTTTTCATTAATAATACTCATCTCTGTAGGTGTTAAAAGAGAAAAAAAGAATAGCGTATGAGTCCATTGTACTTAACACATGTTGAAAATTAGATGAAATATTTTTATTTATGATTCTTCCTTCTTTTCCTCTGAACCATTAACCTCAATCTTCATTGGAATAAAAGGAAAGATTGAGATAAAACATAGTGACATAATAGCATAGATTGTGAATTATTTTCTTTATCTTTTTGGAATTGTTTTTTAATATTTAAAACAATTTCAAATATTTCATATAATTACTACTTTTCTATAAGCTTGTTATTCTAAGCTTGCTGCTGTGATATTAAGAAATTTTTCCAATCAGGTTATTAGATTATTTTGTACTTTGTTGAATATGTGCTTATGTGAAGATGAGATTAAAGAAATAGAATGCCACCTGTTTTCTAGACATGATAACCTTGTCTAATAATGTCAGTTGCTTACCTGAGAAGTTATTGGTTCTCTGCAATCAGGAGAAGAAGCCTTTGCTTTTAGAATCTGTTAAGTAGAGTTGTGTTTTTGAGTGGGAGGGGAAAAACAAGGCCTAAAAAAAGGTAGAAATGGCTGCTTAACTATTGCATGCATCAGATTGAAGTAAATACTTAACATAGCACGCCCGAAGGTGGTTTAGGAAAGAGCAATTCACTAAGAATTAGGAGACTGAGTTTATTGTCTCAGTTTCAGTACTACCTTTAGGGCTTTGGACATCTCTCTAAATTCCTAAGGAGGGTGAAATATTCTAAAGTCTATTCTAGCTCTAATTCGTCATAATTATGATTTCCTTGGCAAATAACTCTTCATATATTCTTGAATCACATAAAACATTTTCTCTAAATTATCATGTATTTCTTTTTATAAACTAGCCTCATTATTGAAATGGTATGAAATATTCCTTTTGCAAAAATTTTATACATAGAAATGAATCATATTGAGTTGTTTTGATATATCCTCAGACTCTAACCTTATGTTCTAAAATACAAATAGTGTATTATTTATCTAGTCCCAGAATGATTAATCATATTGCATATATGTTGTATTTGTCAGTGTAATGGTATACTTCTGAAAGTACTCAAACGACTCTGATAAAATGTGAAAAATAACAAAAGAGAGGAAGGTCTCACTGAGGCAGCCTCTAATGAACTTAGGAGAGAATGTTAACAGTTCAAGGTAATGAAATGTTCACTTAAAGAATGAACACAATGATTAATTGTAAAATTGAGAAAAATCTTTCTGAATCTCTTTGTCATAAGTATCTGATTTTATGGTTGCATGAGTTCATGAGCAGGAAATGCAAGATCACTTTAAAGAATATTCAGTTATTTTGCTTACTCATTAAGAAGTCTTAAAAATTGATTTGCTGTAAATTTTATATTGTTCCTCAAAATCTTGACCTTTACTGGAAATTGTCCTTTTTTCTAGAAATCTCTGCTGCACACTAAAAAATTTTTAGACTTTAATATTAGACATGTTTAGCAGACTGAACCATAGATGTCATAAAAGAGATGAAATAGGAAAAGGGCTCAGCCCAATGTAGTCTAGATTTAAAGAAAAATGGCACATGTAGAATGAAATAGACTTATTAGATGTACCAAAATGAAATATATATATATATGTGTGTGTGTCTGTATGTGAGTGATTGAAGATTTTATTGATACAATTATGTGTTTAAATAAATAAAGCAAAATAGCTTTAGAGAATAAAGACTAATTTTAGTGATGCTAGGAATAAGAAGACATTTTTTAAGTCCAAAGCACAATGAATATGACATCTTTTTGCCTAAAAACTGCTAAATTTAGCTTTTCTTTGAAATGAGACTAGAAACCCAGCCAAAGGAAGCATGAAACTTGGGTTTAAGTAGGTAAAAGTGTTTAGCATATTTTAAAATTTAATGTAAAAAGTTTCTGAAAAATTACGTTTATGCATCTATCATACTTTTCCCGGACTATTTTTTTCACATTGTTCAATACAATTTTTTTTTCCCCAGCATACGGCCTTGTTCTTTAGCAGTTAGATATGCTGAAATATATGTAGGACTTATGAAGTTTCTGGAATAGATTATTATATTTATAAGTATGGTTTTATAAATCTTTAGTGTGGTAATTTCACATAACAAAATTAATAATATTCTTAATATAAGTTAATTTTCTTCCTATGTTATTATTGCAAAGCAGTTCTGTAATCAGATGATTCATTGTAACCTACTTATAAGAAGTGTGATTATTTCCCACCTTAATGATATTTCATTCAAATCACTGTATATAGACTTAATAAGAAGAGAAATTTTCTTATCTGAATAAATGGTTTCTTGAAGAAGCTGTATAAATCAACCTTGAACCTTTTGTAATTTGAATTTTCTTGGATTGTTACAAAGCAGCTGAATATCTCTTACTGATTCTATGACAGGAAAGAGGAAAATTTCATATATCTAAATCTGTATTTATCTATATTTTAATGACACTTTTGATTTTGATAGAGAGGGAACACTGAAAATACTGAATCCTAATGATACTTCATTCACAGTTGTGTCTAAAGATTTATACAGAATTTAGAATCTCAAAGTAGTAAATTAATCTCTAAACTACCATTGCTCTGGGTCATTCAATTCTTCTTTGTCAAGAAGTTTGATGAGTTTCTTATTCTAAATGCATTGCTGTTTTCCTTAGTCATATTTTTTATTTTAGTTTTCCACTCAAGGCAATGGGAATAAATTTATAACCTCTCATTTTATAGGCTAAATCCAGTCATCCTAGAAATCAAAACCTTATTATTCAAGTCCATTTATTTTCCTCTCCTAGCCTCCCCGTTTCATTGTCAGGATTGAGAACAGATATCTGAAATTTAATATAAGTAACTTAAACTAACATAGTTAGCAATATCAGCTGAACTTTTCCAACGTAATGAGGCATGCCTGTGAACAAAGAACTTTGGGGAAGTCGACAGTGAAATTTTCACATTTCGTGTTCCTGGGTCACTGCTTCCTCAAATTGAATTTGAGTGTTCAAGGCATCTCAGAATTCCATGCTACAGAATAGAATAGCAGGAAAAGTTAACTGTTAAATTTCAAATCTACCACCGAGATCAAACTCCCTTGTTCCTTTTGTTTAGTAACTTTGATATTGTTTACAAACAATAACAATAACATTGACTCTATGCTATTGTTACCTTTCTTAAATGTTCTTTAACTTTCCCACTGTTGTTTCCTTATAGCTTAAAGTCAATGTATCAGCTAGTACTTATCTTTACAGTTCTTTACATTTTCTTCAATTGAATGCAGTAACTTTAGAAAAGTTATGATCTAGTATTTTCTTCCTGCTCAAAAGATTAAATTTAGATTCTACTTTTTTGAGGGTAAATTCATATTTATCTTGGTTTTATCTAGGTTTTCACTGTCATCTGGTATCTCATAAATCTTCCATTTTGTTTTCTATTAAACACTTCCAAAAATCTTCTGCTCTTAGTAAACTTAACATTGCCCTTTCTTCTCATTTATGAAAGTAACTTTTTCTACTAAGGTAGTTAAAGATCTTTAATACGAACTTGCTCAACTTTTTCCCTTTCTTGGCTGTGAAACATGTACCTCCATCTTCCCTCCTTCTTTTTCCTATCCATACCCTTTATCCATCCCCTAATCCTCTTCTGCTATCATTATCTGTGCAATTATATATCTATTTCTCTATGCTTAAAAATACTTCAAGTTTTCCCCATCCTAGGGAAGACTTCAGCAAACCTTGCTGATCCCTAAGTGTTAATTATTAATATTTAGTTTTCTGTTGATTTTTCCTTCACTTCAAAACATTCTTGATAAAATAATCTATATATTCTGCCAAAGTTTTCTCATCACTCATTCCTTGTAGTCAGATTCCTGTCTTTTTAAAATTGTTGTCTTAAGTATCAATGGTGACTTCAGAATCACCACACATGTTCTGTCTTCTTCCCAGCCATCATCTCCAAAATATTCAACACTGACTATCACTTTCTCCTGTTAAAAACTTTCTTCATCATTTACTTCTGTGACTCTTAATACCACACACTTTAGGACAAGCTAGATACAGTAACAGATACCACAAAATCCCATTAGTTTGACAAAACAAAGGTTTATATTTTTATTCACTCTATACTCAGATTGGCAAGACTCTGCTATCCACAGTCACTAAGCTATCCAGGCTGATGGAAACTTCATAATTATATAGCTATACCACTGGGAACAAAAGACAGTTTCAGTTTTTGGTTCAGGTGAAGAGACACTTCACTAGACACTGAAGAGACACTTCAAGGGAAGAGACTACTAGATTCTTAATGCTACAAACCAGGAAAATTACATGTCACTTCTTCCACAGCCCATTGACCAGAACTAGTCATGTGACCCTGTCTATCTACAGGAGACTGAGAAGTCTGGGGAGACAGATGGAATATTAGGAGAGTTCCCCTCTCTCTGCCACACCAGTCATGCTCAGTATTTTGCAGTGTGGTTACTCTTCCTTTAACTACTCCTTAAATGTAGGTCTTCTCCAAGGTTATCCCACTGACTCTTATTCATATCTTTATATCCAACTTTACCTCTCTCTCCAATATTGCTTTCAACTTTATCATTTACCAGCTGGATGTTTATAACTGTCTTCATCATCAGTAAACTGTGATTAATGGAACCACTTTATCCTAGACACCACTATTTAAAAACAAAGTGATACTTGAATTTCACTTTTTTCTTGTTTTTTTAAAAATATTTTTCTGCAATAAATGTCTAATTTACTCTTTTTTTTTCTTTTGCATTTATACTGCCCCAACATAATTCAAGACCTTATTACTACTCTGCTGAACTACTGAAATAACCCCAAATATGCAATCATTACTTAAAAATCTCTCCTGACACCTTTTTGTCCTACAAAATATTGCCATTGCAATTGTTTTGAATTACATATAGAGTTCTGAGTTGCCTGGTTTTGAATGGGAAAGCCCAATTTTAAGCTATCTGCATAAAGTTAAGTTTTGGCGTTTTTATATTATAAAGTGACATGAGTGAATATTCTGCTCATCCTCTACACCTAGGGTATATATTTTTAAGTTAATTGCTTGATTGACTATGAGGGAACATAAAACTTTTTTGTTGTATCAATCCATTCAATCCTTAGTAGAGTTCCTTGGTTATACATCAACCATAAATCAAACAAAGAAACCAGCAAACAAAAAGTAAAACAAAACAAAGAAAGACATAGCTGACAATAGTAACTCGTAAGACTATAATGGGAATTCAAATTGATAAGAAATATTTCAGGGTTCCAAAGTTAAATTTGCATTGTGGAAGAACTATTTATTAGTTCACATAGTCAATGTATTTATCTCAGGAACAGGGAATGTACACATAAGAGCTCTCAAATATCAGGATAGGTCTTTTTTGTTTTAGTCTTTAATTTTTAACAATTCAGTACATTATGTCCTAAGTGCTTTGAGTTTGGCTAATTATGCCATAAGGTGAAGTAAATCACCTCTGGACAGAAAGAGTTCTCCATCAGTTTTCCTTATGAGATTGGCAATGTCTTGGCTATGGTATTTGTCTCCCTTGAGTGTACAACATATTTTGAAAAGTAAATATCTTTTAGGCAAATATACTACCACAGCTAATTTTTAAAACTTGTTCAATAGTCTGTATTAAGTTCTGTGTAACTACAGATATATAATAAACATGCATTTTTATGGGTAATAAAATATTTAAATACTGATTCAGGGATAAATTAATGTTGTAAGTTTAAAAAGTACATTTTCCTGGACTTCCCTGGTGGTTCAGTGGTTAAGAATCCACCTGCCAATGCAGGGAACATGGGTTCGAGCCCTGGTCTGGGAAGATCCCACATGCCGTGGAGGAACTAAGCCCGTGTACCACAACTACTGAGCCTGCACTCTAGAGCCCATAAGCTACAACTGCTGAGCCTGTGTGCCACAATTACTGAAGGCCACGTGCCTAGAGCCCGTGCTCCGCAACAAGAGAAGCCACTGCAATGAGAAGCCAGCACACTGCAACGAAGTGTGGCCCCACTAGCCACAACGAGAGAAAGCCTGTGTGCAGCAACAAAGACTCAATGCAGCCAATAAATAACTAAATAAATTTATTTATTTATTAAAAAAAATTTTCCTTGTCTGGAAACAAGAGGTAAGATGATTAAAATCAAATATACTACTATAGAGAAGCTGTATAACTTTAAAATATAAGCAGCTATAATGTTGATTTTCATCAATAAACCTGCCTACCATGTATATTTATTACTTACAGGTTAACATATTTTAATGAAATTTGTCAAATATTTAGGTTAGACCCCTCTAACGTATTCACATTCATGTATTTCTTGAAGAATATTGAGTGGTAGACACTTGGATAGGCCTGAGGAAAAATGTGAACAAAATGTAATCTCCAACCTCAAGAATTCACTGTCCTCTTGAACATGGGGGGGGGGGGAAGTTCAGGGATACTGTGAAGTTAATGATAGGTATAGGATGAGTATAAGTCTTACGCTTGGTAACAGTTCTGATTCAACATGCAAGACTTGGCTCAAGTGTCTGCTCCTCCAAGATCTCTTTCCCTTGTGCAAGGGGCACCTGTGGCATAACAGAATGAGCACTGAAGGTACACAGAGAACACAGGGGCTGAACACTGCCATATATATATTATATATATATTATATATATATAATATATATATATAATATATATATGTATATATATAGAAAGAGAGAGAAGGAGAGAGATACAATTTTGTCCCTTATTATTATTCATTTATACTAAAAAGTCTTATTAAAAAAACTCCATTTAAACTATTCTTTGTACAAATGGGAGTCTGTCTTCATTTCTTTTTTAAAACATACTGAGTTCAAGGCTGAACAAAACCCCAGGCTAATAGGCTACTTTCTGTAATAAGTCTAGAATTTTTTCTTTCCACTTATTGAGTTATATGCTTACAAAGAGTTGTGTTTGTTTACCAATGACAATTTGTTTTTGTAATTAGAAAATTTATTACTCTGTTAAGCAATTTAGATACAAGGGCAAAAAAGAAAAAGTGTTTTCATTTTTATAAAATTAAATGGAATGATTTAAGAAACAGAAATTCAAAGCTCCTAAAAGATTATGTCAAGTGAGTTGCATATGCAAAAATTGCACAAGAGATTGGAAGAAAGAGATTATTAATATCCTTCTGTTGCTGTACCATATTACCACAAAAGTAGTAGATTAAAACAACACAAATTTATTATTTTACAGTTTTAGAAGTCAGAAGTCCATAATAAGTCTCAGGGAGCTAAAATGAAGTTGTCTGCAAGGCTGTGTTCCTTCAGGAGGCTCAAGGGTAGGGTCTACTAGCATTTGCCTTTTCCACCTTCTACTGGTTACCCTTACACCTTGGGTTGTGGTCCTCTTCCATCTTTAAAGCCAGTGATGGTATCACTCTGGCCTCTGCTTCCATGGTTACATCTCCTTCTTTGACTCTGACCTTCCTGCCTCCTTCTTATAAGGACCCTTTTAATTGCATTGGGAGCAATCATATAATATAAGATAATCTCCCGATCCCAAGATTCTTAACTTAATCAAGCCTGCAAAGTCACCTTTGCCACGTGAGGTAACATATTCCTGGGTTCTGGAGTTTAGGACACAGACATCTTTGAGGGAGCCATTATTCAGCCTACCATGGGAATAAAAACAAAATTTATAATGACTCTGTATTCAAAAGTGTATGTTCTCCCTGGAAGGAACCAAATCCAGAAAACCCAAAAGAGAGGCATATGGATGTGGTTTATAGAAAGGAAGAAAAGAAGAAAGGAAGCAAGGGAGAAGGGTGGGACCCAAATGCCAATTCTTGGAACATAGTTAGGAGTCTCAAAGTCCTTAGCCCTCTATGAAAACACACATATATTTGTAACCTAAAATCAAATGTATCTAACTAATAAAAACCTGCTGTATAAAAAATAAAATAAAATTCAAATATTTAAAAAAGAAAAAAAAACACAAATGTATCACTTTTTAAAGATTCCTGATCTAACTTTTAACAAAGTCAACTTACAATTTCATCTTTATAGCACCATTCCCTGTTGACTTGTAATCATCTGCTAGATCTAGAGAGGGTAAACGAACTAAAAATATTCTCCTTCGAGTGTTCCTGTTTCATTATCACTCCTTTCCACACCCTGCCTCCCTACCAGGGCTGGGTCAGACAAAGGTTCTCAAGGGGTGGCAGGGAGAGCAGAGGAAGGAGGAAGACTATAAACCTGAAAAATAGGGAGAAACTAACCACTCTCTCCTGTCTCACTGCAGAAAGTCCAGCCCGAAGTAAGTCTGAGTCAAGGGAAGCGGTGACTTAACACTAAATCAAGTTGAAAGTCTTGATTAATATTTTGGACTTGACATTCTTAGCAAATTGAGATGGTGACCCAATGACTGCCTGTTATCTATGAATGAGCAGGAAAGTCATGAAGCATGCCGATATCTCCTCCATGAGCAGGGCAAGATTTCACCCTAAAGAAAGCATAAAGGGAAACAATATAAAACTGTATATTAACTAATGATTTTTTTAAGTAATTAAATATGCTCCATCAGCATACTGTAATAGGAAAGAAGGGTTGGGCCCGAGGAGAAATGAAGGCTACATATTTCTAATTTTCTTCATTCATTGTCTTTACTCAGATTCAATGGGGCATAGCTCAGAATGAGAAACATGCTCATGGAGTTTTAACACTTTAACGGCCAAGTGTCCATGATCAACAGTGCTATTTTAGACAACTTCATTTCACTTTGTAGCAAATAAAAAAGACATGGTGTGATGTTGTACGTTTAAAGAAAAGGACTTTTAATAGGAAGACAAAATAGTATGTATTAAAATAAAAACAGAGTTGCAGGTAGTGGGGAACATTGCACAATAAGAACAAGAGTTAAAGGGTTGTTGCTTATGTTATGCACTTTTTTCCCCCTTATCTATTCACTTTGTTTTGATTGAAAGCAATTGTCATTTAACAAACATAGAAAAAAAATTCTTTTAAAAATGATTTCATATAGTAAGTCTGCTGCTGAAGTGGCTTCCCTCTTAAATATATCTGGTATTTATTGAGATGTGACTTCACTCGACTTTCTGTGTTATTGCTTCAGCAATAAAATGAGCAATAATCAGGTAAAATTACTATGTAAGTAAACATAAATATATTAATACTATTAAAAATTTAGATGTAAAATATGTGTACGTATGTATATTATGTATGTTCGTAACAATATTTTATTTCTTTGTTCTATAATGAGATGTGACACTTCAGTTTGCTTCAGTAAGGATTAAGCTAGCAAAAGCCTCACTTTAAAAGCTTTTCAGTTATAGCCTCATTAGCAGAGGGTTATATAGCTACCATGTTTACAGACCTAGGCTGTTTTTAGTATCTTCCAAATGTGGAGTAGTTCATTGAACTTAAATGCTCCTTTCTCCCATTTTCTGGGTGCAGTCACAGTTATAGCATAGGATATTGCCTATAGCTGAGTTGCTTGTAAAATAGCAAGGCTGCAATATTTATGCAAATTGACACTTTTTTCAATTTAGCATTTTAATTTTGAAGGTCACACTCATAAAGACCATGGAGACCTCTTACCATAAGGCTTCTGAATTTTTTAGAGCATAATTGAATTGTCTGGATAGGAGAGAGATTCAAATACCAGCTATGTCATTTAACTCATCATATTACTTAACACACATTTTTTTTTTCATCATACTAATAAAACTTTTTATAAGTATGTTTCTTTCCTAAATCGGCTATTTGGTTCTTTGTAAGGAGCACTTCACTGAGAGTTGTTGAGAAACCTAAGTGTGTCTTTAGTTTTCTCTAGAGTAACTCATTTCTCCTGACTGCTGTCCTCTAGTGATCGAATTCTGCCTATTAGAGACACAAAGTCAGCACAGCAATTTAGGATTAGATAAGAGATTAAGGAATGGATGGATAGATGGGTAGATGGATATTGAAACATATGTGAAGATGTAACATATTTAAAATATCAACATTATGTTAAACCTCAATAAGTAAATTAATGCAAACACAGAATGAAAACCAACTATAGAAATTGTAGCCATTTCTAATTTGACTTTAGGCATTTATTTTAATGTGCCTAAATTAGGAATGCCTTCAAACTCCTTACTTAAAAGTGCCGTAGTCAGCAGTGCCAGTTCTTTGATGTGTTTGAGGGAACATTTTTGCTGTTTCTGGAAGAATCTGAAACAAAGCTCTCAATGTGGTTCATCATTATGAATTAAGCATCTCACTTTCTCTTTGAACGTTAAAAGAAAAATTCTATATTTTCCTTTTCTTATTAGTTCCTGAAAATGAAAAATTCTCAAAACTGTCCTGAAATCTTGGCGAATTCAATCTACCTAAGTTTATTTTATTTAGTTCAAATCTTCATCCTAATGTAGGAGTAGAGATTTAGTAATTTAGATTTTTAAAGAGCTAAACTTAATTTGATAGTTATTACATTCAAAATTTATCACTCAGCAATTAGTTAAAAAGTGTTTGTTTTCTTCTTGTTAAGTTTTTATGGTAAATGTTGAGAGAACTTTTTTTTTTTTTTCAAGGTTGTGAAATCTCTGTTTTATTTTTTTTTTAATTTTTTTTAACATCTTTATTGGGGTATAATTGCTTTACAATGGTGTGTTAGTTTCTGCTTTATAACAAAGTGAATCAGTCATACATAAACATATGTTCCCATATGTCTTCCCTGTTGCGTCTCCCTCCCTCGCACCCTCCCTATCCCACCCCTCCAGGCTGTCACAAAGCACCGAGCCAATATCCCTGTGCCATGCGGCTGCTTCCCACTAGCTATCTACCTTACTACGTTTGTTAGTGTGTATATGCCCATGACTCTCTCTCGCCCTGTCACAGCTCACCCTTCCCCCTCCCCATAACCTCAAGTCCGTTCTCTAGGAGGTCTGCGTCTTTATTCCTGCTTTACCCCTAGGTTCTTCATGACATTTTTTTTCTTAAATTCCATATATATCTGTTAGCATACGGTATTTGTCTTTTTCTTTCTGACTTACTTCACTCTGAATGACAGACTCTAGGTCTATCCACCTCATTACAAATAGCTCAATTTCGTTTCTTTTTATGGCTGAGTAATATTCCATTGTATATATGTGCCACATCTTCTTTATCCATTCATCCGATGACGGGCACTTAGGTTGTTTCCATCTCCGGGCTATTGTAAATAGAGCTGCAATGAACATTTTGGTACATGACTCTTTTTGAATTTTGGTTTTCTCAGGGTATATGCCCAGTAGTGGGATTGCTGGGTCATATGGTAGTTCTATTTGTAGTTTTTTAAGGAACCTCCATACTGTTCTCCATAGTGGCTGAACCAATTCACATTCCCACCAGCAGTGCAAGAGGGTTCCCTTTTCTCCACACCCTCTCCAGCATTTATTGTTTCTAGATTTTTTGATGATGGCCATTCTGACTGGTGTGAGATGATATCTCATTGTAGTTTTGATTTGCATTTCTCTAATGATTAATGATGTTGAGCATTCTTTCATGTGTTTGTTGGCAGTCTGTATATCTTCTTTGGAGAAATGTCTATTTAGGTCTTCTGCCCATTTTTGGATTGGGTTGTTTGTTTTCTTGTTATTGAGCTGCATGAGCTGCTTGTAAATTTTGGAGATTAATCCTTTGTCGGTTGCTTCATTTGCAAATATTTTCTCCCATTCTGAGGGTTGTCTTTTGGTCCTGTTTATGGTTTCCTTTGCTGTGCAAAAGCTTTGAAGTTTCATTAGGTCCCATTTGTTTATTTTTGTTTTTATTTCCATTACTCTAGGAGGTGGGTCAGAAAGGCTCTTGCTGTGATTTATGTCATAGAGTGTTCTGCCTATGTTTTCCTCTAAGAGTTTGATAGTTTCTGGCCTTACATTTAGGTCTTTAATCCATTTTAAGCTTATTTTTGTGTATGGTGTTAGGGAGTGATCTAATCTCATACTTTTACATGTACCTGTCCAGTTTTCCCAACACCACTTATTGAAGAGGCTGTCCTTTCTCCATTGTACATTACTGCCACCTTTATCAAAGATAAGGTGTCCATATGTGCATGGGTTTATCTCTGGGCTTTCTATCCTGTTCCATTGATCTATCTTTCTGTTTTTGTGCCAGTACCATACCGTCTTGATAACTGTAGCTTTGTAGTATAGTCTGAAGTCAGGGAGCCTGATTCCTCCAGTTCCTTCTTTCGTTCTCAAGATTGCTTTGGCTATTCGGGGTCTTTTGTGTTTCCATACAAATTGTGAAATTTTTTGTTCTAGTTCTGTGAAAAATGCCAGTGGTAGTTTGATAGGGATTGCATTGAATCTATAGATTGCTTTGGGTAGTAGAGTCATTTTCACAATGTTGATTCTTCCAATCCAAGAACATGGTATATCTCTCCATCTCTTTGTATCATCTTTAATTTCTTTCATCAGTGTCTTATAATTTTCTGCATACAGGTCTTTTGTCTCCTTAGGTAGGTTTATTCCTAGATATTTTATTCTTTTTGTTGCAATGGTAAATGGGAGTGTTTTCTTGATTTCACTTTCAGATTTTTCATCATTAGTATATAGGAATGCCAGAGATTTCTGTGCATTAATTTTGTATCCTGCCACTTTACCAAATTCATTGATTATCTCTAGTAGTTTTCTGGTAGCATCTTTAGGGTTCTCTATGTATAGGATCATGTCATCTGCAAACAGTGACAGCTTTACTTCTTTTTTTCCAATTTGGATTCCTTTTATTTCCTTTTCTTCTCTGATTGCTGTGGCTAAAACTTCCAAAACAATGTTGAATAATAGTGTTGAGAGTGGGCAACCTTGTCTTGTTCCTGATCTTAGTGGAAATGCTTTCAGTTTTTCACCATTGAGGATGATGTTTGCTGTGGCCTTGTCATATATGGCCTTTATTATGTTGAGGAAAGTTCCCTCTATGCCTACTTTCTGCAGGGTTTTTATCATAAATGGGTGTTGAATTTTGTCAAAAGCTTTCTCTGCATCTATTGAGATGATCATATGGTTTTTCTCCTTCAATTTGTTAATATGGTTTATCACATTGATAGATTTGCGTATATTGAAGAATCCTTGCATTCCTGGAATAAACCCCACTTGATCATGGTGTATGATCCTTTTAATGTGCTGTTGGATTCTGTTTGCTAGTATTTTGTTGAGGATTTTTGCATCTATGTTCATCAGTGATATTGGCCTGTAGTTTTCTTTCTTTGTGACATCCTTGTCTGGTTTTGGTATCAAGGTGATGGTGGCCTCGTAGAAGGAGTTTGGGAGTGGTCCTCCCTCTGCTATATTTTGGAAGAGTTTGAGAAGGATAGGTGTTAGCTCTTCTCTAAATGTTTGATAGAATTCGCCTGTAAAGCCATCTGGTCCTGGGCTTTTCTTTGTTGGAAGGTTTTTAATCACAGTTTCAATTTCAGTGCTTGTGATTGGTCTGTTCATATTTTCTATTTCTTCCTGATTCAGTCTTGGCAGGTTGTGCATTTCTAAGAATTTGTCCATTTCTTCCAGATTGTCCATTTTATTGGCATAGAGTTGCTTGTAGTAATCTCTCATGATCTCTTTTATCTCTGCAGTGTCAGTTGTTACCTCTCCTTTTTCATTTCTAATTCTATTGATTTGAGTCTTCTCCCTTTTTTTCTTGATGAGTCTGGCTAGTGGTTTATCTATTTTGTTTATCTTCTCAAAGAACCAGCTTTTAGTTTTATTGATCTTTGCTATTGTTTCCTTCATTTCTTTTTCATTTATTTCTGATCTGATTTTTATGATTTCTTTCCTTCTGCTAGCTTTGGGTTTTTTTTGTTCTTCTTTCTCTAATTGCTTGAGGTGCAAGGTTAGGTTGTTTATTCGAGATATTTCCTGCTTCTTAAGGTGGGCTTGTATTGCTATAAACTTCCCCCTTAGACCTGCTTTTGCTGCATCCCACAGGTTTTGGGTCGTTGTGTCTCCATTGTCATTTGTTTCTAGGTATTTTTTGATTTCCTCTTTGATTTCTTCAGTGATATCTTCATTATTAAGTAGTGTATTGTTTAGCCTCCATGTGTTTGTATTTTTTACAGATCTTTTCCTGTAATTGATATCTAGTCTCATGGCGTTGTGGTCAGAAAAGATACTTGATACGTTTTCAATTTTCTTAAATTTACCAAGGCTTGATTTGTGACCTAAGATATGATCTATCCTGGAGAATGTTCCATGAGCACTTGAGAAAAATGTGTATTCTGTTGTTTTTGGATGGAGTGTCCTATAAATATCAATTAAGTCCATCTTGTTTAATGTATCATTTAAAGCTTGTGTTTCCTTATTTATTTTCATTTTGGATGATCTGTCCATGGGTGAAAGTGGGGTGTTTAAGTCCCCTACTATGAATGTGTTACTGTCGATTTCCCCTTTTATGGCTGTTAGTATTTGCCTTATGTATTGAGGTGCTCCTATGTTGGGTGCATAAATATTTACAATTGTTATATCTTCTTCTTGGATCGATCCCTTGATCATTATGTAGTGTCCTTCTTTGTCTCTTTTAATAGTCCTTATTTTAAAGTCTATTTTGTCTGATATGAGAATTGCTACTCCAGCTTTCTTTTGGTTTCCATTTGCATGGAATATCTTTTTCCATCCCCTTACTTTCAGTCTGTATGTGTCTCTAGGTCTGAAGTGGGTCTCTTGTAGACAGCATATATAAGGGTCTTGTTTTTGTATCCATTCAGCTAATCTGTGTCTTTTGGTGGGAGCATTTAGTCCATTTACATTTAAGGTAATTATCGATATGTATGTTCCTATTCCCATTTTCTAAATGGTTTTGGGTTCGTTATTATAGGTCTTTTCCTTCTCTTGTGTTTCTTGCCTAAAAAAGATCCTTTAGCATTTGTTGTAAAGCTGGTTTGGTGGTGCTGAACTCTCTCAGCTTTTGCTTGTCCGTAAAGGATTTAATTTCTCCATCAAATCTGAATGAGATCCTTGCTGGGTAGAGTAGTCTTGGCTGCATGTTTTTCTCCTTCATCACTTTCAGTATGTCCTGCCACTCCCTTCTGGCTTGTAGGGTTTCTGCTGAGAGATCAGCTGTTAACCTTATGGGAATTCCCTTATGTGTTATTTGTTGTTTTTCCCTTGCTGCTTTTAATATGCTTTCTTTGTATTTAATTTTTGACAGTTTGATTAATATTTGTCTTGGTATGTTTCTCCTTGGATTTTTCCTGTATTGGACTCTCTGTGCTTCCTGGACTTGATTAACTATGTCCTTTCCCATATTAGGCAAGTTTTCAGCTATAATCTCTTCAAATATTTTCTCAGTCCCTTTCTTTTTCTCTTCTTCTTCTGGAACCCCTATAATTCGAATGTTGGTGCGTTTAATGTTGTCCCAGAGGTCTCTGAGACTGTCCTCAGTTCTTTTCATTCTTTTTTCTTTATTCTGCTCTGCAGTAGTTATTTCCACTATTTTATCTTCCAGGTCACTTATCCGTTCTTCTGCCTCAGTTATTCTGCTATTGATCCCATCTAGAGTACTTTTAATTTCATTTATTGTGTTGTTCATCGTTGCTTGTTTCATCTTTAGTTCTTCTAGGTCCTTGTTAACTGATTCTTGCATTTTGTCCAATCTATTGTCCATTCTATCTCCAAGATTTCGGATCAACCTTACTATCATTATTCTGAATTCTCTTTCAGGTAGACTGCCTATTTCCTCTTCATTTGTTAGGTCTGGTGCATTTTTATCTTGCTCCTTTATCTGCTGTGTGTTTTTCTGTCTTCTCATTTTGCTTATCTTACTGTGTTTGGGGTCTCCTTTTTGCAGGCTGCAGGTTCATAGTTCCTCCTGTTTTTGATGTCTGTCTCCAGTGGCTAAGGTTGGTTCAGTGGGTTGTGTAGGCTTCCTGGTGGAGGGGACTAGTGCCTGTGTTGTGGTGGATGAGGCTGGATCTTGTCTCTCTAGTGGGCAGGTTCACGTCTGGTGGTGTGTTTGGGGGTGTCTGTGGCCTTATTATGATTTTAGGCAGCCTCTCTGCTAATGGGTGAGGTTGTGTTCCTGTTTTGCTAGTTGTTTGGCATAGGTTTTCCAGCACTGTGGCTTGCTGGTCGTTGAGTGAAGCTGGGTGCTGGTGTTAAGATGGAGGTCTCTGGGAGATTTTTGCCGTTTGATATTATGTGGAGCTGGGAGGTCTCTTGTTGATCAGTGTCCTGAAGTTGGCTCTCCTACCTCAGAGGCAGAGCCCTGCCTCCTGGCTGGAGCACCAAAAGCTTTTCATCCACACGGCTCAGGATAAAAGGGAGAAAAAGTAGAGGGAATTAGTAGAAGTATGAGGAAAGAAAGAAGGAAAGGAGGGTAGGAAGGAAGGAAGAAAGAAAGAAAGAAGCAAAGAAGGAAAGAAGGCAAGAAGGAAAGAAAGGAGGGAGGGAGGGAGGGAGGAAGGAAGGAAGGAGGGAAAGAAGGAAAAAAGACAGAAAGAAAGAAGATACAGTAAAAATAAAATAAAGTATAATAAAGTTATTGAATTAAAAAATTCTTATTTAGAAAAAAAAAAAAAGGGACGGAAAGAACCTTAGGACAAATGTTGGCAGCAAAGCTATACAGACAAAATCTTACACAGAAGCATACACATACACCCTCACTAAAAGAGGTAAATGGGGAAAAATCCTAAATCTTGCTGTCAGAGACCACCTCCTCAATTTGGGATGATTCGTTGTCTAAAGGAGGGAAGGAAGGACGGAAAGAAAGAAAGAAAGAATGAAGGTAAAGTATAATATTGTTATTAAAATTAATTATTAAGAAAAAAAATTTAAAAAAATGGACGGATAGAACCCTAGGACAAATGGTGGAAGCAAGACTATACAGACAATATCTCACACAGAAGCATACACATACACATTCACAAAAAGAGGAAAGGGGAAAAAATCATAGATCTTGCTCCTAAAGTCCACTTCCTTAATTTGGGATGATTGGTTGACTATTCAGGTATTCCATAGATGCAGGGTATATCAAGTTGATTGTGGAGCTTTAATCCGTTGCTTCTGAGGCTGCTGGGAGAGATTTCCCTTTCTCTTCTTTGTTCTCACAGCTCCCAGGGCTAAGCTTTGGATTTGGCCCTGCCACTGCGTGTAGATCGCTGGAGGGCGTATGTTTTTTGCTCAGACAGGATGGGGTTAAAAGATCCGCTGATTGGGGGCTCTGGCGCACTCAGGCCGGCGGGGACGGAGGGGCACAGAGTGCGGGGCGGGCCTGCGGTGGCAAAGGCCGGCGTGACTTTGCACCAGCCTGAGGCGCGCTGTGCGCTGTCCCGGGGAAGTTGTCCCTGGATCCCGGGAACCTGGCAGTGGCGGGCTGCACAGGCTCCGCGGAAGAGGGGTGTGGAGAGTGACCTGTGCTCGCACACAGGCCCCTCGGTGGCGGCAGCAGCAGCCTTAACGTCTCCCGCCCGCCTCTGGGGTCCGCGATTTTAGCCGCGGCTTGCGCCCGTCTCTGGATTCCGCGCTTTCAGCCGCGGCTCGCGCCCGTCTCTGGATTCCGCGCTTTTAGCCGCGGCTTGCGCCCGTCTCTGGATTCCGCGCTTTCAGCCGCAGCTCGCGCCCGTCTCTGGGGTCCGCGCTTTCAGCTGCGGCTCGCGCCCGTCTCTGGAGTTCCTTTAAGCAGCGTTCTTAAACCCCTCTCCTCACGCCCCAGGAAACAAAGAGGGAAGGAAAAGTCTCCTGCCTCTTCGGCAGGTGCAGGCTTTTCCCCGGACTCCCTCCCGGCTAGCTGTGGTGCACTAACCCCTTCAGGCTATGTTCAAGCCGCCAACCCCAGTCTTCTCCCTGCGCTCCGGCCTCAGCTCGCAGCCCCGCCCGCCCCGGCGGGTGAGCAGACAAGCCTCTCGGGCTGGTGAGTGCCGGTCGGCACCGATCCTCTGTGCGGGAATCTCCCCGCTTTGCCCTCCGCACCCGTTGCTGTGCAGTCCTCCGCAGCTTCGAAGCTCCCCCCTCCGCCTCCCGCAGTCTCCGCCCGCGAAGGGGCTTCCTAGTGTGTGGAAACTTTTCCTCCTTCACAGCTCCCTCCCACTGGTGCAGGTGCCGTCCCTATTCTTTTGTCTCTGTTTTTTCTTTTGCCCTACCCATGTACGTGGGGAGTTTCTTGCCTTTTGGGAGGTCTGAGGTCTTCTGCCAGCCTTCAGTAGGTGTTCTGTAGGAGTTGTTCCACGTGTATATGTATTTCTGGTGTATCTGTGGGGAGGAAGGTGATCTCCGCGTCTTACTCTT
Organism: Leucopleurus acutus; assembly: GCF_964270905.1. NCBI lineage: Eukaryota > Metazoa > Chordata > Mammalia > Artiodactyla > Delphinidae > Leucopleurus > Leucopleurus acutus. The sequence continues at coordinate 131,232,364 of NC_139143.1, forward strand.
CCGCCATCTTCCGCCTTCACCGAGAGAACTTTTACAGCTGGATAAATTTTTCCTGATGAAGAATTCTTCAGTATATATTTTGTTATGCAATAAATTTTCATTTTTATGAACGTTGGTTTTTTATTTTGTTTATTGTTTTTGTTGAAGCTCAACTACACAGATGCCTTCTACTGATTGTTATTCTTTAGGATGTTTTATAAGAGAGAAGAGAGAAAGGCAGATTCAACTGCATAAGTTGTGCTTGAGCATTGTGATGGAATGAACTGTGTCCAGCCCAAATCCGTATGTTGAGATGAGAACTTTGAGAGGCAGTTAGGATTGGATGAGATTATGAGATCTTGTGAGATCTTCTGAGAGTGGATCCCTGGTCTGATGATGTTGTTGTCCTTATTAAAAAGTGAGAGACACCAGAGCTCTCTCTGCAGGTACATAAAGGAAAGGACATATGAGGGTACTGCAAGAAGGTGGCCAAGAAGAGAGTTCTCATCAGAAACTGAATTTGCTGGCACCTTGATCATGGACACTAGAACTGTGAGAAAATAAAATTCTGTTGTTGGAGCCACCTACTCTGTAGTATGCTGTTATGGCAGCCTGAGCTGACTAATAAAAGCATACAGTATGAATATAACTGCAGATATTTGTCCTTTAAGTCTTAGCTCATTCTGTCCTCAGTAGATGAAGTTTCATATCATGAAAGACTCACAAAATAATTTCTAAATAACAAATAATTTAAACCTCTTTATATGGGTATATGATGGAAAGCAGGGCGTACTCCCACAACTGGAACATATCAATAAATTGCACTTAAAATGAATATGGTTACAGTCAAGTTTAAATATACACAAAGAAAGTGCCAAAACTTTGAACTCTGCAGTATACTGAATGAATACATGGTTAACTGTATCTTGTGCTGTTCTTTCTTATGAGCAGATATATAATGAGTTAATGTTTGGGATTATTATGATAATATGAAATAAAGCAAGGACATCCATGTATGTGGTTTTCTCTGCAGGGACTAGTATGGAATATTTACGCTGTATTTCTAAAACTTTCCTTGTGAATGTTTTAAAATTAAGTATTGATTTGGATTTAGTTACACTCTCGGGCTCTTGATGACAACCACATTTCCAAGTTTTCCTCAGAAATAGAGAATCAATCAGAGAGAACATATAAGTGCATTTTAAAGAGTTATTTTAGTCCTTAGAAGACTGAAATTTAAATACTATAAAGCCAAAAACAAAATAATTTGATTTTCTTCTGTGTTGGCAATGCCCAGAACACTATTGCTGCTTTATTCATATTTCAGTGGTCATTTAGTATTAAATATAAAAACATTTGCCACTTAAGATCTAATTCTATAAAGTGTTATACCTAGAGAAAGATATTTGAATTTTCACTTAAAGTTTATCAGTTGAAAATATTTTATATTCTTTTTGTACAAGAAAAAAATAAATTTGTATGTATAATATTTAAAAGTAACATCTAAGTTTCATTTTCTCAGATATAAAATAGTTTAGATGCTAATAGCTACATTAGCAAGAATTAAACTGGTGAGGAAATCAAAGTTACAATGTGTATGAAGGGTCAAATCACTGTGCAAAATAAGTAAAATATTAGACCTGTGAGGAAAAACGTTTTCACGGAGTTTACTTACAAGGCCCAGTGTGAATAAGTAAGTCATTTACTGTGTATTGCTAAAAAAGAAAATTCATGAGTGTAAAAGAGTTTTATTTATTTTATGATGTTTTTATATCATCCAGCTAGGAAATCAGCAGGCCTAAGGATACTATCTGTTTACAAATATGTTTATTTATTTCCTTGAAACAATTTCCCTTTTTTCCATTTTCTATTTAAGAAGAAAAAAATCACAGTCACAAAAAATTTTATAATTCTTAGTGAACAGGACATATTCTTTTCAAAATCTCACCCATATTTAAGTAATAAAATACACTAAAGTATACAACTAATTTGTATAAGGTTAGGAAAAAAAATTTTTTTGACACAAAATCATCTTCACTTACCAAGGAATTTTAATATCTGTCAGAGTGAGAAATGATAAGGAAAAGAAAAACAGTATTAAATTCATTATTCAAAATAGCCCCAAATTCCTAAAAATTATCCTATAAACTTTACTGAAATGACTTACAAGAATTTGAAAGAACTGAGAATAATTATAAGATTTAAAATTCCAAATCTGGGCTTCCCTGGTGGCGCAGTGAGAATCTTCCTGCCAGTGCAGGGGACCTGGGTTCCAGCCCTGGTCCGGGAAGATCCCACATACCATGGAGTAACTAAGCCCATGTGCCATAACTACTGAGCCTTGCTCTACAGTCTGTGAGCCACAAGTACTGAGCCCACGTGCTGCAACTACTGATGCCCATGTGCCTAGAACCTGTGCTCCACAGCAAGAGAGGCCACAGCAATGAGAAGCCTGCGCACCACAACAAAGAGTAGCCCCTGCTCTCCACAACTAGAGAAAGCCCGCACACAGTAATGAAGACCCAACACAGCCAAAAATAAATAAATAAATTTAAAATTCCAAATCTTACATTACTGCTAACTTCAAAGTGAAATAAGTTTAATCAAAGTTAAAAGTTTTTATTTTACTTAGTTTTATTTATTTATTTTTTTAAAATTTTGTTTTGTTGCTGCCTTTTAAGGGAAAAGGCCATTTCACCCACAGAAGCTGAATTTTAACACAAATGTAAAGTTCTGTAAAAAATTTGTAGCCCTAAGCTTCCCTGGTGGCGCAGTGGTTGAGAATCTGCCTGCCAATACAGGGACACGGGTTCAGACCCTGGTCTGGGAAGATCCCACATGCCGCGGAGCAACTAAGCCCGTGAGCCACAACTGCTGAGCCTGCGTGTCTGGAGCTTGTGCTCCGCAACAAGAGAGGCCGCGACAGTGAGAGGCCCGTGCACTGCGATGAAGAGTGGCCCCCGCTCAACGCAACTGGAGAAAGCCCTTGCACAGAAATGAAGACCCAACACAGCCAAAAGTAAAATAAATAAATAAAAATGTAAAAATCTAAAAAAAAAAATAATAATTTGTAGCCCTAAAAGAAGGTTACATGTTAGACTGGCAGAGAAAAGATAACTAAATTATCCTGTGACTTGGAATATTTTTTGTCATAATGAGCCACAATCTGAATAGAACTTATGATGTAACTCTGTTTACTTGCAATTTACCTGGTATTATTAGATATTATTTATTGTAGATTTCCCAAAAGCTACTAGAAAAACTTGCTGATCAAGCAAAGTTAAGGTCATTAGGTTTAGTTTAGTAAGTAGATTCTTAGTAGATACCCCAAATTGGAAAATCAGAAAGGGTATTTAAAGGTTTTAGGCTTGGTGATTTTAATACAGGTCTTGCAAAGTGAATGATTGATTGGAATTGGGTAGAGCTGCATCATTAGTAGCTTTGGATTGGTGGGCACAGAACTGTAAGGGTCTTGAAGTAATCCTTGGTGAACAAACTGTTTCATATCCAAGGAATATGTATTTCTAGAGCCAGCACTTTTATATATTTTTTAAAACTGGTCACAGTATTTAGCAGAGGGACAGAAAAGTGGTCCTGGTTCCTGTATTGTTTAACATCAGGCCAGGAGAGGATGGCTGGTTCTAGTAGTGTTTCCTACAGGCACAGGGAGTTGTGTTGTTTCAGTTCTCTGTCCCTCATGTTGGTCATTCTTCAGCCTAAACTGGAAGATAAACCATTATGGTCTGGAGACATGATCAGTCCAGGTCTACACAGTTGTTTGATTTGTCATGGTCATAGGTTTTCTGACGGTAGATGTTCTCCATTCCTGTTCTTATTAAAAGATCAATTATTCTACCATTTTGCAGGACGGTGGGTGTGCAGCAGCATTTGAAACTTGGGAGGTCACATTTGACCCTGCAATACAGACAAAAACCAAGAGAAGGCCTATAATTAGAGTTTTTAATCCAGGAGCCAAATTTTACTCCAAATGAAACTAAGATAACAGATCCCATTTCTAACACAAAGAGCACACAGAAAGAGATATGGGGTATTAAGCAAATTACTCACATTCTTAATTCCTTTGATCATTTTCAAGATCATCTTAATGATCTCAGAGATCTCTCTGCAAGCATGGGAGTATGATATTCATCCCCTAAGAATAAGTCAGCTCATTAAGCCAATATTATATGCAAAGTAGCTTGTTCAATTTCATAAACCTTTCAGGCAAGGCATTCTTGGGTCCTTGTGAAATTGTCTGATTCTCCTGATATTCTCTGAACTGGAGCAGGTAAGATTCTTCCCACTTTCTAGGCCTTTTGTAATGCATGACATAGGAAGGCTCAGGGTCCAAAGAAAACTTCAAAATTTCCCTTCAGTGGTAAAAATTTTGAACTCAAATCAAGGCCCAGTTGACTTCCTTTTTCTGTTAAACCATTTAAGATCTCTTTGTCTAAAAGGGGAAACTGATGGGTGAAACTGGACTCTGGAAGCCCCAGAGACCTGTGCCATCGAAGAAGATAAAGAATCAGGGTAGAAAAAGCCTGGTGATTTTTCCTTTAACAATCTACATTATCAAGTAATCTGGACAGTCTGATAATGATAATTAACACTTATACTTTGTGTGGGCGTCAGACATATAAGCTGTTTCTTATATATTACTCAGTTAATCTTCACAATAACCCTAAAAGATAGGAACTGTTGTAATATCCACCTTACTGAGACAGAGCGAGGTTAAATTACTTCCAAATATCTCTTAGCTAGTAGATGGCAGTGGTGGTGACGGTTTCAAAGCCAGCCTTTGAAGTCCACTTTTAACCATTATAAAACACCACTTCTCAGGTAATGGATGCTTTAATTAACTCACTTGTAGGATTCCTTTCACAATGTATACATATTTCAAACCATCACATTGTACACTTTAAATTTATTACAATTTTATATGTCAATTATACCTCAATAAAGTTATAATAAAATAGAATAAAATAGCCACCTGTCAAAAGTCAGTAGGACTTTAAAAGGAAATAAAAATTAAAACCAAACAATCTTTGCAAGACTTTATAAAATTTTATTTTTCCTGAAAATTTAAAATAAAAAAGTCCTTAAAATATTTACTCAGTGTTATGGACTTCTTGGAGACACACTTAAAAGAAAATCTGAATTTTCTTTTTACACATGAATGTATTATTTTTCTAAATGAATTAAACTGTGAAAATGTCAGAAAGAGTAATTAATAGACTTTTCAGTGACTGTGTTTATGAGTTTCTGATCTATACAAAAAACTGTGTTTTAATATGGAATTTTATATCAGGCTACATTTATTTTGACTTCATTTAATACGAAAATAAAACGCATTTGGACAAAGCTTGACAGCCAACTTTTAAACGAGTCTAACCAAATTTCACTGAATTGTCCAGTTAATCAACCAGTTATTCATATAGCTAAATTCTATGTTGAGGTTTTTTTATACAGAGAAAATAATTCTTTGCTTTATTGTCTTATCTGCTCACATGTCTGTTTTCTCAAGGTCTGGGGTCTTCATAAAACAAAAAAAAATGCACAAAATGAAGGATTTGCCTTTTTAGGAACATTTAAAATAAAATGAAGTTCAGGTTCACCTTGAAACATCAAACATCATTTCTAACTTTTTGGTGTTTTCTCAACCTTAATTGGAAAATTGATCATTTAAAACTTGTATTTGATGTGTAAAGAAATGTGATTCACAGAGAAAAGAAAAGTCCTACAAACTGGGTTTGAAGACTTGTGAAAGTCTTAGTAAGATGCTTAGTCATACTTTAAGAATCATATACTTTGGATCAAAGCTTAAAGAAAAAGACATTTCTAATCTATTATTTTGGTTATTAAAATTAAATGTGGGAGTGGAAGAGGCAGAGATAAGAGGTAGAAGGGAGAATTGAAAAGACATACTTTCATGCCTAGCTTGGAAAGAAAAAAGAGCAGTCTGTTTTCCTTACAAATAAACCTTAATAGGCATTCATAGCCTGAAATTGGCTGGGGTTAAGGCTTGCTGTCAAAATGGCAGCAGTTCTGGAGTTTGTGGATTCCAAGTTTTACAAACTATTAAATACTTTTTTAAGAAAAATTGAAATATCAATTGCAAAAAATATCTAATAGTTTCTTTGTAAGTTCTAATAAAAAACAAAAACCTAACGTAAGACACACTGGGAAGGAGAGATGCCCTGACTTTGAGAAATGTAATCAGTATGCTAAACTGGCATTCACAAAAGAACAGAACTTGATCTAAACAGGGATTTTTATTACAAGGGGTAAGTAGGAGACAAGAGATTCATTAGTTAATATAAACACTAATCAATTAGCAAAAGTGTTCCTACATCTTCACTTGATTCCTACAGTACAAGATATACACTCTTGCAAGTTGTATAATTTTGCTCAAAAAAATACCAAGCAGGAAATCAGTGATAAAGTAAGAAAAATATGACTTTATTCTCTTAGGAGTGGATAAAAGATTTTCTGTTAGATTTTCAAAGTAATATTTGTGTTTGAGTGCAAAATAAACATGTTAATTATTATTTAGTTATTTGAAATGTAGTATTTTAATCCAAGTCCCCATTAATCTGTGTATGTATCCTAAAATGTGAATTTTAATGGAGATTTATATAGATAATATAAAAAGGCAAGCTAGAAAAATTAGATGTGTTATTTCATGTTCATGTTTGGATAACACAACTTTATTATTTTTAATTTGTACATTTTAGTTTTCAGACATCACCACAGGTACAATAATCTTTTTTTTTTTGTATATTCTGGTGGTTTGGGGAATATTGCAACTTACTATATTAAAAAGGGAACTCACCAGATGAAGCTATATTACATTCATACATAACATTTGGGGAGTTATGATGTACTAGCTGTTTACGTTTGTGAATTATGATATTTTAAGACATATAAATCCAATATTTTGCTAGTTTTATCAATTCACTTTTTTTTGTCCACTCTATGTGATTATAAACATTTATATTTTCTGCTAACATTGATATATTTCCTAACATTAGCTTTCTTAAAACATTGGTACCTTTCAAAGTTACTTTTGATGAGATAGGGATTTTTATGAAGACATTATTATTGAATAATTGGGCTTTATAATTTGTTTGGTTCCATTAATTTTTAATTGTTAAGGCATACTCAGAAAAGAAAAGAGAAATTCCAAATTCTTTTTAGTAGCCCATTGTAGTTTGTAAAAATGTAAAATTCCTGAGAACCTGAGTAAAGTGAATTTGAATGACTGTTGAGCCATTCATGGAAACAGATTTGTGGTGAAAGTGGGGAAAATTCTGTGAGTATTAGGAAGAATAGTTCCCAGAGTTAATTATTTAGTGCAATAGCTTAAACTGAACTAGTAGATATGTGTGTTATATGTGTGTGAAGGTGAGGGAAAACCTTTTTTGGTTTTGTTAAGACAAGAAGAAAAAGAGGGAAAGAGAGGTGTAGATAGCCATCCAAGAAACAGATGCTAAAATTAGCAAATGATTAAGTGTCTGGAGTGCGTGCTAGGCACTTAACTGAAACCAGACAATCAAATGCTCATAGCATAGATAGATATTTTACAAGAAAGATGAGGATACAGCTAGGAGGAAGCATTGAGGTTGTTTTGGGAGGAGTCTTGTTTTCTATACTAGACTGCTGAGTTACCTGTGTCAGACGGAGTAGCTCCAAGATTGAGTGCCAAAGCTAAATAAATATATTTGTGTTAAAAAAAAAAAAACTTGGGTTATTAAAAATTATTCTCCACAGCAATGTTTTAATGGGGGAAATGGAATTAGAAAACAGATAATGGCTTTCAGAGTTTGAACGGCAAACTATTTTTTCTGCAGGAATCTCTGAAATAAAGGTATTCCATAGCTAAAATGTATAGCTAGACAATTTAATTATCACTGAGAGAGTCCAACCTTTGATTGTATTTGGCTTTTGGTCAAGTATCATGGCCTTTCTTTCCTTCTCACCACCGAAGCAGCATCATATCAGCCCCTCTTTTCTTAAAATTCCTATTACTGATAAACAAACAACAAATCAACCACTCAGACAAAATAATTGTGATGCCAGCCTAATAAATTTTGTCTGGGGCTTTCAGTTGTTGTAGGTGAGGGTCACAACGTATTTTCATAATGAAAATCGAGCTCCATAATTCATCAGTCCAGTCACTGCCAATTCACATTATGAAAGCTATATAAAGCATCTGTGCTCATTGAATATTTCACTGAGGTAGAAAGAGCAGGAACCTCATTTCTGACTTAGCTTGGGGCCTTTGCACAAGCTATTCCCTCTGCCTGGCATACTCTTCTTCACTCTTTCTGTGGTTAATGCCTGTTAGTCACTGGAATCTTAGACTTTTTCTGCACAATCTCCTACCAAACATAAATTAGTTTTCTGTCATTATTTTCTCTTATAATTGTCTGATACTTTCCTTCATAACCCTTTCCATAATTTGTAATGGATTCATTTTTGAGATTTTTTTAAGTCAGTTTTTCCTTTGTTTAAGTAGCAGCATATCAGATATACTATTTTAAATTATATGAGACTATGCTCTCTTATTTGAGTGATAAGTGACACAATTAATCATTAAATTGTAAGAAAAAGGGAAGAAATAAGTAAAAACTTTTATACCTTAATGCTTTATTGTTAGTGACTTGTAAGCAACAAAATTCTACAAAATTTGTTAAATTGTTCAATTCTTTATGAGATGAATTTATCACTTCTATGATTTCCTTTCTTTTTTGAAGCTAGATGTTCATCTTCACAGAAAAGTTAAAATGTATGCTGGTTGAACACCAGCATGCTAATTGTCTAACCTTTTCTATTGCAAAGAGCTCATTAGGAAATCAGAACACCAAACTGAGAATATTTACTGACAAGATTTATAAATTTGATCTAACCAAGCTGTGGTTTTAGTAAAATGCTAATTCATAAGTAATGGCCTTAATGAGCCTCACTATTTTACAAACATCTTTTTAGGTAGAAAAGCACATTACGGAATAGCGCAGTGTTAGAATGTTCTCATATCTCATTAGGTTTTGATATGTAAATATAGTTTGCATTTGGAAAAATAAATCCCTGACATCACAAATACATAATGGCCACAGAATAACTTGTCTTTACACATTTGTAAGTAACTGGTGAGTGTTAATATGACTTGCACATATTTTCTTCCCCAAATCTCTAAAGCGTCAGAAGCCAGTTGCAAAAGTTTGCTAAGGGAAGAAAATATATAATGTGAAATTTTTACACTCATATTCCTAAAATGTTTTACTCTTTGATTTAACATTTGAGGCTCTCATTTTTAAGGAACTTTTGTAGTAGGTACAAGGTTTTCAAAATATGCAAAGAAAAATTAAAGTTTCACCAGTAATAAGAATTTGTGGAAACTGTATATTGTATAGTACAACACAGAGAAAGAGCTCATCTCTAATGTGTTCATTATGGATTGGGAATGAGAAAAAGCATAACTGCATTTCACTTGTTGATTGTGTCCTTTGTATTAAGTAAAACTCTTCTAGGTAAATTAAAATTATATGACAACATAGTTTTAGGCATGTTTCTTTCAGAAAAAAACCCTCAATATACAATAAATAGATATATTTCTGCTTCAGCTAAAAATCTTCCCCATTTGAATCTGCACCTCACAGTGTGTTGTTAACAAGAAGTGGAGCATGAGTCAGAAATCTTTTCACTGAATGGTAGAGAGAGAATATGGACTAGCTGAAATTTGCTTGTAGCCATCCAAGGATCATAAAAGCTGTTTCATGCTTCATTTATGTGCAGGATGCCCTCTAACATGCTGAGGAGGGTATTTCAGGCTAGTCTCTACCCTTCCTGTCTTTTTTCTGACACTTCCAGACCTGTACCCTAGTTGTAGTGAACTGTTTGTATTGCCTGGGACATAGAACCCTCAACCTCCATCACTCACTTGGAATGATACAAAGTTCACCTTCTTCATTGGTGTTATGGATTGAATGTATATGGCCTCCCAAAATTCATATGTTGAGACCATAATCTCCAATGTGACTATATTTGAATATGGGGCCTATAAGGAGGTAATTAAGGTTAAATGAGGTCATAAAGGTGGGGCCCTGATCCAATAGGATTAGTATTCTTATAATAAGAGACAGGAGAGAAACCCCCCCGCCCCACCTCTGCCTCCCTCTCTCTCCCCTGGCACACAAAAGGTCACAGGAGCACAGGACAAGAGCAGCTACTTAGAAGCCAAGAGAAGAGGCCTCAGCATAAAACCTACCTTGACAGCACAGTGATCTTGGATGTCCCAGCCTCTAGAACTGTGAGAAATTAAATTACTGCTGTTTAGGCTATCCAGTCTATGATATTTTGTTGTGGCAGCCCCAGCCAACTAATATAATCAGTCTGCTTTTTCTTTAGAACTAAGATAGTTAAACTGTGATAAAGCCTCTGGAGTCCTTCCTACTTTCTACCCAAGCAAAATCCATTTCTCCCTACTTTGTACTCCCATGAGACTTGCATACAACTGTAATATCCAAATGTATTGTCCATTACTATAATTATTAATTTCTATTTTTTCCTGTGGGGTTGTATGTCCTTGAAGGTATCAAGTTCAGAGTCTTGCACAAAGGAAGGAAGGAAGGGAGGAAGGAAGGAAGGAAGGAAGGAAGGGAAGAGGGAGAAAAGGGAGGGAGGGAGGAAAGGACAGATGAGTAAGGAAAAAGGAAGCGAGAACCTGGTAAGTAGGAAATCTGTGGTATCATAATTATCCTCACCATGATCATGGATGTGTAATATGCATGACAATAGATACCTTAGAATATCTGAGAGAATATAATATAATATAATTTTAAACATAGAAGTGTGGCATATTCTCTTACTGGGGCAGGCTGTATGTAGCTTTGTGCCTGTCCCTAAGTGAAAGTTCTCTAGATTTCTAGAAGGAAAAAAATTGTTTGAAACCATCTTTTACAATTTTCGGGGAAGAAAGATTGTCCAATAAATATTAAATATTTTCATGTATCACAGGCAGGTGATGATATATGTTTTTCCAGAAACCTTCACAGTTGGGAATTGTATCTTTTTGGACACTGAAAGCTATTAAAATTATCTGCAAGAGAATCCCTAAAATGTTTTCAGGGATACTATAGCATTTCATGGAATATGATCTTGATGCACCTTAGAGATTAGCTCAGTCCCTTATTTTTTAGATGAGAAAACTAGGGCCGGTGTCTTAAACGACTTACCAAGGTCCCACAGCTCTCTGGTTTACCCAGAGAGAAGGCAAGCAAGTGAGTGGGCCTATTGCCCGCTGAGAATGTGCTCATTTAATTTTCATGAATCTAAAGTTGTCATTAGGCAAGCTTAGCAAATGTGTTCAGTGAGCAAACTTGCTTCCTGTTAAAAAAAAAATTATCCACATTATCAGGTAGATGATTCTGAAGGTATTTTAATTAAAGGCAATGGAGAAAAAAATTAGGCACTTAGGTTTTTTGGACTCATAAAATTAGAGTTTCTTCTGTCAATGTGTAGGTTAGAGGTAATTCCTGTAAATGTGAATGTAAATTAACTGTGTAAATTTCCATACAAATTAATCACAAAATAAACCCTTACTATGTTATCCTTTACATCTATGGTAGAAGCTCTTATTTTTTAAAAGGAAAAAAAAAATACTTCTCTGAAGCTGGAATATTTTAGATCTCTTCCTCTTTTGTTCCTCTCTGGCTCCAGACACCCAGGTATATAATTACTCTTCGATAAACTTTTTGCCTTAGATTATTCCATTTATATAATGATGATTACATACCTAAGGAACTCTAAATGGCAACATCCTGAGGGAGTGAGTAAATCTCTAGGGATTCCTGATTGTACATATATTTAAAGAAAGAAATATACTTCTATTCTCTTAATATGAAAATGTGAGTTAGTTATTTGGAATAGTCAGGAATGATTTTAGAGTTTTATCCAATTTTTGATAGAGGTTAAAAATCTAATGGTAAACTGTTGATCATCTGGCAAATCCCTAACTTCTGACTTTAATTTCCAGTTTGACCACTTACATGGTTAAAAGGCTTATAAAATATATTAGTAATCATTTTCTATTTAAGAAATTAGGAGACTCTTCAACCACAAATCCCTGAAGTTAGGTATGATTTAGGATTTCTTACCTCAACTAAATTTGAAATTAATCACTGGACTAATTAGATACATATATTTAATAGTCCATAATTTAATCTTCTGTCTTCAGGGCAAGAAATTATTTAAAGTGCCCCAAGTGGACATAGGCTATAACTAATGAGATGGAATTAAAGAAAAGAAAGAAAAGACTATCAGGGAAAAAAAAAGGCTTATGTAGAAGTTATTGAGATATCATTGATGGAGACGGACACAAGAACTAAAAATATGTAATTTGAGCTAAGGACTCAAACAGTATTTCATAAGGAATAAAACTTTATTATTCTACAAATTTAATAATTAGTCATTCTTTTTTCTGTTGGATTTGCTGCTTCAAATGCAATATTTATATGTTACTTATATGAATTAATCACATGAAGTCATGCTTGAAAATGACATACATTTTGTAGTGACAGGTAACGTCTTGATCTAAATATTAAAAGCTAAAAATTATTATTAGCTTATTGTGTGTCAGACTAAGTATTTTATATATATTAAAAGATAAACATTGTTTTACTTAAAAGATAGGGGGTATTCCTATCTGTATTTTACAGGTGGGGCCCAGAATTTTTTTCTAACTTGCTTAAACCACACTGTTATAAATGGTAGCTGGTAGTTCCAATCTGACTCCTGAGTAGGCCATCTGCATTTCCATATGCTTTCTACACAAGCACGGGCATCCTCTAGGAGCTTGTTAGAAATGCAGAATCTAGGCCTCACCCCAGGCCTAATGATTCAACATTTACACTTTAAAAGGTTTTCAGGTGATTCATTAAAGTTTGACAAGCATGACTGTAAATACTGTCTCTTCATAAAACACTTTTAGAGCTACATTATATATTGTTTTTTATATTCTTAAATGATAATTGTATGTTTCAGTTTTTTAAAAAAGGAACTTTAAATTTCCTTGAGGCCAGCATATTTAAAACTGGAGTTAAACTCTAAGCTAAGATTTAGGGTGTTGAACCAACAATGTATTATTCTAATATTCTTGTTCTTATTTTTTTAATGGGTGGAATGGCAGTAACACAACTGAACTCCTGTTTAAGGCAGATCTGGATTCACATGGTTCACTGCTTGCCTGCTAATTGACCATAAATTACCTAAACTTTGTTTTCCAATCTATAAAATTGAGATTAATCAGGTCCAATGTACCTGAAATACACCATCTAAGTAGCTGCCTTCTTCATCATTCATAATGTTAGCTCACTGATAGCCTAAATCAGTAATTCTTAAAGTTTAGCATGTATTAGGATCACTGTAGCTCTTGGTGATTGTCACTTCACTCCCCCAGAGTTTCTGATTTCAGTAGATCTGGGGTGAGATATGAGAATTTTTGCTTCTAACAAGTTCACAGGTGACGTCCTTGCTGCTGGTCTACGGACCACACTAACAAGTCACTTTCCTGCTCCCTGATTTCATCTATGTTGATTACCAACAGTAGTTCCCAAATTAATTTAATAGGCCGTTAAAGAAGGTTTCAGGCTACACTAATCTCATTCTACAGGAGAAAGCTGAGTCTACAAAGTCAGTGAAATGATTTTTCCAAACTGGGTGGACTTATAACCCACTTGACACAAACTTCTTAGGAACTTGAGGAACACCTAGTATTTTGAATATAGATATTCACTATTTCTCTTCAGTCAGTCATTTTGTTTATTCTTCCATAGCAGGCATCACTTCCATATTAAGCAAAAATGCTCTTGTAGGTTTGTAATGGTTGTTTCTGCAAATGTGGTTCTGATGGATTAACAACATTCTAGTGTCATTTCTTAACAGCATCCTAATTCTCATTAAATTTTTTGAATATAACACCTGCACTGTGCATATGACTTTTGATATACCAGGTGAAGACAAAATATTTTATCTGTAGAGTCATAGTATGTTGAGACCCTCAGGATCTATCCTAGCCACTCATTTCACAAATGAATGCTATCTAGTGAGTCTTATGAACAATCACAGAGCTAGTCATATAATTGAAATATAATGAAATAATTACAACCCATATTTCCTAAATCCTAACCATGTGTTTTTTATCAGACTGTAATTTACTGTACTAAATGACATCTTGTTTGTGTTGTCACAAAATTTTTTAAACTATCTTTAAAAGGTGTTAAACATGCATCGAAGTAAAAGTTACAATGTTATTTTAGGTTGGATTGAAACAGAGTAGGACCCTGTGGGGCCCTCCTGTGTACAAAAGCCTTTTTATGTCCCCAGTTTCTTGTTTGTAGGAAAAAGGCTTCAAGCCTTCTAGACCTTCCCTGGGTTCCAAAGGGCAGATTCAAACACTTTCTAATTAGGGAAGTAAGGGAATGCAGAAACAAAGAAGGAGCAGTCCAGAAACAATAGTGCAGCAATGGTGCAGGGTCCTGGTTCCTGCTAAAGGAATATACATAACAATGTATCTTTGAGTTTTTCTAAAGGAACTAAGGCCCCCACCCAGGTGGAAGATGGTAACTTCAGGCTGAACACAAGATTCCTGGAACACACTTACCTCATCACCAACCAGTCAGAAGAAAGTCACACACATGCAGCCCTCACCCCAAATTTTGCCTGTAAAAACTTCCCCCCAAAATCATTGGAGATCTCGGGATTTTTGTGCACAAGCCACCCATTTTGCTTAGTGCATGAACTTGTGTTCTGTAACAATTTTGGCAAGCCAGCCAGACAACAGGATGACTGATAAAGATTAGAAAAAAATAAATTAAAAAAAATAAAAATGTGCTCATAATAAATATAATATCAAGCAACCTAAGTGTCTATCGACAGATGAATGGATAAAGAAGATGTGGCATGTATATACAATGGAATATTACTCAGCCATAAAAAGAAATGAAATTGAGTTATTTGTAGTGAGGTGGATGGACCTAGAGTCTGTCATACAGAGTGAAGTAAGTCAAAGAGAAAAACAAATACCATATGCTAACACATATATTGAAGCTAAAAACAAACAAACAAAAAAGGTCATGAAGAACCTAGGGGCAGGATGGGAATAAAGACACAGACCTACTAGAGAGTGGACTTGAGGACACGGGGAGGGGGAAGGGTAAGCTGGGACGAAGTGAGAGAGTGGTATGGACATATATACACTACCAAATGTAAAACTGATAGCTAGTGGGAAGCAGCCACATAGCACAGGGAGATCAGCTGGGTGCTTTGTGACCACCTAGAGGGGTGGGATAGGGAGGGTGGGAGGGAGGGAGATGCAAGAGGGAAGAGATATGGGAACATATGTATATGTATAACTGATTCACTTTGTTATAAAGCAGAAACTAACACGCCATTGTAAAGCAATTATACTCTAATGAAGATGTTAAAAAAAATTAACTCAAAATGGATCATATACCTAAAAAAAAAAATAAATATAATATCATCTTATACCAAAAATGGCTCACATAACTTGAAATAGACCTGTCAACAAATTCAAGATTCAATAAATTATCAAATTGGCCTGAACAACACTAATTATAAAGGAAACCAAGTAGTCTGAAGTTACAGTACTACCTGCTCAGTAAAACATTTTTGCAGCACAAGGAGTGATAGCAGCAAGTCTGACAGGTTATCTGAGTTCAGGTGGTAAACAAAATGTTTATTCAAGTTATGAATAAAGTTGGACATTCAGTGTTCTGCACAACAAGTATAATCTAGGAAAGAATTGCAGTCTCTTTTTCTCTCTCATTTTTAGTCTTGTAAAGTACTTTAAGGATACTTAATAGAAAGCTTCAGAAAACAAAGCAATAGCTAAACAACAAATATTGTAAAAAGCAAATGAAATGTCATCTATGCCCTTATAAATCCAGGAGAGGCTAGTCTAGTATAGGCTGTCTTGTGTTCACCAAAGAAATCATATTATCTACCTCTTGGAGAGAGTGTGTTAATAGGTAGTGTTGGCAATAATTGCGTATGATTCAGTGACATAACTCGTAACTGGTCACTCAAATATTTCTATTTTAATATTAAAATGACCATAAATGTCATATAGATGAGAATTGCACACTATTTTAGTAGGTGGTTTATGAGATATGACTGCTGTTACTCTTGTAAGCATTCAGTGTTGGAGGTGCAGGGCCCTGGTCTGAATTCTTATTTGTAGGAATATAATTTGTTGGGAAATATAAAATTTGAAGAAGCAATATTAGTATTTGTAGTTTCTTTTAGTTCCTGATTGTATTATTTGTAAAGCATTCTGTAGTGTTAGATAATAGGAAATATGAAAGAAAGCAAAAGGTGGTATAGCTCAGAAAGTAATTGGTTAAGAGAACAGAGAAATGTGCAGCATAATACCTGGTCTGAAAACAGCAACTGAGGGTAATAAAAGAAAATTATTTAAAACTTCTTCAAAACTGAAACTACAAAGTAAGCAGTCTTTTAATAACTGGTTATGATAAGAAATATTCTACCACATACCTAGACCAAAGTTAATACTCAGGAAAATTGCTTAAAAGACTCTCAAGGCTGAAACTACAAATAATGCAGACTTTTTATATAAGATTAAACCTTCCCTGAAAATATTATAACAAATGCTAATCATTTTAATTGTCCACTGTCTATATATAAACATATATGCATATATTTATAATTATGCATCAAATTCATTTTATTTAATGAAATGTATCATCTTTATTAAAGCAGTCTTGCTAATATAAAATAATCTAACATAATCTCTTGTTCTTTTTACCTCTTGGGACAAGCATCTTCCTAAATCCAGCTTTATCTATGAAAACCTGAACTCTGAAAATCTGCTCAACCCACAGGTGTCTTACTTTTTTGGGGGGGAGGGGATATTGGTATTAATTTTAATGTCACTGACTATTTATTTATTTAGTACTAATTTTTACTGGAGTATGGTTGCTTTACAATGTTGCATTAGCCTCCACTGCACAACAAAATGAATCAGCCATACACATACAGATATCCCCTCCCTATCGGACTTCTCTCCAATTTAGGTTACCAAAGTACATTAAGTAGAGTTCCCTATGCTATACAGTATATTCCCATCTGCTGTCTATTTTATACATAGTATTAATAATGTATATATGTCAATCCCAGTCTCCAAACTCCTCCCACCCCACCCCTTTCCCCCTTGGTATCCATATATTTGTTCTCTACATCTGTGTCTCTATTTCTGCTTTGCAAATAAGATCATCTATACCATTTTTCTAGATTCCACATACATGCATTAGTATACAATATTTGTTTTCCTCTTTCTGACTTCACTCTGTATGACACTCTCTAGGTCCACCCCGTTTCTACAAATGACCCAATTTCATTCCTTTTTATGGCTGAGTAATATTCCGTTGTATATATGTACCACATTTTCTTTATCCATTCTTGTGTGGTGGACATTTAGGTTGCTTTCATGTCCTGGCTATTGTAAATAGTGCTGCTATGAACATTGGGGTGCCTGTGTGTTTTTGAATTATGGTTTTCTCTGGGTATATGCCCAGTAGTGGGATTGCTAGGTCATATGGTAGTTCTAGTTTTTTAAGGAACCTCCATAGTGTTTTCCACAGTGGCTCTATCAATTTACATCCCACCAATAGTGCATGTGGGTTCCCTTTACTCCACACCCTCTCCAGCATTTATTGTTCCTAGATTTTTTGATAATGGCCATTCTGATCAGTGTGAGGTGATACCTCATTGTAGTTGTGATCTGCATTTCTCTAATAATTAGTGATGTTGAGTATCTTTTCATGTGTTTGTTGGCCATCTGAATGTCTTCTTTGGAGAAATGTCTGTTTAGGTCTTCCGCCCATTTTTGTATTGGGTTCTTTGTTTTTTTGATATTGAGCTGCATGAACTGCTCATATATTTTGGAGATTAATCCTTTGTCAGTTGCTTCATTTGCAGATATTTTCTCTCATTCTGGGGGTTGTCTTTTCATATTGTTTATGGTTTCCTTTGCTATGCAAAAGCTTTTAAGTTTAATTAGGTCCCATTTATTTATTTTTCTTCTAATTTTCATTACTATAGGAGGTGGGTCTAAAAAGATGATTTATGTCAGAGAGTGCTCTGCCTATGTTTTCCTCTGAGTTTTATAGTGTCCAGTCTTACATTTAGGTCTTTAATCTATTTTGAGTTTATTATTTTGTATGGTGTTAGGGAGTGTTCTAATTCCATTCTTTTACATGTAGCAGTCCAGTTTTCCCAGCACCCCTTCTTGAAGAGGCTGTCTTTTCTCCATTGTATATTCTTGCCTCCTTTGTCATAGATTAAGTGACCATAGGTGTGTGGGTTTATCTCTGGGCTTTCTATCCTGTTCCATTGATCTATATTTCTGTTTTTGTTTCAGTACCATACTATCTTGATTACTGTAGCTTTGTAGTATAGTCTGAAGTCAGGGAGCCTGATTCCTCCAGCTCCATTTTTCTTTCTCAAGATTGCTTTGGCTATTTGGGGTCGTTTGTGTTTCCATACAAGTTGCAAAAATTTTTGTTCTAGTTCTGTGAAAAATGCCATTGGTAATTTGATAGGGATTGCATTGAATCTGTAGATTGCTTTGGGTAGTATTTACTTTTGCATTTTGCCTGTAAATCTGTCTGAAAACTCCTCCAAATTTCTTGACCCTAAATCATTTGTATTGTTTTCACTAAATTCAATGCTTACTTTCATAATTGTTTCCCATCATTCTTTTTTTTAATACATCTTTATTGGAGTATAGTTGCTTTACAATGTTATATTAGTTTCTGCTGTACAACAAAGTGATTCAGTTATATGTATCCATATATCCTCATATCCCTTCCCTCTTGAGCCTCCCTCCCATCCTCCCTATCCCACCCCTCTAGGTTGTCACAAAGCACAGAGCTGATCTCCCTGTGCTATGCAACAGTTTCCCACTAGCTATCTATTTTACATTTGGTAGTATATATATTTCAGTGATACTCTCTCACTTCGTCCCAGTATAACATTTTATTTTTTATTTATTTTTTAATTTTTATTTTAATTTTTTTCTTTTGCGGTATAAGGGCCTCTCACTGTTGTGGCCTCTCCCATTGCAGAGCACAGACTCTGGACACACAGGCTCAGTGGCCATGGCTCACGGGCCTAGCTGCTCCACGGCATGTGGGATCTTCCCGGAACGGGACATGAACCCGTGTCCCCTGTATCAGCAGGCAGACTCTCAACCACTGTGCCACCAGGGAAGCCCTATTATTTATTTTTTAACATCGTTATTGGAGTATAACTGCTTTACAATGGTGTGTTAGGTTCTGCTTTATAACAAAGTGCTTCACCTATACATATAGCCCCATCCCATCATTTTAACGTGGCTGTATTTTCACTTTATGATCCTAGCAATATGTGAAGTTTTAACAGATATTTTAGCTAACACATGATCAGTTTTTTTTTCTTTTCCTGTTCAAACAATTCAATATAAATTTCTTTCAAGGTATGGAAAATTAATTGGTCATTAATTTAGAACATGTTTTTAAACTGTGTGATGCCTTCAAAAGTATTAGATTTGCTTTAAACTTTTTTTTGTACATATTTTATTCCTTTCATGAATACATCATTATTAAGCAAAACATTCCAGGCAATAATATTGGATATAGGTATGACTAAACTAGACAAAAATCTTAGCCCTCATAGTACTCACTTTCTAGTATAGGAAAATAGACAAAAACTTAATATACATGTAAGACATATATTATCTTAATTCATGATAATTACAATGGAAAATGATTTAGAAAAGAGCCGAAGGGTTATGAAGAGTGGTCTTTACAGTTTTAGATGGAATGTCCAGAGAAAGTCTCAATAATAAGATAAGATTTAAGTGAAGCCCTGAGGAGGGAGCCATGTTGATAAATAGAAATGTGAATACCTGTGAATCTGTGGCTGGGGCATATGATGGACTCACTTGGCTTAAAACCTCAGGAGCCATCTTTTGGGCTGAAGGTAGAAGTCATTTCTTTCTACGCCCCAAGCTGAAAACTAGGATGGGTGAATTTCTGAATGGACAGTTAAAATAATGCTGAAAAGTCTACATAGTTTATGATTCCAGCTATATTACATTCTGGAAAAGGCAAAACTATGGAGATGGTAAAAAGATCAGTGGTTTCCAAGGACTGGGAGGAGGGAGGGATGAATAGACAGAACACAGAGCATTTTTAGGGAAACTATTCTGCATGATACTAAAATGGTAGATATATGTCATATACATGTGTCAAAACCCTTAGAATGTATAACACCAAGAGTGAACCTCAATGTAAATTATGGACTTTGGGCTATGCATGTGTAGGGACAGACTGTTAGGGAATTCCATAGTTTCCTCTCAATTTTTCTGTGAACCTAAAACTGCTCTAGAAAATAAAGTCTACTTAAAAAATATGTAAATCATTGAAAGATCCCCCTCCCCTTAAAAATAATGCTAATGAGAAAGGAGGGAACATTTGCTGGCAGACAAATCACAAATGCCCACTACTACTAAAATAAAATCAGAGAATATTTTTCTTTACCTAATCTGATTCTGATAGTTCCTTTTGGATATCTATTTTTTTTTTTGGCTGCAAAGAGTGGCACGTTGGATCTTAGTTCCCCGACCAGGGATTGAATCCATGCCCCTTGCATTGGAAGCATGGAGTCTTAACCACTGGACCACCAGGGAAGTCCCAGATATCTAATTTTTTAAATTTAGTTTTTAAAAACAAGCATAGACTCTATCACTTTATAAACTTTTCTTCCTTTATTATAAATTCATACTAAAGATTTTAATGATAAGTAGATATGATTAGGAGAATTAACATATTCAACTTTTCTCTATAATACAGAAATATTGATTTAAGATTTTAAAGTCATGGCCTATTGATAATTTAATTGATTTTAATTCACTTGTTAAAAAGAAATTCAGAGCATTTCTTTGTGTTTTGGAAAAATCAATTGCTATAATGAAGTAAATGACCATTTATACACCAATAGTTACACATACAGTCCATAATTCCATATTCTAATATTGAGGTATACAGTTAAAACTTTAGATTATAGCTTGATTTTTGGATACCATTTCTATTGGCTTTGAATGAAGGAAATTACACTTGAAATGGATGCAAAAATTGGTTAAGAAAATATTTAATTAAGAGATATTTTTATATGACAATGTAGCAAGAAGGATCTAAAGAAGATTAAAATAGTCTTTGATATGATCCATTAGTTTTTCATTTTGTTTTTGTTGTTTTGTAAGCATAAAATCTTGTTATGTACATTATTAGTGTTCTTTCCTTTCAATGAATAACCCAGGAAGTATTGTTGAGAAAACAAAATACCTGCTTCTGTGTTGTGGTAGAAACACTAGGATAACAAACTGAAGGTTTTCTTTTTTGACATTTTTTTCTTTTTGTATGTCCTCAGATAATGCAGTGGTTTCTGTGTGCAAGACGGAATTGTGGTTGAAGAGAATAACAAGTATCTTTAGATGGAATGTAGGTTCTTCTGTGGGCACAGAAATCATAAGTAACTTCTTGTTAAGTTAACATAATAAGTTAACATATTCATAAAAATGATCTTTGAGTTACAATAACATTATTATCCCTTCTAATTTTAATCATTCTTTATTGTCATCTTCTTAAGAATTATCAAATAGTTACTGAACACTGTTCATGGTAATAGCTGTCAGTTTCCAAGGGGAAGTATCTCTTTCCCTTCCCTTTTCCTGCTCCCCCTCTCTTCATTTCTATTCTAGTCCTTTTTGCTTAAAAACTCTTGCCCTGGAATAATGGAAAACGCATGCGGAATCTCATTCTTTAACATTTAGTTGGAAAATGGGCTCACATATTTTATTTCCATCATAACAAGGTGATATCCTGAATGTAGTTCTAAGCAAAATTGTAAGATGGACCAAGCTGGTGTTTAATACTGTTTTTCACGATTTACACTATTATACCCTTTGCTAAAATCTCCAAATTCTAAACTTCTCTGAGTCTGTTTTAAGACAGACAAAACAGGTTGATACACTCATTCACTTTAAGGTTTCAGAGGCTGAAATACGGTCTTTTGAGGAAGTACTTGTCATTGCTAAAGACGTGTCAGGAAGAGGATATGATTAACTGGTGGCAATGTACTGAGAGTAGGAGAAAGCAGGAGAATAGGAGAGCTGCTTCTAGATCCAAATTCTGTCTGTGTTAACTAGGGCAAAGTACCAAAACAACTCCCTTGGGCTCAGTTTCCTGACTTGAAATACACTCATTGATTTATTCAATCATTCAGTTAGTATCCACCTCCCATGTGCCTTGCACTGTATTTGTTTCTTGGGAAACAATGGTGAGAAAAAAAGAATGCAATACTTACTCTCATGATGCTCGTATTCTAGTAGGGAGAGACAGATTAATCAGGTATTTATACAGATATATAACTTTAAAATGGGGTAAATGCAATGAAGAGAAGTTACAGAGAGCTGTAACAAAGTTTTATGTGGTTTGGGACTATATAGCTTCTGAGGCACCTTTCAGATTTAAAATTTTATAGAGTAATTATAGAATCTTGGATTCAATGGATGAGATACTTGAATGGTGTGTAGAGGTGGGGAAACCTCATCAAGCTCCTCTTATTCTATTATAAAGACAACCTTATTTTCTGCCTTCAGGAAGGGCTAGGCTTGAGGAAGGCATGTTACAGTATTGTTTTATTTGGTTTTTCCAGCATGTCCTGAATTTAAGACTCTGCCCTCTTTTTTTGACTTCTAGGAGAGACCTCCAGGTCACTTCTAAACTGAGCCCAAGGCTTGTTTTTCTGAACAGTACTACTGGAAGTATTTGAATAGCTAGAACCTATTCACAGTGCATTGCATCTTTTCATTTATATGATATCATTGCCTCATGAAACTACTAATTTTCTTTGAACCTGCTCTTTTATATTTCTGTCCTTTTTTCAACACTATGAGATGGTTTCTCTTATTGGTATTCTCATTTCGCAAATGAGGAAATTGCAACCCATAGCTGGTACGTGGCCAGATCAGAAAATAACTCTTAGGGGTACAACTCTCGAATCTCAACTCTTAACCATCACATGGTCCTTCTTCATTTTCACAACACTTGATTTATTATCTCAGAGTAGTGTTTAATGCTTAATTCATTGTACTTTAAAAGCATTTAAATATGTAGCCTCCATATTTAAAAATGAAATTGTTGTCAGCAGGCCACATATTAAGTTTTTTTTTTATTATCCACAGTACCTAGAAAAGTATGTTTTATAAATGCATAAATTAATGAATCCTGTGTCGTATCTAAGAGTCTGAAAAAATGTTTAATCAATGCAATAACTTTTGAAGACATACTTCTAGAATGAGTATCTCAATAAGAAACTATCTAGATGTTTGTACATAAATGGTTAATACATTCAAAATACTAAAATGTTATAGAAATAGGTTACTTTCAGTGTATCATGATATTAAATATTTTATTTAAATTAAAAAAAAAACACTTAATGTAAACTCTAGAAGGGTATCAAAGGGATGTGTTTATAACATCGAATCTCAGTTACATAAGACCAGTAATAACAGCACCAACATATGAATGTAATAGATTGTATATATTATCAAAAAAGAAGCACTCAATAATAGACTGCTAAATAAATAGTTGGAGGGTTATTGACTCAAGCGAACTAACTTCTCTATTTGGGGAAAGAAGCCATAGTAATTGTTGGGAGATATTTCTTCAAATAGGCAAATACAATCTTGTATAGTATTAAGACATCTAACAGGTGAAATGGAATTCAAAAACCTAAGTTTCTCATTGAATAATCTCCAATTTTTTATTAGCTCAAAGTTTTAGATAGGTAGATGGATACAGATATATGAATAGATATAGAGAGGGATATAATTAAAATGAATAAGACAACTTCATTTTGAAACTTATCGTAGATCACTTTTTAATACATGGATATTCAAAACAGAGTTTGTGATTCTATTTTATATAGATGGAAGATTATAGAGGTTTATTTAGATCTTTATTTTGTTTCTTAATTGCTCTAAATTCAAAAGTAAATTAATTGGCCCAAATTTTGATTATTTTGAAATAATTCACACATTGCCCATCTTACCTATATTTGTGTTGACTGAATACTGAATATGAAATATGTGAAAACACGTATGTATTATAATGGCTGGCATTATTTTAGTTATTCAATTCTTAAGAAAAAATATAGACTTCTCTGTAGTTAATACTTTCTTTGCCCTTGTACTAAGATTTATAAGTAGAACTGATTTATCCCTAAATCTGATACTGCTTTTTATTTTAAAAATGCAAGAAAAAGATGATTACCAACTAGGGTAATATTTTCCTATGGCTTTGATAACTGGGACAATAACTTAATTGGTATATTTCTTTTCCCACTGGTGTACTAATTAGGTGAGATATACTGTAAATTTGAATTGATGTGATGTTGTAGAGTTGCTTATGAAAGTAAAAAAAGTAAAATCTGATTATCAAGCAACTACATCACTCAAAAATCACTTAGGAGATACATTCTTAACTTAATAAGTATTAAGAATGCTGAAATTACTTGTCATTTTTAACTTGAATTTATATTATTTTAATCATAGACATGTGAATATTACATATGACACTAATTTAATTTGGGGATATATATATATATATATATATATATGGTTAAAGGTAACCTTTGACATATATCTATTAAATATGCTCATATGTTTGTGATCTAAGTAATTAGTATCATTTACTTATTCTAATTCTTTATGCATTACCATAGCCTTATTTATGATTTGAACTAATGGTTTATTCAAAAACAAGAGTTCTGTCTTGAAAGGGAAATAAAATAAAATTAGTATTATTATATAAGTGCTTGAGTACATGTGATAATAAATTATATAGATAACTATATACTTTTTATTTCAATTTATAGTGACAGTTGGTGAATTTTCACACTTAAAATAAGTACATATTCTTTCAACTGATATCAGTGGAACTTGTGAACACATATCCAAAGGCAAACTAGATCAGTAGAATATCTAGTTTTCAAGGTTATGTTTTTATATGTGTGTGCGTGTGTATTTTTGTGTGCATGTGCTTTCTAAAGAACCATGTATAAATTTTAATGGGACTTTTAGCTCAAAGGTAAAAGGTTGAATGAAATCAGTGATGTTCAGGTTACTTTCAGTCATTTTGTGGCCTTATGGCAAAGTGAACTCACTGAGATGTTGCAATGCTACAGATACCTTTTCTGGTTTTGATGTTTGCAAACCAATAAACTACCTTCAACATCTCTGCTACATCTGACTTTTGCTGTGACTTGGATAACTCTTTGGGTTAAATTAAGGAGTAATAAATTAGTACTCATAGTTGATCATGAATGAAAAGACAGGCTGTCTAATGGACAGGGATGTCAGAATTATACTCTTTTGAACCAAGACATTGTTAGTTCCAAGCTAATAAAGAAGGAATATGCATCTTTTCTGCAGAGTAGTCATTAGTTGTTCCACATATCCACTGTGTTGTGATTATTTCTAATTATTTACTACACTGTAATACAGAAAGTCGGCAGAAACAGAGAAATCAATAGATGATTTATTCTAATTTCTAGGGACTCTCCATTGTTTGTTTCTAGTAATTTTACTTCCACTTCTTTGTGCTTGATTTGAAAAAGAACAGTTCTAAAAATAATTATTCAGTAAGGGAGATTTACCCTGAGGTGGCAAGGTTTGAATATTTTTTTCTAACGTTTTTAGTAGAGGCTTTTTTGTGTGTGTGTTACGCGGGCCTCTCACTGTTGTGGCCTCTCCCATTGCGGAGCACAGGCTCCGGACGTGCAGGCTCAGCGGCCATGGCTCACGGACCCAGCCGCTCCGCGGCATGTGGGATCTTCCCGGACCGGGGCACGAACCCGTGCGCCCTGCATCGGCAGGCGGACTCTCAACCACTGAGCCACCAGGGAAGCCCTAGTAGAGGTTTTATTTGGAGAAAAGGAGTTTAAGTGTTGTGCTTCAAGTAACATTAGATTTGGCTGCAAGTGATAAAACTTGTTCCCCCGCCCATGCCACCCCCCCAAACAGTGGCTCATTCTGTGTTGGCCCACCTTCCTCAACACACTACTGATATCTCATTGACAATGTGGCTGCTCCAACTGCAGGCATCATATTCATGTTTCAGTAACAGAAAGGTGAAAAGGGTATGAAAAAAGCACACACTTCCCTTTATTCATGGTTTTTGGAAGTTTCTGAAAGTTGAATACCAGTTCTGCTTACCTACCATTGGCCATGCTTTGTTATGACTACATTAAGAGGTTGCAAGGGATCCTAGGAAACGTAGATTATATTTCAAAGTTAAGAATTCAAAGTTCTTTATAGAACAGGAGGAGACTGAACACTGCGGGGGAACCAGCAGTTTCTTCCACAGGGTCAAATAAAAATCAAATTGAGACTTAGGCAAGGAGAGACTTTACTCAGGACTACTGCAAGAAGAGTGAAAGGCACTATTTCAATGGGGGGATGGGCACTTGTTTATACGCTCCAACCATGAGCTCTGCAGGCATCTCAAAAGTTAACCACAAAAGGGCTTTTCTTTATTAGGGAGGAGTCAACAAAGCTAGAAAGAAGCAGGTGTAGGGAAGTGGGATGAAGGAGGATGGTGTGACCGGACAGCAGATCAGTGAATGTTTTACCCTGGGGTCAGCCTGTTCTCTGGAGTTTTATGCTGACTAGGGTTGAGGGCAGGCCAAAGTCCAACAGTCTGGGGGAAAGTTTGGTTTTCAAGCATTTTGTTCTGATTGATCAGTGGAGACAAAACAGTTCAGCTCATCATTTATGAGACAAAGAATAGGAGTTTGAGGTCTGTCTGGCCTTGCCATAGGCAACAAGGGAGCAGCCATGAGCCTTATCTAAGCCGTGTAGGGAAGGATGTTTCTTTATGTCAAGCCCTTTTCCAAAACACAAAAGGGTGGGGGGATTTCTCTATCCTTCCCTGTTTACCAAGATTATAGGCTTGGGTAAAATACACATTGTCACTGGAATGAGAATAAAGGTAGCTCTAAATTCTAAATTTATTGACTTAGAATAGGTTGGATAGTCACAATGGCAATGTACAGTAACTGAATATGTTAGTTAAACCCATCCTACTGAAGCCACTGTTTCAGTCAGTGCTTATGGGCTACACTGGTATGGATTGTACCCTGACGGGGGATGAATTTTTACTCATGAAGATGAGAGGCTGAACCTCAGACAAACTAGATTTTCAAAGGCAGAACTCGGGAATAAGTGGAAACTGTTTTCTCTCTTTTGACCCACTCTTTTGAGTCTGGACATTCAGTTTAGACTTTAACCTTCAGTAAAATTTAAAGATAGTTTCTGACTATGAAGACAGGTGGGGATTTAGGCCAAGTGTGCTTGAATGAGCTTATTTTGAAACTAAATGATCCAGTGACATATTGCTTTCTCCATGTGTGTGTGTGTGTGTATATATATATATATATATATATTTTTTTTTTTTTGGTTACTTCCAAACCTGGTAAAGCTTTTAAAATGTATAAATCATTTTTAACATTTAAGTTTTCACTGGTATAATAAAGAGGCTACCGTGGTGGCAATTGTAATAGTTTGGAAAGAATTTAGGCCATGATGTGAAGCTTCTCTTCTGAGCTGAAAGATACTTCTGCTTTGTCTTTATTGTTGATGTGATGGGTTACGGGTGAAGTGTCAGCTGCCTTTCTTGAGAATAATATTTTTTTATTCATGGAGTTTTAGCAAAAACATACTGAGTATATGCCTGGGCCCAATAAATATGTTTTTAACCAATTGAAAAATGAAACCAAAAAAAAACAAGGTAAAGGGAGTTCAAAATTACTAACATGATCTAGACTGAGAGACATAATTTAGTGTGAGTCAAATTAGGTTCGTTAATTCCTTACATGTTTGGAACACTATTCAGGGATTTGGATAGAGGAAGAGTAAGAAATGAAGCCAGCTATTCTCAGAAGGTTTAATAAATAAGATACACGTAATTAAAAAAATGTGTACCAATGGCTGTTGTTCACCATCTAACTTACTCTTGTATATAATATAACTAGAAGGGTCCTGCCTTTGTATCACATGGTCCCTATACTCTGTTGTAGTTACCCTGCTTTCTCATACAAAGTGACATGGTAGGATTATCTTGTACATTTTTTGACCTAGACCTCGGAATAAGCCATTTATCAAAGGAATCGTAGTTCTTTCTAGAAGGAAATTAAATTTAGAGACTACAACTGTATACTAGGGGTAGGCTTCATCTTATGACTTACTTTCTCCTAGTTCATATTAAGTATTTATGAATGAATGATTCTTATGGCTATTCTTATATTTTTCTTATACAGATTGCTTTTCTTTTAAATTACATAACCATTTGAACAAACAAAATAGTTGTCGTAATATGCCAGACACGTAGTCCAAGATTTAACAAATGTTAGTATTTGTCTTACTTGCTTTATATCCTATAGATAAAGATATATACAAAAGTAACTATCTAGAAGTTGACGTGAATCATATATAAAACAGTATGTGTGGATGTGTTTGATGTTTAAAATGTAGAGAAACAGCATGGTGAGGTATGCATATTTTCTCAACTTACTTTTTTAGTCAACTTGCTATTTTTGAGATTTGCCCATGTTAATATGAAAATGTATTTTGCTGTACAGTGTTACATTGAATGAATAAACAACAGGTTAACTGTCTATTCTCTGACTGAAAGAATATTAGGGTTGTAGCATTTTACTCTTATTTACAATTCTGCAACAAGACATTCTGTCTCATGTCCCCTTGTACTCATGTGCAAGAATTTCCTCTAGGGAAGTTATCTACAGGTAAAATTGCTGCCTTGGATAATATGTACATGTTTCATGTTACTAAGTATTAATGGAATTTCCTCTCCAAATTGGTTGCACAAACTTACACTCTTACCATTATCAGTGTTTCCAGCACCTCAAGTCCTTATTATTATTTGAAATTATAAGATATTAATATCTCTGGAGTAATAACTTTTTAGTTTGTATTTTCCTGATTACCAGTAAAATTCTTTTGCTTTTCAGAAGTCTGTTTGAGTTTCTTCATCATATTTATATTATTTGACCATTATAGGGCTAGTCAAGTTTTCTTTTTCATAAATCAATTTTGATAACTTATTTTGTCTAGAATGTTGTCTAATTAATCTAAATTTTTATAGTTATTTGCATAAGTTAGTTCCAACAGTTGTTTATTATTTTAAGTACAGTTTATTTTATGTATTTATGTTCTTCCTTTCACTGGACATTTATTTGGCCTTCTCTATTTTCTCTTTTCCCCCAGTTTTATTGAGATACAAGTAACATATGATTTTATGTAAGTTTAAAGTATACAAAGTGATGATTTGATACACACACACGCACACACACACACACACACATATATTGTAAAATGATTACCACAATAAGGTTCATTAGCACATCCATCACTTCACATAATTACTTTTTTTCTTTTTTTTTTTTTGGTGAGAATATTTAAGCTCTAATCTCTTAGTGACTTTCAGGTATATAATACAGTTGACCTTGAACAACACAGGTTTGAACTGTGCAAGTCCACGCATATATGGATTATTTTTCAATAAATATGTACTACACAGTACTACACGGTCCTCAGTTAGTTGAATCACAGATGCAGAACCTCAGACATGGAGGACCTACTATAAAGTGCTAATCAGATATTCTACTGCGTGGGGAGTCGGTGTCCCTAACCCCTGAGTTGTACAAGGGTCAACTGTAAAGTATTGTCAACTATAGTTGCCACGCTGTGTATTAGATCCTCAGAACATATTAATCTTCTAACTGGAAGTTTGTATCCTTGAACAATATCTCTGAATTTCCTCCACCCCCAGACCCTGGCAACTGCAATTCTACTCTGTTTCTATGAGTTTGGCTTTTTTTTCCATTCCAGGTGTGAGTGAGATCATACAGATAGTCTTTCTTTAACTTATTTCACTTAGCATAATACCCTCAGTGACCATCCATGTTGCTGCAAACGGCAGGATTTCCTTCTTTTTATGGCTGAATAATAGCCCCTTGTGTGTGTGTGTCTGTGTGTATGTATGCTACATTTTATTAATTTATTCATCCATCAGTGGATACTTAAGTTGTTTCCATGTTTTTGCTATTGTAAGGAATGTTGCAGTGAACATGGGGGTAAATATATCTCTTTGAGAGAGTAATTTAATTTCCTTTAGATATATACCCAGAAGTAAGATTGCTGGATCATGTGGTATTTCTATTTTTAACTTCTCAAGGAACCTCCATATTGTTTTCTATAGTGGCTGTACCAACAGTGCACAAGGACTCCCTTTTCTCCATATTCTCTCCAACACTTGTTATCTCCTGTCTTTATGATATTAGCCATTCTAACAGGTGTGAGGTGATACCTCAGTTTGGTTTGGATTTACATTTTCCAGAAGGTTAGTGATGCTGAGCATCTTTTCACGTACCTGTTGGCCATCTCTGTCTTCTTTGGAATCATGTCTATTCAGGTCCTCTGCCTGTTCTGTTTTGTTTTCTTTTGTTTGCTATTGAGTTGTTTGAGTTCTTTATATATTTTGGATATTAACTCCTTATCTGATTTACAGTTTGCAAGTATTTTCTCCTGTTCTGTAGGTTGCCACTTCATTTTGCTGATCCTTTCTTTCTATTGTAGTTTTTACTGTGATGTAATTTCACTTGATTTTTGCTGTTGTTGCTTGTGCTTTTGTGTCATATCAAAAAAACAAACTTTGCCAAAACCAATGTCAAGAACCTTTTCCCCTATGTTCTCTTCTAGGACTTTATGGTTTCAGGTTGGTCTTCTCTGTTTCCTTGATCAGTCTTACAAATATTTTTCATTGTTATTAGTCTTTATAAACAAACAGCTTTTGCTTTGTTTTCCTTATGTTCTTTGATTCAGTTTTTATAACAATTTGGTAACTATGTGTTAATGTCTCTATTAAAGATGAACACCCTGGAGATCAAAGAGTTGGAGTTTACAGACACACACACACACACCCACACACACACACACACACACAAAAAAAAAACAAAACAAACAAAAAACAGGAAAAGTGTTAAATCCTGACTTAAATCCAAGTACTATACTCTGACTCCAATCTTAGTTTTTTAACCTCATTACCAGTAGTCAGGAACTGACAATCTTGTTTATAAAGTTTATAGAAACGTAAGTTAATACATAGAAGAGAAATTCTGTACAGAACATACCCAGGCACATTTCCACTTTCCAGTATGTTGACAAATAGACTTCCTAAGGATCAACCAAAATATATTTTTCCATAGCAGTAGGCATAACTTTAGCTTCTGTTGAAAGGACCTGGGCGGTCATCTGTAGCATTCATTCCTCCAGATGGTCAGCACTATAAAAATTTGGGTGAAGATTAGGATATGCAGATGAGCTATACATGCTTCACAGCTTGACACTGCTGAAATGATTTTTTTTTTTACAGTGGCTGAAAACTCAGAGTCTTTCTTATTTTGAAACAGAGAGAGAAGCTATTGTTTACATATTAATTGTTTTAATTCCAGTATATAATCTTCTGTAATCCTAATCATCACATTGTGTAATGTTTAGAGGACAATTGTCTTAAGCTTTTTTTGTAAATTGGAATATAGAGTAAAAGTAGTCTCCCTCATCAAACTGGCCTGACTATTTTCTGTAACACTATAGGTAAGCATACTTTTCGATATAACACAGAAAAAGCAAACTTCCTTGAAAAATTCATCAAAGCTATACCACTACTTTGCTATCTAGATAATTTTTCTATTTTAATTATAATATGATGGGATTCTAATTTGTATGAATAAAATATTTGCTAAGCTTCTCTCTATGTATATTTGGTAGCTTGAAATATTGTGATGTTTCAAAAATATCTAAAATTGTTTAAAAGTAATTTACAGGGAAAAATGTTAACTCATTTCATTCCATGGTTCAAATGCCACATTTGTTGGGAATAAAATTAATTAAAGCTGCAATATTTTAAGTTCAATCATTGTCCATATTTATGTTCTTAAATTTGAATTTAGAAATGTCAGGTAAAGGCTTCCCTGGTGGCACAGTGGTTAAGAATCCGCCTGCCAATACAGGGGACACAGGTTCATGCCCTGGTCCGGGAAGATCCCACATGCTGCGGAGCAACTAAACCCTTGCACCACAGCTACTGAGCCTGAAAGCCACAACTACTGAGCCCACGTGCTGCAACTACTGCAGCCCACGTGCCTAGAGCCAGTGCTCCGCAACAAGAGAAGCCACCACAATGAGAAGCGCACACACTGCAACGAAGAGCAGCCCCCACTCACCGAAACTAGAGAAAGCCTGCACACAGCAATGAAGACCCAACACAGCCAAAAATAAATAAATAAAATAAATTTATTAAAAAAACATGCCAGGTAAAATATGTACTATATGTGTCTGACTCTGAAAAGAATCCCCACCTATTTAAATTAGAAACATTAAGAAGAAAAAGAAAAAGAATGTAAAAGAATAAAATTAGAACATTCTCTAAGACCATATACAAAAATAAACTAAAAATGGATTAAAGACCTAAATGTAAGGTCAGATACTATAAAACTCCTAGAGGAAAACATAGGCAGAACACTCTTCAACATAAATTGCAGCAATATTTTTTTGGATCTGTCTCCTAAAGTAAAGGAAATAAAAGCAAAAATAAACAAATTTTTTTTTTGTTTAAACTTAAAAGCTTTTGCACAGCAAAGGAAACCATTGACAAAATGAAAAGACAGCTCACTGAATGGGAGAAAGTATTTGCAAACGATATGGCCGATAAGGGATTAATATCCAACATATTTAAACAGCTCTTACAACTCAACATCAAAAAGACAAACAACCTGATCTAAAAATGGGCAGAACTGCATAAACATTTTTCCAAAGAGGAAATGCAGATGGTCAACAGGCATGTGAAAAGATGCTCAACATTGCTAATCATCAGGAAAATGCAAATCAAAACCACAATGAGATATCACCTCACACCTGTCAGAATGGCTATCATCAAGAAGAACACAAATAACAAATGTTTGTGAGGATGTGGAGAAAAGGGAACCCTCTTGCACTGTTGGTGAGAATGTAAATTGGTGCAGCCATTGTGGAAAACAGTATGGAGGTTTCTCAAAAAACTAAAAGTAGAACTACCATATGACCCAGCAATTCCACTCCTGGGTATATATATCCAAAAACAACAAAAACACTAATTGGAAAAGATACATGCACCCCAGTGTTCACAGCAGCATCATTTACAATTGTCAGGATATGGAAGCAACCTAAGTGTCCATCAATAGACGAATGGATAAAGAAGCTGTGGAATACATATATGCAATGGAATACTCATCAGTCATAAAACAAGGACAAAATTTTGCATTTGCAAAAACACAGATGGACTTGGAGGGCATTATGCTAAGTGAAATAAGTCAGAGAAAGACAAATACTGTAAGATATCACTTTTATGTGGAGTCTAAAAAATACAACAAACTAGTGAATATAACAAAAAAGAAGCAGACTCACAGATATAGAGAACAAACTAGAGGTTACAAGTGTGGGTGGGGAAGGGTAATATAGGGGTGTGGGAGTGAGAATTCAGGGAAAAAAAGCAGATGAAAAGAGACTTGTTTGAAGTCATAAAGTCAATTCATAATAAAATATATTATAGAAAGGCCAGAAATGGAGAATACATTATTTTTTGAGTTGTACAATATAAGAATGATAATGTATCTTTTGTAAATACCATGCAATAACAAAGACCTGTTTGAAAATATAGAGTGAAATAAAAATATTTAACATCTATTCTTATTCACAATTTTGAATACGTATTATGGGAGTTCACCATACCATTCTCAAAAAGTAAAAGCTGGTGCTCTTTCAGTACCATGGGGGTAAGAGAGTAGGAGATATTCCTTTTCACTGTCAAGACCCAGTGGGAAGAATGACAGAGAATGCCTTCTAGAACTGGAGCAGTAGTGGACGGAGATATACTTTTTTCCTTCCCTGACAAAATGTGATACATTTGCACATAAAAATGATGGTAAAGAATAATATTTATAGTAGTATAGTTAAACTATATAAATTTATCTAAGGCATCCTGAAAACCTAACAATTATTTCATAACAATTCTTAGATGGTAAACTATACCTTAAGTTACAATCAGCTAACCAACAAATAAACTTTAGGGGTATAAAGCGTAGTCATTCATAAATTTATCAGACCTATTCAGTCTATTATTTTCACCTTTATCAATTTTGGAACTCATACCATATTTCATCAAATCTAAGATGTCTTCTATTATAAGAAATATTATTTTACATTTCCCTATGAAGAAAAAAAATCCAATTAAGTGACCCTCTATTAATTCTAAACTCAATCCTGATTTCAGGGCTAATAAAATGTGAAAAAGCACATCTTAGAATTGAAGAAATGTGACATTTTCTTAATATGCTTCCTCTTGTGTCTAAGCTTCCACATTTCAGCCTCATCATTTTAAAGTTCTATATTCCATTATCAAATTTGTCATTTTGTTGTGATATTAGTTTGTTTCTTTTGTGGTTCAGTATCATATAAAATCTACAGATAGCCTATGGGGTTCCATTTTGCTTTTTCATGTCACTTGTTATTTTGTAAAATGAAAAAGAAAATATTTTATTTTATTGCAGTGGCCCTTTAATGAAAATTAAGGACATCTCTTTCTGAGTTATTACATAGAAAAGCTTCAGTTTTTTTCACCCATTTTTTTAAAAAAACTTTGGCTATGAACCAATTTATTTTGTAGTAGTTTAAGAATGAAGGCATGTCTGTGGCACTGGACATGATATGAGTGTGCTGTTTGGTTAAAGATTTAAATATTATTTTAAATTAATGTATCACATTGTATCTCCCTTTATATAATTATAATTACAAAGTCCTTGTAATATTGCTAATTTTTTAGCTTTAGACTTTTTCTTATCTCACCTTAATACGTTAAGATAGATACATAGATAATAGAAAAATAGGTACAGAATGAAAACAAATAAAAATTTAGTAACTGTGGTTGATGTACCACCCAGATCATTTTCAGGAATGAAAGTTACTCCTCTAACTCCTGGAAATGCTGTGAAAAGAAAAACAAAACAAAACAACAACAACAAAAACCCTGCCTTTCTCAAGGTCATATATCTTTCTAAGGAAGTCTGCATCCAATGACTGATCATCACAGGGCATATAAAGGCCTGGTGCCCTTGACCCAAATGGGAATAACTATGAAGGCCTGTCATATCTTCAGAGTACCCCATAGAGTTGGCTGAAGTCTTTCTTTGGACTGTATCACTGCTCAGATTCTCCCTCTGCTCAGTCCTGCCTCCTACCCCTAAGTGTTTAATTCCAGGATCATCCCCTAATAAATGTCCTGCTTTCAAGTCTCCATCTAGAAGTCTGCTCCTTGGGAAACCTAGCCTGGACAGCAAGCTGACCAAAATTTACAAATGAAGTACATAAATGTTTTCTCTTCACCAAGGACTACAAAATACAAGGTGAATATATTTTGATTATTGTCTGTATGTGGAGGAAGAATTTAGGCATATTCCTCCACCAATTATTTAACGATATTTGAATAAGAGTGCACTGGCGAGTCATGCTGTTAGCAATAACAATATTGCTATTAATTAGCAATGATGAAAGGGAATTATCTTTTCCATAAACTAAGGGACAGATTCATGCATTTGAGAACAAGATGGATAAAGGAGTGTGAAGTGGAAAACACCAAGTGAAGACTCTCGGACCCAGAGGGCCCAAATCCGGGGCCTTTAGAGACTAAATTAAACCCATTATTTTTTCTTAGTTTTTATTCTGTGGGAAGGATTGTATGCAAAATAAATTTGGTTTTATTTCTGTAGCATTTTGTTTGTGAAATTGTTTTCCCAAGTGATTGATGCTGGTCTGTGTGCAAATAAACTTTATTTGTAAATTGCATATTATATCATTTTTAAACACTATTTTATTAGCATAAATATTTTAAGAGCTGTATGCTGGCATGAGAAACTGTTTCTTATTTAATCGTCCATGTTTTGGTCACTCTTCTAGGTATTGGAAATTAAATATGATTAAGACTGCTCTGGTTCCCAAATATCCTGGTGTGGAGACAATTTATTCTACTTACAATGCAATATGTTAAAGGTATATTTGAGGGATATGCAAAAAAAAAAAGAAATACAGTGTGATTCCAAAAGATATAATAAACTCAGACTGGCATGTTGGGGTGTCTTACAATATAAAGGGATTGTGTTAGAGCTGGATTCTAGGAAAGAAATAGAAATTTGCTGTATAAGGACAGAAGGAAGTCTATTTCAATGCTAAGTAACTGAGGTTAATGAAAGCAGAATATATTCATATAAAAAAGGAGTTTTCTCTAAATGTTCTTGGAAGGAACTGACAAGAATATAAGACAGGCTGAGGAGTTTGGACTTTATTCTAAAATACACAGGAGCCATCAAAAGTTTTGTAAACAAGAAAGCATGATGTTTAAATTTATTTCAGAAAGCTTGTAGCACAGAGGAGGATTGGGAGAGTCAATTAAGGGCTGAAGACATTGATGTCAAGGAGAACCTTTAAAACACTGGTTGTAGAGAGATTAGAGTTTCTAACTAGGGAAGTGATTGTGAAAATAAGAAAAAACCTTTGGGAAAGATATTTCAGTGGTAGATTCAAAAGGAATAGGAGACTAATCAGACATAGTACAAAAGTGGTATGAGAGAGAGAGGAGAATCAAGAGGGCAGTAAGGTTTTGTCTTGAGTTGAGGAAGAAGAAGAATACTTTATCAGGAATCAGGCGGCATGTGTGTACAACATTCTCTAATGGAGATGTGGAGAAGTAGGCCAAAACAACAGCTAATGCAGTTTCTTTGTTTGTTTGTTTTGCCTGGACTACATTCATTTATAGTCTTAGATTATTGACAGCTAAAATATGATTGCTGAAAGGAAAGTATATTATGTACTGAGTTAATTTGGACTAGCTGTTTCCAGTGGTATTGACATTAAAACTACTATGTTGTTGGATTGGAATATATATACAAGGACAGGTGTATCTATTTTTGATAGAAACTTTAGAAGAAAAGTTGTAGCATCATAAGGGAGTACTCCTTCTCTCTTATCCAAGAACTTTGAAGTTCTGGATCTCTCTAGTTGTTAACAAAAACAATGTTCTACTTACTGTTGTGAGGCTACATAAATGAAATGTCAAACAGTAATTAGTTGGGTTTTGAAGTTCTGGTTCTTAGAAGTTGCCTGGGTGTACAAGTTTATATAAAATGAAAGGAAGCATTTCACAAGTTGGAGGTGTCATAAACTTTTACACTGTAGATCTTCATTGTAAGGAAATATAACTTGCTTTTTGAGAGATCTTAATTTTTATGATTGCTTAATATCCTTAGTACATAGCAAATAATAAAGTTAAGCAATTAAAAGTTTAGTTGGATGGGTCCTTGATTTTATAGTGAAGTCAGGGGTTACTAATACTAGTGTTCATGTACATAGCATTAGTCTGAGCTTTTATGTTGTATTGCCGTAGAACTTAATATAAAATACTCATATTTTATTATTTTTCTCTAAATATTTAGATGTTTTTATTACTTCATAAATGCAACTCTCTTTTTTTATTATGTCCAAAACTGCCAATAAACAAAGCAATAAAATTGAAACATAGGAAATTACAATATTAAACATGAAAACTTTCTTGAACAAGTTACCACTGATATCTAATATTGACATAACTTCAAATGAGAATCCTATGTTTCTTTTGGGAAAAGAGAGAACAAGTAAAAGAAACAGCCATTAGGAGAGAAATTTCAATTTTGCAAGTGCAAGAAAGAAGCGTTAAGCTGTAATTTAAAAAGTTATTGGTGACCTCTGGAAAGCTTGAAGCAAATTTAATTAATGCAACCTATCTACTTTTCTTTGTACACTATAAAAAAATTAGTAATCTGAGAATCAACTTTTCAAAGTTTATGGAATTTTGCAACATATATTTTAAAAGCTAAATAAATTTTAATATTCCATGGAATTAAAATAATCTTAAAATTATCCTGGGCTATAGATTATGATCTAAATAAATCATCACATTACTAACAGGAGTCATATGTAGCCATATGAAAAATTAATACAATCTATTTTAATAGAACAAAAAATAAAGATATATTAGATATTATCTTCTGAGTTTTGATATGCCATAAAGAAAGAATTACATCAAGAGACTGCCAAGTAATATATCATGCAGTTCTGAAAGGACTATATCATTGGCGTGCCACAGGTATTCTAGTAAGTAGGATCAGTGGAGTATTCAATGTCCTTTCTAGAGCAGTTTCAGTGTTCACACAATAGAACTCAATTATAGATACAAAACAAATTCATTTAAAAGGAGATCATTCTTTTTGTACTAAAGAGTGTTATGTCAGTAGGAAGTACTTGGAAGGAGTATTGAATAAAGAGAGAAAGGAAAAGAAGACAGAAAGATAGTGTGTGTGGCAGGGTAGAGGTGGAGAGAGGAGGGTATTCATCTGGCAGGTAATAGAAGTAGACTTCTGACATGGATACACAATATGTTATAAATTATCTTAAGATACTTTCTTATAACAAACATGAATAGTTTAGACATTTACATTGATTCAAAAGATATATAATAAAAGGAAATTATTTTAGCATATTTATTTAGTTGTTAATTGAAATCCAAAGATTCCTTTATTAGCCAAGATATTAATCATAAAACATGATGGTTTATCTAAGGAAAAGAATAATTTTTCTAGGTTTTAGTTCACTAATTAATATTACTAATTTAATATATCTTTAGATTTTCTTCCTATTAAGTTTGTATAATATTGACAATAAACATGTTATGTTAAATTTAATTAAGTATTTTGATACCAATATATGCTTGTATCTAACAGATTCCTCAAAGATAATACCAAGCTGGTATTTGGAGACAGGGAGTCATTTAATAAAATTATTGTGTAATTGCTAATGATAATTGTCAATAGTTATTAACTCAGATAAAATATTTTCAGTCTGCTTACACAGGTACTCTTCTTTTAAAATAGCTTCTGATTATATAAAGTGGTATTTACTTCAGGAAGTTGTGGTGTCTTATGCAACCTCTTTAAAGCATTAAAGTAGAAGTGCACATGCTAAAATTCATGAACTATCCATTTCTTCATTCTCTTACCCATCCATGTATCCATCGACATGATACAGTGTACTGAACAATAGTCAATGAAGGACTAATTGTATTTTGTGAGATTATTAAAAAGAGATGATCCTTTCTTGTAGTAGTTTTACTGAGCAGTATGGTGCTAAAGAAAAAATTGTCCGTAAACATTTCACAGCTTAATGCTAAAGCCTACGCATAAGATATAAAGGAACAATACTTTGTTACCTTACAGCTGGAAAGTGTCCATCAAATATTTTATAATGAATACAGTCTTCAGTAACAATGGGCATTATACCCAGTTCAACCAAATTTAAAAATAGATATCAGCCATTTATTCCCATGCCTTAAGTAGGATAAATCTGTTAGACACTGTAATTCAAATACTATATTCTAAGATCAGTTAGGTTTTTTCTTTCCCAGAATGTCATGTCTATTCAAATCCACAAAGCTGATATTATTATGCATCACTGACTGTGTTTCTTGTTGGAGTGGGCAACAAAATTGACAAACTAGAGCATAGATTAGGAAAATCACTCAGTGTAAAGCTATAGTTCAAGCAGGATTTGGAGCAAGTAAATTGTAAATTTTAGTACCTTATCTTCAAAATTTTATAAATTGAATAAGTTGTACTTCTTAAAATTAGAGTAGACATTTAGTCAGTTTTTTCCTGTAGTAAGAAATGGTTATGGTGTTAAAATATTCATTTTATCTTCTGTTTGGAGCTTGAGGTATGATGATGAATCTCATCTTTACATAAAATCAAAGTGCATTTCACACAGTGAACTTTTTACAAACCAGTTTGTGCAGAACAGTCATTAAGAGTAATGGAAATTGAACATATACAGACACTGTTACAGCACAACAAAATTTAAACCTCTAATGTACAGGATATTACCAAGCATGAAAGATTCATGAGTTAAGTTGGGATCTTAAAATTAGAAGGTATATAATTTGGTTTACAAATCAAGTTGATCCTTCCCATGTTTGCAGAACTTGCTAATTTGTCACCAAATGTTGCTACAACTAGAAAGATAGTTCTTCACTGCTTTAACCAGGTGCAGTACATCTAGCATGAAATAAATGTAGGGTAAATGAATGCGTGTGTGATCATATAGGGAATTTATGGAAAATTTTCCAATGGGTGTCGAGGGCCTAAAATGTATTCTCTCCTGCTCTGGAAATGTTTCACTAGCATTCTATCTTGTTTTAAAATTATTTTTCAGACCTTCTCTCCCACACTATTCTTTAGTTACCAAATTTTTACTAGAGTTTGGTGAAAGTCTTAGTCAGCTAGGGCTCCCATAACAAAGACTGGGTATTTAAATGACAGAAACATATATTCTCCCAGTTCCGGCAACTGGAAGTCCAAGATCAAGGTGCCAGCAGGAATCGTTTCTCCTGAGGCCTCTTCTCAGCTTACAGACAGACATCATCTCAGTGTGTCCTCACATGCCTTTCTTTTGTGTATGCACATCCCTGATGTCTCTCTCTCTCTCTTCTTATAAGGCCACCAGTCCTATTGGATTAGGGTCCCCACCTATAAAACCTCATTTAACCTTAATTACCTACTTAAAGTCCCTGTCTCCAAATATGGTCACATTGGGGATTAGGACTTCAACATACAAATTTTGAAGTGAGAAAACTTGATCCATACATTTAATCATTATTTGTTCTTTCTCTTGTTACACTAAAAGTTAAGATTTGATCTCATTTGCAAGCCTCTATGGGTATTGGACTAATTTCATATATTTAGACCTCACTTTACACAATTATTTTGCTGGTGGAAAATGTTTAAATTGAAATGAATGTTAATGAGAAGCAGTTTAGTAATTGAGTTTAGTAGTTGATCCCTTGGATCTAGGCCAGGCTGCCTGGATTTGGATCCCATCCCTACCACTCATTGTCTGAGAGGCCTTGAGAAAAGTTACTCCCTGTACCTAAGTCTTCTTATTTGTGAAGTTGGTATAAGTAATGCTTTGAAAGCGATTCACAAAGTATTATAAAAACTTGTGGCAAATAGTAAATGCCTTATAAACATTAGCTATGTTTATTATTAAGGATATTTTTCTACATATTCTAACACTTAAAGGAATACTTTTATTTTAAGTGAAGGAGAATTTTTTAAAAAAATGTTTCCAATTGCAAATTAGTGAAATGTGTGGACTCTGGTGTCAGGCTTCCTTGGTTTGTATCCCGGTTCTACCATTTTTCAGCTTGGTGTCATTTGGGAAGTCACTTAACCTCTCTAAGCCTAATTTTGCTTATGGGCAAAATGACAGAAATAGCACTTTATGGGGGTGCTGTGAATATTACATGCAGTAATTTAGATAAAACAGAGCATTGCCAGGCACAAAATGAGAATTATTTCTCATGATTTTTCACTTATATAAATATTAAGATGAACATCCCTTGATTTAACCGTTTACTAAAAGTGTGCTTCATGCTCTGTTTTATTTATTTATTTATTATTTTATTTTATTTTTTTGCGGTATGCGGGCCTCTCACTGTTGTGGCCTCTCCCGTTTGGAGCACAGGCTCCAGACCTGCAGGCTCAGTGGCCATGGCTTACAGGCCCAGCCGCTCCACAGCATGTGGGATCTTCCCGGACCGGGGCATGAACCCATGTCCCCTTGCATCGGCGGGCAGACTCTCAACCACTGCGCCACCAGGGAAACCCTCTGTTTTATTTTTTAATTCAGCCAATTCTGAACCATAATCAGAGTCTTCCTAACTTCCATTACTGCAATTCAAGGTTTTTCTTCTACTTTGGGGGACAGTTCTGAGCAGGAAAATGGAGGAGGAGACTCCCAAAGCAGTCTCTGCAGATTGATTTTGTTTGTCTGAAGTTTGGGTACATGATGAGCAGTGCCAGTGTGTCATGTCAAAATCTGTGGGAAAGAAATGTTTAGGTAAGCCACCTTATTCTGATGAAACAAATCCAAGTCACCCAATTTATGGCCACTCACTAAATTATGGGTGCGGTAGAGGAATGATCTCCAAGAAAATATAAAATTTTAAGGAGGAACTGGGTGGTTTAACTGGGTCGACAGGCTTAGTAGAGCCCTTACAACTTTGCCCTGTCTTTGACCCAGAAGTTACACGTCTTATAATTTATCCTTAGAAAGTAATAGAACAAGTGCACAAAATGTAAGTATGAAGTCCCATAAAAAAAGTGAAAAAATAATTGGCAGCCTCGTATGATTATACTTATTTGTATGCTTGTTTTCACTGTGTATGATGTGAAAAAATATATACTACATATGTATATATGTACACCTATATCTTAGGATGCTTAGAATTTCTTTTCCTCACGATGTTTGATATTTGATCTACAGTTATATACACAGTCTAATAATAATAACCATAATAATGATAAATAGGACCTGAAGTTAATGATAATGTAAAATTCAGATGCTGCAAGTAAATGTCATGACCCTAGACTGAGTGATGTGCACTTTCTGTTTCTTAGTTTGCTCATTTATTGAAAGGAAACAAGAAAAGAGACCTTCTCTATCTTGTAAGATTATTGTAGGAATAATACAGGATGAAAAATATAAAAATACCTTGCAGGGTCAAAAGAACAATTAGGGTTAGTGACAATAATAAAAGTCATAATGATGATTCTCATCCCAGATGATTAAGGAATACAGTGTACATTTTGCTTTTTTTGTAAAGCATATTCTTTAGAAACACAGTTCCCAGTAAAAG
Source organism: Leucopleurus acutus (assembly GCF_964270905.1). Classification (NCBI taxonomy): domain Eukaryota; kingdom Metazoa; phylum Chordata; class Mammalia; order Artiodactyla; family Delphinidae; genus Leucopleurus; species Leucopleurus acutus. Next base: position 131,275,371 of record NC_139143.1, read on the forward strand.
CCCATTCTAGGCAGAAATTTAAACTAAATACATCATAAACTGACAGGAATGACTGTATTTGGGCACTGCTAATGAAAGAATGGGGCCAGCATAATGGAAACTGTGGTGCTCAGGGCCACCGTGCTCTGGTTTGATTCCAGCTGACCGAGCCACAGGAGCTTTTGCACAGACACTATCAACATATTGCTTGTTCAGTCAGAGTTTATCTTACTTCAGTTATTGGGGCACTAACAAAGCTGCATAGGTAAAGGAGCCTCAGCTACTCTACATGGCTGGAGAGAGGATTAGAGGGTTTCTTTCCTTTAGGTAACTGTGTCTGGTTTCTGTTTTTGGAGGACTTATTTTTAATAACTGAAGAGAAAAAGGCAAAGTGAAAATGTTCTTTCTGAGAGACTGGAAAGGCAATACAAGTTGTGCTAAAGGCCTCTTCTTTCTTCAAAATAAATGACACAGACTTAATTACCCATCATTTGTCTGTGGCCGACTTAAGCCTTGTCCTCCTGGATAGCACAATTTTGAGTAAAACAAATGCAAGAAAGAAGGAATTTTTTCTTTTTACTTTTAGATATTTCTTTTTGCCCCAATATAGGAAAATTTATAAATGCACCTTTTGAATTGTTCTTTAAGCTGAAATTCAGGCTGTAAAGCCATCTTATCACTGGGCATTATTTTACAGGATGGTAGCTGTCAAAAACTACATTAAACCTAACACATGGCAGAATGAATCTTGGAGGGAGATTCTGTGGTTATAAGTCTTAGGAGAAGGATGTGGCCAAGTGTAATCAACACTGAAATCTTGGCTTTGTAGCTGGTTACTGCACTGAGGGCTAACAGTCACATTTCAGATGTGCACATATGTACATGGTGGGCTACCCCCTGGATGCTAATTTTAGGATGGCATGTCATATGGTTTTATGAGCTGCTGAAATATTTCATCTACATTTTTAAGTCTACATAGTTACATTTATAATAGAAACCACACCCTAGATTCATAGTCTGCTAGAAATAAAAGTAATTTTAGAATATGTGAGACTCAGGTTTGGATTCAGCCTCTGTCATTTACCAAATATGACCTAAAACAAGTCAATATATATATATGAAACACAGTGCCTATGAGCCAAGGAAATAATAGATTACTCAGGGAGAATATTTAGCTTAAAAACTTATAAATTTATCATATAAAATGTTTCTTTTAATGATCCAGATTCATGAATAATTTGGAACTCAATAGAGCTTATTTGTTTCAGAATAAATACTGCATCCTGGTCTACTAAAGATTTCCAAAATAAATGTATCTTTAAAACTGCAACATATAGGAAGAGCTTCCTTCTATGCCTTTCTTCTCACTTTTTAGTGTCATTGATTTTGTTTCACTCAGCTTATGTACTAATGTGTGTCCTTCTGAATAAAGAAAGAATAGAGTTGGAGATAAATTCTCTCTGAAAATGGCCACCCTTTTAAAATTGGTTAATAAGACTGCTGGGCAGACCCTGGTTTCCTCTTCAATGCCAGCTATCTTGGGAAAACATACCCACTTGAGGTCTGACAGGCAGAGACCACCACGGGCAGCTCAGTTGACAAACTGGCTCCTGCCCCAGATATTTGGAGGAGCACTTAGTCCGCATTTACCTTACATCAGAAAGCTATTTGCCACCATGAAAAAAATTAAATGATAGCTCAGGCTTCTGAACTTAAATACAAAAAATACAAAATAATATCTAAGACACCAGGTGTGAGTTTAGGGAACCAACTCTACCGTAGGGATTGGCTCCAGTCAGGGGGCCAGGGCACACCCCTGAGGGCACAGCCAACAAGGCGTTACTGCAGAGACACCACAGGCCTCCCCCAAACCCAGAGGCTTGGTGTAGACACCAGGCACTGTGCAAGGTTGAGGGTACAGGACCACATAGTCCTAGCGCCATGGGACTCACCTGTCACTGGACTCGAGTCCTTTCAGGAGCTTTCTCTGTCTTTCCATGTTTTTAAGGCAACATCGCTGTCACTTTGTTTTGTCTACAAATATATTGAAAATCTGTCAAGAATACTATTTTGTTATTACTCTTTGTGAATTTTCTTGTCTATGTTGCCTGCTTGTTCTTTCAGATAAAATGATAAGTAAAATAACAATTATGGTAATAAAACAGTTTTTTGAAAAAACAGAACAAAACAAAACAAAAAGAAAGCTATTTGCCAGCACTGAGACACATGCAGAGCTCTCCTTCTCTGACAATGACAACAAAAGACTATAAGATGCTGCACATGTCTGCGGGGAGTTCATCAGTCTAGTCACTAGGCAAAATGTGTGTGTCCCCAAAGTCCTTTGTAACCACTTTATTTCATGCTCTGTTTATATTTATTGAACTATTCTTCATCTTCACACTATTCTAGAAGCTAGGCATTTAAAGATGAATAAGGAGAGTTTTTTTCCTCTCAGAAGAGGGAGAAATATAAATGCATGTAGGACAAGTTAAAGTACCTAATAAATACTAATATTGAACGTGGTCAGTGCCGTCACAGAAATACATATTAAATAGTATGGTATCACAGAATAGGGAGTGATTAATTCTGCCTGAAGGATTCTGGAAGTCTTCAAAGAATGGGTAATATTGGAGCTTGGTTTGACAATTGAATACAGCGAATTGGAAACTGAGAAACATTCTGTAGGCAGAGGAAACAAAATAAACTAAGGCTGAGAGAAAGGTAAATTTGTAATTCTTAAGAATACACTTATATGCAAACAGTAAGTACATTTGGTTTACAGTTGTGGTTCAAGAAGTTAAAGTTGGGACCCACTTAGGAAAGATCTTGAATGACATGCTGTGTAGCTTGGACTTTATTTCTGAAACAATGGTACGCTAGCTGTTTGAAAACTGTCATTAGCGAAAGGCAAGGATGACATCTTGTTGCAGAAAATTATCTCCAGTAGCAAAGTGGGAAATAGCCTGAGGTTAGGGATTTAGCTAAGTGTAGACTGCAGGCAAGGAGTCCATTGTAAGAATAGTGAAATAATCTGAGAAAGGAACACAATAGGATAGACATTGTCACAATTCAGTGGCAGAGTCATGTAGCTCTTCCTTATAGAATGTGATTTTATTGACTGTAGAACATTAAGAATCTCCATGAGTTGAGAAAATTTAGACCAATAAGACAAATAAGTTTAGATAACTTACTTGGATGAGGCTGAAATTTCTCTGAACTTTTTATGAAAATTATGTTTGTAAGAGTTATTCTTCCATCTTGTTCTAGGCATATATTGGTGAGTGAGTAAAAGTCTGCTCATTCAATCATGTATTCAGTCTTCATTTAATAAATCTTTATGGATTGTCTTCATTTTCATGTGTTAGATACCATGCTAAGTGTAGGGTACTGAATTAGGCACAACCTCTGTCTATGGGCATCTCCCTGTGAAGTAACTGAAAAAAAAAATGACGCTATTTGTCAGAAGATATTATAATGATTCTATGTTTCAAAATTCTATGTGTGGTATTTCTGGAAAAATTTGCATTAACTATACAAAATAAATCCATTTTAAATGTAATTTCAGGGCACAATTTCTCAATTACATCTTGAGGAAGTAATTGCACACTGCTGGTAACAAAACAGATGACATTGTGCTAGACCAACAATACAGTGAGAGATTAATCAGGTTAGTGTATTTGCATATTTTAGATAATTTTGGACCACAGAAAACAACTTTTACCTCTTTAGTTCAGTGTGGAAATGGAGGATGTTGATTTTCTTTTCCTTTTCTTTCTTTATTCTTTTTTATCTGACATAAATCCTTCTAACAAGATAAAACTAGAGTGCCCACAATAGTTATCAGACATTTCATTGGAGGTATGGAGTAGCTATGTCATAGATTCTAGCCCAGAGTGAGGAAATCCACAAGTGACCATTTATTTCCCATTTTGAGACAGGGTGAATTTACCCAACCAAAACCTTTGCTCAGCAGAAAATATAGTTTGGGTGTAGGTGAGCATTTGAGAATGTGCTACAGAAAATGTTAAGGTAAGTTGAAACAGTTTTGTTGCTGAAAAGGAAACAAATCACCTTTAAAGGACTATTTATCCATAAAGTAAATCAATTTTTCAAATTCAGTCTTGTCAAAATGGCCCTGCTTAATGGCCAGGAGTCTGGAGTTTACAGAATGGAACCTAATGGATGACACTAATGTATCCATCTTATTTAATTACATGGAAACTTTTGGAACTTGTATTATGTTTATTGTTGATGTCCATCTCCTGCTGAGTGCTGCTGCAATTGAACCGTTGCAGAATTTTATTTATTCTCAATTTTAAAAGAGTGTTCTGCAATCTGGGAGCTTATTGTATTAACTCCTCCTCTAAACAAGGGCAGAGATGCAAATAAAGAGGTTATTAAAATCGGCTGTAAAAGACATAGATCTTTCATTAAAAGTTTCTAGACAAGCAGACACACATAAGCTTAACTCAAGGAGATTAACATGGTTAGGTTAGAGGCTAATTGTGTTTTGCATCTGAAATATAATAAACGTCTGTACCCTTCTGGGGGAAATACAGCTAAGGTTCATCAATTTTTACCATCTTTAATTCTGCAAACCCTAGAAAACTATTTCAGAGCAATAGTACAGCTAGTTAAAATGATAAATCTCTAATTAAACAAGGAGCTATCTTCTTAAATGAATAATCTGTATCTAGATCTCAGTGTGTCTCTGCGTATTTGTCTGTGTGGGGGAGAAAAATCAAAGTAGATTCATAATTTTCAAGGTAGAGAGCTTGAGTTATTTTGGAAATGCTATTGACATGAGTGTAAATTATTAATATTGTAATTTCCTAAAAGCAATTTTTGTCACTTCATGAATATGAACTTTATGAATATTTTATTATAATTTTTCCAACCAATTACTTTGTCAGAGGACTGCAAGATGGATCCTTTAAAGCTTGAGTTTCTGTCTAAATCATGTTGAAGCCTGAAATGCTTCAGGCCCTGTCATGGAAGGGACACTGGTGTTATGTGTGAAACAAAGATTGCAAGTCAAGCAGGAATGTTTTCTTTGTTTTCCAGATGTGATTTTTGCTATTTGTTTTATGTTTGTAAAATATCCATTAGTAAAAATATGATTAAGATTTAACATGCATGCATACAAATTTATTGGAAGTACTTGATTTCACAATTATTAAAACACGTTTGTTGAATGAATATTCATGGATAGTTCAATCTGCAATAGACTAAAGCTGAAAATTTAAAAGGGAGGAAATTACTCTGTTCCACTTTGTTGCTTGTATATATTATTACTCAAACTATATATTAAAAATTGTGTATGACTATCAGAAAAAATTGTTGGCAAAATTGTCCATGTGCTTATAATTATATATTGGATAAAGTCAACAATACTAAAAAAGGAATAATTTTAAACTTAAAACAGTTACTATTTCTAAAGTGGAATGAGTAAATCAGATTTCATTTGAAAGAGTGTCTGGATCTGATAAGCAACAACTGGGCCAGTTGAAGCCAAAAACACTTTTACCCCCCTGCCTCCCAAAGAATGAATGGCCTGTGAGTCTACAGGAGAAGGGGTCTAAAACAAGATGGAGGGTCTTCAGTGTTAGTGGTGATTAGACCATTTTTTGTGAACTTACATTATGGATAGAATTTAGTGACTTTAGATGCACAGAATCCTTACCCCCAGGCTTAAAACTAGAAAATCAAGGACTCTAATAAAGCAGCCTCAAGTTGTATCTAGATGCTAGCCTCTCTGCAGCTGCTTTGTTGATACCTTGTCACATTAAATTCACTAGAAGTTTGAAGTAAGAGAAAAGCAACAAGAAAAAATGGGGGAAAAAATTCAATGTGTTCAGTAGGTCTGGGGACCAATCTGAAAGACAAGTTTCTAGTTGTATTTCCAATGTGCCTTTTTCATTTTGTGATGTTGTAAAAGTAAAGTCTTCATTAGATACCTCTGGTGTTTACAATCCCCACAACAGAAATAAAAAGGAAATGAGATGTTCCATTTTTAATATTCCACATACAATCATTTTAGAGCATGGAGGTTAATTCCCCCCACAGAAGTGCATTAAAGAAATCAAAGGAAACAATTTGACATTTTAATTCTTTTCATGCATTTCAAGGAGAGGAATTAGGCACCAAAACACAAAACAGTTATATGTGTAATTTAAAATACATATAGATTTTTTCCAGGGCAATAGATAGGCAATGGCACTACAGTGTAAAGCTTACCTTGCATAAATGAAATATTTGCCTACCTAACAACACAAAACTTAAAAGAACAGCTGTAGCAGATGCCTAGCTCACCAAGATAATATTGTAATAATAACATGAAGCATAGTATTTGTTATTTAAAAGCAACACATGGAACAAACTAGACATCCACAAAACTACTATTTAAATTTTCCTTCTAACTCCTTACTATATTACAAACTTTACTGCTATGCTTATTTAGAGACCACTTGAATTCTCAGAAACCTTTGACAGAATCAGCAGCCTGGAACGCTTCAACTTGCTGATAACCAGATAGCATGCCAGACATCATAGAATCTAATTGAAGCATGCTTTGAGTTCTAATGTTAGAGGTTATAAAGGAAGTCTTTCCTGTGGTACTCTTTGCCAAGTTCTTCTTTTGGCACTTTCTTTTTTTTTTTTTTACATCTTTATTGGAGTATAATTGCTTTACAATGGTGTGTTAGTTTCTGCTTTATAACAAAGTGAATCAGTTATACATATACATATGTTCCCATATCTCTTCCCTCTTGCGTCTCCCTCCCTCCCACCCTCCCTCTCCCACCCCTCCAGGCGGTCACAAAGCACCAAGCTGATCTCCCTGTGCTATGCGGCTGCTTCCCACTAACTATCTACCTTACGTTTGGTAGTGTATATGTGCAAAATTTGTGAGCTCCATTTGTGATGGTTCTGTCATTTCTTTGCAAATTACCAGACTGAGTCATATTACATGCAAAGATTCATCTTATATTGGGGATGGTGAAATGGCGTGTGAAGGGAATGCCCAGATCTGGAGCCCCAAAGGTGAATGTATCCTGTGAAACTTAAATGTGTGTCTTGTTAGGTACAGTGTGTTCAGATGTGTCCAATTAAGTCAAGAAATATCAGGAAAAGAAATGTAGGAGAAAATCAAAGGGTGTGTGTGTGTGTATGTGTGTTATAGACTGAACTGTGTCCCCCAAATTTTATGTTGAAGCCCCAAACCCCAATCCCCAACCCAAAGATCCCAATATGACTGCATTTGGATGATAGGACCTTTAGGAGATAATTGAGGTTAAATGAGGTCGTAAGAGAGAGGCCCTAATTCGATAGGGCTGGTGCCCTTATAAGAAGAGAAAGAGATACTAGAGCTCTCTGTCTCTGCCGTGTGAGGACACTGTAACAAGGCAACTATCTGTGACCCAAGGAGAGAGCCCTTACTAGATGCTGACCCAACTGGCACCTTGATCTTGGACTTCCAGTCTCCAGAACTGTGAGAAGATAAATTTCTGTTGTTTAAGCCACCTAGTCTATTTTTTGGTATTGTTACGGCACACCAAGCAGATTGATACAGTAAATGTTAGGGCAGTGTTTGGAGGGTGTCTTCTCTTGAGCTGTGCAGAGCTGAGGAAGATACCTCATGTTTCTTAGGTCCAGCAGGCTTTCAATCATACCTAGTGGCTAAGGAGTGAAGAATGGAAAAATCTTTCTTTTATCTTTGGCCAGATCCTAAGCTAAGTGAGTTGTGAAGCTGTTACTTGAAACTATGGCCTAAGGAAACTGTGAAACTATGAGAGATGTGAGCATTTGAATGTTTCTGTAGAATCCAGTTACCTGGACTAGTACAGAGTGCTATCCATGCCAGTCTAAGGTGTAGAAAACATTTATTTAAAATGCTTAAAAAAATTAAAGTTGAATTTAGTTGTATTCCAATAAGGCACAATCTGAATTTTATAGCCATGAATTTAACAAGGAATTCCTTTTTGCTAAAATTTAGACTATGGTAAGCAACTTTTGCAATTCATTATATTATCCATCTATTCATCCTTCACCTCCAAAATAATTTTATGTACCAGCAATAATACCAGATACTTAGAATACTAATAAGGCAGTGCTGCCCCTTTCAGGAACTTTCAGCACTGGAGGTGTGTGTGGGAGGTTAGTGGCTTTAAAGAGGGTGAATACTGCTGAGGTAGAAACAGTGTATCAAGAGCTATGTGAGCAGGAAGCAGAGAGGACTGGCTCTGTCTCAAGAACAGGGAGTCTTGACAAAGTATGTAACTGAATGACCAGTATACATGGGAGGACTGTGTAATTTACCCGTGTGGAATCAGAACAACAGTTCAGAAGCAGAGTAAATAGAAATTGGTGACTGATTCAACATATTGGCAAGCAAGTAGAGAAAATAGGGCTCAAAGAGACTTCAAAAGTTAACTTTTACATCCTATTAATTCTTATTTAAAGCACTGTTATGTGTAATGAAAAGGAACTAATTCAATAAAAATGAATTCATAGATACTGTTCTACATTTTAAATGTAATCAAAGGACATAGATCAGTGAAAATAATATTTCTTAAAATAATAACAGTGAGAAGCTAATGATATTCTTATCACTTTGATAAACTTCTAAAGTTATATTTCCAGCAAGGACTCTAATTCCAGCAAGGACTTCACTTACTAGATAGATTATTCTAATTTCAATTTCCACCACAGAATCTGGAAAAACACTGACAATGCTAACACCAAGAGGTTTTGAAGAAAAAAACTGTTCTCATATTCTTATCCAGGCCCAGCCAAGAATCTCCCTTTGATCTTCTTTGTGGTCATTAACAAAGTAATGCTCCTTGAACTGCCAGAAAAAAAATTCAATAAGTAAATAAATGAATAGTAAATAAATTTCTCATTCTGTCTCGGGCATGTGCAAAATTAAGGTCTCTCTCTCTTCACTCAGCCTCTACCCTGAACCAAGCAAGACCCTCACAAAGAAAAAAAAGAAAGGTTTGATTAACTCCTTAAGAAGAGTAGATCATTAGCTAAAATCAGAACATCAAGAAGTATTATTGACCCATTATACATAATTTCTCCTTTGGGAACTCAAATCCCACATAATACATACTCATATCGCTCAAAGAGCTTACTGACTTACCAATGTGGTAAGAATAATAAATAGGAAATAAATTGAGAAGAAAAAAATACACATTCAAATCATAAAATCATGGGATTAACTCCAGAATTTTAGTAATGATGAAACTGGAAACCAGGAAAATTAATTTAATCATGATAACACAGCTATTTTCAGAACTGGTATTAGAAGCCATATTTCTAGTTATGGAACTTTTTGTTTCTTTTGCTTTCCATAGGGCTAAATAATTGGGTTGTACATATAGCATATATAATGTGTATTTTATTTTACAAAAAAATTTTAACCAAATGATATTTTATATCTTCCCAAAACATCCTTATTGATTTTTTAAAACTGTTAACATTATTTGCTATAAGCATTTACTATACTTGGGAATAGAATAGCACCCTTTTTTCACATAAAATTGTCAACAAATAGCGTTTGATATTTCTAAATGTTGAAATCAAGGCATAATCTATGTATATGAATATTCAGGCATATTTCATTTTCCACCATTTTGTTAGTAAAGTTTAAAAAAGTTACATTTTTATCTCCAAAGAATCAAGGGAAAGACATTTAAACAGCAGAGAATTTAAACAGGGTCAACTGAGAATCACAGTGGAGAAGACAGAGATGCCAATACAGGGTAAAGATTTAGCTGTGTTAATTGAAACTGTAAATGCCTTGTTCAAAAGGCCTGTACATCATTAAGGACAAAGATAACGTAAACTTCATCTTTAACCTTCATTTACTATTCTTGTATTAGTGAACTTGAGCAGATATTTACAATGACTAGTAGAGATACAAAGTCGTGCTATTATGTATCTGCAATGAATATGTACACAGTTTACCACAAACAAATCATATTTTTTTAAAAAAAGAATAAAAAGTATGTGGTTCTCATGTCACCTATTCAATGTGTAATCTTGCTAATTACTTAATATTCAGAAAAAGACTCTGAAGATGAGAAGTACCATATGTGTTAATATTATTACTTGAGTACTATAGCCTTCATAAATTGAATATATTTGAAAATGAAGTACCATTTCTTTGATATCTAGGGGTAATTAGTGGTTTATGCCCTCTTCTAACATTGAAAATCATAACTTCTCAAAGCTTACATTAGAATTCCAACCTACTAATGCAGAGAAAGAACTCTTTTTTTAAATATGGATATTAAGAAGAAAGTTTTTATTTGATGTACAAATAAGGAAAGATGATGTATTCAAAGGTGGTATTTTAATTGTATAGGTGGCATAGATGGAAAGTCAAACATTGCGTAAAACCCACAGCAAATTAACAATGAAATATTGTGTGTTTATGGTGAATACTAGCTTGACATGGCAAATACTAGAAGACTAACTTTACAAAATAAATCTATCATCGAAACAGTTAAATAGGTATTTACTGCTAAATAGGGTACCATGATATTTGTAGATATAAATTAGATGTGTTTGGGAGCAATTTTCAAAAATAAAATTCATTTTCAAAAATTAGTTGCTTTACAGCAGAAACTAACACAACACTGTAAAGCAATTATACTCCAATAAAGATGTTAAAAAAAAATTAGTTGCTTGAAATCATTCACCTTAGCTTGTAGAACTGAGCCAGGCTAGTTGAATAATAAACTGTTCCAAAGAATCTGTGGCCTAAGACTGAAAGTTCAGAAAAGGTTCAAAAAAGCCAAAATAAAAGAAAGAAAGAAAACACAAACAGATGGAAAATGCCATGAAATAGCTATAGATGTGAATATTCAAAGTCAAATGAATCATTCATTTGCTCAGCCGCAGAGAACTTCCTAAATAGCTTCCCTGCACACTGAAGGTTTTCTGGTTTAATATGAAAAAACTCTGATGACTTACTTTGCACTAGGTTAGAAAAGACATTTTCTTTACAATTTTATTTTTGCCACATGTCCTATTTTTTATGCAGGAGATATTTTGCTGTAATGTTCTTTAGCTAATGTTCCTATTATTTAAAAAATTATTCCCCAGAGCTAATTAACTTCAGCAGGTTTAGATCTTATCATCTTACCTTATGGCATTATACTCTTCTAATTGCTTGAACAATGCTTTCTGTCAGAAGAGATGGTTTCATTCTGAATATTTGGAGTATTAAATTAGGTTCAACAAACATTTAGTTGAGGTTCTAATATGCATACCGTATAAGAAACCTTAAATAAAACTAAAATAGGAAAAAGTTCATGTTAAATTTTAGAGATAATTAAAATCTTCTGATACTGAAGTTCTATTGTAAATATAATAATGAAACTAGTATGTTATTAGATATGTAAGATAAGTCTCTAAAGGGCAAAAAGAGATTAGAAACAAGTGCAGTAATCTAAATAATTCAACATTTCTCATTTTTCTTTAAGTTGTATGATTTAGCTAATTAGAGAGAGGATATGGCTGGTGATATGTGGCCTTTGCGTTTAATGTTAATTACCTTACTGTGGTTCCTGACAATTATGCTTAAAGAATGGATCAGGTGAATTATATCTAGAACCAAGCACAATTTATGGGATGAGAAAAATTGAAAGGTGATTTTTTTGAAATCTCCATGCTATATAGGATTTTAATTTAATTGAAATGAGCTTACTATGTTTTCCTATGTATAAGCTATTGATTCTTATTTTAATATACTGTAAAGTATATTTTTTTATAATTTACAGTTGACAGCTTACTTGGTGTTAGGGAAAAAAATCCTAAACTATCACATCTAATTTGTTCATGTATGATTGGCCTTCACCAGGTACAGGTCAATTCCCTTTACTAACAATGAAGAAGAAGGACCTATTTTCCCACATATAACCATTCACAGTCTCCCGGGGGGGGAAAATCAAATAAATAAAAGAAAAGAAAGAGTGTGTTTATTTGCATTCATTCACTCATGAAACATTTTGTCAGCACCTATCATTTGTAAGACCATACTAATTAATGTGTGTACTGAATATATACTTCCTGTCCTGAATAATATCACAATCTAGTGAAATGAAATAAAACAAAAACTACAATAAAACTTGATCAGCACAAAGTAGGAACAGAGTGTAGTGGGAATACAGAGGGTGGCAATGTTGACTCGGTCTAGGAAAGTCAAAGCAAGCTCTGCCTATGAGGTGAAATGCATGGTTCTTAATTAGTGTGGTTACCAAATCCTTTGAGAATCTGATGAAATCTATGGAGGCCCCATACTGGAAAAAATGCAGATATAACATAAATGCAAAATTGTTCATAAAGTTTATGTAGTGCATTAGCATATATCTTATTCATATACCAAGTTAAGCTATTCACAAAAGTTAATGGGCCGGTTCTATAAATAAGAAAGAACAAGAAATAGAACTCATGCAAATTAAATAAACTTTAACTCTGTTCAAAATTAGTTTTCTTGATAAGACAGCTGCTTGAATAAGAATTTGTATATTTTGTGTGTGTGTATGAAACACAGTTATGTACATATTATCTTTGACATTAATTGAGGTTGTCCTCCTTTTGATTGGAAATGTTGCAAATCTCGCCAATGATACCAAAAAGAAACAGGGTCCCCATATTCAGCTCTGTTCATGAGGGGTTAGCTATTTTCTATAATACCAGAGTTTTCCAAAATCCTTCATTTGAATTCATGTGCACAAGTTTTTGGGGTCAGATTTGACCAGGACTGCTTCTTTTTTTTTTTTTCGGTACGTGGCCTCTCACTGTTGTGGCCTCTCCCGTTGCAGAGCACAGGCTCTGGACGCGCAGGCTCAGCGGCCATGGCTCACGGGCCCAGCCGCTCTGCGGCATGTGGAATCTTCCCGGACCGGGGCACGAACCCGTGTCCCCTGCACCGGCAGGCGGACTCTCAACCATTGCGCCACCAGGGAAGGCCCAGGACTGCTTCTTTAATGTTTTTTAAGTCAATATCAGAATTAATTCAGTCTGTGCTTAATTTTAAAGCCATTTCAACAGAACTGATAAGAGTTCTGTTGTGATTCCAGAGGTCGAAAGATATTTTCCTGGAAGAATTTGGCAACGTTTTGTCACTACCAACTCTGAAGAAGTGTTTTTTATAGCATTTGGTTCATGTAGCTGTCAACCTCCAAATTTCTCTCCAAATTAGAAAGTTGAACAAAATAATTTGTAGTTTATCATTACTACCAAGAATGGCATCACAGGCCCATACAGGAAAAAGTTTATTCATTCTTACAACCAGAAATACCTGCCAAGTAAGTCAAGCCACTAAGAAGCTCTATAAAATTGTTCTGAGGGCGAGCTTGCTTTCTCTTGAACTTTTTACTCAAAGTTCAAGCAAGGGCTTTGGAACATGTTCTCTGAAAGGTTGGCAAATTTCTATGTAGTGGAAATGAACTTTGTATTCTCTTTTCATCTTCTTGGCAGATTTCTTAAAAAGGCAGTGATTCAAGACCCTGGCTCTGATAAAGTTGACAACTTTTAGGACAGTAGACAAAAATGCTCTCAGGCTTGTTGGCAGTGTTTTTACTGTCAGTATATGCCAACTTCGAAAGCAGTGAGTCCCACTGTGGTGTGGGGCTCCTTTCTTCACCAAGGCAGCAAAACCATGGATACTGCCAAGCCTCACAGGTGCTCCTTCTGTGCTCTGAGTTACCAAGACTTTTCTTCCAAGCTAAGTTTTCCTTGGAAAGAAACTTTTCACATTTCAAGCATGTCACTGGCCCTTGTTATTTTCAAAGGGGACCTAGAAAATAGGCAATGTTCTTCAGTGCTATAAAAAATAATACATCATGATAGAAATGTCAATAGTTTTGTGGATACAGTCACTGACAATATTTTATTTTGCTCCAAACCACGAATGAGCTGGATTGTTTCCAGGGTTCATAGCATCATCATGTTCAGTCCAAAAGAAGTATTTCTTACTTTGCTTGAAATGTAATGCTTAAAACAAAGGTTTTTATATTGGAGAAATCCAGATTAAGTACAAATGTATCCCTTTCATATCAAGTTGTCCTCTCATGACAGGAATTTTGATTCTACTGTGTATTTTCATGATGGACAAATGTAAGATGCTTCATCAAAATTTGTGACATCAGACTTCTTTTCACTATTCTTGCTATACATTAAACACTAATTATGTGTTCTATAAAATTTAATGATGAATGAGTCACCATTAGCCATTCAGATAAGGGTTGGACTTAAAATGCAGAAGGGGACTTCCCTGGTGGCACAATGGTTAAGAATCTGTCTGCCAATGTAGGAGACACGGGTTCGAGCCCTGGTCTGGGAACATCCCACATACCACCGAGCAACTAAGCCTGTGTGCCACAACTACTGAGCCTGAACTTTAGAGCCTGTGAGCCACAACTACTGTGCCTGTGTGCTACAGCTACTGAAGCCTGTGTGCCTAGAGCCTGTGCTCTGCAACAAGAGAAGCCACTGCGATGAGAAGCCTGCGCACCACAATGAAGAGTAACCCCCGCTTGCCACAACTAGAGAAAGCCTGTGCGCAGCAAAGAAGACCCAACGCAGCCAAAAATAAAAATAAATTAATAATTTTAAAAAAATGCATAGGGAATGTCACACGCAAAGGCAAAAAGTGGAAAGTGCCTGTGAGATTTTAAGGATAGTGGATAGTTTAATAGGGTAGAAGCTTAGCCTATTCAGGGATTAGGGAGAGACCAACTCCAAAACATGAGATGAGAATCAGTGAGCAAGCTCCTCAGGTCTATGAGCCAACTATCAAAAAAGAAAAGTAGATTTTTTCTATTTCCTTTTTTAACTAGGAAAAATAGTTTCATGTCAAATGAAGACAGTCTGTTGTTTCAATTTGAACAAATTTTAAACATCATAGGTTATAATTATTTAAAGTGAGATCTGAAGGCTTGATTTGACCGAAGGATCTGATTCCAAGATGGCTTACTTAGATGGCTGGTGAACTGGTAGAGACTTCTGTTCTTCACTATATGAGCCTCTTCATACTGCTCCTGGAGTGTCCTCATTACATTAGCTTCCCCCAGAGTAAAGAATTCTGGAGAACACAAGATAGAAGCCAGACTGTCTTTTGTGTCCCAGCCTCCGAAGTCACATGTAGTTCTTTCTCTAATAGACAGTTGGTAACACAGCTTTATTCAGTGAAGGTAGGAGCTTTATAAGGACATGAATACCAAGATGCAGATTACTGAGAGCTCTTTTAGAGGCAGAATACCTCGTCTGATAATATACAATTGCCGTCATCGCACAAGTGGAATATCTGGAATAGTTACCCATGGATAAGAATAAAAAATCATTTTTTTTCCAAGTCACTTAGAACTGAAGTGGACAAAACATTTTAGAGAGTAATCTAGTTCTTTAAGGAATTGGAGTAAGTCAGCTAATAGATCCAGCAACTTACTTTCAGTGAAATTTTCAGTCAGACCAAAAATAATATTCACACCTTTATTTGAAATGGTATGGGCCACACAATTTTGTGACAATTGTTGTTCCCAACTTGAGATTTAAAAACAATTTAATTTAAGCTTATTATTGATTTTTATTGTAGAAATACCTTTCAATATCAATGAGTGCATTATGTGTATCAACTAATTCACTTATAAAGCATTTAGTTTATTAAAGATTTATTTTCCCAATATAATTTTAACATTATTATAACTAAATTTAACTTTACATAATATGTTAATTAATTTGGGAAACATTTATGATTTTCTTAGATTTTTTGACCTTTCCCTTTTTAAAATAGAAAAATACTACTTTGTCCTAAAAAGAAGTGTCCTAAAAACAGAATCAAATATTATAATGTAAATGAAATTTATTTTTATCATAGATTGGCAGCCATTTTTTTATACAGCAATGCAAAAATGCTCAACTATCTATAAATTAACAAAAAGCCTTTCTGCCAAATATAGAAGCAAAACATGTAAGCACTTTCCTCCACATTAGCCAAAGGCTGATATATATATATTGCTTTAGCCATTCAGACTTGCTCTTATGAAAGGTTCAACCATTCTGGACTTTAGCTTAATTTATGGAGTACAATAAGGTGTAATGCAACAACATTTCAGTTTTTATTAATGCCCTGCAATATGCTAAGAATTGGAATACAAAGATGACTAAGAGATGGTTCTTACCCCAAAAAGTTCATCTTTTAGTAGGGAACTGACAAGTCCCTGTTTAGCCTGCTCCCTGGTTAAGGTGATACATGTTAGCCATGTGCACAATGATCGTGGGAACAGAGAGGAATGAGCTTGAGGCTACCTGCTCTGTCCTGTGGTGCCCCACATCCACATCAAAACTGTATGCAGACAACTTTCTGTTCTACAACTTTACATGGTTGGTTCATTTCATTTTAAACCATGGAAAAATTCAGTTTCTGATCAATAATCTATGCTACCACTTGTGGTCATGTAAAAATATTTTTGCATTTACTATGGGTTGGCCAAAAAGTTTGTTCATATCTTTCTGTAACACCTTACAGAAACACCCGAACAAACTTTTTGGCCAAGCCATATTTCCTCAGCCTTGAATAAATGTCTTCACCTTCATCCTGAGGCTAGTTCACTTTCATATCCCATTCTCAGTTTAAATGTCAGATAAATATTAACAACCACTTTATCTAAAGTGGGCCCCCAAATTTTTTCTATATCATTACCCTATATATTTCATCAATAAAATTGCACAACCTACCATTTTCTTGCTTATTTCTAAATACTTTTCTGGCTACATTATTAGAGTGAAGAAGCAGCCTATATGATTTTGGGCAGGTGGTATAAGGATTATACTGGGAGAATGGCTATTCTGATGTTCTTTTTTTATATTTAAGGTTGTTTAGTTGTTTGATTTAATTTTTTATAATGGTTCAAGTATATGGTAAAGGCAAAAGAACTAGCCTTCTGAATATATTTTTACTTTAAAGATGTAGGATTACCACTGCAGTTGGGGAAAAGCCTAAAAGCTTTTTTTTTTTTTTTGAGCTTTAGTGTATTACTGATCATTTATGAAATTTATATTTACTGGTATCTGAATTGTGCAGTATATCAAGCTCTCATTGTTTTATATTAAAATGTGTATATTTCTTTAATTATTTATCTATATGTTATTTAAAAATCAAGGATTAGCTACAATTTTAGCAAATAGGATCACCTAGCATAATTACTTATTAGAATTGAATGACCTTTCCTTAGATTTCGACTCTATTTCTGCTCCTCTTTTTGATTTAGTTACAAGAGATACTTAGAGATAAATATTGAAATTGTTTTCTAGGGATTTAACTTTGGGTATCTCATTAATATTAAATCTTATTCTTCCTCTGTATGTTTGAAATGCTTGCTAAAATGATTGGTAGGTATTTGAAAGGCAAAGAACAGAATACTGGTATGGAAAAAAAATAGAAAACAATCAAACTATTTTTTTAAATGAACTTGGGCAGAGGCCAGGAGTACAAGAATGGTCAGATTAAAGTAATCTGAGCTTTTTTGTTGGTAAGTGTGGGAGAGCATTTAATCTTTTTATACAATCTGTGTACCATTCTGCCTATTTAAAAATGATAGATATCAGAAGGGGTTAGATGTTTATAGGTTATAGACCACATCCCAGCTAGTCTGTAACATAGCATTCCAATATTTTTGCCTGTAATATTTTTCTTTGTTTCTCATTGTACACCTTCTGAGCATTTTATTAGGATTCATTTTTTATACCTCAAGTTTCTTTCTGGGAAATTTCCTTATTTTGAATTGTGTCCTTTTCTAATGTCTGTTATATTTAACTATGTTTATGCTGGTGAAATAAAGCATAATATACATAGAACTCCATAAAAGTTGTATAAAACTACTTTTTCTTACCATTGGAAAAAGGATTATATCCTATTCTCCTTTGATTTTTTTTTCTTTAATGCTCAAGTTCTAAACAACTAAAGATTCTTTCATTTACTGATAACTAAATTGAATCATTTACCTGATTTAATCTATTCTAAAGTAGATTCCTGTTGCTTCAGGTCATTTATATGGCTATAATCTAGAACCTATAATTTATTTATTATTTTGAAGGATTGCAGTGATCTAAGTTCAATGTCTCTGAATTGAAGACTTATCTCTTTCTAAAGTCAGTTTCTTGTTCCTTATATATTTTTCCTTAAGAAAACTATCTTAAAATTATAAACTTATACACTTACTTTTCTCAGTTCTTTCTTTGTTCTCTTGGTTTTATTCCTCTTGATGCATCTTCAAAATATTTAATTTTCATTATTTTATTCTTTAAGTGTTAAATTAATTTTCCTACAGTTTCAATATTTACTCACTCTCAAACTTTACCCTTTGTTCATTATAGGACATTTATATTCCTTAGGTCTAGGTCTAGTAATTATATACATGGGAATGAACTTTCTGGTGGATGACTTGTTTGACAATCAGAAATACAGGTTTTTTTTCATTAATCTTCCTCTTTTAAGACACTTTTAATCTCTTTGCCCTATTAGATTATTATATTTTCCATTGATGCTTTTCTTTCTTCTCATACATCTTTTTTTAGATTTGAACAAGTTTCATTCATTTACCAAAGGAATTCACAACATCTGATAAAGTCATATTTCCTCTTACTCCTTCAAAATACATCTGGACTCATGTTGTCATTATAAGATACTATGTCATATAGTTATGTATATAGGTCTATGAAAATTACATATATTTCCTTCTAATCTCTCCTACACTATTATCTTCAAGATCTCCCATACTGGATTTTGAATTTGACCTGTCATTGGTAAGAGAGAAACTTACGAAATGTGGTGTATTTGGATGCCCTCCAAGTAAATATGAAGCTAGACACTGACTTATCAAACTTGTTTGTTTTCTAGTTTTAAATAGATTATTTGATGTAATGTTAAAGGTTTTCTCATATAATATTTTCATCTTTCTGCTACTAGGATGTACATTCAAGTGGTCATTAATATATCTTACTTTTGACCCCTTGAGACTTGGAATAATTTTCTTGCATCAATTATGAAAAGAGTAGGAGATTTTAAAGTTGCAGAAGTCTAATGTAAGTTATCTTTTGCTGAATAAGGTCAGAATAACATTGAAAAGGTAAAAATCCTCAAGTATCAGGTAATTGCAAATACCTAATAGCATGGTTCTTAGCAGTGTCAACACAATTATGCTACCTTTTTGCTGTAGAATACAAATTTATTTTGGGGAATTCTGTATTCAACTTGACTTTTACCTTATTTTACATGAGTTAAATTGATATTTGACATTAATTCTGGTCATTTAAAATTATTTATGAATACTATATAAGAACACTTTGTACTTTTATTTCAACTTTATCCTCCAACATTTATATTTATATTAATATAGTCAAATATGATTTGTAAGCCAGAGTTGGTGAGTATGTCAGTCAGGGCCCAGTCAGGGAAGCTTAAAGCAATGCTAGTTATTTCAAACAGAGAAGATTTGATAAAAGAAATGATATACAAATGTATTGGAAAGGCCAGAAGAGGAAAAAGGGGAATATGAGATAATCCAGAGATTACTAATTACAGAAAAAACAGTTGTAAAGAGAGTTCAGGAGTGAATTCAGGGCAGCTGTGCTCACCTGTAGACTGCAGACTAAGAGACTTTGTGGCCTAAACAACATTAGGTAACGGAGTGGACTAGACAGTTGATACTGGTCGTAAGGGATATATGGTCTGATAGATTTCCCAATAGAGAAATGAGTGCAGATTCATGTGTACATGACTGGGTATGCTTTGAAAATTGAAACTCTGCAGAGTGCAGCTTTTGGCTGCTTTGGGCCTTCGTTGCTGCTTCGGGCTTTCTCTAGCTGCAGGGGCCACTCTTAGTTGCGGTGCGCGAGCTTCCCACTGCGGTGGCCTCTCTTGTTGCGGAGCATGGGCTCTAGGTGCCTGGACCTCAGTAATTGTGGCACATGGGCCCAGCCACTCTGCGGCATGTGGGGTCCTCCCAGACCAGGGCTCAAATCCGTGTCCCCTGCATTGGCAGGCGGACTCTCAACCACTGCGCCACCAGTGAAGCCCCGAGTGCAGCTTTTAAAAGCAGTTTTATCTCCATCTGTGTTTCTCATGTTTGAATCTACTATACGGAGCAGGCATGTTGGGTGATACTTAGGCTAGATCCTGTGAATTCCCAAGATGATTTAAAGAAAAAAGTGTCCTGGTCACATTTAATCAGAAATCATACGTATGTTAGGAGTTCATGTGTCTACTACTTCTAGGCAAATGTAATAGACAAAATTCCAAATCTTATTCCCTTGGCTTTGGCATGTCTTAAACTTATAGTCTGTTGTAGGAAGGAGAGCGTGAAGATTGTCAGGTGACTTTGATTCCTCTATTTCCTAATCTTGTGCTTATGTGATTTCTGAACATTCCAGAGTTGATGAGGGCAACGATGGGCTGAGAAGAGATATGAAGCAAAGAAATTGCTTTTTGACTTGTGCTATTGTGTTCTGATATCAGTGTTTTCTGTGCTTGGCAGATGTCCAAAACTAATACTTTCCTGAATATTTTCCTTGGACATATCTGCACTGAGGATATCCTGGTACACTCCCTTTTATGCAGGATGTGCATTCTCTGGCTGAATTCTTTTGACTTTACCCCTCATTCTATAGTTGCTGTTGGTTCAAAATGACCCAAGAAACAGTTTCTTAAGGTAGAATGCCTCTAAGTCATCCCAGGCTGGCTTTCTCTCCATCATGGTCTAGTAATGGTCTAAGTGAAATACTCATGCCCCTTTGCTCTGACAACCTCAGGAAGTGTTAGAAATTCCTTACCTGGGTACCTCACCACCTCCTGCTGTTTGAGGAACATGGTAGATGTAATACCTTTCCTCAAAGACCCCATGCACTATGAGTGTTGAAGGTACTTTTACCTGACATGAGGTGAAAAGATGTACCCCATAGACCTGAGAGCATTTCTCAAAAAAAAAAAAAAAATCCTCTCTCCCAGTCTCTTTAACATCAACCGTTATTTGATTATTCTCTTGGAAGCAATAGCACATAGGTGATTTAGCATCTCAATTTGGAACATCAGGGTGCCTTGCTATCCATGTTTTAATCCTCAGTCTTTGAAAATACAAATAATTAAAGAAGAAAAACATCCTGTTTTAATAGAGTGTACAACTTTGTAAGACAAAAAGACAACTGCAGAAGAAATAGAAGACATGGGTTAGAAATCATGTAAAAGGAAGAAAGCATAAAATCCTCAATATTTGTAATTGACAACAAAATGCAACAGGTACATATTAACTGAGTATTAAACACATGAAGAAGCAACCTAAATCCCTGCAAAACATGCTGGAAGAGTATCTAAAGGTATATAAAAAGTAAATAAAGGACAAATGATTGTGATTATAGGATTGGAATTCAACCTATTACAAGCAAGTGGTAGAATTTCTTGCTTGCTAGTCTACTACAAACAAGTAGAAAAAAAGAATTGATGGCCAAAACTAAACTGATACACATATAGTTTATTTTCAATTATTTTATGCTTAATTTAACTTTTTGATTAAAAAAGTAGCTACTTTGTCTGTAAGGAAATTGGTATTCTCAGGCAAACGCCCCTTTTGAAACAAATTTCAGTTAGAACTCTGAAGTGCCATTGACTGCTTGAAACACATTGACATGTGGAAGAACCTAAACAGAAACCAGATTATTAAACTGGTAACCAGAAAGGGGATAAGACTGCTTTGATTGGGTTTACCTTAAGGAATGTTGAAGATTCTGAAAATGATGTCCTGGAAATAGTTACAAGATGTTATTTGAGTTGGATTCAGTATTTAACCAAATTTAAAGTGCTGTTTTTCATAACTTCAATTGGAGTTTTCTTTTATATTCATCATAATCTTCATGTACTTAGTCACATACTTCATTACAAGAATCTTGTAATAGTCATTAGTCTTCTTTCTTGCATGAGTATGCATGCACTCTCTCTCTCTCTCTCTCTCTCTCTCTCTCTCTCTCACACACACACACACACACACACACACACACACACACACACACAATTTCTTCCCTTTTAAGAAGGTTCACAGTTGATGGACTTGTTCTCTGAATTTTTTGTCAGTGCTCTTACTGCACTTACCAGTTTAACTGCGAAGGGTTAGCAGGCTAACAGATTCATCATAATCAGCATCTATTCCAGTTCCATTTTACACTCAAGGTCTATTGTTGCCAATTCATTCAAGAAGGTGTTTTTATGTAAGTGATGCTTAAGTGCTGGCTCTGTGCTCTGTGAATGCAGTCCTCCTAGGGAATGATTCTGTAGAATGGTTCATTCTATGTAATTCTAGGCTACTGTAATGCTCTTGTATATTGCAGATTCACCTGAGAATTTTCTTCTCTCTAATGCAAAAAGTGGTTATCTAGCTTGCATTATTATCCTCCAGCACTTTATGAGCCACTATGCAGGATTCAGGGGAAAACTTTGACAAAGCCTTTGCCATCAAGGAGTTCCAAATATATTTTGGGATTGACAGTTATAACATGTAATAGAGAATCTACAGATAAATTGTTAAGTGTAAAAATATGTGGTTTAAGTAGTTAATTTTTCAGGAAATGAAATTATTGAAGATTTTGTATACATCTTAATATCTTATTCCTTAGCTGCTTATATGTCTAGCAATTATGTTTCACAGCTCTGTGTATTGGATACTTTTTTCTTTACCTCAGGATATATAGGAAATATGTTTCTGAGTTAAATGCTTACAACCAGCATTTTATTTCATCAGATTCTCTTCTTAAATATTTTGCCAGAATTACCAATAATTATTAGTATAAGTAAAAACTGAATAAGTCTTTAGATTCCTCTGATTGTAAAAGAATTCCATATTTCTGTGAATCTGAAGATCTCCTCTCCACATTCTTGACATGCTCTTGGTATTTTGTACTTAATACAGAAAGATAGTCCTTGAGTATTTATTCCTTGATATCATATTCATTCCTTTTATCAAGTTGCTGAGAGCTTCTCTATTATGCTTTATATCCTTCAGGGATTCTGCATAGTAGAAAATCCAAAATCCATTTTGTCCTCTTGATCACAATATTGAACTGGTATCCAGGAAGACAAAGGATTCTTTTTTTTTTTTCCCTCAACATTCACGGGGTTCTTTCTGTTAAATGAAAAATAGATTAATGTTGGAAAATTAGATGCCTGAAGAAATGTAATTCTTCATTTTATAGTTTTATAAATCTCTTAGTTTCTCTTGCTAATTTTCCCATTATTGCTAGCATGAAGTTGTGTCTGGATATCTACAGTAGCCATTCCACATCCATTAATCCATCCTTTATTTGCTTACATGTTGTTCTCTCTGAAATGAAGAAGGTCCATGTCCGTTCCCTGATCAGAAGCCTGAATGACTTCTCCATATTTACAGGAAAGAAGTTATCCTCCTTAGCATAATATTCCCATTCCTTCAACATCAATCACTGTTATCATCTACATATACTAGACGTATCTTAACACATACTAAACTATAATCACATTGCATAATGATGTTTTCTGAACTTTTCACAATCTATTCCACCTTCATGCCTTGACTCATTATGTTCTGTTTGCCTGGGATGGCCATTCCCTACATTGTTACCTGATAAGATCCTAATAATTTTTCAAAGTCTAGGTCAGATTCTACTGCCTTCATTCTTAGGGAAAATTTCCCTTTCATGTATTCCCGATTTATTTTGTTTATAGTCATATTAAAGAATGTGTCATATTCTGACTCACCTGATAGTTAGATGTGAGTGTTCTCCTTATCCTCCACTCAAGGACCTGAGTGTTGCCTCCCTCAAGAATCTAGCAGTGTCTGGTATTCAGTGCCTTCTATTTGGTGTTACATTGGAATCTCTTTATTTTATTAAAATATGTTGACTCATGGAATATCTATAATAACATCTTTCCTGTATTTTTCTAATGTTTCCTGGAACACAAAGATATTTGCAAGCTTTACTTTAATTATCATCAGTGCTCACTAATGAAGTGATTATTTTAATAAGATTACAAGCTTTTGAAGACAGAGGTGATCTTTTTAATCTTTGTACCCCAATGTGTTTTGAGCAGAAATCATATTCAGATGGAGATATTATATAAGAGACATTTTAAAAAAATTGATTGAGCTTGTACATTCACTGGCAGAAGGCAGAACACAATGCCACAGCTGAGTCTCCTAACATGCTGAATAGTTCTCTTGACCTTGAAAACTACTTTTTGTTGAAGCATCATGGTTTAGTGGAAGGAATATGAACTTCCCATGGGAATAGACCCAGCTCCAATCTCAGCTTAAGCATATTAATCTATAATTTGTTATTTAAGTAAATATAATCATGTTATTTATGTATATAATGTTTTGCAAACTGCTTTTTTTAAATCTTAATGCTGCATCATGGTTATTGATCTTTGTGTGTGTAGAACTAGCTTATCCTTATTTGCCACTGCAGAACGTTTGATGGTATGGATGTAACAGACTTATTTAAAGGTTTTTCTTATAAATTTTGGAGATCAATCCTTTGTCAGTTGCTTCATTTGCAAATATTTTCTCCCATTCTGAGGGTTGTCTTTTGGTCTTCTTTATGGTTTCCTTTGCTGAGCAAAAGCTTTTAAGTTTCATTAGGTCCCATTTGTTTACTCTTCTTTTTATTTCCATTTCTCTAGGAGGTGGGTCAAAAAGGATCTTGCTGTGATTTATGTCATAGAGTGTTCTGCCTATGTTTTCCTCTAAGAGTTTGATAGTTTCTGGCCTTACATTTAGGTCTTTAATCCATTTTGAGCTTATTTTTGTGTACAGTGTTAGGGAGTGATCTAATTTCATACTTTTACATGTAGCTGTCCAGTTTTCCCAGCACCACTTATTGAATAGGCTGTCCTTTCTCCACTGTACATTTCTGCCTCCTTTGTCAAAGATAAGGTGACCATATGTGCGTGGGTTTATCTCTGGGCTTTCTATCCTGTTCCATTGATCTATCTTTCTGTTTTTGTGCCAGTACCATACCGTCTTGATAACTGTAGCTTTGTAGTATAGTCTGAAGTCTGGGAGCCTGATTCCTCCAGTTCCTTCTTTCGTTCTCAAGATTGCTTTGGCTATTCGGGGTCTTTTGTGTTTCCATACAAATTGCAAAATTTTTTGTTCTAGTTCTGTGAAAAATGCCAGTGGTAGTTTGATAGGGATTGCATTGAATCTATAGATTGCTTTCGGTAGTAGAGTCATTTTCACAATGTTGATTCTTCCAATCCAAGAACATGGTATATCTCTCCATCTATTTGTATCATCTTTAATTTCTTTCATCAGTGTCTTATAATTTTCTGCATACAGATCTTTTGTCTCCTTAGGTAGGTTTATTCCTAGATATTTTATTCTTTTTGTTGCAATGGTAAATGGGAGTGTTTTCTTGATTTCACTTTCAGATTTTTCATCATTAGTATATAGGAATGCCAGAGATTTCTGTGCATTAATTTTGTATCCTGCCACTTTACCAAATTCATTGATTAGCTCTAGTAGTTTTCTGGTAGCATCTTTAGGGTTCTCTATGTATAGGATCATGTCATCTGCAAACAGTGACAGCTTTACTTCTTCTTTTCCAATTTGGATTCCTTTTATTTCCTTTTCTTCTCTGATTGCTGTGGCTAAAACTTCCAAAACTATGTTGAATAAGAGTGGTGAGAGTGGGCAACCTTGTCTTGTTCCTGATCTTAGTGGAAATGCTTTCAGTTTTTCACCATTGAGGATGATGTTTGCTGTGGGCTTGTCATATAATAACAAAAAAACAAACAACCCAATCCAAAAATGGGCAGAAGACCTAAATAGACATTTCTCCAAAGAAGATATACAGCGTGCCAACAAACACATGAAAGAATGCTCAACATCACTAATCATGAGAGAAATGCAAATCAAAACTACAATGAGATATCATCTCACACCAGTCAGAATGGCCATCATCAAAAAATCTAGAAACAATAAATGCTGGAGAGGGTGTGGAGAAAAGGGAACCCTCTTACACTGTTGGTGGGAATGTAAATTGATACAGCCACTGTGGAGAACAGTATGGAGGTTCCTTAAAAAGCTACAAATAGAACTACCATATGACCCAGCAATCCCACTACTGGGCATATACCCTGAGAAAACCATAATTCAAAAAGAGTCATGTACCAAAATGTTCATTGCAGCTCTATTTACAATAGCCCAGAGATGGAAACAACCTAAGTGTCCATCATCGGATGAATGGATAAAGAAGATGTGGCACATATATACAATGGAATATTACTCAGCCATAAAAAGAGATGAAATTGAGCTATTTGTAATGAGGTGGATAGACCTAGAGTCTGTCATACAGAGTGAAGTAAGTCAGAAAGAGAGAGACAAATACCGTATGCTAACACATATATATGGAATTAAAAAAAAAATGTCATGAAAAACCTAGGGGTGAAACAGGAATAAAGACACAGACTTACTAGAGAATGGACTTGAGGCTATGGGGAGGGGGAAGGGTAAACGGTGACAAAGCGATAAAGAGACATGGACATATATACACTACCAAACGTAAGGTAGATAACTAGTGGGAAGCAGCCGCATAGCACAGGGAGATCAGCTCGGTGCTTTGTGACCGCCTGGAGGGGTAGGATAGGGAGGGTGGGAGGGAGGGAGACGCAAGCGGGAAGAGATATGGGAATATATGTATATATATAACTGATTCATTTTGTTGTGAAGCTGAAACTAACATACCATTGTAAAGCAATTATACTCCAATAAAGATGTTAAAAAAAATAAAAAAATAAAAAAATAAAGGTTTTTCTAAGAGGGAAGCCACTGTAGCATAGTGATTTACATACAGCTTCAGTTAGATTCATACTTTAAACCTTTTAAACCTTGATATACTACTTACCAGTTATGTGGCACCTTTGCTAAGGTCTGATGTCGGCAAACCTAGTATTTAGAAAATGGTAAAGAATTACTATGCTAGAAAATATGCTTAGCAAAAGAAACTTTAGCTCTTTTATAATAAGGGAATACCACCAGCAGGTGGCAACAACTTTGAGTGGTAATCAAACACCAAAACTATCACTTTGTTAATTATAGGTGGTTCAGGGAGCAAATGAAAATAAATGACCTGGTAAATATTACAAACTGGAATTACACTTTGTGTTACATTGTTACATATTGCATAGTATTATATAAAAATTAAGTAATATGTGTGCCACACGTGATGAAAATACGTTCAGGTAGTCTTAAACTATATTTTGAATTTCTATTAAATATCTATCCCTATGTTTCATTCAAATCTTTTGTACTCAAGTCAGTCTCATTGTTTGTTTCCTGGATTTTATGCTTATCAGAGGTGATAAAAAAAATCTATAGATTTGGGGCTTCCCTGGTGGCGCAGTGGTTAAGAATCCATGCCTGCCAATGCAGGGGACAAGGGTTCAAGCCCTGGTCCGGGAAATTCCCACATGCCGTGGAGCAACAAAGCCCGTGAGCCACAACTACGGAAGCCCGCATGCCTAGGGCCCGTGCTCCTCAACAAGAGAAGCCAACGCAATGAGAAGCCTGCGCACTGCAACGAAGAGTAGCTTCCGCTCGCCGCAACTACACAAAGCACGCACACAGCAAGGAAGACCCAACCCAGCCCAAACTAAATAAATAAAATAAATAAGTAAATTTTTAAAAATCTATAGATTTAAAATAAATATCCAGATACAAATTCATGTTGGAGTGGCAAGACATTGTCATAGGCAAGAACACAAAGTCCAAGGGTCACCGTCAGCTTTGCTCCATTAAGTGGATCTGATGTGTGTCTGAAAAAGTAGTGATTTTCCTCGTAAGTAAAAAAATACAAGGTTTATGTCGTCCATTTTCAAAAGCTCTGGTTTTACTGTGTTTTCCTCTACTTTGGTGCTATAAGCTTTAAATTAATATGTACTTTATGATACTCTGCCTTTTTACTAAGCAAAAAAGAGAATTACTGTGTTGGTTATTTGCAATTATTTGGCCTTATTTATAATATCCTTAATTTTTATCTTCTTATAACTAGTTTTAAAGCTGAGAGAAACAGTTTAGAAATATATATATATATTTTTTTGTTTGTTTTGAACATCCTAATATAATAGCATAATAGAACCCAATTTTTAAATAAATGTAAATATTTAATTTTCCATCTGTGAAATTTAATATAGCTTTTAATTGTGACTCAGTAGATGTGCATAGTTTTTGCTACCATAGTCTTGGAGGACACAGAGCCATATGAATATTTGTGACATTCAGAAATGTTAAATGCTTATTGGGATGCTTCATACATTTTTGTAGAGGTTTTGCATTTTAAAACTAAATTCATTTCTATATAAATAATTTATATGGAATATCTAAGTAGTCAGACTAGGAAGACAAACTGCTGTAAACATTTCTCTTTTAACCGTATTCCATCAGGGCTCACTAAGTCAGTACAAGTACATTTTAGAATGGGGGGGGGACCGTTTTAGAAATTGTGAATTATTTTCATGGTATTTGAAAGAATCAAACATTTATAGTATCTGAGGGAACAACTTTTGAATCATTTACCTTAAAAATTTTCAACTATGATGCAGTTCCTTATATATAAAGTTACTCCTAAATCTGTCTACCTGTGATTTGTGAAACTATTGTAAAACAGTGAATGGGGCCGTAGGAAGAAATTTCCTGAGGGATAGGAGAAAGGTAAAGCTATCTTAATTCTACCAAGCAAGGGCTACATGAGCTTTCACAAATTATTTTAACTTTCTGGTCTCTGTTTCCTCATAAGTAAATAAGAGGTTGTAAAAGGACCTAAGCTTATATGGATTTTTGTGAAGATTAATGAAATAATAATGTGTCAAGCACAGGGTCTGGTTCATAGACCTTCTCAATTATGGCAGCGATTTTCATTTTTATGGAATATGTCAACCCTTTAAATATTTTCTTTCTGAGTATGCATTCCCAATGGTGCCACTGGCTTCTTTACCCCACCCGAAGCCATGCTCACTTCTAAGTCATGGTGTTCAGAAATAACTCTAGACATAAGTTCTAAAAAATAGGCTTTTGTGTCTGAACTCCATGATGTATTAGACACACAGTCAAGCTTCTTGAACCTTGTCTCTATCTATGAACAAGGGGAAATGCTGCTTAATCCAGTGAGATCATGGGGAAGATGTAATTCTCAGTCCTGGTAATGTGAAAATCATTTACAGACTATCATCAATTCTCTATGATTTCTTACTGTCATTCCCAGTATGGTCCAGAAAAAGCCTATTAATAGGCCTTGGACTCAGGGAGGTAGCAGCAATTGTCCACTAATATTCCAGTTCCTTATGGACAAGAAACACTTCTTACCTCCTTTATTTGATTCTGTTCAATAACATATCACAAAGTAAGGTTTTGTGGATGAGAAGGAAATGGAATATGTTTACCAGAAGAGAGAAACAGAGATATGTAGAGGTTTTGATTTTCCCAAAATGGACCACTGAGTTAATTAGTGACAAGCCAGGAAGTAAATACTCAAAAGCACTCTTCCCTTTCCTTTCTTGCTCATCTAAAAGGAGATACAATTTATACTCCACAGTAGGTGGAGTGCATGCACAATAGAACCCCTTCTGGTGTTTTCCAAGGGCCAAAAAAATAAAACAGTGATACAAGGAAGTAACGCCCCTGAGTGCTTTTGTCTAGGAGTACCATATATTGTAACTGGCCAAATGTTTTCAAATAAGAGCATTCTGAAGCTAATTGTATATAAAAAGCAAAAAAAAACAAAAAACAAAAAATCCTGTTATTTCACTCTGTCTGTATTCAAGGCTGCCTCTGCTGCATGGCTGCTGTGCTATTTTCATTATATGAAAGGAAGAAAGAAAATAATATTTTTCAGTTTTCTTTTCCCACCTTCCTGAAACACATGAAGTAATTGGGATTTGCATTCTTCAACAAAAGGAGATTGTTTTGTTGCTTATCTTGTTTAAAGTAAAACTATGAAAATTAAGCAATAGATCATGGCAGACCAGTGTTACTATGTGATTATAGCACACCTTAGGAGGTATTTTAAAGTCTGAGTCCAAGTGGTTTTATCCTCTTCAGGGACATGTAATAATCCCTCTGAAAAGCACTGCCTGGAGTATTATATTAATATTATGAAATATAATTTATTTATTTAAAAAGGAAATCGTGTAAATCTGTGCTTTTACTAGGTGATATACACATGGCAAAAGATGAGAAGAGTATAAAAAGGAAGGCAAAAACAGTCTTGTTCATAAACCCAGTTGGATGTCTTATACTGTTGATGTCTCAAAAATTTGCTGCATTTCCTAAAATCAATTAAATGATTAAAACTAGACAAATGAACATAAGATGATTACCGCTGTTAATGTGTTTAAAATTCAAGGTGTATGAATTTACTTGAAAGTGAAATAGTGTGAAAATTGATGATTAACGTTTCATACTTTAAGAAATGGCATCATTTATGGTAATACATAGTATCAGAATAAAATTCTAACCTGTAAAAGTCTCCCTTTTGACAGTGCTTTAAAAAATCTTTCCATTATTGCAGGGTAATAGCTTGACTGTAATGTCTGCTGTTAAAGGAGCAAGTGCCTGTACAAATATTAATCTTACATTATTACTGCTAAATATTCAACTGATTTGAATATTAAAATAGCCCAAAGGCTCTTCAATAAAATATGTGATTACTGAAATAGTGCAGTCCCTTTTATTATGCCAGGCATATTCCATACATATATTAACAGATATCATAGTCACTTAAGTTAAGTAAATATATTAATTGATAATAGTGGCAAAGCCTGAAGTTTAATTTTGGGCTTTTAGAAATGTTCTTCCCATTATTATTTGAACTTATCTAGTGCATTGCAAAAGAATTTTGATTCTGTGGGTAGAAATTTAACTGTTGAAACTTTATATTATATTTTTAGTCCTGGAAACTCAAATATGTCTTAAGAATATCTTTTTAAATAATAATAATAATAGCTAACATTTATATAGCAATTTCTATACCAGGCTCTGTTCTAAATACTTTAAGTTATTAAAGCTTTTAATACTTGTAACAAACCTATAAGGAAGGTTCTATTACTAGTCCCATTTTATAAATGATAAAATTGAGTCTGAGAGTGTTTAGGTGTACTATTCAAGGCAACACAGTTGGGAAATGTTTAAGCCAAGACTCTAGCGCATGTGGCCAGTTTCATAGTTTCTGCTTTTGCTAAAATTTATTTAATGAAGATGAATATGAAATTTAATTTATTTAATTTATTTAATTTATTTAATCAAGATGCTTTTTTAAAAGAAAATATACAGATGTTAAATATTACTATGTGAATAATAACATTTTGTGAAAACATTTTATGTGTGTGAAATGGCCTCTCCATTCTAATTGTGAATGAAACTGAAGAAAACTGATGAAAGTCAACTATGAACTTGAGTCCTGGTGTCCTATTTTACATGTACCTTATAGTCTAGAAATGACTCATTAATTCTAAGAGGAGTACAGAAAAGCTGAAGAATTACCTGAAGTGCTTTATTGCTAGCTTTCTCTCTGCCATTGCAAGGTCAGAGAAACTATAAGCAAGGACAGATCAAGTATAATTTCAAAGTTGGCAAATGTTCCTTTCAGTTTACCACTCTAGTCTGTGCACTAAATTCTCTGTGGTTCCTGCTCTCTCTGTTCCTAAGCTTCTAGTCTTCTTCATTTGCATCTCAATTATTTAGAATTGTTATGCTGGCTTGCCCCAGATTAGCCCATACCCACAGAATCTAGATGTTAGCTGTTTTAGAGTTATCAAACCCAGCTATCTTAAAATAATTGAATCAGTTATAAAAACATATTTAAGAAATAATAGTCTTTTGCTCGCAGGACGCTTCTTGTTAATGTAGACACACAAGTGTTTTGTAGTCAGACAAACCTGAGTTTATTTTCCAACTTTGCTACGGTTTTAGCTCTCTGAGTTTGGGTAAGTTACTTTATCAATTTGTCTGTTTTCTTATATGTAAAATTGGAGAAAATAGTATGTACCTCATTGAGCAAGGGGGTTGATTTTTTTTTTCTTTTTTTTCAAGTACATGTAAAGTGCTTACCTCATAGTAGATACTTCATGAACAATGTTTCCCTTTCTCTAATTGAACATTCCAGTGGTGGAAAACATATGACATGAGTCAGTTCATTCCATTGAATGTCCTTGTATTAGGCTCAGACCTTCTACATTCAGATCTTGTCTGCCCTTTCCTGGTTATTTCCGTATCCTGCAGGATCTCTGACTCATGTAACTTGGTATAAATCCCAGAACCTCTCTGGACCTCAGTGTTTCTCACCTAAATGAAAAGATTTCATAGGAGACATTTTTCAGCCCTTTCTATCTATAAAATTTGGCAATACTTTGTGACACTCTCATATTTAAGTCTTTCCCAGTTTGCTGCTCAGTAACTGTGAAGCTGGTGACAATATGAATATATTTTCCTGCCCCCTAACTTGTCATTTTGGGGGGGGGTCAATTTTAAGGAGGTAATTCTGATGACAATGTTTAAGGCAGAAATACGTTTCATTTTTAAGCAAAATCTTAAGCTGAATTTCAATATCCAATACAATTACAAGTGGAATAGCTCCTGAATAAAGTAGGGTTAAATACAGAGGACACCTCTCTGCTTGGCCTTCTTGCTTTCTCGGCCTCAGATTTATCCTACTGCCACATCTTCCTTATAACCAATGGCTCTTAAAGTAACTCCACTGAGAGTTTGAATTTTATGAAACATAATTTAAAAACCACTGCTTTAAGTCGAGGGACGGTTCTCATGGTGGGTCTTTCAATAACTATGGTAAACTAAAGTAAGCTACCTGTTCTGCTCAGGGGCTTAAAGCCCAGGAAAGGTCTAATTTCAAAGCAGCCTCAGGCTACTATTTTTCTCTCTCCTACTTCTCAAAGAACTGATTATCCTAGTAATTAATAGGAAAACCTTTTAGGGTTGTAAAAGCTCCATGTAAACAACAGAGAAAACAAGCATGCGATAGAACAATTTAAGGCAATTTTGGTTGCCTTAAATTTTTAAGGCCAAAATATTGTTGTTTTAAGAGTACTATGTGGAGAGCCTCTTTCCTTCTGTTGGTTTTCTTCCTGTGTCAATGTCTTCTTTCCCAGGAAAGTGTGTAGAATTTTCAATCATTTTTGTATGATTCTTTTGAACATTAAAATATTTGTCATCCTTTCCTAGGGTATGGGGTGTTAACCCCAATGACTTGACAATTTCAATGACTCTAACTACATTTGCTTTAGTTAGTGTTCTCATGTGGTTTCAGTTTTCTTCTTTGAACAAAAATTATCTTTAGTTTTTGTCAATACAGTATAATGATTACATTTAGGAAGAGCCCTGGTTGTTTTATCTTACTTATATAATTGATAGGATTACTCTATTACTCTATGAGTAAATATAACCACACATCATATACTATTATAATTTTTAAATTATAAAAGTATGTTTCTTCTAATGAGACTCAAATACCAAGTATTAGTGTATGGTATTCTGTCTTAAAAATGCTTCCCCATAGACTTGTTTATGTTTCTTAAACCTTAAACAGATGATAGTAGTTCAGTAGTATCCCTAGTAGTGACCTTACATGTGAGAATTTTACAATCCAGATTTTCACTTGTGCCAAGTGAACAATAGAGAATGCTGATTTGACATATTTTGCAGCTATATGAGGACTGGCTTCATATTTTTTACCACCTGTTTGCAAAATCATAAGCATTTCTCTGCATTTCATCTCCTTTTTAACATTTCTTAACATTTAGAAATTTTAGAAGGGAGAAGGAAATCAGTAACCATTTTTATAGCAGGTTTACATTTTGTAATATGAATATAACTATATTTTATTCACATACTTTTTATCCATAAACCTACTTCAATTTCCAAATTACACAGGGCATAAAGACTGAATAGGGTTACTATATTTTGACTTTCTGACTTATTTCTCTTTAAGATATTATTCCCTTAATTAGATCATGCATAAGCATAAGTTTCTGCACATTATTGAGGATTTCTTGGAATATGCATTGAGCCTTAGAATTATTCCATACTATTCAAATACTTCTTTTTTTTTCCATTTTGTGGCGTATAACTTTTGAAGCACAGAGTATAAATTGTGATTTTCTTTTTAACTTGGCACATTGTTTTCTATTTAAAAACCCATATTTTCCAGTGAAATATGCTTATGTTCTATAAGAGATAGAATTACTTGTCAAAAAATACATAAAAATGACTCTGTTATAGGCACACAATACTTGATAGAGTGTTAATGATCCATTCTATGAATGCCACAGACATCATGATCCAGAGCTTCCTGCTCACACAGCCATTCCAGTTGCTAACTAGCCATGCCCCTTGCTTGCTTTTTCTTATATCTTGATCAGCATACAAAGCAGTACTGAAGTTGCTTCTGTTCCTTTCCCTTTTCTTCTTTCCATCTCTAAATAGATGTCTTTCCCATTTTGTTCCCTTTCTCCTTTACACTAGTCTATTCTATATTTTCAAATTGTGTTTGTGGACTTTAAGATTCAATCTTTGCATATCAAAATAATCTATATGCATATCTACATAATTGATTGATCTTATATCTTCTTTAACCAGTCATTTGATTCAATTTTCTTTGCCCCTGAACATTTTAGAGGTGTTTATACTATTGAATATTCTTAACTTTTTATTTTTATGATTGCTCAATTCTTTTGCCCCTTTCATGTTATTTAGTTCATTTATTAAACATTTTGTTGAGCATCAGGCT
Source organism: Leucopleurus acutus (assembly GCF_964270905.1). NCBI lineage: Eukaryota > Metazoa > Chordata > Mammalia > Artiodactyla > Delphinidae > Leucopleurus > Leucopleurus acutus. The sequence continues at coordinate 131,310,177 of NC_139143.1, forward strand.
GTAAGTTAGGGATATAAGACATGGTTCTTGCCTTCAAAGAGTTCATGGTTTAATAAGGGAAATAAACATTGAAACTCTTTCAGTTTTCAAAGTGCTATGATAAAGAGAAGAGTAACATACAGTATAAAAAGCAGAAAGTGATAAAGTTTATCTGGAGAAGGTCAAATAATTGGCAATGGCAGAAAGATTTGAGCAGACTCTTGAAGACTGAGTAGAATATTTCCAATTTAAAAGGGTGGGAGAAGGCATTCTATGTAAAGGTATCACTGTTTACAATGACTTAATGCTTCAGACCCAGGAAACGGTGATTTGTGGGTGAAGTGGTTGGAGAGATAGGTAGGTACCAGGAGACAGAGGGTTGTTTGATTTTTATCTGATGGGCAGAGAGGAATAAACACATAAATTGATTTAAATTCATTTATCAGATCTCCTGGTCAATAACATATATTTTCATGGGAATTTTATTTATTCCTATGTGAAAATAGATATCTTTTGTGTGAAAGCCTTTAATTAAGGGAGTGTAAATAAGATTTATGCTTTTGTAAAACAATTTCAATATAATGTGAAAGATATTAGAACAAGGATGACGGAATCAATTTGGAAGCTGTTGAGACAGCCAAGTTAAGGGATGATGAAGGTTGGAGGCTGGATTACTGCCATGCTGTGATAAAGACAGGAAGAAAGATTTTGAGGACTATTTAAGCTGTTGATTAAATAGGATTAAATGATTGGATGTGTAGGGTGAGGAAGTCACTGAGATAACTGGTTTGGATAGCTGAGGGGATTGGTGGAGCCAATTATTAGGATAGAAATTTCAGGAGAAAGAGTTAGTTGGAGATAGGGCAGGGAGGGGATGTGAAATATATTGGAGGTAGTGTTTCATGAATGTGCAGTGTTGATGGAAAATCCAAATGGTAAAATCTAGTATAAAGTTTCTCAAAGCTTAATGTACATACAGATGAGCAGGGAGTCCTCTTCACATGCAGTTTCTGCGTCACTAAGTCTGGGTTGGGGCCTGAGATTCTACAGTCTGACAAGTCCCTGGGAGATGGCCATGCTGTCTGTCCATGGACAATACTTTGCAGAGCAAGGATCTAAGAGATAGTTGTATTTAATACTCAACAAAGAGATATAAGCTGGACACATAAATTCACAGGTTCTCAGCATATTGGTGCAGCTGAAACCAGGCTAGTGATTGTTGGTGCAGACTAACAATTTAAAAAATCTTTAATATAAAGCCAAAATTTGAGACATTAATAAAAATTGCCAATTATGCTATTCTTTTTTTACAGTTGTGATTAGCGTTATTTTATTTTATTATTTTTTAATATTCTCAATTTCCTCTCTTTATTACTCAAAAAGCATACTTTTCACATGGTTCCATATCATGTATTTTTCACTTAACAGCATTTTTTAAGTATCTTTATTGGAGTATAATTGCTTTACAATGGTGTGTTAGTTTCTGCTGTATAACAGAGTGAATCAGCTATACATATACATATATCCCCATATCTCCTCCCTCTTGTGTCTCCCTCCCACCTCCCTATCCCACTCCTCTAGGTCTTCACAGAACATCAAGCTGATCTCCCTGTGCTATGCAGCAGCTTCCCACTAGCTATCTATTTTACATTTGGTAGTGTATATATGTCAATGCCACTCTCTCACTTCATCCCAGCTTCCCCTCATCTCCCACCCCGTGTCCTCAAGTCCGTTCTCTATGTCTGCGTCTTTATTCCTGCCCTGCCACTAGGTTCATCAGTACCATTTTTTTAGATTCCATATATGTGTGTTAGCATATGGTATTTGTTTTTCTCTTTCTGACTTACTTCACTCTTTTTTAATTTTCTTTTAAACTTTTTATTTTATATTGCAGTATAGCCAATTAACAACGTTGTGATAGTTTCAGGTGCACAACAGAGTGACTCAGCCATATGTATACGTGTATCCATTCTACCCCAAACTCCCCTCCCATCCAGGCTGCCAATCTTAGCAGAGTTCCCTGTGCTATACAATAGGTCCTTGTTGGTTATCCATTTTAAATAGGGAGTTTGGGATTGACATGTACACATTGCTATATTTAAAATGGATAACCAAAAAATAAAATAAAACAAAAATAAAACAGATAACCAAATTATGCTTTTCTTGACAGACTTAAGATTTTGTTTAAAGTGTACTTTTTTATTCAATTCTGCCTTTTGTTCATTTAGCCTATCAACCAGAGAAGCTCATATTTGCAGTTTATGTGGGAAGAAACTTATATATATATATTTCACTCTGATGAACTAATGGATTGAAAATATGGCACCAGTAAAGGCCAACCCCTTCTTCAATGAGAAAGATCTCATTCTTACACCAATCAGTGAAACTTTTCTTAAAATATGACAAAAACAACAAGGTCCTACTGTATAGCACAGGGAACTATATTCAATATCCTGTAATAAACCATAATGGAAAAGATAGGAAAAATAACATATATGTATATACATATATATATAGCTGTACAGCAAAAATTAACACAACATTGTAAATCAACTATACTTCAATAAAATAATTTTAAAAATATGATAAAACAAATTGGCAAGTGAGGGAACTCGAACATTCAGACCTATAGTACTTTAATCAAGGAAGGGTATAAACAATGAGAAGAAAAATAAGGCTGCTCCCTGTGGAGCAAACCTGTTTGAAAGGTAAGTAGAGAAGGAAAAGCCAGCTAAGCAAATGGAGAATAAATAAAGGCAGGAATTCATCAAGTTATTGCAAGCAAAAGAAAAGAGGGCTTCTGGGAGGAAGTGGTCAACAATATTGTAACTCACAGTCAATGGCAGTAAGAATGGTGGCAGACAATATTCATTGTCCTTAGAATTTTTGCACTTATGCAGTTGGTGGCTATTTCCAGACAATTTCAGCAGAGAAGGAAGTTCAGAAGAAGCCAGATATCTGTGAATTGAAGAATGAATTGGGAGGTGAGAAATTAGAAGGAATGAAGGGAAAACAGTGCTTTGATGGTTTGTTTAAGGAATTTCACTGTGAACAGTATAAAAGAGGGAGAAATAGTTCATAAAAACCTCATTTTTAAAGTTGCATTTTAATTTCAGTATGGCAGACAACTAGTTTTTACTCCTTTTTTGGTGTGGGAGACTTCAATCAGTACCTTAGGATTTCAGTAGATTTGAAGTAGAAACAAAGGTTTTAGCTTCAGTCTGCCGTTAATAATCCATTTACTAGAACTGGAAAATAACTGCTAAAAGCAACCAGACCAAATGCTGTATTCCCATTTCTTTCCCATCTTTTAATTCTTAATAGTAAATCAGTTGAAATGGGAAGACTTCACTGGTGGAACAGGGATAATACTTTATTTGATCCAGTGAACCATCTGCATTAATTATATCACTTCTGGAAAGTGAAGCTACCTTCTTCAGAATTTAGATTTGGGCAGAAAGTACAAAGGAAGACAAAAATTACCCTGCTTTGCATCAGTAATATTATTAAATGCTGCTAAATGAAAATCAGAATTCAGTACATGATTCCAGGTGGATCACAGACATTAAAACTTTGCTTTATTTACTGAATTTAACTCTAGGTTTGTTCCTTCCTTGGTTATTTTTTCTATCTTCGTGCTACTGACTGGTTTGAGATTGATTGTGAACTCAGAGTTTGGATAATATCTTGTTAACTTTTGATTTCCAGGGATTAGCATAATGTCTGGAAACTTGGAAGATGTTCTCTAGACATTTACTGACTCAACCAATAAATTAATGTATTCCTCAATAAGGGCTTTAAAAACCATGATACAGTAGTATTAAGCTAGTTAAAAAACATTTTGTGAATAAGTTTTGTGAGGCCAATTGGGCATTTTGGAAATACCTGGTCTCCAATATGGTAAGACTATTCTGAGATAATTTGGGTTCAGTGAGAAGTTCAGTAACTCTATAGATCTCCCTATTTTTAAAATGTTGTAAATACATGGAATTTAAGCAGTGTCTGGGTTTTTTTTTGGTGGGGTCAATGTGAAGGTTATACTATATGAGACATAAAAACTTAGCAATATGTTTTATGAGTTATGTTTTATTGTCTAGACTGAAGTGTTCCTTAAGAGTTTAATAGACTTTCTTGGTTTTTCCATCATAAATCATTTGTAGAAAAGTTAAATTGGATTGTTTCACTATAACTCCCAAGTGCCAAATCATTTCAAGAGCTCTATGAATAGGTGCATTTGCACAATCTGATTGGCTACCCTAAAGGCAAAAGCAATTATATTATGCTAATGTGCATATTTTGCTCAGAAATCTGAATTTACCATTCAAATACATCAATGTATATTGTCTTTTTCAAGAGGTGAGCTTATAGATGTCAAGTGTTGTGTAAAGAAAGGTTTTAAAGATTAGCAATTGTCAAGTTTAGGGAGCTTGAAGCATACTTGTCTTTCATGATAATGATTGAATCTTTCCTTTGACAGTAAATACAGAGTGAATATAGTGATAACCTTGATTAAGTATAACATGGCTGTGGAAACATTCTGGGAAAGGCTTTTTGCATCTTTATGTAAAGTTCATAACAATCTGAGGAAAATTATTTGGAAATTTGCTCATTAAGAGCCTTGCAGAAAAGCATTTTGTTTGCATTGCCTAATAAAATGGACCAGTGGATACATAATTTTTCCTGGAGCATGTAATTTATGCTCAAAAATGTTGCAGTGTTTTTGTGACACCATTTACCAAGGATTTTTATTTAGTTTACTTTATAGCTCATCATAAGTTTTAACAGGAAGTATTTCCTTTAAAATTGAGTAAACAAAAGTAAAGCCTGCATCTCTCTTCCTTCAACTGGCACAGAAGCATGAGAAAATATATACTATACACTACAGACTTTTCACTTTTTGTTTTAAATGGAGAAAAAAGTGAATGATGTGATGGTTAAAATCTTTAGTACGTTGAATTTTTCTCAAATAATTTCTAATATGTTCTTCAGTAATAAGTCATGTAACCAGATGGCTATATATGAGAAATTGCCTGTGCAAGTCAAACATTTTATTCCAAATTTTAGCAGGGGTGATTCCATGATTTAAGAGAGAATTAATAACGTTTATATAAGAGCTGGGTTATAAAAGGTGATTTTCTTTGGAAATATGACAGTTTATATGGTGCTTTTAAAGGTTTTCTTTTTTTAATATGATGAAGTAAGTGATATGTACCCTAGTTGCAAGCAACCGGTTGAGTTCACTGCCATTGTCTATGACTATGATTACCCTTCTGTTTAAACAGTACAGTGTATCAAGACAGCAGTGTGACATAATTTGATAGAATGTAATAAAATATAATGACATTTACTAGTCCCTAATACCACCACTATGTTATTTTGTTAGTTCATTAAAGGGTTTTCCCTTTCACTATAATTTTTATTGATCCCCAGCAAATATGAAAGCCTTTATGTAGCTCAACTCTTTAATTTGTTATTTTAGTAATTATTGTTCCTTTGTTTCTTGTTAAGATTTTTTTTCATTAAAATGTTTTAAACATGGCATGTAATCTAGCAGGGAAGCATTATATTAAATTTAAAAATCCCTTGCTTTAATTTACAAGATTTTTAAAATCTCATTATGGGGGATTTAGCATCATAACTCTCATATTTACACAGAAACAGGCCTATTGGCCTCTCTATGTGGGGAAATTTGCATCTGCATTTTAAAGCACTAAGCCTTTTTAATATCCCCTTGATAAATTAGCTTTCAGGATTCATCCAGCAAATAGGTATGGGGAGAAACTGTAAACACTTTGCAAAGTTGTTACAGATATATAAGCAATTAAAATGAGGTAATTTTATTTGTGTAAAGGGTTTGGGTTTAATTTGAATCAGAAAAGTGTCAAGAGCTCTACTCAGTTTCCAATGCCACCACTGCCACTGCCACCACAGTATAATAAAAACCCAATAACCTCCTCATGGGCAAAGGCAGAGAAGGAGTTAGGAGTTATGTCAGTTTCTTTCCAAAAATTTCTGTCACAAAAATGACAATGAATATGACACTGAAATGCAATGAATTGAGGGAATGAAACACTCTTCAATTAAAAGGAGTTGGATATGTACATATTTTATTCTTACTTCTTCAGATATTTGTATTAATTCAGGGCATTTCATTGAAATGAAATGCAATGACTTATGGAAATAAAATAACATTTAAGAAAGGAGTAGGATATATAAAGATTTTATTCTTAATGCTTTCTGTTTCCATTGTTTTATATCACAAGTCCTTTAAAAAATACAATAAAATTAAAAGACCTTAAAATTGTCATTTCTTCTTAAGAACATTTCAAATTCAATGAACTTCTTATCTTTGCTTCATTCAAAATATTTGACACATTAACTTTTTTTTAAATACCTTTATTGGAGTATAATTGCTTTACATTGTTGTGTTAGTTTCTGCTTTATAACAAAGTGAATCAGCTATACATATACAAATATCCTCATATCTCCTCGCTCTTCCATCTTCCTCCCACCCTCCCTATCCCACCCCTGTAGGTGGTCACAAAGCACCAAGCTGATCTCCCTGTGCCATGCAGCTGCTTCCCACTAGCTATCTATTTTACATTTGGTAGTGTATATATGTCCATGCCACTCTCTCACTTTCTCCCAGCTTAACCTTCCCCCTCCCGATGTCCTCAAGTCCATTCTCTATGTCTGCGTCTTTATTCCTATCCTGCCCTAGGTTTTTCAAAACCTTTTTCTTTTTTTAGATTCCATATATATGTGTTAGCATACGGTATTTATTTTGCCCTTTCTAACTTACTTCACTATGTATGACAGTCTCTAGGTCCACCCACCTCACTACAAATAACTCAGTTTTGTTCCTTTTTATGGCTGAGTAATATTCCAATGTATATATATATGCCATATCGTCTTTATCCATTCATCTGTCAATGGACACTTAGGTTACTTCTATATCCTGGCTATTGTACGTAGAGCTGCAGTGAACATTGTGGTACATGACTCTTTTTGAATTATGGTTTTCTCAGGGTACATACCCAGTAGTGGGATTGCTGGGTCGTATGGTAGTGCTATTTTTACTCTTTTTAAGGAACCTCCATACTGTTCTCCACAGTGGCTGTATCAATTTACATTCCGACAAACAGTGCAAGAAGGTTCCCTTTTCTCCACACACTCTCCAGCATTTATTGTTTGTAGATTTTTTGATGATGGCCATTCTGACTGGTGTGAGGTGATACCTCATTGTAGTTGTGATTTGCATTTCTCTAGTGATTAGTCATGTTGAGCATCCTTTCATGTGTTTGTTGGCAATCTGTATATCTGTGGAGAAATGTCTGTTTAGCTCTTCTGCCCATTTTTGGAATGGGTTGTTTGTTTTTTTCATATTGAGCTACATGAGCTGCTTGTAAATTTTGGAGATTAATCCTTTGTCAGTTGCTTCATTTGCAAATATTTTCTCCCATTCTGAGGGCTGTCTTTTCATCTTGTTTATGGTTTCCTTCGCTGTGCAAAAGCTTTGAAGTCTCATTAGGTCCCATTTGTTTATTTTTGTTTTTATTTCCATATCTCTAGGAGGTGGGTCAAAAAGGATCTTGCTGTGATATACGTCATAGAGTGATCTGCCTATGTTTTCCTCTAAGAGTTTGATATGTCTGTCTTTACATTTAGGTCTTTAATCCATTTTGAGTTTATTTTTGTGTATGGTATTAGAGAGTGTCTAATTTCATTCTTTTACTTGTAGCTGTCCAGTTTTCCCAGCACCACTTATTGAAGAGGCTGTCTTTTCTCCATTGTATATTCTTGCCTCCTTTATCAAAAATAAGGTGACCTTATGTGTGTGAGTTTATCTCTGGGCTTTCTACCCTGTTCCATTGATCTATATTTCTGTTTTTGTGCCTGTCTTCATACTTCGTACTGTCTTCATACTTCGTACTGTCTTCATTACTGTAGCTTTGTAGTATAGTCTGAAGTCAGGGAGCCTGATTCCTCCAGCTCCATTTTTCGTTCTCAAGATTGCTTTGGCTATTCGGGGTCATTTGTGTTTCCATGCAAATTGTGAAATTTATTGTTCTAGTTCTGTGAAAAATGCCATTGGTAGTTTGATAGGGATTGCTTTGAATCTGTAGATTGCTTTGGGTAGTATAGTCATTTTCACAATGTGGATTCTTCCAATCCAAAAACATGGTATACCTCTCCATCTGTTTGTATCGTCCTTAATTTCTTTCATCAGTGTCTTATAGTTTTCTGCATACAAGTCTTTCGTCTCCTTAGGTAGGTTTATTCCTAGGTATCTTATACTTTTTGTTGCAATGGTAAACGGGGGTGTTTCCTTAATTTCTCTTTCAGGTTTTTCATCATTAGTGTATAGGAATGCAAGAGATTTCTGTGCATTAATTTTGTATCCTGCTACTTTACCAATTCATTGATCAGGTCTAGTAGTTTTCTGGTAGCATCTATAGGATTCTCTATGTATAGTATCATGTCATCTACAAACAGTGACAGCTTTACTTCTTTTCCAATTTGGGTTCCTTTTATTTCTTTTTATTCTCTGATGGCTGTGGTTTAAACTTCCAAAACTATGTTGAATAATAGTCGTGAGAGTGTACAACCATGTCTTGTTCCTGGTCATAGAGGAAATGGTTTCAGTTTTTCACCATTGAGAATGATGTTGGCTGTAGGTTTGTCATATACGGCCTTTATTATGTTGAGGTACATTCCCTCTATTCCTACTATCTGGAGGGTTTTTGTCACAAATGTGTGTTGAAGTTTGTCAAAAGCTTTATCTGCATCTATTGAGAATATCATATGGTTTTTCTCCTTCAGTTTGTTAGTATGGTGTATCACATTGATTGATTTCCATATATTGAAGAATCCTTGCATTCCTGGGATAAACCCCACTTGATCATGGTGTATGATCCTTTTAATGTGCTGTTGGATTCTGTTTCCTAGTATTTTGTTGAAGGTTTTTGCATCTATGTTCTTCAGAGTTATTGACCTGTAGTTTTCTTTCTTTGTGACATCCTTGTCTGGTTTTGGTATCAGGGTGATGGTGGCCTCGTAGAATGAGTTTGGGAGTGTTTCTCCCTCTGCTATATTTTGGAAGAGTTTGAGAAGGATACGTGTTAGCTCTTCTCTAAATGTTTGATAGCATTCACCTGTGAAGCCATCTGGTCCTGGGCTTTTGTTTGTTGGAAAATTTTTAATCACAGTTTCAATTTCAGTGCTTGTGATTGGTCTGTTCATATTTTCTATTTCTTGCTGGTTCAGTCTTGGAAGGTTGTGCTTTTCTAAGGATTTGTCCATTTCCTCCAGGTTGACCATTGTTATTGGCATAGAGTTGCTTGTAGTAATCTCTCATGATCCTTCGTATTTCTGCACTGTCAGTGTTGTTACTTCTTTTTATTTCTAATTCTATTGATTTGAGTCTTCCCCCTTTTTTCTTGATGGGTGTGGCTAATTGTTTATCCATTTTGTTTGTCTTCTCAAAGAACCAGCTTTCAGTTTTATTGATCTTTGCTATTGTTTCCTTCATTTCTTTTTCATTTATTTCTGGTCTGATCTTTATGATTTCTTTCCTTCTGTTAACTTTGGGTTTTTTTTTGTTCTTCTTTCTCTAATTGATTTAGGTGTAAGGTTAGGTTGTTTATTTGAGATGTTTCTTGTTTCTTGAGGTAGGATTGTATTGCTATAAAATTCCCTCTTAAAACTGCTTTTGCTGCATCACATAGGTTTTAGTTTGTTGTGTTTTCATTGTTGTTTGTTTCTAGGTATTTTTTGATTTCCTTTTGATTTCTTCAGTGACCTCTTGGTTAAGTAGTGTATTGTTTAGCCTCCATGTGTTCGTATTTTTACAGATTTTTTTCCTGTTGTTGATGTCTATTCTCATAGCGTTGTGGTCAGAAAAGATACTTGATATGATTTCAATTTTCTTAAATTAACCAAGGCTTGATTTGTGACCCAAGATATGATCTATCCTGGAGAATGCTCCATGAGCACTTTAGAAAAAAGTGTATCTATTGTTTTTGGATGGAGTGTCCTATAAATATCAATTAAGTCCATCTTGTTTAATGTATCATTTAAAGCTTGTGTTTCTTTATTTATTTTCATTTTGGTTGACGTGTCCATGGTGAAAGTGGGGTGTTAAAAGTCCCCTACTATGATTGTGTTACTGTTGATTTCCCCTTTTATGGCTGTTAGCATTTGCCTCATATATTGAGGTGCTCCTGTGTTAGTGCATAAATATTTACAATTGTTATATCTGCTTCTTGGATTGATCCCTTGATCATTATGTAGTGGCCTTCTTTGTCTCTTTTAGTAGTCTTTATTTTAAAGTCTATTTTGTTTGTTATGAGAATTGCTACTCCAATCTTCTTTGATTTCCATTTGCATGGAATATTTTTTCCATCCCCTCACTTTCATTCTGTATGTGTCCCGAGGTCTGAAGTGAGTCTCTTGTAGACAGCATATATACAGGTCTTGTTTTTGTATCCATTCAGCCAGTCTGTGTCTTTTGATGCGAGCATTTAATCCATTTCCATTGAAGATAATTATTGATATGTATGTTCCTATTACCATTTTCTTAATTGTTTGGGGTTTGTTATTGTAGGTCTTTTCCTTCTCTTGTTAACACATTAACTTTTAAATGTTGTCTTGCCTAATTTATTCTTAGATACCCTGCAGTTTTGTTGTTGTGTATCTTTTTAAAATTAAATAATTCAAAAATTACTACTAGTATGTAAAAATACAATTTTTTTCTGTTATGTTGATTTTACAAACAGCAACCTTGCCAAATAATTTTTGAATATAATTATGAATTTTAAAATTCTTTTGGTACCTCCATGTAGATAATCATATTATCTGAATAATGACCATTTGGATACTTCTTTAACAAGATTTAGCTCTTATTTCTTTGTCATGTCACATTGTACTGGCTAAAATTTTTGTTAGATTTTAAAAAGAAGTGATGGTAGCAAATACTGTGTCAAGTTCTAAAGGAAATAATTTACTTTTGCATTGTTGACAGTACTATTAATCTTCGGTATATGTCCTTTAATGCATTTAAGCTTTATGCTTTTTTCAGTTTGCTAAGCTTTTTTACAAAAATAGATATAAATTTTATTGAATGTATGGTTAGCATCCATTGGTCTAATCCTATACTTTAAAAAAAAATCATTATTAAAGTAACCAGATCCTTAAATAAGAAAACACAATGTGGTCAAGTGGCATTATTCTTTTTATAAACTGCTAGATTCAGTTGGCTTTAGAATATTTACATTTGTATTTATTAATGAAATGTGGTTATAATTTCCCAATATCATAATTTCATTGTCTGGTTTTGGTAGCCAATGTATAATTATCTCAACAAATGAGTATACAGTCTTTCCCTCATTTCTATTCTTTGAAAGAGTCAAACATTGGATTATCAGTTCTTCAAATAACTGAAAGAATTTTTCAGCAAAAACTGAGCTTGATGGTCTTTAGGGCATGGTTCATTCCTTTAATAACTAGTTGAATATTATAAAAGTTCTTTTAATTTTTGAGTTTTTGAGTAAATTTTTCCAGTACTGTTAGCATTTTACCTATGTTCTTAAATGTATTGGCATAACTTTTTCAAAATATTATTTTATTGTCAGACAGTTTCTATCACACTTATAATTATGTTTCTTTTTTCATTTGTAACATGGTTTTTATGAGTTCTCTTTTTTTCTGTATGTACTTTGTTAGATATTTTTTATTTTTATTAATTTTCTTGAATTCACATTTAATTCTTTGGAATATTATGATCCTCTCTGTTGTATTTGATTTTCTATTATGTTATTTCTGCTCTTTTAAAAATTAATTTATTGTTTTTTACTTTCTTTGAATTTGTTCCCCTTTTCTTTTTCTGACATAAATTTAAATGCTTAGTGTGTTAATTTTCAGTCTTCTGTCAAAATATAATAATTTGAGTCTATAGTTTTTTCTCTATGTGCTGTGTGTGTATTCCTCAAGTTTTGATAACATAGTATATTTAGTTGTTGGTATTGTTCTTTTTTTTTAAACATTCATTATTATTTTTCTTTGACTTATAAGTTACTTAGAAGTATGTTATTAAATTTCCAACAAATGAGGTTTTTAAAAATGAAATTTTCTATTTTTCATTTCAAAATTTTATTGTAATCAGAGTATAGTCATTATGAAATTGGATGGGGCTTTTTAGTATGCATTTAATATTTGTAAACATTTGAAGGTTCTTGGAAATCTGTGTTCTTGGGGACACAGTTCATTTATGACTGTCATGTCAGTCTCATTACTTAATTTGTTCACATCTTCTGTGTACTTTCCTATTTTTTTCTTTAAGGCTGCATCATCTAACAATTACCAGAAGACTTGTTAAACATCTTCCACTATAATGATATATTTGTCATTTTATTCTAGTAGATGTGTCAATGTTTTGTTTAAATATTTTGTAGCTGTCTTACCAGTCCATCTAAAATTAAGCAGTATTTATCTTTGTGCTGAATTGAACCTTAAATCAATTTGTAGTGACTCTTATTATCTCTAGTGTTTTTTTTTCTTGTTATTTGTTTTACTGTTTTGTCTCATGATTTACTTTGATATTAATGTAACTATATCAGATTTTGTTTATTTGTTTAGAATTTGCCTGACATATCTTTTTCTGTCCTTCAACTTTTAACATCCAGTGTACTTATTTATGTTTTAGGCATTTTCTTGTAAATGGCATAAAGCTGGGCTGTGTTTACATTTATCTAGTCCAACAGTTTTTGTTTGGTCTACTTATAAGGCCCAATTTAGCAAGTATGCCTACTATACTTTTTTCTGGGAGTGTTTTTCCTGTCTTACTTACCAAGAGTATTGCTTTTCAGAAGTCTGGTATTATGGGAACTAATTCTCTCAACCTGCTACCTTTTCTGGGTTCCAGGTTTTGTCTGTTGCCTTCGAGAGTGGCTTGAGATACCCAAACTATGCTACTTAAAAGAAAATTTTTAGGATTTACTTCTTTTTCTTCAGGCGTTCTTATAATTTTGGCCCCTGAAGATTTTCTTTCCCTGAATTTTCTGCCATCTCAACCACACATATAATATTTTTAGGTGATCTATATCAGGACAAGTTTTCTCAAAATCTGTTATGCTTTATTGCCAGAAACAAAAGGGTTACTTTTTAAAAAAAGTGCATATATATATATATATGGACTCAAAATCTTAGACTCCAAAGGAAAGTTTAGAAATGTCCTAGTCAATTTTTTAATTTATTTAGGCCCTTAGTTTCTTCATCTAAATAAAATAGGAATTTTCATACCTGTTTTGCAACATTAGTTATTTTTATTATAATTAGAATATGTGAAACCCTTGGCTTATCAATAGCCACATACTAAATAAATGGTAATTAATATTATTAATAGTCATGAAGACTATTATGTTAAAAAGAATATTTAAGTGAGGAATGCCTTTAAAGGGGAACTAGATGTGATGAGTCATAAACTGCTAATGACACTATGAATGATTTTAGGTTAAAATGTATAACTTCAAATTTACAGTGATACATGGAACAAAATAAGGAAATGTGATATTGTACGGAAAATTAGGCACAGTAATGGAGCTCAACCATTATTCAGCTTTTATCAAAAAAGAAGTGGCAACTTCAAAATTAATACACAGCCAATTTAAACATGCCTTTACTGTCTCAAAGCTTCTACTGGGTTGAAATTTATTCATTGATCTGATCAAGAATTCATGTCCATCTTTGATACTTTCATTTTATTTGTTCTTCCTAGCTTTTATTACTCTGAAAGAATTTTCAGGTTCATACTGATGGAACCAGGATATGGTAGAGCTGCATTATAACACAATACTGTCTTCTACCTTTTTTTTTTTTTCTGTCACTATTTTCTAGTGTGGAACGAGAAAAAGCTCTTTAAACTTAGAGTGTTTTATAGCTGTGCATGTACTTAATGCAAATATTCTTGTATGCTGTGTCCATATGATTAGGACTATATATAGATGTGAAAGAGAATCTTGAATAGATTGTTTTACCATCCTGCTTTAAAACACTAAGACCCATCTTTATTTCTTCAGTTAGATGGAAATATATGAGTGAACTCTAAGAGTTATGAACACAATACTGCCAGCCACTTCATTGCTTGAGCTAAAAGAACCTGGAATCATATTTGACTACTCTCCTTTTCCCTTACATCACATCCATGGAGATATACTCTCATTTCTAACATCAAAATACATATTTAATCATATTTCATTATTTCTAGTGCCACCATCCTCCCCAAAGCCACCGTCATCTCTTGCATTTCTTGCCTTGTCTTGCTGTTTCTACTCTTGCTCTCCATAGCATATTCTCTGCAGAGCAGTCTGACAGATGTCTTTGAAATCTATGTTAGATAAGGTTATTTTCACTAAGTTCCTCCAGTGTCCTCCCATTACACCTAAATGAAAGTACAAAATCCTTGCAGTGGTCCCTGACTATTCCTTTGGAAAAAAAAATGTGCCATGCTTCTTTCTGCTTCATTCCAGCCTTACTCACCTTCTTGTGTCCCTGAAATTTTCTCCTTTGATAAGCATAGGGCTCTCTAGCAGCCCTTGCCAGTTTCTTTTCCCTTAGTCTGTGTTATTTTGCTTCACAGCACTTATTAACTGACATTATATTTTCTGTTTGTTTATTGTAGATGTTCTTTACCCTAGCTGCCAATCAAAATTACCTGAGAAGTTATCAAAAATCAAGAATTATCACATACCAGAATTACCTGAGACATTTTATATATATGAATCTTTTCGTGGGGTAGGGGAAGGGAGACAGCTTAGGCATTGGTAATTTAAAAATTCTGTAGCCAGAGTTGAGGACCAATGTATATTTATTTTTGTTTTTTTCCTCCTCTCAATAGTCTAGAAGTTCAATAAAGGCTAAGCATTATCTATTTTTCTCACTACTCTATTCCTAGCTCTCAGAATAGTACCTGGTACATAGCAAACTTTTCATAAATATTTGTTCATAATTTAAAAAAAAATAGTTCTTTTCATCTAGAATATATAAACAAATATGCATCACTTGCTCCATATAATTCAACAAGCTCTACACCTCTCATTCCTTCATTCAGTTTTTTCACTCATTTAAGAAATATTTATTTGGTGCATTTAAGGAATCAGATAATATTGTAGGCTCTCAGGAATCAAGAGTGAAATAAATAAATATCTCTGCCCTTGCAGAGCTTACATTCTCATCTTGGTGGTACATTTTGTGGATAATTGTAGTTTTAGAAATAAGAAAACTTAAATTCTTTTAAATAATTTTTCATTATTCAGTGTGCTACATTGAAAAGCCATTTAACCTCTTTGGGACTAGTCCTAAAACTATTTTAAAGAATCCTTCACCTTTAATTCAATGTAATTGGAACTGTTATTTTCATGCTGCTGTTTAAAAAAAAAAAAAACTTTCCAAAGTAATTTCAGAAGATTCTTTCTTTCTTAAACTATGACTAATTAAAAGAAAACCAATTTTCTGAAAAAGAAAATAATTAGATCATAACAGATTTATAAGATGCACTACATCTGTGTTAAGAAAAGCTCATAGTCTGCAGAATAAAGCCAGCTGGAATGATAGCTCTGGGATATCCCAATGGCAAAAGTGTTGGAATCATTTAAAAGTTCATTTGAGTTTTGCACAAACTGATCATTCATTTATTTTTTTCATCCATTTATTAAATAAACATCCCCAGGTGTAAACATTTCTAGGCTTTTTGCTAGGTCAGAAGGTTATATTATAATATATGTTCTCTGCTCTTAAAAAGCTCATTTTATCATATTAATTTTGTAAAGAAATAATAGCAAATATCATGTCATAGATAAAATAAATATTGCACATTTCAAAGAAGCATATAGAACTGAACTTAGCCCTTGCCCTTAACAAGTTCACAAAATCTCTCCCTCCTTTGATGTTTTATAACATTCAGCTTGTTTTGAGTCAACTGACATAGTCTACTTTTATTATAGTTGTTTATCTACTCCTATTACTATCCTTTAACTCCTCTAGCTTATGCATATGTGTATTACATTTATATTATACTTATATAAAAATATATTTATATTTCATTGTATTCCATATTCACTCAATACACATATTTTATCAAATTATATAGAATAAATTTAAATGGCTATGAGTTATAATTATAAAAATCTAGAATAAAGTCTACTAAATCCAAGTGCATATCATCCTGAAAGGCTTCCAAAGAAACTAAATAAATGCAAATAAATAACTTTGCTCAGGTGTAAGACAAAAAGAACCTGAGGTTGTAATTAACTGGGTACAAAGCCAGAATCTCTGAAAAGATTTAAATCTTTGCAGCATTATATTAAACACAGTTTGGTAAACCATGTGCCTCACCTCTAAGATAAGGACAGAGTGAATCTAAGCAACAGAGTTCTTGGAAAGTGGGCTTTTATAAATTGATGTATACCTTCTTCCAGGTTTACCAGTTAGTATTTTCCCTGTGCATGAAAGCAAAATCTCAACATTGAAGAGAAAAGTATTTTGGGCTCAGTCCTTCTACCTTCATCATGGAAGTATTTGGGGGAATTCCAGGAACGTTATAAGTTTTGCAACTTACTGTCTGTCCTATCAAATCTTGGATGGTTTTCTCATCCTTTTCATTTGGGGAAGCAGAGGAGTGTAGAAGATGGAACATGGGCTCCAGAGGCACACAGGCCTGAATTTCCAATCTGGTTCTGTCATTCACGATTTTTCCACCTTGGAAGAATGAACTTCTTTAAATCTCAGTTTCTCTGTTTGTAAAATAGGAACACAATCTTTATATCACAGGTTTCTCCAAATGATTGCATTATTCATTTTTTGTAAAGGATGGTAGATAACAAATGTTAATTTCTTCTTGCATCTTTTTATTTTATTTTTTATTTTTTTTTGCATATTACATCAATTACTTTGAGTTTAATCTCCTGTTCTCATTTGGGTTAGTCTGGGTTATTGTTCCTCAAAGATTGGATTCATACTTATCAGTGACACAACAACTTTATTTAATAAATAAAGGGCACTGAAATGCAAAAATATAAGATGACATGAACTCAGAATGAAGGACAATATCTTAAATTGAGAAAATTTAGCTTTATATAAAAGTCACTGCACTATTTTTATTCTCATTTCTCTTTGGACCAAACAAAATGTCAGCCTAGTACCTCATTCATATTTAGAACTAACTAGATAACTTTGGAGGCCTGTTGTCACTCTGATATTCTTTGAGATTGTTTTGGTCATGGACACTGAAGTTACGAGCAAATTAGCTTAAAAAATATTAATGGTCATTATTTCCATGGTAAAAAAATCTAAAGAAGAAGGTTGTAAATGACTTACAGGATTTATCTACATAACAGCTTTAGTAGAATAGTGTAGATATATACAAAAGACCATGAGACAATAAAATGTGAATTTTCTGTGACTGTAGAATTTTATTATATCAATGTATTTGTTTTACAGAAGAAAAAATGTCACAGTAAATACTTTAGATTAAAAAATATATACAAGGCAAGACCAAGTAACAAATTTCATTTATGCTTTTAAAAGCATCACAACAGTGATGTTCTTTCATTCAGTGTGTTTCTTCTAAATATGTTTATATGACAAATTCAAGGAGTTTTTATTCTAAAGTATTGAATTTTCTTTCTTAAATTCTATTTTATAGCTTAACTTATATTAATGTATCTTTCTAAAATATGTTTCCTGCATGTTGACTATAATTGGAACAAATAAGGTGATAACTGTGGTAATATATAGAATATAGTATTTCCTTGAGTTTCTTAAAATAGATCCTTAGAAAACAACAGTGTGGAAGATACCCTGTAATACACTTTTTTTTTTTACATCTTTATTGGAGTATAGTTGATTTACAATGGTGTGTTAGTTTCTGCTTTATAAAAAAGTGAATCAGTGATACATATACATATGTTACCATATCTCTTCCCTCTTGCATCTCCCTCCCTCCCACCCTCCCTATCTCAACCCTCTAGGTGGTCACAAAGCACCGGGCTGATCTCCCTGTGCTATGCGGCTACTTCCCACTATCTATCTATTTTACGTTTAGTAGTGTATATACGTCCATGCCACTTTCTCACTTTGTCACAGCTTACCCTTCCCCCTCGCCATATCCTCAAGTCCATTCTCTAGTAGGTCTGTGTCTTTATTGCTGTCTTACCCCTAGGTTCTTCATGATATTTTTTTTTCTTAAATCCCATATATACGCGTTAGCATACGGTATTTGTCTTTCTCTTTCTGACTTACTTCACTCTGTATGACAGACTGTAGGTCCATCCACCTCAATACAATTAGCTCAATTTCGTTTCTTTTTATGGCTGAGTAATATTACATTGTATATATGTGCCACATCTTCTTTATCCATTCATCTGATGATGGACACTTAGGTTGTTTCCGTCTCCTGGATATTGTAAATAGAGCTGCAGCGAACATTTTGGTATATGACTCTTTTTGAATTATGGTTTTCTCAGGGTATATGCCCAGTAGTGAGATTGCTGGGTCATATGGTAGTTCTATTTGTAGTTTTTTAAGGAACATCCATACTGTTCTCCATAGTGGCTGTACCAATTCACATTCTCACCAGCAGTGCAAGAGTGTTCCCTTTTCTCCACACCCTCTCCAACATTTATTGTTTCTAGATTTTTTGATGATGGTCATTCTGACCGGTGTGAGATGATATCTCATTGTAGTTTTGAGTTGCATTTCTCTAATAATTAATGATGCTGAGCATTCTTTCAGATGTTGTTGTCAGTTTATATATCTTCTTTGGAGAAATGTCTATTTAGGTCTTCTGCCCATTTTTGGATTGAGTTGTTTGTTTTATTGATATTGAGCTGCATGAGCTGCTTGTAAATTTTGGAGATAAATCCTTTGTCAGTTGCTTCATTTGCAAATATTTTCTCCCATTCTGAGAGTTGTCTTTTCGTCTTGTTTATGGTTTCCTTTGCTGTACTAAAGCTTTGCAATTTCATTAGGTCCCATTTGTTTATTTTTGTTTTTATTTTCATTTCTCTAGGAGGGGGTGAAAAAGGATCTTGCTGTGATTTATGTCACAGAGTGTTCTGCCTATGTTTCCCTCTAAGAGTTTAATAGTTTCTGGCCTTACATTTAGGTCTTTAATCAATTCTGAGCTTATTTTGGTGTATGGTGTTAGAGAGTGATCTAATCTCATACTTTTACATGTACCTGTCCAGTTTTCCCAACACCACTTTTTGAAGAGGCTGTCCTTTCTCCACTGTACATTCCTACTTCCTTTATCAAAGATAAGGTGAGCATATGTGCGTGGGTTTATCTCTGGGCTTTTTATCCTGTTCCATTGATCTATATTTCTGTTTTTGTGCCAGTACCATACTGTCTTGATGACTGTAGCTTTGTAGTATAGTCTGAAGTCAGGGAGCCTGATTCCTCCAGCTCTGTTTTTCATTCTCAACATTGCTTTGGCTATTCGGGATCTTTTGTGTTTCCATACAAATTGTGAAAATTTTTGTTCTAGTTCTGTGAAAAATGCCAGTGGTAGTTTGATAGGATTGCATTGAATCTGTAGATTGCTTTGGGTAGTATAGTCATTTTCACAATGTTGATTCTTCCAATCCAAGAACATGGTATATGTCTCCATCTATTTGTATCATCTTTAATTTCTTTCATCAGTGTCTTATAATTTTCTGCATACACGTCTTTTGTCTCCTTAGGTAGGTTTATTCCTAGATAGTTTATTATTTTTGTTGCAGTGGTAAATGGGAGTGTTCTCTTGATTTCATTTTCAGATTTTTCATCATTAGTATATAGGAATGCACCAGATTTCTGTGCATTAATTTTGTATCCTGCTACTTTACCAAATTCATTGATTAGCTCTAGTAGTTTTCTGGTAGCATCTTTAGATTCTCTATGTATAGTATCATGTCAACTGCAAACAGTGACAGCTTTACTTCTTCTTTTCCAATTTGGATTCCTTTTATTTCCTTTTCTTCTTTGATACCTGTTGCTAAAACTTCCAAAACTATGTTGAATAAAGTGGTGAGAGTGGGCAACCTTGTCTTCTTCCTGATGTTAGTGGAAATGCTTTCAGTTTTTCACCATTTAGGATGATGTTGGCTGTGGGTTTGTCATATATGGCCTTTATTATGTTGAGGAAAGTTCCCTCTATGCCTACTTTCTGGAGGGTTTTTATCATAAATGGGTGTTGAATTTTGTCAAAAGCTTTCTCTGTATCTATTGAGATGACCATATGGTTTTTCTCCTTCAATTTGTTAATATGGTGTATCACATTGATTTATTTGCATATATTGAAGAATCCTTGCATTCCTGGAATAAACCCCACTTGATCATGGTGTATGATCCTTTTAATGTGCTGTTGGATTCTGTTTGCTAGTATTTTGTTGAGGATTTTTGCATCTATGTTCATCAGTGATATTGGCCTGTAGTTTTTTCTTTGTGACATCCTTGTCTGGTTTTGGTATCAGGGTGATGGTGGCCTCGTAGAATGAGTTTGGGAGTGTTCCTCCCTCTGTTATATTTTGGAAGAGTTTGAGGATAGTTGTTAGCTCTTCTCTAAATGTTTGATAGAATTCGCCTGTGAAGCCATCTGGTCCTGGGCTTTTGTTTGTTGGAAAATTTTTAATCACAGTTTATATTTCAGTGCTTGTGATTGGTCTGTTCATATTTTTTATTGCTTCCTGTTTCAATCTTGGCAGGTTGTGCTTTTCTAAGAATTTGTCCATTTCTTCCAGGTTGTCCATTTTATCGGCATAGAGTTGCTTGTAGTAATCTCTCATGATCTTTTGTATTTCTGCAGTGTCAGTTGTTACTTCTCCTTTTTCATTTCTAATTCTATTGATTTGAGTCTTCTCCCTTTTTTTCTTGATGAGTCTGGATAATGGTTTATCAATTTTGTTTATCTTCTCAAAGAACCAGCTTTTAGTTTTATTGATCTTTGCTATCGTTTCCTTTATTTCTTTTTCATTTATTTCTGATCTGGTCTTTATGATTTCTTTCCTTCTGCTAACTTTGGTGTTTTTTTTTTTTTTTTTGTTCTTTTTTCTCTAATTGCTTTAGGTGCAAGGTTAGGTTGTTTATTTGAGATGTTTCCTGTTTTTTAAGGTTGGATTGTTTTGCTATAAACTTCCCTCCTAGAACTGCTTTTGCTGTATCCCATAGGTTTTTGGTCATCATGTCTCCATTGTAATTTATTTCTAGGTATTTTTAAATTTCTTCTTTGATTTATTCAGTGATCACTTCGTTATTAAGTAGTGTATTGTTTAGCCTCCATATGTTTGTATTTTTTACAGATATTTTCCTTTAATTGATATCTAGTCACATAGCATTGTGGTCGGAAAATATACTAGATACAATTTCAATTTTCTTAAATCTACCAAGGCTAGATTTGTGACCCAAGATATGATCTATCCTGCAGAATGTTCCATGAGCACTTGAGAAAAATGTGTATTCTGTTGTTTTTGGATGGAATGTCCTATAAATATCAATTAAGTCCATCTTGTTTAATGTATCATTTAAAGCTTGTGTTTCCTTATTTATTTTCATTTTGGTGAAAGTGGGGTGTTAAAGTCCCCTACTATGAATGTATTACTGTCTATTTCCCCTTTTATGGCTGTTAGTATTTGCCTTATGTATTGAGGTGCTCCTATGTTGGGTGCATAAATATTTACAATTCTTATATCTTCTTGGATCAATCCCTTGATCATTATGTAGTGTCCTTCTTTGTCTCTTCTAATAGTCTTTATTTAAAGTCTATTTTGTCTCATATGAGAATTGCTACTCCAGCTTTCTTTTGGTTTCCATTTGCATGGAATATCTTTTTCCTTTCCCTCACTTTCAGTCTGTTTGTGTCTCTAGGTCTGAAGTGGGTCACTGGTAGACAGCATATATATGGGTCTTGTTTTTGTATCCATTCAGCCAGTCTGTGTCTTTTGGTGGGAGCATTTAATCCGTTTACATTTAAGGTAATTATTGGTATGTATGTTCCTACTCCCATTTTCTTAATTGTTCTTGGTTTGTTATTATAGGTCTTTTCCTTCTCTTGTGTTTCTTGCCTGGAGAAGATCCTTTAGCATTTGTAGTAAAGTTGGTTTGGTGGTGCTGAACTCTCTCAGCTTTTGCTTGTCTGTAAAGGTTTTAATTTCTCCATCAAATCTGAATGAGATCGCTCCTGGGTAGAATAATCTTGGTTGTAGGTTTTTCTCCTTCATCACTGTAAATATGTCCTGCCAGTCCCTTCTGGCTTGCAGAGTTTCTGCTGAAAGATCAGTTGTTAACCTTATGGGGATTCCCTTGTGTGTTATTTGTTGTTTTTCCCTTGCTGCTTTTAATATGCTTTCTTTGTATTTAATTTTTGACAGTTTGATTAATATGTGTCTTGGCGTGTTTCTCCTTTGATTTATCCTGTATGGGACTCTCTGTGTTTCCCGGACTTGATTAACTATTTCCTTTCCCAAATTAGGGAAGTTTTCAACTATAATCTCTTCAAATATTTGCTCTGTCCCTTTCTTTTTCTTTTCTTCTTCTGGAACCACTATAATTCGAATGTTGGTGCGTTTAATGTTGTTCCAGAGGTCTCTGAGACTGTCCTCAGTTCTTTTCATTCTTTTTTCTTTATTCTGCTCTGCAGTAGTTATTTCCACTATTTTATCTTCCAGGTCACTTATCCGTTCTTCTGCCTCAGTTATTCTGCTATTGATCCCTTCTAGAGTATTTTTAATTTCATTTATTGTGTTGTTCATTGTTGCTTGTTTCATCTTTAATTCTTCAAGCTCCTTGTTAAATATTTCTTGCATTTTCTCTGTTCTATTTCCAAGATTTTGGATCATCTTTACTATCATTATTCTGAATTCTTTTTCAGGTAGACTGCCTATTTCCTCTTCATTTGTTAGGTCTGGTGGGTTTTTATCTTGCTCCTTCATCTGCTGTGTGTTTTTCTGTCTTCTCATTTTACTTATCTTATTGTGTTTAGGGTCTCCTTTTTGCAAGTTGCTGGTCTCTAGTTCCCATTGTTTTTGGTGTCTGTCCCCAGTGGCTAAAGTTGGTTCGGTGGGTTGTGTAGGCTTCCTGGTGGAGGGGACTAGTTCTTGTGTTCTGGTGGATGAGGCTAGATCTTGTCTTTCTGGTGGGCAGGTCCACATCTGGTGGTGTGTTTTGGGGTGTCTGTGGACTTATTATGATATTAGGCAGCCACTCTGCTAATGGATGGGGTTGTGTTCCTGTCTTGCTAGTTGTTTGGCATAGGGTGTCCAGCACTGTAGCTTGCTGGTCATTGAGTGAAGCTGGGTGTTGGTGTTGAGATGGAGATCTCTGGGAGATTTTCGCCATTTGATATTACATGGAGCTGGGAGGTCTCTTGTGGACCAGTGTTCTGAAATTGGCTCTCCCACCTCAGAGGCACAGCACTGACTCCTGGCTGTAACACCAAGATCCTTCATCCACACAGCTCAGAATAAAAGGGAGAAAAAGTAGAAAGAAAGAAAGAATGAGGATAAAATAAAATAAAATAAGGTAAAATAAAATAAAGTTATTAAAATAAAAAAATAATTATTTATAAAAAAGAATTTTAAAAATTAAAACAAACCGAAAAAAACGGATAGAACCCTAGGACAAATGGTGAAAGCAGAGCTATACAGACAAAATCTCACACAGACGCATACACATACACACTCACAAAAAGAGGAAAAGGGGAAAAAGTAATAAATCTTGCTCTCAAAGTCCACCTCCTCAATTTGGGATGATTCATTGTCTATTCAGGTATTCCACAGATGTAGGGTACACCAAGTTGATTGTGGAGATTTAATCTGCTGCTCCTGAGGCTGCTGGGAGAGATTTCCCTTTCTCTTCTTTGTTAGCATAGCTCCCTGCGTTCAGCTTTGGATTTGCCCCCGCCTCTGCGTGTTGGTCGCCGGAAAGTGTCTGTTCTTTGCTCAGACAGGACGGGGTTAAAGGAGCCACTGATTTGGGGGCTCTGGCTTACTCAGGCCGGGGGAAGGCTGGGGTACGGAGTGTGGGGTGAGCCTGCAGCGGCAGAGGCCAGCATGATTTTGCAGCAGCCTGAGGCGCGCCGTGCGTTCTCCCGGGGAAGTTGTCCCTGGATCCCGGGACCCTGGCAGTGGCGGGCTGTACAGGCTCCCGGGAGGGGAGGTGGGGATAGTGACCTGTACTCTCTCACAGGCTGCTTGGTGGTGGCAGCAGCAGCTTTAGCGTCTCATGCCCGTCTCTGGGGTCCGCGCTGATAGCCGCGGCTCGCGCCAGTCTCTGGAGTTCCTTTAAGCAATGCTCTTAATCCCCTGTCCTCGTGCACCAGGAAACAAAAAGGGAAGAAAAAGTCTCTTGCCTCTTCAGTAGGTCCAGACTTTTCCCTGGGCTCCCTCCCAGCTAGCCGTGGTGCACTAACCCCCTGCAGGCTGTGTTCATGCCACCAACCCCAGTCCTCTCCCTGCGAACCGAAGCCCGAGCCTCAGCTCCCAACCCCACCCACCCCGGCAGGTGAGCAGGAAAGCCTCTTGGGCTGGTGAGTGCTGGTCGGCACCGATCCTCTGTGCGAGAATCTCTCCGCTTTGCCCTCTGCACCCCTGTTGCTGTGCTCTCCTCTGCGGCACCGAATCTCCCCCCTCCGCCTCCTGCAGTCTCCGCCCACGAAGGGGCTTCTAGTGTGTAGAAACCTTTCCTCCTTCACGGCTCCCTCCCACTGGTGCAGGTCCCGTCCGTATTCTTTTGTCTCTGTTTATTCTTTTTCTTTTGCCCTACCCAGGTACGTGGGGAGTTTCTTCCCTTTTGAGAGGTCTGAGGTCTTCTGCCAGCGTTCAGTAGGTGTTCTGTAGGAGTTGTTCCATGTGTAGATGTATTTCTGATGTATCTGTGGGGAGGAAGGTGATCTCTGCGTCTTACTCTTCCGCCATCTTCCCCCTCTCCCTGTAAAACACTTTTAATGACAACCAAGTGCCTGAACTTTTGGTGCATTACTTTATGAAAGAATATCTTCATTTGGCATATTTCAGAGACCTCTTAACTGTTGCATTTCTGCTCACTCCAAGAGCTGTGAATAATTGTTATGAAGTCTGTTGCAAAGAATATATAAGTATTAATGGCTTGATGGATGCATCATAATTAAGTGAAGAACTACCTTTAATAGCCCAATATCCACACTGGTTTAATGAGAATGTAATATGTTGATATTGCATTTATAAGCTGAAAATAATTATTTGAATATATTGTTAAACTAAACCTTGGTATATAAATATTTTTAATATATCTAATGAAAGTTCACTCTTTTAAAGTTTTCATAAATATTTAAATAACCTTTACATATTATGCTATGTACAGGAATATATGTTGACTAATATAACTTAGAAAAGCATTAAATCATCTGAATTATAAAGTGAGGTTTGTAGTAAAATAATAATAATAATGTAACTGGGAAATGTTACATAAGCTCCCTCAGAAAGCATTTTTCAAGTGAGTTAAAGAACAAAACTTCTTTGTAAGTAAAGTAGTATTACATGCCTAAGTATATAGTTCATGGAACTCAACAGTATTACATGCCTAAGTATATAGTTCATGGAACTCAACTTAATCCCTGTCCTGCCAGTTACCACTTGTGGTACTTCAAGACAGTTCCTTGTATGAGCCTTGGGTTCCTCATTTGAGCAGAGCTATAATAACCCATAAATAACAAGACTATTAACCAAGATAATGTTCGTACTGCAAAATTCTTAGCAAAAAGAGAGCAGTCAATAAGTAATAGTACTATGATGATAATGTTAATAAGTATCACTTTAAAATAAAAGAAAGTATATGGCTAAAGAAATTTTGGAAACACTGCATGCAAAAAAGACAAACAGCTTTTATTCCCTTTGGTGTTCCTCAGAGCTTTTAAGATGCTAATATACATTGTGAATCCCTTAAAATTCTACAGTTCCCAAGTTTAATTAACTTTGGAGCTGCTTTTTCTTTTCTTTTTTTTTTTTTTTAACAGAGCTTCTCTTGGGACTAGTATTCTTCCCACACACTTTCTTAAATGACTTCTTAGGTAAAAACCTACCTATTAACCATAATTCATGTAAAATTAATGCTGCTTAGGTTTTCAACTGCTTGAATTTTTTAAAAAATTAAATACTAAATGTCATATGTCAGAATAGTGAATGTTTAAAAACTTTTTCATGAACATGACAGTCTGATAACCAGATTTTTAGAAATGAAGTTTTCAGTGGTACCAAAATTAGTCTTTCCATTCTAGAAGTGCCCATAATCACCAGAGCATAATAGTTCATCAATGCCTTCTATTATTAATAATTATTTATTAATAAAATATTTATAGTTACTTTATGTTAGCAAAATTATTACATTATAGTGCTTGAGATTATTTACTGTGTACAGTTATATTTATATTCCAACAGTTTACATTTTTGTAGAAAAATAATTATAAAAACTAGGAAGTATTAGTTTTACCTAATACTACCTTGCCCTCCAAAAAATTTTTTGCCCTCCAAAAAATTCATGGATTATTAATATAGTCGATTATAAAACCAGGCTGTTCAAAAGGTTTATTAGTTGTATATAAACTTGAAATTTAAGTTTTAGAATCTCAAATACTGTATTCACCTTGTATTATATTTATTGTAATTGGTCTGCCTGTCTACAGTTTGGAAAATACACTGTCCACATTGCACCAGAGGGATGCACTTTAACAAACAGCTGACTATTTTTTGCTTTCAAGGTAACTCCTAGCTCTTTGACACACCATAAGATTCTTCACAGCCTTGTACCTGCCCACTCTCCATCCCCATCACCACAAGTCCTGCTATGTACTTCAGCACTTTATGCTCTCTCACCACTTAGATTTTTATAGGTCCCTGCATACTTTATGTATTTTTGTTTGTTTGTTTGCCTCTGTGCCTTTGTGCATATTGTTATTGGTAGCTAACTCATTGTTTAAAATTCCACTAAGATACCACCAGTTCTGGAAGCCTTCTCTAACCCCTGAATCAAAAACTGGATTTAACACCATTCAATTATGTTCCCATTCCACACTACTATTTCTATTATTTGCAGTGACCATGCTGTATTTTAATAAATTGTTTGAGTGCCTTTTTGTTCCTAAGAATATCAGTTTTTTGAGGGCAAATATTGTGGCCTATTAATTCCTAGCATCTCATTGGTATCTTGCTCAATCTATGGTTGTTAGTTGTGATCTACCTCACTGTTTATTAGGAAATATTTCCATTAGATGGGTTAACTTTAAAAATGTGTGAACCCTCCAGATTTTCCATCTAGTATCTGGCAGTGTTTGATCTACTAAGTCATTATTCCTATGTGCATGCTATTGTATAACATTGAAAGATTGTCCTTTCAAACCCTAAACTTCCCTTTCCTAAAGATATCAGCTCAGCCACTGATTTTCTGAATTATTCTAATACCAACTGCATCTTATTCAGACACTTGCTGGTAATGAACTTAGACGTGGTGAGCCCAGTAATATCCTTTGAATTCTTATGTTCTCCCTCAGCCCTCTTTCTGGGTAGAGTCTCAGAGTGTTCATCCACCCCCATGGTGCCCAAATTGTTCTTCATCGACATGACCAAAATCATGCAGAGGGTACTATATTAGATAATTAAAAAGCAAGACTTTGAAAGGAATATTAGTTTTAAATACATACTTAATTTTTCTCATCTTCCTTTATTCTTTAGCTTAAATCAGTCATTCTCATAGTATCACTTTTCCATTTTCCATTGTCAGTTGCACTGAAGTACTGTTTCTAAGGCGTCTTTTAGAACAAGATATCACAGGATGCAGATACTGATGAAGGCCAGAGCACATATTATCATGAGTTGCCATGTGTAACTATTTTGAAATTACCTTTAAAATCTAACTTCATCATGACAAATGATGAGCTTCTATGCCCCCCAAAACCACTCCCATCCACCCAGTTCTCTCCCAGACTTCCAGCAACTAGTAAATGCTCACGTCCTCCTACACTTGTGCTGACATGACCCCTCAGAGCTGTAGCCAAAGTCAAGATTCCTTTGAGTTCCACACATTTCTGCTTATAGAGAATAAATCCTTTATTTTTACTGTGTTGGTGTGGGTGGGAGGGTGGGAAAATGAAGGGAAAAAAAAAAGAAATATAAATAGCCAGCATAGAATATTGCAATGCTTTAGTTGAGCCTGGCAGGTATATAGAATTGTATACTGCACATAAGCCAAGAATTTTATTTTATCCATTTTCACACATCTTCTTTAGTGAACAGAAGGAGGAAATAGAAAGAGTATGACTTTGTACTAATTAGAATACAAAGATGAAAATGGACATTTTGAAATTGGACATTTTATGGGCACCATTTGCTCTATCTTTTTCTTCTGTTTTTATCCAGCACCATTTTTCTTCTGACTTGCTTCACGTACCTGTATCCTCGCCTCATTTTATCAGGTGTCTTTAACTGCTTCTGACCTATGTCACAAGCATGGGATGTGGCAACCACAGGTGTCTTCAGCTTTTCACAGCTAGCAGAGCATGCTTTCACTTGATTTTCTCCCATTAAAAAGAGGAAAAAACAAACACATGTTTTGACTCATCTCCCTTCCTTTTCTTCAATTGCAAATTAAACTGACAAGCTGGCTGGACAGTGGCAGAGGGGACTTACTTTTCAGTCAAATTATTTTTGTGTCTTTTTTGCCAATGTATTCTCTACCTGTCATTTCCTCCATGTATGCTTTTGACAGCTGGAATTGTTTTTATTGTACATGCCAATCTGTGCTTTTAATAGCTAAGATTTTTTTTTCACTTCCCAGATTCAACTAGCCTAAAATAACTGACCTCCATATTGAGCTATGTCCCCAAAGTTACAAATATCTACCCTGGATTTTATTCATTCTTTGACAACATAAGTGTCTATAATATGTCAGTGCTACCGGGTGTTGGGACCAAAGGTATGAATAACACATGGTTCCTGTTACTGAATAGCTCAGCCTATAATGGCCAGTTAGATACAACATAGGTGAATATGTAGTGTGTAGCGATGTGTGGAGACAAACCTGGCAGTCCTGAATGGATAACCCCTTAGGTTATATGGAAACTATCATGAAATAGTCCCTGCCCTAAGCATTAGGATGCTACTTGTATGTTTGTAGATTGTAGTAGAGTCTTTGAGGGCTACTTTGTCCAAAAGAATATTTTTATCATGAGGTTGTGCTTTTTATCAACAAACAAAAAACCCTGTATTTAAAAAAGAGAATGATTAAAAAAAGAAGAAAGAAAAAATATGTTGGGGGAAACTATGCTAATTTTGGATTTAAATGAAATTAAAATTAGAACATTACTATATAAGGCTTCATATGCTAACCTTCACAATAATTGGGAGAACTTAGAAGAGGAACTGTCCCTGAAATGTAGAGGGTAATTGAATAGTTTTGGGGATTTCCAGGCTGGATTCTGTAGTTGACAATAAAGGAGTCTCCTTATATTTGAGTTTTGATTACTTCTGTTATAGAAGATAAAGAGAAGGCTTTAGGAAAGATTAGACTTGCTTGTCATCTGTTACCTAATGATATCATCAAACAAAATATGTGATCCATATTAATCATTTAATCCATATTACAGTTCTGTGAAGTTGATATTATTTATACTACCCTCTGTGCGTTTGGATTTTTGTTTGTTTGTTTGTTTCAGATGAGAGATGGTTCAGATAGGCTTAATGGTTCTTAATACTGGTAAATGCTAGGACTGGATTTTAATGCAGATATGTTTGACTTCAATCATTTCACTAGAGTAATATTCAAAGAGGCTTTCTAAAACATCAATGGTATAACCCAGGATTGTGAATTTAACAGACACTATAGGTAAGTCTAATGAAGATGATATCAAGGTGAAACACTGCACTTACGTGTTTTGATTTATCTTTTGTAGTATCATCACCTGTCATTCTGTGCAGGGTACATTAAAGCACTGCCTTAATCTTGAGACTGTACAAAGTGTTGTACAAAGAGAATTATATAGTTCAAGGCTTGACTTTCTGTAAGTTTACTATCAGAGATGGTTATGGAAATTCAGAGTAATAATATTTAAAATATATGAGCATTTACTGTGTGTCAGACCCTATAGTAAGTAGTGCTTTATATAGACTATCTCTTAATTCTTAAAACATCCCAGTGAAGTAGGTACTATTTCTATTCCCATTTGCAGATGAGAAGTATGAGCTTGGTACAGTGAAGCAATTTGCCCTGTATTCTAGACTTATATATGGGAAACTCTAAATGTAGACTAGAAAAATGTAATGATGCATACTAGTAGATCACAAAGTGCATACATTTTATTAGAGTTAAAAAATGTCTCTTTGTAACAACTAAAACAGGCCCTATAGGAGTAGATGTCTAGATCTACTCCTGGAAGGAAATTTTTAACCCTGCTTTGATTAATTTATTAACTGTGTGACCTTGGGCACATCATTACTACTGAACTCAATTTCCTATTCTATGAAAATGTGGATAATAATGATTGACACTGATACTATAAAAACCACCAATGAACTTCTATATCCACACCATCAATATTCCTTCAGCTTTACAAAAGTGATGTTTGTGTTTTCTAAGTAATATTGCAGACGAAAAAAAATCCCTAAGTATTTATTCAAGCAACAAGTAATACTGAGACACATAGACTTACCTTTTAAAAATTAAAAAATTCATTTTACCTCTTCTGATTCTTCTTCAAAGTCCAAAATCAGTCCCTCTGTCCTCCTGTGACTCATTATTACCCAAATATAAGATTAAGATGGCTCACTTGACATGTTTTCTTTGAGAAACAAAGAAAATGTAAGAGTCAGGTCTTCAGCAAAATATTAATATACTTAATGAAATAGCTAAAATTAGTAAATGATCGAAGATCACCTTTATCCTCACAGTGTATTTTGTACAGTGAAATTAGGTTTTCTTTAAGTTTCCAAACTTAAAACATGTAGCTTTTGAACAGAAGAAAATGATAATAAATGTTGTATTTAACTAGTTCAGTTTTATATAGGAAGCTATAGTTTTGGTTCTCTACTTTTCTTTTTGTACTGTCTGTAGTACTTGACTTCTTATATCCATTTATTCAAATCTTGGCCATAGGACAATGGATAAAAGCATAACAGTGGCAGAAAAAAGTCAGAGCTGGTGGAGAGAAATGACCTTCTTCAGGAGCACCCTGGCTTCCCCTTCTGCCAATCAACTCAGTTCCCAGTGAGCCTGACCCAGAAAATTGGTTAGGTTAGATAGGAAAGAAGAAAATTTCTTCTTCTTCTCTTTTCTTTTTTTTACCCTTTTGACTTAGAGAAAACGTTTTAGAAGGATTTAATGCCTGAATTCACCCTGGGATACTAATTAAAACAAAACAAAACTCCAAACTGTGAGAAATGTATGAGAAGTTATGACAGAAATAGTGAATCTTAAAAATGAGCCCAAAGACATTTATGATCGCAAGTGAATTTCCTTCTAGGATAAACCCAGGTATTTAAACGATACCCTCTCTGTCTTTTTTTTAATTGCCCCAGTGTTACTGTTTACTATCCTTTCTCGTGAAAAGGAAGCAATTATTTTAGATGGAGATTTGGGGCCTTTAAAAGGAAAAAAAATTAGATCTCACTAACATAAAGACATATCGGAGAAATATGGGCTTATTAAAACATACAAAAACAAACCAAAAAAATTAACTTTGACCTTGGTTTCTCATTTTACACTTTCATCAAAAAACAGTTAACATAAGGGCTATAGAGGTAACCACAAATTTTAATAAGACACCAAATAATTTTATAAAAGGATGAAGAGCTCTGAAGCTGAAGTTAATTTAGTATGTCATGGTTAGTATTTAGTGCCTGATTTGTACCTGTTGAGATATCTTAACTATATGGTCACTTTGTTACTTTTCAAAAGTACTAAATTCCTTTTCAGTTGAAAACATTTCCAGAATAAACCTATTTGGTCGTTTCATGGGAAAAAAAAAAAAAAAAAAACAGTTAACAATGTACCTATCCCCACTGTGCTCTGTAAGGAAGGTAAGGATGCTGCAGAGATAATTTGACACTGGGTCAAAGAAACCTGTTAAAGGCCATCTAAACTTGCCTTTACAAACCACTTTATTTTTGCATAGTTTTTACCATGGTAACTCATGACAATACTTTAGAAATGGAGATTTACCTCCACGTTATTTTAGTTGCTAATGTTATTATTTTTAGTGGGTCTTTTTGGAAACACTCTTCTTCTGTATTAATTCTCCCTCAGCACATTGTACACTTAGGTACTTGGCTAATCACTGGGTGCTTAATGCCCAAACACATAATATACCTGAATGGATCCCTCTTGCCAGCATTAGGCTGTGTACTGACCAGGAGAGAATGTGAGCAAGACAATAAGTTTAGTGCCACGGATATTTATAGGAGGAAATAATTATTCTGATAGAACATATATTACATTTTGTGTTGGAGAATTATATTTATAGGCATTTAAAATGCATGGACTGTTTCCTCTTTACCTACGTGGTCTGAAAGGTCTTTTTTTTACACAAGGCTTATTTACTCTCAGAACCCTAAATTTACCATGTCATTTTAACACATTCTTGGGGGCTGACAGAGCTGGAATACTTTCATAGGCTAATGTAAGTGGACACACACAAGTAACAAAGTGCATTAGGAAAATGGAAATCTATTCTGCTTCACGGTTGAATTTACCCTTCTCCAGAGACTGAATTTATTTACATATTTTATTTCAAATATATGTGAGTTACACTGAAGAAGCTTTGAAATTAAATAAACACCACAATTAAATGACAGACATAGCAATGGCATACCTCGTAGCCTATCACAAATTTTTCTTTTCATAGGAATTTAAATCCTTGTTACTTTTTTGGTAAAAAAGGTATCTGTCCTGTAATAGTAAGTGAAATGTTATTGGAAAAGGTTGGCCACTGAAAGGTATATTTGAGAATTATTGTGTGTATTACTAATACTTTTGGAGAAGTAAAAGATAAATTGAACCAAAATATAGATAAAATTATACAGTTGGTTTTCCTAAGGAGTTCCTTTTTCTAAATAAACATTTTTTCCTGAATCTCTGCATGATAGTCTGCTGCTGAATGTTTTCAAATATCGAAGTTACTGGAAACATTTTACAGATGATAAACTTACTACTTAACTAAAATAAATATGGAAGCAGTATTTATAAAAAACAAACATATTATTATACCATGTATTTATTATAACTCAACTAAAACTCTTTAAAGCAATTTGGATCCAAGTTTTAAGAATAATCTTTTATAAATTTCAAATACATACAAATCTAGATATATTTAATTATAAAACATGAATGCTTACTTTTAAAAAATCGTTAACACTTTTGATGCTTTACTGTATCCTTTAATAATTATAATTATAAGACAGATTATATAGGTGAAAGTTGCTTCTAATATCAAATAAGTATCTCATCAATTAGGATTTGTATTTGGCTTAGAGGCATGTATATATCCTAGTAATTGAATTCTTGATTTTATTATATGCAAGCATAGTAAATTGGGTGAAGGGAAAAGAAAAGGGACTATTCAAATTGTGGCTTAGACTGGTTGTTGATTAAGGGAAGTTCATGTACCTCTGTTGCTATGGACTGAATGTTTGGGTCTCCCCAAAATTCATATGTTGAAACACTAAAACACTAATCCCTAGTATGATGATATGTGGAAATGGAACCTTTGGGAGATAATTAAGTTGAGGAAGTGGAGCCATTATGATGGGATTAGTGTCTTTATAAGAAGAGCAGGAGAGAGCGTGCTTCCTTTTTCTCTCCACCATGTGAGAACACAGCAAAACTGCTGTCTGCAAACCAGGAAGAGAGCTCTCATCAGAACCCGACTATGCTGGCATCCTGATCTCAGGCTTTCTAACTTCCAAAATTATGAGAAATAAATTTCTATTGTTTAAGTCACCCCATCTATGGCATTTGTTGTAGCAAGAGCACTAAGTCATCTATTTTCTCTAAACTTTTTTCCTCCTCAACTAATAAGAGATGCTGATCATAGAAAATAAAAACTTGGGAGGAAAGTGTACCTTTAGTTTTCTACCCATTAATTTCTCGATCATTTATCTATTAATTTCTCCCTTACTACATGAAAAATGGCTCCTGTAAATGAACTATGTTTACTAAGTTGAGTAAACAATACTATAACAAAGGTAAATTATAAGCTTTATAGTATTATGAAGTGGAATAAAACACTTTAGTTATGTTCATGTCAATCTTTAAGGTTTTGCCTATATTGAATTAGTTCTGGAAAAAATAATGCAGTGTATATTCCTTCAATTTGATGTTCCTATGTAAGATTTTATATCATTTTTTGTATCATGCTTGTTTACATAAACCCAACACAATAAGGAACGTCTACTAGTGTAACCAAGTTCAGTTAATAAGATCTAAAAACAAAATTTAATCCTACAGTCCAATAACTTCATGCCTTCCTTCTTGGTTTTTTTAGTTTGCAAGTTTCCAATTTTTCTACTTGCTTAAAGGTACCCAAATATTAACTTTTTGTTTTTTTTTTTAATGTCTTTACTTTGCACTGCCATCCTTCTCCTCTTTCTTGTGTTATCCTCCCACCAGTATTTCCTCTTTGCTTATTTGACTATCTCATTAAATTCTGCCAAGATCCCTTTAGAGTAACATTGAATGTTTGCTGGCAGGCTGCATTTTGCTGTGCTGCTTTAGTTTGAGTTTAGGTACAAAATGTTGATATTCACAGAGCATCCTATACAAGTCAGTATTGTACCAGGCAGGGCAAAATAGCAGCAGGGTTGTAAAGACTAACTTGCAACATTTCAGGTAGGTTTAAAGATATCGAGGCTAAAAGGATGCCTTAATCATTTGAATAAGTATTTTAGGTTATTCCTGAATCAGGAAGTTTCTAAAAAAGCAGCTATCTAAACACAGAATTGAATTTCTTTCGAGCTTTTCTGTAAATTTCTGTTTTTCTGTTGTGATTTGCTAACCTTGAAAGTGTCCATCTGAATGTTGCTTGGTTTTAAGTGCTACTTTCAAGTAACTTTACAGGTTAATAACAGGTGTAACATCTCAAAATGTTTTTAATCATATGCTATTTAAATTGTAGCCCATTAACAGCAATTATTTTTAGTAAGCTTAGGAGCATGGAGCATTTTACATTTGATGTGTCCTTTGCATTGATTTAAGGAAACTGTGAAAGTTCTGTGGTCAACTCTTTGGTGCAATTTGTAAAGAATAATTAATGAATTGCTGAATTGCATTTTCGAAAGTTAGTATTGATTTACATTTAAGAGTGGACAATCCACATGACATTATTGATTAGCAATATGAATACTAACTTTTGAAATATCATTTCCTCATGTAATATGGTTTCATTCTAACGCTCTTCCACCAAATTCTTTAAACTTTTATGGAACATTTAGTCTATAGGCCATATAAAAAAATTCTATCAAACAGCTGTATGCTTTCGTTTCTTACTCTCTAATGATCATATCTATCACTTCACTGGACCATGGGCTCCTTGAGATTCTATCACATTGCCATCCTGGCCCAGGTGTTGAGCAGCTCTTATTAATAAGTTGACATTAGAATCATCTTTTCATTTTCCCAGGTAGCACTGTCGAGTTGTGCTTTACTCATTCTCTATAGTCAGGGGACTATTAGGAATTCAATGGGGGAAACTAAAACGTATGTAATTGGAAAAAGGTCAATAGTTATCATCTTGCTGTACTTTTAAATTTTCTATTTTATATTTTTCTGATTTTATAACAAATTTCCTACACCTTTATATGAAACATTATTAAAACAAGAATAATAATAAAAAATAAAGTGACTACATTACCAGACTCCCAACTTGTTTTCCCCTTCTACTGTATCAGAGCACAATTTAAAGGAAGGAAATAAATGAGTGTAAGTCCAGGGTGAAACTAATTTTCTTACAAAGCAGTTAAGAATTTTCACATATGATCAAAGAAGTGCTTACATTAAACTTTGAGAAGCAGTGTCAAAAAGAAAAAAAAAAAACAAACAGCAGTAAACTAGAATTTGATTCATACCCCAATTTAATATATATATAGATATATATAGTAACAAATTATATATATATATATATTTGATTTTAAAAACTGAAAATTTATGCCACCCCCCAGGGAAAAGTCTAAAATGAATTACCAAGTAATTCTAATTCCATATTCTATTTAGCATAAGGGGATTGTTTCCTTGGAATATGACTTGTAAGTGAATCAAGAGTATATTCATTTTAAGGTAACTTCTATGGAGATGCATTTCTGGTATTTTTTTTTTTTATTGGAGTGTAGTTGCTTTACACTTCTATGTCAGTTTCTGCTATATAACAAAGTGAATCAGCCATATGTATACATATATCCCCTCTTTCTTGGATTTTCTTCCTATTTAGGTCACCACAGAGCACTGAGTAGAATTCCCTGTGCTATACAGTAGGTTCTCATTAGTTACCTATTTTATACATAGTAGTGTACATATGTCAATCCCAATCTCCTAATTCATCCCACCCCTCCTTTCTCCCTTGGTATCCATATATTTGTTCTCTACGTCTGTCTCTACTTCTGCTTTGCAAATAAGATCATCTATACCATTTTTCTAGATTCCACATATATGCGTTAACATACGATACTTTTTCTCACTTTCTGATTTACTTCACTCTTTATGACAGT
Organism: Leucopleurus acutus; assembly: GCF_964270905.1. Lineage (NCBI taxonomy): Eukaryota > Metazoa > Chordata > Mammalia > Artiodactyla > Delphinidae > Leucopleurus > Leucopleurus acutus. The sequence continues at coordinate 131,346,902 of NC_139143.1, forward strand.
CTCTAGGCCCATCCATGTCTCTGCAAATGACATAATTTCATTCCTTTTTATGGCTGAGTAACATTCCATTGTATATATGTGCCACATTTTCTTTATCCATTCATCTGTCAATGGACACTTAGATTGCTTCAATGTCCTGGCTATTGTAAATAGTGCTGCAATTAACATTGGGGTGTATGTATCTTTTTGAATTATGGTTTTCTCTGGGTATATGCCCAGTAGTGGAATTGCTGGGTCATATTGTAGTTCTATTTTTAGTTTTTTAAGGAACCTCCGTACTGTTCTCCATAGTGGCTGTATCAACTTACATTCCCACCACAGTGTAAGAGGGTTCCCTTTTCTCCACACCCTCTTCAGCATTTATTCTTTGTAGATTTTTTGATGATGGCCATTCTGACTGGTGTGTGGTGATACCTCATTGTAGTTTTGACTTACACTTCTCTAATAATTAGTGATGTTGAGCCTCTTTTCATGTGTTTGTTGGCCATCTGTATATCTTCTTTGGAGAAATGTTTGTTTAGGTCTTTTGTTCATTTTTGGATTGGGTTGTTTGTTTTTTTGATATTGAGCTGCATGAGCTCCTTGTAAATTTTGGAGATTAATCCTTTGTCAGTTGCTTTGTTTGCAAATATTTTCTCCCATTCTGAGGGTTGTCTTTTTGTCTTGTTTATGATTTCCTTTGCTGTGCAAAAGCTTTTAAGATTCATTAGGTCCCATTTGTCTATTTTTGTTTTTATTTTTATTACTCTAGGAGGTGGATCAAAAAAGATCTTTCTGTGATTTATGTCAAAGAGTGTTTTGCCTATGTTTTCTTCTAAGAGTTTTATAGTGTCAGGCCTTACATTTAGGTCTTTAATCCATTTTGAGTTTATTTTTTTTGTATGGTGTTAGGGAGTGTTCTAATTCCATTCTTTTACTTGTAGCTGTCCAGTTTTTCCAGCACCACTTATTGAAGAGGCTGTCTTTTCTCCATTATATAGTCTTGCCTCCTTTATCAAAGATAAGGATACCATATGTGTGTGGGTTTATCTCTAGGCTTTCTATCCTGCTCCACTGATCTATAGTTCTGTTTTATTGCCAGTACCATACTGTCTTGATGACTGTAGCTTTGCAGTATAGTCTGAAGTCAGGGAGCCTGATTCCTACAGCTTCGTTTTTATTTTTCAAGATTGCTTTGGCTATTTGGGATCTTTTGTATTTCCATACAAATTGTAAACTTTTTTTGTTGTAATTCTGTGAATAATGCTATTGGTAATTTCATAGGGATTTCATTGAATCTATAGATTGCTTTGGGTAGTGTAGTCCTTTTCACAGTGTTGATTCTTCCAGTCGATCCAAGAACATGGTATATTTCTCCATCTGTGTCATCTTTGATTTCTTTCATCAGTGTCTTATAGTTTTCTGCTTACAAGTCTCTTGCTTCCTTAGGTAGGTTTATTCCTAGGTATTTTACTCTTTTTGTTGCTGTAGCAAATGGGATTGTTTCCTTAATTTCTCTTCCTGATCATTTGTTGTTAGTGTATTGGAATGCAAGAGATTTCTGTGTATTAATTTTGTATCCTGCAATTCTACTAAATTCATTGATTAGTCTAGTAGTTTTCTGGTGGCATTTTTAGGATTTTCTATGTATAGCATCATGTCATCTGCAAACAGTGACAGTTTTACTTCTTCTTTTAAATTTATATCCCTTTTATTTCTTTTTCCTCTCTGATTGTTGTGGCTAGGACTTCCAGAACTATGTTGAATAATAGTGGTAACAGTGAATACCTTTGTCTTGTTCCTGATCTTGGAGGAAATGCTTTCAATTTTTCACCATTGAGAATGATGTTTGCTGTGGTTTTTCATATATGGCCTTTATTATATTGAGGTAGGTTCCCTCTATGCCCACTTTCCCTGGTATGGTGTTTTGCCAGTTATTCTTCCATTCTCTTCAACCTTCTGAAGTTCTAACCCACCACTGGGCTAGTTTGTTGTAACTACTATGCATAGGATTGCCAGCAATATTTATAGTGCCCTCTTAATTTCAAAGGACTTGACTAATCCCTAGTTGCCTACCTATCATTCGTTTTGTTTCCTTCTGCCCTTTTTGGATAGCATCTAATGTTAACATTTATATTTTAATATTCAGCACTTTTCTTTCTCTGTGGCAAGTCCAGTACATTAACTTGCCATGATCTTGTAATTATAGATCAAATTTGATGCCTAAATGAGTGCTTCTCAATATTAATATGTATACTAATCACCTGCTGAACTTGCTAAAATACAGATTCTGATTTGATGAGTCTAGTGTAAAGCCTGAGATTCTGCATTTCAGTAAGATCCCAAGTGATGCACATTTTGAGTAGTTAAGCTCTAAAAATAGAGAATAAATGGTAGAAATGATACAATAAAATAAACAACATGTGCTGCAAAGCACCCTCACCTTGGGATAGCTTGGGAAATTGCTCATTGGCTCATTGTTAGATACTATTTCAAAGAAAGAGGATCTGTGACATAAGACTGTAGAAAAAATTAATAAGCTGCTTTTAAGAACATGACACATTGTACCTGAAACTATCACAACTGTTAATTGGCTATACTTCAATATAAAATAAAAAGTTAAAAAAACAGCAAAAAACATGACACATGATGAAAAGAATATAAGATGATAAATATTGACTAAAACAAATAACAATTAATATATTATTATTAAATTTATGAAACTAAGTATTTAAAAGAAATTTAAATAAACTTTCAAATTATGTGTTTAGGGTGTAGTATTTATAATCCCAAAGTTATTAAAGCTTAGACTGCACCAGGTTTTTTTGGACATTTCCCTCCAACTCTATTTTCTCATCTGTAAAATGGAGACAGTATTATTGTGAGTATAAAATGTGATTATATGAGTAATATGCTTAGCACATAGTGAGTATTCAATAAATAGTATTCATTTTAATTATAAGCATAGTTATTACCTTTCCCCAATGTTCAAAATTAAAAAGAAATAAGAAAACTTACGAAATATGGTCATAAATGATGACTTTTCTAGAACAGTCATCACCATGATATTCCAGTTTTCACAATAAGGTAGGGATTTTAAAATGTAGGCTTTGAAGTCAGATTTGAGTGTACACCTAGAACCTTGATTATGTTGCTTAGCTTTCATGAGCCTTGGTTTTAGCATCAATCTTAGTATTATTTTAAGAACTAAACAAGATGATGGGTGTTTAACTCACAATATGGTGACCAAAACAATTTAGAAGCTTGATTATGGATACTACCTTTGTGTCCCAAGTCTCTTGAGAGAAAAAAAGGACAACTTGAACACAGGGAAAATTAAAGCACATTAATTGGTGAAAAAATAATCAAAACACTACACCTATCTAGGGGTAAGTCTTAAGAGTGATGCCTTCAAAGGTCAATAAGCATTATTAATATTCTGTAAATGAAGTGAAAGTTATATGTATATTCAGTGATTAAAAGTGAGTGAGGGAAAGCCAAGGCCGAGAGATTGAAGGGAAAAGAAATTTGCGTTGGCCAAAATGCAAATACACTTGAAACTTGGGAATGAGAAAGAGTGTATCTTTGAATTTTTCAAAAGAAAAAAAATCAATAAACCTGAATGAAAATAGATGCTTGTAAATAGATGAGGAGCTTCAGTTCTGAAGCCAAGACCCATCTGTCATAGTCCTTGCAAATTCTGATACATTTAACTTTATTAAAATCTTCTGGTGTTATGTCATCTTCCTAGACAGGGAAAAAAACCCCAATAATTCTTCCATTACCTTGAAAAATAATCTTAAGACTGTGTGCAGGAACTAATAGTTGACATTATTATACATGAAAGCATTGAGTGAAAGGGGCAAGTTATAAAATCCTATTCAAAGTTGGGCTCTTTTAAAATAGAAGATGTTTTCCTAAGTAATGATGGCCTCACTGAATCCTGGGGTGGGCATTTTTGTTTTCCTTTTCAGTCCTATAATTTTGTGATGTGGAAATAATGAGACTCAGAAAGTACATCTTAAAAATTGATATATATCAGTGAGACAATACTGAGAATCACTAAAGCCTGGCATTTGTGTGTGTCGTAGATGATAAAATAGAAGGTAACTAATTCAATCACATGTTCACAAATTTAAGAAAACTGTATTGATCATTTAATATGTGCCAGGATATATATCTCACATAGCTTATGACCTAATGGAATAGAAAGTTATGTACCTGAATTATTATAATGCTAGTGTGTGTGCTATATAAAAATTTATTTATATATAATATATATATACACACTTGAGATTATAATATATATAAACTTATTTGTAAATATATACATTATTGTATATGTATATTTAAAACATATTATAAAGACATAATATATAATATGTATGAGCAAGAATCTATATAGGGAAAGGAGTAGGAGCCAGGGAGGGCATTGTAGGGAAAAGAAAAAAAACATGAGTCTTATCTTAAAAGTGCAGAAGAAAAAAAAAAAACTTTTTTTGGCTTTAGTGTGTTGTGTGTGAGATAAACAATAGCATTATAAGGCTGGAATGGTAGATTAAAATTCTATTATGGAAGGTATTAATTCTATGCCAGTGACTTTGGATTTTATTTTGTGAGCAGTAGATGGCTATGCGAATTTTCTGAGCAGTAGAGAGTCATGGTCAAGAATTTGTGTTAGAAAGATAAATATGACAATAATGGGAAGAGGTAGGAGTGAAGTATTTAGAAAGTTTTCTCAACAGTCCAGGCTGGAGATGTTAGAAGCCTGTACTAGGGGAGTGGCAATAGGAATTGGAAACTGAGAACTCAGTCACTGAAGATCTCATAAATTTTCATAGAGATCTCTTCCCTTTTAAAAACGGACCTTTGTTAATTACAAGAATTCACAAAGTTACAGGAGACCTCACAGTTACTCTGATAGCTTTAGCTTATTTTACTTCTTATATACTATTAATATAATGTTGCACTATATAAATGGGGGCTTTACTTAAATGACAAAGCCAGAAAAACTGCTAAGAAAAAATTTCAGGGTATTCTTTGAATTTTAATTTTTATGACCTGGCCTATTATACAGGTATCTGATAAAACTATTTTCATTGAAACAGCCTCCTGTCTAGAAGATGGGGAGTAAGATAAAATTAATGAATAAAAATACACATCAATTATTGAATTGCATGTCAAGAATCATGGAAACACTTTATATACATTATTTTGTTTAACCTTCAAAAAAACCTTTGAGATAGTAGTAATATTAGCCCCATCTAACAGATGAGTACAGAGAAATTTAGTGAATTTAAGTAAATTGCAAACACAGGTTGTTGATTTAAAAGTCCTAGTATTTATCCCTTACGCCAAGCCTCTTAGCCTAACCATTCACAATTACAACTCCTGGAAAGTTTCTTCTTGGTTAGGGAAAATTAAGAACTCATTTCAAAATTATGAATTTTTACAAACGATAAATCTATTAATGTTAAGAAATGTTAATGCAAAATCTTAAAAAAGTTAATTCTACCTGGTATGACTACAGGTAGGGGGTGGTATAATGTCAAACCTTATGTAAATTTTGAAACTTATTACTGGCAAAATGTTAGAGATTATTGAGACAAAATACCTAATTTAATAGATAGGAAGCAATTATTGAATGCTACCAAATAGATAACTTATGCATGTAAAAAGAAAATGTAAGAGACATAAATATAGATTATTAATATGTGAATTCTGGTGCCATGCTATTTTTAAGAAATACATTAAATGAACATTTGTTGGATCTTAATGTATGCAAGGTACTAACTATAATGGATTCTCAGGGAGAAACAAAAATCATGTGGTTTCTGTCCTCAGGAAGTTCACAGGAGAGAAGAACATTGGACCTATTCCAAAGATCTATACTATAGGGTATAAAATTATAAGCACTACTGAAGAATTTAAAGTAGTATTATTATAGATATATTATACTTCATGGGGAAAGGACATGAGTTTAAATGATGGATAAGATTTGTTCTTGGACAGTTGGGGGAAGGACATTGCACTGTGATTGGAGGCATGACTTTGATCAAAATGTTTACAGTTTGGAAAGCAGAAAGTGGTCGATTGTGGTCTACAGTTTAGGAAGAATAATAAGGAGGTATTGTGGGATTTAGACTTGGAAAGGCATATTGAAGTTTGATCATGCAGAGCCTGAAATAACCTCCTAAGGAGTTTAGATTTTATTCCATTAAATATTTTGCCTCCATGGATCTGTAGAAAGTCTTTGAACTTGGAGTCACCTGATAGATGGCTTATGACTATTAATTTGTCAGTAGGTAGAGGATTCATAATATGAGAGAAGATATTAGAGGTAAAAAAAAAAAGAATTTTCCATTAAGCTAGGCATGAAGTGATGAGATCTTGAAGTACAAGAGATAAATGGGAGAATAAAACAATGAAATTTGTTATCTAACTGGTTTGTGGGAAGGAATCAGGATGACTTCAAAGTTTGGAGGCTGGGTGAGTAGGATTTTTTTTTTTTTTTTTTTTTTTACATTTAGAGACATAGAACTGTAGAGGAGGAAAAATAATTTCCCTTCTACCCTTCCAGGTTCTTGGCTGAGACCACCCTGTAGTTAGGTTAAAAGACAGGTTAATGGGAGAAAGACAAACAGGAATTTAACAGCATGTGTGTCTCCTATATACACGGGAAGTACCCAGAAATACTCAGTAATTCTCCAAAATGGCCCCAGACACCACCTTAAATACCATCTTTAGCTAAAGGCAAAAGATATTGAGGAAAGGGAGCCAGTTTGGGGCAACTATGGGGAAAAACACAGTGAACAAGTGTAAGGTTGTTATGCAGATTTAGGTAGGAACCTTCTCCATTGATAAGGTTCTAGAAATTTAGTCATTCTTTCTGTTACAGAGGGATAAACACCATTACAAATGGAGATTTGTAAAAGAGAAATAAACCTTTGGTGTTTTTCCACAGATGTTCAAGCTTCTCTGTAAACGTGAAATACACAGCAAAATGGTGCAAAAACAAAACAAAACAGACAAAAAACTAAAAACACATGGCAAACAGTGATTGTAAATGTTGCTTACAAAAGGTTAACCTCTACTAGGTTTATGGAGCTTCTCCTTTGTCTGGTGTTTCTTAAAAATAATCAGCCTAAAATAATCCTCATGTGTAGTTTAGGTTGACAAATTCTGCTCCCCTTCAGAAACAAATAATTTTATGGGTAAAATGAGAACATCAATTTTCGCCATGTCAAATTATAGATAATGGCAGGTTATTCAACAGGTAGTTTGTGTTATAAAACTGAAGCTGAGGATAGAGATGAGGGCTGGATATTTAGTGTTAAGAGATATCAAATACAAGTGACATTAATACGATGCAGTTGTATTGTCTAGAAACAGATTGGAAAAAAAAAAGAAATGGAGCACACTTCCCTTTGGTGGACTGTAGTAAGCAGATGAGGTTAGAAAGAAAAGGAATTTTTGAAAATACAGTTTTATAGAAATAAAAGAAGGAACATGCTTAAAAGAAGATCAAGGACAAACAAGCAAAACCTGGGAAGAAGTCATTTCAGAGATCTTTAGTATGTTTAGAAAACACTTTACTCAGAGTATAAGCGTCAAAAGTAAGAGGTGCTTATGACAATGCAAACGAGCTCTTTGAAAGCAAAGATCATCTTATTTATTGTTATGTTTTTTGATCCTTTCATAGTTCCTGGAACTTGGTAAGAATGAAAGATTAAAGATTTATCAGAGGTGAGGATTGATGAAAGAAGGGGAGAAGGAATGAAATCAAGATCATATGTTGAGAAAGTAGCCTTTAAGGATAGTTTCCCTGAAAGAAAAATTGAGCAAAAATATCAGAAATATTTTGAGGTGGTTAGAAAGACAAATTGTAAAAGTGTCCACCTCAGTGACTTTGATTTATTTTCCATGGTGTAGAAAGAGAAGTCATCTATTGAAAATGATGGAATTGATTAGATTTGGGGGTTTAGAAAAGAGTTGAAAATGACTGAGGAAATAATAGATAGGCACAGATGAATAAGCAGGAAAAATAGTGACAGTCTATTGTAGTAGTATAGCATGATCCTAACCTGTTTCAATGAAGATAATTTTGTGACTTCTTACAGTTATATTTGGCAGCAAGTGGGCTGTATATGTATATATATAACATAAATAAATTATATTTTGTTTTATAAAATGTGAGCATGTTGGCTTGATTTTTAAATACACCCATAGTTTTATAATGTTGTCATTGTCACTCCATTTTTATTATACACCCAAAGGTAGAAAATATCTACAAGGGACTATATAGAAAATAGCTTTCTCCAGCAAATTTCCAATGTATTATTATTTTTTTCCATCAAGTTAATTGCTATCCCTAACTCTTCTTGCAATTGCAGAGTTAACAGGTATACATACAAAGATATCCCCAATTCTGAGGAAATTTATTCTCTAAAATAATGTCAAATCATTTAACATCTTTAACAGAGCAAGCTACTAGAAAAAGCAAAGTAGATTTTTTTAGAATTTCATGAATGCTATTAAAAACAAAAGTTCAGTTAATTTTATATGGAAAGTTGTTCTAGAATATCAGTCTGAGTTATAATCGGTGACTGATGAAGTGATCAAAGAAAGAAAATGTCGATTGCCTGTAGCATTAAAAAATGAGTTTAGGTTTTTTTACCATAATTATGCATACATAGAAAGCATAGGTAGTATCTTTTCAGCGTTTCCTTGAAAATGTTTCAGGCCTGAATGGTAAAGTAGGACAAAGGAAAGGAATCAAAATGCATTTAAGGTCTATAGTGATACACTCTAAATAAACTAATTCCAGTTGGTCCTTAAGTACAATGAAAATGTAATGGGAAAAGATTAAACATGTAAGAATTTCCACTATTCTTCAGATCCATGTTTATTTAGCCTGTTACTATTTCCCTAATGTATTTGCCTATAACCTGATTTTTTCCAAAAGGTTTTTCTCTGGCCGTGGCTCCCTAGACATGTGTAAAATAGCAGTGTTATTCATTGTTTAATCAAAAGGCGTGGGATTGTGTTTCCAGGTATCCTTCATAGGCTCTTCCTTAAGGGCACTGTACAGAGGATTTAAGACATCAGTTTCTCCACTAATCTCCACTAAATAGAGTTGAACTGTGCCACCAGTTGAAGCTTCTGGCATCTATGCTTACCCTTTCCATCCATAGACGAATGCCAGCTTTTAAATCTGATGTGACTCAGTTACTACCTTTGAAGGTTTTCTCTGCAGGTAAAGGCATTCCTGGGATCTATTTCTTATACATTGAGCTCATGAATTAGATTTGACTTCAGGTAGTCTTCTTTTAGAAAATGATAGCTATTTTTGGAGGATTCCTTAAGTAGGAAAGCTGTTTCTTCTTATAATTTGGGGGATTTAGGAACTCCCTAAATCCTATATTCTTCTGCTGTAACTCCTGACATAGTGATGCCTGTCAGGAAGGGTTAAGTGTTAGCTGCTGATGCTTCTATAGAATTCAAGGTAAGCGTGAAAGAAATGAATCATGATACCTTCTGCTTCTGAGGGACCTTGACACTGTCATAACAGGAAATTCACAGAGCAATACCATGATTCTAGGTACTAAACATTGAAATAAGCACTCAGTATAAGTTTGTGTCATGTGGGAAATTTATTGTCTTCTTTCTTCCCTCCAAGTGTTCTAGGTGGAAGCCAATAAACAGTGACCCCCAAAGTTTTATAATAATATTAATAATCTTTTGCTGCTCAACTTCTTGGCTCTGAACAAGTGAAAAAATGGTAGATGTTAACAAATAAGACATGTAGACATTTGAGTTTTTTAATGAGTTTTATACATCATATTTAATGTCTTATGACATTTAGGCTCATGACTCTAAAAGAAATGGGTACTGTCTCATTTATTTGATATTTCTACAATAGCAAACTGAAGGTTGCCATTTTTGGAGGTAATTGATGATACTCTCAATGGGGGCCTCATTCATTCATTTGTTTATACATTCCTTTAATTACAGAATCATGCTGAACATTCTGTTAGCTATTGATGATATAAAGGCAAGCTCCCTACTACTTACAAATTTTTTCACATTTTAGGTGGTAGAAATTTTAGAATGGAGAAATTATAATAGCTAGTCTTAGTGACTAAATTGGACATGCCCAGATAGAAAAGAAGAACCACTAAGAAATGTAGATTTGGAAAATGCTCTAAGTCTCTATGGGTGGCTTTCTCAGATAGTATCTATGATTAAGATCATGGCATTGGAGTTAGTTAAATACTGGATCTGCCACTTGATAACTGCATGACATGGAGGAAATGCTCTCTTATTTTAGTTTATTCATCTGTATAATGAAAATAATAATAATTCCTGCTTTATAGTGTAGCTCTGAAGATTAAGTCAGATAATGCATTTAACACATTTTGTGAAAGAAAGCACGACACGTGGCTGTTATCATTGTCGCTGTTATTGTTATTATTTCTTAAATGTTATCCAACCTCCATTTTCTTATAAGCAGAGCTAATATCCATACTTATCTTGGTAAAATAATATAGTTTTATTTTTTATCTATAAAAATCTAATTTTATATAACATTTGACTTTTCAGAGATTTGAGTCTTGCAGATTATATTATTTTTAAAAGTAAATTTTTGTCAAGTAAATAAGTGAAGCATTCTCTTCCCAAGTTTAGTCATGTTTAGAGTGAGGTGCAGAGAAGGTAAATTGCTGACCTACATTGCCAGTCAATGGTCTACTCCAGCCAGAAATTGGCCCTGTTAACTCCCCTCTCTGCTCTGTGCCCGTTATATCATGCACACTGGCTTAGAAGAATTACTTTGCCAACTGCAAAGTCCTTTTGGACATTCTAAAAAAGTTGTTAAGGAAATACGTAATATACTAATAATTTAGAAGTTATTTAGGTCCATGACTAAGGAGCACGTGGAGACCGAGTTCCTGATTGAGAAGAGTATGAACTACCAAAGTAAGCCACACCAAGTTGGGCCTTGAAGTAACCTGCTGAGCAGTTTTCTTCGTAGAATAAACCACGTACTATATTAAAAACTGCCTCAGGAAATCTCTAGCAGAGAAAGCTGGTATGTCTTAATTTGCCTTCAAATCTGCAATCAGTATGTTTTGTTTCTTCGGTGTAACTTATGATGTGACAGGGAAACCCCATCTACCACGTTGTGAGGCATCCTTATTTTCTATGGAAGATATCCCTCCAGGTTAATTCTTTTAAAATAATTTTAACTTTACTTTGGTCATAGTTATTACTCAAAAAACAAACTAACAAAAATGAAATTCCCTATAATTCAGATTTCACTAAGAGCTATAGTTTAACTGATTTGTCATGGAGTGGATTTTAACCTAACAGTCTTGGTGAATATCCCAATATAGTAGCCACTAGCTACATGTGGTCACTAAACATTAAAGTGTGGCTCTTCTGAATTTAAGTGTGCTGTGACTGTAAAAGTCACACCAGAATTTGAAGAGTTAGTATAAAAAATGTTTTGTATAATATCTCACTCATGATTTTACATTGATTACATGTTGAAATGATAATATTTTTCATATATTGAACTAAATAAAACATATTAAAATTAATTTCACTTTTTAAACTTTTTAAAAAGTAGCTACTAGATAATTTTAGATTACATATGTGGCTCACACTATATTTCTATTGGGCAGTGCTCTTTTACATGCAATTATGGATACCTTAAGGAATAGCATGCATTAGTGATTCTTTCAAATATTTAAGAAATGTTTATTGGTGCAAGATTTGGAGTCTTATAGTGATTTGTATTTCAAGTCTAATAAATTATTTTTATATTTATATATTCCTAAAATATTTCCAGTAATTCAATTTCTATAACAAAAATAATATATATAAACTATAAATAATATTGATCATGATATTATCATTCTTCAAAAAATGACACTTATGCCATCTATATAGGTAATAGATAGATCATAATGTTATATATTTAATAGTGCCATATACTCATTTGTTCATTCACTGACATTCTAAGAAGGCTTATAATATGTTACATTTGGGAGATAAAGTTAGGTAATACTTGGTTCTTCTCAAATACCTCATTATATAGTAGATGAAATAGACAGGTAAATATTAATGAGACTGTAAAGAAACGCTTTTTGATAGAAGTAAACATAAGTTGTTATGAGAGTGCAGAGATGAATTCCCAGATGAACTGAAGCTAAGTTGTAGAAGCTCTGTGGACCAATTAAAGTTCATCAGGTGAGAAAAGGTAAGGGTCCAGGTACAGCATTAGCCAAGGCACTGAGGCATGAAATGTGACCTGTTTAGGAAGTAAATGTATTCTCTATGGCTTAGACAAAGGGAGAATTTGTTACTGGTGAGAGGGAATAGGGGCTGAAAGGGAAGGAAATAGTGGCAAGAGCTGAGATTGTGACAGATGATGCTAAAATATGTGATTCTAAAAGTAGATGATCTATTATATAATATAAGAAGTATTACGGAAGGGAAATTTGCTCCTTGTGAGCTAACTGTGATGGAAGACTTGAAGGTATATTTCAAGGGGAGAAGGGGGAGTCAGTTAGGAGGTTATTGCAGTAGTCTAGGCAAGAGTCTATGACCACCTCAGCTAATGAATTTGCATTCCATAAGAGCCAGGGCAGGGAATAAATAAAATATAGACATCTAGGATAGCACTTAGATTTCTGTCTTGGATTACAGGATATCATTTTCAAAGATAGAGAATACAAGGAAACAAGGAGAATTGGTACAGGGAAAGTTATTCATTTTGAACACATTGAATTTGAGGTTCCTGTGACCATCTAGTCATTAATTATATATATGGGCCTGGAGATACAGACTGGGAGAGTCATTATTTAAAAAATAGTTCCATTAATGTGTTTGTGGGTTGAGCTCTCTCAGGAACAAAATGCAGAGTGACAAGAACAGAGGCCCAGAGACTAGTTAAGTCTTTTCATGAAAATTAGGAGATATTAGAGATATATCCAGAGAGAATTCATATTATGCATTTTTCAAAATTACTAATCTATGGCTTTGGTAGCCCAGGACTGTTCTAAAAGACAGATGTTTTGTAATTTCACTAAATTATCATCATTATACCAATGATAAATGATGGGAGCCCATACTATTATTCAAAATTATGTAAATCAAATATAAAAATATATTTATGGGCATGTATTTTATGACTATGACCCACAATTTCCCCAGCAAATCATAATTGGTATTAACATCAGGTATTAAGATGTCCCTTAAAGCTGACTGAGAAGACAGGTTGGAATCATGGAAAGGGTATCAAAATATATAACTCTCAATTCTAACTATCATTTACAAAAATCTGAATAAAAACGGTATATATACCATAGAGATCAGTGTTTTTGTTTACCAATATTAAATAACGATGTTATTGAAGAATCCCAAACTACTGAGATGATTCAACACAGTTGTGATAGATGGAATTCAACTTCTCTATGTAAGCTGTGATAGATGGAATTCAACTTTGCTATGTAAGATCAACAACTTTTATAAATCCAACCTGTTCTTTATAGATAAAACTATTGAAACTTTTCTATTTCAACCATTTGGATTCTGTGAGGAAAGCAGCACTGTAAATCCTGAAGATGATTTCCTGCTGCACTTCAATAGTGAATAACAAAAGTGCTTTGTGCACAAAGAAAATGAAAATCTTTAATAGTAAAATGACATAATGACTCCATATCGAATGATGCATCCTTATTGTACATGGCCCAAGTTAGACTATTTCATTTTAAGTTATATATCAGAGATCAAAAAGGTTCAGAGAAAAGAGCCAAGATAGAACTACATTAAGATTTACGTATGATGAGCTACTGGAAAACAACATTTGCAAAGGTATATAAATGAGAAAATCTTAGACAAGGAGTTTTGGTTGAGCGAGTCACAAATGTGAAAGCTATTATAGGAAATGAATCCAAAGTCTCTGTTATTCCTATAAAAGTTTTATATTATAAAAGAAAAGTAGAGCCTTTTGGTTGTTAACTTTGTTAGAAATATACTGGCCAACGTGATTTGATAGAAATAATTAGTAGTGATTTCAATAATGTACCTAGTGGTGCAATTTATGGTCAGCTATGGGCTTTGGCTTCCCAAAATGTACAGAACAAGCATGGTGGCAGGGTTTTTGTTTTGTTTTGTTTTTTTAATAGACTTGGGTCATTTTTAAAGATGGATTAAAATCATTAACAACATTTACAGTTATGTAAGCACATGCCATAAAATGTCATTACTCATTTGTTCTACTTAGGCAACACAAAATGCAGTTGCTGGATTGATCAGATCTGCAGCTGGATCACTTACTGGCTCATTAATTTTTATCATATATTGAGTATTCTGACCTGGTACGTCAGCTTTTGAAATAGCCACTTGTCTTCTTTCCCTGGGCAAATAGCTACTGGATGCATTTCTTAAATGTTGATCTAATTAATTTTGTTCTCATTGAACATCTGTGGGAGAGGAAAGCTAGTAAACATGTGTTTACGTTTACATGTACTTTGGGACTCATAGCACCTCTGTGTACATTCCTGCAGAATCGTCTTAGGCAAATTTGTTTAGATAGCAAAACAGCTCTTCAGCATTTTACATGTTTTCATTCCACTTCTCCCTTCTCTTTCAACACCTACCCCCAAGCATTTAGTTTTTTCTGTTCCTGCCACTTGGTATTCCCAGAGAAACAAAGTAATTTGAATGCTTGAGATGAAAAAACTTTGTAATAATACTCTTTCCCCTTCTTAGTCTTGTTTTTCTCCCCAGTCTTTTCGTCAGTGCACAAAAAAGCCTTTTCCTACCCAGCATGATAAAGCTCAATGCCTTGACATCATGAATTTGCATTCCACATGTTCAGTCCCTCCCCCATCAGAGTCACAGGGCACAGGATGACAGTTCTATGCATTTTAGGGACTTCACTTCCCTTACACAGTGTTTCCCTCTGCTATGCCAGTCAACTCTATCCCATTTCCCTTCCCAGCTCCAATATTCTGTTTCAATCTTCCAAATTAATTTACACCAGGCTTAGTTCCTTGATATATGTTACAAGACTCTGAGACAATCAAACCAAGACCTCTGAGGGCAGGCAGGGCTTAACACAAAGAAATGACTGATGTCATTTCAGAGATCATTGATAATAAGGGATTAAGACATGGATATGTGGATTTTCTTGCATTCCAAATCATGTATGTTAAGCTACATTATCAGAGCCATTTTATTATCTGTGATTTCTCTGGCCATGTGATTCTTTATAATAGACTTTCTTTTTATGTGGACAGTTGTAAAATCCATACACATATTCAACTCAGTACTTTGCTCCCCCTTTCATTTTAGCCTCCTCACTTTTTATACTTCCTTCCATCTTATATGTTCCTCAACTGAAATATTTATAATTCTATTTCCCCTGTTATTTTCTCCCTCTTCCTGTTCAGATCAACCCCAGGACACTTTATTTTTTTCTTCCTCCTTTATTCTATGTCTCTGGCCTCTATCCTTTTTGTGTGTGTTTGTGTATTTGAAGGGGAGGACTCATCTCCCTTAGGGAATTCAAAAAGAATTCAAAGTAGCCAAAAGACAACTGGCACGTGCATGACAACTGATACGTGCCACGGTGTGTCAGCAGCATGGAGAACTCCTCTTGGTGTGAATAGGGCAGTGGCCACAAGAGTCTTAGTCTTTCCTGCATGTTCGTCTGTAGCTTTGGAGTGGTCTTGGCACAAGACACAGTATCTTTCTTCATGAGACATTCAGAGCTGGAGAAGAATCTCCAAATGATGTTTAAAACAGCCCCCAAAGCATCCTTTATGAAGGGATACGCTTTCAATTTCCATGTGGCAAAACTGATTATTTCACACACATCCGCATCCTTTCAATGAGTTAATTGTATAGAAAAGGAACTAAGAAGAAACGCAGAAAATAAACGGCTTTGAAAGAGCAGATTTTATAAAAATCCCCTGATTTCTTCATCATACTCTTCCAGAGATTTTCCCCTGGCCATGAACAGATGTAATTTTCCCTTTTGTAACACAAATGGGGTTTTTATTTTCCTACTGCTAATGGTAGCTGAAGTGCTGTGGTGGATGTGCTTTCATGGTATCTTCTCCAATGTGCTCTATCCCTGTGCAGTCAAATAAATTGGACCATTGAACACCACTAGGTGCATTCATGTTCCAGTAGTAGCGAGTGAGAGGGTCAATGCCCTGCATTCTGTTTCTGCCCCTTTCTTTCTTTGCTCAGCAGTATACTATTTGGTTGACATTATTTAGTATTATTTCTGTACTGTCTCCCCCTTTGCCTACCCTTTCCATAGATCACTACCATGTGAGTAGTTTGTATTTCTCCCCAGTAACTGTTGCTTTCCACTCTCTCTCCTGCCTGTCTCTTTATCTCTTTTTTGTTTGCCAGACATGAAGCTGACACCAGGCCTTGATTGAAACCCTCGAGTAGTTCTTTTACCACTTGCTATTCCTACATCTTGTTTCTTTTATCTAGATTCAGTAAGTGAAGGTTATAGAACATACAGGATTAAGTAGGTCTGGGAGAGAACTGGACATTAACTCTTTAGGAATTCTAGTGTGGCTGACGAGCCCATCTTGTTGAAAAAGCAAGGTAGTTACTTTTCAAGCAGCTTGATTCTAGAGACAGCAAGGAAATGCTGCTTCCTGGAAATCTCTTGCTCACAAAACACTCAAAATTCTGCCTTTAAAGCACTGAAGCCTTGAATTAAATGTTTCTGCCTCAGAATATCAGTATCAAGGTAGACATTGCAAATTTTTACTTTTATAGGTCATTATAATGATCTCTAGTTTCTGCAATTCCCTGATGCAAATTTATCATTCCCTTTTTGCTCTCAGGAACTTTGCACTAAGGCAGAGTCAAAAGACAGAAGGACTCTGAGAAATCTCTGGCAGGGGAATTACTAGAAAGCAGCACTTCAGAGACACTGTGCGAGTGGACTCTGAAAATCGACAGGTCTGATACAGTCCAATGAAGCAATGTATGGTAGGTCAGGATGTCATGGGAGGGTCTGTCATATTACAGATGTCACAGGGAGACCAGGCACTTAGAAATTAGTTTGAAACATCAGTCTTCTACCTATACTACCTTTATACCATGGATCAACTCATGAGCCCTGCTGGCATGTATCTGGACTTTGCAATCCCTTCATGGCATGTATTCTTGGAGGAGAGCATCGAAGGTGTGTGGAGGCATACGAGCAGGACCAGGTAGGTCAGCAGGAAAGTGCAAAAGGGTATAGGGAAGAAGGCTGGTCCATAGAACCAGGCCAGATGTGGCAGGACATTTTAGTGTTACCGAGTTGTAGGGTAACTCCAAAATACTGGAGAAAACTTTTAAACATTTGCTCAGCCAAGACAAACGTTTCTTTTAAAGTCTCATAATGCACTATTGTGTGGAACGTATCTGGTAGATTAATGACCAGCTGTGGTGAAGGCCCGGAGCCCAGTTTTAAGCTAGTGATAAATATCTTGGATTTAGAGGTTTAAATGTTTTTAGTAGCTAAGATATATTTTATGAAATGATAAAAACAATTACTCTACCACACATAGAATTCTCACACACTGAAACCAAATTTAATTAGCTATGTCTTTCTAGATGAGATTGGAGAACAAATAAATATAAATATGTTTTTCAGTTTCATGTGTACTAAAGATTTTGCTTTTCCCTTTTACAGTATTTCCTTATATATTTTCTCTGCTAACATATTTCGAATGTTCTCTTTTCCAATCTCCTTCTCACGAGCAAAGTTATCCTCATTTCAAACATGAGAAACCCTGGTGGTTGGAGAAAATTATTTCATCAAGTATAATGCACTTCCAAGTATGGTGGAGCAATGTGAGTTGTCTACCAATTAGAGAGTGAATAAACAAGTCTATCAAATACCGTAATATCCTAGATAGTCTGGGGAGCCACTGATGTAAAATAAATGGAATTCTTAATGGATTCAAAGAGATAAAGTGCTTTTGCTTCTTTTCTATGCATTACTATATGGTTACCATTTCTAGAAACCATAAAACTGTATATTTGTGTAATTTAACATATTTATCCATACATTTTCAAAGCTATTACATGAAAAATCTAGGACATGAATATACTCTCCCCATTTCCTATAGAAACTGTGTAAAACACAACATACAGCTATGTGGACTCCAGTGTTTGCCTGCCCACCTCCAAATCTCAGTTCTGAGATTTACCTATGGTTGAATCTTGGGCAAGTTAATTTAACCTCTCTCTACACTCCAGTTTCCTCATATACAACAACCCTATGCAGATTAAATGAACTTTACCACCGTGCTTTGAATATTTTTATTATATAGAATTGCAGGGTAATATTTTCACAACTTGAAAGGTATGATAAAGGGAGAAGGTTCAAGGGAAATGCAGCCGATCTTCATATGTTTTCAGTATTCCAAACACTTTAATGTATGTGATAATTCACAAATTATCATGACTTATGCTGCTTTTTATTTATGATTATGATTTCACCTGTGAGGGAGAGATTATTATTCTTATCATATAAGGAAGAATCTGAAGCTCACAGACATTAATGTAATGTGATGCTGAGGTTCAGAACCCAGATCCTGGAGACAGACTGCCTGGTTCAACTTCTGGCATTTCATTACCACTTACAAGCTAGCTGATATTGGGTGATTAACCTCTCTGTGCCTCCGGTTCCTCATCTGTAAAATGGGGATAATAATAGTACTTATCACCTATGGTTGTTATAAGAATTAATTTAGTTATAATATATGTAAAGGGCTTACAAAAATGCGTGGCTCCTAGTAAATACTCTCTATGTGTTAATTAATGCTATTAAAAGCATGCTTAAGTTTACACAGTTGGAAAGCACTAAACAGACCTAGAATTCTGGCCTCGTGATTAAAAATATTTAAGTTGCTATTAGAATATCAGAGTTTCTCTGAAAAATATTAATAGGACATTTACTGAGCTCTTACTATATGACAGGAATTCTTACATGCACTTTACATGGATTCTTTCAATTATTTCTTACCACAGCTGTATGAGATAAGCCTTATGGCAATTTTATAGATGATCCAACTGAGACTGAGAGGTTATATTATTTGACCAAGGCCACCAGAATTCCTACAAAAGTAGACTAATTCCAGAGCCTGCATAACATTATGCAAATTTAAATATTATAATTTTTTCTGTAGTTTCCAAATTTCTCATAATAGACATATGTTAGTTTTAAAAGTGGAAAAATTGACGTTAAAAGTTATTTCAACAGAATAACTATTTTGTCAAGTAGTAGAACCTGAAAGAATTGTTTGTGATGACTAAGATGCAGAACGAGCAAAAGTTAGGATCAGGTGGCTATGGGTAGTCAGGAGGCATTAAAGAGGAAGAAAGGGGAGAGGAGGAAGAGAACCAAAAGGCACAAGGAGATAACTGAAATGGCAAACTAACTTCTCAGAGCTTTTACGCAGGGCTAGATTTATGTCCATATCATAGAATGTAATGCACAAAATGTTTCAAAGAGACACATTTTATCATCCTTGGATTAATGAAAGCATTGCCATTCCTTTGATGTGATTCTATGACTCATAGAAGAATTTCACAGATGTTTTAAATCACAATCATTTGAAAAAGAGCTGATAAAAAATGTGTTGAGTATATTTTTAAGTTATGGATAGAAAAATTAAACTGATCAGTTATAATGAAAATGGAGTTTACTCCAGTGTGCCTCGTCCGTAGTCATACTATTCGGCTCAATTGATTCCATGTTTGTGAACACATGTGCACCACTTGCACGCATACGTATCCCTTTGTCCAGCCTCCATTTGTGAGATTCACAGTCAGTTGTTCTTTGTACATCTTTTCTTTCTGAGGCTTTACTTGACCTCGAAGCTGTCTGAACTTTTGAAGGCTTGGCAAGAGCAGTTGGAGAGAGTAAAGTGTATCCAATTTGATTCTATTTGCTGAAAGTAAAACTAACTCAAGTCCAGCTCCTGTGCAGGGTGCAGAAATTTTTGGAAGGTGGTGAATTACGCTCTACTCTACAAATGCAAAACCTCCAATACCTGGTCCAAAGGAGTAAAGTGTGTCAGTTAAAAATCCCGTTTTATTTGTCTCTGCCACTAGATTAAAAAAATAACTTCTTAATCTGATTTTTCTCTTGGGGAAATAAATGTGTTTTCCATTATTTCATTTTCCCAATATCACTGTGTACAAGTATTTATATCTTTATCAGTGTATGTAAGTGAAATTGCTATGTTTAACTTATTTAATTAAGTTTTATAATGATTAATAGTTTTAATTATTTGAAGTTTAACTTTGAATCAGTATTTTTTCTAAGGTGTTACACATATTGCCTACAAGAGGTGAAATAATTTCAATTACAAAGTCATCTTAAAGATTAACAAATGGTTATGATTCATGTTGTTTTCTCTGTGGCTAAACTATTAAACATAATTTTAAAAGTGTAGTTATTATTTTAAAATTATCAAATCCATCTAGCATGTTTAGGGGTTTTGTGTTATGTATAGGATTAATAAGAAGTACAATCATGCAAAGAGAGTTACTGGAGGAGAAATATTCCCAGTGAATTGTGCATATGTGAAGTCAAATGCACTTATCTTTCCATCTGTGCTGTTATAAGGAAGCTCAGCATTTTCTTAATCTTGGATGTTTAGCCCTTCAAGGATTTCTCTCCTTAGGAATAGACTTTTGTGAATTATACTTCATTTGTATTTGTTCATATCCTACTTAATTAATCTCGGCGGCAGGCACTCTCTAATTGAACCCAATTCAGTTAAATAATTTTGCCTTGCTTGTCCCTCTGTCTGGGTGTCTGAATCCACCTGGAGTTTTAAATGTATCTGAACACTGTGCAGCCTGCTCCAAGTTAATCAGTTAACATTTATTGAACCCCTGCTGTATGCAGTGGAATGCAATAAGTATTGTGGAATTGTTTGAAGGAAATAATCGATATAGTTGCTAACTTTATGCAACTGGGAATGCAACTAGAAAACAGGAAACAGAAATTTTGAAATCAATAAATTTGTCATTTCTTTTGTGAAGAGAGGAATGAACTAAAATTAAAGAAGTTAGGAGTCTAGGCTGGCAGTACTGAGCCATCAGGGTGCTGTGTTTTCTGTGCTGTGGCAGATAACAGTTAGGGAAAAGGAATCTGACTCTTTTGAGCCAGGAATTGGTGAGGATTAATGAGAGATTCTTTGTGATGTGCTGAAAGTTGCTTTGAAGAAAAGAATCATGTAAATGCACAGGGGGGTTAAAATTGAACTCGGATGTTTACAGGTTCAAAACAAGCCCATATTTATAGCTGGGACTTAGTTTGAATTTTGTAAGGCCTAAAGAAAGATTTAATTTTTTTTTTATTGTGTTGGGTGTGATAATGGTATTGTGGTATGTAGGAGAATGACTTTCTTTTTATAAAATTAATTAATTAATTAATTTTGGCTGTGTTGGGTCTTCGTTTCTGTGCAAGGGCTTTCTCTGGTTGCGGTAAGTGGGGGCCACTCTTCATCATGGTGCACGGGCCTCTCACTATTGTGGCCTCTCTTGTTGTGGAGCACAGGCCCCAGACTCGCAGGCTCAGTAGTTGTGGCTCACGGGCCTAGTTGCTCCACGGCATGTGGGATCTTCCCAGACCAGGGCTCGAACCCGTGTCCTCGGCATTGGCAGGCAGATTCTCAACCACTGCGCCACCAGGGAAGCCCGAAAGATTTAATTTTTAACAATCAGATTTTAATTTACCATCATATTTTTTAAATCATATATCTTGAAACTCTTATTTCTTCTATAAATCGAAAGAACCAGATAGTTGCAATGTTACAAATTACTTGTTTATGGGACATTGCTCATTAAATGCATAAAACCAAAGGTCATTAAATATTATTGGTACCTCCACAATGTATACAGTGCTGATGTATATGATTCATTATTCCCAATGAGAGTGGAGTGGTTCTAATCTAGGTGTGTAGCTAAAATCCTTAAATAGTTCACATCATACATATAAACTGCAGAGAAAGTTTCATTTTTCTTTTCCTGTGATCCATGAAGCCTCTATCTAACCTCTCTAAGCCTCCCCACATCTCAGTGGATGATCTCACTTTCTACTGACTGGAAATGTTGGGGAAACCAGATGTAAGCCCTATACTCTTTATAGTCCTGTATTCTCCAGAAACTGAGATTCAAAATCTTGGATCCATAGTGACATCTCCATCTTACTTACATTATAGTTCCCATTAAACCTTGTAGAGCCTATCACCTAATAGGTATTCCATAGTCCTTCTTTGTTCCTCTTCGCTTGTATGTCATGATACTTTCACAAATACTTTTTTCAACAGTTTCATTTCCACCACTAACTCCATTTCCATCAACTACACACATGTCAAACACTTCTTCAAATACCAAGTCCTGTTCCTCTAAACTCTGGAACTAAACCTTCCACCCTGCACATGTATAAAAGTAAACTGTTCTTCCTTGGAAGGAGACTGATGTTTTCTGCTGGCATTACTTAAGATCTTCTTGTATCCTTCACTGGACATTTTATCCTCTGTTTTGATTATGTTATCAGCCTAACCAAGCTTTCCTCACGCAACAAACCCTCTGAGATATCTTCTTTCTCCAAACCCTCAAAAATGTTACCCATTTCTCATAGTAACTCTCAAAGTCTGTCCAGAATTATAGCTTTCCATGTAATTTTTCTGTCTCTACTGTTAGATTCTAAGTTGTTTATGGTAGAGAGCATTGTCATTTTTTCCCAGTAGCTCTCAAGGTACAATGATGAATATGACAAAGTCTCTCACAAGCTATTAGGCATCTGATGTGTACGAGGTGAGACAGATGAGGATACTGTTGTTATAGAAGTACGGAAGAGGGACAGGTAACTCAGCCTTAAAGTTTGGGAAAACTTCTAGGAGGGAATCACACATAGATAGACTGGATTATATATAAAGAATGAAAAATGAGAAGCCAAATAAAGTAGGGTGGAGAACATTTTAGGCAGAGGGATAATGGGAGAACACAGGAGCCTTGAGTCATGATGTTCTAGTAAAGACTGATTAACAGAGCTGAGTACATAGGGAAGGAAGTGGCAAACAACTTAGAGAGTTTGAGCCTTGAGTTGATTTATGATCACAATACTATGTGTTTGTGATATTGGAATTGAGCTTTGGGTATTAATATATATGCTAAAGAGCTTGGACTTGAACATTTTGTAAACGAAAATAAGCCACTGAAAGGTTTAAGGTGTAGATTGGTTATGATATCGGGGCTTTGAAAGCAGACATGTGCTGTCTATATTGCAGCTTTGCCACATGCTGAGTGCTAGTATGTATGTGTATGTGTGGAGGGAGGGATCTTCATCTTTAAAATGTGCGGATTATTATTTGGCTTATTGTTGAAAGAGTTAAATGAGATAATGTAGGTATAACGTCCTGTGGAATAGTACTTAGATATTGTTATTTTCCCCTATTGGCTGGAATAAATCCTAACGTGAAAAATTTACAATAATCTTTGTTGAATGAACAACAGTGCTATGCATGAGAAAGAGTCCTTTGTTGATACTGTGTCATCATCTAGTAAAGGTTTACATTTGAATTTTTCTTCTGTTTTTATTTTTATTATTTTTTTTGCAGTACGCGGGCCTCTCACTGCTGTGGCCTCTCCCGTTGCGGAGCACAGGCTCCGGACGTGCAGGCTCAGTGACCATGGCTCACGGGCCCAGCCGCTCCGCGGCATGGGGGATCTTCCCGGACCGGGGCACGAACCCGTGTCCCCTGCATCGGCAGGCGGACTCTCAACCACTGCGCTACCAGGGAAGCCCTTTCCTGTGTTTTTTAATTGAATTTTTATTTTTACCAAAGTACTATGTATTCATAGTTTAAAAGTCAAAGACTAATACAGGGCTTCCCACTCCTACATCTGACTCCTCAGAAGCAACCTCTTATAACTCTTGCAGCTGTTGCTTCCAGCATGTATTTCCATTTTTCTGAATAATATGTATATTCTGTTATTTGAGGATTTTTCAATTTGAGTCATTTCTAATGCATTATAAATTTGGAAGGTGAAAACTTAGCTGATTTGCCCCCTCCCCACTTGTATGTGTTTTCCCACTCCTTTCCCTATCTCCCTCTTATAACTGTTTCACATTTTGAAGTTAAATGAATAATCATTAACCAGAATATCATTACTATACTGATTATTTACACCTGAACTACATACTATACCATAATTACATTTTCTTTCATTTACAGCTTTTTAAAAACACTATGTTTAGTAAATGTCCTTATTTTTTACATGCATAATATTTTATAACTATATTTAAGTTGTCTGAAGTTTTTCTAACAACATTTTAGATGTTCTGCTTATTTTTCTTGTGTACTTGTATAGTTTTTATCCAGTAGCTCTTTCTTATCTTTTGTTTTCCATGGCTTCAGTATCTTCTTTCACTTCTCTGAGGCCATTAGTGATACATGCTTTCTTTTTTTTTTTCCTTTTTTCTGTTTCCTAAATGATGTTCTGCTTCTTTGCCTCTACTTCCTTTCTGGGTGTTTCTTTATTTTGTTAGGTTCATTTGCTTTCTCAAAGGCTTGAGGATCCTTTCTGTTTAATTATATTAAGAAAAAGACTCTAGGTAACTGACTAGTAGAGCAGTGTGTAGGACTAGTTGGCTTCACTGTTGAAGGATTCAGTGTATGTAATCCAATTGTTTCTCTGGGAACCCCCAAATATCAGTATCTCCTGGTCATGTCTTTAGGCTATGACCCAAAGTTTTCTTCAAAGAAAAAGTGTCCTATTTTCTCCCTGGGTAGGGGGGGTGGGTTGAGAGCCTGTCTGTCAGCTTTCTGGTAGATGCACAGTTGAAGGAGCTGTGCATTTCATTGTTTAAAAAGCAAACTTCCAGATTTTATCTCTGTGTTCACTATGAAGTCTTATCCACTGTTGGACTTGGTGTCACTGAATTTAGAGTCTCTGGTATAATTTCCCTGACAGCATAAGGTGGAAAATTGTCTAAGTTATGTCAAATTTAAACCAAGTATTCAGCTCCACCTCTCACTCACACTTTGTAAATGAGCTGGTGCCTCTGATTTTCTATCCCTTCTAAGGTTCTGTGGCTCAAGATTGGCTTACTTCTTTTTGGTCATAACCTCAGAAGGAACTTAGGTTTCAACCTTCTCTACTAAATTCATGACCAGTCATCCATGAGCTTTCCATCAACTAAAAAGTTTCTTCTCATCTATTGTCATATATATTCTTATTCTCATTGTCCTCGTGGGTTATTCTTTATTGACATTTTAGTGTGATTGTGGGAGTAATTGTAGATATAAACACCTTCAATCTAGAATCTTAACCCCTCATTTGAAAATTTCAAGATGCTTTTAGTTTGATCATCTGATTTGACATCTGGAATGCTTTACAGTTGGAGTAGGTATTATCTCTGTTTTATAATTTGTGGAAACAGCTTCTTGAGTTGGGTTTGGTAGTGTTGTGTGGCAATTTTAGGTCCATAGTCTGGTTTTATCTTTAGTGTTCCTTATAGGAAAGCAACAGAAAACATGGGCACATTATTAGATCCTCAGAAATAAATATAGGAAATGGAGAAATAAACTTTAGCATTGTGACACAAATAAATGGTCGTTTACATATCACGAGAACAGTCCACATTATTGAATTTTTACATATAACTCTTGCTTACTCAAAGAGGACAGAACACTCTCCATATTTAAACTAAGTGATGGTTGTTGCTGAATCTCACATGTGTTCAGGCAGCACTTGGGTGACAGGATTTAGTATGACCTGCATCTCTCTCACCATTATGAAGAAACCTTTGATTATGAAACAAAGGCTCCTATTTTCTTAAATGGTAGAGCTCATATAAAAGGCTCTAAGAAGATCTCATCCTGTGTTAAACACACCTTTGAAAATGTTGGATTAGCAATTTCAGAGATGCTCCACCAATAAGATTAGCATAGGCAGCTTGCCTGCACTGTGCTATTGGTAACTCATCCCTCATACCTGTCCCATCTTACCTAAAAACAACAGCAGCAGCAACCAAGGAGACACTACTTGCAAAGAAATTTATTCTGGTAGATAGTGAAATTAGATATTGAATTTTACCTTTTAAAGATGCTATTGTCTTCTTTCTTCTGTTTTTTGTTTTGTTTTTCTCTTTGCTCTGTTCCTTGAGATTCCTCTTTTGAGTTCTGTCTGGTCACTATTTTCCCTAGTATTTTGTCTGTTATGATTTTTAGAAAGGAAAATATTCTTGTGAAATTTTCAGTAGTGACAATACAGTAAAAGCATGAAATTTAATATGTGCCCTGCATTATATATGTTACATTAAATAGAGGTAGCTTTAAAAATGAAGGTTTTCTAGATTCAGGTCTTTTGGAGTCTTTAAAATGGTCAGCTAGAAAAATGACTTTTGAGGTATACTCTTTGACCATTTTGAAGGTTCCTAGATTTCCTTCAGGCAGTGAATGCATCTCAGCAATAGCAAATAACATCTTTTATGTTTTACAATCTTTGAAATCCAGGAACAAACAAGGATTTTCTAGTTTTATACTTTATACTGTATAGCATTCTATAACCATTATATAAATTTTCCAGATTTAATTTGCCTTTAAAAAATATCTCCAGTGGGTGAAATAGATAGACAATGAGGCACAAAACTTTCTAAATTTAAAGTTGTCTCTGTTTTTAAATGGTTGATGTGAGCAAGGTCTGCAATTAAATCCACTGAAGAATATACTGAAGAATATACTGCTGACATTTCATTCAAAACATATTTGTTGCTTTTAAAGGCAGCAAGATAAAGTATTTGGAAAGAAAGATTTCTAATCAAAAAGTCCTACTGCAAAGACAAAAACAAGTTGTAAAAGTAAATTTGCACAGTAAAATGTCTGTTTGTTTTACTTACAAACTCTGAAAACATTTTAAATGTAACTTTTAAAAAAACTATACCAGGCGGACCCACCCCTGCACCCAGAATGGAGACTGCATTTCCACAGAGCAGGAACTCCTGGCTCGGGGTCTCTTCCCTCCACCATCACTGAACTGACCCAGAGCCCGAGGGGAGGGTGGCCTCACTGAGGGTGCTGGCTCTGGAAGGGCCCCAGCAGCTGAAGCTGTGACAGTCCTGGGGACCGCTGGCCAGATCACTCATCCTGGGTTAAGCCAGCTGCCATGTCATGAGGACACTCAAGTAGCCCTAAGGAGGGATCCACGTGGCAAGGAACTGAGGCCTCCTACCTACAGCCACATACTTCTAAATATTTTCAAAACATTTGTATGAATTTACATCCTCAGCAGCAGTGAATGAGATTCAAGGATTATACACATTCTTGTCCAACTTGATAATACCTGTCATTTTTGTTTGAACTTTCTGGTTGTGTTGGTGATGATGGGGTGCCATGAGAGATATGACTGTATTAAGCAGAATAGAGTGGGTCCCAACAAGTGTCCCCCTGCCCAGTGTCATTGGAGCCAACAGAACGAGACTGAGTTTGGTTCAGAAGCAAAGGAAAACTTTATATTTTGATCAGAGAATGGAGAGGGCATGGAAAAATGCTCAACATCAGGAATTAAGAAAGACATGCAAATCCAATCTACAAAAACGTTCACCTGGCAACAGTGAGAATGATCATCAGAAAAAAATCTACAAACAGTAAATGCTGAAGGGATTTTAGAGAACTGTGTACCCTCTAGCTGCTGCTGGGGTATAAACTGGAAACAGCCACTAGTGAGAATAGAATGGAGGTGTGTTTAAAGGTAAAAATTGAGCTACCATATGATCTGGTAAGTCCACTGCTGAGCCTACCACCTGAGAAGACCAGAATAAAAAAGACCCAGGCTATGGGGCTTCCCTGGTGGTGCAGTGGTTGAGAGTCCGCCTGCCGATTCAGGGGACACGGGTTTGTGCCTCGGTCCAGGAAGATCCCACATGCCGGGGAGTGGCTGGGCCCATGAGCCATGGCCACTGAACCTGAACGTCCAGAGCCTGTGCTCCGCAACGGAAGAGGCCACAACAGTGAGAGGCCTGTGTATCACAAAAAAAAAAAAAAAAAAAAAGACCTAGGCTGGCAACCTGCACTGCAGCAATATTTACCATAGCCAAGACTTGGAAGCAACCATAATGTCCATCACAGATGAATGCACAAAGAAGTGGTTCATGTCCACAATGGAATATTAGTCAAGGAAAAGAATGAAACAGTGTCGTTTGCACCACCATAGAATGACCTGGAGATAATCACACAACTTGAAGTAAGAAAGAAACCAAAAGACAGATATCCTATGATATCACATATAGATGTTACCTAAAAATTGATACCCATGAACTTATTTCCAAGAGAAGGACACTCATGGATTAAGAACACAAAATTATATTTAACCAAATGGAAAGGTGTGAGGAATGGATAAATAAGGACATGGGAGTTGACAGACATAGACTAATATATGTGAAATATATAATCACCAAAAACCTATGGAATACCAAGAGAGGTCTACCCACCTCCTAGAGAAATGGAAATAAAAACAAAAATGAACAAATGAGACCTAATGAAACTTAAAAACTTTTGCACAGCAAAGGAAACCATAAGCAAGATGAAAAGACAACCCTCAGAATGGGAGAAAATATTTGCAAATGATACACCTGACAAAGGATTAATCTCCAAAATTTACAAGCAGCTCATGCAGCTCAATATCAAAACAACAAACAACCCAATCCAAAAATGGGCAAAAGACCTAAATAGACATTTCTCCAAAGAAGACATATAGATTGCCAACAAAACATGAAAGAATGCTCAACATCATTAATCATTAGAGA
This sequence comes from Leucopleurus acutus, assembly GCF_964270905.1. Lineage (NCBI taxonomy): Eukaryota > Metazoa > Chordata > Mammalia > Artiodactyla > Delphinidae > Leucopleurus > Leucopleurus acutus. The sequence continues at coordinate 131,375,742 of NC_139143.1, forward strand.
AATGCAATTCAAAACTAGAGTGAGATATAATTTCACACCAGTCAGAATGGCCATCTTCAAAAAATCTACAAACAATAAATGCTGGAGAGGGTGTGGAGAAAAGGGAACACTCTTGCACTATTGGTGGGAATGTAAATTGGTACAGCCACTATGGAGAACAGTATGGAGGTTCCTTAAAAAACTACACATAGAACTACCATACGACCCAGCAATCCCACTACTGAGAAAACCATAATTCAAGAAGAGTCATGTACCAAAATGTTCATTGCAGCTCTATTTAGAATAGCCCAGAGATGGAAACAACCTAAGTGCCCATCATTGGATGAATGGATAAAGAAGATGGGGCACATATATACAATGGAATATTACTCAGCCATAAAAAGAAACTAAATTGAGCTATTTGTAATGAGGTGGATAGACCTAGAGTCTGTCATACAGAGTGAAGTAAGTCAGAAAGAAAAAGACAAATACCGTATGCTAACACATATATATGGAATTTAAGAAGAAAAATAAATGTCATGAAGAACCCAGGGGTAAGACAGGAATAAAGACACAGACCTACTGGAGAATGGACTTGAAGATATGGGGAGGGGGAAGGGTGAGCTGTGACAGGGCGAGAGAGAGGCATAGACATATATACACTACCAAACGTAAGGTAGATAGCTAGTGGGAAGCAGCTGCATAGCACAGGGAGATCAGCTTAGTGCTTTGTGACTGCCTGGAAGGGTGGGATAGGGAGGGTGGGAGGGAGGGATATGCAAGAGGGAAGAGATATGAGAACGTATGTGTATGTATAACTGATTCATTTTGTTATAAAGCAGAAACTAACACACCATTGTAAAGCAATTATACTCCAATAAAGATGTTAAAAAAATGTGGCTGATTTCCAAATTTTGCATGAGAAATGGGACAAAAGAGCAGTTGATAGAAGTGACAGAGATTCAGATTGATTCCATAATACTGCTTCTATTCCACGGTATCACATCCTTCTCATTCTATTTATCTGTACTTATTTAAGTTGTGGTATTTTTAAGGTCTTAAAATAGCCTCCGTATATTAGACACACTTTCAGAGGACTGTGAATAATGCAAAAATAAATATAAGAAGACAAAAGAAATGAGAAGAAAAGGCCAGAAAGAGCATAGACACTATCAAGTCCCCCGTACCTCCAGAAAAATACTTACATTGCTTTTCTGCCTCTGAAATGATTTTGACTGTATTCTGCCTTGCCATAGGAATACGTTTGGCATCCTTCTTAGGAACAGTCTGAATTCCTCTTTGACATTTGTAATGCTCGTTCAGTCAGTGATTTGGCATGTATATAGTAGAGATAACTCTTTCTGGAAGTGAGAACAGTGACTGAAGAAGATAGTTGATATGTCTTCTCCCAAGGTTAAGTTTTTTCACTACACTCCTATTAGCATGACGTCTTTTCTGTGAGCGCCAAACTGAATATTTAAGTATATTAGTGAAGGAAACCTTGGCATAAAGAGGAAAACATTCATTCTCAGTCTTGTGTTATTCTTGAGCTACTTAAAGCTTCCATTAATTTCAGTGGGAATTTGAATTAAAAAAGGTGAGACATCATGATGAAGATATACATCTTTTAATAGATCACCTGTATTATTTTGTCATTTATGGAAAAAGCAAGAGATGCTAATCTCTGATGTTGATTAAATGAATTTATATGTAGGCATTTGCAAAAATAATTAATACATCATTGGATATAAAACACTAATTTTAAAATGAAAATAATTGTTAATTATATAAAGTTCAGAAATATCTTGCCTTTAAATCATTTTTAAATATTGCTAGCAGATTGGACATATGACTATTACTTTCATTAAATTTTAATGGTTATTTCATTAATGCTCTATGCAAAACTAATAAGTGATGTGTTTAATTAAAATTTTATACATGATCAATTTGTGGAATAATTTTATCTTGAGCAAGTCTATTAAAATAGTTTAATTTAATGTTCTATAAAAAGCTCAAAGGAAGAAAACCTAAGTTTAACAATACAGCTTAAAAATGTATAGAAATTCATTTAATATCCTCAAAGTATAGAAGTATGATTTTTATTTTATTCATTTATTCAGACAAGAAAAAATGTTATTAATCAGGGGCTAATTTGGCTGAACTATTATTAATATAGGAAAACCTCAGACCTCCTTTATGTCAATACAGATAGTGAGCTGTTTTATAGAGAAAAATCGGTATGTCAGAATCAATAGTTGTGAATATCCTGAGGTAATGTGGTTAATGTTCATGGGCCATATTCTTTAGACTGAATTACTGAGGCAGTGGTGTGAGTACCTGCAGTGAGAAGATAAAGACCTCTAGGTGAGTAGAGATGATGGCTTTGCTAAGTATTCTACTTCCTTGACTGAATTTTGTAAAAGACTAAATTCCTGTGGTAAAATTTCTTTTGCGTGATGAATGAGTCAATTGGAAATACAACATGAAAGTGAGAATGGGCTCCCAGGCTGCTCCAAAAAAGTTAAGCAAGAAATAAAGAAGGAAAGAAGGAAGAGAGAGAGGGAGGGAAGAAAGAAAAGGAAAGGAAGAAAGGAGAGAAAAGAAAATCATCCTGTTAACAGTGCAGGCACAGAATCCATGCAGTCTCTTCGTGGCATCCTTTTAGTTTCTGATGCCCTATTCTTATGTTCTGTGCATATTCTTCCAAATAAAATTTTAAATTGTTTTTTCATATTTTGGCACAAATTTGTTTTGTTTGGCATTTGTTTTTATCGTCTCCTGTGATATTAATTTTGCTAAGTAATGGGGGAAAATATAATGATCACTCACTTTATTTTCACAAATAATTTTCAAACATTGCTTAAAAGTGTTTTAAAATAAATCTTTGTCCTTTCTGTTTTGCATGGTAGATTAAAAATCCCAGTGTTTTCTGAATTAAAATTAAAATCTGTATTAGTTTCCAAACTTGGTGTCTTAAAACAACACAAATTTATTCTCTTGCAACCTGGAAGCCAAAAGTCCAAAATCAATGTAAGTAGGGCTGTGCTTCCTCCCAAGGCTCAAAGAGAGATTCTGTCCCTTGCCTCTTCCATCTCTTGGGTGTTCCAAGAATTCTCTGGTTTATGGAAGCATCACTCTAATCTCTACCTCCACTGTCATCTTGCCTCCTCCTCTTCTGTATGTCAAATACCTCGTGTGTGTCTCTCATCCTAACACTCATCATTGGATTTAGGGCCCACCTGGATAACCCAGAATGATCTCTATACCTCAAAGTCTCTAACCTAACTATATCTGCAAATAACTTTTTTTTTTCCCCAAATAAGGTAACATTACCAGATTCCAGGAATTAGGATACACACACATCTTTTGGGGACCAGATTTTGTTTTGGTCATTTAAAAATCTTTTCTTCTGTATGCAGTCCAATGAGAAGCATTCACTATAACTGTAGCAAGCAGTGGAACAAAAGTGCTAAAAAGATCAGTTTCAGAGTCATATGGGCCTGGATTTGAATTACAGAATCCATCACTCAATTGCTATGTGGCATTAGGTAAATAATTTCAATAATAGAAAAAGATATAAAATATAGTAGTCCAGGCACCATGACAATAATCCAAAGGCTTCAAATATGGTACAAATACCATTAGGGTCCATCGTAATGTTCTAAGGACTATGTAGGCACTTAGCAATTTCTTGGTCTTAAATTTTCATATATATTATTTCCTAGAAGTCATCTACCTGAGAATAGGCCTGTGGTTGGCCTGGTTCCAGTTCCTATCTCATATAATTATGGTGAGAGTTAAATAAGATAATATAAAGCTCTTAGATCTTTTGAGAAATTGGTCCATTTTCTCTACATTATCAAATTTGTGAGCATAGAATTGCTCAATTCTATGCAATACAATTCCTTTATTATCCTATTATGTTGGTGAGACCTTTAGGGATAGACCTCTTTTATTTCTCATATTAGTAATTTGGTTTCTCTCTCTCTCTTTTTATTAGTTAGCTTAGATAAAGGCTTATGAAATTTATAGGTCTTTTCAAAGAACCAGCTTTTGGTTTTATTGATTTTCCCTATCAATTTCCTATTTTTGACTTTCATTTATTTTTGCTCTAATTTGTATTATTTAATTTCTTCTGCTTGCTTTGGTTTTAATTTGCTCTTCTTTTTCTAGTTTCCTAAGATGCAAATGTAATTACTGATTTTAGATCTTTCTTTTTTTCTAATACTGCACTCAATTATATAAATTTCCCTCTAAGCATACTGCTTTTACTGCATTCCACAGATTTTGATAAGTTGTGTTTTCATTTTCATCTAGTTCAAAATATTTTTAGAATTCTCTTGAGATTTCTTCTTTGACTCATATGTTATTTAAATGTGTTTTTTTTAATCTCCACATATTTGGGGATTCTCCAGTTATCTTTCTGTTATTAATGTCTAGTTTAATGCCATTGGGCTCTGTATGATTTCCATTCTTTTAAATGTGTTAAGGTGTATTTTATGGTCCAGAATGTGGTGTATCTTGGTAAATGTTCCATGTGAGCTTGCGAAGAATGTGCATTCCGCTTTTGTTGGAGAAGTAGTCTATAGATGTAAATTATATCCAGTTGATTTATGATTTCAACTATGTCCTTAATGATTTTCTGCCTTCTAGGTCTTTCCATTTCTGAGAGAGGGTGTTGAAGTCTCCAGCTACAATAGTGGATCCATCTATTTCTCCTTGAAGTTCTATCAGTTTTCGCTTTGTGTAGTTTGTCACTCTGTTATTAGGCCCATACACATTAAGAATTATGTCTTCTTGGACAGTTGACCCCTTTATCATTATGTGGTGCCCCTCTTTAGCCCTGATAATCTTCTTCACTTTAAAGTTTGCTTTCCCCACCCCCACAGGCTTCTTTTAGGATTTTTCCTTAATCTTTGATTTTCTATAGTTTTAAAATGATATGCCAAGGTGGTGTTTTTGACATTATCCTGCCTGGTGTTCTCTGAACTTCCTAGATCTGTGGTTTAGTGTCTTACATTAATTTGGAGAAATTCTCAGTCGTTATTGTTTCAGAAAGTTTCTTTCTCTCTTTTTCTCCTTTTGGTATTCTCATTATAAATATGTTAAACCTTTGTAGTTGTCCCACAGCAACTTATTCTGTTCTGATCTTATCAGTCTTTATTATTTTTGCTTTTCAGTTTGGGGGTTTCTATTGATATATCTTGAAGCCCAGACATTCTTTCCTTCACCATTCCAGTCTACTAATCTACTAATGAGCCCATCAAGCATTCTTTATTTCTGTCACTGTTGTGTTTTGTTGTTGTTGTTTTTTTGGGGTTGTTTTTCTGGCATTTCTTTTTGGTTCTTTCTTAGCATTTCCATCTCTTCACTAATGTTGCATGTCTGTTATTGCATGTTGTCTACTTTATCCATTAAAGCCCTGAGCATATTAATCATTATTGTTTTAAATTCCCTGTCTGATAATTTCAGCATCCCTGCCAATATATGAGTCTGAAGCTTGCTTTTTCTTTTCAAATTGTGTATGTATGGGCTTTATGGGTTTTTTTTTTTTTTTTTTGCGTTTTATCATTTCTTATCATTTTTTCTTGGTAACCAGACATGATGTAAAGGAAATGCTCTAAATTGGCTTTTAGTACTGTAGTGATGAGATATGTGTGTACGTGTGTGTGTTTGTGTGTGTGGCAGGGAAGTGTTCTTTAGTTCAACAATTAATGTCAGTCTTTTATAGAGCCTATGACTCTGGACTTTGAACTTCACCAGTGCTTCTCAGGGTCCCCCTTCCCCACCTCCACCTCTCCAATTATGTAGGACAGAATATCTAGAGTAGCAAGAGTTGAATATTTACCCTCTCCAACATAGAAGGCTAGAGTGGGCTGGAATTGGGTATTTCCCTTCTCTTTTGAGGAAGCTTAGGGCTGGTAGAATTTGGTGTTTTGTTTTGTTGAAACAGTTTTGTTTCTTTTCTCCAATATTGTGAGAATCTGGCCAGGCTTCTGGAGATAAAGCTCACAAAAGCATGGGGGCCTTTCTCTGACTGGGTACTCATGAAATTTTTAACCTCAGTCTTTTCTGCACTAAGCCCATAGCAAATCATCAATTATAGTTCAGGTTTCCAAACCATGGCAGTGGTTTCCACTTGTGAGTATCAGCTCTGGTAAGCTGTGACTCCCAATATTTGCTCATCTGTCTCTCTAATCTTGGGGGTAGCAGTTTGCTCTGTATCCTTAACCTTTATTCCAATCCAGGAAGAATTGTTGATTTTTCAGTCTTTTCAGCTTGTTCCTCATTGTTTTGATGGAGTGGTGACTTCCAAGCTCCTTACGTGTACGACTGGAGACCTGAAGTTCTACTATAATGTTTTTTATATTTTTTGAGCAGGGAAATATTGACACCAAAAGAGAATACACTTGAATTTTATTTTGATTAATAGTAAGGATTGCATGGGCTTCCTTCGTGGCGCAGTGGTTGAGTCCACCTGCCGATACAGGGGACACGGGTTCGTGCCCCGGTCCGGGAACATCCCACATGCCATGGAGCAGCTAGGCCCATGAGCCATGGCCACTGAGCCTGCGTGTCCAGAGCCTGTGCTCCGCAATGGGAGAGGCCACAGCAGTGAGAGGCCCGCATAACGCAAAAAAAAAAAAAGTAAGGATTGCAAACACACATTTGGGAAAAAAATCTTTAAAATATGATAGCTTTTGTGTGAACAATTGATTTCTTGAAAAGAAGTTTTAAAGTTAAGTTTCAGAAATAAAAGCTTTCCCAGCAAAAGCCAAATTTTCACTTTGCCACATGCCTGTTTATTTTTGTCCAAATAGTAACCAAACCCACTCAGAGAAATCTAATAGTAAAGCAGTTTATGAGAAACAATGTAAGGACTATAGCACAAAATCAGGCAAGAATAATTGTAAGAATAATTAAAATCTTAACTTTGTGTGTGTTCTTATGTTATTATAATTTGAGGGAAAATTACATAATTTATATTTTAAAAACTTACCCTTTCCTATACTGTTCGATATGTATTTATCTCTTCACTCACTTCTGCAAATGAATCTTATCATCACTCTTAAGACGAAACTTAGAGGGAAACATTTAGTCTTTTTAGTCTTTTTACTATTTAGTCTTACAATTTAAAAATGTGTTTATTGTATTTCCATTTTCCAACCAAAAGGCAACAATAAACTAAAGTGTACAGTGTATCTTAAAGTGAAGAATCAACTTGGGAAGGAATATTACTACTGAAATCATCTGTATTCAGTTCTACCTCATAAATTAACTTTGATTTCTCCTATATCAAAATAAATAGAAATTTCATAACATCCCATGTATAATATAAATAGGCACTGGTTGAATATATGCTATCTATGGGGCAGGGAATAAAATTGTAGCTGTTTTTTAAGATTTTGAAATCTTCTCTAGAGAGACAAATACTAATACTACCAGCCAATGGAGAGTGACCTTTTACACACATCAGAAAAGCAACACAAATAACATATAAATTGTAAAAGGAGAGAAAAATATAGCTGAAATTAGTTATGCCCAAGTTCTTCCTAAAGTAATAGAGAATGACTTTAATGTGATAGAAAGGGTGTATAAGTAGAGGATTTTTTTTCTTAGTTTCTTCTGCTTTTCACTCATCTCTTTCTTTCCTTTTATGTCTATATCTTACTTTATAGATATAAAATTCCAGCATGGTGTCTAGGTGTCTATTTATATACTTGCCATTTATAATCTGAAAAGCTTTGTAATACACTCATAATAAATGCATTCATAACCACATCTTCTCTAATCACTACAGTGCCTGCACTGCTATTTGGCACTCATTAGCTGAAACTGCCATTCACCTATAATTTATGACTAGCATACAATTATGTGTTATCACTATTCCAAGTGATTACTACACTGAATGTTTTCCAGATAGTGGTATGCAACACTCCATGACAAATTGTACTGCAGTGGATAGTTCATTTCTGTCATTTACTCTATTATTTTCCTTAAAACAATCTCGAGATTTATGTTGAAATGGGAGCACCTTCTTAAAGTAAGATTATTGGGTCAATGTTGTTCCTACATGAAGAGGGGAAAACTGTATTCAAAGAAGGAAGCAGACATAGTATTAACAAATATATTTGAAAATATTCTGATAAAAATGAAAGAGCAACTTTAAGGACAGAGTTTGAATATTTCTTTAGCATGAGCACATTTTGATTAAAGGCTGACAAATTTATTCAATAATTTGACAATAAAAGTAAATATTTTAATATTAGAGATCATGGAGTATGATATGGATACTGAGAAAAAATTTAAAAAGTAATTAGCAGTTTGGATGTGGTCTTTCACAAATCAAAATGTTTTGAATCTTTTTAACAATATCTACCTAGTAATATTTTCACAGTAGTTATAAGAACTAACATTAATTATTTACTCTGTGTCTAACAAAGTTCTGCTCTAAATATTTCACAGGCATAATTTCATATAATTCACATAGCAACCCTGTGAGTTAGGTATTATTATCTCAATTGTACAAAGAAGGAAATGAGACACAGAAAAGTTATGTAGCTTACCCAAGAGCACACCAAGATTGCATGGTTGTATTCATTTCCTAGGGCTGCCATAACAAAATACCACAAACTGAGTTTCTTGAAAAAAGCAGAAATTTATTATTCTATCAGAGTTTTGGAGGTTAGAAGTCCAAAATCTAAGTGCTGACAGTGCCAATCTACCTCTGAAGGCTCTAGGAAAGAATCCTTTCTTGCCTCTTCCAGGTTTGGTGGCCCCAGGCATTCCTTGGCTTGTGGCAGCACAGATCCAATCTCTGCCCCTTCCTTCATAGGTCCTTCCCTGTGTGTCTTTCTGTGTTCTCTCTTCTCCTTATAAGAACACCAGTTATTGGATTTAGGTGCCCACCACTCCTCCACCAAGTCCTGGGGGATTCATCTCAAGATCCTTAACTAATTACATCTGCAAAGACTCTATTTCCAAATAAGATCACATTCTGAGGTTCTGAATGAAATTGAATTTTGGGGGAATGCTCTTCACCCAACTACAATGATGGAGCTGGAGGCTCTGTTCAAATGCAAACATACTCTAGAGTCTGTTCCCTTAAATATGTATGTTTGTGCCACAGACTGTGTTCAGAACATATTTCATTTAATACCCATTCTAATCCTCTGGGAACATGTTTTCTCTCTTTTACGTGTTAGAATGCCCAGGGTCATGTGTCACAGATCAGCATCATTTCAATTTGGAGAAATTTCTCTAAAATATAAAGCATGCCATTATCCTGCTTAAAAGTTTTTTTTATACATTCCTACTCTCTTTAGAATAAAAATCAAATTCCTTGAGGTAACTTTTAGGGCCCACCAGCATCTGGTCTCTGCCTTCTTCTTCAACTCATGTCTTCCTCTCCCCTCCCAATACTCTCTATGTCCTACCCACCCTGGCCTCTAAGTTTTCTCTCACATTATTCCTTCTGCCTACAGCACTTCCTGCCAACATTTTTCTTCTGCCTACTCTGCCCATCTCACTTTGCCACTTCTGCTGTGTTGTCTCTTCTGAAAACCTAAAGTAGGCTCCATGAATCTGCTGTGGGCTCCCGTAGCAATCTAAGCTGCACCTACCTTAACCCATTGTGCCTTGCTATGATTGCTTATTTGATGGTCTGTCAGTTTGTGAGAGCAAGCACCACAACGGTATATTCTCTGCTGAGTTTTCAATACCTAAATAGAGTGACTGACACTCAAACATATGTGGAAAGAGTAAATGAATGCAGAGAATTAAAAATGGAAGGCATGATATCTTTATGCATGGGATAAAGCAGAGGTAGAAAACTGCCTACCAATTCACAACACAGTATCTTCATCTTGTTTTAAAGGAGTTTATTCTGACTTTTTGGTGCCTTGCTCCTCAAGAAGGAAACACATCTGGGCTTCCAGGAGGCAGGTGACAATCAATGTATCCTTAGTGTCATTTACTCCTGCTCTTTTTTCATGTGTCTAGAACTTCCTAATCATCCTTTAAGAATTCACATGGAATAGTCACATTTCTTACTCCATTTGTCCCCACTTCAATAGAAAGTGTTGAAATGCAGTGAGAAAAGTATGGCAACAAGGAATAATTTGCATGATAGGACAGTCATGACTGAGAAGGTGATTGAGTTTGTTGTTTGGTCATGGTGCTGCCTGCATTCTGGTGTTTCACAAAACCCAAACTCAACCATATGCTTCCTTCAGAGCTCGCCAAATCTCGTAATGAAGAGAAAGGGAAGGACTATATGATGACGAGGCAGGGAAGTACTATTTGACAGTTTCAACTGAGGAATCTCAATTGTTAGAACATGATGATGTACATATACTACCTGCAGTATTCTATGTGTGACATGTGACCTTCACTCACCCAGCATGGTAGCACTCATTTAGAATTCATGCAAAACCTTTTTACCAGGAAGCCACCTTCCCCTATGGTAGAGTACACCATTTTGAAACAACATGATATATGTAGTTCAGAAAGCAGTTTTCCCTGAGAAAAACATTACCACCTACAAACAGGGCCTCTGATCAATTTATTTCTTGCCCCCCACCCCACCAAAAACAGTTTGTCATTGTGTAGAGTGTCTCTAGATCTAATGTACATAATGCAACCTAATTGTTTCCAATTAGAAAATAACAGATCACATTTATAGAGGAGTAACCTACTTTGCTGGAAAAAAGAATACCTTTAGAACATTCAGTCTTTATTTAGCAGTATACTTTGTAAAAGTTTTTCTATGCAAAGTTTAGTAAACCTCTCTTCCTAATAGCATTGTTAAGCTCATTAAGGATTATTCTCCCTTTAATGAAAATTGGGAATTTGTGAATTGATTGTTCCAGAAGATTTGTAGGTGTTCTATTCACTGATGTAACCCCCCCATGTCTAAAACCAGTCATAGTAGATACTCAATAAATATTTTTAAAATACACATATATAAAAGAAATGTGCTTTGGCTTTAACACATCCACTGACCACAGCAAGGAAGTTTTTTTAAATTCTTCATTTTTCATATCACCTTCGAAATCTATTGTTTACCATTTAAACCCATCATTAGGTATATCATTGGGGTATTGTGTCTCACATCAAGGAGGAAGTGAGTCCCTTCAGAAGTTTTTGCTACAGTGAAGGATTGGAATGGAAATCTAAGTGACAAGTTCCTGTTTCCTCTTCCCAGTGCAACTTGTACATTGTCTTATAATTATACAAATATAATTTCTAAAGGGAAAGTTGTTAAAGTTTCAGAGTTGTTACAGAGAGCAGATAGTTGAAGTGATATAATAGCAGGCTGAAGAGGGAAAGTGATATCTTTTAAGGCATATTTGTTTAAAACATGACAGTCTGAGAAAATTTCTTGGCTTCCTCAATGCCATTCTCCATAGTTACAGCGATGTGGTCTGGCTATTTTCCAAGTGTTCTATGTGACTAATCACCAGACGTTACTACAAAATGGTTTCCCATTTCAGAACATGAAAACAAAGTTACGTACTACAAAATGGTTTCCCATTTCAGAACATGAAAACAAAGTTACGATGTAATTTAGAGAACATTGACTATAAGCATTTGCCATAAGCCTTTGCAACCACTTCTGCTCCAGTCATATGGTTTTTAAGAAAATGATATAATGTACCACCAGGTACTTGCTTCATCCACTTTATGAAGAAACGTAGTACTGATAGATTATTTGCATTTGAAGTAAAACATGTAAATGAAGGAGAAATAATGGCTAGTACTATCCCCTAGATACATTGTTTTATTTTATTTTATTTTATTTATTTCATTTTATTTTATCTCTTTTGGAATTTACCAAGCCAGAGTTGTTGATAGTATGGAAATGTTTTTTATTTATTATATGTATAATTATAATAGCAGATGCATTTTCTTTGATTGTTTTATAATGTATAATTGATTTATAAATTTAAAAATTATAATAATGTGTGATTTCCAGTTATTCAACTTGTCCATATATTGTTAAAAGATTTCCAAGTAAGATACGAGATCGTATTTCTTTAAAAATTCAAGCTTACAGTTTCTCCTTCCCCACAAACACCTGTGGTCACATAAAATTTATATGCACCATTGTCTAGGAGCACCATAGAGGAAAACTATTGGTGTCTTTGGATAATGGTTGGGTTGGATTGCTCCATTTTCTTTCCCTGCCTGCTTACTCTGAGTAGGAACACCCAGCATGGACTTTTCCCACCATCGTAATCCATTTATTTCAGAGTTGTGGCATTTATTTGGATTTTCCAAGTATAATATCAGTTCTCCATTCATTATTTTTTCATAAGTGCATCTTAGTGTAATAATCCTCTGTTCTCTGTTCTCATGTTTTTGTCAGGACCTATTACATCAGTGAGGAAATCTTTGTTTCTTTCTAGGCCTTGAACATACTCAGAGCTCATTTGGGTTTTCTAAAACTGAAACAAATGCAGCTAATTATTCCTTGACCTGTATTAACAACCCAGCTGGTGGAGCCCAGACTTAGCCTACTGAATATAAAATTATAATAAAATAGACTTGCACCCTTCTTCCAAGTTGTGAGCATGTTAAATATTATGAAGAATTTTAAAAGCTGCTTATTTTCTTGTCCTTTAGGCATGATCAACCACTTTTCTATGGTCTCAAACCGTATGTTGCTTTTTAACTCCTTTAATATCTGTTCCTATGCCACAGAGCAGAAAATCAGAGGGGAGAAGTTACCATCTGCATTGGCTGTCATCACCTGCAGGAATTTTTGACTTGCCTGCTGATGTGATTGAGGCATGGTTGATTTTCAGCATACTACAAATAATGCTTTTGTTTCTCTGAGAACTCAGTATGTGAGATCTTGTGTGCACTTTAACTCTTTAAAAGGCCATTTTATTCTTTTTTATGAGTTAGTAATAAATTAGAAGTTTATCACTTGCAAAAACACTTGGAAACCCAAGTATAAGACATATTTTAAAACTTGCTTTTGAGGAATTTAGCAGACAGCAACTATCAGTAGATATATGAAAGGGAGAATATAGCTCAAATATATATGGGAGACATAAACAGCTGTTTACTCAGTTCAGTTGAAGGAACACTAGGTCATATTCTATTTTTGTCATAGTATGTGAAATTTCAACACGTAATACATTGTTTTGATCCTTGCACATATTAAAAGAAAATTGCTGAGTTGGACAAAGGACATGTGTTAATTAGTTAATAGTTAAAACCTTAAGCTGAATAAAGTTTGTCAGATTAACTAGCTGTCATTTGAAGAGGTAGCTGTGCTATAATGAAATAAGAGGTATATAAATTTGAAGTGCTAAGAATCATGAAGTGTAGTTATTTTTAAACTTAAGAAAAAATAACCCCAGAGATATATTTTTAAATTTTAAGCCTATAAATTATTTCAGAATTCTATGAATAGCAAATATTAGTTGAATCAATGAGGGGAATTATTGAATGTTTGATGGCATAAATATTAGCATTCTACATCAATATTTTGCACATGGTTACTGAATTAATGAATGAATCAAGAGATGTAATTATTCCTAGATTGGCCATTTTTATCACATGGCATACTACACAAGCCCAGAAAAACATTGATGCATTTATAACCTCTTACTCTCTAAATGTGCTAGATGAATATTTGCTTTACTTATTATTATTATTATTGTTATTATTATTATTACCAGGATCAAATGAAGCTGTTGTTTAAGGAAGGGAGAAAGAGTAACCTCTCAAACATTTTCCAGGTGATTGAGATCTGAGTTCAATATTCAGTTCCCAAATGTAACTTTCTAAAAGCTAATTTATTATATTGGGTTCTATTGGGAAGGTTAACATTTTCTTATTAGAAAATGAACCATTACATTCTAACACAGGAAATGATATGTAAAATGCCACATTATAAGAAAAAACGGCTAGACAGACAACCTAGGTTTTCCTTAGCACTTTTCAGTGAATAAATAAAGCACATCACCCTGATCCTCAGAAACTTCCATTCAAAGCAGAGATCCTAGGTCCAGGATGTATAATCAGTCAGGAAAAGCTTAAGGAAAATTACAGGCTTTAGAAGTTAAGAAAGAGACTCCAAAGCACTTTCTCAAAAGATATCTTTCAGACAAAAATGTCTCTCCAAAAGAAAAATGTTGGGGGTTGGGGCAGTTCTACAATTAAATTAGTTTTTGACACCCACATGGAAGATTTAGAATGCATATTGACAAAGACACTGCTTCACACAAATCCAGTATATCGTTCACGTCACAGATTATGAAGAATTGCCTAAGTAGCCATCTGTGGAGGGTAACTTTGTCTAAACCCAGTATTGCATTTATAATACATTCAGCTGCAGGCAACAAAACCTCACTAAATCTAATTGAATCATACAGGCATACATTATCTTGCTTAAGATGGGCGATACAGTAGTCCCTTGGTATCTGCAGGGGATTCGTTCCCAGACTTCCCCGGGATAACAAAGCCTGCCGGCAGTCAAGTTCCTTTAAAATGGCATAGTAAAGTTGGTCCTCTGTCTGTGGGATCCAGAGATAGGGAGGGCTGACTGTACATGATTTTAGGTTTCGTTTAATGGATCAATACTGTCATACATTTGATTTGGTTCAGAATTTCTATAATTCCCTTGGCCCTGGCTTTATAGTCACAAGATGGCCACCCCTGCTTCCAGCATTAAATCTCAAGTCTTCCTATGGCAAAATTTAAAAGCACAAAGGCAGTGATGGCCAGAACATTGGGAAATAATTCTGCGTGAGACATTTGATAATTTTCTCAGGGAAGGAAATCATTTCCCAGAATAATTTCTCCACCAGGTCTGAATCTGGTTTTATTGGCCAGAACTTGGATTCAAGTTAGAGGGTACAAGCCCACTGCTAAACCAACAACTAGCAAAAGGAATAGAATCACCATGTTTGATTAAGACCAATTATTGATCATCATCTAGGGCTAATGGATAGACAACTAATAGTGTCCACTGCATCCAGTATTTCCTCAGGGTGAACATGGGACCCTCTTTTACAAACTCTCAATCACCAAACACACTTTGGAGAATATTTTCTTTTGGTTTTATGTGATTATATGTAAAAGAAATAAGTAAATATTCTTTTTTTTTTTTTTTTACTTTCTTCATATATGAAACAGTCTTTCAGTGATGTAGCTATCCATTATTGCATAACAAACCACCCCAAACATAGTGACATAAAATAGTAACCATTTTATTTTGCCCTTAGTTTCTGTGGATCATGAATTCATGCAGGGCACAATGGGGTTAGCTTGTGTCTTCTCAGAAATGGCTGAGACCTCAGCTGGGAAGAATTGAATATCTGGGGGTGACTTGAATGACTGGAGACTGGAATTATCTGGAGGCCTCTTCATTCATATGTCTGACACCTCTGTTGGTAGGGATCAAAGGCTGGGCTCAGCTAGGACTGTTGACCAGGTCATCTATACGTGGCTTTTCCCGGTAACTGAATTCCGAGAAAAAAAAAAAAAATTCTAAGAAGAATAATCTGGAGAGTGAGCATTACAAAAGAAAAAGCTGAGTCCATATGGCTTTTTCTGACCTAGGCTTAGGTTTCTTGTTTCATCATTTCTACCACATTCTATTGGAAAGAATTTAATCACTAAGGCTAACCAAGATTTAAGAGAAGGGAACTTTTAACTGCACAGTTTGATCAGGGAATGGCAAGGTCTTAATGCAGAAGAGCATAGGGGGTACAAGATGTTGTTTCTACCATCTTTAGAAAACACCATCAGCCACAAGTATAAGATGAAGGTGATGAGAATTGAGATGGAACTAGTAATGGCACTACGAATGATCTTAAAAATTTTCAGGTATGATCTTTGTATAACTTGAACTTTCAACTCAAGATATATTTTGAGGAGAGAAGGGAGTACTGCCCCTCATAATGTTGATTTTCAATATTCTTCACATAGAATAGAGTCAGATGTAACGTAGAACCATAATTCCTGAACAACATGGCTGTATAAATCACCAGAGAGATTCACAATATATTGTTTTTGGATCTCAATTCATATTTACTGCATCACAAATTCTGGTTATAAATTTCCACAAGTAATGTCTGTAACAAATCTAGTATGGTTCAAAAGAGGAAGCAATTCTAAATATATTTAATCAATAGGATTATCTTTGGTAACTTTTAAAAAATGAATATATATTCAATATAAACAGTCATAAAATATATATAAAATATTCCCACCAACATAGGGATTGTGGGAGTATTAACTAACACAACATTTGAGAAGGTGATGTGGCAAAATGAAGGTGCACATAACCTTTGACCCAGCAATTCCACTTCTATAAATTTATGCTTTAGCTATATTTACATTCTTAGCACAAACATTATTCATTGCAGCACTGGATTAGCAAAACATCTATTTACTGGGAGATAAGTAACCAACCTCCACCTAAAAGACATGAAGGTTAACAGTGCTCTGCATTCCCTCTGTAAAACAGAATGAGTGCTTATGACGACTTCTCAGAGCAAGTAGGCTGCTTTCTCTTTAATACACCCCTCATTCTGATTGATGAATAATCTAGGGCTTTTCCTGTAAATAGTTCCTGGATGACTCTTCAAGCACTTAAAAGAAGGAGGATATATCTACATGCATGCATTATGGAAAGATATCTTAGGTATATTGTAAAGGTAAGCAAGCTATTTATAGTATATTATGTATAAGATGATCTTATTTATGTTAACAAAAAATCTTAAATAAAAATAAGTATAAAATATTCTTGTTTATATACTTTCTGAAAAGAAATGCAAGAAATAGTTAACAATTTCTTGGAGGAGTGAAACTGGAGCTTTTAGAGCAGGAGTGACTATTTCTGTATGACTTTTTTTTAAATCATGGGCATTCATTTAAAAATATATTTTTTATTTTTTAAAATTACTAGTATATTTTTTGTTGGTGGTGTTTAAAATGCTACGAAAGTGATTCTGATGCCCATCCAGGCTTGAGAACAACTGTCATTAATGTAATTCATTTTTTTTACGTGAGAGTAAGAAAAATGAAAAATGTACTTAAAGAAAAATACTTGAAAAATTTAGAAGGAGCAGAGTAGAAGTCCAAGATTTTTTAACAGTGTCTTCTTTGAGGAAAATCAATGGGAGACATTTTTTATTCTTCTAAATTAGCATTTGTAAATGCAATAATGAGATATGCTTTAACATATCATTAACTAAGAGATAGGTACATCTTAATTTCTAAAGGATTTTTAAGTATATTGAATAGAGCCAACTAGGGCAGATTTTCATTACAAAGTGATATCATTATACCAATGATTGCAGGCTAATTCCCCACTTATACAGTCTGACTACTGACCACACTAGATCAAGAGAGTTTAATTTCCTTTGTAAATGTTCATTCCTGCTCATCTTACATGACAGCAAGCAAAATGGTAGTTTAATAAGGGAAGAAATCATTTTTAAAGGGAGAATATGTAAAAGCCAATGCTGTGGATTTTTGTCACAATAATTATACACTTCCCTTTACCGTCATCCCCTGACATATCTGTGTAAAACCAAAAAGAAATCATGTTTTCTGATTTGTTTCCTATAACCTCTTAAATGATGCCCACAATTGTATTGACCTTTAGTGTTGACAAGTGCACACTGGACTTGTCTTCAGGAAATAGGTTGTAATAATAGATCCTTTTCCTTCTGCCTTCTCTGAGATTTTGGCATTCATCGCGTTTTAAGATTATATTGGATCTTTTTTTCATGAAAGCCTTACTTTATACTTGCCAACAGTTGAGTTTGTCTGTCATTTTCCCCCATTCCCAAGAAATTCTTAAGATGAGTAAGAATATTAATTAAAAAAATAGGATGTTTAGATATTGCCCCCCCAATTTAAGATTATTTTATTAATTCTTATAAAAACTGCTGTCAGATTTATTATCCCAGTTTTACAAGTGAAAAAAATTGGAGCTTAGAGACATTACGTGATTTTTTTCCCAACTCACAGAACTAGTAAGTGGCAAAATGGGATTCCAGCCTAGGTCTGTTTGACTCCAGATCTCTGCTCTTATACACCTTTTACTTATAAGGATATTATATTTGCAAAGTTCTTTACAGTTTACCAAACATTTTTATAAACATCTCATTCAGTCATACAACATGTCCAATAGGTTAAGTGACTAGAAATAGCAAGTGGCAGTGCCAGGGGCTGGATCTCATATCTACTGACTCCAAAATCACTTCTCACAAGAATGCCTCATATTTAAATCCTCTTGGCATTTTACACAGTAGACAAAATTAATGTTGTCTATAAATGTACAATTTCACTTTGGAGCTCTGCTTTCAAGCCAGGCACAAATAGTGTTCAATAAAACATGTATCAGAGTTGATTCAAGCCTTCTACCTCAAGAGATAGGAAGAGGAAATTCTTGATTTAGAATCAGACACAAACTTTGGGGATGAAAGGGCTAAATAATGAGCAATTACTGGATTTGAGCATAATCTTCTGCTCACTCATAACTAAAGGTCAGTTCAAATTGATGGACTTCATGAGGATCTTAGTCTGTTTGGACTGCTATAACAAAAATACCATAGATTGGGTTGCTTACAAAAATCAAAAATTCGTTACTCACAGTGGTGGAGATTGGGAAATCCAAGATCAAGGTGCTGCCAGATTTGGTGTCAGATGAGGTTCTGCTTGCTGGTTCATAGACAGCCGGCTATCTTTTTGTTGTGTCCTCCCAAGGCAAACGGGGTGAGTCAGCTCTCTGGGGTCTCTTTTATCAGGACTCTAATCCCGCCTCCCAAAGCCCCTACCTTCTAATACCTTCACATCGGGATTAGATTTCAACATATGAATTTGGGGAAAACATAAACTTTCAGTGTATAGCAATAAGTGAATGGTGCTTCTCAGTGAGCCTAAAATATTGCCAAGAAATTGCTTAGGCACTGTGAGAATATGATAAAATCCTCCTCTGTGCGTGTTTGATAAAAGTATGATATATGAGCATTATCATAATTTGTTTATGAAAAAGTTGAGTCATCAAACTATACAAGCCATGGAGTTAATATTATGCTAAATGATACCTGAAGAAAATGAGCATGATTTTATTTTGTATTCTGGCATTCAAGGAATCTTGTCTTAATGGGTTTTTTTTTTTTTTTGCATTTCTACAAAATGTATAGTACATTTTAATAAAAGGTAATTTTCTAAGAACTGTTTCCAGATTGAGTTGAGTTTACTACTATGACCTCGGCAATAAAATTAACCAAAGTTAGATTCCTGCATATTTCTAAGTCTGGAAAAAGTAGGCCTTAATGGTAGAACAAATGTTTAGCCCAGCAAATTAACTCTGAGCCTCCTAATGAGACAGTAATGTTCATGGGAATGCTGGACAGAATTTAGGTTGGAGACAAGAAATAAAAACCTTATTAGGTAAAATAATTAATTTGAGAATCTGTTCTGGCCATTAAAAATGCAACTTTAATAAGAAATAAAGGAAACTTACATTTCCATTTTATGCTATGATAATTTTCTAGACAGTGTGAAACACTTGTAAAATTATACGTAGCTGCTTTTTATCCGATAAGAATTTGTGTGGCAATAAACATTTAAGGATCAACTTTATTAACAAATGTCTTCTTGTAACTTTGACCATAGAATATAAAAGCACAAAGAAACTAGTAACATTTTTTATAGTAGGACAATTAGAAGAACATTTTTATTCAAGAACCAACTACAAAAGAAGTTTCATAGGCAAGCCCCAATGTCTTTTACAAAGGAGGTAGGCAGTAAATGTCACTGAGTTAATTTGATTGAAAGAGATGTGTGAGATTTCAACATTTATATAAACATGAAAAATACTCTATAGATTATTTTTTAATATTTTAAATCAATCTTGTTTACCTCAAAGGGTACCAAACACTAATGCTAATGCCATCTGTTGGTGCCTTTCAGAATGAGTACATATTTACCTTAGAGCCTACCTATGAAAGCTCTTAATTTGAGATTTGGGGCATCAAGGAATGTTTATGTGAATTTACCTTGATGTCATTTCTATGATGTGTGATTTTTGACATAGCTGGTAAAGAAAATATATAGTGTAATCTGAACTGAATTTTCATCTCTTGATAATACCTTGTTTGGGGGTTCTTATTTATTTACCCAAATTGTCAGTGGAACCTACTGGAAAAAACAATTTCCTATGTGTAAAGATTTTCATTTCACAAAGTACCTGTCAAAAATAATGTCTTAGATAACTTAATGAGCTTTTGCCATGAAAATAATTAAAATAAGAATTAGAAAGAAAACATTAGATATGAAGAAATAGGTATGAACTTTAGAAACTTTGTGTCAACCTGAAAAATAAATCATTGGCAATCAAACCATTAGGAAGTATGTATGTTAGGAAGAGGATGACAAAATTAAATATTCAATTAAGTTTGTTTAGACCAAAAATAGATTAGTCTCCAGAGACACAGAAAATTGTATCTAGCATGCCCATATGTAATATTGTATTTAAAATACTTTGCCATACATGTTTATAAAATAACTTACCTAACACATATCTTTAACCATTAAGGAACACTGTGGAAAACATATGTTGGGAAGGGGAGCTATTTTAAAAGTTTAGATTGATTGAAGTTTGAAATTTATTTTGGTGTGGACCAGGAAAAAAAAAGAAAGTATTGTTCGACCTGGTGGATAGTGGTACCAGTTTGCCAAATAGTGAAAATAGGAAGAGATATAGGATTTGGAATAATGATTAGTTCAGTTTTTTAAAAATTCTGTTGGAGATGTGGATGCTTGGCTCCAAAGGTCTGGAATTCAAGGGAGAGATGTTGGCTACATGTATAGATTTGGGAATCATCATGTTATAAAACTGATAACAGAAGAATGCAAGTGCATTAGATCACTCAGAGGAGGAAAATCAGTGGTCGTTTGTCCTTTGCATTAACATAATGAATGAGATTTTAAAGGTATAAACAAAAAAGATACTGAGATAGTATCAATAAAGGAGTAATTTAATCTGTCTGGGAGGAGTTAAGGAAAATTTCATATAGATGACAACATTATGACCAAAAGGCTTGGTCCTAAAAGATTAATTACATCTTGTAGTGCTAGCATAGGACTAAAGGGAGATAAATATTATGTGTGTTGATGCCCCTGAAATTTCTGAGACTAAGTACTCTACTCATCAAAATTTTGAAAATGACGAATCAGTATTATATTCAGAGTCAGTCTTGGGAGCAATGTAATTCCCTGGTCTATGAGAAAGTCTCCTTTTAGTTGTTCCTTTATCTCCATTATTTCATAGCTTTTTTCTGGATTTGTTTATAGAGAGACAAAAGTTTCTTCATTTTCCAGTTAAAAGTTAGGCTTATATGTGAAAATGTCTGATTAAGTTAATATACAGATGTGAATAAATATACATTTTGAAATCCATTCTCTCCCACTTGGGGAAAGAGGTTAGAAAATTAGAATGTAGGTGCTAAGGGAAAGGATGGATGTCCCTAAGTAGGAAAATATAGTAGAAAGGGAAGGCTAGAGGCATTAAATTTCATCTCACTTTTTTGTCATGAAAATGCTACAGTTATACTCAGAAGATATGGGCAAATAGAAAATGTTAAAAAAGTCCTTCATGACCTATACTAATTGCATGCAGTTTAGTGAAAACCCTATTCATTTGGGATGATAAGAAAGGAGAACTTGAAAGAGAGAATTTATAATGGACATTCAAGGACGGATGAAGTTCTAAAATGTGGTAATAAAATGAGGATATTTTAGACAAATTTATCATTAACGGCTCAGTTTAATTATTAAACTTAAAATTATTAAACTTAAAATTATTTGTAAAAAGGAAAAAAAAAAAACAAGTTGCCTGTTACAGAGCAGTCATATTGGAAGGTTATAGATGAAATGTCTGGAAAGTAAATAGAGGTCACGTTATAAAATATCTTTAATTCTGTAATAATGCTTTTGGACTTGATTCTAAGGACAATGAAGAGTTATTTGATGATATTAAACAGAAAATTACATAATCAAAGTAGAATTCAAGAATAATTAATCAAATAAAAGTTCCTAGAATGGTGGTAAGGTGGTAAGGTTACTCAGTGAATTCTCTGATGGCAAGAGGCCTTATTGATTTGCCAGCAATAAGGTTTTATTCATATGGACATTTGGTCTATGTTAAACAATTTTACAGTACCAGTGAGATGGGTAGATGTGTTGAATTGGTTCCAAAACCCAACTGACACTTAAATGTAATTATTGTTTGAATGATTATTGAGAAATATTTTGGTCACATAAAAGACACTGTTTTATAAAGAGCTTAATTAGGATATGCTTTATTCCTCCAACTGAAAAAACATCAGCATTCTCCTGCTATACATCTTCAACAGTTTTATTTTCACTGATCGTGAATCACTGTATTGATTGGTATTTATCGACAAAAATACCAATTTTATATCTATTTGTTTCAGTTCATTTTTATATAGTGTGAAATTCTCCACCCAGAATTGGTTTGATGTAACTTTAGTGCTTATAAAACTGGATTTTAGAGACTTGGAGTACCCAAGTAGAGCAAATACCTGATGGTATCATGCTTACCCTTGAATTTAGTACTAGCGCTATGGCTACTGGCATTTAGTTTTCTGCACTATAGACTAAGCCTCTAAATGAGCCAGAGTGGACAAAGCAAAACTCACTGAAGTATGCAGTAGGATATAGGCATGGCTTTCAGTTTGGCATCCTTTGTGCCCTCTGTGGAGCATTAATTCTGCAAGATTAATTTTGAATACCATATTCAGAGATGAATCATTTTGGGAATACCTATGTATTACCTCTATGGCAGAGTTCTCATGGACATTAATACACTAAATGCTCTGAGAGTTTCTGCAGTAAGGAAACCTGATTATTTTAATTAATTTTTATGCACACAGAACTACATTTTTTTTAACATCTTTATTGGAGTATAATTGCTTTACAATGGTATGTTAGTTTCAGCTTCACAACAAAATGAATCAGTTATATATATACATATATTCCCATATCTCTTCCCGCTTGCGTCTCCCTCCCTCCCACCCTCCCTATCCCACCCCTCCAGGCAGTCACAAAGCACCGAGCTGATCTCCCTGTGCTATGCGGCTGCTTCCCACTAGCTATCTGCCTTACGTTTGGTAGTGTATATATGTCCATGCCTCTCTCTCGCTTTGTCACCGTTTACCCTTCCCCCTCCCCATAGCCTCAAGTCCATTCTCTAGTAAGTCTGTGTCTTTATTCCTGTTTCACCCCTAGGTTTTTCATGACATTTTTTTTTTAAATTCCATATATATGTGTTAGCATACGGTATTTGTCTCTCTCTTTCTGACTTACTTCACTTTGTATGACAGACTCTAGGTCTATCCACCTCATTACAAATAGCTCAATTTCGTCTCTTTTTATGGCTGAGTAATATTCCATTGTATATATGTGCCACATCTTCTTTATCCATTCATCCGATGATGGACACTTAGGTTGTTTCCATCTCTGGGCTATTGTAAATAGAGCTGCAATGAACATTTTGGTACATGACTCTTTTTGAATTATGGTTTTCTCAGGGTATATGCCCAGTAGTGGGATTGCTGGGTCATATGGTAGTTCTATTTGTAGCTTTTTAAGGAACCTCCATACTGTTCTCCACAGTGGCTGTATCAATTTACATTCCCACCAACAGTGTAAGAGGGTTCCCTTTTCTCCACACCCTCTCCAGCATTTATTGTTTCTAGATTTTTTGATGATGGCCATTCTGACTGGTGTGAGATGATATCTCATTGTAGTTTTGATTTGCATTTCTCTAATGATTAGTGATGTTGAGCATTCTTTCATGTGTTTGTTGGCACTCTGTATATCTTCTTTGGAGAAATGTCTATTTAGGTCTTCTGCCCATTTTTTGGATTCAGTT
Organism: Leucopleurus acutus; assembly: GCF_964270905.1. Lineage (NCBI taxonomy): Eukaryota > Metazoa > Chordata > Mammalia > Artiodactyla > Delphinidae > Leucopleurus > Leucopleurus acutus. The sequence continues at coordinate 131,399,656 of NC_139143.1, forward strand.
GTTTGTTTTTTTGTTATTGAGCTGCATGAGCTGCTTGTAAATTTTGGAGATTAATCCTTTGTCAGTTGCTTCATTTGCAAATATTTTCTCCCATTCTGAGGGCTGTCTTTTCATCTTGTTTATGGTTTCCTTCGCTGCACAAAAGCTTTTAAGTTTCATTAGGTCCCATTTGTTTACTTTTGTTTTTATTTCCATTTCTCTAGGAGGTGGGTCAAAAAGGATCTTGCTGTGATTTATGTCATAGAGTGTTCTGCCTATGTTTTCCTCTAAGAGTTTGATAGTTTCTGGCCTTACATTTAGGTCTTTAATCCATTTTGAGCTTATTTTTGTGTATGGTGTTAGGGAGTGATCTAATCTCATACTTTTACATGTAGCTGTCCAGTTTTCCCAGCACCACTTATTGAAGAGGCTGTCCTTTCTCCACTGTACATTTCTGCCTCCTTTGTCAAAGATAAGGTGACCATATGTGCGTGGGTTTATCTCTGGGCTTTCTATCCTGTTCCATTGATCTATCTTTCTGTTTTTGTGCCAGTACCATACCATCTTGATAACTGTAGCTTTTTGTAGTATAGTCTGAAGTCAGGGAGCCTGATTCCTCCAGTTCCTTCTTTCGTTCTCAAGATTGCTTTGGCTATTCGGGGTCTTTTGTGTTTCCATACAAATTGCAAAATTTTTTATTCTAGTTCTGTGAAAAATGCCAGTGGTAGTTTGATAGGGATTGCATTGAATCTATAGATTGCTTTGGGTAGTAGAGTCATTTTCACAATGTTGATTCTTCCAATCCAAGAACATGGTATATCTCTCCATCTATTTGTATCATCTTTAATTTCTTTCATCAGTGTCTTATAATTTTCTGCATACAGATCTTTTGTCTCCTTAGGTAGGTTTATTCCTAGATATTTTATTCTTTTTGTTGCAATGGTAAATGGGAGTGTTTTCTTGATTTCACTTTCAGATTTTTCATCATTAGTATATAGGAATACCAGAGATTTCTGTGCATTAATTTTGTATCCTGCTACTTTACCAAATTCATTGATTAGCTCTAGTAGTTTTCTGGTAGCATCTTTAGGGTTCTCTATGTATAGGATCATGTCATCTGCAAACAGTGACAGCTTTACTTCTTCTTTTCCGATTTGGATTCCTTTTATTTCCTTTTTTTTCTCTGATTGCTGTGGCTAAAACTTCCAAAACTATGTTGAATAAGAGTGGTGAGAGTGGGCAACCTTGTCTTGTTCCTGATCTTAGTGGAAATGCTTTCAGTTTTTCATCATTGAGGATGATGTTTGCTGTGGGCTTGTCATATATGGCCTTTATTATGTTGAGGAAAGTTCCCTCTATGCCTACTTTCTGCAGGGTTTTTATCATAAATGGGTGTTGAATTTTGTCAAAAGCTTTCTCTGCATCTATTGAGATGATCATATGGTTTTTCTCCTTCAATTTGTTAATATGGTTTATCACATTGATAGATTTGCGTATATTGAAGAATCCTTGCATTCCTGGAATAAACCCCACTTGATCATGGTGTATGATCCTTTTAATGTGCTGTTGGATTCTGTTTGCTAGTATTTTGTTGAGGATTTTTGCATCTATGTTCATCAGTGATATTGGCCTGTAGTTTTCTTTCTTTGTGACATCCTTGTCTGGTTTTGGTATCAAGGTGATGGTGGCCTCGTAGAAGGAGTTTGGGAGTGTTCCTCCCTCTGCTATATTTTGGAAGAGTTTGAGAAGGATAGATGTTAGCTCTTCTCTAAATGTTTGATAGAATTCGCCTGTGAAGCCATCTGGTCCTGGGCTTTTCTTTGTTGGAAGATTTTTAATCACAGTTTCAATTTCAGTGCTTGTGATTGGTCTGTTCATATTTTCTATTTCTTCCTGATTCAGTCTTGGCAGGTTGTGCATTTCTAAGAATTTGTCCATTTCTTCCAGATTGTCCATTTTATTGGCATAGAGTTGCTTGTAGTAATCTCTCATGATCTCTTTTATTTCTGCAGTGTCAGTTGTAACCTCTCCTTTTTCATTTCTAATTCTATTGATTTGAGTCTTCTCCCTTTTTTTCTTGATGAGTCTGGCTAGTGGTTTATCTATTTTGTTTATCTTCTCAAAGAACCAGCTTTTAGTTTTATTGATCTTTGCTATTGTTTCCTTCATTTCTTTTTCATTTATTTCTGATCTGATTTTTATGATTTCTTTCCTTCTGCTAGCTTTGGGGTTTTTTTGTTCTTCTTTCTCTAATTGCTTGAGGTGCAAGGTTAGGTTGTTTATTCGAGATATTTCCTGCTTCTTAAGGTGGGCTTGTATTGCTATAAACTTCCCCCTTAGAACTGCTTTTGCTGCATCCCACAGGTTTTGGGTCGTTGTGTCTCCATTGTCATTTGTTTCTAGGTATTTTTTGATTTCCTCTTTGATTTCTTCAGTGATCACTTCATTATTAAGTAGTGTATTGTTTAGCCTCCATGTGTTTGTATTTTTTACAGATCTTTTCCTGTAATTGATATCTAGTCTCATGGCGTTGTGGTCAGAAAAGATACTTGATACAATTTCAATTTTCTTAAATTTACCAAGGCTTGATTTGTGACCCAAGATATGATCTATCCTGGAGAATGTTCCATGAGCACTTGAGAAAAATGTGTATTCTGTTGTTTTTGGATGGAATGTCCTATAAATATCAATTAACTCCATCTCATTTAATGTATCATTTAAAGCTTGTGTTTCCTTATTTATTTTCATTTTGGATGATCTGTCCATTGGTGAAAGTGGGGTGTTAAAGTCCCCTACTATGAATGTGTTACTGTCGATTTCCCCTTTTATGGTTGTCAGTATTTGCCTTATGTATTGAGGTGCACCTATGTTGGGTGCATAAATATTTACAATTGTTATAGCTTCCTCTTGGATCGATCCCTTGATCATTATGTAGTGTCCTTCTTTGTCTCTTCTAATAGTCTTTGTTTTAAAGTCTATTTTGTCTGATATGAGAATTGCTACTCCAGCTTTCTTTTGGTTTCCATTTGCATGAAATACCTTTTTCCATCCCCTTACTTTCAGTCTGTATGTGTCTCTAGGTCTGAAGTGGGTCTCTTGTAGACAGCAAATATATGGGTCTTGTTTTTGTATCCATTCAGCCAATCGGTGTCTTTTGGTGGGAGCATTTAGTCCATTTACATTTAAGGTAATTATCGATATGTGTGTTCCTATTCCCATTTTCTTAATTGTTTTGAGTTCGTTATTGTAGGTCCTTTCCTTCTTTTGTGTTTCTTGCCTAGAGAAGTTCCTTTAGCAGTTGTTGTAGAGCTGGTTTGGTGGTGTTGAACTCTCTCACTTTTGCTTGTCTGTAAAGGTTTTAATTTCTCCATCAAATCTGAATGAGATCCTTGCTGGGTAGAGTAATCTTGGTTGCAGGTTTTTCTCCTTCAACACTTTCAATATGTCCTGCCACTCCCTTCTGGCTTGCAGAGTTTCTGCTGAAAGATCAGCTGTTAACCTTATGGGGATTCCCTTGTGTGTTATTTGTTGTTTTTCCCTTGCTGCTTTTAATATGTTTTCTTTGTATTTAATTTTTGACAGTTTGATTAATATGTGTCTTGGCGTATTTCTCCTTGGATTTATCCTGTATGGGACTCTCTGTGCTTCCTGGACTTGATTAACTATTTCCTTTCCCATATTAGGGAAGTTTTCAACTATAATCTCTTCAAATATTTTCTCAGTCCCTTTCTTTTTCTCTTCTTCTTCTGGTACCCCTATAATTCGAATGTTGGTGCGTTTAATGTTGTCCCAGAGGTCTCTGAGACTGTCCTCAGTTCTTTTCATTCTTTTTTCTTTATTCTGCTCTGCAGTAGTTATTTCCACTATTTTATCTTCCAGGTCACTTATCCGTTCTTCTGCCTCAGTTATTCTGCTATTGATCCCATCTAGAGTACTTTTAATTTCATTTATTGTGTTGTTCATCGTTGCTTGTTTCATCTTTAGTTCTTCTAGGTCCTTGTTAACTGATTCTTGCAATTTGTCCATTCTATTGTCCATTCTATCTCCAAGATTTCGGATCAACCTTACTATCATTATTCTGAATTCTTTTTCAGGTAGACTGCCTATTTCCTCTTCATTTGTTAGGTCTGGTGGGTTTTTATCTTGCTCCTTCATCTGCTGTGTGTTTTTCTGTCTTTTCATTTTGCTTATCTTACTGTGTTTGGGGTCTCCTTTTTTGCAGGCTGAAGGTTCGTAGTTCCTGTTGTTTTTTGTGTCTGTCCCCAGTGGCTAAGGTTGGTTCAGTGGGTTGTGTAGGCTTCCTGGTGGATGGTACTAGTGCCTGTGTTCTGGTGGATGAGGCTGGATCTTGTCTTTCTGGTGGGCAGGTCCACGTCTGGTAGTGTGTTTTGGGGTGTCTGTAGACTTATTATGATTTTGGGCAGCCTCTCTGCTAATGGGTGGGGTTGTGTTCCTGTCTTGCTAGTTGTTTGGCATAGGATGTCCAGCACTGTAGCTTGCTGGTCGTTGAGTGAAGCTGGGTGCTGGCGTTGAGATGGAGATCTCTCGGAGATTTTTGCTGTTTGATATTATGTGGAGCTGGGAGGTCTCTTGTGGACCAGTGTCCTGAAGTTGGCTCTCCCACCTCAGAGGCACAGCACTGACTCCTGGCTGCAGCACCAAGAGCCTTTCATCCACAGGGCTCCTTAATTTGGGAGGATTGTTGTCTATTCAGGTATTCCACAGATGCAGGGTATATCAAGTTGATTGTGGAGCTTTAATCCGCTGCTTCTGAGGCTGCTGGGAGAGATTTCCCTTTCTCTTCTTTGTTCTCACAGTTCCCAGGGGCTCAGCTTTGGATTTGGCCCCGCCTGTGCGTGTAGGTCGTCGGAGGGCGTCTGTTCTTTGGTCAGACAGGACGGGGTTAAAGGAGCCGCTGATTCGGAGGCTCTGGCTCACCCAGGCTGGGGGGTAGGGAGGGTCATGGAGTGCGGGGCGGGCCTGCAGCGGCAGAGGCTGGCGTGACGTTGCAGCCTGAGGCGCGCCGTGCGTTCTCCCGGGGGAGCCGTCCCTGGATCCCGGGACCCTGCCAGTGGCAGGCTGCACAGGCTCCCCGGAAGGGCGTGTGGCTAGTGACCTGTGTTCGCACACAGGCCTCCTGGCAGCGGCAGCAGCGGCCTTAGCGTCCCATGTCGGTCTCTGGGCTCCGCACTCTTAGCCGCGGCTCGCGCCCGTCCCTGGAGCTCTCTCAAGCAGCGTTCTTAATCCCCTCTCCTCGTGCACCAGGTAACAAAGAGGGACGTAAAAGTCTCTTGCCTCTTCGGCAGGTCCAGACCCCTCCCCGGACTCTCTCCCGGCCAGCCGCGGCGCACCAACGCCCTGCAGGCTGTGTTCACGCCGCCAACCTCAGTCCTCTCCCGGAGCTCCGACAAAAGCCGGAGCCTCAGCTCCCAGTCCCGCCCGCCCCAGCGGGCGAGCAGACAAGCCTCTCGGCTGGTGAGTGCCGGTCGGCCCGATCCTCTGCGCTGGCATCTGTCCGCTTTGCCCTCCGCACCCCTGTTGCTGTGCTCTCCTCCGCGGCTCCCAAGCTCCCCCACTCCGCCTCCCGAAGTCTCCGCCCGCGAAGGGGCTCCTAGTGTGTGGACACTTTTCCTCCTTCACAGCTCTCTCCCGCTGGTGCAGGACCCGTCCCTATCCTTTTGTCTCTGTTTAGTTTTTTCTTTTGCCCTAACCAGGTACGTGGGGGTTTCCTTGCCTTTTGGGAGGTCTGAGGTCTTCTGCCAGCGTTCAGTAGGTGCTCCGTAGGAGTTGTTCCACGCGTAGATGTATTTCTGGTGTATCTGTGGAGAGGAAGGTGATCTCCGCGTCTTACTCTTCCGCCATCTTCCCGGAAGTCCAGAACTACATTTTGAAGAGATTTTTTTTTTAACATCCCAAGGAAATAGCTCCATGCAACCCATTTTGGAAAATGTTGATTTTACTTCATAGGTAAGGCAAACTAGATCTTCAGAGACTAAGTCCTGATTAACAGTTAGTTGGTAGCAAAATGAAAACTGCAGTCCAGTTCTTCAGATTTTATTTTCAAGCCCTTTTTACTAGGCTGTGTTACTACAAATCTCTGCAGTTAGAATTTAGACCAAGTGAACTTACATGACCATTAAGATGAACAGAAGGTAAAATGGGAATATTTCCTGCTGATGTGACTGACATGTATTGACAGAGAATTTCACAAACATTTCATAGCTTTTAAAGTATCAGCATTAAAAACATTGTTATTTGTTTCTCACATTGACTTTAGTAATAAATTTTTACTAATCAAGTTACTTATTTCTTATTATTGTTATGATATATAGAAAGAGTTCTTCACCTACCCCAGAGTACCTGCAGCTTTAGCAATAAATATACTTAAAGGAGTAAATTGAAAGGTGAGAATTTAATTTTGTAAGAGGATGCTACTTCACCATTATTTCTTTAGGTTGATGATGTGTTTTTAATACACTTTAATAAACTTTGATGTGATATATAGGTAATATATGTCATTAATAATCATGCTGAAAGAAGACTTATTCAATTAGTAATCTGTCCAATAATTGTTGAGCACTTGGTAGATCTCAGACACTCTGCTAGGCTCTATTAATATATTGACAGCAAGAAAACCCTTGTCCTCAAGGAGTTGGCAATCAAGTTTACACGTAGAAGCTGTATTTAGTATTGAAATAAATCAGAAAAAAAAACTCAACTTGTTGACATATCATTTGGTAACCCAAACTACTCCATATTAGCTCTGCCTTCTTAAAATATTTACCTATATTCTTAAGATATACTTGGTTTACTGGTAAACTCAAATGAAAAGAAATTGAGTTTATCCACTTTAATGCTGTCTTCAGCACATCTTCATTTTTAAAATAGAGCAAGTATCCTGTAGAGACAGATGTGAACATAAGCCTCCACACAGAAGTATGATTTGTTTATAAGCCCTTTCTTTCCTTGGCAACAGCATAGTTAACTGAACTGAAGCTGAAATTTCTGCAGAAGTTTCATGCTCTCAACCACAAAAAAACAAAAGGGACTCACATTAAAGATGTGTATCATGATCTGTGCCATTGCTGTCCTACAGCTCAGGTTTGGATAGTTTAACAAACATTACTCTCATAACTTCCAGTGCTAAACTGTTTTGGGAAAAGTCAATGCAGATGTATAAATCAGGAAACTAATAAACTTTCTTCATTTAGTGCTAAAGCAGAAGACTGGTCTGGAGCAACTCACAAATGGCTGATACTGCTTCTTTTGGGAGAGTAAAGACTTGGTCTCTATTCACGGTCCCTGGAGTAACAACAAGTGAGCAAACAAACAATTTGGAAGGTTATGTAAGATTCAGGTGTATAAGTGAATAGAGCCTTTCGCTGTTTCTTCTTTTGTTCTGTAGGGAAGCCTGCTTAAGCTTTGGTGGTCAAGGCTGCCTTCAGGGAATTTGCAATCTGTTGTGTTAGATGATTTCAGAGCCCTGAGTTCACTGCCATTTATATCTGTAGGCTAGGAAAGGAACAATATTAATATTCAAGAATTTATCCACTACTATATAAGGGAATTACTTTCATTACAATATTTTTTTTCCTCCTGTTCTGTTACTGTGCTCTTGGGCCCAGGCAAGATCTGACCACAGCCTAACAAAAAAAATTATTATTATTTTTTTTTTAGTTTCCTGGTCTCATTTAGACAATTTTCTGTAATATACTAGGACAAGAAAGGCTGCTCAGTGACATATGGGTAAATTGAAAGATACTTTAGAAAATTAGAGTTTTGTAATAGTCTGGAGAGTATGGTAGAAAGGGCAAGGAATTTGGATTCAGTTGGACCATCAATTCAAATCCCTGCTCTTACTATTTCTAGTTTGTAACTTAAGACTATTAATTTCCTTAAGACTCATCTTATTCTTCTGTAAAATATAGCAACAGCAGCAATTTTATAAAGTACTTTTGAATGTTAGATTAGTGTTTAGAATATCACAAATGATGAAAAGATTGTAATCTTTATTTGATCATTTACTATCTATGATTGACAACTACAAGATTGCAATACTTTTTTATTAGGATCGTATTATTGCACTGTGTATTTTCAGCAATGTTCTTATATGAATTTTTGTTTTTAATATCTTTGTTCCTCCAATTTCCTTTTTGGAAGTAAGAAAAGCATAGGTTGTTGAAAATGATGATTATTCCAGCTCTTCCCTCATCTTCAATTTAGTGTTCATTAATTTTGAGGTTATTATCTACGTGAATTATCCCAGTAATTGCTTAGGTCAGAGAGATTTTTTAAGTCTTCCATTTTATTTAGGCTTATATCCAACCAACTTTAAAATAACCTCATTCAATTTTTCAAAACCTGAATTTATGAACTGTAGTGCATGGTGTCTCAGGAAGATAGAGAATTTGGATTCATGATAATCAGTATACAGTAAATCAATTTATGTGAAAGCCCTTTTTCTTAAAGAAAGTAATTTCTTCCTTCCTTGGTTTGTCTTTGTTCTCCAAATATACCCAGTACAGCTGGCTATAAAATAACCATTTTTGATTTCTACAAGCAAGAAGCAGGGAGGAACATAAAAGTTTAAGGGTTAAAAATACCCCTCCACACATACTAATTGAAAATGTAATTATGAGGAGGAAATAAACAATCTAAGTATTATTATTTTTTAAGGTGCTAAATGAGTAAGAAACAGTGTCGTAATTTGGTCCTACATCCATACATTTAAAATTATCTAAATAAGTTAAATAAGATGGAAATAAAGGATCCAGTAATTATATTACTTTAAGGAGAGAAATATTGATTAGATGCTAAAGAAACTTGAATATAAAAATGTTAGTTGACTGAAGGCAGACTTTGAATAAAATTTTTAAAATAAAATTGTTGGCAATTAAATGATGCTTGCTAGCTCAACAATAACCAAATAGGGAGTTTGTGTTTTATAGTTTCAAAGGCTTGAGGATGCACAAGATCATCTATTTGGTCAGTTTTATCTCTAATTAAAGCCTACTGTATATAAGTAGTAAACTAAAGGATGAATATTTAGAGACATTAAAATGAAATGAGATTGAAAAGGAGGAAGATTGGGAAAGCTATTAAGAGTTCCCATTTTACATAAATCTAGTTCTTATAAAAAAATATGATTGAGCACTGATGAAACTATAGTTTTCTGTTTATCCTCCTCTCCAATAAAACCTCTTAAAAGGCTTACATCCTTACATCATCACTACTCTACTGAAACTGCTCTCAGTGATGTCACTGAGAAATGATCTTCAAGGTAATGATGTATTTATCAATTCCTCTTTGACTTCATAGTGTTAGACAATAAAGAACATTCATGTTCAAATATGTTTTTTCCTACTATTCTCAATACCAAAATATGCAAGATCTCTTAAGTTTCTGTCCTTTAAACTCCTCTTTATTCATATAGGTCCCATAGCATGATCAAACCCACATAAATTATAAAAAAATTCCAAATATGTCTCTTTCCTAATGACTGCATTTATAGTCATTTATTGACCATCTCCTCTTGGCGATGTCATCAGTGCCTCAAATGCAATATGTTAAAAGAAAGTAATTATTATCTCTGCCCTTAAGCCAAGTCCTTTTTCTAATTTCACTAGACTTAAATAGTACTTGTATTTTTCGAGATATCTAAGTGCAAACAATTAGAAACAATGTCATCTGTTTGGTCTTGCTTTTTTACTAGATCCCTTATCTCTTTCAAGACTAAAAATTCCACCTTGACTATGACTCTCCCAACTATTTTTTCCTTTAAATTTTCTTTGTTGACAAGCCAATCAAGTCTGTCATAATTTCAGGCTAAGATCATAGCTTCTAACTAAATATTCTGCCTGTTTTAAGAATCCTCATTTCAATTCAGACTACACAAGGAGGATTTATGCTTTCCTTCTTTTATCCTCTCTTTGGACTTTTTACCTATGTGCATTATACTACCTATCACAGTATATCATTTTGTTCTATTTACCCCTGTGTCTCCTTACTATTCTGAGAATTTCTGGAATTTCTGGGACCGTATATTTCCAACTCAGTATCCCTAGCCAATAGGGCAGTGCTGAAAACAAGTAGGGAGCTTAATAGCTTCTTGTGGAAAATAATGCCTGGATGAATGAAGGGAACATTTAAAGTACTGCTGTTTTCTGATTCTCCTACCTTGGGAAATTATTAATACCTCTGGAGCCTCTTTTTTCAGTATATAAAAGGGGTAATAACATATATTTCAGATGGTTATTATGAAAATTATATTATACAGTATATATGAAATCACTTAGCTTACTATCCAGTTCATAGGGTATGCTAAAAAAAAAAAAGCCATCCTCCCTAACTCCTTCAAAAATATCCCTTATCTACTCTAAAATATCTTTATTGCCTACTGAAATTGTTCCAAAATTCACAGGTCAGCATCTGAAATTATCTTTCACCTCCAGATGAATTTTGGAACCATATTCCCCACTTCTCTCCTACACTCCTACTTAATCATATCAGATTGCATGCTATACTGCAACCTCATTCCCTATTCTGTACCTCTTTACCTGTGCTTCTCTTCTTCTCTCCTTCTGTGAACTGTTCTGTTGACAGCTCTTATTCATCCCCCTATCTAACTCTCTAAATGATTCTTGTCTATAAAGAGCCGTCTCACATCCCTGTTTCTCTAGGTGCTTTCCTAATTCTTCTACTGTGGTGAGTTATGATTGCTACTTTCTTGAAGTTCTGTAAACAATTAAGTAGCTTATAGCACTTCTATCACATCTGTCATGGTGTAAATATTTTGCATATCCTCCATTGTTGATTGTAAGCTTATCTAAAACAAGGAAATAGTTTTTGCCTTTTAATTTATTGAGGGAATTGAAATGGGAATTGACTCAGACTCTATCTCAAAATAAAAATCTTGAATTCATTTTGAAGTTTGGTTATTTCTCAGTAAGATTAGACAGGTATGTCTCAGTTTCACCTTGTTTTCTGTTTAAATACAAAGTGGAGTTTAATTAGTTGTAATATTAGTGATTTGCCTGCTATAGCTGCCTGCCCATTAATAGCTGATTTGAATGACCAACTTATTTCACAAGGGTCACTGAGCATCTGTTAGATAATGATGACTTTCAGCCATTGCTAAAGATGAAAGACAAATGTTCCTCATTATTTATAAGACAATTTGGAGTTTGGCAAAAATAAAACGTATACTTTGCCAGAAATTGTTTCCTTTAATTATTGCACTGGTGTGTGTTTCAAAGGAAATTTAATCCATTCACTTGCTTGTAACTCGGTAAAATGTCACTTTAAAATCTATTAGCTCTCCATAAAGTCCTATATTTATTTTATAACGCGTCTTTTTTTCTTTTGTGCTAAGTACATAAAAAATAAAGTGAGCCATTAAAGAATTGTGCAGTGTTGATTTGAAATCCCGGAAACATACATATGATAAACTAGTACTTTAGAGAAAACAAAAAGAAAGATATGATAGCTTCTTTCAAAGGCTCATAATTAGAGAGTCCGATTAGAGAGAGAGAGAAAAGATGTATGTGTGTATATAGTATGACATCCATGAAGTCCTTTTGAATAAGAACTGAGTCATGAATTAAGGAGCTCAGTAGACAAGCAAGCCAGGAAACAACAGTCCTGTGTGTTCAGTATTGATTGCAAAGACAACTGTGAAATGTTGGTAACAGAAGAAAAGCTGAAGAAAGTGTGGCTATATTTCTAACATGATTTTTACAAGGCAGTTTGCACTTAACTAACTTGCTGGGATGCTTGAAAATAATGTATTGTGAAAGATAAGAAAAGTGGATGTTGTACACTTCGATTTTCATAAAAGATTTTGACAGCCTTACGTGGGAGATTAATGGCTAAGGTAGAGAATTGTAGAGTAAATGCTACGGAGTTTCTTACATAGGAAACCATTTCAAGAATAAAACAGGGTCTTCGAGGGTGAAAATGTTTCAAGAAAAAAAGAATTTCAAATGTAGCAACCCTGGGACTTCCCTGGTGGTCCAGTGGTTAAGAATCCACCTTCCAATGCAGGGGACATGGGTTCGACCCCTGGTCAGAGAATTAAGATCCCACATGCCAGGGCAACTAACCCTATGCACTCTAGAGCCCGTGTGCCACAACTAGAGAGCCCGGGCACTGCAACTACTGAGCCCACCTGCCACAACGAAAGATCCCGCATACCACAACTAGGACCCGACACAGCCAAATAAATATTTTAAAAAACGTAGCAATCCTTAAAATTACTGGGGACCCTGCACTTTAAATTTCTAATTTAAAAAGCACTCAAGTTCCATTCTTCTTCTTTTCCATCTCTAATTCATTATGACCATATGTTTATCATGTTTAATTACATTCCACAAATATGTAATATGCTAACTACAGCTATACTAAAAGCAATTGCTAGTGTGTTCAGCAAGAAAATGCAGATACGTTTAAGGACAGTGGGTGAAAAGTTTATCTTTTGCTGAGAAATGAAAGAATTACCGTAGGAGGAACCTAAAGTTGGAAGTCCAAAGTAAATGACATAAACAATGATAATATATAGCCAAGAACATGTTTGTAGATCATCAAATAAAAATTTAAAAACCTATCTTTGTATGTGTAAGGATAACAATTAAAAATATTATATTGCTCCAATCAAATTAAGACCAAATGAGTAAGTTTCTCATGTTTAACAAAATATTTGTTCATTTACTGAGTTTTCTTTATGCCTCCTCCTTACTCACTATTTATCTACTTAACCCAGCCCTTGAGCTTTTTTCACATGTCCAGAAATTTAGGAAAGAAAATACCATGATGTGAGTGGCTTCCATTTGTATTTTCTAAGACAAATAGGAGTTTGTTCTACTTTCAGTGCATCAAACCTAGAATTTGGCCTATGTAATTTTTATAGTTAAATGAACAGCAGGTAAAAACAACTTTGTAGACAGTGGGCATTCCTGTTTGTTCCAAATGATATATTCCATTTTGGAACCATAGAGGAAATCCAGAGATTCATGTGTGTGTTTTAATTTAGAATAATCTGGAACAAAAGCTCTAAAATACAGTGGGAGTAGGGTGAATGCCAGTGCTACCTCTTCTACTAAACCTGCTCTGACCTAGTCCCACTCTTTTCTGTGTCCAGAAGAATTTGATTTCTTCTCTTTTATAAAACATTTGCACAATATCTTATTTCAATTCCTCATATTATTCAAAATACATTTTTTTAAAGCACCAACTATGTAACAGACATTGTGCTCATTACTGGTCATCATAGTGAATAAGTCAACCAGGGTCCTTTACAGTTTAGCAGGGGTGATACAATTAAGCAAGGGATTTTGCAGTGCAGGGTAATAAAGCAAGGTAGTTAACATGCTGGGGGAAATGCAAGCTTTAGGAAAGGTCCATTAAAGCTGTCTAGGGGCTTGGAGCAGAGATTTCACAGAGGGCTTTCCAAAGAAATGACATCTAAGGTGAGGTATTTAGGTCTTGTCACCTGGAACATTTCAGTTAATCTTCCCAAAATAGCTTCTTTAAGTACATATTACTATCCTCATTTTAAAGAATCAAATGTGAAGCCTTAGAAAAATTAAGTAGTGCCCAAATTCCTAGGGCTAGTTAGTGTCAATAAGAATTGTGATTCAACTCCATGTTGTTCTGAATTCAAGGTAAAACTATCTTGGAGAAACCATATCAGTATTGTTCCCAGATTTCAATTCATCTGTTTTTAGAGAACATTATAATGATGGTTTCCTTTTTTACTCTTCAAGTTTGCTTTTTATAGTGACTCAAGGAAGTAGTGACAAATATCACAGAATTCTGACCTTGGGAGATGATTCAGTCACGGAGATAGGAAAATATGCAGCAGTCTAGTAAGGAGAGATCCAGTCAGAAAGTCATGGCTGAACTTTCAGCTTTTCCTAAATCACAGTGGAATTTTACATCCCTCGGAGGCACATGCTTTCCTGAGTCAGCCAGGCACTGAGATATGACAGGTCCAGCTGTCCACTAGATGCTACTACTGGATGGATCCTCTAGCAAGAGAAGCATTAATATTTAGAGAGATTCTGGTACTTTCTGTAAGAAAGAGCTCAGATGAAATTAATATAAATTATGTGTTGGTTACATATTCAGATTTTGCCATTGTTTACTATTCTTGTAATTATAAGTATTCATTTTTACTTCTTGTGCATTTTTACACTGAATGTGTCTCTCCTCCCTTCTCTCACAACACACACACACAACTCTTGAAGCACACACATACCTCTTGAAGCAACAAAGGTTTAACAATAATGAAAGAATTGATCACAGAGAAAAGTACATTTTAGATTTCTGGAAAAGAAAAGAAACCCAAAAGACTACCAACACGTATATTTAAAATACACAGGTATTAGCTAAAAATTTTCAAGTGTATTTTAATATTGAGTAAACAAAAAAAGAATAATTAAGCTCTGGACATTTAGCAAAATTAAGATATTATTATCAGCAGTTTTAAAAGACTAGCTAAATATTTTTAATTTACTGATGAATAGGTGATTATCATGCAGCCTGGCTCAGAGTTCCAGCAACATTAACATACACTTTAAACATACACTTGAAATAGAAGGAATTCAGACTTTTTAAGCAATTATTCAACAAGCCCATGTTGTTCATGAAGAATGTCTTTGGGACAGTACAGGCAATATGAAAACTAATATTCTAATAATTCTCACATAGATTCAGTTGTCTATATTCCCTACCCCTAGGTAATAGAAGCTGAAGGTTGAAAAGGAGAAAAAATAGAGGCAAATAATGCTGATAGCTTTAAATAAAGAGTTAAATAGCTTAACAGTAGAAAAAGATACAAAACACTGCATTTCAGATATCAAAAATTTTCCAACTGTGGTATAAATGCCCTAAAGATATATGATGACTTTCAAAGGCCTGTGCAGGAACAGATAATTTTTAAAAATTTCTTGACATACATTTTCATATGTTTTCTTTCCTAAAATTGACCTGCCTGAGAGTGTAGGTCTGTGGTTGAATTGCTTCCAGTTCCTACCTCTTACTTTTACACTCATCTTTCACTAAATCGCTCAAACATACAGAATCATAGCATGGAGCATAGTCCAAAGTGTAAAACTCACAGGAAATGAAACAAAGAGACTATATAAAATATTGGTGTTCTCTAGGCCCATTCATGTTGTTGCAAATGACATTATTTCATTCTTTTTATGGCTGAGTAATATTCCATTGTATACATGCATGTACCACTTCTCTACCCATTCCACTGTCAATGGACGTTTAGGTTGCTTCCATGTCTTGGTTATTGTAAATAGTGCTGAAGTGAACATTGGGGTGCATGTATCTTTTCAAATTAGAGTTTTCTCCAGGTATATGCCCAGGAGAAGGATTGCTGGATGATTAGGTAACTCTGTTTTTAGTTTTCCAAGGAACCTCCATACTGTTCTCCATAGTGGCTGCACCGATTTACATTCCCACCAACAGTGTAGGAGGGTTCCACATGGATATTTGTTGTAAGGCCACTCCTAACCCAGAAATATCCTAGCTCTAGGAACCATTCACTCTCTCCTTGGCCATAAGATATCTCATTGTCCTTGGAAAAAATGCAAATTCTCATATAATGGGCCATAAAGCCTTACATGATCTGATCCCTGCATTTTTTTTAATCTTGAGAGAGAAGAATAGAGCTAGAAGAATCAGACTACCTGACTTCAGACACTACTACAAAGCTACAGTAATCAAAACAGTATGGCACTGGCACAAAGCCAGACTTACAGATTAATGGAGTAGGATAGAAAGATAAACCCAGAAATAAACCCACACACTTATGGTCAATTAATCTACAACAAAGGAGGCAAGAATATACAATAGAGAAAAGACAGTCTCTTCAATAAGTGGTGCTGGGAAAACTGGAAAGCTATGTGTGAAATAATGAAATTAGAAGTTTCTCTAACACCATACACAACAAATAAACTTGAAATGTATTAAAGACTTAAATGTAAGACTGGATACTATAAAACTCTTAGAGGAAAACATAGGCAGAACACTCTTTGACATAAATCTTAGCAATATCTTTTTGGATCCACCTCCTAGAGTAATGAAAATAAAAACAAAAATAAACAAATGGGACCTAATGAAACTTAAAAGCTTCTGCACAGCAAAGGAAACCATAAACAAAATGAAAATACAACCTACAGATTGGGAGAATATATTTGCAAGTGATGCAACTGACAATGGATTAATCTCCAAAATATACAAATGGCTCATGCAGCTCAATATCAAAAAACAAACAACCCAATCCAAAAATGGGCAGAAGACCTAAATAGACATTTCTCCAAAGAAGACATACAGATGGCCAACAAACACATGAAAAGATGCTCAACACCACTAATTATTAGAGAAATGCAAATCAAAACTACAATGAGGTATCACCTCACACCAGAGGTCAGAAAGGCCATCATCAAAAAATCTACAAACAGTAAATGCTGGAGAGGGTGTGGAGGAAAGGGAAGCTTCCTACACTGTTGGTGGGAATGTAAATTGGTACAGCAACTATGAAGAACAGTATGGAGGTTCCTTAAAAAAATATAAATAGAGTTACCACATATCCACTCCTGAGCATATATCTGGATAAAACCATAATTCAAAAATATACATGCACCCCAATGTTCATTGCAGCAGTATTTACAATAACTAAGATATGGAAGCAAGCTAAATGTCCATCCACAGTGGAATGGATAAAGATGTGGTACATATATACGATGGAATATTACTCTTTGGCCATAAAGAAGAACGAAATGATGCCATTTACAGCAATATGGATGGGCCTAGAGATTGTCATACTAAGTGAATTAAGTCAGACAGAGAAAGACAAATATCGTATGATATCACTTATATGTGGAATACAAAAAGATGATACTGATGAACGTGTTTACAAAGCAGAAACAGACTCAGACTTTGAAAACAAACTTATGGTTACCAAAGTGGGAAGGTGTGTGTGGAGGGAATGAATTAGGAGTTTGGGACTGACATATACACACTACTATATATGGGATACATGGTCAACAAGGACCTACTATACAGCACAGGGAACTCCACTCAATATTCTGTAATAACATATATAGGAAGAGCATCTAAAAATGAATGGATATATGTGTAACTGAATCACTTTGCTGTACACCTGAAACTAACACAACATTTTAAATAACTATACTCCAATATAAAATAAAGATTAACTTAAAAAAATAAAATAAAATAAAATATTGGTGTTGATTTTGATATAACGAATAATTCTAGAGTCTGCTAAATTCTACTGCAATTTAGGCACTTTCAAATTTTCTTTCAACACATCTACATGAACATGAACATCTACATGAAGGTATAATAGAGTTATAAAATATATTGGGAATGTTTTTGATGATAGATTACTGTAATCATATCATTCTGACAGAGTTAAAAAATTGAGTGGTGTTGCTATAACAGGATTCTTTCTATCATAGTTTGATTTAAGAAAACAAGGTTCCGTAGAATTGATTCTAAACTCTATTTCATGTGAGCAGATAGCATCCTTATTTGCACAAGAAGGTTTTTGCATGTGTCTAGATAAAGCCACCTCATTAAGACATCCATTATTATCTATGTAAAGCAATAAAAAAGTTCAATATTTATCAAAATGTATGATATACATGATTTAATCAGTTGTATACTATTAATGATTGTAAAAATAAATTCCTCCATAATATTTTTTATACTTAGATCCTTCCAGTCATAAGAATTTTTATACTCAATTTACATATTTAATTTTACTTCAGAGAAGATAAGGTATCAAAAGATTTTAATTTTTAAAAAATTTAGATTAGAATCAAATTATATAGCACAAGTGGAATGAAAATATGAGTTTGAGGAGAAAGAGCAACAATGTAGCATTTTTTTAAAAAACAGATCTTGTTCATCTTTTAAAAAAATGACTGATAGTGAATATCAAATCACTATGTTATTTAGATTTTCTTGGATGCATTTAAAAGTGAGAATTAACACATTTAAAAGTGAGGATTAACAGTTTTATCTTAAAATATCCATGTTTATAGTAATCAGAAATTATAATTTTTGCAAAGACCTTAGCTTACAAAAAATATTTTAGGGCTTCCCTGGTGGCGCAGTGGTTGAGAGTCCGCCTGCTGATGCAGGGGACACAGGTACGTGCACCGGTCCGGTCCGGGAAGATGCCACATGCCGTGGAGCGGCTGGGCCCGTGAGCCATGGCCGCTGAGCCTGCACGTCCGGAGCCTGTGCTCTGCAACAGAAGAGGCCACAACAGTGAGAGGCCCGCGTACCGCCAAAAAAAAAAAAAAAAAAAAATTAGGTGACAATTTAAAAACATGCAATAGTTTACATAGAACCTATTAGTTTCTATTTAGTTTATATAGAAAATCATTTTATGGACCTTAAAAGCAAAAAGAAAACAATTGCTCACCTTAACTTCATCTCACTGAGTCTGGGAAGATCACTGTGCTCATGCAATCTGCAAATAGAGATTCATAATCATGTCCTAGAGTTATGAGGAAAATTAACTCATAAAACCTTAAAATAATTACAAAGTATTTTCATGTATATTTTTCCTTATAACTTTATAAATCTATCTGCCATGCAGAGTC
This sequence comes from Leucopleurus acutus, assembly GCF_964270905.1. NCBI lineage: Eukaryota > Metazoa > Chordata > Mammalia > Artiodactyla > Delphinidae > Leucopleurus > Leucopleurus acutus. The sequence goes on from NC_139143.1 coordinate 131,418,282, forward strand.
TCATTTAATCTTATACCAAAATAGGAATTAGTACAAGTGGTGCTATCTCCATTTTGCAAATACGTGAGTAAGGCTTTAATAGAGTTACTTTAATTGAGTCCAGTTACTTGCCCAAAACTATTGCTAGTAAACCAGGGACTTGGTATCTAAACTTAAGTTTTGAGTGTCAATATAACTTAAAAAAAAAGGCAGTAACACTGAAACTCTCTTTTTCTTAACGTGCTCTGCCTATAAGAGAAGGAAGTACAATAAAAAATAATATTTTCTGGAAGTTCAAGGAAGGTAAAATAGGAGAAGTACTTTAAGGTATGACATTCATTTATCTGCAAAATTATTTCTTGTGAACCAGCCCTGGGCTATGGCAATATAGATAACTAACACTTTGCTCTATCAAGCCAGGCTCTATGAATGCCTTTTTTTTTCCTCCTTCAAATTATATTTTATAGCACAAAGGGATTTTGGTCATTGATGATGGTGGTAGTTTGTTTTGTTTTAAATATCAAGTTAACCATAGGAAGGTGGATTGAAAATAATTATCCTTAATTACGTACTTACCGTGTATCTGGCTCCATCCTGAGCACATTTAACAAACAAATCCTCATTACAATCTTATCAAATAAATAATATTACTAATCCCATTTTACAGGTGAGAAAACTAGGGTAAATTAATTTGCCCCAGGTTCCACTGCTAGTGCACAAGAAAGGTAACATTTGAACTCCAATATTAACTATAATTGATCACTACATTATGCTGCTTCTCGAGGACCAATAATTTGTCCCTGTGATCTAACAAAAACTTAAATATGACACTATTTTTAACTTTTAGCATATTTTGAGAAAATATAATCAGTTTAAATTTGTTTGCAGGAAGCAGATGAGAAAAAACCTACATTTTTCCCCCCTCTGGGATACGTTCCCTAATTTGTATTTTAAGGCATATCTCATATTGAAATATGGCTTAGTTTTCTCAAGAGAGGACAGGTAAATACGGATTAATGGCTACTTTAGCTAATGATCACAAGGCTGGTTTTAATTAATTGTGCTATGTAGCCATTCTTTATTCATAAAGTAAAATTTGTGCTCAGAATACCTTTTATTAGAAAAAAGGCAAGAAGAAAAATCCATCGGTGACCAGTAGAAAGTTTAAAGGTCAACATTAAGCAGAGAGAGAAAGAGGAAATAATTATTTTTGTTTTTTAAATATCTGTATTTACTGATGCTGTAAAGTGGCATATACTTAATTAATTTGACAAAATAGTTGAGTTTAGAACATTTCTGTATAGCCATTTGCTGTTTCTTATTTTATCATCTGTATTTATATGAAAATAGAATACTTTCCAAATGATTTAAACACAAAGATGTTTACTGGAAGGAAGTAGGTGTTTGATGGAAGGGAGTAGAATTGCTGGTATTGTTTTTGGTACAGGATTCCATGTGTTTTTTTCCCTTGTTTTAAGAGTGAGATGTCTGTATCTAGCTCCATCCCTAAGAAGATGGGATAAAGAGGCTTGCCTGGAGCCTAGAGCATTATCTCTTCACTTCTCTGGACCTGGCTGCATTCTCCTTCTCTGATATTGCTGTTTTAAACACCTCCTGCATGCATTCTGAATGTAGTGTTCATTCCCTTTATAGCTCCTGAGGTGAAAGTCCAACTTCTCCAGGAAGCATCTGCCAGGGAGATAGCACTGCAGACAGAATTCTCCCCACAGCGGTTCAGAGGCCCTGCCAGTTAACAAAAATCTTGAAGCCCTTACAGATCCAAATATCTCACATTTAAGTCCATGTGGGAGAAAGCAAGTGGTTTAGTTGAATTTAAAAAGTAGAAATGACAAAGAAATTTCCAGTTTGATTCCTGAGTAAGGCCGTTTGAACAGAGCTAGTCTTAAACTAACTTTTCAAATATGTAATTCCTCTTCCTTTTTACATTCTCTGCCTCATTTATCCATCCTGAATTCATGCATGCACCATTTTTAATGTAGAGATAATAAGACCTACCTACCTCTCAAAATGCTTTTGTGAGTGTTAAATGAGATCATATATGAAAGTATTTTCCATACCACTTAACCCATAGCATTCAGCAAATGGAATTTCTTATTATTATCAAGACAAGACGATCATAATTAGACTTTAGTAATAGGCCAAAAATGTCAGTACGTTGCACAAAGACTTTCCTACTTTCTTTAGTCAATATATAGGCTTTCTTTCACTCTATCCATGCCTATTTTACTTAATAAATGTTAATTCATATGTTGAGTGATTTACAAATAATGTATTGAAACACCCTAAAAGTAAAAATTCCTTGGCATTGCCTCTTCTAAACATCGTCAGACAGGCTAAAGTGGAAGCTTGACTTAAATGAGACAATGAAAAGAAAAAGATAAAGCAATTTGTAGTATTATAGAAAAGCATGGTTTGATTATCAGTTAAAATGAGTGATTTCAATGTCTGGAATTTAGAGATTAATCCCAAACCAAATTTTGATTATTTCTTAGGCATTTAATATGTTGGGTTTTATATACGTATATATACACATACATGTATATATGTATATATATACATATTATATATATATGTTTTAAAAAATACAGACACTATAAATTTTGCATTAAAATAAGACTTAAAGGTATGAATTAATACCATTGCCTGATCACATTAAAGTTCATTTATTTCATTAATTAGGTATAGAATGTATGAAAAAGCAATAAAAAATTTTTTTTAAAGCTTTATTATTTTCAGTGTTCTTTTCTCTGTTTTACAATATCAAAAATACGTATGTTTGAGAATTTGCTGTTATAATTACATAGTAGCTCATAACTTTCAATCTCTTATCCAGGACATTTTTAATATAGCTTTATTATTACAAAGATGTACTAGAGTAAAATGTATAGAAAATCAATTTCTTTCTCTTACAAAATAAGAAATCAACGTTATTTGGGTTTTTTTGTTTTTTTTGTGTGTGTGTGTGCTACCATGTAAAAAGTAAAATGTGCTGGGCTTCCCTGGTGGTGCAGTAGTTGAGAATCTGCCTGCCAATGCAGGGGACATGGGTTCGAGCCCTGGTCTGGGAAGATCCCACATACCGCAGAGCAACTGGGCCCGTGAGCCACAATTACTGAGCCTGCACGTCTGGAGCCTGTGTTCCTCAACAAGAGAGGCTGCGATAGAGAGAGGCCCGCGTACCGTGGTGAAGAGTGGCCCCTGCTTGCCACAACTAGAGAAAGCCCTTGCACAGAAACGAAGACCCAACACAGCCATAAATTAATAACTTAATAAATTTAAAAAAAAAAGTAAAATGTGCTCAACATGGCATATTTCCCATTCTAAAAATAAATGTACATGTGTCATTAATATTACTTACATACTTATGCCTGGAGGTTTAATGAAGTTAAATAATAAGGTTATTATGATACATTACAAATTTCCATAAACAAGTCATAAGTTACATAACCTCTCTGTACCTCACTTCCTTCGCTGTAAAATCGGCAAAATGATAACTTGACGGTACCTATCACAAAGGGTTGTTGTGAAGATTGAATGAGAAATAGATATCATGTGCTTAGAACAGTATCTGGCAGATAGTAATGTTAGTATATATATTATTAGCTACAAAATAGTATTGAACTGTTACCTGCAGAAGTGCATTTCTCACTTAGAAATCTCTTTAAATATATTTTGAAATATAATTTTCACCATCTAGAAGGATGAGTGCTTCATTAAATAAGTTCATTAGACAAATTGATGATTCTTTGAAAATCCACAATTTGAAATCCAAATTATGGATTTCCCTTGACAAAGTCATGCATGCCCTACACTTGCCAAAATAGAAAGATAATAGGAAGCATTTCACCCATAATATTATATATAAAGATATTATTGTCTAGTAAATACTACATGTTATATAATATACATGTATACATGTATGTTTATAATTATCTGTATCCATATTCATATCTATACCCATATCAATATCTATTATATTATCCAAGGAATAACTGGCATGAAAGACATTAAGAAGAGAACAACCTTAAAAACAAAGGCAAGTGGGTGAGGAGATGGAATTTGTTCTGTTCTATTTAATCTCTACTTTACTTTTCTTACCTCATATTGGCCTTGAAACCAGGATATCAAAGCTCTCTTTGTATGCAGAATTAGCATGGAGGTTGTATGATGTTCTGAATTTTTTAATTTTTTCTGTGTGCTTTTGAAAGTTCTTCTGTCAAATTTAGAACTTTGTGATATGATGAAAAGACAGCTGTGAAGGTAGCTGGCCAATCCCTTCATAGGTAGATCATTTTCGCATGGTTTAGCTTTGATTCCAAGGGAAATTGTACTTTTCTTCTCTTATTAGTTAGTACCTTTAATAGGGGCTTTCATTAATCAACACGTCTTGAGAAAAGCTGGTCTTTCTCCATCGAGCGGAATAAATCCTGCTGTGTGGGGTAATGGTAATGGCGCTAAGGCTTATGTTTTTGGAATGTGTTACAGGGAACTTAGAGATATGAAAGGAAAAAATCATTCTTCAGCAGCCACAGACTTAATTTCTTAATCGAGTTTAAAAAATAATAAATAACCAAATATGCTAATTTCCACTAAGCTCTCTGATGTCCACCTTTCAGATTTAATCACCACAGGAGATAGTGTCACAGAGAGAGTCTGTTAGAATTACTCCAACATCATTTTGTTCAACTAGCACCTCACCAAGTGGGACTTTATACCCTCAAAATAAGGACCTGCCTGATACGTACAAATGTCATTTATAAAGGAGCTCCTTAAAAGATTTCAGAAGCAGCAGTGCCAGTCTTATTAGAAAAGCATTAACTATCTTAAGCCTGGGTTTAAATAAATAACAATCTTGAACAAAATGAAGTATTAAAGCTATTTTCTATACATTTTCCAACAACCAGATGTTTGGAACTATGTTACACAACATCCAGATGATTGAAAATTTAAGTGTTTGTCATGATATTTGTCTTGGTGTTAGCACAGCTTATGCTGAAGAGTGTATTTTTGGAACTGCTTCAGTCATCTCCCTATAAAGTAGGTTGTCTAGAAGATTGTTTTAAGTGGGGGGGAAAAACTTTCAAAAAAAGCTGTGCCATACTCAATTAAAGGATATATTCATTATTAAACATTTTATTCAGATTATTTCATTATCTAGACTTCAAAGGGATCCTAACATCACTAGCTGTTAAAACGTTCTATTTGGAAGTCCAGAGATGAAAAATGATCCAAGTTTTTGACCCGAGAACTATTGCTTCATCCTACTCTCATCAGTGATCTGATCATCTTTGCTTTACCAACCTCTCTCTCACACATTAATTTCTCCATCCTAAACAGGAGAACCCCTCACCTTTGCTACTGTGTAACTTTGCTACTGTGTAATATATTATGCAGACTTCTTGGGGAGGAGAGTTCCAGGCAGAAGAAGCAGTAAGAAATGCCAACTTCCTGGGGCAAGAGCAAGTGTGATTTGTTGGAAGCACAGCTGGAGGCCCAGAGTCTAGAGCAGAGTAAATGGGAAAGAGTGGGAACTGACAAGGTCAGAGAAGCATCAAGGGGCCAGATTACATAGGATGATTGGTCACTATAGGGATTAAGAATTTTTCTTATGAGTGAAATAGGAAGGCTTAGAGTTGTCGATGATCTGATTTAAACTCTAAAGTTCATTCTGTTTATTGTGGGGAGAACAAGGTCAAGGGCAGAAGCCAGATACCCTCAGACAATTATAATAATCCATTATAACAACAATTTAATTACTATATTTTCACTTCCTGTTCTTTATGATGGTTAGTCATGAATATAATTTATCATCCTTGCTAAATTATAAATTCTGTGTGGGCAAGGATTCCAACAGATTATATCTTTACACATTAGTGTTCTTCAACTAAAAAAAAAAGTTTGATACCCAAAGAGTACAAGATGAAATTCTCACCACTTCTGTCCTTTTCCCACCCTCCCTCTCCCCTCTATCATACCCTAAATACTTTCCTTCTTTCCAGAATTTCTTCTTAATACAGCATACACATATCTAGCAGTACCTCTTTGTGTACATGAAAGAAACAAAAACAAAACCAAAAACAAACTAGGGGGGAAGTGGAGAACAAAGAGGAGGTAGATAGATAGGAGACAAAGTCCTTTTTCTCAAGGAATCATATGTGTATATGCCTATTTCATATATTTTACATAATCATCTTATAGTTGAGCTTAAAACTACATATAGTATGTATAAGTATCTTGTGTTTTTATAAAAATAGAAAGTCATTCCTAGGCCTTGCTATTCACAATTTGTAAAATTCCATATATGGTAATTTGAGTTATTTAGGTTCTACTTCAGTAGTGTAATCTGAGAATTGCTCTACAGAAGTCCAAGGAAATAATACCCCAATTTTCTTTTTTTCCCTGAGTCTCTTTCAAGGGTCTTCCTAACGTATGTCTTGAAAAGCTTTGGGTTGGGACCAATAATAATTATGGAAGATAGTTATCCAAGCCGAGGAGACACAAAGAGCCCCCCCCTTTTTTTTTTCATTTTTCTTAGTGAAGAAGTTAGAATCTCTTCTTCTGTGAAGGTCCTTGGCATGCCAGAACAGAGGAATAGTGCTTATGCTAAGATTACGAGTTAAAACCCAGATCAGGTCTATGAAAGCTTTAGTATCTAAATACTAGTTACTCGCTGTGGTCTTCCTGATACCGCCCCCCCCCCCAAATAAAGGTAAAGCTGCTGCTGTCTCTAGGGAAGGGGAAATGCCAGGCAGAGTGTTCTAAATCAGACTTTCATGGTAAAATATCCATTAATGATTAATTTTCTGCTTCCTTTAGAATAGGACAGGTTAAGCAGTTGGTCACATTCAATAAATAAGAAATTACTTGCAGTAATGTCTGCAACATTCTAATCATCTGCCCATTTCTGAAAACTATTTTAAAAGTCTTTGATCTGCATTACGGTGAAAATGACATTGAATGTGGAAATAGAAGGCTTGATTATGAATTCAACTTTGCCATCCACTAACAGTGTGGCTTGGGCAAGTCATTTAACCACAAAATTCCATTTATATTCTAAGGATGAATTGAGCATAGCAATCTATACCTCACAGGGTTGTTATGAGCACCAGATAGGAAAAAGTGTGAAGGCCACAAATGCAGAGGTCACACAATAAACATTTGATGAACCCAGATATTAAATACAGACAGCGGAATTATCATAATCCTAGTAGTGGTATTTCAGTGTTCTATGCTATACCAGTACACATGTGATCTTGTGAAATGGGAACTATGTCCCCTGTATCTTCTTTCTGCATGTTATTAAGAATGACAATATACTATAATTGTTTAATTATGTCATTAAAGTGGGTTTTATTTTCTTCATTAAATACATCAGGAAAAGCTTTTCAATTAACAATGACCTTTATGACTTCTACTAGTTTGTATTCTATAGATGCTGAAGCTGACTGCAAATTAGATTCTGCAATGTACCTTGTTCCTTATTTTTTCACCCACTGATTAGTTTGATACAGTTGGCAGCAGCCTACCCTGTTGCTTTCAGCTTGCAATTTTGTAGCAATCTCAAAACACTGTGTTCAATCCCCCAAGGTGTTCTGTAGAAATGCTGTCAAACTATTTCGATGTATGTGTATTTTCATTCTGTAGCTGTGCTTTGCACTCATTTAAGAGAACCAGTCTTTAATTTGTATCAGAACGTTTTCAGGTTGAAACTTAGAATGCCAGTCCTCAGCAAAATCACTGATATATGACCACAGCCTTCTGTTCTAAATCTTGATATGACTGGCTCCTATTAGATACAAAGCTATATTTTTAAATTTTGTTATAGAATACAACTCTGAATAAATGGCTTCAAATTTGGCCTTAAAATCTAATAGTAGTCATCATGCTTGCTATTATCATCTAGCTCTAGTTTACCTTTCCAATTTTGTCTCTCATCCCTCCTATCTTATATCCCATGCTTCTCTGTACTTCCTTAAAATGCCTGGCTGTCTCTCTCACCTTTCCCGGGAGTTATCTGCATATAGCACCTCTGTCTAGAACACCACATCTTCCACTCTTCATCTCTTTATCTCAGGCATTTTTCTATTCTAGAAAGCCTTTTTCTGTACTCACAACAACCTTTCTAAGTCAAGTAACCCTCGTTTGTCTCTCATGTACCTTGTGCCTGATTTCATAAAAATATTCTTCTTTCTGTATAGTATTAATTGGTTGGCTTAATTAGATTGTCCTCCTTAGTAGACTAAAAGTTTTGGAGAGCAAAGGCAATACTCTTTGAATCCATGAATAGTAGATGCTCCATACGTGTTTTTGTTGGATAAATGAATGCTTTCTGGAAAAACTATTGGTCAGTTTATTGAAAAGACTGCAAGAATTTGCTACTAAAAGTATTATATTAGCCTCGCTACATTTAATTACAACAGCAATATTATCAGTGAAATGCAGTTCATAGTTTCAGTGTACGGGTCTACTGCTCTGCAAATGCAGGTAATTTTAAGAATAAACATGTATATGGTGCCATTCTGTGCTTTATGTATCTGGCACATTATATTCAGAATTGGATTGCATTAAACCGGGCTAGCTCATGAACCTATTCTACTTCTTATAATTTCAAAGAAAGAAATGTGTTTTAATGTTGAAATTGTTATTTGAACTAATTTAACCTTATTTAAATTTACTTGTCATCCAGACAGAATAAAAAAGGATTTTGACTGGCTTTGAATTAAAATACACACACACACACACACACACACACACACACATACACACTTAAAAAACGAAACTAAACCAAAGTGTAGGAAGGTATTGTTTCATATTTGCTTTGGGAATGAAAAATGTACCAGTGTGTTCATGTCTCCTGTGTTTATAACTGATGTTTGCATTTGATGCAGTGCCATAATTCAGCATATGGAAATACACTCAGAACAAAGATAATATTGTCTCTCATTTTCATTTTGATTAATAATGTTCTGTCTCTGGTAATTTGTAGGTGTTATTTGGAAGATGGAGCTTCAAAGGGTGCCTGGCTGAACCGGTCAAGTATTATTTTTGCGGGAGGTGATAAGTGGTCAGTGGATCCTCGAGTTTCAATTTCAACATTGAATAAAAGGGACTACAGCCTCCAGATACAGAATGTAGATGTGACAGACGATGGCCCATACACATGTTCTGTTCAGACTCAACATACACCGAGAACAATGCAGGTGCATCTAACTGTGCAAGGTATGCATTTCCATGTCTGCTATGCTTAGAAATATTCAATATTTAGATATCAAAATGACTGAGAGGTAGCTGACAATGTTGAAAGATATGTTGTCATTGTCTTCAGGGATTTATGTTCCTAGATTCCATTAAGTATAATGGCTTTTATAGGCATACAAATCCCCACTTACTGAGATCAAAAATTATCCATTAACATCACATTATGATTATTTTGTATATGATTCATTTTGTATCTTCCTATGAGTCACCCCTTCAATAAATCTTTAAGAACCCATTGTTGGTACATTAAAATAAATTTTTGATAGCCTATGATGGCTACATTAAAATATTAGAACTTCTTGAAATATGAATAATAACTCTTTAAAAGTAATCCTCAAGCTTTCCAACACTCTGTCTCAATTCAGCTTCTATTTACTTTGATTCAAGTCACAATGAAAAGAAGCAGCCTTCTAGAATTACTTTATTTAAATATAGAATAATTGAAAAAATATGGTTCACAATGCTTTATACTTTGATTTACTTTCAGTAGATCATAAATCATGCTAGCTAACTTACAATGTCCAAATATAAACAGAATCATCCAATTATTTTACTTTTCTTGCATACTAAAATATAAGCGCATATTTATCCTCAACACAAATACATTTCAAGGAAAATATAATTATAATGCTAGTAGAATAGAAAATGTGTATTTTTGCCCTTTTGCATTATATCCTCATGCTTTATAGATAAACCATGTGTTGGTTGCATAGAAATAGTATATTGTGGAACTCAAAATGACATTGCAGCATTTCTAAGTAAAATTAATAACAAATTATATGATAATGTAGTGCCAGTGAATGCATGTTTTATTCCTATCAGGAAAGCTGAATTTGCAAGTTAGTTGTATTATTTCTGAGTTTACCCTTCAAAAATCAACAGTAAATATTAATTTAGGTACATGGTTTACATTCAGAAAAGATTGTTATTCTACAACTTTATTAATTGAGCTTTATTTCCTCACATAAAGGTAAAACTGAATTCAAACAAAGCTTCAATTATTAGTAAATATTTTAACTTTGTGATAATGATTAAACTTATTAAACAATTAACTTTAAGAAGGAAAGTATAAATTGAAGAGTAAGGCAGTGAATTTCCTCAGTGGTTTTCCTTATTACAAATCATTGAAGACTTTGGTGATTTTCCTTATTTAAAAGCATATAAGAAAATAATAAAGTTTTCATAAAAGTCCATCTTCATTCAAAGATTATCCAGAGATTCCAGAGGGCAGTTTATCCAGCTTCAAAAAATGACATGAGATTACGAGACACAAACACATTTCTTCAGTTATCAAAGCCTAATTCTGTTCTCTTGTTTAGTTCAGTGCCTTTTGACTTGAGTTTCTAGTTCAAACACTGCAAAAAAATTTTATTACATGAGGAAAAGTACACTTTGATGGTAATATATTTGAGTCACTTGAGATAAAGACATTTTGCTTCTTATATGTTTAAACAATATACTTCTGAACACTAAAAATATCCCTCTTTCCTTTTTTCTATTCTCTTTTATTCCGTTAGGCCCATATTTTTTAACCAGACCCCAAATACATATATATATATATATATATATACATATATATATATATATATATATGCCCTGTTAATGAAAATGCTAATTTCCATAGAATTTCTTCATAACTTTATATTACATAGGTTGTTTAATACTGTACACAGTTTTAAAACTGTTACATGCCTTACTTTGGCACTCATTTTTGCTGGCCAGTATAAACTTTTGGGCACCATTTTAGGAAGAACATTTTACAAATGCACTTATTGAATTTTTTATCAGTATAATATTTTGTTCCTCTAGAAAAATATAATTTATGTTACTGTTTTGATGTGTGTGGTTGGGTCAAATTAAAAGCTAATAATTTTACAGTACTTATGAACATAAGTACTTATTAGAAGTTGATTGACATGTGGGCATTTTTCCATTTACATTAATAAAGTTCAGGGAACAAATTAATAGGCTTGTCAGTCAATTCAAGAACTAAATAAATATCTTAAAAAGTCAAACCCTACTTAAGCTACATTTCCTCTCAATGAACAAAAATAAACTGATGTGCACATTTCTTCAGTCTCTAAATTTGTTAGGTTGTCTGATACTCAGGAGTATTTGGATAATTTTGAAATATATGTTCGTTGCCTAATAATTTGTCAAGCCTTGATTCAACAAGATAAAGAAATTTAGCAAGTGAGAGAAAGCTATTTATTAATCAATGACATTATCAATCAATAATGTCAAACACACATTGGCTGGTAAAAACAAAGCTCATCTTTAATTGTTGAAACTATGTACTCAAGGGAGCTATTTTTAAAAAGTCATTTTAGAAAGGGGATAATCAAAAGGATATCTTGCCCACACAGACTTTGCGCATGGGAAATTTGTTTATGTTATTGATTCCTCAGAGCTATTAATATCAATAAATGGAATAATTGGGGAGAAAAGACACTGGAGTAGGAGTTGGAAAACCTGGATTCCAATCCTGAATTTTCCCTCACGAAATGGGTAATTCTCAAGCCTCTCTAAACTTTAGTTTTCTCATTTGAAGGAAGAGGATTCAGATCAGAAAATCTTAAGGTCTGTTCTAGTCAAAAGCAAAAAGATCAATGACAGGGGGAAAAAAATCCACTGTGACTGTTTGCTTTTGATTTGAAAGGGAAAAAGTTTTTTAAGTTAAAACATGAAAAAATAATTTCATAACACTTGTACTGAGAACCATGCAAACTAATTTTTACACAGTAGCGCCTTCTAATATTTATTCTGCAAGTGTGCTTTATTTATCTCCATGTTTTTCTTTCACCAACCGAGCTGAACAATGTATTTGAAGAATACATTTGAAGAATGTATTTGAACAATGTATTTGAAGAATGTGGTGAATTGGAGTTTTGCTTCAAGGGGGTGGAAACTGGCTGATAGATTTAGTAAGAAAATAAATTTTTCATCACCTGTATATAGCGCTGTTAAATCAAGTTACCTAATTGTCAGGTGTTTCAAATCATGTGGTGTAGCATTTACTAAGAGTATCCTTCCTGTTCATGAGTATAAAAATGTATGCAGCTTGAATACTTGTTATGAAGGGAGATCCCTATTACAATACTGTTTTGAAATGAAACATAAAATGTAAATGCTTTCCATTCAAAAATATAACACAATGGTTTCTACTTTAAGTCCATGTCTAGAGTCTAAGTTGTATGCAGCACAAAATAGACACCCCAAAATATTGTATAATAATTGAATATACATACAACAGCCTCAGCCAACACCTCGACTGCAGCCTTGTGAGACTGAATAGTTACGATGTGCCAGGACAGAAACTGAAATAATAAGTGTATATTGTTTTAAGATACACACACACGCACACACACACACACACACACACACATACACATACACATACACAAACACATTCACACACACACAATATATGGAACGTTTATCATTCAACTCATGCCCTTCCAGGGAGATATACTCTAGGTTTTCTCTAGGCAGGATAGAAGGAGGGATGACTAGCACATAAGCCTATGAGCAAAATAATTTCTCAAGGGTGGTTTAACTTGTTGAGTGTGTCCTAATTTCCTCAGGGTATTTTACTTACCTAAAATATTTGTGATAGACAGGGTGCTATGCTTTCCTTTTCAAGGATGGGCTTGTGTTCCTAGCTGCTGTGAGTGCCATCAGCAGACAGCATATAGTGGTCAGCCCTTTCAAAGTTAGCCTCAGCTGTAGAGAGGCAAAGCCTAGTTCTGCCTAGAGCAACAACGTCTGATGACTGATTAAAGCCGGGAGTATAAAAGCCTCTCCCTTCCAGCCTGAGGAGGATAACTCTGATGGGCTATTTTGGCTTGAGAACAGCTGAAGCTATTGAATAGCATCCACTACAGCTCAACTTCTTGCTCTGTTCAATCCTACCTTCTTCTTTTTCCTTCTCCAGCTATTTATCACAAGACTATTCCCTAATAAATATCCTAATTTTACATTCCATATCCTTTCAACTCAAAGATCCATAACTATGACCATGTAGATCCTTGCCTCTGGCTTAGTCATCGTTTAGAGAAAATCTTCGTAAAGTGGAAAGACAACACATTCAAATACCATTCATTATTAACATTGTTTTACATTGGTTGGGAATTTAAAGTGGCTTATACCAAAGTATTTAGTACACCAAGGCAATTAGGAGAAATCAGAAGCAAAAGATAAGGTAAGAAGAATAGGATGCAGTCAGATGTAATAGATTATTACATTTTTAAATATAATATATAATGTATTAAATGTATAAAATTTTTGCCATGATTTCTATATATTGTTAGAGCTTGGTAAAAATTTTAGTTCTAAGATTTCTAGCACCCAACACAGAAAGAGAAATTAACAAGATGCTAATTCAATAACAGTGACATTGCTTTTTGATTATTCCTTAATCTATGAGTAAATTTTAGAGCCTATCCTTCCTGAGTCAAACTTTCACAAATATTATTTATCTCAGTGGGTCTTTGAATAGGAATTCAGGTACAGATAGTTCAAAATTATACTTACCAATGAATATCTGGAGAGCAATTATTCTATGTGGCCACAAGTTTAGAGCCATATTCTTTAAAGACCAGCATATCTTAATCAAATGCTAACATCCTTTTTATGAATATTAAAGCCCACACAAGGAACACACTGGCAGAGAAAGACACCACACTTCTGCTCCAAGTTGAGCTGGCTGGCAATAACGCAGCATCACAGGACATGGGCCCGCCTTCCTCAAAAGACCCAAAGGGGAGAAAAGCTATAATGGTCCAAAAAGTATGGTAAAATACCACATCCATTAGAAAACTCAAGTCATTGTTCTTCAACAGTAAATACTTCAAACTTTTCAAAAAGCTACAAAAGGAAACCAAAGAAAAATATTAGCACTAAGAAAAGTTTAACAGAGCCCATAGATGTCAAAATAGGTAATGTCTGAATGCAATAATGGTTTAGGACAAAGCCCTCAGACTGGCTCCCACTCTGTTTTATTCAATCTCTATTTATACCTGTGGGGGAGATTAAGATTTTATATAGGAACCCCAATTTTGGACCTACTTTAAAACACAAAGAAGTGATAAAGACCCAAAGCATATATTCTTAATATTTTTAGTTGGGAAACAAATAATAAACCATCCAAAATAAAAATGGTTCCTGAACATAATTATGTTTCATTATCCCAGCCAAAGAACTTTTAGCTTTAAGGGATGTAACTTCATAGTATACTTATCAATAGTTGTAAAACATATTACATTAAAAATTATTATTTTAATTGACATATAATTGACATATAACATTATGTTAGTTTTAGGAATGCAACATAATGATTCCATATTTGTATATATTGTAAATGATCGCCACAGTAAGCCTAGTCAGCATCGGTTGCCATACATAGTTACAAATTTTCTTTTTCCTTGTGAGAAAATTTTAAGATCTACTCTCTTAGCAACTTTCAAATAGGCAATCCAGTATTATTAACTGTAATCACTGTTGATTTGCAACCTTGGGAGTTCCTCTGGTGAAATCCCAAACTATGTCACTGTACACAGAGGGCGAGGAGAGACCTAAGAAAGAGGCAGACCATTTCAGATTGGTAGGTGGCAGGTTTAAGAAACAAGGAAGCTTATATATGAGGCTTGTCTTGGCTGATCGCAAGACGAGTAGACCTCCAAACCGACCCGCTAGAATCTTAAAAGTTTATATATAGAGGCCTTAACAGGGTTCAGTCATGTATTCAGTTCAGATGGTCCTAACAACACATTGCTCTCTCAAGGCTGCATCATTGAAACGGCTCCTAGGGTGGAAAAGGTGGGCAGAACATACAGGATGGGGGGAGGGGGAGAGGAGCCTCAGATTGCCTGAGTCCAGCCCAAGGGTCAACCTGTTGTCATGTCCTTTCCATGACCTCGTCCAGCAGTCACCATGCGGTACATTATATCCCCATGACTTATTTACTTTAAGCTGGAAGTTTATACTTTTTTTTTTTTTTTTTTTTGCGGTATTGCGGGCCTCTCACTGCTGTGGCCTCTCCTGTTGCGGAGCACAGGCTCCGGACGTGCAGGTTCAGCAGCCATGGCTCACGGGCCCAGCCACTCCGTGGCATGTGGGATCCTCCCGGACCGGGCCAGGAACCCATGTCCCCTGCATCGGCAGGCGGACCCTCAACCACTGCGCCACCAGGGAAGCCCGGAAGTTTACACTTTTTAATCCCTTCACCTATTTTACCTTTCTTCTCTCCCAGCCACCAATCTGTTCTCTGAATTTATGAGCTCACTTTTGTTGTTGTTGTTTTTAGGGGAAAAAAATCACCAAAAATGAACTTAGTTTTTGTACAGGATCCATCTCTCTATTTCATTAACTTGATAACAGAGATAAATTTCTAAGATCACCTTATATATGATGATTAAATATATATTATCTGCTTATAAGAAAATATTAATCCTTTACTCTCTAAAATTAGGTAACAAGTGATATCAAATCATTGAGATCAAAGTTACGTGGGTAGGGGTGTACATACTCTTTGTCATTCCCTCTTCAGGGAATTCCTACCTATTCTACCATAAATCATTTTTTCTTACCCCAATTCACATTATGGAAAAGATCCTGTGGGTGGCAACATTCACTGAGTCTGTGCAGACTAATCAGTACCTGAATATAACAATCACTGGTTCAAAGACCAGTTAAGTAGGAGAAATGATATAAATAAGGTTGTATTAGTTCTTGCAGATTCTTCCCACAGTGATGTACTAGTAACAGTGGAACCTTACCTAACCTCCCCCCCATTTTTCTATTTATGTTGGTCTGAAATATACAGACTTGTACATTTGTAAGTTAGGAAGAAAATAATTTATAAGCTTTTTGGAGCATATCCCTCATTAGTTAATAGGACTGTCATTGTATTCCCCAGATAGTTTATCCAATGGAAACATTTAATCTGTTAATATATATGAGATAATAGTATTGACATCCAGAAAGATAATGGTTTGGTATCTAAACAGTTTAGAAAAATTATGCCTAATTTGTGAAATTTGGAAAAAAATAAATCCTTCAGGTGTCATTTGTGATCTAGACTTCAGCAAAATTATTCACTCAAACATACCTTCACAGAAAAACTCAGGTCCACTCATCTGAACTTAATATGAGCTAGGCCTTTTTAGGCAGTAAAATAATGCCTAAACCTTTAAAATTAATGTATTTTTCAGGTGGAGTATTTCATTTTTCATTTCAGATGTTCCAGTCTGACTAGAAATGCTATAGTTACATGGCACTGCATATCAGGCCAGCTTCTTGGAAAGCATTACCTCACTTTTATTTGTGCGTGTATTGACATTGATTAGGTTATTGGTGTAGCTATTAGGGTTCATAAGAAATAAAGTTAATTGAACTAATTTTTAGTGAACTTCTCTTTTGAATATTGGTACTTCTTACAGAATGAATATTTTCTTCTCTTCTAAATATTCTTTTTTCTTTTTTTTCTTTTATAGTCTTTAGAAAAGATTACTGGCCATTACTTTTCTGCAATTGAGATAAAAGCATTAGCAGAAAGAGAAGGTAGATTTCATTAAATAGTATTTTTCTTTGAAAAAGATTTTCTCTGTTAAGTGTAGTGATCATATATTCCTAACCAAAATTTAGTATATGAAGTTATATATATATATATATAGTTTAATACAAGAGATGTATTAGAACAGTATTGTAGATCAAAACTGTGCAAAATCCAAAATACTGCCTACTGTACACAGAGGGGATTAATAAGTTGGTGATATTTTCTTATAAACTTTCAATATGCTGCCCTTTGTGAATGAGAGAGAGATGGAAAGTGCAAGAAAAAATAATATTTATAGAAATTGCATACTGTTGAATTCCATCTGAACCACCCATTTTTCCTATAGAAGGAATTTCGTGAAAACTACTGCTAAATTTTGTGACTTGGTAACAACAAGAGGAGCAGTGTTAAAATTTGAATAAGCATCTTTTTTACTAGTGAATTGTGCCAGCAAGGAAGGTTGTACTTCAGTACATCTGTTCTACACATGACTTGGATCATTTTTTGAGGGGTAGCAGAAGAGGGACAAGGAAATCTCAA
Organism: Leucopleurus acutus; assembly: GCF_964270905.1. Lineage (NCBI taxonomy): Eukaryota > Metazoa > Chordata > Mammalia > Artiodactyla > Delphinidae > Leucopleurus > Leucopleurus acutus. The sequence continues at coordinate 131,435,635 of NC_139143.1, forward strand.
AACGTTGTATAATTTGTGGTCAGTGTTGCTGAGGAGCAACTCTGCTTTCCTTTGTCCTTCTCATAAAGGTTTAAGTTTTGAATCATATTGGCAAGTATTAAGTAAAAGGATACCTGAGAATGGGATGTATAAGAAGAGGAACAATATTTATTGCTCATTTTGAGACTGAGTAAATCAGTATTTCTGGTTTGGGTAACATAGTGTTAAAAATGCAATTTGAAAGTATTTTAAAATAGTTAACCCTTTAAGCAAGATATGCTGCCCTTTAAAAGTCCCTTCAATGATTGATGTGTATTCATTCTGGTTCTTGAAGCACATAGTTTGATAAGTATCTCAAGGCTCAGACTGATCATATTTTTATTTTCTTGGTAATTCTGTTTTGGATTTGTGTGTTGTATTTCAGAACAGTTATATTTGTTGCCTATCTTAGAGTATCTTTATTTTTTCCTAAAAAAAACCAAAGAAAACAACTGTGTAAGTAATACCTGTCAAATCCCAGTGCAATGTACACCATCAGTATGAAAATCTCTCTATAAATAAAAGATTACCAAGCTTTAGCTGGTCCACTTATTTTGAGAAACCTTGCAAATAAAATCAAGTCTGGTGAAATAATTTGTCTTCTCCTAGGAAATCATTACAATAGGATTTGATCTATGAAATGATTTTACTGTTTTCTTCTCCAAATTATGTGTACAATTACTACCAAGACAATTAGGATTTTGCCATTTTCATTAACTAAATTCTGAATGACATACCCCTTGTAACCTTTATGTAGGATAAAGATAAAATTTAGCAGAGGAGAAAATTTGAATCTGCTAATGATATTGTTTATCTTATGATTTGTAGCAGAACAATAAGAATTAATTATGTTTAGTGCCAAGAGGAAAATTGGCACAATTAAGACTGGTGACAAAGTTCAGTCTGCAGAATCAGAGTCACTCTATGTCCAGACACCTCTGTGCCCCATACCACTTCCCTCCCATTCCTTCAGCATTCCTTTAGTGATCTAGTAAGAGCAGTAGAGAGACACAGGAAAGGTGGATCGTGCACCTGCACTAAGCTGTCAGAGCTTGCTAACCCACATTAGTAGGTTTGAATCTAGACCAATGTTCTTAAACATTTTGTGTTCATTAACCTATTTGAAGATCTGATGAAACCTGCAGACCTGGTCTATAGAAAGTATATATACCCTCTACATTTTACAAACTTCTTTATGTGATCAGAATGCTCATGGACCCCCTAAATTTATCCATGGACTCTAATTAGAACCTCAGTTTACTCCTTGAGGGTGCGGACTGGGTCTTAATCCCTTTTGACTCCCAAACATCCAAGACAGTGCCTGACAAATATTAGGGACTCAATAGAGACTTATTGGTTGTACATGTGTATGTACTTCTTTCTCCCTGGCTTCATGCCAATCACTTTGCTTAAGCTGTAACTTAATGTATTGATGCTATCTTTAGGGCATAACACCAAGAATGCTGACATACAGGAAAATTTTTAAATTAAAAGGATTAGTTAGGCATTCATGACTTAGGTTGCTTATTTTTATTCCAGGTCATAGCACCCTTATCCTCTGCTAATCCCCATGTTTTCACAAATGCAGAATAGTGATTGCATATTGTAGTGAAAAAAATAATAAATGGGATACCAGCATTTTACAAAAAAAAAAAACTTTCTCCTAGCCATGTTATTTTGAGAATAAAAATATACTTTATATGGGACAGAGTTACTACAAAGATTATAGGCAAGGGTTCCTAATGCCAAACCCAGGTAAGGGGCTAACATTTTAAAAGGGCCAAGAATAACACAATTAGAATTTCCTCTCAGGTATTCCACTTATTCTTTCAGATGTTGATTTGAGCAAGTGGGTGTGAGGATGTGTTTTAAAATGGTATGTTGAAGACTTGAGAGAAGAGAGATTTCAGAGCTATTTGTCAGTGCAAAGTTAACACATGTATATTGTTTTCATCTACTTAGGACCCTACCTTGTAAAAGGTAGTCTGTTTTAAAAAGACATCTAGGGGCTTCCCTGGTGGCGCAGTGGTTGAGAGTCCGCCTGCCAATGCAGGGGACACGGGTTCGTGCCCCGGTCTGGGAGGATCCCACATGCCGCGGAGCGGCTGGGCCCGTGAGCCTATGGCCGCTGAGCCTGCGCGTCCGGAGCCTGTGCTCCACAACAGGAGAGGCCGGCCAGAACAGTGAGAGGACTGCGTACTGAAAGACATCTAGGGTTAACTCAGTTTAATTTTTCAAAAATGCTTGTGCAGTTCCACTTTAATTCAATACCCCACTTTAATTTAATACCTACTATGTACAAATAACTTTGCTAAAAATTGCACATGTATTCTTCCTTGTGGTAAGCAAAATAGTGGTCCCCAAATATGACCATGTCTCAAAGGGGAATTAAGATTGCAAATCAGCTGACCTTAAAATAAGGACATTATTTTGGATTATCCAGATGGGTCCAATGAAATCACGAAAGTGCTTAAAAGTGAAAGAGTGAGGCAGAAGAAGAGAATCAAAGGGAGACATGACTGTGGAAGTGGATCACAGTGATGGAATGTGAGAAGTACTCAAGCCACCACTGCTGGCTTTAAAGATAGAGGAAGGGGATCATGAGCAAGGGAATATGAGGACCCTCTAGAAGCTGGGAAAGTTAAGGAAGTGGATTATCCACTAGAGACTCCAGAAGAAAACAGCTCTGCCAACACCTCAATTTTCACTAAGAGACACTTATTTTGGACATCTAACCTATAGAATTATAAGATAAATTTGTGTTGTTTTAAGCCACTCTTTGTGGTAATTTGTTATGGCAGCAAATAGGAAACTAATACACACACGCGCGCACACACACTCTCTCTCTCTATCTCTCTCTCTCTCTCTCTCTCAAAAATATAAAATACTTTCATACCTATCTAGAACAGGGTAGAACAGGGTTTCCCAACCTTGGCACTATCGACATTTTGGATCATATGAGTGTGTGTGTGTGTGTGTGTGTGTGTGTATGAGGTGGAGGGAAAGAAAATTTCTGTATATTGTGAAATATTTAAAAGCATCCCCAGCTACTATATATTGAATATTTGTGACCCCCCCCCCAAATTCATACATTGAAACCTAATGCCCATAGTTATGATATTAGGACATGGGGCCTTGGGGAAGTGCTTAGGTCACAAGGATGGAGCCCTCAAGAATGGAATTAGTGTTCGTATGAGAGAGATCCCAAAGAGATCCCTCCCCCTTTCTACCATGTGAGGTGACAGTGAAGAGACAGCCATCTAAGAAATGAGCTCTCACCAGACACCAAATCTGCCGGTGTCATGAATTTGGACTTCCCAGCCTACAGAACTGTAAGAAATGAATATTTGCTGTTTGTAAGCCACCCAGGTTATGATATTTTCTGATGGCAGCCCAAATAGACTTACTACACTGGCCTCAGCACCTAAGACACTAGTAGCATTCTCTGGTTGTGACACACCAAAGTATCTCTAGATGTTAACAAACATCTGCTGGGGTAAAAATCACCCCAGGTTGAAAACCACTGGACTAGTAGAAAAGATAGACACAAGCTTTAATTCTCCACTGTGTGGCAGGTTGTAACAAGTTCCATGAAAGTACGGATCTTATCTCTGAAAGCCCTACGCTTAGTGAACACAATAGGGGCTGTCATGTAATTGGGGCTAAAATAAATATTTAATAAGTGATAGAATGAATGAGTGAAGCCCTTTAAGAATACAAACCAGCCAATAACCAGACAAAATTCTTCTGAATTTCTTTCTTATTCAGTAATTATTTGGGTTATATCTCCCTTCGAAACTAGTTAAAACCAGTATTCTCCTAAGTAGTCCAGTGTGGCATAGGCGTTGGATTGACCTCAAGTGATATCCAGCTCTTATATTTATAAAATATATGAAGTTGGTTCTAAGTGACACCATCTCTTTAAGACTCAATTTCATTCACTGAGAAGTGAAAAATAATACCTAACATTCTGGATGACTGTGAAAATTAAAAAAAAATAGATATAAAAGAAATTTCTCAAAGTGTCTGATTCAGAGTAGGTATTCAAAAGATTTTACCTTCCTTTTTTCAGTGAGCTAATAATGTACAGATAGATTCTTTCCTCTTTTTTCCTTTGAATTGGGATGTAATTGAGATTGTTCTCATTGATTTCAAGTGATTTTTATTTAAGAATTAGACAATGAAGTTGATCTGTAAAATATTGGTAAAATTAATTACTCTTCCTGTGGAGAAAATCCACGTGAAAAAATATAATGAATTTATACCAATGTCAGGGTTTTGAGCTACAGTAATTGGAAAAATATTCTACATTAAGGAAAAAAAAACAACTACTACCTAATATGAAAGAAAAGATATGGTGGCAGTCATTTTGCCTATTTGATCTCAGAGCCATTCTTTGCAACTCTTTTGCTATGTTTTGTATCATGGGGTTGGCTGAATCCCACGGTTCAGGCTTCTGTGTTTTCTAGCAGCATTCACCCAGTGACAGACACTGGCAAGAGTTGGGACCAAACGGAGAAGTCAGGCTATTTTGCTGTCTCATTGCCCCAGGCCTTTCTCCTCCTTGGCTCCAGCTTCCCTTGGACAGCCCATCCTGCCACTGGCACAGCTCACACCAGGCAGTCCCCTGCTGTAGATCTAGCTCTTGATGAGCAGTCCCCACCTCTGGTATCTGGTAGTGATACCTGCCTGTAGGAGTATTAGTGGCTTCTTGTTACAGATCTCTGAATTGCCTCATCTTCATATACTTTGTCGTCTTAGCCCTCCATTACCTGTGTAAATAGTTCCCTGTATTAAGCCTCCTTTGTTTGAAATACTTAGATAGGTTCCTGTTTTCCTGACTGGATCCTGACTGATACAGAATTTTTCCTGTAATGTCAAGTGTTTCCTACTTGTAAGTACTCTTAAGAAGTATGTTTTAAGCTCTACCATCTATATAGGTAACCATTTTATATAATGATAATTACCTCTTTACATTCTGAAAAAATATATATCTATATATAATTCCTGAGTATAAAAAGCAAATTTAAAATCAAATCATAAAATTAATTACACATATATTGGGATCTCAGATTTACTAAACTAATTATCAAAAAGTAAGATAAATTAGAGAGAAAAGATAAAAGTATGCATAATTATTAAATGCTGGCATTTATGTGAGCCTTGGGCTTCTCTTTATTAGCTTTTTGGGTGCAATTATCATTAACATTTCAGTTGCATCTTTAGTGAATATTAGAACTACACATACACAGTGGCATGAGTGGTAACGGCAGTCTTTTATTATCCACACAGACTGCAACTTTAAGAAAAATACCTTAAGGAGAGGCTGTAGAGCTGTGGTTGTGTATTTACCCTGGGAGCTACGAGCTGTCCAGCAATATTCTGGGTCTTGATCTTTACAGCTGCATCTGTGCCTTGTGGGAAAACTAATGAAAAGCAATTTGGGACTCTTTCCCAGTAAACCAGTTACCTGACTTTGGACACTAAGTCTAATGCAACCAAGGCACATTCTTTAAGTTTTTGCCTTTGGCCAAGCATTGTTCTAGGAGTTAGGAAAACAAACCAAAGTTCTACAAATAAGAATTAGCTTTTCCCTTCAAGGAACTTACAAACCAGTGGGGCGATACTGACATTAAGTAAATGAGTGCCCTAAAGTTAGATAGGGGCTGGGACAGATGTATACATAGGGTACATATGAAAGAAGTAGTCCTCTTTTTGTGGAGGGGCACAGCTAACTTTTGAAGTGAAACGATTGGTGGGGAGAGGGGCTTGAGGTTTGATTACAAGGCAGGAAATAATGGTTAGCTATAGGAAACTACTTGGAAGTTACTCTTAGTATGCATAATAAATCATTCGGAGCTAAATGAGATGCTACTTCAAGACCCAAGAAGTGCTGAAGAAGCAGTTAGAAGTAGGATGCCACGGTGTCTTGTTCCATAAAATGAAGTGAGGGTTGGGGGAATGGGTGGTTTGAAAACAAGACCAGCTCTTCAGATTAGGAGAATGGCTCCATTAGAGCATTGCCATAAGACATTCTTTAGAAGTGCTGCTGACAAAGAAATGCTCAAATGTGCAGCTCCTGAGAGATCAAGATGCTGCTGGAGGTTGTTTGAGCATGTGAGAAGCAATGGGACTCTTGGGGAGCAGCTGTAGGAGGCTGTAATTGCTGGGCTTAACTGCTGACTGGAGCTATTCATTGCTGAGAGGAGCAGCTGTCACGAGTTTCAGCAGGGAGCCCTGGGGAGCCACGGCTGGGAACTTCCTCAGATTAAGAAGCTGCCACAGGAAGCAGCAGTTATGAGTGTCATCATAGGGAACTTTAGAGTTATCCATCCAGCTCCACCGTCTTGGCAGTTGGCAATGGTGGAAACACAGTCTCACATATATAAAGAAATGATGAAAGATTGACAAGATTGACAAAATAGGTTTGAGATTTTTAAATAACAAGTTTCTTCAAACTCTGCCACAGGCTTCCTTGGCTGGCATGGTATGACTTTTTGTTGTTGTTTGTTTGTTTATTGAGGAACATTTTTACCCTAGAGAGTAGCTATTATACTGGCCAAAACAAGGTGATACAATTGTAAATTGAGGGATTCTTTAACCTTAGGACCCCTAATACTATGTGTGAAATTTGGTATGTTTTGATATTTTTCCCCTGGGAAGAGTGACTATCATTTTTATCCTGTTCTCAAAGTTCCTGACACTAAAATAGGTTAAGATTTTTTTTTTGCGTTAAGACAGAAAAGGTCAGCCAATGGAGACCTTGGTAACATCTGTCAACAACTTAACCACAAAAGGTACTATTGTTTAGCTGATGAATTTATGCAATCATCATGTTGAACAGTATCTAGCATTACTATGAGGATTCCCTCTTGAAATGTGTGGGGTAATATACCACATTAGGTGCATTAGTGATTGAATTTCATCTTTCTGGCTTAGTATATAGGCTGAGCCAAAAAGTCTCAGTAAAATGGGGGAAATAGAAGCGGAATAACAGATTTTAAATTTTTTATTTGGATGGAACAAAATTCTGGTGTAAGGACCTGAGAAAGAAAATCCAGTTGGAAAATTATTATGGTGGTGCACACCTGAATGAGCCTCTGAGAACTAGTGTGGATACCACGGAAATGGAAGAAGGGTATGGAGGTAGAGATGTTTACCTTGTAAGTGTGACCACTTTGATTTCTAAATTTTAATATATCTAATAATATTTTTGTTTTGCTACAGTCTTATAGTGTTGTTGATTTCTGTCAAAATCACTCCATTTAGAAAAATTCCACGTGGATTGAGCCACATGGTAGTCAGTTACCCTGGCTTTAATAGATACTTCATTGCTGTGGGTTTTAATCGATAAACTTGACCTTCAATCTTTGCCTGTTATACAATCTGTTCTGAACAAATGGTGAAATGAAGTGAAGTGAGTCAGGCTTTGAGTATATTAGTGAATTGGGGTTTGAGTGACCAAGAATGAAATGTCAGAATAACAACACAAAGGAGAAAATGCAATTTTTTAGGTTTGGCATACCATACTCTCTTTTATAAAAAGAGCATTTTAACAGAACAGCTATGTGTAGTTTTCAAAGTAACATAAATCTACCCTTGAAGTGCCTGACCTCCTAAAGAGTCCTGGAAATAGTCACTCTAAGTCTGCTCTGAACGAATAAAAATTGCTCTCAAAGGTATTTATTTAGCTAATGAAGACACCTTGCAGAGCATTTGAACAATTATTTGAAGGCAGAAAACATTCCACGGCTCATCCATCTCTCGTGGAGAGTTGTCAGCTTTGCATACCTTCGAGTGCTTTTCCCATCTCCAAAGGAGACACTGCCCCACTTTCTGAGACTTGGCATGTGGTTGGCATTACTGCGAGGCTTTTGAGCTTGCAGTTCACACAGCCCACTTGTCTTTGACAGTATGATATGTTCCTCTTTTAACTCCGCAGTACACAGCAGTGAGGTCTCTCTTAAAGGCAACCTAACTGAATCTGTGCTTTCTGAAGTGTGGTTTGTTATCCATGTTGGCTACTGCCAAAATATGATATGACTTACTTTTTGCATTTGCATGTAGTTGAAAAATTGGTGTGGCCTTATCAAGATTAAAAGGAGGGAATGTATGAATCCCTGGACCTTTGAATTCACAGAAAGTTTTTGGAATGTACTTAAGGCTTAAAATATGGAGTTAATCAAATGGGAAGACCTATATATTTCAGAAGCAAAATTATCTCTTATTTTGTCCCTTCAAGATAAGTGAAGGGATTAGATTTCCGGTCCATCACCTTCTGAAAGAACAAGAGTTATTTGTTATACTTATTATTAAAATGTTATATTACCATTCAAAGAAAACTATACCAGTTTGACTTAATGTGCTTCATAATTTTTCAGTTCTGTCCTTGTCTGACTGCAGTACTTAATATTCCATATCATCACCATAAAGTGATATTTACAAGTAGCCAGAGGGCCCAGGTGCTGTGCACTTTGCCAAGAGTGGCCACGGTCCTCTCTGACTACTACATAAAACCAAGAACATTGGCACAGCAAGAGCTATAACAGGCATATGCATATACATGAAACACTGAGAAGAAAATGTTACACAGACCTCCAACTTTCTCTGTTTCCTGGACTTCTATTGTCAATCAAATAATCAAAAATCACCCATCGCATACATCCCCTTTGCCTGAGCCCAGTGAAAACATTGCATGTGACTGAATAAAACCCTAGGCCTATCATTTAGAATAGTCTGTCTAATGAAAAGAACTGTGTATTTGGGATTGAAGCATTTCAGGGTTTTGATATTTTGACCTGATGATTCTACATGTATTCTTCACATTTTCAGTGTTTCATGATGAATGAGTACTTTTTAAGGATCTCCATACCACCTTGAAATTTGCCACCAAATTGATTGTTGCTTATTATCCTGATGGTTAGTAAGAAGAATATAAGACACTTTGTTTCTAAAAAGACTCATTATGCTTTTCACCTTATACTTTATTCGATTTTACAAATTACAAAATTAACAAGGACTTATGAGAACATCAAATGGTATAAAAAAGCTTTTAAATAAATGATTCGACTTTGAAGCCGTCTCTCTAAGAAGCAGTATGGCCAGAATGGCAAGCAAACCCCTCACTGCCTGCTTCCCCCAGTGCAACAGTCCCTTCTGTCCCTTCTCTTCTTTGTCCGCTCTTACCCTGTGGAAGTACTGACTATCTTGCTGTGCCCTTAAAGAACCTTGGTGTTTCACACCTCTGCATTTTTGTTCTCTCTTGAGCGCTCTAAGCAGAATTAATCACCCCTTCTCTGAGTCCTCTTTGACCTTTTCCACCCTTCTGTCATAGCCCATTATTGGTTAATATATCTGTGTTTCTGGCTAAAATGTAAACCATATGAGGATAGGCAATGTGTTTTATTTATAGTTCTCAATGAATATGTTCATAATGAATTAATTTATGCTGTCAAGATATTCCTGGTGAACTTAAGGTTCTTGCATCTTTGCAGAAAGAATTCAGAGACAAGATAGGGAGGTTAAGAAAGTAAAGTGAGAATTTATTTAAGCAAGAATATGCTCTCAGAGGCAGAGCGGGCAGACAGGCGAGTAACTGCTGCTCTGGGTTTCTTTGGCAAGCCTGTTATGAGGGGCACACAAATGAAGGGGCAGAGTATTCACTGGGGAAGGAGAAGTTTGGGGATCATTTTCCCTGATTTTCCCAACTCCATCCTCCAGAGGGGAGGAGGAATTTTTGTTCTTATTGAGCTCAGATCACAAGTGTCATGGTGTCAGTGCATAATGGGTACTTCTTATCTGCAAGGCTAATTTTATTATAATGAGAGCATAATGAGCAATAGGTTACATTCTGATGCAGGAGATTCTCATCTTTCCCCACCTTTCTTTGTCTGCCTCTCACTTATCACCCAAAATGTGTGGTTTCCGGTCAGTCTGGAGGTTCCTGCTTTTCTTTGCCCATGGACGCTGCTGTTTATAGGTTGCATGATTTCCTGCCACCTGGCCCCTGTCCCCATTGCTCTGCTCATACCTAGTTACATGCCTGCCTTAACAATAACTGGTATGAATCAGCTAATAGAACCATGCTTTGTAGAGAAAATGGCTTCTCTAGCATTTTGGTGCCATTCCATGCGCATACACAGTGGAAAGGGGTAAAATGTTAGACAGGTGGACCTGAACCTGGGTCTTGGCTCTGCCTCTTAGTATCTGTGTGAACTCAGGACTGAGATACTTAATCCCTAGATTTACTTTAAGAATTAAAAGATGAAATGTGTTGTGTACTGGACACAGAAGCGGCACTCAATAAACTGTTATAAATCACTATTATTACTATTTGTAATGAAATTCTTTTTTTTTTGTTTTGTTTTTTGTTTTTGTTTTTGTTTTTCGCGGTACACGGGCCTCTCACTGTTGCTCCCTCTCCCGTTGCGGAGCACAGGCTCCGGACGCGCAGGCTCAGCGGCCATGGCTCACGGGCCCAGCCGCTCCACAGCATGTGGGATCTTCCCGGACCGGGGCACGAACCCATGTCCCTTGCATCGGCAGGCGGACTCTCAACCACTGCGCCACCAGGGAAGCCCATGAAATTCTTTTGAAAGATTTATATGTGCATTTATAGTCAGTTGAAAAGATCAGTGATTCATTTCAACTCCTCAGTTTCTCCTCGTTTTTGTCCCTCTAACTTCTTAATAGATGTATTGAATTACATTATAATAGTCATTAGCTTCCTGTTCCTATAATTTATTGTTTTTCTATTTTTTTTTTTATTATTTTGGAGGGGGATGACAGCACAACACAGAAAACTGCATACACCAAGCCAGCCATTTTTCAAATTTGTAATGACAAAAAGGCTTCTTGTCAGACCTAAATGTGTTAAAATGACACCCAGCCATGTTGCTTATTAGAACTAATGAGATACTTGCCAACCTTTTTATTTTAGATCAATCATCTCCCAGCCTGACAAACAAAACAATTAGAAAAATATATTTCATTGTTTGGCCTCTAACTTTCATAACGACAGACTAATTGTAGACCATGTTGTTGGAAAAACTTTGGTTGTCAACTAAAGGAAACAAAACAAGGCGTGACAGCATCCAAAAAGTCTTTTATATACAAAATGGTAAACATTACCAATAGCCAAAATAAGAACACAAGAGCAAATAAATCCATCAATTAAAATAGATGGTAATAGGCACTGATTTCCTAGTAAAATTATGTCAGCATGGGTTTCTATGTGGAACTACTCAAAAGGGAGGCACAATTATTTCACAGTTATTTCTTCCTCATAACATAAGTAAGAAACAAGGAGAAAGAGAGACAGTGATGGTGAAAGGGAAAGAGATGGAAACTACATTGACTGTGGTAGTTCCCAACTCCTACTCTCCATCAGGAGGCCGTGCGAAGGAAGCACTGTATCTTTCTATAGGACCAAATACTGTAGTGCTGTAGTGCTTGGATGCTTGTATAAAATCATGGGAAGAATAAATTAACACCCATAAGTTTCCATAAGAAAGACAGAGAGGCTTACATTAATGGTAAATGAGAGTAAAAGCACCAAGTGACAGCACCAAACTTAAAATCATATGAAAAGTGGGATGATCAGATGAATGGCAGCTATTTAGAGCATCTGGTTTTCATTGCCCATACCTACACCATCTCATCAGCAGATGTCCCACAGTCTTGAGAAGTTATAGGTGAAAAGGGGGTAAAAAACATAGTATAGTGTATTACAAGCACATGTTTACTTAGTATATAAAGATCCTGAACCTCTGTAGATTCATTTTTTTCATGAATTTCCAAAAGTTCTGATTAATGGGGAGAAACTATGTACCTGTTTCTATTTGCTTGGTTTAGTTTCCTTTTTTGTTAAGTCGTCAAATTTCCGTATGAATATTATTTTTATATACTCATCTCTCCTGAGAGGCAGCCTACAGAGATGTTATGACTTTGTTGGCATACTTTGGAAATTCAGGAGCAAGTGGTATTTACAGTTAATTTATCCATTCACAGCAACAAGGTTGTGCCTCACTTACCTCTTCTGTGAAATATAGGTGGAAGAAAAAATGGGGGGAAGAAAACCAAAAAGGATTAAGTTGATCGTGCATTAATGTAACAATCACCTAAATTTTGATTGTTTAAGTAAAGGATGGATGAAGTATATCTATGGTGAGACTGGCCCCAGGGTCCTGTCTTTTTTTTTTTTTTTTTGAAGTGTAGTTGATTTACAATGTTGTGTTAGTTTCAGGGTCCTCTCTTCATGGGTGCTCTGCCAGTATGTTCTGATAGGATACAGATAGTAATGTGAGTTGGATCTGAAAGAGTTAATTCTCACTCAGGTTTGGTATCTCAGAATCATATCTTAGGTTGGCCATAAACTCTGGTCTCAAAAGCCAGAAATATCTCACAATCTTCTCATATTGTTGAAATTAGAATGTCTTTGTTTTAAAGTTAGCATTTTTTTATGTTAATGGAGAGGATGTTGGTATTGTGATCAACTCTTCAAAGAGAAATTTATACCACTGAGGGATTAGAGACATGCTGGGAAAAATATCCTTTGTCTTGCATACACCAAGGGGTATACTTATTTCTCAGTGTTTTTTTTTTTTTTCCTCGTTTTCTTCAGAAGAAACACTTTGTGTTACTAGGGTTTGCAACCATGTGTTAATGACTGTAAAATAATGAAATTCAGGAATGGCAGCTCTATTTTTTTTCTTTTGTGTGTATGTGCCATCCATTTCTTTGTTATAAAAGATTAGAAAGTGCTGAACAACTAGAAATAAAATAATTGGAAATGAAATCAGGATAAAATGAATAGAAAAAATTCTCATCAGTTGATGAAGGCATGTCATTTGGCATTGGAACTTCTTTCAGTTTTAACATATTGTCTCATTCCTTCAGAATCTAACCTCTAAGACTGAGAAATCCAAAAATAAGAACAAAACGGGCATATCACGCAAAAAAATATGGGTTTAGAAGTGACATCATGCAGACCTCTCTTCTTGTCCATTGTAAATAAGAGTAGAAAATGTAATGTAGAAAAAGATTGCTTCTATATTTTACTAAATATACGAGAGGCTAGAAATATTTGAATTTAGAGTATACAGTATACCTTTAATATTATTCAAACTTATATGAGGATTACCTCCAGAGACTTGTACTGAATCACATGTATCAAACAATTATAATTAGTCCTCAAGATACATCAGAGAAAGAGAAAATTATTTTAAAGAATAAAAGTGGAAATTATTACAATGTATATGAAAATATTCAATCTAAGAGTAACTACATATCTCTAAATATACCTGCATATATGTATGTATAAAGAATATATTGGAGGGAATATGGTAGACCAGATCATTTCCTAAAATATATTATTTGGAGCAATGGTTCTAAACCTTTTTCCGTAGTAAAAAGGACTTGAGTAAGTTTAAATACTGTACTCCCCTCTAAAACATACTCATAGTAAAAGTACATAGAATTCTCTAAAAGCAATTCTTTTTTTAATTTTATTTATTTATTTATTTATTTTTGTCTGTGTTGGGTCTTCGTTTCTGTGCAAGGGCTTTCTCTAGTTGTGGCAAGCGGGGGCCACTCTTCATCGCGGTGTGTGGGCCTCTCACTGTCATGGCCTCTCTTGTTGCAGAGCACAAGCTCCAGACGCGCAGGCTCAGTAGTTGTGGCTCATGGGCCTAGTTGCTCCATGGCATGTGGGATCTTCCCAGACCAGGGCTCGAACCCGTGTCCCCTGCATTGGCAGGCAGATTCTCAACCACTGTGCCACCAGGGAAGCCCAGAGCAATTTTTTTATTGTAGCATCTGTGGTACTTAAAATAATGACCTCCAAAGTTGTCTATGTCTTAATCCCCGGAAACTGTGAATATGTTACCTTTCATGGGAAAGGAGAGTTAAGGTTGTGGACAGAATTAAAGTTATTATCACCTGAATTTAAAATAGAGAGATTACTCTAGGGATTATCTGGGTAAGTTCAGTGTAATCACAAGGACCCATAAAACTGGAAGAGAAAGATAGAAAATGAGGTCAGAAAAACTTCATGTGAGAAAGACGGACCTGGCTTTGAATTTAAAGGAAGAAACCATGAGCCAATGAATAGAAGGAGATTCTAGAATTTGCCCAAAACAAGAAAATGCATTCACTGCTAGTGCTAGAATGCAACCATGCCTACACTTTGATTTTAGCCCCTAAGCCCACTGTTAGACTTCTGACCTACAGAAATGTAAGAAAATAAATTTGTGTTGTTTCAAGCCATAACGTTTCTGGTAACTTGTTTCAGTAGCCACAGGCAACTAAAATACTAGCTATGGCTGTTTGAGTGATTACTATATGCCAGACACCATGCTAAATGCTTAATATCCATTATATTATATTTAATCAATCCAAAAGGCAATAAAATGTTACAATTATCCCTATTTTATGAACAAGGAAATTGGGGAGGAACTAATGTAGGTTGGGCAAACTATGCAAAATAACACAAATAGGAATTATAAGAGCTGAGGCTCAAATTAAAGACTGACTACAGAATTTGTGCTTTAAATTTATTATTATTCAATTCAGTTTTTACCAAACTTGCTTGACCCTAAACCTTTTCATTTCTCTCCCAGTGTAGCTGTTTATTTTGGGAAACCCTAGTACAGTAGAAAGAGAGTACACTTAAGACTAAGAGATCCTAATTCCAGCTTTGCTATTAAATACCCATATAACCTTGACTAAGTAATCTTGGATTTCTTGGCCTCAATTCCTTCAGGTATTGATGTCCCCAGAACAGTGCCTGCTGTCCTGGGGTTTTGAATCCATTATTTAGCTTTATTCATGCCTACAGTTAAAAGTGTTTGCGTCCATCATCTTACTGCATTACTTACAACAATTCCCTGAGGATCAATAAATAGGTATCATTATTCCCGTTTTACACATATAAAAACATTGCAATACAAAATTCTTACAAAACGTTTTATTTTCTATACCAATCTAAGCACTGATAAAAGTAATATATTGCCAGTCATCAATGTATACTTTAATCAAAAACATTAAAGAAATGTAATTGACTAACGTACTTTCTTAGTTTTCTTTTGTAACATGTTTGATATGCTTACATCTGGAGAAGGAGTTCAATAAAAGATTACCAATAGAATGATATTTCTTTTACTACGATGATGCTAAACTTGGATTTTTTTTTTTTAAAGCACTACAGGAAATTCTGGCTAAAAGTCAAGGCTCAAAATAGCCTTAGATATGGTCACTTAACCTCCTCTAGAAGCATATGATTTTGCCAGATAAATTGAACGTAGCTTTGAATGTAATTGTATTTATTGACTAGAATAGTAGGCAGAGCTGTAAAACAGAAATAGAATGGATTTCCAAGTCAAATTACCTGGACTTCAATTTCCATTCTACCGTGATTAGCATTGTAACCTTTAGTAGACAATTTCAAGTTATATAATCAATCAGGATCAGTTTAATCATCTGTAAAATGAGTATAATCAGTGTTCTTTGAACGTTCTTGGCACCTAATAGGTATCTAAGCATTTCATCTCATTACCCATATACCTCTAAAACCGGTTTGGACTAAGAGACTTTCCAAAGTTTTCTAGTATTTAAATGTTCATACTTCAATTTTAGCTGTTTGCCTATTTATCCACTGGATTCTAGGTGTCTTAAAAGTTGAGATGATGTCTTATTTCAAGTTTATCATCAGCATCTAGCATGTGGGCTGGCCTCCAATAGGCGCTTGTTAAATATTTGTTGAATACATGAGAATCTTCACTGAATATTACTTGGCTGACTTATAATGTCTGCTTTTGTGTAGTTACTTTTAAAAATCAATGATGAGGAGAGAAACTTTTTTGAAAGATACAAGAAAAAGAAAGGTACAAGATGCACTGTCCTATTCCATCTGTTGATTTTTGTTTTTTTTTTCCTTCTTTTTCTGTAAGCAACTAATCATGAATTGAATCTAACATTTAAGTAAATATATTTTTATAGAGTCTATGCAGAACCACAATGATGACTTTGATTAAACATGCTTAATATTTCTGATGTAATATTTGCTGTCTTTTGTGGTAAATAAATCTTTCAAACACCTCCTCAATATTAATATATCGATTCAGTATTCATAGTATTTGTGAAGCCTAATTTATTTTCCCAATCTTGCCTAGAGAGACTTAATATTTGGAACTAACAAGATAAATCTTATACAGATTTGTATAAAGTGGGACAAAATAAATATTCAAAAGGCTTCTAAAATCACATAAAAACTCCTTTTCACTTAAAACTGACAATTCATTACTCTTACATTGTGGATACTTGAGTGGGATGTCAGTTTCAGTTATAAAATTAACTCACTAGTGCCAGCCACTGTTATCATCTTGTCCTAGCTCAGAACAAAGAAAGCAAGATGGAAGAAATTTCTCTTGAACTTAGAAGTGGTTTGGTAAGATTAACCAAACAATAACAAAGCAATAAGAGTCAACAAACACAAGGAACATGAAAAAGCTATGTTTTATTCCAGGGTATACCTTTGAAGAAATGTATAATTGAATTTTCAGAATCATGCCCATTTACTCCACACTCTTTTATTTCCAGTCCTATTTTGTCTGATTTGTGCAATACTTTACGAAAGAAAAACCACCAGCCATTTCAAATAGACTCCTGCAGATATGCCCTGCTATATGGCAGCATGAAGCAATGCCTTCTCTAAAGTGTACTCTCTGTAAATTGATCAGTGCATCTTTCATCTTTAGGACTGTGCCCAAAGAGCACTGTTGCAAAGACTTAATTGTTTTGAAAGCTTCACAAGCAATCCAAAGGGAATTCTCCAAGTACCTCAGCAGCAAGCGTCCTTAAACTTCAATTAATACTATTGGGAATTCCATGTTTAAAAACCTGAGTGCTTTCAAATGATTTGCCCTTTGTCAACATTGTTAAACTTTACACTGTTTTAAGAACATATGTGTATTTAAGAAATAAGGGAAGATAAGTCAGCTTATTTCCTTAGAGTTAAGAAAAGAAAAGAAATAGAAATAGTTCCAAAATTCTTTAGGGTCTATTTTGGTAACAATGAATAACACATGCATTAGTTTGGAATCAAGAGAAATAATGATTTAGACGCTGCTCTGAGGGATTAATAACTGTGACAATTGATTACACAGATTTAAAAGAATAGATTTTGTACATGGAAGAGGTTTTAGAAATCAACTGTTTCAATTTACAGATAACGGCACTGAGACCCACTGGAGTTGAATGGTTTCGGAACCTCATAGAGATAGTAACGGAGGGAGTCATGTAGACATGTGTTTAAAATCTGTTTCTTTCCTAGTTGGAGGACTTTTCAGAGCCTCCTTTCTTCAGCCTTTTGAGGTGAGTTGTCTACCTTCTGATGTTCAGCCCTTAAGACATTTGAGCATCAGGCTGGGTTCCTGTCAAAGGTGAAGTGTTCATCTCATTACTTCCTTTCACTTTCTGCTTTACTTTTTGTCTGGAGTTCTTTCAACTATAACACATTTGCTAGAATTGGTTCAGTGTTTCAATTAAATATTGTCATAATTCAGGCTTATAATTGTGGTTAAAGTTTTGGAAATGTTTGCATTTAAATTAGGATGAAAGCTATGCTGACAGAGATTCTAAGTCATGTTGTATAGAAGAGACCCAGTGACTGTTTCATAGGAACTTAAACTGGTGTGTTTTTCAGATTCTCTCTCTGATAATTTTCCATCTGTTACAAATCAATTATTTGATGTTTCTAACAATGGTTAATTCAATGTTTTGGCCAATTATATTAACACATTAAGTTGGTGTCAATAAGTGCCATGTAGTTTCTAGACAACTACTATGGAGATGTAATAAAGCAAACAGAGACCAGACCTAGAAATTACTTTTAAATCTTTATGAAAGTGCTCTCTTTTGGCCATTTGCTTAATCTGCACTATATTAGAAATAGTAAATTCTGTTGTAAATATCAATCATCCCTTTCAGTTTAAACTTTTTAAAAATAAAGTAAAGTACAGATAGTTAAAGGACTGACTGTGACAGAGCAAAGACAAAATAATTGATCTGTAATGTTTTTTCCTAGAGCCAAATGGAGTTGACTAGTGGGGCTGATGGCAGTAGCAATTAAAGCAAGAAATTCTTAGAGGTGAAAATAAAGCGAGAGTCTTCCCGATTTCTAACTGACTTCTTGAAGACTCTTTACTAATTTATTCTCAAGACTAGATAAAGAGTTAGGTATAGCTAAGAGATAGGGGTTAGGTTTAGCACTAGAAACACCTGAAATCCAAGTTAACAGGATCCAAAGTATATGCTTCACCTTATACTGTATTTTGTTGTTTAGTTTGTTTTTTCTTTTTATTTTGGCAGAGTGAAAAAGTTAATAGGTCATATATTTCTAGTGAGCCTCCAAAATGTTATTTTATTAAATTGTAAGTGTATTTTGCTATACACTTGAAACTAACACAAAATTGTAAATCAATTATACTTTAATTTTTAAAAGTGTATTTTAATGTTGCTATCCTATGAAGATCATGTGTTAAACCTCTTATCATATGTGGCTTCATTTCTGTGGAAAGCAATTATCAGTGGATCCTGTTTTAAACATATTCTCTTTTTGTTAGCTTTCTTACCCTTTCTTGGTCAGAGTGACTATCCCAAACTATTATTAAATTCAGAAGCTAAATTTTACTTTATTTGCCCCATCCCAAGACTGAAGGACTAATTAGTGACCAATGGGTTTCATACTGTTTAACTATTTATTAACTTTTAATAAATAATCTTCATTATTTTGAGTTTTATTGATTACATTTACATTGATCCAAGGATTAGATTATGGATAAGAGGAAAATTCCAAATACAGAGTGAGTTTCCTTGGTATGGATAATATATAAATGTAAATAAAAGCATTTATCTTAAAATGTATGAAGTGAATTTATATTTAATTCATTCAAAAGTTGTTAATCAAAATATTATGATTTTAAAATAAATGAACTATATCTAAACATAACTTTTTAAAATAAATTTATTTTATTTTATTTATTTATCTTTTGGCTGCATTGGATTTTCGTTGCTATGTGTGGGCTTTCTCTAGTTGCAGCGAGCAGGGGCTACTCTTCGTTGCAGTATGCGTGCTTCTCATTGCGGGGGCTTCTCTTGTGGAGCACAGGCTCTAGGTGCGCGGGCTTCAGTAGTTGTAGCTTGCGGGCTCTACAGCGCCGGCTCAGTAGTTGCGGCGCAGGGGCTTAATTGCTCCGTGGTACGTGGGATCTTCCCGGACCAGGAATCGAACCTGTGTGCCCTGAATTGGCAGGCAGATTCTTAACCACTGTGCCACCAGGGAAGTCCCCAAACATAACTTTTAAAGAAAGGAAGTGTTAACTTTTTTGTGTTTGCATATAAGTAAGCATTAAAAACTGAATTGAAAAACAGAATCAAAGAATAATATAATTGATACTTTGAGTCTTTTCCAAATATCTCAACCAAAATATTTGATCAAATATCCTACTTCTTAAGACAGAGTTACAAAATGAGAAAAAAACAATTTGATTATACAAAAATGCCCTGATTAAAGAAGAAAAACTCTTCACAATCCTTTAAGGGCATTCTAATTATGCAAAGAATTAAGATGGCTGCTTTAGCATTCACTCAAAGGCTGTATTAGAGAGATTGAATTATGATATCTGTATCAGGAACTTTGTATGTAGCAAGGATTCCCATGCAAGCTGCCAACTTGGGTATGATATATAATAGAATCCACACTGCTGACTGTGGGGTCACACAACCTTGTTCTTCTGTATAAATGTTTTTATCAATAGTAAAATTGCCAGATGCCACTGTCATCTGGATTTTGAATTCTTTCGGGACACCAGATTGAGTGGGTAGATACTGAGTGAGTAGAAACTCTAATAATTGTGACCATTCCTTAGTGAGTTTGCTTGAAGAAGCAGGCACTTGTATAAGGATTGGCTTATAAAAACTCTAAATTTGTTCCCAGCCACCTTTATGGAGACAGACATTACTTATTTTCTTAAGAGACTGCTAGTCTTGCCAAGTCCTATATTGGAAGAGACATAGAGATAAATCCTGAAAGACAGTGTTCAAAAGCTTAAGGAACATTGCTACTAAATTAAGTTTATATTACTTTATCATACTTTGTGTCTCTACCATGGCAATTGTATTATCTTTCATTTAAGAATGATAGTGTTGTGTAGTGCCATAAAGCAAATTTGATTATGTTTTTGGAGATCATATCACAAATATCAAACAATTCCGTCCAGTTATGTAGAATTAGAACGTAAAAGTTACTAATCATGCTATTTGATAATGTACAGTACATTTCTTTGTCAGTAATATAAATCAATTTTATTTAGTGGTGTCTATTTGAAATCACGTTATTAATAAACATGCCTAAGCCGCCTCTTTTTCCCTTAGTGTAATGCTGATAAATACAGTTGCTCTCCTTAGCAATGGCATCACAATTGCTTTTGTTCCCTGAGGCACTGCTTCATACTGGATTTCATTTTGGCTAGATAAAAGATAGACTAAAGGATTTTAATATAATACATAACAGAGTGATGACATGGAGTCATCACTATAAGTTCTTGTACCATATAAATAGGGAAACAAAGTAATAAATCAATTGTTATTAAATGAAAGAATAAGACTGATACAAATTATAAGTCCAGAAATCCATTTCTGTACACTAACATAAAGTAAATAAATATTAGCATGCATATATCTGCCTAGTTAATGAAAAGGAAAATAATTATAATAAACATATATATGTTTATATATAAAAATATTTATTATAAACATATTATAGTATCCTTTAAAGAAAGAGAAAAAGCATATAAGGTAAATGTATTTAGATATATACCAAAATCCATAGATGATTATTCTTGTCACATGGTTAAATACATCACCTTAGTCATGGAACTTCCGGGACATCTTTAAATGAAAGATTGAGGTCACAATGGTGCTCTTGACTGATTTAAAACTAATAATATCTGGCATATTAAATATCTTAGCTGAAATGCTACCATCATATAAAAATCTTTTGTCAAGTTTGATTAATATTTTATAGAGTGAAGTGCATAGAAAATAGTCTTGAAAATAAAATTTCTGCTTTCATTTTTCTGGAGAACAGAACAACTTTAAGCTAAATAACATGTATTTCTTATTTTAGTAAACATACTAAAGATATAAGCATACATTTAGAAAATGGTCATATACCGTCACAGTGGCATCAAAAGTCAAAGATGCTTGTGCTGGTGTCCAAAGGCAAATGTGGGCTTGAACAGTAGTAATGTGAAGACTTAACTTAGTTTTCTGATCTTTTAACTGGGTTACTGGAAGCTTACATATTTTGGATCAAGTTTCTTCATTTTTATTTGATTAAAAAAAATCCCTATGCTTAATGGAACTAAATTTCATAGATAGATAAGTCTACAAATGAAAAATTAATAAAAGAGGATTAATCATAGCATTTCAATAATTCATTGGTATATCTTAGCCTTGAATAGTTTTTCCTGTTCCAATACATTGCTAATAAATTATCACAAGTGCACATAAAAATATAATCTACGAATAATGCTCACCTAGAAAAAGTAATAACTTTTTTTACAATTTAATATATATTTGAAAGTGTATTTTAGAATTAGCAATAACATCTTATGCCCATATTGTACTTATGTACCAAAGAAGTTTGTTAAAATAATTTATAAATTATATGTTTTCTAGTAGAATAGTTAGCAATGAATATTTTAAAAATTATTACAATTGTGGTAATGACCTTACAAATACTGGGTTAAAGTGTGAAAAGGAAAAATGTGTTAAGTTCTGACGTGATGGATTTCTCTTTGAGGTAAAATAACAGTTTATAATAAGGTGTTTAGTTTAAATGTGAATTCAAAAACTGGGTGGATCCAAAATGGCACTGCATTTCCAAGTAGAAAAAATTGACAGTATCTGACCAAGCAAATCATCACATAGAGTACAGATGTTAAAGTTACAGTAGCTATAATAGATTTTGGTTTCTTGTAAGAATGAATGATTCTGAATACTTTGTGAATTAAAATGTACTTCAACTATATTTAAGAAGTAATTCTTATGGTAAAAGATGAATAAATGCATGTCTTGGGTTCTTCAGAATATGTTAAATTTAAAATCACACTGATCACATACTGCGCTCATATTTTATCATCTAGAAATAAGTACTGAGACAGTGGGCTCTGGAATGATGATGTCCAGCCTTGCCATTACCATTGGATCCTTAAACTTGTGTGTGCCTCTATGCTTGCCTCTTTCAAATCTAAGGCTGTGAAATAGGTGTAAGAAGACCTTTTCGTCCTTAATTTCCCTGGGCATGCAATTAGCAATATAAATATTTATAATTTTTAAAGAAAAATAAACAC
Organism: Leucopleurus acutus; assembly: GCF_964270905.1. Taxonomy (NCBI): domain Eukaryota; kingdom Metazoa; phylum Chordata; class Mammalia; order Artiodactyla; family Delphinidae; genus Leucopleurus; species Leucopleurus acutus. The sequence continues at coordinate 131,458,065 of NC_139143.1, forward strand.
TATAATTATTCTATTTTCCCATTTTTGTTATGATATAGTTAAAAATCAAATATAAGAAGTTTATATCTCATTTTTAAGAAAAAGGTCTTTGAAAAGACACTCATCAAGTACTACAATGTCTATTGTGGCTAGGAGGCAACTTTAACCCCAGGATCCCATCATGATGGTCGTTTCATCTTCTATAACCAATTGCCCATACTAGAAATCAATGAAATTCATTGTTCATTCAATAATAGTGTTTTCAGCACTTAGTTTGTACCATATATAGTATAGGAGCTAGGGATTCAGCATTATAAAGATAGCCTCAGGAGGCTGCTCTCATGGAGCTTACATTCTAGTGAAATGAGATGCATAATAAATAAAAATAATAATAAGAAGAATAGTGTCAATCTGTCTTAAGTAATTAATAAATAGTACCTGCTATTATCAGCAGGAAGAGGAGAAGGCAGAGGAGGAGGAATGGCGATAGGCTCATAGGGAAATAAATATCAAGGCTATTCCTTATTTTTGGATCATTTTGCTTCCACTTATTGCATGAAATTCAAACTTCATTTTCAAACTTTAATTGTGCATTGATAATATGCTTTGGATAATTCCATATGGCTGCTTCATTGATACCTCAACAGATATACAGATGTGATCATCAGATGATTTTACTGTAGAAAACATGAGCTTTAAGGTCAGATGGAGCTGTGTTAAAATCATTTACTTATATATTATATGAAGATTAAATAGGAAACATTTTAAAACACTTTAACACTACTTAGCTATAATAATGATGATGGTGATGGTGATTATATATTTTCTTTCACTATTCTCTGTTTTATGCCTTAATATACAACTACAGCATACTAATAGATCTTGTTTCTCAGTTTGAATCTTTTCCCTTCAAAGTATCTTTTCCAGAACAAATTAATATTAATTAAATAAAACACCTACATTTTGTGTGTAATAATTCTGTTTATATTGAGAGATGAGTTAAGCACATTTATTTACTTCTATAATTGTGGTTACAGCTTAAATCTTATGTTTCCTCTTAAAAGCTATTAAAACATGCAAACATTCTTTTCCCACATTAATTGGAGCCCTGCCCTTATTTTCCAGTACATACTTGGCTACCCTGCAAGTTAAATAACTCTAGTTATTAAGATTCAAAACATTACATGTATCAGAGAAGGCAATTAAGATAATTTAAATATTATTAAATGAAAATGAACTATTTCTGTTTCAAAAAACTAAATAAATATGCTTAGGGATTTTTACATTGTTAAATTGCCTCAAAAATAATTGGACAATTCAATATAATAAAGTAAATGCAATAAATAATTTTACCTCATAACAATAAGTAATGTGCTTATTTGCATGATTGGGATAAAGGATGCATTGTACAAATACTAAACAGAAACTAATAGGGGAAAACATAGATTATTATACTTCTAAACATCTAGTTCATAAGTTATGACACTTTACTGTGATTAAGCTCTACTGTAGCATCCTGTATAAGAGTTCTTAATCCCCTCCTATTTACTGTGTGAGGAAATTCCCATATATCACATCAAAGAAAGCATAGGATTTCTACAGGATTTCACTCAGTGACATACTGTATAGTTCATTTGGAAGTAGAGAAATGGAAAACTAATTAAGCAGTCAGTGCATCAGCGATGTTTTTTATTGGTTGTATATAGCTCAGATGTTTTCCTTCACTAGCCATGTTTTCTCTGTAGCCCTTTGGAAAGACCTCAAGTACTCCAATGGCTATCCTATTGGGAGGACATAGGGAGAGCTGCAGGGACAGAGAAGAATAAGCACCAGTGACAGTGGGCCATTGAACAATGACACTGACCTTCTGGACACTTGATGAAGAAAATGATAGTTCATGTTTGATGAGGTCTGGATGAGACTAAAAGGCAAATATGGAAAATTTCCTAGAAACTCACTATTAGAAGAAATAAAATGGTGGCTGATCAGAATATAGTAGTTCCTACTATGAATAACATGGCCTTGCATTAAAGACATTCCAACACTAATCAAAAATATTTCTACAAATGAAATTATATATTTAATTAGAATAATACATGTTAATCCCAATCTCCCAGTTCATCACACCACCACCCCCAGCCCCCGCCGCTTTCCCCCCTTAGAAATATTAGTTTTAATTTCAGTAAATGGGGCTATATTCAGATACTATAAAAACTGAAATACAGATGTGTAATTTTTAAACATCTCAATAAGTTGGAACTTTTAGTATATTTGTTCTCTCAATAGTTTCTTCCTCAGTATTTCTTCCTTTACATTGTGACAATACCCCAGCTCAAGGAATCTTGCAGGTTCAAATCCCTATCTTCTTTTCCCCACCTCCTTGCCCTGGTCTGGTATCCAAGAACATCTGCCTACTATTTGTTGATCCCACCTTTAGGCCAGCCCATATAGTCTGCCTTGCTTGCCCCGTATTCCTTTTCACTCTTTCTTGGATCATCCTCCTTACTCTGAAATTCAAAGATCAGTAATGTCCCAACTCTGAACCCACCCCTTTCCAAGTTTTCAGTCTAAGGTCTACATTCTGAACTTTTGTATATATATGTAGGTAATTCAGAAACCAATGACAAATACCTTTGTTCAGGCATCAGTGTAGGAGAAAAATATTTGATTTCTCAGTTTTCTGAAATTGATAGCAAAATGGACTTCTTCCCTGTGGAATTTTACGTTTGCAGACATCTTTTCCATGGTAGGCCTAGACATATATGTAAAAGCTTGCTCTACTTTTTGCCCGAGGAGAATCTAAATTTTAGATCTCAATTATTGCAAGATATGTTTTAAACTTCCAAAAGTTTAGTTATTTATTTATTTTACATCTTTAGTGGAGTATAATTGCTTTACAATGGTGTGTTATTTTCTGCTTTATAACAAAGTGAATCAGTTATACATATACATATGTTCCCATATCTCTTCCCTCTTGCATCTCCCTCCCTCCCACCCTCCCTATCCCACCACTCTAGGTGGTCACAAAGCACCAAGCTGATCTCACTGTGCTATGTGGCTGCTTCCCACTAGCTATCTATTTTACGTTTGGTAGTATATATATGTCCATGCCACTCTCTCATTTTGTCACAGCTTACCCTCCCCCCTCCCCATATCCTCAAGTCCATTCTCTAGTAGGTCTGTGTCTTTATTCCTGTCTTACCCATACGTTCTTCATGACATTTTTTTTCTTAAATTCCATATATATGTGTTAGCATATGGTATTTGTCTCTCTCTTTCTGACTTACTTCATTCTGTATGACAGACTCTAGGTCATTCCACCTCATTACAAATAGCTCAATTTCATTTCTTTTTATGGCTGAGTAATATTCCATTATATATATGTGCCACAGCTTCTTTATCCATTCATCTGGTGATGGACACTTAGGTTGTTTCCATCTCCTGGCTATTGTAATTAGAGCTTCAGTGAACATTTCGGTACATGACTCTTTTTGAATTATGGTTTTCTCAGGGTATATGCCCAGTAGTGGGATTGCTGGGTTATATGGTAGTTCTATTTGTGTTTTTTAAGGAACCTCCATACTGTTCTCCATAGTGGTTGTACCAATTCACATTCCCACCAGCAGTGCAAGAGTGTTCCCTTTTCTCCACACCCTCTAGAGCATTTATTGTTTCTAGATTTTTTGATGATGGCCATTTTGACTGGTGTGAGATGATATCTCATTGTAGTTTTGATTTGCATTTCTCTAATTATTAATGATGTTGAGCATTCTTTCATGTGTTTATTGGCAGTCTGTATATCTTCTTTGGAGAAATGTCTATTTAGGTCTTCTGCCCATTTTTTGGATTCAGTTGTTTGTTTTTTTGTTATTGAGCTGCATGAGCTGCTTGTAAATTTTGGAGATTAATCCTTTGTCAGTTGCTTCATTTGAAAATATTTTCTCCCATTCTGAGGGTTGTCTTTTGGTCTTGTTTATGGTTTCCTTTGCTGTGCAAAAGTTTTTAAGTTTCATTATGTCCCATTTGTTTATTTTTGTTTTATTTCCATTTCTCTAGGAGGTGGGTGAAAAAGGATCTTGCTGTGATTTATGTCATAGAGTGTTCTGCCTATTTTTTCCTCTAAGAGTTTGACATTTTCTGGCCTTACATTTAGGTCTTTAATCCATTTTGAGCGTATTTTTGTGTATGGTGTTAGGGAGTGATCTAATCTCATAGTTTTACATGTACCTGTCCAGTTTTCCCAGCACCACTTATTGAAGAGGCCGTCCTTTCTCCACTGTACATTCCTGCCTCTTTTATCAAAGATAAGGTGACCATATGTGTGTGGGTTTATCTCTGGGCTTTCTATCCTGTTCCATTGATCTATCTTTCTGTTTTTGCACCAGTACCATACTGTCTTGATTACTGTAGCTTTGCAGTATAGTCTGAAATCAGGGATCCTGATTCCTCCAGCTCCGTTTTACATTCTCAAGATTGCTTTGGCTATTCGGGGTATTTTGTGTTTCCATACAAATTGTGAAAATTTTTGTTCTAGTTCTGTGAAAACTGCCATTGGTAGTTTGATAGGGATTGCATTGAATCTGTAGACTGCTTTGGGTAGTAGAATCATTTTAACAATGTTGATTCTTCCAATCCAAGAACATGGTATCTCTCTCCATCTATTTGTATCATCTTTAATTTCTTTCATCAGTTCTCATAATTTTCTGCATACAGGTCTTTTGTCTCCTTAGGTAGGTTTATTCCTAGATATTTTATTCTTTTTGTTGCAGTGCTAAATGGGAGTGTTTTCTTGATTTCACTTTCAGATTTTTCATCATTAGTGTATAGGAATGCCAGAGATTTTTGTGCATTAATTTTGTATCCTGCAACTTTACCAAATTCATTGATTAGTTCTAGTAGTTCTCTGGTAGCATCTTTAAGATTCTCTATGTATAGTGTCATGTCATCTGCAAGCAATGACAGCTTTACTTCTTCTTTTCTGATTTGAATTCCTTTTATTTCCTTTTCTTCTCTGATTGCTATGGCTAAAATATCCAAAACTATGTTGAATAAGAGTGGTGAGAGTGGGCAACCTTTTCTTGTTCCTGATCTTAGTGGAAATGCTTTCAGTTTTTCACCATTGAGGACAATGTTGGCTGTGGGTTTGTCATATGTGGCCTTTATTATGTTGAGGAAAGTTCCCTCTATGCTTACTTTCTGGAGTGTTTTTATCATCAATGGGTGTTGAATTTTGTTGAAAGCTTTCTCTGCATCTATTGAGAGGACCATATGGTTTTTCTCCTTCAATTTGTTAATATGGTGTATCATATTAATTGATTTGCATATATTGAAGAATCCTTGCATTTCTGGAATAAACCCCACTTGATCATGATGTATGATCCTTTTAATGTGCTGTTGGATTCTGTTTGCTAGTATTTTGTTGAGGATTTTTGCATCTATGTTCTTAAGAGTTATTGGCCTGTAGTTTTCTTTCTTTGTGACATCCTTGTCTGGTTTTTGTATCACGGTGATGGTGGCCTTGTAGAATGAGTTTGGGAGTGTTCCTCCCTCTGTTATATTATGGAAGAGTTTGAGAAGGATAGTTGTTAGCTCTTCTCTAAATGTTTGATAGAAATCGCCTGTGAAGCCCTCTGGTCTTAGGCTTGTGTTTGTTGGACGATTTTTAATCACAGTTTCAATTTTAGTGCTTGTGACTGGTCTGTTCATATTTTCTATTTCTTCCTGGTTAAGTCTCAAAAGGTTGTGCCTTTCTAAGAATTTGTCCATTTCTTCTAGGTTGTCCATTTTATTGGCATAGAGTTGCTTGTAGTAATCTCTCATGATCTTTTGTATTTCTGCAGTGTCAGTTGTTACTACTCCTTTTTCATTTCTAATTCTCTTGATTTGAGTCTTCTCTGTCTTTTGCTTGATGAGTCTGCCTAATGGTTTATCAATTTTATTTTTCTTCTCAAAGAACCAGCTTTTAGTTTTATTGATCTTTGCTATCGTTTCCTTCATTTCTTTTTCATTTACCTTTGATATGATCTTTATGATTTCTTTCCTTCTGCTAACTTTAGTTTTTTTTTGTCCTTCCTTCTCTAATTGCTTTAGGTGCAAGGTTAGGCTGTTTATTCGAGATGTTTCCTGTTTCTTAAGGTAGGACTGTATTGCTATAATATTTACTCTTAGAACTGCTTTTGCTGCATCACATAGGTTTTGGGTTGTCATGTCTCTATTGTCATTTGTTTTTAGGTATTTTTTTAATTTCCTCTTTGATTTATTCAGTGATCACTTCATTATTAAGTAGTGTATTGTTCAACCTCCATGTGTTTGTATTTTTTACAGATCTTTTCCTGTAATTGATATCTAGACACATAGCATTGTTGTTAGAAAAGATACTTGATACAATTTCAATTTTCTTTAATTTACCAAGGCTTGATTTGTGACCCAAGATATGATCTATTCTGCAGAATGTTCCATGAGCACTTGAGAAAAATGTGTATTCTGTTGTTTTTGGATGGAGTGTCCTATAAATATCAATTAAGTCCATCTTGTTTAATGTATCATTTAAAGCTTGTGTCCCCTTATTTATTTTCATTTTGGATGATCTGTCCATTGGTGAAAGTGGGGTGTTAAATTCACTACTCTGAATGTGTTACTGTCAATTTCCCCTTTTATGGCTGTTAGTATTTGCCTTATGTATTGAGGTGCTCCTATGTTGGGTGCATAAATATTTACAATTGTTATTTCTTCTTGGATCGATCCCTTGATCATTATGTAGTGTCCTTCTTTGTCTCTTCTAATAGCCTTATTTTAAAGTCTGTTTTGTCTGATATAAGAATTGCTACTCCAGCTTTCTTTTGGTTTCCATTTGCATGGAATATCTTTTTCCATCCTCTCACTTTCAGTCAGTATGTGTCTCTAGGTCTGAAGTGGGTCTCTGGTAGACAGCAAATATATGGGTCTTGTTTTTCTATCCATCCAGCCAGTCTGTGGCTTTTGGTGGGAGCATTTAATCCATTTACATTTAGGGTAATTATCGATTTGTATGTTCCTATTCCCATTTTCTTAATTGTTTTGGGTTTGTTATTGTAGGTCTTTTCCTTCTCTTGTGTTTCTTGCCTGGAGAAGTTCCTTTAGCATTTGTTGTAAAGCTGGTTTGGTGGTGCTGTACTCTTTCACCTTTTGCTTGTCTGTAAAGGTTTTAATTTCTCCATCAAATCTGAATGAGTTCCTTGCTGTGTAGAGTAATCTTAATTGTAGGTTTTTCTCCTTCATCACTTTCAATATGTCCTGCCAGTTCCTTCTGGGTTGCAGAGTTTCTGCTGAAAGATCAGCTGTTAACCTTATGGGGATTCCCTTGTGTGTTATTTGCTGTTTTTCCCTTCCTGCTTTTAATATGTTTTCTTTGTATTTAATTTTTGACAGTTTGATTATTATGTGTCTTGACATGTTCCTCCTTGGGTTTATCCTGTATTGGACTCTCTGTGCTTTCTGGACTTGATTAACTATTTCCTCTCCCATATTAGGGAAGTTTTCAACTATAATCTCTTCAAATATTTTCTCAGTCCCTTTCTTTTTCTCTTCTTCTTCTGGAACCCCTATAATTCGAATGTTGGTGTGTTTAATGTTGTTCCAGAGGTCTCTGAGACTGTCCTCAGTTCTTTTCATTCATTTTTCTTTATTCTGCTCTGAAGTAGTTATTTCCACTATTTTATCTTCCAGGTCACTTATCCGTTCTTCTGCCTCAGTTACTCTGCTATTGATTCCTTCTAGGGTATTTTTAATTTCATGTATTGTGTTCTTCATCATTGCTTGTTTCATCTTTAGTTCTTCTAGGTCCTTGTTAAATGTTGCTTGCATTTTCTGTATTCTATTTCCAAGATTTTGGATCCTCTTTACTATCATTATTCTGAATTCTTTTTCAGGTAGACCGCCTATTTCCTCTTCATTTGTTAGGTCTGCTGGGTTTTTATCTTGCTCCTTCATCTGCTGTGTTTTTTTCTGTCTTCTCATTTTGCTTATCTTACTGCGTTTGGGGTCTCCTTTTTGCAGGCTGCAGGTTCGTAGTTCCCGTTGTTTTTGGTGTCTGTCCCCAGTGGTTAAAGTTGGTTCAGTGGGTTGTGTCGGCTTCCTGGTGGAGGGGACTAGTGCCTGTGTTCTGGTGGGTGAGGCTGGATCTTGTCTTTCTGGTGGCAGGTCCACGTCTGGTGGTGTGTTTTGGGGTGTCTTTGGACTTATTATGATTTTAGGCAGCCACTCTGCTAATGGGTGGGGTTGTGTTCCTGTCTTGCTAGTTGTTTGGCATAGGGTGTCCAGCACTGTAGCTTCCTGGTCATTGAGTGAAGCTGGTGTTGATGTTGAGATGGAGATCTCCGGGAGCTTTCTGCTGTTTGATATTACGTGGAGCTTGGAGGTCTCTTGTGGACCAGTGTCCTGAAGTTGGCTCTCCCACCTCAGAGGCACAGCACTGACTCCTGGCTGCAGCACCAAGAGCCTTTCATTCACACAGCTCAGAATAAAAGGGAGAAAAACTAGAAAGAAAGAAAGAGGATAAAAGAAAATAAAATAAAGTAGGTAAATTAAAGTAACGTTATTAAAATTAAAAAAAATAATTATTAAGGAAAAAAATTTTTTAAGTGAAAAAAACAAAAAAAAGGACAGATAGAGCCCTAGAACAAATGGTGAAAGCAAAGCTATACAGACAAAATCTCACACAGAAGCATACATATACACACTCACAAAAAGAGTAAAAGGGGAAAAAAATCATAAATCTTGCTCTCAAAGTCAACCTCCTCAATTTCGAATGATTTGTTGTCTATTCAGGTATTCCACAGATGCAGGGTACATCAAGTTGATCGTGGAGCTTCAATCCGCTGCTACTGAGGCTGCTGGGAGAGATTTCCCTTTCTCTTCTTTGTTTGCACAGCTCCCGGGGCTCAGCTTTGGATTTGGCCCCGCCTCTGCGTATAGGTCACAGGAGTGCGTCTGTTCTTCGCTCAGACAGGACGGGGTTAAAGGAGCCGCTGATTCGGGGGCTCTGGCTCACTCAGGCCGGGGAGAGGGAGGGACACAGAGTGCGGGGCAGGCCTGCGGCGGCAGAGGCCGGCATGACGTTGCACCAGCCTGGGGCGCGCCGTGCGTTCTCCCGGGGAAGTTGTCCCTGGATCCCGGGATCCTGGCAGTGACGGGCTGCACAGGCTTCCTGGAAGGGAGGTGTGGAGAGTGACCTGTGCTCCCACACAGGCTTCTTGTTGGCTGCAGCAGCAGTCTTAGCATCTCATGCCCATCTCTGTGGTCCGCGCTGATAGCCGCGGCTCGTACCTGTCTCTGGAGCTCCTTTAAGCAGCGCTCTTAATCCCCTCTCCTCGCGCACCAAGAAACAAAGAGGGAAGAAAAAGTCTCTTGCCTGTTCGGCAGGTCCAGACTTTTCCCCGGACTCCCGGCTAGCCGTGGTGCGCTAACCCCTTCAGGCTGTGTTCACACCGCCAGTCCTCTCCCTGTGCTCCCACCGAAGCCAGAGCCTCAGCTCCCAACCCCGCCCGTCCTGGCGGGTGAGCAGACAAGCCTCTCGAGCTGGTGAGTGCTGGTCGGCACCAATCCTCTGTGCGGGAATCTCTCCGCTTTTCCCTCTGCACCCCTGTTGCTGTGCTCTACTCCACGGCCCCGAAGCTCCCCCCTCCGCCACCCGCAGTCTCCGCCCGCGAAGGGGCTTCAAGTGTGTGGAAACCTTTCCTCCTTCATAGCTCCCTCCCACTGGTGCAGGTTCCGTCCCTATTCTTTTGTCTCTGTTTATTCTTTTTTCTTTTGCCCTACCCAGGCACGTGGGGAGTTTCTTGCCTTTTGGGAGGTCTGAGGTCTTCTGCCAGCGTTATGTAAGTGTTCTGTAGGAGTTGTTCCACGTGTAGATGTATTTCTGATGTATCTGTGGGTAGGAAGGTGATCTCCGCGTCCTAGTCTTCTGCCATCTTCCCAATCCCCTCCAAAAGTTTATTTAAATTTTAAATGGAAAAAAATACACATAAACTGCATGGGAGTTTTCTCATTTTAAAAAAAACGTATTATTTTGATGTCTGTAAACATTTTATAGGATAAATCCTTTGCAGATAGAGGACATAGAAATATATTAAGGAGAGAAAATAAAAAGTCATAGCTGTACCACTGAGAAAGGCCATATTAGCCTCCCTGACTGATATTATAAACAACAATCAGACAGACTTCAAAATGTCATTGATTGCCTTTAGCCAAATTTGAGAAGAAAAATAAATTAGGTACTATTTACAGACTCATATTCATTACTAGCTAATGAGTCTTCATTATTAGCAGTGACACCCTAGTAACTGTGACATATGAGAACTTAAAATGTATCAGTTCCTTCAAAAAAATACTATGCCTAAGCCAAAACCCTCTATTGACTCTATTGCATAAAAATGATTATCTTAAAATTTCTAAATTAGAAATATTTTTCTTCCTCTGAGTTCATGAATTATGCTATGTCTCATCTTTCTTTAAAATTCAGTTTTAATCAAAACTACTATATGAACAAATAGTTAAACCTATTAGTGTAGATTAAAATTCTTCAAATTTTTTTAGGGATCTAGTACCAAAGAGTTTGATCAAATTTGGGGTAAAAAGCATTTTAAACCCTGAAGTTTTTATATACTTTTTATATTTGTATCGTAGAATTACTTTGTTTTTATACCACTAGCAAGTTTTCACACTAGGCAATAAATCTACTCTCTCTATATTTTTTCACTATGTATTTTAAGGGCAGCGGTCCCCCGCCTTTTTAGCACCAGGGACCGGTTTCGTGGAAGACAGTTTCTCCACGCATGGGGTCGGGGTGGGGGTAAGGTTCAGGCGGTAATGCGAGCAAATGCGGAGTGGCGGAAAGCGGCAGATGAAGCTTCCCTCGCTTCACCGGTGCCACCTCCTGCTGTGTGGCCCACTTCCTAACAGGCCGTGGACCGGTTGTGGTCTGTGGCCCCAGGGTTGGGGACCTCTGTTTTAAAGTATGAGTTAATACCTTTAAGATTGTAGGATTCATATGTGTTTCTCTTCCTTTTGTATAAATATCAAATATAAAGTTACAGGCCTCATTTGTTACCAGCTCTAAAAAACACCTCTCAAACTAGGGTTATAAATATAGAAGAGCTGAGATACTTTAGACTAGTATTTTAGACTTCGCCATTTGCAGGTGAAAAAGGTTATGACAAAGCAGTTGAGGGATTTATCAAGGGATGAGTAACTAACTACCTGCACAGCTGGGATCTGAGAGCTATTCTTGTGATTTTAAATCCAATGTAGAACATTGCCTTCTTGTCGTGGCTTATTTGACCTTTGTGTTATATTGAGTTTAATCCTTACTAGGTATTCATGTTAAGGAGGCAGGTGGGTGGGGGGAAATCTGATGTTCTTCTATTTACAAATGTTTGCAAAGTGGAAAACAAGGGCAGTAATACTTTGAGTTATAAAACATAGAAAGAGATTTCTATACTTGAAATCTAAACAGAGATTTACTCAGTAATTATTTTATCAACTATGAGGTTAAAAAAGAGGATCAGTCCAGTAGGGGATCAGTGCAGATGATACCTGTAAAATCGCATCAGAATCAATGCTTAAGGACACAGCTTTTGGAGTCATGGCATTAAAAGTCAACTAAGTTTGAATTCCAGCTTACTAAATTCTTAACTTCGACTAGTTACTCAATCTTTATATGCCTCAATTTTTTCATTTCTTAAATGGAGATAATAATCTAAGTTGAGAGTACAGAAATAAACCCTTATACTTATGGTCAATTGATTTTTGATAAGGATGACAATACAATTCAATAGGGAAACAGTAGCCTTTCCAACAAATGGTACTGGAGCAACCAGATATCCACATGTAAAAGAATGAAGTGGGATGCCTACCACAGATTATATAGCAAAAAAGGATTAAAAACATGAAGGTAAGAGCTGCAACTATAAAACTCCAACAAGGAAACATAGTAGTAAATCTTCAGGACGGTAGGTTAGGTAATGGTTTCTAAGGTGTGGCACCAAGGGCACAAGCATCAAAGGAAAAAAATAGATAAATTAGACTTAATCAAAATTAAAAAAATGTTTACACTTCAAAGGATCCCATCAATAAAGTGAAACAGGGCTTCCCTGGTGGCGCAGTGGTTAAGTCCGCCTGCCGATGCAGGGGACACAGGTTCGTGCCCCGGTCCGGGAAGATCCCACATGCTGCAGAGTGGCTGGGCCCGTGAGCCATGGCCGCTGAGCCTGCACGTCCGGAGCCTGTGCTCCCCAACGGGAGAGGCCACAATAGTGAGAGGCCAGCGTACCGCAAAAAAAAAAAAAAAAAAAGAAACAACCACAGAAAGGGAGAAAATATTTGCAAATCATGTATCAGATAAGTATCCAAAATATATAAAGAAATCTTATAACTCAAAAATGAAATGTAAACCTGATTAGAAAATGGTCAAAGAATTTGAATAGATAGTTCTCCAGAGAAAATATACAAACGGCCAATAAGCACATACAACTTTTTTAGTATCATTAATCAATAAGTAAATGCAAATCAAAACCACAAGATGCCACGTAACACAAACTAAGATGGCTGTAACAAAAATGATGAACAATAACAAATATTGGCAAGAAAGGATGTAGAGCAACTGGAACTCTCATACATTGCTAGTTGGAATGTTAAATGGTGTGTCTGTTGTGAAATATAGGGTGGTGACCATTCCTCAAATACTTAAACAGAGTTACCACATGACCTAGAAATTCTACTCCTAGTTCTTATATCCAATAGAACTAAAAACATAGGTTTACATAAAAATGTGTACATGAATGTTCTTAGCAGCATCATTGATGATAGCCAAAATGTGAAAACAACCCAAAGGTCCATTAATTGATAAAGAGATAAACAAATGTGATACATGAACAGAATGGAACATTGTTTGGCCAAAGCAAGGAAAAATAGACTGATATGCTCCAATATGGTTGAACCTTGAAACATTGTACTAAGTGAAAGAAGCCAGACACCAAAACAACATAATTGAGGATTTCATTTATATAAAATGTTTAGAATATGCAAATCCCTAAAGTTGGAAAATAGATTATTAGTTGCCAGAGTGAGGGGAAATAGGGAGTTAATGCTAAGGGGTAACGTGTTTCTTTTTGTAATTATGAAACTATGGCGATGGTTGCAAAATTCTGTGAATACTCTAAAAAAACCATTCAATTGTACACACAGAAGGTTGACTTTTATGGTATTTAAATTATATCTCAATAAAAATGAAAAATAATCTACTTAAAAGGGTTGTTGTGAGAATAAAATGAGATGATATATGAAAAGGGAAGTATGAAGCACTGAACCTACTAAGTAGTAAGCACTCATTAATGTTGATGACAATAATGGCAAAAACTTGGACCAACTGAGGCACATAAATAGGAAACACATTAGGATCTAAACTAAAACTTAAATATACCATTACCTTAGTCACTCCTATCCAAGGGCTTCCAAAATGTCTATTGAGGACCCAATGATAGTTAATACCAGAATCAGGCCATCTGTATGCCTGGAGAAGACTGTTTATAGATATTCCTTATATGTTTCAGTAAACCGTGTATGGTCTCTTTCCTGGTGTAGGCCCTTCCTTCCTTCCTTCCTTCCTTCCTTCTTTCTTTCTTTTTCTTTCTTTCTTTCTTTCTTTCTTTCTTTCTTTCTTTCTTTCTTTCTTTCTTTCTTTCTTTCTTTCCTTCCTTCCTTCTTTCTTTCTTTCCTTTCTTTCTCTCTCTCTTTCTTTCTTTCATTAAAATTCATTAAAGGACTTCATGTTTTATCAAGGAAAGATATTTGTCCTTAAAAAGTTAGCTAACTTTGGTAATCAGGATCCTTGACCCCTGACAGTGTCAAACAGTGTCCCAATATATACTTAACTTCTTTGGTCTTATGTTCCATTTCTGTAAACTGAGGATAATAATTCATACGACTCACTGTTGTTTTAAGGGGAAGTGATATCATGCATTCAAAGCATTAGTGTAGTGTTTGTTGCATGGTAACTGCTCAATAAATGGAAATATTGTCATTATTAATTGCTATTAATTCTAGAAGAAGTTTTTTTCAAAGGGACCCTATTCCTGTTTGGATGTATGTTCTCTTACTCTTGAACTATTAAGGATGTTTTGTTTTGGAACTAATTGTAGAACTTCTTAATACCGAAAGATCTTGTGTTCTGGACTTTCTGTATTCCAATTTAGTTCCTTTTCTATTCAGAGATAATTCAGAATTAAAAATGATAGAGTAAGTTGGCTAACTTCTACTCTGGGAGAGTGACAAAATGAAGACTATATTATGGAACTACGTGGCTATTCAGACGTGTGCTTGTCATTCTGAAGACATGTAAACATGTGGCCTTTCAAAAGTTTGAGCTCCCCTGGCTTGCTTTGGTACTGTTCATTGCACCAAGATTGCAGCAACATGTGCAATCTTGGTGCAATGGACCATTGGACGTGTGAACGGGACACCCAGCAGGGTGGGATCAGTTAGACTGTAGAAATTCCATATTAGAAGGTTTATTTCCACCTGACTTTCCAAGAGAATATATATTTCTTATTCTTAGGTAACAAAGAGAAGATGTAGAACACAGTATTGGGAAGCAAGAACCAAAGCAGTTAAAAAAAAAGTCATTTAAAAAAATCCTAGTACAAGAGATAGGACTAGATATATGCTTCTATCTCAACTTGGATTTTTAAAAAGATATTAAGTTTTTAGATAACTAAGTCAATATTTTGGACCTCAAATGGAATCTTGCTCTTAGCACTAGTCCATACAAAATAACCAAGTGACAAGAGGAGTAGACACAGCCTCTACTCTCTGCTCCCAACCTCATTTGTTTGCATCTCTCTCTTCCCTATTTCAGAATCCTATTAAGTATAGTGAGTGTACAAATATAAATGTAATAAATACCTCTCAAATAGTTTATTTGATTTATCATCACTGAAGCTGTTTCTCTCTGTTAAGGCAAGTTTGGGAGTGGGTGTGTGGTGTTGAAGGTGTAGTGTGCCTCGTACCACCTCTGGTGTCATTTCAGAAGCTGACTGATGTTAAAGAGTGAGGGTGAGTCTATAAATTACTCACCTGATTAGATGTGAAGAACTTAGAACTAATTTATCTGTCCTACACTCAATTCCTGCTTCCATCCCTCCCTTCCTTCTGTCATTTTTTCCATAAGCCTTGACTAAGTACATACTCTACACAGGCCACTGCAGTATAATCTAAGGCCATTAAGACAGGCAATATATACATAGTAACATTCTCACAGAATACCCCAGGTAATACCATGGAAGAAAAATGCAATATAAACTCTAAGTCTTGTGTTCTTAGATTATTACTGCTAAAGTAAACACTAACATTTTAATTTACTTCTTATTAGGTATAAATAATAATCATAATTCTCAAAGGAGAACATGTTTGCCTGGTTTTAGCGTCAGAAAACTTCCCTGGACTAGTCCAAGCCTTTTTGTTAAAGTTTTCAACCCCTTTTGTTCCTTTGTGTATAATTAGCAATGCCTTTGAAAGCTTGCAAACATTAGAGTTCAGGCTTGTCATTAATGGTTGATAGTCATTTCTCAGAAGTGCATAAGTGAAAAAGCTGTCGTCTTTTGATATAGAAACTTCATTGTAAGATTTAATTAGCATTTTAAGTATAAATCTTTTAAAATAAGTCTTCTACGTGCTTATTAAAAAGCATTCCTAAAAAAAAGCATTCCTATATCTTATAGTATAAAGATATTTCTGTGAAAAACATATTTTACATGTTTTCATGCTGAATGTAAATACCCATATATTTTGTTATGAAAAATATCCAGGTAAAATAAACCTAGATCAAAGTTTAAAGATAAGCATATAATATTTTACCAGATATTTGAATAAATCATAATAATGCTAATGTGTATAATCAAGGAAAAATAATTCCCTACAATATTGAGTAGTTCCCTATTCTCTAGTGTTTCTGTGCATATTAAAAAATCACGTTCAGTGTGATTAATTAATGGCTTGTGAACAATTTTCTAGAAAGTTTGGAGATTTTATTGCATATTTCAACTTTTATGTATAAACTTCATGTGTCTTTTTATTCATCCAGATCCTCTTACTTATAGTTGCATTGCTAATTTTGTGTTTTACTACAGAAGTTTAAAATGCTAATGTGAACATTTTTCCTTATAATAAAAAAATCTTGGGCTTCCCTGGTGGCGCAGTGGTTGAGAGTGTGCCTGCCGATGCAGGGGACACGGGTTTGTGTCCCGGTCCGGGAAGATCCCACATGCCGTGGAGCGGCTGGGCCCGTGAGCCATGGCCACTGAGCCTGCGCGTCCGGAGCCTGTGCTCCACAACGGGAGAGGCCGCAACAATGAGAGGCCCGCGTACCGCAAAACAACAGAAACAAAAACAAAAAAACAACATCTTTAAAAAATCGAAGCAAGTAGAAATCTGCAAAAACATTGCTGTGTGAGTCAGATGTTCTGGGAGGATTGAAAGCTGGCATTCTGCCCACTTATGCAGGGTTTCTTAATTTCTTCTACTATAAAAATAATGTGAGTATTCTCCCTAGCCATAACTACCTCACTGGTTTCAAATGCAGGAAGTGTAATTAGACTTGAAACTGAAAAGGAAGGTACCTTGGAGAGTCCTGGCTCTTATTAGTTTAGAGCTAGGGACAAACAGATGCCACAGACTATTTGAGGGCCGTTTCTTGGATGCTGCTAATTGTTTACTGTGCTCATTATTCTGTGACATCTTAGAATCACCCAGCTGGGGAGATGTGAGACTAAAATTGCCAGTATCTGTGCTAAGACTAAAATTGCCAGTATCTGTGCTAAGACAAACTCACCCTTCCACAGTTTAACTACGTTTTGGCCTAGGCAGAGGGATTCAAAAGCCATTCTGAATTTTGTGAACAACATTAAGGAATCACTTGACACTGGTCTTAGCTTAAAAATGGCACCTTCAGTAAATTATTTCAGATTCTTTCACATTCCTAGCTCAAATACATAGAAAAATGTTTGTAAGAAGAAATAAGATCAAGGACAAGCCCAGCCCTTCCCCATGTGAATTTAAATCAATAACCAGAAAACTGCTTTGATTCATTGGATGTGATTGCTTATTGACATGTCTTCCAGTCTCATTATGAACAATAATTACTTTTTTTTTCAAGTTTGGATATCATTTTTAAAATACTTTTCTAAATGTAACTTTTCCTTGGTGTACTTGTTTCAGGAAAGTGGTAAGTGTGTCATCTAGTTCTCAATTCCTCACTTGCCAAGTACTGGTTTTTTCATGCCATAGATATAGAATAAGAAATTCAGTCCTCTTATTGGGGAAGGAGGCATGAAATTTGAGTTTGAGCTAGATGAATTTTTATACATCTTTCAGTTTTCAATTCTGTGATTTTAATCATTTGATTTGGTTTTGTTGATTCACTTATTAATAATCCAATTATCAAATAGAAAATAAGTGTTTTATAAACTAATTGATCAAATGCACTAATATTTGATCTATTCACATATGCAGTGATCAATTAGGGTATGGATTTAGACCGTGGGTGGGTCCATATGTGTGGGTGTAGGGGTAGTCCAATTATGATGAGTAAAAGATAACTTGCAGAGCAATAGGAATCCTTTGAACAATTTTCATACTCCTGTCACCCAAGAAATGAAGCAAAATATAACTCTTGAAACAAAAGAACCAACAGAGTGAAAAGGAAGGTATTAGCTGCTCATAAGCCAAGATGGAGGAAACAATAGCCAATTAAAGACAGTGTTAGGATAGATATACAGTAAGGAGGTAATGAATGGAATTACTTTCAGTAGCCTTTAAGGGGCCCCATGGAGAAATTGAGCCATTTGATTTCACTGATTTGACTAAAGCATAAAGACAGAATGGTTTTATGGTTAAGGACACTAAAGAGTAACAATATCCAGGAGAGTAAAGAAAATCACTTTAATTAAGCTGTTGTTAACCCTTCTGTTTATTCGTTTCAAAACTTTATCTTATTTAAATATTTGTTGTTCTTTCTAACAATAATAGCAAACAGTCTGTGTTCTGTGTGGTTATCAAGTTGAGTCAATTTTTACTTCAGGGGAAATATCTCCTTTGTTTCACTGAAAATTATATTTTAATGAAATAACCTGTAATTATCACTATGCTAGACAAATGATATCTTCTGGGGAGTTTATCAAATGGTGATTTCTGTTTTGAATTATCTATCTGTGATACAGCTGCTAGTTGAACAAAAATATCAGCCCTTTTATTTTTCTATTCATTTAACAAAAATTCCAAAATTAGCCAATGTGACAGCTTATCAAACTGGAGTAGAAGTTTAATGTTTGTAACAATTAAATAGTAAATCAGGTATTTCAATCTAGACAAAGTTATGGAAATCATTTTATTATTGCATCTAATGTATAACATAAAATCAAGGTGGCAGTTTTATGTTCTGAATGGAATGTAATTGAGGAAAAACATTTTTGTAATGAATAAATCCTACCGTAGTGGTATTGATGATATGAATTAATGTGTGTGATTTACATTTGTTGAAGTAATGCTTTATACATAGAAGAAACTGAGGCCCAGAAAGATGGATGTTCCAAGGCCAAACAGCAACAAAGCTGAAATTATAATTTTTAAGTTCACATATGTTGAATTGAGTTAAACAGGAGTAAATATTGTGGCATTTAACAAATGGTTACAAAGCATCTCTTTAAGTACCTACCATGTGCTAGGTATTTTACATAAATTTTCTCCAATCTTTATAACCTGGTGAAGTAGGTAATATGGCTTTCAGATGAAATAACAGAGCTTCTGAAGACAAAGGAAATATCCATAATCACATAGTAAATGTTAGCAAAAATTATTCCTGTGTCTTCTTTTAGATCTAGATTGAGAAGCACTGAAACTGACTCCTTGGGAAGAGCTCAACATGTTTTGTTTTGTTTTGTTTTTCTGAAGAAGTTATTTTTGGTATGTGGAGTAGATAACCTGTTATCTTGGGGAGAGTGGTGAGAAAACAGGGGTACTAAAAATAGTCCCTTCTAAGCCTTATGAAATTTCACAGTGTCTGTTTAATTTTTAAGGAACTAAAATTTTTACACATTGAGTTTGCAAGAAAAGTCAGCCATGAAAGATTCAGTGTTCTTATGGGAAACATTCTCTTCCCTAAATGAAAAAATAAATTCTCTGTTAACTCTCTTGAAAGGTCTTCTAAATGAGGAAGTCCATTCTTCCCTCAAAGCATGTGGGCAGTTCCCATTAATAATAAAGCCCTTAGGGGAAAAATAATTCCCTAAAATGCTATAAAATGCCCAAATAGGATGAAATCTTCTGCCAAGATTTGTACTGACTCTGAGTTTTGATATAAGCAACTCACTGTGCTTTCCACAGGACTTAGGAAAATTTTATCAGCAGTTACTCAAATAACTGAATTAAATGGAAAAAAGCAAATGTGAAAGTCAACAGATTTAAATTGCACCCTCTAACTACAAAGCAAGGTTTACATCTGTTTATTTAGATGACAGTCCATCTTGGTGCCATGCTTTAGGATCCAAGAGCTTAGGAGAGTGAGATAACAGCGCTCTTGAATTCCACAGGAAGGCAAAATGTTTGGAAGAGGATATTCCCAAGCTGTGCTAATATGAAAGCATCTGTAGGTTACAAATTAATTTTCTTCACTGATTTTCTACCTTTGGAAACATCTGCAGCTGAAATGTATTTCGCTAAAATGTAGATTACAGAGGTCAACTAGTTTATCAGCCATTCTAAGAGGCTGCTTTCTACAGTACACAGATATAGCTGAAATAGCAAGATTAAGTGCAAACCCTCAAAACCACAAGAAAAAGCAGTTGGTTGAAGGGGAAAGACTTTCAAAAAGAATATATTAGTACTAAAATAACTCAGTAGGGAACTTACTTGCTATCTGCCACATTATTTCAATAGAGGAAAGTCACATGATACTCATTATATTCAAGAAATGTTTACAGCAATTTTCTTTCCCACATACATTTTTATAGCAAAAACGTACCCCTTCAAATTTAAGTCAATAATCAAATGAAAATAAATTGAGCAAGCAAATGCACCTGGCAAAATCTTTGTTTAAAATGGTTTATTTGTAGGTTTATACTTAAATATTACATATGTTTTCAAATACACAGGTATAATAACAAATTAGGGAAATGTAAATGTAGAAATCTATGCAAAGGCCTAATTAAGGTGAACCTTACAAAACAATTAGCAATTAAACTTTATTTTAGCATGAGATTTAAGATTCTGTAGGGAACTTGCATGCAAAAGTCTGAATTTTTGGTGATATCATCAGCATATAATTATAGAAGAAACTATCTATAGTTCTTATTATTCTAGTATTCTTATTAAAAGCTAAATTTGCTGTGAAGCAGATAGCTTCCTCTTCTAATTATTCTCCTTCTTATCCATCCTTCTAATCATTCTCCATTTTTCTTTTTCTGATTCCTTTCTGCATCCAACCCTTATCGTCACAAACAAAAGCCTCTCATAAAATATCTACAAATTTGGGGATCCTGTTATCTATATACTTTTTAGAAGAAACATTTTCTTAAATCTTGAAACATGTTACACTGTAAGAAGGATTCTAATTGAAGAGAACTCTTTTGAGAATCCTTTATAGGTAAAAAGTGTAAGTGTGATACAAAGGCAAGATGAATCTATAAAATAAATTTCTTATAAAATTACCACCCATCTTTTGCCATTATGAGTATTTTCTGTTGTTATTATATTTACTGGATGTTGCCTATCATTCTCATGAAACTCCAGAAGTTTAATTTCAGGCTGGAAATCTAACCTAATAATTGCCCCCCACCCACTATTTATTCTTTATTGTGGCAAGAAGATGTGAGGTCTTAAGGAAAATACTAGCAGCCATAAGCATAGAGCCTTTGTCCAAAACTGTTACCCTTTTTTGAGATGATGCATATATGAGTAGGAAAAAGAAAAATATTTATGCATACAGCCAGAATTGAAGGCAGTAGGTTATCTTGGTATAAAGCTGCAAAATAATATTTTACTAGAGGGTAAAGAGTACTTTGAAAATCTTCATTGAAACTATGAGGTTTTTTATCTGTATCAAAGTGCTTGAAGCTCATTTCAAAGGAGTTTAAAAATAAACAAACAAACAAACAAATATTTGCAAAAAAATTCCCCTAGAACCAAAGGTTGTCAAATTTGAACAGAGAACAACAAAAGAAAAAAATCAGCAAAGAATATTTGTTCTGCCAATACTAGCTTGTGTATATTGTTAAAGATTCATTTGGGTAATTGGGAACATTATCGTTTTTATCTCTAGACATATACTTTTAAATGGATTAAAGTGATAATTTTGTTAACCCTACGAAGATGGTATAAAATGTACTTCAAAATGAAGTCATTCTTTTTTGAAATATGAACAAAAGTACATTTTATTAAGAAAGCTATCAATTAAAAGATGAAAGATTATAGGATCTCTGTATATAAAAGTTGTTATTTTTTATTATGAAAACATATCCTCAAAGCTTTCCACCTTGATATCTGGGGGGCGTTTTGAAATATGACCTTAAATATGCCTCTATTATGAAATCCTAAAGTTTAAAGGTATTACATACTTCTAAACTGTAATAACTGGAAAGGAAATTGATTTTATATTATTAGCTACCTTGGTAATCTTGAAATATTTCAAGACAAGACATATTAAAATTAACATATTTGGCTGTTATGAAAAGGTTTATCTTCGTATAGAACTCATATGAAAGCTTCAATTTCTGAAGCAATTTTAGAAATAACTTCATATTGAGATTTACATTAGTCTATTTAATGTTTCTAAATTGGGTCATCTGAAAATAAAAGAGAATTTTAGTCTTCTTACACTTTGTCTTTAAAAAGAGGATTTGCAGTGGAAAAAAATCTGAAGTTTAATTCAGTATTCCATCTGAAGATAGAGGAAAAATATATATATAGCCCAAAGAAATGTTGTGAATGCCATGTTAAAAACTTGACATGTCTAAGATTTTTGTGGAATGCTTTGGAAAAGAACAAGAAAATTATGTTAAGATATTGGGTTGGCCAAAAAATTTGTTCGTGTTTTTCCATAAGATGTTATAGAAAAACCCAAGCCAACTTTTTGGCCAACCCAATATTTGTCATAGAGAAAAAAGAAATTCTTTATAACTTTTGATAAACTAGAACCTTTTTCATGTTTAGGGATCTTAAACTCTTGAGCAAGGGGGTTGGTTGTATAATTATCATGGTGCATTTAATTATCTCTCCACCTATAGTGTCAGCATAAGGGTCATCAGGAAAGTCCCCATTTCTGTAAATGTCTCCTCTGGTTGCTTGGCCTCACTAAAAATAGCTGGGCTTGAGCTGACCTGCCAGTAGGTTTTGTCTTATTGAAGGCACCCTAAGTCTTTAAAAACAATTCTCTTTTCTTAGATACCAAACTCCTTAAAGGCTGTCAACCTATTTCCTTTCAGTCTTCTTTTTATATTAATGAATGGGGGTGGGGAGGGACATCTTTTATCCTCACTTTGGTCCTTAGTCTTTATCCCAGGGCAACTAGAAAAAGAGATAACTCTCACCACTCATCATTCTTTACACATTTTTATAATTTATTTGATGGCTAATAGGATGTGCATATGTTATACTTGTTGCTGTTTTCAAACTTTCAGATTGTGTTGTAAATCTCATACATTGCTATCTGGTGATAGACCCATTTATTTAATTGACTCAGGCATATCTCTTTTTAGAGAAACTCGCTGATAGATATGATATTGATCCTATACTCCTTTTTATTGTCCTCACACTATTGTGGCTAAGACCAAGGTGACATATGGTCAAGCAATAAATATTTTAAATATACACTGACTTCTTAGAGTTATTAATCCTGTGAATTGGTGCTTGGTGCTAACTTCAATTAATTTTATATCTTCTAACATGTCATGCATTTCATGATTATTTCCAGCAATTTCTCATCATTCACAATGATAACTTTGATGAGTTTATTTAATTAAAATGACATGTTTTCATAATGGAAAATACTTTTTTAAAGTAAAATGAGATAATTTGATTTTACTGTTACAAACATTACCATAGAACAAAGGTTTTCACAGAGTAGTCCCTGGACTAGCAGTATCAATATAACTGAGAACTTGTTAAAAATGAAAATTTTCAGGCTTGACCCCAGACTATGAATAAGAAACTCAGGGTGCAGTCCAGCAGTCTGTGATATTAAAAAACTCTCCATGTGATTTCTAATTTATACCAAAGTGTAAGAACCACTGCTGGGAAGGATAATTGAAAGCAGTTTATCCAGAGATGGATAATCTTTGCTAAACAACTTTATGAGGGAAACATATTTAAACTTATATGTCCTAATAGATTTTTTTAAGTTAAAGAATACATTAACTACTGATATTCTTAGAAGTGATTTGAAATCATTTATTGATTTAAAAATTACTCAACGATTTCTTTACCTTCCACCCACCAAATGAAAATATAATAGTGAGGCCAGACTTTTTCGAATGTTTGAAATTATCTGGAGAGTATGATTTTTTTTTTTTTTTTTTTTTTCAGTATGCGGGCCTCTCACTGCTGTGGCCTCTCCCGCTGCGGAGCACAGGCTCAGCGGCCATGGCTCATGGGCCCAGCCGCTCCGCGGCATATGGGATCCTCGCGGATGGGGGCACGAACCCGCGTCCCCTGCATCGGCAGGCGGACTCTCAACCACTGCGCCACCAGGGAAGCCCCTGGAGAGTACGATTTTGAAGTCATTTCTAATTTGAGTTAAGAAGACCAAAAGCAGTAAATTATTGCCCTGAGATCACAACATAAAGTTTAAATGAAATTCAGGCCATGACAGACCATGGTATATTTTCCTAAAAATATAAGACTTATAAAGCCACCTCTGTCAAGGCTCAACAGAACGTTTACATTGGATATGGACCGTCTGCTGTGGCAAAATAATCCCCAAATAATTTTTGATTGTTCTTGTTTTGTAAAAGTAATGTGTATTATTGTAAAAAGTATAAATATTAAACTAAAACCACAGATAATTCTACTCTATTGTCTCTTCTACTTTCTTGGTCATTAACAGTGAATTCCCTGCCCCCAAATAATTTATATGTTGAAGTCCCAATCACAGTATTCAGAATGTGACTGTGTTTGGAGATAGGTCTTTAAAGAGGTGATTAAGCTTAAGTGAAATTTTGAAGGCAGAATCTAATCCCATATTACTGATATCTTTATAAGATAAGGTGATTAGGACAGGCACAAGCACAGGGGAAAGACCATGTGAAGACAGAGATAGAAGACAGGCATCTACAGGCCAAGGAGGGAGCCCTCAGAAAAAACCAAACCTGCTGACAACTTGATCTCTGAATTCTACCCTCCAGAACTGTGAGAAAGTTACTTTCTGTTGTTTTAGCCACCCAGTTTGTGGTTCTTGGTTATGACAACCCTATCAAACTAATACAGTGTCTAGTGATTATTGTAGTTACGCCTTCTTCTAAGGCCATAAATGGCTACTTCTGGTTCCCTGCCAGAGTTTTCTCCAGATGGAGCTGCTGCTATTGCTGTTGCTTACTCTCATGAACTTTCTTTTTTTTTTCCTTTGGCTCTTTCTGTTATGCTGCCATGGCTTTGAAAGTGTTTTGATTCTTTTATCATTCACCACCCTCACACTGTACCCCTTAACCACATAGTCATTGTTGCTAGAGTTTCATATGTTACTTTCATCTTTCATCCTCACCGGGTTGGTGTTTTTGTTTGTTTGTTTGTTGTTTTGTTTTTGTTTTGTTTTTTTGGGTTTTATTGGGGGGGAGGGAGCGGGGGCTGCACCACACGGCTTGCAGATTCATAGTTCCCTGACCGGGGTTTGAACCCAGGCTATGATAGTGAAAGCCCAGAATCCTAACCACTATGCCCTCAGGGAACTCCCTTCATTCTCATTGTTACTGCCATAGTTCATCATCCCCTCTCTGAAGTATTGTAAGAATCTTTCTATAGGGTATACTTTCTCTAGGTCTCTTCTTACTCCAGCCTGGCCCCAGATATGTGGGTAGCATGAGTGTTCTAAAGCAGAGGTCTGATTTATCTCATTAAATCACTCATCCTCCTATTTTAGAGTGTGTTCAGTTTAAAAGCCATGCTTTATTCCCCATTGATTACATGATGAACCCCAAATGCCCTAATATTGGAACCGTGACCTGTAGAAAACAACTTCACTTTCTTTCATTCCCCCACATACTACTTATGCTCAGGCAATCCAAAGAGCTTTCCCTTCCTACCGGAATACACTTCTGACTCCTATTTTCTTCCCAAGTAATTATCAGACACATCTAGGATCCTCAGGTTGCTAGCTATGAGTGAATGAATTGTTATCTCTACAGAGAATAGAAAATAAAACTACACAGAAATCCCCTTCGAGGTCTAGTTCAAACCCCACTTTCTCCTAAGATCTTCCTTAACAATTGTTGCACATGCTCCATCTTCTGAAATAATGTTAACTTTATCATTCATATAACAGTGTATAATGAACTGATTTGTTTCTCATATTGTTAGCTTAGAGTCACAGAATTATCATAGTATAGAACTGTATTAGACTAGAAAGAAAAACTCTATTATATTCAAGAACTGCATATATTTTAGGGCCAGTATGTTTTTTA
The DNA here is from genome assembly GCF_964270905.1 of Leucopleurus acutus. Lineage (NCBI taxonomy): Eukaryota > Metazoa > Chordata > Mammalia > Artiodactyla > Delphinidae > Leucopleurus > Leucopleurus acutus. The sequence continues at coordinate 131,483,738 of NC_139143.1, forward strand.
AAATGCTTATGGATGCCCCCCCACCAAAGAAGCCAGAATTTCTTATAATCTTCATTAGCTTAAAAAATTGAGAACATAGTACCAACTTCAAGGGAGAAGCAGAGTATAGAAGCCAAGTAGAGGAAAGATTAAGGCTAAATAAGGAAATAGCCTATCTGACAGTATAACTTTCTTTACTTGGTAGGCACTACTTCTGGGTCAAGACAAGTTCATGAGGTTGATACAGAATGGTCTAATTTCACTGAATCTTTCCGTCTTTGTGTTGTGGCTTGGAATAAGAGATCTAGGGACAATATATAGAGAAAGTTATTTTCTGGAGGAGGGTAATAGTTAGTGCAGGTATTTGGGTAGGTTCTTCATTATATCTTGGTACTTAGTGTGTCTAGTAGTTAAACTGTGTGCTCTGATATACAGATGTTTCCAAGTCTCTAAGATCTAAACCAGGACTGCAACATGGAACTGTTCAGATTGTTCAACTGTTCAATATGCAACTGCTTATAGATGCCTGGCCAAAAGAGCTAGTTAGGGGCTTCATTCAGCCCACATCTCACCAAACCATAATCTCTAGCATTGGGCTGTACCTTTTCAGTTTTATATGGAACTCCTTACTGATTTGCAGCAGCTCTGTTGAAATCAGTTGGCATAATCAACTGCTACTGCTGCTATTGATAGCATGACCTGGTTAAATTCCAAAGACACAGAATAACCAAGAATCTGCTTTTCAAGAGAGAAGCAGGATTATTCTGCAACTAAGTTATGAGTTTTAGTTTAAGAATTTTTTTTTTTTTTTTATTAATCATAGACCTGCTTTAGCACAATTAAAGCAAATAAACACAATAGAGAGGATGACAATTGGGGCTAGGATTTATTTTTCTCAAAACTCATTATAAAATGGTGTCTACTAGATTGTCCTTGTAAAAGCATATCAATTTATTCATATTTGTTTTTATGATTTAGTAAAAACATATTTTATATGGAAAAGAAAAATTTGCTGTGGACACCAAATGTTTCCCTGGCAATCAGTATCTTCAAGACATTTCCTTGGCGTATTGCTATGATACTGCTTTGCTGCTGAATGAAAACCCACATTTTCTAGTGTTGACCATTTTTTTAATTGAAGACATTTGGACCGCTAGGAAGCTAACACACATAAGAAGCAGACCTGGCAGCTTCAACCCAATTTATTGAAAGCAAATTTGCATCCTTTCAATACTTTTCAGAACAGGCTAATTATAATATTAGGTTGGCATATTAAAAGGCAGGAATTAATAATGGAGAAGACCTACCATAAGGTAGAAGAATCAGACAATGTTGGCTTGTAAGTATGAGGCTGGCCACCAGGAATGCTGTTAAAGAGATGGAGACCCACAAACCTAGCTAGACAGGGAGAGAAAATGAGAAATTGGTGATTGTAGAGCATAAAGTTAATGAGCACCATAACTATTTTACACTCAAACATAAGGATTTTTTTAAATTTTATATTCTACTTTGCACATCATTCCTGAATACAGTATTGAATTTTTCCATTTTCCTCCATTAAATAATGTACTTTCATAGAGTGCTTTGAGATCCTTAGATGAACGGTACTAAGTGCAAATTAACATCATCTAAAAGCTGTCTTAATGACTTCCTAAGCAATATTGGAATGGTTTCCAATTTAGTTCTAAATAGGTGTAAATCATTCACGTGAAGAACCAAGTGAATTAACTGCAGAAGAATAGTTCAGCATGCACCAAATCTATTAGGATACTTGAACACAGCTGCAACTCAGAGGATAAACTAGATTAGAATACTGTTTGCAGAAAATAGCAAATCGAAGCACTCTTTAAGGCAATTAACAAAATCAGAGCATCCTTTGAAGCAAATAAGCATGAAAAATTGCCTTTCTTACTCTGATTTTTCCAATTGCCTAATTTTGCTACTGTCTTGAGTGTCTTGGATTATGTTCAAAGCCCAACACAACAGAGTTTCTGTCATACAGATGAGATTTTGTTTTGATGTGAACTATTCAACCACAACTAAATGCACATTTTTAACCAAAGCAATGATGAATATGAACTATTACAGTAACACCCACTGTAGTTTGACTCACTAGTGGCATTACCCATCCTATTGTATTTGTATTTTTCCATTGGTTGGGCTCAGGGGTATGAGAAGATTGAGGGGGAAACTATAAAAAGTTATTAACAAAACAACAATAAAGTATGGTAATATTTTCACATGTATAGGTAGATTATTTGGAATATACACAGTGTCTTTATGTACATTATCTTAATTGTATATAACTACTCTGAATTAGTAAAGGTAGATGTCATTTTTTCTGAAGGAAAATAAAAGAAAATAATAAACCATATATACTAATTAACTGGTGCAGGGTCATATAGTGAGACAGCTGTACATCAGGGACTTAACCTATTTTTTTTTTTATACCAAAACCTTTCTACTAACCCTTGATACAATAAACTTTCTCCTTTTAAAATTTCTGCAGTTATTTTTTTTCTTCTCAACAGATATTTTACCTCCACACTGCAAAACAAACGTTAAAGGTAATATTTTGCCATGGGCTTTATATATTTAATATATTTATTTCTATTTTTTTCAAATCTGAGACTCAAATTGCTTTAGAAACATAAATGTTATTCTTTAAAAGTAGGTAAATTGACTCTTGCAATAAAACCAACCAAACAAAATCCTCAAAACACCTTACTTGAGCTCTATGTGTTCACCCTAGAAGTTCACAATTTTAAAAGATTAAACATAAGTAATTAAAATAATTCATGCATAATTATATTAGGGGAATATGTAATTAATAGTTAAAGGACATTCAATAGTTTCTTCTTTGAACTGTGGTGAAGGAACAGATATTTATTAGTCTAAAAAAATTGCTAATAATCAGAGAAAAACATCTTAAAATTCAGAAATAGGTTAAAGATTTTTAAAAAAATGGTCTAAATTAAATTCATACTCTATTTACACTATGATTAAAGCTTTATCAGGGGAGGGAATAATTAAGTATAGCTGTCTCATATTTTTAATTCCAGAATTTGATACTGTACCATCTTAAGGATGAGGTAATAATTTTACTATTCATTCTGTTCCACTGTGTGCAATTATGCTGGCCTAGAGCTAGGTTGAAAAGTCACAAACCTATGAGTGTGACAATTATCTGGGTCTGTAAGTGCCTTTTTATTCATTCAAATCTGTGTGCTCAAATTTGAGTTAATATCACACTCATGAGATTTTTTTTAACGATTGTGCTAACCTGAAAGGGTGAGTGTTCAAAACAATGAAGAAGCAACTTGCACCCCAAATGCAATATACTAACAGATTTTGTAAGTGCCTCACCTAAGTAGGGTTTTGAAAATTCACCCTGAAGTCTAGAATATTTTTTTTGTAAGAATCTCAGATTTCATAAAAACACCTGGGGATAAGAGAGCTGTGAAAAGCAAGTCTAACAGAAGCTAAACTCTATTGCAAGATTGCATTAAGTAGAAGAGCTGTACAAAAGTTCTCCTCCGTCTTAGAGCTTCTTCTCCAAATTGTGTCAAGAATAACAAGTACTGAATGAGAGAAAAAGGCAGAGTAGAAGGACGTGCTCTTACTCTCTCTTGCGAGAGCACTGGAATCACAACTAACTGCTGAACAATCATCGACAGGAAGACACTGGAACTCACCAAAAAAGATACCCCACATCCAAAGACAAAGGAGAAGCCACAGTGAGATGGTAGGAGGGGCACAATCACAATAAAATCAAATCCCATAACTGCTGGGTGGGTGACTCACAGACTGGAGAATGCTAATTCCACAGAAGTCCACCCACTGGAGTGTAGGTTCTAAGCCCCACGTCAGACTTCTCAAACTGGGGGTCTGGCAATGGGAGGAGGAATTAATAGAGAATCAGACTTTGAAGGCCAGAGGGATTTGATTGCAGGAATTCAACAGGACTGAGGGAAACAGAGACTCCACTCTTGGAGGGTACACACAGAGTAGTGTGCACACTGTGACCCAGGGGAAGGAGCAGTGACCCCGTAGGAGACTGAACCAGACCTATCTTCTAGTGTTGGAGGGTCTCCTCCAGAGGTGGGGGGTGGCTGTGTCTCACTGTGAGGACAAGGACACTGGCAGCAGAAGTTCTGGGGAGTACTCCTTGGTGTGAGCCTTCCCAAAGTCCAGCATTAACCACACCAAAGAGCCCGGGTAGGCTCCAGTGTTGGGTTGCCTCAGGCCAAACAACAAAGGGCTGGAACCCAGCCCCACCCATCAGCACACAAGCGGATTAAAGTTTTACTGAGCTCTGCCCACCAGAGCAACAGCCAGCCTTACCCACTGCCAGTCCCTCCCATGAGGAAACTTGCACAAACCTCTTACATAGCCTGATCCACCAGAGGGCAGGCAGCAGAAGCAAGAAGAATTACAATCCTGCAGCCTGTGGAACAAAAACCACATTCACAGAAAGATAGACAAGATGAAAAGGCAGAGGGCTATGTACCAGATGAAGGAACAAGATAAAACCCCAGAAAAACAACTAAATGAAGTAGAGATAGGCAACCTTTCAGAAAAGGAATTCAAAATAATGATAATGAAGATGATCCAGGACCTCGGAAAAAGAATGGAGGCAAAGATTGAGAAGATCCAAGAAATGTTTAACAAACACCTAGAAGAATTAAAGAACAAACAAACAGAGATGAACAATACAATAACTGAAATGAAAAATACACTAGAAGGAATCAATAGCAGAATAACTGAGGCAGAAGAATGGATAAGTGACCTGGAAGACAGAAAGGTGGAATTCACTGTTGCGCAACAGAATAAAGAAAAAAGAATGAAAACAAATGAAGACAGCCTGAGGGACCTCAGGGACAGCATTAAATGCAGCAACATTCACATTATATGGGTTCCAGAATGAGAAGAGTGAGAGAAAGGACCTGAGAAAATATTTGAAGAGATTATAGTCTAACACTTCCTAACATGGGAAAGGAAATAGCCATCCAAGTCCAGGAAGCACAGAGAGTCCCATACAGGATAAACCCAAAGAGAAACACACCAAGACACATAGTAATCAAACTGGCAAAAATGAAAGACAAAGAAAAATGATTGAAAGCAGCAAGGGAAAAAAAACAAATAACATACAAGGGAACTCCCATAAGGTTAACAGCTGATTTCTCAGCAGAAACTCTACAAGCCAGAAGGGAGTGGTATGACATATTTAAAGTGATGAAAGGGAAGAACCTACAACCAAGATTATGCTACCCGCAAGGACCTCATTCAGTTCGACAGAGAAATCAAAACCTTTACAGACAAGCAAAAGCCAAGAGAAATCAGCACCACCAAACCAGCTCTACAACAAATGCTAAAGGAACTTCTCTAAGTGGGAAACACAAGAGAAGTAAAGCACCTACAAAAACAAACCCAAAACAATTAAGGAAATCGTAATAGGAACATACATATCAATAATTACCTTACGTGAATGGATTAAATGCTCCAACCAAAAGACACAGGCTCACTGAATGGATACAAAAACAAGACCCATATATATGCTGTCTACAAGAGACCCATTTCAGACCTAGGGACACATACAGACTGAAAGTGAGTGGATGGAAAAAGATATTCCATGCAAACGGAAATCAAAAGAAAACTGGAGTAGCAATACTCATATCAGATAAATTAGACTTTAAAATAAAGAATGAAAAAGAGACAAGGAATTACACTACATAATGATCAAGGGATCAACCCAAGAAGAAGATATAACAATTATAAATATATATACACCCAACATAGGAGCACTTCAATACATAAGGCAACTACTAACAGCTATAAAAGATGAAATCGACAGTAACAAAATAATAGTAGGGGACTTTAACACCTCACTTAAAACAAAGGACAGATCATCCAAACAAAAAATTAATAAGGAAATACAAGCTTTAAAGGACACAACAGACCAGATGGATTTAATTGATATTTAAAGGACATTCCATCCAAAAACAGCAGATTACACTTTATTCTCAAGTGTGCATGGAATATTCTCCAGGATAGATCACATCTTGGGTCACAAATCAAACCTCAGTAAATTTAAGAAAATTGAAATCATATCAAGCATCTTTTCTGACCACAACACTATGAGATTAGAAATCAATTACAGGGGAAAAAAATGTAAAAAACACAAACACATGGAGGCTAAACAATACACTGCTAAATAACCAAGAGATCACTAAAGGAATCAAAGAGGAAATCAAAAAATACCTAGAGACAGATGACAATGAAAACACGATGATCCAAAACCTATATGGGACGCAGCAAAAGCAGTTCTAAGAGGGAAGTTTATAGCAAAACAATCCTACCTCAAAAAACAACAAACATCTCAAATAAACAACCTAACCTTACACCTAAAGGAAATAGAGAAAGAAGAGCAAACAAAACCCAAAGTTAGTAGAAGGAAAGAAATCATAAAGATCAGAGCAGAAATAAATGAAATAGAAACAAAGAAGACAATAGCAAAGATCAATAAAACTAAAAGCTGGTTCTTTGAGAAGATAAACAAAATTGATATACCATTAGCCAGACTCATCAAGAAAAAGAGGGAGAGGACTTAAATAAATAAAATTAGCAATGAAAAAGGAGAAGTTAAAACAGACACCGCGGAAATACAAAGCATCCTAAGAGAATATTACAAGCAACTCTATGCCAATAAAATGGAAAACTTGGAAGAAATGGACAAGTTCTTTGAAAAGTATAACCTTCCAAGACTGAACCAGGAAGAAATAGAAAATGTGAACAGACCAGTCACAAGTAATGAAATTGAAACTGTGACTAAAAATCTTCCAACAAACAAAAGTCCAGGACCAGATGGCTTCACAGGTGGATTTTATCAAACATTTAGAGAAGAGCTAACATCCATCCTTCTCAAACTCTTCCAAAAATTTACAGGGGAAGGAATACTCCCAAACTCATTCTGAGGCCACCATCAACCTGATACCAAAACCAGACAAAGATACTACAAAAAAAGAAAAATACAGACCAATTTCACTGATGAATATAGATGCAAAAATCCTCAACAAATACTAGCAAACAGAATCCAACAACACATTAAAAGGATCATACACCATGATCAAGTGGGATTTATCCCAGGGATGCAAGGATTTTTCAATGTATGCAAATCAATCTATATGATACACCATATTGACAAATTGAAGAAGAAAAACCATATGATCATCTCAATAGATGCAGAAAAAGCTTTTGAAAAAATTCAACACCAATTTATGATAAAAAAACTCTCCAGAAAGTGGGCATAGAGGGAACCTACCTCAACATAATATAGGCCATATACGACAAATCCACAGCAAACATCATTCTCAATGGTGAAAAACTCAAAGCATTTCCTCTAAGATCAGGAATGAGACAAGGGTGTCCACTCTCACCACTATTAGTTAACATAGTTTTGTAAGTCCTAACCATGGCAATCAGAGAAGAAAAAGAAATAAAAGGAATACAAATTGGAAAAGAAGAAGTAAAACTGTCCCTCTTTGCAGATGACATGATACTATACACAGAGGATCCTAAAGATGCCACCAGAAAAATACTAGAGCTAATCAATGAATTTGGTAAAGTTGCAGGATACAAAATTAATAAACAGAAATATCTTGCATTCCTATACACTAATGATGAAAAATCTGAAAGAGAAATTAAGAAAACACTCCCATTTACCATTGCAACAAAAAGAATAAAATACCTAGGAATAAACCTACCTAAGGAGACAAAAGACATGTATGCATAAAACTATAAGACACTGCTGAAAGAAATTAAAGATGATACCAACAGGTGGAGAGATATACCATGTTCTTGGATTGGAAGAATCAATATTGTGAAAATGCCTATACCACCCAAAGCAATCTACAGATTCAATGCTATCCCTATCTAATTACCAATGGCATTTTTTACTGAACTGGAATAAAAATCTTAAAATCTGTATGGAGACACAAAAGACCCTGAATAGCCAAAGCAGTCTTGGGGGAATAAAACGGAGCTGGAGGAATCAGACTCCCTGATTTCAGACTATACTACAAAGCTACAGTAATCAAGACAATATGGTACTGGCACAAAAACAGAAGTATATATCAATGAAACAGGATAGAAAGCTCAGAGATAAACCCACACACCTATGGTCAACTAATCTCTTACAAAGGAGGCAAGGATATACAATGGAGAAAAGACAGTCTTTTCAATAAGTGGTGCTGGGAAAACTGGACAGCTACATGTAAAAGAATGAAATTAGAACACTCCCTAACACCATACACAAAAATAAACTCAAAATGGATTATAGGCCTAAATGGACACTATAGGACACTATAAACTGGACACTATAAACTCTTAGAGGAAAATATAGGAAGAACACTTTTTGACATAAATCACAGCAAGATCTTTTTTGATCCACCTCCTAGAGTAATGGAAATAAAAACAAAAATAAACAAATGGGACCTAATGAAACTTAAAAGCTTTTGCAAAGCAAACTACAAACAATACGAAAAGACAACCCTCTGAATGGGAGAAAATATTTGCAAATGAATCAATGGACAAAGGATTAATCTCCAAAATATATAAACAGCTCATGCAGCTCAATATTAAAACAAACAAACAACCCAATCAATAAATGGGCAGAAGACTTAAATAGACATTTCTCCAAAGAAGACATACAGATGGCCAAGGAGCACATGAAAAGCTGCTCAACATCACTAATTATTAGAGAAATGCAAATCAAAACTACAATGAGGTATCACCTCACACCAGTTAGAATGGGCATCATCAGAAAATCTACAAACAACAAATGCTGGAGAGGGTATGGAGAAAAGGGAATCCTCTTGCACTATTGGTGGGAATGTAAATTGATACAGCCACTATGGAGAACAGTATGGAGGTTCCTTAAAAACTAAAAATAGAATTGTCATATGACCCAGCAATCTTGCTCCTGGGCATATACCCAGAGAAAACCATAATTCAAAAAGACACATGCACCCCAATGTTCACTGCAGCACTATTTACAATAGCCAGAACATGGAAGCAAACTAAATGCCCATCAACAGATGAATGGATAAAGAAGTTGTGGTACCTATATACAATGGAATATTACTTAGCCATTAAAAGGAACAAAATTGAGTCATTTGTAGAGACATGGATGGATCTTGAGACTGTCATACAGAGTGAAGTAAGTCAGAAAGAGAAAAACAAATATCGTATATTAATGCATATATGTAGAACCTAGAAAAATGGTATAGATGAACCAGTTTGCAGGGCAGAAATTGAGGCACAGATGTATAGAACAAATGTATGGACACCAAGGGGGGAAAGTGATGGGGGTGGTGGGGATGGTGGGATCATCTGGGAGATTGAGATTGACATATATACACTAATATGTATAAAATGGATAACTAATAAGAACCTGGTGTATAAAAAAATAAATAAAATTAAATTTAAAAAACAAATTATAAAAAAATAAGAAAAGAATAACAAGTACTCTACTATTTATCTTCAATATTTCAGTGACTGGGAGTGCAGAGTATATCTTATAAAGTGCCACTTAAGTAGGTTTACAAATGTAGGTGACCTGCTAAGCTGAGACATGAAAAGATGTAGCCCTAGGAATGGTCTCAGAAGTGTGATGTAGTCATTTTGGAAGGGCTTATCTAAATCTTAGATCTCTAAAATTCCAGTAGTTTTTTATACTGTAAATTGATAAAATCTTATTTCAGGTAGAGTTTGTGTGTGGGCTACAATGCTTTGGCATGATTTTGCCTTGTCAGGACACTCATCATGGCACCATTTTAAGTGCCATAAGAAAAGTCAAAATGTGAGTGGATTGATTTAGGACCACATGCTTTTTCACGTGGTGTGTTGGTTATTGTGGTTGATTAATGTTCATTCCAAGCCCAAAATACATATTAAGCAACCCTGTCAGTTGTACATTTGTTACCAGTCATGAAACAGCATGCTTTATATTGGCATGCCAAGGCATGATGAGTTAAACTCTAGATATATAAGAAGCTAACAGACTTTGAAACCTTGAGAGTAGTAATGAAGGCTTTAAATCTCATTACCTTATTTACTGCCAGCAAAATAGTTTTTATTCATATTCAGATGTATGTTTCTTTTATTTGTTTTATAGTAAACTTATTTTCTCTGCTATAGAGGGTTCTTGTTTCTATTAGTTTTCATTCATGAATTGTTTTCTATTAAGTTGAGTTCAAATGATCTATTTCTATTTGAGAATAAAAGAAATATCAATTTATTCTTTCTGAGAAGAATTGTGTGAAGTGTTAGTCACAGCAAACTCTCTTAACATTGCTTGCATAGGCTCATACTCTTTCCACAGCACAAACCTTGGACTTTTAGTCTATGTGGTCTATAAATCCAGCACTCTGGCCTACCAAATAATTTAGTGGAAAAAAAATATATACAGTGGCAATCATAGGAGATGTCATAAAACTAGTGACAAACTATAGTATATTCAACTGTTAAAGAATTTCTGAATTAATCTTTTGCTAATTATATTATTAAATTTCGCCTAAAACTTGCTTTGAAGAGGTGTGATATGCAGAAGGACAATGATGTTTTGCTCTAGGTGCACTTAAGTGGTAGATTTTCTGAGATGGTTTTGATACAGTACATTCTGTTGAATTAACTACTTGTCTTTTTAAACCTATTTAATTATGCATGAGCTATTTAATGACTTATGTTTAATCTTTTAAATTTGTAAACTTTTGGGATGAACACATGGAGATATGGGGAGAATGGTGTGCCTGAAAAGTGCATGGAAGCTCTGAGCCCTTTCCACATGCCTTGCCCTCTGCATCTCTTCCATCTGGCTGTTCCTGAGTTGAGCATACCAAAATCGCAACTATCTGCAGAACAATCATCCATGAAAAAGACTGGAACCTACCAGAAAACATCTTCTACAGATAAAGATATAAAGAAAGAACCACTATGAGGCAGGTAGGAGGGCAGACTCTCAATATAATCAAATCCCATACCCCCTGGAAGAATAATTACATTGCAGAGGTTCTTACACAGGAGTGAGAGTTTTGAGCCCCACAACAGACTCCCCAGCTCAGAGGTCTGGCACTGGGAAGATGAGCCCCCAGAGTATTTGGCTTTGAAGGCCAGCAGGTCTTAATTGCAGGAGCCCTACTGGGGGAAATAGGGACTTCACTCTTTAATAGCACACACAAAATCTCATGCACACTGGTACACAGGGTAAAAGAAGTAATTTGATAGGAGCCTGGGCCAGACCTACCTGGTAGTCTTGGAGAATATCCTGGAGATACCAGGGTTTAGCTGCAGCTCACCCTGGGGAGATAGACACTGATGGCAGACATACTAGGGAACATTCACCCACATGAACACCATTGATATTGGTGGCTGACATATTGGTTCACTGGAACCAAGACCTGCCCCACACAACAGCCTTCAGGCAACAGCCTGCAGGCTGGGACACCTCTGGCCAAACAACTAACTGGGTAGGGACACAGCCTCACCCATCAGCAGACAGACTGACTAAAGAGCACATAGTCACATCTGGGCTTGCCCCTACACATGGCCCAGCCCACCAGGGGGCGAGACCATGCACCAGTGGCGAGGCACAGGCCACTCCCAACAAGAAGCCTGACCAAGCCTCTAGACCAGCCACATCCACCAGGGGGCAGACACCAAAAGCAAGAAAACTACAATCCCACAACACAGGTCAGATCCTACCATGGTATCAACTGGGCCCTGGCCTGGCCCACTAGCAAGCAAACACAACCTTCAGGACACCCCAAACCCCATACCCAACTGTGTTAGAAACCAACTGTCCTTCCACACCAGTGATCTGACATGAGCTCTTGGATCCCTAGGCCTTGCAGACAGACTTCAGGAACAACCTCTGCCTTCCAGTAAACCTGCACTAACTCCAGGATCTGGCTTCACCTGCCACTGGATGGGCCACAGTCCCAGAGACTTTGGGACCCTGACTCTGCCCACCAGTGAGCCAGTGCTATCCCTGGGACCCCCTCGGATTCTACAGCCAGGCACCCCTTGACCAGGCCCCGCTAAACAACAGCTAGCAGCATCCACACAAGGCCTGGGAGACCACCCACAAAATTAGCCTGCTACAACAGAAGGACCAACTCAGCCCTCTTAGGGTGAACCCCTAGAGCATATTGCTTGGGTGACAAGAGGGGAGTGTACTGCTGCTATGCATAGGACACCTCCTACAGAGGGCCACTTATCCAAAGTCGAAAAACTTAACTAACTTACCACATACATAAAAATACAAATAGTAACTTAGACAAAATAAGGAAGCAGAGGAATATGTTCCAGGCAAAGGAACAAGATAAAATCCCAGGAAAAGAATTAAATGAAGTGGCGATAAGCAATCTACCCAAGAAATAGTTCAGAGTAATGATCATAAAGATGATCAAAGTACTCAGGAGGAGAATGGATGCACAGAGTGAGAAGTTAGAAGTTTTTAATAAAGAGATAGAAAATATAAAGAACAACCAAATAGAGATGAAGAATATAATAACCAAAATGAAAAATACACTAGAAGGAATCTATAGAAGACTAAATAATTAAGAACGGATCAGTGAGCTGGAAGACAGGGTAATGAAAATCACTGCCACTGAACAGAATTTAAAGAAAAGAAAAGAAAAGAAAAGAAATGAGGACAGTTTAAGAGACATCTGGGACAACATCCAACGCACTAATTACACTATAGGGAACCCAGAAGAAGAGATAGAGAAAGGGCACAATAAAATATTTGTTAATAGCTATTACTTGAAAACCTCCTTAACTTGAGAAAGGAAATAGTCACCCAAGTCCAGGAAGCACAGAGAGTCCCATACAAGATTAACCCAAAGAGGAATACACCCAGACACATTATAATCAAAATGACAAAAATGTAGAGAATACTAAAAGCAACAAGGGAAAAGCAACAAATAACATACAAGGGAACTCCCATAAGCTTACCAGCTGATTTCTCAGCAGAAATTCTGCAGGCCAGAAGGGAGTGACAAGATATATTTAAAGTGATGAATGGGAAAAAAACTTTGACCAAGAATACTCTACCCAGCAAGTCTCTCATTCAGATTTGCTGGAGAAATCAGAGGCTTTACAGACAATCAAAAATTAAAAGATGGCAACACCACCAAACCAGCTTTACAACAAATGTTAAAGGAAATTCTCTAGGTGAAAAAGAAAAGGCCGCAACTAGAAACAAGAAAATTATGGAATGAAAAATCTAACCAGTAAAGGCAAACATACAGTAAAGGTAGGAAATCATCCACACACAAAGCTAGTAGGGAAGTTAAAAGACAAAAGCAGTTAAGGGATACACAAAACTATATGTAAAATATATCAGTAACAGTAATCATTAGGTGAGGAGAATACAAATGCAGGGTATTTAAAATATGTTTGAAAGTAAGAGACCGGCAACTTAAAACAATCATGTATATATGTATATTTAGACTGCTATACAAAAAACTCAAGGTAACTGCAAACCAAAAATTTATAATAGATACACAAAAAAAGAAAAAGGAATCCAAACATAACATTAAAGATAGTCATCAAATCACAAGAGAAGAGAACAAAAGAAAAAAGGAGGAAAAAAGACCTACAAAAACAAATCCCAAACAATTAACAAAATGGCAGAAAGAACATGCATATTGATAGTTACCTTAAATGTAAATGGACTAAACACTCCAAACAAAAGACACAGACTGGCTGGATGGATACAAAAACAAGACCCATCTCTAAAAGAGACTCACTTCAGATCTAGAGACATATATAGACTGAAAGTGAGGAGATGGAAAAAGGTATTCCACACAAATGGAAATCAAAAGAAAGCCAAAGTAGCAATATTTACATCAGATAAAATAGACTTTAAAAAAAGGACCACTACAAGAGACAAAGTGGCCACTACATAATGATCAAGGGATCAAGCCAAGAAGATATAACAATTGTAAATATATATGCACCCAGGAAAGAAGCACTTCAATATATAAAGCAATATATTGCTTTATATATTGCAATATATTAACAATATATTGCAATATATTGCAATATATTAACAATATATTGCAATATATTAACAGACATAAAAGGAAAAATTGACAGAAACATAATAGTAGGGAACTTCAACACCCCACTTACATCAATGGGCAGATTATCCAGACAGAAATCAATAAGGAAACACAGCCCTTAAATAACACATTAGAACAAATGGACTTAATTCATATTTATAGAGCATTCCACCCAAAAGAAGCAGAATACACATTATTTTCAAGTGCACACTGAACATTCTCCAGGATAGATCACATACTAGGCCACAAAATAAGTTTCAGTAAATTTAAGAAAATTGAAGTCATTTCAAGCATCTTTTCTGACCACAACACTATGAGACTAGAAATCAACTATAAGAAAAAACTGCAACAAACACAAACATTTGGAGGCTAAACAATATGCTACTAAACAACCAATGGATCACTGAAGAAGTCAAAGAGGAAATAAAAAAATATATACTTTACAGACAAATGAAAATGAAAAACTACAATCCAAAACCTATGGAATGCAGCAAGAGCAGTTCTAAAGAGGGAAGTTTATACATACATACATATATATATATATATATATATATATATATATATATATATATATATATCACTTGTCTGTATACCTAAAATATTGTAAATCAACTATACTTCAATAAAAATTTTAAATTAAAAAAAAGAAGTGGTTAGAATAGACATCCTTCTTTTGTTCCCAATATTTGAGATAAATTATAATATTTAACAATTTAATATAATTTTATCCATGGATGTTCTTTATCTGATTGAGAAGTTCTTTTTCCTGGCTACTTTCTTAATCAATTACTTTTATGTGTGTATTGTTCTTAGGGGCCATTTCTGGAGACCTGGATTAAGACAGGTGGACAAGTAGGTGTTAGAAAATCGTTTTAAGTCTGATGTGTCCAACATTGTTATGTAAAAATAATAAAGAACCTTTTTTAGAGTTAAAAAATGAAAGAAAATTTAAAACTTTTGTACCAGGTCTTTGTCAATATTGCATTCCTGTGTCTGAAAATGTTTAAAGCAGGTGATATGTTTTGCAGTGCCAATACATTCAGCATGTTCAATTTCTAACAAATACTTCACAAAAACTATCCAAACAAGTTTGGGAAATCTATTAATATATTAAGACTACTGTTACATATCACAGATTGTCAGGAAAATGATACTATTTCCTTCATTATTAAGTGAAAGGAGGGAAAAAGAAATCAAAATAATTATTCTTAAAAGCAATTATTTTCTTATATATATTGAATATATATATATTCATATATTCCATATGTTTTTCTATCATATTTTAATATTTATCTACACAAATATATCATCTGGGCAAATTTCCAACTACTACCTGAAAAATATTGGATTGGCCAAAAAGTTCATTGGAGTTTTTCCATGATATGTTAAAAGCTTTATATAGCACTGTCAGTGTTATCTAGCAATCAGTATCCATCACATTAAATAAATGTGAGACTAACTGCCTTTTTCTTATGGACTATCTATCTGTCTTCCAGAATTTTAGTAAGGTAATCACCTTTGTCTGTTATATTTTCCACTAAGATTTATTTTAATCTAGGACTTTTTCCCTCTATTTTACAATTATTCGTTTATTTTACCCATATTAGTATAGATTTAATTTATGGGCTCACTCTACATACCTATATTTATCAGTTTCTCTATATATATAATTAAGTTTTTGAGGACCTGTATCAATTGACTTAAATAACTAGTTTACCTAATTTCTCCTAGAATCCTTCCTCTTATATATTTACTCATTCATCAGGTATTTACATAACAAGTATTTTAATCCAGGAACTCTACTTGATGCTAAATAGTATTAATCTATGAACAGGGCATGGAAGGATCCTGCCTTTATAGAAACTGGTGAAGGATGCAGAGCACTCAGGAGGTTCCTAACTAAGATTTTGGAGATGAGGGATATTCCTAAGAGAAATTGATGTCTATGCTAAAACATTAAGGCTAAGGAGGAGTGAACTAGATAAAAAGGCTGCCATCCTGTGTGTGTGTGAATGAGAGAAACAGAGAGACACTATGTATGTGTATGTTAGGGTAGGGAAGAGGGTAGGAGGAGTGCAAAGTAAAGGCAGGGATGGGAAGAAGGAATAAAAGTGCATTTCAGAAATAGGATGTTGCTCTCAGTGAACTAGGAGCAGTTTGATACTGCTAAGATCATAATAGAAGGTACTTAAAACATTGCTTGGCAACAAAAGTGGATTTTCTGTGAAGCTAATGAAAGTTAAGGTTTTTACCAGTGGTTTCCACGGCCCTGGGAGGGACTATAGCAATGTATTTATATATCTACAATTTAACTTATGAAGATAAGGTATTTTACCTCAATTGATTAAGACCACTGTGTCTTTCTACACTTTCCTTTGTGTCAGAAGACATTGGAGTGGCCACCTAAATGGAAAGTGAGTTGGGGATTCACTTGATTGAAGTATTTGGGGATATTTTTATATGGTTCACAATTACTTCTGTGTTTAGTAGTTATTTCCATGAAGACAACTTCCAAAAATACTACTACTAAGTAATGAGGAGGACTGGACTTTAAAAGTTCATTGGAAATAGATTTAAATTTCTTGCTGATTAGACATGAAATAATGACATTGACAAAGATAATGTAAAACTCACATGTACAACTAGAAAGAAGACATAGATCACAAATTGTTTAATGATGTCCTCAATTCAAAGAGTAAAGAGTTGATATCAAGCAGACTGTATCTGATAGAAAATTGATATAGCTCTTTCCAAATTTGATAATAATCCTAAACTATTTTCAGTAAAAATACCCAATACTTACTTTGTTTGCTGACATATATTATCCTAAACTAATAATAATAAAATCAAATCTGAAGAATGTTGCTTAGGGAAAATTGGGAATAGTCTTCTCTTCTCTCTCTAGAAAATGATATTACAAAGTAACTGTCATGTAAGAGGCAAAACATATCTAGTTAACTGTGTAGAAGAAAAGTATTATGGAGGTGAATCAGTTAACTAATAAAAATATTATAATTCTTCTGGATTTGGGATGTTTCTGATTTTGTTTGTTTTATAAATGTTTAATTTGTTTCTGAATTTTGTTCTTCTAATTTTATGTTCTTTTTCTTACATAAGGGCCCCAAAATTTCATAAAGCCCCTCAAAAGATTGAATCTTCCCCTGCCTGGCACACAGTTGTGCTCAGAAGTTGGTAGCTCTTATTATTTAAAGACCAGGTTAATTCACCAAACCCATTAATTCTTCCTTTGATATCTCAGCCTCATTGTTCTCTCCTTACTGAATGTCTATGGTATTAGTCCTTAGTGCTATTAATTTGAGCACTTACCTCTACAGTTTCTTATTATAGGATTATGGTGGCGTGCATGTACTTTGATAAATTATTTATTGACAATGATAAACTCATGAACACAAATTTGGATTCTCTAAATCAAGAAAAAAATATTTCTATAGCTCAAAAATTTGCTTTCCTCACCACTGCTTCTTAAACTTACTTTATCTTTGCTTAAAATTCTCTTCCAGATTGAACTTCATCATCATTTCTTTCAAAGGAAGTTAAGCACTTTAATTATTTTTACATTCTCTTCTCATCCCCTCCCCATACTTCTAAATTATTTTTTATTAATATTTCTCAGTATTTTTATAGTTGTATCTTTGTCCTTGACTCTGAGTATCAAATAGAAATCATCTTTCTATAAGAAATCTTATCATCACTTCATTTCATTATCCAATAGACCATCCCTAATTGATTCTGAATTTTACTAATCATTTACTAATGGTTTGGATTTTTAAAACCATATATTCTAAGAAAGGGGTAGAGGGTTTGGTTTATTTGTTTGTTTGTTTTAATGTTTAAAGAAAAATGGAGCCTCCCTAAATAAGTTTTCTTCAAATCAATCTATGTGCTTTCCTTTATTTGATTGAATGTAAAATGACTAATTGACATTGAAATGTAGAGACATATTGTGAAAAAATGAACAAATGTTGATATTTTGATATTGTTTGTCCATATTTGAAGAGATCATACACTTTTAAAGTTGGAAGGGGACTTATATGTCCATATCCAATAAGACAGTCCTTTCTGATTTTAGCATTCATGGGAGTTTTCAATTTACTGCTAGACTGTTTTCATGGATAGAAAGTTATTCTGTTTTACATTATGGCCATTCTGGTCATGAGAGTCCTTTAACACATCAGTCCTCTCAACCCCAAGGAGAAGGCTACCCCTATTCCTATTTGACCAACTTTCAAATATTTTAAAATAGCATAAAGTACCTCTATATTGTTTCTCTAATTTAAACAACCCCAATTCCTTCCCCATATTTTACACGACATAATAGTTTACAATTTTTGGTTAATTTTATCCATTCCAGTAGATTTAAATCTCCTTTAGGGTAAGGATAATGTACCTCTCTTTCAGTATTTCCCCTTTCTAAAGCACAATAATACTGACATTTGTCATTTGTATTACCTTTATGCCTCACAAATAACTTTCATTTACTCTGTCTCATTTAACCATAGCAATAAAAAGGGAGTATACTTCCAGTTTTCAGAGGTGGAAACTACAGTTCAGAAAGGTTAAATGATTTACCAAATTCATAATTGTAGGTATAGAACCTTGACTTATCTTCTGACACTGAAACCAGAGAACATCCCATTATCCTATCTCTCTTCAACACATTTATTTATAAAATATATAACAGTTATTAAAATATACTAGATTTTCTCTCATAAGTATTATTTACTGACCATAAAATCAGCCACAAACTAAACATAAAAGTAATCTTGTCCTCTCAGGATGAATCTATAAACTTTCAGCAACATTGGTGAGTTACTACATAGTATGGAATATTTAAAGGAGGAATATTGGAGGAAATATTGGAAGAAATTTTTTAAGAAACAATTTAATATCTCCATCATTTTAATTAAAATGTATGAAACTCGGTAGGGTCAGTTATTTGTGTCATTATTTAAAGTACAGCTTACATTATTCACAATAGATATGGCCTTTTATCACTTTTTGACTACTGAAATATTAAAAGAATTAAATGGTTGGGAAAGCGTCTGCTCTTCATTATTATTTGATTAGCCTATTCTTCCTGACATTATAATGGATGTATATGATATGCTGTGGAAGATCATGTCAAAAACAATTCCAACTCTGCCTCTGAAGCCAAAATTCTTTTTTCTAATAATTGCTAATGGAGTTAGGGGATATTTTACTATTCTCCTCATATTTTTTTAAATTTTTTTTAAAGTATTCAATTAGAGATTTTTTAATTATTCAAATATATATTTTTTTGACCCAAAAGAGACTACTATTGGCGTTTAACTTGCCTCTTTTGCCTCCCCCTCATCCTTTCCTTTAAAGGGAAGGCTTCTTTTTTGCAACCTTTTTTGTGAATGCTCATACGCAAGAAAATGGAGTTATGTCAAACCTGGGTTAGAAAAATTGTGGTATATTTTAAATGTTGACATTTAAAAAATAACACTTTCAACACAGAAGAAGAACAATAGAGTATAATAGTATTATTCATAAGACATGTTTTAAGATGTATATGTCTTTGTTCAGTACCAGAAACAGAAACCACTAAAGATATTTTAAACTCAAAGGGATACAGGGGATTAGGTGCTTACAGACTTGTTGGAGAAGCTCTATTAAGCCTACAGGCATGGCTAGAAAAACATTTCAGAACTGATCTACTGGGGAACTGATGCTGAAAATAAGGAAGATGGGGAATCAAGAAACGATCACTGGAAAGTTCCGATTATTTTATCCCTTCTGCTGTTTTTCATCTTTTATTCACCTTGTTATTAGTTGTTAAAGTAATGCAAACATCCAAATCAGATCTGACTTTGAACTTCTCTTCATTGAAAAACCTATTAGAAACTGTCCTCTCTAAAAAGTGGTTCACTGAACTGTTTTCATTACATTGCTTTTCTTCGTATGAAATAGTCTATACAGTCCTCCTGTTCTCAATGTGTCCCTAAATCAGAAGCCCTACAGGACACTGTTTTTTGTTGCTTGTATGATATTCAACCTGGTATATAAACCATGTGCACCTAGAGCACTATATAAATAATAAATAATAGTATTTATGTCCTTCAGGGGAAGACTGAAAACTTTTCTACTTTAATTGAGTTCTTCTGTTTGTGCTTTTGATGTTTTATTTATTGTGTGCTTTGTTGGAAGGATTTTTCTGTTTATTGTGGTTCCTGTTCTATTTCAGCACTGGAAATAACTCCTGCCTTGTGTTGCCCTTTTCTTTGAAATTTTGTTTAATTTCTGTCAGATGAAGGTGCTTTGGAGGCTGGAGGGCACTTGTGTCAATAAATTAAGGATATAAAAAAAAGGCATCTGCCACTTTTTTACCTACTATACAACATTCATCAATGTATCAGGAAAAATTACTTTAGTCACAATTCCCTCACAGAGAAATTTATTTTCTTGTTTTCCCCTGATGACCTTCTAATTTTTAGATGTAATCAAATTGTAGTGAAAGCCAGTAAATTATACACATTATTCTTAAGTTTAAACTCTAGCCAATGCTAGAGCCTTTAGGCCCTGGGGATAAAGTGGGAAACAGAACAAAACCTCCCTTTCAGGGTACATCTGTGACCAAGAACTGCATGCCTGTGGCCTACAAGGGGGATAAGCTGCACGGTCTTAATAATTGCAAATCACTTGGTCTGAGTAATATCAATAGGAGATACCATGGAACTGTGGACCAAGGTAGCCTTTTGCTACTACAGCATTCTGGCAACCATGTGATCATTCTGTCGGTGTGTGCTGCCCACCATAACTGAGGGAGAAACCAGGGACGGAATATAATTTAGTGTCATATGAACACTGTCAGAGAGATATGAGGTAGTATCTGAGCTCTGCTGTGTGACTTTGGGCAATTTATTTACATGACTGACTCAGTTTTCTCATCTATAGAAACATGAAAAAAAAATAACACCTTAAAATGTTGTGGGGAGGATTGAATAAGGTAATATATGTAAAGTAATTAGCACATGATAAATGTTAAGAATTGGTATTTTAATGCCCTATTAATAATGGACAATATTCCTGTTCATTACATATAATCGTCACTTTGGGTGGCTGCCAGACTAGTCAAAGTTATCCTCCCTTAGGGAGTATTCCTGATAGAGGAGGACCCACCTGCTCTGGGAACTTAATAACCACGTGTAGTTACTCTAATTGAAAAGAAAGAGGTATACTCTTTCACCTATGTATTCAAATACATTTTTTGAGGGTATATTATGTGTTCAGCATCATGCTAAGTGTTGATGTTTCTCTGAAGATGAATAAAGGTATGCCCCTCCTTTGAGAAGCACACAGATATGTCAACTGATTGATTTCAGTGCAATATAATATAAAATGTAAGGCAAATTACACAGAATAGAGGAATAGAGTGGAAAGCCACCAACCCTTTAATAGGAGTACAGAGTAGAGGAACTACAAACAGTGTCAAGATCTAACACAGGAAGCAGGCTGAGATGTGTTTGTAAAATCACTAGGCCAGAACAGTTTTGGATAAGAGACATCTAGGAAAAGAGAGTGAGGGAAAGTGAGAGGTTATCTCATGTTAATTTTTTAAAGTGGGTGAATAATGGCATATTAGAAACAAGAATGGATGGGGAACTTAAGCATAGCTTTGTAATAAAAAGAATTAGGAGTGTGAGGTATAAAGTCAACACATCTAGGTTTGAGTCCCTCTTTTGCCCTTTCCTAGATGTATCCTTAGTCTCTTTTTGTTCAAGTTTCCTTACCTAGTAAATTTGGAGGGGACAATGTAAAGATTTAAGAAAGTGATTTTTGAAATAATTACAGGAGCACCTGCATATAATAAACATTCAAAAAATCTGATGGTTATTCATAATTTGAGAACACACACACAAATTAAAATATTAAGATATATTCTGTCATTTGTCTTAAATAACTAAATTATTTCTTCAAATTATCACCCTGTGTGTGTAAAATTGACATAATGTCCTAGAATTGCTGGTATGATTTTTATAAATGATCTCCTGGCAGAGTTTACTTTATCTAAATACATCGTTTCTCCTTTCATGGCATGAAATCTGGTTCATTCAGTTCAACTCTATTGAGTCAGACCTCTTAAATGGTTAAAAAGAAAAATGGAAGCAGTGATAGATACTCACTAACTTGAATTAATGTGAATGCATTTTGCCCTAATAACTGCAGTTTATTCATGTCTCCCCTGTAATAATCCAAAATTAATTTCATTTTATGCTTGCAAATAATGTTTATTTATAAAGGTTAGCCATCTTTCTTAGCAAAGTTATTCCTTTCTCATTACTTACTGGATTGTGTTAATGTTTAAAGATGAAGACAGATCTATTTCTTCTGCTCTCATTGGTGTTGAAGGAGAGCATGGGAAGAGAGTAAGTCTTTGGACAACTGGATTTGGAGCCTGGAAATCTGATTCCAGTCCCAGTCGTTTGCAATGCACATAGGCACTGCAGTGTCTTCTAGCATCGTCAATGGAGGGGGCCAAAAAATCCCCCCTCCATGGAAAAAGTTTGTAAGCAATCCAAACCCTGCCAATGAGCTGTGCAGGCCACCCCCTTAGATTGTAATAATAGTGTATAGAGCTTATTGTATGCCAGGCACTCGTCTAAGCGTTTTACATTTAATTCTCACAATGACTCTAGGAAGTAGGCGCTACTATTATCCTCATTTTATAGGTGGAGAAACTGAGTCACAAAAAGACTAGGGAACTTGCTCTAGATCATACAGCTATTCTGTGTTGAAGCTGTGATTCAAAGTCAAGGCTGCTGGCTCCAGAATCTGTGATCTACAGCATTAAGCTATGTTGTTTCTCAATATGCAGATTCCGCAAAACATTTTACAATTCATATGTAATCATCCATTTTCCTGGTGTAAGATGAAAATAAACCATAGTCAAAAGAATGTAACTTCTTAGCTTTTACTAGTTAACAAACTAGTAGTGGTCCTTTCTATGGCCTCTTTCCACCTTTGGTTTCATTGGATGCCCAATTATACTATTTTAATTTGATTATATAGATATGCTATTCTATAAAAATAATCTCCAATATTTTTCATGCCCGTATGTTCCCCACTCCCAAAAGAGATGTTCCATGACTTGAGAGATTGTTTATCCTTTGGGGGCACATAGTTTCTTAATCTATATATAAACAACAGAGGTATAATTTAAATCTGTAAAGACTTTCAACTCTAATATGTTACCCCTCTGTAGTTTCATGAGTGGGACTGAAACTTCATATAGCTTTGCTTTTTGTACCTACTCATCCCAGAAATCTAGTTCTTTGCTTTGCACATAGTAAATTCCAAGTCTTACTGTCTCTCATTGTATTCTGTAATAATCTAAATTGTAACATAGTGATTTTAAAAAGTATTTTAATTAGACGCTGGGGTTAAAGAGTTACTGTAATATAGCCACACAGTAAACTTGAATCATACATTCCTGAAACATAAAGTGCTCTAAAAATGACCTGCCACCATGCTTGGACAGTATCAGCTGGTCCACAAGATCTACTGGGCAAACATTGTGAATAGACCCCTGAAGAAAGCACTATAAAGAGACAGTAATGTAAAGAATGGTTGTGTTGTGCAATGATCCCTCC
This sequence comes from Leucopleurus acutus, assembly GCF_964270905.1. Taxonomy (NCBI): domain Eukaryota; kingdom Metazoa; phylum Chordata; class Mammalia; order Artiodactyla; family Delphinidae; genus Leucopleurus; species Leucopleurus acutus. The sequence continues at coordinate 131,507,478 of NC_139143.1, forward strand.
TAACTCTTAAGAGATTTGTGAAGTCACATTCTCAGAAGTGAGTGCAAGAGGGAAAGAAAGCAAGAGTATGTTGCCCTTCACAAACTCCCCATTCCTGGATAGTTCACGAGTATTTCTATCACTCTCCCACAGCCACACAAGAGTACGTGTACCATAGGGCTATGAGCTTCTTGGTGCACCCAGAAGGATAGCAGGGTCATGTATGCCCTGGATGGGCAGAATTGGGAAGGGAATGCTCAGGCATATTTCAAGAATTTGCAGAGCAGTAGGAATCTGGAAACAGACTGTTGGCGTCTCTGTCTCCCTTATTAATCATTGTGAGTATGGCAGATGGTCCTCGGGTTGTTTTCTGAGAGAAATGGGAACAAGGGTGTGGAGAGAGGTCTTCCTCTTCTACTGTCCTCATTCAAGAAAGTGAGCCATTACCTTGATATTTAGATGGATAAATAAAAAGTTTTTATTGAACAATTAACTTACTGTCACCTAGTTTCTACGTACTATTGTAGGCTCTGGTGATAGAGCAGTGAGGCAAACCTTTGGCCTCATGGAGTTTACATCCAAAATGTGGCAAGAAACAGATGATAGATAAAACAAGTAAAATACAAATTATGTTAGATTGAGGGTCAGCATATTGGGGTCTGAGAGCCAAAAATGCTCTACGTTCTGTTTTTGTAAGTAAAGTTTTATCAGAACACAGTCATGCTCTCCGTTCCCCTATTGTCTATGGCTGCCAGTGCAGAGTGTTTGCAACAAAGACTCTATGGCCTGCATCTGTACTTTTACAGAAATGTCTGTTGTCCTCTGGATTAGATGCTAGGAAGTAGTATGAATAAAAATAAATCCATGGGGACATATGTATACATATAGCTGATTCACTTTGTTACACAGCAGAAACTAACACACTATTGTAAAGCAATTATATTCCAATAAAGATGTTAAAAAAAAAGAAATGCACAGTCATGCTGGTGCATTCATGTCCCAGAACCACCCAGATAAGCCACGTGTGTAGAAATCAGAGATCCACATTCTGTGATAGCAGGACAAAAACAGATGCATCTATGTAAATGCATAACTAGGGAGGGTTTCAGTAAAGTCTTTCTATTCATAAAAAAGAAAAGAAAGAAAAAGAAAGAAAGGAAAGGAAGGAAGGAAGGAAGGAAAGAAGGAAGAGGGAGGGAGGAAGGAAGGAAGGAAGGAAGGAAGGAAGGAAAATTAAATACAGGAAGGGGGAGTAGAACAGGGTATTTTTTAGATAGAGTGATCAGAGGACAAGTCATTAAGAAGGTAATATTTGTGTAAAGAACTAGGAGATGAGAGAGCAAGTCATGCAGCTTTTAAGGAAAGAGTGTACAAGGCAGAGAGGACAGAACGTTCATAGGCTTTGAGATAGGAGGATGCTTGGAATGTTCTAACAGCAGCAGAGAGGCCAATGTACTAGAGCAGAATGAGTAAGGGAGAAAGAGGTAGGAGATCAACTAATGGGCAGAAGGTATCAAGTAATCATGTAGGGCCTTTTAGGCCCTCATAAGTCCTTTGGCTTGTATTCTGAGTGAGTTGGGAAGATTTTGGAGGGTTTTGACCAAGTGACTTACATTTTAAAAGGATTTTCTCTGGCTGCTTAGTTGAGAGCACACTGGTGGGGAACAAAGCCAGAGGTGGGAGAGCTCCTAGTAAATGTTATCAGGAACCAAGCATGAGAAGAGGCGGCTAGAAAGATGAGTGCAGGTGGTAAAAAAATAACAATGATAACCATAGAGACCTGATTTCCAATTAAATACCACTTTCATTTAATCCAGGGCAATAAAATTATGTCACTTAAAAATAGAATGAAATATTATTTCTTACATTTCTGCAAGTATATTTGTGTTATATAACTTTAGCTTCATAAACATCTGCCAGGCTAGTCATAAGGTATTTACTAATTAGGATTTAAAAGTGTTTTTGTTAGTTCATTTGTTTTCCATAAGGTGGCTGTGATTTGAATGTCCCATTGTGAACATACAGGCAGTCTGAAAAAGGGGGGAAATAATGGCTAAATTCCTTTACATTCTCTTTCCTTTACTTTTCTTCAATTATCAATGAGAAGTTCAGCAATTTAAAATAGGAATCTCCATCACTAGCATAAATTAGCAAGATTCCACTGTAATAATTTCCCATTAAAATCCATGAAGTGCAGGTTTTACATGATGAGTTCAGATATGGCTACACAAATGTATTGCTCTGCAGGCAGTCTGTTTAATCTAATGTAAAAGCCATCATGCCTTTTAAAACTTACCTGCAAGAATAGCTGGAAACTGCAGTCTGAGCAATAGAGTTCTGAGCTTTAGAAAGGAATATTAAAAAGGAAGAATAAAAATAAGAAGAGCATATTCCATTGTGAGCTTTGGATAAGTGTGTGAGAAGGACATCTCAATAGTACTTCTCTAGGCTATTGATCTGAAGGATCAACTAGTCAAATATGTGTTTGTGCTGATGCAGAGGGTGCCCATTGATGACCACCACTTCAGCCGAACACTAGGGAAAATATGTTTAGAAAAATGGAAATTAGGATACAAGAAAGTGAAAGCCAAATTATAACACATGGTGTTAAAGAGTTGAAGGGAAAAACGAAGGCTGCCAAATCCAACGCCCTAGAGAATATTCTGAGGGAAAAGAAGTCCTGCAAGATTCTTTAGCTTTTCAAGGAAGGAAATTAGAAAGACTTTCTACAGCAAGCCTTTCTAAAAAATCATCTCATCAATTAGATTCTCTAGAAATTATAGGGCAGCATAGAATTTATAGAATATTTGATATAGAGGGAAAATGTAAATTTTGTTGAAACCAAGCTGGATAGAGTTAATTTATCATAGCCAAGAGATAAATAACAGTACCATATATTTCTACAGAATTTATAATTTATAAAGCATTTTTATATATGCTGTCTCACAAAACCAAGGAGATTTTGACTAAGGGTCAAACCAAGGGTCAGAATAGTTTTCAGGTAAGAAAACTGGTTCAGGAAAATTAAGTGAAGTCTTGGAACCAGGATTACAACCCAATTCCTGTGAACTCGAACATAGGACATTTTTCAATATCTGTGTTCGTTTTTACATCACTGGATTCTATATTGTATTCAAATGCAATACTGGACTTTTGCACTCAAAAGTTAGAGGGAAAGAATCACTAACCACCTCCATTTTTACTATACTTCCCTGCTTACAAGTCATCACTGTACTGTCTCCTTTGTTCTTTCCATTTTCCAGATGAGGAAACTGTCTGAGATAGTTGCCTAAGCTCAGTACAGGGGTGTGTGTGGAAATCCAGCTCTTCTGACTCCAAAACTCCTGCTCCTTCCATTACACCATAAAAAACTCTGCACTAATTATTCTACCTTAAAAAACTCGTGATGACGTGAACCATGTGCCAGCAGATCCCAGTATCACCAATGCTGATAAAAATAAAGTAATTTACATTGCACTAAGGGTTTACCCTAGATTCTGAATTTCTCATAGAGGAGCTAACATTTGAGCTAGGACTTAGGGATGTGTAGAGTATTTTTAAAAAACAATTCAATGGACAAAATAATAAATGGATGGATAGATGGATGATATTTGTAACAAGTCTGGAATTCTGTTTATCTCATTACTGCTTCACTTCCACTTTGAAACTTTTCTTTATATTCCCCTGCCTAAGGCCAGAACTGTTAACAGCACATCCTCTCTGCTTCCATAACGTGAAACATATTAGACTGTGAGTTCCTTTGGACAAGGATCAAAATCTTACTAATCACCATATCTGGCACATTTTAGAGGATACATGTTTGTTAAATGAATGAATAAATAGATGAAATGGATGAAATAAAAGGATAAAGAAATAAATGGTACAACAGTTCTATCTGGGATCACATGCTTCCTCATAGGAGAACTCCTCTTTCATGAAGTTTTCCCTGGTGTCACCTCCCCAAGCAGTTTTTCCCTTGTGATCCCTCAATACTGTATGGATGACTCTTTATGAACTTGTGTCTCTTTAGATATATATACTTCCTGGTAGAGCACTCAATTGGGTAGATAACTTTTCACTAGACCAAGCACTCCTTGAAAATAGCACTATTTTTTACTCGTTATTTTGACTTCAGTATTTTGAACATAGACACTGTGTAAATATCTGTCTTTTTCTACCCTGTCCCTACTGTTAGATAGAAGGACTTATAAAGGTGGGAGTAAGAAGTAAACATGTGTAGCAAATGCAGCTTGCCAAGACACAGACTTGTAAAAAGGCATCTTTGGGGTTAGGTGGAGGGGTCATGTGGTATGACTGGAGACTAGAACACAATGATATCTGCTTATTGGAATCATGGTCCATAATTATATTTTTAAGCATAAAATTTCCAACATGAGTGGAATGTATTTCTGTAAATTCATTTACATTCATTTCTGTACATACTTGGAATGTATTTCTGTAAATTCAACTATTTTCTAATGGAATTAGTTTCACTTTGTAAACATCCCTAATTGTCTACTAAAACAGTGATTTTTTTCATGATAGCTTACATATTACGTTTGTCCTCTAAAATGCTTTGAGTACCTTAAAGAAAAATGTAATGCAAATTTAAGAGAACATTATTAATTTTAAGACTGTTAAAAATACATAATTCAAAGCTATGGTTTCTGTGCCATAAGATGATTAAACATAATCAAAACAATAAGCTTATTGTTCTTAATACATTCTAGGTCTCAATATTAAACATTTTTTTCAGTTAATTTTTCAACATCATCCAAATATCAATGCCCATATCTTATAAAGAACTTTAAAATTTTTTCTTCTAGGGGTTAAAATGGCCATGGCAACTTCCTCCAGACTTGGGTTGGCTATTTCCACTTCATAAATCAACTGCTTTTCTCCTAGGACTGAGGGAGCCTCAGATTCATTTGTTCCATTTTAAAAGAAAAAAAATATTATTAAGGGTCTTCCAGATAACCCCACCAGTGGAAAAAAAAAGTCTCTTCAAGGACCATCAGGAAAGCCCAGGGATTATACAAACGTAATTTGTCAGCAAATACATATAGATTGAATAAAAGTTGTTTTGCCTTCTAATTGTCGTGTTTCCTTACAAGGAAGTTGGCAGGTCAGGGATTTGAGTTTATCAAAAGAAACTGAAACTGGTTGCAGTTTGACCTGACAGACTGCTTATGGGGAAATACGCGACTGAGTTACATTTTTCAAAAGGGACTTTGGGCAATGAAAGTGATTTATAGAACCTCCACATGCCTAAACTTGATACTCACTGGGGAGTATTTAACAATAAGAAGTGTGGAAGAGCTTAAATGTTAGCATTAAAACTCATAGGTCAAGGAAAGGGTAAATACGGAGACTTATAGCTGACCTTGTGCTTATATCCCACAAGTGCTTGGGTCTTGGTTCCAAGATACCTTGGGTGTTACAACTCGTTTTGATACTTTAGATTATAGTTCTCATTATTTCCTGAATGACCAATTGATTTATGCTATTGGGGTGAATCTATTTTTATTAAATCTCTTCTATCAGGCACTATATTAGATGTTGGGGGTATAGAAAATACACTTTTATTCATTCACTCATTTATTTAGCATACATTTATTGAGAATCTACTGTATTCTAGACCCTGTACTAGATTCTGGGAATACAGAGATTAATATAGTTTGGGCCTGAACTATGAGAACTCATGGTTAGAGGAAGTAATTCTAGAGCTCACAGGGGAAGTAATATTTGGTCAGAATGCTAAATGTGGAAATAGAAGTATATGAAAGGTACCAAATTAATTTTGAAGGAAGGAATTAAGGGAAGTTTCAAAGAGGATGTAGGGTCTGAGATGGGTTTTAATGAGTGAATAGGAGTTTTTCCAGGTTGACAAAATATAGGGCAAAGCAGAATGAACAGAATATATAAAGGTGAAGAGATATAATATTAGATTAAGTTTTCAGAGAAAGCATTCTCAGTAAAAATCAAATTCCTAACAGACCCAAATACAGAATCAACAGCATCAGCTGGAGATCATTCTGCCCTTTGCACTGAGGACTAAAAACCACCCGTCTTATCACAAGTCTAGTAATTCATTTTTGCACATCTCATGATTATTCCATTTTGCTGTGAACTAAACACATTCATATTGAAACAGACACCCAGCAACTCTAACAACCAAAGTGGGTACAATGTCATAAATGTAATCCTCTCCCAATGACAGAACAGACAATTTTTCATACTTATTATAGAGAAATTTTGGTTTGTGATAACAGGAAGCTCCTTTCTTCCTTTGTCTCCTTTCTTCCTGTTTCTTGACCCTTTTCTGGATCTGGCTGTTGTGAACAGAAAGCCTGTAAATTCAGAGGCACAGAGGAATGAACCAAAGAGAATCAAGATATGTCCAGTTATCCCTCAATTTTCTCTAGTGAGAGTTCCTAATTTCTGCCTCTTTTCAGCTACTCTGAATGAATTAAATCCCTAGTGTACTACATAGCTCATGAAATTCTCAAGACAAAGACACAGTTTACTGGAATTCTCCATTTTAAACAACAAAATTGTCTCTGTGAAAATTTTAACACCAAGGTGCATCTTTTTTTTTTTTTTTTTTTTTTTTGCGGTACGCAAGCCTCTCACTGTTGTGGCCTCTGCCGTTGCGGAGCACAGTCTCCGGACGCGCAGGCTCAGCGGCCATGGCTCATGGGCCCAGCCGCTCCGCGGCACGTGGGACCTTCCCGGACCGGGGCACGAACCCGTGTCCCATGCATCGGCAGGCAGACTCTCAACCACTGCGCCACCAGGGAAGCCCCAATGTGCATCTTTTAATGGACTTTTAAACATAGAAGTCCATTAAAATACATAAGAATTCCAATTCTTATAATTATCACTCAGTAAAGTCACATTAAATTCCTATTTGTCATCACTTCACATGAAATAATTAACAAGTATACATGTGTATCTGAAAAGTCACTATGCTATATATTTGAAAATGGCAAATTATTATCTTTTAACTGTAGAAAAATTGTGAGCAGGATCTGTGAAAATATGCCACCGTTCTAAAGATTGATAAAAACTTATTCATATTCCCTATAATTTAATTCAATAAACATTTACTGAGGGCATACTCTTTGCCAAGCTCTGGGATTTCATGAGTAGGTACAGTTCCACCCTTGGCCTTAAGGTTCACGGTTTATTTTCATTGATTAAGGATCTGCAAACATTTCTGAGGGTCCCCATAGATTTTTACTATGACTCATGATAATTAAATTTTCCTTAAATTTAAATATCTAAATTCAGCAGTATGCCAGAAAATGAAATCTCTGTCATCTCTAGTCATAGTCTGGCTCATTCCATTTCTATTAAATACACCAGCTATCATATAGAAACACTAGTCTTTTGTTGTCCTTTGATAATCAATTATCAAAGTCCTCTTGATTATATTTTTGGAAAAACTGTCACAGCAACTCATTTCTGGCCATTTCTGCATTAACTTGACATCTATTTGCTTCTCATCTATACCACTGAAACTCTTCTGTTTACTTACCTCCAGTCTTCTCTTTCCCCAAATCAAATGTGCAAATTGCAGAGATATAATAATACTGAAAATATCTGTACAAACCACCCTCAGTTAAAATACAATTAGTAGTGGCCCATTGTCCAGAAAAGTCACAAACTGAAATGCCTAAAAGGGCAGGCAGGTAGGTAACAAAATGAGTGAAGTGGGGAGAATTAAGACAATAGGGAGTGGTAGAGACCCTGGCAGGCCTAGGCCCCAGGTAAGACACAGACAGAACTTAGTTCCAGCTGATTATTTTTCTGTTGGAATTCAGGGTTATTTTTGAAAATTTTTCCAGAAAAAGAACATATAAAATTTTCTAATTAAAAAAAAATTGAGGTATAGTTGTTTTACAATGTTGTGTTAGCTTCTACTGTACAGTGAAGAGGAGTTCCCTGTGCTATACCGCAGGTTCTCATTAGTTATCTATTTTATACATATTAGTATATATATGTCAATCCCAGTCTCCCAATTCATCCCACCACCCCCTTTTCCTCCTTTGGTGTCCATATGTTTGGTCTTTACATCTGTGTCTCTATTTCTGCCTTGCAAACCAGTTCATCTGTACCATTTTTCTAAATTCCACATATATGCGTTAATATACAATATTTGTTTTTCTCCTTCTGACTTACTTCACTCTGTACGACAGTCTCTGGGTCCGTCCATGTCTCTACAAATGACCCAGTTTGGTTCTTTTTTATGGCTAATATTCCATTGTATATATTTACCACATCTTCTTTATCCATTCATCTGTCGATGGACATTTAGGTTGCTTCCATGTCCTGGCTATTGTAAATAGTGCTGCAATTAACATCGGGGTGCATGTATCTTTTTGAATTATGGTTTTCTCTGAGCATATGCCCAGTAGTGGGATTGCTGGTTCATATGTTAATTCTATTTTTAGATTTTTGAGGAATCTCCATACTGTTCTCCATAGTGGCTATATCAATTTATGTTCCCACCAACAGTGCAAGAGGGTCCTCTTTTCTCCACACCCTCTCCAGCAGCTATTGTTTGTAGATTTTCTGATGATGCCCATTTTAACTGGTGTGACATGATACCTCATTGGAGTTTTGATTTGCATTTCTCTAATAATTAGTGATGTTGAACAGCTTTTCATGTGAATCTTGGCCATCTATATGTCTTCTTTGGAGAAATGTCTATTTAGGTCTTCCACTCATTTTTCTACTGGGTTGCTTGTTTTTTTGATAAAATGTTCTAAGTTTTAAGATACTGTGTGTACAAAACAAAATACATATATATCTGTGCCTGTAGCTCTAATACACAACTCTTGCTAGATATGGAAGGCAGACCGATGGTTGTGAATTCTGGTCTATAGCGTTAGACCAGGTAATGTTGCCTGGATTCTGAGGCCCTGCAAAATCTAGCCCCACTGTCTCTTTTCAATGTCATCTCTTGTTATTACTATCTAACTTTGATACTGTGCCTATGTTTTATGGAAACTATACCTGATACTTGCTCTCTACAACAATTAATGAAGTAGGATTATTATATCCATTTAAAAGATGAAAAATTTATGTTACAGAGAGGTTGAAAAGTTTAGTTACAGTGGTTGGTAGTTGATTCAAATACAGCATTGTCTAATTCCAAAGCCTATGCACCTTACACTTTGCTGTTTTCCAGATACATGCCTACTAATAATATGTATTCTTCCAGAAACTTGTGGGAAAGGAACTAATGTTATCCTCATTTTACAAGTAAGGGAAGTTTATTATATGAATTGACTAAAGTCACAAAACTGTTAAGCGGTAGGGCCAGAAAATGAATCCACACAGCTTAAATCTAGAGTCTCCTTTCTTGTTAAACTTTATACCATACTAAATAAATAGAAAAATGAATAAACAAATAAGTAAAGAAAGGCAGCTCAAATACCACTTTTCCTATAATGGTTTCCTTGTTCCTCTTCACTGGAAGTAATCTCTTTTTCCACTGAGCTACCATATTACTTTACTTATATTTCTCTCATCTACCTTGTGTTTAAATGTGCCTATATTTATCCTTTTTTACTAAACAAGATCAACATGCTGTGATGATGCACAGCCCCTTGCTCATAGTTGGAGCCTGACAAAATTGTGCTAAATTAACTTAGAAATATACAAATTAAGGGGTTTTATCTATTTTCTGATACAAGAAGCATGTCTGTCTAAATGTAATAAAATAATAATTAAAAATAAAGTGCTCTTTTAAAAACATCTGTATTTCTCAGCATACCTCTTGCTGGCAATGCTTAAAAACCTTGGTTCAGTATAAGCCATCAACACTGTTTATTAGATTGTTTAGAAAATAGACATACTATGTATTTGTAAGACATAAAGAGGAAAAAACTCATTTGGTCAAGAAATAAGTTGGGGCTTATATGTAGGCAGTAGTGTCAACATGCAAACCAATTCCCCTGTAACACATTGCATAAAAACATTCTGTTCAAACCAGGGTATCCTGCTGTCTTATGTAGCTTCCTGCCAAAATGTTCCTTTTCTCTCATGTAGATAGCCAAAGCTATCTGTTAGGAAAAATCCCCTCTCTGCTCAAACAGCCCAACTCAACACTTTCAAATGCCCACAAGAAACAGACATTCATCTTGAAACCATCAGGGATGGTCAGGTGAAGTATAGGTAGCCTGATGTCATACAGTCCAAGAGACTACCCTCTCCTAAACTCTGAATCAGAAGTGACTTTATATCCTTAGCACTCAGAGAAATCTCAGGCTTGAATGCTCTAGGATTGGGGTTATTTTTTAGTGTACTCTACTGAGGAAATTATATAAGAATAAGGTTGGGATCTTTATAGACAACTATAGGACTCCAAGATAGTATACTAGATTACATTCCGTATACGCACAACAGTTTTCTTAGAGCATTCTAATGATGCCCAATTTTTCCCACTTCAGTGCTCTCTTTGCTATGTTAACATGAAAAAAAGCATTATAAAATCAAAAGCATAAGCAGTAGAAATAATTCCCCATCGTTCTACCACAAAATAAATAAGATAAATAAATGACATATAGAGGCTAATATATACAGATTCACTTAGCAGGAGTTCTGATTTGTATGGCAGAGGATGTTCCTAATAGGGCTGTGTAGGACTTTATTTTGCACTACAATTAGCAAATTCTCAGTAACAGTCCAAACAGTCAATCTCAACACCAAAGAAGACATAATGAGGCCTTATTTCCCACTGTAGTAAAATGTTCTTAACCTTGGTGTTACTTATTTGGAAGTCCATACTGAGGGATGAGGGGTTTTTCTTGACAAAACTGGTGAACAGGAATAGTAATATGCAAAGAAGCAAGAGGAGTTCATTTTTGAAAGGAAGGTACAGTCTAAAAAGAAAACACTGGATAAGAACTTTGAATGTAGGTGGTGGTAAAGAAAGAGTGAACTGCTAGAAAGCAATATGTTTAGAATTGTTCCATAGTGTTATGGGGTGCAATGACACCCAAAGATAAGAGAGACATAAAAGAAAGTATAAAGTTGATAATGACTAACTTTAATCTTTGCTTACTTTTCTTGTCCAGAAAAACATGTCAGCAATCTTTTAACTTCCATAACTGTGTGTGTGTGTGTGTGTGTGTGTGTGTGTGTGTGTGTGTGTTTGAAGCCCTGAGGACCAGCAAAGATAATCATATACAGGTAGTTAAGAGCTCTTATTCTTTTAGGTAGATGTGACTAACAGTACTCCATGGTACTTGTTAGAAAAGCAATCTGATTTAAACACTTCACTATGAGAAGAATTTTGATTAGCTGAGAGTGGACACTTGCCTTTCATTCACCCAACTTCTAAGGACATCCCTAGAGCAGAGAAGAGGGAAACAACATTTCTGGCTCCCAGATCCATGACAGAGAGAATAAGATCATGGGCCCAGGGTCAGTCTACGTGGTTTGAATCTGGCTCTACTTTTTTTTTTTTAACTGTGTGTATTGGGTTAACTTAATCTCTTTCTGCCTCAGTTTTCTCCTTTGTTTAAAAATGGGGATAAGAATATTATCTATTTATAGGATTGTTGTGAAAATTGCATTGAGTAAGTTTTTAGAATGGGGTATAACATGGAGTAGGTGCTCAATAGATAGTATTTTTCATTAATACTTAGTTTAGTATTATTACTTAGTTTTAGTGTACCTGTGAAGAAAGTGAGGTCCTTGTTTTCCCTAGGTTAGAGAACAGTCTTCATGGAGTCCATTAAGTGGGACTTTATCTTTTCTCTCACTTTCCCCTACCCTTCATTCTGCTTTTCTAAGTATAATGAGAAGTTTTCATTTTAACTATTTACTAAACTGATTATTATCTCTGCCTATTTATTTTGTACAATGTGGTTTTCTATACCATGCAATCTGATTTTTCCAGACATAAAAATCTATAATTAATCATCAAAAAATTGACACATATTAAGCTACTTTCTCTGACCATATAGTTATGTAGAAATTAACACAGGAAATGTGTTATAACTGAATACTCTGCAATTAAAATGATGTAAATCATTATTTATAAAGATTAATTTCTACAAAAATTGAGTGATCTCACTGATTAGTTTGAAAAAAAGAACCATCGTATATTATTCCTAACTTTAATAGAAACCTCTATTTAGCTTGTCCTCAGACTGACATGAGATAACTTTAGTTTAAGTAAAGGTTTAAGTTTAAATAAACATTTTTAATAGGCATTTCCAAAACCTCAAAAACTGAAAAATCATTTCTGTCTGCAAATGTGAACTTTTTCAGAAGTGCCATTTCTTGGGTATATCATGGGTCTTCTCTGCATGTTCAAGGATTCATCAGGACATCCAGTTGGTCAAAGGAGTCTCTGTCCATGGCTTGGCCAAGGCCAATTACTGTCTGTTAATGTTCTGACTTTCATTCTTTCTGTTGTCTCCCAACTCTGCTATTTTCTTCCATTACGCTCGCCATAAACTGTTGGAAAGGTCTGATGAGGAATTTCTTATTTCTTTTGAGTACTGAAAGCATAACATCCTGATTTGCATGCCATTTCTTCTGGTCTAGACTTAGAATTAGGGAAGAATTATTCAGAGTGGTTTAGAGACGTGCAAAAAGATCAAAAACAGCCCCCGTGTTAACACTAATTACAAGATCATATTTCCCTAAAAAAACTTCCTCTGTCCTTAGCAGCTTCTTCAAAACTTGAATGATCACTAGTAAGGTTTAGATCATTAAGACTGGTTTTATGTAATACCTTATTGTTGCAAAGCAAGTGTGATTCTTTTTTTTTCACCATAAATAAAACATTTTGATTCAGTAATATGGTATTCTTCTTTAGCTGTTATAAGAATCAGGAGGCCCTGATTTGCACATGTGGTGTGACTCAAACCCAAGTGTTCATGAGGAAAGGCCTACTTCATAAAAGTCTGCCATTCTACTCCTTTCCCACTGAGGCATTATGTTTTTGTTAAGGGATGGTTACATCCATCGTTCTCATTAGTTTGATTAATGGTCTACCTCTAATAGAGGCCACCACCTGACATTTGGGGAAAAAATACATGGCAGGTAATTTTTTAAAATACAGAACCTGTCCCCTTAACCTAGTTTCATTCCTTTTGGTAAGGGTGGCAATTGGATGTGACACTCATCAGTGGGAGCGGGCTGACATCCGTTCTTTCCCTCTCTGTCTAGTTCAGTTAAAAGAATGATAGCCGGGCTTTCTGGGGAAACTGAAGCAAAGGTAGGGAGAGAGCTGTTAAATATCCCAACACAGTAAATGCAGGCTATCGTGCCCACAATTTCCTGTCAATTAGAAGTGTTAAGGTTTCACTAGAATATTGAATTAATGGAGTGATTCTGTTCTGAGTAGATAATGCATCTCATGTGCCTTGCTTGTCTTTTCAATTAGAAAAACAATGAGGTGTAAAAATAGGCCAATTTCAAAATTTTCAAATGTTGAACTAAAGCTGATGTTCAGAAGTCTTTGTTTCAGAGTTGGCTTTGGGTCTCACTAACGAGACTACTTTCTTCTCTTTTGGTCTTTAGGATTATTACAATTGTTTTTCTAGCCCTGATGGTTATCGACTGTCTGTTACAATAACAGGATGTGACTTTAGTTTCAGAATCTATTTGTTCTGAGATAAAGCCCTCTAACACTAGGAACAGAAAAGGATATAAAACTGGCCTTTGACAAACCCTTGCCTAGTAGGCTTGTCTGAGGCAGTATGTAACTACTAAAATCACCGTGTTTGCTTCCATTTCCGTGCACAGGAGTCAGCACTCCCAATTTCTGTCCTCTCATGACCTAATGGGAAATGGACTTATTTTAAATTTCCCCAAACAACTTGCAAGTTCTTTTGTTGTTTTTATTGGTTTGCTTTTCCATTTAATGTTCTATTTCCATATCTAAGTCTATTTCCCTCCAAAGATTAGAGAACCCATGTTTCTAAGCAATAGTACAAGCCCTTCCCTGCCCCTTGCCACAAACAGAGTGTTGCTTCAGCAGCTGTCCTTGGGCATGGATGTCCTCTTTAATCAAAGTGAGTTCCCTAATAGACACTATAATGACATTCATTTGCCATTTGGATGTACCTGACGTGACACTTCAGGCAATGCCATGATTACTTTCCCTTAAAAATGTAGAATAATTTTACAAAATCAAAAAGGCAGAATATTGCCTAAAGAAGTTCAGTTTAAAAAATAGCAGTATTATCATGGTTTTGGGAAAGTGTTGTAATCTTCTATCTCACAAATTATAATAGTGTGATTTTATATTTAACTTGGTAATAAAATCCTGTATTTGAAAATAACAGATCTATTGGTTACAAGAAAACTAGTCTATAGGCTATAACAGAGTCTCCTGAGTTAAGATACAGGATGATACTTATTTAATGATAACATTGTTGGGCACATCTTAACAATCAAATGCTCTACTCTCTTGAATTTGAAATATTTTTAATAATGGAGGAAATCGCTCTACACTAAAACTAATATTTAGAACTGGATTAATATTTTCAAGGTTTCTTTTTACATAAAATCTTCAATACTACTATAACTTAAAATGCATGCAGGAAAGTGTTCCGTGAAAAGTTGAAAGAAATGTTTAACAGTATAGATGGGAACATCTCTCCAGAATATAACAATATAATATTTATTAGCTATAATGGAAAGCATTTTCAAAAATTTTAGAGAAATTTCTTAATAGTTTCTTATTTTGTTAAGATCACTGACCTGGGGGTCTGGAAGAAACCTTAGAACATACACTGTTTATCTTCAGCCTCCTGGAAAGATAGATGCTGTCTATGATGAGTTTGTATCTTGTCCAAGCATGATAAATCTAAAAATTAAGCTCAGTAGATAGTATATTTTCCCTTCAAAAGAATCACCAGGGAACACACTTTTATAACCTTCCCTTTTACTCTGTTGTACTGTCTAACAAGTCGTAACAGCCAGACTTCCAGCTTCCAAAGTGTGACAGAGCCAGATCATCAAGCAGCATAAAAAGGAAATAAAAGGAAAGAATATTATGATCAACGGCAACTTCCCATGTGATTTTTAAACTAGCAAATGCCTGTTACCAATCATCTAATAGGTAGTGGCAGTAAGTTGCAATACAGAGTGAGCACAACTTTGAGTTAGACCTGAATTAAATGCCGACTCTACTGTTAAGTAGCTCTGTATGATCTTCAAAGCTACTGCTCTCAGAGTCTCAACTTCCCCATCCAAAAATGGGGATAATAGCACCTGCTTTGAAGGAATTTTGTGAGACTTCTAAAAAAATCATTCTGATATATCATAAGCACACAATAATTGGTAGCAATTATCTTTAGTTGTTGACTAATTGACCAGATGAAAAGCACTGAATCGGGTGATCTGTGCAGTGGTTAGGAATGTATGTAAGACACCATTCTTGCCCTGTAAGGAGGCTAAAAGCAAAAAATGTTCTATGTTAAGAGTATTATTTACATTATCCTCATACTGGCCCCGTGGAGTAGGTACTGTTATTCCTATATTACAGATAAGGGACCTGAAGGTTTGAGAGTTTACCTAACCTTACAACATTGTGACCTTACAACAGAATGGGTACTCCTAACCACCACATTATACTGGGTGGCATGATAATTTATTGTCACCAAGGGCAAAGATATGTACAACCGTGTCTATAAAAGTAACTTAGGGAATCATTGTTGCTAGACACAGATAAGTGCTTCTCTGTCTCATTCTTTCAAATTTGGGATTTGACACCATGGTGTGCAATGAACTAGCAAACTCAATCTAATTTTTGGTTATACTCTTTAACGAGTCAGTTTTGGACACTGAAATTATAGAAAGTAGTCAACTCCTTTTCCCATGGGAAATCCCATTTCTTTTGAAAATAAATTTATAAAATAAATTTATATTTGAAGTTTATATTTTTATACAGAAATGGAGGAGACATTTATATTTTATGCAATCCCCTTTGCCAAAGATTTCTCTTGTATCCCTTTGTTCCTTCCACTGAGTGGGTACGTGATGGTCATACATGTTGTCTTACTCAGGGTTCTCCAGAGAAACAGAATTAATAGGATGTATATATACAAAGAGATTTCTTTTAAGGAACTAGCTCATATGATTATGGAGCTTGGCAAACCCCAAATGTGCAGGGTAAGCCAGCAAACTGGAGATCCAAGGAAAAGTTTCTGTTGAAGTTCAAATTTATAAGCCATCTGCTTGTAGAATTCCCTCTTGCTGAGGGAGGTCAGTCTTTTGTTCTATTCAGGTCCTCAACTGACTGAATGAGGCCCACCCACATTATGGAGAGCAATCTGTTTTAGTCAAAGTCTACCAATTTAAGTGCTAAATTTTGTTGTGGCACAAACCTATCAATAGTATTCCAAATGTCCCAATGTGGTCATTCCGCCACTGGAATTTTATATGTTATGATTACTGTGACTATCATAACCTTTATTTAATAGAGTGATGTCTATATTTTTAAAGTAAAAATTAAACTAGGCATGCAAGATCATTTATTTTTCAATATAAAAATGGAGAAAGAAAATAAAGCTTTTGTTTTCATATCTGAAATGCCACAGACATATATTAATGTCATTAAAAAGGGACTCAGTCTCTTGAATGGATCTTAATAGCAGAGTGAATCTAGTTATTAGAAATCTTTTTACTATTTTTTTTTTTAGAATTCTGGAGATCAGATAAAGAATTATTTTGGAATATATGTAAAATACTGGTTTTTAACACAATCTAATGACATGGTGATTATGAACATTTTAGAGTATGTATGGTAGTAAAATTCTAAACATGTTTGCAGCAGTTGAACTATATTTTACTCACTGTGCATAATCTTACAGATGTTGATGTATGATGTTTCCTGATTCACTTAAATCAGGTATGAAAGAGAAACTCAAGCTGAGCTCACTTCTATGGTCCTTCCATAAAGCAAGCTCTTCCAAGAATTATATTTACAGAAAAAGAGAAATCTGCTCTGGAGATAATGCATATAATCATATTTGCTAAAAATGGAAAAGCCTTATTATATTCTTGTTTGGTATCTATTTTACATCATCACCTGCAGCTATGTTCTGTCACCATTATTCTAATACTAGTAAGAAAAAAATCACCACTAAGAACCTCAAAATAGAGGACATATTTTGTTAAGCTGTAATTATGTAACTCGAGTTTCAGTATCTTTTTCAAGGAATAACAGTATGAAGGCTCTGAGACTATTGCAAAAGAAGCACTTAGAAGAATCCTTTGTGAATATGTTTTCTCCAAAAACATACTTGAATCTTTGCAGAAACAAGGGTGAAAGTTTTATCACAGAGAAGAGTGTAAATGCCCTGGTTAAAATCAAATCCTCTGGAATATTTGCAAATGATATGACCAGTTTTGCTAATGAGGAAGCAGCCTATTTGTCAGAATCATGACTGTTATCTCACTAAAAGCCATATCTTTTTGTCTATTTTGATTTTGTTTTCCATGATTTGAATTTTTATCACTTGTTTAGAAAAGTTTGGTTCTTTTGTAGAGTTTGTAGAAAATTATCACAACAAATCCGATGTCTTTTCATCCATCTATATACTTCTCTCTAAATCTTCTTTGCCATGGATTCTTCGTGGGATCTCTTATTCTTTCTGTTGGATAGGTGTCAGGTGGTCATAAAGGTTCTGTTACAGCACAAATTGTCCACAACATTTCAGTTTTCTCAATGTGATAAGAGAGCCACTGGAACTTTTTAGGTGATGATTACTATGAAAATTTCATATTCATTTCTATTTTTAAAACAGCTTGCATTTTCTCAAAGCCCATTACAGAATATCAAATCAACTTTATATTAACTATTGGAAATATCTCTTTATTGAAACTGATTTTTACTTCAACTTTTATTGGATCTATTTTTTAATCAAATACTGGCCTTTGCAATTCAAGATTAAATCTCATTTGATTAATTTCAGGCCATTTTTTTCTAGCTTTTTGTACTATTGTATGATGTCTCATCGCTTGATATCCTCTCTCATTTGAGAATTTAATTAATGTCATTAACAGCCAACTGCAGATCATTTATGGAGATGTTTAACAGAGTAGAGTTCAAGACTACTCTGAATGAAACAAAACACTTCACACTCACTGCCAAAGATTCACAATATGCCTTTATATTTGCCGTTTAGCTCCTCAGTAAGCTAGATATAACCTTCTACTATGACCTAAATACTTCCCAATGGGATTCTCAGGATCCTAACATATCAATGATTTTACCTTCATCAAAAGTAGGAGTTCTTTATTTGGCATGAATAATGATTTTCCCCTAATGGTTTTGTATATATGCATAAATGCATTTTTTATGGAAAGGGTTCATCCATAGTGTTACAACTTATTCTCAAAAGTGTACATAACTCCCAAAATATATAAAATCATGTGCTTTCTTATAAGGTTATATTTAGAAAATAATTTATGTTGCATTTTACCTACATGGTAGAACATTACTATTTTCCCCTTAGTGTCTAACCTCTGGGTTATTTATATTACCCAAATTCATTTTCTTTTAAAGCAAGTATTTTTCTCAAAAGCATATACTTATGATTTTTGTAAAGGTAACTTTTTCAAAATACATATATTAAATATATACTATTTTGGATGAAAAAAGAAAGACTAAACCATAGAAAATGGAAAAATAAGATCATATTTTCTCATAAATGCATGTCAAATAATGTGAATGAAGGGGATACTCTCCAGGGATTATAAAACTTTTAGAAAAATAAATCCTGTCAGTCTTATTTTATGGCCTTTTCTGACATTAATATGTTTAAAACATCAAGGAAATCCAAACTCATCTTACTTTAAAAATGTTTTTCCTATTGATTTATCCAGAAAATAAATGAGAGAACTAGATTATATATTTCAGTATTTTTCTAATTAGATGAGCATCCAATTGTGAGTGATTAACAATAACTCAATATCTATTCCATGGACCTTGCTTTACTGTTTTTTTTTGTTTTTTTTTTTTTGTGGTACGCGGGCCTCTCACTGTTGTGGCCTCTCCTGTTGCGGAGCACAGGCTCCGGACGCGCAGGCTCAGCGGCCATGGCTCATGGGCCCAGCCGCTCCGCGGTATGTGGGATCTTCCCGGACCGGGGCACTAAACCGTGTCCCCTGCATCGGCAGGCGGACTCTCAACCACTGCGCCACCAGCAAAGCCGTGCTTTACTGTTTTAAATGGATGTTAATTAGGTTTGTGCCAGTGGCGGGAGCAGGGAGGGCATTGCAATCGTATATTCAGGAATCTTAATAGAACATTTCATGAAGGAAACATAAGGCTATCTACTCTTTCCTTAATATAGGATTAATAGAGTGTTGTGTTTAATCAGGGGCCTATTATTGAACAGAGATACAGAAACTGTGGAGAGTGTTAAGAAGAGGACAGCAAACATGAGTGAATGTTCTGAAAAAAGATAAAAATGAATGTATTTCAAGCGAAAAGGAGGCTGAAAAGAAATATAATGTCAGTTTGCAAGAATTTTTATAATAAGAGCATAAGGTCTGGACTGAGAGAAACCTGTATTTGAATCTAGGTCCTACTCTTATCAGCTGGCCAACAGTGACTCTTTCCTATATGTAATATTGGAATAATATATACTTTACTAGACTATTGTTAAGAACAAGCATAATATAAGTAACATACCTGGAGTAGTGGTGTCAGACATATATAGAAGTCCTTTTATAAATGAAGTTAGTATTATTTCTACTATTTTTTTTATCAGATACTCATCATAGCAATTCCAAAGCAGGCTTATAGAGGCCGCTTGGAATTGCTAATCATAAAGTTGCCTGTGGGTAGGTTAGTATTGGTGGAGGATGGAAATCTAGAGGATGGGGCTGCTTAACCACAGAAGACACTAGATCAGGCAGCTCTTTATTCAGTATACTCACACATGGATGAGTTTGGTAGAATTCAAATTTTGCTGAATACAGTGAGGTACAACATTTATTTCTAGTTTTCTCCCTCCTTCTTTTCCTCCCGTTCTTCCTTTCCTTCTTAGAAATGTTGCTAAATACAGCTGTGTTCCTCTGCAGGGGATTTAATCATCATGTCTGATTTTGTGATAATCTTTTTCTCAGATTACCCTCTCAGTGGAGGGTAATGATGCATGACACAGAGGGAGTCAGGCATTGGTTAGATTCTGTTTCTTGCTCTTGGTTTGACAACAGCAAGGAGTACTATATACTAAAATGTTGCATATTAATGTATATTAAACTGTTGGCAAAAATATAAGTGTAATATTGTTTAGATTAGAGTAATAAGCTTTTTCAAGTAGGAATTTTCTTTCTCTCTTTAAAAATTGGATCTCTGTAGTCCTAATTTTTTCTTAGGTAGTCTTGATATACACTAGAAGAAATAATGTTTCATCAGCTTACACTGTTTTCCCAAACCGTGCCTATGTTGAGTATTGACTTAAAATAATTTTGGTTAATGTTGTATTTCACTACTCTTGAGGAAGAATAATTTCTCAAAGTTCCTTGTGTTATCAGGGCAGATATATATATATATGTGTGTATATATATATATATATATATATATACACACACACACACACACACATATGTATAAAACAGCTATCTAATTGTACAGTTAATCTTTTTCTATGGCCTCACCAGAGTAAAGTGTTTTCTAAGACAGTGAAAATAGAAAATAGGACTTTGTGAACGATAAAACCTAATAAAATAGCATAGTACAAGATGAAGAAAAATAAAACTCTCATTACCTGCTTAGAAGTCTCTCAAGATAGCATATGTAGATTTAACATTCATAGATTTTGTCTAATTGAGTTTAACTCAAAATTCAATAGCATGATATATAGTCAGAGACCAGGAGGTGAGGACAGTGTGAGAAAACAAGTGAACCTAGGGCTTCTCTGGTGGTGCAGGGGTTAAGAATCGACCTGCCAATGCAGGGGACATGGGTTTGTGCCCTGGTCCGGGAAGATCCCACATGCCGTGGAGCAACTAAGCCCGTGTGCCACAACTACTGACCCTGCACTCTAGAGCTTGCAGGCCACAACTCCTGAGCCCACATGCCATAACTACTGAAGCCCGCACGCCTAGAGCCCATGCTCCGTAACAAGAGATGCCATCACAATGAGAAGCCCGCGCACCGCAACAAAGAGTAGCCCCGGCTCGCCACAACTAGAAAAAGCCCACACACAGCAATGAAGACCCAACACAGCCATAAATAACTAAATAAATGTAAAGAAAAAAATAAAATAAGTGAGCCTAGTCAGCCACCCAACACAAACTTTGCCTTGTTGTCTGCTAATTATCTGAGAGGCCTAACTCATAATTTTATTCCTCATTGAAATAAATAATTAAATGTAATACACACACACACACACACACACACACACACACCAGGCTCACTATATATCAGGCACAGATATATGTATAAAATCTCATTTAAACTTCTCAGTAACTCCATTTCAGAGTTAAGAAAATAAATACAACGAGATAAACTAACTAGCTCAAGGTCACATCATTGTAAATTGGCAGTCATGATTCAAACCAAAGTCGTCTGAATCTAGAGGCTATTGTTTAACCATTATACCATTATGCCTCCCTTGGCTTCAACAGTGAATTGGAAGATTCAGAGACTGAAGGATTAAAGAACGTTACAAGAGTCATCCCTTGTGAGTATAGGTTGTCTTGTAATTGCTTTTTGAAATGGTGAGGTTGGGGGTACAACAGAGGCATAACCAGAGTGGGTTTCTTTTTTTTTTAATTTTTGTCTGCGTTGGGTCTTTGTTGCTGCGCACGGGCTTTCTCTAGTTGAGGCGAGCAGGGGCTACTCTTCGTTGCGGTGCGCAGGCTTCTCATTGCGGTGGCTTCTCTTGTTGTGGAGCATGGACTCTAGGCACACAGCCTCAGTAGTTGTGGCGCACTGGCTTAGTTGCTCTGTGGCATGTGGGATCTTCCTGGACCAGGGCTCAAACCTGTGCCCCCTGCATTGGCTGACAGATACTTAACCACTGCACCATCAGGGAAGTCCCCAGAGTGGTTTTCTTAATCAACTGACCTCTTTTGTTACAATCATGAAATTGAATGTATAAAAGGATAAGGTGAGAGTGAAAGAAAAAGGCTAACAAGGAAGCACAGTTTGTAGGCTAATAATAACAATAAATGCCATTTATTAAACACACATATACAGGTCCTATGGTAACAATTATTTATGTTGTGGTAGATTGCAAAACTGACCACAGGTCTCTACTGTCCTTACCCCTTTGCAATGTGATTTTGTAGTTTTTTGCACGATGAGATAGAATCTATTTTCCCAATCCTTGTATCTTCGCTGCCCTTGTTACTTGCTTTGACCAATAGAATGTGGCAGAAGCAACATTATGCCATTTCTGAGTTTTGATTTCAAGAGGACCCAGGGCATTTATTTATTCTCTGTCTCGAGACCTCTACCGCACCATGAGAAAAGGTTGATGGAAATGCATAGCCCCATTATCCTCATTACCCTCCCTGGCAGCTAGCCAACCGCCAAGCAAAGACCCTGAGAAAGCCTTGTTGAAACCAGCCAAGCCTGGCCTTAATCAGCAGAACTGCCCAGATGTTTAATAAACTTGTGAGCAAAAATAAATAAGCCACTAAGTTTTGAGTGTATTTTATGCAGCAATAGATAAGTGTTCCCTATGTGTTATCTCCTAAAATCTTAATGCTGTTTGGTAGGTATTATTAACATTTCAGAGATAACAAAGCTCTTTTTTAGCAACACAGTGATGGTGAGAGCCAGTATTTACTCTGCAGTTTTGACTTTATGCCCAGGTCTTACTCCTCTAAGAAGGGAACAAGTTAAGCAATTGTCAGTTAATGAAGATCTAGATAAAAATTTCTCCTTATTTTCAATTCAGATCTTTAAATCATGAATCAGGGCAAGTTTTATGAACTTGCCTTGATTCAACAGCCGTGGAGGTGGCTTCACATTCCAACACAAGTCAGTTTATTTGGTCAACATTATAAAAAGATAGGCCAAAATCCAAGACTGAAGCAAAACTAATTTATTTATTCCACAAACATTTATTAAGTGTCTGCCATATGCTAGGCCCTGTGCTTGGCACTGTTATGCAATTACTTTAAAAAGAATCTAAGATTTCAGAAACAACTCTAAGCTGAACAATTTAGGCAGAATAAGGCAAGTTATTCATAAGGATGCAGACTAATTACAAACGTCCTAGTTTAAATGCTATACTTACACTGCGGTGAGAATGCAATGGATCTGAAGGGAAATGCACATAAAGTTCTAAAACAATTTGTCAAAATAATTAAGCATACTAAGAGTGGTACTTGGAACCAAATTTTTTCAACCCACTCTGTAGAGAAGGCAGTAGAAATTTGTTGCAACTGTTTTATAACACCAGGTATAGTACAGCGGTAAGCCCAAGTCAAACACTGAAAGTTCGACCCAGCTTTATATATCACCATAGGCAGAACCGGGAATCACACCAAGTACCAGCAGGCTAGAGCCACCAGCTCAAAACGGCATTTGCTGTTTGTTTGGTAGGCAGCTCTGCTTTCTTTCTCATGAAAACACTAGCTTCTTCTAGAAAGATTCTCTCTGTAGAGAATTCTAGGCTTGACCAAACATGGAGAAATAAATTTTCTTTTCTCTCACAGTGTATAATTTTCTCTTTCTAACTCCTGAGAAGGAACCATTGATAGGAGTTAATGGTATTTGTCCTCAGAAAACAAAAGTGTCTGACTCAGAATTTTACAAGATCTAATTTATTTTCCTATTACAAAGAAAAGTCCCAACACCTTGTCACTGCCAGGCACAAGGAGTACTTTTCGCAGGTAAAAAAAAAAAAGATGTTTCTACAGTATCTAACTTATATTACTGTGAATAAATGCAGAGTGAACAATAAGAATTCTATCTTCTGAGGATCTCAAAAATAGTAGCCTATGTCAAGGAAAACAAAAAAATTCTCTTTACTGGTTGAAGAGAAAATGCAGTCCCTCTGTA
This sequence comes from Leucopleurus acutus, assembly GCF_964270905.1. Classification (NCBI taxonomy): domain Eukaryota; kingdom Metazoa; phylum Chordata; class Mammalia; order Artiodactyla; family Delphinidae; genus Leucopleurus; species Leucopleurus acutus. The sequence continues at coordinate 131,531,464 of NC_139143.1, forward strand.
TCATGTCTCCAGATCTGTTTTACATGATGCTTTTATCCCCATGTATCAGCATGACCTCAGAGCCCAAGGAATAACTGGTTCTTTCCACTTTGAGTTCACAAATACATAGGTGCCCAGTTATATAATAACACTACATGTTCTTAACGTGTTGTTTGTAGTCAAGACCACTTACTCAAATTCAGCCATGTAAATAGAGTAAAAACAGGAAACAAATTCCAGATGTGATGGGCTTTCCTGATTGAAATTCTCCATGGAGTCATTACAATGCACTTAACACCTGAGTTTCAGAAGATGCCATCCCATTTTGCCTAAGTGGACATTGGGCTTGTGATTTATTAAAGCTGTTCTTTCTCCACTCTGCTCTCATGGTGTGCAATGTTAAAGAGTTAGACCTCATCCCCACTGACTTGTTGTTAACCCCCTTATCCTCAGTCCAGTTCAACAAATCTTTATTGAAGGCCTACCAAGCATTGTTATTTGATGTTTTATTATGGTTTATAGGTGACCTGTATGAAACTTCACAAGGAGAATGTGATGTCTATTTGCAGTTCTAAATTGTATAGACATCAGAGCTGACCCTCACTCTGTGGGTCTTTAATTTGGTTTGACACACCAGGTCACATCAGCTAGTGCCTTAGAGGACTTCTTTTTGTAAAGTTCGTCATTTACCCATAGACTCCTGAGCAAGAAAAATCTAGAGACAACTTTCCTTTCAGCTTTCTGTCTCTGATGAAGAGTTTTCAGACATATGGCAAAAGTGGTATTGTCGCTTTGATCGTCTGGTTTTCAGTTCACAGTGCTATGTTGATTCTGTCACTGGTATCACCATTTTTCCAGACTATCTTTTACTCTTCCCTCTCATTCAAACCTAGTGTTCAATCTGTCACTGCATCCTGTCATTTCTTCCTCTGAATCATGTTTCAGCTTCTGCCTTCCTCTCCTTTCCCATTACTACCACACCAATCCAGGCTAGTGATAATTACAAGGGTGCTCAGTTGATTCTTCTCACTCTAGTCTCTACCATCTCTAATCCATCTTGCATATTTATTCCAGTCCAGTTTCCTAAAGCCCTATACTCCTTCTGTTATTTCTTGTTCAGTAACATAGAGCTGTTCCCTCTTAACCATCTTATAAAACACCTTATAACTGGCATGTCTTACTCCCTTCAAACCAGGACTCCCACTCTTCCCAGAGCACTCCACGGACACCACACTTATAAATAGCATGTTCATTCCTGTCTAATTGCCTTTTTTTATGTTTTTCTTCCAACTCCAAATTTCCTTGTTAATTCCTCTCTTGTAGAACTCCTAGTAAGGTAGGGACCAACACAAGTTCCATTTCTCTGGTCTTTAACTGGAGTGGTTAGAAAAGTGGCTTCAGCCCCCACTCACATCTGTGCTCCTGTAGCACCCATTAGTACTCTGTCACAGCATCTATCACAGTGTGCTATAACTGTCTACTCACATGATTGTGTCTCACACTCAATCATGAGCCTTCTGATGACAGAAAACAATCTTTCTTGTGCAACCTTGTAACCCCACATGCCCAAAAGAATTTGACTCTTAGTAAGTTCTCAGTGAAAATTTGTTAATGTATTTAATAAATCTCTCCCTTCTCTAAATGCTTAACTCTAAGCCAGAAGAGAAATTTAGCAATAGGCCAGGTATCTGAAGATGTGGAATGCAATGACTAGTATGCAAGTCCCCAGCATAAAAGAATATTCATGAACAATGTTTTATTTGTAACTGTTCCCCCTTACCCACCCACCAAAGCTCCTTAGAGGCAGAAATCATACCTTACTAGCCCTTTGATCCTTTGATAGTGTCTTTGATCCCGTGACAGGGCTGGTAACTGAGAACCTGGTGATTTGAATGTTTAGGCTTCTAGAGCACATGATTCCAGTGTCTTATCACAGCAACTATTGGCTGAGCTAAAACACTGTCCTAAAAGATAGAATACTGTTTCTCTCTTTATTTCTTTATATATGGGCCTAGCGAATCAAAGAAGACTACTGTATGTTTTATTTTCATTGGTGCATGTAATGGGCTCATGGTTAAGGCTGCTTTGAAAAGTGTGGAGTCAGTCTTCAGAAATGTTTCCTAATTTAACAAGTCAAAATATCTCCAGAACACTTAGATTCAAATGATGCTAATGGTACACAGTTTTTCCCTGCAACTATGGTGTGATCCTTTTAAAGCCAGAAATTTGACTTATACAATTGTTTTTCCATAACACGTGGCAATTCTACACATAATGCAGAGACAATGACCAAATTATAACAACTAAGAGCTAACTTAGTAGTGGTGTAGAGGGCAATATCAGTGTGGAATAAAGTAAAGAAGTATCCTAATGAATGACATTTCAAACCTGACCATATAAACAGTCCCTAAACCCCTTTATGTTCTTTTGAACATAGCTACTCCGATTAGTTTATGTATTGTCTATGGCTGTTCTTGTGCTACAATAAGCAAAATGGAATAGTTGCAACAGAATTTATGGCCCACAAAGCTAAAACTATTTACTATCAGGCCCTTTACAGAAAAATTTTTTTTCAACTCTTAGTCTAGGGCAATACCTGACACCCAATAGATATGCAGTAAATGTCTGTTGTATGAATGAATGAAATAATAAATAAATGAAATAATAAATAAATAAGTCAGAGATAAAACTTAGTTAGATAATACTCCACCATGCCTTCAAAGGTCCTTTGTGTGTCTTGAAATGTTTGGAGACACTGGCATAGATATCCAGTCATATTCTTTGATCTATAGGGGGTCCATGTTACTGTAGAAGGGAATTTGAATTTAGCCCACAGTTGAGGTTGCTTTGCATAAATATTTTTTTGTTGGGCTGATGTCTTTAAACAAGATTAGACTAGAGGAAAATATAATTAAGTTTCCTGAAAGAAAAGTCCCCTAATGTTGGGCAGGCTATAAGTAGAACTATTAGGGAAAGTAGAGATCTGGGTAATGAAAGGCTGTGCCTGACATTTCTTTGACCCCACTGCCTCGGGATGGATTTTGCTGCAATATCAAGAATGGAACTGTGCATTTCACTGTGGACCCCAAAACTAGACTGTGAAATCTCACTTCTTGGAAAGAGCATGTTAAAGGAAGCAGAGATTTTTCCCTGCTGGCTATGTTTCTTAGCTTAGGCTGCCATAATAAAACACCACAGACTAGGTGGTTTATAAACTACAGAAATTTATTTCTAATAGTTCTGGAGGCTGGAAGTCCGAGATCAGGGTGCCAACACAGTCAGATTCTAGTGAGAGCTATCTTTCTGGTTTGTAGATGGCCATTTTTCTTGCTGTATCCTACCATAAACAAAGCAGAGAGAGAGAGAAGAAGCAAACTCTCTCCTTTCTCTTGCTGTAAGGGCACTAATTCCACTCATGAGTGATCCATTTTTATGACCTAATTATCTCCCAGAGGCAGCACCTCCTAATACCATCACACTGGAGGTTAGTATTCCAATATATGAATTTTGGGGGAACACAAACATTTGAGCCATGACACTTTGGTTGTTAGTATTTTGATGGAAATGCACACCCAATTATGGGGCAAGCCAGAGGTCAAGAGACCAAAAGGTTGTTTTGAAGTTCAGAATCTAGAGCTGTAGGCAGTCACTCTGATTATATATCAGAACCCCTTGCCAGAAATAATTGGAGTGTGGTATCTCTGAAAAAGAGTAGCTGTCTGCCTCATCAAATTGATAGGAGCTTATTACATTGAGATTTGGAGTATTGCTGGAAATGTAACAGAGTCTTACTTACTCCTTAGTGATGCCAGAGGTATGCTGGATCCAGTATTTGTTCAACCTCAGAAGAAATGAAGATTTCAGTTTAATTTTTCATTGAAAAGAAACTAAAAGGAACTTATGGTATGACAAAACACCTTTGGGGATTTAATTCTAATTGATTTCAGTTTAATTTTACATAACAGCCAGATCTAGACAAACTTCTGTATCCTCCAAACTCAGGAATCATTTTTTTTCAATCACAAAGTACGTTGAAGGCTTGTTTCCAAGTTAATTTGGATTCAGACTACAGAAAATAGCAATAGACTGTGAGATGAGAAAGGAGGGCTAAACTATACTATGTTATACAATTTCCAAATGTGATCATGTTTCCCTCCTCCCTCTCTGTGAGTGGAACCTGCCCTGAAACACACAGGCCCTTGCCTTTCGGACCTCAGCCACATCTCATCACTCAGCCATCAGTAGTATTCATCGTGCATTGACTGGGAGGAAAATATAAGCCAAATCTTTTTTCCTTGAAGGAGCACAGCTCACACTGAAGGCAATAAATAATGACACAGAAACAGAACAAACAGCAGCTCCTGTGGAGTGCAGGACAGCAGGTGTACTTTGCTAGAAAGTTAGAATCTCAAGAATTTGGTCTCTGATGGTAATAGACACAGGTTACTGGGAAATATGAAGCAATGTGGACTTGTATCCCACAGACATGATCAACATACTCATTAGAAGAGTGAAAAGACAGAGTGGAATTGTGGGGAGCTGTGTGGACTGTATAGGTGAACATTTGAAAAACAAAAGAAATAAAGGAGAGGAAAGGAAAGAAAAACTATCTTTTGCAGTAAGAGAAAAAGAAAAGGTCAAGAGCCTATGTAACAACAACAGGGTGTGTTTCTCCATTGTTCTCTTGGATCCCCAAAATACAACTGTTCTTTTCTCTTTATTATGTGCTTTTTTTTTTGTCTTCTATTCCTACCCTTTCCTTCCATATAAAGGAGTGAAAAATAGAACTAATTTAGTACTAAAAAAATTTTAAACATTTATTGAGTACTAACAATAAGTGGAAAAGTGAATTAAACACATTGACACATACACACACACAGTCTTGCTTTGAAATCTACAGAGTTGGAGAGTAAGAGAGGCAAATAATTATAATACAGAGTAATAATGACCAATTATTTATTCCATTCCAATTATCCCAAAATATTTAGTTCATATCTTTATGGTAGTACTTATTACATGGTGTTATAATTGTATAACTTCATAATTTGAATATCCCTCTAGCTTTAAAAGTAATTTCGTCCTTTATTTGATTCTGAGATTTCATATGTGTTAGAAAGGAATTGTTAAATTCTTCCAGAAACTGTCAGAAATGGAGTATTTATTTGCTGAAGTTTTGACTTGATTTTACGTTTGGTTTCACACTTTTTCTTTTTTACATATTTATAGTTGACATGGAATTTGTAGTTTTATCTGGGTCAGTTCAGATAAAGAGAAAATCTTGAAGATCTTATGCTGTTTTAGTTTGTTTGTTTGTTTAATGCATGCTGATCTCTTGGCACACTTACTTAACAATTCTGATCCAGGGAAGATCAGCTTTGAAGATCCTTCCAAGACATAGATTTGAAAAAACAAAAAAGTGAAAATTCTGTGTTGCTCGTTTTTGTCTTCGGATAGTTTAACTCTGGAGACAGATTTTTTAGAGAAGAGTTCTGTGTTGTCATTTGTTTGTTCTTAATTTCTGTGTTTTCTGGGTGATAAATTGAGAAAAAGAACAAAAAATATATATGAGACTGATGAAAATGATTCGGCAAGTATTGGTGCTAGTCACCTTTCTCTCTGTTGGCATTTACCAGGAAAACACTGAGTCACAAAATGTAGGGAAAAATCTGTGGCATCAGAAATTGAAGAATGATTATCCACAGAGTCTTTCAGCCTCTTCATTGATTGAACAGAGTTGCATGACAAAATAACTGTTGGTAAGAGATGTAGACCCTTTAATTTACTTGGAAAATGGAAAGCTAGTCATTTTTGTGAGGATTTTAAGCAGTCTGTGAAAGTTTACTCATCAAAGGTAGAATTGGGATTGTTTCTATCTTTTAGTACTAAAAAGCTTTATGTATTTCTCAAGGGAAATCATTTCATTTTCTTTGCTCCATTTCTTGAATACATAAAATAGAAAACAAAAATAAAAGCTTCCTTACTCTTCTAATAACTTTTGGATATTTACTGAGCAGTAATGCCCAGCTGGATTTCACCACGAGTGTCCTGTATGTCAATGGAGGAAAGGAGAAAAGGAGAAAAACTAATAGTGGAAACTGATCTGAGCAAAAGTATAAGCTTAAAAGCAGTAGCTTGCTAAAGGCCCTATTAATAAAAGTTAGTTATTTTCACCTTTCTTCACTAAATGGATGCTGACTGATATTATTAATAAAATGTTATTAATAGACAAATCTACATTTACTTTAATGTAGACTTCTTTTTACCTTTGTCAATATTCTTAGGTCTGCATTCAAAAGCATTCCATTAAGAGAGACATTCTATCTTGATATTTTAGAACTAAAGTTATGTAGGTAAGTAGCTAACCCTGCCCTCCTCATAAGCAAAAATTTTAATAATTCAAAAATATTATTTTGTGGGGCTGTGTACTTTTAATACGAATAAATAACAGACAACTCTATTGTGAGGTTGAAACCAAGACATTGTTAACACACTCCTCTTCACAGGGAAAAGGGGAAAACCTTTCTTCTTTACTTTTACATTGGCTCACATATAATCTTAAGGAAATGAAAATCTTCGTATACTTCATTTTAGAGAGTGTATGTCATGTTGATTACTAATTGCTCAGATAAAGGTAGAAAGGCCCATTTAAATAGGAAACTACCACTGATTTGCAAACCCAAAGAAAACAAAGCAAAACAAACAAAAAACCAGAAGCAGAATCTGAATTGTGTAAAACAGATGTTTTCATTAAAAAAGAGAGAATAGATTTAGTGAATGCAGTGATTAGTAGGTAGAACCATGGTTGTTGTGGTAAGAAAGGTAAACTTTATGCTGATAATTAAAAATATCATTATGGAAGTGCTAATGGAGTGAAGATATATAGATACTTAGATGGAAAAAATAGAGAAAGAAAGAAGGAGAGGGCATGCTTGATTGTATATTTTCATTTAATGTATGAAGGGAAGGGAAAACAGAGATGAGAATCCAGAAACAAGGACCAGCCAATTTTAGACTGGAGTGTTAGACAGGAACAGGGAACTGAGGAGGAAACCAGCGGTCATGAACTTGCACTGGGATAAGTTGAACAGCTTGGCAGAAACACACCTACTACGCCATCACACACCAGGTTCATGAAAATGGAGAATGCCAACACCTGGTGCAAAGTTTTGATCCACAAAAATTCCATAGGTGAAAGGAAGGTGAAACAAAGTAAGAAAACTTTTTGGAAGATTATCTGAAGTAAATGATTAGGTTAAAGAGTAGTAGTAAAGGGGATAATATCCAGATACTAACATTAAGTGTTCGGATATCTTTAACTTCTTCTTCACAATGTTCTCACATTTTTCTCCTTCCTTCTAATGAGAATTGAGTGTTTATTATGAGTTTGGCACAATGGTAACCATTTTGCATTCGTTATCACATTTGATCCTCTTCACAACCCTATGGGTTAAGCATTGTAATTACCCTCAATTTATAGATGAAGAACCTGAGATTTAGAGAGATTATGTAACTTGACCAAAATCCATAGACAGTAAGTGGGAACTAGGATCCAATATCTAGTCTTCTTTATTCTAACATCTATGCTCTTAACTATAATTCTATATTGCCTTTTTTATGATTTAATAAATAGATTAATAGTATTAAAAAAAAACTGTCATACACCTGGAGCATAATACAGTGGTTCACTTGTGAATCAAAATCATATTCCTAGGACTTATGCCAGATCTTCTGAATTAAAATGTTTGCAAGTAGGACTAAAGCTTGTGCAGTTTTTAAAAGTTACATAGGCAAATTATAAAATACCATGGGAAAACAAGGAAGAGACTATAAATTAGACTGTTTTCTGAAGGAGATTTAAGCCATGTCTAAGTTCTATGTGGTTTACAGTGAAAAGAAGCTCAGCCTCATCAGTCATCTAGAAAATGCAAATCAAAGCAATAATGAGATACAATTTCATACCCCCTAGAATGACTAAAAAAAGACTCATAATACCAAGTGTAGGTGTAGATATAGAGTCAGTAGAACTGCTGCTGAGAGTATAAAATGGCAGCACCGTTTTGGAGAACTGTTTTGGTAGTTTCTTATCAAGTTAAACACACGTATATCTCATTTTGCAGAAATTCCACACCTAGACATGTACTCAGGAGAAATGAAAATGTATGTTCACCAAAGACTTATACAGGAATGTTCATAACAACCTATCTTGTAAAAGTCAAAAATTGAAAATAACCCAAATATCCATAAACAGGAGAATGGATAAACAAGCTGTTGTATATTCATGATTGGAATACTACTCAGCAATAGTAAAGAACAAATGAATGATGCATGCAGCATGGACAAATTTTACAGACACTATACTGAGCAAAAGAAACTAAATGATTCTATTTATATGAAGTAAAAGAATATGCAAAACCAATCTACGGTAACAGAAATCAGAAAGTAATTGCTTCTTATGTGTGTGGACAGGGCCAGGGGTATATTGGAAAGGGGCATGATTAAATTTTCTGGAGTGATGGAAATGTTCTATATCTTTTTTTGGATAATGGTTACACAGAATTGTATACATGCCAAAATCCACTGTGTTTAACACTTGAGATCTGTGCATGTAAATTATATTTAAATTTTTAAAAAATATGTACTTTCTATTATCACCGCCTTCCTCCATTTACAAAAGAGAAAACTGAGGCTCAGGGTGGTTAGGTGAGACTATAATACTCTCAGGTTATAGAACTTACATTAGAAGTAAGTTCTAATGGTCTCCTTATTTTGAGTCATTTTTTTTTCATTCTCCAATAGCTCTTATATAATCATGTCTCTCCTTTACAATGTGTCTATGAAATTAACAAACAAACAAAAAACCCACAAAAAACAAAACACCAGATTGCAACATTTTTTCCAATGATAGAAGTGTTAAAAGAGAAAAGTGCAAAGGCTAAAGCATCAAAATTAACAGATACCTACTAGCAACTCTGAAATTCTCTTTGTACAGGTGACACTAGCCTCAATGTCCAAGAGTAGCCAATTGGTTTTTTTCTAAATACCAAAATCCATACCTCTGGAAACAACCAGGGAAGATGACTTGGCACCTTTCTCAGATTACATTTTATGTTAAAGGAATCCCTCCCGCGCTGGTAAATGTAATAAATAAAACGCATTCCATTTCATCGAATCGCTTCTGTAGACACACAAAAGATCAGCTTCTGTGCACTTCAGTCAGATGTGCAGTTATGAAAGTGCCATAAAACCTGTGTGATCACCACCTGCATGTAAGAACTGCCAGCAATAAATTACCAAAATATTTCCAGTGAAAATATGACTTTGACCCAGATGGCAAAATAGGCTCCATTGGCCATAAATCTGCAGGCAGTAAATAGGCAAATGGTAAATCTGCTATCATTGCTACTGTTTTCTCAACACTTTATGTGTACAGGTTTTTCCTAAGAAAATAAAAATTCCAGAAATATGGAAGAAGAAACCAAACACTGACTAGAAACTCTGACTCAAGGCTGTTAAGTTTCTTGAGATTTAGGAAACCTGTCCTTACTATAGCTTATAAGTTCAGGCCTGAGATACTGGGAAGTAAAAAAAAAATAAAACAAAAATGTACAGAAAATGATGAATAAAATATATAAAAGGCCTCCAGTTCATTTCCTGTAAGTTTTAGCAGCAAGGATCACCCTGAATATGCAAAGTTTGTTTTCTTCTTTACATAGAAAAGTAAACATTCCCCAAACATTTAAAGTTTCCCTACCTCTCAACTTCTATTTCCTATCACAATTGCTTCTAACCAGAATGAGAGAAAGAATATAGCAAGGCTACTATGGATATGGAGGAAAAAAACATCCTCAATTAAGGAACAGTTTTGTAATTATCTTGTTTAGATTTGGGGCACAACTGTACCCTATTTAGTGGGGGTTTTGTTTACTTCAGAAGAGAATGGGTGTACTCACTATCCATCATCCTGTAAAGAAGTGTTTAATCCTGGAGAAAGCAGTGACTCAGAAGTACAGACTCTGTTGGCAAGCATCTCCATTACTTGTTAAACCTGGGATATTTGAGCCTGAATCTGAGGCATGTGTTTCAGTGCTCAAGGGGAGCTGTCATGCCTACACAGAGTTAGAGTAGGATCAAGTGATTCTACTCCTTGATTTCTGGACCTGTGTATTTTTCATTCAGTGACAGAGCACAATTATAAAGGGCTTTGATTCAATGCATGTTCTGGCTCCTAGAGGATGGTACCCCCTCCTCTCAGAATAGTGCCTGCAACTTGGCCCTTTAGCTGTGCCTTCAGAAGGCTATTCTAACACATCATAAGGTCAGCAGTCTGAGTGAATTATGGGATTCAACCAGTGCATCAGTCTAGTCACGTACCTCCTTTACTGTAAAAGGGTACCCCTGCTCAGTGGGATTCCATGTCAGTGGCTCAAAATGCTATGAGCCTTTGAATAGTGGGGCTGGCTAAGGCCCTAAGAGCAGAAAAGGCAAACCTATATGACGAATGGATGCCTGTTGCCATGGTAACAAACCACTAGTCTTCCAGAATACAAGGGAAAAAACACAGTCAACTTGCCATTAAGTGGCAAGTCCCCTCAAGAAATGGTGCCAGTCCAGGGCTTAACATTGGTCTCCGTTGTGTGCAGTTGGACACATCAGCAATAGTAGCTAGATCAGGTTTGATAAATGGGAGCTGATGCTCTTGGACCCAGGTGTAATATTCATATTTGCCATCAGGGCCACTTTATGTGCCCACTGTGCCAGCTCATGTGTGGTCAATGACACATGGCTCATTTAATCTGCTTAGCCAGATCATTTTATCTAGTTGGTTGTTTAGTGTCTCTTCCATTGTAAATGTTCTCTGGTGGATATTAACATGTGATACAAAGGTCTCACTATGTGCCCATTCCCATAGATCCATCTATGTGCCTCTACCTCATCCCTCCTTGTCTATAATATTCCAGTCCTTTATTTCCAGGCCATTTTCATAGGCCACCTCTTAACCCTTTTTTGGGCCACTTCTTTTCCACACAAAGTAGATGACCCATAGCACTGCGTGAAACCTCCACTAATTGAGAGAATTTTCCCTCAGACTGTCTTTTAAGGGTACCCTGAGTATCCTAAGTCTATAGTATAGTCACTTTGTTTTTGACTCATATACAAAGACAACCTTTCTATATTCCAAACTGGGACTACTTCCCCCTCTGTCAAGTGGTCACACCCCATCTCCTTGTGGCCTAGGTGTGGTCTGAGGAAGGGATGCTCTTATAACAGTGCTGGGTACCATGGGGTTCTGAACTATCTGCTCCTGCATCTTGTTCATGTCTTCTTGTCCTGCTCAAGCTCCATCCCAAGTGTACCACTTCCATCTTGTGATGGTTGAAGGGAGAGGTACAGCAACAATCCTTAGGACTTGGTGGATCTGAAAGAACCAAGCTCATGATCATGTAATTTCTGATAGTGACCACATGGCATCCCATGATCAGGTACTCTGTTTCTCTTAGGACCCAGTAACACACCAAAAGATGTTTTCAAAAGGTATATAATTTTGCCACTACAAATGGCATGGCATTCCTTCAGCACCCTAGGAGCCTATATTGTGATCCTCCCACTGGGCAAAATCAAAACACCGGCCCCTAGGGCATGAGGCCTTTGTGGTATCAAAGGATACCAAATTCCATGTGCTATCCTGTCCCGCCACTGATAGCTCCAACATTATAGGGTCACCAGATTCTATAGCCCAAATGGTAGAGCTGTTGTACCTTATCCTGGACGTGCCGCTGAGCCCTTTTCTGTTCTGGGCTTCACTCAGATTTGTGTCAACCTTTTTGTGTCAACCAATATATTTCTAAGTATGGAATGAATATTTTAAGAATATGTTCCATTTTAGAACTTTAAAAGACCCACTAGGACATTGAACTTCCTTCTTTGTGTTATAAAGGTGCAAGATGCAATAATGTATCCTTTACTTAGGATCCTTCAGATTGTTTTGGACATGGCAGACCCGTTTATCTTCACAGGTTCTATCTTCTGCTCTCTGGAATGCATGTGTCCTACCAAGGCCTCCAGAATGCCAATTACTTCTTGCTCATCTGGCATATCAATATAATATCACCAATGAAATGGATTAATATGAAGTACTATGGGTTATCTAGATGGTCAAGTTCTCTTCAGACTATATTATGACAGAAAGTGGAAGAGTGAATATAGGTCTGGAGCAAAACAGTAAATTCATACTGTTGGTCAATTCATGTGAATGTGAACTGTTTCTGATGGTCTTTCTGATTGATATAGAAAAGAACGTGTGTTCCAGAATAATGGCTTCATACAGAGTTCCGGAGGCCATATTAATCTGCTCTAGCAAATATACCACATATGGTATGGCAGCTGCAAAAGGCCTATCACTAGGTTAGGTTTGCAGTTATCTTCCAGGATTCATCTTGATTCTCTAGGGTTCAGACAGGTGAATTAAATAGTGATGTTATGAGAACAAATAACCCTGTATCCTTTAAATCCATAAAGGGGCACAAATCTCCCACCCCTTATCCCCCTCTCAGGATTTAATCATATTTTTGACTTCCTATTGATTGGGGGTGGAGAGAACAGGGCCAGTGTCTTTCATTTGGCCTTACCCAGTATTATAGCTGTTACCCAGTGACCAAAGATCCAATAGAAGTGTTTCACCAATTTCTAAGTGTCATTACTGATTATATATTCAAGGATAAGAGAAATGACCATTAGTGGATATACCATAGGGTAGACATTGACTAAGACTCCACTTATTCATTTATCATCTGACCCTTATTTGTCCTCACTTTAACAGAGACCATGATGATGGTCTCTGGATATCAATGTTAACTTAAGCCCTATGTCCAACAACCATCAAAATATCTTGGTATTTGCTTTCCCCAAGTAAATGGCAATCGTCCCTTTGGGAAAGAACTGGAGGCATCATTACCATGTACACTTACCATACAATTTTGAAGTCCTTCCACTTGGAGACCTTACCACATCCTTAGTGAATGGGTCCTCTGTCTGAAAACTATCTCAGGTCTGCAAATTGGGCAAGGGATCATGAATTTTTATTGGTGTGGCTGCCCTAATCCTCCTAGCCATCTAACCTTGAGTTTTCTTGCTGGTACAAACTGAGTAGTATTCTTGTTGGCAGCCTGTCTATCATGCCCCTAAAGATGCTGTGTTCTATTAACAACAGCTCTGTAACCTCTGTTGGTCAGGTTTCCTTGGTTTCCACTCTGCTATTGCATATATTACCCCAAAAATGTAACCCCCCTTGGATTCTGGTGGTTAAACGCTGCCACTTAGTCTCTATTGTTTTGGGGTCCTATCATCCATACTAATAGCAGTGGGCAAAGATCTGTAATAGCCCCTCCTCCTTCCAGTCCTGTCCAGAGAGCCACCACTGAAACTTTCCTGATACTGGTACCATGCCTTTAGCACATTCCTCATGGTCTTAGTAAATGGTATGTGCCCAGAGCCTTCGTGTGGAGCATGATCTTCTACTGGGTCTTCCAATTGTACACTGAACATCCATTCCAGCATTTCCCTAAGCCTTCTCCCCGCTTCCTTCAGAGCTTTCTGTGACAATTCTGGCATTTCAACTTTGCTCAGTATGTGTCACTACTTTTTCCATGTTTCTAGGAGTCATCCTTAAAGGGAGCTCACAAGATTTTGAGGAGGATCCTTGCTAGTTAAATCCTGTATCTTTAGAGGACACACCCAAGTCAATAAACCTTTTTCTACTGAATTTTATAAACTAGCCCCCTTGAATAACCACCCTCGAAATCCAGTCCCACATGAACTCACCCCAACCCAGTTAATACAGGTTAGCTGCATCTGGCAGCTCCTTTGGAGCACAGACAACCTCATTTCACTTGAGTTATGCTATGGCTTTATCACAGGTTCAGGCCCAGTACCAGGAGGGGAGAGGAGGGCGGGTCCTGAGGTGGGTACATATTGTCTTGGATGGAAGAAGACTTAGCACTGTCTTCCAGCAGGGCTGGCAGCAGGTACAAGCTCTCAGTAGGGTGGGTAGGCCATAGCACAGGCTCCAAAAACTCAGAGAGCCTAGGGAGTCACAATTTTTAAGGGCATGTACCCAGGTGTCTCCGTCCTGGCATTGGCGTTAGTTGGTGTTTAAACATTTTTCATGTTCGTAAAGTCTAACTATTAAATCCAGAACTGGGCCCTCAGCTTTCTCCAGCCTTTCACTAGAGCATATACTAGCTTCTTTGTATAAAACCAAAGAGGTCCACTGGCTTCACATCTAGCTTTCAACTCAATCTAAACTGTTTTTTTTTTCTATAGAGCAGTATTGTACAATAGAAATATAATGTGAGCCACATAAAAATTTTCAAATATTTTTAGTAGTCACATTTGAAAAAGTAAAACAAAAAGATGAAATTAATTTACAATAAATCCATAATATTATCATTTCAACATGTAATCAGCATAAGAAATTAATGAGATATTTTACATTTTCTTTGTAGTGAGTTTTTATAATCTGGTATGGTTGTTATACATATATATAGCACATCTCAGTTTGGTCCAGCCAAATTTCAAGTTCACAATAACTATACATGCTGGTGGCTTATTGTATTGGGCAGCATGGCTATAGAGCAACTGTGGCACTTAGCAATAGCCATCAAACCCTGTTATTTTTGCATCTATTATTTTTCCCATACATTTCAACAACAGTGGCAACATCAGCTTGCTAGTGTATGCCCTTCTATCCATATTTCCTCATGCTTGTCATCCAGTTCCAAACACCAAACCCCACCTTCCAGCCTGCCATCTCCAATTTTGCTCATGGTAGTGACTGTTGCAAGTTCAATTATCTGGAAGCAGATGCTGGCTTTGGAATGTAAGATGTTTATTAGGGAAAAACACCTGTGAAAGGAAAGATCAAGGAAGCAGGACTTGACCGAGGAATATGTCAAACTGTGATGACTGCTAAAAGCTTTGGCTAACCTGGTGGGGAAATTCGAGAGCTAAAATAGCCACCAGAATTCTCCCATGTCAGTGAAATGGCTGGGACTTTATATTCCTACCTTGCTCAGGCATTGAATCTCAGCTGTTTGGAACAGGCATGTCTCTGCAGCTGATGCCAGCTATGAAGAAGCTGACAGCTGGATGCCGTCTGCTCACCATCCCCCCCAGCAGCTGCACAGCGAATCCTTTCTTGAAGAGGAATGGGGGCAGCACACTAAACAGAGGCCATTGGTCATCTTCAGATGTAGAGTCTCTGCTAGCTTGATGGAAGCAAAAACCTAATTGGAGTGGGTTAAGGAGTGAATGCAACTATAAAAAATTTGGCAAGATGGTTTACTCTGAGGTCAAACAAGGGAATGGGGGAGAGATGGAGGGGTCAAAATGAACTTTATCTTTTAAAAAAAAAATAAAAGAAACCAAATGATGATACTCTAGAAATTAGGAAATGATACTATTAATAACAAATAAGATAATTTGAAGAAGAAAGTTCTGTGAAGCCATAAAGGATGTAATAGAGGCACAATTTGCAGGGCTGGGCTTTGACAGAATCAGGAATATTTTGTCCATGGTAACAGTCAAGCAGGCATATTGTGTGAGTGTAGATACAGATTAATTGATGGAGTTGGGAGTGAGAAAAGGAGAGATTTCCTACTTAAGTATATGAAACAAGTTTTCCACTAAAGTGGTAAAACTTGGGTGGTCGGAGGAGAGGTGGAAAGGAAAGAGAATAATACAGTAATTTTGTGGAAATAGAAGGTGAGAAATTGTTGAGCATAAGAAAGCCATCATGTTAAGGAAGTGAAGTAGAATGACACATATTTTTAAATTATCATTTGAGTTTTGTGGTCATGAATCTGAATTCAGACCAGACGGCAAGTAGCTGGCAAATATTTGGATCTTACTGGGTGTTATGAGTTTCCTAGATGAATGTGATAAAAGATAACTGGGGTGAGGGAATTAAGAATGTTTGAAAGGAATTGATCTCACTGATGTACTTTGAAATCCAATTTGAGTAAAAAGCAAATTAAAGACCTAAGGGGGATGTTGATTGATAGTGAAAAAGTTGCAAAATTCAGGAAAGAATATGGTAAACCTTTTTCAACCTCTAAGCATGATCCAGTTTATCAGCGATCACTGGCTGACTTAAATGCAAAGAGAAATTGATAGGTAGAAAAAGAGAGGAGGGGAGAGTATCAATGACTGATTTTACCAATACCACATTAGGCTGGAGAATTGTTTCCAATGTACAATACAAGGAACAGAGACACTGATTGGAATCTTCAAATTAAGTATCTGTAGGCAGTGTGATATAGTGACAGGAATGTTGGATATTGAATCAAAAGACCTGGATTTGCATCCTGACTCTATTATTTTCATTCATTAATTCAAACATGCACACATTTATTCAACAGATATTAGTGACCACTAAGTACTAGACAATTTTTAAAAGGCTGCAAAAACAACAATAAATACATCGAGTTCTCTTTTCACAGGATTACATTCTAGTGAGGGGGTGGAGAAGGGAGAAAGATTGTACAGTGAGGGAAGGAAGGAAGGGAAGAAGGGAGGGAGGGAGGAAGGAAGGAAGGACGGAAGGAAGGGAAGAAAAAAGAAAGGTAAATAATAAAAGATGGGGGCTTCCCTGGTGGCGCAGTGGTTGAGAATCTGCCTGCTAATTCAGGGGACACGGGTTCGAGCCCTGGTCTGGGAGGATCCCACATGCCGCGTAGCAGCTAGGCCCGTGAGCTGTGGCCGCTGAGCCTGCGTGTCCGGAGCCTGTGCTCCATAACAAGAGAGGCCGAGAGCAGATTGTTAGGTTGAATAAATGAAAATGTATTATTTCCTCTAACATAAAGCAGCTCGTGGCTCATAATCAACTTCATTTGGATAAACCATCACAGTTCACTGGCAATAAAACCCTTTGGAAATTCTTTTTATAGACAATTACAATTTGTCTGAGATAGTTTTCTTCCGTACAAAGCAATACTTTTCTTCTTTATTTTATATTTTCCCTTGACTTGCTTAAAGCAATTTTTCCCAAACTACAAACTACTGTTTACTCTCTTGTTTTAGGATCACAAGAGAGTAAACAACTTTGAGAAGGCATATGTTATGCTTTTGTATCTGTAACCCAAGCCACACTGAAGTCCTTTAAAGTGTTGAGCATCTACACACACACACACACACACACACACACACGCACACACGCACACACACATACACACTTCTCAGTACCTAAATGGACATGCCAGCTTCCTTTTAGCAGAAAGTTATATGTCATATATAACAATGATGTCACTAGAAACTCAAGGAATAGTTAATAGAGAAAATTTTATTTATCTGTATTCATACCTTGGATAAAGAGAATAATTTTTAGATTTTAGGCGTTTAATTAGTATTTTTTAATCATCTAGATTCATTACATGGCAAGGACTTGGGGGGTATAATTCATTTATCTTCATAGCATTAATGCCTAGGACAGAGCCTGAGAAATAATTGATGCACAAGAAATATTTGTGAATGAACGAATGAATGATTCTGGCAACTTAGTTTACTGTTGTTGCACCATGTGGGTGGCACTTAAATCACTCTTTGAAAAAGTAAGATAAATGAGATAGCTAGTTGAATTTCCATGACAGTAAATTTCTAACGACGAGAGCAAGGCCTGTTATATCTGTTTACTTAACTGCCTTGTGTAATGATGATGGGAGAAGTATGATGATACAGGTTAATCAAAACCTCAGAAAAGCACGACTTTCCATGAGGGCCCACAGGCTTCTGCAACACCAATAAATTGGAAACAAACAACGAATGGAGGCATAGCCATTTTTCTTTACTGTGCAGCCATTACTTATCTTGTCAGTCCCCCTGCTGCTGCTGCTTTCACACACATGGAGATGTATGTTTAATAAACAATAGGTGGAGATCTTTAAAGGGATGCTCTTCAATCACAATGCTGTTAAGGATCTAATCATGTAAATGGCAAAAAAACATATCTACGCTCTTTTGTTAGGTTTTGCTAGCCAGTGACGAATTGCCATATATAGAAAATAAGCTACAGACAGACACGTATTGTTGTCATTGTTATTTGCTTTGAGCCAATTTAATATGCATTGATTTAAAAGCTTTAAATAATTTACCCTTGGGGGAAAAAAAAATCACACATCCTTTTTAGATGTCTACCGCTCTGTGAAAAAACTCTCATTTTCCCCTATTGTTCTCTTTTTCTGAAACAACAATATGTAACAAGGAGTTGGGGGAAGTAATTATGCAAAAGATCCTATTCATTTTCACTTTAATGCTTTTAGAAGTGAAGAACTGGTATTACCTTGGATTCAGAGCAGACGAAGTACATTCTCTTGTTCGTACGAGAATCATGCAGCTATAATAGAAAGTGTGATAAAGAGTCTTGATGCATATGTGTAGAATATACCTGCAGGCCTGAGCCAGTTGTGACCATCAGGCTTCCTAACTGTTCTTCTCGGGCTTAGTTTCTTCCCCTATAAAATAGGGAAACTATTTACCTGGCACAATGATTATGGGAAGTAAAATGATATATTTAAATCACCTAATTGGTGCTCTTATAAAAAAATTTGTTTTCATCTCCATACCTAACTGATGATAGGAGGGCTAGAACAGTCTTCAAAATGAAACCTGAAAAATCTATAGTAGATAACAAAGAATTTAAAGTAACAAAGTTTATAGTTTGAAAAATCTTGGCACATGTATTTCTTCTACTTTGATTGCCTTTAAGTCCTCATTTTAGATTATTTCAGAGTGTTTTTCCCTTTTCCGAGTTTTAACTTTTTGTTGTTTGGTGATGATGTTTATGAGGGAGAGGTTGGTGTGTTTTACTCTTCCTGGTAAAAAGTTATATGATGTCATTTGCAATTTTGTACACTAAAGACCAAAATCTTTTCTTATAGTCAGCTACCTCAGATATTTTCTGTTTAGTACAGATAAATGATGTTTTAAAATATTTTAAAGAATAATATATAGGTGTGAAACTGAGTATAAGATATTTTGGAGCAGAGCATAACAAATTATTATATATGACCAATCTCATCTCCAGAAAGAAAGACCTCCTCAGAAATCTCAGGGGTCCCTGATAGTACCCACTGTTTTTCTCTTAGTTGCAGATGAGGTTCTATAGTGTGAAAGTTGCTCGGGTGGGAAGTAGGAATAGGCCTTATTAAGAGAAACTGCTTACCTGATTACTCCCTCTAATTTCAAATTGTATATACAGCGTTCAGTTGGGTGTCCTCAGTTGAAATGTTGATTTTAAAAGTTTTGAAATAGTTTGTTATCTCAGACTTTGTAAATGTAAGAAAGAAAAAAAAAAACTTGGATTAAATCTGTACCATAGATTAAGAGTCACATAAAGCATTGTATGCAGTTAAACATGAAAGATTTCTATTAACTTTGGTTCCTCTTCATAAGGAATTAATTAAATCATTAGCTATGTAATGTAATATCATCTTATTATTTCTATTTTCGGGCATTGTTACTTCTACTTATATCCACTACTAGGCAGTCTTTTTTCTAGACATTTTGTTGTTATTGTCATTTGTTCAATTGAGTTATATTTTCTTACCTAATACAGAAAATGTTTAGTCTCTCTGTCCATAAATGTTCAAAGTTTTCATTTTACATCAAAGGCCTTTATTAGCCATATTTTGGTGCAAAATTACACAAAATTTAATGTTATATGCTTTCTAGTAATTCTTCAAAACATTTCATAGATTATTAATTTCAAAAACAGATAGATATATCTGTGTGGTACTTAAATTTGTGTGGTACACTAGCATTAAAAAAAGGTGATTATGAACAAGGATTTTAGTGCCAAAAGACATCTAAGTCTGAGCCCAACTCTGACATTTACTTGTCTTATAACTTTGGCAGATTACTCAACTACTCATTTTTTTTTTTAATCTACTAAGTAGAGATAATAAGAATATCAACTTATGGGGCCATGGTGAAGACTGAATGAGATAATGCATACAAATCCCTTACCAGAGTTCTGGGAAAAAAATAAATTCTTCATCAATATGAATTATTGTTTATATTACAGCAGTTTATATTACAGCCGGTTTCTGGTTCTGACATGAGGAAACTGTGGCTGCTGTGAGAAAAATACTTGCTGGATTTTGTGTGTGTGGGGGGGAATTGCAGGAAGGGTATTCCCAAAAGGATTTTGAGGTGTAATTATTTCTTACATTGCATGGATCAGCACATTCATTTGATACTTCTTATATTACAGTATTAAAAGTCTTTATTTCCATAGAGCTCTACTCTTTGACCATTTTAAGCTCTGAATCATGGTTATTCCAACTTTAGTATGAAACAGAACTTTAAGTTTTTTTTAATTCAAATGGTACTTGGCTTCAGAGTTAGATTTGTGAATATTTTATAATGTATTTTCTTAAAAATCTCAATATCATCTTTGCTTTGTCTCCTTGGCCAGATTGAAAGAGCAACTGATTAAAAAGCTTAGGCCAAGAACTAATACTCTCTGAATGGGGATAGCAAAGACCTTGTTTAAGTGATGTGAATTTTCATGACATATCCTTAATTATTTATTGTCCATCCCCAAATTTAGGTTATTAACTTGGATGTTCCTTAATTTTAGAAATAATAATGGGAATTTCTGAGTAGATGGGTGGTAGATATTTTACATACAAAGTTACTGCAAAAAAAAAAAGGTAATAGACTGAAACCCTTATATTGTTTTGAGATTATTTTCAATAATTTTTCTGTTGGTAATGAGAGGTTTGCAAAATCAAATTTTCTATAGTCATTATATTTTCATTAACCACTTAATTTCTGTTTGCATTTCAATGCCTATTACTGAGAACATGAATAAAAATGTGTCATTTAAATAAACCAGGTGCACATGGATTTCAGTTCTCTTGCTATTATGTATTACAGCAGACAAGTAGTTAAGCATTTTACAAAAGGAAACATGAGAAATTGTAAATATTGTTTGCAAATTATGATGAGCTTGCAATGAAATCTCTAGCAAGCACAACATTCCAATTATCTCTAAAACTGTGCTAGTGTGTTATTATCATTGAAAGTGATTATCATTGAAAGTGATAATGCCATCTCTATGATTCCACATATGAACCTAAATTTGTTGGTGTCTACAGATGAATATGTACTTTTTCACACTGTGCTATGAGTCCATAGCACTGGACCATACCAGCAGGTCTCTTAGAAATACATTACACAAGTTCTTATTGATTAATTCACCTTGCAACGTTCACAGTGGTTGGGAAGATTGGCAACAAGTCATGTAATTGCTGCTTAGTATCATGTTTATAGCACATGAATAAATAAACAGTCTAAAGTAAGTGTCATATTCTTAGTAATCATTTTCAAATATTATATAGAAAGGTTTATATAAATATCAAAATTGATGGAAATGGCAGGAATATGATTTTAGATTCCTGTTTCCTCTGCCTAAACTCATCAAGCATTTACTCTTTTATTTAAGATTGATGCTTGGTTTATTACTTTAATTTTATTTTATATTTAATAAAATATAAAATTTAATATTTTATATTCACCCTATAGGTATTAGGAATAAAGATAAAGGCAATTATTCTCTATCAGAGAAGGAAATCTAAATACATTTCAATTAATTTAAGAAATGTTTAGTGAGCATCTATTATGTGACAGAATCTGAGGATTGAACAGAGACAAAGATAGATAAAAATCTCTGTTAACATGGAACTTTTGTTTTAGTGGCAAAAGACAACAAACAAAATGCATAAGTAATTCATATAGTATGTTAGAAGGTATAAGTTCTCTGGAGGAATTTTTATAAGGAAAGGTAAAAAGCTTAAATTTGTGAATAGAATGATCAGGGGAAAAAAAAATATTACACAGTGACATTTGACCAAAGATTTAAGAGGCACAAGAGAAAATTATGCATATATCTGAAGGAAGACTCCAGTTATATGGAACGCCAAGTTATAGTTCCTGAGGCAGGTGAATGCCTTAAAGCAAGGAGCTAGTGGGGCTGAAGCAGGCTGGAAAAAGAGTAATATATGATATTAGAAAAGTAATAGGATGAGGAGGGAAGGCCATTGTTGGCCATTGAAAGGACTTTAACTTTTTCTCTGAGTGTGATGGTTTGCTAGGGCTACCATAGTGAGATACCAGAGATTGAATGATTTAAAAAAAACATACATTGGTTTTATCACACTACTGGAGGGTGGAAGTCCAAGATCAAGGTGTCATTAGGGTCAGTTTCTGGTGAGAGCCCTTTTCCTGACTTGCAGACACCTGCCTTCTTGCTGCATCCTCACACGGCCTTTCCTCTGTGCACATGTACTTCTTTATAGAGGGAGCTCCAGTGCACATGTACCTCTTTATAGAGGGAGCTCCAGTGCCTTTTCCTCTTCTTATAAGGACACTAGTTCTTTCAGATTATAGCCCCACCCTTATGACCTCATGTAACCTTATCTCCTTATCTCCAAATATAGTTACATTGGGGGTTAGGGCTTCAATATATGAATTTTATGGGGACAGAATTCAGTGCATAACATCCTGCCCTCCATTCCTCCCCCAAATTCATATCCATCTTACATGTGAAATACATTCATCCTATCCCAACTGCCCAAATGTCTTAACCTATTTTAGCATCAATTCTAAGTCCAAAGTATCATCTAAATATTATCTAAATCAGGTATAGATGAGACTCTAGATATGGTTCTTCCTGAACCAAAATTCCTCTCCGTCTGTGAACTTGTGAAATCAGATAAGTAGTGTGTGTTCAAAGTACCATGGTGAGACAGGCCTAGACATTCCCCTTCCAAAAGGAATAAATCAGACAGAAGAAAGGGGTGACAGGTCCCAAGCATATGTAAAATTTAGCTAGGGCAAATTCTATTACATTTTAAGGCTTGAGAATAATCCTCTGTATCCTCTGCCCTCTGGTCCCACTGGGGTGGCAGTATCACCCCCAAGCCCTAGGCTTCTGCCTTATCCCCTTGGTTCTTTGAGATGACCCAGTGACCTGGGTGACCCTGTGAAGATGTGGCCTCATGCTCTGAAAAAAAACGAAGAGCCTTACCCTCTAGGCCTGTATGCTCTGGGCCACATCCTTGGTGTTCCTTCCAGAACAGATATTCTCAGTTTTTGCAAGATAGATAGGCTGAAAGTTTTCCAAATCTTTAATTTCTGGTTTCTTTTTGTTGAGGAGCTCCTTTTTAGTTCCTTTCTCACTTCTCGCATTTTACTGTAAGTAGTACGGAGAACCTAACTTCACCCTCAACACTTTGCTTAGAAACCTCCTCTGCTAAATATCCAATTAATAGCTTACATGTCCTACCTTCCACAAAGCAATAGATGACAATTCAGCCATGATCTTTGCCACTGTATGACAAGGATAGCCTCTCCTCCAGTTTCCAATAACATGTTCTTCATTTCCATCTGAACCCTTACCAGAAGCATCCTTAATGTTCACATTTCTACTAGAATCCTGTTCATGATGATCACTGTATTCTCTGAGATGGTAGACGCTTTCTGTATAGCTCCCCTCTTTTCTTTCTGAGCTCTCATCAGAATCACCTTTAGCATCCATACTTCGACCACTAACACAATTCAGTCCACAACACATAGAAAACCCCTGGAATGTTTTGAGCAGAAAGCAATGCAATCTGATTTATTTCATTAGGATTACTGTGACATCTACGTTGAGAATTGATTGCAGGAGACAAGAATGGCAACAGGAAGGGCAGTCAGAAAGCTCCTAAGGAAATATCAGAGATTTACTGTTACTGGATGTGGAGTGTGAGAGAAAGAGAGCCTAAGGTGACTTCAAGGATTTTGGTTTGAGCAAATTGGAAGCACCAGTTATCATTAATTGAGATAAGGAAGGCTGATAGCATGGAATGCGTGAGTGAGGATAACAAGAGTTCTCATTAGACACGTTAAGGATGAGTGTACATTACCCACCCCGTGGAGATGATGAGCAGGCAGTTATGTCTGTGCCTACAACTCAGCTCTGGGAGAGATCTGTGTCCATAATTTAGGGAAGGGTGTCTGCTTTTGATGGGGTAACTAAAACCATGAAATTTCATGGGATCACTAAAGAAGTAATGTAGGTAAAGGAGAGATTCCAGGATCCATCCCTGAGATTCTCTAACATGAGGAGGCCGGTGAAGTAGGAAGGACCAGCAGAGCTGAATGGGAGAGAGGCCAGTGAGGGAGAAAACCAAGAGAACATGATATGCTGGAAGCAAAGTGAAGAAAGTGTTTCAAGAGGAGGAAAATGAGCAACTATGTCAAAAGTTGGGTAATAGATCAAGTAAAATGAAGACTGAGAACTGACCACAGGATTAAGCAACATATGGGTAGTTATGGAGCAATGAGAGAGAAGGTAATGCATAGGAGTGGTGGTGCTGGAAGTCTAATTAGAGTGAAATCAAGAGAGAAGGATATTAGGACAACTGGGACCATGAGCATAGACACAATTTTGAGGAGGTTTACTGTAGAAATGATGCCTATTTGGAGGGGAAAGAGGGCTCAAGAGGTTTTTTGTTGTTCTTCTTTTTTTTTTAAGATTGCATAAATCTCAACACATGTTATGGAAATGATCCAATAAAGGTGAAATACAGGGTCATGTAGGAGAGGACAGGAGAATTAATGTAATGAATCCCTTGAGTAGGTGATAAGAATGGGCTTAGTGTTCAGTGGAGGGCTGGGCCTGCACAGGAACAGAGGGACACCTCTGATAACAAGGAAGAAGGCAGAGCATAAGGGCATAGAGAATTACATGTAGGAAGAAAGCAAATAATTTTGACTATAAGTGTAATATGAAAGTATGAATGGTGTGTTATGGGGATAAAGAAACAGGATGGGGAGAGGAGCAAACTAGGATTTTTGAGCACCTACAAAATATCACACATTCTGCCTATGATTAAGAACACAGATCAATGCAAGACCTTTCTCTCTACCCTCAAAAGGCACACAGTCTATACGTGAGGCTATAGATTTAATAATGCATAGTGGTAAATGTAAATGTCTGCATATAGTAGCTGCAGCTGTGCCTATATCCCTGTCATGAATGCATTCATGGCTACACTCATGAAATAGGTTGGAAAGGATTATAAGGGCAGGGTACCTAGACTTTTCCATTGCTCTGTGAGCTGCTGAGGTTTCTCTATGCAATATGCTTCTTTTCTCTTCAGGGTTTATTTTATAAATCTCTTTTGTTTCCTTTTTCTGCCTGTATAGCCTTGGAGACAACAATTAGGTTTGAGTCAGATCAGCTCAGTTTGAATCCTAGATTCCCAGTTAACTGCTAAGTGATCTGAGCAAGTTAATGAACTTGCCTCATCTCCCCATCAGCAAAATGAAAATAATAATGTCTCATAAATATTGAGAGAGTGGAATGTTTTAATATGTAGAAATGTTTAGAAGAGTGTCTGGCACATAGTGAATATGCAATCAATATTAGTTACCACTATATCCTATTCTTTTATTACATGTTATTTTATTTTGTATTTTCCACCCAGTGTCTTAGCTTTCTTTATGATCTTTCTTTTTTATAATCTTTTTTTGTTACTCTTTAGTAAGAGTTCATTTTTTTAAAATTTTAATTCTTTTGCATCTTTTATTTCTTATTTAAGATGATTCCTCACCATGAATTTTCTCTTTAACAATAACTATCTTTGTATTTTTTTTTTTCAATTTCTGTTTATCTTTGGGCTGTGGGCACTCTCTGCTTCTCCAAGTCTGATTCTACCCTCTAAATGGGCTGGAGTCAGTGGCAATATCCAAAAGCCTGTCATAGCTTCAGGGGGCTGGCTTCTCTACAGCTCTCACTCCCACCCAGCTGTGCTTTATATGGAGAGAGAGCTCCTGGGTCTGGAAGGTGAGAATGTTTGACTCTTTGTGTCCTTTAACATCATTGGCCATCAATTGACCAATATTAAAGACACATTTCCTTTTTATGACAATGATGTGTAATGAAAGAAAGCATAAAGATTTTATATATGAACACATTCTATAACAAGATACTACAGAAATTCAGGTCAAACAAAATAAGCCCTGTTATTTTTTCTAAAGATACTCCATAAAGATGATCAACACAAATAGAAAATGTGTGACAAAGTTTATGGTGCAGGCTATCTAATCATAGATGAGGAGTCAGTGACCAGAGAGTGTTATTAGAAGGAAATAAAAACAAATACATTGAGAGAAATGTAAACATTATTCAGATTCATTTTGAAATTAAAAAAAAAAATTAACCAGAACATGACTCCCAAAGCTATCCAATGCAAGAATTTAAGTTCTACAGAGCTAACATTTATCAAATATACAATTTATGCCAGGGAATGTTCTGATTCTGTACATATATTATCTCATGTATTCTTACAAAAAAAAACACACTATTATGTAATTTCTATAATTATTCTGATTTTACAAGAAGAAACCAAGGGTCTTAGAATTTATATTGCTGGTGCAATGTCAAAAAGATAGTGAGCAGCAGAGTTTCAAGGCAGCCTAACTCTAGAGTCCATGACCTTTAATTGCATATGGGACATTTTAAATTTGAATCTTATTAGCATGACTCACTGGCTTCAATCCTTAATGTAGCAGGCAGCATGTTTTGGTATATCAAACAGTAAAGGAGATGCAGTCTTGTCGCTTATTATATGTGTGTTCTGAGATTTATAATTAATAATTATTCTCAGATTTTAATAATTAGGTTAATAATTCCTAATCCATAACGTGACTGTAAGAAATAAATGAGGTACTGGATAAGAAGTATGTAGCACAATGTTTCACTCATATTAAATAGTCAAGAAATATTTCCTTCTCTCCTTTAGTATTTCCATCAGTCTTTCTACAAACAATGCTGGCTTGTCTGAAATCCCTTCTCCTCGTTAGTGATACAAAGCCTTTCTTCCACCATGTGACAAATATTTAATGAATTCCAATGATATAAGTGTCTATTGTAAAAATTGCTAGCCCATGGTCCCTACCCTTTGGCCAATAATAATCTATATCAGGCCCCTATATAAAACCTATGACCTTTAAAAAGTCTTTCCTAGCAATCTAAGCAAAGTGTTCCTCAACTCTTCCAGACCTTAGTTGGTATCTTATCATTTGGCATGGAGCATTTTACTTCCACCCTTTGTGATGTATCTTTGTACTTGCATGGCCCCTGGCTCACTGGGAGATGATAGGGGAGTGTGACATGTGCCTTGTTTAAAAGAGCACAGTACCTTGTACATGATCTATATTTTTTACGCAAGTATTTTTTACCCTGGAATTCATTTTGAAAAATTCTTCCAACTAATCTTCACTGTGTTAAAACAAACGAGTTGATTACCCCAGGTTACGCTGCATCCGGGTTGGTCAAACCTCTCTTCTGGCTTTTAATCTCACTCCACTTTCTAGATTACTTAAACATGATGATAAATACAAAATCAAAATTGGTTTTGGATGGGTTGAAAAAGAGCAGTAACTTTATCATTACCTCCAAAGTTAAGGAGTAAAATAAAGATGGTTGATGAGAATGCTGTACATCGGCAAAGCATCTTCTCCAAAGTACCCTCCGCACCTCCCAAGGAGAGGTGTAAATAATAGGACTCATTCAGCACCAGCTGAAACACAGCCCGGGCTCTGTAATGCCTCCTGAGACAGGGGTGGGTAGCTCACAGAAGACATCTATTTACGTGTCTAGAAAATTGTATGAGTGTGTGTGGTGGCGGGAGCTCAAGAGAATGGATGGGAATTCAGGTTGGCTGAATGCAGCTAGAATTTAGAACTGTATTAAGATGCAGTCAGGAGAGCAAGGTTGACATCAGCATTGCTGCAAAGTCTAGATTTTCATGATCAAAAGTTGGCTTATCCAAGGCCTATGTGTACCTGTAGAAATGTACCAGTTCTCTGGGACTGAGACTTTTGAAATGATTCCCGAAGGTGGTCTGGTCTAAATTTTAGCTGTTCTTTCACAGTACACCATTAAATGGAACACTGCTTCCTTCCTGAAGTATGTAGACTTCCAGTTTCCCAATAGTTTGGGGAAATTATATCTTTTTAATGCTCCCTTTGCCTCAATCCATTGGCCTGATGTTTGGTCATATACACCATAGAATTTACTGGAAATGCAGCCAACAAAAAATTAATGTTTTTTCATTGATGTTAGTTGTGTTTATATATAAATATATGTTATGTGTATAATATACATATTTGTTGATATTAATTGTTTGGTTTTAAATTTTTCAATTTTATCATAACATTAGTGATTCCATTGGGTCAAATACATTTAATGTTCGATATCTAGAAATTACTTATTAAAACTATATGATAGGGCTTCCCTGGTTGTGCAGTGGTTGAGAATCCACCTGCCAATGCAGGAGACGTGGGTTCAAGCCCTGGTCCAGGAAGATCCAACATGCTGCGGAGCAGCTGGGCCTGTGTGCCACAGCTGCTGAGCCTGCGCTCTGGAGCCTGCAAGCCACAGCTACTGAGCTCGTGTGCTACAACTACTGAAGCCCATGCACCTAGAGCCCGTGCTCCACAACAAGAGAAGCCACAGCAATGAGAAGCCTGTGCACCACAACCAAGAGTAGCCTCCGCTCGCCACCACTAGAGAAAGCCCGCGTGTAGCAACAAAGACTCGATGCAGCCAAAAATAAATAAATTAATTAATTAAATTTATAAAAAGAAAATTATATGATAATTTACTTGTGTAATTACTGCATGTCACAGTCATAATTGGTTGAGAAAAAAGGAAAAATGTAAAAAGAAAGAGAAATAGGAAATGAATAAATCATATGGAAAAGTAATAAGCAAGAAATTATAAAAGAAAGAAAACAAAAAGAAGAAAGGAAGGGTAAAGTAAGGAAAGGAAGGAAGGTTAGGTTGAACACATACAGAAAGATGGAAAAGCATACAGGAAAAAGGAACCATTTGAGAGAAGACTGTTTGAGGCTAGAAAATGATTAATGCTTTTGGTTCATTTTATGTGGATTTCATTTTTATTAGTAACATCAGTTAATAATTGTGATTTTTGTTTCATTTACCATTAGAACATTTATTACTAATGACAGCTAATACCTATGTAGCATTCACTTTCCAAAGTGATTACTTCATTCAAGCATCAGATCTCATTTACAGGTTCACAACAACCTTAGGAAATAAGAACCCTTTTAATCTATATTGGCTTTAAGTGTTTATTTTTTTTTATTCTTTTGTGATTTGAAAAATACAGATAGCTTAAAATATATCAGCATCAATATACCAATACACTAACCATTTGATAATATTGATTCACTTCACTTATAAAATGGAAATAATATATAAAACTAAATATTTACTCCTATTTCCCTTCCAGGATTCCTATTTGTATCTACTATTAGTGTGTATCCTTCCTACACGTTTTTCACATTTTTATTGTATATACTTAACCATAATAATTTACAGAATATGTGTGAGATCAATACATATAATTTTTATATTAAGGCTTTGTTTCTTAGAGCAGTTTTAGAGTCACAGGGAAATTGAAAGGAAGGTAGAGAGATTTCCCATATATCTGCCTCTACATATGTGCAGCCTCCTGCATTATCAACATCCCCCAGCAGAGTGGTACATTTGTTACAATTGACGACCTACATTCACACATCATAATCACTCAAAGTCCATGTTCATTATGGTTCACTCTTAGTGCTATTTGGTCTGTGAGTTTGGAAAAATGTATAATGATCTATACCCATCATTATAATATTATACAAAGAATTTTCACTGGCCCCCAATCCTATATTCTCTGTCTAGTCAGTGCTCCTCTCACCCTTTTAACCCCTGGCAACCTTTTATCTCCTTACTGTCTCCTTATTTCTGCTTTTTCTAGAGTATCATTTTGGTGAACTCACACAGTATGTAGCCTTTTCAGATTTGCTCCTTTCACTTAGAAATATGCATTTAAGTTTCCTCCAAGTCTTTTCATGGCTTGATAGCTCATTTCTTTTAAGCACTAAATAATATTCCATTATCTGGAAGTACCATAGTTTATTCATCCATTCACCTACTAAAGAACATTTTGATCACTTCCAGGTTTTGATGATTATGAATAAAGCTACTATAAACATTCAGGTGCAGGATTTTTGGGGACATATTCTTCCACTCCTTTGGGTAAATCAAGGAGAATGATTGCCGAATCATATGGTAAGAGTATGTTTAGTTTTGTAAAAAAACTACCAACTGCCTTCCAAAGTGGCTGTACCATTTTACATTCCCACCAGCACTGTATGAGAGTTCCTATTGCTCTGTATCCCCTCCAGTATTTGATGTTGTCAGTGTTCCCGATTTTGACCATTCTAATAGGTGTGTAATATTTAGTATTTTATTGTTTTAATTTGCATTTCCCTGATGACATATAATGTGGAGCATCTTTTCATATGCTTATTTGCCATTGATAAATATTCTTTGGTGAGGTGTCTGTTAAAATCTTTAGCCCATTTTTTAAAATTGCGTTGTTTATTGTTGTTTTAAGAATTCTTTGTACATCTTGGATAACAGGCTTTTATCAGATGTGTCTTTTGCAAATATTTTCTTCCACTCTGTGGCATGTGTTCTGATTCTCTTGACATTGTCTTTTGCAGAGCTGAAGCTTGTAATTTTAATGAAATCCAGCTTACCAATTGTTTCTTTCTTGCATTGTGCCTTTGGTGTTGTATCTAAAGAGTCATTACCATACCCAAGGTCATCTAGGTTTTCTCATATGTTATCTTTTAGGAGTTTTATAGTTTTGCATTTAGGTTTATAAACACTTTGAGTTAATTTTTGTGAAAGGCATAAGGTCTTTTTTAGATTCATTTTTCTTCATGTTGTTGTCCAGTTATTCCAGCATGATTTTTTGAAAAGCCTGTCTTTGCTCCATTAACACAAAGAAGCCTTGGCTTCTTTGTCAAAGATCAGTTGACTATATTTATGTGGGTCTATTTCTGGGCTTTTTATTCTGTTCAGTTAATGTATTTGCCTGTTCTTTCTCCACCAATTGTCTTTTTGCCCTCAACATATTATTTTTTACAGTAGTCAATATTGATACATATAAGATCCCATTAAAACATTTTGTCTACAGTTGAGAATACTGTTGTATAACCTAACAGTTGATAAATCCATGGAATTACCCAGGTTTTTGCCTTTTCAAACTATATAATCTTTGATAAACTTCCCTGGGCATATGTGAGATTTTCTTTAACACAGGTTCTCAACCATGGATACACAATGAAATCATCTGGGAAGCTTTTGAATATATTTAGTTTTCTGCAGTAGGGTCCATGCATTGGAATATTTTAAGAACATCCCAGGTGATCCTAATATGCATCCAATTTTGAGAACCAGTACTTTTGTCTGGGGCAGTGCTTCTCAAATTTTAATATACATATAAATTACTTGGAGATCTCATTAAATTGCAGCTTTTGATTAGTTGATGTGGATGCACCTGAGATTTTGCATTTGTAACAAGTTCCCAGGTGATGGAGGACCACACTTTACAGAAACTAGGCTCTAGGTATATAAATACTTAGAAATGAAATTATAGAGATATATGTGCATCTTTAATTTTATTAGCTGTTTTCAAATTATTTGCAGATTTATAATGATTTCATCATTGTATAATATTTAATTTTCTGGCATCCTCATCGCCTTGGTATTTTCTAACTTTTAAAGCTTTACCAATATTATGGATTTGAATATGTGTTGTTTTAATTTAAATATTCCTAACTATTAATGAATTTCTACTTCTTCTCAAATAACTGAACATTCAAGTTTACTCTTTTATGAATTTCCTATTTATATCCTGTATCCATTTTTATTAACCTGTTCTTTGTTTTTGTTTCTTTTTACTTATTGAACTGTTGGACATTTTTGTATATTCAGGTTAGCAATATTTTTTGCTTGTTTACATTCATTATAAATACCTCCTACAGATGTGTGGCTTCTTTTAAAATTTTTATGGTGTCTCACATATGCATAAATATCTATGTTTTATGTCTTACTCATTTCCAACTTCAATATCTATATTTTTAAACATTTAAATATTTAGATTTTAATATTTAGGCTTTTAATATATGTCCATCTTACTTCTGTGCATAATGTGAGGTCAAAATCTACTTTATATATAATATATATATATATATATTTTACATCTTTATTGGAGTATAATTGCTTTACAATGGTGTGTTAGTTTCTGCTTTATAACAAAGTGAATCAGTTATACATATACATATGTTCCCATATCTCTTCCCTCTTGCATCTCCCTCCCTCCCACCCTCCCTATCCCACCCCTCCAGGCGGTCACAAAGCACTGAGCTGATCTGCCTGTGCTATGCGGCTGCTTCCCACTATCTATCTACCTTACGTTTGGTAGTGTATATATATGTCCATGCCTCTCTCTCGCTTTGTCACAGCTTACCCTTCCCCCTTCCCATATCCTCAAGTCCATTCTCTAGTAAGTCTGTGTCTTTATTCCTGTCTTACTCCTAGGTTCTTCATGACATTATTTTTTCTTAAATCCCATATATATGTGTTAGCATACGGTATTTGTCTTTCTCTTTCTGACTTACTTCACACTGTATGACAGACTCTAGGTCTATCTACCTCATTACAAATAGCTCAATTTCATTTCTTTTTATGACTGAGTAATATTCCATTGTATATATGTGCCACAGCTTCTTTATCCATTCATCCGATGATGGACATGTAGGTTGGTTCCATCTCCGGGCTATTGTAAATAGAGCTGCAATGAACACTTTGGTACATGACTCTTTTTGAATTATGGTTTTCTCAGGGTATATGCCCAGTAGTGGGATTGCTGGGTCATATGGTAGTTCTATTTGTAGTTTTTTATGGAACCTCCATACTGTTCTCCACAGTGGCTGTATCAATTTACATTCCCACCAACAATGCAAGAGGGTTCCCTTTTCTCCACACCCTCTCCAGCATTTATTGTTTCTAGATTTTTTGATGATGGCCATTCTGACCAGTGTGAGATGATATCTCATTGTAGTTTTGATTTGCATTTCTCTAATGATTAATGATGTTGAGCATTCTTTCATGTGTTTGTTGGCAGTCTGTATATGTTCTTTGGAGAAATGTCTATTTAGGTGTTCTGCCCATTTTTGGATTGGGTTGTTTGTTTTTTTAATACTGAGCAGCATGAGCTGCTCATAAATTTTGTAGCTTAATCCTTTGTCAGTTGCTTCATTTGAAAATATTTTCTCCCATTCTGAGGGTTGTGTTTTGGTCTTGTTTATGGTTTCCTTTGCTGTGCAAAAGCTTTGAAGTTTCACTAGGTCCCATTTTCTTATATTTGTTTTTATTTCCATTTCTCTAGGAGGTGGGTCAAAAAGGATCTTGATGTGATTTATGGCATAGAGTGTCCTGCCTATGTTTTCCTCTAAGAGTTTGATAGTTACCGGCTTTACATTTAGGGCTTTAATCCATTTTGAGCTTATTTTTGTGTATGGTTTTAGGGAATGATCTAATCTCATTCTTTTACATGTACCTGTCAAGTTTTCTCAGCACCACTTATTGAAGAGGCTGTCCTTTCTCCACTGTACATTCCTGCCTCCTTTATCAAAGATAAGGTGACCGTATGTGTGTGGGTTTATCTCTGGACTTTCTATCCTGTTCCATTGATCTATCTTTCGGTTTTTGTGCCAGTACCATACTGTCTTGATTACTGTAGCTTTGTAGTATAGTCTGAAGTCAGGGAGCCTGATTCCTCCAGCTCCGTTTTTTGTTCTCAAGATTGCTTTGGCTATTCGGGGTATTTTGTGTTTCCATACAAACTGTGAAATTTTTTGTTCTAGTTCTGTGAAAAATGCCAGTGGTAGTTTGCTACGGATTGCATTGAATCTGTAGATTGCTTCGGATAGTAGAGTCATTTTCACAATGTTGATTCTTCCAATCCAAGAACATGGTATATCTCTCCATCTATTTGTATCATCTTTACTTTCTTTCATCAGTGTCTTATAATTTTCTGCATACAGTTCTTTTGTATCCTTAGGTAGGTTTATTCCTAGATATTTTATTCTTTTTGTTGCAATGGTAAATGGGAGTGTTTTCTTGATTTCACTTTCAGATTTATCATTACTGTATAGGAATGCCAGAGGTTTCTGTGCATTAATTTTGTATCCTGCCACTTTACCAAATTCATTGATTAGATCTGCTAGTTTTCTGGTAGCATCTTTAGGATACTCTATGTATAGTATCATGTCATCTGCAAACAGTGACAGCTTTACTTCTTCTTTTCCAATTTGGACTCCTTTTATTTCTTTTTCTTCTCTGATTACTGTGGCAAATACTTCCGAAAACTATGTTGAGTAATAGTGGTGAGAGTGGGCAACCTTGTCTTCTTCCTGATCTTAGTGGAAATGCTTTCAGTTTTTCACCATTGAGGATGATGTTGTCTGTGGGTTTGTCATCTATGGCCTTTATTATCTTGAGGAAAGTTCCCTCTATGCCTACTTTCTGCAAGGCTTTTATCATAAATGGGTGTTGAATTTTGTTGAAAACTTTCTCTGCATCTATTGAGATGATCATATGTTTTTTCTCCTTCAATTTGTTAATATGGTGTATCACGTTGATTGATTTGTGTATATTGAAGAATCCTTGCATTCCTGGAATAAACACCACTTGATCATGATGTATGATCCTTTTAATGTGCTGTTGGATTCTGTTTGCTAGTATTTTGTTGAGGATTTTTGCATCTATGCTCATCAGTGATATTGGCCTGTAGTTTTCTTTCTTTGTGACATCCTTGTCTGGCTTTGGTATCAGTGTGATGATGGCCTCGTAGAATGAGTTTGGGAGTGTTCCTCCCTCTGCTATATTTTGGAAGAGTTTCAGAAGGATAGGTGTTAGCTCTTCTCTAAAAGTTTGATAGAATTCGCCTGTGAAGCCATCTGGTCCTGGGCTTTTGTTTGTTGGAAGATTTTTCATCACAGTTTCAATTTAAGTGCTTGTGATTGGTCTGTTCATATTTTCTATTTCTTCCTGATTCAGTCTTGGCAGGTTGTGTGTTTCTAAGAATTTGTCCATTTCTTCCAGGTTGTCCATTTTATTGGCATAGAGTTGCTTGTAGTAATCTCTCATGATCTTTTGTATTTCTGCAGTGTCAGTTGTTACTTCTCCTTTTTCATTTCTAATTCTGTTGATTTGAGTCTTCTCCCTTTTTTTCTTGATGAGTCTGGCTAATATTTTATCAATTTTGTTTATCTTCTCAAAGAACCAGCTTTTAGTTTTATTGATCTCTGCTATCGTTTCCTTCATTTATTTTTCATTTATTTCTGATCTGATTTTTATGATTTCTTTCCTTCTGCTAACTTTGGGGTTTTTTCGTTCTTCTTCCTCTAATTGCTTTAGAAGCAAGATTAGGTTGTTTATTCGAGATGTTTCCTGTTTCTTAAGGTAGGATTGTATTGCTATAAACTTCCCTCTTAGACCTGCTGTTGCTGCATCCCATAGGTTTTGGGTCGTCGTGTCTCCATTGTCATTTGTTTCTACATATATTTTGATTTCTTCGGTGATCACTTCATTGTTAAGTAGTGTATTGTTTAGCCTCCATGTGTTTGTATTTTTTACAGATATTTTCCTGTAATTGATATCTAGTCTCATAGCCTTGTGGTTGGAAAAGATACTTGATACAATTTCAATTTTCTTAAATTTACCAAGGCTTGATTTGTGATCCAAGATATGATCTGTCCTGGAGAATGTTCCACGGGCACTTGATAAAAATGTGTATTCTGTTGTTTTTGGATGGAATGTCCTATAAATATCAATTAAGTCCATCTTGTTGAATGTATCATTTAAAGCTTGTGTTTCCTTATTTATTTTCATTTTGGATGATGATCATTTTGGTAAAGTGGGGTGTTAAAGTCCCCTACTATGAATGTGCTACTGTCAATTTCCCCTTTTATGGCTGTTAGTATTTGCCTTATGTATTGAGGTGCTCCTATGTTGGGTGCATAAATATTGACAATAGTTATATCTTCTTCTTGGATCAATCCCTTGATCATTATATAGTGTCCTTCTTTTTCTCTTCTAATTGTCTATTTTAAAGTCTATTTTGTCTCATGAGAATTGCTACTCCAGCTTTCTTTTGGTTTCCATTTGCATGAAATATCTTTTTCCTTCCCCTAACTTTCAGTCTGTATGTGTCTCTAGGTCTGAAGTGGGTCTCTTGTAGACAGCATATATATGGGTCTTGTTTTTGTATCCATTCAGCCAATCTGGGTCTTTTGGTGGGAGCATTTAGTCCATTTACTTTTAAGGTAACTATCGATATGTATGTTCCTATTGCCAGTTTCTTACTTGTTTTTTGTTTGTTATTGTAGGTCTTTTCCTTCTCTTGTGTTTCTTGCCTGGAGAAGTTCCTTTAGCATTTGTTGTAAAGCTGGTTTGGTGGTGCTGAACTCTCTCAGCTTTTGCTTTCTGTAAAGGTTTTAATTTCTCCATCAAATCTGAATGAGATCCTTGCTGGGTAGAGTAATCTTAATTGTAGGTTTTTCTCCTTCATCACTTTCAATATGTACTTTCAGTCCCTTCTGGCTTGCAGAATTTCTGCTGAAAGATCAGCTGTTAACCTTATGGGGATTCCCTTGTGTGTTATTTGTTGTTTTCCCCTTGCTGCTTTTAATATGTTTTCTTTGTAGTTAATTTTTGACAGTTTGATTAATATGCGTCTTGGAGTATTTCTCCTTGGATTTATCCTGTATGGGACTCTGTGCTTCCTGGACTTGATTAACTATTTCCTTTCCCATATTAGGGAAGTTTTCAACTATAATCTCTTCAAATATTTTCTCAGTCCCTTTCTTTTTCTCTTCTTCTTCTGGAACCCCTATAATTCGAATGCTGGTGCATTTAATGTTGTCCCAGAGGTCTCTGAGATGGTCCTGAGTTCTTTTCATTCTTTTCTCTTTATTCTGCTATGCAGTAGTTATTTCCACTATTTTATCTTCCAGGTCACTTATCCGTTCTTCTGCCTCAGTTTTTCTGCTATTGATCCCATCTAGAGTATTTTTAATTTCATTTATTGTGTTGTTCATCGTTGTTTGTTTCCTCTTTAGTTCTTCTAGGTCCTTTTTAAAAGTTTCTTGCATGTTCTCTATTCTACTTCCAAGCTTTTGGATCATCTTTACTATCATTATTCTGAATTCTTTTTCAGGTAGACTGTCTATTTCCTCTTCATTTGTTAGGTCTGCTGGGTTTTTATCTTTCTCCTTCATCTGCTGTGTTTTTTTCTGTCTTCTCATTTTGCTTATCTTACTGTGTTTGGGGTCTCCTTTTTGCAGGCTGCAGGTTTGTAGTTCCCGTTGTTTTTGGTGTCTGTCCCCAGTGGCTAAGGTTGGTTCAGTGGGTTGTGTAGGCTTCCTGGTGGAGGGGACTAGTGCCTGTGTTTTGGTGGATGAGGCTGGATCTTGTCTTTCTGGTGGGCAGGTCCATGTCTGGTGGTGTGTTTTGGGGTGTCTGTGGCCTTATTATGATTTTAGGCAGCCTCTCTGCTAATGGGTTGAGTGGTGATCCTGTCTTGGTAGTTGTTTGGCATAGGGTGTCCAGCACTGTAGCTTGCTTGTTGTTGAGTGAAGCTGGGTGCTGGTGTTGAGATGGAGATCTCTGGGAGATTTTTGCCATTTGAAATTATGTGGAGCTGGGAGGTCTCTTGTGGACCAGTGTCCTGAAGTTGGCTCTCCCACCTCAGAGGCACAGCACTGACTCCTGGCTGCAGCACCAAGAGCCTTTCGTCCACACGGCTCAGAATAAAAGGGAGAAAAAGTAGAACGAAAGTATTAGTAGAAGTAGAAAGAAAGCAAAGAAGAAAGAAAGAAAGAAAGGAGGGAGGGAGGATGGAAGGAGGGAAGGAAGGTAAAAAAGAAGGAAAGAAGATAAAGTAAAATAAAGTAAGATAAAATATAATAGTTATTAAAATAAAAAAAATTATTATTAAGAGAAAAGATAAAAAATGAAAAAAAAAAAGAGGATGGATAGAACCCTAGAACAAATGGTGCAAGCAAAGCTATACAGACAAAATCTCACACAGAAGCATACACATACACACTCACAAAAAGAGGAAAAGAGGAAAAAATCATAAATCTCGCTCTCAAAGTCCACCTCCTTAATTTGGGATGATTTGTTGTCTATTCATGTATTCCACAGATGCAGGGTACATCAAGTTGATTGTGGAGCTTTAACCCGCTGCTTCTGAGGCTGCTGGGAGAGATTTCCCTTTCTCTTCTTTGTTCTCACAGCTCCCAGGGGTTCAGCTTTGGATTTGGCCCCGCCTCTGCGTGTAGGTCGCCAGATGGCATCTGTTCTTCGCTCAGACAGGATGGGGTTAAAGGAGCCACTGATTCGGGGGCTCTGGGTCACTCAGGCCAGGGGGAGGGAGGAGCACGGAGTGCGGGGCGAGCCTGCGGAGGCAGAGGGCGGCGGGACTTTGCCCCAGCCTGAGGCGCACTGTGCGTTCTCCCGGGGGAGTTGTCCCTGGATCCTGGGACCCTGGCAGTGGCGGGCTGTACAGGCTCCCTGGAAGGAGGGTGTGGATAGAGACCTGTGCTCGCACACAGGCTTCTTGGTGGTGGCAGCAGCAGCCTTATCATCTCATGCCCGTCTCTGGGATCTGCGGTTTTAGCCGCGGCTCGCGCCCATCTCTGGAGCTCCTTTAAGCAGCGCTCTTAATCCCCTCTCCTCACGTACCAGGAAACAAAGAGGGAAGAAAAAGTCTCTTGCCTCTTCGGCAGGTCCAGACTTTTCCCCAGACTCCGTTCCGGCTAGCCGTAGCGCACTAACCCCCTGCAGGCTGTGTTCATGCCGCCAACACCTGTCCTCTCCCGGTGCTCCGACCAAAGCCCAATCCTCAGCTCCCAGTCCCGCCCACCCTGGTGGATGAGCAGAGAAGCCTCTCGTGCTGGTGAGTGCTGGTCGACCCTGATCCTCTGTGTGGGAATCTCTCTGCTTTGCCCTCCGCACCCCTGTTGCTTTGCTCTCCTCCGCAGCTCCGAAGCTTCCCCCCTCCGCCACCCACAGTCTCCGCCTGCAAAGGGGCTTCCTAGTGTGTGGAAACCTTTCCTCCACTGCTCCCTCCCACTGGTGCAGGTCCCATCCCTATTCTTTTGTCTCTATTTATTCTTTTTTCTTTTGCCCTACTGAGGTACCGTGGGGGCCCTTTGGGAGGTCTGAGGTCTTCTGCCAGCATTCAGTAGGTGTTCTGTAGGAGTTGTTCCACGTGTAGATGTATTTCTGGTGTATCTGCGGCCCTGGACCCCCTATCTTTTTTTGAATGTAGCCATTGTCCTAGCACCATTGATTGTATAGTATGTTATTTTTCCCTGATTTGTTATATTCCATCATCATATTCAAAACTTCTGTGTGTGTTCTGTGCATGTTGTATATTTTGTTTCTATTAGTTTCATTCTGGTTGGTATCTTTCTGCCAGCGTTTCATAATTTGTCTTGAGAGTATGATAGAAAAAGTTCCTTTCTTTCTTTTTCTTAATCAGGATTGTCTTGGCTATTTTTTGTCTGTTGCCCTTCAATATTAATACTAGATTAATCTTATTGAATTCTGTGAATAAAAGTAGAAGTTTTCATATAATTGTATCAAATGTGTACATTTATTGTAGGAAAAATTAACATCTTTTTTTGTAGTCTAGCTGAATTCTTATCAATTTCATCAATTTAAATAGTATGTAACTTCTTTTGAATATTCTACAAAGAGAATTACATTATGTATGGTCAATGACTCTTTTGGACCTTTGTTTCCAATACCTACACTTCTAACTTATTTCCTAATCTTACTGAACTGGGTAGGAACTCCAGTATAATGTAAATTAGAAGCAGTAAAAGTGGGCTTCTTTGCCGTATTTCACTTTTAATGAAACATGTCTATAACACTTCACAATTAAAGATAATGATCATTGTGAATTTTTGGTAGATCCTTTTAGTCACATTGTACAAGAAAGTTTCTATTCCTAGTTTGTAACTTTTTTGTTATAAATTATAGTTTTTTTCTTATATAATTTGTTCTCTATCCCAATTGACATAATCATATATATTTCTCTTTCAGTCTGTCTCTGTGGAGTATTAAATTAATAAATTGTTGAACAGTATCCTCAGTCTTGGAATAAGGCATACTTTTTTTATATATACATTTCTGGATTCACTTGGTAGATTCAATATTATAATTTAAAATGTTCTGGTTCATAAGTGAAATTACATTTCTTGTATAGTTTGTGTCCATATTTAATATCACATTATATCAGTTTCATAAAATAAATTGGTGGTGTTTCTTCCTTTTATTTTCAGGAAGAGGCTTATAAGAAAACAATTATTTTCATACGTTTTGTTTCTTTAATCTTCTTTTGAGTGTGTTATAAAACATAGAGATTAGAGTTCCTTAGATATTGGTCGATCTCTTTTATAAAACTGTCTGGGCATATTTTTTATCTGTTACTAATATGACCACCAAATAAATTGTTCCTTATAGGCAGACTACATTCTCTAAAAACTCGTTCTCCTCTATACTGTATTTCTGTCATCTTCAATATGTGATTTCCAATTTCCAAGGCTACGTGCATCAAGCTGTGTAGGGGGAAATTACATGGAGGATCACCCATGGGAATTTTGGGGGAGTCAAGCCAAATAGCACACATCATGTCTGCTCACATTCCACTGCTTAAAATTCAGTTATAAACAATTACAAAGGATTCTGGGAAACAGAATGTAGTCATGTGCCAAGAAGAGGACATGTTTGTTGATCAAGTAGCAGCCTTGCTACCCCCGGAAAGGAACAGATTATATATCTTAACTGCAAAAGTTATCTTTTTCTCTTATAAATTTTGTTTAATCCTCCTTTTTAAAAAAGTAGTGTTCAGTAGTGAGCACACAGCTCAGTTCCTTAAGGTACCATTTGAATGTTACAGCTCTCAGCTTGATAGAAAGTTTGGTAGTACAGTCATAACACAATTCTGCTGACTCCTACGAAAAGCACAATGTTATATACATAATAAATCTTCTCATCAGCTGGTGACTCTGCTGTCATTTGGTACATGTTTTCTATAAAATAACTGACTAGCAAAAATCAGCCATAATCACTGCTGGTTTTGTAGTATGTTTGAAAGGCAGGTGGTCATCCCATTTCTGGAAATTAAAAACAATTCAGAGATAAATATGGAAAAAAAAAAGAGAAACCAAGGCAGAAAGTGTGTGGGTTTAGGTGTTTTGTGAAACAGGATGAGAAGGGCTCTTAACGTTACTCATCAGCTGAGAAGCATATTTCCATCTGTTTATACTAACACACTGATCTGGATGCATACACTGTGACTGCTATAATGCACACAAACTCACAAAAAATTTGCTTAGGTAAAAACCACATGATGTTCTATTCATATTATGGTAGAAAGGCAAATATATAATTGGTCAACAGAGTTTCCAGATATCAGCGAATAGTCTCTTTTTTTTTCCTACAAAGATATTATTCAACTATTCTTTGCATTCCTAGAGTTCAGCAAGAACTTATTTTGTCTTATGATGTTTTAAGCACTCAGAGGAGCCATAAATACCATTTGCCCAGGCCCTTTAGCATGTTCATGGTATTTTACTTGGATTTGTGACAAAGAGTCAAAGAACATAAAAGTTGAAAATCCCTATCAGCGTATTTGACCCAAGCACTCACCCAAATATATTGATAATAATCCCTTGTCTAATCCTACTGGTCTTCCATATTTCCCTGAGAATCTTTTGATGACAGGGAGTTTATATTCTCATAAATAATCTATTTCATTGTGAGAACATTGTTTAGGATATTTCACTATAATGACCTGAAATCTACCATTATTCTGTCCACAAGAACAAACTAGAATAAATCCACAAGTCTATTCAAAAATCTTCCTTCTTTCCATTCCTTACCTTTATGTAAACATTCCTAGCTCCTTCAGCTGTGTCTTTACATGTTATTGTGTCTGGACACTTTACTATTCTGGCTGACCTCTCATTGTAAAATAACATACCAGTGTGTCACTCTTAAATTGTAGTGACTATAACTGAAAACATGACCCCTGATATGGTTTTATCAATAAGCATGTCTCCAAGAGCTTCATCCAAGACGTTTAAAATTGAGGAAAGGACAGAACCAGACCCAGCTCCTCATGGCCTTCCTCTAACATTCTCCCTTCATACTTACATGAATCTACCCACCAACACTGGTTGTAGGGGCAAACAATATTCTTCCTGGCTGCATGGGTTCCTTGTCCATATTTCTCCATTCTATTGCATAAACTATCATTAACAACTGTCAAATAACTCTTGAGATCTATGTACACTCAATATGTTCATAGAATTCCCTTTATCAATTAAGCTAGTTAACATACCAAAAAGGTTAATTTCATCATTTTGCTATGGCTAACACTTGCCCTTCATTTATCTCAATCTTCAACCAAAAAGTTAGATAAGCTTTCATTATAGTAGTAGCTGTGAAAAAAGAATAAATAGTTATGAAAGGTATAGGCAAAAATATAGAATAATAGAGCTAATGTTTAGTGGGTAGATTGAGTTTTCCAACCGGCAGAAAAACGAGAGGATTTGGCTTAT
The DNA here is from genome assembly GCF_964270905.1 of Leucopleurus acutus. Taxonomy (NCBI): domain Eukaryota; kingdom Metazoa; phylum Chordata; class Mammalia; order Artiodactyla; family Delphinidae; genus Leucopleurus; species Leucopleurus acutus. The sequence goes on from NC_139143.1 coordinate 131,574,057, forward strand.
TTTTTGCCAAGTGATGAGACTGCAGTGTTCAAAACAAGAAAGACTAGCAGGTAGGAGAGGTAGTTACAGAACACACATGCCCAAAAGAATACACTTTTCAGTCTTAACCACATTTTCAAGTTCTTAACAATATAATATGTTATCTAGAAAATCAAAATAAAAATCCACAATACTTTCAACAGGGATGTGCAGATATGTAACATACCTAATACCTTGGAGAAACTAAAATAAATCAACGTTTCTTACTTAATACTCCAGGGAGTAGTTTACCCAAAATGTTTTTTAATTCAAAAGGGAAAAGTAGTTAAATATCTTTGTTCCTCAGAATGTTGTAATTAATATGAGGGAGAATGACTTTTTAATGAGGGTGTTAAAAACTAACTCTTCAAATAAGGAACATTTAGAACTGATTAAAAAAAATCCTTATTCAAGACCTTCTGAGCACTTACTATGTACTAAGTATGATCTTGTAAAATACTCAGAGATCTTTATAAAATAGTTCCTTGATTCATACGAGTTCTCCAGAAATGTGCAGGAAAAATATACATAGATTGGATATGTGTGCATATGTTTGTGTATGTGTATTTTGTTAACATAATTACGTGTCTTATAATTAGATTTGTCCCGTTACTACCATATTCTATTATTAGCAATGACACATAATTATGTTACAAAATACACACAATCCAATATAATATATATCAACTATATGACAAATATACATACATGTATATACTCATGTATGTACACATACATATAATTTATATATGTGCATATGTATATATAACATATATAACTCACTGGTTATACAGTTTCTATGTTCTATTCAAAAATACTGAATGTAAGTCACCAAATTTCAGTACTTTTATATGGATTTTTGATATTATTTTATCATGACTTACAAGGAATTACCTATGAAGACTTTGCCTACTACTGAAAATGCTCATTAGAATAGCACCTAGATACAAGAAAATTTATAAAATTTAATCCACTTGATGGAAATGAACAAGTTAAATGAACAAATTATTCAGAGCCAAGAGAATTATGAGTATCTGAAATTTCCAGAGTTCTTGTGATTCATATTTAAATGTAAGTCCCAAAAGCTAGCCCCAGTATAAAACAATTTCTGGCAAGAGACTGACATTTTTCCAATGAATAATTTAAAATGGAACTTTTTCCATGTGAACTGTCTTATATCTTGGCAGTAGGCATAGCATTTCAATAATTTATACAATTTTGAATATAATATAGTTAATGCCATAAAAGCAATTTCTTTGATATTGAATTATAAGAGAATGCACTTTGGCCACTATAACTAATGATCTAGGGGCCAGCAAATGGCAAATTACCTTTTAACCCAATTTTAGAGAGAATCTGTGCATGTAACCATAGGACTGCACTGAGATATCTGGGTATATAATTGCACAATAACATTTGGTTGTTACATTTTAAGCATAAATAAAGCATTCTCTTTGAGAAAAGCAGATAAAGAAACACAACGATTTAAAAATGAAGAATTTGTGGGGGAACAAAATATTAATGTGAATCATAATATTATTATTTAAATTTCTGAATAAGACCTGTTCTCAGAATATTTCCTAAGGCAGAACTCTGATCACTCTGGAGATGTCATCATGGTTATTCCATGACAGGTGAACAACCACACATTAGTGTGATAATGCACAGCTTTTATGAGAAACCAAGCAATGTAATGTAAAAATGGGTCTTTCAAGGCAAATGAACAGGCTGAGGGCTTGCCAGAGTGCAGGGCATAGATAGCAAGTTGTGACTCCATGACTGCATTCAGACTACAAAGGGCTTGCAGTAGATGGTGAGGATTTTGCACACACATAAACCTACAGGCACTGTTTATTTTCATAGACCATGTAGATTTCTACATTATGACAATTTTCCAGCTGTGATGATCACGTGTCTTCAGTAAGCTGCAAATTTTTCTAAATCCCAGAATGGTGCCATTTGAGTTGGTGCTAAGGTAAATCCACAGATATTTTGATGAATTTGTATGGTACAAAATAATAGAATAGTTCATATCTAAAAATCTGGCAAACCTGGACTTTCATTTCTAAATGGAAATTGTCAGTCTTTAGACTGGTGGTCTCCAGTGTACACATGCACATTTGTTTTGACCTACCAAAAGGTGACTTTAGGTATTTCAACCTAATAGGTAGTTTGGGGTTTGTCATCCTCATTCTTTATATATTTTCCACATTCTTTTCAATAAGTGTGTACTACCTTTATAATTAGGAAAATACATATTATGTACAAATAACAAAGAAACCAGAGTACTTCAGAGAAACCATTATTTTTTCTGATTGCACTGACATGACACATCTTCTCTGCAAATGCAGAAAGCAGCATAGCAGGCTTTAGATATAAAAACGTACTAAAACACATTTATGGAAACCTGAGCCTCACAAAAAGAACTCCTATTGAACCGGAAGAGGCTTACCTCAAGAAATCTGGGGCTTCCCTGGTGGTGCAGTGGTTGAGAATCCGCCTGCCAATGCAGGGGACACAGGTTTGAGCCCTGGTCTGGGAGGATCCCACGTGCTGCAGAGCAACTGGACCCGGGTGCCGCAACTACTGAGCCTGCACTCTAGAGCCTGTGAGCCACAACTACTGAAGCCTGTGCGCCTAGAGACCGTGGCAAAAAAAAAAAAAAGAAAAAAAAGAAAGAAATCTGGAGTCAGGTGTTTCAATATAACTCTATGAGTCCAAAGGTAGACATTGGACTCTCTTGTGTTTCAAAAAATGCTAAAGCAAGCTCTTAGCTCTGGGAAATATTTGCAAAGAAGGCAGCTGGGTTCTAGCATGACACAGCTGGGCTGTTTCCTCTGATTTATGTAGAGAATAGTTCACTGCCAAAGATGGGGCAAGAAAAGTTCACCCAAGCCATTCCAGAGGGCATTTGCTGGCACATTTTCAAACAGAACACTGGAGCTGGCCACCAGGTTTGTGGGAATAGTGACTATACTGGAAGGAGGTACCTGCTTTCCTTAAGATAAATCCTGGAAGGGAAATCATTGGCTCACTGGGTTGGATTTTTTTAAAGTTCTTAAAGTATACTGCTGAATTGTTTCCAGGAAAAAGCTCATTATTAATTCCTAATAAAATGTTATCATCACTGAAGGTTTTAAAGATAATAAAGTTGGTTTCTTAAGAAATCTTCCTCACTAGGTATGGATACCTAGATTTGTGTGCTCTAAGGCATTTCAGTTGTGGTGTTCTTCCTATGTATTTTGCAACTATTTTCTACTGGGGATGAGTTACAAAGGCATTGTAGATTCCCTGTGATATACAACACTGCTGTAAGTGTGTTCTAGCCTTCCTGCTGCTGCTGCTGCCTGAGGGAGTAGCTGTTATTATGGTCCTGATTTTAAGCAGTATTTTATATCTTTGAACCATCCAAGTAAATGAAGCTGAAGCTAGCCTGAGGTACAGCAGGGTTTTGAACTCTGGTGTGTAAACATTCATGTGTAGAGGCCAGCTCTTGATCCTCCAGCAAAAATGAAGCAAAAATAAAAATCTTTACAGTCTAAAATATTGAAACTCTTGTATAATAATGCTGTATTTCTGCTTTAAAACTGTTTATTCAGCAGGTGAGGAACTTGCCATCAACCAAAAATTTTTAAATCATTAAATAAATATTAAGCCTCCAAAACTTATCCTTTCTAAACCAGTGACCTTTCTTTATTATTGTTTCACATTAAATTATCATGTATGGTAAGCCTTCTTAATATAACATATGTACATACATGTGTATTTACATATGTGTGTGTATTTATATATATCTGACACTGAAAATCTACCTAGCAAACACCTAGGCCTTTCCTCAGTAAGAAATCTGTCTTAAAATTTAGGGATTACTTGCTTTCTTTCATCCTATTTGATGTATAATCCATGTATTAGGTAGTCAAGCAAAGATGGAGAGAAAGGAAAGAGAGAAGGAAGTCATTTCTAACTTTGATTTTTTCCATAACTCTATATCCTGTGGGGTTTATCACTCTCAGATGCTCACTTTCTTCTCTCCATCACTGATTGACTTGACCCCTCCTACATGAACCAATTCTAGATTTTCCCAAGGGAAAATAACACAGTGGGGAAAAGTTGCTCATAGCACCTTTCTACTGAGTGCAAACTATTAAGGTATCATCTCTTCTAGGGATAGTTACACTTTAATATTAAGCCCTTGCAGGCAAATAACTGCTCTGAGGCTTTGAAGGAGGGCTCTCTAACTAGAGTGGAGTTTTTAAATAAATAGGAGAGGGCAGTTTATGGAGAAGACTTTCTGGTGTCCTGTAAATGTTACCAAAATCTGTAGATTTTGGAGCTCACTCCAAACCTACTGGTCTAGGATCCCCTAAGTTGTGCCCTCTCTACCCCAGAATTCTAAAAAAAACTTACCAGATCATCCTGATGATTATCTGGGTATAAGAAACTACTGTTTTTAACCATCAAATTCCACTCAAATGTCATCTGTTTCATAAAGCCTTATCTAAGATCAGTATCCCCTCCAATTCTGACCCCATAGGCAGAGTTAGATTTACTACTCTGTGTTCCCAAAACACCTTGCTGTACAGAATCTACTTTGTAGGATTTATGATTCCACATCATAATTAATAGTGTTAGGTTTTTCTCACTCTTTAGACATGGACTCCTTAAGATTGGTCTCCCTAAATCAAGTTGGTTTCTCAGTAAATATTTGTTGAATGAATGGATTAAAATAGGTCACTGCTTGTTCTGTCAGTGTATATAGCTGACCTCCTGAAGGACATAGTAGACCGAGAACAATTTATACATAGGTCTTATAAAAAAGGAAAAACGCTAAGTTAAGCAACATGATTCAAAGTTTGAACTGAAGTCTGAAAGATACATTTTTTTAAACACTTTCTTTGCCCCCCAAAGCAGTTCTGACATATTCCATCAGTAGGTAATTCACAAATCTGGCAAGTTTGCATTTACAAGTCACACTTAGCTATTTTTTCCTCCTATCAGTGATGGGATGAGGGGAGAAACCATAGAAATCTCTGAAATGCCATAAACTATAAAAAGTCAGTTTATAGTCTCTGAGTTGGAGAAAACAATGTTGCTAGTTAGATGCAGGCCAGGAAGCCATCAAGCACCCATCAGCAAGCCAGTTTAGGAAAACAATTCATGAAACAATTTCTTCTCTCAGTTTGAGAACAGCACCTTTTCCAGGAGATTTGTTATGTAACGAAGATTTGCTTTCACTTTCTGGGGGCTGGCCAAGACTGAAAAGGGAAGTGCCAGCCTAAGGAAAGACTGTCCTTTTGATATTGCCAGCCATTACAAGATGTGGGAGTTCAAAACAAGCCAATTCTCCGAAGATTTACAGTTGTGTTTAGCTTGTTGACTCAAGCAGTTTGGAAAATCTTCAAAGATATAGGCTATTCGAACTAACCCAGACTCCAAGTCTATGGAGAGGGAAAAAAAAAAGCAGAAATAATATGTACACATTAGTCAAGTCAAATACTTTTGACCCTTAATTTACATAGCTTCTCAAGTAAAAACAAAAAAAACAAAAACAAAACTCTAACCAAAATACACAGTCCTGCCTAGGATGTGACAGCTCATTCTGTTGAAAATAAATTTATGATTATTGTTCAATTATTTCTCTGGGTTTGCATGGCAAAAACTATAGTAGGCAATGCAGTACGGAAATGTCATGCTTTTAAATAAGTTAAGAGAAATAGTGAATCCCCAATCTTGGAGAATCCTTGAAAACCGTCACATAGGACACTTGGCACTATAATTACATTTTCACTATATTCTCAGAATTTATATTATATCATCCTTGCGGTGGTATGAAATTCTATGGGAAATCATCATTATGAAGCCAAAGAAATATTAGCTCAGCACATAAAAAAAAAAAACAGCAAATATTGTTGAATATCACATATGTGTCAGGCTCTTTTCTAGGTACTTATAATAGGCTGTTGAATGAGGTAAACAAGGTTCTGACCCAAGACCTTTACTTAAGTTGCATGAAGAGAAGACAGGCAATAAACAAGTAAAGAAATAAATACAAATGAAAGATTGCAAAGAACACTATAAAGAAGAAACTATCGATACCAGAGGAGGGGGAGTGAGAAGGAACAACGTGTTGTGGGGTGTAAATGGTTATTTTAACAAGGTGCACACCCAAAAAAATCTATCTTGCTTGAAGATGTTCAAAGTCATCAGTGACACAATGCTTTCAGATGAAATTTAACCCTTTAACATTCCCTCAGAAATTCACATTTCAGTGTTCCTTCTTTGTGGTAAGCTTTAGAGGTGGAGAAAGTCACTATGGGAGAGGTGAGTCAAGCAGGACACAAAGAGATGGAATCGCTTTTATTTTTTGTTTGACCCAGTGAATTATGCATATGACCCAGTGTATGCATAATTCAATTAGATACATTAAAACCTTTAAAGGTTTTTAGTAATGAACCTATGGCTTCAGAGACTGAGTGGGAAGACACGTAGTACACCTGCTTATAAATCACTGCTGTGATTTTTATACCCTGGCTATGGAATCAGGTGATTTTTGGGCCCAGAATATTGTGGTTATAATAACCACAACTGTGGTTATAAAACATCAACTGATGTTTCTTAACAATCTGTGAGTATTTGTGGACCAGCGTAAATACATAATCCATCCACCTTTTAGCTCTTGCAGCCTGAAGAAGCCCTCCAAATGGATTTGTATGTACTGTGGTCTTTCACAGACTCTTACAACTTAAGAACTTGATGGGGCATTCAATTGATTCTAGTAAACCAAAGAAACTGCCCAGATCCAAATAGTCCATGTCTTGCATTTATTTACAGTTAAGGTAGCCATCAAATACATCCTCTAAAGATTTTCATTGTTACGTGTGGCACCACCTCACATCTCATGCAACTTCATATAGGTGTGAACTCTATTTTAATTATTATCATCTACACAGACATTTTTTAAAAAATATTTTCCACCAGCTGCCACCCGGCTACGAATCAGGGCTGTAGTCCAAGGACACCAGGCTCCTTGTCTCTGACTTCTTCACACCAGCGTCCTGGCCGCAGTCCCTGAACAGACTTTTCATATAAAATAAAAGAGTGTGTTCATATGATTCCTGTGTTGTACATATTTGTCGCCCTTATGTTGACTTCTCACATTTTTAATGGTCATGTTCCACACTACAGGATGAGTTGTTGGAAGAAATTTAAGTTAAATCTGTGAAGGCTGCTCATTAAACAAACAAAATCTTATTTTATTTATACAGTTCAGAAATTATGTACAAGTAAAAAAAGAAAGTAACCATGAGGACACTCACAGACTCAATTGCCCATCACAGTTCAAATGGTAGGGAATAATCCCAAATAGCTGGTTGTGTGGAAATCGTTAGTATTTTGTTTGGATATGTATTCTAAGATTTTTCTTACTAAGAATGCTCCATCCTGCCTGAAGACACCGTGATAGATTGTTCCAAAAGGAGAAGGCAGTTGGGGCAAGTCAGATTGCATACTTTTTGATGACAGTGAAACCAGCAAGGGATTTGAATTACCTTAAATGAATCTAAATCTATAAATGCATCTAAATATGCATCATTTCCCACCCCCCACCATGGCATCAATAGGAGTTGAGAACAGGGTGGTAAACAGTAGTTGAAATTGAGTCCAGTGAATAATTGATTAAAGGCAAAAAAGGTTATGAATTTGAAGGTACAAGAGTGATTCCTTTAAATGTATGTGGGAATTAAAAAAAAAAAATTTCCCTCCAACACAGACTTTAAATCCACTCCCATCCCTATTGCTTAGAAAGTTTCCAATGTTCTTCAATGTCTCTAACTGGTGATAAGCAACAGTTCATTATTAACACAGATGTAAAGTTGTGTGTATCCCCAGTTAGGGTCCTATTAAAGAAAAGTTATTCTGTGATTTAGTGAGAAATCTAGAACTTCTACCTTTCAGTGTTTTTATTTATGGTTTCATGATGATGATGACAATTTTAATGTTATAATAATTATTTCCTGCAAATTAAACAAGTGTATATTTAGATGAATATCTTATTCCTTTATTACTCTGCTCTAGGTCATAAATACTTAAATAATATGCACAGCAACCTAAATACTCATTAAAATATAGAGTATTTAGTGACTTAAAAATTATTGAATTGACTGAACATACTTCTTTTTAAAAATTGATTTTTAAGTTAAATTTATAAATAAAAAGGTTGAAGGAGTTTGATATAAGGTATATAGAAAAGAAACAGATGTCTAGAATAGTAAGTTATTTTAACTCTCCTCATTTTTCTTTTTTCTATGCAAGCACATAGAATATTGGACATGCCATAAGAAATGCTTTGTCATTTAGAAAGTTCAGTGACATTCTTCCCACCTGTGCACATGCATCATTTATACACAAACTGTAACCCAGAATGGGAGGGTCTTAAGACACTCGAGACATTACCATTCTCCTAGCTCCTGCAACCCATGGTAGAAATATCACTTTTCTTTTCCTTTATATCTTAGCCTAATGTTCCCCGGATTCATCCCAAACCCTTCCTCGAAACCACACCTTATTCTGGAGGCAGAGCTAACAATATCTCCATTTCTGTTTTCTTACATTGAGGTCACTGATAGTTCTTCTGTATTATAAATAGCACCACAATGAATAACTTTGTGGATAAACTATCCTTCATGGTTTGCTCTAAAAGAAACAAACACAAAATTAATCTCTGATGATTTGAACCCAGAAGGCATACCTAGTAGACCTGTGTTACTCATGTAAAATGAGAAAGGAAAATATGGAAAATATTTGTCTTCTCTTAGTTACTTACCAATCTGCCTCCTTCTTTTAATTTTAAGTTCTTCGAGGTCAAGGATTATGCTTTGAAACTTTTGCATTTCCTGTGAGTGCAGAATTATTCCCTCCATAATAATCAGTAAAACTTTGAAGTCTTGAACTGGATATGCAATTCAGCAAAGCAACACCTGTTTTTGCCTCCCCAAGCTACATACATTGCATGTGAAGGACTTCATTGGCCCTCTCTACACACAACATCTGTTGCCAACAGGTGATGCATTCTGGGGAGAAGTGCCTTGCCAGAGGGATTTCCCTTGCTAACATCCTCTTTCCAGATGTTTCTTTCCTGTAGCAGATCCTGAATTATGAGGCCCCGGGAGGTGGTTGCAATCACTGAACTGACATGTCACACCTGGAATTCAACAGTCTTCCCCCACCACAGAATTTCCCATAGTTAAATGTTAAATCTTAAGTTTATTGCTAAGGGACTTGGCTATTTCTCTGTGAAATCAAATATTGTGCTTAATATTAGTTTACCACTTTAAATATAAGTAGATGTGTAAAGATGAAACTAAACTATTTTAAAGCCAGATAAAATTGATGAAATAATTTAATTTAGAGGCTAGAATGCATGGTCTTATGTCACTCCATCATTTCTCTTAAATATATACACCTCTGCCCAAAGTTGAATCAGTTATATGTTTAAAATAAAACTAACCAGACTAGACTGATGTCTGTATACTATCTTCTACATAAAGAAGGAAAGTATCATATAACTTTTTGTTTTTTTAATAGTAGACATTGATATATATGTATCTGTATATTTTTATATATATATATACACACATTCATAAATATACACACATGTGTTTGTATATACACATGTATTTCATGGTTTACTATATCAAACCAATACCTACATTCATATATCCAAAGGATATATATATATTTTTTTAATGTTATAAGTTTATTTTTATTAAATCTTCAATTCACCAGTAAGTCTTGCACATTTTTCTCTACTTTCTTCCTAAGGTATTTTAAAGTTTTTATTTCTGCTCTGTTTCAGTTAAGCTAAAAGGATTTTTCTATTTGGAATGGTTTTAATTTTTTATTATTTGCCTGAGAAGAGCTCAATGAAGAGTTTAATGATAATATGTCTTAAATGTCAATTAAAATATGTCATTTAGGAACAGATACAACAGTATATCACTTAGGAATAAGCCCTTTCCTCAATCATATCACCAGTTATTTATAATTGAATACTTTATATTTGTAATCAAATCATCCCAGATTTTCATGTAGCAGAGTTTTGGTTCCATTAAAAAATAAAAGATGATATTCAAAGTATGAGTAATTTAATTTATCCTTATGACAGATTTTAGTTACTGGTTTTTAAAATAACTCTGAAAACATATCTCTTGCTGAAAGAAACCCTAAGACTGGAAAAATGAGAAAAATTCCACTTAAAAAGCATGTTTTTGGGCTTCCCTGGTGGCTCAGTGGTTGAGAGTCTGCCTGCCGATGCAGGGGACACGGGTTCGTGCCCTGGTCCGGGAAAATCCCACATGCCACGGAGCGGCTAGACCCATGAGTCATGGCTGCTGAGCCTGCGCGACCGGAGCCCGTGCTCCGCAACGGGAGAGGCCGCAACGGGAGAGGCCACAACAGTGAGAGGCCTGCGTACCACACACAAAAAAAAAAAAAAAAAAAAAAAAAGCATGTTTTTATAATAGCTATCAATGTATCTAATTGCCATTTATTTAGCTTTGACCTGAAACTTCTACTATATTTTTATATAGGAAACCAAAACTTATGGCACAGGCCCATTGTGTATACTGTCAAAGTGGTGAACTTCTGAGAGCAATTTCAAGGCATGGGAAAAGAGCAGTAGTGAAATTAAAGTTAAACACCAAATATGTGTTTTAAAGCATCTAATAATAATATTGATAGCTAACAATGATGCCAGGAACTTTTCTAAACCCTTTAACATATGCTGACTTATTAATCTTCACAGTAGCTATATGGGATTTGTACTATTATTATCTCCAGCTTGCAGATGAAGACCTGAGGCTGAGGTAACACAGCTAGCCTGTAGAGGACACAGGACTTATATCCATGCTGTGCAGATTAGAAAACTGATACCTAAATTGCCTTTGCAACCCTGAAATCTTACATCCCAATTCTGTACATGTTTTCCCTCACTTAGCTCTTAAATCACCATGTAGGCATAACTGTTCTGCTAGTTTAAGTTTCTTCCAGATTTCCATTTTTCTTTAATCATTTCAACAGGAAAACCATCATTATAGTGAAGATACATGGATGGAACAGACAGATGGCTATATTCTAGTTTATGTAATACAAAGTATTCACAACAATATTTATTGATCATTTAAGCACTATTTAAGCTTTTTGTTATTAAATATTTAATTTGTCTTAAAATATTTCATAGCCAAATATTAGAGAAAATTAGAACCAAACAAAAAAACTCTAGGGTAATCCTGAGGATCTAGAGAATCTATCTTTTAGGTGATGACCATGGGCCATAAGTACATTTCACCACCATAGTTTAATTGCATGATATCATGGAGTTAATCATATATAGTTCAACAGACTTTTATACATTTTTTTCTGACCACTGCATGTTTTGCCATTTCAGTTCCTCCGAAGATATATGACATCTCAAGTGATATGACCATCAATGAAGGAACCAATGTCACCCTGACTTGTTTGGCCACTGGGAAACCAGAGCCTTCCATTTCCTGGAGGCACATCTCCCCATCAGGTAAAGCAGAAAAGTATCAGTGTTGCTCGTGCTGTTCAATATCTTCCTGTAACCTCACTTGTTCAGAATGTAAGAGTCAACTAATTTTTTATATCCTTTTCATGAGGTAGTCAGGATGCATATTTTTATACTTATTCTTTATACCTAAATGCATGTAGTTCACAAAACTTAAATGAACATTTTCTGTCAGAGCCCAGAGTAGAACTTAGGTCTCTTGATTCCTAGGCAAGGTTATTTCCCCTGAAGTATACTGGATAATCACAAATCAATAGACAAAATGTTCAAATGGAAATATCACAAGAGAAATATCTTCATTTAAATGTGTAAGGCTTTTATTCAATCGGCATTCACATGTTAATAGGCCAGCATGAACTACTGAGGTAATCAGGGGAGAATAAAATTATACAAATTATGAGTTTGCTGCATCTACTTTCAAACTGCAGTTCAAAATCAAGGATTTTGCAGTTAGAATTAAATTTTAACTGATGAGGGATCTAAAAACCCAAGAGTTTAGTAAGTTGTACAAGATCACATAGCTAGGTGAAATTAAGGTATATAACACGTTTATCAGTGTCTGGTGCTTCTGATACAGGGCACATCCTCCTAAAGAGATTGTCAACTTTAGGAAGCTGGGGATAATCATCATCAAGACAGGTCTATTTTCACAGCCACAACTCTAACTGAGTCATCAATTTGTGTAAAATCTAAATATTTGAACTACATAACTTTAAATGTACCATGAAGTAAGAGTGGTACTTTTAATGAATAAGATCCCACCACATTTCAGATAAACAATATTTGATTTATATTTTGGGTAGAAATAACTTGAACAAGGCTAGGATGAGAAAATCCCTTTTAAAGGAATCAAAAAGGCATATATTATATAGGCGTAGAAAGATTACAATTAGAACATCTATTTTATCTGCTAATGCTTTCTTTAATATCACTTATCCTTAAGTGCCTTTTGGTTTCCTCATTTATGCAGTAGGACTAATGAGACTTACTCACATCATACTCTTAGTATTACTATTAATGTGAGAAAAAAATCAATAGAACAGCAATATACCCTTACATAATATGCATTATGGTCCCTGTAATATTTCTGAACCATGAGTGTGCTTTTGACTGCCAACATTTCACTCTCTAGAGTGGCTACAGAATCATAAAACTGGTATGTGAGCACTGAATTAGTGACAAGACTCTCCATGGGGTGTAAGTGAGGCAAACCCAGGACTAGCTGTTAGAATACATGTGCTCCAATCTCAACTTCCTTATTCAACAGTTCAGCAAATCCTAGTGCAAATCTCTTAGCCTCAGTTACCCTCAGCTAGTTTCCTACTTTCCAAAAGTTGAATGATAAAAATCCCTGGCTATTGTGAGACTCAAAAAAGATAATAAGCATAAATGTGCATTAAAAAGTATAAGGTGATATGCAAATGTAAGGTTGATTCTTAATCATCTTTCCAGGGATTTAAATCTGATATGAAAATATAATTTTGTAATAATGAAGCACATAATCTCCATCTTCATACAATTTAAGATTAATAATTTGGATTTAACTCTCCTTCTTTGCAGTGCTTGTTATTATGCATATTCTTTTTGTAAGTGCTTGGATACATTTTAGTTTAATTAAATACCATGAATGTTGGTTAGTGAAGTTATTAGAATGACGATAATAGATAGCATCATGAAGCTGAAAGAAGAAGGATTGGGTTTATAAGTTAAACTGTGCATAGATTTGTTTTTCTGATCCTACCATACAGAGCAAATGAGTAAAATTCGAATAAATATTAACTATTATCTAACGAATAGCTAGACATAGCTGATATTTTTATAAATGGATGGTCACAGGAAGGTAGCTCCACAGAGCTTCTCCCTTATCTACGGAAAAGTTAGGTTGTGAGTTCAACCACATCACAGACATTCTCTGAACCAACTGAAGTTGCCATTCCACTTGTTAGTTCAAACAACTTAGCGTACTTTCCCCAAAATATCTTTCTTGAGAAGTTTCTGAATATATGAGCTTCCTTAGAGTTACTTATAGTGATGATTTCTTCCTTTCTATATTTTCTATTCTATATGTAGAAATTAATTTCAAATTTATATTTAAAAAGTTTGGGATTAGCAGATGTAAGCTATTATATATAGGATGGATGAACAACAAGGTCCTACTGTATAGCACAGAGAACTATATTCAATATCCTGTGATAAACCATAATGGAAAAGAACATGTAAAAGAATATATATATATATATATATATATATTTGTATGTGTATAACTGACACTTTGCTGTACAGCAGATATTAAACACAACATTGTAAATCAACTATACATCAATAAAATTAAAAAAATAATAATAAAAATACTCCGAGTAAGAAAAAAAAAAGTGTTACAGAAATAATGCAAAGTACACCCTATGTCCTTTACTCAGTTTCATCAATCATTTTTCCCATTTGCTTCAACATTTGCTGTGTGTAAAGTATGCAGAAATATTTTTTGTCATTGAATTATTTGAGAACAGCTGGCATACAGCAAGCCCCTTTCTCCCTAGTGATATTCAGTGTGCATTTCTGAAGAAGGATATTCTCTTCTGTAACCACAGTGCAGTTTTTTAATTTTGTACATTTAACATTGGCATTATACTTTTATCCCATTACTATCCATGTTCCAATTTTGTCAGCTGATTGAATAGTGTCCTTTAGAGAATTCTTTTCCCTTTAGTATTGTATTTAGTTGTCATAACACTTTAGTCCTCTTTAGTCTGGGGACTATTCCTTAGTCTTTCTTAGTCTTCCTTGACATAGTCGTCCTTCCTTCCTTCTACTTTTTAAAAAAATAGAATATTTCTCATTCTGCGTTTGACTCATGTTTCCTCATGATTAGAGTCTAGTTATGACCATTTGGGATTAAATAAGTGAAGCTGTAACTTCTCAGGGAATGATATCCAGAGGCACAGGATATCCAACCCTGTTTCTGAAATTGAGAGACCTATTTACATCTCTTGAATGCAATTTACATCTCTTGAATAGCTGCTCTCAAATGCTGTGATATCATGAAGCTAAAACTCACTTAAAAATTCTAGAGAACACTGACAAGTTTACACCAGACATTTGATTTTGAATAGAAAGACAAAATAAAATTCTTAATCACACATTATTTATTAATAAATCTAGATCCAGTCAGAAAAAATAGGAAAACTTAAAAAGATAAATTTTAAAATCATAGATTGTATATGACAAATATGGAAGCATTTTGAAAGCCTCTGTCAAATTTCTACTTATTATTCATTGCTGTTTATCTTAATCTCTGCTTCTTAGTTCATTCCTATTCTTTGATATCTGGAATCTCCAGAGATGTTCTTACTTTACCCTGCTGGTGTTTATAAGCTAGCAAAGATATTCTTTTGTCTCCAAAGCCAAACTTTGAGCATGAACACTGGGCTGTGTATCTCAAACTCTTTTTCCTCTAATCTATATGCTTAGTGCCTTTTGAAAGGATAGTCTCATTCTAATTATCCACAGGAGTTAAGATTGTTGCCTAACTCAAGATAAAGAATGTTCCGTTAAGTTCCCTTTATCCTGTTATATTCCATCCATTCTTTCCTGTTTGTCAGGTCCTTATTTCATTAAACATCCTCTTTCTCCCTACATCTTTAAGCTCTTCTCCTCTATTAACTTTATCCTGTCCACATTTAAACAGGCTCAAGTCGCTCTTTTCTGAAATCAATCTTTTGACACATCACTTTTGTTTAGTCAACAATTATTGAGCACTTATAAAGGAAACCACAAACAAGTGGTCAGAGATGTAGGAATAGAATCAGAAAGCCATGATTACAAGAAGCCAAAAGAGGAAAAAATTCCTGGAGCAGTGAGTGATTAAAAATGTCAATCAGGTTAAATAAGATCAGACCAGTTACCTTTGGGTTAGATAGTTTGGTGATCATTGCAACAATTCAGTGACATAATGGACCAGAAACTCAGCTGTGGAGGAATAAAAAGCAAATAAGAAGTGAATAACTTAGATGTGGAGGCAAACTATGAATCCAGTTAGTCAAGGTGAAATTTTTGTTTTTCTACTTTTACATATATTATTTTTTGTGTGAGGAATATCTTTTGTCCCCCTCTACAATTGTCAAACTTACTCCTTTTTCAACTTTTAATGAAGCTATTCCTGAGCATCCCAAGAAAAATCAGGTGCTTCTTTCTCCATAGTTACATAGTACCTTGTGCCACCATTCGTGTGGGACTAATTCTCTGAATTGTAGTCTTTGGTTTTGTTTGTCCATGGTCTTATGGGACAGGGAACTCCTTCTGTCCAGAAACAGTGTTTGTTGACCTTTGTAACTCATGGCTTAGCACAAGACCTGGCACAAGATAGGGGCTCCATAAGTACTGCAGAGTTAATGGATGCTGCTCTCTGTCCTTGCTTCCCACATGACTTCTTAGAACTAGAAATTAAAATTTGAAGAGATAACATGGTAGTGTCACAAGCAAGTATTTCCTGTCTGATATCTCCCCACCACCTTTATCCCCACTACCTTTGTCCCCCTAATATATCCCCCTAATATAAATTCATACCCCTAAATATGAATCACCCCTTAATTTCCCCTATGCCTTCAATATGGTTGCACCTCTGTGGTACTGTGATTTATAAGAAATATATATATATATATATGACCTTCATGCCATTTCTGGCACCGAGCTCCCAAAAACCCTGGAATTTCACATCAGGGGAGTGAGCTATAAAGGTGTTTTTATTATGTTAATGAGGTGACTTTGGGACCACACCTAAGGTTGGTTGCCAGGAGAACCAACTATGTGATTAGAGGATTGGAATTTTCAGTCCCACTCCACTGACTTCTGGGGAGGGGAGAGGGGTTGGAAGTTGAATCAATGGCCAATGATTTAATCAATCATGCCAATGTAATGAAGCTTCCATAAAAAATGTTAAAGGACAGAGTTTAGACAACTCCTAGATCAGTATACATGTGGAAATTCAGGAAGAGTGGTATGCCCAGAGAGCCTGGAAGCTTCTCCCCTCATCCTTTCCCCATACTTTGCCCTATGTATCCCTTTCATCTGGGGGTTTCCAAGTTATATCCTTTTATAATAAACCAGTGATCTAGTAAATCAAATGTTTCTCTGAGATCTGTGAGCTGCTCTAGCAAATTAGTCAAACCCAAACACAGGGTCTTGGAAACCTCTAATCTATAGCTCATTGGTTGGAAGCACGTTACTGAACTGAACTTTGAATCCACTCACCTGCCATGTAGCAAAGCCAGTTTACTGACACCAGATGTGGTGAAGGAAAGTATAGTGTTTATTGAAGGTGCCAAGCAAGGAGAATGGGCAGCTTATGCTCAAAAGACCCCAGACTCCTCAATGGCTTCCAGGGAAGGGATTTTAAAGACAACATTGGGTGAAGGCTGCAGGATGTATGACTTTCTTCTGATTGGTTGATGGTGAGGTAACAAGGTGGTGTTTCAGGAAACGTAATCATCAATCTTCTGGTTCCAACCAGTCTGGGGTCTATGTGCTTATGGTCACCATGTAGTCATCCTCCTCCTCCTGGGCATGGTGGGTCTTAGTTTCTGCATAACAACTCAAAGATATACTTAGATTGTTATGTATATTCATTGAGGAGGAACTAGGATTTTGTTTTATCACCCAACTATTGTTTCTTGACTGCTTTTCCTTGGTTTCTGCATTCCCTCACTAAACTAATTAGTAACTGAATGAATCTGCTCTTTGGAACTCAGAGAAGGCCTAGGAGACCAAAGCCTTTTTCTAAAAATAAGAAGTGTGGTACACAGAGGGGCTTTTGTACCAGTGAGGGCCCCACAGGGTCCTTTCAGATTCAAGTGCAGGTGATAACCTGGAATTGCTACTGACGTTTGTTGGGGGTGGGGGAGCAGGGAAGTCTTGTAGTACTGAACCCTTATTCATGGAATCTCATGCTCTCTCTGGGTAGTGTGAGAATTGAGTTAAATTGTAGAACACCTAGCTGGTATTGGATAATTGCTTGGTGGTGTGGGAAACCCCCCATCAACATGTTGGAATTAGGTTCAGCACTTTAACTCCATTAATGTAAAGAGCAGCTTGCACCAAAGAAATTTTAGTTAATATGGTTCAACTAACATGTATTCATTACTTTATGTAGTCTAGGAAAAATGGGAGATACTTGTGTGTACTTGTCTCATATAAGCCTCAAAACTGAACTGTCAGAGGGTATTGTCATCCTCATTGTGCAGATGAACATGGCACTCAGATTGTTTAAATAAATTGCCCCAAATGAATATGAGGTTCTTTGTTTCCACTTTTTACTTTAAAATAATTATAGGCTCACAGGAAGTTGTGAAGTTAGTGCAGAGAGCTTCCACATACCCTTTACCCAGTTTCTCCCATGTTACATTAGATGTAACTGTAGTATGACACAAAAACTTGGAATGGATATTAGTGCAATGTGTGCATGTAGTTCTACATCATTCTATCATATGAGTTGATTTGTGGAGCCATCATCACAATCAAGATACAGAGCTATTCCCTCAGCACAAAGATTTACTGTATGTTATCCTTTTAGCATCACATCTACTCCTTCACCATCCATCATCTCTAGCCCCAACAAACACTAATCTGTTTCCCATCTCTTTAATTTTAACATTTATAGAATGTTATGTAAATAAAATAATTCAGTGTGTGACCTTTTGAAATTGGCCCTTTCACTCTTGAGATTTATTATCTAAGTTGTATCATATACCTCAATAGTTTGTTCCTTTTTATTGCTGAGTAATATTTTGTGATATGAATGAACCACAATTTGTTTAGCCATAAATGTGTTACAGAATATTTTGGCTGTTTCCAGTTTTTGGCTATAACAAATAAAGCTGCTTTGAAAAACCTTGATTTTTTTTTTCCAACCCACATATGTTGTTATATTTTAAATAAGTCTTTTGTAGATAGCATATTGATGAGTTATGTTTTTGTTTTTGTTTTTGCGGTATGCGGGCCTCTCACTGCTGTGGCCTCTCCCGTTGCGGAGCACAGGCTCCGCGCAGGCTCAGCGGCCATGGCCCACGGGCCCAGCCGCTCCGCAGCATGTGGGATCCTCCTGGACCAGGGCACAAACCCGTGTCCCCTGCATCGGCAGGTGGACTCTTAACCACTGCGCCACCAGGGAAGCCCGAGTTATGTTTTTATCCACTCTGACAATCTCCATATTTTGATTGGTGTATTTAGACCACTTAAAATTAATTTAATTATTGATTCATTAAGGCTTATGTATGACATCTTTTTCTTTTGTTTTCTGTTTGTTCTCCCCCCTTTTTTTTGTTTCTGTTTTCTTTATCATGCCTTTCTGTGTGTTACTTGTGCACTTTTTAGAATTCCACATTGTTTTATCCACAGTGTTTTAGAGCATGCCTCTTGGTATATATATTTTTAGTACTTTCTCTATGAATTATATAATATATACATAACTTATCATAATCTGAGGGTATTCATATCTTACTACTTCCAGTGAAGTATAGAAACCTTACCTCTATTTACTCTCCCACTTTTCTAATGTACTTATCTTAAATATTTTCTCTACACCATGAGAACTGTATCAGACAATGGTACAGTTTTTGTTTCACTTGTCAATATGTATTAGAAAACTCAAGAGAAGTAAAGTGTTTTGTATTTATCTATCTTTTTACTTTTACCATTGTTCTTCCTTCCTTCCTGATGTTCTGTTTCCTTCATTTCTATCTAGAAAACTTCTTTTAAACTTTTTGTGTGTGTGTGTGGTAGGTCCACTGGAGACAAATTCTCTTAGTAGTCTTCATCTGAGAATGCCTTGATTTTGTCTTCATTCTGGAAGGATATTTTTGCTTGGAATAGAATATTGTGTTTAATAAAACAGGTCAGTCATTATTTAACATTCGAATAGCCTTAGAATGGCCATAAGGCAATATTTGGAAATCACATGTATCAAAGTATAGAAACTTTTAAATAAAAAGTAAATAGTATTTTCCATGCTTTCCATAAATATTGCTATGAGTTTACCTCAGCTATAAGTTAAATAATATAAACTGTTAATCAAGATAAAACACACTTTTCCAAACTAAGAGATTTTAAGGACTTTAAGATTTTCTTTTTTATAATGTTTATTTTATTTTTACTTGTTGACAGTTTGCTTTATTTATTTATTTATGGCTGTGTTGGGTCTTCGTTTCTGTGCGAGGGCTTTCTCTAGTTGTGGCAAGTGGGGGCCACTCTTCATCGCGGTTCACGGGCCTCTCACTATCACCGCCTCTCTTGTTGCGGAGCACAGGCTCCAGATGCGCAGGCTCAGCAATTGTGGCTCACGGGCCCAGTTGCTCCGTGGCATGTGGGATCTTCCCAGACCGGGGCTTGAACCCGTGTCCCCTGCACCGGCAGTCAGACTCTCAACCACTGCGCCACCAGGGAAGCCCGGACTTTAAGATTTTTAAATGACAGCAGTTTCAGGATAAACAGAGTAAATAGTCAAGGATTCATTAGACCATTTTTCAGCAACCTAAGACCTGTGAACCAAACTGGCCTACTGTCTATTTTTGTAAATGAAGTGTTTGTTGTCATTGTTGGAACACAGCCATACTCACAACCTTACATATTCTCCATGGCTACTTTCTTACTGCTATTGTAGAGCTGAGTAGTTGCAATAGAAATCACATGGCCCACGAAACCTAAACCATTTACTCTGGTCCTTTAAGAAAAGAATTGCTAACCCTTGCATTAGATGTTTTAAAACAGGTTCCCAGCTGCATAACATACAGGTTTAGCATATTTAACCTCTCATAATCTTTAAAGGTAATTAAATATAACTGTAAGATAGAAAATCCTAATTACTAATTATCAGAAAAAATAGACTGAAAAAAAATGAAAATTATTATCTAAAAGACATGAACACTACTGAAATCTATTGTTTAAAATAATTCTGAAAATAGTTTTAGTCATCACAGGTACTAACTAGAAAATATTACTTTCTATTAGTGCTCTTTATTCCATTGTCATTCCCCTTTCATGAAAGAAAGTCTTCTTTGAAATGCTTGAGTGCTGGGCCAATACCAAGGGTGATATGATGAAGAGGCTGTGTGTGTGCTCCTTGCAAGCTGGCAACATGTCCCCCAAACACTATAGTTCTTTAAGAGTCTTTTTTCAGGTTTGCAAGCCTGACACTGCACTTTGCTCTTTAATGTTAGGAAGAAGAAAATGGAGTAAAACCAGCAATTTATGCTGATGACATTTCAACAATACCAGACCTTCAGATTACAAACTATGGTTCTACCTCCCTTGTGTAGTTGAGTTGCACTCTTTGTGGAGCTTTTGTGAATTTTCATAATGGCTTTGCATAATGGATAATTATATAATGAATGAATCTACATAATGATGGCAAGTTAAACTTTTACCATAAAATTGTACACCAATAATTTATATATACAGTTAAAATTGCCTCTTTGCTCTGAGAGTTTTCTTTATAATTTTAACTTTCATTTGTCTGTATCCAAAGCCCCTCTATTTCTATCCAGTCATTAGTGAGCTATTCGGAATTGTTTGTATTCAGAACTGTTAATGCCTGCTCTTTGAATATAGAAAGCAAGAAAAATTTCAGTATTTTAAGACAAATATAAGGCTAAACAATGAGCCTGATGATATGATGAATCAATATAAAAAATAATCCATTATTCTCAGAGGAAAGTCCTTGCCCATATAAAACAGAAAACAGGAACCTACCAAGCATTTTGAAGCATTTCATAAAAGATCTTTTTCTTTTTAAATGAAACTTGATTTTCTGAGAGAGCAGGAGCATTAGGAAAAAAATAAATAATAATACCACACTAGATTATGTCTCCCCTTAGTGGACTGAATTTAGGGATAATTGTTGGCATTAGACTATTTATATTTTGGGAATTAGATTTTCTAGTCTTTTCCCCCAAGTGATTTCAATGTCACGTTACATGTGTTACAGGAAGGTATTACAAGAATGGTTATTTCTAAGCAAGTTAGGGCTCCTTTGAAGGTTATCATCTCAGAAAATGAAGCTTTTACTTTGGGTGTGAGTTTCATGCTATTTCATTCAGAAGTGGGACTCCATGGGCAAAAAATTGCATTAATAATACTGAAGTAGATCCTATAAAGATTCAGAAAGAGCAGAGTAGGTACTGTGAAATTATAAAATGAGCCTAACTAATACTTGTTTATTGAGCACTTAGTATGTCCCAGGCACTGTTCTAACACAGGTTAACATATGTTAAATGGTTTAATGTGAAATAGTATTATAGGGCTTCCCTGGTGGTGCAGTGGTTAAGAATCCACCTGCCAATGCAGGGGACACAGGTTCGTGCCCAGGTCCGGGAAGATCCCACATACCGTGGAGCAACTAACCCCCTGAGCCACAACTACTGAAGCCCGCGCACCTAGAGCCTGAGCTCCGCAACAAGACAAGCCACCGCAATAAGAAGCGTGTGCACCAAATGAAGAGGAGCCCCCACTTGCTGCAACTAGAGAACGCCCTTGCACAGCAATGAAGACCCAACACCAAAAATAAATAAATAAATAAATAAATTAATTAATTAATTAAAAAAAGAAATAGTATTATAACTTCATGTTCCACATTCATGAGGAAAGGAGCATAATTTTCATTTGAACCCAGGTTTTAATGATCATTTGAACCCTGGCAGTCAGTGAAGATACAACTTGGTTTTACTTCCCCATAAATGTAAGATCTTATTCTCAAGACTACATTTTTATACAAACAAAGCCTACTAGAATTTTAGTGCTGTTCCTGGATTATTATTAAAATTATGTAAGGAAAAATATGTTAATAATGATTTTTTTTAAATCAAGGACTAATGTGTCCTTGACAATTATAGATGAGCATATTGTTGGCTTGAAATAAATTATTATAAAGGAGTAATGACTTCTAGTGTAAAATAGCATTATATCCATTTTTCTTAACTCAAAATTAATATATCACTATTGAATTTTACTTAAACTCCAGCTTGTTTTAAAATTATATTATTTTATTAGTTTGACCATAATTGGGAATAATCATCATTAGTGGAAAATTAGAATCATCTTAGTAATCTTGGATAATAGATCAATAAAACTATGGTAAACACTTTTTATTCCTTTCACTTTTTGTGCGCTCTCTCTTTAAGATCTGTGATTCAGGCAAATATGGCTACATAGGAGGTGCTCAATAAATATCTGTTAAATGACATAATATTTTAGAATACTATAAAGTCTTTTAATGATTAATAAACATATTAACTGATTAATGTTTTAAAATTAATTTGACTAATAATTATTTTCATTTATAACCTATGTGAATAGATCATTCCTCAAAGAGGTTATAGAAAAAGCTAATAGCTTTTTTATAATTATCAAACTCCTATTAAACAAGGCAATATAGCAGAGTGCTTAAAAGGACATGGTTAGTACTTGGACTACTTGGTTTCAAGTCCCTACTTACTCTGCCACTCACTGTGTGTGTTAACCTGGGCAAATGTTTTAAGCTCTCTGTGCCTCAGTTTCTTCATCTGCAAAACAGAGATGATGGTGATGATGATGATGTTGATAATAATACCACAGGAGTGTTACATAAAAGAGATATTACAGATAAAAAGTTTAAGAGAATACTCAGGCAAAATTAAGAGCTCCAAATTCTTAGCTATTACTATTAAAATTTATTTTACCATTCATCTTTACATAAAAGTTGCTTGAGGACAGATAATAAAAGATGGAAATGAAAATACTGTGATAAAAATCAGATAAATGCATTGTAATGATTGCATACCTAAACTAGTGAGACGTTATTTTGTATTTAGTTTTTTCTACATATAAAGTAGAAGAGAGATTGTTTACTGAGAAACTACCAGAATGACTTTGAGAAACAAAAATTTGAATTATTCAGATTCTAATAAATAGTGCGTGACAAGAGAGGAAGACAAGAAACGCAGTGTATTGGAGGAGGGGTATATTTGTTTTCTTGAGTTGCATTCTGTGCTGTAGAAAAAAAATCTATAAAAATAAAGAACAAAAGTAAAGAGTCATTCACATGGCTTTAGATTCCTAAGGGGTTGCCTTCACAGTAAAAGAGCAAGTCTCTCTCAGACTTCTGTGTGATTACTGACCTACCAAAGCCAAGGTAAAGGAGGAAAACGGTACTGTGACCAGGAGACCATGAATAATGGTGCCCTGTATTTCTGTTTTTATTATTATTATCATCATCATCTATAAATTCTCTAATCCTAGTTTAGTCTGCAACCCAATTTCAGCCTATTAATGTTTCCAAAACTTTATGGAATATTTTCTATCAGAAACAGTACGTTCACCCTATTTGAAAATGTTATAAAGGGAATTTTGTCCTAAGGGAAGAGGTTCAGCATTTATGAAATGTCTCCTAGTATAACACATAATGTAAATGTCTCATGAAATGTTGAGGAACTAATTTTCCAGACTTACAAAAAAGGCAAAATGCAACACTTACTGCATATAAACTTTGTCTGAGAGTCTGAGACTTAAAAAACTAGATTTATTGTATATTATTTATCTGAGGCTATGTTTCATTATAATACTAAGACATTTATAGAGCATACCCTTGCATAAATTTACAAATTAATAATAGGCTGTACTAAAATCTTGAAAACTTTCCGTCAAAATATACAGGAGTATGGAATTCATTAAAATAACTTTTTATTTAGGGTTTTTCTTTTTCCACCTTCCTTGTTAGCCAGTTTTTCTTTTTTCTTAATGTTTCCTTTTACATTAGGTTTGAATTTAATCCAGCTGTATTGTTTCTGGACAGTGCTGAAGCTCTGAAGATGTATTATACCCATGCATCACCATAGCATTGTCATTCTGATGATATATTAGTGTAATACATCTTCAAAGCCCTCAAATGAGAAGCTGTCTAGAAGGAATGGGGCAAGGAGAAAATTCAATTCAATTACAGGACAAAAGAAGCAGCTAAAAAGAAGGAGAGAACTCTCAAAGCAAGACTCTCAGTAGAGTTGATTATAACCAAGTATTTCATGGAAGTATATTCTATTTTTTCTTTTGTGAGATGACAAGGAATAATTACAGATTTTGAACACACATCTGTAAAGAGAAAATGGCTTCTCAACCCTGTGTTTGATCCAGTAGAAGCTGGATGGTTTTTTGGAAACATTTAATTGATTTTGTGGAAAGTCATATAAGTATTGCTATTCATTTAATATATAAACCTAAGGTATACAGTAAATCTACAGATTGATTTCTTAAAATGTGATAAGTATAAAGGAATGTTTACCTTCCAAATAAAGTCTTAGTTGGCACTTTAAAGTTTTTCAAACATATATAAACACAGACAGTAGCTGACTGAAAAGTGATTAACAGGTAACAAATGAGAAAACTAACAGCTCTTCTTAGCCAGCTCCTGACTATTTCCGCTACATTGGGCTGTCTGTAGTGATCAATAAGTCTTATTACTAGGGTAAATTTTTCTTGGATATCTCTCATGTGTTAAAAAACAAAGAGACTCTTAGTTTCATCATAGTACAAATACATTGACAGTCAGAAGCATGCGGTCTGTCTTACATGTTTTGCAAAACTAGACTTCTAAAGTAAAAAATTCCTAACTCCTTATTTAAAGGTTATGTTATGAATAATTATTTTACATCTATTTTCTTCAAAAATCACCTATTGAGCACTTATGTGTCAGACAGTTTGCTGAACATTGAGTATAAAGACGAAAGAAAAAATACAGTTACTACCTTCAAGGAGTTTACAGTCTTGGAATAGATACAGGTGAAGAGGGAAACAATTACACATTAACTAAAATACTATGAATACAATAATAAGACATCTTTGAGAAGTTATCTTTTAACCAAGCCTTGAAGTTAAAGGAAGGGAGGCTGCTGTGTGAAGCAGTGTTGTGCATTCTGAGTGGAGACAACAGCATTTGTAAAGGCTTGAAGGCAGGAAAGAATTGGGTGTGTTGTGAAACTGAAATTTGTGGGCCTGGAACAAGCTGAGAAAAGGGGAAGAGAAAGAGGGCTTAATGTGAGGTTGGAGAAGATTAGCTGAGTCAGGTGATCAGATCAACTAGGGATTGTAGGCCATGGTGAGATTAGACTTTTTTTTCCCCCTGAATGAAAAAGAAACCCATGGGAAGTTTTTGATCACAAGAGTGAAACGATTTGATTTTAATGTTTAGAAGATGCTTTTGGTGCTGTTTAGAGAATGAGTTGCTGGGAGCCTGAAGTATAGCATAGCAGGGAGACAATTTAGGAAACCACCGTTGTATATGAGATGAGAGACCATGCTGACCTTAACAAGGGTGATGGCCATGGAGATGAAGAGAAATAGGTGAATTCCAGATTATACAGGTAAAACCTAAAGACTGAGAGATGGGAGATGGGGAATGCCTTTAGTCTTCTGGCTTCATCAACTTCAAGAATGGGCTTGTTGTTGACTGAAATGAGACAAACTGTTACAGGAGAAGGAAAAGTCACATCCTGGGACCTGCATAAGTCCCTGGGAGGGCCACCAAGTGAGGGTCTTTGGCTTCATGCAGGAAAGAATTCAAGAGCAAGCCAAAGAAAGGAGAAAGTGAGTTTATTCAGAGAGATACAGACTCCATAGGCAGAATGTGGACCTTCTCAGAAAGTGAGAGAGGTCCCAGGGCATGGGGTTGTTGGTTTTTATGGGCTGAGTAGTTTCATATGCTAACAAGTGGGAGAAATATTTTTGCTATTTTGGGGAAGTTTGGGGATTTCCAGGGAATAGGCCACTGCCCTCTTTTTGGCCTTTTATGATCCTCTTTGGAACTGACATGGCGTAAGGGGCAGTGATTTTTAGCACTGTAATGAAGGCATAATGAGCTAAAGGTCAGTGACCAGACCATTCAAGAAACCACCTTGGTTTCAGCCGGTTCTAGCCAGTTTTTATCACATCCTAACAGCTGCACCCCTTCTTTGTTTATCTAGCAGTTGCTTCATGCTCCTTTCCTTCCTGTCTCAAAACCAGGAGACAAATATATCAATATTTGGAGAAAAATCAAGATTTCTATTTTGGCCATGTTAAATTATAAGACATATTAGACACTCAAATGGAAATGTCAGTGAATTATTGGATATATGAGGCCTGATCTCAAGGAAGAGGCCAGGACAAGAATGAGACTTGAAGTCATGAGTATAAGTTTATCCTAAGGAGGCAAAGTAGACAGACAGAAGAAGGTCCATGACCAGGATTTGGACAACAAGAGAGCGAAGAAACTTAGAAAGAGTTGCTAGTGTGAAAGATGAAGACCTAGGAGAATAAAACTCAGAGAGGAAATTGTTTTAGTAATTAGAAAGAGATTTAATGAATTGAAATGTAGCAAGAGGTAGAAAAATAGCTATTGTGTTGGTAATATGGAGATCATGTTTGACTATGATAAAAGCCATTTCAGTGACATTGTGGGAACAGGAGCCAGACTGGGTGGGTTAAACAGGGAACGCAGGTGGGTGTTGGTGAACAAGTAGAGAAAGCTTGTCTCTTTCAAGGAATTTTGTGGTGATGGGGAGAAGAGAAATGGGATGTTTGCTGGACTGTTGTGTAAGATTCAGGGGAGGGATGCTTTTTTTTTAAAAGAGGATAGTATAACAAACCCAAGGAACCTATCCTGTATATCATATGGCTTCAGCAATTATCAGTGCATGGCTGATTTTGTTCATTCGTGCTGTCTCTTCCAACTTACAGGAGGATTTTTTTTTTTTACAAAAATGTTAATTTTAAAAGTACCATAAGCAGTAGTAATTGCAGAACATTTAAGCCCCAATGAATCATAAAACAAATAGTACCAGCTATAAAAGTGATATCCTCTTCTCTTTTATGTTTTGTTCTTAAACCCATGATATAGAGGCTTCTGATGGACCAGTGCAGAGTGCATTAAGGAGCTGAAAACTCTCAGGTGTGCATTGTATGCTGCTCCCAAGCTCTCTCTCCTCGGCTCTCTCACTGGAACATTCCTGTCACTTACAAGAACACAAAGCTCCTCAGTTCCAGCTCTTTCAGGAAAGCTTCTATTCTCCTCTTTTTATAGCATGCTATGTCTCTTAGTTCTGTTCCGTTGCTTTGCCCTGAAATTGTGTGTGCTTTATGCTCAATTCATCACCCCAGGCATCTGCTGCCCTGATTGGCATCAGCCTGGAAATATCACCTGGAAGTTTATTGCTCAAAGGAATCACCATCCTTTTCTTTTCCCTTGTGGCCTGTAACAGGAGGTGCAGTCTTCGAAAAAGTCAGCCTTTCTCTTCCCAGGTGTTCTCTTGCTCTGCAGCCATCACATATTGCCAACTGCTCCTATCAAAATTCTGAAATGTTGCAGAGCATATGTTGGATCCACAAAGTTTGATCAAGAAGAAGGAAGAAAGTGATTTGATGTAGTTTCCAGATAGAAAAAAAGTGCTTTTGTCTACATACTTGTTGAATCTGATTTGTATAGTAATAGGTAGACTAGCTCACTCTGAATAAGACAAATACTCAAATAATGTGAGCCTATAATACAAAAATGAAACTTTTATATGATACGTTTGGTGCAATTGTTAAATTGTTAAATTTGTGTTGAATCTCTCAAATGCTGCTTCTGTGGTACATAAAGTCCATGCATATTCTAAGACTGTAATCTAAAAGAGTTGAGGTGGAGTGAAAATTCCAACTCAGGTAGTTTGGTAATGGAATTGGATGTCAACCTTTACTTGCCTTCAATACGCAAATGTATCCTCTCTGGGATTTCTGCCTAAAGATGGTGAGATGATGGGGTAATCAAATGTAAGGGGGTTGAATAGAATGTGATTTCTCCAAACCCCACTAAAGAGAAGAAGGACACATGTTAAGCTCGTTAAGGCCCTGACATAATCATCTTTAATCATGATGTCTAGACTAAACATCAAACATGCCTAGATTAAGATATGTGATTCAGATTATCTTTCAACATCAGTATTCTTATACACTGCCTTTCAATTTCATTATTTTAAAATTATTCATTCATTTATATCTCTCAAACATTCACAAATTTGAAATCTGCTCAGGAAAGGTGATATTGACCTACTAAAGATATAGGAGCAGCCCATCCTCAGAATACAAATAAGTGTATCCATACAATCACTAGAGAATCAGAGGAGGAATCTTGTGAACAATCCACAGGCTGAAGACAGTATTGGAATCAGTGATTCCCAATTGTGAATGTTGAAAGGACTATATGTAGCTCTGTGATTGCTGATAGGGATGTGGATTATCATTTTGGAAGGATTCAGACATGGGCAAAAGACATGTTCATTCAGACATGCTCCTCCTGAGATGAGCAAACCCACTGACTTGGCTCACTTTTGAAGATTCATGTTGATACAAACAACACCATCTTTTATCTCTGCTAGGGTATAATAAAATCCACAAGAGCTGAATCCACTTCTATCTGATTCTTCATTGTGCTTGACATATGGTAGGTGCCTAAAAATATTTTTGAATGAATGATAAAACCTGAAACATACTTCTGATGACTTCACATAATGATTTGATTTCTTCTTCTTTTACCACTGGCAAAAATAATGATACCAAAAATGTCCTTTGTGAGCGCTTATTATCTACCAGGCAACTTATATTCATTTACTTAATTAAACCTCAAAAAGAGTCCCTATATTGTAGGTGGTGTGATTTGTATTTTTTGTGCTAGAGAAACTGGAACTCAGCATTCAGTAATTTTCCCAAGAACACAGCTAGTATGTTTCAGAGTTAGAATTCACACTAAATTTTGATAGATTTTAAAGCCCAAGCTATTAACCATCACTAAAAGGAGGGTATAGGATGTGAAGTACTGGCTACAAGGAGGTGCTAATAGTAGAATTAGAATTTCTGGCTATTGGGTTTATTATTTTAGAAAGATGTTCATCTCAAAATGGCCAAGGTTTTCTGGAACAATTTCCACCAATGAGAACTATCATAAAATTGAATTGAAACACTACTAGGTAATAAGCTCCCTATTACTGGAATAGTAATAAAGACTGCATAATTTCTTATCAGGAATGCTGCCTAAGTGAACTCTGGCATTTATGAAAGTGAAAGGATTCACTAACAATTGTTATCATAGTATTTTATTTAAAGAGCAGTGTATTAGTCAGGGTTCTCCAGAGAAACAGAGCTAATAGAATATATATATATATTCACATATATATATACACACACATTTTTTTAACTATTTACTTTTACATAGCACTTTTTCTTTTACTCTAAATGTATGTCCTTCTCATTTTTATGTAATAAAAGTGAGACCAAATGGCATAATTTTGTTTAATATGTGTGTATATATATATATATACACACATATATAAATTATATATTTTATATACATTAAAATAAAATTTTGTTTAATATATATATAAACACACATTTTTAATGAAGTAATGGTGATTCTAAGTGATAAAATTTATTTAATGTTTATATATGATATATATTTGATATATATAATGTATACATATATGATATATACACACATTTGATGTCATCATTATTTCATTAAAAAATGGGATGTTAATGTTGATAAAAAAGACAAGACAAACTTTTAGTATAAAAGACTGCCTTGTGTAAAAATGGATGGTTGATAATCTTACATTAGATACTCTTATCTGTTTAGCTATCTTGTCAGCAAACCTAAAATATATTTTCTGTAGATTAAGAGTCAACACACTACAACCTGTGGGGCAAATTTCTTCTGCTGCCTGTTTCTGCAAATGAATTTTTATTGAAACATAGCCATATCATCTATGGCTTCTTTCATGCTGCAACAGCAGAGTTGAGTTGTTGCAACAGAGACCCTTAGGTCTGCATCTAAGGGTCTGCATCTGAAAATATTTACTATCTGGCCATTTACAGGAAAAGTTTACTGACCCCTGCTGTAGATTATAAAATGATTCCATCTCCTATTTTTAGTACAGATTTTCTTCTCAATATTACACTGAATATAGATGGCTGATATTGCATCTTTAGAAGGCCAATATTTCATTTCATGGTTAGTATTTAGGCCAATATTTCATTTCATTTCAATATTTCATTTCATGGTTAGCTTCCTAGGTATTATATAATTCCAATAGAGGTCTATTTCTCCATTTCTTCTTCAACTAATTCTTCAAATGTATGCATTTTTTCTTTTATTTTGCCAAGTTTCAGTCAACCAGTGAACCAGTTGACCACTAAATTCCCTTCAAATTCTTTGAGTTTAAAATTTCACATTATCATGTTCTTATATGTTACTTTCAGACAATTTCCTCCACATCTATGCCAAGATGATTTTTATTACAGAATTTGAAAGGACTACATCTCTGACTGCATTGTTCTATTAATAGGAAAAAAAATTGCGTCTCTGGACTTTTATCCAGGAAGAATGCAGTTCTGAGCCAATGTATGTGGCCACTTTTGAGTGAGTCTAGATTTTTTTCTTGGAAAGAGAGTTGGGAGCTGCCACATTTTCCCAGGAGGCCTGTGGGACTTCATTGAATAACAGCCACAGAAGCATCTCTAGGCTGAATAGCTCCCGCATAGTAAGATAAAAGTTGCTGTTTGATCAACATCCAATGGGTAGAGAAAGCACAAGAAGTAAACAGTAGGGGTAAAAAGTTGTCAAGTAAAATCAGTAAAACCTCTGTCTGGGATTTGGGAAGCCAAACAATGGGAAAATGTGTGATTTAATAGTATTGATCTTCAGAGACATCCTCAGCAGAGGCTCTTCTGCCCTAAATGGGGATTCATTGTGTTAAATGTTGATCACTCACTGTTCCAGGAGTCAAATACATTTCTTGATGTGTTCAAAGTATACTGCAATTTAAGCTATAATAAGTACTATTTCTATCCTTTAGAGGTGAAATAAATAAACTGTGTAAATAAATTTGAAATGGCAGATTAAAATAACAGATCTTGGGATGCTCATTACTGACCTTTGCTAAGAGTTCATCTCTTACTGAAGTGGAGATAAAACTCACTGAATTTCTCAATCACATTGGATATTACTCTGTGTTGGAGGATGTGGCTGAATGAGAAAATGAAAACAACAAAGAATGGCAGATTTACACTAAACATTGTACTATATTCTGATTTGATAAGATATCTTTTTTAGAGCAAGATAGTATGGTTAATGAAAAAAGAAAAAGTCATAAATTTAAGCCCTGTCACCTTACTATGGGATCTTGGGCAAGCCCCTTAACTTCTTAAGAACACAACTTTCTCATCCCTAAAATGGAGGTATAAGAAACTCTCTAAGGTATTTCCTGCTCCAAACTCCTTTAATTCTGTGAATCTAGTTACAAGCTAAGTTCCATAGATAGGGCATACAAATTCTGTCTCATTACATTGTCCTAAAATACAGATACGTGAAATTCACATACATGTGCATACAAGTACACAGAATCATGATCTGACTAAAGAAAACTTTGAGGTACAGTCAAACCAAAGCATCTTAACAAAATATGAAAGACAGAAATCAAGTAATAGATATGCTTTCTGAGAAGACAAATATCAGCTTGGTAAAAAACTAAAAATCTGAGCTTATTAGCACATGGGGCAAAGAGAGTAACACAATGGCTCATACAAAGCTTGTTGTCCAAAAGATGGGAGCAAAACATTTTGTCAGGTGAGATTGATTTTTTTGTGAGGTTTGAGAGTAACTTTTACATATGTCAGTAGTGTCTGTCAATATAGGACACTAAACAATCAACAGGGCTCTAATGACTGTTTCTATATTAATTTTTGGTGACTGTTAAAGGTAAGCAACTATTTGGAAGGAGAGTCATATAGTGTGTTCTTTACAGTGGTCTAACTTAATAAAGAGACACGGCATTTAAATGCTAGAGGAGAAAATTTGCCAACACAACCAGTTGTCTTTTCTAAATTTTGAACAGGATTTGCTCTTCAGAACTTTAAAAGTGAAGTTGGAATTATCTGATCAGATTCTATGAAATGGAGCTAGATCTGAGGCAGAAAGTTTCTTCCCAAGAAAAAACAGAGTAACTGCATCAAGATGTAGATGCCAGCCTCATCTAGGGACAGGAAATATGAAAGAAAGTTTAAGGCCCCAGGTAGCAAAGATAAGGTGTCAGAGACAAGAGCTTGAAAGTATAAATAGCTACTCTTTCCTTCTTTCATCTATTTATTCCTTGTATATACATCATGCCAGATACTTTGCTAAATGCTTTAGGCATGCTATATTATATGTTCTTGTAACAGCGCGAAAAAAGATGTGTTATCATGTCTATTTTACTCATAGATAAACAGGTTTAGAAAGGTTAAATGAAATACTAAGTTGAGATATCATTGCTATATAATTTGCCATATAAATTATGAGTATTTTTTCCTTGAGATGATATCATATTCAGTATTTTGTTCAAGGTGAAATTAGCCAAATGGGATTCAGTGTT
The DNA here is from genome assembly GCF_964270905.1 of Leucopleurus acutus. Lineage (NCBI taxonomy): Eukaryota > Metazoa > Chordata > Mammalia > Artiodactyla > Delphinidae > Leucopleurus > Leucopleurus acutus. The sequence goes on from NC_139143.1 coordinate 131,607,090, forward strand.
TAATTGTGATATCGCCGTAACAGTGATTAGCAAGAGAACTATTTTCTTAATTAAATATGCCCATCCAAATTGCATCAGAGTACTTCATTCCAGACGTTGTTATTATAAACAAGGTTTTTGGTTACTTATTGGCCATATAAGTGTATTTTGATAGCACATAGTAAAAGCATCCTTTTAAGTTAAAATGTTATTGGTTTTCAGAAAAAACAATAGTAGTATGAGCTTGTTATAATATTTCTGGTGAACCTTCTTTCTAGTTTGGCTCTGTTCTCCTTGTGCAATATTTGGTTCTATTTTTCTTCAAATAATTTTCTTTGATCAGTCTCTACATTTTTTTCCTCCTCTTTTGTGAATCATAAGAAGCATATTATAGTCCTTTATAGAACTCAGTCCCTCCATGTGTTAGAGCTTCAGAGACACTGTCCATTTTTCATACCAAAGTGAAATTGTATTTGTTTCATTTCATTTGTTTTAAATTATACCATCATGTAAGAACCAAATAGTCCCTGGGTATTATTTTCTGAAAATGATAATAAAATTTTATAAAAGCAGGAAAGTCATTTCATTGGGATAAGCCAACTAAAAACTAATAAACCCACTCAAATAAATAAACACACAAAATCAAAGGGCATAGCCTTTGAACTTTCCATCTCTTTTTTCCAGGATATAGATATCATACATCATTGATAAGGTCTCAATATATCACATTTCTCCCTTTATATGGAGACTGACAGTTTTTTTAAAATATACCAAAAGGTAGCAGTCTAACTTTTAATTAAAAGAGTAAGAGTAGGGCTTCCCTGGTGGTGCAGTGGTTGAGAGTCTGCCTGCCGATACAGGTGACGCGGGTTTGTGCCCCGGTCCGGGAAGATCCCACATGCCGCGGAGCGGCTGGGCCCGTGAGCCATGGCCGCTGAGCCTGCACGTCCGGAGCCTGTGCTCCGCAACGGGAAGAGGCCACGACAGTGAGAGACCCGCGTACCGCAAAAATAAAGAGTAAGAGTATTGATACATATATTTCCTCAATTATTTAGTGCTGACCTACTTGCATTTTTCATCAAGAATGAGCTTCACATTTGCCCATAGGGAACTATACTGTAAACCAACATAAGCAATTATCAAGAAACTTTAACACTAACATTGGAGAGAAGCACTCTCCTTAAAAAGTTAATTATATACTGTTGGAAATTCTGTAAGGTGAGGTAGGAAAAATAGAAAGAGCACTGGACTGGGAGTCAAAAGAACTGTTTTCTCTCAAAGCTCTGCTATTGTGCCTTACTCACTGAGTAAGCTGCTTAACCTCTTTAGAATTTAATCTTCTTATATCAGAATACGAAAGTTAAATTTGCCCAGCTGAATTTTTTCAATAAGATGAAATAATCAACATGAAAGCATTTCTAAAATCAGAAGTCTTAAATGGATATAAGTAAGATATTGGCAGACTTATTGCTTCCCATAAAATTGTATTTGAAAGGACTTGAATGCTAGGAAGTAGTTTTAATTTCCCCAACTCTCTCTATTTTTTCCCTAAAACTTTGTAACCTAGATTTTCTAAATAACACTTTAATGTAAAAATTCAGGGTGAAGGGTGGGATGTGAATGGAAAATAATTACAAATAACATTGTAAAAGTGAGAAATCAATTCATCCCACCTCTTGTATTAAATGGTTTCTATTATTACATAAAGACAATGAAAGAAATTTTCCCCAGGCCTCTGTTTTCACTCAGTAATGACAGTAAGTGATTTCAACACATATTTATATGTGTTTTAATATTGATGCTATGCACGATACTGAGCTGGATTTAATGGAAGAACATTGACTGACTGATCTGCCTATCTAAGATGTCTGAACCCTTCTGGTAAATATCTATAGAGAAAATACTTCAATTTTTTTTTTTTTTTATAAGTGAGGTTTATATGCCTAACATCAGAATAGCTCTCTTCAAGTGTGTCTATTTGTCACTAAGTCAGTTGCCCCTTTATATGGTAAAAAGCTGATGTAGTATTTTACTACTCACTAGAGGAAATAGTCTTAAGGAAGATAGCCTCCCTCCTACACTCAATTTAATTGTCATTTGAAAGCCAGTAATGCAGCCAAATCATTTACACTAGCTATATCCTTTATTTCAGAAGAGGGTTGGAAACTTTAGTGACCCTTAGAATCAGATAAGCTTTTTACATAATCGAGACAACCGATATTCCATTTTTAATGGCTAATACCCAGGCAGATTCAAAGGCAGTTTAGAGAGGGAATCTTCCATACGATTAAAAGGGGAATGGAGGGCTTCCCTGGTGGCGCAGTGGTTGAGAGTCCGTCTGCTGATGCAGGGGACACTGGTTTGTGCCCCGGTCTGGGAAGATCCCACATGCCGCGGAGCAGCTAGGCCTGTGAGCCATGACCACTGAGCCTGCGCGTCCAGAGCCTGTGCTCCACAATGGGAGAGGCCACAACAGTGAGAGCCCCGCGTACCACAAAAAAAAAAAAAAAAAAGGGGAATGGAACTGCAGAAAATATCCATGTATTTCATTTTGGAAATTTAGGAAATATACAAATACATAAGTATATGTAAATATATAGAGAGATAGATATTTACATTTCAGGTAAAGTGATATTGTGTGCATGCTGTGACAGAATTGGTAGAACAGAGAAAATTGATTTATCTGTGAATTTGGAAGTTAACTTCCCAGGAGAATTAACAGGAAATTTTTTTTTCTCATATGGTCGTCATTTCAGGATTTAGATAATGAGCAATTAAAGATAATTGGCACTTCTTTGCATAAAAAATATAAATTATAAGATATTTAATATATCTTAATAGCTTTCAGGTATAACCAGATAAGCTTGGACAAAAGAGTATTTCAGATTTACTGAAGCAGTCTGCTCAGGTTTGCTATCTTCTGTTAGAAATTCCACTACTTCCTCCAGGTAAGCTTTAACTCTTTACTCCTGTAGTCCTAAACAATGAATTTAATTACTTTCTGTATTCATTAACTAAATATTTTTGTAAAGCCTGCCACAAAGGTACTATGCTAAATTTCAGGCAAATACATGACCAACAGCAATCATGGTACAGCAGTTTCCTTGTTGTGTTCCTGTTTTCCTCAGTTTGAACTTCAACTCTGTAAGCCAAGGTAAAACTATTTTTAGTGCACTGTTTCTTGCCTCATAGACATCACTTTTTTCTTAATTATTATAAATCTTGAATCCTAGAAGCCAGGCTTCTTGTTCATTTGCCCCTTTTACTCAACTCAAATATTTTCATATCTCCCCATGCCCAGCTTCTTCATTAATTCTCTGTTCCATCCCCTCCCTGGTCTCTAAAATCATTCACTGCTTGAAATTAAGGATTCATCTGAGTTTGGATGTACCACAATATCTCTTGCAAGTACTCTATTAGCAATATTTACTTTCAAATGACTAGGGTTGGGCTCACAGGTGACTGAGTCAATTCAGAAACTAAAATATATTTAAAGTAGTGTTCTTTTAATCTCAAGCTACTCTTGATATTAGGTTTTAATGGAATACATTTGTCCTATAAAATGCTTTTCTAGAATTCAAAATAAATCTGTTTCTTACTGGTTAAGAATAGTTCAGACTTATTTTCCTGCAAATTGTTGGCACATGCTTTATTTTTAAAAACTTAATTTCCCATTTTATAATTGAATATTCTTGGAATATTTAAAGTTTAATTTAAATGTACTTCAATTCCATTCTGCTATTTATTTAATTTTTAAAACCCCAGTACACAACACTGAGATAATATTGTTCTTCAGTTCACAGCATACTGTCATTGGTCCACACGAAGCCTCCTTTATTTTACTTTTATTTTATACCCTTTATTCTCATCCCCTTTCCCTCTCCTGCCTTATCCTACTCATTCTAATGTGTTTACTATAGATTCATGAATGTGAATATATCCTTATAAAGTGTATAGAATTATTTGGGCGTTTTAAATTTATGTAAATGTCAATACTTAAAAATATCCATTCCCAAACATCCTTGCCAAAACTTCACGTTAAACAACTTTGTAATTTTTGCCAGTTTCACAGATATAAGATGGTATCTCATTTATTTTATTTGAATTTATCTGATTACAGGTGAATTTTAGCATCTATTTATACATAACATTAATTATTCAGGTTTCGTATTTTGAGGATTTTCTTTTGATACATTTGACTATTTCTCTCTTTTAAATTTTAGTGCTTTTAATTGATGATTTAATGATATTCTTTGTATATTATTGATATTGATTCCAATTTTTCCCAGTCTCCATTATTTTGCTTAAACTTTCTTTTGTTGAAAATTCCTTGTTTATCATAGACATTTTAAATAATCCTCCCAGTCTGTCATGTGTATCTTAATTTTGCTTAAATTTTCTTTTGTTGAACAGAAGTCCTTAATTTTGATATGGCTAAACTATTAATTTCTTACCTTATAGTTTTTGTTGTTGCTGTTGTTCTTAGGTCATAAATATACTTATCTATACCTTTTAAGCGTCACATTTTTATATGTCATATTAAGGTATTTAATCCATCACGACCTTTGTACATAGCATAAGGTGAGGTACCCAACAATAATTTTTTCTATATGGTGAGACAGCTTCCCTGGCATCATGTAACCATTTATTCTTTCTCTGTTGATCTCTGGGGTGATACTTTATTCTGAGCAGATGACGCTCTTTCATAAAAGTATAATTGTCTGTCCTTGTACTTTAGCCATACTTTTTATCAAAATGGCTTTATAGCACTCCTGACTATAGTATGACAATTACCCCCTGTATTTTTTTCAAGATGACTTAGTTCCTTTTTGACTTTTATTTGTTCATGTAAGTATATGTGAAAGTTTTGAAAAGTTCTTCAAACAAAAACAACAGCAACGAAACCACAGGAATTTGTGGATTAAATAGGGAGAATTGGCATGTTTTCAAGATTAACTCATCTATCCATGAACATTATATATTTCTTCTTTAATAGCAATCTTAATTTATCATCTTTAATGAAATGTTAAAATTTTCAGTGTAATGATTATAGAGATACAAATGCTGATAAGTATGTATATGTTATGATCAGAGCCTGTGATATTTCTTTTATGATTCCTTGTATTTTATCAATAAAATTACAAAGGAAAATCATCAGCTAAGAGTGAAGATAAGAAATAGGTGTTGGAGATTGAAAGAAAAAAAGGAACTGGGAAAAAATTTATCTTAGTAAGTGGAAGGCAGGGGGTTTTTTGTTTTGTTTTTTTCTATTTTATTTTGTGGATAAGAACAGTTTTCAAATATCAAAAGGATATTATATGGACAAGACTTTCATTGTTTATGTGTGATCCTGGAGGGTGGACAAAAGGCCATCTATATTCTAGAAGTTATTTTTATGTAAAAGAGAGTGTTCTCTATTAATAGCTGGAAAAATAAACCAAGCCTTCATTGAGGTAGTGAGATTAGAAGTGTTCAAAGAGGACATCTCACTTATTTGGAATATATGAGGTATGCTAGAGTGGCAATCCATACATAGGTTAAGGGTTGTACTGAAAATCCTTAAAATTCCTAGAAAATTTAGTAATGTAATTCTGCAATCTAATAATGAACTGTTTTTTCCTTTAGAAATTAAAATAATTGTGCACTACTTCTGTTGTCCATGCAACTTCTGTTGTTTGGCCAACAGTGGTGGTGTTGGTAGATAGAGTCATCTTTTTATGTGATTAAACAAATTTATTTAAATGTTTTAATGCAAAAAAGGACAGTCAGAATAAATTAAATCTCTTTAACTTAATCTTATCTTTTGAAGAAATATATTACATGTTCTCATTTCTCTAATAAAACTTTATCGTAGACAGGCATTTGTCATTTTACTAGTTGGATATAAGAACATTATTTTGGAGATATGTGGATTGGAGACTTTTGTGAAAATCTTCCAATGATTTAGAAGAGGGTCAGTGTCTTAGTCCACCCCGGTTGCTATAATAAAAATACCACAGACTGGGTTCCTTAAACAATAAACATTTATTTCTTATAGTTTGGGAAGGTAGGGAGTCCCAGATCAAGGCACAGGCAGATTCTGTATCTAGTTGAGAGCCAGTGGTTCATGACTGTTGTCTTTTTGCTATGTCCCTACATGGCAGGAAAGAGAGTGAAAGAGCTCTCTGGGGTCTCTTTTTTTAAGAATTATTTTTTTAGAGCACTATTAGTTTCACAGCAAAACTGAGAGGAAGATACAGAGATATTTACCCATATACCTCATCATCTGCCAGAGTGGTACATTTGTTACCAAGCGTAAACCTACATTGACATCATAACCACGCAAACTCCATAGTTTACTTTAGGGTTCAGTCTTGGTGTTGTACATTCTATGGAACTAGACAAATGCATAATGATCTATAATTATCAATGTAATACCAATGTATTCCACTGCTCTGAAAATTCTCTGTATACTCTGAATTCATTCATCCACCTTGCCTCCATCCTTGGCAATCACTATCTCCATAGTTTTGCCTTTTCCAGCATTTCTTGTAGTTGAAATCATACTATGTAGCCTTTCCAGATTGGCTTCTTCACATAGTAATATGTATTTAAGATTCTTCCATGTCTTTTCATGACTTGATAGCTCATTTCTTTTTAGCACTGAATAATATTTCATTGTTTGGTATATTACAGTGTATTTATTTATTCTCCTAGAGAGGAACATCTTGGTTGCTTCTAAGTTTTGGCAATTATGAATAAAGCTGCTATAAACACCCATATGCAGGTTTTTCTGTAGACATAAGTTTTCATCTCCTTTGGGTAAATACCAAGGGGCACAATTAGCTGGATCATATGGTTAAGAGTAGTTTTAGTTTTGTAAGAAAGTGCCAAACTGTTTTCTAAAGTGGTTGTACCATTTTGCATTCCCATCAACAATGTATGAGAGTTCCTGTTGCTCTACATCCAGCATTTGGTGGTGTCAATATTCCAGATATTGGACATTCTAATAGGTGTATAGTGGTATTTCATTGCTGTTTTAACTTGTATTTTCTTTATAGTATATGTGGGACATCTTTTCCTACGCTTATTTACCATCTGTATATCTTCTTTGGTGAAATGTCTGTGCAGGTGTTTGGCCTGTTTTTTAGTTGGGTTGTTTGTTTTCTTTTTATTATTGAATTTTAAGAGTTCTTTATATATTTTCAATAACAGTCCTTTATTAGGTTTTTCTTTTGCAAATATTTTCTCCCAACTTGTGACTTGTGTTCTGATTCTCGTGACATTGTCTTTTGTAAAGCAGACATTTTTAATTTATTTTTTTAATTAATTAATTTATTTTTGGCTGTGTTGGTTCTTCGTTTCTGTGCAAGGGCTTTCTCTAGTTGCGGCGAGTGGGGGCCACTCTTCATCACGATGAGCGGGCCTCTCACTGTTGTGGCCTCTCTTGTTGCGGAGCACAAGCTCCAGACGTGCAGGCTCAGTAGTTGTGGCTCACAGGCCTAGTTGCTCCGCGGCATGTGGGATCTTCCCAGACCAGGGCTCGAACTCGTGTCCCCTGCATCAGCAGGCAGATTCTCAGATTCTCAACCACTGAGACACCAGGGAAGCCCGATATTTTTAATTTTTTTTTTTTTTTTTTTTGCGGTACGCAGGCCTCTCACTGTTGTGGCCTCTCCCATTGCGGAGTACAGACTCCGGACGCACAGGCTCAGAGGCCACGCCTCACGGGCCTAACCGCTCCACAGCACCGACATTTTTAATTTTAATGAAGTCTAGCTTATCAATTATTTGTATCATGGGTTGTGTTTTTGGTTTTGTATGGTATCTCTTTTGTGAAGGCAGTAATCCCACTTATGAGAGCTCCACTTTCATCACCCAAAGGCCGTACTTGCAAATACCATCACATTGGGAATTAAGCTTTAACATTTGAATTTCTGGGGGACACAAACATTCAGTCATAGCGACCCACAAATTACATACAGCGTAGCTTGCTGGCTAAATCCAACATACTGACTCTTTTTGTAAATAAAGTTTCATTGGAACATGTTGTTTATAACAACACAATTGATTGACTATAACAACACAACTGAGTGACTGCAACAGAGACAGTATGTCCCACGAAATGTAAAATAATTACTCTATGGTTCTTTATAGAAAAAGTTTTCTGATTCCTGTTTTAAAAAATGGAGGTGAAAGATGAGCAGATATTGCACTAACTAAAACTGTATGTCATGGATAGGAATATACGGTGTTGATGTTGACTTATATGTTTTAAACCTACATGGCCCACTATTGCTAATATTTATGGAGCACTTACTATATAGTACACGTGCCAAACACTTTATATCCTTATCTCATTTAACTATTATAAACATTCTATCATCATCCCTAATTTATAAAGGGTAAATCAAGTCTGAAGAACAGAGTTAGGACTTGCAACCTAAGGTTTATAACTATACAATCCATGCTCTTATTCTTTATGTTAATATCTGAGGCTTAAACTAATAATAATAACATCCAAATGTCATCTGCCCAGGCTTGGTTGACAACTTTGGCTCCCCAGATATAGAACTACATCAGCATCACTTCTTTGATAATTAACTCTAAAGTCATCTAAGCCACCAGTGGAAAAGGATAGCAGAATTAACCAGAGGGGAGGGCTAAATAATTGCAAGGCAGATCATATTTCCAATTCTTGACAGAAAAGATAGAGTTATTTTGTAAGCAATTTTCAGTGTAGAGAAGATGATTGAGTGAAGAGGAGCTGAGTAGAGTCTACTGCTTCAATTATCTGACTGAGGAAGGACAATTGAATTCATAAGACCTAAGTGCCAATTAGCTAAATGAGAAACTCAAGCATTATACCCAGCATTAGGGAAGAAAGATGCTCAGAAAGGCAACAGAGCTCCGCAGCTGCAGGCTGATCTGCAAGGACACCAACACCTGGGGAAGATCTGACCCATTGAAGATGATGTTTCAGGTCGTTAGGGCCTGAGTAGAGTGCCTGAGAGAACAGTAGAGTACCGTTTAAAGGGAGTCTATAAATAAGGTTTCATTGTGAAAATAGGTGACATTATTTTTAATAATAACTATACTGAAAGACATTTTCGTATTCAACATATTAAGCATTAGGTAAAATTGAGATTCTTTGTTAACAAAAGGGCTGATCTGGTTATGAAAATTTTGGTTGAAATTGTTCTCAAGCCTCAGAAATCAATGAAAGCTGAATTATAAACTATCCAAATCAAAATCTTAGTGATTAAACCAGGTAACTGCCATTGCCCAGTTTACATGTATTACCTGAATCTCTGTAAAAGTTATTTTGTAAGTACATTCAACGACATCTTACTATCCTGAAGAAATATAATTCTGCATTACATATTTTTGATCCTCCATAGCTCCTAACTTAAGAAGCAAGGTATATGGTATGTATACGGCAAATACTTATAGGAAGAATGAATCAATATTTGGAGAGATGAAGGAGTTTTCCCAGGAAGATAAACCTGGAAGAACTAAAGCCCAGATTATTTACTTTTGAAATAGGAAGGAATGGGAGAGTTGGGGTGATATGAGGAAGTAACTGTCACATGACTTAAAAACAGACTGATGAGTAGTAGCAAAAGATGATGAACACAAATGTGATGATATTCACTGTCATTGCTATTATTTTTGCAATGCTTATAGATGCACAGAGCACCATATTGTTAGAAAGGTTTTAAATTTTTTTTGACCCCTCATGTCAGTGTAATTTTGTACCATGTTCTGCAACTATAATTGCTGAACCTCCAGCCCAAAAGGGACCCACATGGAGAACTAATGGATCAATCCAAGATTTCTGGCATCTTCTCCTTAGAGAAGTAGTGAATATACTGAAATTTAGTAAAAAATGAAATCATGTGGTTCAATGCCTAACTGGGACATAGTAAATCAGTACACTGAGTCATGCTGAAGTAAAACAGTGGTCTTACAAAATAATTCCTGAAAATAAAATTTCACTTGTCAGTTCTGAAATGTCCGGTGGCTTAACTTGACTGCAGACTTATTATTTAAAATATACCCATCACTTTTTACGAAGGTAATGAAGGATAATAATAAAATGTACCTGTCTCCTGGTTCCAAAAGAAACCAAAGTTGTTGTCCCCTGAGATTTGCTGGGGATAATGTTGAATGATATGTCTTATAAATTAAATCTTTACCAAATCTTAAGTGTCAGTCTCTCAAGCATTTATTTTATTTTCCTCTGTACAGCAGACAAGCTCTTCCATTATGGTCCCAGGAAACATCTCTGTTGCATGAATAAGCTCATTTTGTTTCCTTAGGTCCCAACCTTGTTCCTGGGATGTGGGTTATTCATGAAGGAAATTAGGTTTCACATTTTTTATGTGGACTAGTTTTGTAATTCCATTACTTCTATATATTACTCTCTTAAATCATACTTACATTAATCTCTATATCTAAAATCTATATATATAGTGTAAAGAAACAAATCTAAAGAATAATACACATATTACATAGCAAAGATGGAGTAAGTCATTCACAATTTATTAAGATCTATATTTCATGCTCTATTAGAGGCCCAAATGCAAAGAAAGGTTGAATAAACTGAACAAACTATATTGACTGTCTGAAAGTTTATGTATTAGGAAGATAAGGATATAAATAGCTATATTATAGAAATGAATGATGTAAATTCCCTAAGAGAAATAATGAATCCAATTCAAGGGAAATCATAGATGAAATAAACCATATCTAGAAGGGACAAATTTAATCTGTCATCATGAAATATCTGAAGTTGGTAATAGTCTCCCCATAGTAGAAATCATGGGAGAGGAGGAAATGTCTGGAGTGGAATGTCATGAAGTGGTAATACAAAAGGATTGTTTGGGGAACAGCATGAGGATACCTGCGGCAAATGTTAGGGATCTTAGATTTCATTTTTTATTTGGTAAAAATTGAAAGCCATTAAATATTTTTGAACAATGAAACAACATAAGTTGAATTGTGCTTTATGATGATTTAGTCTATAAGGATATGGAAGCAGAAAGACCTGTATGAAGGCAATAGTCTTTATCCTTTTGGTTCAGTATTATACTTCTGTAACCTAGGTCTTAATATGTGCCCAGTAAATTTTTTATTGAATGAATGAATTAATTTCCTGATTTTGTGGAGGTTATGAAAGAAAAGTAAACTTTTATTTGAGATACTCCTACAATTCATTGGAACAAAAGTGCAATTGCACAAAGGTAGAATATGAGGGAAATAGCCAGCTTTTTGAAAAGAGTGAGAATGATTTAAGAGGGTTTTGTTTTTGTACTATTATTTTGTTAAGTTGTCCCCGGGCTCTCTTTAGTCCTTAATAATAAATAGAGAGGTAATAATTTAAATTAAATAAGGAAAGTAGGGAGCTCATGTCATGTAATTCTGTGTAATCTCAGTAACTGAAAAAAACCCCAAAAACCCTGAGATTCATAAAAGGCTTTGCATAGAGAGCAAGTGAAGTCAGCAGGCATTTTAGAGGTCCACATCAGGGGCAAAGAGATGAGATAATAGTAATCCAGAAAGGAATGGGAAGGTGGATGATAAAACTTTATTTTTCCAGCATGGCCTGCTCCTTCCATAGCTATACAGATGGATGGGAAGTCACCTGATGTAAGTAGCAAGCGCTGACTCTATGCAGGGGATGGTTGCCTAAAGGGACTATAAACCTTTCCAGCCATATAGCCTGTAAACCTGAGTCAGAGAGATCCCATAAAGAAAGAAGGAGGGGGTATTGCCTATGGAGGAAGAGTCAGCTACTGAATCTAACTTTTACCTTCTTAATAAATAGCTCTTTAAAAATTAGCTCCCTTTTTTGCCTTTCTTTGCCTGAAGGAAGAAAGAGTGAAAAAGTATATGTTTTACTCTCCATTTTGTTTGTCATGTTTATACTGAAAAATTCTTAAGACCAATGGCAAGATAAATGACCAACTTGCATAGTGTGAGTGTTCTCCTATCTACTTCATTACTTTCTTCCTTTCTTTATTTGTTGCTGTAACAATAATATTTCTACACCTTTATCAACATCTTAAGGGATGGAACAAACTGAGGTCTACGCCTTTAGCCAGCATTAGCATTCCTCTCCAAAAACAAAGGTTATTTTCTTATCTCCATCCCAGAAGTGTTTGAATATGAAATATATAGAAAAATCAAGACCAGAATTTGTAATTCTAGAAGTATTGAAAAACTAGTTGAGTAAAAGGTCACATTTTAACAGACATTTTGGGGTATAATATGGTTGAGCCTGTTTCATTTCCTTTTTCATAAGTTGAAAAATCAAAAGGGTTTATTTTGAATTCAGGTTACATCTCTACTTTTGCTTGGAGTTTATTATAGCTGAAAGACTGGGTTTTTCACTTTTTTTTTTTTTTTTTTGCTTGAAACATGCATGAATAGTTTCTGATTTCTTCTCATCCAGATATTAGAGAACAATTTTAGGAAGCATCCAACTTTGCTGCATTGTATCCTCAAGTTTTCCTCTCCGACTTCTCTTACAGAGCCCATCCAAACTGTACATTCATAATGTTAAATACTGCTTGGCAGTTTTAGTTTGGTTGGGGTAGAATTGCAGAATTGTGCATTTCTTAATTGTGAAAGAGGCATGTAGATATCCATATTTTTTCTCCTTCTGCATGTCTAAAAATGCATTAGATTCTTCAGCAAATATTTAGTTCTCCTCTTATTCCAGATACTAGAAGGCATTAACCCAAAGGACTGATTACAATGGAGATTCCTTGTTGTAAATTAATCTCCTGTGGAAACTATAGTCTAGGAGGACTTTCCTGATTCCGTTCAAACTATGTCCTAGAGGCAACCGTAGATGACTTCACAACTTGAACAGTTCTGAGAGGCTCAGGCAGGAAATGTACCTTTTCTAGAAACTGTACTCTGTTCCAATTACAAAGCCATTTGCCAATTACTGATTATTGAAGACATTAAGATTTTCTCCAATGTTGCTGCTGAATCTGAGAAAGAAAAAGTGCATTTTGAATGGTAATTTAATGTGAATCGATATTTAAAGCCAAATGTATTGCTTACATCTTCATAATCTCTGAATTAAAGTATACAAAAGAAGAAAAATGATTTTTCTAAATATATATATAATATATATACATAATTTGACAAGGTCTTGAAATCTCAAAACCCAGATCCTGTTTTGGACTTAAAATTCATCAAAATGTTTTCAACAAATATATAAAAAGTAGAAAAAATCTAGTACTATAATATGTAATATTATATGTAATAATAGAAAATAGCTAATAAGAATTTTTAATGTAATTTCAAACAGAAGGTAGTATTTTCTTTTTTTTTTTTAATGAGATATTTAATCTAATTGACTTTGGTCAATGCACCTGATAATTCTGATCTTTTACATTGAGAATGATGAAAATATTGAAACAATAATAATGTAGGGAGGTCATGAAACACGTGGTCAGGAATTTTATGGATATTCTCTTTCTCTGAATATTAATTGATCATTTCAATAGAATGTAAAACTTTAAACCCTGAGGCAGGGGTTTAAAGTAGATGACTTTCTCAGTCCTTCCTAGCCCTTTGATTCATATGCAACAATTTAAAGGTAATTTTTCTCAAATGCCCTTGAGCGCATAATATTATTCTAGGGTGACTCATCTTCAGTTGTTGCCCTCTAATACTATCATCACAAAAATAGCACAGGTAATGGCATATCTGAAATACCAAGCAAAAATATATTTTATATATTATACAATTTAAATCATGTATTTACATAAGTAATCTTGTAGGTTAACATTTTATATATTTAATTATATGTATATACATTAAATATTAAAAGGTATATATAAATATTCATTTTTTTCTGTTATCATAGTCATTAGAATCTTGTTTTCTACTCCAATGTCTGTAATTGTACAATGTTCCTATATGTTTTTGTACCAATCATGTAATCACTCCATCTCATTTCCCATTTAAGAGGTAATGATTCCCTTTACATTAACCATCCAATTTAGCAACCGTTCATTAAATATCAGACTTTTTGTTCACCCTGTCATTTTTTAAGTGTTTTGAAAATTATAGTGATATTTTTGAGCCCTCAACAGCTTACAGTTAGTAGTGGGTTAAAAATTGGTATAAAGGTAAAAATAACCACAAATAAGAATGAGATAAAAATGAAGAGTGGAGTACTGATAAAATTTAACTGGAGCACTTACAAGGCTTTGTAAATGAGGTTCAATTTGAAGTCTGTATTGGAAGATGAATACTAAATCTGGCAGCATTGTAATGGATGAATCAGAGAATCAAGAAATGGGAAAATTCATGCTCAGTTAGAGGTGCTGATGTGGCATCTACCTGAAACTGTCAAGGTAACTGGTAACTGAAAATGAAGAAATAGGCCACATCTAGTGAAGAAAATTTGGGAGTTACCAAGATATAACTAAAGGAGTAAAAAAGATTCTCAGGTAGAAAGAATGTAGATTGAACTTAAAGATGCTGAGGGTAGAGGCTTGGGAAAATGACTATAATTCCCAAGTGGAGGGAAGAACCACTTTAGGTGACCAAAGAGGTTTCCATGAAGAGGAGGTATTTAAACTTATCAAAGATAACGATGGCAAGACAGCAGGAGAAAAGTTGCTTATAAAAGCAAAATAATGATAATTATTTATTGAGCTATTGCTGTATGCTAGGCAGTATTTCCAACATTTTATGTAAAATAAGTTAGAATATTCTAATTCTGTGAGGTAGATGTTATTATTTATATCCTTTTTACAGGTAAGGACATTGAAGTTTGGTTAAGTGGTTAAATATAACTCGCCCAAAGTCACCCTGCTAGGAAAAGATAGAGAAATAACTGGAATGGAGGTCATCTGGAATCAGAGCTCCAATTCTATAAATAAACCATTTTGTGTCTCTTACTTTTTTAGCTACTAATTGCCAGTTGTGTTCTGTTTTTTTTTGTTTTTAACAAAATTTTGAACTTGAGAGGAAAATCAAATGCTTCCCCCTGTTTATTCTGTACTCTGTCCCATCCTTAGTGTCCTAAATAATGTTTGGAATTCAACACTCTCCTCTTCCCAGACTGCAGTAGTGAATTGATTGTCTCAATAATGTGAGAAAGCCTAGGATCATTTATGAGAATCTCATAAAAATATGAAAAGCATTAAAATTGACCAGATTGTCTGGATATTAGTAATGTTGAGAGATTCAATATTTTCCAATTTGGGGAGTTTCAACACAGTGGTTGGAAATGAATAAATAAGTTGTCCATGATGGGGGCTGTTGAGGGTAGGGAGCAGATGACACCTCAAGTTTCTTGTTTGTAAGAGGCTGCATTGACATGTCCTCTTCTTTTGAAATAGATACTATACATACAATTAGAAAAGACATCTAGGGCTTCCCTGGTGGCGCAGTGGTTGAGAGTCCGCCTGCCAATGCAGGGGACACGGGTTTGTGCCCTGGTCCAGGAAGATCCCACATGCCGTGGAGCGGCTGGGCCCGTGAGCCATGGCCACTGAGCCTGCGCGTCCGGAACCTGTGCTCCACAATGGGAGAGGCCACAACAGTGAAAGGCCCGCGTACCGCAAAAAAAAAAAAAAAAGACATCTAATTCTATGCTATTTTATTTTGGTATGTTATTACATTACTATTGTTTTCATACTCTACCATTTTAATAAATAAGCTCTGAATAATTTGTCAGTATTTAACTTTTCCTAGGTCTCTTATTTGTACTCTCTTTATCCTAGATTCTCCACTCTTATGCTAACTTCTTTTATTTTTGCTTTATTGAAAAGTTCTTAGAGCCTTGAGCTCTTCAGCCAAAAGGGTGATGTGAATCTGGAATATAAATAATACATCACATCTACTTTATTAACTTCCACTCAATCTGGGCAAGTGACATTTACAATTTTAACAAACTGGAGGCATTGTGGTGAATGAGAGACTATTTGGAGCAGGGTAAACTGCAGTTAGAAAATAGACCCAAATTCCTAAGGAAGTGTTCCTATTCATTTGGTTAATATATATAATTCAAGTTCACTGGAGGAACATTGCCTCTCAGATGCTAAAATGCACATCTGCAAACTGTTCCCGCAAATACAATCTGAGCAACACCACCCTCAGAACCCTCACTGATTCTTATCATTTTCTACAAAGACAGTGTTTTTCCTTCCAAACAGCAGCCGATATATCAGATGTTTCAGTATTAAAATGAAGATACACTTGCCTTTTAAATCTCAGTCTAATCGCTGAAGCTAATCAGCACACTGTGCAGCTTTCCCAAAGTGTTTTCTTTGGAAGAATAATTCTAGTAGATGATCTGTAGAGGAAAAAAAAAAAAAAAAGCACTGTCCTGTGACCAAATTGGCTTGAGAAAAGCTGAGCCCACCTGTCTTCACAATGCATGTTAGCATATAAAAGGCTCTAGGAAATCCAGGAATATAGAAATATGTTCCTTCTGTTTAATCAAGTATTTCCCAAGCTTATCAAAAAATGAAAAAATATTTTTATATAGTCCTATTAAGAAAGCTTCTTATAAAATGAATTTTCATTGATGGCAGTTGTTTTGTGATCTCCTACCCACCCCCCAAAACACATTTTGTGCAATGCTGCAGTCTCTGATTTGCCCTGTGCTTTCTGGTACAATACGGATAAAGAGAAAATTCATCATTCTTGAGTGTTTATGTATTCATCATATAAATTCGTATTTTAGTAATAGAAAATTGACAAATCTTTCCAAAGCGTCAGAAAAGTAAACGATTTCTTCCAAAGGTACTGTGTCCTCATAGAGCTTTGAAGCAAACTAGCAGCAGACACTGCGTTTTACCAGTGCCAATGCCAGTACCTTTAATAAGAACTATGAAATGCAGTCTTATGCAATTGATACTTATATTTTAACTTTTTTTTTTTTTTTTTGCGGTACGCGGGCCTCTCACTGTTGTGGCCTCTCCCATTGTGGAGCACAGGCTCCAGACGCGCAGGCTCAGCAGCAGCCATGGCTCACGGGCCCAGCTGCTCCGCTGCCTGTGGGATCTTCCCGGACTGGGGCACGAACCCGTGTCCCCTGCATCGGCAGGCGGACTCTCAGCCACTGCGCCACCAGGGAAGCCCCATTTTTACTTTTTGATGGAAGAATGTTGCATTAAATGTCCCTTTCTCATGCCTCTCCAAAATTACTAAATATTAGGCTAAAAACAAAACAATATATACATTTATAGAAAAACAACAGCACATTAATTAGGTAAGCAGTTTTATTATGCTTTATATTTCCAGTGTATAACATGGAAGCTGGCAAAAAAAAAAAAAAAGGCTCTCAATAATTTGGCACTAATTAATTAAAGGCAGTAATTGATGAGTATAAAATTAAACACATTGGCAGAGCCTAGGTCCCTGATATAAAATCCAGATATCTTTAATTCATACATGCTTGTGAAATGTGAATACTTTATCATCGGTAATAAAGTCACATGAAAACTGGAGACTTCAATTTAAATAAATTAATATCTTCCCAATAAAAGTGTAAATAAAATTCTAATGAGTGATCAAGCTTATTGATTCACCCCTTTTCCCTTTGTTCATCTGTGAATGGGAACAGATATCAAGTTTTCACAGAAGTACTGCTCCAAAACTTTAAACCACCTTAAAGTTAAATCCCAACAGTTTTACACCAGTTTTGTGTAATGGTTATGTGCTAGTAAATCACTGGTCTTCAGGAGATGCCATATATGAAAATAATATGTCAGTCTTGTATCTTTTCCTGTAGCAGAATATAACAGTACCCATTATTTTAGGCAAGTCTAATTTTGCCTGCTCCACTGGTAGGGAGCCAAGAGAGAAACAATATGCTTTTTCAATGAAATTTGTAGGAAGAAAAAGGGAACTCTTGTTTCTATAGTCCATACTGAAGAAATTGTCTCTTTCCGCTTGCATTGCTTTTACCAAAAGAATTACCTCTACTTAGCAATACTTCTGTTAACTTTGTTTTAAAATACGTCTCAGTACATTCTCTCAGCTTTTTTTTTTTTTTTTTTAAAGTGATCCCAGGGCTTCCCTGGTGGCACAGTGGTTGAGAGTCCGCCTGCCGATGCAGGGGCTGCGGGTTCGTGCCCCGGTCCGGGAGGATCCCACATGTCGCGGAGCGGCTGGGCCCGTGAGCCGTGGCCGCTGAGCCTGCGCGTCCTGAGCCTGTGCTCCGCAACGAGAGGGGCCACAGCAGTGAGAGGCCCACGTACCGTAAAAAAAAAAAAAAAAAAAAAAAAAGTGATCCCACATGGATTGGGAAAGTGTGATTTGAGATATCAGAGTGAGTGCTCCTCGCCCTAAGTGCTAATCAGGAGAACCGGATTCCACCATCACATAATCATGCAGCGATAACCATTTTCCACTCTTGAGTAGAGGGAGCTCCTTGAAGGGCAGTACTCAGAGTTGAGTTCTCTCTATTTTATTCTACAAAATATGTCATAATGTTGCTTTAAAAAATGAGGAGAGAGGCTGTAGGATACATAC
The DNA here is from genome assembly GCF_964270905.1 of Leucopleurus acutus. Taxonomy (NCBI): domain Eukaryota; kingdom Metazoa; phylum Chordata; class Mammalia; order Artiodactyla; family Delphinidae; genus Leucopleurus; species Leucopleurus acutus. The sequence goes on from NC_139143.1 coordinate 131,625,564, forward strand.
CACAGAAAATTCATCATGTAAAATTGACCTTCCTGACTTATATTGTCTTGTTAATAAGAATGTTTTCCTGGGGCTTATCTTCATTAAATTGCTGAAGTCACTAATCCATGTGAGAACAAAATCCCACGACTTTCTTGTTTTCTGAGCCTCAATACTTATTAGAAGAAAAAAAAGTAAAAAGACTAATAATGACAAAATTAAACCACTTCTTACTTGCTCTTGATCTTTCACTTTATTTTCCATGCTCATTTCTTTATAAAAGCAAATACCCACACACACACACATCCCTATATTGGGAGGAATGGATTAAGACTCATATTTAAATACCAAACAACTTGGCTACTAAAGCTAAATCAAAACAGATGTTTGTGAATATTGGAAAGAATTCTTATTTACATTTTGTGGCTTTTCATAATAATTATAGCTGTTAATGGTCTATTTGATAATGTTTTGGAAAATGTGGCAGTGAATTTAAAATGCTTTTCAAAAATGTGTTTGCAGAGTTTGGAAAGTCAGATTAACTTTCTAGATAAGATTTATATATATACAAGGAAATTGTATATATATAATTTATACATATGACTTGAAAACTTGTCTTTCACAAAACTTAGTTCAAACAAGAAGGCCTATAAGTTTTACCATAACCGTTTTTTTTTTGGGGGGGGGCGGTGTGTGTGTTTTATCACCGTCATCACTACTCTCATCTGAGCATGAATTGCAGGTTAGACATGTAGACCTATTTGTAGATTTTCTGAATTTTATCTCTTTTTTCCAAATTGTATCCTGATTCTGCACTATTGTTGTTATCAACTCTTTCTTTGATCAGAGTCAAAAATAAGCACTTCAGCCCCTCCCTCTGATGTTCTGATTGTCACCATCCCCTTACTGGATGAAATAATATTTATTCCTAGTATCCTATACACCTGCTAGTTATTTTTATAATCAATTACTTTGGATTGTTTGTGTCTCCTTATTGTAAAAAACATTTTTTAGAGGCCTCCAGTGCCCCTTTGCATTAAGAATTTGTATCTGTCACCAAATTCATCTTCTTGTTCCCCATTTTAATTAAAAGATTTAGCAGAGATTTTCTCATTTGAAATTACTTTAATTGACTTTTATCTGATTTCATTTCAAAGTTAGTTTTGGACTCTCTCATAAGTATTGTCTTCCAATCAAAAAGCTTGAGGACAAGGGGAGGAGGAAGGGTAAGCTGGGATGAAGTGAGAGAGTAGCATTGACATATATACACTACCAAAAGTAAAATAGATAGCTAGTGGGAAGCAGCTGCATGGCACAGGGAGATCAGCTCTGTGCTTTGTGACCACCTAGAGGGGTGGGATAGGGAGGGTGGGAGGGAGACGCAAGAGAGAGGGGATATGGGGATATACGTATGCATATAGCTGATTCACTTTGTTATACAGCAGAAACTAACACAACACTGTAAAGCAGTTACACTCCAATAAAGATGTTAAAAATAAACTGTAATTATTTTCTCATTCAAACTATTCAGCCAGATCTCTTAATAAGTTCTATTAAGTTACTAATGTAAATCTCTCATATTTATCTTAAAAAATACCTTTATTAATTCAACAAGAGAGCTTAACATGTGCCACAACTTGGAATAGAGTATTGAACAAAACAGACAAAAGCTTCTGTCTTTGTAGAGCTTTCATTTCAGTAAGGAAGATGGACCATAAATAATAAATAATGAATCACATAGTATGTTAGAAGATGATTAGATAAGATGGGGAAAAAATAAAACCCAGTAGAGTGGATTGGGAATGCTGAAGCAGGAAGGATGATTTTGCAAATTAAATATGGGTGTCAGAGTAGCCTCACTGAGAAGGTGACATTTGAACAAAGGTGTAAAGATGGACAGGACCTTATCCTCAAAGCCATAGGTAGAAGAGCATGCCCAGCAGGGGCAGCAGCCAGTGCAACATCCCTGGTGCAGAAGAGTCTCCTGTTTAGGGAGAGGTGAGGAGGCCACTGTGACTGGAGGAGAGGGAACAAAGGAGGGAGGTGAGAAAATCAAATCTGAGAGAACACAGAGCAGGCCAGATCACTAGAAACTTTTAGGCCATTGTGAAGATTTTTCATTTCTTCTTTTACCCTGTTCTCCTAGCAGAGTTGGGCAGTGGTTCTCCACTGATTATTACATCAGTGTCACAGAAAATCCCTGGCTCCTAGCTCAATGATTCTTCTTCTCCTTGCAGATTTTTCTCAGGATAGGATATCACTATGAAAAGAATAACTTGATTTTTCAGCTCACTGCTTTCCTTAGCAACTACATCTTTCAGTTCATGGAGTGAAAAAAAGAAAAAGAAAGGAAGTAGTGAAGAACTGAAGAAAACTTTCATGAAGGAGCAAGTGCTTTGTGTAACTTTGTGTTGTTTACTAGGATATATTTTATATCATTTACTCTTCAAAACACTAAAAAGCAAACATTATTGTTTCTGTTTTAATGGAAGAGTAGAATGAAATACTCTGAACCTCTCTGAAGAGGTTAAGTTGCCTAAAATCACACAGCCAGTAAAGCCTACTTTAAAATCAAGAGGATAAAGAAGCAGTGTTAATTCTGGTGAAAGATTTTTTTTACAAGAGTATTAATAAAAGATATATTAAAAGTATGTAAGAAAACATAGAAAATCAGAATATAAAACTGTCTAATGTGTTAGGTCTGTGGTCTCCATCTTATTCATATCCAAGATTCAGTTCTAGTCTTAAGAGGGGAATAAATAAGAAACATCAGCTCAGCAGTAGTTTTCTCAGCAACAAAGCCAGTCCTGCTTTTTGTTTCCTCATCTTCTGACTCATTCTACCAGGACCCCAACCTATTGTTTTATCCCTCTATGTCTTCAGATCTTTGCGCAAGTCTCTTACTTCCAGAATCTGGTTGTATATTTGCTGAATTGAATTGAAATGAACCAACATTCCACCCTCCACTTGCTCCTTGGATCTTTGCTTACATAAGCAGCCCACTTCAGTCAGTGCCCTCGTTTCTCACTAGACACTTCAAGTCATGGTCTTCCTGCTAAGACAAGAACATTTCCTATGCTCTTTGAGATTCAAACATGAGCCTAAGTGCTGACTTGATGCATGGTTTTCAAACACAGCTCATCATACTGAATTGTTCAGGGTCATGGCTTTCTGCTTAGCTGTAGTGTGCCCAACTTTGGTGCCTCTTTTTTAAAATTTTTATTTCATATTGGAGTATAGTCGATTAACAATGTTGTGTTACTTTCAGGTGTGCAGCAAAGTGATTCATGTATACATATACCTATATCTATTCTTTTTAAAATTCTTTCCCCATTTAGGTTATTACAGAGTATTGAGCAGAGTTCCCTGTGCTATGCAGTAGGTCCTTATTGGTTACCTATTTTAAACACAGCAGTGTGCCTCTTTCTAACTTTAATCCTGGCTTGTACAGTTTCTTCCTAACTTTTCATACTGATAAATCTCCATACTCCACCAGCAGCTCTCAGAGTTTGCATCTGCTAATCCCAAATTCCCACTCTTTCCTTCCCCCGACCCCCTCCTCATTGGCAACCACAAGTCTGTTCTCTATGTCTGTGAGTCTGTTTCTGTTTTGTAGATAGATTTATTTGTGCCATATTTTAGATTCCACATATAAGTGATATCATATAGTATTTGTCTTTCTCTGTCTGACTTACTTCACTTAGTATGATAATCTCTAGCTCCATCCATGTTGCTGCAAATGGCATTAGGTCATTTTTTTTTTATGTCTGAGTAGTGTTCCATTGTATATATGTACCACGTCTTTTTATCCATTCATCTGTCGATGGACATTTAGGTTGTTTCCATGTTTTGGCTATTGTGAATAGGGCGACTATGAACATAGGGGTGCATGTATCTTTTTTTTTTTTTTTGCGGTACGCGGGCCTCTTACTGCTGTGGCCTCTCCCGTTGCGGAGCACAGGCTCCGGACGCGCAGGCTCAGTGGCCATGGCTCACGGGCCCAGCCTCTCCACGGCATGTGGGATCTTCCCGGACCGGGGCACGAACCCGTGTCCCCTGCATCGGCAGGTGGACTCTCAACCACTGCGCCACCAGGGAAGCCCGCATGTATCTTTTTGAATGATAGTTTTGTCTGGGTATATTCCCAGGAGTGGGATTGCTGGATCATATAGTAACCCTATTTTTAGTTTTCTGAGGCACCTCTACACTGTTTTCCATAGTGGCTGCACCAATTTACATTCCCACCAGCAGTGTAGAAAGGTTCCCTTTTCTCCACACCCGCTCCAGCATTCGTTATTTGTAGACTTTGTAATGATGGCCATTCTGACCAGTGTGTGGTGGTATCTCATTGTAGTTTTGATTTGCATTTCTCTAATAATATTTGATGTTGAGCATCTTTTCATGTGCCTCTTGGCCATCTGTATGTCTATTTTTGGAGAAACGTCTATTAAGGTCTTCTGCCCATTTTTTTGATTGGGTTGTTTGTTTTTACTTGTTGTTGAGTTGTATGAGTTGTTCGTATATTTTGGAGATTAAGTCCTGGTCTGTCACATTATTTGCAAATATCTTCTCCCATTACATAGGTTGTCTTTTCTTTTTCTTATGGTTTCCTTTGTTGTGTAAAAGCTTGTAAGTTTGATTAGGTCCCATTTGTTTATTTTTATTTCTATTGCCTTGGGAGACTGACCTAAGAAAACATTGGTATGATTTATGTCAGAGAATGTTTTGCCTATGCTCTCTTCTAGGAGTTTTATAGTGTCATATCTTATGTAGATATTTGTTACATTTTTATGCTCAGCATTTCTACTTTCTCTTTTGGTAATAGAAGTCAACTCTTGGGAGGAACTCTCTTAGGTGGCCATAATATGCTAACTTCACTATGTCTTGTCCAGAATGAACATGGGATGGAAACTTCAATGATCCTATTACCTCATCCCCTTTTCTTCACTGATTGCTCTAGAGATTGGTATATGATGCCATCAGGGCTTATCAAAGCTTTTGGGGACAAATTGATTGGATAGTGGAAAGAAAGGGTCTCAAACTTCTGAGATTCAGGGCATTAAAGACAATATAAACTTGGAGATATGGGGACTATCTTTACTATCACATAGAGAAACCTGCCTGAAAGTAAAAGCAACGTAAAAGAAAGCATTACCAAGAAATGTAGACCTTGTGACTTCTGATGTCAAATGTCTGAGTTCTTGCTGCTAGCCTTTAACTTTGGATTTTTCAATTACCTAAAACAGTGAAATTTCCTTTTTTTTTTATTTAGTTTAAAGTGAATATCTGAATCTTTGAAAGAAAAAATCATGGCTAATACAATTTTACACATGGTACCCTACAGAACAAAAATTCATTGTATTAGTGGGGTGAGCAGAGCAAGATGAGAAAAATCTCCAGTTCCTTTCTCCCACTCACGCCAGAACTGTATAGGGAAAAAAATCCATACTTTATGATTACTTGCAAAAGGTATAAAAAAAAACCACTCAGAGTCTGGATTTCACAGACAAAAAAGATTATAGCTAATACTTGACAGTAACAGCTATACTTCAATAAGAATCATGTAAGTACTCTCAAAGTTTTCTAAATACTAACTCCAGTAACTCAACAGCTGTAATTTGTCATTCAACGTCCTTTCCAAACATCAGTACTGAGAAACTATGTTTGATCAATTCTTCTGCACATGTCCACTTGCTGAAGATAGCATTTTTGTTAATTTCTTTTTCAACCAGACTGCTGACAGACACAAGAACAAATTACATGTGTGTGTGTGTGTATATATATATGGGGAGAGAGAGAGAGAGAGGAGGAAGACAGAGACAGAGAGAAGAGACCGAGGCAGAGAGACAGGGAGACAGAGAGATGCTGAGCAGATAAAGTCAATTCATTTGTCACTGAAGAGCAGCAGCGATACTGAACTCATTTGGCTTAGCATATTATCCTATTCAAGCTTCAAAATAAATACTAGAAACGGTGCCATAATCAAGATGAATTAAGAAGTATATCGAGAAAAGGAAGAAAAGGATGACAAGTTTAGATCCCTCAGAGTATTCTCAAAAATAATAATAATGATAACAACAAAAGCCCAGCCTACAGAGATTTCCTAATAGTGGACTCTGATAGTGAATTCTCCAGAGATCCTGAGAAAACTAACATTGTGTTTTGAACAGTCTGTTTGTTTGTTTGTTTTTAATTTGCAGGTATAGTTACTTAAAAGAGAAAATGATTAATATTAAAATTCAGTGTATTTCCTTCACTCGTGATGCAACTACATGCTCATAAACAAAGATTAAGTAGAAAACTAAAAGGGCCTTAGAATTAACTAATGATTAATGTTGCAGTTAACCTATTCCTTTAACGTTCATCAGTTTGGATGGAATTTAAATCCCCAAGCAATACTCAAAGAGATATCAAAGTGAGGAGTCTGTAACCATAAAACTTCCCATAAAATAGAAATGGATGGAACGAGTAGTGGGGAGAGGGTCATCCCAAGAAAATACCATGTACATAAAGGACCTAATATAGGTACTTGTATACCTAGAAGACCAAGTATAAAAGTCTGATACATATTAACAAATAATACTAATTTAGCTATTATTATTTGTTAGTATCTTCTGTGGGTCATTTGAGGATGTTTTGAAAACATTGTGACTTCCCTTTCTAGCCAAGGGTAATAGAGAACAGATTTCCTTTCCTGACGACACACCAAAAAATTGACAAAATATATGAAACAAAGGTTTGGAAGACATTGGACATTAGGCAATGAAGAACGATGACTTCTTAGAGAGAAAATACAGAACACATTTCCTGAGGAAGGAGGCAGGTGGGCTCTAGGCTAGTTATTTACAACCAGCCTCCTGTTTGCACTTTGAGATGGAAATAACAACAAGAACAGGGTAAATAGCTGGACTGTGCCTCTGTGGACACTTTAAGATAACAGTTATGGCAGGGGCAGAGAGGGGCTAAACCCTGTTTTAGTAAAAGATCAAGAGGTCACATAGTTCCCATCCTTGGGGCAAGGGAGATACTTCACATGCACAGAAAGGCTCTTTGGGGGTCAAAAAGGAGGGGGCACCACCCCATAATATGTGATGCCGAGGCCCCCCATAGGCCTCTGGGCTGGAATCCATCTTAGAAAAAAGTTGTGCATGCATGTTGGGGAGGGTCGTAGGGCAGGTCAGGTGTGGAAAAAGAAAGCAGATAATTGGCCAAAGGTAGACAAAGACCTGGAAGACTTACCCTATATAAATGACTTAACCACCTCTTTACTGCACTCCTCCTCATTAGGGAGGATGCCTACACCCATTCTCTCTGGGTATTTCTGCCTTGCTTCTATCTTAGCTGAGCAAATGTTTCTCGGTGTGCTCTCCCACTTGTTGTGCTGTGTCTCTAATAATAATCTTTGGATTCGTTTTTACAGTTTTTATCTCCTTGAGAAATGCATTTTTCAATGGGGGCAAGAGCCAGGGAGATTTTGCTTCTAGCTTCTAGCCCCTGCTAGACTAGTGGGTAGGATTCCTGGCTTTCCTCCAGGCTACCTAGGTCCAATTCCTGGGCAGGGAACTAAGATCTCGCTTCAAACCACCACTCACTGCTGCTGACTCTCCAAGATCAGTGCAGGGAGGTGAAACCCAAGCAGAGCCTGGATGACTCACTGAGGGGCAAAATTGAAGCTGAGAGGCCAGGGAGAGCAAGGTGGTTGACTCCACAGGACAGATCACCACAGAGAGCTGGAAAGGGAGGGGGAGGGAGAAAGAGAGGGAAAGAAGGGATGAACACGTTGGAGACCTTCAGAGGGTCTTTCTTAAGTATTAGCACATTTAGCACATATATAGGAGGAAAACTACCTGAGACTGGAAAGAATCAGCAAAAAGGATGAAAGGCAACTATACCTTGGTGTAGTGGGGAATAATTAGCCCCAGACTGAGCACTGTGCTGGCCCCATCTACAAGATCATAAAAGCAAGACTCAAAAAAAAAAATGTTTTCAAGTAGCTTAAATACATCCAAGTTCAAGGCTCAAAAATATTTATAGGAATGCAAAAGTATCCACCCATCAGTCAAGTAAAATTAACAATGAATGCTTTCCAATAATAAAATTGCCAGGAATGCAAAAAAAGCAGAAAAATATGACCCATAATAAGGAGATAAATCAATTAATTAAAACTGATCCAGAATTGACATAGATGTACCAGATAAAGCATTCAACAGTTTTTACACCTGTATTCCGTATGTATGAAAAGATAAGTAGAGACATGGAATATATCACTATCCTTATGTATGTATGTATCTATATTTTTTAAAGATGATTAATGAACTTTTAAAGGTGAAAACTACAATGTATGGTGTGAAAAATGTACTGGATGCAATTAAAGGTAGATTAGATTCCACAAGAAAATATTAATAGACTTTATTATATAGCCATACATACTATCTGAAATGAAACAAAGGATTTTTTTTGAAACATCTTTATTGGAGTGTAATTGCTTTACAATGGTGTGTTAGTTTCTGCTTTGTAACAAAGTGAATCAGCTATACATATACATATATCCCCATATATCCTCCTCTTGCATCTCCATCCCACCCTCCCTAACCCACCCCTCTAGGTGCTCACAAAGCACCCAGTTGATCTCCCTGTGCTATGTGGCTGCTTCCCACTAGCTACCTATTTTATATTTGGTAGTGTACATAAGTCCATGCCATTCTCTCATTCGTCCCAGCTTACCCTTCCCCTTCCCCAAGTCCTCACGTCCATTCTCTACATCTTTGTCTTTATTCCTGTCCTGCCCCTAGGTTCTTCTGAACCATTTTTTTTTTCTTAGATTCCATGTATATGTGTTAGCATATGGTATTTGTTTTTCTCTTTCTGACTTACTTCACTCTGTATGACAGACTCTGGGTCCCTCCACCTCAGTACAAATAATACAATTTTGTTTCTTTTTATGGCTGAGTAATATTCCATTGTATATATGTGCCATATCTTCTTTATCCATTCATCTGTCGATGGATACTTAAGTCGCTTCCATGTCCTGGATATTGTAAATAGAGCTGCAATGAACATTGTGGTACATAACTCTTTTTGAATTGTGCTTTTCTCGGGGTATATGTCCAGTAGTGAGATTACTGGTAGCTCTATTTTTAGGTTTTTAAGGAACCTCCATATTGTTCTCCAAAGTGGCTCTATCAATTTACATTCCCACCAACAGTGCAAGAGGGTCCTCTTTTCCTCACACCCTCTCCAGCATTTATTGTTTCTAGATTTTTTGATGGTGGCCATTCTGACTGGTGTGAGGTGATACCTAATGGTAGTTTTGATTTACATTTCTCTAATGATTAGTGATATTGAGCATTCTTTCATGTGTTTGTTGGCAATCTGTATATCTTCTTTGGAGAAATGTCTATTTAGGTCTTCTGCCCATTTTTGGATTGCATTGTTTGTTTTTTTTTGATATTGAGCTGCATGAGCTGCTTGTAAATTTTGGAGATTAAAATTTACAGCTTTTTGTCAGTTGGTTCATTTGAAAATATTTTCTCCCATTCTGAGGGTTGTCTTTTCATCTTGTTTATGGTTTCCTTCTTTTAAGTTTCATTAGGTCCCATTTATTTATTTTTGTTTTTATTTCCATTACTCTAGGAGGTGGGTTTAAAAGGATCTTGCTGTGATTTATGGCATAGAGTGTTCTGCCTATGTTTTCCTCTAAGACTTTTATAGTGTCTGGCCTTACATTTAGGTCTTTAATCCATTTTGAGTTTATTTTTGTGTATGGTGTTAGGGAGTGTTCTAATTTCATTCCTTTACATGTAGCTGTCCAGTTTTCCCAGCACCACTTATTAAAGAGGCTGTCTTTTATCCATTGTATATTCTTGCCTCCTTTATCAAAAATAAGGTAACCATATGTGCGTGGGTTTACCTCTGGGCTTTCTATCCTGTTGCATTGATCTATCTTTCTGTTTTCGTACCAGTACCATACTGTCTTGATTACTGTAGCTTTGTAGTATAGTTTGAAGTCACAGAGTCTGATTCCTCCAGCTCCATTTTTCTTTATCAAGATTGCTTTGTTATTAGGGGTCTTTTGTGTTTCCATACAAATTGTGAAATTTTTTGTTCTACTTCTGTGAAAAATGCCATTGGTAGTTTGATAGGGATTGCACTGAATCTGTAGATTGCTTTGGGTAATATAGTCATTTCACAATATTGATTCTCCCAATCCAAAAACATGGTATATCTCTCCATCTGTTTGTATCCTCTTTAATTTCTTTCATCAGTGTCTTATAGTTTTTTGCATACAGGTCTTTTGTCTCCTTAGGTAGGTTTATTCCTAGGTATTTCATTCTTTTTGTTGCAATGGTAAGTGGGAGTGTTTCCTTAATTTCATTTTCAGATTTTTCATCATCAGTGTATAGGAATGCAAGAGATTTCTGTGCCTTAATTTTGTATCCTGCTACTTAACCAAATTCATTGATTAGCTCTAGTAGTTTTCTCGTAGTGACTTTAGGATTGTCTATGTATAGTATCATGTCATCTGCAAACAGTGACAGCTTTAGTTCTTCTTCTCCAATTTGGATTCCTTTTATTTCTTTTTCTTCTCTGATTTCTGTGGCTAAAACTTCTAAAACTATGTTGAACAGTAGTGGTGAGATTGAGCAACCTTGCCTTTTTCCTGATCTTAGTGAAAATGGTTTCAGTTTTTCACCATTGAGAACGATGTTTGCTGTGGGTTTGTCATATATGGCCTTTATTATGTTGAGGTAAGTTCCCTCTATGCCTACTTTCTGGAGGGTTTTTAATCGTAAATCAGTGTTGAATTTTGTCAAAAGCTTTTTCTGCATTTATTGAGATGATCATATGTTTTTTCTCCTTCAATTTGTTAATATGGTGTATCACATTGATTGATTTGCATATATTGAAGAATCCTTGCATTCCTGGGATAAACCCCACTTGATCATGGTGTATGATCCTTTTAATGTGTTGTTGGATTCTGTTTGCTAGCGTTTTGTTAAGGATTTTTGCATCTGTGTTCATCAGTGATATTGGCCTGTAGTTTTCTTTCTTTGTGACATCTTTGTCTGGTTTTGGTATCAGGGTGATGGTGGTCTCGGAGAATGAGTTTGGGAGTGTTCTTCCCTCTGCTCTATGTTGGAAGAGTGTGAGAAGGATAGGGGTTAGCTCTTCTCTAAGTGTTAGATGGAATTCACATGTGAAGCCATCTGGTCCTGGGCTTTTGTTTGTTGTAAGATTTTTAACACAGTCTCAATTTCAGTGCTTGTGATTGGTCTGTTTATATTTTCTATTTCTCCCTGGTTCAGTCTTGGAAGATTTTTCTTTTCTAAGAATTTGTCTATTTCTTCTATGTTATTCATTTTATTGGCATATAGTTGCTTGTAGTAATCTCTCATGATCCTTTGTATTTCTGCAATGTCAGTTGTTACTTCTCCTTTTTCATTTCTAATTCTATTGATTTGAGTCTTCTCCCTTTTTTTCTTGATGAGTCTGGCTAATATTTTATCAAGTTTGTTTATCTTCTCAAAAACCAGCTTTTAGTTTTACTGATCTTTGTTGTTGTTTCCTTCATATCTTTTTCATTTATTTCTGATTTTTATGATTTCTTTCCTTCTGATAACTTTGGGGTTTTTTGTTCTTCTTTCTCTAATTGCTTTAGGTTTAAGGTTTGGTTGTTTATTTGAGATGTTTCTTGTTTCTTCAGGTAGCATTGTATTGCTGTAAACTTCCCTCTTAAAACTGCTTTTGCTGCATCCCATAGGTTTTGGGTCATTGTGTTTTCATTGTCATTTGTTTCTAGGTATTTTTTGATTTCCTCTTGTTTTCTTCAGTGATCTCTTGGTTTTTCAATAGTGTATTGTTTAGCCTCCAGGTGCTTGTATTTTTTACAGATATTTTTCCTGTAATTGATATCTAGTCTCATAGTGTTGTGGTCAGAAAAGATACTTGATATGATTTCAATTTTCTTAAATTCCCCAAGGCTTGATTTGTGACCCAAGATATGATCTATACTGCAGAATATTCCATGAACACTTGAGAAGAAAATGTATTCTGTTGTTTTTGGATGGAATGTCCTCTAAATATCAGTTAAGTCCATCTTGTTTAATGTATCATTTAAAGCTTATGTTTCCTTATTTATTTTCATTTTGGATGATCTGTCTACTGGTGAAAGTGGGGTGTTAAAGTCCCCCACAATTATTGTGTTACTGTCGATTTTCTCTTTTATGGCTGTTAACATTTGCCTTATGTATTGAGGTGCTCCTATGTTGGGTGCATAAATATTTACAATTGTTATATCTTCTTCTTGGATTGATCCCTTGATCATTATGTAGTGTCTTTCTTTGTCTCTTGTAATAGTCTTTATTTTAAAGTCTAGTTTGTCTGATACGAGAATTGCTACTCCAGCTTTCTTTGGATTTCCATTTGCGTGGAATATCTTTTCCATCCCCTCACTTTCAGTGAACAATAGTGGTGAGAGTGTATGTGTCCCTAGGTCTGAAGTGGGTCTCTTGTAGACAGCATATATATGGGTCTTGTTTTATATCCATTCATTCAGTCTTTGTCTGTTGGTTGGAACATTTAATCCATTCACGTTTAAGGTAATTATCGATACATATGGTCATATTACCATTTTCTTAATTGTTTGTGGTTTGTTACAGACAGGACAGGGTTAAAGGAGCAGCTGATTAGGGGGCTCTGGATCACTCAGGCCGGGGGCAGGGAGGAGTACAGAAGGCGGAGCAAGCCTGCGGCAGCAGAGGCTGGCATGACGTTGCAACAGCCTGAGGCATGCAGTGTGTTCTCCCAGGGAAGTTTTCCCTGGATCACGGGACCCTGACAGTGGCGGGCTGCACAGGCTCCCCGGAGGGGTGGTATGGATAGTGACCTGTGCTTGCATACGGGCTTCTTGGTGGCTGCAGCAGCAGCCTTAGCACCTCATGCCCGTCTCTGGGCTCTCCCTGATAGCCACAGCTTGCGCCCATCTCTGGAACTCTTTTAGATGGTACTCTGAATCCCCTCTCCTCACGCACCCGGAAACAATCGTCTCTTGCCTCTTAGTCAGGTCCAGACATTTTCCCAGACTCCCTCCCGGCTAGCTGTGCCACACTGGCCCCCTACAGGCTGTATTTACACAGCCAACCCCAGTCCTCTCCCTGGGTTCTGACCTCCGAAGCTGAGCCTCAGCTCTCAGCTCCCACCCGTGCTGGTGGGTGAGCAGACAAGCCTCTCAGGCTGGTGAGTGCTGGTCGGCACCAATCCTCTGTGCAGAAATCTCTCCTCTTTGCCCTCTGCACCCCTGTTGCTGAACTCTCCACTGTGGCTCCGAAGTTGCCCTGACCGTCTCCGCCAGTGAAGGGGCTTCCTAGTGTGTGGAAACTTTTCCTCCTTCACAGCTCCCTCCCCGAGGGACAGGTCCCATCCCTATTCTTTTGTCTCTGTTTTTTCTTTTTTCTTTTGCCCTACCCAGGTACGTGGGGAGTTTCTTGCCTTTTGGGAAGTCTGAAGTCTTTTGCCAGCATTCAGTAGGTGTTCTGTAGGAGTTGTTCCACAGTTGTATTTCTGATGTATTTGTGGGGAGGAAGGTGGGAGGTGATCTCCACATCTTACTCCTCCACCATCTTGAAGGTTCCCTCAAACAAAGGATTTTATAAATGTACATAGGATCAATAAGCTGTGGAACAACTGCAAACAGCCTAATCTTTATGTAACTGGAGTCCCCAAAGGAAAGGAGAGAGGGATGAGTGTTAATAAAGAGGGATAAGGGTTAAGAAACTGAGGACTTTATGATGGAAAATTTTCCAAACTTGGTGAAAACTATAAACCCAGTGGAAAGTATTTTTTTTCCTTTTTCCTCCTGACATCAAATAAGTGTGGTCTTTTCCAACACCACATATTCTCTGACAGTAACCGTTAGCAATCAATCCTGAGGATACCTACCTGAAGTTAGCATCAGATTCCACAAGTTAAGGACTCAGTCCCACAAGACTTCCCTCCACTTCAGACACCAATCACAAGTCCCATGTAACCAGTGCTTCTGAATGACTGGCTATAAATTGAGGCTTCCTACAACTCCCCCTCTTCAGATCCAATAATTTGCTAGAACAACTTACAAAACTCAGAAGAGAACTTTACTTATGTTTACAGTTTATTATAGAAGATACAAATGAACAGACAAATGAAGAGGTACCCAGAAGGGTGCTGAGCACCGGAGCATTAGACCCCATGGAGTTGAGGTACACCATCCTCTGGCACATGGATGTGTTCACCAACATGGAAGCTGTCTGAACCCCATCATTTAGGGTATTTCATGAAAGTTTCCTTAAGTAGGTGTGACTGATTAAATCATCGGCAATTGGTGATTATTTCAATCTCCAGCCCCTATTCCCTTTCTGGGGGTTGATGGATGAGGCTGAAAGTTCCAATCTTCTAACTATTGTTTGGTCTTTCTGGTGATGAGGTCCCATCCTGAAGAAACCTAAGGGGTCTACCAAGAGTCACTTCATTAGAACCAAGACCTTCTTATCACCTCTATCACTCAGGAAATTCCAAGGGTTTGGGGAGCTCTGTTCCAGTAACTGGGGATGAAGACCAGATATCTTTCTATTATACCACACTCAGAGACCAAAAGTGTTCAATGAAATTCAAGCCCAAGGAAGGTGGGAAAAAAAACCCCAAAACTACAACAATGTATATAATAAACAAATTGCTAAAAACAGTGAAAGACAGAAAAATCTTAATAGCATTCAGGGAAATGGACAGTAAAATAAAGAAACAAAGATAAGAAAGACAGTATATTTTTTTGTAAGAACTATGCAGGAAAGAGTGTGATTCTATTTATATAAAATACTAGGAAGTATAAGCTAGTGTACAGGAGAGGCAGTGTTGCTGGGAAGTGGGCATACATGGGGGAGCAGGAGGGAGGTATTACAAAGGTATATGAGGCAACTTTCGAAGGTGATGGATGTACTCATTATCTTGATTGTGGTGATGGTTTAATGGGTGTATTCATATCTTAAAGCTCATAAAATTATATCTCAGTGAGTGCAGTTTATTGTATGACTGTTATATCTGAATAAAGCTGTTAAAAATAAAAACAAAATATGCATTACATGGTCATTTTTTTCTTCTAATTCATACAACATGAGGCAAAATATAAATTTCCAGTATTTTATAGATAATTTAACAAATCAAGCAATGTTAAAAAGACTTGCCCATGGCTAGCTAAAAAATCCCCACATCCATCTACTTTAATGACCATTTATTCCATTATTTGTTTCTGTCATGCAGACAATATGAGCAGATTCTAAAAGATCTTTCTGATTGTAGGAAACAAAAATTATGGACATAATGTGTTGTCATGTGAAACATTATACTCTGTGAAAAATTAACTAATGACAGGGATAATACTGTATTTCTTAAATCCCTTAATGCAGCTCAATTTTATTCAATAAATAAGTGAATTAACTTTAAAAAGTTGTATAAATAAATGAATAGAGGAAACAAATTAATGGTTTATTATATTTATGACAATAGGAAAAATTATTGTATTTCTGAGGATAGGAAAGAGAAGAGTGGCCTATGCACAAGAGAAGGATATGGGAAGAAAACAAATACATCAAATGTGTAAATGCTGATCATGCTTGCTGAGGGAGAATTTATATTTGCAGATAATTGAGACCATTATCATCTCACTCTTTCTACAGTTATTGCCTCCTAATTACTCTTCCATCTTCTACTCATGCCTCCTCAATTCATTCTCTAGACAGAAGCTAGAGTGATTGTTTTAAAACATAAGACAGGTAATATCACTTCTTTGGTGAAAAATTCCTCCAATGGCATCTCATTATACTTAGACTAAAATGAAAAACCCCTATCTGGCAAAAAACCATATGTGAACTGACTTCTATTCTCTGCTCTCATCTCATGCTTCTGTTCCTTTTACTGGCCTTCTTTCTATCCCTCAAACCTGCCATTCTTGTTCCTGCCTGGGAGCCATTGCACTAATTGTTCCCTTTGCCTCAGTCATTCTCCCTCACATCTTTACATGGATGACTCCTCCATGACAGCCCTTAAATGGCCTTTTGCGACCATCAAATGCTGCTCATTCAGTGACAAAGCAATCACTTTCCATCATATTACTTTACTTCACTGATTCTCAACTGAGGAAAAAATATATCTCCTCAAGGGACATTAGGAAATGGGTGGGGAATTTTTTAAGATAGGTATGTAACTGTACTGGAATCTAGTAAGTAGAGGTCAAGGATGTTCTAAACATCCCACAGTGTAAAGGACAGCAGCCTCCCACACAAAGAATTACATAGGCAAAAATATCAGTATTGTCAAATTTCAGAAAACTTGCTCTATTTTAGTTCCCTGCCCATCATGTATAAGTATCTGATATTTTCTTCTGCATTTACTTTTTTCTTTCATTTTTCCTACCATGGTAGACTAAAAATCCAATGGGAACAGGAACGTTAGCTCTGTTGTTTCCTCTTGTATTCCCAGCTCTTAAAATAATGACTGGCACAGAATGTTTTGTTGATAAGTGTTAACTGAATAACTGAATGCCACCCACATTTTCCTTTAAAAACATTATATAGGACTAGTCGAGTATTTCCGCAAGTGACCTCCCTCATCAGCTGAAGACATGTTTTCCCCAGAGCACTATTTTAGACTAAAGGAGAGGGGAGTCAACTTTTTATAAGTTTTAAAAAATAAAAATGGTGTGAATACTAGGAATCTTCAGGGAAGGAAAGTTGCCAAGCACACATGATTTTTGAGTAAAATGTTTTTCATAGCTTGTGAAATAAATCTGCTTTCCCAGATCTCTGGCAGGGTCAATGATTTGTGCTTAAATGTGCAAACTTGTTGCATCTCTGATTTTTCCCTCTGTCATGCTATAAATAAATTAAAATTTTATCTAATCTGACTTGTTTCCACCTGTTATATATGAAAGGATACTGCAATGCTAGCTGATGGTTTTCCTGGAGGAATGACTACTGACCTTATTATTTCAAGTAAAAGTAATAGCTTTAGCAGTTGATTTTCTGTAGGGAAAAAAATCCAGAGGAAACAAGGATTGTGAATAATGGTGCTCATATTAGGCAGATTATGACAAAAGTGGAAATTTGGAAGTTAACAAAGCATCTGTCAACAGGCACCCATGAAAAAAACTGGTTCTACTTTATTTTGTCTATTATTTTTTTCTCTCCTGAATAGTTACTTTAGTATAACATATTTATCAAAGACAAAAATCATGGCTGCTGAAATGAGGTCAAGTAATTTGCTTAGGCTCACAGAGTGGTGGAGCCAAGACTTGACTTTAGGTCTGTTAAAGAAACAGGCACCAATAGGTTTATATATGTTATTTCTTAGTTAATGCGTTTACATTTAAAACAAGTGTTTCTAAGGAAAAAATGCCTTCAATTAAAAGAATAATTAATAATGTCAGAAATTTGGGGCACAAGGAAAACCAGCAGTGGCTATATTTGATAGTTGGCAAAGCTTTTGATGCCCGTTATATCATATCACCCATGCATATGTATGAATTATTTGTACACTGCTCTCTGATTTAGCTTAGCTAGATACAGGCACTTAAGGCTTCAAAGGAGTTTCTTTTTCTTCCTGTTGCATAGAGGTGTCATTCATAGTATCAATAGATTGTATCACTTTTATTGAACCAGTATATTTCTTCACCTATTTTATTTACTTATTTATTTATTTTTTGTGGTACGCGGGCCTCTCACGGTTGTAGCCTCTCCCATTGCGGAGCACAGGCTCCGGACGCGCAGGCTCAGCGGCCATGGCTCACGGGCCCAGCCGCTTCACGACATGTGGGATCTTCCTGGACCGGGGCACGAACCTATGTCCCCTGCATTTGCAGGCAGACTCTCAACCACTGCGCCACCAGGGAAGCCCCCTATTTTATATCACAATATATTTCTCCATACACTGTCACAGTATTGTACAATGGAAACAGTTGAATTATTTGTTTAAAAACTTTTTTATTGAATATCTATCATTTCTGCATTCTATTTTCTTATTCAATATAGTTGTCATTTTCTTCGTATTTCCTTTTCTAATCATATAGTAATATCAAATAATCAAAATTAAAATGATTATATTCCACTATATACCTACATTGCAACTGTCTTTTCAGTTGAGCTTTCTTTTTTCTTAGTGAATGGACACTGTGTGAGATTTAGCCATTATGTTGAGCACATGCTCCTTTATGGGTTTATGAAATTATATTTTATAGAACTAGAATATTTTTTAATTCTAAGTACTCTCAGTTATCTTCCTTTATCACTTTGGTCTTGACTTTTCAGAAATAGTGGGGGCTTATCTAATCTGTCCAGAAACATTTGAAAGATATGGGAATGCAATGGTGATGGAAGGTTTCTCCATCACTGCTAGAATGAGGTCACCAGAAGATGATGGTAACAATTGTTTTGCCTTCATTTTAGATGTTAATTTCAGATCCACCAAGAAGAGGGTATAATATATTGGATATATGGTAGGGGGGAAATTGCATTGGTGGTCAAACTCTGGAAAGGCCAGGCAGTTCATTACTTCATACATTTATTCTTGCTTCATTCTATTTCTCTTTCAATCAGTTACCTTTCATTCTTTAATGTAACAAATGTAATGAACATTTTATATGTATTCATAAGCCAGAACTTTTGAGTTCCCGAAGTTTCTAAGTTACTGGCTGTAGAGAGAGTAGGGTGTTAAGAATAGAACTTTTTCATTAAGCCTCATATATCATCATGTTGGTTCATGTTCAAAAAGGGCTAACCCAAAGGCTTTTGCAGAAACCAAAGGCTTAATGTGTTAGGGGCAAAAACATGAAGGATTTTTTAAAAAATTATTTCCCCAGAGAGTGGCACAATTTTGTTTCCTCAAACTCTTTTCTATAATACCTTATAACTTAAACTCTTAGTTTATCCCTTTTCATAGCACTAGCTTCAACTCTGAGGGACCAGTACTTTTTACAGAAAACCTTGTGGATTTTTTTCTTTCAGTTTGGCTGAAGTTCTGTAAGAGGTATCAAGGGATTGGTACACATAGGCAGACTCTTAAGCATACAGAAAGGGATACCTCGTTTACTGGGAAGAAAATTGAGTATAAGAATAGAGACAGAGGAAAATATAAAGGAGACAGAAATGTAATAATGAAAAGATCACTGCTTTGATTTCTTTTACATGTTGCAAGTGTTTTGTAAACAGAAGAACTGAATGCATTACAAAAAATGACTGGCTTTTATATACATCTTGTGATACCTTACATGCTGTTTGGGGATAAATACTAGAAAAAATATTTGGAATTTGATAAAAAATTAAAATAGAATAAAAGGCAATATGTCAAATTTCTAACATTTTAAATATGGGTAATGTATTCTAAGAGACAAGATACAACGTTTACTACTTCATATATGGCATCTTTATTAGTTTACTAAAGCTGCCATAACAAAATACCAGACTGGGTGGCTTAACAGAAATTTATGTGCTCACAGTTCTGGAAGGTAAAAATTCAAGATCAAGGTGTCGGCGAGGTTGGTTCCTTCTGAGGGCCATGAGGAAGGTCTGTTTCAAGCCTCTCTCTTTGGCTTACAGATAGTCATCTTTTCTATATGTCTTCTAGTTATCCTTCTGCACATGTCTGTGTCCAAATGTCCTCTCCTCTTTTTATAAAGACACCAGTCATATTGGTTTAAGGTCCACCCTAATGACCTCATTTTAACTTAATTGAAGACTTTCTTTTAAAACCCAGTCTAAAAATATGGTCACTTTCTGAAGCACTGGGCGGAGGAAGGGGTTAGTCCTTCAATATATGAATTTTGGGGGTTACACAGTTCTGCCCATAGCATTCAGCAATGTTAGTCAAAAAGCATCTATTGAAGTATTAGATTTCTTTCTGGAACCAAAACACTTTAGATATTAAGTGCAGCTTAAAAACTTACTGGTAGATTATGTCTTTGACCTTGATGAAAATTATGAAAAAATATACAGACACAGAGGAGAGATATGGCACAAAATTAGGATTAGCTCTGCAGATCTACATAGGCACTGGGCTGTTTTACATGACTGAGAAGATAAGACTGGGATTTACTCAGCAAAAGTAATACTAGGAACAAAGCAATTCCTATCTTGCAGATGCAGAAATAAGGAACAAATATGCTAAGAGACACATAAAGCCACTGAGTGAGTTATAGGCATAGTGGAAGTGTAAACAATATTTTCCGATACCCAGTTGAACCTTCTATAACTACGACTATTGTTACTTGGAGAAGATAGTTTTATTAGGCTACAGCATATGTAGACTAGTGCATTCAGGTAAGCTATAATACTTTCAAATGGAACATAATAGAGACTTCACATGGTGCAGACCAATAACATATGGCTCCATTCAGAAAGATGGTAAATAATGCATTGCTAGTAATAGATTCAACCTGGTCAGAACAGAACCTAGCTGCAAACCACCACATAAACAGTAACAGCCTGTTCCTTTGCAGGTACTTTCTTTCCATAATTTATCCCTCTTGAAGAAGGTATGTGTGTTAGAGGCAGGGAGGGCATGGGAGGAGGAGGGGCAATTCTTCCCCAGAATGATGCACAATATGTTATTTCACTTCTCTTTTTGCAATTTAAAATTTGAAAGGAAAAACAATGACTAAACTTGCCATTTCAATTGAATCTCTTACTTTCTGGGGAAAATGAGTCTCAGGCCACCACATGTAGAGAGGCCAGAAACATAGTCACAAAATCCAAATGTGAGGTGGCAGTTAGAAAGGCTATGGCTCTGCTAAGGCTATATTGAGTGAATTTGATCCCTACATGACAGGAATAGGCATAGGTGTTGTTTCTTCCACTTTAAACTACTTTTTTTGGCTCTGTAGGCTTTGGGTAAAATCAAAATTAAGTAATGAGATCACACAACACAATTGCTACCTCTTAAATACAAACACTATAGGCACTAAACAACACGTCATAATTTCAATTTCATTTTTATTAATACTTTTACCAATAAAAATTTTCATTTTAATTTTATTGGAATTTTGCACAGGACTTTATACATATTCTCACATCTAATGCTTATAATGGTTCTATGAGGTAGGTATTGTTTTCTTTGTTCATATGAGAAAAGTGACCCCAAGAGAGGTTAAAAATATTACCCCAGATCACACGAAACCCAGTGCATCTACTCTGAAGTCCACATTCTCAATTACTTTTTTACCTATTATTGTTACAAAATCTCTCTTTTTTTCCTGACAAAGGCATCCATATGAACATATTTATTTCTTTTTTCCTATTATTATTATCTAAGTGTAGTTGATTTACAGTGTTGTGTTAGTTTCTGGTGTACAGCAAAATGATTCAGTTATACATATATTTTCCATATTCTTTTCCATTGTGGTTTGTTACAGGATATTGAATATGGTTCCTTGTGCTGTACATTGGGACCTTGTTGTTTATCTATTTTATATATAGTAGTGTGTATCTGCTAATCCCAAACTCCTATTTTGTCCCTTCCATACCCCCTTTCCACTTTGGTAACCATAAGTTTGTTTTCTATGTCTGTGAGTCTGTTTCTCTTTCATAAATAAGTTAATTTGTGTCATATTTTAGATTCCACATAGAAGTGATATCATATGATATTTGTCTCTGCCTGACCTACTTCACTTAGTATGATCATCTCTAGCTCCATCTATCTTGCTGCACATGGCATTATTTCATTCTATTTTGTGGCTGAGTAGTATTCCATTATGCATATGTACCACACCTTCTTTATCCATTCATCAACGGACATTTAGATTGTTTCCATGTCTTGGCTATTGTAAGTAGTGCTGCTATGAACATTGGGGTGCATATGTCTTTTCAAGTTAGAGTTTTCTCCAGATATATGCCCAGGAGTGGAATTGCTGGATCATATGGCAACTCTATTTTTAGTTTTTTGAGGAACCTCCATACTGTTTTCCACAGTGGCTGCACCAACTTACATTCCCACCAACAGAGTAGGAGGATTCCCTTTTCTCCACATCCTATCCAGCATTTGTTACTTGTAGACATTTTAATGATGGCCATTCTGGACCTGTGTGAGGTAGTACCTCACTGTAGTTTTGATTAGCATTTCTCTAATAATTAGCAATGTTGAGCATCTTTTCATGTGCCTATTGGCCATCAGTGTTTCTTCTTTGGAGAAATGTCTATTTATGTCTTCTGCCCATTTTTCGATCAGGTTGTTTGTTTTTTGTTGTTGCTGAGTTGTATGAGTTGTTTGTATAGTTTGGAAATCAAGCCCTTGTTGCTTGCTTCATTTGCAAATATTTTCTCCCATTCTGTAAGTTGTCTTTTTATTTTGTTTATGGTTTCCTTTGCTGTACAATAGCTTATAAGTTTGATTAGGTCCCTTTTGTTTATTTTTGCTTTAATTTCTATTGCCTTGGGAGACTGACCGAAGAAAACATTGGTACAATTTATGTCAGAGAATGTTTTGCCTGTGTTCTCTTCTAGGAGTTTTATGGTGTCATGTCTTATATTTAAGTCTTTAAGCCATTTGGAGTTAATTTATATTTGTATATGGTGTGTGGGGGGGTGTTCTAACTTGATTGGTTTACATGTGGATGTCCAGCTTTCCTAACACCACTTGCTGAAGAGACTGTCTTTTCTTCATTTTATATTCATGCCTCCTTTGTCAAAGATTAATTGACCATAGATATGTGGGTTTATTTCTGGCTCTCTATTCTGTTCCATTGATTCATATGTCTGTTTTTGTCCCAATACCGCATAGTTTTGATTACTGTAGCTTTGTAGTATTGATGTGAACACATTTAGAGTTAACTGTTGGTATGTGTCTATTTCCTCAAGATGCTAAATGACTTTTAGAACCCTCAACATGATTAGTTGAATGTTATTTGATGGTCTCAAGGTGGTGTCATAATTATTGTAACATTCCTATTAGTCACCATGCTGCTTTGCTTTCTGTATGCTCAGCAAATATTTCTGCTTGTAAACAAAGTAGATCCAGGGGACTTCCTTGGTGGTGCAGTGGATAAGACTCTGCACTCCCAATGCAGGGGGCCTGCATTCGATCCCTGGTCAGGGAACTAGACCCCACATGCATGCCACAATTAAGAGTTTGTGTGCCACATCTAAGGAACCCACGTGCTGCAACTAAGGAGCCTGTGAACCACAACTAAGGAACCCATGTGCCACACTAAGGAGCTGGTTGGCCCCAACTAAGAAGCCCTGGAGGTGCAACTAAGGAGTGCTGCAACTAAGGAGCCCACGTGCTGCAACTAAGGAGCCCACCTGCCGCAACTAAGACTCCATGAAACCAAATAAATAAATAATAAATAAATAAATATTTAAAAAAACAAAGTAGATTCAAAAGCTCTATGGTAATAGCCAATAGAAAATTACCTAATCTACTTATTTTAACACAGTTCTGCTCCATTATATGTAATATAACCATTTTGCAAATATCTTTTGCTTTATATTCTTTCTTATGATGTCCACATATTACTTAATGATACTCAAAACATACTAGATATAGAGAATCAAAAATATATTTTCCTGTATCTTGGCCTAGAAAAAAGAATGAAGGGGGTAACAAAGAGTTTATAAGATCATATATCATAATAGCAAAGCAAATTAGGATGTCAGAAGTAGAGCTTTTCCTGGTAC
This sequence comes from Leucopleurus acutus, assembly GCF_964270905.1. NCBI lineage: Eukaryota > Metazoa > Chordata > Mammalia > Artiodactyla > Delphinidae > Leucopleurus > Leucopleurus acutus. The sequence continues at coordinate 131,649,230 of NC_139143.1, forward strand.
TAAGATGCACAATGAATTTCTCCCATGGGTCTGCAGTAAGTGGACACATTGATTATAGCAGTAGGGCCTCAGTAACTTTTCCAATAAAAATGTAATGGGAAATTTCATATGGCCATTCTTATAATGTCCTGCAATGAAGACTGGTATGATAACACTAAAGCAAAGTTTGGTAAAGGAAATTTTAATAGGAACCATAATAAAGTAATGAAAGGGGACAGTCTTCTAATATACTGGCTTATTCTGAAAAGAAAAAAGAAGAAACGAATGAATTTCCTTCATGTAATCCCTTATGAATGCTATTTCTCTATGTGAACTTGTGATAATAGAAATCAAAGCTCTATTCTCTGGACGGACCCTGGAGTACAGAGTGTATTATTCACAGAGGGCCTTGGGTCACAAAGCTAATATAATAGGATGCTAAAATGGAACCTTCAGCTGAGATCCTAAGGCAACAGATAGCAGAGTGAGTTGTAATTCCCATTACCTCTGCCAAACTTCTAAAATATGATTCACCATCAGCCAACTGGAATACTCCTAAAACTATCTCCTTCCCTGTAGGACTGAAAGGATTGGGAAAGAAGGATTTTCATGTTAGTTCTTAGGAGAGAGCTGTGTTATATGCTCCACTTCCTCATCAACATTTGGTATTGCCTTTTTAATTTTGGTCATTTTATTGAGTATGTAGTGGTATGCTACATATCAATATGCTTTGTCTTTAAATTTACATAAAGTAAATAACCACTCTTTGTAGCATAACATTCTATGGGTTTTAACAAACACATCCACATGTATTCACCACCACAAGCAAGATACAAAACAGTTTAAGTATTTGAAGAAATTCCTTCATGATGCCCTTCTGTAGTCAACCAGCCTTCCCTTCCCCAACCCTCGCAAAAACTGATCTATTCTTCACATCTATAGTTTCACTATTTCTAGAATGTTATATAAATTAACTCATACATGTAGTCTTTTGGGTCTAGTTTCTTTCATTTAGTAAAATGTATTTGAGATTCATCCATGTTATATAATATGAATAATTTTATTGGCAAATGGTATTGCATTGTATGGATGTACCACAATTTGTTTATTCATTCACTATTTAAAGGACATTTGGGTTGTTTCATTTTCAGTCATTGCCAATAAAGCCAATATAAAAGTTGTATACAGGTTTTCATGCAAATGCAGATTTCTATTTCTCTAGGAGTAAAATTGTTTGGAAACATGGTAAATGCATGTTTAATTTTATGCAAAACTGACAAACTGTTTTTCAAAGGGACTGTGCCATTTCACATTCCACTAGCAATATAGGAGAACTCCAGGTGTTCTGCTTTCTACCAGCACTAATCAGTGGTTTTTTCATGTGTGTGTTTTGTGTGTGAGTTTTCTGTTTGTTTGTTTGCCATTCTAATACATGTACAGTGGAATCTCATTTTGGTTTTGCTTTTCCTAACTTTCTTAATGACTAATTATGTCTATCACCTTTTGACATATCTGTTTACTACTTGAGTATTTTCTTTCAAAAAGCATCTATTTAAATCTTTTGTTCATTTATTTATTAGATTGTATGTTTTTATTGAGTTTTGAGAGTTCCTTATATATGCTTGATACAAGACCTTTGTCCAATATGATTTAGAAAGTTTTCTCCCATTATATGGCTTGCCTTTCTATTTTATTAATAGTGTCTTTTGTAAGGCAAAGTTTTGTTTAATTTTGATGAAATCCAGTTTATCCATATCTTCTTGTATGTCTTATGCTTTTAGTGTCATATCTAAGAACGCTTAGCCCAAAACCAAGATTTTTTTCCCCTTGTTTTCTTCTAGAATATTTATAGTTTTATGATTCACATTTAGGTCAATGATGATTATTGAGTTAATTTATGTATAAGATGTGAGATATGGGTCAGAGTAGACAACCTTGACCCTCATCTTAGGGGGAAACGATTTACTCTTAAATCATTAAGTATGAGGTTAGGTGTGTAGGGTTTTTGCAGAAGTTTTTGTCAAGTTGAGAAAGTTCCCTTCAATTCTCAGTTTTCTGAAACATATTATCTTGAATGAATATTGAATGTTTTCAATGATTTACCTGCATCTAGAGATACTTGTAGATTATTGTTGTTGTTCTTAATATAGTGAATTATATTGTTTGATTTTTCAGTTGTATCACCAGTCTTTCAATTCTGGGATAAACCACACTTGGCCATTGTGTATTATCATGTTTATATATTACTGGATTTGTTTACTAAAATTTTGTTAAAAGATTTTTGTGTCTATGTTCATGATTTTCTTTTCTTTTGTTGTTGTTAGTTTTGATATTGAGGTAATGTTAGCCTCATAAAATGCTTTGGGGAATTTTCCTTCTCCATTTTCAGAAAGACTTTGTATAAGTCTGGCATTATTTCTTCCTTAAAATCTTAATAAACATGATCCTGGAGTTTTCCATGTGGGAAATTTTAAGTTATAAATTTAATTTCTTATAATTGAAAATATTTTGAATATTCAGATTTTCTGTTTCTTCTAGGTCGGTTTTGAGATTTGTGTGTTTCAATGAATTTGCCCACTTAATCTAAATTCTTGAGTTAAATGTTAGAGAGTTTTTCTTAATATTTGTTTAGTAGCTATGCAATTTTTCTTATGACTATAGTTATTATATCCTCTCTTTCACCCCTGATATTGGTAATTTGTGTTATCTTTCTACTTTTTATCAGCCTGGCTAAGCTTTATCCATTTCAGTGATCTTTTAAAAGACTAGCTTTGGTTTCATTGATTTTCTCTATTGATTGTCCATTTTTAATTTTACTGATTTCTGCTTTTTATTACTTTCATAATTCTGTTTTCTTTAGGTTTCATTTATTCTCCATTTCCTAGCTTCTTAAGGTTGAAGCTCACAGGATTGATTTTAGACGTTTATTTTTTTTTGGTGGTATTCTACTGTCTTCTGGCTTATGTAGTTTCAGACAAGAAGTCTGGAAAATAATTGTTTCTGTTTCTTGGCATGTAATGTTTGTTTTGTCTTTGGGTGCTATTTAAATTTTCTCTTTCTTTCTGGTTTTCAGCAACTTGGTTATAATGTGCTTTTGAGTGATTTTTAGTTGTGTTTATCCTGATTGGAGATTATCAACTTATTATATTTGACATTTTATTGTATGCATCAAATTTGGAAAAAAATCCTCCTTTATTTCTTCAAATATTTTTTCTATCCCCTTTAGGGAACTCTGATATCCATATATGAGAGAAATTTATATTTTCCATATATCACTGAGGCTTTGTTTGTTTAATTACTTGTTTGGTTATTTGTATTCTTTTCTCCTTCTGCTTCAGTTTAGATAAATACTAAAATGCTTGAATAAATACTTTCAAGTTTAATGAAGTTTGTCTTCAGTATCTAGTCTGCCAATTAATTTCAGCCAATTAATATTTCGTTTGAGATATTTTGTGTTCCTATGTCAAGAATTTTGGTAATTTTTTCTATTTTCCATTCCTCTCATAATTATATTCACTATTTTTTCCTTAAATACTTAAATATAGTTATAATAGCTGGCTATTTTAAAATATTTGCCTGATGGTTCTATCATCTCTTTCATTTGTAGATCTATTTCTGTTGACTCATTTTTATCTTAGTCACTGTTCACAGCTTTCTGCTTCTTTGAATATATAGTGATTTTTTCCATGGGAAACTGGAAATTTTGTTTGTTACATTGTTGAATGTCTAGATTTCATTTTGTTCCCTTAAAAAGTGTTGGGCTTTTTTCTTACAGGAAGCTATATTACTTATAGATAATTTTGATCCATGGAATCCTACTTTTAAGCTTTAAAGGAACAGATCTAGAAGAATCTCTATTCCAGCTTTTCTTTAACCTTTCTACTAAGACATAAGCCTCTTAAGTCTGCACTGAATTCTCTGATAATTACAGAGGCCTTTTCATTCTTGGTGGTCAGAGATCAAATGACTCCTCACATTGTTTGAGCTCTAGGAATTGTTCAGCTTACAAACTCCCGAGTTGTTCTTTCTTCAGCTTTTTGAGATTTCTTGCTATGTATGTACAACCTAGTCCTCGGTAAAGACAAGGAAACACATGTAAGATTTCTGTGTGAGATAGTACCTCACACCTGCCAGAAAGGCTATTATCAAAAAGACAAGAAACAAGTGTTGGTGAAGATGAGGAGAAAAGGGAACCCTCGTGCACTGTGGTGGGAATGTAAATTGGTACAGCCACTATGAAAAACAGCATAGAGATTCCTCAAAAAATTAAAACTAGAACTACCATATCATCCAGCAGTTCCAATTCTGGATATTAATATGAGGAAAACAAAAAATTTAATTCAAAAAGATACTTGCATTCTAATGTCCATTGCAGCATTATTTACCAATAATAAAGGTTTGGAAGCAACCTAAGTGTCCATTAATAGAGGAATGTTTGACAGATGAATGGATAAAGAAGATGTGGTATATATACAATGAAATATTACTATCTATAAAAAAAGAGTGAAATCTTTCCATTTGTGACAACATGGATAAATCTAGAGGGTATTATGCTAAGTGAAATAAGTCAGGCAGAAAAAGACAAGTATATTATTTTACTTATTTGTGGAATCTAAAAATAAAAAATGAACAAACAAAACAAGTCAGAAATGGCTTATAGATACAGAAAAAAACTGGTGGTCAACAGAGGAGAGGAGGGTGGGAGATTGAATAAAATAGGTGAAGTGGATTAAGAGGTACAGACTTCTAGTTATAAAATAAATAAGTCATGGGGATGTAATATACAGTTTAAGGAATATAGTCAATAATATTGAAATAATTTTGTATGGTGACGGATGGTTACTAGACTTATCCTGGTGACCAATGTATAATGTATATAAATACTGAATCACTATGTTATATACATGAAATTAATATAATATTATATGTCAAATATACTTCAATAAACAATAAAAAGGAAAAATTATTAATAGCAAGCATGTGTATGCCATATAACATTAGTGCAGGCTTTCTTGTTTTGTTTTGTTAAGAAAGGAAAGAAGTGAATTAAGGTTGAATTGTCCTTGGGAATTCAGGCAGAGGGAAAGTGACTCCAACATGAGATCAACCTTCAAATCCATCTACAGATCTACAAGAGAGATATATTTACTGATCTCCTACAGTGATATGAGAACTTAACTGGTCATTGCTATTAACAGCTCTCAGAGACTTCTTTATTTTCACTTCTAGTTCCATTGAATATCATGTTAAGACAGAAGCATCAATCCTTGAATACAGTAACCTCTCACCACAGAAACAATATTTATCTAAACTAACCTTCCTGGGCATGCCTAATCCTGTGCATTGTAATAACAACATATATATATTTCCTATGATGTGTCACACAGTGTTCTAAGCACTTTGCTTGCATTAACCCACTTAATCCTCACAACAACCATAAGTATGAGGCAGGTTCTGTTATTATCCTCACACATCACAGATGAGTAAACTATTGGTCAAATACCTTGTATCAGGTCACAGAGCTTGTAAATGGCAGAGCTGCCATTTGAAGCCATATAGGCTAGTTCTAGAACCCACATCCCTAACCACTCAATATGGGAAAATGCATAGAGGAGATACTTGCATGATACTAAATATGCTGGTGTATAACAAGCTGACAGGAAATAATTACAGTCATAAATGTAAGGGAATCATTCAAAGGGTATTTTAAAATTCATTTGCAGAGTACTATTTAGTAATAAATGGCTATGAGAACCTAATAAAATATATTCTTGCAGGGCAGCCATGAAAAATGGGATGACTGTTTCTGAGCAAGGGTTTTGGGAAATGATTGAAATGACTCTGCAAAGCAGTGTGTAGTCATTGGCACATCATCCGAGTATGTGCATTCAGAGATCAGTAACTGAGACACAGAGGCTCCTAGAAGGGGTTTGAGAATTACTTAGGAGGTAAAATTGACAAGGCACAGTGACTGATGGTTTATGGACTAAAACAAAATGTGCTGTCAAAGTTAAGCTAAGATTTGTGGCTTGAGCAACTAGGTGATAATCAGAGCACTCACTGAGATTGGAACACGGCAGGAGTTTCAGGTATAGCAGGAAACGTAAGTTTGGTTTTGGTGTTTTAATTCTGAGATGCCTGTGAGACATCCAAGTGGAGATGTCCAGCTAAATAAATGTCTCCAAGATTCAGGATATAGATACAGGATAAATAGATCAATCAGATGCTTATCAATATATAGATAATAGTGAGATGAAAATGAATGAACAAATCCCTTGAATCATTAAAAGTGTACTGAATGAGGAAAAGAGAGGTCATAGGACAGAAGCAATATTTGGGAGATGTGAAGGGTTTTGAAAAAGTGAAAAGAAATAGCCAGAGAGGTGAGAGGAAAATTAGTGAAGGATAATGTACTAGAAGTTAAGGGAAGGGAGATTTATTTTGTCAAAAGTTTTTCTCAAACATATTAGCACTTTGTAGAAATATAATGTTGTTACTAACAATTTTCACATGATTTACCAAACCATAAAGCCAAATCTAGATATTATTTAATGGCCAATACAGAACTCTTTCCTGCCAAATTCTTATCAGAAATCAGTATGAGAGATATTATAAAGCATAGCTGTATCCTATTTTATAGCCTTTCTTTTGAAGATGTTGATAATAGTGGCATCATTGAAAGCCTGTGGAATTTCTCCAGTTCTCCTTTTTTTTTGCGGTACGCGGGCCTCTCACTGTTGTGGCCTCTCCCGTTGCAGAGCACAGGCTCTGGACGTGCAGGCTCAGCAGCCATGGCTCACGGGCCCAGCCGCTCCGCGGCATGTGGGATCTTCCCGGACCAGGGCAGGAACCCGTGTCCCCTGCATTGGCAGGCGGACTCTCAACCACCGCGCCACCAGGGAAGCCCCTCCATTTTTTTTTTGAGACGAGTCTATCCATGTCTGGAAGCGACTAAGCACAAAAGAAAACTATTGTTTAGATTACAGGAAGTACTTATCGCTTTTTCTTCAAAATTGTATTTGAAGTTTTTGTTAGTCTTTATAATCATAAAAAGGATCTGTGATAGCTGTACCAGAGTCTGTTCTCACCACTGCCATCACTTATCACTACAAGACGTCAGCAAGGATGACAATTCTTTAAAGTTCTTTCCCTTCTTCTCGACTCTGAAAGAGAAGTGGCAACTTCTACAAATATGTGTTTAGATTCTTTGTGCACTATCCTAACGGCACTTTATTAATTCCTTAATCAATGTATTTTTTATTTATTCAATAATATTTACCAAGTATATACTGTTTCAAGTACTATGGTAGAGCTAGGGATGCAGATAAACAAAACAGAAATTGTTGTTGCGCACATGGAGAATGGTAAAACCTGTGACCAGAAGAAGGCTGCCAAGTCACAATGGCTTATGTTTCACCAACATTTATAATTGGTACCCTACGAAATATTACACAATTTTTATACATCTTCTAGATTTATAAGGAGTATGCTAGGATAGTACATAACCCTCATAAACACTGTAAAGTCTTGGCAGTGGTGATGATGCCAAGTCACTAGCTCCCTATATCCCTTTAGCCTTGGTCTTTCCCCTCTGGTTTCTGGGGATAAGTTGAGTTAGATTGCATGAACTGAAATGTTACTCTTTGCATTTCAATATACTATGCGCAAATCGTCTTCCCTTACTAGGGGAGTGATGGAAATAGAGAGAGACCCTGACAAGTGTCCAAGGACAAGATTGGTTTCCTTGGGTCTAAAACTAAGGTAAAGAATTACTACTCAGGAAAACTGAGTATAACAAAAGCCAAAGAGGCAACCAAGCAAATCACAGACAGCCAGGACACTCCAGGGCATAAATTCTAGGCAAAGCAACTCCAAGTTTCAAATCTGAAATTCAAGTGTGGTAAGATTAGACTGAGAAAAGAGCAAGATGCGTTCAGGATGAAAACAGAACTACAGTTGTGTGAAAACAAGAGAATACTTAGAGCACACCTTTGGGAAGAGCTGATGCATGGTGAATGGAATTAAGGGAATGGCTTAAAGTATCAGGAATCCAGTGGGGAAAATTAAGATGTTGACCATGCATTTATGCTTCTTTATATTAGTGTCTTATTATCAATAGCTAGTGTTGGCAATATCACCCATTCATTCACTGGCTCTATAGGTATTGATTTGTGCAATGCATAGACATCTATTGATAATTCTGGTATGTAAATAAGGACATTGTTCTCTGGTGGGGTTGGAGAAGGATCCCTGAATCTGGGTGCATAGATTGTGCGGTGAACTCTAGGAACAAACATTCAATAGATGTAACTGGTGCTCTCGAGTTGAATGAGGTAGTGGTTTTGATATTGGTGATGTTTTGTCACACAGCTTCTTGTAGTTGTTGTCAGTCTTACAAAGTCTGCCATTTAACCATTTAAGAGAGAAAACATGCTTGCTTCTTTTTATATTTCTGAAATCTATTATTTCAAATCTAATGTGTTTCTTTCTTTAAACAATGACATACTCTAACACACACCATATTTAATGATTTATTTATCAAAAACATGTGTTTGGGGGGTAACACTTCTTAAAATTATGTCATTTCACAAAAATGGGAATTTACATGTAATATTTTAATATTGAAAATAAGTTAGACCCTTATAAATTTTGGTTTTACAAATTTTCACAATATTATACCTTTTCACTTGTGATTGGCTTCATTTTATACTGCCCAATGAGATTATTTAATTCTGATATAGTAGATTAATTTTCCCCATACTTTAATTTCTGTTTAATATCCCCCTTTATAATTCAAGTTATAGTTTAAAGATTCTTAGATATGAATAAAGATTTTGTCCTCCCTATATTTCAGTAGTTTTTTATGGACACATTTAGGCCTAGATTATCGTCATTGTAAGAATTAAAAATAAGAGAAATAGAAGGGAACATTAAAATTTAATATTATGTTAGTGTTTGGAGTCAGATAAAGATACCAAGTTGAGCAAAGAAAATGATTATAAAATCAGATTTTAGGAACATGAATTTGAAGACAACTGCTGCTTTTGTGAGCTTACCTCTGTATACATACAATAGCATATCAGCCAACTATCATCTCAGAAATATAACTCTCCTCTGTCTAAAAATTGTGATCAGTCAGAGAAATGACTTAATCATCTATATTCTAAACACTGCAGATTTCAGTTAGCAAAGTCATAGTTACCTGGAGGGCAACAATGCAGCAACTGATATACTCAGACAAAGGAACCCAAAGGATAAAAAAATTTTAACATAGATATTATATATGAAATCCCTCCTCCTAAAATTCACATAGGCGCATTCTTCCTCTGCAGTATCTCTAATAATCAGGAACCTCCTGCCCAATGATTCTCTACTTTCAAATAAATAAAAATTCCATTATTTCAGAGAGGAGTCTTCTTTTCAAATCCCATTCACTTGGGAATATTCTTTTATCCATGATTATGTCTCTGTATGTTTAATCTGTCACTTTTAGTCAAATAGAATGTTTCCTCTGGAATATTAAAAAATAAAAGTAATTTAGTTTGTTTTTACAGCCACTTAACTCTTAGTTTGAGAATCATAAAGTTTTTTCCTGAGGTTTATTAGGTGGGTTATGTATAGTGTATATAGTATACCTCCCTTAGAAATCTTAATAAGTATGGAAACTGAAATATAGCAACGGTTTAATATATCTCCATACTTTTATCAATCCATCTAGCTTGAAACTTTGAGAATGAGTGTGAGATTTCCCCAAAAGAAAAGTAGCATTTAGTTAGGTTAAGTGTCAAGTTGCTAGCTTACACTGTATAAAAGTCAATATGTAGCAAGTCATGTTAGTGAATTTCATCTACACTGCTAGGAGGTTGTTGAACTCAATTACAGAAATGTGCAGAGCTTGATTTGATGTGTGAGGAGGTTAGGAGACCACAATCAATTAAAAAGAACACATGTATATCCTGTTGTGGGGAAACAGTTGTTACAGTATCCCTTGTTCAGTTTCTGCTTTTTTCTCTGACTTTACCTCTGAATATAAGAGAACAAAAGGTTTAATAATTCCCCAGTTACATTTGGAATTATTTTGTCAGCAATATCTAATAGGAAGACACACCATCGTTCTTTTACTTGAATGAAGCCTCAAGCAGCTACAATTAAACACGCTGTACTTTTTTCTTCACGTAGCGAAACCATTTGAAAATGGACAATATTTGGACATTTATGGAATTACACGGGACCAGGCTGGAGAATATGAATGCAGTGCAGAAAATGATGTGTCATTTCCAGATGTGAAAAAAGTGAAAATTGTCGTAAACTGTAAGTCCCATAACCTTTTATCAATATAATTTCAAAGAAAAGATAAAACACCTGAAAAATACTGTCTGAAACATATGTTGCAATTTTTTAAGAGGTGGTCTATTGATAAACACTGCCTATTGGCAGTGAAAATGTTTACATGTTAGAATATTGATCAAATTGTTCATGTAACATCAATTGCCCCAAGTAATTCCACAATAATTCAGTTTAATGTTTAGATGGCAGTGTTTCCATTATCATCCTAGTCCCTGGCATTCTAAACTGTGGTATCCTTATCTCTAAAGCATCCTATACTCATGGTGTTATCTTCATTCTCATGGGTTTCACCTGGAGTGTATTCTGACTAAATTTAAGTGTGGAATTCCCAATCAAATTTGATGGACATGAAGTGTGCTATTCTACTTAAAGAGAAAAGCTGTTACTGTGATACTCCTATTATGTGGGTATTTAATTCTATTTAGTTTGGACAACATTGAGAAAATGAAGAAGTAATTTTCCCATGAACGTCATTAGTAGGAAATTAGAATATTAAGAGATACCTGCAGAACCATCAGTGTCATTATTTTATACCTTTTCTCTAAATATATTTCAAAACAGTGATGAAAGTCATTTTTTCATTTATCTTATTTCATATCTTATGATCTCAACAGCAATGACTGCGATAGTCTTTACTTTTCAAAAACAATCCCTTTTAGTCTTTCTCTCAAAAATTTTCACATGGTTTAACTTATTCAAATAGAATATTTTGGGGGTAATAGTATTTTACCAAAAGTGGTTTCAAACTATAGCTTCCAATGTGTTTTCCTCCCATTTATACATCTTTCAATGTATGGCCATTGCTAATAATGAGTACATTGTATTGTACCATAGATCAGAAGGAAAATTTTCCAAATATATCCCAAAATGCTAAAACTAAGCAGTTTTTTCATATTAATATGAATCTCAGTTTCATGGGTCAAAAAATGACTATCAAAACACTCTAGGCGGGCTTCCCTAGTGGCGCAGTGGGTAAGAGTCCACCTGCCGATGCAGGGGACACGGGTTCGTGCCCCGGTCTGGGCAGATCCCACATACCACGGAGTGGCTGGGCCCGTGAGCCATGGCCGCTGAGCCTGCACGTCCAGAGCCTGTGCTCTGCAACAGGAGAGGCCACAACAGTAAGAGGCCCGCGTACTGCAAAAAAACAACAACAACAACAACAAAAAAACACTCTAGGCAGTTGAGTGTCTGCCAGGGCAAATCATTGCAACCAACTAACATTTGTCAGTGACTAAGCTATACATTTGGAGTTGACTCTGAGCAAATGTGCATAATGCCAGAAGGAGGCAGTTTCTGGAGCAGAGTTTCTCATATAATATTCTGAGACAAACTTCCACAGAGCACCCAAGAAGCTTACTAGAAATGGAAATTTTCTGTGCCCCACCAGCCCTACTGAATCAAAATCCTTGAGGTATACGGCCTGGAATTATGCATTTATGATAAGTTCTCATTGAATCTCAGGACTCCTTTTGCAGAGGGTTACTGTTCATCCCTCTGGAACTCTCTGAAATTAGAGTTAATAAGCAAATAGAAATCCCTGATTATTTTATAACTAACCATGCTTATCTGAATGTGAGTCTACAGATTTTATTGTTGGAGGGTTGGGAAAAGAGGTGAGAAATAGGAGTACAAGGGAAGTAATATTTTTAGCAGTGAGCACTAAGAAAAGAAAAGGTAGAGTCAATCTGTCAAACAAGCAAGGCACCCAGCCTGGCAATGCAACCTACTTTCAAGCCCCCAGAAACAACATATCTCTAAACTCATGTCTCCAATGGGGATACAATTGAACACAAGCTGCCATATGGATTTTCATGGGCCTATTCTCCATGTATAATCCTCACTATTTTTTGCATTCACACTTTCTTTTCTATCTTTTTATCTCTCTGACTTTAGTTCATTGTCACTTATTATGTAATCCAATTCTCTTTTTTTTCCTGGACAAGTGGGTACTTTAGACTGATAAAGGTCAAGTAAGGATGCAGAAATTTGGAGAGAAATTGAATTGAAAGAAAGACACACCAACCAATGAGTCATCATCTAAAGGATTCGTGTGGAGAAAAGAATCCTTATATAAAGCAGAAGGACAGAAATTAAGGAAACAGATGTCGAGAACTATGAAGGATCTGCCACAATTTCATGGTTGCTGGCAGAAGACAGAGACAAGGGGCAGTTTATTACTCATAGTGATAACAGTAGCCAGAGTATTGTCTTACATCCATTCCCCAAGCTCTAATTACTACAGGGTGATATGATGAGGGCTAGCTGATGCCTATACACACAGTGGGTTTGTGTCATAGCTGAGGCTCCCTGAGCTTAGAAACTCGATTTTTTTTTTGTATAATGGCAGCAAGCAAACCTGCCCTTTGCCACAGAGGGAGAAATTATCTTTATTATACTGGACTGTAAACAAACCTGCCCTTTGTTCCATGGAGAGAACTACCTCTTCTATCTTCCAAGACTGTTCTCTATACAAACTTCCTTGAAAAGATTGTCAGGAACAAAAGCTGTCAGTGCCTCTGCTCACAAGATGTGCAGAAACACAAGAGACCCGTGAAGAATTGTCTTCCAACACAAAATGGAAGCAGGAAAGTTTGAAGCAGAGCCTAGAAACATTCCATCAGTTGAAAAGGGTGCTTCAGTGGCTTTTGCAGGGTTTTAGACACCTAAAAATCGGTAGAAAAGAAAATGTTGTTAACCAACTTTAACTTAAGAAGGAAAACCGGAAGGAAAAAGGGGAAAGTAAAAAAAATAAAAGGTTAAGAATGTGTTTATTATAGTCATAATACAGACTATGTATATTAAGAACTAATTTCAGTTAAAGTACAATCATAAGTGGAAATGTTGGTGCCAACACAGTATTAAAAATACTAAGAAAATGGACTCAACAGGATTTTTTAAATGGTTTCAAACATTCAATGTTGTTTTCTGCTGCTTCTCAAATTATACCTTTGATGGCTCACATTTTCTTAAATGTGCCATGAAGAATTGTATTGAATACTGATTGATCAATTAAATTTACATCTCTTGAATCAATATTTTATGTAAGTTTGTTCAGACTTCTGGTCAAGATCTAAAATTTGCCTTAGTTTGGAATAATTTTATCACACGTATACCAGTGATAGTTAAGTAGCGTAGGTGTGTGAGTGTAAGTGTGTATGTTCCTGGTTATGAGGAAATTTGGAAAGTATTAATTTTGTGATTTTACCCCTTTAGAAGCACTATCCATGGATTTTACTGAACTGATTTCCCAAAGGAAATTAGCCAAAACCTACTGAACAAACTTTAGTTTGTCAAAACCCAAACTTGAGGACAGTGCGTGCTCTATAACAAACACAAACTTCACGTCCCAGGATAACCTGAAGGTTCCCTGAAGATAGAGTTATGTCAGGTTCAAGACAGCCCTTCTTTTCATGGTTATTAATCAATATTGATGGTGCATGTAAAATTGCAGTAGCTTTGTGAGTTATAATTTGAAGAGAAACTTTGTCCCTGTTCCCAAATGGGGTTCAAGATGAAATGTAATAAATTTTCATAAGCTCTGGTTGACTCAGTTATTCCGTAAGTCAATTTGAGGAAGAGATTTAGGTTCCCTGTAAGTTAGAAATGTTTAATGTTTTAGTATTCATCTAATACCTTTGCCACATTCACTATATGTATATATCTCATACATATAATAAATATCATATTTTGCCACACACTTTGTACTTATAGCACTTTCATGTGGATTTCTATTTAATGTAATTAAACAGCACTTTAGTGAAATGATTGGCATATTTGACTTATTTTGTATAGATTGGACTAGGTTGATTGAATAAATAAGTTCATTTTGAGTTATTTACAGAAAGCCTTACTATAGATAGTAAGATTTTATACAAAAGCTTGTTTCTGAGTAGGGAGATTTTGTAGGTGATTATTCTCCTTGTTTTTCTCTGTATTTTCTCTTATTCATTTGTATATGAATATAATATATTCATGAATTTATGATATAATATAGTTATAATAAACAGATGAATATGTACATTTCTTTATATATTTGCATATATATGTATAGACACACACCTGCACACAATTGGACAAGAAATATATTACATACTTACATATATATTACACATTTCTACATATGTATGTATATATATACTTACATATATATTACATATGTAAGTATGTATATATATTTCTTATCAAATTGAAAAACAAACTAAAAAATGAAAAGGAATCATGACAGTTATCATAAACAGACCTTGAGAAATTAATACACATACACACACATAACACAAGAGAAAAAAATTTGAACCAGTTGGTTAGCTAAGCCAGAGGGAGCTAGTGGATTGGAGTTGGATAGATTCTCTGTCTTATTTGCATTTGTATTCCATCCCTGGAAGCAGCCTAGAGGATATTAGTCCCATAATTTGTATTGTTAATTAAAAAGTGGAAGAATGAATGTCCAGAAAGTCCATGGGTTCAATTAAACTGGGAAAAACAGGAAAAGAGAGACCAGGGTCTAAAAAATCAGTAAAGTTGATTCATGGAAGCCAAATCTAGAATCTGGAAAATGTAGATGGTATCATAGACTAATCAAATAACAAAGATCTCTATAGGGAAGAAGAATCCCAGATTTAGAAATCAGGAAAGCCTGCAAGACCTCACGCTTCAAAATGAATATTGCTGGTAAAAGGGGCAGGATTCTCTGATCTTGTGACAGGTTGTATTTTCTCCATTCTATTTATATGTACTTTTTCAGTTAAGAGTAACTCTTTTAGAAATACGGACCTTATAGTCAGGTGTAACTTATTTGAACTCTTGTTCTATAATTTACTGGACTTTGAGACCTTGGGAAACCACTTTACCTCTCTGAGTCTCAATTTCCAATTCTGTAAATTTGGGGCAATAATAGATAATTTTCAGGGTTTGGGTAAGGATTAAATGAGATAATATACATATAGCACCTATCACAGTGACTGACCCACCGTTGGCAATTGAAAAAATATACATCTCTCTCTGCACATATTTACTCTAGAATGTAAGCTCTATGTCTTAAGGGGTTTTCCTTTCCTTTGTACAATGATGTGTTCCCATCACACAGAGTGGCACCAGGTTTATAGGAGGCACTCAAAAAATAGTTATCAGATGAATTATTTAAAAGATTAGCATTCACCAAGTGCATTACTCTACTAGGCAAAACAAGAAAGAGATAATTAGGTTTGTTCCACAATTATATATTTTTTTCTCCCAGAACAATAAGTGAATGGTATGTTGACTAACTTATTTCTGATACCATTTTTTTAACCAAAATTTTCAGGTGGATTCAATAAAAATAACCTGCCATTTATATAGTGCTTTCACCCAGAAGGAGAAAGCATTAATTCCATTTTTTTTACAGATAAGAAAATTGAAGTTTGATGAGATTAAAATACTTCATAACACCCTGATTTTCAAGGGCGAAAAGACATGAACAAAGGAGTGTATTAATTAACCAGAAAAAATATAGAGTCAACTAGATTAAGGTAAAAAGAGGTCTAGATATTATTTCAGTTTTCGCTCATGTCAGTAAGATTATTCATTATATTTGGTATCAGAAATTAGTTTGCACACACAATTTCCAGTAAAATAGAATTGAGTACTTCTTCCTATGGTCAAACAGTAAAGATATTTCTGAGTGCACTGTGAACTAAGATTTTATCCAGTAAATCACAAGCACATATTTGTACATTACTTTGCATCTGATACATATTCATTTATGCAAATTTGCACTTTATCTTCCAATATAACTAGCTCCAAACATGTGGAATAGAATGTACCAATTAGTATAACTTATTACAATTGTATCAAAGCCTGAAATGAGGGGCCATCAGGGAGAGGTAAGAGGAGGAAGATTCTAGCGAAGGGACCAGTTTTCTTAGGCTATTCATAAAGTTTTCTCCAAAACGTTGGGCAAGTTAGGCAGACACATCAGACTTAAGACTAGAAGAAATTGCAGATGACAAATAGATATCACCTTAAAAAAGAGAAAAGCTCAGCATTCGGGGTTGGAATTGGACAAAGATACTACCATAGGACCAGAAGAAAAATGAGAGTTATTTGAATTCACAATTATCACCTAAGTTTTCACTTCTGGTTCCATTTTGTGCCCCTACCTTTATATTCCATTTTCCTCATCTTTTTATACTGCTTATAATATAAGCTACTCTCCTGTTTTTAAATTTCTTGATAAGTAATTAACATTTACCTGGAACAACTCAGGACATTAAAAACCACATATTGTTTTTCTTCTAAATGAAGTACTAGTTCATATGTGATAATGAAGATTTACTTCAGTATATCTACATTTATATATGTATTTATTTACCTATTTACTTATTGCTTACTATGATACTATTGAGGTCTTAGGGCCAGGGATATCAGTCTTCAAGGAGTTCAGCATCTAAGAGAAGAGAAAGACAAAAGAGGAAAACATAGGCAGAACACTCTATGACATAAATCACAGCAAGATCCTTTTAGACTCACCTCCTAGAGTAATGGAAATAAAAACAAAAATAAATAAATGGGACTTAATGAAACTTAAAAGCTTTTGCACAGATAAGGAAACCATAAACAAGATGAAAATACAACCCTCAGAATGGGAGAAAATATTTGCAAACGAATCAACGGACAAAGGATTAATCTCCAAAATATATAAACAGTTCATGCAGCTCAATATTAAAGAAACAAACAACCCAATCCAAAAATGGGCAGAAGATCTAAATAGACATTTCTCCAAAGAAGACATACAGATGGGCAAGAAGAACATGAAAACTGCTCAACATCACTAATTATTAGAGAAATGCAAATCAAAACTATAATGAGGTATCACCTCACACCAGTTAGAATGGGCATCATCAGAAAATCTACAAACAACAAATGCTGGACAGGGTGTGGAGAACCCTCTTGCACTGTTGGTGGGAATGTAAATTGATACAGCCACTATGGAGAACAGTATGGAAGTTCCTTATAAAACTGAAAATAGAATTACCATATGATCCAGCAATCTCACTACTGGGCATATACCCAGAGAAAACCATAATTCAAAAAGACACATGCACCCCAATGTTCATTACAGTGCTATTTACAATAGCCAGGTCATGGAAGCAACCTGAATGCCCATCGAGAGACAAATGGATAAAGAAGATGTGGTACATATATATATAATGGAATATTACTCAGCCATAAAAAGGAACAAAATTGAGTCATTTGTTGAGACTGTCATACAGAGTGAAGTAAGTCAGAAAGAGAAAAACAAGTATCATATATTAACACATGTATGTGGAACCTAGAAAAATGGTACAGATGAACCGGTTTACAGGGCAGAAGTTGAGACACAGATGTAGAGAACAAACATATGGACACCAAGGGGGGAAAGCCTCGGGGTGCTGGGGATGGTGGTGTGATGTATTGGACAATTGGGATTGACATGTATACACTGATGTGTATAAAATTGATGACTAATAAGAACCTGCTGCATAAAAAAAAAAAATAAAATTCAAAAATTCAAAAAAAAAAGAACCATGAAGTTGTAGTAAAGTGTGGTAAGTACTTTGATAAACCAATCATAAGGTGCTATGCAAGGCTATCATAAAGACACCTTGGGGTATCAGTGAAAGCTTCCGAGAGGCCTTAGCCCTGATGGTGTCTGAAGGATAAAATTGAATTTGATAGATACTAAAAAAAAAAAAAAAACAGGAAATAAAGGAGTGAGGGCTCCGTGGCAATAGCAGCAGCATTTGCTTAACCCCATAGGAATTAGGGGACAAGGCACTGCTGGATCTGTCAGGCTGCAGTGAGCTGAAGGAGACCAAAAAGGGAAACAGAAAGGAGGATGGGTAGTGTAGAGGAAGGCAGGGCCAGATTCAATGGGAGTTCATGAGTTTTCATAGGCAGACATAGATCCAGTGCTTCACAATCAAAGAAGAATAACTTTGAGGTGATAAAACTATTCAGAGACACATCTGAATATTAAAGAAATGTATTTACATATTTTTCTTCCCTACATCCATGGATTGTACTTGGAAGGTTTCTGTTTTGTCATTGCAAGGGTAAAGGAAAAAATTAAAATGACACTATTGAAAACAACTACAGCTAAGAGAGACATGAGGAACTAAGAAATTTGAAGGAAAATCCTTATGGATATTGAGCACTGAATATTAGAAGCGTATGGATAATCACCCAGAAAACATTTTTAAATAAAACATTTCTACTCAATAGAACGACATAAATATCTACAAATTAAACCTTTTCTTCTCACCTTAGGGCTTTCATGATATAAAAAGTTCAGATTTAATTCTATGGTTTACATAATTCCTTAGTTGAAGCTAAACTATGTTATTAAACATGCAGTTAAGGAATACATGATTTCTTCTATGGAGGGAAACATAATTGATCCTTTGTTTTTAATCTAAGACTTACACTTCAGTTAATGACTAGGGTGCCAAGGCTATTTTTACTTAATGAATCTGTTACCCAATTTAACTTAAATGTATTCTCTCATACTTTTATCAGAGGTCTTGAGAGGAGTTTTAGTGTTAAGGGTCTGTGAGTGATCTTTGACCCTTTTGTTCATAGAAAGTCAAAATGTATCTGCAGTAACCAAATGTGCATATTTTTATTATTCTTATTTTTTTCTAAAAGTGAAAGATGAAACAATTTTCTTGCTTTAGTACATGAGCAATACTTTTTGCTAGAGGACAGTCTGTGTTTGTTTTGTTTGTCTTGTTCTTCCTAAGTTGGCACTTATTGCTTCAAAAAAAAAGATATTTGTCAAGTAATAGATATAATAGAGATTGACCATCGATTAGCAGTAAGAAAGCAATTTCTAAGAGTGAAAATGCTTTAGGTTGAAAATAATTGCACGCCAAACTGAAGAAAAGTGGTAAAGTCAGGAAAGAAATAACAAATATATTTGTCACACACTTTTGTGTGTGCTTTTGCTTCTGTGATGGTGTTCTCATCTAGATCCATGCTCTAGTAAGCTGCCCAAGGGTCAAACTCTGAAAACTTCAAGGTGCCTCCTTCTGAATATATTCTTCAAACTGATCTTGGAATTTGAAACAAACATACAGCTTATAAACCCATATTTATTTAAGTCCAACTTTATTAGCAAATTTCCTCAGTGAGCATGTATATCAAGCAAGATAATTTATGGAATTGAATTATTTTTTAATGGAACACTTGAGAGCAACAAAGAATTAATCTACTTGGGTCTTTTCCACATCATCATGATTGAACTTCACAAGAATTGTCAAGTATTCTCATGTCTGCTCTTGCACATATGTGTGTGTGTTGTGTAAGTGTATGTGTGTGTTTTGAAGGGAGTGAAGATTAGGGGAAATATATGGTAGAAATAGTATAAACAAAGGCAATATGTAGAAGAGTTAGGGTAGGTAAATTTGGAAAAAGGGGTCAAACTGTTGGGAAACTTCCTTTGTACTTTAGAGCTTGCTTCCCCCATCTCCCCTCTTTCCTTCCTTCATTTTTGTATGCATTTTGTCTTTCTTTCTCACCATCAGTAGCCCATTGCTACATTTTTCTCATTATCTTTTTCTCTGTTTGTTTCTTCCCTTTCCTTTCCTCTTATTTCTACCCAAATGTATAAAAATACTAAACCAAAATTTAAAAAAAAACATTTATATAATGGGAATTAGCAATGAATTTCCTTGCCATCTTGGAAATATTTAAAATATACAGATTCCTGAATAACCACTCCCCAAATATACTGAATTATTCAGTTTTTATTATATTTACTTATAAATAAATGAATATTTGAAAATTTACTAGGTGATTATAGTAAACATGTATGTTTAGAGATTACAGCATAATGAGTGTAAGACAGAAAGGCTGAAGATCTGAATTCTATTTTTTAATTAATTCATTTATTTATTTATTTTTGCGGTACGCGGGCATCTCACTTTTGTGGCCTCTCCCGTTGCGGAGCAACAGGCTCCGGACGCGCAGGCTCAGCGGCCATGGCTCACGGGTGCAGATGCTCTGCGGCATGTGGGATTTTCATGGGACCGGGGCACGAACCCGTCGGCAGGCGGACTCTCAACCACTGCGCCACCAGGGAAGCCCTTTAATTTATTTGATTTATTTTTGGCTGCGCGTGGGCTTTCTCTAGTTGCGTCAAGCGGGGGCTACTCTTCGTTGCAGTGCGCGGGCTTCTCACTGCGGTGGCTTCTCTTGTTGCGGAGCACAGGGTCTAGGCACGCGAGCTTCGGTAGTTGTGGCTCACGGGCTCTAGAGCGCAGGCTCAGTAGTTGTGGTGCACGGGCTTAGTTGCTCCGTGGCATGTGGAATCTTCCCGGACCAGGGCTTGAACCTGTGTCCCTCGCCTTTGTGGGTGGATTCTTAACCCTGCGCCACCAGGGAAGCCCCTGAATTCTATTTTTAATTTAGTTACTTAACCTATTATACAACATTGGACAAAGTAGTTAAACTTCTTAGTATTAATTGCCTCATTTGTAAAATGAGGTAATCATGTCTATGGTATTCCCTCATTCTGAGATTCTGATGTGTTTCTCTGATACAACTATCTAAGTTTTTTAGGCACAGTGTAGATTCAACTGCAGGCAGACAGGAAGCAAAGGTTTAAAGCAACTGTTTGGCTTTAGTGTCAAATGATTCTAAATAATCTTATTCTTTTGGTTTGTAAATTCTTTGAGAAGTTATTAAGGATGATAATTTTGTTCTCTCATGCACTGTTGGCAAATTTGGGCAAACTATATTTTTAACTTTAAAATTGTAATTTCATGGAAAGAGTAAGTACAACAATGGAGAAATAAATTTCAGAGAATTTCGAAGTAAAGTTGCTGTTTATGCAGTGGAATGTGACAGAGGGTAACAAAAACAGGATTTGAAATCAGGCAAACATGATTTCTAATCCCAGCTCAGTCACTTGTTAACTATGGAGTACTGGGAAAATTAGTTAACCTCTCACAGGCTCAGTTTTCTTACATTAAAAAACAAAACAAAACAAAACAAAAAACTGGAGATAATTATACCTACCTTGAAGATTTCTTCTGAGAATTGTGTCATATGTAAAACAACAGTGCAACTAGCACAAAGCAAACAATCTACATTGTAAGTAATAGTATTGATATATATAGCACGCATCACACTGCCCTTTTTGTTTACATGTCAACCTTCCTTTGTGGCCTGTGAGCTCTCTGAAGAAGGGGACAACTCGTATTCACTTTTGTGCTTGAGGCAGTATGCACATAGTTTTGAGGACAGGCTCTGCAGCTGGTCACCTTGGCTTTGAATTCTAGCTCTGCCACTTACTACTATGCCAGCTTGCTCAAATTATTAAGCTTTGTGTGTGTCGGTTTCTTCAACTATTAAGTGGGGACTGAGCATTTAACTAAGTTAAGGCATAAAGAAGGTTTAGTGCATATTAGTATTTTTTTTTTCTTTTTTTGGCTGTGTTGGGTCTTCATTGCTGCGTGCAGGCTTTTCCCTGGTTGTGGCAAGTGGGGGCTACTCTTCGTTGCGGTGTGCAGGTTTCTCATTGCGGTGGCTATTTTAGAGCACAGGCTCTAGACATGTGGGCTTCAGTAATTGTGGCACATGGGCTCAGTAGCTGTAGCTTGCGGGCTCTAGAGAGCAGGTTCAGTAGTTGTGGCGCACGGGCTCAGCTGCTCCGTGGCATGTGGGATCTTCCCGGACCAGGGCTCGAACCCATGTCCCCTGCATTGGCAGGCTGTTTCTTAACCACTACGCCACCAGCGAAGCCCAGTACATATTATTTTAATTTCAGTACCTAACATATTGCCTGGTGATTCATGTCTATAGGTTGAATAAATAAATAAATATAATATAAGCACACATGGAATTTGAAAGTTGATAGTATTGTAAGATCACCCAAGTTCCTTCATGTTATGGATGTATGCTTAGATAGCTTTTGAAATCAGATCACAGAGTTCACAGAAACACTCAAAATGGAATCCTGGAATCCTGATTCTAGGTCTGAGGCTATTTCATTATACCAGCCTGCCTCCATGTAAATCAAAATAAGATTTAATTATTTTCAGTAAACTCTGTAAACTTCAGAGTCTTTGAGAAAGATAGCCTAATCTGAAGGGTAAGGAGACAGGATCACTGTGGGTAATGAGGAAAAGGTTTGAATAATGAGAATATACACAGGTGCTACCTGTCAGAATGGCTGTCACTGAAATAAAGTGAAGAACCGAGGGAATTAGGATTCCAGTGAATAGATAAAACAATCACAGTAAATAATCCTTGGGAATGATGCTGCACTCGAAATAGGTTTGTTCATACATTGTCTGAAATAAGAGATTTTGTTCAGTAGTGAATGTAATGAAGTCTCAGCAACCTACCTGCTTGCTCTACACAGTAAAGGTAACAGCAATGTAAAAACCCCCCAAAATAAAAACAACTCCCCCCCAAAAAATGCCCACTGTGCTGGGGGCATTAAACAGTTACAGTTTTCATAGGTAAAATGAAAGATGATAAAGTCCTATTTAGAACACTCTCTGTATATTCCAGGCTTAATGAGGTCATACTTCATTCAGTTTATCAAAAACTTAAAAGTAGTTTGGTGGTAATTTATATCTTATGCCCACTCCCCAGTTGTTTCAGAGTTAGAGTTAGGGATTCGGATAATATTTCTAGGTTTTTAAACAATATAGTGAGACATATTAGCTTAATTCATACTAATTTTTTTCTTCAATAAATCATACTTTGACCTAGTCCAAACATATCAGCATTCTGTAGCCTACAACAGATGTTGAGAGTGTTTCCACATTTGTTTCAACCAAATAGTGTACCTTGACATGTCAGGATGGAGGAGGTGTATCAGTAATCAGCTGAAGTTCACAAATACTACATTTGTTAATGCTGTTTCACATTTGTGAGCATATTGGTTTTACAAACTGTTCTATTTTTCTCTGTGAGTGTCGAAAGGACTTTGAAGCTCAGTGCAATGCTCATGCAGATGCAGTCTTTGCTAAAGCGTGGCATGAGCTGTTCTGCACAACCTAACAGGAAAGAGATGAATCTGATAATCTATGGATTTTTAGGAGTCCAGTTGCATAACTCTAAGAATCTAGTGTCCTGATAGAATTTTCTAGATAATCCAATGTGGTAGAAATTTCAAGTTGTTTATCAAAACCTATTTTTATCTCCTTCTAGAACACCCTACCGCACTCCCAGCCCCCACCTCTCCCCACTTGGACTACAGTGATTAACCTGTTTAAGGGTTACTTTTGGCCCTGTGACTGAGTTCCAGTGAATGAAATATGAGCAGAAATGACATGGGCCATTTCCAGGCTTGGCCTATAAAGCTTCCCATGCTCAGTTCCATGCTTGTTACTCTTCCTGGCTAGTTGGAATAGTAACCCCCCACGGTGATCTGGAAAGCTACAGGTTAAAGAAAACAAAGCTATCATTATCTTGAGCCAATGAGTGATTTTATGCCAAAGAATACCCCTACCTCATTACCTCACTTCACTCCTAACCTTTCATTGATCTGAAACATTATGAACTATTAGGTGAATGAGAAATAACCTTCCTTTTCATCGACTCATTGCACATTTGGATCTATTTGTTACCATAGCTGAGCCTCTTCTGACTAGTATAATCAAAGATATGGGCTCAAATCTTCTGTATAGATTAGACATTCTTGCCTCATATCTTTCTTAAAAAATCTAGCCAGAAGCAATGATTAAAAGATTCCTGAGAAGAGTAAGGAGATAATGGATCTCTTCTTCCTCCAAGATGAAGCATAGCCTACTGAATTTATATTTGCAAATTTTGTTAGTCATGGTAAAAAAAAAAAAAAACAATCTATGAATATCATGCCTTTGAGGCTTCATATGATTTTGCTAAAAAAATACAACTGGATTCAAAATAGCATCTGGCCATCAACCTCTGATATGAACTTTTCTGACAAAATGTGACTTGGAGACATAGAAAATGGAACAACAGTTGGAAAACCTCCAAAACTTAATACTAACCCAAAGCCAGTATTCAGAAGGCATTTCTACAAAGTAAAAAGCTTATGGAGTTAGAACACAAAAAACAAACAAAAAAACAATGCTATACCTCGCTTAGCCTCATGGAAGAAACAGCCCAGCCTTCCTGAAAGAAAACAGAGAACTTAATTTTTCTCCCTGAGCTTCTGCTTCCTGGCTTAGAAACTTCCAGACTTGTACCAAAACTTGTACCAAAGACAAAACTGGACATCCTCCTCTCTGTATATGGTTGCAGTTATGAAGGCAGTCAGAATATTATTCCCTTGCTCTCACCCTACCTTCCTTTATCCACTGGTCCATTGCATTTTATGGGGTATGTTTTCAGAATTTAAAACTTTGTATGTAGGAAGAGAAAGAAGAGTACTAAAACCAGACCATGTTGGGGATTGTAGCTTTCCATTGGTTCCAAGTATTATAATATCAGGAACAAGAGGTAGGAGAGGAACTCAAGTTGATCCTATAAATTGTATTTGGTTCATCCTGCTAGACACAGGACAGGGGAGAATAGCTGTGACCATGGTCATGCTCTACACTTTGGCTTAAAAAATGCATCCAACCAGGGAGACAGTGAATAGGGTATTTACAAACTACATACCTATGTGCTGGGAAGCATCAGTTCAAATCAGAACTCTACACAGTAAGAAATGCAGTGTGGTGGGGAACTTAAGTAAATACACAAATATGCACTGGAATAAGAAAAAAAAGAGTACACATTAAAAAACTTGAAGATGAATATGTTATCTAAATGATTGGCTATAGCAAAAGGGAGAAAATGTTCAAAAACTTATTAAACATACTTTATATGAAACAAGAAGGCATTTCCTCCTCAAAAATGATATCACAAAGCATAGGAAATAGGCTAAGATGAAAGGAGAAGGAAAAAACCTATAAGGTGCATTATAAAAATGACCAATTGTGATGCAAAGAAAGCTGGTGACCTGTTACTTCATACCATCAACTATACTAGATGTGGAGAAAAACCCCTCCCAGTATTGAACATCTGAAATTGCTAGAAACTATATAGAACATGAAAATATGTCTTTTTCAGCATGGCAAAGCTTGTGTCAATATAAGAAAAACAAATTGGAAGCCTGAAAGTTATCACAAAATGCTATTCCATCAGGCAAGGAGCCCTGACCAGCTGCTCCCTGGAGGTGTGGAATCTGGTTTTAACTTGCCAATCTTAAGAGACTTGACACAAAAGCTGGGTCTTTTTGGCACAGAAACTCACATTACTGATGCCCCCCCCTTCCATAAATGTGAAGCAATGAAAGGGTAACACACTCAGGGGTGAAACAGAACGCAAACAAACAGAAAAGGTCACTGTGCTATGCCTGTGCCCATCTTGATACAGGGTATGGGGCAAAGGACAGGAGTTATAGGAAAGAAAATTATTCTCCGAGAATTCCCAATCACAAGGTTCACTCATCTATTGATAGATTTGAGACTGGATTCACATTCCCTGTAAAGTCTAAAACATGCTAAGTAGAAATTTTAGTTTAAAGTGGTTCTAGGGTGACTGGCCCCTTAGATGTCTGACAGAAGAGAAACTAATGCCCTCTATAGAGCACATTTTAAACACAGACCTCAAAAATTTTCCATAAGGAGGGGCTTCCCTGGTGGCACAGTGGTTGAGAGTCGGCCTGCTGATGCAGGGGACAGGGGTTCTTGCCCCGGTCCGGGAAGATCCCACATGCCGTGGAGCGGCTGGGCCTGTGAGCCATGGCCGCTGAGCCTGCGTGTCCGGAACCTGTGCTCTGCAATGGGAGAGGCCACAACAGTGAGAGGCCCGCATACCACCAAAGAAAAAAAAAATTTTCCGTAAGGAGTGTTTAAGTAAAATGAGTTCTCAATCAAAAATACAGTGCACAAATGAGAAAGCAAGCCACCAGCAGAAAAACAAACTATAAGACGTGCGTAATACAAATATTAGAAATACCCCAAATAGAATATGAACAAAATATTAATATGCTTCAAAGAAATAAAGAGAATTAAAGTATGATAAAAGAATGTGATGCTACCCAAATTGAACAATTTAAAAAAAGAATCTCTTAGTGAACTAGAAATATATTTAGCTAACAAAAGACATCAATAAAAAGCTACAGCAAGTATCATACACATGGAAGAAATGTAAATACATTCCCTTAAAAATCAGCTAAGACAAGGATGACTCCTTTCATTACTTTTCCTAGCCAAGTCAGGACAACAAGAAAAAATTAGACGTAAAATTATTTGAAAAAAAGAACTAAAACTGCCATTATTCTAAGATGATGTGATTGTCTATGTACAAAACCCAGAAGAATTTACAGATAAATAGAATAAATAAGAGTTTGTCATGATTAATAGATATAAAATCAATATACCAAATTAAGTTGTATTACTATAAATCAGCAAGAAAAGCAAGTCCAATTAAGAAAAATAATGTTTAGAATATCAACAAAATATAAATGTATTGAGGATATAAATATATATACACGAACACATATATGTGTGTGTATATATATATATATATGTGTGTGTGTATATACACACACACACACACACACACACACACACACACACACACACATATATATATATATATATATATATACAATGTATTATTTAAATACATTAAAGAAGACCTAATTAAATGGAGAGGTATAGCATACTCAGGGATATTTAGAGATGTTGTTACTCTCAAAACAAAATACAGACTCATTAGAATTCAAATAAAAAATTAAACTTGTTGTTTTCATGAAATTTGACAAGCTATTTCTAAAATGTATATTGATAGTATAAGAAACATCTAAGGAAAAAAAAAATCAGGTGGGAAATATACCCTACCAGATGTCAAAATATATTATAACTATATGATGTTTTAAGTGAGATATTAGACAAATATATAACTATGACATAAAAGGGAGCCCCCAAACAGATCCATGAATATATAGGATTCTGATATATCAAAGAGAAGATACTGTAGATCAGTAGGGAAAAAATAAACCATTAATAAATTGTTGGGAACAATTAGTTTTCATAAGCAAAAAACAAAAGGAAATGAAACTCTACCTCACAACATAAAATCAATTCCAGATAAACTGAGGATGTAATTGTGAAAGGTAAATCATTAAAATCCTCTAAAAACAACATAAGAGACTATTTTTCTGACCCTTGGTAGGGATAGTGTCCTTAAACTAAATAGGAAAAGGAAAACTATAAAGACAATGACATATATTATATCATATTAAAATTAACACTTTTTTTAATGAAAGACAACAAGAAGAAAGGCCACAAACTGAGGAAGGTTTTGAAATACATAAAGCCAACAAAGATTAAATATACAGAAAATATAAAGAACATCTATTAAAAATGAACCAAGAAATCTCATAATATGAAAAGACACATGATAGGCATTTCATAGCAGAAGAAAGTCTAGTGGATCATAAAGATATAGAAAGATGTCCAGGGCTTCCCTGGTGGCGCAGTGGTTGAGAGTCTGCCTGCCAATGCAGGGGACATGGGTTCGTGCCCCAGTCCGGGAAGATCCCATATGCCACGGAGCGGCTAGGCCCGTGAGCCATGGCCGCTGAGCCTGCGCATCTGGAGCCTGTGCTCCACAACGGGAGAGGCCACAACAGTGAGAGGCCCGCATACAGCAAAAAAAAAAAAAAAAAAAAAAATTCATTCCTACAGAGAAGTTAAAGAAAAATTTAAACTCTCCTAAGATTTCTCCTCTACAGTACTAAACAACAACTGGTAATAGAACAATGCTTATAGAATTTGGGGGGATGTATGTTGTGATGTAAGAACAAATCATTAATGTCTGATAACAACAGGAAGGGATTATTGCTAGGCAAGATCTCAGCAAATATGCCCTTCACAGGCCTGTCTAGCTTGCAATTGCCAGATTAACATTAATAGTTTAAATAATAGAAAAACAATAGAATCAAAGTACTGACAATAGTCTTTGAAACTAGCTAAATTCAGATGTAATTCCAAACAATTGGTATAAACAAGATTTCATAAATTCCTTCAAAAACGTTTTGCATTTAAATCTATATAATGTAAATATATTGAATACAAAAGATCGGTGTATGAAAGCTCAGATTATACTCTTCAAATGAAGCATTGACAGAGACATTGAGGTGAATGGAAGAATGGAGAGCAGAATAATTGGGGAGGCAGGAGGACACACAGAGAGAGCATGCTAAATGTTATCTTTCATTTATCAAAGAAAATAAAATAATTTAATTACTGAATTTTGATAATCCAAGAAACATAAGTAATATTGTTAAAGGTGAAAAGTAAACCCCAATAAAAATATATGCAGGAAGCATGAATGCAAATCTCTTCCACATACAGTAAAATGAGAAGGGAAAGTCATGAAGCATGAACACTTGAACTCACACACAAAAAAGAGAAAACCAATTGAGAACATCAGTTAAAATAACTAATATGATTAATGGTGCTCTTAAAAGGAAAATAATAGTGAGTTTGTATTTTAAAACACTACTGTTTATTATGTGCTAATATATTGGGTTGGCCAAAAGATTCATTCATTTTTTTCCATAAGATAGCTTCAGTAGCACTTAGTTGTCTTTAACTTCATTTGAAGCAATTTTGTTAGATTGTATGTGACAGCCATCATATCAGCATGCATATAAAAAAAGACATCAAAATTGGTGAATTTTTGTATAACCATTTTAATATTGAAGATGGAAGAAAAAAAGCAACATTTTTGACATATTATGCTTTATTATTTCAAGAAAGGTAAAAACACAATCAAAATGCAAAAAAAG
This sequence comes from Leucopleurus acutus, assembly GCF_964270905.1. NCBI lineage: Eukaryota > Metazoa > Chordata > Mammalia > Artiodactyla > Delphinidae > Leucopleurus > Leucopleurus acutus. The sequence goes on from NC_139143.1 coordinate 131,678,361, forward strand.
ATTTGTGCAGTGTATGGAGAAGGTGCTGTGACTGATCAAACATGTCAAAAGTGGTTTGTGAACTTTCGTGATAGAGATTTCTTGCTGGACAATGCTCCATGGCCGGGTAGACCAGTTGAAGTTGATAGCGATCAAATCAAGACATTAATTGAGAACAATCAACGTTATACCACACAGGAGATAGCTGACATACTCAAAATATCCAAATCAAGTGTTGAAAATCATTTGCACCAGCTTGGTTATGTTAATCACTTTGACGTTTGGGTTCCACGTAAGTTAAGCAAAAAAAAAACCTTCTTGACCGCATTTCTGCATGTGATTCTCTACTTAAAACACAACATTTTTAAAAACAAATTGCGATGGGCAATGAAAAGTGGACACTGTACAATAATGTGAAATGGAAGAGATCATGGGGCAAGCGAAATGAAACACCACCAACCACACCAAAGGCCAGTCTTCATCCAAAGAAGGTGATGTGTATTTGGTGGGATTGGAAAGGAGTCTTCTATTATGAACTCCTTCCAGAAAACCAAACGATTAATTCTGACAAGTACTGCTCCCAGTTAGACCAACTGAAAGCAGCACTCAACGAAAAGCGTCCAGAATTAGTCAACAGAAAACACATAATCTTCCATCAGGATAACGCAGACCGCATATTTCTTTGATGACCAGGCAAAAACTGTTACAGCTTGGCTGGGAAGTTCTGATTCATCCTCTGTATTCACCAGACATTGCACCTTCGGATTTCCATTTATTTCCAGCTTTACAAAATTCTCTTAATGGAAAAAATTTCAATTCCCTGGAAGACTGAAAAGGCACCTGGAACAGTCCTTTGCTCAAAAAGATAAAAATTTGGGGAAAATGGGATTATGAAGTTGCCTGAAAAATGGCAGAAGGTAGTGGAATAAAAGGGTGAATACCTTGTTCAATAAAGTTCTTGGTGAAAATATAAAATGTATTTTATTTTTACTTAAAAACCAAAGGCACTTTTTGGCCAATCCAATAATAATCAATGGTATATTGCTATATAAGACAAATCTAAAGCAAAGTAACATAAAAAATTTAACTTAAAGAATGGATAAAGATTTGTTAAAGCAATTCAAGGAAAATGAAAAGAGGAGTAAAAATAATTTTAAAATATTCATTTCAAGGGAGAACATTAATAATCTAATTAATGTTTCCCTCATGAGTTTGGAACCAATTGAGAGAGAGATTCAGGAGCTTGACAAAACGGAAAGCCTGCCTCTGTCACTAGAGCATGTGCAAGAATCAAAGCATGAGTTCTTTAGGAAGGATGGTTCTAAACATGGAAGGTGCCAAACAGAACATGAATAATTCCTTCTTCCAATTCAACATTCAGTTAACTTCCTCCCATGGGAATGGTGAGACAGGCCAGAAGTATTACTCTGGGGAAAAATGCTCCACATAGAATTATAAGGTCAGGAAAATGGAAGTGCCTTCCCTAATAATCCATGCCAATAAAGAACCTTATTAGTCAAGTAATATAAAATACATATATTAATATATGTGTGGATGTATGTATATAAATACATATGTGTGCATGTGTGCATATGTGTGTATATATATGTATACATACATATATATATATATGTCAAGTCTTTTTAGAAAGAAAGATAGGAAATATTTACCAATTCACAAGTGGTTGGAGAAAGTTTTACTTAAAAGTCCTCATCTTTTGCTGGATCAAGTAGAAATAAATAAGATAAAGAATTTTAATAATAATATTAGTGATGTTAATATGCACATTGGATTTTGCACCCTCAAAGAATAAACTATGTTTAATGGCAACCACAGAATTTTTATAAATAGTGTTTATCTACCAGGACACAAAATAAAAAATCTCAATAGATCTCACAAAGCAGAAATTGGATAAGTCATATTTTCTGATCCAACTTTAATAATAAATGTTTAAATCCCCAAACTACAATGACAAGATCCCAAACTTCTGAAAATAAAAAATTAAACTCTTAAATATCTTTTTTTGGTGCCCATTTAAGAAACAGCAGGAGCAAGTATACCATATAGCAAAAAGACCAGATTCAAGGAAAACTATATTCAGGAGTAACTTTATAATTTTAATAGCTTTTTATTAGGATTAGGAGATTAAGTTCAATACTCATTAAAACTATAGGAGACCCCTCCTGCATAAAGTTAAGACCCCCGAAAGGCTAGATCTGTAGTATTATAAGGATGAATGAGAAATGTACTCCATGTCTCAAAAGGAGATTTAAGGAATTTTTCCTATCACAAACCTTGTCCTAATTTCATGGAAGAAAATTATCCTCTGAGAATCTATAACCTCAACTTATTTGCAGCCACATAGGCAGTTTTATTTTAAAAATGTAAAGGTGTTAATTGAATTTACTCTTGTCCAAAATAGGTGAAGTCCACAGGAAACTCAAAAAACAAAAATTGGAAAAGTAAAACTAAACACAAAAACAAAAATCTTCTCAGGAGAAGTGTGACTTCATTCTACTCCTTAAAAATTTCTCTAGGCAAAGTGCCAAGTAAAATGAAAATCTCAGAGCCAAAAATCACATAACTTACAATGAAATAATGAGACATGAATGAAAATCAGCAAGAGCAACAGACAAGAAAAGTAAACTTAAAAACTTTAGATTCTGAATTTCAGAAATATAAATTTACATAAGAATGAAGTTTGAATATCAGTAAAGAATAAGCAATTATGAATGAAAATCTTACAGAATTTACAGATATGAAAATTAGAATAAATGAAATGAAGAACATCACAACCAGAAAAATGGGTTAGCTATAGCTAAAGAGAGAATTAGTGAATTCAAACAATGATCTGGAGAAATTATATGGAATACTATTCAGAGATAACAAAAGATAGAATTTAAGAAAGTGATATGAAGAATATTGTATAAATGTCTAAAAGACATAGAATATAATTCCATAAGGACATGTTACACAGAATTGGGGAAGTGGGCAAAAGTCAATACAGAAAAAAATGGCTCAGAATATTTTCAGTATTATTGAAATATATGGAAAAATCATAAGGTAATTTTAGTATATTCAAGAAAAATATTATAAAATTCAACATATATTTACTATACAAACTCTTAGTAAACTATGAAGAGAAGGGAACTTCACCTGATGAGAGGCATGTACAAAATTTCTACATCAAGCACCTTACTTAATATTGAAAAATTATATGCTTCCATTTCAGATCGGGAAAAAGACTTGACAATTAGCACCCATATTCAACATTTTAGTGCAGGTTCTTACACTTGCAGTACAAAAAGACAAAGAAATAAAAGTTGTAAAAACTTAAAAGGAAAAAAAAGCACTTATCAAATTATTTTTATTTGTGGATGATAGCATGCTTTATATTGTAAGTCAAAATAATCTATATTAAAATTATTAAAATTAATAAGAGATTTTAGCAGTGATGCTGTATAATCCATCAACAATCAGAAACTGTAGTTATTTTTTAAAAATTCATTTACAATTGTAAATATATATAAATATATATTAGAGAAAATATGTAAACCCTTTATGGAAAAAGTTACACACTTTATTAAAATGAATTTAAGAGACTTGAAATGAATAGAGAAGTATGTTGTATTTTTGGATCTGAAAACTCAATATTGTAAATGTAGTGAACATGTTAATTGTTTCCAGATTGATCTATAAATTAAATACAATTCCAATCATGATCACAATAGATACTTTTGTCAAACTTGAAAAACTGATTCTAGAATTGACATGGAGGAGCAAGAAATCAAGAAGACTTAAGACAGTCCTAAAGAAGAAAAAAATTGGGGGTATAACATCATTATAATTTAGATACTGTGGTATGGATGGAAGCAAAGATAGAGAGACCAGAAACAAAGTAATAGGCAAACATTACAGTTGAAATTCAAATCCACGTCTATTTGATTTTCAAGCTCCTCCATGTAACTTCCAGAGTAATCTTTACAAAATACAAATCAGATACTGTCACTGTCCTATTTAAAATCTTCTGTGGCTTCCCTTTCTGTGTCAATCTCTTGATGTGCCATGCTATTCTCTTCTTGATCTGTTCTCTGCCTGTTTACTCAGTGTCCTTTCAGACTCCCTGTTCCTTATTCTTCTTTGTATGATGTCCCACACATTCAGAGGTACTTAAAGTTTCCTGAATTCACAATGGTTTCCTGGCTCTGAGTGTTTGAACATACCATCTTGAAGACTTCCTTTTCTGCCCTCCTACTAAAAAGCCTGTTCACAATTCAAGGAAATTTCCACACATGGGTCTTATATGCATATGCAATTGAATTCTTTGCTGTGGCTATTATACTAAACTTGCTCTGGGCGGACCAGACAAGCAGTTTGTAAGGAGATATTACTAAATTTGTCAATGAGCAGTCATTCAGAATGTGTTCAGAGTTAAGCATTTTAGATAAATTTTGAATAAACATTTCATTAGTTCCTGCATTATACCAATTTTGTTATGAATTAAATCATATTCTTACCACACCATGTAATTGACTGATGAAATAGATGCTAAGCTTCAATGTAATATAGTAAAGAGAAAAGCTTTTAATATGAATATTCATTTTACCATATATCATAGCTGCTCACTGTTCCAAATACACATAAGAAAAGTATGTGGTTTAAATTATCTTTATCTCCTTTTGATTACCTCTAAATAGACATAAATGACCAGTTCCTTATCTTTTCTCACAGTGTAAATTTAATAATGCATACATTTTGTATTACTTGTTTGCATAAATTGTTTGAGAGGTGTGTGCATTCTTTTCCTTTTATTACTGTATTTTATAAATCTATTACTGTGTTTCTGCATGTGCTTTGTTAAAAAAATAATGTAATAGAATCTGAGGCTCAGTCTATATCAGGACACAAATTTTGAGGCCAACTTTCAAATTGACTTAAAATAGATGTTATAATCCAATTTCTTGTTACCTATAAATCTTATTAGCATTTTTCGATTACATTTTATATGGAAAATGCTGGTTTATGCTTGATAATTTTGATTCTTCCTTCACAGATTAACAAGATTTTAATGTCATAGGAAGCTATGCTGCAAGTTATATATGCATTACTCCAGCCCCACTAACTTCCTCATTTGTAAATTATGTTTAAGGACTTTACTAAACATGAGAATCAGTGTGGTCATGCTGAGATAGTGAAGAATGAGATACATGCTCCGTGAAACAGGCTTTTATTTTAACTTATGTTAAATTGTCAAATCCTAAATTAATGAATAGCAAATGTGTACCTCCAAATGGGCTTATGTGGAAATATTTCTATTTGTGGTTATTGTTTTAAAGGATTTGCTCTTTTGTGGCTGTAAAATAAATACAATAACTTCACACCAGAACCCAATGTTCACTCAATGAGAGTACAGCAGACATCAAATAAAAGCAGCCATGCAACTAAAATTAAAGTTCAATATCATTAATTTAATTATAGTGCATAATCATTTGACAGTGCTATAGACTGGATTTAAAGGATGATATTGTAATTGATTGTTAATCATTAAAAAGTGTGCAGTAAAGACAATGCTGCCTGGATGGTGGTAAGTTGCAATTTTATCCTATCCAGGGAGCAGATTGTGGGAACAAATGGCTCCTGTCACCATCAATGCATCATGGAGGATGGAAATTGAAACAGAGGGTTGCCCTGAGAACATGTGGGGCAGAATAATGACTGCCATTATAGAGGACTAACAATGTACCAGCCCCGAGCTAAACACTTACTTACATTATCTCACTTAATCTTTACAACAATCCAAGGGAATCTATTATTATCTCCATTTTACAGATGAAGGAAATGATGTTCTGAGAGTTTAAGACCCACACATGGTCATACACTGCATAATGGGGAGTGTGCTATTTCTGATTGGAAAGACCAAGCTTTGTATTGCTATTTACACTCTCTCCAGTGAAAATCTGCAAAGTTAGCTATGCATCTTAACGTGCTTGGTGCTTGCCAGCCATGACATTTATAATTTACTTTCTAACAGCTGTTTTTTAGGAATATCCTCTTTCCCTCAGAATTCTTTTAAGTCTCTCTTCTCCCTTTCTTCCTTTCATGATTTACAAGGGAGACTTAGTGAGTAGAATTATTTTACTTTTTCATCTATTTCATCAGATAGCTGTATCTTACAAGAAAAGAACAATAATAAAGGTCCTGCGATGTACCCTTTGGGTTACATTAAAACAAAATTGTGGTTAGCAAGGCAGAGGAGACCACTGGCTGGGAGATTTGTACCAAGCAAGGCACCCGATGAGGACTGAAGAAAGTGCTGATAGAAAAGAAATATCCTACTTCATGGGGGTCACTCTCCCTTCCTTGTTTTTTTTTTTTTTTTCCCTTGTCTTACAGCAATCATTTCTTTGTGCAGCCACTGTATTTGCATTGATTGTAGCTCATTGGAGCTTGGGGCTTAGAGAAAATGTCATAAGGGGGTCTCGTGATATTTTTTTCTTACCAGCTGCTAATAATATTTAGTTGAGAGATAAAATTTAGAAGACAGTGACTCCCTTATTTTCATTATTAAACCACAAAACCTTGGAGTCACAGAAGAAGAAAATCATTCTCAACAGTAACTTTTAGAATAATGATAGCCCCAATTTACAGTATGCTCACCCAGAAATGTCTTTAGTGCCTTGGAACACTTTTCTCAAACAAGAAAATGCGATTTTTTAAAATTTAGACTTTACAAAACACTTTCATATACATTATCTCATTTTAACTCTCACAACCATTCTATGTTTCCTATTTTGCAGATTGAATAACTGATTTCTATAAAAATTCAGTAACATGCTGAAAGTCAAACCACTGTTTAGTATCAGTATTGAGACTGAAATGTATTTTTGTACAAGATCTAGTTAGCTCCTTCTACTATACACCATATATATGTTTGGTTCCCAGCTGGACCAGAGAACCTAATTAATTGCATCTAAACTCTATTCCTAGTATTAAATAGTAATTTCTCAGTATTTGTTTTGAAACTCCAACCTAAGTTCAAGCTCATAACCCCAGATGCCAAGAACAGTTCTTTCTGCACCCCCTAAAATAAAATACCTTCCTCTCTCTTCTTGCTGGTTTAGTGGTGAATGGGAAATTCTTTTCTCTTTACTGTTCCCACAGAATAGCTCAGGATGTCATGGATTTTTCTGTGCAAGGACTCCTGGGTACCTGCGGAATCCAGAAGACTCATATGCAGAGTAGGTGTTAGGTCTGGTGTCACTCCAGACCTGAGTTAAAAGATACCTAACTCTGTACCTAAAGAGTTACTTAACTGAGTTCAACTTTCTTATTTGTTAACTGGCCATACTTTGAATATTGCTTCTCAGAATTCTGTGTAATATATATAAAATATCTGGCACATATTCAGTTTTTCAACTGGTACTTAGTGTTAGAATGTTACAAGTACTGCTGGTGTCACTAAGGATACAAAACAGATAAGTTTTAAGGTTCTTACATTCTGTTAGATGAAAACATGCAATGAACAAATATATAATATGGCAGATCATGATTAGTGCTATGAAGAACAAAAGGTAAAAATTATATAGAAAGTGACAGAGAAATTCTAAGTAGCATGATCAGAGAAGGCCTTCTGGTAAGTTTACATTTGAATTTCATCAAGGCATGTAATGGAAAGAACCATGTGTATATCCAGTTCATTTAAGGCAATCATATATACAGTGTTAGTTTTCAGTGCATGGTTATCATTATAATTCCTACTCTTGAACTCATTGAGAAGGCTAGCCTGACATTACACATTTTAAATTACAGCATTGAGTGTGCGTGTGTGTGTGGACACACGCCCTCCCTATAAAAGCTTCCAGAAACTGTGGATCAACTGGGACAATGGGATTATGGAAAGATTCACTGCATAGAAACTTTAGACGTGCAACGCAATGTAAAATATACACAGTATAGGCAGAAAAGTACTTAACCATCTTTTATAAATAAAGAAGGGTTGAGTGGAGTAGCTGGAAAAATAACTTCAACTGAATTCAATAATAAATGCATAGGAAGTGCTGACATATCCTACTTTGGGATTATACCATGCATCTGATTTAGTGATCTACTGTTCATGTTGTAGTTTTCAAGATCTTTCTGAAAGTGAAAAATTGGAGAATGTGGTAACTTCATTATTTTGACCTATTTAAAATAGTAGTGTAGATTTTATATTGATGCTTCCAAAAGGTGAAAAGAAGTTAGACTTCTAGATAATTCCTGGAAACATTCTTTGTTAATAACATGAGAAGGTTGAGTATGTCTAGATCTCTATTTGCCCTTAAAATAGAAGAAACAAATGATGCTATTCCTTATAAGCAAATGCTTTTTGAGAAATAAATACATTTTCCAAAGCTTCTTTTTTTGGTGTTAAGAAATAAAATATTGAGAGATCATTTTTCCACATTAAGTGCCAACAAAGGCATTCTTGGATTAATATAACATTAATACTAATATTTAATTGTATGAATTTTAATAAGTAATGTACAGGGCTTCCCTGGTGGCGCAGTGGTTGAGAGTCTGCCTGCCGATGCAGGGGACACGGGTTCGTGCCCCGGTCTGGGAGGATCCCACATGCCGCGGAGCGGCTGGGCCCGTGAGCCATGACCGTTGAGCCTGCGCCTCTGGAGCCTGTGCTCTGCAACGGGAGAGGCCACAGCAATGAGAGGCCCAAGTACCGCAAAAAAAAAAAAAAAGTAAGGTACAAAAAGTGTGTTCCTAACACTTAGTAGCCTCCCTAAATTTCTCTGTTAATTGTTTGCATGCCTGTGTTCTCCATAAAGACTAAACTTCATAGAACTGTATCTAGAGAACAGTAGTTTCCTGACAAATATTTATTTATTTATTTATTTATTTTTTTTTTTTAAGGCTTTTTTTTTGGATGTTGGGGGTAGGAGTTTATTAATTAATTAATTTATTTTTGCTGTGTTGGGTCTTCGTTTCTGTGCGAGGGCTTTCTCTAGTTGTGGCAAGCGGGGGCCACTCTTCATCGCGGTGCGCGGGCCTCTCACTGTCGCGGCCTCTCCTGTTGCGGAGCACAGGCTCCAGATGCACAGGCTCAGTAGTTGTGGCTCACGGGCCTAGTTGCTCCGCGGCATGCGGGATCCTCCCAGACCAGGGCTCGAACCCGTGTCCCCTGCATTAGCAGGCAGATTCTCAATCACTGCGCCACCAGGGAAGGCCCTGATAAATATTTATTGAATGGGAAAAAAAGAATATTGTTATGGAAATATATGTATGTGGATATCAGCTTTGTAGGATTATGATCGGCACTGATTTGGCTGTTTCACATATTATCAGAAGTCAAGTGAAACCTCTTTTATACTTTATAAAACAGACTATTTGGGTCTAAAATGCACTGAGGCTTTCCACTTTTTTCATATACCTCACCTTCAATGTTTACAGGAAATAATATTCTCTCTTAAGGAAAATAATGTTTCTAATTTTTAGAGGACTGATATGCAGGAACAAACCATCCTAGACCCTATAATGCTTTATTAGAGTATTTGTTTTTATAGCTGTCTTCTATAATAGATCATAAGCTCCATAGAGGCAGGAACGGAGTTGTATTTGTGTCCTCAGTACCTGACAGGATGAAGGCACTAAGCATATTGAATGTTCAAAGGTGAACAGAGGATTATATATTTGGGTTGTCTTGTCTACATCTCAATACCTGGTTGACTTTTTACAAAGGTACTCATTAGTGTGCTAATAAGTTGATGTCCTAGACATAGCATATGGATACAGTTACTAAGTGGCATTTGTTGGGTTCAACCCCCACAGTGTCCTGCCATACAGTTAATTGTGGTGTGATGAGCAATAAAAATTCCAATTTAACATCCCCTATTCTAGCTCATTAATGATCTATAGTTTTATTATTTCATATTTATTGATTGATACCAACATTTTTTTCCGGTGTCAATTGAGCTTTGTCTCGAAGAATAAGCCTGTGTTAAAAATAAAAATGATAATAATAAGCCTCTGTCAAAGTACTTACCACAGCGTGCTATTTTGAAAGCTACGTTTGGGAAACATTGAATATTCTATCCCTGTATTGGGTAATCACAGAGAACTTCCCAATGAAAGGCTCTGAAAGATTGTGAAGAATAGAACACTGATTGGCATTATTGGCATCAGTATTTCTCTTGCATTTATTTATGGATATAACAAATATTTTTAAGCACCTACACTATACCACTATGAAAAGATCTGGATGCATAGTGGTGAACAATACTGACATGCTCTCTGCGTTAATAGAATTTACAATACAGCAAGGGAAAAATATCCTTTGAAATACATTTTTAAAAAGTGTTACTCCAGGGTATCTTTTATCTTTATCTAAAAGTTACAAAGATGTGACTTGGTTAATTTTTTAATGAATATAATAATTTTCATTAATTTTATTTTGTCTCTACCTGAAGCATTCTTAATTTAAACAAATGATAATATTATGACTATGGTTTATTAACCCAGATTTTCCCAGCAGGAAGGTTACTAACTTTAGAAATGAGTATTAAAGAATTAAGCCTGGCACACTGCCAGTTACCCTCAAAATACATGCCAGTTCTTAAGATGAACAGGACAGAAATTTAAGAAACTAAACAGGAAGACTCAAAAAAATAATTAATTAATAATTTTTAAAAAAGACAGTGGAATTTTCACAATTCTTTCTATACTAAGGAGAAAAGATTTGGTATTCCAGAACTACCAAGAAGAAGGACCCTGGTAAGCACCCCAGCTTTTATTTTGTACTCACAGAAAGCTATGCCCGTGAATGGGGGCCAGCCAGAGATATATGGAGGCTCTAAAAAAACTTCAACCCAGACCTAATTGAGATCAGAATATTTGATTAAAACAACCATTTCCCCACCTTATTTTTTCTAGAAGAAAGGTGATTTTTTTTTTTTGGAGGAAGATAACATGATCTAAAGTCTCTATAATTTTTAATATGCAAATATTCAAGTAAAAAATAGCATACCAAAGACAGGTACAAATGGCAAAACCCAAGAGATTAAAAACAGATAATAGATATAGACCCACACATAACCCAGAAGCTGAAGTAACAGACAATGACTATAAGGTAATTATGATGGATAGTTTCAAAGCAATAGATGTGAGAAATGGAATATTTCCTGCCATACCAATAAACAGAAGATATCACAGTCATCAACGATTGCAGCCTTCCAACGTGAGCCTGTGAGCCAGGAAATTCAGGGCTGAAAAAAATACCTGCCATCTAGCAGCCATCAGACTGCAGCCACTGCCTGTGGTGAGCCCTGAGGAAACCCAGGATGTGTCAGGATACTGGCCTCAGATAGCTGAGGTGCATATCAAAGGAATGATTTCAATGACCCCAGACTTTTACATCTGCCCATACATAGAAAAGTGCTAAATTCCTTAACTTGAGATATCTGGTTTCTTTAATTAACAATAACCTTTGATGTTCCTGACTACCTGTCCTTTGTTGCAAAACTCCTATATATCCTGGCTTCTCCCCTCACCTCCTTATAGCAGTTTCTCAGAGTTATTTGAAACACTGTCTCCCGGGCTGCAGTCCTCATCTTGCCCCAAACAAAACTTAACTTGCAACTCTCTCGTTGTGGATATATTTTTTAAGTCAACAGATGAAATGGTGGAGAATCTTATCAGCTTATTGACATCAGTGGAAAAGAATCAAGTGGAAATTCTAAAAAATAAAAATAAGACAACTGAAATTAAGAAATCAACAGATGGGTTAAATAACACACCAAACATAGCAGAAGAGAATATTAATGAATTGGAAGATAAGTCAATAGCAAATATCCAAAGTAAACCCAGAGAGAAAAACAAGACAGAAAGTATAGAAAAGAATATGAGTCATAGTAGACACAGCACTAATTATATATGGATAATTGGAATTTCAAGAGAAGAGAGAAATAACTGACCAGAAGAAATATTTGAAAAAATAGTGGCTACGATTTTTCCAAAACTGATGAAAAACATGAAATCACAATTCAAAAAAGGTATAAACCACATGGAGGAAAATACAAAGAGGTCTACGCTAAGTACATCATAGGCAAACTTCTGAAAACTGAGACCAGTGAGGAAAATCTTAAAAGCAGCTAGAAAAAGATAGTTAATAATTTCAAAAGGGCATCAATAAGACTAACATAATTTTTCAATTAAAAAAAAAACAATGAGAACTAAAAGATCATGGGCAAATAACTGTAAATGCTGAACAAAAATAACACCAAACTAGAAATGTATACCAAAAGAATACTATTCAGAAATAAAGGTAAATCAAAATGCTTTCAGATAAACCAAAGCTAAGAGAATTCATCACTGGCAAATGAGCATTAAAAAAAAAAAAATCTAAAAAAAAAAAGTTCTTCAGGCAGAAGAAAAGTGATTACAGAGGGTAATACGAAAATATAGGAAGAGATGAAAAGCAATAGAAAGTAAATATGCAGTACATAGAGATGCATATTGATGATACAAAACATTAATAATGTCTTAGAATATTAAAATCGTATCTAAAATTAAAACATATGATGGCAACAACACTAAAGGTGAGAGGAGATTAATAAAACTAAAGTGTTTAAGGTCCTAGTTTTATACGTAAAATGGTAAAAATAATTATTTAAATTAGACTGCAGTAAATCAAGACTGCATGCTTTAACATCTAGAAAAACTACCAAAGGATAGTAAAATATCCTAAACTAAAAAAGTGATAGAAGAAAAATAAAACAATAAGAATACTTAAGTATTCTAAGGGAAGTAAGAAAGATTAGATGGAACTTAAAATAAGTAGGTTAAAGAAAACAAATAATAAGATGGTAGATATACACTTAAATATTTCCTTAAATATATTAAATGTAAATGGAATGTATGCTCTGATTAAAAGACTAAGGTTGTTTAGACTTACCTTAAATATAAGGATTTTAACACTGAATACAAAAAGATAGAAAGGTAAACCAAGAAACATGAACTAAAACAAGAGTTTGTGTAACTTCACTGATATAAAACAAATTAGATTTTAAAATAAGAAGCTTTATTAGGGAAAAAGAACATTTCATAATGGTAAAGAGGTTTACTACTAGAACTACATCAAAATTTTATAACTGCATGTACTCAATAACACAGCATCGAAATATATAAAGAAAAAATCAATGCAATTCAAAAGAGATATAAGCAAATCCACAATTATATGGAGAACTTAAACTTCTCTCAATAAATAACTGGTAGAACAAGCAAACCCAAAATCAGTAACCCTGTATTAGGTGAGAACAACACAGACAACATATGTGACACAAAGCAGGCTGCTCTCAGAAACATTCCCTTCGTTCCTGGCTTGGCTTTCCATCTGCATATTCACACCTATAATCACAGGAATCCCTCTCTGGAGCTCCCCCGCCTCCACCTTCCTTGAGAAAACACCAACTATTTTAAACAAGGCATTCTCATTTTTTGTCCTTTCCTAAGTCTCCAGGAAATTCCAGGTGTCTTCCAGATGACTCTGATTTTTCCAGGATCTAGGTAAAGGATGGATTCTAGGCCCCAAGAAGAAAATGAATATAAGACCTCTCAGTCAAGTTCTAGTCTTCATTAGTGAGAACGTGGAACTGCTATTTCCAGTGCTAGTGAACTCTTTAGTGACATTTAACTCTTAAAGACAAACATTCTATCAATTGAAGAAAGAACAGTTATCCAAGAATGAGCCCTAACTCTAGCTTTGAGTAATCCTATACCCTCTTCATTGTGCTAAAAAGAACTGGGCTCTTTCCTTCTCTGTTAGCTGAGAGTCACAAAAAATGACATGCTAGTTCTCAATGGCTGCTTCCACTGCTACTCTGGGAATGGCACAGGCTTTAATTACCCAGGTCTTTCTCTAATAAAAGGAGAGTAAAAGAGTTTCAGTTTTTTCTGATCAAATGAGGATGCATTCTTCTCCCATGAGAAAGAGGAGCAAGAGTAATGGGCAATTCACCAGCTGAATGAAATTCTCTGATACTCTGATAGCTGTTCTAACATGTCCAGATGAAACACAAAAAAAAGATTTTCTTGAGGGAAGGGGGGGAGGGGCAATACAGGTGTAGGGGTTTAAGAGGTCCAAACTATTATGTATAAAGTAAGTTACAAGGATATATTGTATAACACAGTGAATATAGCCAATGTTTCATTATAACTATAGAGTATAACCTTCAAAAATTATAAATCAGTACTTTGTACACTTGTAACATATAATATTATACATCGACTATACTTCAATTTAAAAGAAAAAAGATTTTCTTATCAGGAAGAAATATTTGGCTAAAACCAACTAAAATAATGATTTAAAACTAATTCCTAGCATGTATTAAAAATAAAAGGAAAAATGTTAGGTACTTCAGCAAAAAAGGAAAACAGGGAGTAAACTGATGGATTAGATAAAATCTATCGATACTTTCCTATAGATTAATGATATCTGTAATGATAATAAAATAATAGCTAAAACTTATATAGTGCCTAAACCAGGTCAAACATTGTTCTAAGCACTGAACAATTATTAATTCTTCGCAACCTACTATGATGCTTATTTTATAGGTGTGAAAATTAATTATAGAAGAGATTAAGTAGCTTGCCCAGAGTCACAAAGTTAGTGACTATAAAGAGGCTATTTGAACCCAGACAGTCTGGTTTGGGAGGCTGTCCCTTTAATCATTTTGCTATAACAGATTCAAAAGTAAAGGACGAGTTTTAGTAAAACTTCCATCTACTGTTGAGACACCTTATTCTGGCTTCCTCTCAAAATTATGAAATAACAGATTTTCTTTAGGATCGTTCCAGTAATTCTTCTGTACTACGTTTCTCCCATTTTGACAGCTCTCTCCACCAAACACCAAGGCATAGAATTGGAGCTAGAATCCAGATCTCCTGACCCCATCAGGCCTCTGTCCACCATGTCACCAGATTGCAACACTGATTTCTCTATCTGGCACCATATTTCTGCAATTATTATTCACATTCTCACTTATGTGTATTTCACAGACTTCGGTTTTATTGCATAGTTACACATAAGAGCTTAATTCGTTATCACGTTTTGGAAACCAGCTTTTACTGTCATTGTGGCAGTTTGCATTGGATCACTCAAAACATTCTGAATTTTCTTTTCAACTGACTTAAAAACAGTCACATTGAAAACTAAACCTTTGTAATTCTAGCCTTAAACCTACCAAGGAATAAATTATTTAATTTTGGCATTTGGTAAGATTCTATTTCCTCAGTATATGTTTTTCATCTTTTCTGTTAGGGAACACTTAATATTGGTGAAGCACATTGCCTCTCTGTACAGCATGCTCTGGTTTCTTTTGACTTATAGACTTCAATTTATGACCAGACTTAATAATTAATATTTCTCTATAGAAAGGTATGCTATAATAATATTCAAAATGTTGATACCTTACCAAATATTTGTCAAAGCCTATCAACAGATGCCTTTGGAATACTAGAAATTGGTTTGTTAAATATGAGGTCATGAGACATTTTTCTTTAGGCTCTTATCGTTGGGAAATAATAGAATGGCTTCAGTAGCAAAATAAATCTTGGATTGGAATGTGGTTTACAATGCAACTTAAAAATGATTCAAAATTACACTTTAAAGGATGATGGAATGCAGAGTTATTCAGCCCTGTCTGCAGAGCTTCTTCTGGTATGTTCAACCTCTGAAGTAAAACAAGAACTATACTTTGGCATAAATTTACAGAACAAAAGGAGAGTGAGCTTTTGCTGCTGAGTAGGTATATTGCTAGATGGGGGATTTGTAGTAAATCCCAACATATTTGCAGTTTGGGCTTGAAATATTTCACAATGGGAGCAGTCCTTATGCCTGTGAAAGACTTGAATGGCATTTCCAAAGATAAACACTGCCTATGCTGTGCCCCAATCAAAATTAAAGGTCTGCAGTAATAGATCCAGAGTGGATGTTCGTAAGTTTCATTTTTTTTTAACGCTGTTTGCCTGCCTATGCTTTGGCTTCTAAAAGAACTAACTCTTCTATTTCCATGGTGGGTTTTTTTTTCCACACTTTGCAATCAAAAATAGGCAAACAAAACCCGCTTCGAGGGCTTTCTTAGTGTGTGGCTACCATAAGGAACCCATGGGTTTGAGATCCATGCTCTGAAGCCTTTAGATTTATCTGTGCATTGACATTGAGGAGCAGTGTTAGTGTTTAATATGAACGAAGAGTAGATGAAATGAAACTGATGACTGAACTGGTAACTTCCTGAAGGCAGGGGCTATCTGTAGTTTACCACTGTATTCCAAATGTACAGCACAGAATCTGACAAATAACATTTAATATTTTAAGGCGTGAATGAGCCCTGTATTAGAATATAGACTCTATCTTGTAGGCATCAGATAGCCCATAGAGCTTCAAAAGAAAATAAAATGCATACCTTAGAGGAAGATAGCTAGGGTGTTATGAGGTCTCGAACACATGATCTATAAGCTACAATTGAAATAACTGGGAATATTCTGTTCAGAAAAACAAAGATTTAGGAAGTTATAATTAGTCTCTAAATGTATGAAATTCTACACAGTGAAAAGAGGAATAAACATCTGTGTAGTTCTAAGAAAAAGAATCAGAACCAGTGGATAAGAATTTAATGAAAAACAATGGAGCTCAATTTAAAGGAAAACATTTTTTTTTTAATTTAGAGCTGTGCAGCATTGGAACAAACTGAGTACTGTGAGTGGATGCTACATCACAGCAAGTGTTTAAGCAAAGTTTGGTATGAGTCCCTGAAAGCCAAAAATCTTGTGTCCCTTGTATCTATAAGCATGTTTATCACATGGAAATATTCAACACATGTTTATGGAATCAATATAGCACAGACTCAGTAGAAATCTTTCAGGCATGTAGCCTTGCTCACTTCTCCCTATTTAACCTATACATCTGTTTTGTTTGCAGAAGCCCCACTAGTTCCCTATAACTTAAAGTCAGTAAGAAGTACATTGAACTTAAGAATTGAACTAAAGTCATATGTATTTTTGTCCCCAGACAGCCAAGATGAATGAAAATTGTTTATAAAAGAAACTATAGTTTTAGAAAAATTAGTATTATTATTACAGAAGATGGTACTCTTTCTTCTTAAGTATCCCTCATTTGTCACATGAAAGCTAGCCTATTTTAAAGTGTTTAATATATTTTCATGAATGGTTTAACTTTGCAAATAGCTTTGGTAAATATTTGATATGCTGTTATTAAATTTTCTTTTGCTGACCTAACCTTTTGACAGTTATTTTACTTTGGCCTGATCTTATTGGATTTAAGTCATTTCCACATTTGGATAGTCATTCCAAAGAAAGATTTATAGAATATGTGTGTTTATACCTTCTTATTAAAGGTTATCTATCCTAGAAACTTACATTTTTCTACATAAGTAAGTCCAAATGGCAGGCTACTGCTCTGTTGCTATTCTGCTGCAATAATAGGATCAACTTAAACATGTCAAGGTAAAAAGAGTGTCAGAAACACAAAGAGATACTTTGTACAATATACCCTAACCTTGCCAGGGAGATATGATCTTTTTTTTTTTCCCCCTAAGAGGCCAAATAACACAAGGCAAGGTTTGGATTGACAGTGAGAAAAAGAAATTTGATGAATTCTCACACAATTTCATTGTAAATTATGTTCAATAAATAGCAAATTTAATTGATTTAATATTATTTATTTTAGCAAAAAATAATAAACTTGACACGCAACTATCTCCTCCTCTAAACTCCCCATATATATATATAATATATGTAATATATATGAAGAACTTGAGAAAATCATAGTAGTCTTGGTGAGAAAAGGGAAGTAGTAGCAAACTGGAAATTATGAGGAAAACTTAGAATATAAAATATTAAACAAAATAAGATTGAAATAGAAAACAATGAAGTAGAAAATACAAGGATAGGAGCTGTCTTTTCCAAGTTCAGAAACATTATATGCCAATTTCAGAAGTGAGTTTTCTGGCAGTTAGGGAGATAATTAATGAAAGAACTACTTCTAGAGCAGCTAGGATAGCAGAACTCCATTTTTTCATCCCACTTGCTTTCATTCAACATACAGATAAAACCCAAGTACTGTATTCTAGGAAGATAATTTTCTGCATAGAATAAACTTATGACGTGGATGGGGGAATCTAAGAAAGAGAAGGATGCTAAATGTTAACAGGAGACATGGAGAACACAAGTTAAAAAAATTAAAAAGTGGTCAACTGTACTTAAGAGGGAAACGCACTGGAGTTCTCCATTGCTGAATTAAAATGGACTCTTATTTTGACAATAAAAGGTCTCAGCATGTGTGACAGCTTTACTTTCAGGCATTATGAAACGGAAGTGGCCAGTCAGTACACAGTCAGTATATCCACTTTTATAGACCCCATAATTATCTCTCAAAAGAGGTGGTTAATTTTTCAACAGAGAGGTCTAATAGAGAAATAGACAACTTACACACCTTCAGAGAAAACCCATGACTGCTAACCAGGCATGTAAACGTAGCCCTTTAATAATGTGTATATATAACAGAGAAACAATACTTTGGGTCCTAGAATTCCATACAAGCCAAATTATCAATCGTGTGTAAAGGCAAAATAGAGACATTTTCAAATAGGCAAAGACACAGAGTTTAGCTCAATTTCTCAATAAGGTGCTCCAGTAAAATTTTAAAAGTCTGTAAGAAAGAAGATGACATGAGCTAAATTAAAAAGTGACAACTGAGTGAACTGGCAGAAGCAAAGAAGATGCAAAAATAATTAAATAGAATTCCAGTAGACTTTAGCATTTGGCACTGTGTTAATTACATTTGATTATTTGATTCTTTCTCATCACAATGAGATAGGTACTGATATTAGTCCCATTTACTGATGAGAAAAACTGAGGCTTAGAGTTTTAAGCCTTAAATAACTTGTTCAGGTTCTGTCACCTAGTCAATGGCAGGATTTATATTTAAACTACAAATTCTTTCAGACTCCAAAATTTGATCACTTAAGCACTATACTACACTGCTTCCCATAAAAAAATTTATTGACCACTCATGATGTGCCAAGAATGGTGCTAACAGCTCTACATATATTATTTCATTTAATTTTTACAACAACTCTAAGAGGTAGGTACTACCATTATCCTTGTTCTACAAAGAAAGGTTATAATTTTTTCCAGTGTCACACAGTTCTGTGCCATTTAGTTGCCAGTTGGATTTTAAATCCAGGTCTTTGATTCCTGAGCCTAAAATCTTAATCTCCATGCTACATTTCTTCTAAGCCATTAGCCTAAAGCCATACAGCTAGTAATAAACAGAATAGAAAACTATTTTAACTCTATTAATATAGGTAAGATGTTAGGATGGAAAGAAAGGACATAGAATTTAACATCAGATAGATGTGTTCTAATTCTCAGTTTGTCACATACTGGCTGTCTGACTTTGAACATTTCTTTCTTTCTTCTGAGTTCAGTTCTCTTCTGAAATGGTCATAATAATAATTATATATCAGAACTGTCATGAGGATTAGAGACTATATACATAATATATGTGATGTGGTAGATGGCCAATAAATGGTAACAATTTCTATTATATTTTCACTTATCCATCCTTTGGATAAATATCTCTACTACTAGAAATCATTCAGTGATTTACAGAATGAAAAAAAAGTTTGCACTAGCCATAAAATACTAAACTTTATTTACATTATATGATATAAATTTAAAGCATAATTACTTGTTCTATGATCTTGTGATCTGGTTGCCATAACATGCATTATAAAAGACAACATAAAAAGTCAAAAAATGTTTAAAATTAATAATATTTTCTATATGTGTAGGATTCAATAGCTATGTTTTTTGGTTTTTTATAACCTGGGCTTCAGCTAGCCTATATGGCAACTTTGAGTGAACTATAAAAAAGCACCTTCTCTGGGCAGATGAAGCCCTGAGGGTATAAGGTTGGGTATGCAGAAGGAAACTTTGGAAAGAAAAATACCCTCTCTGCTCCTGAGAGATGAAGCCCACTCCAGGACTCATGATTTGGTTGTTGAAAAACAGACTGGATCTTGAGCCCATTCGCTCACTTGTATGGGTGCCTTTGCACCACCTGTTTATGGTTGCCCCACTCAAGTAACACCGAGGATTAAAACTTTTCTTTGGCTGTTTTAAACGGCACTCAGAGAAGTCAAGAACTTGAATAGGGTCAAATGGCTAATAATTGTAACCGAGCAGGACCCTCTGGGGCCTTCCTGGGACAGGCCCTTCCCCCATATTCTCTACTTTAGCTCCTCTCTGAAGTACCTAGATAACAGTATCTGATGCACATTTCCTGAGTTGTTTTACAGATGTGAAACCCCCCCACTAAATGGAAGACATTAACTACTTGATGACCATGAGCACATAGCGCCTGGCCTACTGGGACCTAAGGACTGATAATGTTAACCCCTGTGACGCCACCCTGTTACCTCACCATCAGCCAATCAGAGATCTGTGCACAAGCTAATCATACCCCACGAGCCCCCTCCCTTACCTGGCTTTTAAAAATGCTTTGCTGAAGCCCTTTGGGGAGCTCAGGGGTTTTTTAGAGCATGAGCCACCCGTCTCCTTGCATTGCCCTGCAATAAACCTTTCTCTGTGCCAAACTCTGACATTATGGTTGGTTTGGCCTCACTGTGTGTCAGGCACATGAACTTATGCTAACATAAGTAAGAAAGTTGAACATCAGTAAAGGCCCTCCAACGCCAAGTCCAATGATCTTTCCATGAAGTCACTACATTCTGTTCATCATATTGAGTCAAGCCTGCTACAGAAAATGGAAGATTTATAGCCTGTGCAGTTATGATACAAAAAATAATCATCTAAACTTTTAGATGGAGACCTCTTACCTAACATTATGATTTTGCTGAACAATTCGTTTGAATAACAATTTTGTGGCCTACAATACTTTCACAATAACTGACAAGTATAAAACTTACCAAAGTAGAATATATCCAGAAACCTGTAGTTCTCTAAAGATTTTAGCTTTCCAGAGTTCTTTTAAAATGGATAAAATAAATGTATATTCCTGTAGAAACGCTTGTTAATTTTCTATTTTCGAATTGTTTATTAGTATTTTACTTAATTATTAAATAGACCTACATATAATTAGAGTCCTCACCTTAAAACTGTTCTTCCCAGAAGAAAAAGCAATTACATGTATGAGATAGAGGTGCAGTAGCCACCATTTGCCATAATAAACAATTCAGCAGCTCTTTCACCTGGCCTGCATTAAGTGACTGAGAAGTCTGGCACATTTACAAAGGCATTTGACAGAGACTTGAAAATTCAGGTTTCTGAATTCTTTGGTGCAGAAAAAAAAAAAAATGTGGCTTATTCCTGCCCACGTAAGATAATTAATGAATAAATCATAAAGCAAGTAGGCATCAAAAAGTAGCTCATTTAATTAAGAATTTAATCACATACTTATGTTTCCCTTAAAAAAAGGAAACCCTTAATGTAGAGTAATCTCTATGCATCAAGTACTATGCTGAATATTGTGGATCTGAACTTCCTGCCCCCAAGGAGCTGGCCCTCTAATATAAAGTAAAACATGGAAAGAGAACTTGCAGTACAAAAGGACTGTGCATCTGATGTTATGGATGCAGAAAGCAAGAAGCAATTGTGCTTTGGACAGGGCCGTGCAGGGGCCATGGAAGGAAATGACATTTGAATTGTGACTGAAAAGATTAGACTTTTAATAGAGAAAGAATGCCTAGCTTTGGGATGCTGGACAAGTGACTGAACCTGTTTCTGGATTAATGTTACTACACAAGCAAGTATAAGGTTTTCAGCTGTGCTGTTGTAGTTATTAATTCAGTTCTAAATCTAGCTACGGATTTTGAAAACAATAATCCTTTTCTCTATTGTGGAAGCACTTGTTAAGCATTCCAAATAGTTTGTTGTAACAAACTTCCTCCTTATTATCTATTGCCAAAGGGGGCAAGCCACAGGGAACATCACACCATCAAAGCTGGCATGTATAAAGTTCACACCCAGTGTCCCCAGCCTGCTCTTTGTAAGCTTGTGTTCGTACATGTTGGCATCTGCTCCCTTCTCTTGCCAGACCCTAATGCTACCTTCCCTTTTTATCTTTGCCATTATTAAATAAAAATCCTCTTTCCTGAAAGATCTTTTTGTTTCTAAATTTGTTTC
Source organism: Leucopleurus acutus (assembly GCF_964270905.1). Taxonomy (NCBI): domain Eukaryota; kingdom Metazoa; phylum Chordata; class Mammalia; order Artiodactyla; family Delphinidae; genus Leucopleurus; species Leucopleurus acutus. Next base: position 131,700,552 of record NC_139143.1, read on the forward strand.
TTCATGTTGGGCATTTCTCATGAGAAAAAAACTGAGTGTTTCTTTCTAAATATAGTAACAAAACTTCAGGCATCTTTTGTGACTCGTGCTTTGGCTTTATAGTAATTTCAAACAATAAATAAATCAGTGTACATGTTAATGTTACTTATTAGTGTAATGTTTTGAACTAATGTGCGTACTTGATTCGCCGAAGGACAGATGTTTGGCAGAGAATTGTATTTTATTCTTGATCGTTAGACTTTTTTCCAACACTTATTACAGTTTTTGTAAAGGTCGAGATAATATCCCTTTGAACCATTGTTAGAGCCCATTCCCAGAGATGGTTCCTGTGAAGAAACATGAGGTTTTGTTTGCCTTTTAAAGAATTCACTAGTTCTTTATACTATTGTGCTTCACTGTCTGAGTGTAAAGCTATTTCAAGATATTCTTTGTGGACTGCTGTTTCAGATCTCCTTTATCAAACTGCAGTGACCCATGGGGTTCCTTGCTCAATACTCTTGCATCTTTCTGTATTCTGTGTGACAAATCCTAGCTATTATTTTTGAAGTGAACAATATTATTAGATGTCCATGTTGCAATATCATGACCTTGGGGCCAATTTGGGGACACCCATTTCATGTGTTAATAAATGAGTTAGAGAGACATGTTGCAGTTATTTGGAAAATCCGGGTCAAAACCTTCCCCAAGAACATAACCAGATACATCCAGATAATTGAGTTTCAGAAGGTTTTACTTAAATTATCAATAGAAACAAATCACCAAATTCTCTCCTTTATGAGGAGCATTCCCCTTATGTCAGGTCTGTAGAAGCTAATTAATAAAAGCTTTCATAATTCAATGATAGAAAAAGCCTAAGAAATATCTGGCCTAATCTCTCATTTTGTAGATAAACCAAGACTCAGAAAGGTTAAGAGATTCGTTCCTACAGAAGATGGGACAGAGGGACCAGCAAAACTGCTCTGCCTTCTACTGGGAAATTCTGCCTTTTCACTACACCATTAGGGTGTATTAATAATGAATCCATTTGAATCCACTTTTATGCCAATGCAGTAGATGTTTAAAACAGTCAATGCACCAGATTGGGGGTGTGAAGTACCGGAATTGACTTTGGGACCAATCAGACCTAAGTGAGAACTCAGTTCTGGTTCTTAAATACTCTGAATCTGGGCAAGCTTTATTCACTTTCTTCACTTCTAAACAGGAGGAAATTCCATGGTGCTGTGTGCAAGGTTAAGTGATATATACAGTGCTTTTAGCTTAAAATTTGGCAGGGTATGTAATACCTCAAAAGAGTAATAATGTTAATGTGTGCAGTAATAATTGTACTTAATGTTACTAAGCTGAAGTTTTAGGGTCACTGCCCAGGAGACCTTGGGGTAAAAATTAAGTCATAGTGCTTTGTAATAGACCATTATGGGAGTTGTTACTATTTCTTTGTGGTATATTTCAAAAATTTAATTAAAGAGTCATTTATGTCATAATTTTCTCAGTTCCTTCTATACCTGTAGAAGGACAAGGATAGGTCTGTCTTGCTTGCCATTCTACTCCTTAAGTAACTAGCACAGTGTATGGAAAACAGACAATACATATTACTATTGTTTATTTTTTAAATTTATTTCTTATTGAAGTATACTTGATTTATAATGTTGTGTTAGTTTCTGGTATACAGCAAAGTGATTCAGTTATACATTACATATATATTCTTTTTCATATTCTTTTCCCTTATGGTTTATTACAGGATATTGAATATAATGCCCTGTGCTATCCTGTAGGACCTTGTTTATCTATCTTATATATAATAGTTTGCATCTGCTAATCCCAAACTTCTAAACTATCCTGTTTTTCAAACTCTGAAATAGTAGAGGAAGAGTGGAGTGGAGGAGAATGAAGGAGAGAAGTGGGTCTTCAGAAGTCTGTGCCATGGGTCATAACTGCAAAGCTATGTCCTCCCAAGGCAAAAAGAAGAGAGAAATTTGAATCAGTTTAGTGTGGGACCTTCCCAAGCACCCGGAAAAGCAAAAATCCACACTTTACCAGATACTCCTGTCCTTTAGGATGGCAAGGCTGCTTTGTGATACAGCTATTCTACTTGTTACTTGCGCAAAATTTATGTTTTATGTTTGTATACATAAATGCTAGGAGATTACCAATACTAAAAAATCATTCACCGTAGGAAAAAGGGAATCCTGAATTCTCTAAATTTGGATGCAAACATATTAGTGTAAATGTTTCTATACAATTTTCATTCAAGTGATCTATTCTTTTAAGTCTATCTTAAGGCTTTAGGCTATAGATGGTGTTTTTTTCATAGGAATCCCTGCCTGTTTCGTACATTTGGTCTGATCACTTCTCTACATCAGATATGTCAGTACACAGGGCCATAACACTATCATTTCCTTTGCTTGAGATGGCTCTTCAACTTTTTGTAAGCCTCTTAATGGTTTAGAACATCACTATAATTTCTTTTTAACTTCCCACTTCAGCAATTAGTTCTGGACTCTGCTGAAATGAAGATACTTAATAAATGCTTCTTGTGTAAATGAATACAAGCACAATAAATCCTCCTCTGAATGGAATTAAAAGTATGTAGTTTTGACGCCATAGGAAGAGTTTCAATTGAATGTAGCCAAAAACAGAACTAAAAATTCAATTTGACAAACATGTAAATTCAAATGTATACAGACCGGCTGTGATGGGCAGTTTTCCTGCAACTTCAACACTGAATCTTATAGTATAAAATGTGCTGTATTTCTCCATCACCATTTATCTACTGAATTTTTTTTTTGTCAGTGGGAAAAATACTTAGTATTCCATCGTCGAACTCATGGGTTAGAAAGTCCCCTCCCAAATTTATGTATTCATTGAAAACCAGCACCCCATGATGTCAAAAACTTTATTTATGCTTAGAAGGTATCTACTTGTGTTAAAAGTATCACTAGTCATTTCTGTCAGAATAAGTTCAGAAATTATCTATCACGGACTTATTTGATATTAACCTACAGTAAATCTTGCATCCTATCTCATAGCTGGCACTGACTTTCCACACCCTACTGAATATGTTCAGGGTACAGAATATGCACTTTCAAAATCAGATAATGAGCAGAGGAATGGAGTTAATTGTGAGTGAAGTCATAACCATATTTACGATTTATTTTATTCTTAGTAGATTATTTTTCCAAGGACTTTATATTTTAGAGAAGTTTTAGGTTTACAAAAAAATTGAGAAGAAGGTACAGAGATATCTCATTATACTCCTGCCCCAAACACATGCATATCTTCCCCATTATCGACATCACTCACCAGAAGAGTACATTTTTTACCAAGGATGAACCTTAACATTGACACATCATAATCACCCATACTCCATAATTTACCTTAGGGTTCACTCTTGGTGTTGTACATTCTATGGGTTTGGACAAAAGTTTAATGACACATCCATCATTATAATATCATACAAAGTATTTTCACTGTCCTAAAAATCCTCTGTGTTTTGCATATTCATTTCTGTTTACACTGCTGGAAATCACTGATCTTTGTTATTGTCTCCACAGTTTTTCCTTTTCTAGAATGACATATATCATTGGACTCATACAGTATGAAGCCTTTTTGGATTGGCTTCTTTAACTTAGCAATATGCATTTAAAGTTCCTCCTTATCTTTTCATGGCTTGTTAACTCATTTCTTTTTAGCACTAAATTATATTCCATTGTCTGAATGTACCACAGCTTATTTATTCATTCACCTACTGAAGGACATCTTCATTGCCTTCAAGTTTTGGCAATTATGAATAAAGATGTTATAAACATCTGCCTGCAGGATTTTATGTGGACATAAGTTTTCAGTTCCTTTGGGAAGTACCAAGGTGAATGATTGCTGGATCTTATAGTAAAAGTAAGTTTAGTTTGTAAGAAACCTTCCAAAGTGGCTGTACAATTATGCATTCACACTAGCAATGTATAAGAGTTCCTGTTGCTCCACATCTTCACCAGCATTTGGTGTTGTCAGTGTTCTGGATTTTAGCCATTCTAATAGAAGTATAATGATATCTCATCATTGTTTTAATTTACATTCCCATGATGTCATATAATGTGGAACATCTTTTCTTATGCCTGTTTGCCATCTGTGTATCTTCTTTGCTGTGGTGTCTGTTAAGATCTTTGGCCCATTTTTTAAGGGGATTGTTTCTTTTCTTAGTGTTGAATTTTAAAGGTTTTTGTTTTTTGTTTGTTGGGCTTTTTTGACATTTGGATAACAGTCCTTTCCAGACATGACTTTTGCAAAATATCTTCTCCCAGTCTATGGCTGGTCTTTTTTCTGTTGACATTGTCTTTCACAGAGCCATTTTTTAAAAAACTTTAATCAAGTTCAGCTTATCAATTTTTTCTTGCATTGATTGTGTCTTTGTTGTTATATCTAAAAAGACATCACCATATACAAGTTCTTTAAGACTTTCTACTATATTATTTTCTAAGAGTTTTATAGTTTTGTGTTTTACATTTAGGTCATGGTTTCATTTTGAGTTAATTTTTGATGGGTGTAAGGTCTATGTCATTTTTCTACATGTTGATGTCCAGTTATAACACTATTTTGTTGAAAAGACAATCTTTGTTTCATTGTTTTGCCTTTGCTCCTTTGTCAAAGATCAGTTGACTATATTTATGGCGTCTAATGATTGGCTCTCTATCTGTTCCATTGATCTATTTGTTTATTCTTTTGCTAATACCATACTATCCTGACTACTGTCATCTTATGTCTTGAAGTCAGTAGTATCAGTCCTCCAACTTTGTTCTTGTCCTTCAATATTGCACTGGCTTTTCTGAGTCTTTTGCCTATACATATACATTTTAGAATTCTGTTGTTGATATCCATAAAATAACATGTTAGGCTTTTGATTGTATTGCATTGAACCCATAGATAAAGTTGGGAAAACCTGACATCTTTATACTATTGAGTCCTCCTACCCATGAATATGTAATATCTCTCCATTTAGTTAGTTCTCTGAGTTTATTCATCAGATTTTTGTAGGTTTCCTCATATAGATCTGTATATATTTTATTAGATTTGTACCTAAGTATTTCATTTTGGGAGGTGCTAATGTAAATGATATTGTGTTTGTAATTTCAAATTCTATTTGTTCATTTTTGGTATATAGGCAAATAATTGACTTTTCTATATTTACCTTGTATCCAGCAACCTTGCTGTACTCAATTATTAGTTTCAGTTTTTTTAATTGATTCTTCTGATTTTATACATAGATAATCATCATCTGTGAATAAAGACAAGTTTATATCTTTCTTCCCAGTCTGTGTACATTTTATTTCCTTTACTTGCATTATTGCATTGGGAAGGACTTCTAGTATGATGTTGAAAGGAGTGTTGTGAGAGAACATTCTTGCCTTGTACCTGATCTTAGAGTAAAAGCTGCAAGTTCCTCACCATTAAGTATGATGTTGGCTGTAGGATTTTTTTTTTTTTTTTTTTTTTTGTGATACACGGGCCTCTCACTGTTGTGGCCTCTCCCATTGCGGAGCACAGGATCTGGGCGCGCAGGCTCAGCGGCCATGGCTCACGGGCCCAACCGCTCCGTGGCATGTGGGATCTTCCTGGAACGGGGCACGAACCCATGTTCCCTGCATCAGCAGGAGGACTCTCAACCACTGTGCAACCAGGGAAGCCTGGCTGTAGGGTTTTTATTGATAGTATTTATCAAGTTGGGGAAGTTCCCTTCTATTCCTAGTTTACTGAGAGTTTTTATCATGAATGAGTTTCACATTTTGTCAAATGATTTTTTTTTTTTTGTATCTTTGATACCATAGTATGATTTTTGTTTTTTAGTCTGTTGATGTCATGGACTACATTAATTGATTTTTGAATGTTGAACCAGCCTTGCCTACCTAGGATAAAACCAACTTGATTGTGGTGTATAATTCTTTGTGTACATTTTTTCACTGAAATTGCTAATTTTTTTGAGGATTTTTCCACCAACATTCATGAGAGTTATTAGTCTGTAAAGCTTTTCTTGAAATGTTTTCATCTGGTTTGAGTATTAGGGCCACAAAAAATAAATTAGGAAGTATTCTTTTCACTTCTATACTTTGAAAGAGATTGTAGAGAATTGGTATAATTTATTCCTTAAATATTTGATAGAATTCACCAGTAAACCCATTTGAGCCTGCTGCTTTCTGTTTTGGAATGTAATTAATTATGGATTCAATTGATTTAATAAATATAGGCCTATTCAGATTGTCTACTTCTTTTTATGTGAGTTTTCTCAGATTTTGCCTGTCAAGGAATTGGTCTATTTCTTCTAGGTTATCAAATTTATAGGCATAGAGTTGTTTATCATATTCCTTTATTATTCTTTTAAGTTCTGTGGGGAAAGAGTGATATCCCCTCTTTCATTTCTGATATTAGTAATTTATGTGTTCTCTCTTTTTTCTTAGACTGGCTAGAAGCTTATCAGTTTTTTGATCTCTTCTTATCAGTTTTATTGAACTCTTCTCTTTATTCTCTCTGTTTTAATTTACATTTCCCTGGTAACATATGATGTGGAGGGTATGGAACATCTTTTAATATGCGTATTTGCCATCTCTGTATCCTCTTTGGTGAGGTGTATGTTAAGGTCTGTGGCCCACTTTTTTAAACAGGTTGTTTGTTTTCTTATTCAGTTTTGAGAGTTCTTCATATAATTTGGATGACAGTCTTTTATTAGCTGTGTCTTTTGCAAATCTTTTCTCCCAGTCCGTGGCTCGTTTTCTCACTCTCTTGACATTGTCTTTCACAGTGCAGAAGATTTTTATTTTAATGAAAGTTCCGTTTATCAGTTATTTACTTCATGAATTGTGTGCCTTTGGTGTTGTATCTAAAAAAGTCATCGCCAAGCTTCCAGGTTGGTGAACACATAGAGATTCTAGGACAGTGTTGCACCTGGAGAGGGTATAGAAGCTCTTCATCACTTCCCACATAGTTTGCCCTATGCATCTCTTCTACCTGGCTGTTCCTGACTTATGTCCTTGCATAATAAAGTGGTAACCTAGAGTCCCCCGGGCACGGTGAGAAGATATGAGCTCTGAGACCAGACAGTCTTGGGCTTCAATCCTATCTCCCCTCCTCACGGCACTGAGGCTTTGGACGTTCACTTACTCTAAGTCTCACTTTCCTACATTATAGCATCCTTGGATGATCTGTCTGGTATATAGAAAATGATCAATAGATCAAACACTCTAGATTGGCTGACCCAACCTCAAAAAAAACAACAAGAAAAGGTCATTGCCATACCCAAGTTCATGTAGGTATTCTCCTATGTTACCTTCTAGGAGTTTTATAGCTTTGCATTTTATGTTTAAGCCTGTGATCCATTTTGAGTGAATTTTTGTGAAGGATATAATGTCTGAGTCTAGATTCATTTATTTGCATGTGGATATCAGTTGTCCCAGTACCATTGTTGAAAAGACTGTCTTTGCTCCATTGTTTTTCTTTGCTCCTTTGTCAAAGATCAGTTGACTATATTTATGTGGGTGTATTTCTGGGCTCTCTGTTCTGTTCTGTTGATCTATTTGTCTCTTCTTCTGTCAATACTATGCTGTCTTTGTTACAGAGCCTTTTTTTTTTTTTTGTATGGACATATGTTTTTATTTCTTTTTTCAAAAAATTTTAATTTAATTTTATTTAATTTTTTATACAGCAGGTTCTTATTTGTCATTAATTTTATACATATCAGTGTATAAATTTCAATCCCAATCATCCAATTCATCACACCCCCACCCCCACCCCACACCCTGCTGCTTTCCCCCCTTGGTATCCATACATTTGTTCTCTAAATCTGTGTCTCAATTTCTGCCCTGCAAACTGGTTCATCTGTACCATTTTTGTAGGTTCCACATATATGCATTAATATACAATATTTGTTTTTCTCTTTCTAACTTACTTCACTCTGTATGACAGTCTCTAGATCCATCCATGTCTCAACAAATGACCCAGATTTGTTCCTTTTTATGGCTTATATTCCACTGTATATATGTACCACATATTCTTTATCCATTCATCTGTCAATGGTAATTTAGGTTGCTTCCATGACCTACCTATTGTAAATAGTTGCTGCAGTGAACATTGAGGTGCATGTGTCTTTCGGAATTATGGTTGTCTCTGCATATATGCCCAGTAGTGGGATTGCTGGATCATATCATAATTGTATTTTTAGTTTTTTAAGGAACCTCAATACTGTTCTCCATAATGGCTGTATCAATTTACGTTCCCACCAACAGTGCAAGAGGGTTCCCTTTTCTCCACACCCTCTCCAGCATTTGTTGTTTGTAGATTATCTGATGAAGCCCATTCTAACTGGTGTGAGGTGATACCTCATTGTAGTTTTCATTTACATTTCTCTAATAATTAGTGATATTCAGCAGCTTTTCATGTGCTTCTTGGCCATCTCTATGTCTTCTTTGGAGAAATGTCTATTTAGGTCTTCTGCCCATTTTGGGATTGGGTTGTTTGTTTGTTTTTTTTTTTTTTTTAATATTGAGCTGCATGAGCTGTTTATATATTTTGGAGATTAATCCTTTGTCCATTGATTCATTTGCAAATATTTTCTCCCATTCTGAGGGTTGTCATTTCATCTTGTTTATGGTTTCCTTGGCTGTGCAAAAGCTTTGAAGTTTCATTAGGTCCCATTTGTTTATTTTTGTTTTTATTTCCATTACTCTAAGAGGTGGATCAAAAAAGATCTTGCTGTGATTTATGTCAAAGAGTGTTCTTACTATGTTTTCCTCTAAGAGTTTTATAGTGTCCAGTCTTACATTTAGGTCTCTAATCCATTTTGAGTTTATTTTTGTGTATGGTGTCAGGGAATGTTCTAATTTCATTCTTTTACATGTAGCTGTCCAGTTTTCCCAGCACCACTTATTGAAGAGACTCTCTTTTCTCCATTGTATATCCTTGCCTCCTTTTTCATAGATTAGTTGACCATAGGTGTGTGGGTTTATCTCTGGGCTTTCTATCTTTTTCCATTGATCTATGTATCTGTTTTTGTGCCAGTACCATATTGTCTTGATTCCTGCAGCTTTGTAGTATAGTCTGAAGTCAGTGAGTCTGATTCCTCCAACTCTATATTTTTCCCTCAAGACTGCTTTGGCTATTCGAGGTCTTAAGTGTCTCCATACAAATTTTAAATTTTTTTGTTCTAGTTCCTTAAAAAATGCCATTGGTAATTTGATAGAGATTGCATTGAATCTGTAGATTGATTTTGGTAATATAGTCATTTTCACAATATTGATTCTTCCAATCCAAGAACATGGTATATCTCTCCATATGTTGGTATCATATTTAATTTATTTCATCTGTGTCTTATAGTTTTATGCATACAGATCTTTTGTCTCCCTAGGTAGGTTTATTCCTAGTTATTTTATTATTTTTGTTGCAATGGTAAATGGGCGTGTTTCTTTAATTTCTCTTTCAGATTTTTCATCATTAGTGCATAGGAATGCCAGAGATTTCTCTGCATTAATTTTGTATCCTGCAACTTTACCAAATTTATTGATTAGCTCTAGTATTTTTCTGGTGACATCTTTAGGATTCTCTGTGTATAGTATCATGTCATCTGCAAACAGTGACAGTTTTACTTCTTCTTTTCCAATTTGTATTCCTTTTATTTCTTTTTCTTCTCTGATTGCCGTGGTAGGACTTCAAAACTATATTGAATAATAGTGGTGAGAGTGCACACCCTTGTCTTCTTCCTGATCTTAGAGGAAATGCTTTCAGTTTTTCACCATTGAGAATGATGTTTGCTGTGGGTTTGTCATATATGGCCTTTATTATGTTGAGGTCGGTTCCCTCTATGCCCACTTTCTGGAGAGTTTTTATCATAAATAGGTGTTGAATTTTGTCAGAAGCTTTGTCTGCATGTATTGATATGATCATATGTTTTTTCTTCTTCAATTTGTTAATATGGTGTATCACACTGATTGATTTGCGTATATTGAAGAATCCTTGCATCCCTGGGATAAATCCCACTTGATCATGGTGTATGATGCTTTTAATGTGTTGTTGGATTCTGTTTGCTATTATTTTGTTGAGGATTTTTGCATCTATAATCATCAGTGATATTGGTCTTTAATTTTCTTTTTTTTTTTTTTTTTGTAATATCTTTGTCTGGTTTTGGTACCAGGGTGATGGTGGCCTCATAGAATGAGTTTGGGAGTGTTCCTTCCTCTGCAATTTTTTGGAAGAGTTTGAGAAGGATGGATGTTAGCTCTTCTCTAAATGTTGGATAGAATTCACCTGTGAAGCCATCTGGTCCTGGACGTTTGTTTGTTGGAAGATTTTTAATCACAGTTTCAATTTCATTACTTATGATTGGTCTGTTCATGTTTTCTATTTCTTCCTGGTTCAGTCTTGGAAGGTGATACCTTTCTACGAATTTGTCCATTTCTTCCAGGTTGTCCATTTTATTGGCATAGAGTTGCTTGTAGTAGTCTGTTAGGATGCTTTGTATTTCTGTGGTGTCTGTTGTAACTATTCCTTTTTCATTTCTAATTTTATTGATTTGAGTCTTCTCTCTTTTTCTTGATGAGTCTGGCTAATGGTTTATCAATTTTGTTTATCTTCTCAAATAACCAGTTTTTAGTTTTACTGATATTTGCTATTTTTGTCTTTGTTTCTGTTTCATTTATTTCTGCTGTGATATTTATGATTTCTCTCCTTCTGCTAACTCTGGGTTTGTTTGTTCTTCTTTCTCTAGTTTCTCCAGGTGTAAGATTAGATTGTTTATTTGAGATTTTTCTTCTTTCTTGAGGTAGGCTTGTATAGCTATAAACTTCCCTCTTAGAACTGCTTTTGCTGCATGCCATAGGTTTTGGGTTGTCGTGTTTTCATTGTCATTTGTCTCTAGGTATTTTTTGCTTTCCTCTTTGATTTCTTCAGTGATCTCTTGGTTATTTAGTAACATATTGTTTAGCCTCCATGTGTTTGTGTTTTTTTATGTTTTTTTTCCCTGTAATTGATTTCTAACCTCATAGCATTGTGGTCAGAAAAGATGCGTGATATGATTTCAATTTTCTTAAATTTACTGAGGCTTGATTTGTGACGCAGGATGTGATCTATCCTGGAGAATGTTCCATGCACACTTGAGAAGAAGGTGTAATCTGCCGTTTTTGGATGGAATGTCCTATAAATATCAATTAAATCTATCTGGTGTATTGTATCATTTAAAGCTTTTGTTTCCTTATTTATTTTCATTTTGGATGATCTGTCCATTGGTGTAAGTGAGGTGTTAAAGTCCCCCACTATTATTGTATTACTGTCAATTTCCTCTTTTATAGCTGTTAACAGTTGCCTTATATAGGAGCACAAGGTGCTCCTATGTTGGGTGCATATATATTTATAATTGTTGTATCTTCTCCTTGGATTGATCCCTGGATCATTATGTAGTGTCCTTCCTTGTCTCTTGTAACATTCTTTATTTTAAAGTCTATTTTATCTGATATGAGTATTGCTACTCCAGCTTTCTTTTGATTTCCATTTGCATGGAATATCTTTTTCCATCCCCTCATTTTCAGTCTGTATGTGTCCCTAGATCTGAAGTGGGTCTCTTGTAGACAGCATATATATATATATATATATATATATATATATATATATATATATATATATATGGGTCTTGTTTTTGTATCCATTCAGCAAGACTGTGTCTTTTGGTTGGAGCATTTAATCCATTCATGTTTAAGGTAATTATCGATATGTATGTTCCTATGATCATTTTCTTAATTGTTTTGGGTTCGTCTTTATAGGTCCTTTTCTTCTCTTGTGTTTCCCACTTAGAGAAGTTCCTTTAGCATTTGTTGTAGAGATAGTTTGGTGGTGCTGAATTCTTGTAGCTTTCGCTTGTCTGTAAAGCTTTTGATTTCTCCATCGAATCTGAATGAGATCCTTGCCCAGTAGAGTAATTTTGGTTGTAGGTTCTTCCCTTTCATCACTTTAAGTATATCATGCCACTCCCTTCTGGCTTGTAGAGCTTCTGCTGAGAAATCAGCTGTTAAACTTATGTGAGTTCCCTTGTATGTTATTTGTCATTTTTCCCTTGCTGCTTTCAATAATTCTTCTATGTCTTTAATTTTTGCCAGTTTTATTACTATGTGTCTTGGTGTGTTTCTCTTTGGGTTTATCCTGTATGGGACTCACTGCGCTTCCTGGACTTGGGTGACTATTTCCTTTCCCATGTTAGGGAAGTTGTCGACTATAATCTCTTCAAATATTTTCTCTGGTCCTTTCTCTCTCTCTTCTCCTGGGACCCCTATAATGTGAATGTTGTCATGTTTAATGTTGTTCCAGAGGTCTCTTAGGCTGTCTTCATTTCTTTTCATTCTTTTTTCTTTATTCTGTTGCACAGCAGTGCAGTCCACCGTTCTGTCTTCCAGGTCACTTATCCGTTTTTCTGCCTCAGTTATTCTGCTATTGATTCCGTCTAGTGTATTTTTCATTTCAGTTATTGTATTGTTTATCTCTGTTTGTTTGTTCTTTAATTCTTCCAGGTCTTTGTTAAACATTTCTTGCATCTTCTCCATCTTTGCCTCCATTCTTTTTCCGAGGTTCTGGATCATCTTCACTCTCATTATTCTGAATTATTTTTCTGGAAGGTTGCCTATCTCCACTTCATTTAGTTGTTTTCCTGGGGTTTTATATTGTTCCTTCATCTGGTACATAGCCCTCTGCCTTTTCATCTTGTCTATCTTTCTGTGAAAGTGTTTTTTTTTTTTTTTCCCACAGCCTGCAGGATTATAGTCTTCTTGCTTCTGCTGTCTGCCCTTTGGTGGATGTGGCTATCTAAGAGGCTTGTGTACATTTCCTGATGGGAGGGACAGGTGGTGGGTAGAGCTGACTGTTGCTCTGGTGGACAGAGCTCAGTAAAACTTTAATCTGCTTGACTGCTCATGGGTGGGTCTGGGTTCCCTCCCTGTTGGTTGTTTTGCCAGAGGCAACCCAACACTGGAGCCTGTCCATGCTCTTTGGTGGGGCTAATGGCGGACTCTGGAGCTCACGCCAAGGAGTACTTCCCGGAACTTCTGCTGCCAGTGTCCTTGTCCTCACAGTGAGACACAGCCACCCCCCACCTCTGCAGGAGACCCTCCAACACTGGCAGGTAGGTCTAGTTCAGTGTCCCCTGGCATCACTGCTCCTTCCCTGGGTCCCGATGCACACACTACTTTGTGTGTGTCCTCCAAGAGTGGAGTTTCTGTTTCCCCCTGTCCTGTCAAAGTCCTGCAATCAAATCCCACTAGCCTTCAAGATCTGATTCTGTAGGAATTCCTTCTCCCATTGTTGGACCCCCAGGTTGGGGAGCCTGATGTGGGACTCAGAACCTTCACTCCAGTGGGTGGACTTCTGTGGTATAAATGTTCTCCAGTTAGTGAGTCACTCACCCAGCAGTTATGGGATTTGATTTTACTGTGATTGCACCCCTCCTACCGTCTCATTGTGGCTTCTCCTTTTTCTTTGGATGTGGGGTATCTTTGTTGGTGAGTTCCAGTGTCCTCCTGCCCATGATTGTCCAGCAGCTAGTTGTGATTCTGGTATTATCACAAGAGGGTGTGAGAGCACATTCTTCTACTCTGCCCTCTTGGTTCCCAGACTGTTGTTCCTATTTTTGTCTTCTACTCTTCTGCTTTTTATGGTTTTAATTGAGCATTTCATGTGATTCCATTTTTCTTTTCTTTCTTAGCATTTCAGTTATACTTTTCTTTTAAATGGTTGTCCTATAGTTTACAATGTACATTTTCAGCTAATTCAAGTCCATTTTCAAAGAACATCATATCACCTCACAGGTAGTATAAGTGCCTTATAATAACAAAATAATTATAATTCCTTTTTCCCATCCATTGTATCATTGCTGTCATTCACTTTGCTTATATATAAAGCACACACACACATACACACATATATGCATATATATATATATATAATACATAAGCTTAAATAATTAAGTACATTTTTACTATTATTTTGAACAAACTGTTACTGTTAGCTCACTTATGAATAAGAAAAATGAAAGTTTTTATTTTACTTTCAATTTTTCTTTCTTTGGTGCTCTTCCTTTTTTTATGTAGATCTGAGTTTCTGACCTGTGTTAATTTCCTTTTCTCTGAAGAACTTCTTTTAACAGTTCTTGCAAGGTAGGTCTACTGGCAACAATTTCCCTCAATTTTTGTTTGTCTGAGAAAGTCTTTATTTCTCCTTTACTTTTTTTTTTTTTTTTTGTGGTACGCGGGCCTCTCACCGCCGTGGCCTCTCCTGTTGTGGAGCACAGGCTCCGGAGGTGCAGGCTCAATGGCCATGGCTCATGGGCCCAGCTGCTCCATGGCATGTGGGATCCTCCCAGACCGGGGCACGAACCCATGTCCCCTGCATTGGCAGGTGGACTCTCAACCACTGCGCCACCAGGGAAGCCCTCCTTTACTTTTGAAGGATAATTTCACAGAGTACAGAATTTTAGGGGTTTTTTGTTTTTTTTTCCCCTCTTAATACTTTAAATATTTCACTCTGCTCTCTTCTTGTTTATGTGGTTTCTTAGGAGAAGTCAGATGTAATTCTTGTTTTTGTTCCTCTGTAGATAAGGTGTTTTTTTCCCTCTGGATTCTTTCAGGATTTTTTCTTATGCTTGATTTTCTGTAATTTGAAAATGATATGCTTATATGGGTTTTTGTTCTGTTTTGTTTTGTTTTTGTATTTATCATACTTGGTGTTCTCTGATCTCCCTGGATCTGTGGTTTGTTGCCTGACATTAATCTGAGAAAATTTGGTTATTATTGTTTCAAACATTTCCTCTGTTCCTTTCTTTCTTTCTTCTCCTTCTGATATTCCCTTTATGCATATGTTACTCCTTTATTGTTGTCCCACAGTCCTTGAATGCTCTGTTCTGTTTTGTTCAGTCTTTTTTCTCTTTGCTTTTCAGATTTCAAAGATTCTATTTGTATATTATGTAGTTCAAAATGGTTCCTTTTCCCCTTCCCCTGCTGGAAGCCTGAGGGGATTTTTCTCAGATATTTACTGTGGGAATCTGGTTAACCTCCTAGAAGTAAATCTTATAATACTATGGAGGCCCCTTTAAGTCCTCCCAGAATTTTTAACCCTCAGAGCTTTCCCCATTAAGTTTCCAGAAATTCACCAGTAATAACACTGTATCTCTGGTCAGTTTCTGCTCATGTAAGCCATGATTCCCTGTATTCACCTGTCTCTCCAATCTTGGGTGCAGTGGTTTGCACTGTGTCCTCCCCTTTCTTAAGATACAAGAATAGTTTTTGATTTTTCATTTTGTTCAGCTTTTTACTCATTTTTAGGACTGACTAGAGACTTCCAAGCTCCTTATATGCAGAGCTGGAAACTGGGAGTCCTAGAATTTATTTTTTTGAGCCTGTGTTAGATTTGAGAAAAATTGTGCAGAAAGTATAGAGAGTTCCATATATCACCTCTACCTCTCCCACCACCAGTTTGCTCTATTATTAACATCTTGCATTAGTGTGGTACATTTGTTACAATTGATGAACCAATATTGATATGTTAATATTAACTAAGTCTATAGTTTACATTAGGTTCTATAGTTTGATGTTGTACATACTGTGGTTTTGACAAATATATAATGTCGGTATCTACTGTTACAGCATAACACAGAGTAGTTTCATTGCCTTAAAAATGCCCTATGTTCCATTTATTCATCCCTTTTCCCCTTCCCTTGAACCCTTGGAAACTACTGATCTTTTTTGCTGTCTCCATAATTTTGCTTTTTCCAGAATGTCTTATAGTCAAAATCATACCATATATAGTCTTTGCAGACTGACTTCTTTCACTTAACAATATGTGTTTAAGTTTGCTCCATGTCTTTTCAAGTCTTGATAGCTCATCTCATTTAAGTGCTAAATAATATTTAGCCATATTTATATAATGGCTGTTTTCCAGGAACAAATGGGGTTATTTGAGGTGTCATGTAGGGGAAAAAGTAAGACTTTGGAGCCTTTAGCCATGGGTTTTAAAAGTAGCTTTGCCATGTTTTAACTGTGAGCTTGGACAGTTTACAAAGATCTCAGAGCTGCAGCTTGCCATTTTCAAATTAAAATATTAATATCTACCTTGAAATTGTCATGATAATAAATAACATGTAAAGTCATAGCATAGCACTTGGTCATGCCAGCAGCAACAGACGCAGCAGCTGTGATCATCACTTATTTTATAAACAGATAGATTAGTACAATAATGAATAGCAATCAGATAAGGCTATACAGTCAAATGAAAAAATATATATATAATAAATGAAAAATAAAATGCTTCAATCTAATACAAAATAATAAGCATACAAAATAAAGGGTGTGAGGTGGGAAAAGAGTTCCTATTTAATACATCTAATTGAATAGGAATTTCTGAAATGGCAGGCTTTTAAAGTTTCAATGTAGTTGTTTAGTTTCAGGAAAGAAAATTTATTGTATATGAATATTAGTCTATTCTAAAATATTTTAAAGTTACTTCATATTTATTAAGTATATATATATATAAATACATATAAATACTCCAAAGAAATGCTATAGTTGAATCAAAGACTATAGATTAAAAGGAGAATCAAGAGTTGCAGATTCATAGACTGTCTATGTTTATGGGCAGCCACCTTTGTCACTCATTATTCTTCAGCCTTTTATTAAGATTATAATAAATTATGAGCCTAAAAATTTTTGATATTTTAAAACAGAAAAATTGAAGAAATAAAATTATTTTTAGCATTGTTATTGGTTATACACTGTATTTGAAGTACCTGAGACAGAACTTTGAATTTCAAGACCTCTCCTCAAGACCTGGAACCTATTTTGAAGTGGTGGGGAGTGGGTTATGAGTCAATGAATTTTTACTTCTGCCAAGGTGATTTAAAATACTGAGTTCAAAGAGAAGGAGTTAATTTACTAAAGATAAGACCACAAGATAGAACCCATGATTATTTAAGACAGGGACTGGCAAACTTTTTCTGCAAAGGGCCAAATAGTAAATATTTTAGGCTTTGTGGGTCCTATGGTCTCTATTGCAGCTACTCAACTCTGATATTATAATGTGCAAGTAGCCACAGATAATATGTAAACAGATGGGTATGCTATATTTCAATAAAACTTTATTTATGAATATAATCAGATGTCTGGATTTGACCACAGTTTGCTGACTTCTGGGTTAGAAAATGAGAAAAATGTGGAATTAACCTGAAAACAATTTTATTCAGATTACAAGCTAAAATAAGCAACCAAACTGTTTTTAGCCAAATATTCCCACATTAGATAAAGAAAGATACAGTTTCATAATACAACGTAGTGCAAATAATGGAAGATCACATGTGTGAGAAAAAAATACAGTTTTTTAAAAGAAGTATTTATTGAGCATTTGGTAGAAAGAAGACACTGCTATATGTTAGGCAAAAGAAAACTAGCGGTTTTAGAATTGAAATTGGACATAATTTTTCATCTTAACTGTTAGTTTATGGGTCATATGATCTTGGGAATGTTACTTAACTTTTCTGAGCCTTAATTGCCCTATTTGTAAAATATGGATAAATCCTACATCATAAAATAGCTATATTCTTGAAGCAAAAGATCTTGTGTAAAGCACTTGATATAATTCTTGGAATGCAGTAGGTGCACTCAGGGAATTTACAAATAATTCTTTACTTGTTGGGTAACTTAAACTTCAACACAGAAAGTTGAAAAAAAGGTAATAATAGTACTTTATGTAAGATTGTGAAGATTAAATAGGAGTAATGTATTAAAGAAACACTTAAACACTCAGCACAGTGCTTGGCACCTAGTAAATGTTCAATTGATATTAGCTGCTTCTGTTATTGTTGTTGTTATTATTATTAAACAGAGTAATGCACAAGTTATATACATTCATCCGTGAGTTTAAAATGTGCAGGAGAGAATGTGACAAATAATATGACAAAGATACAGAAGTCACATCTGATTGGGGGAATCAGAAAAGGATTCATAGAGACATGACATTTGAGCTGTCTAGGTAGAATGAATTGTATTTCAGTTAGAGTAGCTGAAAGGTGTTAAAGATTAAACAAAGGATAAGAGCAAAGAAAGGAAGCAGGGATTTGATAGGTATGTACAGTGAGTAGTAACTAATATGATACTGTTTATTGAATCTACTCATTTCTCATTCAGACCTCAAAGTAACCTGTGTGCTGGATATTATTATACATACTTTGTAGAAAAGCAATCTGGATTCAAAAGATTTGATGACTTTCCCAAGGTCATACAAGTAAAGTGCTCATCCTGGAATTGAACTCAGATCATTTTCCAAAGTGAGTGTTGTTACCGCTCCATTATACAAACTCTCTGAAAGCAGGTGGAGCTTAGTAGAAGCTTAATAACCACATGTAGGTCAGCTTTTACTCTTTGATGTGGTAAATATTTTTATATCTCACATTTCATTCATTAATCAAAAATAATTATATATTTGAATTTAATTTCCTTATTCATGCACAGAATATTTTTGAATTTCTACCATATGCAATGACTATTCTAGGGGGTGGCATACATCAGTAAATAAAACAGATAAATATTTTTGCCACACAGTTATGAGCTTTGGTTTGTTTGGTTTTTTACTCTTTAAAAAAAAATTTTTTTAAAGATTGAGGTAAGACTGTATTATTAAAACACTGTTACTGTTTCTCTCAGAGAAAAGTACAAGTCATTTGTTATCTAATTATCAATCTATTCTGCAAAATAAAGATATTAAAATACTGATGTCTCACAGTTATAAGAAAACAAGATGAGATCTCCATATGGTTGGTATTAGCTGATATTTACTTTTAAATTTTTTTCTTTTTACACTAAAAGTCACAGCTCTTGGGACTTCCCTGGTGGCGCAGTGGTTTAGAGTCCGCCTGCCTATTCAGGGGACACAGGTTCATGTCTCGGTCTGGGAGGGTCCCACATTCCATGGAGCAGCTGGGCCCGGGAGCCATGGCCGCTGAGCTTGCGCGTCCGGAGCCTGTGCTCACAGCGGGAGAAGCCACAACAGTGAGAGGCCCGTGTGCCGCAAAAAAAAAAAAAAAATTACAGCTCTGTTTTAGTGAATGTGGTAATTACATTATATTTATTTTAATCAAAACTTAGAAAAATACATCTAAAAGAATAAAGCTTCATTGGTAGAAAGTTTTCTTAAAATATTCAAGGCTGAAAAGTAGCACATACTCTCATAAGCAAACAGTAGGCAGAAAGCTAATGACCTTTTCTCAGTAACAGCAGTAAAAACACAGAACCTGTTTATAAGGCAGACATAGTCAAGATTTCAAAATTTGTTATTTCTGCATTTATATCTTCACAGGTTCAAAATGCTCTTTAAAATGTGAAACTTGTGCTTACTAGTTTTAAGGCCTAGAGATAAAGATTCAGTTTCCATGGAACAGCTGGATCTAATTAGAACCCAAATTTCTAATTCCACTTGATCTGATTTCCCCATCTGTATGGCATCATTACACCATAAATAGTGTGAGCTGTAACTTCCAGTTCAAACCAGAAAGAAACTGGCAATCAGGGCTCCTGTTCTGCAAGGGTCACTGGAAGTTCTGTTTAACATCACAGCATTCCCATATGGGCTGATTTAATTGTTTAGAACTTTTCCACCAATAAATGAATCAGGAAGAAATAAGGTATTTTTCTGTGATCCATCCATTCATTTATTTTTATTTGGAATATTTAAAAATCTGAAGTGTCAGATTTAAGAATAAAATATTCTCTATTATCACCAACCCCCATTGTATTTTTTCATGTGTACTCATTTTTGTTTCATGTTTTGTTTACGAGAGTATAACACTCCTTTTCTCTTTCATAAATTGAGTATTTAATGGACTTATAGAATAAATAGATATTGGGAATATAAAAAAGATTGCCCTTTCCCAATCACATCATTTCAGAAATGGGGAGACTGAAGGTCAGGAAGTTTGTCTGACCTGCCTTCAGCCCACTCATAGGAGACATAAGAGAGAAGCCATAGACCTCTGAGTTCCCAACTAGTGTTCACCTCTGTGTTCAAACTGACTAGGCTTGGAAACCCTGCCAGAGAAAACATAGCATATCTGACTTCTCATTATTATGTAATACAGGTTCATCAAAGATTTTACAAATCAGAGAATAAAGAGAAGAAGAATATTCATCCAAAAGCAATCACTGTTAAAATTTTGGATTTTATGTTTTCATACATTTTGTACATACAGTTTTGTGTCCTTCCCATTTTATCCTTTTCCTAATCTGTCTTTATGAACATACTTTTTAATGGTGGAATGGTATCTTATATAGGTGTACCACAACTTAAAACAGTGTTTTGTTGTTTGATAGGTTGTTTCTAATTTGCTTATTTAATAATACTATGATGTACACTGCTCTTTTGTACATTTTTGTTTATGTCTTTAAGATAAATTCTTTTAATTGGATTTCTTGGGTCATGAGATACTCATTTTAGCCTTCTGATATGTGTTGCCAAATATCCTTCTGAAAAGGCCGTACCAGTTTACAATTATACTCTCAGAATATGAAAATTTTGTTTTCCTGCACATACAGCTAACATTGAATATTATCATTTCCTAATAATTTCATGTTTGATAGGTAAAATGTAGCATCCAATTTTAATTTTCATTGATTAAAAGTAAAATTGAAGACTTTTCACATGCTTCTTGGACATTTCTACATATATCTAAATAACTAAATAGAAAGTGGTAAAATTAAGAAACTGTGGACAAGGAAAAGAATAATCAATTTCAGCTGAGATGATCAGAAAACACATATAGTGTTTAGAAAAGACAAGTAAAAGTTTCTGCTCCCAGTTCTGTGAGTTATTGACAGGAAGAGTGGTGGTCAGGATACCCTTAAAGGCTCATGGAAAAACAAACTAAAAGAAAGAGAAACAATCTAGCAATGTCTGTGATTGAATCATGGCTCTTCAGAGTTAGAAGGGACTTCTGGAGATGTTCTAGTTCAACTGTGCAGTTTCCACGTGAGGGAACTGAGCAGTTAAGTGCTTTGCCTAGGGTGTCATCTTGTTTAAAGAGCCAGAAATAGAATTCGGGCCTCTTCATTCTCAGCTGAATGCTTTCTGAGCAATTTTACAGGACTAAAACATCTTCAAGCAAAGAGAGTTGTAATGTTATGTTTGTCCCTTGAATGAATTATTTAATTCTTCTCTGAAGACTTCTCTGAAACTCAGTTTCCTCATCTTTAAAATGAGAAGACAGGACCAAATGAACATGAACACTCTTAGCTTTTGTCAAAATGATTGAATTTTACCTGCTTATATCTGACACTCAAGTTCTTTGTTTTCTGGGCCATGCTAATATTAAAAAAAAAAAAAAAGTGTTTCCCTGCATATACACTTTTAGATAGTTGAAATGCTTTCTTCTTCCCTGTGGTCAGGTAATTCAGAAACTGCTCTGGTTTTTTGTTTTAAATGGAATTTTCTGAACAAAATTGTTTCTTGGCCAAGATGACTTATGAGATATTTTAGCCCCCAAAGCATTATTTTAAGAAAGTTATAAACAACTGTGAATGGGGACAGTGCTAGTTGACTACATATTTTTCTGGCTCATGAAAAACTAGTAGGATATATTAAATATTATTTTTCATTATAATTGAAGGTGTCCTGCTTTGCTTTCCCCATATATATTTTTACCTATTTTCCTTGCTTCTTATGCTTTTATGGATGATATTTGAAGTAGCCATGACATAATTTGATTTTCATGGAAATATATGTGGCATGCTCACGTGCATAGTGTGTTAATTGCAGACACTGTCAGAAGTTACCTGTTTGGCCTTTGTTGGTTGGAAGTGACAGCCATAGATCAGCGTATGGTGCTAACAAGGCTAAGATCATACATACATTTCATATTCTTTGGTTCTCCTTCTCCCATAGCTGCTTGTAGTAACTTAGTTGTAAATGTGAATAAAGAAGAAGGTGTAGAGGATGTAGTATAAATCTATCACTACTGGAGGGAAACTAACAAATGAACAAAAGCTCACACATGAATCACTGAATGGTCATTGGAGCTTGTTAGGAGGGAGGAGGAAGTAAAAAGAAACATGGCTTAAAGGTAGTTCATCTACTAGCACAGAACCAAATTACTTATATGTCGTCTCAAATGTTTATTGTGAGCAAATGACTATCTCTTCACCAATAGTGATGTAGTTAAGAATATTGGGGAAATGTATGGCTCTCCTTCCATACCAGGGATGAGGTCAATGGAAAACCTGTAGATGCAGTGAAATTTTTGCTGATCAAATTTCTGAAAGTTTCTTGTAAGGCTAGGTTAGTGGATCCCTGGGATAGAAAGGAATGATTACTGCAGGCAAGCATTTAGAAACCCCACCAAATGGGGACCCAGTTGGTTCCCAAAGACAGAAAATGATGAGAAAAGAAACTTTCCTGTGACTTAGACTTGGGACTGGATATAGCATATGCAGAATGACTGAGCTTGAATCAAAAGAGTCCTGAACACATTTGGTACAATATAGAGAATTGTTGGTTTTGCTTCTACTGGAGAAAGAAGCTTATTCCTTTGGCATATCTTTTAAAATAAAGTAATGTGACATAACTAGAGTCAACACATTTTAAACATGAAGACTATTTTTCCTTAAAGTGAAATACTATATCCATAACTAACAGTTTCTTAACATATGCACTCATGGTTTGTATCCATAATAATAATTAGTAGAAAAATTAATATATGGAGGGACAATATTTTAAGTTAGAAACATTAATTCAGTAGTATAGAAGTTGTTATCTTTTGGTTTCATTCACACCCTTTCAATATTTCTGTTGGAAAGTCCCAGAAGATCCCTCTCAGAAATGCTGCAAGACACAGATTGGTTTTCTCTCTGAGACTTAGATGTTACCTCTGGTCAAAAAGAAACAGACTCAGTTATGCCTTACTTTGAAATAATGTATGTATTTCTAAACATTCAGAGAGAAGCCATTTTTCAAATGCGTAGTGCTCATTAACTATACTCTCGTATACAAACAGATTGCTTTGCTCTCTGGTACACGTTCTAACGTGGGAAAGCCAGGATGAACCCAGTGTTTTAGGTCTGACATAAGATTAATCTTCTCGTAATTGTCATGTTCTATAGTTCTCAGGTTAAAAAATCAGTTAATTTCTGGGTATTTCTGGCAGATTTTCCTAAGTAATGAGAGTTCAGGTGAGTTATATTAGAGTTAAATTCCTAGGATATGCTCCTTTTCCAGAAGAGATATTATGCTAGTTCAGGGTGATCTACCAATTTCGATCCACTAAACCCTTAGGAGACCACAGAAAAGAAAATTAAATGCCACTTAAAAATTAGTTTATATCATTCATGTGTGTGTGTGTGTATACACACATATACATATACATATGTATACTTTTGAACACTATATATATAGTATTCAAAGACCAAGATACTATATTCATAAATTTTACATTTTCTTTTTTTTTTTAACATCTTTATTGGGGTATAATTGCTTTACAATGGTGTGTTAGTTTCTGCTTTATAACAAAGTGAATCAGTCATACATAAACATAAATTTTACATTTTGAGGCAAAGTGCCAATACTACTTACACTTCTCTAAGGTAAGGGGAGCAGTAATAGAGGAATAGGATAACCTTCTGAGAAGCATTTTTTTTCCAAAGAATGTTATAATCCAAAAATACCTGCCAAGAGTGCATGATTTATGCAGGTCAAAGCAGTCAGCCAATCATTAAATATGGAACTTCCCAATCATTACTCAACTTCTCACCAGCCCAAGGTGTGTCTGCTGATTAACCCTGACTGAAATTTAATACCCATTTTTCCTGTTCTATCTAATCTGACAAAGAACTACAGACAATGTGGAGATGGATGTTAGCCTCTTACTTCCGGTCTATTCTTCAAACATCCAGACACTTCAGGCTTAGTCATTTCCTCTAAAAGAAATTAAATCTTAACATGGGCTTCAAAAATGGTTGTACTGAATATTTAAAAAGCATAAAAAGTCCTAAGGTAAAGATTTATTTCACTTATTTGTCACTTAACTATAAAAATAATTATTAAGGGACTACTATTATTTGCTGCTTTGGGAATGAGAAAAAACACCTACTTCAGGAATATGTTATATTCCTAAAACTAAGTTATATCAATAAAACTCAGTATGTGATAAGTAACACTATTATTAAGTGCTTATTTTTTTTCTGCATTCAAGGATTAAAGTTTTTGAGGAAATACCACTGTCTTGGATATTTAGTATATTGAGCTATTATGCTCAAAATATACAGCAGAGTTTGATTTACTTAATGTTCAACAAATGTGTATTCCATGCATACTGTGTGCAAAGCACTCTAAAAGTGCTTGCATTTTTCAAAAGTCAGAAAATGTGTGGTTTCTCTAAAAATAATCCAAACTGGAACATAATCTAAGATTTGTGCTAGAATTGAAAAAAGCAAAGCTGAAAGGGCATGATGCAAACCTGACTTATTACATGGGTTGGTTGGAACCCTAATTTGGGTTCGAGTGGTGGGGTGCATATGAAAATGTCTTAATATAACTTGTCAAGGTAGCAAAATTGCATGATACAGAGTTGTACAAATGTATAAATGGTATGAGAGCAGCTGGTAGGAAAAGCCAGTAAGAAAATGACTAAAGAAGGAAGTTGCATACAGGGGAAAAATTAGTTCTTTCTAGCAGACTGCAGAATCCTTCTTTTACAATATCTGAACAGACACCAGAATGGGAAAGTTGTCAGAATAAGCTCCTGGAATAAGATCACTCAGTACTGGAAATAACACAAGAGGATGTTGAAGCTACTTTTAATGTTAATAATAAGGATGTTACATTTTACACATGTTCTACCAAGCTTGATGATTAGCACTTTGATACCTCTTGCATGTAATCCTCACCACAATAGACAGTATTTCCATTTAAAAGATGTAAAAATTGAGGCATATATTTCAAGTACCTTTCTCAAGAACTCACACCTATTATATTCATTCAACAACTATTTATTGAGTACTTATTACATGTCAGACTCTGTCTTAGAGTCTTGGGATACAAGAATAGATAAAATAGAACCTGGCTTCATGAAACTTCCACTTTAGCAAAAGACAGACAACAAGCAATTGACATTAAAAACAGAACAACAAAAGTAAATTATATATTAGAAAATAATAGCACTATGGAAAATAATTTTAAAGTAGAAAAGGTAAAGAGATATTGGAGGTTGGGAATTATGTTTTTGATAGAGCTTTTCACATAGGTCTCCTTGAGAAGGTGACATTTGATCAGGGACTTGAAGGAAGTGAGCCAGGTGGCTATGGAGAGAAGAGCATTCCAGCCCCAGGGAAAATCTAGAGGCCTGGAGGTGAGACCACTGCAGCTGGAGAGGAATGAAATCAGTCAAAGAATAGAAGATGCAGTCAGAATCACAAGGGTGAATGTATGTGATGGTGAGGGCCATTGTAGTGGTTTTGGCTTTTGCCCCCAGTGGTAAAATGGAGCTCCCTCAGGCTGCTAGGATCTCTGCCATTGTCAGCCTAAACCGGGCAATAGAAGAATGCTTCATTATTTTGTGTTCGCTTCCCTGAGGCAGATGAATAGCTTTTCCACAGGAAACGTATCATATTTTCTGTAAGTAATAAAAACTGCCATCAATTGTTTATTGTTCATTTAAATTTGATTCAGTTTTTGCAAAATCCGTGAAGAAAGCTAATTAATGATTTCTATTGACTGTTTATGATTCCAAATCATATCAAATACCAGTCCTGAAGGCATTCTATTTACCGCTAAATGAGTCTGGATTAGATTTAGGAAAATTACAATATTTCTGAGCCAGAATTTGAAGAAGCTTGGAGTTTACACATTGTAGCAACCACCCACATGCATGTACATTTGTGCTTGGATCATGATTGGAATAGTGACAGTTTCAGAATAACAGTATTCTCTCTTCTCTTTTTGAAATGCTGATTTTCTTCTCTACCTCTCCTCCTTCCTAAGAGCAGGGTCTTAAGAACTTAGAGACAACATAACAGGATGAGGTATTTTTTCAGGAAGGTTTAGCCCCATACAATTGAAAAGTCAATGAAATATGTATCTGGCGTAACCTTTGCTGCTTGTTGTTGCAATAAAGTCCCAAATTTAACCACCAGTTTTCCAATGGTCCATTTTTCTCTGGCCTAAGGTGCTCCTCCAAACACTATATCACCAACACCACCACCCTCACTCAAAAGACATGTTACATGAAACTTCTGCCCCCAGTTTCATTAAGGTACTTTAGTGATTGTATTCTATAGACTTGTTGAAAATTCTAACATGGAGAAAAATAGGGAAACTTCAGTTCAGGTTGGGGGAAGGCAAGGGCAAATATTTGGAAGTATTTGTGGTTTCATATCACCTTATCTTACACTAAAGAAGAGGCTCCGTTCTTTATTAGGCTGACCTGGTTGCCCAAATCAGAATAGCAACTATTTCCATTTGAAGGGATTTGCAATACCAAGTTTGCTTTTTTACTTTCCCTCTTTATTTTTAACTTTCCTTATTCACTTCTGAATATATTTAGCCCTGCCTTAAAATCCCAGTGATACTCACAAGCCCAATCCCACATAAAACAGTGACAATCTATCTGCCTAGGACTCTTGCTGCCACAGGCTCTCGGAAAAAGAAATATCAAGAGATGAGGGAGAAACAGTCATCTTTTATAGAACAGATATTTATAAATTGCCTATTTTAGGCTATAATAAACATTTATAGATTTCCTACCACATACTAAATACTGAAGCAAGAACAGTGTACTTTATTAGCTCTAATGAATCTGGGGAATGAACAAATGAATGAACAAATTAAACAAAACAACAAAAAAAATCCTGATTCCCTAATTGATTTCTGACTCATTACCATTTAAAAAGTATTTCATTTATACACAGATGATCTCTTTTGTTCTTATTTTGTCTTTTTCTCTCTGCTTTTTCTCCCACTTTCTCTTTCTCCCTCTCTTCCTTCTCTCTTTCTTTCTCACATTCACCAAATTACACCTCACTATACTTTTTTTTAACACGATCAGTTTTATAATTTATCTTTATTCCACAGTTTAAACATTTCACCACTGGTTCAAGCACTTGTTTTTCAGCCATGTTTGCACTCATTATTAGCAACACCTGCACCAAGAATAGTTGGCTTTGCCAGTAGTGCGAGGCACAGCCCTGCCAGCCTACCCCAATCAATGTCTGAGTGCAGCCACTCTGCCTCCCTGACCTGCAGGCATGTTGGTTATCCTGATCCTGCCTCTCATTTGTAGAGAGGCCGGAAACTGCCAAATTATGTGATGAAGACAAATGGGAGCTTGGACAAAGCTCTAAGGTAAACGCATTAACTCACCATACTTCCTAAGGCCCCAAGCATATGGATCATTCTCAGGAAGACCTTGGGGAACGTAAATTAGTGAACCTTGCAGAAAAGTCCAAATGAGTGAATCTGGTGCTTCCTGTTGCAGGAAGATGTCATTCTTGTCACTTTTCAGGTAACCCCAGAATATCTGAACTATTCTTATCCCCATATCTCTACTCATGCAGAGGCTCCACGCTGCTGAAACAGAAACTTCTCAGCATTGAAGTACATTGTCAAGTCTGTGCTAGGTAGCATACACCACACTTGCCTGCATTATACATGACTGGTTCTGCTTACGGAAGTCATCCTCACTCTGCTTATGGTTCTTCTACCCCAGGTTCAAACCTGAGAAGGGACCTCCCCCAACCCCGACATTCGTTCTATGACAATCATGAGACTTAAGAAGTGGAATGAGTGTATGTCTCCCAAAGGTTCTGTTTTCACATTGGCCTCATTTGGTTGCAAATAAAATTTCTATGACAGGAAGACTAATTTAAACAATGCACTGGAAACCTTCTGCTGGGTCACCTGTCATGCTTTCACATGCACTTTTGTTGGTGTGTGCTTTTCTGTAAGCAAAATGTTTTTATACACTAATAGACCTGCTTTATAAGAAATTCATTACTTTTTAATGTAGTTCATAGAGCTGTAGCTTCTCAACCTTTCATGGGTATTCAGCAACTGTCTCATTTTTCATGAGATACATATGTATATCAGCTATAACACACTGTCAGGGAACAGTGGTTTTCAATCAAACAGGCTGTCAGTAAAGCTGATTCACTAACAAGAAAGCTGTCAAGCTGTGACAGCTGCTGTCTTTGCTACCCAAACAATCTGTTCTGTGCTAATGGTGACTTGTGCACTCCCATTTATTATACAGTCGTAATGAGCAGTGTCCTCAGAAACACAATCTGAGTTAGTGGATTTACATACTTTGTTGTATGGGTTCTGCAAAATCAACACCAGCAGAATTAGCAGCTGGTTTTCTACAAAGATTTTGGAGGAGTTTCTTTGTTTCAGAAGTTTTGATTAATTGTCCAGCGGTGAGGAGTCACCCACCATTCATCCCATAAGTATCCATTCAGTTTTTAACTATGTGTTCACCACTCTTAAGTATTGGGAATATGAAAAGAAATAAGAATAGTCTGTTTTCACCCATTTGTTCCAATCTATTAATAAAGCAGATATCTGGTCACTCCAAGCTAGAGTGTCTAGACATTGTGCTGTAGTCAGAGCTCTCTTAATTTTTTGTAAATAATAAATGACTTCTTAATTTTCCAATCTGAGGTTGAATATTTCAGCTCTTATGTAGTCAGTTCTTGAAATAATTTCCTCTAGTTGATACTGAATTCTTAATCAAGTTTATTTTTCAAGTGACTGTCTCCTTGGGAGAAATTTAGATTGGTGGGAATATTCAATTCCAAAGCCTGAAAATTTAGTAACTACTTATCATGCTGCATCACTTTTGTTAAGAAAAGAACTTCCTGACAATAACAGGAGCCAGGATACTCCATTTCTGTTGTTTCCCTGGCTCGAATCACTAGAGGAGACTGGGGAAGGGTGGAAAGGGGAGTAATTCACTTTGACAATCTAGAGACATCTTCTCCTCTGCAATGTGTCTTTTGAAACCAAGAGCATTATTTTAGTTTCAAGGGAGCTCCATGTTCCAGGAAGCTTAGTCGCTACAGAGCCAATTTTGCATACCACACAACTCTCTCTGTAGCCATGGTTTTCACTCTCATTGTGACAGCAGTGTGGCCACAAGTCAGCCAAGAGAGATTCTCACACTGAACTGCATCTAACACATGATCTGTTCCTGCACTGGAAATTTTTGACTGAACAGAATTTCATTCCTGTTACAAACATTACTTGCTCTTAGGGAATAATATTAGAGACCACACAGTAGGCCCATAATTGTGGTAACTGAAAGTATGACTTGTGAGGGAAGGTAATATATAAGTCTGGAATTGACTATTCCAGAAAAGAAGCAGAGAAGTTCTGCCTCGATCCATGGATGTTTGTTTGCAAAGAGAGTAGTGAATTTAGGACTGAGATGAGGAAATATGTATTAAGATGAGTGACCTGATTTTTCTCCCTGGAAAGTCCTGATTGGTTTTGTGTTCTTCCATTCCATTCCTCCACTGGTCTACTAAATACATCACGAAGACACTGTAGATATATCTGCATCCATGCTGCCTCTGGTACTCAGGTGTGTTAATGATGCATACTTGTTGGGCCCACATGACATTACTTGGCAGGTCACAAATGCCTGCAGCAAGTGAGTAAAAGTTGGTGACTCTGATTTCCCCCTTCACCAGCAGTGCAGTGTTTGCTCTGAGAAAAGCTTTTAATACAGTAATGTACAAGGACTATGTCCCACCATCCAACTTCCTACACACACACACACACACACACACACACACACACACACACACACACACACATATTCTTCTACCACACTGCCAGACCATCATACACACTAACCCACATACCACCAGAAACATAGAAACTGAGCAAATATTGACAAAATGTCTTCAGCAAGAGCAACAACAAAAGAAATAGCATGAACCTTTGCTATGCAAAGGAGCTTTGTTGAGCCAGTTCTTTGTAGCTGCAACTTGAAGAATTATGAAAATGCTCAGTAATTGCAACTTTATTTTACTGATGAAAATCATAAAGCATAAACTCACCTAGTTGACAAAGCCTGTGATTGGGCATAGGGAATGTGCTTTGTACCCTCTTTTCCCCCGCACATATATTCATCAAATACACAGAAACATTCCCTGCAAAGATAGTCTATTTGTCTGTTTACTCCCACAGTACTCTGAGCACTGGCACATGTGGCAGAGAAAATGAATGTGCATTTTCTTTGACACAGTGGCGCCTGCCCACAAGAGGCTTCAGCACTTGTGTGAGTGTGTGAATTTGGGGTATAGGTTTATTCTCACTCATTGTGTCTTTATTTCATTCCTTCCCCTTGTACCAGGTGAAATGAATATGAGTATAGCTGTTAAAAGCTAAGTCAATTTTCCGTCAGTATTTAGACACTTTGGTATCATTCAGTGAAAAATTCTGAATGTGGGGAACAAAGGGATTCTTAAAGGATCCAGAAAATATTAATGGCTAGTATTACGTCCACATGTGAAACATGGGAAATGCCACAGTATACTAATAATGGCTCTCTCTGAGAATATGAAGGGTTATTAAATGCAAAGGTTTACGATCCATAAGACAATAGTGCTTAAGTGTTTGATTCCAGATACATTATACATTCTTTGCCTCAGTTGTGAAATGTAAATCATAACAGTACTTACAGAATCTTTGTGAAAGTTAAATAAGTTGGCACATGAAAAGTGCTTAGAATAGGTCCTGGCATAGAATAAATGTTCAGTCCATGATAGCTTTTGTCATGTACCTTGTCTTCATTGGGATGGGATATAATTGGCCAAATTTTAATTTTCTGTACTTATATATACTGGGTTCTCTGGTTAATTTTGAAGATATAAAGAATGACTGTGTTCTTATCACTGTGTAGCTCATGTCCTACTTGGAGAATCAAGCATCAAAAGAAAATTCTTGTTTTTGAGTTCCTCTTTTGAACCAGACACTTGCTAAATGCTTTATCTTCATGATCCGATTTTTACAACATTCTACAAGGAGAGTGTCATTCCCATTTAACTAATGAGTAAACAGTATTATGGAAGTTAGAGAACATGCTGAAAGACTCATACAGAATTTAAATCCATTTCAGAGCTGTACTGTGCTGCCATGCTAACAGGTCCCAAGTGATCCATTAGAGGAGAACACACTGGAGGGAGGGAGGATGTCTTTCTGGAAAGATTTAGTTGGGCTTCGAAGAAGAGGTAGTATGTTAATTGAGAATGAAAAGAATATTCTCTCATGATGAAATTAATTGAACAGACCAAACTGCTTGTGGAATAATCTATGTTTATCTCTATAATGAGAATTTCTAAGTGAGACAGATCCGGACTTGAATCTAATTTGTCAGCTAAGTGAACTTGGGAAGGTAACTTCCTCTCTAACTTCAGCCTTTTCATCTTTAAGATAAAAATAAAATAGCAACAGACACATGTGGTTCTTAAATAAGAGAGTGCCTTTAAGGAATTTTGCTGTTTCTGACATATAGTATACGCTTAGTTTACATTAATTATCATGATTATTATTTGGCTAGGGATGCTGTGAATGAGGAGAGATTGGGTTTATGATGCCTTGAGACAGTAACACGGGTTAAGTGACCACTGTAAATCTCTACCAACCCTATTACGCAGATGATTTTCTTTTTCTTCCTCTTTCCCATCATCCTTTGCACCTTCTTTCCTTTCTTCTCCTTTTATTCTCCTAGTCCTCCTAGAGAAAGATATACTTAGTAAATTTTGATTAACTGTAGTAACAGCAGTGGGACTGCTTTCCTATTCTACCTTCACTGTGATTATAATTATATAGCATCTAAAAAGTTTTATATAGATTTTTATATAATTTCTATAAGCAGTGAACATTTAGACTTCTACTGTCACTACCTTGCTATCTATAGAAGTCGGATTTCTTAATACCAAGTTATATACCTAAAAATAATAATCACTGTAAAGCCCCTCTCAGTTAAACTAAGCACTCCTTTAATTTTATATTAGGGTATTTTACTTTTGTGTGATCATATATAATTGAGTAAATCATCAAACAATAATATGGGGAATGTGTAAATTTTTGAAATGAGAGGAATTTATTTTATTCAACTGTAAATGCCCTGAAGTTCTAGGACATATGTTACTTAATTAATATTTGTTTCTAAAAAATAACTCAGAGCTTGACAGTATATAATAACACCCTGGCATATTTGGTTTGTTTAGACATATGCATATTAAGGGAGGCTTATCAAAGCCGTTCACATCAACAGGACGTGGAGAGAATCATACGCTATATTACTAGAACCTCATGACTGTGGGAAACATTGTTAAACCTGATTTTTTCACCTCTGATTGAAAAGGGAGACATAGAACAAATCTGTTGGTACTCTTCACACTATACATTTTATACATTTTTTCTTATTCACCCTACTCCTATTTCCCACATAAGTACTTGTAAGGATTTGCATTTACTCCAGTCCTTTCCCTGACTTCAAAGAACAGGGCTACTCTTAAAGAAATAGGACCTTGGGTTGATGGGGAAAGATTCCTCTAAAGAGCTCCAAGCACATTTATAAACATCATCTGCTTTTGCTAAATGGAACACATATATTTTTTTTTTTTTTTTGTGGTACTTGGGCCTCTCACTGTTGTGGCCTCTCCCGTTGCGGAGCACAGGCTCCGGACGCGCAGGCTCAGAGGCCACGGCTCACGGGCCCAGCCGCTCCGCGGCATGTGGGATCTTCCCGGACCGGGGCAGGAACCCGCATCCCCTGCATCAGCAGGTGGATTCTCAACCACTGCGCCACCAGGGAAGCCCGGAACGCACATATTTTATGGTTGTTACTAAAGTCACCACTGGATAACATTCAGTTATGTAAAGCGTTTCACAATTTTTTTTAAATGCCAAATAATATAGTAGTCAAATCAAAATAGTAAGCCATTCTATAAAATTAAGTACAAATATATCATGTATATCTGGAAAATATTGTTTGAAAATGTCTCTTAGAAAGCATTAGAATCTGATAGAATCTTATGAAATCTTTTCTCAATATGAAGAAGCTTGCCTTTCGATGGTAATGATTCAGTGCTAATTCTTCTTAGTCTACCATTCCATGATATATCTTGCCCTGATAGTAATTCTAATCCTTCACAGTTTGTTTTACTCATCACATGGATGTCTATTTACCTTTGCTTTTCAAAAAATATTTCTACAATTTTGAGAAAAAATAAAAACTAAACTAAAAGACATAAAAATGAAATGATTTAATGAAGACTAGGAAGGTATGAAATATATGTAGAAAATTTTCAGATGATTAATTTCCCCAAAACCAATTAGAAAGAGAAATTATTTTTTTCATGTCTCTTGAAATTTTTATTCCTTCTATTATTTACTTTATCTTTTGACAAGGCCAACACTATTCTTTCTCAGAACTTACTGTAATATATTATTAAACAAAATATTTAGTTATTTCTAGGTCTCCCCTCACACTACCACTCTAAGGATTTCTATTCAGAAAATATTTAAAGGGTATGAAAAACTTATCTATATTTGTGTAATACAGATCATTGCATGTACCTGAGAAAGATTAAGAGCACTTCTGAGATACCAGTTACTTCTATCTTTGTATTAGTTTGTCTTTGAGTGTTTGCTTGCTTTTTTTTTTTTTTAAGATTCTCTGTTTTTGTACAATGTTATTTCTTCCAGGGCAAGAACTTAATATATTTATTGGTAATCAAGATACCATATGAGTAGCATGACTTAGACAATGTGAAGGATTCTTACAGTGCATAGTAACAGAATAGGAGACACCAGATTTTAAAATCTCTCTCTCAATCCTGCAGTCTCGTGCCTACTTATGACATCAATTAATACCTTTGCACAGGTGACTCATTCAAAACGTGGGCCAACTTCTCCTCTGGACTCAAGACATTTCTACCCATCTCTTCATTTGATATTGACTCTTGGATGTCTTAAGAGTATCTCAAACTCAGTATATTCCCAGATTGAATTTAGGATTCGCGGGCACCTTCTATCATCAACTACTTACATTATTTTCCACTGTCATGATCATCCATCCAGTTGTGCTAGCCAAAAACCGGGAGTAATTTTTAACATTCCCATCATCCTCTCTCCTTATATCCAATGTATAACCAGTCCTATCCATTTTGCCTCTTACGTAATTCTCCCAAGTCCTTACTTATCTTCTGTCTTTACCACTGTAACTCAACTTCTGTACCTCGACCTTATTAATTGCTACAATGTGTTCCTGACTCTTCTCTCTCATCCCCTCTGTCTCTCCTCTAATATTAGATTCACCCTGCAGCCAGTGATAGCTTGTTTTATTCTCGTTTTGTTTTTTGATGGGGAATGGGGTTGCTTGTTTTGTTTTGAGCTAGTAAATAACTAACATATCCCCCTTTCCTGATACCCTGATCAAAACTGAGTATTCCTTTTTCCTATATATCACCATCTTCAGGTTTTTAATATGCCATGTTCTCCTTCATATCTATCTGGACTGGCTTCTAAGATTTCAACTGTTTGCTGATACCTTCTTCCTCTTCTACCATTTAATTAGTCTGGATTCCTTTTTTCGGTTTTGAATTATCCATTGCTCCTCCGTTATGACTGAAACAAATGTTTTGTATCTTTCCATTTCTTCCTTAACTTTCTAAACAAACCTGATTACTTATTTCTGCCCAGGCAGCTTTAAAACTACCTCTTTTATTGCTCGAATCTGCAGCAATAGTATTGAATTTTTTCTCCACCTCCATCCAAGAAGATGGAATATTCTCCTTATAATAAGAGTCCTTAATCCTTTTTACTTATTAATAAAATCTAAGGTGCTTCTGTGAATAAAGCTACAATTTGTATCTCAGCAATTAAAAGCTGTTTCCTGAGTCTGTGTCATTAATAAGTCCAGACTCAACTTGGCCTCACAGTAGTGGGAAATGACTCTTCAGAGCTGTGAACAAGCCTCATGTTTCCAAGGTTAGTCCCTTCAGAATCTTCTCTTTGAGTCCTGATACAAATTCAAATCATAAAAGAGAAACCAAACTGCAGCTGAACTCGCAGTTTCTACCTATTTGGGAACTCAGGATCATTGCTATTAAAAGGTTCTGGGCTTTCATCCTACAGACCTGGCTGAAAAACACAATAGAAATGTGGAAGATTCCCACCGCATCTACATTACCAGGCTACATGTGCCGGGAGAGTTCCAAGTTAAGCTTCAGCAGCCTACACATTAAAGCCAGCTTGGCTGGTGCCTGTCAAGGCCTTCTCGTGCTGCTTGTCTTTGCCATACTTGGCCTGGCTTATTGTTCTAGTGTTTTGCTAGGGCCACCCACTGGGCCCACCTGTTCTTTGCTTAAGGTCAGGCGTGGCCTTCCTGCTTGCTTCAGGCCACTCCAGTTAAAAATGGCTCTGTTTCCATATAGTTTTTCTGCTCACCTATATCACAAAGGTCATTCTCCCAGGGCAAAGATGCAGGACAAAGACCCACAAGCTAGTGTGAAAATCCCATATAGCTCACACCTAAGACTTAGAGCTGCATTCTGGTCAGAGCAGTTCAAAGAAAGCCACAGGACTATGAAAATTACCCACAGAGTGCCTGTAATTCCAAGTCCAAAACAACCTGGGCCCTCTAAAAACCTCTACCTCTGAATGCTTATTTTGCTCCTTAAACCCCTCTCCTTGCCTATTCCTTGAGGATTCTGGTCCAGTGCACCAGGTGATAATACTCATGAGAAGTGAACTTATCTTCCAATTACAGACAAAATAGCAAACCACAAGCCGCCCAACGTGGGCTGCCTGCTTTTGTAAAACTCCTCCATGGAGTCACCGAGCAGAATGTTTATGTCCTGCTGAGAGCTGGTGACCACGACCAAAGAGAGAAAGGTGGTCAATCTATACACAGCCATTCCTCGCCTACACTTGGCTGGGAGTGAACTAGGGGATAGAGAGAAGCAAAATATATTAAATTGACATCCCTCCTATATCCTTGACTCTCCGTGAAGATAAACACTTCTGCCCAGCTCCCACCTTCAGTTAATTTCTTCCCCCAGGACTGTACATTCTTGTTGAAACTTCCATAGTTCAGCCTTTGACTGCTGAAGTGAGCTGAGCCAATTTCACATTTTTAGATTCAAACCTCGCCAGTCCACGCTACCCACAATATAATCACACAAGATTCAATTTTGCACCACAGAAAAATGACCAACAGTACAAGTCACGGGCCTTTGAAATAACTCAGTGAAAGTTAAGAAGTGTAAACATTAGATCTGTGACTGCCAAGAGACAGTAACAGCTAATTACTGAAGAGATGACAAAGAATTCCTGGGCATCTGCTGGTAGCAGGGAGCTCCAAGTATGGAAAAAGTACAGACTGTTCAGTTATGAGAGTAGTAAGATTGGGCATGTTGGATCAAATGCATGGATGACAAAGAAATGGGTAAACAAACAAAAGATATTTTAATTTACTATTGTATTGCTGTGCATAGATTACCACAAACAATATACAGTTTGGCACAATGGTAATTTAAAAGTAAATTTTTAGAATTTAATCTTGTTAGAAATACTTCAAAAGACTTATGCAGTTATGATACATAATATAGCATTATTAGATAATAGCATTACTATTGATAGTGATGCTATAAAAATAATATGCTGTATTACTATACAACTATATGTATTTTCTATACATAATTGTATAATATAATTTGCACATAGTAATATAATAATTATATATAATGGCTTTACTATTAAAGTTATGATACTGATATAGAAATTCAACAATATCATTTAATAGCATACATAAATATGTATCATAAAGTCTATAGATGATGGTTTTCATAAGAGTAATGCAAAAGTTGAACTAGGAATTCAAGTACATGGTAAACAATGGAACGGTATATGAGATTTTATATCTATATCCTAAGTGGTCAAGTAATGGCAAGTTAGTAGTTTTTAATAAAACATTTATGCAAATATATACATATATTTATGTACCTATAACCTACAAATGAATATGTAATACATATATGCATACGTAATTAGATGTGTACATATATACATACCACATTCATCAATGGATAGATCACACTGGAGGATTTGAGGAAGATGAATGTTAGCTGCCTACATTGCTCTGAAAAATAATCACTTTGAATCATGGTGGCAATAGTGTTTGTGTGAAAGCACCTCACATTTTCAAATGTGCATTATATGCCAGGCCTTCCCTATACTCGTTCTTTTTTTTTTTACATCTTTATTGGAGTATAATTGCGTTACAATGTTGTGTTAGTTTCCACTGTGCAACAAAGTGAATCAGCTATATGTATACATATAACCCCATATCCCCTCCTTCTTGAGCCTCCCTCCAACCTTCCCTATCCCACCCCTCTAGGTTGTCATAAAGCACCGAGCTGGTCTCCCTGTGCTGTGTAGCAGCTTCCCACTACCTATCTATTTTACATTTGATAGTGTATATATGTCAATGCTACTCTCTCACTTTGTCCCAGCCTTCCCTTCCCCCTGTGTCCTCAAATCCATTCTCTACATCTGCATCTCTATTCCTGCCCTGCCACTAGATTCATCAGTACCATTTTTCTAGATTCCATATATATGTGTTAGCATATGGTATTTGCTTTTCTCTTTCTGACTTACTTCCCTCTGTATGACAGTCTTTAGGTCCATCCACCTCACTACAAATAACTCAATTTCATTCCTTTTTATGGCTGAATAATATGTCATTGTATATATGTGTCACATCTTCTTTATCAATTCATCTGTCGATGGACATTTAGGTTGCTTCCATGTCCTGGCTATTGTAAATAATGCTGCAATGAACATTGTGGTACATGACTCTTTTTAAATTATGGTTTTCTCAGGGTATATGCCCAGTAGTGGGATTGCTGGATCATATGGTAGTTCTATTTTTAGTTTTTTAAGGAACCTCCATACTGTTCTCCATAGTGGCTGTATCAATTTACATTCCCACCAACAGTGCAAGAGTGTTCCCTTTTCTCCATACCCTCTCCAGCATTTATTGTTTGTAGATTTTTTGATAATGGCCATTCTGACTGGTGTAAGGTGATACCTAATGGTGGTTTTGATTTGCATTTTTCTAATGATTACTGATGCTGAGCATCTTTTCATGTGTTTGTTGGCAATATTGTGAAAATGACCATACTACCCAAAGCAATCTACAGATTCAATGCAATCCCTATCAAATTACCAATGGCATTCTTCACAGAATTAGAACAAAAAATTTTACAATTTGTATGGAAACACAAAAGACCCTGAATAGGCAAAGCAATCTTGAGAAAGGTAAACGGAGCTGCAGGAAGCAGGCTCCCTGACTTCAGACTATACTACAAAGCTACAGTAATCAAGACAGTATGGTGCTGGCACAAAAACAGAAATATATATCAATAGTACAGGTTAGAAAGCTCAGAGACAAACCCACGCACATATGGTCACCTAATTTATGACAAAGAAGTCAAGAGCCTACAATGGAGAAAAGAGAGCCTCTTCAATAAGTGGTGCTCATAAAACTGGATAGCTACATGTAAAAGAATGAAATTAGAACACTTCCTAACACCATACACAAAAATAAACTCAAAATGGATTAAAGACCTAAGTGTGAAGCCAGGCACTATAAAACTCTTAGAGGAAAACATAGGCAGAACACTCTATGACATGAATCACAGCAAGATCCTTTTTGACCCACCTCCCAGAATAATGGAAATAAAAACAAAAATAAACAAATGGGACCTAATGAAACTCCAAAGCTTTTGCACAGCAAAGGAAACCATAAACAAGACAAAAAGACAACCCTCAGAATGGGAGAAAACATTTGCAAA
This sequence comes from Leucopleurus acutus, assembly GCF_964270905.1. NCBI lineage: Eukaryota > Metazoa > Chordata > Mammalia > Artiodactyla > Delphinidae > Leucopleurus > Leucopleurus acutus. Next base: position 131,739,455 of record NC_139143.1, read on the forward strand.
TGAAGCAGCTGACAAAGGATTAATCTCCAAAATATACAAACAGCTCATACAGCTCAATATCAAAGAAACAAATAACCCAATCCAAAAATGGGCTGAAGACCTAAATAGACATTTCTCCAAAGAAGACATAGTCATTCTTTATATACAACTTCTCATTGAATTGCCACAAAAAAGACTTGTTGAGGTAGATTGTATCATCCCTGTATTACATAGGCAGGAATTAAAATGTTACCATATTTGCCTACCATCCCATAACTAGTAACTATCCATAAGCTAAGATCCGAATTGAATCCTTAATGCTATACTATATAGATGTTTATATTTAGGAAATTCTCAGATTAAAAACCTCCTTGCTAAATCTTATATAATCTTTGTCTTTTATACCCTCCTTTTTTTCACTGAAGATAAATATTACCTGGGTCAGTAGTGGGATTGCTGGATCATATGGTAGTTGAAAAAATATCTGGAGGGAAAAAATATAGACCTCACCTGACAAAGTTATTGTCTAATTCACATTCAGTTTCTGGTTACTCTTTTTCCTCCAAAAATGAATGTGAATTTTACAAGAAAAAATTTTATCATTCTAATTATCAATTATTTGGCAAAAACTTAACATTTAAGACTTGTGGAAATGCACTGTGCCAAATGGGAAGAGAAATTCTTGTTGATAGAAGCCAAATTATTAATGTTAATAAGATATGAGAATTTTTTTAAATCGCATACTTTTGTGTTTAGGATATAAATTAGCTGATATCTTGGAAAACCATTTAGCTTTACCTACCCTAGCAGAAAACTTCTAATCATCTGACATTGGGCTCCCTGTTGAAATGTGTTAACAAGTTTACAGTCTTTTAAATAATTAAGAAAAGTAATAACACTTTAATATTTTGAAATGAGTTTGTCTAGTAATTAAATAAGGAAACTAAAAATAAAATTTGACGAAAATTGGCAAAAAACAAAAAAAGTTTGACATTTACAATTAATTCCACACAAATATTTGTTTAATCAGACAATGTGGTTAATCACCAAGGTGAAACTGAAAGTTACTAACACAGAATCCTGGTATAAAAGTTAATAAATTCAGTTCATAATCGTTATGCACATGCTAGTTATAATAATTTACTGTCCATACCAAATCTTTATAAGCATTGCAATTAAATATAAAATGCACATTAGAATTATAATGAGTAATTAGGGCAACATAACTAATATGCATGAAAATCCCAAAGCTCATTAAAATGTAAAACACAAAACCTGTTCTACCTAGTGTTTTGCATATTTTCTATAGCTAAATGAATGCCAGTAGAGTCTGTACATTGTTTTACCATTTTTGGTTTTTATGAATTATGCATTTAAAATGCCCTGGAAACATTTGGTTTAGTTACCAAATACAGGCTTATTTCCATTTGGAAGGAACAGAGCTAATACACACATGCACACACATGCACAAAACCACATTGAAATAGTTATTTGATGCTATTAGACCACCTCATAGGATTACTTCAGTAAGAAGAACATAAAACCATAATGGACCATTATTTCATGGGGCACACAGTGGAACACACTGGAAAGAGCCTGAAGATAATAGACCCAACAGGGAGCATTGTCTTGACAAGTCTTTACACTTTTTACATTATAGTCATACTCACCTCCTACTATGAATTTCCACTTTTAAAAAAAAAATGGTGAAATCAGATTCAGGCAGAAATCCTAAACTGAACATTTAACCAAAATGATAATAGAAGCAGGACACATTGCTTCTAACATTGTTCTGGAACCATTCATCCTGCTTCTTTTATACACAAACATATAAACTGCTTCTAATATGCCCAGTATATACAAGTCACCTTTCTAGTTTATAATCATATCCTGCAATTTATACACAAAGTAAATAAATTGTTTGGACTCATAAATATATTTCAGATCAACTAACAACAAGGATTTCTAGTCAAAATGAATACTCATTTCCTTAGCAAGCATATCCATTTATTTGGCCAACATACAGCCCTTTATTTCTAGAATGTAGAACTTTTTCAAAGAAATTTTTAGCTTTAGATTACATTTTAGGTGAAATATGCCCCAAATTTTGTTATTTCCATATGCTGCTCAAAAAACGTCTTTATTAGAAAATTCTTTAAGAAATATACATTATTTACAAATGGCAATGATGTCAATACTTACCAATATAGTACATATGTACTTAAGTATCAATTATATATTACATGAACATAATAAACACAACATTGAATCTAACTCATTGGAATTAACTGTATTGAGCTGAAAAACCTGGAGGATTAATTATAGCAAGTCATAGAATTATAATATTTTATAGAAATTATAATTCATCACGTTCATTTATTCAATGAACATTTTTTAAGTGTCCACTATGTCCCTCATACTGGGCTAGGCGTTAAAGAAACACAGAAGATTATGACACGTCGTTGGCCAGTTTTTAATTCCACTAGAGCGCTGAGCTTCTCTAAGGCAAGAGTTGTTTTAATCTATTCTTGACCAATAGCACTGAGTAAATAAATGATTAAGAGAACAGACAATAACTCAAGAAAAATTATTGTCAGTAGATGATACAGGAACATGGAAAAACCTCCCAATTTTCAAATGCATTTCATTTGTAATGGCTGAAGAAGTGGGGAGTCTTCCTAAAGTGAGTCTTCATCAGCCTTTCTGGGGTGCTCTAACAACATCTTCCTGACATGCTAGCTTTCCACAGTACTTGGTTTGCATAGCACTTGCTATTCTTTTGGTTTCCATGGCAGCTCTGTTCGTTATGGTATATCTTCAGTCAGATATTCCTCACATTAGCTTACTCTAAAATACATAATTCATTTCAGATACTCCATTTCCTTAGCAGAAGATAAAAAACTTTCCTTTTCAAGGCAGACATATATAACTCTCTTTGGCTTAAGTATGGAAGAGACTTTTAGCCCGAATGGCTTTGGAAAATTCTTGGGAATTCCCTGGCAGTCCAGTGGTTAAGACTCCATGCTTTCACTGCTGAGGGCCCAGCTTTGATCCCTGGTTGGGGAACTAAGATGCCACAAGCCATGTGGCGTGGCCAAAAAAAAAAACAAAAGAAAAGAAAATTCTACTTACAAGTAAGAGTCTAGATTGTTCCTTGGCAATGTTGACTCCCAACCTCCTCTAAATGTAGATGGAATACTGTTTTGCAGCCCCACTGATGATGGGCTTGACCATGTGACTGCTTTGACTAATGGGTGTTATGACAGAGTAGACACATAAGTGAGAAATAGATGTTGGTTGTTATATGTCACCAAAATGAGGTGGTGATTTGTTACATAGTATTATTGTGGCAATAGCTGACTGAAACATGGCATAAGCCTAAAGGTTATCTGTGATTGCTTTCTTAGGCACCATATATTGGTGGAAGCCATAGACAAATACTGCTTGCATTTTTTCTAGAACTCTGCTTCCCAGGTACATAGTATTTTAATGCTGAGTTATATAGTACTACATGTGATAGTATATAATACATACAAATGAAATGCTAAAGTTAGCTATTTAATTTCAGATGCTTTGTTCCAAACCATATCTAAATAAGGAATATATTAAATTTAATTACATATATAAATAAATATAATATATTTATATATAATAAATATATTCAACATGTATTTATTATTTATTATTAATATATATTATGCATTATCTATACATATATATTCATCTAACTAAGTATAAAGGGATGAAAAAACATAAGCTATATTGAGAATGACCTGTGGAGAGAGCAAGGGGGCCAGTTAGGAGACTTGCAATATTCTAAGCAAGAAGTAGTGTTAGCTTGCACCAGCATGAGAGTTATGGGGTGGTGAGGAGTGATAAGATGCATTTTAAAGGTAGAACCTACAATATTATTGACTCCCTCAAGACTTTGAAATATTTTGTAATGACACTGTTAAACTGGTAATACCAACTGTTCATCAAATGCAGAGATAAGCTTTGCAGGATGAGAGAAGTAAATAGAGAGGAATCTAGTGACTTCGATTTAAAGGGCACTAAATAAGATTGAGATTATAAGGAGGGTATCAGCTGCATATATATATATATATATATATATATATATATATATATTTTATTTCTGAGCAGAAGAGGAAAGAGCCTAAACATTTTTGCTAATAATTTATTCATGTGCTGCTGTTGCTGACATGGAATTCCTTATTTGTTAGTCAGACTTCTCCTTTCTTGACAAACCCATCAGTTGTCAAATTGCTTTTGCTGTTAGGCAGAGTTTTCTCAAACCACGTTTTATTTAATCATTTCAAGAAGGATGACATTTTTTTTCCCTTGTAAAACATTCTTAGTCCCAAATAAACCCATACGACTCTTTCTGAAAATTACATTTTTTCTACCACCCCTCCGTCCCACATCTTTAAATTTCTTTAAGATACACTATTTGTAGGCACAATGTCTCTCCCACTTTGTCTTCTTATTCTTTTGGTCTTAGTTACTACTTACTGTGTTTGCTCTGATTTAGCTTTCATTCTCCATAAATAGAAGTGTCCAAGACTGTGTTTTTCAAATAGGAAGAAAAACTACCTCTCAATTCTACAACTAGTATCACTTCCTGCTAGGTTGTTTTTCTCCTTGTTCATAAGTCCATGGCAAGTCTATGGATAAAGCACATCTGTTTCACAGTCATGACCTCTGTGGCTTTACTCTTTGAACCATGTAGAAGTAATATAACAGGAAAACCTCCAGGTTGCAGGTCGGAGCACACAGCTGATTGACAACTCAAAATAAATGAAGAGGTAAAAGTGGTTCAGTTTAATGTTCATCTTCTTACTAGAGAATCTGTGCCTATAGTCTTGGAAAATTTCATTCACTTAACATATTTCCTATAGTCTTGCTAGACTTCCAACATTCTCCTTCATACATTTGAGGGCAGTGGGCAGGGAGAAATGGGTAATTTACAATTAGATTTCTGTAATATAAATCTTATTTTTTCTTTAATTTCCGCCCTTTTTTTTTCTAGCTACTCAAAGGCTTTCTTTTCTTTCCCTCCAAGACAGTGTGTTTGGAAAGTAATTCTTTAGAATATATTAGTAATATGAATTATTCATCTCTCAGAATTAAACAATTTTAATAACTGAATTTTAATCAACTTTTAAAATGTGCTATTTTAAGATTATTGAAGGCCACAGAAACAAGAAGAAATAATAAACCATTCAGTCAACTAAGAAATCTGATCCAGTGATTATTCTGCAGAGGTCAGAAGTTATACCATCCCAAGAGTCCTTGGTGCCTTCAGATTTACCAGTAGGTCCTTGGAGGAAGCTGGCCCAGAGGGAAGCTGACCAGAGGGAAACATGAACAGCTTAAAAATTAGCCTAAGGAAAGATTCTACCAATGCTATCCCCATCTATTACAGATTAAATCTTTATTGCTATCATTTATTTTACACTGATTAACTGCAAAAATCTTAAATTTATATATGTCTAGTTTATTCACATTCTGAGAGATAAATATTAAGCTTTAAAAATGTACCATGACTTAAAGCATGACAATAAACATAATAGAGGCTTAAACAGCATATCTTAACTGATTAATACAACTAGAAAATTTTCCCCATGAGAAAAATAGTCCCAAGGATATTTTCATATTTTACAGGTAATCTATAAAAAGCATCTGAATTCTTCTAATCTGTGTTTTTTTTTTTGTGGGCGGGGGGAGGATTCACTAAAAAATAATTTTTATATCAGGAAATTTATAACAGCTTCAATATGAGAAGAATGCATTCAAATATTTAAGAATTTGAAAGTTTGTACAATGGACAACTTTTGTTACAGGATCATATGTGCTGGGAAAAGAGATGCCTTTAGAGAATCCCAACTTCACAGTTCTTGCAAACTTGTTCAGTGTATCCAAATCAATCACATACAGCTATAATTCAGCATGACTGACAACAGAGAAGAGAGCAAATCATGAATGAAGTCTAAAGAAAGAAAGTCTGGTGAACAGCTAGGAAAACAGTGAACCATTTAATTCCTATTGATACAGCTAGTGGCCCAATAAATCTCAGACATATTTTACAGTGGATGCATCACTGGAGTGAGCATTGCTGACTACAAGGGGACAGCTACTTCAGGCTGTAATTTCAGTAGTGCCGACCCTTGCCAAAAGCATGATATGAATGAATTCTGCCTAATCACGAACAAACTTCTCATTATATAACCCTTTCTCTCCTGTTCTTTTATCTACTTCTTCATGAGTCACAAATAACATAATCATCCATCCTTAAACGGCTTCTCACAGATGTACACTCATAACACAATATAAGATCATTCACACCACAATATTTTTGACTAATAAAAGCTTAGGTATATTCAACTCCCTTGAAAGGATTAAATATTACAATAGCGTTAAACCATGAGTTTAGGAAAAGAATCCCTTATGTTGTAATGTTAAACAATGCACAGATTTTTCTTTGAGGGTTTAGGGGACCAGTGTTAGGACCTTCACCAATGCCCCTAAAATCGGACTTACTACGCAGTTATAGATCTTAGCTCTGGAATTTTTTTACAAAATATTTTACTTTTTACACACCTGTGTAAACATAAGGGAATTAGAGATCACAGCTTAGTACACTGTCATAATGAATATTGAAGTTTAGTTTACATGCAAAATTCTTATCATTGTCATTCTTTTGAAAGAGAAAATGACCTCATCATATGCTTAACTGAATTAGTACATTGATTTTGTATATGCCCTAACACATGACATACCTCCACAGTTACATCTTTCTAGAAGGGACACCTATGTGTTCCATTCACTTTTGATGTTCTATCACATTGTTGAACCCAAGCCTCTTACTTCTTGGTCAATGAGACATAAGACAAGGTCTGCCACAAATGCATTACAAGGTAAATTTTTCTTGGTTAACTACAGTAAAAAAGCAGGATAATGATGGAATTCTGGGAGAGTAAAAAGTGATATACTAGTCTAGCTTTGAATTAAATTAATCACATGCTTGCAGCACAAAGACAATGATTCAAAAAAAAAACCAAAAAAAACTTAGTTTCCTTTTCTATCTGTATCTTATCATGATTCTATGCTCTTAAAGGGAACATAGCTGTGATACCCTATTCACTTGTAATAATTCTGTTTAATAATAGCCAAAGATTTTATTGACTGCTCAGTGCAAAACACTAGGGTAAGCACTTTAAAAGAAGTGTTTTACGTTGTCTTTATAGCAATCTTATGAAGTAGGCACTATTTACAGACGTAAAAACTGGAGTTTAAAAGCGTTAAGTAACTCAGATGATAAACGTTAGAACCATTTTTTCTTGACTGCATAGCGGGGACTTTTTACTACACTGTTTTGCCACTGTGTAAATGTTTAAGGTCTTGGGGAAGCAGGAAGTACCTTACAAGCTGGATTATTTTCACTCCCTGTGAAAGCTGACCAGAGGTGTAATCAATGTGAAAGTCCTTTATGTCATGAAGACTATGATTTAACTATACTACAGTAGTTTGATTAAAAAAAGAAAAAAACTAACTAGATATATTTTTTTAAATTTTCTCTTAGCAAGAGCATGGAGTTCCTAGTTTTCTTTAAAATCAAATTAGTCCATAAGATAAGGACATATGTGCTTCATAGAAATGTTTTATTGATCATGTGATCCATTTCTGTGAGATCTATGACAACCTTGGAAAGATTTTCATATATTTCCCACCCTGAGTTACAACCTATCTTCAAAGAAGAAATTTTTCAACTATCATCATCCTCACCTGTAACAGTAGTGTGTTGAGCAGGCACGTCTTACATGATGTGTTCTCTGGTAGGTACTGGAAACCTTAATTTTTTTTTTTCAAAAACTGCATTTGACCAAGGCTGCCTTAATGTAGCTCACAAGTTTCAGAATCTAGACCAAGGTCAACATGCTTATTTACCACAGTGTTCTCCTATGTAGCTTCTCTAGGATGGATTTCTTCATGATTCACTTCTCATTATTATTTCTCACTCTTCTTTATTGTTGTAATTATTTAACATGGCACATTTATCATTGCCCATTATTTTGAGGTGGCAGGGTGGTGATCAAATTCTTTTGCCTTTGAAATTCTAAAGTTTCACTGAAGCAACTTCACTTCACTAAAGCTATTAAAGCAATTCTCCAATTCACTCTTTTTTTTGATAATAAGACTTTGTACAAAACCAAAGCTCCCATTGAGGATGGCAAGAGAGGAAGAAGGTCTTTGTGGCTATTGTCATGTAACTAAGAAAACTTGAATCTGGATTAGGCTTGTTGGGTGCCAAGCGCAGAGGTTCTGTTGCTTGCATCTGCAGAGCCTGGAGTTTTGAATGAAGAACATTTAATTATCTTCATCCTGAAATGACTGGCTAAACAATAAAAGGAAATAATCCCACTGAGTAGATGAAAAGGGAAGACTCATTTTTTTAATGAGCATCTAATCACACAGGTGTTAAATATCCCTTCTTGACCCTTTCACTGTTGACTTTCCCCAACATCTGTCCTTTGCCATTCCCCACATCTGTCCAATAGCATTCGTCTGAAATTGATTTTTTTTCCACTGTGCAATTGTTTCAGCTCACAACCATATACAATTTGATACAAGGGTGGGATGCCTAAATTTCAGCATTGCACATAAATCAGTCTATTCCAAAGGATGCCTTTGTACTTATGAATTTGAGGGGCCCAAGTAATCACCTTCTTTGCTGCTTTGGTGTAATTAAAAGAAGTTACATCTGAGTAGAACAAAAAAACTATCTCCGTGGAAGGAAAAACAGTTCCAGAAATAAAAATGCCTATAGTGAAGGTGAAAGAAATAAGCCCTGCGAGCAACCACTCAGGTTTTACCATTTGATTGTCTTTTCTAGGAAGAGCCCAATATGATTTCCTAAAACATGGAACATTCCCATGGAAAATGAGTGTTTGGTACAACTTAACCAAGCATACATAAAATTCACTGTTACAGCTCCAGCTGGAGATTTAATTAGTCATAATTGTTATGAGGTATATATTTCTAGCAAACAAGTGACCCTATCCTTCTGATGCAAATAATTTCATCACATAAAACTCATTAGTCCATTATAGCTCATAAGCACACAGAAGTCTGTTGAACCAGTGATGACTGTTGACTTGAAAACTCATGTATCACATAATATAGGATGTGGAATAGACATTAGACATCTACTTTTCCAACTGTCCAGTATATCCAGAATATGTCCCAAGAATTATTAGGCCCACAGGAACTCCAATATAAAATTTTCTATAATTCTGTGGTCTCATAAATTTGGAAAAGCTCCATACTATAAGAGATTCATAAGGCATATATGGACATCACAGTCTCTAGGATGTGCTCTAGAAAAGAAACCTATTAGGTTTAATTAGACATTTCAGTGGCCATATAACTCTTTTATTTATACAAAGTAATGTGGTTCAGAATGGTGTAAACTTGGAATTTCACTAAAAATGTCTTCTCACTGCTAGTTAAATAAAATGAGTTGATTCAGGTCCAATGTGACCAATGATCTATTTAATTAAATTTTCTCTCAATTCCTGCCTTTTCTGTGGATTGGCCAATGATTTTCTCATCATCCTAAAGATTACTACAACAGCTTCCTAGCTGTTCTGCCTGTTTCCTCTTCTGCCTCTATGCAGAACATGTTCCATACATTGGCCAAAAAATCTGCATAAAATGTTAATCAAACCATGTCCCACCTCTGCTCAAAATCTCCAAAACCTCATCTTCTTACAATAAAATTCAAAGGCTTTACCATGGGCTACCGGACCCTCTGAATCTGAGTTCCAGCTACTCACCCAACCTTCTCTTCTGGATTCTTCCTCTCACCTGCTCAAGTCATGTTGACCATTTTGCTTCTCCTCAAACTTGTTGAGCATGTTTCTACCTCAATGGTCTCAACTCAGGGTCTTTGACTTTTCTGTTTCCTCTTATTTTATTAGTTTCCTATAAATAACCACATGATTCCTTTCCTCATATCATTTAATTCTCTGCTCAAATATTGCCTTATCAATAAGGAGCTCTGTAACTGCACCATATAAAATAACCCACTTTGCATTCATTTTTCTTTTACCCTGCTCAGTTTCCATCTTAGTTCATATGGCTCTTGTACTGTGTATTTATGTATTTACTGTTTGCATATTCATGTACATGCACACACACATACAAAGTCAAGAATATTAGCCCTGTGAGGCCAGGAATGTTACTTTTTCATTAATGTAGTCCCCAGTAAAAATACTTGTTGAATTGATGAAGGAATGAAGAATAAATAAGTGGATGAATCCTCTTCCTCTTGAATAGTCATTTTCAGAAGAGGCAAAATAATAGCATAAGGGTTCATTCATGTCCCCAAGAAAAATCAGTACAGCTTTCAAGTTCAAGTTTATAATTTTAGCCTCAAAATGAAATCTACTTAAGACTCCCCTCTCCATATTTATTACTTACACCCCATAGCCCTTTAATTCTCTAACACATAAAATGCTCTTAGGCCTTTTTCTTATTCACAAGTGTTAATTCCTGTTTTGTTCTTTATCTAGGCTTCCATATGTCATTTTAGTATCTCTCCATTTTCAGTGTCCTTCACAGCAGCCTGTGAACCCCCTAGACAACATGATCATGCCCCTTTAACTTGTATGGTACCTAGTGCTGAGCCATATGCACACTGTACTGCATAATAGCCTTTTAATGACAAATTAGATTTTTATTTCGGTTCATTATGCCTGGGTTTTCAGGCAATGTTCCGGATTTCATGGTTTTGTTTGTAATGAGTCATGGCCCCATTGACAAACAAGGAGTAATTAAACTAACCAGGTTATCAATAGAAGCTTGTGATGGATCTCCTGTTGCATATGTTATTTCATCTTCAATAATAGTTGGATATCATAAAAGATTATGGCCTCTTAGTGTGACAGACAGAGAGAAAGAGATGAAAGCCTGTGAGAACAAGAGTAAAAATATAATCTTACTTATACTTCTCACAAGCAAAAGAGTATCATATTAATTGACAATAAGAGGGTTTTCATTTATAAATATCTTTTGTAATTTTATTGCCTTATAAGGGGGGGATGTGAATCTTTGCTTAACAAAGAAAGTTAAAATTTATCAAATGGTTCCTTATATTGAGTTAGAGATATGCATGTGTTTGTATTTGTGTATTTATAAATGTGTGTATGTGTATTATCTCATAACATTTTCTTATTCAAACTTCTCTGGTAATCATTTTTTATTATTTTTCACCAAGTTATTAGCAAGCACTTTTATAAAAATATTTATTTGCAAGTTTTTTTCCAATTGAACCTTTACTATTAAGAATAAGAATCTCACAGAGAAATAGAGGTGCTATAATTTCAAAGTGAAGTATCACCCTTAACAGAAAATGATTACTCTGCTCAGGTATTTTTAAAATGAAAGGCAATATTCTGTTGTAAGAGTGTTTACAGTTTTCACTTTCACTGAATATTGAAAAATCATTAAACTCTGTACTTTTTTTATTGCTTTCTAAAGAAACTTAAAATAAATCCAAAGTGCACACTTACTCAGATCTTTTGTCTGAATGAATTAGTATTTGCACCTTCTAGGTTCCTATTGTATTGAACTGTTTCCCATAGTGTTATTTGAAATATGTACCATGTTAAATGTAAATTGGTAGGAAATAAAATATTTATGGAAAATGACATGCATATAAAACTAGAAGATAGCATAGGAGAAAATCTAGATGACCTTGGGATTGGTGATGACTTTTTAGATACAATACCAAAAGCACAATTCATGGAAGAGATAGTTGATAAGTTGAACCTCGTTAAAATGAGAAGTTTTGACTCTGTGAAACACAATATCAAGAAAATAAAAAGACAAGCCACAGACTGAGAGAAAATATTTGCTAAATACACATCTGATAAAGGACTGTTATCTAAAATATACAAAGAACCCTTAAAACACAATAAAAATAATACAAACAACCCAATTAAAAATGGACCAAAGACCTCACCAAAGATATACAGATGGTAAATAAGCATATGAAAAGACACTTCACATCATATCATCAGTGAAATGCAAATTAAAACAATGAGATACCACTACATACCTATTTGAATGACCAAAATCTGGAGCACTGACAACTCCAAATGCTAGTGAGGACATGGAGCAACAGGAACTCCCATACGTTGCTGGCGGGAAGATAGTTTGTCAGTTTCTTACAAAACTAAACATACTCTTACCATACAATCCAGCAATTGCACTTCTTGGTATTTACCCAAAATAGTTGAAAACTTAGTTCCACACAAAAAATAGATGTTTAGAGTGGCTTTACATATGATTGCCAATGCTTGGAAGCAACCAAGAAGTTCTTCAGCAGGTGGATAGATAAACTGTGGTACATACAGACAATGGAATATTACTCAGGGCTAAAAAGAAATGAGTTATCAAGCCATGGAAAGATGTAGAGGAACCTTAAATGCATATTACTAAGTGAAGAAGCCAAGCTGAAAAGGCTACATGCTATATGACCCCAACTATTTAACATTCTGGAAAAAGCAAAACTATGGAGAAAATTTAAAAATCAGTGGTTGATGAGGATGGTGAGGTAGTAAAAAATGAATAGGCAGCTATAGGAAAATTCAGGAATAGGAGGGTTTTAAGGGCAGTGAAAATACTTCGTACGGTATCGTGATGATGGATATGTGTCATTGTGCTTTTGTCCAAACCCATAGAATGTACAGCAGCAAGAGTGAACCCTAATGTAAACTATGACTTCAAGTCATAATAATGTGTCAGTGCAGGTTCACCACTTGCAACAAATGTACCACTCTGGTAGGAGATATTGACAATGGAGAGGCTATCCATGTGTTAGGGAAAGGAGTATATGGGAAATCTTTGCATCTTCCACTCAATTTTGTGTGAACATAAAACTGCTCTAAAAATAGTCTATTAAAAAAAAATGACACATGCATACAACTCCTAATGTTTCCCTCCAAAACTCATCTACCTCCAGTCTAACCCATCTCAATCAACTGGTATTTCTAACTTTCTATTTAAGTCAAGTGAAATCACCCTCGTTTTTTATAAAAAGTCTGTCCAGAAATCATGTTGGCTCCAACTTCACAATAGACCCCAAAGCTGGTCACTTTCCACTGCCTCAGGTGCTACCACCCAGGTATGAGCTCCCAACATCACTTGTCTTCTTACTGCAACAGCTTTCATCCTGGCCTCGCAGTGGTCGCTTCTCAACACGGCAGCCTGAGTGATGTGATACTTTTAAAACAAAAGTCAGATTATATCCCTCCTCTGCAGTGGTTCCCCATTTCACTCAGAGTAGAAGCCAAGTCCTTAAAATGGCCCTCAAGGTCCTATCTGATCTTTCCTCCTTTGGCTCCATATATTATTCAGGGTTCTGAAGACAAACAAAACCCATAATATATGTGTGTATCTATATACACACACATACCTATACACACATATACATACATACATATGTGATATATATACGATGTACATATAGAGAGAGAGACAGAGACAGAGAGAGATTATATTATGAGGAAATGGTTCACTTCTTAGCTGGCTGAGAAGTCCCACAAACTACTGTCTGCAAGCTAGAGACCCAGGAAAGTCAGTGGTGTAGTTCGGCCCAAGTCCAAAGGCCTGAGAACCAGGGGAGCCAGTTGTGTAAATCTCAGTTTGAGAGCAGAAGACTGATACCTTAGCTCAAGCAGTCAGGTAGAGAAGGGACAGTCTCCTTTCCTCTGCCTTTTCTATTCAGGCCTTCAATTGACTGTATGATGTGCACCCAACATGGGAAGGGCAGTATGCTGCTGAATTCACTGATTCAAATTCTAATCACATTAGAAATACCCTCACAGTCACACCCAGAAATAATGTTTAGCAAATATCTGAATGCTCTATGACCCAATCAAGTTGATGCAAAATGAACCATCACACTCTGTCTCCTGCTACTGCCCCTTCTTTCTCTTTGCTTCAGTCACACTGATCTCCTTGCTATTTCTCAACTGAACCAGGCTTGCTTCAGCCTCAGAGCCTTACTGCAAGCTGTTCCTTCTACCAGTAAGGCTCTTTCTCCAGATACTCACATAGCAAACTCGCTCATCTACATCATCTTTGCTTAAATCTTTCCTTGTCAATGAGTCCTACTCAGATTAGCTTTTATAAAATTGCAGCCCATTCCTTGCTCTAATTCCTCTTACCTTGCTCTAATGCTTTTTTTTTTTACGATATTTCTTCTAACATTTTATTTAAATTATTTATTTTATTTACTGCTGATACTCTGTCTCCTCATCCACCCCCACCCCCAACCCCACCCCCCACCCCACCCCCGTCTAGAATGTAAACTTTATCATGTCAGGGAGTTTAACTGCTTGTGCCTTGAGAAAGGCCTGGTATGTATCAATGGCTCAATAACTATTTGATGAATAAAAGAAATGGCTATGGTATATATAATATATATATATTATATATATATTATATATAATGAAGCTTTTTAAGCATCATTTTGTGCCGGGCACTGTGCTTTGACCTCTGAATATGCAGAGATGAATCAGATATTTACCCTGCCTTTAGGCAGCGACAAAGACGCCTGGCATACCCATAAATAATTACAATACAAGATAGAAAGTGTGTTGTATGAGAGATTTAGATAAACTACTCAAAGGGGAAAGGTATTTCCAGCCAGAGCAGCAGGGGAGAGTATAGAAATGGTGACCCCTAAATTTGGGTCTTGGATCTGTAGAAATGGTGAAGAATAGCATTCTAGGTAGAAGGAACCACATTTAAAAAAATCACTAATGTGCTAAAGCATAGGGAGTAGGGAAAACCACAGAATATGGAAAGAACTCAGACTTTGAGTCAACATGTCTGACGTCAAATCCAAACTCTGAAGCTAAGTAGCTGTGTGACCTTAGACAAATTATTTAACCTCTCTGAGTTTCAGTTCTCACATCTGTAAAATTGGGATAATGCCATCTCGCCTAGAGTATTCTGTGAGGAAATCATGAACATAAAGCACCAAACCCCCTGACTTGCTCCCAGCCATCACTCAGTGAATAAGAGCTATTATTGGAGTGTAGTTTGACTGGAGTACAGATGAAATGTTCCCCTCAACAATGCCATTTTCCAATAGGAAGCAAGGCCAAAATGTATTGCATTTACTCTGCACTCCCTGGGAACATTCATCTATTGTCCAACTTGAAAAATGAAGCTGAAAATTCATAAGAGAAGCATAAAACACTGAAAATGTGATGCATTGGCCTATCAGACATAAGATTACTTTGACTATAGAAGGAATAAAAATATGTGTGCTCTATATTTTGGTTGAAGATTATTTTAACTTACCCGCAGTTTCTTTCTTTCTTTGTTTCTTTTTCAGTTGCTCCTACGATTCAGGAAATTAAATCTGGCACTGTGGCCCCGGGACGCAGCGGATTGATAAGATGTGAAGGTGCGGGTGTGCCGCCTCCGGCCTTTGAATGGTACAAAGGAGAGAAGAAGTAAGGACCTTGTGATTATTACTCTGTTTCAAGCACTTTGAACTAATGTGTTTGTGTTTCAGATATTTACTTTAAGCAGTTTCTTTAACTGGCTTGAATGATTCTCAGCAGCCTTTTCTCTGGCAGGCAAACTGAAGAGGCCCACGTGGTGGGGATGAGTAGCTAACAGCATCCAGAAGAAATGTCCACTTTGGTTTATATGATCTCAGAAATTCCTTCAAATCCCCCATCACTGGTGCATTTCATTTCTTTCCCTCCCTTCTGAGCCAGCACACCATTGCTCTTGCTGGCAACCATGTTTACTTGGGAAATAAACCAGCTCTTAAAGGACTTGGGCACAGTTTCCATGAGAGCACTCCAAAAGCAATCGGAGCTGTGGACTCCACCTGGCTTCCTTGATAATCCTCAACCCTTTCACCTGCTTCCCTCTCCCACAAGTCATTTTAACATTTTCTTTCATAGAATGTGGCATTTAAGTATTCTATCACTAAAGGGACTGTAGAGGGATAAAATACATGGTTGAATGACTAACCAAGGGGATTTGAGGACTACTCTAACTTCAGAGGAGCTTGGGGAGCTTCAGAAAGCCTTAGCAAGAGCTGTTGAACAAGAGAAGACAGAACTTGATGACTTCCTCTTTACTTTCAACCAGTGGGCTCAGTCAGATCTCTTCACCTGCTCTTATCAAGCCATCAAAGAAGAATAGGCCCCCCTGGGTAAAATGGCAGATGTAATGCAGAGGGGAGGGTATTATCTATAATATATATATTTTTGCTTCAAAACTAGGGAAGGGATGTATTCAAGAAAATGTTAGTTTGGACCATATGAACTTTCCATTTTTCAGTCAAAAAGGCTAAATGTTGGCAATCTCATACTATTCAACATATACATATGGGGTTTATTTATTAGTGTCATGGCTCATAACTAATTACAGCTAAACATCTGAACAGAAAACAGGTGAAATCACATAAGAACTTAGATGTTGCCACAATGGATGAGCATGGATGTGACATAAGCAGGTATTTTGTTTCTTAAACTGTAATCAAAAGAGGATTTATGGAAGATATTCTCTTTCAACATCAGGCTTAACAATAAAAGATATCCCCATAGCTATCTCATTTGTTTTGGATAACTGACAGTGGTTTTACCTAAAAATTTTCATAGTTGTTTTTTATGCAACCTATTCTACAATTTGGGCTGCTCAATTACTACTTCTTTTTACTAATTAATTAATGCTTTTACTAATTCTAAATCTTTGTATCTTCCTGGAAGCCCCTATATTTTTCTATACCTAGAATTAGATAAACTGGTCTGTGATCACCCTTGTCCCATGTTACAGGATTACATATCTGGCAATATAACATTTCTCAGATTCTGATAATCCAGGCTGGGAAGTCTTCAGTTTGTGAAGGTCTTTAGAGATAAACATCTGGGAGAGTGGTTCTCAGTCCTTTGAAAATTATGAAACCCTTTGTTCAAATGCAATCTTTTTTGGAAGACCAATATGTAATATCTGTGAAAGTAAGGGTGAATGGAGCCTCAGTTCCATCTGCTCTGAGCCTGCCCTTCCATTAGGATGTCCTTGCAGCCCCTCCTCCCCATCTCTGGTTCTCCGCAAAGCACAGTCTTAAAAATTGACTTCAATTATTTTACATATCTTTCAAAGTCACCTTTGAAACTGTGTCATACCTTTCTTAAAGGCTAACAAGCAGAATTATTGTTGGCAGCACAAGTGAGAACTCCTTTGCTAAAGTCCATTTTGTTTCTAATAATTTTTTTTGCTATACCTCTCTCTTCCCCTTTCCTAAATTCAGTGACCATTGTCAAAACAGGCAACAACAATCCTCAGCCCACTTTCTTGGCCTATAGCAAAGGTAGCAAAGAGCCAATTGGTGTCCACAGTCATAGCTTCAGTGATTTTTGTTTTTCCAAGTGGGGAGATGGACTATAGCTTTTATTAGATTTTCAAAGGAGTTTAGAATCACTGCTAAAAAAGGTGGATAGATTGCCCCCAGTCAGTGCCCCTCCCCAATACACTCACACATGAGAAAATCTAGCCGCTATGAAAATCAAATGCACTTATCAAAGGCAAACATATTTTCACTTCAGAATGAAGTATACATTTATCATTTGTTAGAGTTATATTTGAGGAAATATTCAAATTCTCAAATACCACTAGAATATATAAATTCCTCTTAAAATTATAGAAAAGCAAGTTTGAGTATATGCAGGGAGTAAGAGAGAGAAAAATTCTGCTTGCTGAATGATTGTTGTTACACTCACTAAGAGCATCTACCGTGCTATCTAAAGGGCCCAGGCCATTTAAAATATTTATTTCATCAAAATGAAAAACTATGTGTGGTTGGGAGTCCGCCTGCCGATGCAGGGGACACGGGTTCGTGCCCCGGTCCGGGAAGATCCCACATGCCATGGAGCGGCTGGGCCCGTGAGCCATGGCCACTGAGCCTGCGCTTCCGGAGCCTGTGCTCCTTAACGGGAGAGGCCACAACAGTGAGAGACCCACGTACCACAAAAAAAAAAAAAAAAAAAAAAAGCAAAGAAAAACTATGTAATGAGCGCCTGATATTTAACATTAACCCATTTTATTTTCACAACAAACCTATAAGATAGATACTACTCACTTTTTGCTGAAGAGAAACAAAAGCACAGTGTTTTTAAGTAATTTGCACAAGTCTATAGTTAGTGACAGAGCTGGGATTTGAGCCCAGGAAGTCTTGCAAATATTCATGCAGAGTCTGTGGATTTAACCCTTATACTATGGCACCCAGTATTGTTCATGGGACCTCAGAGTCTATCAAAAATAATTTGAAATATCAATGTTAAATGCCAGGGTAAATGCATTGCAGGTAATTTACAAGTTAGCAAAATAAAAGACTGCACGTACGAACACTCACTTATACTTTCCCAATTGGTTTCATCAAAGACACAGAAATAATGGATTCAAGGTAACCAGACAGAAAAGAAACAGATACACCATGTTTTCAAGTTGTTTTCTTGACCTCAAGGTCATTACCAGGAGCATGAGGCTGACAGAGACTGTCGGAACAGAGCAAAGTTTTTACAAGATCTTGAGTTTTATTTCCTAGAGATCTTTTATACTTGAGGTTTACAAAAAACATTCAGAAATAACTTACTCTCTTCACTTATACTTAAGGGGATGTTTATAAAAACTCATCTCGCTTAAATCAAGATCTTCAAAGCCAGATCTTCATTCAAATAAATATAAACAAATAAACACAAACAAATAAACAAGAGGAAGTACCTGATCATCTCTAATCTTATCTCTGCGTATAGTTCTTCCACATCCTGTACAATCCGTTTCTGTGTGCTGGGAATAATATGCTTGAAAGCCTTTAAAAAAAAAACCTGCAAAATGAAGCACAATTTAAAGAAAAGAAAGAAACGTTACTGAGGATAAATCACTTTCCAGGACCTTTAAATTCTCTCTCATTTATTCTTCAGACCTCTGTGAGGTATGATTTATTATCCTCAATTTACTGATGGCAAAACGGAAACATAAGAGACTTAACCTGTCTAAGAGCACTCACTTAAAAGATGCTGTCGGGACACATTTTAGATTTGTCAACCTCTCAGCCCATGTTCTTTCCCTCGTATACATTGTCATTATTAGTTATCTATTGCGAAGTACAAATCAACCCAAAATTTAGCAGCTTAAAACAGTAAGCTTTTGTTAGCTCAGTGTCCGTGGGTCAGGAATCCAGGAGCAGTTAGTGGGATATGGCTCAGTGTCTTTGACTTAGTTCCTGTCAAATGTCACCTGGCGCTGATCCTCCGAAGGCTTGCCTAGGGCAGGAGAATCAGCTTCTGAGGTAGCTCGCTCACATGTCCTACAAGTTGGTGCCTGTTATTGACTGAAGGCCTCTGTTAATCACCATACAGACCTATAAATAGGGCTGCTAGACGTCTTCATGGCAACACAGTTGACTTTCCCCAGAACTAGTGATTCAAGAGAAACCATAGAAGCTGTTCATGATTCTAGTCTCAGAAATCTCTATCTTTTCTGCAATATATTATTGGTTATAAAAGGTGACTCTATTCAAAAAGGGAGAGGTAATAGGGGAACATAAATATCAAGAGGTGAGAATCATCAGATGCCATCTTCAAAGATGGCTGTTACATTGTCTCCCTCATGGATGATGTAATTGTTTATATATTAGAAATATTAGCTATTTGACCTTTAGTCTATTGCACTGTTTGGGTAAGCATCATGAGAAAGACTAAAGTTATATACTTGTTATTAAGATATCCCTTTGTATAAAATGGTCATTTTTTAACACTATATTCTCTTTCAGCATACCTGGCAGGGAAAATTCTAATAGGCTAAATTTTACTCTCTATATAAAAACATTTTAAGTATTGGGAAAACTAAAGTTCAGAGTTCAATTACACAGAGAACCAAAATTTTAAACTTTTTTTCTTAATAACAGAGGAGATTGATAAAAAGAAATACACTCCTTATATGCAGTGAAAGGACACTTCAGAATACACTAAGTAAATAATGTTTTTGATAACATGAAATAAGTTCATCTATAGCTTGAGAACAGTACATTCACTTAGGATTAAGACCAAAAACATAAACTAAATTTTAATGGACTAACATTTAAATTGGTATTGCAAAAACATAGGTTTTGTATCACTTTGTGGAGATGGTATTACCATCTTGTCTTAGATCAGAATTTTATTATTTGCTTACTTAGTTGAATTCCCTCCTATTTTTTTTAGCTTTCCTCAAATCCAAGCCTGCAACCTAGAGAGACATGCCTTCTTATTTTTTATGATGAGTTTAACTGCTCCAATCTTATAAAATACTACATACTTTATTCACTTTGCCTATTTTTAGGTAAATGGACAATTGTAGCAATGTCTTTTTAGAGTTCTTTAATCATAACAGGGTTTCTCTCTTAATTCTCTGTTATGATTTAAGATAGGGATACAAATGTTACAAATAAGTAAATACAAATTTCATCCATAAGTGAAAAACAAATATGTTATAAAACATTAAAATGATCACTATATCAGTTAAAAAACAAACATGTATCTAAAAATTGAACATTTTATGATGAGAACTTATAATATTTTGACTTTTTAAGCAATGAATTTCAAATTTAGTCTATGAATTTTTGTCATTCTTTACAACAAATAACATGCCAGCACACCTCTCACTTCAGAATCCTGTTAATGGTTCAGTCTACACCACTGCTTCAGAGGAAATATGATGAGCATTACCTTATTGCCTATTGTAAAGGATTTATTATCTATGTGCATAAAACATGCATGCACATGTCACAAAATGTATACAGGTACCACTGAATGGACAGAAAAATGCCAAAATCAACCAGGTAGAGAATGCCAGGTTCACATTACACAGAAGTATGATGACCTTTTTCAATCAGGTTAGGTTTTCATTTTAGGGAATGATGATTTTTTACTATTGGCTTTACAGAGGTAAGGTGAACTTGAGAAATCATAGTGAAGTGGAGTGACCTTTCCTCTCTTTTTACCTATTCTAGATTATTTACTACTGAATCATCTTGATGGGCCATAAATTTCATCTGAGTTATTCACTTTGATGAATGAATGTAAGAGGGAGGGTCTTCTTTCCTTCTTTTATTTTCAAGGGGACCAGAAAAATGAGTTAAAATATTTCTCTGTATCTTCTTTGCTGTTTTTTCATTTAATTTATGTGTGTCAAAGTTATGAATACATCACATTTGTATAACCCGTTATGATTTTCAAGCATTTTTATATACGGTAGTTTAACAAAATGTGCGCGTTTTTACATTGCACTTACAGCAGAGTCAACTCTTCAAGCTTTGGGTGCTACATAAGAGAGAAAATGAGAAAGAGATAAATATATAATAGTAACAATTTAAATGACATGGACTTGTTACTCTAAAGATGTACAATAGGAGACATATTCCTTGCTAAAACTTCAATCATGCTTCATTCTCATTTGCCTCTGATAGTGTATCTCTCCATTCTAAGTGAGATTCTCAGGTGGAAAATGGGTATCTAATATAACATCATTCTAAAACAAAAAGCAACTATTTCACCCAGTGCCCAACCATGGAGAATGATGTAAAGCAGTGGTCCACAACATTTTTGGAACATATATCCCTATGAGTAAAATTTGAAACTTAGCAAAACTAGCAATATATGCATACTTATTTGTAAATTATGTATATGCATTTCTGAACTGGTATATTGCTTACATTAAATGACCAACAACAGATAAAATTTAAAAGATGAGATACAAATGCAACATAAATGGACATTTTATTATTTTTTTCCCATACTCCAACAGATCACTTTGTACCCACCTTGAAGTACTTGCCCTCCATTTTGGAGACTCTTGTAAAGTACGTTAGTTTAAAGTAAGGACGTTTAGGGAATTGTCAAGGGCAGTTTTAATGACATGCAACTTTTACCCTACATGCTGACTTTGCAGTCTTACAACACATATTATGTAACTTAATGTACTAACTTACCCATTCCTTGCAAAATTCTAACTAGATTATGCCTGAGAAAAATGCTATCTCATAAAGGTAAAATAACTTGTTGAAGGGAAGTACAGAATGGGAAGTAAAATCTAATTTCAAGGAAAACTTGGGAGGTGATGGATATGTTTATGGTCTTGATATTGATGGTTTCACAGGTGTATAATAATTCCCAAACTCATTGAGTTGTATATATAAAATATGTACAACTTCATATACATCAATTATACCTCAATAAAGTGATTTAAAAAACAATAAAAACCCTAACATATGTATAAAAGGGATAACTGTATAAAAAATAAATAAAATAAAATACAAAAATTCAAAAAAAAATAAATAAATAAATCTTAAAAAATCCTTAATTTTCTGACTCTTGTGTCAAGATATCTCTCTTTTAGATTTTATACCACATTTTTGATTATTAGGAAGAGACTAGAATTATAATTCTCTACACACACACACGCACATGCACACGCACACGCACACACCCCCTGCCCATCACCCCTTTCATCCTCTCATTTGCAAGGCCGTTATTATAAGAGTAGCAGTTACATATTTTGATTTAGAATGGTACAAGAAATAGCCTCATTGCCACCCCATGTTAAAAATGATCTTCCCTGATGACCTGAGCTTTTACTCCTTCTCATTGGGCCCTTATCTGTGAGATAATCTGCAAAATTTGAAAAGGAAATAAATTCCTGTGTTGAAAGAACTTGCATTTCTAATGTTATCTCATTATTATGTATTTGCTTGTTTGTTTGTTAGTTTATTAATTTAATCCTGATGATATTTCACTCTTTTTTACAACCAAAGTCTTATCAATACAACTCCATCACCCCTGTGATGACTTGGTCATCCAAGGCCAAGATGATAAAGGGTAAATATCTGAAACAAATGGGAGCATCTCAATTACTGGGAACTGGAGAGCACATGTACATGTAAGACATAAATACATATTATTACATTGAAAACTTTGGGCCAGTCAGACAAAGTTGAAAGTGGACCAATTCCAATTTGCATCTCCTGACTTAGCATTTACAACTTACAAAAATCACCAAAATGAAATAAGTACTAAGAAAACCCTAAGAGAATCCTAAGTCCTTGAAAGTACACAGCCAGGGTCCATTCAACTCAAATCAGAGCATTAACAAGTGCTTCAGGGAAAAGGTAGCTTTTGTGCTGGGCACCAAAGAATGAATAGTATTTCCAAATATCGCAAGGGGTGAAGAATAATCATTAGCAAGAAAAGAACGCAGTCAATTCATCTGAGTATTGTGTGGAGAGTTTTTTATACTCTGGGGTACAGGATGTGAAATATGGTGTAATAGAAGGTAGGTTTAGAAAGGTCTCTTAGGGAAAGACTTGAGGGATCTTAAATGTCATGATAAGACACTTGGGCTGGATTCCATAGGCATTGGGAAGCCATCGGAGGGCTTTGCAAGAATAGTAAAATGATCTACTCCCCATCTTCACAAAATGTTTCTGAAGCAGTTGGGAGGAATGGGTGGGAAAGATATAAAATATGGCTTAAACTAGGGTATTGGTTGTGCAGTTTAAAAGCAAGAGAGAGAAAAGGTAGTATTTGTATGTTTCAGTGTCTGATTAAATACAAGGAAAGGATAATTTGAAAGTAATTCCAAGTTTTCTATCTCAATAACAAGGTTGAATAGTGAAGTTATTAGCTGAGGCTGGGAGCACAGGAAAAGAGATTTGGAAGAGATCTGAGTGCTGAGTTTGGTTTGGGACATTCTGAAATTGGGTGTTAATACTGGATAAACAGTCCACCAGCAAACAGGATTTTGGTTGTGTTCTTAAAATTCATAGCGATATTTCCAAAATAAATATTTGATCTTATCACTTGGTCCTTGAATCCTTCAGTGGTTTCTTTTTTCTTTTTTTTTTACATGGGCCTCTCACCGTTGTGGCCTCTCCCATTGTGGAGCACAGGCTCCGGACGCGCAGGCTCAGCGGCCATGGCTCACGGGCCTAGCCACTCTGCGACATGTGGGATCTTCCCGGACCGGGGCACGAACCTGTGTCCCCTGCATTGGCAGGCGGACTCTCAACCACTGCACCACCAGGGAAGCCCCAGTGGTTTCTGATTTTCCCTAGAATCAAGTCCTAACAGCACAGCATGGCATAGGAGGCCTTTGTGTTCTAGCACCTGTTGACCTCTCTGGCTATGAATCTTGCCATTCTGCTGTCTCACAATAGGGGTTTAGCCATCCTGAAATATTTAATTCCCAAGCTGTGACATGATCTCTGTCTTTCAAGCCTCTTCATATGTTGGCCGCTTTGCTTATAAGCCCCTTCCACACACCCCAACCCTGGCTACCTTTGACTGACTGCCTTCCACTAGGCCTTTAGTCTCAATTCAGATGTCACCTTCTCTCAGAAAATACCCTGAACCTTTTCTCCTAGAAGAGGAAGCTCTCCAGATGTACTCCTATTTGCTCACCTCTGTCAAAGCACAAAGATGCTGTGTTAACCCTCATGTTCACAGCATCTAACATGGTGTTTGGAACACACTCTGTTGCAAGAAAGCACTGTGGCCTTTTCATATTGATAAAGTAGAGCCATTCTTATTTTAATACACTTTCAAATTGGTAAGAGAATATTAGTAGAATTGCATCATCCCCTTAGACTGAGGAACACTGTAAACCCAATGTGTGATTACAGAAGAGAAGCTGGTATAAGTTGCTCAATTCTGACTTCCCAGAATTTCTTCTTTGTGAACGTGGTCTCTGCAAAATGGTTGTGTTGGTATATTGTGGGATGAAATTTGACATTAAAATCATGGGCACATTGATATTAGAAAAGCAGTTCAAGCAGAGAGGAGAAATCTAGTCAAGGCCAGGTTGTCAGGGATACAGGACTCACTGCAGTCAGGGAGATTGACACCTGCATTGTAGCCTTTGTTTATTTGATGTAGGGTTAAAAGGCAATATCCTCCCTGTGCAAATCAATCTGTCACAAGTAAGGCAGCCCAAAGGTCTCCAATCTAAAATTATTAATTTCATTAAAATTCATAAAATAAATAAGGCATACATTTTAAATAGGCTAATAAAGTCTAAAATCATTAAAATGTCCTAACATATTATAATAACATTAATTTATTCAAATGTACAACTAAAGATAGATACCCCTTGGGGCTAAGACAGCGATGCATGATATTCTTCAGTCTGTTCCTGGGAATAAATGATACATTGTTTTTGAGGCTTAAGTGCCAAGCAATACAGTAAACCAATAGGTTGCTATAGCAGCATGTTCACATAAATTTTCATTTCTCGCTGGTTTCTAGCAGTTCCTACTCCTCCCTCTTTTTACTTTTTTTTTTTTAATTTACCTTGCACGTCTGTGAAAAGCCTAGATGAGGTTGATAATGTGCATGTAATTGATACTGAGTTTGGCACATCTTGAAATCATGATGCCATGATTCTTTCAGTCACTCTCCTAGATCTTTTCTTTAAAAATAATTTCCTGTAAGCTCAATATTTTAATATTTTCCTGCCCTCTGAGAGGAAATGTATCCGTTCTAAGAAACAGACCCTATCATTGAACAATAATAACACCTATCATATATCTAGTGCCTACTGCATTTGATATATATGTTTGTGTGTATATATATATATATGCATAGATATTACATTTTATACATTTAAAAAACATTCTTACATCAACACTTTGAGATTGGTTTCATTTTTCCCATTTCACAGATGAAAAAACTAAGCATTAAAAGAAAGTAAAGACATAATTCATTCAGTAGAACATGCAATAATTACTTACTGTGCAACTATTAAGTGCCCAGCGCTCTACTACATATTTAGAGTACAATGAATAACAAAACCAACCAGGATCCTTGACTGAATGGAGTTACACTCTAATGGGAAATATAGAACATAATCAAAAGTCACGCAAATATATGAAAACTTACAACTGAAATGGTGTTACAAAGAGACGTATTTGATGTTATAATCATGATTTGACCAAGTCAGAGAGAACAAAGTAACTCCATAGCATCACTAGAATTTGGACTTTAGAGACAATTCTGGACTTAAAAATATTGCATTCTTGACACTCTTCTAGGTTTTATTTTTTTCTGTCATTCTTGATATAGCATGCATATACACTGTGGGGAGAGATTTACTACCACCCAAATATTTAGTGAACCTAGGGGAAGAAAACAAAAGAGAATTATGCTGAAGGGGTGTGTGTGTGTGTGTGTGTGTGTGTGTGTGTGTGTGTGTGTCAAGGAAGGTAGCCTGAGGAGGGAGGTGAAAGCCCACTTCATGCTTCTCATCTTGGGACTGTGAGTAGTCTGAAAGGCTGACTCCATCGGAGGCTAAAGACACCTGCTGTAAGATGCTGCACTGATGGACAGAGTTAAGCCCATAATAGATGGTTAAAAGGCCTCGAGTTCAGGGAAATCTCCAGACAGCTGGCTGAACTGGACCCTACATTTTTGTTTGACTTTCTACCCCATTAGTTTCACTTTATGGATTGAACCTGGCTTTCCTGGCATGAATGTCACATAGCACTTTGTTATTTAGCTCCACTGGTTTTATTCCCTGGTTTAACTTGATTTCCTTCAACCAACCATGATTTCTGACTTGTCTCTCCAAACTCAAATACAATATCCTGGTTCCTACTTGGTGATCTGAATATATCAATTACTACTTTGGGAGGATACCAATAGTCAGAAGACCTGGATTTGAATTTTGGTTCTACCACTTATCAGATGGTAGAAAATAAATTTACTTAATTTTTCTAAATTTCTTTTTTTTCTCATCTGTAAAATGGGACTAATAATGCTTACCTCCTAGGATTGCTGTGAAGATTAGTTGTTATACATTTGAAAATGCTTAAATGTCAGTTTTCCACACTCTTAACACTAAACTTTTTTTGTACAATGTTGAAATTTTTATGTTAGATTACTTCAGTCATAAATGTGTTGAGAATAGCTAACATTTTCTACATACATAAAGCATTCCTGCTCACACTGAAAAGACTAGAAATACAGAATTCAAAGCCAAATATATACCTAAGCTGGAACTTTATCACTGAGAGAGGCATTATAAGGTGTGTTGTGCAAGGACCTATATGCCACCTCAGTGTCATCTTCAGATTTTCAGGTATAGCTAAGGCCCGTTAGATAGTAACTGTGTCATATTTGTCTTTTTTCCTTTGGTTCCTAAATCAAGTATAAGAGGCATTTACTCATCATTTGATAACTAAATTAAAATTCATTTCCATTAAGACCATACCAGAGTTCTTACTATTACCCATGACTTTTTCTAAAGCTCTTTTTTTTGAGTTATATCTTTAGTTCATACTACTTCTTGGAACTCCCACAAGCCTGAAATCTAATGCTGGAAGTAACGTTCCTTTTCTTTGTAAATATAACTCTTATGACTCCAGAACTACTTACCTTCCCCTACTGTCTTCCATCTTTCCTATGCTACCACCCAAATATCAATTAATAAGACTGTATTCATCTTATCCAGTTGTACGACATGATATATTATTATCCTGTTCTTTTGCAATTCTAGTCTGATAAAAGGTCTATTATCATTCAAGAACACCTCTCCCACTCCAATTTCAAGTTATTTTAATACTGTGTTGTTGTCTGACACACACGTTTCCTATACCAACAATGAAGTTTTTCTGTGACTATTTGCACCTGAAAGTTTGTTTATCTAGAAAGTTTGTTTATCTAGAAATATCTATTGTTACTCCTGATCTGGGAAAGCAGATAATAAACAATAGTCCCAAAATGTGTAGTGAGGCTGGATTTATATAGAAAATGAATGAAGTCAGGTTTAGCTGCTCCATTTATTTTTGCACCCTCAACAATTAGTGCCAATGGCTATGTGATCAGTTCTGCTGTTGTTATGTTGTGGCCATCCTAGATAGCTACTGCCTAAGAGAGGTTATGATTGTGAAGCTTGTTAACATTTCATGTGTCAGAAATAGAAGTACCGTCATTATTAGTATGTTTTCCACGTGGTGCTTCTGACTGACACTAAAAAATGTAAAGAACTATTCTAATTCAGAGCTAGTTCGTTGGTCAGGTTATGTCAGTTATGAGTTGGCTGCATCTGCTGGCAAAGCAAATAGCTTGCAGTGCACGGATTTATGAGACATTAGCAAAAGACAGAAGAAAGAAGAGGGAGGGCAATGGTATTCAGTATGTGTCCTAGTCCATTTGAGCTACTATAACAAAATACCACAGACTGAGTAGCTTATAAACAAAAGAAATTTATCTCACAGTTCTGGAGGCTGAAAGTCCAAGATCAGGGTGCCAGCATGGTCCAGTGAGGGTCCTCTTTTGGGTCCCAGACTTTTCAGTGTATCCTCGTATGGCAGAAGAAGCTAGGG
Organism: Leucopleurus acutus; assembly: GCF_964270905.1. Classification (NCBI taxonomy): domain Eukaryota; kingdom Metazoa; phylum Chordata; class Mammalia; order Artiodactyla; family Delphinidae; genus Leucopleurus; species Leucopleurus acutus. Next base: position 131,767,884 of record NC_139143.1, read on the forward strand.
ATCTCTCTGGAACCTCTTTTATAAAGTACTCATCTCAACCATGAAGCTTCCACCTTCATGACTTTTAACCACCTCACAAAGACCCCACCTACTAACCCCATTGTCTTTGGGACTTAGGATTTTAATGTATGAATTTTGGGAGGACACAGTCAGATCATAGTGGTTTGGAACAAATTCCTATTGGAGTCAGAGGGTAGAGGACAGCAGAGTCCACAGTAATAGAAGAATCTTATATACATGGCATCCACTGAATGGTAAAAATGCAAAAAATAAAAACGACCAGGCATTTCTAAGCAACCACTATATGTTTCTGATCTCCTGCTGAGGAAAAGAATGCCATATTTCATTCCTAGCTTATTAGAATTTGTTTCTCTCTTTTTGAGGGTAGGGGCTATAAGAAAACATCTCTCATTCTATAATCTAAGTCAGTATAAGAACCATTCTTTTATAACTTGAAAGAGTTAAGTATTTAGGAAAAGAGAGAATGAACTCCTAAAAAGGCAATATTCTGGATTTAGTTCCCTGGTTTCATTGCAAGGTGTGTTGTTAACTATTGTTTGAGTTGTCACTTTCAGATTTCACATCACTGATGCAAGGAAGTCTGGTTTCAAGCAAGTCTGGGATAAATATGAAAAATCCAGTGGGACGAGGGTCATCCTGTGAATAGGCTCATGTGCACATGCCTGAAGCCTGTCAAGGATTTTCTTTAACACAGAATAACAATTCAGTTTGTCAAATACATGTTTGATAAAAAAAGAATGATTTTCTTTTCAGAAAATATAATTATATCCAAACATAGTAGGATAAGTCTGTTTCATTAAAAAAAGCATCATCAGTTAAAGAGCTCTTTTCTTATTTGTTTTTAGTCAAGGAGTGAAATTACATTAGGGTCATACATGATGGGATTTCTAGGCATGGTTCAATTTTTTTGTATCTAATACCTAAGGGTAGACGTATTCATCTTAAAAGGGTCCCCACAGTGACTAAACCACCCGCTGTTGTAAACACCTGTTTATATATCTGATTCTTCTTGAAAGATCTTCAAAGATTATGTGTTGTCCAGCTTAACCCCTAATCACCTAGTATAGAACTCATCTTTGTAGTAAGTAATGACTATTTTCAGAATTGGTTTAAATAGCTGAGAAACCCTCCATCTACCATTACCCCCAGGATCTCTGTAGGAAAATCACAGAAATACACCTTCCAGAGATATACATCATCTCAGAAGTCTCTCTCCCTCAATGTCAGCTTTGGAAATGCTGCCCCAGTCATCTACCAGGTGAAGACAGGTTCTTAAATGGTGCTTGATGAGTCAGTATTTCTAAAACTCCCAACTATGGAAGAAAGGAAGCTTTGGACTCTTCCAGTCATCTCAGAGAGATAACGTCCTCTAGAGGAAGAGCATTACCCCAGAGAAGATGCTTTCCTTTTTTTATTGACCATAATCACCTGCCAGGCTGATCGCCGCAGCAGGAGTTGCTGCTGCTAAAGTGTGACTGATGTGCCACTTTGGTAAGAATTCACATAACACTGCTGGACACGGGCCAGGAATGGGTCTGCATGCACAGAGCATGGATGCACTGCATGATTTAGCACCATCTGGGGCTTGCCTTCAGACACGTTAAAGGGCAGAGAATTGGAACCCAACTCAGAACGACAGCCATAAGGAACATAAGCAAACAGTGCTGTGAAGTAACTGATTACACTCCCTTGATATTTCCTCCCCAGAGCCTAGCCAAATGAAGACCCTAACTAATCTTTTCTCAATTCTTTAGTAGCAAAATGAATCTTGGTTTTGGGAGATGGGGCACAAAAGGGATTTAATAGCCTTGGGAGTTGCTGAGTCCTCTGGAGAATGTAGCCATAGCAGAGACATGGGCAAATTGATTTAAGCCATAATGCTGAAGATTGCAGGACAATGAAACTGTGAATTTTTATACATAACATATACTAATTGGTTAAAAATAAATGTATTGATGTGATGCAGAAAAATAGGCAATAACCATTGTGGGATTTTAGCATAAATATTGATAGATTTGCAATATGAGACAGATGACTAAATGCTGTCATATCCTTGATATTTGATAACCTGTTTTCTTGTGTCAGAGTTGGAGGTCATTAGGTTTATTGCTCAAGTTAAAGTTTTTTAATATTTATTCAACTCAACGTTTTATTAATCTGATTAAAGTTTGAGTTTTGGATAAGCCAAATTCAGCTATTACATGAAATACAAATAATTCCCAGATGATCAAGCATGGTTGCTTATTTTAATCTGCATTTAACTACAGTATATTTTATCTAAATTCAGATGCAAGTCACATAACATAATGCAAAGGAGTTCAACTTAAACTCTCAGGGGAATGCCATTTATTAGCATCTTCATGATTAAAGAAATATTTAGTACTAAGACTTGAACACATTAAAGAAGAAAAGCTAACTGCCATTTGAGCTATGAGCTTACATATCACATATTGTGATCAGCACATTTCTTTCACAATAAACTTTGGGGTTAGTTAGGGAGAAGTTATTATTTGGTTGGCATCTCATTATAGCAGAATTCATATTTAGAGAGAGAATTTTTTGACAGGGCCACTGAAGGGGACTTAACAATCCCTGTGTTGTGAGGATGTCACCCGAACTCCATTGACCTATGAACTATGTATTATATATCCAAGATACCACTATTAAAGTGCTATGTAGAACTCAAATAGAAAATGAAGTATGTCCATATGGCCTTGCCTTTTAAGAAATTTAAAACAATTCAGTTTATTTGGGTAGACTCGTATGTATGGAAGCTGCTAGAGAGAACAACGCAAGAATATGGCTTTAAATTCTACAACAATTTGGAGAGCAACATGTAGAGCAAGAGACAGAGACAGAGAGAGAGGATAGTCATTTAAGGAGAGTAGAGTAGGAGAGATAGGACATAGGTCAGACTTAAATAAGGAGGGAGGAATCTGGTTCTCAGAGATAAAAGGGAATGGTGGCCATTGGGGGAAGATTCAGGAAAAGTGTGAAGCAAAAGCGAGACTGTCAAGCATTGAAAACAGTAGAGTTATGCCGGCCTATCTGAGAGTAGGGGCCTCTGCTGGTAAGTCTGGAGCGAGAACGTTGAGTAGTCAGGGTGGAATCAGGTAAAACTGAATCCTATATGGAGGCCCAGAAAGGTTAAAGGAGTTTCCAAAACACATTAGTAAAGTGTGGCAAAGATAAGACTCAACTTTAAATACGATCCTCAGTATTATACTGCAGGCTTTTTCTAGGTTTAACAGCAAGTCATCTGTCTGGGTTATATCTACAAAGTAGCAGTAAGTGTTGACCCTGGACTCAGAACCATCCCACCACAGTTGTAGGATTAACTTTCATGAAAGTTACCTAATAATATCATCTGAAATGGCTAAGACATATTCTAGCCAACTTTTTAGAAATCATGAGTTTGTGTTTTTAAAGGAATCGTTATATTTAATTCCCTTTACTTTTTCTTGACTTTAACAGTTGAGATACCGTTGCTGTAGTGTGTTTAATTTTCTAAAATATAAGTCAATGTATGAATAAGACATGTGGCTATCTAAGCTTGGTTTGTTATATAGCACAAATAATCCCATGGGAACAGTCTACCGCTGTCATACAACCTCTCTTCCCTAATATCTACTACTGTAAGGAAATATAATTGCACTATTATCATGTTATATGCTAACAACAGCATGGTCAAAACTGTCTATGTGTTGCCATGACAACCCCATCTAAGATAAAAATGGTATTCACAACACGTATTTACCTAGAGTTTATTTTTGTCCTTTAGGCTCTTCAGTGGCCAACAAGGAATTATTATTCAGAATTTTAGCACAAGATCCATTCTCACTGTTACCAATGTGACACAGGAGCACTTCGGCAACTATACTTGTGTGGCTGTCAACAAGCTAGGCACAACCAATGCGAGCCTGCCTCTCAACCGTAAGTAACACAGGGTTGCCAAAATGCTCCCAGGGCCTTTTGGCTCCTATCTATAGAGCTCAGCCTGATGTGACATGTTCCTTACACAATATCCTTACACAGGAAATTTGGCCCCAAAATAATCAGGGTGTTGGAGAATTTTATAAGCCCTATAGAATTCCATATGTGCTTAGAAAAATATCTTAGATCTGAGAAAAGGGAAAAATCACATAAATAATAGGATCCACTAAAAATGTCTTCTGACTGAAGACAGTTGGTTTGGTAGAATTTAGTTTTTGTTTTGTTTTGTTTTTAAAAATGTGTTACATTTCAGCATAGATTAATTTAGATTGAATTTACTCTTGGTTGGCTTTCTTTAGATGTTTATCTTGAGATAGTGAGAATTTCACATGCCATAAACAAAATAAAATAGTAAGTAAATGATCATGGACAAAATATTTTATCCATATAGATAATGTTTTTACTCAAAAGTGTATTTTGAAATACAACTTAAGGTTTTACTAAAATAGGTACTTTATTTCTAATGTGTCTTAGTTCCGAAGGACTAGAAATGAAAAAAGAAGAGCAAACACAAGGATTAGTGGAAGGGAAAGAAATATATGTTAATGTTTTCTCCTACAATTAGTTTTAGTGCTTTTCAGAAGCTGAGTAACCAACAAATTGTTATAACCATAAACTATTCCTGATTTTGAAGTGGAGTGTTTCTCAAAATGTTCACAGAAAACTATAGAGAATACACGGTCTTTTCAGTTCCACAAAGTTATCTGAACCATACTGATCTTTGATAATTTATATTTTTATAGTAACCTGACATATGTATATTTATGTTATCATCCTGTGTTAGTAAGCTGTCTCTGAAAAATGCAAATACTGTGAGTTTATCACAGACATGATCATTTCTATTTTGCAGAAATGGGGAACGGGATATGTAATATCCTTACTGTTTAAAAACATACTGTAATAAGAAGTTTCATGATTTATGAACTTTGAATTGCCATGATTTAAGAAACTCTGTTGTTAAATAAAATATATCAGTTGGTTGTTAATAGAAAATAATCATTTGAAAATGATTTGTGCTATATGTACTTTTAAAACATCACATCATTTATTATTCCAGCTTAATATTACGAAGTATTTCTTAGTATCCCGCACTCTGAAAGAAAAGCATTGCTTGCTGTGCAATAGCCAAAGTATAATATACTTGCTTAAGTTTCTTCCATGAGGATTATTTATTTTGTGTAATTATGAATAATATCATTGAAAATATTATAGAGCAATATGAATTCCAATTTAATGTAAATATTGATACTTCTTTTGGTATGTTATTAATATTTTAAATGTTTTAAATATTAAGAGCCTGAAGGAGTAAATGAATTAAACAAAATAAAGACAAATTTAAGGCTTAATAACATATTAACTTTTGCTATTTAAATTTCTAAATCACACTCTGATTTTCAAAACCGAAGCATTAATGACTGTGACGAATTAGGAACAATTATCACTGATCTGTTTGCTTTACCCTGGCAACCTTAGTGCAGTCCTCTGGATATAATGCACTGCTGAAAAGGCTCCTAAATGTGGTATCTTCAGAATGGACTCTAATTGTCTTCCTTTGCCACTGGCTTTCTGTAGGTAGAAGTGCTAAGAATTACTAGTGCAATTTGATTAATTCGTTAAGAAAGACATGCAAATCTTGTCTGTAATTTTGAACACAGCCCTGAAGTTTGAAGAAATATCTGTGTATTAAAAACTTTTGTATGACCTCACCGGAAACTCTTATTGCACTAAGCATTTCTATTTTTTACAGTAATTACTTTTGTATAGTTTTTATCTCTCCACCAAATTATATTTGTTGAGAAGACAGTATCAATATCTGGTTAATCATTTTATCTCCCATATCGCTATGCACAGTGTCTGCTATTTAATAGACAATTAGCAAATCTTTAGTGAATAAGTGAATTAGTTAAACATTGAATAAGTGATGGAATGTATCATGAATAAATGAATGAATGAACTGAGTTTTAGCTGTAGAATGTGTATTATAATCTCTAGCTATACAAGGCAATATCACAGTGATGACAACACTTGTTGTGAGCTTACTATACAATAGATCCTATTCTAATCTCTTCATATGGATTTGTTCCTTTAATACTCACACAATCCAAAAAGGTAAATTCTGTAATTCCCTTCTTACAGATGAGGAAAACAAGACGAAGAGAGTTAAAAGCTTGACCAAAGTCAAATGGTTCATAAGTAACAAAGCAAAAATCTGAATCCTGACAGTCTGGGTTCAGGGCCTCAGCTTTTAACTTCTATGTTTCACTGTCTCCCACTATGATAAACATAAAACCATCGATGGAGATAAATTTTATCATTTGCAACGTATTTTGGAAAGATATACCTCTACATGTAACATGCTTGCCCTTCTTAGGGTTTTTATGAACTTAAATAATTTAGGGTGCTATTCTTCAATAGATAAAAACTTTATTTAAATAAATGTTTAGAAATAAACAACATCCACCAGATATAAAATTTAAGTAATATGAAAGATGAATGGGGTTAATGTTTGACTGAAAAATTATTAAAAATGAGACTCAGAGACATTTAAACACACATTTTTATGGGATTTTAAAACTCCTTGGAATGGTACAGTTATCCAACACAGGCATTGTAAGTCTTCATTGAAATCTTCAGCTTTCTTAAAGTTCTTATGAAACTAGCTGGAGAGAGCAATGTGTCCCTTAATAAGAATTCCTGTTGTATATTCACAAGGTCTGTGGATGGGAAGGTCTTCAACCTCTAAACTGATCCAAAACTAGTGGCCAGTCCTAAGCTGATCTAATATTAACCTATGGCCTGCTAAAGAATTTTAAAAAATCTTTTATTGACTATCAGCCCTTCCTATAGTCAAGGGAGTGTGTAAAACTAAGTCGCCCATCTTCTAATCTAGGAGAAAAGAGTTAGGCTCCAAAGAGTCTGCCACATGTGTCCATGATGATATGTGGAACATACCATGAGTAAAAAAAAAATCATATTTTCATGATTTGTATCCATGAATAGTTAATATGCTCAAAGAGAAGGTAATCATAAATGTGAATCTCCTAGTATAGTGCTTATACATAACAAACACTCTATTGAGTGTTATCCACTGAGAATCAGGTCCCCATCTATAACTATTTAGAATAAATCCTGACTCTGTTACAATCTACTCCTGATTTGTAATAACCTACATTTTCCAGATCAACAAGAAAGCAAAAGGCAAGAAGTTGTAGTTTAGAGTCCTGCCATAACTAAGACCATCCAAAAAGGAATGTAGCACTTTTTGGTGTATAAATGTGTGTGTGTGTGTGTGTGTGTGTGTGTTTCACATAAAGGGAGAGAAGCAGGTCATAATGTGAACCACAGTTCTACCGCATATAGTTGTGAGATTTTGAGTAAGTTACCTAAATGCCAAAGCTTCAGTTACTTCACTTATAAAATGAGAGCAATAATAGCTCCCACCTACAGGATAAAAATTAAATGGCAGGATGCATGTAAAGCACTTAACACTTAGCCTGGATCAAAGTAAGCATTGAATAAATGCTAGTCATTGATATTATATCACATCCCCAAAGAACACTCAGTTCAATTGTTTTCAAAAACTATATATAGATGGCTGAACTTATTTGATGACTGACTGTCCAGTACTTTACTGAGGGTTTAGAAAGTAAGTTGTCATTGGCAAGCCAGGGAGAAGGCATGCAAATTTGATATAATGTCCCAACTCTAGCTCATAACTTAACCTCATCCCTTGCTCAGTGCATGAACCAGACTTTATGGCACTAATTCAGGTTAAATATGATGTTCACAGCATAGAGGTTCAGACATCTAGGAGATTTAAAGAGTAAAGGCAGAAGTAAAACGATTGTTCTATGAGGCTCTGATCGTTTATTCAATAGCAATATTCATTTGTCAAATATATATATTGACTGCCTACAATGTACAAAGCACTGTGCTAGATGTTGGAAAGAAAAGTATTCATAGAAAGGGAACTTCCTCAAAGAGTTCTCAAGTGAATGAGCGGAGAGGTACAAGAAACAGATAACTGTAACGCAGTATAGTCAACAGTAGCATACAAGGGCAGAGAAGAGCCTCTTAATCCAGTTTGAAGGCCATGAAATGACTGTCATCTAGAGTAGGTATATCACCATATGAATTATAACTAAGCTAAAATTCAAAATATTATTTTAGCCATCATTGTCTTATTTTCAAAGGCAGAACTTTGCAGAGTACATTCAACAACAATCATGAGCACAATGTAGTGACACAGATGAAAGAATGATATACTCAGTCTTAATGACTCAGGAGACCCTTGAAATAAGGATGTGATTGGGTTGAGCCTGGTGTGGGAATGGGAGAGAGAAAAATACTCCTGTATGGAACAGCTTATGTAAAGACACGGCAGTATGAAGCAATCTGATACATTTGAAGACATGGTAGTATTTTAATATGATTAGAGTAAAAGGTGGGAGAAGAGAATGTTAACAGATGAGACTGGACAAGTTGGGGGACTTAGGACAGAAAGGACTGCAGATGAGTTTGGACTTTATCCTTCTGGTTTTGGAGAGCCACTGAAGCATTTTAATAAAGGAAGGACATAAACTGATTTAGTTTCTGAAACACTTTCTTAGGCAATGTGGAGGGCTAACTGCACAAAAAGAGTAACAGAGATGAGAGAGATAATTAGGACAGTTAATGACCAAATCTGAAGAGAATGGGAAGGAAATTGTGGGAATTTAGATAACTTCCAAAGTTTAGTTTGGGTGACATTAACCAAGCTAGAACATAACAGGAGGATTAGCCATTTTATATTTGGGGAGAAGGTGGAGACTGAAAAAGAGAAATGTTTTTAACTTTAGACATACTCAGTTGGAGGCAATGTCCAATAGGTAGCTGCACTTTATAAAGTCCAGAATGGAGATATGATCTGGAAGCTCTCAGCATGGACGTGGTAGTTTTCACTCTGAGAGTAAATAAGATTTCTCTTGAAGGCCACGTGGAGTGAAAAGATGAGCAAAGACTGAAATCCAAGTAAAATCAGCATTGAGGAGTGAGGAGAGAAAGAGAAGCATCCTGTAGAAGCATGTGGATTCGGGGTGGATGGAGATGCCAGAGGAGGACAGTGCCACGGAAGCCATGGGAGTAGACCTGTCCGCAAGAGAGAGGGTCAGCAGTGTCTGATGCTACATCGGGCCAGAGAAAGTCTGAAAATCAGCCACTGTCTCTGACAATTGGCAGCTACTGGTGATCTTTGCCAAAGCAGTTTCTATAGAAAACTGGGAGTAGAAGCCAGATTAAATTTAAATAAGTAGATTCAATTTAACAAGTTGATGAAGAAATAGAGACATGTGTACTAAATACTCTTTCTATAGGCTAGGCTCTGAAAGGAAGAACACAGACTGATGATCTGCCTGGATGCCTCATCAGCTGGCCTGACGTGGGCTTCTTTTCTGATGAATAGGCCTAATGGTCAGGTGTATATCAACAACTCCCTGACCTGCAAACGTGCAGCACTGTAGTCTTTGGTGAACAATACTTCGCATGCTTTTGCTTTTTTGCAAGCCTCCCTCATTCTAGTTTCTTAGCCTCTTTTCTCACATCTTTCTCGGGTCCCAGAGAAGCAAGAAATGGCTTTGATTTAATATAAAGTCACCTTAAATTCTTTTGCCTTCCGTGACCTATAGACTTTAGACTGTAATTGTAAGAGGAGCTGTCATTCTAAGCAGAGATGTCAGTAATTTCATCAATAGAATTACTTCAGGTAGAGAGTATATACTTTTTCAAGTAAGGGGAAAGCAAAATTTATGGAAAAAAACTATAGGAGAGCTAGTATACAATGAATCCCTCATCCTCTAGATTACGTGTCCAGAAATTTCTGAAGTATGTCTACGTTATAAAAAGTCTCTTTGTGAGAGAGAGGTAGAGAAAGAGACAGAGACAGAGAGAGAGGGGGAGAGAGAAAGAGAAAATATTCTGCAGATCACTGTAGATCAGCCTCAGGGATCAATGCTTTAACAAACTTAATAATGGATGACAGCGTGTCAACTATTCATAGCAAAATTCCTTATTAAGTAAAAAATTTGGGATTCAGAATTATTGGGGATTTTATTATTATTTTTCAATCGTGTTTTTTGCTTCCTGAACGTGAGCAACTGAAAGAGATGATTTGTCTAAGTCTTCTCCTTAAAGAATGTGAACTGAATAGTCCCATCCTGCCATCTATGGGTCCAGTTCATCAAATGTGCATCATCATTTGATCGGTAATTTAGTAACCAGTAAAAGTCATTTTCATAAGTAAAACATGTATATGCTTTGTTTCCTACTTTCTCATTATAGGACACATATTATAAGGCTCAATCTAAAGGGAAATAAGGAAAGATAATTACTTAAGAAGGAAGAAATCTTAGAACTCTATATAAACAATATACTTAACATTTATATAGCTTTGGTTTAATACAGTCTTCTCATGAGACCTAATATGTGAAAGTATTTAGAACAACTCAAGGTTTAATATTAACAAAATCTTTTCTTACAGTCTCAAATAGGTAACAATAATATTGCTACAACGCATGGTTGCCAAACCACTCTTTAATATGTTTCCTAAAGGTGGTGTCAAATATTTTGCTAGAACATAGGTCCTAATGATGCTACAGGGACTTATCTCCTTTTCTTGTGAGTGTGGGGTGTGTGTGTGCACACATATGCATGAATCTGCATTTATTCAAATAACAAAGTATTTATTTACCTCAGAAATATTACACATAAAATATTCAAAGGACTCACCAAAACTTTGTCTTTTCCCTCTCTTAGTAACGCTGTGGAGACAATAATGAAGTTCCAATTTTAAATGCTTTATACAATCAAGGGCTATTTAACTTTCTGGAAAATCTCTTCTCATTTTAGAGAATATTTCTTCCCAGTCTATTTAATTTGATGGACACCTCCTCTTTGAGATTAAAAAAAAAAAAGTCAGTAGCTCTTATCCAAAGGGAAAATGAGAAGGACTATTGGAGAAAGAATGTGTGTAGCATAACAGTTTTTCCCTGTTTAGATCTGACTGATGCAGGCAAACTTTATTTTTTGACTGATTTGTTGAATATGGAACCAGCTGTGCCCTTGCAAGTAATATTTCAGCTCTCTGCTTGCTTCAAATGTCCCCACATGCCACTAAGCAACTGTATGAGCTCTCTTACTTTTGCCTATTATAATGAACCCTGATTTCATGTGAAAGGTGATATCATGAATTTGAATGATTCATATTTTAGATTGAAATTGATCTCCCCTCCTGCAACTTAAAAGAGATAGGGTTTTCATTTTGGTTGAAAGAGGCAGCAATAAATTTAGACTCGTTGATTATTAAAGACAGCATGCTATGTGAGCCAACTTGCTTTATCCTCACAGCTTTATGATGTTAATGGAAACCCTCTCTTGGATGCTCTAGCAATAAATATTTGACAAAAATTAGATTTGCAGATACAGGTAGATTTTGATATAGCTAAATCAGCCTATCAGATGGCATGCTACTAAACTGAAATATACATGCACAGTCATAATCATCACACAAATAGTGGATGTATACAAATTTGCTGAAATGAAGTTATGAGTACAGCCAGAGGAGAATTTTTGCTCCCTGACCTCATACCTAGATCCTATGTGTATTCTCAAGAAGCTAGACACAAAATGGTCATTCATTGCCATACTTAAGAGATGATATCCAACAGTTTGAAGCCTTAAAGGATATTTGGTCCTGTACAAAACATCCACAAAAAAATTGGTCTACACTAAAAGGTCCTTAAAATTTGGTCCTATTCAAAACGTCCATAAGTGTATTTGGTCCTTTCCAAATGGTATTGGACAGGACTAAATATCAAAGACCTTTTGGCATGTACCAATGTCTCATGGACATTTTGGACAAGACCAAAATCTGCTAAACAGTTGAAGCAGTTAGAATAACTGTTAAAACCTGTGGTGTTCCAGTTCATCAAATTGCTGCTAGTGAGAACCAAAAACAGATGCTGACAGAGCTTTTGTTATCCGTGTCAAATGGCAGAACTCTGGAGCTAGAGTAGGTCTCAGATATTACCTAGTCAAATTTTTTCAAACTTTTTAAAGCAACGCGTTCTTCTGTTTCCACAAATAAAACCTTATGCAAACCCTTAATATAAAACAAAGATAAAATCGGAGTTCATTTGGTTGATTTGGAGGTAAATCTGGAAAATCCCATCTTTTTCCTTTATATCACAATGACCCGGATGCCTGTCCAGAAAATTAGGTTTGAAATCTTCCAGGCTAGATCTATCCTTTTACTTTGTAGGTGAGGGGGACTGAGGCCCAAAGAAGGTGATTGAGAACCCAAAGTTGTACGTTGCACAGCAGATCTAGAGCTAGAACTTAGTTTTCCTGCTCTCATTCCAGTGTTCTTTCCACTCTCTAAGCCAACCACCAAAAGCTTTGGAATCAAACAGATCTGAATTGAAACCACAATCCTGCGTGCAAGATGTTAGACAGTTCTCTCAAACCCAATCTTTAAACCTCAGTTGTCTCACCTACAAAATAGGGAAAATAACTTATTCTTATAGGGTTGTTGTGATGATTAATTGGGATAAGATATGTAAAATGTTGTATAAAGCACCTAATCCAGAGAAAGTGCTCATTAAATGTTAGTTTGCTTTTCTGTCCTCTCTGTTACATATAATCCAAATGTTGAAGAGTAAACCAATAGAGACTTGGAGCTATATAACCTCAATAACTCTGTAACTTGATCTCACTAGATATCAGAGAACAGACTAGTTCTTGATTCCTTTATTAATGCACTTATATATATTGCTGTGATATTGCCTTTTTTATTAGAATTATTAATTAAGTCAGCCATGCACATAAGCATTCACTTGTAATGATGAAAAAAAAAGTGGTCAGGTTGATAGAGAGGGTTGTACAAAATTAATTACTCTACTGATGTGTTTCTCTCAGGTTAAGAGGCAATTTGACAGCTGCATCCTCAAGCTGCTGAGATGGCATATACATTCATACAGCTGACAAGGGTCAGTAAATGCCAAAGGAAGAAGGGAGATTTGGTATTTGCCGTTGTCAGTGATCAGACTTGAAATGTATCAGGCTTGTGGAAGTTTGGTACCAAAAAGATCAAAAGATGTTTCAAATTTAACCACAAAATTTTATTAGGAGCTCTAGCCTGAGAGTCAGACAATTTAGTTTCTGGCCCTTACTTGGAGGGGTTCTTAAGCAAAGCACTTAACTCACTGGACTCAGTTTCCTCATTTATAAAATGAGGAGAATAGAATATCTAATCTCCAAGTTTTCTTTCATCTGTAATCTTTAAGATTCTAAGAAATCTATATATGTTTTTTAAAAATAGTATTTATGTATGGATTGTTATTAAAAAACAGTTACACTTACTTCTTAACAAAGTAGAAATACTGACAATATTTTTCCCTTCTGTACATTTTTTGTCATTGAACTCCTAATTATGTTTTTATTGACAGAAAAAATTGTATTTTAATGTGTTTTTCTCTTTGATGAGTTTCCACTGCTGGCCTAATCATTTTGTCATCTCTACAAATAATTTTACTCTCCAGGGAAATTTCCTTTATGTTCACAGTTTCAATTCTGTTGGCCAATAACCTGTGAAAAGGCACTAGAATAGACCTCCTTGCTTGCTATTTTATTTCACAAAGCTCTAACACTATAACAACTTAGGCCAAAATGTGACGCTATATATATGGGAGTTGTTGCTATTAAGACTTTGTAAAAATGAGAACATTCCAACATTTCCAGCCTAAAGAAAACATATCAGCAGCCTCTACCTTCTGCAGCTACTTCCCTAGTCTTTTCTCTGACAGAGCGTACTGGAGGTCCTGTGAGAGATTCCCCTCCTATTACTTCTAAGAAGTATCTTAGAGAATATTTACCCAGCATGCACTGTTTTCCCTGAAGCTGTGCCTAGATTTAAAGTCTGATCTAATGGTTTGAGCACATTACATGGTAGCTGTCTGAGCTGCTCTCCCACCTCCACTTCTGCACTGTGATTTCTTTTTCTGAAAAATTTAAATGTGACCCCTAATATAAGATACATGGTTATGTGTGAAGAAAATGATAATTATGAAGTGCCTAGTGCTATTATTATTAAACTTACCATTTCTCCTCAGGCAATGTGAAGCATAATTAAAATCACCAAAAAGAAAAGTGAAATTAGCTTTTTTTTTTTTTTTTGTCTGTTTTGGTGTTCCAGATAACAGAAAAAAGGGGAAGAATTAATTGTGAAAGCAATGATATTTCAGTGGACCACCCTTTCTCTAAAGCACTGTAAATTCTGTCTTAATAGCCATAAAACTGCTTTGAAAGGGACTGAAAATCACATGTCCTCATTGAATGTGTCTATCCAGCATGGGCTAGATTTCCTTCCTTATAAATATAATTCAATTGGGATTTCTCTCCTGAGACAAAAATTAGGTGTCTGCCCAGTATATATTTAAGTAAGATTTGAATAAAGCAAGCAAGGCTTTCTGGTATGTAAATGTTATATCATCTATGACATGGGCAGACATTTTCAATAGGTAGGATTTTTCCAACTTTATCCTTTTAAAATATAAAAAAGCTTTCTCTTTCGATAGTTTTAAGGCAAAGATGTAACTTGAGTTACCCAGTTCTAAAGTGTGGTATTAGATAATCTCATGCTCTTCAGTTTCCTTTCTTTGATTTTTTAAATCAATCTAGTTAGTGCATATGTGAAGCAGCCTCATTAGTAAGGCAGATCATAATTCTTGTCAAAGAACTATTAGAGTCACCACTCAGTCCACTTAGAAGGAATCACAAGTTTTCTAAAATACTTCGTAAGCACAATGTAGCAACATATTTTCCTAAAACTGGCAGGATAATAGCCTATGTTTTAAGAATGAGTGGTCATACCTGCATACCTGCGGGGAAATTTACACTTTCTGAAAAAAAATATCATAACTTCTTGGGAGCACTGTAGTTTATGGTATAATAACATGCTTACCCAAACGTAGATAAGATCTATAATCAAACTATTTAACTGAGGAAACACATTTTTAGGAAGACTTGCATAAGCTATGGATGCACAACTGCAGGCGTGACTGTACTGGAAAAAGATAAATTGAAAGGGTTCATTTCTCTCACACTAGCACATTGCCTGTTGGAGTCCATATTTGCCATCCTTTCTTACACCCATTTTGCTTCATACTTCAAACCACTGTATTTCCCCCACATCCCTCCTGCCAGCAGCACCTGAAAGAATGAGTCTCATAAGCCAGAGTATTCTTAGACTGCCACCTATCATTATCATAATAATCTTCCGTATATTATTTTTTTCTTGTTAGCATGCTCCCTGATTCTTTCTCCCTCTTAGTCTTATATAAATTTTTAAAAAGATAAAATAAAATAATGATTCACATATTATTAGTGATAGACTCTCATCTGCTGTTTATTTTTTGCTTTCCAGATCGTTCCCTCTTTTTTTTATTGTTTATTTTTCTCTTCCTTTCTCTCATTGTTCCTCAACTCTGGGACTTAATCATCTCCAAAACAGATAGGTAGATAGATGCTTCTCTAATATAGGTTCTCTATATAGGAATATAGGTTCGAGATAGAACCAAACAGCTTCTGAATAGACAAGCTCAAAATTGCTTTTGAAAGCTTCATCACTGAAAATGTAATCAAACTTAGCTTACCCCCAATTGATTTAAGTTGCAGCCTAAGGGCCAACCTTTGACCAGGGCAGCACTCACACTTGCATCGATTCTGCCTGCAATCGAATTAGGCAATTCTCTACACTTTCAGCTCTAGCCCTGGAGTGCAAATGGCCAATTTGGGAGGCAACTTGGTTGTGCTTGAAATTTGCAGGAAGATTTTCTCATATGTTCCTGGGAAAAGGCAGGCGTACTTTAAAAAATATATTCTTAGTCACAGAATGGGCTGCCCAAAGGATATTTTATTTGTTTTTATGATGGTTTTGATTTGAGAAAACTTTGCTTCTCCCAGAGAATCTCTACTGACTTTAAAAAGATGAGTTTGTGTACTAAACTCATCAGTATGTGTACTAAAATTTAAGGGAAATGGAAATTAATGAGGAAAAATAAGGCAATATAATATTCTACTATTATGTTTTACAATTTTAGAAGTAAAAATTAAAAAACAAACATGTTTACTGTGATGGAAGCAAATGAACCTTCTTCATAAGATTGTATGCTGTGACAACACCTCCCTCTTTCCTTTCTGAAATATTTTATAAGATTGTAATTAAGAAACATTACAGTTACTCTTCTAGGCATAACGGACTTTTGTTATGCATTTTTATTTCTCATGTTTACCTCCCTGTACTGTATACTAATCATATATCATCTCCCCTACTCACAAAACTCCTTTTAGTTTCACATAAACCTTACTGTCTTTATGTATTTATTTTACATATTTATAATAATACAATAGATTCAATTTTTCACCTTGCAAAAACTTCCCCATATTTCTATTTAGGCTTATTAAATAATACTTTGGTGGCTTCACTATTTATATATTTAGTGGTGTGTTGGTAACTGAAAAGAATATGTATCACAAAATTTACAAATAATAATAAAATATAGAATACACTTTATCATAAATTCCATATAACCAATTTCTTCTCATAGAATGGTGTCATTGATTTTTGCCAAAATCTTGTAACTGTAGCCAACCTATGGTTGCAATTTAACCATGATTTGACAAATGGAGTTGTATCCCCACTCTAAGTATTATTCTGACATGAAGATGGGTTGGTATTTATATTTATGATAAAGAGTAAGATGAAAGTAAATTTTTGCTGAAACAGATAATAGTTTTGGACTCCTGAAAGAAAATTCTCAATTTTTTGCACTATCCACAATGTAATGGCTAGACACAATATATTTTTATGTTTAATCTCCATTAACATTTCTCCATCATTTTCTTAAGTCTAGACAATCAACAACAACAAAAATAAATAAATCAACCCCTAATTTGGAGCACTTGCCAATTTCCATGGTGTCAATATTCTCATTATGGAAGATTTTAAGCTACCAAGTGATGTTACTGAACAGAGAGTTGGGAAAATATGCACAGTATGACACCGTTATATAATAATTTTACAATAGAGACATAATGGAAAAAAACTGAAGATCATAGATAATAATAAAAATGTAGTTGAGTAGTTATTACGTCTGTTTTTAATATAATTTAAACAATGGCCATGTTTAAAAAACTGCTTGCAAAATTCCTTCAAATTTAACAATTGGCTTTCATGACCTAGTACAAGCCAGTTTCAGCATGCCACTATACCTGAGTAAATATAAAGGAAAATTTGGCTTCTCCACGTGCAAATGGCATGAGTCTAGGCAAATTACATAAGATCTCTTATCTTCAATTTATCCTTGTGAAATGAAGTCAGTAATACCTTGCTCACATGAAGGTGGAAGTACTATCAGCCATCCATATCTATGGGTTCTATATCCACGGATTCAACCAACCATGAATCAAAAATTCATGTTATTTTTTAAATTCCAGAAAATTCCAAAAAAGCAAACCTTGAATTTATCATGCGACCAATAATACTTTACATAGCATTTACATTGTATTTGGTATTATAAGTAATCTAGAGATGATTTAAAGTATACATGAGGATGTGTGTAGGTTATATGCAAGTACTGCACTATTTTATATAAGGAACTGGAGCATCTGTGGATTTTGGTATCGTGGGGAGTCCTGGATCCAATCCCCCACAGATACCAAGGGACAACTGTATCTTATGTTAAACAAGATATATGTAAAGCACTTGGTCTGTGGTAGGGATTCATACATTAGTTGTCTTTCCTTTCCCTCTTATATAACTTCAATCACCCTCATTGTATCTATAATTTCCTTAACTTTACTGTCTCATGGGGATGACTTGATTCAGTATCTCCAAATCCATATAATGACCCTGATACAATGGGATTTTATTCTGTTTCTATGATAAGCTCATGTGTATCTGTATCCACACATGTAGCATTTCTCATTTACATTTGCTGCAACATAATGCATTTCCCCTTAAAACTGACTCTGTCACTATGCCTCATTCTCACCCCACACTGGTTTTTAAGCAACGTTTTAATCTAAAGTTGTGAGTTCTCAGGAAATACTTATCTTGTAAAGTTTTAATTGTCTGAAGCCAGAGAGAAAAATATATTACCTAGTCATAAAAAGTTTTCAGTGTCTTGTATTAACATCACAGTAGGTTCCAGATCCAAAGTTATCTCTCCGTATCTCTCCACCAACGTGGCCAGAGTCAGGGGAGGAGGAATACATATTTTAAATTGCTTTGAAGTGGGTGGAATCAGTTCCCTTCCACATCAGCACACCCCACCCCAAAAAAGTCTTAAAATTGTTTTGTTTTCTCATTGTTACCTGTTTAAAGCAAGAAGACTGTAGTTTGTAGGCTGCATACTTTGGGACATAAGATTAACCAGTAATGCCATAATTTTAAAACTTTAGTATTTATTCACTTATCAATCTATTGACCATCTAAATGCCTAGTCCCATGCTGTGTTGGGAATACAGAGGTGAGCTAATAAGACTCCTATTGATTCCTAACCTTTTGAAGACTTCTATTTTTGAAGGGGAAGCTGGGGACAAAAGCAGCTATCACAGAATGTGGTCAATTTCTAGAGGTAAGTGAGAGAATGACAAAAATGAATGAATAAAAGAAATCCCATATGGCTGGAGCACAGAGGACAATTAAAGGAAAAGTAGACAGACATGAGGATGGAAAGAAAGACAGATGCTAGCTTGTGAATGGCCTTGTAAGCAAATGCTACCTTCTTTAGCCTGTTACAGAAGTGTCATTGGCCAAAACCTTTTTTTTCATATACTACTGATAGCTTTTAAAATGTGAGTGACAAAAAAGACAAATACTTATTACCGGATTATAGTGATACTTTGGTTCTTAAGATGTCTCACAGTGTATGTGAAACAACCTCAGTTGCTAAGATAAAGACAACTTTTGGTCTGAGCATTAATCCCTCTGCCGCTATTGGCACTCTTCAGATACATACACTACTTATTTAGCACCTCCTCATATGTTTCTAGAAAATCATACATATTTGTACCAATTTTACTTAAAGGAAGAGCAATTACTTCACTCCGTTGATCTATTATGCTGATCAAATAGTAAAATAATTAGTACTTAACCATTTAATGAGGTGTTTAACCTTTTTCTAATATATCCTTCCCTAACTTTTTTTTCTAGCACAGTTAATCTGTTCAATAATGCATACTATAATTGTTCAGTCTAATCTCTTTTTCCTTCCAATTATACAGGATGTTGCAAAAAAGCTCTCCAAAGGTACTTTGGAGCAAAATCTTTATCACTGAATAATGCATTAAAGTTAAATACTCTCAGCCCTGAAGTAACCCACAGAGAACTTGCCTATATATGTTTATAACACCTTATCTTCTTATTATAGAATCACTTGACTAGTAATATCATGGTAACAGCTGATAGGTAAACACTAAAAGTTATTTCCATGTCCTGAGAAACAGCCCATAAAGATAGTTTTACCAATTAAGTGACAGTCTGTTCCATCCAATGAAATATCTGGCATAGTCTGTACTTTCCCCAGTCCCACACCAAAGAAGAGTTATGCTCTCTAGGAGAATCTGCCTCTGTTTTTTTATGTGTTTTGTTTGTTTTGCTTTAGTTTTTAATAACCTATATCTCTAGTCCCAGTTTACCATCTTGCAATTGGTTATGGTAGGAACCGGGTGAGAGTTGAGATAGTTTAGCATAAATCCAGCCTCACTATTAATCAGCAAGTAAATATAAATGCCTATGTATACTACACTCTCTTAATGGCTGGAGGGTAAAGGTATGGAGAAAGGGAAGTGTTAGGACAGAAGTATAGCATTCTTCTGTTCAGTGTGGCTGGTGTGAGATCAGACTTAGTATCTAGGCTCCCTTAGAGAATGAGGAAAGGCAAAATGTAATGCAGAGCTATAGCTAGATAAGATAATCATGGCTTTGAGAGGGTGAGTATCAAAGCACTGGGGAAAAAAAAAAAAGCTCCAAGCAAGTATTCTGCTGATGGTGATTCAGAATCATTATCTTCAAATACAAAGGACAACTTTATTATCTTTTGAGATTTACAATAGCTGAATTCAATGTGAGATGGGCCTAACTTTTAACAATTTTGAAAAATGCTACATTATATTGTTGTTGTTACTGTTGTTATTGATAGATGAAAGTGCAGCAAAGTGAAAAGCTTAGACAGAGAAAAATTTCAGGTTGGAAATTGGGCTAATTACTGCCTAGATGGAAAGCAAAAAAAAAAAAATGGAACTTATTAAAATGTATGGAAATTATGCTTTTAACAATGCTTGTGTGTTTGTGTGTGTGTATAAAGCTATATTAAAAATCACCTATTACTGATTCCATTTCTTCATGACCAGCAGTATGTGTATTGTTTATAACCTACCCATTCTAAAAGACCAACAGGCACACAGTCATTTAAGTACTTGTTTATGTTTGTCACTTCAAAGGAGCTTGGTTGTTCCTCCAGTATTGTTGATAGCTTAGCGATGGTTGCAGCCATGCCATAGGCTTCTTCATAGGTGTTCCTTTAAAGCAATAAAATTCTGACACTTGTTATTTAAAATGACCTTTGAAAATGAAATGTTTAAAACAAAGGTCTAGAAACAAAAGCAAATTATTTTATCTACATTCTACTTTACCCTAAAATTCTGTTGAACCAAAGCGCTTAGAGACCTTCCATCAGAAGGGCAGTATTTCAAAAACTAACTTATCATTTTTTGTTCATTACTATTAAAATCCTGTGAGACTTGTAAACAGCAAACACAATTTTTTTAAATCTGTAAGTAACTTGCTAGATAATTTTTCTAAAGCATCTGTGCTAGCTAAGATTCAGAACAGTTGTAAGTGACAAAATCCAAAATAATGACTTAAAAAAAATGGTTTTCTTTCTCTTTTACATGGAAGCCTGCAATAGACAATCCAGGACTAGAATGGCATCCTAATATCCAGGACATAGCCTCCTTGTGTGATTTTGTTCCTCTTCATAGCACCCATGCCCAAGTTACTCGGTGGTCAGAGGTGTCCCCTGCAGTTCACAGCCTCATGTCTGTACTTCAGGCTGTAGGAAAAATAAAGGAAAGGAGAAGGGCTCCCTCTTTTCTTTTACAAATACTTCCACAAATCTGTACACACTACTTACACTTTTTTTGCATGTAAAAGTGTTTATATTTTTACACTTTTAATAAAAAAATATATATTTAAGGTATACAACATGGTGATTTTGTATATA
Organism: Leucopleurus acutus; assembly: GCF_964270905.1. NCBI lineage: Eukaryota > Metazoa > Chordata > Mammalia > Artiodactyla > Delphinidae > Leucopleurus > Leucopleurus acutus. The sequence goes on from NC_139143.1 coordinate 131,789,216, forward strand.
TAGTGAAATGATTCCTACAGTCAATCTAATGATTATATCTTTTTCTCACATAGTTACCATGTTTTGGGTGTGGGAGGAGAGACCCTGAAATCTACTGTCATAGTAAATTTCCAGTATTCAACATGAGATTATTAACTACAGTAAGCATGCTGTACAGTAGATCTCTAGACATTCACCTTACATAGCTGCAACTTTGTACCCTTTGACCAGCATCTCCCTATTTCCCCCACCTCCCCACTCCTGGTAACCACCATTCTGATCTCTGCTTCTGTGTATTTGACTTTTTAGAATTCCACATATAGGTGAGATCGTATCATCTTGTTTTCTTTCTACCTGCTTATTTCACTTAGCGTACTGTTCTTGTTAGCGACAGGTGAATGCTCTGCCAAAAACTGTGGTTATTTTCTTATAGTTAAAGGATACTGTGGATACTGAGGGACAACTAGCTGTCTTTACCACAGTTGATCTCTTTGTGAACCAAATATCCGGGCATGCCCTTCCTCCTACATATAGAACATATCCACTCCTGTCAAAGGTAGAAGACCATAGTCTTCCATCATATGTTGACTCTAGCTGAGGTCCAGGATATCTGGGTGATGCCCAGTCTCCTCTGTCAGCCTGAATGTGGTGTGGCCTGGTCAGCTCACCTTGAGATTAAAACAAATGTTTTCTGCTACACACAAGCCCAATATACTATGGTGGCATATAAACCAGAACTCTGTGATAGCACTCCCATTCTGAGACAGGGAGAAGGGGAAACCCACAGTAGCCACTTTTCGATGGCAATGATCAGATCCTGCCAGTTTGAAGAATCCAGACTCCTTTTTCTGGCAGTATTGTATGTTCCTCAGATAGATCACTAGGCAGCTACTCATTCTTGTTCTGGGAAGAACTCCCAAGTCCCTTGTTCTCTGTGGCCCTTGTCTCTTTCCTTTTGGAAATTCTTTCTTGGACACTAGGCTCCATGACTACACCTGAAGAAAACATTGGGGGCTGAATAGCCTGTGTGGCCTATTTTGTGCTGATGTAGATTAGGAATAGAGAAGTCTCTTTAATGGTTAACAACTACAATAGTAGACCAGGTTTGTGGTTTCTTTGACAAAAAAATAAGCTCAAAAAATGAGTAGGCTTCTGGGGCTTCCCTGGTGGCACAGTGGTTGGGGGTCCGCCTACCGATGCAGGGGACGTGGGTTTGTGCCCCGGTCCGGGAGGATCCTGCATGCCTCGGAGCGGCTGGGCCAATGAGCTATGGCCTCTGGGCCTGCGCGTCAGGAGCCTGTGCTCCGCAACGGTCTCCGCAGGGGTGAGAGGCCCGCGTGCCGCAAAAAAAAAAAGAAATGAATAGGCTTCCACCCTAGTTAATTTTATCGGTTAGCAACCTTAGAATAATGTTTCTCATAGAAAGAGTTTAGAATGCTGATGGCTTCCATCTTTTACTTACTATGATCTTTGTTCTCTCTCAGTCAAACAGCAGCTACATTAAAGAGATCTGAAATGGTGGGTTTGGTTGGAAAGGCAATACCTTTTGTCTTGTCTGTCCCCTCAAAGCTCGCGGACTCCCCATGACAGAGCACTAGTCTTCTTTCATGTTAAGGCTGATGCTTTGCGGCTACTTCTTTACAGTTTTAGTTGGAGATGGAAGCAATTGGCTTTTGCAGTGTTGCAAGATATAAGTTACCAGACTCTCCATCAATTTAGATTGTAGGGTACAGCTAGCTTCCCCCTTTAGCAGAGGTGCATTCCCTTCCATCTCTATAGACCAGCTAGCACTATGCTGAATACAGGATTCTGAAAGTGGCATAATGCAGGCAACACACATTAGCCTTCTAAAGTCTCCTATTGCTGTCTATTCCTTGAAGATCACCATATCTGTGGGTTTAGTCTCAGAAGAATTTCATATTATATGTTGAACAAATTTTTTCAAAAGAGGTCCTTATTCCAATACCCCCAAACGAATAGGGACCAGAAAATTATCAACGTTCAGCTGAATCAGAGATGATCAAAACAATTCATGTATTTTGAGTTCAACGAAAACTAATTATCTTCACCAAATAAGGCACCATGCATGCATAGAACATAGGCACATACCTTAATGTAGAATTAGAGTGGGTAAGGAAAATAACTTAATAGGGTTTTCTAAGAAAAAACCCTTTCTCAAGTCTTTGTGTCCAAAACAGAGCGTGTATTTATTGATATCACCACATTCAAAGAAATGGGCTGATTCTTACTAGGAAGGTTGATCATGAAGAATTCTTATGACATGGACCCTGTCCTGAGGAACCAATGATCTATAAACTCTCATTAACTACTTTATCCCTCTCCCCCCTCTCCTTATTTTATTCATGAAGAAATCATTCCAGAGAGGAGAGGTAATAGCTATTCTGTGGCATAACTAGTAACCGTAACTAGTTAATGGTAGACCTTGGATGAAAACTCAGTTCTCTTAGCACTTTGCTTTTTGCAACTGTGCTAAAAAAAGGCCTAAGAAGTCTGTGTCAACAACTTTGAAGTGTCTGAGATTTTACTCTGCTTACAGGCTAATGTTAGCTTGCCCCAGTACCATGGATGCTGGTAGAAAACACAAGACTCCTGGGTCAGACAGTATTCCTTGCAGCAAAAACAGTAGCCAGAGAGTCAGCATGTTTGCATTTGTTCCCTGAGCCCCAGATTCCCACAGGAGCAACATGGATGACCTACATGGATGCTGGCACATGCCGTAGCTCCTGTTAAAAGACAAGAATACTGAGCTCAGGAACCCAGTGTTTTATGGCAGCCAGTAAGCAAGCTTGCTAAGAATGAGGCATTACCTCATCCCATAAGAAGTGGCCTGAATAAAGAACATTTACACTTTATTCTTTACTGTGACTTCACAGTCTTGCCATTCTCAGCAAAACAAGTGGAGTGGGAAATACCCCTGAAGGAATGTCTCCCGATAACCTGTAGAGATAGAGAGATAAAAAGGTGGACTTATCCTCAAAGCAGCACTTCTAAAATTGTATTATGCACACTGATATACTGAGGACCCCGGTAAAATGCAGACTGATTCAGTGATTCTGGGGAAGAGATTGAGGTTCTGAGTTTCTTCGAGTTCCCAGGGATGCTAATGCTGTGAGTCTGGGAACCACACATCATTAAATAGCAAACTCCAGGGGACGTCTGGTTGGATCTGAGAATGGCTTATACAGGCAACCACAGTCCTAGATTCTGGACTTCTGTTTTGAAGCCATAGAAAGTCTTTCTAGTCCACTGCCTAGGACTTAAAAGACTGTGAGGGACTCGCTAAAAATATAGGAGACCACAACATATATTCTGAGTAGACCCCTGGATACTGATTTATCAATTTACAAAAAGAGATTGACTTGGATTATAATGTTCACATTGGCATGAGCAGCTCATTTTGTTCCTAAAATGAAGTTACATTAGAAGCCACATCATAATCAGAAGTAATTTTATTAATTTTTCAAGAGAAATCACTGTCTGAGGACACAAAATACTTAAAGTCTGTAAGCTCAGCAGACCTGCATAGGACACCAAATCATCAGCAGCAGATTGTTTGGTGAACATAGAATCAGAACAAGGGGAGATAAATAAATCAAACAGTAAATGGCATTAATCTAAAATCAGCATTGCTTCATTCATCTCACAAAAAATGGCCATTTTACCAGTGGGACAAAATATGCATTAAGTTCAATAATTCTGGCTCCCTTTTCTCTGAGTGATACATACATCCCACCCATCTCCAAATCCTTACCCCAACCCCCAATCTCAATTTACCTCTGTGACTTTCCTTTGTCTATGTATGCAGCTGACCAAATCCTAGGTCTCCACTTCCTTCCCTTTAGAGTAATACATTCTTTGTTTAGATGTGTTAATATATTCAGTCAGGTTTCTTTCAAGTTCTGTTTACTGCAGAATCTTTTTTGTCTTTAAAAGGTAATTTTGCATATAACTATTTTGATCTGTTACTTTCATAATTTAACTCTCAGGGGGCCAGGTGATTTCCCTCATTTTCAATTCTGCAGGTGAGGTGGAGGTATAGCCCATCCAAAAGGTAATTCAGTCAAAGTCCAGCCAATTGTTTTTTTGCCTCAACAGATTATTTCCTCAACAGATTATTTGGGGACCCTGTAAGAATAAACAAATACTCGCAAATAAAAAATTGTAAATGAGCTTTTTGGAAAGCTGCCATTGAAGGCCACACACATGAGTTATCCTACCTCAGTTCAACCATATCAAATATTATTCAATATTCCTATAAAATTTCTATGACTAATCCATCCAGAACCTGTATGCACTTAGCAAATTTATCTAAAACCTAATACTATGAAAAGGCTTCAATCTTATACATATGTATATCATAAATACTACAGCCAAACTATCTCTACAAACAAATAAACCATGTTTCATTGGCAATTATTTTATTAGCCCACTATTTGAAAATTAGAATATCCTTTCTCTACAGAAACAATGTTCCCTTATGTATTTATTCATCTTTTCATTACTAAATATGAACTCTGTGCCAGATGTGCATTAATTGCTGTAATACAATGGCAATAAGGCAGACACAGCCCCAATCTTCAAGAAATGTATCATCTGTGGCTGATATAAACATGTTATCAGACAAGTATGATACTTAAGGGTCAGCATGACTTTCTGAAGAAATTGATATGTAGTCTGGAGAATGAGGCAAAATGGAGAGGCTAGAAGACTTCAGGTGAAACAGTATGTATAAATTCCCGAGGTAAGAAAGACTATTTCCCAGGCAGGTTCACGAAAGTCTATTTAACCCATAACTTAAGTCTTTGTTTAGACTCACTTAAAGTGGAATCACAGATTGATTAAGACAAGGCAAAGGGAAAAGATTTAGTTGTTGAATCCTAGGTGTAAAGGCCGTAACAGTCCTAAAAAGGTCATCTTAAATAACTCCTAATATTTTGGTTGGGGAAATTGACACCCAATAACTAGTCCAACATTTCCCTGAGAGTTAGTAGTAGAGCCCAGACCAGAAGCCACATCACCTGATTCTCCCTACAAACATTGCTTCAAGGATAGAAGTAATTATACAATGGAATATACCTACTCTGTTAGGCATAATTTGTACAATAGTATTCAGAGTTCTAATTTAAGATAACATGCATTTGTAGTATTATGCATTAGACTCAGAGACTTTAATTAGCATGTTCTTATGTAAGCACATGTATGTTTATATACCTTTATAGATATCAATTAGGGATTAAGTTCCATAGCAAGTAAAAGAAACCTGATAAATAGTGTCTTGGTTTTGTTTTCTTTGTGTTTTTTTCCTTGTGTGACTGAAAGTCTAGAGATAAGTAAACTAGTCCATGATGTTAGCACCACAGTGTAAACAGGGACCAAACAATAATCCCTTCTACCTACCTAGCATATTCTTGTTGTCTTATGTGCACAAGAGGGCAGATGGCACTCCAAAATCACAACCATGTTCCAAGTAAGAAGGGAAGGGAATAGGATCACTGAATCTGCTATCTTTTGAGGAACTTTTCCAGAAGCTCTACCCACTGACAAGTGTACATGTCTGGTGCCTATATTGGAAATCACTGCTTAAGCAAGAGTTTGTGGTTGTATAAAATGCCCTGCAATTAGCAGCACCAGATGCTTTGCTTTTCTCGATAGTGAGAAAGGAGTTAATGTGTAGGGTACTGGTACTGAGCATATTATCTCCTGTTCAGAATCTTGAAAAGAAGTATGTGTTATGAGCTTATGCTCACCTCAGACAAAGAAGCCCTTTGAAATAGAAATGATGATGAAGTGGTCTTGGTCTGAACAGAGCCTTGCATTGCCATTGTTTACTTGTCCTCTTCCCTAGGAGCAATAAGACTTCCCCAGAACCTCAACAGCCTGCTTTCTGCCTTTGTTTAGACTTGCTGTATGTCACACACCTGATGGGCACTTTCAGTAGTTGTGATTAAGAGTACGGAATGGAGATCAGAGAGGTCACAAATGCTTAGATGGTTTGTTAGAGTTGTAAACTCTAAAGATCAACTTGAAAGAGCTAAACAAAGCTTATATAAATCCAGAAACCATCAGTGTTCTAATATAGAGACAAAAGCTGATGCCCAGAGTTAATCTGAAAAATTAAAGCTCCAAAATATGGCCTAAACATGGTACGAATTTACAGTACAAAGAATTGTCTGTCATCCCTGCCCCACTCCAGACTTATACTGGCGATCAAATGAAAATTAGCTACAATGTAGGCAAGGTATATTAGTCTGTAACAGTTTCACACCCTTGACTTCTGAAAAATGTATGTTCTGAAAAGTGTACTTTGAAGACATCAGCTTTGTGTATAAGCATCTCATATTTCAGATTTGAACATGTTTTTATTGTTTTTGTTGCTGTGAGTCTTGCATGTTTCTGCCAATTATTGTGTTTGACCTGGATCATGACAAAATCAATTTGGTCAATCATATGGAAAACAACTATTTATTTTTAAAAATGGTAAATTCATGTTGCTGACTGAGACTATGATTAACAATAGATGTATTTGCACTTCAGGGAAAATTATGAGAATAGTCCTGTATTGATTAAATAATGTGATGGCAACTTTCCTAAATATGCTTTGTGAGGTAACTAAACACATGGCAGCTCCTCCATCATGACTTTCAGAAAACTTTAGATAAAAGTCTGTCCCAAAATGTATTCATGACTAAGAAGGAAGTAATAGTAATATGCTATTTTTGGCTAAAATGTGTCCCATTTTCTAATATGACTGTCACATGATATATAAGCTCTTCATCCAGTAATGCATTAGTTTGTTTAATTCAAGGTTCAAAATGAAAACTTCTTTTATTTCTTGACACATCATCAGTTTAACTTGGCAATTAGATAACATCCCTAGAATCAAAGATAGACATCAGGAAACTGTCTTTTTCCATGAATGTGAAACAGATAAACAAAAACCACACAAGCACAACAATCACCACCACAAAAATTGCAAAAGCTTTGGACTAAGCCATCTGCTACAAAGGAAATGCTTTATTAACTCTAGCCTTTCAATGTGGTTAAAGCTTATGAACATGTTAGCTAGTTTTCCTCTGGGGACTACAATGATTTGTTCTATAAAATTTAATCGTTATGCCTTTATGCATTAAACAGAAAGAGGTGTATGAAATACAGTCATATTTCAGAACATTTTTCTTTAAAAAGTAATAATAAGTACCCAGTATAAACAAAGTTTATAAGTCCTATTAAGGAAAAGTTTTACTGTGCAGCATAAAATAATTTGACCACTGGAAGTATGCATGTACAAGTAGGAAAAGTATTTACAATACAAAGATTTCATATGGTATCTTTTACCTGAAAGGTACATGTAACTACAGGGCAGCAGTTATATGTCACTTTCCAATTTATAAATGTAGGTAATTCTATTACTTGTAAAGCCATGCACACCCAGTATATTACTCAGGCTAATGTATAGAACTAGTGGAAAAAACGTATATTCACACCCCCAATGAGCCATGTGTATTCTTAGGTAGGGAGGACAAATATAAAGTTCTGAGAGATTGTCAGTGGCATTGAGGTACAAATGTAGCTATGTGCCACTTGTCAAAGAAAAGACCGTGCATTAAAAAATCCAAGCCTATAATAATAACAAATTAGAAACATCTTCTTGTTTTAAAAGACATAAAAACTTGTAAGCTGTTCTCTCCTAGAATCTCTTTAAAACATGGCTGCCAGGCTTCCCTGGTGGCACAGTAGTTGAGTCCACGTGCCGATGCAGGGAACACGGGTTCGTGCCCTGGTCCGGGAAGATCCCACATGCCGCGGAGCGGCTGGGCCCGTGAGCCATGGCCGCTGAGCCTGCGCGTCCAGAGCCTGTGCTCTGCAACGGGAGAGGCCACAGCAGTGAGAGGCCCGCGTACCACACACACAAAAAAATATGGCTGCCGTTAGAAAACTCCTATATGTGTCAACGGATTATGAAAAACAACAGTAGATAGCATTGTCCAAATTATAGTAAGTACCTAAATACACTCTAAAAACACTTTATCTGGTTCTCAAAATTATCTTGCATAGGAACTTCTTTTATCCAGTTTTTCAGAAAACTGAGGCATGAAGGGATTAAGTCAGTAGTCCAAAGTCACAGCAATAATTAGTGTCATTTATGAAGCCAGAACTTTGTTTTGTAAAAATTAGTACCTGTTACACTATAACCACCACCACTGGAAAAGAAATAGACAGTGCTTAAGCAGGAACGGGGAAGATGGAGTGACCCCATTGGCAAGCAACATGTGTGTCTGAACTGTTTTGAGGGTCACGTGAAATATGGTTGAAGTCACCAGTTTATAGCTCAACTGGGAAGAAAATCCCTCAGTGACTTCACATGGAAGGATGCGTTCTGTCTCCTTTCACCAAGGAGACACACTGCTGCTCTCTCTTGAAGTAACCCAAATAAAGTCCAAGCACCAGATATTTATTATCTCAAGTCTACACTCAGTGAAGGCAAGAACCACGTGTAACCCCAATAAAACTGTGTTATGTTGTTTTAAAATTAAGTAAATAAGCAAATGTGACTTTAGAAAACTTGAAACGGTCATCTAGATCTTTACTGAAAATCTTCTTAAGAATGTGGGAAAGTCACCAAATTATTCATTCCAACAGCAATAATAATAAACCTTTACATTTCTCTCTGAAACTCAACCTCACATTAACTGCTCAAATATTGTTTTCTTCTGTCTCTCTTCCAAGCTGTGCTGGCTCACATTCTTTCTCCTTCCTTCCCTTTTTGTCACCCTCTCCATTCATCACCAGATTATTAATTTTTCTTTCTTAGTTCCTTTCGTACGTGAAGTGATTCATATATTTATCTAAAATTCTAAAATTTATACAATACCTTTAACAAGAGATAACAAAGGAAACTTGCCCCTGAGAAACAGTAGATGTGTGTGTGTGTATATATATAAAATGCACATATATGTGCACAAACACATACATATACACACATACACATATGAATTATATATCATTCTTAAATATACCACGTGTACACAAATATAGATGCATGCACATATATAGACATGTAATGCACTATATATATATATGTGTATATATATATATATATATATATATATATATAAACAGATTTTTTTTTTTTTTTTTTTTGCTCTACACGAGCCTCTCACTGCTGTGGCCTTTCCCATTGCGGAGCACAGGCTCCGGACGCGCAGGCTCAGCAGCCATGGCTCACGGGCCCAGCCGCTCCGCGGCATGTGGGATCTTCCCAGGCCGGGGCACGAACCCGTGTCCCCTGCATCGGCAGGCGGACTCTCAACCACTGCGCCGCCAGGGAAGCCCCAAAAAACAGATTTTTATACTTTTATTTTGGGGTGTTCATTCACATCCCCACTTATATGTTATTTTTTGTTGTTTTTTTGTGTTTGTTTTTGTGGTACGTGGGCCTCTCACTGTTGTGGCCTCTCCCGTTGCGGAGCACAGGCTCCGGACGCGCAGGCTCAGCGGCCATGGCTCAGGGGCCCAGCCGCGCTGCGGCACGTGGGATCTTCCCCGACCGGGGCACGAACCCGTGTCCCCTGCATCGGCAGGCGGACTCTCAACCACTGTGCCACCAGGGAAGACCCCCACTTATGTGTTTTTATTTACCATTGGAAAACTAATTCCCAGCACAGGACTCATCACACAGTAACTTCAAGAAGTATTTGACTGACTAACAATAAACAAATTACTTATTTTCTGAGTTTGCTCATCTGGAATGTATGAATGACCTCTAAGCTCCTCGGGGACTCCTGAAAACCTAGCCTTGTTCCTGTTCTCCCAGGTTTTCTCCTTGGGTCTCTAGACAATCACTCACGGGTAAAAGAATAGAATCAGTGGTGCAAAGGCTAAACGTTTAGCAGAAATGATTCTTCACTAGAGCTCATCATGCTGTGGAGGTCTTAGCTGTAGAATGCATATTCGCTGTCAAGGAAGCTTGAAGAGGCCTCTAATCTGCTCATTTCATAAACAGGTTAATAAAATGACTTCCCTAAAGCAATCAAGGAAATAGTACTCTAACTGACAATAAGCAAAAATGCCTTTTTTCTTGATACACAGCGTGATTGAATGAGTGGGATGGAAATGTTATCACTTTATGAATCTTTGAACTTACATACATTGCATATGCTGATATACTTTATTGTGAGTGAACAATGACAAAAATCAATTACAATATGAAATCTAGAATGGATAGCACAGAAAACTGAATTCCTATATTTCTCCATTATGTGAAAATCAAATGATAGTGGAGCAATTGCACAGTTTACCTAAATTTTATTCTGAGTATCAAGAAAGCAGAAAAGTAGCTGTATATAAACAATCATTACTAGAAAACAAAACTGTTCAAACAAAATTACAGATGATTAGATTAAAGTATAGGTAATAGCAAATGCTTATCAATTCCTGTATCATTTCTGTCTTTTCTGGGAAATATTATTTTTAGAACAATCTTCGCTCAAGTCATTTTTCTAATACTCAACTACTACATTCATAGAAGATTCTAAATAAGAAATATACTTTTGAAACTGCACCGAACTCTGCAATACCTAATACATTTTATCTCAAGCGGTTGGTTGGAAATATAATGGAAATAGGGACAAAAGGGGGTAAAAAACACAACAAAAAACAAAGAAAATAATGTTGGCTGGTCTGCATTTCTCTAAACAAAAGTGAGACATTTTCCTTTCTTTATTTTAGTCTCAAATTGTCCTCAAGGATTTAGAAAATTTTTCTAGACCCCTAGTGCTTAAGCCATTGATTGCGTACTTTACTGTATTCTCTACTTCTGTATCAGTGTCCGTTAAAAAGCTTTACATGATAGTAGATTGATTATTTTACATTTAAAATTGTAAATCTGATTTAAAAGAGAGATATGAAAGCTAAGCCACAGCTTTAAGACATTAACAAGGGGGCATCAATAAACATTTCCTCAGCTCAGGGATATCATGAGGAATTCTACCCCCATAACATCAAATATAGGCGGCTGAGTCCATGGCCTCCTATGACCTTACCAGATGGCCTGTCAATATGGTGATGTAGTACCTACATGGGGTAAAAAGAGTCAAGAAGGAACATAGATATCTCTTGCTCCATCTGGGATCAGTCGTGTTGTACAGTCAACTGACGAGTTAAGAAAGACAATGTGGAGTTCCCTCCTGCAGGCAGAACTGGAGATCACCTGGCTTATGCTGGGTTGCAGGTAATTTGAAGGCAGGGCTCTTCACTGGCAAGAAGACAGCTCCCGATTAGCTCCTGGTACCTCTAATCTTGTCCTTACTGTTGTCTCTTGAGGGTCCACTCTCCTGACATTTCCTAAACCACTTTCTCTCCACCCCCATAACCATTCTTTGACAACACCCAAAGTGTTTCCAAGAACCCATCTTCTCCAGCTAACCTCCTCCCTCGCTAAACCCAATAGTATTCTCTCTTTTTCAATAGCTTCAACTTCCACTTCATCCATCATAAGCTTTCCTCAAGCTTACGTGCTGTTTCTTTTTTCTGTCTCTCTATGTACCTGGTGCAGAAACTGAACAGTCAGCTGGTGCTCTTGGCATGTTCCTGTCTGCATGCCAATACTTGTTGCTCTGTCCTATTTAGAGGGCCTGAGTTCTTGATGAGGAAATATGCTCTGCACAGATACCAATACAATGTTGGCAATCATAGGGAGAAACACTTATTTTCCCTGCTAAGCAAATAGCTTATTACCAAAAACCGCTAAGAGCTGAGATGCAGTCTGTATATAGGAAATGACATGAATCATAAAAGTCTTAGTCAGGCTTAACCTATTGTGTATGTATACACAGAAGCATGCATAAGCACACAAACTCCAGCTGTTTAATTTTTTTCCTTTTCTTTTGAATGTGCCTTCTCTAGCAACCCCAAGCCAAGGATTAAGTCAAATAGTATCTCAGTGGGAATCTGATCCAGCCCTATTTCTGGATAGAATTCATACAAAGGCTGAAAGCAGTGGAAGTATGGCTTCCTCCCAGGAACCATCAGGGAGTGTTTTCTTTACTACCATTTTATTCTACCTGATTACCTCTCAATAAATGGGCTATTGACTGGTATGAGGAGAGGATCTCAGTACTGGTTCTTCACCTGAAAATGGCATGCAAAATTTATATGATTCCCTAGTGATTTCTAATTGACAGGTGCTCTTAGCTTTTATCCTTAGAGGCAGTGTGAAATATAGTAGAAATGGATAAACCCCACAGTGAGAATCAGAAGACCTGGATTTTAACCACAGCTTTGCATTAGGAAAGCTTGGAAAGTCACCTAAAAGTCTCAAGGTGTGGGATAAGATTATCTCTAAATCCCATTCTAGCTCTGAGTCAATGACTATATGATCTGCAAGTTCCAGTTTTACCCTTGTGGGACATACTTTTAAATAGTCTATCATATGCATACATTATTTGTTGCCTTGGCAGTTTTATGAAAATTATTGGTATTGATAAAACATAGTTATTCATAAAATTTTCCTTATTTCTTTAAACCACAAAAGAGAAATTTGATCAAATTTTGAGGTTTTTTTTTTTTTTTTTCCTGTCTAGAGTACATCTGTGTACCTGTGAGCACTAAGGGAGGAGAGGAAGATAGATAGAATACGAGTAGAGGAGGCACTGGGTTTTGAATTGTAGAAAACTGAGGTGCTAAAGAAGCAGAGCTTTTATTTTTCTCTGTTTCCGGAGCAAAAAAAATAAAAGCAAAAGAAGATGACAGAGTGGGGGAAGTAAAAACTAGGGGATTCATTAGTTATCATGTATATGATTTTGTAGAATTTTTGAGAGCTGATATCAAGTTCACTAATTCTTAAATTTTGGAAACAAATGTTATGACTGTGTGGTGATGATTGTGTTAGGTGATGTACAGACGTTCCCTAGCAAGGAGCCGTCATCCTAGAGCAGTGCTTCTTAAACTTTCAAGTTCATGCAGATCACCTGGGAATCTTGATAAAATGTAGATTCTGATTCAGTAGGTTTAAGCTGGGGCCTAAGAATCTGCATTTCAAAAAGCTCCCAGATAATACCAAAGCTTTGAGTAGCAGGGGTACAGATTTTTAACAAACACAGAGTGCCTTTGTCCTTCATCTTTTCCCCTTCAAAAATAAGTACTCATTTACTTTGAAATGATAGATTGGAAGGTTGGTTTTGGTTTTGGGGGGTTTTGGTTTTTTTCTGATCAGCATGCCTGCTTTGTATCAAAGTCATCTATCACCTGTAGTCAGGCAAAGGACACCAACAGTGTATCATTTTCAAGTCATCGCATGTCAACCTGCTGAGACAAGTTCCCCAAACTTTCACTCAGCTCTGTGATTCTTTCCTTCTTTCAGCCACTGCTGCCAGCTCTCAAATGCTAAAAATTATTGATTAAAGGCATCACTCTCCTTTACACCAGAAAGACAAGTATTCTCAGTAAAATTCTTTGTCTTTGCTTGTCTTTGCTTTTCAAACTTCCTTCGTTAAGAAAATGTAACAACAACAAAAAAATCTCACGTTCTTCCAGGCTCACGGTTTTACCATTTTTATGCTTTTCTATTTCTCCAAGTGATAGCAAAAGGCCTAGCAACCATTTACTTGTCTTTCTAGTTCTTACAGTAAATAATAGAAGATAATTTACTCTCCCTCTGTATGATTGGAGTGTATTTTAAATTATCCATTTAAGCTGGGTCTGTAATTAAAATTACGTGGGCATTTAGGACATTATTCTGCAAAAATGCACTGTGGGCTTTCTTTGATCTAGCTCATAGAGTCCAGATGCAAAGCAGCATAAAAACACTAAGGGAAAAATTAACCATATCTTGGGTTCATGCACTAGCCAATTCATGTACCAGCTCCTAGGCAAAAGCCATAGATATGTCCTCCCAGGAGACAGTGTCTCCCAGGTCAGCAGGAAACTTGGAATCTTCTCTTCCTGCACTTAAATAGCAGTTAGTACTATCTCTTCCTATCCCAATATGTTGATGGAACAATAACTCTCTAAAAAACAAACAGCAAACAAAGAAATACATGCCTGTGGGAGATTCTATGATTTTTCACAAATATTCTCTTCCCTCCCTGCAAGAGGATTATACATCACTACCAATTTCTAAATGATGTGCAAGGCCTCCCTTCCATTGATATCAGTGATTATGTGACTTGCTTTGGCCAATGAAATAGCAGAATCCTTGTGCCCCACATATGAACAGAAGCCCCAATACTATTAATTGTTCTGCCTCAGGCCCCCTCTGTCATGAGAATGTCATGAGCCAGGTAAGAGATATTCCTTGAACCTGGCCCTAAAACGGAGAAGACACATGGGGAAGGAACAGAGTTGCCACTGACTTACAGTTAACAAGTCCTGTGGGCAAGAAATAAATTTTGTTGTCAGAGTCACTGAGATTCTTTTTTTTTTTTTTTTTTTTTTTACGCGGGCCTCTCACGGTTGTGGCCTCTCCCGTTGCGGAGCACAGGCTCCGGATGCGCAGGCTCAGCGGCCATGACTCACGGGCCCAGACGCTCCGTGGCATGTGGGATCTCACGGACCGGGACGCTGCATCGGCAGAGGGACTCTCAACCAGTGCGCCACCAGGGAAGCCTTTTTTTTTGTTTTTTTTTTAAGGGCTTCAAATGCTTGGCTTTTTATTTATTTATTTATTTTTGGCCGTGTTGGGCCTTAATTTCTGTGCGAGGATTTTCTCTAGTTGTGGCAAGCGGGGGCCACTCTTCATCGCGGTGCGCAGGCCTCTCACTGTCGCGGCCTCTCTTATTGCAGAGCACAGGCTCCAGACGCGCAGGCTTAGCGGCCATGGCTCACAGACCTAGTTGCTCCGCGGCGTGTGGGATCTTCCCAGACCAGGGCTCAAACCCGTGTCCCCTGCATTAGCAGGCAGATTCTCAACCACTGCACCACCAGGGTAGCCCATCACTGAGATTTTAAGACCACAGCATAATCTAGAAAAAGATGGCTGGATTAGTGCCATTACACCTATACAAGTGATTTAAAGGAAAGGAGAATGAAACCTCTCAACTATAGAATAAAAAATGAGCTAAGTAGTCACATAATTGTCTACAGCAATTTTTAAAGGTTAGTGAGAACTCAAAGGTCACATTCTGCCTTGTGCCTTAGGAAATCTGTTCCAGAGAAGGTATACAGATTTCATCTGGGCTCTAGTGCTTACTTGGAAGCACCTGTCTTGAATGCTTGGGAGGAAAATGACGGTGAGGTGCGTATGGTAAAAAAATAGATTAATATTGTCATGCATGTGATGGGAGTAACTGTAAGCACTGCAATACATTTGCTATCCTTGTTCTAGAATCAGGAAAAATAACGAGGTAAACCTGAAGATTTATATGCAGCATTTTAAAAGGAAATACAACTTCTCTGGATTCTAGGGAAAATTTATGCTTTCCAATGGATGTCAAGATAACAACAGAAAAGGTAACAAAGCAGAGTAAGATCTGATAAGAAAGTTTGTTATGATTATTACTTATTATAATTATTTAAAAATTATTATATTTTATTAATATTATTTTGCCAGATTATGTGATTTATTCATGATAATCTGAATCAAACCTTTGGCACCTACATTGTAACTAGAAAGCTTTTTAGCCACAAAGGAATTAAAAAGAGCTTTAATAATTCATCATTAGTGTATCTTTATGCCTTCATTTCACTTCAGCCCACAAGCCAGTAGTGGAACAGATTCAGAAAATGACCTCTAAATAAGGAACTGTAATTACTCACAGTGAAAAGTATGGTTAATCATATGTTTTTTTAAACTCTAGCAAAAATGCAATTTAACAGTCTCCTACGTCTTAGTGATTCATGAATTCTATATTTATGCATATTCATGAAAGAAAGACATAACATAAAAAGAATACTTTGTCACTTTTTTCTTTTTTTGATGTAGGCAGAACAGATACTAAAATGACACCTAAGCCATATGTTCTTCTGAAAACTCTAGAACTCAACGTGATTGGCCACACAGGATTTTGACGGTCTGGGCTTTCAGGATTCATGGTTGCCTTTAGCTATTTGGACACCAAAGTGTATGGAGAAATAACGATATCAAAATTTGGGACCCTAAACATTTCTTTATCAAATGACTATTTTTAATAGATGCTTTATTTTCAGTATACAAAATGTTTAGAGTTATCACTCATATTTGGCTTAAGGTTGGTATTTTATCAATTCAAGCGAGCACATAATATTTTCCAGTTAAGAAAGTCCCTTTTGTTTATCCTTAGGGAGTAAAAGACATTGGAACTAGTAAGTACAGAATTAGAAACAAAAACAAACAAACAAACAGAAAACCTTTTAAGTAGTGTAACCATATAGTTTATCATCCAAATTGGGAAACTTTTGAGAGTAAAAGAAGGCTCTATTAAAAATTATATAATGATTGTCCCAGGTAAACAAGGACATATAGTCACACTGGCTATGGGAACAACTGGAATATAAATGCTGACTCAAAATTAATAGGACCATCAATCGGTGTTAAGAGTCTTGCTTTAATTATGTTCATGGGAAACTTCTTAAACTCACTCAGTCACTTTACTGGCTAAGAGGAAGGTGGGGCTGTCAAAATGGCTTAGTGAGATTAAGAGTTGCCTGCCCTGAGACCTGATGGCATTGATGACAGACAGGATGTGCTAAGGACTTTATGGATGGTGTGTTATTTATTCCTTACTACAGCATTATGGCATAGTTTCTCTATTTTAAAAAACATAAAATTGAGTTTCAGAGATAGTAAATAACTTGTCCAACTCCATATAGCTAGTGCAAAGTGGAGCCTGATTCCAGCTCAGTTCTTTCTAGCTAGCAAAAGCTACACTCTTTTTTAAAGCTATTGAGAATTTTTCCCTTAGGTCCAGGCTTCATCAGGCTAGGAGGCAAAAGTCAGGAGACTTTTTTCCTACTTCAGAGAAGAGAATGGATATCTAGCTCACCCTTTTATATAGTATCAAATCTGTCCTCAGGTAGCAGCTATTAGAATCTTGGCTGGTCCTTCATGAGACAAAAAATGTTGGGTTTGAGAGCTAAAGGTAATTCTAATCACCTCAACAAAAATCCAGTGTGATCTAGTGGAAGAAAGATGGAATTTGTGCTCAAACAACTTGGGATTGAAATCTGGTGGGTGATTTTGGGAAATTTCTTCTGCCTCTCAAAGTCTTAGTGTCCTCATCTGGTAGTATTTGCCTTACAGAATTGAAAGAATGAGAGTAGATTGGATTAGATATATGATGGAAAATTATACAATGCCTGGAACATATTAAAATCACATGTAGGGAATGTTGATTTTATTACTTCTCCTCCCTGATAGCACTGAAGGGTTTCAACATAGATAATAGGAAGGGAAAGAAATTTGAAAAAGAATATCTGGATTTAAGTCCCAGCTCCGCTGTTTATCAGCTTTTTAGCCTAGAGATAATCTCTGAGACTCAATTTCCTCCCCTTTAAGTGGATATTGTAACAATAGGTGCTCCTAATATTTCTCATGATCACTGTAAGTTGCATATGAAAGTTCTTTATAAATAATGATTCCAAATATAGTTACTATCATTATCATCTCCATCATCACCACAGCTTCTTTGTGACTAGGACATTATCCATGTAGTTGTTAACCATAGACAGTGGACTTCAAGTGAAAGTGTTGCAGTTTATCTTCAGACAGCACTTTGAGAACCACTGAGTAGAATATAATAGGCAAAGGGGGAACGGTAGAATCTAAGGTTGAAAAAGCAGGTCCAAACAGAACTTGGGAGTCTTTTGAAGACCAAAAAATATGCCTAGCATTTGAAATCCCTGATGATTTTTTGCCAGAATGGTAATCTGAACTATATTGGCATAAGAGATATTAGCATGTAAAAGAATATACATTTGACAGTGTTTTTCTGAGTAGTAGATTCCCTGCAAATAGTAGGATTCACCCAGAGCCAATAACAGTTAACCCTGGCAGGCACTTCAAATACATGTCTTAGGAATTTGATAAAAAGCTTGAAGTATTATTGTTTTGTTTGTTGGTTGGTTTCTAAGTACTTTGCTGGAAACTTTCGTGATGATGGAACTATTCTGCATGGTACTGGGGTAGTAGATACCTTATGTCTTTGTCGAAGCCCATAAAAATATACACCATAAAAAGTGAACTTATTGTATGCAAATCTGAAAAATTAAATAAGATGTTGAGAAAACCCAAGATAGAATGCAGACTGTGACACATGAATCTAACTGTGTAGCAAATGAATCACATACCCACAATGGAACAGGTGAGGAGGAAAGGAGCTGATCTGAGGAACTTTGTAAAATTGTCTTTTGATTTGATACTGTAAGGCTAAAGATAAAAATGAACTGTACTCAAACTGGTAAATTTATTTCTCATGAGATTATGGTTAGCAATTCCGAAACTAATATTACATATATACTAGGGTTGAACAAGTAAGTAAATGTATTAGATAATGAGAGTCAGCTTTCCCATTGTCTAAGAAAGGAATTACAAATAAGCAAAGACAAAATTCCAGAATTAATCACGTGGTGCTTTATTGGAGTTTGAGATATCAATATGGAATTTTATGTTGATTTTAATATATATGCAAATAGATACAGAAATAAATATAGATGTGTGTATACATGCGTTAATACAAATCCACACATTCCCTGACACTGCCTGCTGAGAAGCCTACAAGCATGATACCCCATTAGCGATGAGCACATATAGCACCCAGATCTTGGTTCCTAATACCACTCTCCAATAAACAAAACCAGGCATCCTTGGATTAAAGGCTGATTCTAGGACTGGGCTGGTAAAATGCAAGGTGAGCCTAGAATATTTTGAGGTACCAAGATGTAAGGAAGTGATTTAAGAAAAAAGGATGAGGGACATGTCAAAAAAACACAGGAACTTCTTAAAATAGCTTCAAATGACAAAAACTGGAACAATTTGACCTACAAAATAAATATTGATAGTACTGGATTATAACTCAAAGAATAAAATTAATATCCACGAGTCCATATTGATATAATAAATAAATAAATAAATAAATAAATATATAATATATAAAATAAATAAATATATAAATAAATAAATAAATAAATATAATAAATGATTTAATACATAGACAAAAGGGGGAGGAGCAATCCTTCCTTACAGAAGAATACCAATTAACAAATTTAAGAATGAGAAATTTAAAACCACTGTCAGAACATCATAGTATCAATAGTAATTGCTGCAGGTATGGTCTATGATATATATTAAAATAAGTGGAAAATTTTAAAACAGAAACAATTTATTTGCATATCCTTAAAATATCTCCCCCAAATATGTATACATTACTGTACTGATTCTAAAATTTGTCCACAAATTCTTTGATACTCCATCCTTCAGAGGTGGAGTTTAATTCCTCTCCCCTTTGCTATGGACTGGACTTAGTGACTCACAGCTAATGAATGGAGTATAAAGAGGAAAAATAGTAACTTTACAGTGGAAAAACATCACAGAAACTATCACACTAAACAATTATAGTTAATATCACCAGTAATAAGACATATTGATATAATGTACCCCTGATATCAGCAGAGAAGAGCATATCAGCTCTGTGGTATTCTTCCCGCAAATATATAAATCCAAATTGAAGAATATTGTGCAAAATGCCAATCAGTAAGTTTCAGTGTCAATGTTATGAAAGACACCAAATACCTATCACAGACTGGAGGAGACTAAAGAGAAATGAGAACTAAATGCAACCTCCAGCCAGCACTTATCTGGAACAGAGCCAACTTCTCCAGGCTTTACCATACTCAAATATCAGCAATTCCAAGCTCTCACATACCAACTCAGGATTTAAGACTCTGCTACTTTCTTATCTCGCCAGGATATCTCCCAGTTATTTTGTGCAATTCTCAAGGAGGTTGTTTCTCAGATGTGCCCTTTGGAAAGGCATTTGCATTTTCCAAAAAGAAATGTGGGAGAGGAACTATACCTACCTTATGGAACTAATTCTTTAACTACAAGCTATCAGGCTTTACAGTATGTGGCTGTCTGCAGTGGGGAAGGTCTTTCCTGAATTCTTCAAATTAATCCGTAGAATATTTCTAAAACCATTCCAACTCATAGCCTTCTTAATTTAAGAGCTTTTCATGCTTTGCCAAATGTGCTTTCCACATTCCTATTCATTTCATGCAAAATAAAAATTATACATCTGTTGAGGTGTTTTCAGTTTGCTATTTTACACATCTGTTGTTCTGTGACCCTTCTTATTAGGAAGATTTGTCATCATATGTAGTCATTAAAAAAAGACATGAGAAATAGGTTAATTGAACATTTATATGTACCTTCAGAACAGAATATATATTCCTCCCCTCCATGTTTGCACTTTGGGAATATAACTCTCCCTCTCTCTTCTTTTATGTTTCATTTTCCCTGAGTGTGGTTGTGTGAGTGTGAGTATGTGTGTCCATTGACTTGTGTGTGTAATTAGGAAATAGATCAAAATTCATTTCAAAATGTTGTCAGTGAGAGGACAGAACAGTGAATTGTGGAATATTGATGATTTTTCGTAGAGTTTTATGTATATCCAAGATAATGTGTGCACCAGGATTCATACATTATCTTAGTAAATGTTTCTGGAATTGCTAACTAAACCAAGACATTTAATTTGACATAATGGCCACATTGTATTAATTCTTCAGACAGTAAGGAAATTATTTTCCATTCACTAATAGAGCTATGTGCACCTCTCTATTCAGCAAATACTTCCCACCTTCTGTCCGGCCCATCTCTTGACTAGATAATGAGCAGATTGTCTTAGACATATAAGGCAAAAGATTTTCAGATATATTACATGGAAATGTGAGTTCTGTGCTTCAAATGCTAAAATCCATCAGGAAAACTCCAGGTTTCAGTGCAATGTAGAGACTGCTATTGTGCATTAAAGTTTGATGAATCTGGGCTCTTAGAATTCATCTAAAAACTACGTTCTTTTCATCTAAAGAGAAGAGGTTTAGTAAATGATATCTTATAGTACATTAAATAATATTCTCTAAATAGCTATGTCAAGTTCAGTACTTTGTACCATCTTTTATGATCTAGTTATGTCAAGTATGAGATGACCTATATTCATATTTTCTTAGATTACATAACATCATAGAAAATACCCTTTACTAAATGTACAGGCTGATATTTAAGAACATTATCAGATAGAAACCTAACAAAAACCTGAAAGAATTTCTCAAGGATCTTTTCCTCAAACTTATGTATTACTAATACCCCAGTGAGGGTGAAGGACACTTGAAGATACTCTCAATCCCTAGGGCTACAGAGAGCAACAAAGGAGCACCAGAAGTGATTCTCATCCATTCAAAGATAGAGTACAGCCTTACCAAAGAATATTTATTTTCTTTTAATGGATCTTTGCTGACTTCATTTTCTTAAATTACCTGTGAAAGGAATAGAATTTGGCAAAATATTAAACTTTGAACATTGACTGGCTATTCCTATGTTCTGTGTATACTTAGCTGGACTCATGAAATTTTCACTCCTGGTAACTATTTAGAGTAGAAGGTTCATTTTCTCCTTCCTTATGGGCAGAGGACACATATCTGTCATCTTTACCTATATATATTTTGCAAGTAGTAAATATTCTAAAAATGTCTATCCTTATATAGGAGGTAATATTATGAACCAAGATTCAGAAAGGAAATTTTCTCTCTCTCTAAGGTGGGGAGGGTAACATGACACACAGACATCTTTCCTCTTCTCTCCCCTGGAAGACATTGCTAATCAGCCTTGGTCCTTTTTGCTACTTAGCAAATTGCAGCCTCCGGATATCCACTACCAATCAGTCATAGTTGACATGTAAGAAATATCTATTTGTTTAGAGATATTTGAAAATGATCAGCTGTTTCAACTGGGATATGATATAAAATATATGTGAACTGTAATGGGACTGAGGGAGGTAGAGAGCAGCAATATCCAACTAGGGCTTCTCAATTCATTACTTACAAGGCTAGTAATGCTTTCCTCCATTTGGAGGAAAAATGGATTCCTTTGAAAGAGTTGCGCTTTCAGGAGGGATGGAGAAAAGCAAAACTGTTGAGTACTTTTGGGGTACTTCTTGGTGTTTTTCCCTGGAAACACTGAAAAGATCTTGAATTTAAGGCTCTCGATTTCCTGGGACTTTAGAATCTCTGAAGCTTCCACTTTAAATGCTTGAACTGCTCTCATTTCAACCTTTTGGCAGGCTCTACATGCAAGGCATCTTTGGTTCTGGTAACCTAATTGATGAAATCCAGAGAAGAAAAAATCCAGGAGCTTGATGCTCCAAATGATTCTCTAATTAAGAGAAATAATGAATTAGGCCTCAAGTTTTTCTTCTAGGTTGTCCAAATCTTTTTACCAGGAAAAGGAAGAGAGCAAGGCTCTGTGAAGAAGTCCTATCCCAGAATGGAGATTTAATACCCTATGTTGTACTTCTTGGAACTTGAGGGCAATAATAGGATGCAGAGGGTTAGAAACCCCAATATAATGAATGATTTTCTGGCTGCGGACGCTTAACCTTTTGAACAATTAAGTGACTCGTTCTTCCTAAATACAGAAATTCTCTATCTTGGAAACTAAAGAACACCCTATGATAATTAAGTAGCCTCTGCTAGCTGAAGTAGTAAGAGAGTAATAAGATTGTTTGATTTTTATATTAGTATTCCATCCTTTAAAAATATGGTCTCTAATTAGCAACTTAATGTTGTCTAATCAACAAAATAATACAACATGTAGTTAGCACTTGACTGACACCTGTCTCACTTATACTTCATTAATGCCCAGTTTTTCAGTAATAGAAAAACCAATATTCTAAAAAAGAAATGTTTTTAGGGCTAAAAAGTTATTTATGTAATGATAAACCATTTTTATTTGCCTACTCTAGCATCTAATATGTCTGAAAGGCATAAAGATGAAAGCCAAACCACAAAATTATTTTTATTAATTCTCAAAAGTATTAATTAAAGCAATGAATCTTCATTTAGGATGCTGATTTAGTTATTGCAATAAAAGTCCTTTCATGCAAGCAAAATTTACTATTAAATCCTACTTTTAAAATGTTCTATGATGAAGATATTTGATACTAACCAAAGGAAATAAATAAGGACAGGAATTTTGTATGTAATTAAATGTAATTATTAGGAGTATGCTAATAATATAAAGACACTGGGCTGTATTTACACATTCAAATTTGAGTTCAATCACGTAACAAGATTTTTTGAAAGCCATCAGCTATTAAACTTTATTATTATTATTATTTGCATATTGGCTTGTGTGTACAACCACAGTCTCAGGTAAAAACTTTAAAAACTATGCACAAACAGATGTGAATCCTTGTCTGTATTCCTAGAAAAGGATAGAACCCATTATAGAAATATATTTCAGATGACTTATGACTCAGCTATGACTTAAAAATATCTCCATTGTACCATTCCTTTTAAACCTTTTCATCTGAAAGGCTTATCTATAAGTGAGATTTCTCTTATGACATATTCTGATAGTGTCTGGCCTACTTCAATGGCTTAAAGTGGGTTCATTAAAATGAAGTACATTAACATATAAGCCACAGATGGGGAAGATGAAATCGCCTTAAATAACTACCAAGGAAGTAGGTGTAAATGAAAACAGTTATAAGTTGAAAATTAATTCAGGCATTAATACTTTGATATCAGACAATTCCAGGCTAGGCAATTAATTACTCATTTTGAAATGCTGGAAATAGCCTCATTATTTATAGACATAGGAAAATTTACAGATGAGACCGGTCACTTAAAAAGAGGATAAGTATAAAATATAAGATACAATGGTATATGCTGTTAAGAAAGGTATCCTATGGGAAGGAATGTAGTTCAAAATGTAATCTCATTTCTAGAAAGTATATACTCAGTAGAATTTTTAATAATGGGGAAATGAGAAAAAAGCAGGAAATTACATCATCAGTACATGTAATTTTTACAAGGTTACTTTATTCTTTTGTGGAAGGATATGGACTGTAAATAAATGAA
Source organism: Leucopleurus acutus (assembly GCF_964270905.1). Lineage (NCBI taxonomy): Eukaryota > Metazoa > Chordata > Mammalia > Artiodactyla > Delphinidae > Leucopleurus > Leucopleurus acutus. The sequence continues at coordinate 131,813,261 of NC_139143.1, forward strand.
ATCTGTGTTATAAAAAGTTAAGAATAGGGGGCTTCCCTGGTGGCGCAGTGGTTGAGAGTCCGCCTGCCAATGCAGGGGACACGGGTTCGTACCCCGGTCCGGGAAGATCCCACATGCCGCGGAGCGGCTGGGCCCGTGAGCCATGGCCGCTGAGCCTGCGCGTCCGGAGCCTGTGCTCCGCAACAGGAGAGGCCACAACAGTGAGAGGCCCGCGTGCCGCAAAAAAAAAAAAAAAAAAAGTTAAGTATGACATATAGTGTATGTCACTATGTTTAGGTCAAATGCAAAGAAACATCTTTTCCTGACAATGCCAGTTTTCTATGTTGTGGAGGAATTGGGGAGTTTCAATTGTAAAATTCTCTGGAGAATATGGTGTAAAATAAAACCTATTTTGCCTATTTATAAACAATGTATTCTAAGAAGGAGGAGGAGAAAAGGAAGGGAATGGAGAAGAGGAAGAAAGGAGAAAAAGGATGAGGAGGAAGAGATGGAAGGAAGAAAGTATATCTGTGATTAAAGGTATAGAAGTTTCACACTTCTTTTGCTAATAGCACTTGTTTTGCTAATATTATGCACATGAGTGTAAATGAGTTATTTTCAGGCTCCAAATCCTTTCAAAATTAGCTACAAAAGGAATATACTTCTAAAAGTATATTCTTCTAAAAATTAGCTACAAAAGGAATATACTTCTAAAAATTAGCTACAAATATACTTCTAAATATACTTCTAAAAATTAGCTACAAAAGGAAGTTTTGGGTCATCTGCCCTGAATCTGTACCAGCTGACCAATGAACTTTGTATCAGGTGTAAAATCAAGTCAGCTGGAGGAGTTGCCTGGCGCCTAGTACTGGAAAGGGTTTTGAGACTGCCATCCTGGCCAGCGGAAATGAGTGCCCTGATGGCTAAGCAGTGACTACCATGTGTGGGAGAGAGGAAACTATCATACGTGTTCTTTGTCCTGATTTAAATTTTTCATTCTATAGATCGCTAAACAAAGTAATTTGCCCAGGATCTTAAACATGAGTAAGTGCAGGAAAAGACAAGACCTCAGGACTCTTGATTTCTAGTCCTTTTTCTAAATATTACGCTGAATAATATATCTGAATTTATTCTTTGTGTACGTATTCATATGCTATAAACATCTATGTGTGTACATGTGTGTATAGTTGTCTGAATATGCCTTTGAAACACTCAGCTATACAAGTGGCCTATCAGGCAATGCATCTCTCAATTTCTCTTTCTCATTTATTTGAAAATAGGAGAACAGATAATTAAAATTCCCTCAATTAAATAAAATTACGATTGATTTTTCCTTCATGCTTGTCTGTAACGGAATCTGATTTATTTTTGGATACTTTCAATGTTTACACTTGTTGAAGAAGTAAAGATCATTGTGAAAGTATAATGCTTGCATATTGTTAAAGAGTAATGCTTACACTTTTGTGTTAAGTAGGAGAAATTCCATTGGCAATCCTAATAGAGTTTGCAATATTATTTAATTAAGTCCTTATAAATAATATCTATAAAAATTCTTCTTAAGGGCATAAAATGTAGAGTTCCACACTATGGTATAGTAAATTTCTTTTATAATGCTGGTCTCCGCAACAGTATAATGCCCATGATGTAGGTATTCTAAGTTATATTCAGAGAGATGTATTATACACTTAAAGTGGTGATTTTGTAAGTAGGACTGACTTCATATTTTGCCTAGGTGGTATATTTCAGGACCCCAGAAAGGGAACAGAATTCCTTAAATCCTATCCCACAAGCTGATTGTTGCTCTAAATAATTCAAGTAGATTTTCCTGTACCATGGAAAAGTATGGACCAATCTCTCCTACCCATTGATTTGGATAAGGAGCTGAAAGTGGATGGTAGGGGGTATCCCTTGCACACTAGTCTAGGCTGTGGTCTTAGGAGCTAGAGCAGCTGACTATGGATACAGAGCGTTTTACAGAAGGAAGTAAGAATTTCAGAACCATGCATCTCAGGTTTGGATGAGAGTGTGAATGTTTCATATCTGTGGTCACATGGTTCCTGCATGAAAGGATTCAAGAAAAGTCATGTCCACAGCAGTAGACAGAGACAAATTGGGTTAGAGGCAAAAAAATCAGCTTTAGGATCCTGTGGAGCAGGTCTGAGTTAGAACCTGGAAAGGTCTCTTGAAGCAATGGTGTTTCTAGGAAATGGCAACTCCAGAACCTAGTAGAGGAAGAAGCTCTTAAGGACGTAGCACAGCAAGGTCCAGACAGTTTCAACTTTAAAATGTTATGCCATTTATAGAATAGCGTGAGTGAGGAAAAAAAAATCTGTGAAGGGCTTGAAAGGTAATATGGCAATGAGAAGGAGAATGAAAATGATCATAAATGGAGAATTTAATATGTGTTGAACTTGGGAGCTCCACACAACACATGGTAGGTGGTGAAGGATGGAGAAGCCAAAAAAACTCAAAGAATAAATGACCATTCGACCACTTGGCCTTTGACAGTAGAAGTGATTGTCCTACAATTCTGCTACATATTTGGAGGAGTGGGCAATTCATAATATACTTTAATTTTACTATATTACTATATAAATGAGGACAGAAGTATAGATCATTGGGAACTTCCTTATTATTCCTAAAGCAGCACCAAGTGTACTTTCTGGACTCTGGTATGTATAACACTATGTAATTCATGTCACAAATTTAGAATCCATTTGATAGATTTCAACAAAAATTTACTGAACACTTGCTATGTGCCTAGCAGTACACTAGGAACTTGAGCTTTCAATGGTGGTCAAATGCTGACACGGTCCCTGCCCTCATTCATTCAGGGCATACAGAATAAATATTTGAAAAAATCCATGAAATAATATTATGCAGGCAGAATAGATACCTTATGACCGTTCATCTTCCTTCAATTAGTGTTGCTATAGGCCAGGAATTTTCTCCTCCATAGGTAATGCTCAAGAGCATGAGCTTTGGGTTTTAACAGACCCAGGTTTAAATTTATTCAGTTCCATCACTTATGAGGTAAATGGCCTTGAAAAATCACTTTACCTCTCTGTGTCCTTGTTTCTGCACATATAAAATGTCTGCTAAAAGAACGTATTTTAGAGACTTCTAGCAGAAGAAACTAGATCTGATTCTCTTTTCCTTCCAGGAATATGGCAACATTTTAGGCAAGATCATGTGACTTGTTTCAAACAATGAGATTTTGAGCAATCATATGTGGGGCTTCCATATCAAAGTGTAGAAGAACCAATGCATAACATTCTCTTTCCCTCTCAAGTTGACCAAGGAGAACATTTGTTCTTTCCAAATGGTACAATAGCATGACAATTAACCTGATCTCTGAGGGATATATAAATATGCATGTAGCAAGGCAATAAATATTTGTTATTCTAATTCCTTGAGATTTTAAGATCGCTTATTACTGCAGCGTTGCCTAATTTATTCTGGATTAAATAAAGCATTTAAAGTATTTAGCACAATGTCTGGGATATAGCAAACACTCAATAAATGCTAGCCTTCACTCTACACACAGATGGTTTCTCTGAAAATGCTTAGTTTATTTTCCTGGTGTCCAGGAAGTTGAAGTTTTAGACGTTTCTCTTAGTATAAGAACTCTCTTATTCTCGGTACAAGGAAGCTATCAATTTCTCTCCACACAGACTCATATGAAATGACTAGCTCCTTCTTTTATTTAAATCACTGTACGTTGACAATATTTGCTGTACCAAAGGGGCTCATGTTATTCAGCTCCACAAAGTCGCAAATAATATATATTTGAAAACAAGTGGTAGCTGATGTAAGCACCAGATGGCTCAAACATAAAATCAAGGGAGCTGCTTTTAGCTCTACCCCAGGGCTCTTAAAGCCGCCTTCTCAGTGCTCCTTTATATGTTGTAGTTTATTTCTGAAGTGACAATAAAATTGGGAACAGCAGAATGGAAAGGAGCACCACAGCCTCGGCATGTTTTAACAATCTGCTATGCATATGAGATGAAACTTTGCCATCACTAGAATCAACAACATCTTGACACATGATTCAAACGTCAAGAATATCCAAGAATGTAAGATGTCTTTGCAACAGCTACAAGAAGCTGAAGTCAAATCCAGATTGGAGCCCAATGCCTGAAAGAATGTTGTGTTCTTTTTTCTGAAAGCTGAGAAATGTGTAGGGCACAGTTTTGACCTTGGGGGCTGAACCCCTATGAAATCCATCTTGACAATCCCTTGCATTGGACGGCAGCATGGAGTGACCTCGTTTAGTGTAAAACTATCTCAGAGAAGTGTTATACCCTAAGCAGCAGGAATGTTGCTGCTCAGAAAAGCACCAGCTATGGAAAGTCTCATCATGATGGCAGAACCAGCCCCATGTCAAGACAAGAGGTGGTGGGACTGTTCTGGTGATATTTTGCTGCATAATAAACTACCCCAAGCTTATTGGCTTAAAACAGCAAACATTTATTATCTCATGTCTCTCGGTCAGGATTCCAGGAGTGGTTTAACTAAGTGGTTCTAGCTTAGGGTCTCTCATGAGGCAGCAATTGAGGTGACAGCTGAGGCTGTAGTCATCTGAGGTTTGATGAATCTAGAGGATTTGCTTACAAGGGCACTCAGAGTATTGTTGGCAGGAGACCTCAGTCACTTCCACGTAGGTTTTTTTATAGAGCTGCTCATAGCATGCCTTTTCCCAAGCTACTGATCAGAGGGGTGGGCAGTGGGTGAAGCCCTCAAGACAGATGCTGTGTTGGCTTTTTAAATCTAGAGCAAAGTGACATACTATCACTTCTGCCACAGCCTATTGGTCCAAACACAGCAGCTCTGGTACAATGGCGTGAATACCAAGGTCAGGATCGTTAGAAGCCAGCTTGAAGGCTGGCCACCATCGAGGCCATGGCTGTAGCAGAACTGGCAAAGCAGTGCTCTTCGCTGCTCTTTTTTCCTTCTGCTGGGCCAGTTGTCTAAGATGAGCATACAGTCCACACTTCTGTTTGGATCACATTGATATGGAAGAATATCCTATTTATTAATCTCTCGTTTTTACTTTTAAAATTTTTGTACATCTCTAAGTATCTTTCACTTTATCTTCTCTTTCTGTGGTGGACCATTCTTGTTTTGATTCTTCTGCAAGACATATTAAAGCTGCAGAGCTAGGAGTCCAGTTTTTAGAATGCCTCTTCCCAAATGGGAAAGACACAAGAATAGACTATGAGTGGCAAAAACAGTCTATCCCCTTTCCACTCCAGTGATTTTGCTAAATTGCAAAATACATGTGCTCTCATTTCCAATAAATTGTCCGCAAACGAATACTTCCCAGTCTCTTGTCTCTGTCTCTTGACAAATGCACAAATTAGATGGACAGTATCAGACAAGGAAATGGACTATTGCTTTGAATTGGCAGTGAAGTGAAGATTCAAACAAAGAAACTTAGAAGAATAGGAGAGCTATTCATAAAGGATTTTCCACCTCTTACTTTAGCTATACGAAAACATCTGAAACATCAAAACATTCTGGAAGAAAAGAAAGTCGGAAGACACAGTTATTTACCATAATAGAATTTTTTTTTAAAAAATAAAATACAAACAAGTTTAACAGAGATTTGTGTGTCAAACCAATTTGCCAGCCTCCCTCTAGTTTTTCACTTCATTCTGATCCATCTAAATGTGTGGCCTTATTAGCTAGTAGCTGGAAATGACTTACATAAGAGGCACCAACCAATAGGGCACTTCTTTATATAGAAAACTGATAGTTGGTGATGCAGATCTTCACTCATATTACACGTGTTCCTTAAGTCCAGAGGAATACCCCTTACCCAATAGCATCTATGAACTGTAATACCTACTAAGGCTTAATTGCTAAGTGCACAGGCTCTAGTGAGTCCAGACACTCTGGATTTGAATTTTGGCTAGGCCACTTACTTTCTGTGTCACCTTAGACAGGTGACTCAGTTTATTGATGCATAGTTCTTTCTTCTCTTTAGTAATGGGGATTATAATGGTAACCACTTCCCTGGATTGTTGTGATGAGTAGAAGGGTTAATGTGTTTAGCATTTAGAACGTTGCCTGGCAGGTACTGAATACATATATGCCACTAAAATCAACACCTTTAAAAACATATTTGTCCTCTTTATTTGGTAACAATTTATATTTTATGCTTATGTTATATCAATTTTTACTTTAATTATTTTTCCCCAGTTGAAAGTGAGTGCTGTCTTATTTATCTTTGTACCCTCAGTGCATAGTATAATACTTGGCGCATAGTAGGTACTTAGTCGACTTTTGAATAAATAGATGAATTAATTAATTAACAAATAAATCAAGTGATTTTATTCTTCATCGTCAAATTATTTTACCCTCTATGTAATGAATGAGCATTTCTGAAAACTGTGTGTGCCATGGGCTTTCCTTATTTATTTGGATTAAAGAAAAGTCTGGTCAATTCATCTTTACACTAACTACAACCAAACCCCGGTTAAATAACTTGGTAGAGACACTAATGACCGAAGAAATAAAGGATTACTTTTGCTTTTGATAGTGTATTTCATATGCTTATAAGACCAAGATTCCTCTTCACAGATAAAACAATTTGATCCATAAAATCATAATGTCTTTGAATTGGATTCTATCACGGATACCATACATTCAGATTGCTAATTTTATAGGGAGGAATGAAGCAAATGATGGCAAAATCACATAGTTAATTAGGATCCAAAATATAGAAACCTGTACATGAGAGAAGTTGTAGAGAGAGATTCCATCCTTGTCAACCCTCAAGTTATGCCTCACTTCTCTACACGTAGCCTGAGTTTCTCCCAACAAGTCTGATTCTTCTTATAGAGGCAGCTGCCAGGGCCGCCTGCTTCATGTTGCTCATCAAATCTATAGGAAATGGAAATTTTGGGAGATTTGTCACAAGATGAATCATGTCTATGAAAGTGCCACAGCCCACACACAGTTAAAAGACAAAAGCAAAAAAGTTAAGGCAAGAGTATGGAGAGAGAGACAGACAGAGACAGAGAAACAGAAACCAACTTGGGATTTAGAAGGGATATATGAAACCCTGAAATCAGCAAAGGGCATTGGCTTTCAAAGCAGTCTAATCACCTCCAAGCTGGGATAGTTCAGGAGAGATTTTCTTTTCCACAAAACCTTTTTAGCAGTCGCCATGGAAGTCAGCAAAGCTCAAAGTGAAACTCCTGGAAGGTGAGGGAACACATGTAGTATGCTCCTTCCTGCTAAGTACAACAACTTGTTCCTTCTGTAGACAGGTCAAAGGCAGACAAGCAGATCCTGATCTGTGGTTTTGAGCTCAGCCCATGTTCTCTAAATCCATCATGGGACCCCACCCCCCAAACCTACTAGCCTGGGCTTTACCAGGGTGACATACTCTCTCTTGCTGCACACTGTTATATTTCTGGCATCTAACATTGCACTTGGCATATAATAATTAATAATCTTTGAACATGAACTAACAAGTGGAGCCAGCAGCCAATCAGCTGCTAAAGCAGGAGAGCTGACCTTGCAGTCAGAAAATCTGAATTCTTATCTCATTCTGATCCTAACCAGCGTTGTGACAACTGACATTTTCTCCCTCTCCCTCTCTTTCTTTCCCTCTCTCTCTCTCTTGGTTGTCTGCTCCAATTTTTGATTGAGGAAACAGTCCTAGAGAAGTTAGATAAGTTGCCCAGGGCTGAAGAGTTCATCACAGAGCCAGGATAGATTCCCAAGTCCACCTTCTTTCCACTGTACTTTGCTGTGTTGCTGTAAGGTAACTTGAATCTCAATGGAATTATAAACTTACTTACTGATACCAGCCACAGATATTCAGACTGCTTCCTACCCACCTCCCCAACAATCTTCCATCCTGGTCTATCATTAGATAGATAGAATATAATAATAATTATGAAACTTATTTACATTATGTTAATAATAATTACTAACTTTTTTCAGTGTCTATTATGTAGCAGGCACTATGCTAAAATCTTTATAGAAATTACTTAATTTTCACAATCATCTTATAAGGCAAGTGATTATTTTCCCCATTCTATAGCTGGGTAAACTGAGGCCCAAAGAAGTTAATTAATTTATTCAGTGTTACCACTATGAGATACTTACCCCAATTTTCTAGGTGACAACGTGAAGCTCAAAGAATTTGACTTTTCCAAAATTACTGAACTAGTATAGGACACTACCTGAACTCAAGTTTCCTGACTGCCAGCATAGATTATCTTTTCTTCTTATCCATTCCTCTGGGCACTTTTGATGCAAAACCAGTGTTTATTTGGCAAAAATACAGTACTATTCGAATAACTTAGATAAATGAACATGAGACAAACGGTCACTTAAAAAATATACATCTTACTATACATGTACTATTTCAGCAAATAGTAGGAACATTTAGTGAGCAGGAAGGGAAAGAAGAGCCTACAAGTTTGAGGAAGGTTGAGAGATTACTGAATTTGGCCAGGCAACGTATAGACAAGGTTGTTTTCTGAAAGTTGCTTCTATGACTGCATCTTCCTCAAGTACAGCTGTGGTGAGCAAAGGAAGTCAAACAAACAAAAAATGCTCCAACAACTGCTTTGACTTTATATAAGGCTGAAAACCTAATAAAACTTTAATAGCTAAATGTTCTATCCAACTTAACCAACTGGTGCTCTACCCTGGATTCATTGCCCAAGGGCTTAATTTTGTGTGCCTGAGAATAACTTGCTTCATTGAAATATGTAATTTGGGGTAAAAATCAGTCATAACTAATATTCTGCTCAAATTTTTAAACTTAAATTGTTTCTGAGTTTATTAAAGGTATCGGTGTTAATAACATTTACGAGAACCTACAGACCAGGAAAACCCTACATGCTCTGAACCTGAAGTCAGTTTGCTCTCTAAAACCAAACTTAACTGAAATTGTATGTCTTTTATATGTACGTACAGTAGATTGTGCAATTAGGACACATTTATGTCCAACTAATTATGCCCTCCTGCATTATCTATCTTTTCTTTCTTTGTGATACTGAAACATCTTGTAATTAAATGACAGGAGAATAAAATATAGAAAAATTATCACATGGTCAGGGCAGCAAGAGCCTTGGTCAGACTTTACTATTTCAAGTTGCATAATAGTAACTGCTTCAATTCTGCCTAATTAAAAAGAAAATCCATTTTTTGAAAAAGCTTTCCTGTGCAAACAAAGCTGAAACTCCCATTTGGACTCAGTAATAGAAGTCCTCTCATCTTGGGAACCCATTTTAAATTGTAACCTTAAGACGTTTGGTTGGTGTCTGAGTCACTACTGTCCACGAATCCTCCTGTTCCAGCAGATTTTGTAGGATTATCACATGTGCATGACATGTATGTGTGTACAAATGTCCGCATCAGAACATTCGCACATGAGCAGATGCACCCCATACATATATGCAATTATACACATGTTCTTTCAATCACTTAGTAAATATTCTATTGTGTATCTACTATGTGCCAGGCAGTGTTCTAGGCAATGAGAATACAATAACAAGACAGGTAAAGTTCCTGCCTTTGTGATTTTTATTTTCCAGTGAGAAAGGCAAGAAGTAAATATTTTAAAATGTTTATCAGGTCATATATGTTCATATCATACAACATGCATACATTTATGTGTACTTATATAATACATATGTGCACATGTGTATATACATGTGCTTGTGTGCATGTGCATATATGCACACATGCACATATTCATGCACACATATGCCTGTGGGTGTACATGCATATATTGTGTGCGTGAACATCATATATGTATTTATGTGTAAGTGCGTACAAACATATATGTGTACTGTATATACATACATATATACACACACATATATCACCATATACCCTATTATATATACACATACCGACAGTCCCCAACTTACAATGGTTTGGCCTAATGTTTTGACTTTACCAAGGTGCAAAAGTGAAACATATTTGGTAGAAACTGCACTTTGAATTTTAAATTTTGATCTTTTCCACTATATAGTAACATGTGGTATATAGTGTCTTATGATGTTGGGCAGCGGCAACTAGCCAAAGCTCCCAGTCAGTCATATGTTCACATGGGTAAACAACTGATACCCTTACACCAATTCTGTACCCATACAACCATCCACTTTTCACTTTCAGTACAGTATTTGATAAATTGCATATATATATATTATGATAAAATAGACTTTGTGTTAGATGATTTTGTCCAACTATAAGCTAATGTAAGTGTTCTGAGCAAATTTAAGGTAGGCGAGGCTAAGCTTTGATGTTTCTCAGTAGGTTAAGTGTAATTTTAAAAATGCATTTTTTATTTATGATATGTTAAACTTACGAAGGATTTATTGGGACAAAACCCCATTATGAGTCGGAGAAGATCTGTACAAAATTGCACTTTTTCAAGTCAGTTTAAGACAAAAAGGAAAAGTTTTCCAAAGTTAAATGTGCTCCAGAATTGGTTAGGTCAGACTTTGACACCAAGTAAAATTGTTGCGGGGCCCTTGATCTTTAGTTGCCTACTCTCCTTGCCTTATGGAATTATCAGGACCAAATTTTATGACATGAATGAAATTATGATATACCTACCCTGGCACATTACTAAAAAGACTTCGCTCCTTTTGATTCTTCATTTTTAGACTAATGTTGCTGAGTAGAGCACTGCAAGTTTTCTCTCTTCCTCATTATCACTGGATTGGGAGTAAAAACACTGGGCCTCTAATTCCATCTCTGTGGTATACTGGCTGTATGATTTGGGCACATCACTGTATCTGTCTGGGACTCATTTTCCTCATCTATTAGATGAACAGGTGGGATCAGAATAGCCTCTAAAGTGTCTTCAGGCCGTAGCATCCTTTACTTCTAACTGGGATCATTTACTCAGTATCTTGCTACTCAGAGAGCACAGCATGTCATGCCTGCTCAACATCTCATATTCTCAAGAGCATTGCCCAGTGCAGACTATGCTGTAGCTAAAATTGTTGTTAGCAGGCTCGCACCAGCAATCAACCCATGTGACATCCCCTTCTGTTGTCTGTCACCAGCCTGAACAAAGTACATAATTCAAATATGGACACTAAAGTTAAGTGTTTCGGACCTCAGAGAGGTTTTCCCTAAGCAGGTATCATAGTTCCATGATAGATTCCCCTGCTACATGCTCCTAAAGTACCCCATATTTATTTTCCATAGTTTTACCACAGTGTAAATTATGTAACTATTTTGTTGTTTTTATTTATTGCCAGTCTTGCTTACAATATATTTTCCAAAGAAGGGAATTTGTCTTATTCACCACTGTATCAACACACCTAGCATGTCAGGAAAATATTCAATAGAATATTCTCAAAATTTGTGTTGAAAAAGGAATTAATAACTGCATAATAACCTGACCTGTCAGTGTGGCAATATCAGGCAGCTCTTCTCTAGGAAAGCCTCTGTGGTTACTTCTCAAAGCTCTGCCTTTTGTGTTTTTTCCTTAGCTGAGCCAATAGCATAGCTGCTCCTTGGCAGGCCTGGTTTTCTGCTAGCATTAGTATCTGAGAAAGCTGTACCATTGCCACATGGCTTCAAACAGAGTGTCGGGAAGACCATAGTAACTTGTATTCTGCCAGCCTGTTCTGTTCCTGCTGTTCCAGGTTAACCTGTCCTTCAACTCACCTGGATCACAGAAGCTGGATGTGAGTGCAACCCACTTTACTGCCTGAAAGAGATATCCCATAGTATCCTTCTTTGTCAGTTTGTCATTGTAGGCCATTTCACACTGGCCAACAGGTGGACTCATTTAACATATTTTCAGTGGAGCCAATACTTGAAAGACATTTGTCACCATCCTCAAGCTGCCTTTTTATTACTACTTTTCAGTTTTTTTTCTTTATTATTCACTTGTTCATAAATATATTGCCCAAATAGGGTCTAAGAATAGCTAGAGATTAAGATCTTACTTCTATGATATCAGAATTTTTTTATGTCGATCAGAGAGGAAGGATACAAAACTCGGTATCATCCTACTATATGTCAGTCACTATGGTAGGTGTCTTATCTTGGTGATTCATCATGAAAAACTGATCTTGCCTATGATTACTAACTTGTAAAAGATCTCATAGCAAGTATGTGGCAGTGATTTGAATCCATTTCTCTATGACTCCAACCATATGAAAGGCATACTTCACTTGGCTAAGTCTTAGTAATAGTGTTGATTTCAATTCATCAAACCACCTTTTAGAGCCAAGATGTCAAACTGAGGAGTAGTGTGCTAATGCAGTGAAATGGGTATCACAAAGCATCTGGTCATTTGCCAACTCCTTGGGGAGCCCTATGCCAACAAAAATCCAAAGGTGGCCACTAAAAGCCATTCCTCTGCCCAGTCATACATGGGGAAGAACTGGAAAGAGCACACAGGTTGCAATTCAGCCCTTGAAGGTATTGTTAATTAGGATTTTATAGGTTTAAGACAACAAACAGTCCAAGTTTTAATTACCAGGTGTCTAGGGCCTGCATCTCCTTGCAGGACATCAATACAATGGACTTTTATAATATCAGTGGTTACTACTCCTCTTTTGCATCCTTGTTGTATCCTTAACTACATTCCCTTTACTTTAATTTTTATTCTGATTTGTGTTAGAGAGAAAAACAAGTGTGTTTGCTGAAAGTTGAGACTTCTATTCTCCTGTGATATTGAGAGGCATGTTTCAGAAATAACACCACACTCTCATCAGATTCTTTTTAAAGATTATCTGTATAATGATGAAAATTACACAGTCTTTGGCATCACAGTGCCATATGAAATATTCACTAAAACCCAAAGTTCTTCAATGGCCTTTTGAGTCAATGTTACAATTACCAAAAGCTGGTAGTTTATTAAAAGAAGTCTGGAACAAACATTTCACCATAGGAATTAAAAGCATGGGCCAAAATTTTTCCAAAATTGTCCTCTCAAAATCTCATCCGGTAGAGAAATATGTTGGAGCAACTGTGAACATGTCTAGAAAGTTATTGTATTAATATTTTTAAGCATATGAATGTACCATTTGTTATTAATGCCCCTTTGTTACTACAGAAAACATTTTCCTCACTCAGAACTGGCTTTAGGTTGACTGAGAGGATATTTTTATATTCAGAGAAGTAGTTTTGACCAAGATTAAGTATAGTAACATTTCTACTGCCTCAGGATATTTACCAGGATGATTAACAGACATGCTTTTCTCAGTTTTCACATAGGGCTTTGTTTTCAAATGGATCCTGGAGGTATACACACATACAGAGATACTTAATGCAACCCTTTAATTCTTACACCTCTGTGAATCCTCTATTACCATGTCACATACACATACACACCCCAGCATTGGCAAACAATAGCTGCATGTAGCATATTCCTTTCACTAGGCACAAAACTTCTCAAAAAAAAAAAGCTGAATAATCTCGTGCATTTGTAAAGTTACAGTGAATTTTTGGTGGTTGAGTGCAGATAATGTTAACATGTAGGCTTTCCCTTGTAAACATTTGGAAATATTTTTATAGTTTTTTTCATTAATAGAAATGATTTTCTTGAGGGAAAAAATATTTACTTTTAAGGTTAAATTATATGATAGTCACTTATAATAACAAAGTGTTGATAGTGCACTAATGGCTTTAAAGGTCATTTCCCATAACTTCATTTAAAAAATAAGTTAACTTTTATAGATCCATGATTAGTTGTTTTCCAGGCAGTCACTGTGTGAAGTGATTTGTATGCATTATCTCATTTACCCTCACTACAATACTGAATGGTAGGCGTTATTGTTATCTCCATTTTATTAAATTTGCAAACTTACAGAGGGGGCATAACCTCTAAATATTGGACCCAAGATTTGGTCCTAAGTAATTTTCCTCCAGAACCTCTACTATCAACCATTGTGCTAAACCACCTTTTAAACAACAACCATGTGATGGGAACCAAAATAACCCAGGGAAGTATATGGACCAACTAATATAACTTCTTAATTATATATCAGAAAAGTAAAAACCAGACCTTGGGTTAGAATCATACACCTAAGGTTGGCAGATGGAATGGAACCTAAGTCTTCTGACAACCAGGACAGTGCTGTCTATATTAGACAGTAATACCATGTGGTCTCTGATGTCAACTACAACTCATATATGCTCACAGATCATGCGTTTCTTTCCTGGAGGCAAAAGTGTAATGCCTAAATTGACTTCTCTGCACAAAGTCTCTGGTATTCCAGTGCCCTCAGAGGACTGACATACCCTTTATGGGCCTCTCCGTAAAGGTAAAAATGAAGGGTCACCTTTTCTGCCTTTGGTGTCCAACTAGCTCACAGTCTGTCTTCTGTGGCTTCCATCAGCACTAACTTTGGTCCAGGGCAACATCCTCTTCATTCTACTGTGAAAATGACATTACCTCCACACCTCAATGATTGGGAGTCAGAGCTTTCTGATGAAACCATGGCGACCAAAAGGATTAATTTCTGCCTTGCCTTAACACACAAGCATGTTATCTCTCAACAGTCTGAAAGATAACTCACACACGTCAGAGCTGTGTAATAGCAACCAGATAAAATAACAACCCAAAAACCAAATATGACCTTCCAAAATACAGAGAAATGAAGGGGTTTGATACTGGATAATTCTAATATGTTGTGCATGCAGAGTTATAAAACGATAATTAATGAGGTCTATAGAAAGGGTCATTACGAATGGCTCCTTCGTATAACACCACTCTATGTCCTCAATACCTTGTTTTAATATAATAGCATTTCCTCTTGTCACGGCCAAAATCACATTTACTAACAAAGTAAAATCTTGTTTTACATGACACCTCATTTTTCCACATAAGTGTTGAAAACGCCTGTCTTGGTGAACTTCTCTTCACCTCTGTTTTATGTACAATTAAAATCATCTCTTTGCTGAGACCATTCCCTACAGTAAATGCAATTGCCCACGATGATATATTCTGCCATTAACCCTGGAGCACTCACTCTGATTCTCCACATAACGAGACACATAAGAAAGTCGCACTGAGAACCTTTACTGTTGTTCATCAGGAGAGCCCACTTGGTGCCTCCTGAAGAATATTTCACTGCTTACATTGATTATTAAGATGATGGAACAACAGCTCAAATCTGATCCTTGTAAAAACAACCAAAGTTCCTGAAAGCTAAGCAATCTCTGGTCAAACTACTGCGCTGACAGAGTAGGAGTTTACAAGTTCAAGATTCTTATTTGATTGTGTAATCCAGTTATGATAACGTCCTCTGAGCTATTTGGAGAATTGTCCTTCTATGGCATCAAGGCTTATACAGAAGCAAACAACTATATTTGGTGTGGGCTTGGAATATGAGAAGAAGATTGGAAAATCATGTGTTATAAACCCTTTTCTCTATGCAGAGTCCTCTATTATAGAAGCCTCCAGAAATTGACATTAAATTTGCCTCTCTTCTATTTTGGTGACAGAAGCCATTCATTTATTAGGTACCTAAAATAGAAAGACTATATTGTTGAGAAAGCTAGTATTAGTGAAAAGTTGTAAGATCCCTTGCATAGAATATCCCATTTAAGTAATTATAGATATAATAAGACTGAAGACAGTATTTATTCTGGAAGGTGAGAAAATGAAATGCTAAGATATCCTAGCACTGACTCTCCCCCATCACTACTCCTTATTGGCTGTGACTATGAGCAAGATAGTTAACCTCTCTGTGCTCCATTATCTCATCTGCAAAAAAGGGAATTAATAATAATATGTACCTCACAGAGTTGTTGGGAGAAGGAAATGAGTTCATATAGATGACTGTGCCTGGCATATAATAAGAGTTCAATATACGTCATCAATTGTAACTAATATAATAATAATTTCTATCATTATAAGAACTGTTTAAAAAAGTAGTTTATAAAAAATTGAATTGATATTTAAAGAGTATAAGAAAATTTATAGCAGATTTCAATCTAGTCAGCTTCAAATATTACCCAGACTATATTTTCTAAGTAATAAAATAGTATCATTCTAATTTGTTTGGAGTTATAAGGGGGGAATTTTTAAATTCAAGTATGTCTGTTTATGTTAATAATATATGTCTACAATTTGGCACAAAAATCCCATTTAAAAATTAAAGCACATTTGTCTTTCACAAAAATTATAAGATTTTGATCTGTAAATTTCTACTCTTACCTAAATCAGAACTGTTAAAAATGCTTTGGATTCTATAGTTATCTTCCAAGAGTCAATGTGACTCCTAAATAACTACCCCAAAGCATAGTATATTAACCTTTTAATTGGAAAAATTAATGCCCACATTCTTCGTGGAATTTTATTATTTATATAGTTTCAGTTATTCATGATGCTCTCCCATCTTTGCTTCTTCTTGGTAAAGTTAAACTCTTCCCAAATCCCAACACTGTACTTAATTTTCTCTTCATTGATTTGGATACTAAGGTTTCCATTCACTTCTATAAGTAATAAAGACTACTACTGCTACTCACTCTCACTTGGTTGTTTATATAAAGTGTCTTTAATCCTACCAGTATCCCTACAAAGTAGAAGCTAAGTTCAATAAATGAGGACAATGGGGGATTGGAGAGGTTCATTAACTTGCTCACCATCATGCAGCTGAAAAATAGCAGGTTTGAGATCTGATCCCATTTTTACCTGGTCCTTTTTAACTAACCAAACTGTATCAAGGTCAAGGATTCTAGTTGACTCTCATTGTCCACAACCCTCAGCAACAGCTTTTCCTAGTCTGGGTGCTTTGACCTCACTCTGGTTTCTCTGCTTCATACCCTGTGTGTGATCTCTAGCTTTTTATAATCTGAATCTCCAACTCAACCAACTTCTCTAGTCCCAATTCTTGTTTTACATAAAATTACCTCACTAGGGATTCTACTATATCCTGGCCTGTGTAGGGAAAATATAGCTTCCTTTGACTGTGAAACTAAAATTATGAAGTGGATCCTGCGTGCAACGTAATTTTTCATGCACTAAATTCCTGTATTCTTTTAAAAGCCCCTTCTGTGAGACCATGTGGCTTTACATAAGCAATTTTGCTCTACATAAGCAAGCACAATGAAGAGCTTGGTTCAATGGGATAGCTATTTGTTTCTACCATCCTTGTATTGAGAGGAAGTTGTAGTTTTATGCTGCGCCATCTTTTTCAATGAACTCTCAAATCAGCATTAGAAATTCAAAACAATGGAAGCCAAACAGTTGAAGAAATTGAAGTTCAAATGTCCAAATTACTGAACATAGAAAACTCTGTTCACTGTCCTACTGAATTTAGTTTTCCCGTGAATAAACATTCTGATTCAGCTTTTACCTTTCAAGCCATTCTGTGCTTTCATTTCTCTTTTGATTATAAAATTCTTTCACTTACATACACAGCCTTAGTGTATATTAATGAGATTACTATACAGCATTAAACTAAGTTTACCATAAATTTTCATTATCTTTGAAAGAGCTTTTTTTAAAACTTAGAAGTACAATAGCATAAAAATACTTGAGGGTTTATGTCAGCCTAACAAAAGAATAGTTTCTAAAAGAGAGCAACGTTTCTCTATGATTTTGTATTTCAAATTTTAATTTTCTATAATTAATGGAATTTTGACATAAAGATTGAATACTTTAATATTTCAAAGCCCTGCATTATACAACCCATAGGCTCTATGAGACCAGGCAGTTTTAACTGTTTAATTAGCCACTGTAATCCCAGCACCTAGAATATTGCTTAACACATAGAAGGAATTGGAATATTAATTGCTTTCCTTGAAAAAGGAAAATAGAAAAACTTTTACATTTTTAAGTAAGCTAATGCAGAGCTGCCTTAGTAAGTTTCCACTTCTCAGCAATGCCAAATCACACAGCCAGATGGATGGCTAGACTTTTGAATTTTTAATTGCAGCTTGTTATTTGACTAATTATTTAGCCACTTGAGAATGTCTCTTTCAGAGAATCAACCCTGTAGACTAGGACACAGACTTTAGTCTCCCAAATTATTGACACCCAAAAATGTTTTTTGGAAACTCCATTTCATAATGCTTGCTAGAATTTTATTATTCAAACCAGTAGCTGAACTAGACTAATAGATAAGAGTGTGAGTTCACACTCTCCCCTTACCAATGGAATTGGTAATTGCCATAGCATTATCAGTGGACGAAGCAATGAAAGACAGCAAAAGCAAGCCCCAAAGACATTGACAAATAAAAAAAACAAAACACTTTTTATTTTTTGGCTCTGCAGCATCTCATACTCAGAGACAAGATTTTGCATGAGGGTGTCTGCCTTTACCTCTTATAGCCATACTCACTGTGTTTGTTTCTAAGAATCCAGATTAGTTTTTCACTATCACAGAGCTTGCTAATTAACTAGGTGAAAGAGGAGTACGTTACTTATATGAAATTAATACTGAAATTATTCTCTCAGGCTGCTACATTATTAGAGTTCCTCAAAAATGCCATGTTTTCCTAATATTTTCATTCTCCCTCATTAAAAATTGTTCATGTCCTTTAGGATTGCCAGTTATGATATGTAATTTTTATACTACTATATTTTTAATGATCACCATCATTTAACACTTGAAAAAGAATCCTATTAAAAGATAAGTTAAAATGGAAATCTTAAATAAAAATACATACCTGATTTAGGGAATTCCCTGGTGGTCCAGTGGTTAGGACTCCACGCTCTCATTGCTGAGGGCCTGGGTTCAATCCCTGGAGTTCAACCCCAGAGTTCAACCCCTGGAGTTCAATCCCTGGAGTTCAACCCCAGAGAACTAAGGTTCCACAAGCAGCGTGGCATGGCCAAAAAAAAAAAAAAAATGCATGATTTAAAAATATGCCATAAATATATATGCCGTGGTGTTTATTATTTGTTAGATACCTGCTGGAAAATTATATTTATACATGAGTGACAAAGTTTCCCTTTAATTATGCCTAAATTATAGCCAGCAATGTCTTATAGACATGCAAATATATTTTAGGTCATTCAAAACATGTACATGTTTGTGTATATGTATGTGGTATGTGTGTATGTGTTTCCTTTTTTACGCAGAGACATAAAGGCAGACATAACTGGTCTTCCCAGTGGCCAAATTCTATAGATATGCTCGTAAAATATGAGATTTACGTCAAAAAGACGTTTTGAGAACATCTGAATTTTACCCATAATTTAATTTTTAGTACATATTAAGAACTAACACATGACTGACTGATTTATAGGAGCTGGCATCAGCTCTCTCAGATGAAGGCATTCTCCTTGTATTTTTCTAGAAGGAAGGCTTGAAAACTGTTGCTTGAGAACTCTGAGGCCCTTAACCTTAGCACAGCATAACTTGATGCTATAGACTAGAATGTGAAAATGACTCCTAAATGTTGGCTCGGAATGAAAGATGACTTAATGTCAAAGACAGTGATTATGTGCTGTGTACCCCTCAGAGACTGGATTTTGTTCAGTGGTTTCCATGGTCAGGGAAGCCTTCAAATAAAAGACCACCTGTGTATATGTTGCATGACTGTTGATTGTGTCATGAGTGTTTGTCTTCTTTGTAAATAACACACAAAATGTTTTTCTTTTCTTTCCTTTTCCCTTTTTGTAGACATTATTGAGCCTACTACCTCTAGTCCTGTCACAAGTCCAGGTCAGTATCCACATACATTCACAAAGTATGTCTGGGTACTTTCTCCATTAAACAAGACCTCCGCATTGTCATAGAAATAAACCGAGTTGAATGTGGGCCGCATGCTTGCGGCACTGCTCTAATGTCTGTTACTTGTCCTCGTCTATTTGTGATTTGCCCTCCCTTTGGATTTTGTGATCTGACCCTGATTTGAGGCTAACATCCTTTACTTTATTCTTTAAGGCTTGTGCAGTAAATCTGTGTCATATTGTGGAATAGTTGCAAGGTGATTAGCTTCTGCGATATCTTTGCAAACAGAGCTGTAGGGAGTTTACAAGGTTTTCTGAGTATCTATTAAAAAACTAATGGTTTGGTATTTCATTATTATAAAATCATTATGAAACAACAGTGTTTAGCGCTTCTGAAAGGAACAATAGCTGGGGGAAAGCCTACACTTTCACTCTTGGAATATTATAGTGGAAGATTTGGTCTCTTGAAACTGTCAAGTCCATGGACTTATTTCAGTTATTGTCTTTTATTTTCAGATAGTTCCTAATTCAACCATAAATACTCAGTCTGAAAAGATAAGCCATTGCTATAAGCGTGTTTTTAAGTGTTGTTTTCAACTGTGAACATTTCTGGGTGACATGAAATTGAGATAAAAGCTATTGGTATTAGAAACAAATCTAATCTTGTTATATAGGAATTTAGCAGTTCATTTTGAATGTGGGCTGCTGGCTATTTAAAGAAGAAAGTGGAGTTGCTAAAGTTATTTAGCTTTGAAAAGTTCATAGGGATTTCTTATAACTGCTGAGTTAAAGGATTTGTTGATGCTGTCAATCCATAAGGAGGTATAAGTTGATTAAATAATTGTTTCTCCTCTCATTCCAGAAATGGCTCAAATTTTAGTCTAAAACAGGATTTGCTGATCTGAGAAACTGAGTGTTTTAGAAATTAAAAAAAAAATTCTATCTCAAATTGTAATCAATCAAAAAATGCTTAAAATTACTTTAGATGATTATGAATTACCCCCACCCCCCAAATGAAACAATTTTGAGCAAGTCGATGATTATGTATTTAAAGACTCTCATAAGATAACACTTTATGGTCAGATTATAAAATATGTCTTTATAACCTCTCAAACTGAAGCATATTTGAGTAGTCTACTTTAAATTATTTTATAGTTGATACATACAAGGTTTAAGTAATAGGATTAATAGGAGTTTTCCATTTTACAGATAGGGTTAATAGCCTCCCAAGTTTGAGGGTCATGATAATATAATTAGAACGCTCAGTCATTTGAATATGATTTTTCTCTTAACTGATAAAAGAACTCATTAAGTCTGATTGCAATGAATACTTATGGTCTCCACAGAGTTATATATTCTCAGGTTTATATGAGAACTTAGAGTTATTAATCTTGTTCATAAACTTTTTGATCTCTTTTTCTCCATCAGTTTTAAAGAGGATATTAAATTATTTCCATATCGCTATGTCACCTAGATGACTGAAGTGAAGATTAGATAAGAACTTACTTTCCTTCCTAGGTATTGCCCGAATTATTGAATAAAGTCCTCATAAATTAAAAGGATAGATTACCTTTCTTATCTATTCAAATAAACAAGAGTGGAATGCAAAATAGTTTAAGAAGTGGTGTCTGGTGGCAAACTTTGTGGTTTTGGAGAAAGTTTTATTGAAGTATAAATATACTCTTTTTCAGTAGGCCATCTGTATCAAAAGTTCACTGCAAGTTCCTTTCAATGGTAGGAACTCTTACAAAAACTTCACATGTCATAAAGCAAACAAAGAAGTTATTCTTACCTCTACAAAGATTCATATTTCTTCAAACAATGTGCAGCATAAGGGTTAAGAACAAGACTTTGGAACAAACTGCCTAGGTTTGAATCCTAGCTCTGCTACCTTTTAGCTGTGTAAATGAGAACCAAGTTACTTAACCTCTCTCTGCCTCAGATTCTTCATGTGTAAAATGGGGTGGGGGTAGAGTAATAATAGTACCCACTACATAGAGTAATTTCATATTATGAAAATTGAGTAATTTTGAGGAAAATATTCATATATATAGCATATATGTATATAAAATATACATATGTATAACATATATACATATTGATATATTAGACTATATAGTCTCTCAAATACTCTGAGACCTTATACTTATTGCCACTGCCTATAGAATGCCTAAAGCAACAGCCATTCAAATGATCAAAGAGCCATTGACCCCAAATTGGTCGATTCATTGCTAGGATTCAATGTTTCAAAACTACGAACACATGAAAAATAGTTTAAAATTGAATTCCTTAGCACTGCGACCTTTGAAGGAGATAATGTAAGCTTTTTTAAAAAGGATTATTGTGGGGCTTCCCTGGTGGCGCAGTGGTTGAGAGTCCACCTGCCAATGCAGGGGACACGGGTTCATGCCCCGGTCCGAGAGGATCCCACATGCCTTGGAGAGGCTGGGCTTGTGAGCCATGGCCTCTGGGTCTGCGCGTACGGAGCCTGTGCTCCGCAGCGGGAGAGACCACAGCAGTGAGAGGCCCACGTAACGCAAAAAAAAAAAAAAAAAAAAGATTATTGTGGAAAGATTAATAAATATATGTTGAATTGAAGGGTAGAAGAACAATCACAGCTTTCAATGAAACTCATCATTAATTGTGAATTTGTTAAAGGCCTCAGAGAACAGTTTGGTTAGTCAGGGATTTGGATGTGTGGTTATAGCAGGATTTAAAGAGTGGTATAAATGATAAACAAAAGCTTTTAAAAGTATGTGCAGTCTGCCGTTCAAGATACAAAAAAAGAAAAATTTGGCAATATATAACTCTAAGCAAAAGATCATAAAGGTAGATGGGAAAATAATTTAACCTATGAATAGTGCCAAACTGTTAAAAGTCCCAGTCATTTAAAACAAAGCTTTAAAAACACATTATCCAAATAAAAATAGTAAGTGAAAATTCTCACAAAAGTATTCAGGGGATAAGAAATATCAGATTTTCTAACTAGTCCATTTATTGCTTCTACATAGGTGGAAAAACAGAATATAAAATAACTCCAGGGCTTCCCTGGTGGTGCAGCGGTTGGGAGTCCGCCTGCCGATGCATGGGACACGGCTTCGTGCCCCGGTCCGGGAAGATCCCACATGCCGCGGAGCGGCTGGGCTCGTGAGCCATGGCCGCTGAGCCTGCGCGTCCGGAGCCTGTGCTCCGCAACGGGAGAGGCCACAACAGTGAGAGGCCCACGTACCGCAAAAAAAAATTTTAAAAATAACTCCAGACAGATTTCATATTTTGTAATATTACTGACAGAGAGTTAAAGCAAAGATAAAGTGGATATAGTTATGAAAATATTAGACACATTGAAAATATATTGAAAGTGGATTTATATCATTTATATACGTAAGTTCTAAAGAAATGAAGGTCTTGAAGTCATAACTTATATTTTTATATATTCTTGACAAGTCAGAATCTGTTTCAGTTGAAGGGAATGAAAATTTAATTATTAACATCATTATTCAAGAAAAGGCCATGGAATATAGTAAGTAATAAAAACAAAAGAAAACCCTACTTTGATAGGTCTCAGGGTCTCAAAGTTTGAAAGGTAAGGGACATTTTTCGTGATGAATGAGATATGCAGCGAATTTGAAAACTTAGACTACTTTTATTGTGATTGCCATGCTAGACCCTATGCTATTCAAAGTAATGGTCTTCAAGTTTAAAAATGCCGACCATTAGGCCAATAACAACTGAGTCCTATTAAAGCAACTTAAACATTTCCATGCAATTTTTTAAAATTACATTTTATGATCACTTTTGAAGTATATTTTAATACTGATATTTGACTTTTATTTCTTAAAGGATGGAAAGGAGATTAAGGTTGAAGTCTGTCTACCTTGAATAAGATAAAATAATATACTTAACACTTTCTATTGGTTTGCTAGTGCAGCCTGAGAGCATTACACAAGTATGCTGTACTGTAACCTTGAGTCCAACAAATCAAGGCTGAAATTCCTGGTCTAGAATCAAATTCACAGTTATGCTCTACTTCCGGTTTTATATTCTTAGGTTTTAACTATCTACAGAGCATCAAAGTGATTATTCAAAAAGTGAAAAGTCCAACCAAACCAGCATTCATTTGGCTTCATGTAGACACACACACACACACACACACACACACACACACAAATTAATTCTGCCAACATTTTTTAGTCTATCTGGGGTTTGTTAATGTATTACAAGATATCCCACCTAACATTTACCTTTACTTTGTCCTAGACATAATCTTTAGAAGCCATCAATTAAAATTATTTGTTAAATTAATTTTTAAGTTTATTCCATTGATATTCATAGCAAAAATTGCTTTATTTATAGATCTTTAGACAAATGGAAGTGCTTTAAAAATACGATTTTTCCATATCTAGAAACAAGCGAAAAAGTCAAGGCAGACCCTTCAGTTGCACTTGGAAAACTTCACTATTTAATAATGGCTATTGTGAGGCCCATTGTATTTATCAGTGTTTTAAGATCATTTTTAAGTCCATGCAACAAGCCTAGTTCCATTTTAGAGACAAAATGATTGTTTTACCCAAGGTCACTCAGCAAGTACATGCCAAAACCAAAATTAAAATGCCCAATACTTGATTATCAAGTATGTGTATCTCACTTTAAACAACAGATATTATTTTTAAAAAAACAGAATATAGAGTTTGTAAACAGAAGCAGTTAAATTCACCAGAAGATACCACATTATGTAAAGAAATTCCACTTTAAATTGAATAATTCCTGATTCCTCTACTTTGCAAATAATTTTTCACTTTATTGGATTCCTGTTTTTTTTAAAAAAGAAGAATGCTTTTTATTCAACTTACCCAAGGAAGCCCATTTCCTGTCTTCCTCTGAAGGATACTGTTCATCATTTAGCAAATATATATTGAGTAACAAATGTATCATTTGTTGAGTGCTGGGAGCATAAGGTTATTATCTTAAAGGGACTTGTAATCTATTAAAGAGACAGGCATATGTGTAACTAATCATTATCTAAATAACATATTCCATAATTTCTGTCTAGAGAAGCAAGCAGACAATTTTGCCTGGAGGAAGTCATCATATATATGAACAAGGTCTTCATAGATTAGGCATAGTTGGCAAAGAATGGGGGTACCATCACCAGCAAAGGAAACGCTAGAATAGTCAAAGAAGTAGAAAGTGTAGAAAACTGAGGGTAAAATCTCATTTGATTTCTGTATCTTTATTATCTACTACTGTGCCTGGTACTTAGCAGGTTTTCCATGTATGCCAGACGGTTTCAACGAAAATACTGAACCAACCCACTTAACAAAACATTTGAACCAAAAATTAAATACAAAAGTTAGGAGATTTTCTGGCAACTCACTACATAACACCTTTTGGTTTACATTAGGTCATAAGTAACTTTTACCATTTTTTAACTCATCTAAAAATTAGATAATAAAATAAAAACAAAAAATTTAATATCAGCTGATATTTACTACCCAAACTCACTCTCTTGCGTCAGTCTATAGATATTAAATGTTCCTAAAAAAATACTTTTTATGGTAGGATTTCCTATGGCAATTGAGAAAGGATATTAAACCAGTTTTTTAATTGTATCATCAATTAAAATTTCTACGCTAGAAAATAAAAATGTCCACTTGTCAACGGCTTATCCTTCCTCAAGAAATGAATGAAGGAATGAACGTTAGAAATCTGTATGTAGCCCACATGGTTACAGAATATCAGAAGTAATAGTAATGTGCTTCAGTAAAATTCATTCAGGAATAGAGAGGGGTGAAAATAATCAAAAATCAAGTAATTGTATGAGAGCAAGAAAAGGCTGGGTAATTTATCCATTGGTTTACTAAATAGGAAATTCAAAAATCTCAATGCCTAGATCAAAGGTATATACCTGACTACCCATGGATAGATGGATGGATAACAAACTTACATGTGGTCCATAGGGCTAGAGCATAAGAAAAGTGAGGATACTGGCAGAAGTTGAAAAAATAAGTCAGCTTGCAAAGCTTCTGTCAATTTCCAAGAACTGCAGGATGCTTATAGAGCACCTGAATGTGTCAGATACTTTACTATGTATTAGAGATGCAAAAGGGATTGTCCCACTGCTTGTCTGTCAAGAATCTCACCTTCCAAATAATGAGAGAGACATGGAAGCAGAAGAAATTAACATAATGCAATATGTACTGTAATAGAGATATGTGTAAAGGACTCTGGGAACTCTGTCCCGCCTGAGGAACGTCAGAAAAGGCTTTCTGGTAGTTTAAACATAGAGGTAAAGTCAAAAGCCATTCTAGACAGAGAGCTCAACATGGGCAAAGGAACAGAGGCATAAAACAGCACAGTGTGTTTGAGAGAAATTCCAGGTAATTTCTGGAGTGCAAAATGAGCAGCAGAGAGTATAATGGGACTAGGGAGGTGGACAGGGCAAGACCTGAAGGGCATTATACACATCGCTTGGAAGCTTGGTCTATTTGACCTGAGACGTGGGGCTGATTATTAGACTTCCTATGTAACTCTGAGGGTCAGGGTGAAGGATTTATTGATATGAGCAAGACTGGCATCAGGAAAGGTATAATATCAGGGGAGAGATGATGAGAGTCTGATATAAGACAGTTGTTATAGCAGGGAGAGAATGCAATCTAGTTAAAAGTTACTTAGAAGGAAAATTTATCAAGGTTTGGTTATTGCTTAGATTTGGAGGGCAAAGAGATGGTCAAGCAAGGATGGCTTCTACCTGTCTCTGTAGACAGTGGGGACACCAGCCAAGGTAGCAAAAATAATCCAAATATCATACCAAATGGTTCGGACTTTATCTTGTTGTTTGGAAAAGGATTCAATGTTTTAAACAGGGAAATACTATTACTGGATGTTTTGCAAATATAATTCTGTGAAAGTAGGAAAGGAAGAATGGAGGAGAGGAGGCATCAAGCAAAGTCTGTGAAAGCACAGTCCCTAGTTACAAGTTTGGTGCCATCTCTTAGGAAAACGGCCAAGTACAAACAGCTCTCTACAAGCTGGTGATGAGTTCCTACAAAATAACTCTCAAACTTGTGCTATTATTTGAAAATTTATTTTAAGGTTTGTGGGGTTTTTTTCTCTAATTTGAAACAATCAAGCTTCCATTATTCTCTGATTGTTAGAGTGTAAGGAATTTAAGACAGCTCAGAATAAATTTCAAATTCTAATTAATATGCCTGAATATAATGAATTCAGATATTAATTATAATTACCCATAATTAGTTGATTAATTTCCAGATAAAACTGTAGCAGAAAATCTATGATGCAATTTAGAATATGATGCTCTTCTTTTTAAAGATGAAAAAAGTGGGGTGTTCTCCACTCTCTGCTCTATTTATTCAACCCTTTCTTCCTTGATATATCTTCAGCTCTGTCTCTAAATATCATTTTAGGCTATTGGTCCTTTGACTTACTCTGGGCTCAGATTAAAGCACCACCAAACATACCAATCAATGGCTCAGAGTCAAACACCTCACGTACTAATAACAAGCTTTTAAATAAAAAAATGGATATATAGCAGAAGTATTCAGATTACTAATAATGACCACTTATCCTACTTTATACACATAAAATAACATAGACTTATGAATATGAGTTCCTAATAAGTATTTACCAAATACATATTAGTACATTGTACTGTATAAGAAATTATAGGGTTATATCACAATCATAAAAGCACTTAATGACTTGCATTATATTTGTAGATATGTGTCTATCACACCTCTGGCTTGCAAGATCCTTTACAGAAGAAGATCAGTTTGTTTGTCTTTTAATCTTTATATCACAGTGTCTGAGTGACTGGAACATTAAAACTTATTGAATGAATGCATACATGAAGCAGTGAGTTACTGTAAGGAAGATTTTAGCAGGATGTAAAGTTAGAAGAATTGAAAGTCATATCTTTATATTTTATATTGCAAAAGGAATAAGCATGCATTTTACCAAATCCAATGTAGAGCCCAGATTTATATTAGGAGAGAGTTCCCCTAATATATACTCAAAAATGGAGAGAACAAAACACTGATGGAAAATAGAATTTCCTCCCAAAATCCCTATGAAAAAGGGAAGATCTATTCCTCATTTAATCCTTCCTGGCTTACCAGTGGAAAGAAAGAAAACAGAAGTCAACAAAAGGCAGCACTACTCGCTGAACCCTAGTTACATGAATGTGTCAGTGTCTTACAATTAGGAGACAATTAGGATTACAATTACAATTAGGATTATTGAATGGACAAATGGATGGATGAATGAATGATTTCCAAGGCATATTAGTTTCCTATTGCTGCTTTAACAAATTATCACAAACATAATGGCTTAAAACAACACAAATATATTATAGTTCTGGAGGTCAGAAATTTGAAATGAAGCTCACTGGCTAAAATCAAGGTATCATCAGGACTGTAGTCTTTTCTGGACGCTTTATGGGAAAATTGTTCTCTTGCCTTTTTCCAGCTTCTAGAGACCAAGTTCCATTATTTACGTTCTTCTATCTTCAAAGCCAGCAATGGCCATTCAAGTATTTCTCATATTACATGACTGTGACACTGACTCTTCTGTCTCACTCTTTGACAGTTAAGGACCCCTGTGATTACATCGAACCCACCCAGATAATCCAGAATAATCTCCCTATTTTAAGGTCAGTTGATTAGCAACCATAATTCCATCTGTCATCTTAATTCTCCTTTGCCATGTAATGTAATAACTTTGTAGGTTCCAAGAATTAAGATGTAGTCATCATTGGGAGGTCATTATTCTGCCTAACACATCAGGTGATCAAATAACTCCTTTTCTCTGCATCTAATATTTTCCCTTAGAAACTACCAAGCCTCCTTGGATTTTTCCAATATTCAGGTAATGAGTTTTCGAGAATTTTTTGGAATATTGAATTTTTTTAACAATTATTTGAACGTTGATTTTATATTAAATGTTTGTAATGAAATAGAAATGTTTCTATTTCTTTGTAGAGGAGGTAAAAATATCTATTAAGAAGATTATATTTGTCAGGCTACATTATTGCCAACATCATTACAATATTTTATAAAACAAATGAGCTGATATTGCACACATGCACGCACCACATAAAAAGAAGACTGAAATCTCTTAATGTGAGATAAATCCCAACTGGCTCTCTGGTCAATTAGAGAAAGAATCTATATAGGAAAGAATCAGAAATACTAGGAAATCTTAAAACAATTGGATTTAATGACTTTGGTGCAATAAGTGATTTGTCTCTCAGTAATACATGTAGGAAACAGTTCCTTTGTTCTTGGATGCAAAATTCTGTAAAAGCCAACCAGCGAATGTTTGTCTGTAGTTCTTCTAAGTAGGAATGCATATATTTTAAGTTGACTTTAATTCTAAAATACTAAAAACAAACTGGAAAGGAAAAAACATGTTTTAATGGAGATTTTTGCTTTTATGGGAATAGGGTAAAATTGCTTAGAAAGTAAGCTCTCTAATTTCTGTTTTTCTCGACCACCTTTGGAGAAACAGTGTTCCCTTTACTGCCCCTTGCCTCCTGTAGAATGCCCATATCCTCAGTCGGACCTTCCAGCCCAGAGTGTCTCACTGTACTGAGAATCCAGGACAATGCCTGTAGCCTGAAGTGAACAAATTTCAGCCAGTTATTATTATTAGTATATCTGTTATTAAACCAGTGCATGCTGGTGTGTCAGTCTTAATGAGAACCTCAATATGCACCATCCTAGGGGTATCTGTGTTTTAAGAGGAGCTACCTATTTAACCCTAAATAAGTTATTTCTAATGGTGCAAATGTCAAAGCTAACTGTGCACGTTGAAGGAATATTATTAGGCAGAAGAGCCTTTCTATTGGCACATAAATCAATAATCGCAGGATCCAGATCCCAGGCCTCTGCCTGATCCCCTGATCAGCTGTAGTATCTGATTTTGCATGTTTCCCATTATTTACCTTAAGTAGCCTAAATAAAGACTTTGCAAATAGACAAGGCTCTTTTGTGCTTGTTTGAAGATGGTGATAAACATTACTCATATTTCAAAGTGAATTACAGCTTTAAAACATATTTTCAACAAACATCTACTTCTCAAAATAATCTTGTGGCATATGAATTGTTTGTATCAACATTTTAAAGGTAAGGAGTTTTAAATTTAGGGAGGTTAAATAATTTACCCAAAGACCTACAAACTCAGCAAATATTTTTTTGTAAGGAGTTTTCCTGCGTAATGTTTAGGGTTTTACGTACCTTCTCATCCCATTGTCACAACAATCTAGCAACCCAGATTCATCGGTTGATTGGCTCCTTGATAATGATCACAAATCTGAGTTGTTATAGATTGAGAAGCCCGTTTGGGCATTTTTTTCTAATAATACACCAACTAGTTTTCTTCCTGAAGTATGCCAACTATCTTTTGCTCATCTAAAGAAACAAACAGACAAACAAAATAAATGCCGTTCTTTAATATCACATCTTGTGTCTTACAGGTTTGGAAGAGAGAAGATGTTAGTGGTTTTCAAAAAACCATTAATTGTTTCAGGGGTCTGTCTGGACTGTCTATAGGACTGTCTACCTCTGATCATGCAACTAGGCAATCAAAGTCTTTCCAATTCAAAAACTGCCCATCACATTTACTTAGTGCTTTTTAATTGTATCAGCACCAATCAATTCAGCAGGGCATTACGGTTGTTAGGCAACCACACATGTGCATAAGAGTCTGTGCCTTTACTAATGGCTTGACTTTAAAAACGTTTGTGTGTGTGTGTGTGTGTGAGAGAGTGTGTGTAGAAGAGAGGGAGAGAAGAGAGAGAGAAGAGACAGAGAGAGAGAGAGACAGGGACATCTTGTATACCTGTTTTACAATGGTAACTTGACTAGGTCACACCATGAATAAGCATATCTTATTAGATGTTATTTCTGCTACCAAGGAGAAAGAAATGGTGGTACTTCTCACCAATCCTCATATTTCATTTATAGCCCTTTTTATGGCCTGTTTCTGGTTTTACCTCTTCTGCCACTCTCCTCAACTTGAATCACCAAAGTTCTTTGATTTCCAGATTTCTCTCAGATTTCAAAATGAGATTATACCCAGATACCTAGAAGGCTGTCTTACTGCTGGTCATGTAGATAGTGAGGACAAATCTTCCCTGTACACTTTTCAAGGTAATGTCATCTCTACTGAATTTCCTTAAGTTCAAGATTCATGCAGTTATCCATTCATTAATGCATTCACTTGTTCAAAATCCTTTATCAAGTATCTGCCATGTGCTATACACTGTGATAAATTAAAAAAATAATAATAATCTTAGGTGATAATACTAAGATATAATAGTGGAGACAGGAATGTCTTCTATCCTTTTCATTATATTATATGTTAGAAATTCTGTGTATGGGATTTATTTAGAAGTGAGGATATGTGCACCCATAAACATCTTACACTGTATTTTTTTTTGCTTTTGTGGCTTTTAAAGGCTTGCAGAGCATTACTCTCTTTATCTTCTGAATTTAACAGAGCAGAGAAAATTATGAATAGATATTTTGTGCTATAATGCATTTAAAGATGACCTGAATATATACAAATCTCATTCTCCGTACTAACAAATGTGTGCGTTTTAGAGCCAGAAGAATGCAGTCACTAGGTGGCACCTCTGTGCTATAGTCTCTACTGAAGACTCGTGGGTGTCCTTTCCATGTACTAATGATTTGTGTTGACATTTTGTGTTATTTTCTTCCCTCCTACAGTAATATTCATCAGAGTGTGATATACACTAACCCCTTGAACAAAGGTTGCTTCTATAGACTTAATAGCAACATATTGAAATTGTTGTCCCTACCCACTGCCAATTGAAAAATGAAAAATACAGTCTTATTGTCCGGTTACTGAAGCACTGAAGCACACTATGCCACACCATCTATTTGCATTTAATATTTCATTTGTTTGGCACTGAGTGAAATAGGATGATCTACTTAGGCAATATGGTACAGTGATGAGGACATTGTTAGTTATCCAAAAACACCTGAAATCAAGTTCTTTGCTAGTTTAGAGTTTTAGGCATGTCTCAACTCATTCAA
This sequence comes from Leucopleurus acutus, assembly GCF_964270905.1. Classification (NCBI taxonomy): domain Eukaryota; kingdom Metazoa; phylum Chordata; class Mammalia; order Artiodactyla; family Delphinidae; genus Leucopleurus; species Leucopleurus acutus. Next base: position 131,844,947 of record NC_139143.1, read on the forward strand.
AATATTGATGAATAAGTTGTGGTTTCTGTCCTCAAGGAACTCCCATTCTCCTGGGAGTATAGACTATAAAATGGAGTGATTGGGCCAGATGATCTTAAAGTTTGCTTCCAACTCTTAAATTCTATGACTTTCCAGTAAAAAGGGTATAAAAGGTTTATAGGTCTAAATCAGCTGTGAAATTGCCTTAGCGTTCCTTATGAGCTTGTAGTTAAATTGACTATTTCCCAGTCAGATGGGTACATAGCACTTTTCTGAATATAGTTTATTCTGAAATATCTGCACTGAATTCAGGAATTTAGAATGAGGAATATTCAACTCAGACATAAATCTCTGGCCCAGGTCAGAGGCCCTGAAACGAAGCTCAAGTGAGAGAAAACAATTCTATAAATTCTCATACCATTAGGCTACTAATTAAAATTCCCAAGACTGGCAAGTCCATCTAACTTGTCCATCACTCTGGCAAATTACAAAGACCATGGGTCTTATGCAAATGTAAAAATTTCCAGTGGGCTCACCTAACCACAGATCAATGACCCTTTCAAAGTCTGCTAGATTGGGATGGAGTGACAGAAAGTTCCTCTGGGCAAATAAAAGAAGGTACATTTTACCTTCTTAAGGTGGACTTGACATCACTTTCTCATTTTCTCCATCTGCTCTCCCCTCTTGCCTTTCCCTGTCTCAGTCATGCCTGTAACACCAGAGAGGGGCTATGGATTAGCTGATTTAACATATTTTTCACCCAGATATTTTTCATAGTAAGTAGTGCACATGAGACAAAATTAAGTGCTACTTCAAGAACTTGGAAATATGTCCGCCTTCCAAGAGTAAAGAGCTAAGGCTTAAATATTACCTTGACCATACAAACAAAGAAGGGTTGTAGGCCCGTGACTGTCTTGTAAACAGTTTGTAGATTTTAAAGTATCCAGTTAAAGAATGTAGGGTGTGAATTGGTAGCCTGCCAAGGGAATCATTGAGACAAAACCATTTATTGCCCTTCTAAGTCCTGTCCAGGAGAGTTTTTTCAGCAGACAAATGTACCTGGGATTGCATCGCAGAGAACAATGGACTCTTGGGGCTGAATCGGATTCCAGGCTTAACGAGCAGCATTATGATAACCAGCATGCCTTAGTGGACAGCACTGAGGTGAAAATCCAGATCACAGTCATTACCATTTATTAAGCAATTACACTGTGGCAGACACTGTATTAAATAATTTTAAACATATTATCTCAGTTAACCTTCATGACAACCCTAACAGTGGATATTTTCCTCCCAATTTACAGAAGAAACTGAAGCTGCAAGAGCTAATGAGTGAGCAAGCCATTGCGGTCAGGATTTATCTGACTCAAAATCCTGTGATCTTAAAAATAAACCAGTTTCTCAGCTGAGATTCTCACCCATACTGTTAAGGGCTCACAGATTCTATGAGAAGTTTGAAATTTGTCTTTTCCTTTTTTTATGATAATCGTTAAAGTATAATTTTACCAGATACAAAAGAAAAAAAAATACATTCTCTTTACAGTCAATAATGAGCAAGTTTTAAAAATTCCAAGTCCATGCATGTCTTCTCAGGTCTACAGGATCATATTATTGCTTTAAAAAGAATTCATACATATCTCAGGAAACACTGTATAAAAATAAGCTAAGACCTCAGTTTGAATTTGACTCTGTGATTTGCTAGCTATGTGATCTTAAACAGGCTACTTAACTTCCCTGAGCCTCCGTTTCTTCTATAAAATTAAGGTAAAAATGTATACCTATTAGGGCTTTGAGATATCTTAATAAAATATATATAAACTCTAATGTACTTAATAAAGGTAAATATCAGTGTTAATGTTCATTTGCTTTCAGGAGAAAGATGCTGATCAACCACAATGTTGTTAATATACATTTAGAAAATGGCATATCTTCTTTAGTGTCTTCTAAATTTATGTAGCAAATTTCCCTCACCCAATTCTGACAATTAAAGAATATAGAAAAAAATAAGTTTCTGGTTTCAAAAAACTAAGACCCAGACCGTACGTAATGGCTGAGTTGCCAAGATAAAAACCACTCAGGGTGCTTTTCTTATAAGCTCACTATTTTGGGAAGTAGAGATGCAGACAGATTTCTGTATCAGTCAGGCAGAAAATAGGTAGGAAGATATATTTAACAAACTAGTGAACTAAATATGCCCAGCTTACACACAAAAAGATCCCAGACTTTAACTTTTTGAGTTATTATATAAAATCTACTTATAAGGTATTACAACTGACTACTACAAGATTCTTCTGAATTAAACCTTTCAAAATCATATGTATAGTTGTATCTACAACTCTTCTATTAGGAGAAATTAATCTGTCATATTTATTAGTTTACTATGTATATGTGGTATTTCTTGTCCATGTTATATATACAACAAAACTGTTAGTTTTTTAAATAACCTTAGTTCCTTTTGTGTTTTATTCCTATAACATATTTTACTTACACAATTTAAAAATTTTTGTTAGTATTTGTTTCCAAGTATTACTTAGCTTAAAAATTTTGTATATAGTTTTTCTCTGAACAGATAATACACAAATTTTGTGTCACTGATGTTCAGTCCTTGCATATACTGTACTCAAACTAAACACCACACCATTTAAAACAGTGGGAAACTAGACATTAAAAAGTAGAGATTATTTTTCCTTAAATATAGTCCAGTTATCACAAATAATATGTTTTACTTTTGTTTAATAAACCATTATGTTAAATACGTTGCTATTGTTGCTATTGGTTTTCTTTTTTTTTTGCGGTACGCGGGCCTCTCACTGTTGTGGCCTCTCGCGTTGCGGAGCACAGGCTCCGGACGCGCAGGCTCAGCAGCCATGGCTCACGGGCCCAGCCGCTCCGCGGCATGTGGGATCATCCTGGACCGGGGCACAAACCCGTGTCCCCTGCATCGGCACGCAGACTCCCAACCACTGCGCCACCAGGGAAGCCCTGGTTTTCTTTACAAATATATTATGGGGGAATGGTAAAAACTATTTTTACATTTAATATTCCCAACAGAAAAATTTCATATCAGAAAGATTTATTTTCATATAATTGACAGTTATTTTTAAGATATAATATTTGATTCTACAAAAGGAAGAAATATTTCTATTTTGAGAGAAAATATTGGTTTTGGTTTGAAAATAAAGAACAATTATGCTACTTTAAGAAAACTATTATGGTTTCTCACGCATCACATTTTATAATTTACTTACATCCCAAATTCCAGTAATTTCCACTTTAACGCATTCCCAATGAGTCCACCTGTGTCTACAGAATATAATTATACTGTAGATATTAAAATATGAAACCCTAAAAAGGATGCATTCTTTGAGGTTTCTGTTTTCTAAAATCCTGACATAGAATTTGTCCAATTTAAGTTTGCATGAAAAGGAAGAAAGATGTGCCTTATTATGTGTTTATTTACATGACAAGGCTATTCACATCAGTTATAGTTAATATTGGCTCTGGGTGTCTTTGACTAATCATCTCGGTGTAAATACAGAGGCTGATATTTTGTGACCATGAGAATATTAACAAAAGGACATATCTCTCTTTGATTCAGCTTATCTCAACACAACCAGGGAAGCATTCCCTATCAGATGATTTATTTTACAACATCCTGGCAGGGATCTACATAGATTCAATAAGTAAAAATAATGTTTCAACTCTGTGGAACTTCTGTGAAAGTCTCAGGGCTCTTGAAAACTAAACGCTTTCCACTTTGTTTAGTTGTGCCTCTGATGAACAATTAAATGTAATACATGTGATGTGTAATAGTGAAACGAAGGCTTTTGAAGATAGAGGGAAATTTATATACTTGACCACAAGTACTAGTATTGCAGCGTATTTTAAGACAAAATGTTTCTATTGGCCAAATAGATTTGGAGACTGAGTACTAGATCATTGTCTCGAAGATTCAAGTTATACATTAAACACACTAGAGAGTCTGAAAAAAAACCCACAATAAACTAACCTGGTACATTGTTTAATTCAGCATTTCCTAACCTCACTTAAGCATGGAATGCTACTCTTCCTTTTGTATTAACCAACACCTAGCTTCGCATAGCATATTAGGCTGAACATGCTGTGGATTGCAGTTAAGGTGCCTCAAAAGCAGTCAAAATGCTTTGTCTTCATATTACTCCCTCTTCTCAAGTCATGCTCCAAAAGTTCTTTGTAGCCTGGATCTGCAAAGTCATCAAGCCAATCCCAGGAGTCAGCCCTAGACTTGGGGGGCATTTTAACATTGTTTCAGACCGCAAGAGTTTTACTGACTAAATTGTGCCTCAGGAGACATGTCAAGGCCTGAGAGAATTATGTGTACACTCGATGTTACAACCTTCAGTTCGGGGCGTAGCTTTCTTTTCCAAAAGATTTGGTTTCTGACCAAATAACCGTAGGTCATATCTAACTATATATTCAAATTTACAAAAAAACTGAAGTTTAAATAGAATCCTTTTTACTTCATTGTTGATTATTTCAATGTATTTTCCCTTATGGAACAAAGAAGTAAAGAGAACTTTGTACACGTGGCAAGATGCTGATCAATATTTAACTTTAACATATAAATAATTAATATGTTTTATTCTAACAAAGGGTTTTTGTGTGATTTACAGTAGCCGTTATTAATTCTATTGAGAGCAGATTTATAAATGGTCCCTGTATTTTTTCCTCCTTCTCATTTGTACTTATGCTTCATGAAATTTCTTTCTATTTATATTTCTATGAATGTTGTTTTTTCCCACTCATGTTATATATTTTGGCATTCTTTGACATATTACCAAGGAGTAGACATATTTGTATTAATACAGAAGCATTGTTTTTTATTTGTAAAGGGCCCAGAGAGACCACCTAGTTTCCGTTTTATAGATAGATAAACTGTTTTTTCAAGAGTGAGTAACTTGTCTGGAGTCATACAGATATTAGAAGCAGAGTCAGGTGATAAAATCTTGGTTTAATGTTTCTCTATTCAGGGAAAGTCTATTTGACAATCCAGAAAACTGATGGTTGAGACCTTCAACAATATTCCAGACAGTGAGGTCATTTAGACCTCAAATTACATTATCTTGTTGAAAATATTTACTTCATAGTAAGTTAAAGTTTATTTTATTCATTGAGTTATCAGGGATAAATTAGGAGTTTGGGATTAACATATGCATACTACTATATATAAAATAGATAATCGCTAAGGACCTACTATATAGCACAGGGAACCCTACTCAATATTCTGTAATAACTTATATGGGAAAAGAATCTGAAAAAGAATGAATATATGTATATGTGTAACTGAACCACTTTGCTGTACATCTGAAACTAACACAACATTGTAAACCAACTATACCCCAATATTAAATAAATATTAAATTAAAAAAAAAAACTAAGGGCTTCCCTGGTGGCACAGTGGTTGAGAGTCCGCCTGCCGATTCAGGGGACACGGGTTCGTGCCCCGGTCCAGGAAGATCCCACATGCCGCGGAGCAGCTGGACCCGTGAGCCATGGCCGCCGAGCCTGCGTGTCTGGAGCCTATGCTCCGCAACGGGAGAGGTCACAACAGTGAGAGTCCCGCGTACCAAAAAAAAAAACAAAAAAAAAAAAAAAAAAAAACTAAGATATCATTGACAATAATGTATATAATACAACTGTAGCCATATTAATCTATGACATGTTGAGTTAAAATTTAATCACAGATCATTTTCCTGAAATATATTTGTATGTACAGAAGAAAATATACAACTGATTTTTTTGGTATTAGGTTTGAGTTTTTGGTTCATGAACATTTCTCTGTTATTTGTTAACAAATAAACATTTTCAGTTATATTTGTAAAATTGAAGTTTAAGTCAATAAACAGAATCACGTTATTTGGCGGTTCAATAATACTAAGTGTTGAGAAGAGGTTTTGGTTGAACAGCCAGTGGTCCATACATTGATCTGGCATTTATTATGGCTTAAATATTTTGATTTGGGTGTTTCAGTATAATGCAGTATGAACTTTGTTTTGTGGCTGAGCTTCTTCTCTATCACTGATAGACTGCACTAGATCAGAGGTGACTGATAGATATCATTCTGCATGCACACGCTCTTTGATGGGTAGTGAAGCCGAGGTTGGGAAGGCTCTGTCAGGGCTCAAGAAGAAATGATGCTGTGATAAGGGTACCAGTGTTTCTATCCCCACTAGAATGTAAGTACTATGAGGGCAGGAACATTGTCTTTTTTGTTTTCTGTTGCATCCTTAGTGCCTATCATAATGCCATATATATATATATATATATATATATATATATATATATAAACATTAATAAAACATAATGTTTTATTATATAATAAAATAAATATATATAATAAAATATTACTCTGAGTAATATATTTTAATATATTTTTAATATGAGTAAAATATTACTCATATAATAAAACAGTACTCTTTTATTTTACCTGAGATATTTTGTTTGATCTATTGTTCCTCTTTCCCTATGATGAATGTATTTACATCTGTATATTTTCAATTATGTATTTTTTCTTCATATATATATCTATATATATAGATATATATATAGATATATATATATGATGTGTGAAGAGAGAAAGGAGAATAGCAACACACATGGTATATCTTTGCCTTCTCTGCACTAAGTGGCTGTCTACTTCCAAGGTCTATAAGTCACAATCCCTGTGTATATGTTGAAATATGATGATCCAGTTCATTTTTTAAAAAGAATTTTATGAATACAAAATAAAATCAAACAGTGATTTATACATATGGAGAGGTATCACAAACCCAATAAATTCCAACAAAAGGTCTGATTTTTAGAAGATCATTCTTTTAGACACCTAAGGAAAGTTTATTTTGCTACACAGAAGAGAATAAACTCTTGCTGAAAACTAATATTAATATTTTTTTTTTAAAAAGAGATAAAGCAAAAGAGGCCTCAATCCTGAAGTGTCCTCAAGGTCTTTGTATTTATCCTGCTGCCTCAGAAGTCAGTAGTCAGCAGAGGGCTTCTCAGTGACAGCGAATGGGTTGCCTTTGAAGGGGCTTTGGATAAAACAGGCTGCATCCAAAGGATGAAAATAATGGAAGCCAAGAGACCCAGCAGGCAGCTGGGTAGTGGGCACCCCCCACAACTATCTCCACTGAATATACTCCCTGCGGTGGTGTAATCACCTGGAGGTCTCCTGTGATTAAGGCAAATAATCTTATGAGTGGTCATGAGTACGCACATTGATTGGGTTTGGCAGATTGCATAATCAACTGCAAATTACCTTTTGGAAATGACTGGCTATACCCAGGGAGCAGAAGAAATGGAAGCAAGGGGATCTGGCAGACAGCAAGTACCCACAGCAGCTGTATGAGTTACATTCCCATAATTTACTGATGAAGAGAGCCAAACCTGGACCTTTCATAGCTGTGCTTTTCATTTCTGATATTTGGAGGGACTGCAGGAGGTTGCTGCACACTCGAGCAATTTATCTTCAGGAGAGTAGCAAGGCAGAGTGTGAATGTCCTACTTATATTGGTACACCTCTTGAAGCATGATATACACATCCCTTTTCTTTATACCCAGCAGAAAAGCACAACATCTGCTCTACTGATAATTGGATACCAGCCTCGTCTGATGAAAGGATATTAATTTTCACTTCACAGATTAATAGACCTTGGGAAGTCAACTAGTCCATCACACTGTCTTACTGCAGGATACTTCCTAACCCAGAAGGAAGGGTTTGAGAGAGATAAAGCATGTTTTCAGTGTTGTGATTTTGAATGCAACAAACTTCATTGTAACACATGCTGAGAATTGCCAAACCATTCCAAGAAAATGGGATATTAAATGACCACTACCTCTCAGCTGTGAGAGCAGTCCCTGTTTTTCTGTTTGTACATTTTATTAGACAGGCTTAAGCTCAGACTTACAGAAACAATATTCATTTCAATAATTATTAATAAACTCATGTGAGTTTTTAGTACTGTGTTAGGGACCATGGGGGTTATTAGCTCATAAGTTTTAATTCAGCATACATTTGTTTCTGTAATGTAAAAAGATATGAATTCTGGGCTTCCCTGGTGGCACAGTGGTTGAGAGTCCGCCTGCCGATGCAGGGGACACAGGTTTGTGCCCCGGTCCGGGAAGATCCCACATGCCGCGCAGTGGCTGGGCTCGTGAGCCATGGCGGCTGAGCCTGCGCGTCCGGAGCCTGTGCTCCGCAACGGGAGAGGCCACAACAGTGAGAGGCCTGTGTACCACAAAAAAAAAAAAAAAAAAAAAAGATATAAATTCTCATCTCATTTAGCATCCTATTCTGAATGAAACATAAAAATTATATAATTTAACATTCTATTCTGAATGAAACAGATATTAATAAATGGAAAAGGAGTTTTTATTCATACAAAACATTACTCTTTTATTTTACCTGAGATATTTTGTTCGATCTATGTTCCTCTTTCCCTATGATGAAGGTATTTACATCTGTATATTTTACAATTATGTATTTTTTCTTCATCTTTTCTATTTAGCTTCTTAAGTAAGTAGTGATTATATATTTAAAACAAAACAAAATATGAGTTCTTAAACCACCAAAATTTAGGGAAACAACACATCGGTTTTACTCTGGGGAATCAGCTACCTTGATTACTTGAAAGTAATTTAGTCATCTGATCTCATAAAAGATATTAAAAACCCTCAGCTTCAAAAAGGTTCTCAAATTGTCTTAAGCACATTTGGAAAAAAATTTTAAATTATAAAATTTTCTGCTGAAAATAGAAATACGTATTTCAAACAATTTGCCGGGTTAGTCCTGATATTTCCACATATATTTATACTAACATATGGTATATTTCAGAAAACTTTTGAATATAGAATCTCATAAAGATATATTTTGTTTGCTGAATAAATGCATCTCTTTTAACCAGAAAGAACAGTTTCTCTTTACCCAAGAACAGCACCATCTGCCAGTTGATTGGTACTTATCAACCCAGTATGTAAAGTACTAGCTATGACTTCAACTAAACATGCATTTCTTATATGAAATTTCAACATTAATAAGCTTTTCTCCCAATTCTTTCTAGTATGTTGGAGTCAGATAACGTTATGAAACTGGACACACTATGTTTTGCTTATCTAATTCATAAAAGCTAATGCTTCAAACAGAAACCAGATTAAGCACATCAAAGTCAAATGCTTTATTTTGATTGATCCATTTTCCAGTATTGAGGGTGGATGTGAGCAAAGTTGCAGGTGGTTTAACTATCTATGAAGGGGTCTAGTGGAATGTGATGACTGCTTATAAAGTAGGGAGTTACACATTTATTCCGTTGATAGGTTATCATAGGACTCTAGCAGGTAAATAATGATTTCTTGCCTTGTTACTGATCTACTGCACATCTCCCTTGCTCAGCCAGGATCTGGAGTGTTATTTGAGAGAACAAGCAGATAATCACATTCTGTTTTTACAGAATTGTCCCAATTTAGGGTCCTTCAGGACCCTCCAGGATGCCTATTTGAGATGTTTTTCTTTCTGAAGTGCATTATCTTGGGATAAAAAAAAAAGAATGTAGTTTGTCATAATCCCAGCCCAAGGAAATGTGAATCCTGATCCCCTTACAGTTCTCAGAGAAGTAAAAATAAAACCAGGAAAGCAAGATGTATTATACAAGGAAAGGATATCAAACTTCTAGCCAATAAGGACCTCATTCTTTCCATCCCCTGTTTCACCACCTGCTGCTGTGCTCAAACCAGGAATCAGTTCATCACCATTTCTGATCTCAGGACTTTTCTAAGTGTCCATGGCTGTATTCCCCAAATTAGTTGCAGATGCCAATGGAGCCCACTTCTGGCCATTTAATTCCTCTATTCCTTCTGGTTTCTTGTGCCCTATTTCCATTTTGCTCTATTTATGTGTTGCTCATGACTACTCTTTCTGTATATTTTAGAATATAATACGTCACATAGAATTATCCCTTTCTGTTAAACTGGGCAGGAGCCCCACACTGACCATTGGCATCTTACATGGGAAAAGGAGATAAGAAAAATTCTAATAAAGAATTAAGCTACCAGTCAGAGAAAGGAATAATTTTCTGTCAAAAAACAAAATGTTGCAGGGCGCGAGAGAGACATGAACATATATACACTAACAAACATAAGGTAGATAGCTAGTGGGAAGCAGCCACATGGCACAGGGATATCGTCTCGGTGCTTTGTGTCTGCCTGGAGGGGTGGGATAGGGAGGGTGGGAGGGAGGGAGACGCAAGAGGGAAGAGATATGGGAACATATGTATATGTATAACTGATTCACTTCGTTATAAACAGAAACTAACCCACCATTGTAAAGCAATTATACCCCAATAAAGATGTTAAAAAAACATGTTGGAACAATTATCAGTTACCTTCATTAGGTATTCATCCCTGGAGAGTTGGTGGCACATTTTCGATGTCTACCATGTGCTCAATAAATGTTGGTAGAACTGTTGAACTATCTCTTTAATGCAGTGGTTCCTTAGGAAGATGCTAATATCATCTGGCTGGTATCACTGCCTTCTTCTTTTTCTGACACTTTTATATAGCATTATACAGATAGTCATTTCTTCCCTTCTTTTACTTCCCCCTCATTTCAGAAGTTACCAGATTACTAAATTTCTTTGGTTACCAAAATTCAAACCTTTGCTTAGAATGTTTGTTTATTACCTACCTGCAATAATATATGTTAGTGACAGATTTTGTGATACTAATATAAATACTATAGTTAGTTAGAGGAAGAGGATATCAGTGAGGGAGATAGTACTTGAAACGTGCTTCGAGAAGGAAGTGGGTCTGTGCAATGTGTTTAACCAACTGTACAGTTTGAGGAAACAGTCCCTGTAAGACTGCCCTTACTTCAGACATAAGCCACAAGTTTGTGGGTCCCCAAGACCACCATCACTTCAAACCAGCTGGCTGTGAATTCAAGGATCCATCTTTGGGTTTGATAATCCACTGGAGGGACTCAAGCACTCATTGAAAGCTATTATGCTCATGGTTAATAAAAGATATAGAAAATCAGCCAAAGGAAGAAATGCATAAGGCAGAGTCTGGGAGGGTCCAAATGCACAGCTTCTGGCTATCTTCTCCCTGTGGAATCACGGATAGTGTTACCTCCTCTGGCCACAATGTGTGAGGATACACACAGAGTATTGCCAACCAGAGAAACTCATTTGAGCACTTGGTGTCCAGAGTTTTTATTAAGGCTTACTTATGTCCTACCCATGTGACTACCTTTCAGTCTCCAGCCCCTCACAAAGGTCAGGCTACCTTTCGTCATCAGTTCTTCCAGAGGTCAGAACCGATACAGTGTGGTCCCCGTCCTACATCACATTATTATTAGACTGTCTGGTGGTGGCCAAAGACCCCAGGCAAACAAAAACACTTCTATCAGGCAGGACATTCTGGGGGCCTAGAGATCTCCACCCAGGAGCCAAGGGCAGAGTCCAATCCTCTCTTTGGCTATACAGTCTGGAACTAAGTTTTAAAGGAAAGAGAAGATTAAGATAGGTAGAGAGGAGGTAAGTCATTCCAAGCAAAAGGATAAGTGTAAGGACAGGTTTGGAAATGTAAGTGAAACAATGAAAGGGAATGCCAACATGAGAATCCCAGTTTAGCTAAAGAAGGAGATGCTTTATAGAAAACTGAAGATGAATGATTTGGGCTAGAACAAAGGACACAGATTCTGAATGGCCTTAAAAGTCAAGTAGAGCTGAGGAGTTGTGCTTTGAAGCAATAACAATTGGAAATATTTAAAATTCTTGAATTTGTGGGATAAGCAGAATGAAAAAAACTCTACATGAAGCAATTTCAGAGTATTCTCTGTATTTCTAGACCCCGCATTTTAAATAATGCTGGCAATTATAAAGTACGAACAGGAGAGCAGTCAAAATGGTGAGGCCTAAAATTTATATCAGGCCCAATAATAGGAACAGTGTATATTTATAAATTTTTCAAAAACAGAACTTAAAGAGACAAAATAGCTTTCTTCAAAGGCCTGATGGAATTTCATATTTCAGATAAGCAAAATTAGGATTGAAGGGAGAAAAAATAAAGCAAAAAAGCTATAGACCTGGCAATATAAAGGACATTTTTCTGTCAATTAAAATAATGTATAAATTAAATGATAAATGTTTTGAGAAATTATTTTTCCATCAATAAGTATTCAGGTAGTGGATGGCTACTTACCTACATTTCCAAATTAATTTGTAGAGATTTTTGCATTGGAGGGCAATGTCTCTTCCTATTTTAGAATTCTGTGGTTCTTTGAAATAGACAGGATAATTTAGGAGAGGAAAGGCCTGGGTCCATAGACATCTGCTAGGAAACTGCAGGAATATAGGTATAAAGTGATCCAATTTTGGACTAGGGAGGTGACAATGACCATACAACAGAAGGATAAAGGAGACATTTCAAAACAGAAATGAACAGAGTGTGGTGAATGGCTAGATGGGGAGCATGAATCTGAGAAAAATGCAAACTGAGAAAAATGCAAAGAATACCCATCTTTCAAGTGTGAGTGACGAGGCTAACTGTGGAACTGCTAGTGGAAACAGTCATCACAATGGAGAACAATTTTTGGAGGAAAGATGGTGAAGTCTTCTTAAACATGGTGAGACATTTAACATTTAGACTCCAGTGGGAGGCCAGTGACTTCTATTTTCATTGCTTAAAGACTTTTTTTTTTTTTTTTTTTTGCGGTACGCGGGACTCTCACTGTTGTGGCCTCTCCCGTTGCGGAGCATAGGCTCCGGATGCGCAGGCTCAGCGGCCATGGCTCACGGGTCCAGCCGCTCCGCGGCATGTGGGATCTTCCCGGACCGGGGCACGAATGCGTGTCCCCTGCAACGGCAGGCAGACTCTCAACCACTGCACCACCAGGGAAGCCTGCTTAAAGACTTTTGTTATGGCATTTATCACAATATGTCTTATATTAGAACTACTTAAGTATCTTTCTCCTAAACTTGATTTTGAGATTCTTAAGAATGGGGTCAAATTTTCATATATTCTTTTATTTTACCAAACCAGTTTTGTGTGTAGCACATTTCCAGTAAATATTCTGGTATTAAATTACTTAAATATAAAAAATGTAAGTGCATATGGAGAAAAAAAATAGCAAGAGAGGGCTGACGGCTTGGAGAAGAGAGGGGAAATTTTCTGAATTAGGAGTCTAGGAGTTGGAGAAACAGGAGAAAGATCAGGGTAGTGCATTGTTATGGATACTTGAAAGTGAGAGTTTCAAGATCAAAGGTCTGGCTGATTATGAGGTCTTGATAATGAGGATGGAGAAAAGACTTTTGTGTGTTTTCAGTAAAGGCTTAATGGATAATTTTCAAGAGATACTGACATTATTGTAAATGGTTTAGAACTTTTCATTAGAAGGAAAATGTACCGTGTGCCTCAGGTACACTTACAGAGGCAGATAGGTTCTCTCTTCAGTGCTGTCTGTACCTTCCTCCCTCATCTGAAACTCTTCCTTGCATTTCAGTTTGTATTTTCTCCATGCCCAACTAAATGAGCCTGCAAGAGACAAGTGTCTCTCTCCTAGAATGCTGATAGAAGGAAAAGCCAATAAGCACATTCTTCTGTTTTGTTTTTGTTTTGTTTATATTTTATGCATTTGGTGGCTGTCCTATTTTTCTATTTTGAAACTGTAGCCCTTTGAGAATGAGAGAAAGTTTGCTAGTATGGTGCTAGAAATGTGAAGGGGCTGACTTTTGCTATGAAAGGATTGAATGCCATCCACACTAGGATGGAGGGTGAGAAAAACACTCTGCTGTGAATTCATGTTTTCACTTCAAGAAAAAAGGGTCAAGCCCTGAGGTGGTCACTAGAGGTTCTAAAATGTACCTTTTCCTGTCTTTTCCCCCAATCATATCACTTACTTTATATCAATTATTTCCTTGTAGTCACTCTCTATTATTATCATCATTATCCCAAATAAATATGGATTTCTTAATGTTTCCTCAATCTGTAAGTCCCCAATAATGTTAACTTCCTTGTATTCATTGTTTATTTAATAAATACTACTTGAACACTTGCTTTGAGCCAGTCAATGTACTGAGATCTTCTGTGAAATACTTGCTCCATGTATAAGTTAGGGTGCTTTGGGCTGCATGTAAAAGAAAATGCCAAGTCAAAGTTCCTTAAACAATAAGGAAACATTATTATTTCACATAACAAGAAAGCAGCTCCAAAGTTAGTTAATTCAGTGACTCAAAGATTATGCTCTCTCCATTAATTCTGCTCTGTGTTGGGCTAATAGCCCTTATCATCACAGGTTGACTGCTGCAGTTCCAGGCTTTCCATGTAGACACATCCATGTCCAAAGGAAGAAAAGGAGCCATTTCTTCTCTGTGTTTCCTTTCATCTTGAGGAAACATTTCCCCAAATCCCATGGCTGCCTTCCCTTCACATGTCATTGCTAAGATGTGACTCAGTCATTGCTAAGATGTAACTAATTCATTGCCAAAACTGTCACAAGTCCCTTCTTAAACCTATCACACACAAGTGGAACTACATTACCTAGACTGTTTGAGGCTAATGGGGGTTACATTATATATCTATAAATGTTATTCTAGAAGATAAAACAGATCAATGAAAAGTTGGAGAAACAATGCTCATTTAGGTCACACTGTGCATCTCACGTTTTTCTTGAAGAACGTCATTGGCCATGCACATTGTATCCTATTGTTATGAATATTATTTGAATAAGAATAATGCAGTTTCAGTTTCAGTTAGGTTAGTAACAAATGTTCTAAATTTGTATTTAAAAATCGAAACAAATATATAATGGTCATTGTCACCTTTGGCTGGATATCATACAATCTTGGTATAAAAATAAGAACACAGTCTTGCAAAAGAATCATTTAGAAAATAATATATCATTATTTAAGAACAAGAAATTTATCAGTATCTGCAATAGACATCACATTGACATTTCCAAGATTACTTTATAATATAAAGAACAATACATAGCATTCATCTGAGTCATACATTTAAATTTTAAGTGGATTATATAGATTAGTACTTAAGTAATAATGTGATTCAGTTTAAATCATGGATTAACATAAGGTTATTGCTTTATTTGAAGGTGAAGGGCTATTTTTTTCTCTCCAGAAAGTGCAATCATTTCATCTTTATCCCATTTTGGTGCCAAGATATGATGAATTGAAAGCAGTACAGGAAATCCTTCTCCTTTACAGCTGTATGGGCTTGTGTTTTCTGCCCTTCCTATTTTAAAGTAACTCAAATTGGCTTTAATGGGAGCATCCTGGTTATACTCCAGGGAAATAAAGCCAGTTAGACAAATTTGGGCTTAGTGAGACAGCTCTGTTTAAGCAGAAAAAATGGCTTTTACTAGGGTTTTGCATTCTGAAAGACCCAGTTTTAATCATGGCTTCACTACTTACTAGCTTTGTGACTTTGGAATAGTAACACAATCTTTCTGTGGCTTAGTTTCATCTTTTATAGAATAGAAAAGTAGTACTCTATCAATCAGTATTCTTTATAGGAAACAACAGAAGCAAACTATGAAGAACTTAAATAAGAAGTAATTTATTGAAAAGATATTTTTAGAGCTAATGACATCAGTAAGAGATTGGGGGACCAGGCCTGAGAATAGACCAGGAGCAGGAAATGCTTGAGAGCCAAAAATTAGGAAACTGGAAACTCAGCATGAGACTGACTGGGCAGTACTGCCCTTATACTACTTTGGTCTCTTTAATGAATAACCTCCAATCTCCCTGGGGGATTTCAAATCTCACGAAGGAGCTTCTGATTCACTGAACTTAGTCACTGGACATGTTCCTTATGTAGCCTGAGACAGACAAAGGAAATACTTACCTCTTTTGGCTTATATTATAGAACATGTTTATCTTTAATACTTCTGTAAACAAAGCTACATGCAAAGGAGAAGTAGTCATTCTCCAATAGGAAAAACATGTGCTATGTTCATGTGCATGTATTTCTCGTTTAATCATCACAAGGACTGTGAAGCATTTGAATTTCAGGAAATAGACTAAAAATGTTAAATATGAGATTGGTTCAAGATGGAGGAGTAGAAGGGCGTGCTCTCACTCCCTCTTGCAAGGCACTGGAATCACAACTAACTGCTGAACAAGCATGGAAAGGAAGACAATGGAACTCACCAAAAAAGATAATCCAAAGACAAAGGAGAAGCCAAAATGATACAGTAGGAGGGGCACAATCACAATAAAATCAAATCCCATAACTGCTTGGTGGGTGACTCACAGACTGGAGAGCACTTATACCACAGAAGTCCACCCACTGGAGTGAAGGTTCTGAGCCCACACCAGGCTTCCTGACCTGGGGGTCCGGCAATGTGAGGAAGAATTCCTAAAGAATCAGACTTTGAAGGCTAGAGGGATTTGATTGCAGGACTTCAACAGGACTGGGGGAAACAGAGAATCCACTCTTGGAGAGCACACACAAAGTAGTGTGCACATAGGGACCCAGGGGAAGGAGCAATGACCTGACAGGAGACTGAACCAAACCTACCTGCTAGTGTTGGAGGGTCTCCTGAAGAGATGTAGGTGGCTGTGTCTCACCGTGAGGACAAGGACATTGGCAGCAGAAGTTCTGGGAAGTACTCCTTGGCGTGAGCCCTTCCAGAGTCTGCCATTAGCCCCAGCAAAGAGCCTGGGTAGGCTCCAGTGTTGGGTCACCTCAGGCCAAACAAACAACAGGGAGGGAACCCAGCCCCACCCACCATCAGAAAAGCAGATTAAAGTTTTACTGAGTTCTGCCCACCAGAGCAACAGCCAGCTCTACCCACCACCAGTCCCTCCCATCAGGAAACTTGCACAAACCTCTCAGATAGACTCATCCACCAGAGGGCAGACAGCAGAAGCAAGAAGAACTACAATCCTGTAGCCTGTGGAACAAAAGCCACATTCACAGAAAGATAGACAAAATGAAAAGGCAGAGAGCTATGTACCAGATGAAGGAACAAGATAAAACCCCAGAAAAACAACTAAATGAAGTGGAGATAGGCAACCTTCCAGAAAAAGAATTCAGAATAATGATAGGGAGGATGATCCAGGACCTCGGAAAAAGAATGGAGGCAAAGATCGAGAAGATGCAAGAAATGTTTAACAAAGACCTAGAAGAATTAAAGAACAAACAGAGATGAACAATACAATACCTGAAATGAAAAATACACTAGAAGGAATCAATAGCAGAATAACTGAGGCAGAAGAACGGATAAGTGACCTGGAAGACAGAATGGTGGAATACGCTGCTGTGCAACAGAATAAAGAAAAAAGAATGAAAAGAAATGAAGACAGCTTAAGAGACCTCTGAGACAACATTAAATACAACAACATTCACATTATAGGGGTTCCAGAAGGAGAAGAGAGAGAGAAAGGACCAGAGAAAATATTTGAAGAGATTATAGTCGAAAACTTCCCTAACATGGGAAAGGAAATAGCAACCCAAGTCCAGGAAGCGCAGTGAGTCCCATACAGGATAAACCCAAGGAGAAACATGCCGAGACACATAGTAATCAAATAGGCAAAAATTAAAGACAAAGAAGAATTATTGAAAGCAGCAAGGGAAAAATGACAAATAACATACAAGGGAACCCCCATAAGGCTAACAGCTGATTTCTCAGCAGAAACTCTACAAACCAGAAGGGAGTGGCATGACATATTTCACATGATTAAAGGGAAGAACCTAGAACCAAGATTACTCTACCCGGCAAGGATCTCATTCAGATTCGATGGAGAAATCAAAAGTTTTACAGACAAGCAAAAGATAAAAGAATCCAGCACCACCAAATCAGCTCTACAACAAATGCTAAAGGAACTTCTCTAGGTGGGAAACACAAGAGAAGAAAAGGACCTACAAAAACAAACCCAAAACAATTAAGATAATGGTCATAGGAACATACATATCAATAATTACCTAAAACGTGAATGGATTAAATGCTCCAACCAAAAGACACAGGCTTGCTGAATGGATACAAAAACAAAACCCATATGTATGCTGTCTACAAGAGACCCACTTCGGACCTAGGGAGACATACAGACTGAAAGTGAGGGGGTGGAAAAAGATATTCCATCCAAATGGAAATCATAAGAAAGCTGGAGTAGCAATACTCATATCAGATAAAGTAGACTTTAAAATAAAGAATGTTACAAGAGACAAGGACGGACACTACATAATGATCAAGGGATCAACCCAAGAAGAAGATACAACAATTGTAAATATATATGCACCCAACATTGGAGCACCTCAATACATAAGGAAACTGCTAACAGGTATAAAAGAAGAAATTGACAGTAACACAATAATAGTGGGGGACTTTAACACCTCACTTACACCAATGGACAGATCATCCAAACAGAAAATTAATAAGGAAAAACAAGCTTTAAATGACATAATAGACCAGATAGATTTAATTAATATTTATAGAACATTCCACCCAAAAACAGCAGATTACACTTTCTTCTCAAGTGTGCATGGAACATTCTGCAGAATAGATCACATCTTGGGTCAAAAATCAAGTCTCAGTAAATTTAAGAAAATTGAAATCACATCAAACATCTTTTCTGATCACAATGCTATGAGATTAGAAATCAATTACAGGCAAAAAAACACAAACACATGGAGGCTAAACACTATGTTACTAAATAACCAAGAGATCACTGAAGAAATCAAAGAGGAAATCAAAAAATACCTAGAGACACATGACAATGAAAACACAATGATCAAAAACCTATGGGATGCAGCAAAAGCAGTTCTAAGAGGGAAGTTTATAGCAATACAATCCTACCTCAAGAAACAACAAACATCTCAAATAAACAATCTAAACTTACACCTAAAGGAACTAGAGAAAGAACAACAAACAAAACCCAAAGTTAGTAGAAGGAAAGAAATCATAAAGATCAGAGCAGAAATAAATGAAATAGAAACAAAGAAAACAATAACAAAGATCAATAAAACTAACAGCTGGTTCTTTGAGAAGATAAACAAAATTGATAAACCATTAGCCAGACTCATCCAGAAAAGAGGGAGAGGACTTAAATCAATAAAATTAGGAATGAAAAAGGAAAAGTTACAACAGACACTGCAGAAATACAAAGCATCCTAAGAGACTACTACAAGCAACTCTATGCCAATAAAATGGACAACCTGGAAGAAATGGACACATTTGTAGAAAGGTATAACCTTCCAAGACTGAACAAGGAAGAAACAGAAAATATGAACAGACCAATGACGAGTAATGAAATTGAAACTGTGATTAAACATCTTCCAACAAACAAAAGTCCAGGACCAGATGGCTTCACAGGTCAATTCTATAAAACATTTAGAGAAGAGCTAACATCCATCCTTCTCAAACTCTTCCAAAAAAATTGCGGAGGAAGGAATACTCCCAAACTCAATCTATGAGGCCACCATCATGCTGTTACCAAAACCAGACAAAGATACAACAAAAAAAGGAAATTACAGACCAATTCCACTGATGAATATAGATGAAAACATACTCAACAAAATACTAGCAAACAGAATCCAACAACACATTAAAAGGATTATACACCATGATCAAGTGGGATTTATCCCAGGGATGCAAGGATTCTTCAATATACACAAATCAATCAATGACAAATTGAAGAATAAAAACCATATGATCATCTCAATAGATGCAGAAAAAGCTTTTGACAAAATTCAACACATATTTATGATAAAAACTCTCCAGAAAGTGGGCATAGAGGGAACCTACCTCAACATAATAAAGGCCATATACAACAAACCCGCAGCAAACATCATTCTCAATGGTGAAAATCTGAAAGCATTTCCTCTAAGATCAGGAAAAGAAGGATATCCACTCTCACCACTATTATTCAAGTTTTGGAAGTCCTAGCCACGGCAAACAGAGAAGAAAAAGAAATAAAAGGAATACAAATTGGAAAACAATTAAAATTCTCATTGTTTGCAGATGACATAATACTATACACAGAGAAGCCTAAAGATGCCACCAGAAAACTACTAGAGCTAATCAATGAATTCGGTAAAGTTGCATGATACAAAATTAATGCACAGGAATCTCTTGCATTCGTATACACTAATGATGAAAAATCTGAAAGAGAAATTAAGGAAACACTCCCATTTACCATTGCAACAAAAAGAATAAAATACCTAGGAATAAACCTACCTAGGGAGACCCAAGACCCATATGCAGAAAACTATAAGACACTGATGAAAGAAATTAAAGATGATACAAACACATGGAGAGATATTCCATGTTCTTGGATTGGAAGAATCAATATTGTGAAAATGCCTACACTACCCAAAGCAATCTACAGATTTAATGCAATCCCTATCAAATTACCAATGGCATTTTTTACAGAACTAGCACAAAACATCTTAAAATTTGTATGGAGACACAAAACAACCTGAATAGACAAAGCGGTCTGGAAGGGAGAAAAGCGGAGTGGGAGGAATCTGACTCCCTGACTTCAGGCTATACTACAAAGCTACGGTAATCAAGACAATATGGTTCTGGCACAAAAACAGAAATATAGATCAATGGAACAGGATAGAAAGCCCAGGGATAAACCCATGCACCTATGGTCAACTAATCTATGACAAAGGAGGCAAGGATATACAATGGAGAAAAGATAGTCTCTTCAGTTACTGGTGCTGGGAAAACTGGACAGCTACATGTAAAAGAATGATATTAGAACATTCCCTAACACCATACACAAAAATTAACTCAACATGGATTAGAGACCTAAATGTAAGAACAGACACTATAAAACTCTTTGAGGAAAACATAGGAAAAACAGTTTGACATAAATCACAGCAAGATCTTTTTTGATCCACCTCCTAGAGTAATGGAAATAAAAACAAAAATAAACAAATGGGACCTAAGGAAACTTAAAATCTTTTGCACAGCAAAGAAAACTACAAACAAGACGAAAAGACAACCCTCAGAACAGGAGAAAATATTTCCAAATGTCCAAAATATATAAACAGCTCATGCAGCTCAATATTAAAAAAAACAACCCAATCCAAAAATGTGCAGAAGACTTAAATAGACATTTCTCCAAAGAAGACATACAGATGGCCAAGTAGCACATGAAAAACTGCTCAACATCACTAATTATTAGAGAAATGCAAATCAAAACTACAATGAGGTATCACCTCACACCAGTTAGAATGGGCATCATCAGAAAATCTACAAACAACAAATGCTGGACATGGTGAGGAGAAAAGGGAATGCTCTTGCACTGTTGGTGGGAATGTAAATGGATGCAGCCACTATGGAGAACAGTATGAATGTTCCTTAGAAAATGAAAAATAGAATTACCATATGACCCAGCAATCCCACTATTGGGCATATACCCAGAGAAAACCATAATTCAAAAAGACACATGCACCCCAATGTTCATTGCAGCACTATTTACAATAGCCAGGACATGGAAGCAACCTAAATGCCCATTGACATAAGAATGGATAAAGAAGATGTGGTACATATACACAATGGAATATTACTCAGCCATAAATAGGAACAAAATTGGGTCACTTGTAGAGACATGGATGGATCTAGAGACTGTCATACAGAGTGAAGTAAGTCAGAGAAAAACAAATATATTTTAACGCATATATGTGGAATCTAGAAAAATGGTACAGATGAACTGGTTTGCAGGGAAGAAATAGAGACATAGATGTAGAAAACAAATGTATGGACACCAAGGGGGGAAAATGGCAGGGATGGGGTGGTGGTGGTGGGATGAATTGGGAGATTGGGATTGACATGTATACACTAATATGTATAAAATGGATAACTAATAAGAACCTGCTGTATAAAAAAATAAATAAAATAAAATTCAAAAATTCAACAACAAAAAAACATCTCTAGAGATACAAGTGATGCCACACTGGCTGTGACGGATAACATATTTATAGCTACCCTGAAGGAAACTAACTCTTACAATTTTCCTTCCAGAATAGGTTACCTCCTTCCGTACAGAATGCCTAAGTATTATTATTAGTACTACTAATGGCAGAAGGCAATATTCTAAGCACACTGAATATGCTAAATCAATTAATTGTCATAAACACC
Source organism: Leucopleurus acutus (assembly GCF_964270905.1). Lineage (NCBI taxonomy): Eukaryota > Metazoa > Chordata > Mammalia > Artiodactyla > Delphinidae > Leucopleurus > Leucopleurus acutus. Next base: position 131,867,061 of record NC_139143.1, read on the forward strand.
CTAAGGGGTAGGCACTATTCTTTAACTCCATCATATAAAGGAGGAAAATAAATTACAGAGAGATTGGCAACATAACTTGCTCTAGACCAACTATACAGATGTCAAATGTGAACCCAGGTATCTGGCCTCAGTGCCTGTGCTCTTAACCACTAATTAATTGTTTCTTGATGATTTAGGATGAGTTAATTCATGACATTATCTGGAAGTGCAACTGAGCAAATTCCATGGTTCTTTTAATTTTAATAGTCTTGTAAGCTGTCCAGTATGGTAGCTACAAGCCACATGTGGCTACTTAAATTTAAATTAATTAAAATCAAATACTGTTAAAAATTGACTTCTTCAGTCACACAGTTAGTGGTTACTGTATGGGACAGCACAACACTTCCATCACAAAGAGTTCCACTGGCTGGTACTGGTCTAAAGCAACACTAACATTTTAATAATTGACCACCTACTTTGCTTTTATGCACCTTTTCTTTTTGTAATGCACTCTGCAAATAAAAGTGGTAGGTAGAAGTGGCAAGGGTTTTTTAAAATAATTTTTTAAATTTATTTATTTAAAAAAAAGGTTAAATAATTATTCCAAAGTCGCACCAATAATAAGTAAAATGGTGGAGCCAGTTTTCATGTCTAGATCCATTTGTTTCCAAGTTTTACAGTCTTTTTTATTATACCATATGATCTTTGTGGGGGAAAAAACTCTCTAATTTTATTGAATTATGAATGATATAATTTTTCTGGTTGCAGGCAACACTCAAAGATAGGAATCTGGGATACATTATCTGAATGGTTTATGTTTAAAGTCAGAGGAAATCTGTTCATAATAGAAGGGATGCAAGTAGGTCATGGTACATGGTGGCAAAATAATAAAAATATTTGGTTAGTTTAGCCAATAATTGATGAAGAATCTGTTTCTGTGAGTTACTGAATGACAACGTAGGTAAAAAGTTATGGCAGTGTTTGGGGAAAGAGTGGACTCTGGAGGAATGAAATGGTAAATTTGGAGATGATTCAAGAACATTCAGTACTTCAAATCCCAATTTCAAGGCCTCAGACTTGAATCAGTGAGAGTTCTATTGAAAAAACTGCTCTAGACTCATAAGCAGAAAGTGACTTTTTACAGGGAATTAGGCTGAAAGATTGTTTGAAAAGGCTACAGTAACAGGATCTAGGCTGGCCTCCAGGATTGGCTGCCAGAACATTGCATACCTTTCCACCAAGGAAACTGCTATACTAGCAAAGGTCAGGAAGCTGCAGAATTCAGGAAGTCCATCACAAAACTATTGCTTCTGGAAAAATCTTGCCTTAATTGGAATCTTGAGATCAGCTGGGAGTAGCCGACATTGAACTCCAGAGCCACATCATTCCTACTGAGTTTCTTAGGAGCAAAAGAGATTCACATCTCACTTCCTTCCTATCTGTTAAATTAAGTTCTGAATTTCAGTCTTGAGCATATACATTTGATTTTTGGAATATAAATCATGTCTTGAAACTAATTCCAAAGGAGTCAGAGAATGTCACTTTTAGCTTTCCAGCCTCTGCAGTACAAGAAAACACATCAGACAGTTGGAAAAAAATGCCAAGTAAGCTAATCTGTTCTATTTACCACATCATTTGCATGTTTTAGAAAATGTGGATTTCAAATAGAATTTGGTTGCTGCAAATTTATTACATTGTAAAGAAAATTAATACGCAAATATGACTTCTTAAATTTCAAGGAAAAGTGCATTTGCTTACAAAAGGAAACTTTTGCCCATTTTTACCAAAATATTGTATTTTTATTTGTTTGTTTTACTGGATGCTAGAGTATGTAGGCATCAGCACAAGCTATTTACACGAGAAGCAAAGTTTTTGAGCAAAACTTTGTCATTTGTAAATCAGTATTATTTACTCCTCACCTAGCTCATTATTTTCATTTTGAACCATCCTGAGCAGCTTTTATATTCAATTTGGCTACTGTTACAAAAGTGGGGGCAAAAGAGTGTGTAAACTCAAAAGGGTTTGAAAGACGTGGATTATGAGCAAATAAGTGACTTGTGGAATTTAGAATAACAATGTGTAAAAGGCATGAAACTCTGGGACCAAAAATAATCAGAAGGGCTACAACCTAAAAGGGTTCAGAGAATAAAATATACACGAGGAGAGAGCTCTTGAGTAGTTACAGAAATTATACTAAAATCATCTGCCTGGGAGACAGCAGTGAGGAAAAGAGAAAAGAAAGTAGTCCCTTAGTAGGTGAAGAGGAGTGTGAATTTTCAGATGTTATTGTGTTATTAGACAAAGCAATACTATGTAGGACTATTTCATCGAGAACATTCCTGATATTGCTCTGCTGAGCTGTCAAAATGATTACTAGGGATCACTCCCTGGAAATGTGATGTGGTCTTATAAAGGAAAGACTGAATGGGTTTTTTTTTTTTTTTTTTTTTTTCCCGGTACGCGGGCCTCTCACTGTTGTGGCCTCTCCCGTTGCGGAGCACAGGCTCCGGACGCGCAGGCTCAGCAGCCATGGCTCACGGGCCCAGCCCTTCCGCGGCATGTGGGATCTTCCCAGACCGAGCACAAACCCGTGTTTCCTGCATCGGCAGGCGGGCTCTCAACCACTGCGCCACCAGGGAAGCCCACGACTGGATGTTTTTAAGATAGATCTTCTTTCATTTTTCAACCACTTAAGAGGTGCAAAAAATTTCTCTGTATTCTGTTTCTTCTTCATTTTTCTGCTTCTATATGGAGTCGAAGTGGTCAACACCTTTCTAACTCCTAAATCACCTTGCTGTTTTGGAAAATCAAGTCAAATCAGTCTTTTGTCTGACCAATATCTCGACTGTTGTATAGAGCATCATGGAGAAAAAAACATCTAAAGATGTTAGAGATGGTATGATTTTACATAATGAAAAGAGGAATAATAGCATTGTTAATTATAATTTAAAGTATTGTTAATATTATTATTATTAATGGCATTTATTGACTGTTACTGTTACCAGGAACTGTGCTAAATACTTTACAAATATCAGCATACATGTTTTTAGCTCTAGCTCTTTCTTGGTTTGCATTTAGGAAAAACAAAAAGACCCTGAACCCTGAAATGTCTGTGTGGGGCTCACATAACATACCCTCAGAAAGATATTCCATTAAAACCCAAATTTCTAACAGCAGAAGCTGAATTAGCAATAGAACGGTTCCAGAGACTAAAAGGGCAAGGCCTGTTTTGTGCCTAGTAGGCTATGTTTGAGTCTGAATGTCACCTTGTTTGGGGATATGCTAAAGATAATTGAAGCATCAGCTGGGTCATTAGGCCATTAGGAAAGGTCCCTCCCAATCCTTTCATATTCATCTTAGGCCTAAAGTGATAGGTAGAATTTTGCCTTCTTCTCTTTCACCATGAAAATCACAGGGTAACAGCCATGACCAGAAGGGAGGAGGATAAGAGATGCAGTGAACTTGCCTTTCCCACACACACCTCCGGCTCTGCCTTTTCTCCTCTCTCCCCTCCATCTATTCCCACCATTATCTACTAAATAAACAAAGACTAAAATTACCAAGGTCAGAATCCTGTCCCACATCTCACTGGAATAACCTTAATCTTGGAGAGTTATTTAATTAGTACTTTTCATGTCTGCTGTTAGAAAACACTGTAGAATCTTTCCATTAGTCGAAAAAGTAGTATAGTTCAGTTATCACTTCCAAATATTAAAAGTTTATTGTGTTATGTTTGATTTCTCATGAAAGCCGGAGAGAGTTTTATATAAGAAAAGTTTGAATCAGATCAGTGTAGTATCATGAAAAGAGTTCTTCGTGAGTTAGGAGTAGTTTCCTGTCGTTGTTGTTCACTAACTGTGTCATTTTGGAGTATCAGTCATCTTCCCTGGGCCTCAGTTTCCCCATCCTTATAAAGAGAATGGAGACTTCAATTTGTATAATGCTGTCCCCATTTTCCAGGCTATGAAAAAATGAGAGATTATTAATACTATTGGATAGAGGCTGATAATATATTTTTAAAAGAAAAACGTACATTGAGAATTCAGCAATAAATTGTTGTCTTAGAACATTTGAGTTGCACACACTTTCTGGTAGTATCCAATAAATTAAAGGCCATTTCTAAGGTTTCCATATCTTGATTTATTTTAGTCTGGGATTGCTTTCTGAAGGGATAATCTCATTTATGATATTGCCTTTTTAAGATGTAGCAGCATTATACAGAAAGATAAATTTGCACTGCCTGCTAAATGCAAATGATTGCTATTTTGAAGAAATAATTTCGAAGCTTTATTTTATACAGATGTATATGGAGATTCTTATATATTTAAGGGTTATAGGCAGTAGCAATAAATAAAGTTAGCTGACCCTGAGGATGAAAAATATAACATTATGTGAAAGGGAAAAGTATCCTAATACTAGAGGGCAACATCTAGCTGGTATTTTATCCATGTCCCCAAATGGAGTACTTTAAAATTACTCAAAATGCCATGATAATCAGTGAACATAAAGCCTACTTAAAAAGCTGAGACAGAATGGAGGGCTGATGTCAGCAAAGCTAGTTCTCAGTCAAGCCTCAAAATTCAAGTCCTATTAAGAAGAATATGAAAATAGTTGATCAGTTTATCTAAAAAACCCATATGGTTTTCAAGTTTACCCCAAGAGCATACCAGTTATTTTCCAGAGCATAGAAAACGACCTATACATTTTTGCTCTTTAGCCCTAAGGAATAGAAATCTAGGTGAAGGAAATTCTTAGTGAAAGTGCCATTTTAAAAACCCTTTTGGATACTGCTATTGTGGAAATTACTGTTAAATGCTGAGCACTTTCATTTATTTTACATGTTTTAAGCCAAAAGAAAGAAAGTCTTGGCTATTTAAAATCCACTGATGACAGTTGCCTTTCAACAGAGGTGGAACGTACCTGACATCTTGCTGCCCTGCCTCCTCTCACAATGGGACACTTTCCCTTTTAGCCTGAATATGGCCTTAGACTCTTTCTCATCACAGCACACCTGGCAGCCACTACCAGTAGATGAGAACTGGCGCTGAAGATAAAGCCTATGAGCCATACCTGCCTTAAAGGTTGGATACATTCATATGCATAGATCTACGTATGTATATATACAAACAAAGGGCTCATTAGAGTCCAATAATCTCTAGAAAATAACATATAATGCTGACATCATGGATTACTTCAAAATCCAGTTATCATGGATTACTTCAAAACCTCCTAAATGGGTCCCATGCTACTGCTGTCCCCGCCGCCCCCCCACCACCGCCCAGTCTATTTGCAACTATTAAAACATAAGTCATATCATCTCATTCCTTTACTCAAAATTCTCCATAGGTGTCCCTTGCACTTGGAGTAAAAGCTCAAAACCTTATAACCCTACATGATCTGGCACTCTGCCATTACTCTGACTTCATTTCCTAACTCATCCACCTTTGGTCAATGTGTTTCAACCAGACTGGCCTCTGTGCTAGTTCTAGAACATGCCATGCCAGACAGACATCTCATGAGCTTTACACTGGCTATTCCTCTACCTGGAATACACTTCTTCCAGATATCCACATGGCCTCTCATTGACTTCAAGTCTTTGCTCACCATCTTGGTGTGCCCTACTCTGACCACCCTCTTTCTAATTGCATCCCACCCTACCACTCTTAATTTCCCTTCTCTGATTAATTTATTTCTTTATCTCACTTATACTAAATAATTTTTGCATTATGTAATTGCCTTCTCCCTCCTCAACTAGAATGTAAATTATAACACGGCAGTGCTTGTTTCACAAGTTTATCCCCAGCATCTAGTGCAGATGATATATAGTTAGCTGTCAATTATCTGTTGAATTAATGACTACATGACTCAATGATTTAATGTTATGCCCACAATGACTCAGGGAAATACAGATGTGAAATAGATAGTGAGAAAATCTTGATAAACACAGCTTCTACTTGTGTCCAGTTTGGAGACTTGTAATTTGTGGCTTAAAAATAATATCTATAAAAACATTTTTATTTCATGATGAGTATCTCAAAATCCTCTAACAGCACAAATTCCTATGAAAAACTAAAGAAATGAACATTTTAAATGGAAAGGCAGAACATAGAAATTTCTGTCATAACATTTGATAGTGCAGTTTGTCTAAAATAGTAATTACTTTCTTGACAAGTATAAAGATTTTTTAATCATAAGAGACTTTGTGAATTAGGTAAATATTTTTCTTCACTGTTTCCCACCACCTAACAGTTTGTTTCATTTTGTTTAGAAAAAATGAGTTCTCTCATGTTAAAAAAAATTCTATGTATGTAAGATGTTTCTCAGCAAGTCGGCCCAAAATACCTTTTTCTTACTGCTTCCTAAACTAGTTGTTTAATATTTATGTGTTTCCACTTTGGTAACAACAAAGCTGACAACTATTTGTGGTGTGGGTTTTGTTTCTGTCTTTTGGCTACTTAGTGTATAGAGGTATCAGTATGAAGAGTTAATGGCGCTTCAGAAAATAAGCAGGGGTTTAATCTTCATTGCTCTTGATCCAGTGTTTCATCAATATCAAAAGACCTAGTGCTGGAAATGAGATGGTATATTAGTTCTGATGCTCAGTGGTTTATACTTTGCTACAGAAATTAGGCTTCTGGTCTTCAGGATTAGGCAAGTATCTAGAAAATAAGGGTACAGGAAGAGTGAGAAAAATAAAGCCCAGAAATATAAAGGAGAGGAGCAAAAGGCAAATCAATAAATTTTAAACCAATGGCATGAATATAACTTTTACCTACAAAATGACTAAAAACAATTCATCACCAGGCAAGCAAATGAAATAAAAGAGGCAAACAGTTTAAATAAAAAGTTATATTTATAAAAGCAGTCTCTCAAATAAATACTTAAAAGGAAAAAAATGGGTAGGGGAGTATCAAGCAAATCAGTGTCTAAGATTCTATATCATCTCTTACCAATAAAGTTTACAAAGTGGTTTTATTTTAAAAGAACATACAATGAATATGTTCATTTGTATCATATTTTTAGATTCCACATATAAGTGATATCAGATGATATTTGTCTTTCTCTGTCTGACTTACTTCACTTAGTCCAATCTCTAGGTCCATGCATGTTGCTGCAAATGGCATTATTTCATTCTTTTTTATGGCTGAGTAATATTCCTTTGTATATATTTACCACACCTTCTTTATCCATTCATCTGTCACTGGACATTTAGGTTGCTTCCATGTCTTGGCTTTTGTAAATAGTGCTGCTATGAACATTGAGGTGCATGTATCTTTTCAAATTATGGTTTTCTCCAGATATATGCCCAGGAGTGGAATTGCAGGATCATGCGGTAGCTCTATTTTTAGTTTTTTAATGAATCTCCACACTGTTCTCCATAGTGGTTGTACCAATTTACATTCCTACCAACAGTGTAGGAGGGTTCCCTTTTCTCCACACCCTCTCCAGCATTCATTATTTGTAGACTTTTTTGATGATGGTCATTCTGACTGGTGTGAGGTGATACCTCATTGTAGTTTTGATTTTCATTTCTCTAATAATTAGTGATGTTGAGTATCTTTTCATGTACCTTTTGGCTATCTGTATGTCTTCTTTGGAGAAGTGTTTATTTAGATCTTCTGCCCATTTGTTGATTGGGTTGTTTTTTTTGTTTGTTTGTTTATATTGAGCTGTATGAGCTGTTTGTGTATTTTGGAGATTAATCCCTAGTCGGTTTCATCATTTCCAGATATTTTCTCCCATTCTGTAGGTTGTCTTTTCATTTTGTTTATGGTTTCCTTTGCTGTGCAAAAGCTTCTAAGTTTAATTAAGTCCCATTTGTCTATTTTATTTCCATTACTCTAAGAGACAGATCCAAAAAGAACTTGTTTTGATACATGTCAAAGAGTGTCCTGCCTATGTTTTCTTCTAGGAGTTTTATAGTATCCAGTCTTACATTTAGGTCTTTAGTCTATTTTGAGTTTATTTTTTTGCTCACTGTTAGAGAATGTTCTAATTTAGCTGTCCCATTTTCCCAGCACCACTTATTGAAGAGACTGTCTTTCCTTCATTGTATAGTCTTACCTCTTTTGTCATGGATTAATTGACCACGGGTGTGTGGGTTTATTTCTGGGTTTTCTATTCTTTTCCATTGATCAATGTTTCTGTTTTGTTTTTCTGCCATTACCATACTGTTTTGATTACTGTAGCTTTGTAGTACAGTCTGAATTCAGACACAAACTCACAGACATAGAAAACAAACTTATAGTTACCAAAGGGGAAAGGTGGTAGTTACTAAAGTGTTCACTGGTAGAAATATCTAAATATCTAAAGACTATTCATATGAGACCATGCTCCAAAGAACACCAATCAACTCAAAAGGTTTGTTTTATTTTGATACTTGATAGATACAGTTCATTTTTACATTTTTTTGCCATTTTGGAAAGGGAAAACTGAGGAAGCAAAGTGACATCTACATATACTGAATATACGTGGACAAAACCAAGAAAAAGAATTACAATTATCCAAAGGATTTAGGTCTCAAAAAGACATTGCATGAAGGATGGTTATAGTAAAGAGAAAGGATTACAGTTTTTAAAAGTAGTTGTCTATAGATGCTAAATTCATCACATATTTTGTCCCATGTTTTTCAAGGGGCTGAGCACTGACTGTATACCCACTGTGCCGGGTTATGGGAGCAACTTCTAGTGGAAAGATAGGGTGGCCTGGGTTTGGGCTTTCTGAAATGCTTTCCTGACTCACCAACTTGTGAACTCATGCAAGTGCTACATCCATTTCCTTACCTGGTGAAGATTTAATAATAAAGTCTACCTCATGGAGTTATGAAATGAAATTTATTACATGAAATAAGCATGCAAAACAGTTGTAATAATGCTTATCTCTTAATAAGCATTAGTTATTGTTATTATATAAAATAAAGGAATTAGAGTTTAATAGAAGGAGCCTAAGATTTAGAACTGAAATAAAGCAAATTAGACTCAGCCTCCAATCTTTATTAGTCATATTACTTTTAGGTAAGTTATTTGACTGCTCTGAGACCCTGCTTCATTAATTCTAAACTAAGAATAAGTATTCTTACTTTTAAGGGTTCTTTGAGAGAATTAGAGATTAGAGTTGTAAGATGCTAAGCATAGTTCCTGGTATAGACTGGGGTACAGCAGTAAACAAACAAAGATTCCATGCCCTTATGGAGCTCCCCTTCTAGTAGAGGAAGACAAAAAATAAACATAATAAATAAGTAAATTATATAGTATATTAGAAGGTGATAAATGCTATTTAAGAAAGAGAGATAGAGAGAGAGAAGGAAAAAGGAAAAGAGAGAGGGAAAAAAAAGAGAGGAAGGTGGGAAGAGTAGTGAACAGTACAAAGTAAAAGGGATGAGGATTTGCAATTTTACTTAATAGTTACTTATTATCCTAAAACCTTATGCAAGTTACTTAACCTCTGTGGCCTCAGTTTCTTCATCTACAAAATGGGACAGTAATATTGCCAAAATAGTATTGCCAATAATAAAATTGCTTTGATGCTTAAATGAATTATTCCCTGTATAGAACTTGGAACAATGCCTAGCACCTAGTAAACTCATAGTAAATTTAGTAGATATTGGTTATTAATATTACTACTACTATTATTATTATTATTAATAGGAGTTAGGGAAATATGACCACTGTAATTATATCGGTTGACTAAAATGTAGTCTACCAACTTCATTGATTTCAAGCTATTCTAATTATCTAATTTTCACTGTTTCAAAAGCCTGAAAACGTAAAGTGAGCTGTCCTTGAAAATTTCATAGCCAAGTATAATTTAGATAAACCATGTAAAGGAAGCACAGATATTCAAAGCATCCTAAACAATTGTGTAGTTGTAGTTTATTTACATGGAAGCAATCACAGAGCTACTAGGAAACTTTAATAAGCAACAACACCACTGTAGATAGCAAAATCAATGACAATATTAGTTGCATATTGGCAGGGAAGAAAGATCCCCTACCAGTCAGAGTTTCTGATTATCTCATGACGAGAGCATTCAAATAGTTTAAAATATATCTACTACCTATAGCTAAAGATTTTAAACAATGGATATTTAAGCCATATATCATTTGGACTGGGATTGGTGTGAAAATAGTTTCCCAGAAGCAAAGTTTTCTCCCTCAAGCATATATTTACCTTAATTGCCCATCACAAGGTACGACTGGATGTCAGAAGGACCTAATAATAGTGAATAAATAACACCTGGATTTCTATTAAATATTTAGCTTGTCTGGAAGAGAAAGCAAGTGAGACATCCTTTCATAACGACTTTTTTCTACCGATTGATTCTACTGTATAGTGAATTTATCTGGATTACATCCAACCAGCTAAAATGGGATGCTGGTTTTCTGATTTTCTATCCCATGTCAGGGTATTACTGTAGTGCATAGGTAAGAGAGATGCAGCAGGTGAAAAGAAAAGCAGACAAAAATAAGATAGTAGGAAGCTAATCCAGGACAACTAATGAAGCACAATGAAAATCATTAGAGCAGATGCAACCACCAGCACAGCTAATCAGCCCCTAGGATAAGTAGTGTTAAGATTTGGAAACTCAAGAAGCTCAGTCAGGTTCCTTGATCTATATTATTTTATAATAGTTAAGTGAAATGATCATTTCTACCTAGTTTATATGGAAAAATATTTTATTAATAAAGAAATTTTTATAATTAGATTACACATTTTATATGTTTTAAGCATTGGTTTGTATGACTGTATTGCTGTATTTTAAAATGTCAGACAAAAACCTAAAATGGCTTAATAAAAGGAATATATTGATTCATGTAACTGAAATGATAAATGAGACTGGCTTCAGATAAGGTTTGATCTATGGTGGTAATCATTTTACAACATATAAGTGTATCAAATCAATGTGCTGTACACCTTAAACTCACACAACGTTATATGTCAATTGTATCGCAATAAAGCTGGAAAAAATATAAGAGTATAAGTTTCAGGTAAGATTTGATATAGCTGCTCATTAAGTGTCACTGAGAAATTATTTTTCCCCTTTGTCTCTCTATCATGCATGATATCAGCTTCATCCTCAGGCATCTCCACTAACATCCAACAACTTAATTCTCTCTCTGCAGTAGCAAAATGATATACAAGTTACAGACTTCTCATTCTCACATAATACCATCCAGGGGTGCAAAAAAGTGATTTCTTCTGGTTGTTCCTACATCATATATTCTGGGACCTGCTTTCACTCTGTGGCCCAAAGTGGTTCATTAACCATTTACTATGTCCAGAAAAATAGAATATGCTTATGTATTGAGTCTAGAGAAATTAATCCTACCCAAAATGAGATGAAGAAGAGTACCATTTGCAGATAAACATCTACTTACTGTGCACAAATGAGAAAGAGACAGACACTGGGAAGGCAATTAAGAAATCCTTTTTAAGGGCTCAACCTATTTACCACTAAAAATGTTTTCTATGAGAGTGAGCAGTGTCAGTGTATTCACAAATAATCTTTGTAACTGTGAACTATTTTTCATGAGGCCAGTTCACGAAATACTTTAAATGCCATGCCAAGGAATTTGAGATTTTCTCCCTTGCTAATGGGGATTTTGAAGGACTTAAATCAGGAAAATAAGATGCTCAGCCTTTACCTTCATTAGAAGGGTCAGAGTATTTTTATACCACATACACTTGTGTGTGTGCCCACACACACACACACACACACACACACACACACACACATCTTGAGTTTGCTACAGTGAGTGTTTTTTAATAGCAAACGAAATCAATAGTATGAGAGAGGTCAATTCCTAGAGAATAAAGTAGAGTGGGACAAAGAATAAAGGTATATGTTTGTCTTGTGAGGAACCTATGAAAAAACACCCCAAACACCCCAATTCAACAGAGACGGTCCTCGGCTTATTTGAAAACACTGATAAAATGATACAAGAAAAGTACAACATCATTGTGATTTTTAAAAAAAAATTTCTCATGGCTTCAAGGTTTTGATCTTTAACCTTGTACGTAAAAATTAAAACCACTTCCCAGCATGAAATACTGTTGTCTGACTTGGGGGATATCTCCTCAGTCTCTGTGTGAGACAAATGATATCAAAACTCAAAATGTATACTGAAAATAAGTATAATGAAGCACCATAATCTCCTAAAGGAAACAAAATGCTTCAAGCAGTAGGGTCATGGAGTTTCAATCAAGGGCTTCACCTTCTACTAACCCTGCTTCTTCCTAAAACCACTCCCCTGCTGGTAGAGCATTGACTGCAGCTAACTAGACTAAAGGAACTGCACACTTTCTCCCATAAATTCAGTAGAGAGGCATAAGTAAAAGGTGAAAGTGGAAACCCCAGCAAACTAGGGAGGGTGGCAGACAGCCATGCTGCAGGCATAAACAGTACTGTTAGAAGGCAAGAAGCGTGGACTCAGAGGAGACAAGAGTCAGGAAACGCTAACTTGCCTTCAGCATTCTGGCAGCCTCAAGGGAGACAATTAACATAATGTCACCAAAAGCAAACCTCAGCCTTTGACCAATCCCTGTGAAAGGCAAAAAATAGCTTTCCATATACAGTTGTCAAGAAACCTGCTGAACAAAAGCATCTGCCAATTTTTCTGCCCTAAAGATGGTTTCCAGTGAAAGTCAACAAAATTTGCTGCTAAAATACACACAACAGCAGTCTTTGAAATATCTGCCAGTTACCTCATATTATCAATACTAAGCAAGGCAGGCTTTAAAAAAAAAAAAAACACGCTGTAAAACTGCACAGATTAAGCAATTTATTAAGATAAGGGATGCTCACCAATAGCCTTTGTTAGTGTTAAAATTGATTCATAGAGGACAGTCTTCTCAGTGTACATATCAAGCTGACACTCAACAATACTTGCTCATTATTGACATACCATGGTGAAAGAAATAAACTTATAATTGCATGCAAGAACATGCATTAATATTTTACCTATTACTAGTTCAGTGGATTCAACCCTTAGTTTTAATAATTCACCAGAAGGACTCACAAAACTCACTGAAAGCTGTTGTACTCATGATTACTGTTCATTACAGCTAAAAGATACACATTAAAATCAGCCATGGGAAGAACATGGGGCAGCGTCCAAGAAAAGTTACGAACATGGAGCTTCTATTGTCCTCCCCCCATAGAGTCAAGACCAAGTTACTTTCCTGGTATTGATGTGTGACAACACGCACTGCGTATTGCCAACCAGGGAAACTCACCCAGACCTTGGTGTCCAAAGCCTTTTATAGGACTCCATCATGTAGACACAAGTGACTGCCCACATGATGGATCTCGGTTTCCAGCCCTTCAGAAGATGGAGCTGATACCTTGTGAAGCAAAGCTTCTGCCCTAAGTCACATTGTTGATGTGGTTCAAAGCCTTCATGCCACTTTGTTACTATCTGGCTGACACAAGACCCCCAGACAAACAAAGACCTTCCTATCAAGCATGGCATTCCAAGAGCTTAGAGGTTCTTCTCAGAAGCCAGGAGCAAAAGTCAGATCTGTCGTTGGTTTAAATTCCTTAACCACACACCTAATAAAATATGAGTGATTATATATAATTTTTAAATTTTGAGTTGTCTTGTCATAAATGACAGTTCAATGCTAGAAAAGAGAGATATGAATCAAGGGTGGACTCCACAATCTATTAAAGCTATTAAAGAACAGTATGGTCTTTCCTTTTTTTTTTTCCTGCCATTCAATTATAAACAAATCAAGTCATTTATATTTTCTCTAGGTAGACCAGGTTGCTATAAGAAAAATTTTATAAGAGTTATATAAAACATGACACATATCAAAGATGTTTAAATATTCTTTAAAGAAAAATATATTTTAAAGAGGCCTGGAAAAAATAGAAAATCCATCTTACTACAACCTCCAGGCAAAACTCTCAAAGGAGAAATCAGGTTTTATAAACACCAGATGCATATTACTATGAGACTTTAAATGAAGTCTCATAAATTAAAGCCTAAATACTTGAACAAGTGAACATGAATGAAATAAAGAATAATTGAAGATATTATAGTCCCTAGAGAAAAACAGTATGGGAATAAAATGTAACACTAAATTATTAGAATATAAATTGAATAAATTAGATAATATCAAATTTTTATCAGAAAGGAAGGGAGAATGTAAATGGTTAATTGAGCTTGGTGATAACATCTTGTGTTTTAAAATTTAGGCCAGGATTTATTTTTCAAACACAATTAAGAATAATAATATTTTAAAAATAAGATGTTGTTAGGAATGTTTTACTCTTGCTTAAGCAAATAAATATGAAATCTCTCATGCTACTTCTAAATTTTAAAATTATACTCAGACATGCTAGAATAATGCTAGCTTTTGTTGTCATTGTTTTAACTTCTATAATTTTGAGCAATAGTGTACATGGGGAAATATAATTCAGAACACTTATTACATACCCCCCAAAAATTACACAAAATTACACATTGTTAGCATACAAATATGTCAAGTATATTCTATTCTTGTCACAAAAATCTCAGCTGATATAACCAATTCTCTGTATTTCCTTTCTATTTGGAAAAGCTTTGTTTGATAACATAAACTCAGAATATTTTTCAAACTTCCTTGCAACTTCTTTGAAGAAGAGCCTATCTACTCCATGGGTTTCAAATCACATTTATGAAATACTTAATAGCCATTGTTGGAAAGTAATACTTTCATTCTTTAAAATCATAAATCATTCAATTATTCAGAAAAGTAGGGATTAATATAAAATCCATGTGCACACCAATCAGGCTTAACAAAAGCTAACGTTTACTATTATTTGCTTCAGATCTCTTTTTGTGGTAGAGTTGAAGTTCCCTTTGTCCTATTCTCCTGTACTCCCCCGATCCTGAGTTTGGGATGTATTTTTACCAACCGTATTTTTATGCACCCACAAAAAAATATATTTCGGGAAATTGTGTTTCTAAATTTTACATGCTCTTTCTTTCTCCTTACCCTACTCTGTTTCTTTTTTTACATTTTTTCTCTGTTGAGTTGAAAGTTATACATTTGTATTTCCATTTCCATTCTTTTAGTGGTTTCTCTTATATTTTAATATGCTGAGTTAACTACAGATTTTTCTAATTTTCTCAAATTTATTCAATAATCTTTTCCCAAGCAAGACAAGAAACAGTATGGTTTACTTTCTCACTGAACAGCCTCCTCTCTCATCCCAACATACACACACAGTCTTCTTAGTGCTGTTTTCAATTTTTATTTTGCTATTTAATCACACAAACATATGCACACACACACAAATGCTGGACACATACTAGTCTTATTATGTTTTCTTTTTCAACAGTTAATTAACTTTGTTAAAATATACCACTTTTTGTGTTCACCATTGTTTCTTTCACATCATCTGTCCCTCTCAGTTAACTTGTCTTTTCATTAAAGTACATTTTTTTGTTCTTTCGGTGTGAGTCTGTGGGTGGCAAGCTTTCTTACTTTAGGTATGCTTGAAAATTTGTTCAGGATTTTTGAATGATAGCTGTGTTAACCCAAAGGGTTGAATTGTCAAAGAACATTCGTGCACATTATAGATCTTACCCAGCACCATACTTTATTAATGATTCAAAGGATATGGGCAAGCAGTAGGCTCAGGCAAAACATTCATTTCCTGCAGGAGCTCAAAACCAACTTATTCAGCTTCCAAAAATGTCCCTTTCCCTACTTTAGGATGTGTTTTCATTTCAGATAAATAGAATAGTGATGAGCAATATATGCTAAATTGTTCTCAAAAGAAGCCGTTAGGGATTTGGAGCCCTTTGTTTTATACTCTGATAATTACAGAGAGAGAGAGAATGCTTAGATGACTACTCCCATTCTCCAGCAAGCTATGCCCCATAAATCCATAAAGCCCAGGTTCATTTACAATAAGCAAGCTAGTTATACCAAGTACATCCTAGGAAAAGCATTCTCTAAATAAAGACTCCTTATCTGTAGTAAACATCATTATCATCCTGCAAAGAGGTCTATTCAAGGTCATTAGCATGTTCATAAGGAAGGAAGGAAGTTGAAGGTCATTCACTCCCAGCCTTCCACTCTCAACCAGGTTTCCAGTAGAGCATGAGAGAGTTGCAGACTGGTGTTAACCCTTTTCCTCCCAGTTGTTTTATGGGATGTCTAATTCTGGGTTGACAGGCTTTTTTGTGTTTAATTTTGTTTTTACTCTCAGTTCTTTGAAGCTGTCATTCATAATCTCCTGACGTCCACTAGTTGCTAATGAGAAATTTGCTGTCAGTCTAATTGTTGCTCCTTTGTAGGTAATCTATCTTCTATTTCTGTTAGCTTTTAAGATAGTCTCCTTATTATTGTCCTTTGCAGGCTCATTATAATGTTATACTGTGTCTGAGCATGTATTTAATTTCATTTATCTTAACTGGTGCTCAAGGAGTCCTTTCAGCCTTAACACTCATATGTTTATTTAATTCTGGAAAAATCTCATCTGTTTTTTATTAGGTATTGCTTTCCTATTGTTCCCTGTTTTCTTCTGCAGAAATTCATTTCAGACAATTGTTGGAGCCCTTCAATCTACCTTCCGTTTTTCTTAACTACACAAATATTCACGAACACAGATGTTTTCAAATCAGTTTATCACTCTGGCTATGAATTTCTCTTCTCGCTCACATTTTCCCTGTTCCCACTGTCCCAAAGTAAAGCTCACCACATCTTTAGTCTGTTTTAATTCTTCACTTTCAGAACATTAATATATTTTCCATATATATACTTTTATTTTCATTTCTACCTTTTTTTTGTTTTATAATTTCTTCTTTTTTTGAATGTATGTTTAAGTGACCCCTGGGTCTGAATTCTCACTTAGAAAATATAAATGTACTCTTTTTTCAAGAATCAGAGTGAGGGCTTCCCTGGTGGCGCAGTAGTTGGGAGTCCGCCTGCCAATGCAGGGAATGCGGGTTCGTGCCCTGGTCCAGGAGGATCCCACATGCCATGGAGCGGCTGGGCCCATGAGCCATGGCTGCTCAGCCTGCCCGTCCGGAGCCTGTGCTCCACAACAGGAGAGGCCACAACAGTGAGAGGCCCGCATACCACAAAAAAAAAAGAATCAGAGTGAAACAAAAATCGCCGTTTTCTACTACCAACTTCCATACAGTATAAGGAAAGGTTTCCGATGCCCTACACTTTCTAAATAAATAGAGACCAAGATCTGACATCTACAGATCTGTCAGCTAGGTTCTACAGCCTGGGGAGGTAATGGAGCTGCAGATAAATCCAGTTGCTTTCAATTTTCAATTTCTGAAAAAATCCTGAAATACTAAGAAAGAATCAATACATCTTTATGAGGCACACATCTCACTTGGCCAGTTGGATTTCATCTTTCACACCACAATCAGGATCCTTGAGGATGAAGAATCAAAAAGTTTGTATATTGATATTTCACTAAGACTATATTTAGGCAGACTTGCCAGAAAACAGTGGGAGAAGGTAAAGTGAAAGCTCAAGTTTGTAAATATCTTAAAATTAGGAAAAAAAATAGTAAGTTGTTAGGTGATTTTTGTCATAGACATACTTATTATCATTAACCAAAGTCATTCCATTCTTATAGCCAATGCCCCTTCTATCTTTCACTCCATATGTCACTGCTGGTACAGACTCAAGGATAGATCTTAAAGTAAAAGAAGTCAAAGCAAACATAGAGATCATCTATCCTAATTGTTTAACTGTATCATAAGTTTCCCACAAAAGTTCTAGTGAAAACTAAACTGAGGGAGGATTTTGGTATCAGAGAACAGCATTAGCTGAGAAATTCTTTTGCAATAGCAATTAGTAAATGTGCCTGAATATTTGAAACAAAATGAGGAGGGAGAAAAAAGGATATCAAAGAAGAAGAACAAACAGTTGGGTAGGTTGGTAGTAGTGGGATGAGGGAAGATTAAAGGATGTTAGGAAGAGAGAGAAATTCAAGATAGTGTTAAATTTTAAATCTGCATGACTATGAGATCACTAATACTACAAACAGAAACATACCTCTTTTTTTTTTTTTTTTTTTTGCGGTACGCGGGCCTCTCACTGCTGTGGCCCCTCCCGTTGCGGAGCACAGGCTCCGGACGCGCAGGCTCAGCGGCCATGGCTCACGGGCCCAGCTGCTCCGCGGCATGTGGGATCTTCCCGGACCTGGGCACGAACCTGCGTCCCCTGCATCGGCAGGCGGACTCTCAACCACTGTGCCACCAGGGAAGCCCATTTCTCACATCTTTTATGAGGATAGTCCCATCCATTACATATTACTTCAGCACTGCCTATATCAGCCCAGTGCTTCTTAACCCTGGCTACAAATTAGAATATAAAAATACCAATGCTTTAGCCCGTACTCCAGAACAAATGAAACTGCATTTATGGAAAATGCATTCATAGGATCTAAGCATCAGAATTTTTTAAAAGCTCCCAGATGATTTTGATGCACTGTGAGCATATAGATCCTGACAGGGAATATTGATATCTAATGCTTGCTTGGTCTTTGACTTCAAGGAACTTAGACTTTAGTTGGAAAAAGATATTCCAGGTAAGGTCCCTTTCCCTTTATTTCATACAAGCCTGTGATATTGTCATGCCCTTCAGGACTTTCTGAGAATCTAAAAAGGTCTAAAAAGACTGGACTTTTCAGTTTCAAAATAAATTTATGTATGAACATACTTTGTAATTTTGACTGACATATCTGTTCCTCATTGGGTAATATTAACAACATATAGTCATCACTGTATCAGTGCAGAAAAGGACAAAGGGCACTATAATATGCAGTGATTAGTGACTCTAGCCTGCTCAACTTGAGCACTCAAATATACACACACTAAATTTTTAATAACTTTTGGACACTAAATTAATATATTTTAATACCTTCCTTTTTACCAGATATAGACCTCTTTAGCAAAAGGTTTCATGACCTCTGCTATTTCCTCAATAATTCCTTAGTTGTCCCTTTCACTCTGTCCCAGGCTGTCTCTGATCATATTATCCAAGCTTTAGACAAGGTCTCAGCTGGGTCTACAGTGATGTAAATGCTTCTGATGAAAGCGCTTTTTCCCCCAGATAATTCCAATTCAGCTTGTTGCTTCTCATGTGCAGCCCATATTTTCCTGTAGATACTAGATTCAACTGGAGGATTTTCTCTTCTCAGAAAGTTAAACATCGGCTAATGAAAAATGACCAGAAATAAAGTACTTATTAGAATTTAATTACAGAGGAAATTATGTTTATTTAATAGCTTACAATGTGATCCTGCTTACTAAAAATGATGCACTCTATTTTACAAATCTTCAACTTTATCCCTATGCAACAACCAAATTATCTGAATGGGTGTCCAAGTGACAAATTAGATGAATGTCTTCCCCCTGAGTCATTTTCTGATAAAGACACATCGTTTAGTTGCAACATGACAAACTATGTGTTCAAAGTGACAAATCATTTAATTAAAATTTACAAGTGGTTAAATACCGTTTGACCCAAATGGAGGCTGTTATCATGAATCAATTTCAGAGGAGGAACAGGCTTTTCAGAAAAATCAATCCCAAATAACTATAACACTTTGAACATATTATACAATCTCTTTATGGTGTTTTTGAACAGCTCTTCAGGTTAGTGGCAGTTTTTACCTGGCTCAAACAGAATTTCAATCTAGTTGAAAAGAATTTGAGCTTTACTTAGTATTTAAACTCTATTCATTTCATGAATATTTAATATCATGTTCAATGTTCAAGCAAAATGCTCTTCTATCTTAAGAGAAAATAGCTAAAATTTTGATGAGTTATTTTTTTTATTTCATATACAGGCCAATGGAAATTGGAATCATCTTTCATGAAAAGGCTGGGTAGTTTTTATTGTTTGAGAATAGGGTGGCTATTGCATTTACTTACTAATACAGTACATGTAAAATTGCTTAAGTAACATGCTTTATTATTTTTGCTGCCAACCACATAGTGTGAGGGTAGTTTCATAAAAAATATAAATTAGAGAAATTTCACATGCCAGCAGGCTGTAGATCTGTTTTATAGCTCTGACTTAGCAGGTGCCCTTCTATTTCAGTTGTGCCCTGTAATGAAGTACATATTTAAGCAGTATTGAAATGCAGATAAAAATATGATGCATATAAGTCAAGTCAGTTCCTTTCTCCAGAGGTGTTGTACTTTACAAGCTCCATCATTAGTAGTTAATGACTTGGTATACCTTTTATCAATTCAACTCAGCTTTTTGCTCATCTGTTCCATGCCAAGGTTGATAAGGTCTTAGGGAATGTGTTTGCTTAATTTTGGTAGTAAGACTTTTAACATTAATGGATTCATCAGATGTGTAAGACTCATCTATGGATAAGGAAATGCATTAATAGTAAGAGTTAGACATAGTTCATAGTCTAAGCTAACATAATAAATAGAAATAATCAATGAAACATCAAAATAATCATCTAAAATATATATATATATACACATACCATTGTCTTCCCCCAAATCATTTAATTTGATTATAAAGAAAAAGGCAAATAATACTGCTGGATAATCTTAAGTTATTAATGTTATATATGTATATATGGAATCTATTTTGTTTTCTCATCTGTGGAACAAGAAACTTGAGTTTTTCACCCTTAGATATGTTAAGAGGAGTGATAATTAAATATGCTGAAAATCACAGGATTTTCACTAAAAGGTAATGACAACTTATTATTTACAATATGCTATATGACTCCATTTCAAATATACAAAGCCAGTGAAGTTTGATTTATGAGGACAATTATCAATGGTTACCAAATACTTAGATTTAAATATGCTATATGTAAGTCGAGAGCTTGTTTACAATGGCAGATATCAATTGGACAGATAACTATAATTTTGACAAGCAATTTTTTTCAAGCAGAATATTTTATAAAAGGTAAAAAGTAGAAAGTGTTTCATACTCTGTTGAAATTAATGGTTCAGCTAATGTCTATAATGCTGTTTACAGTATTCTGAAAAATACACAACCCCTAATTATCTATAGTAGTCATAAATAATTGTCAAAAATGCAAATGAGAAAAATTCTATCAAATTAAAATAATTAGTTCACTAGTTAAAATGTCCTTTCATATTAAAAACCTCTTACTTTCTAAAATATGACAGTGAAAAATGAAACAGTCCTTTAGCATACTATTACCGAAGCATTATTGAAATTTGACTCTAAAATATAAGCACAAATGACAAATAACAAGTGTAATGCAGTTTATGCTCTGGGCATTCATTTATTACCTTGTTTTCCATTTTTACACCATGATGCCTACTTTAGCAAACTAACAGATCTCAGGTATACTTTTCTTAAATGCCAACACAGCCTCAGGATTCGTTCATATAATTTTAGTTCTAAATTTAACTGACTGACTAACCTAAAGAAACAATCCAGTCTCAAGCTTTTGCCAAAATGTATGACCTGAGAAGACATAGGTCAATTTTATCTTATTTTCCTTTTATTTATTAATTTTATAAGTAATATTGTATGAATACATGTTTTGTAGCATTACCACATAAATGTTGACAATGGACAAGGACTAAATCTGGCTATGACCTATAAAATAAAAATCTGTCAAAGTTATAAGAAAGAGGTTTCCGGGTTTGTGCAAGAGCTGGCTCAAGGGCAATCCACAGTTTACTCTGCAGGCTGGACAATCTGGACAGGGTGAAAGGTTGTCTGAATCTTTACTCCACAGACTGGATTTAGACTCTCGTCTCCTCCAGCCTCAGTAAGCATTGGTGGAAACGTGGTCCTTGGGCTGCTGTGTGTTCCCCCCACATGGTTATCTCCATAGCTGCTCTCTCATCCCATTCCCTTTGCTTGCTCTGCTCCATGTACATTGGCTTCCTTGCCAACCTGTTACACACCAGACAGGCTTATATTCCCTCTGCTTGCAACATTCTTCTCCCAGACGTCACATGACTCTCCCGCTTTCCTTTCAAATCTTTCTTTAATTATCACCCTCTCACTGAGGTCACCTCTGACCAAGCATGTAGACTGGCTACACTTTCCAGAACTCGCCATGTCACTTATCATGCTCTATATTTTTCATAGTACACATATCATATTCTATGTATAATTTAATTACTTGTAATACTTATGTTTTATAATCTATCTGCTCTCACTGGAACATAAGCTCCGAGAGGACAGGAATTTGGAAGTGTTTTGTTAACTAAATGCATCCCCAGGGCCCAGAGCGGGGTGGGCCTGGCAGAAAGTCAGTGGTCAAGAGATATCTTTTGAATCAATGAACTGAAAACAGTAAACATATGCTTTAAGTCCTGAACATTGATTACATGCAGGGATAAGCATTTTAGTAGTACTATTCCTACAACTACTACTTCTTTCACTAAAGCCTTTATACGGTATACCAGGCACCATTAACTGTTTCACACAAATCATCATGTTTCTGTTCAATGCCCCTGTTACTTACATATTATTATCACCATTTTACACATGAAGAGGTTGGGATTCAAAGAATTTAAGTGGTCACACAGCTAGGAAATGGAGGAGGTGGGAGTAGAACACGAGTCTGTCCATCTCCAGAGATTTTACTATTAACCATTAGACAACACATAAAATGCTCATCTCTAATATCAATTTGGTAAAAGTGGGTCATAATAATAATTATTTTCTTAATATCCTTTATATATACACTTTTATTCAAGGACCTATTATTTGTCACTTGAACTAAGAATAATTTCCTTATATTCCTCTTTCTACTCCAATCCATTCTGTTCCCTGTGCTCGTTTAATTGGCCTAAAGTACAGCTGTAATCATGCATTAATCTGATCAGAGGCCTCCAATGTGTCTCCATTAAGCACATATTCTCTTTATTGTATGACCCCAGTTTACTTATCCACTGATGCAGCTTTCCCTCCCCAATTCCCACAGAGTAAGAAAGCTGGACTTGAAGAAACTAGCAATGAAATGAGTATGAGCAGTCTACACAGTTGAGTCCTGTATATAACTTAATGGCTTTATGAATATCAAGTTTTAAAAAGGTTGTAACCCTTGGTCTTCCCTGGTGGCGCAGTGGTTGAGAGTACGCCTGCCGATGCAGGAAACACGGGTTCGTGCCCCGGTCTGGGAAGATCCCACATGCCGCGGAGCGGCTGGGCCCGTGAGCCATGGCCGCTGAGACTGCGCGTCCGGAGCCTGTGCTCCGCAACGGGAGAGGCCACAACAGTGAGAGTCCCATGTACCGCAAAAAAAAAGAAAGGTTGTAACCCTAGTACCATCATTGTTGTCAAAAAGATTATCTCTCCTTTTCTGTAAATCAGCACGTGTACTTGTTGTTAGAATGAGTTGTAGAAGACTAGGGGTAGATACAGTACCCAGATCCTAACTGCTTCAATGTTGAGCAGAAAGACTGGGGACCAGTTTTCTGCTCCATTCTGCTCCAGAAATAATTAAGTAGATAACTTTCAGATGGTGTCAGTAGCCAACCAGGAAGTCCCATGAAGTCAGAGAGTATCCTATTCATGCTATTTCTTCAGTATCTATTGTAGTGACTAGCACAGAGTAAAAATCAATAAATACTTTATTGTTTTTATTGCTACTCTTCTCATCCAAACTTTAATTTTTAGCTCTTTTTTTTCCCCCATTATATGTACAACATTTACAGTAACATTGCAAGAGATGCAGGGATTTAAGATCTTTAATGAAATAAATGGTAAAAATTCTAAATTCTGAAATGGCATCCAAACATTCTCAGAATGATCCTTTCCACATGAAAGAAGGATCTGAAGTGCTTTGTCTTGAATCCCTAATTGTCATCTGATGATAACTGACATGGATTTTCTTAAGAGTGAATAAATGGCCAAGCTCCGTTCGCCCCTGCAGAACTGTATACCTCTGCCTTTCTTGTTGTTTCAACCATTAGAGGCCAGGTTTCGGTTTGTTATTATATTAGACTCCATCGTGTAGACTTTCCTCAACACCAAGACCCTGCAGTTGGCAGTGCGAATTGCTCTGTCTAGTTAACAGTATACACAAGACTGAGGCAGCATGTTTTTATTTAATTATGGTAAGCGTATTTTCCCAGATGAATCGGTTCACAGGTGCTCTTCATTTTCTGCACTCTACTGTGTAGAAAGCTCTTTTTTTTTTTAATTAATTAATTTATTTTTGACTGCGTTGGGTCTTCATTGCTGCACGCAGGCTTTCTCTAATTGTGGTGAGCAGGGGCTACTCTTCGTTGTGGTCCGTGGGTTTCTCATTGCGGTGGCTTCTCTTGTTGCAGCATGCAGGCTCTAGAGCACAGGCTCAGTAGTTGAGGCACATGGGCTTAGTTGCTCCACGGCATGTGGGATCTTTCCGGACCGGGGATCAAACCCATGCCTCCTGCATTGGCAGGTGGATTCTTAACCACTGTACCACCAGGGAAGCCCAAGAAAGTTCTTTTATTTATATACATCTACATATGGACTTAAGGCTGCAACACGACTGCATCCTTAGGAGGCTATTGTACTCTGTAATAAAACCTCTATTTTTCATTTTCCATTTCTGGCAGATTTTTAAAATATTTTGGTTTAGTTAACTTGGCAAAGTTAAATCAAAATGGGGATGGCACTAATGAGGATAAAGCTATAATTTGATTAGGTATCATTCATTGCTCCTTATCTTTTTCTTAATCTTTTCCTTTGGTGCACGCTCTTTAGTTATCTTTATTTTTAGTTCATTTTGCTTCCCCTTTTAAACTTACCATGTTGCCAGTGACAACAAAAAGCCATTGCAATCTTTCCTAATCCAACAGATTTGCCACACTCCTGAATCATTGTGAGGCATACTTAAACACAATCAGAATAATATGTGGTACTAGTCATATGTAGCCTAGTAATAGTAATATATGGTAGTTTTGCAACCTGAGTTGATGATACAATACTGGGTCAAATTTGACCTGAGATTCTGTTTTATTTTGTTTTATTTCTTTAATGCAGAGACTAGATAAGCAAGCTGTTTACAGGGGATGAAAACTTGACTCTAATGTACTTTTATTAACTGCATAGAGCCTTTGCAGATGTCTCGAAATCCAACCGGGATTTAAAAACAACAGCAGCCCAGGAAAGAGATGAGTCTAACTCTGACCTTCTCCATAAAGACATGCCCCACTTCTGAGCGATCAATTCTCCCTTGGATTCCTGGCTTTACCATTCATCTAGTGTACCTCCATCTATTTATCTTCAGTATTCTTTTGGGTCTTTTCTCTCTAATTAGATTATAAATTCCTTCAGGGTTAAGGCAAGAGTCTAGCACAGAACCTTGTACAAAATATGTAGTTGCACCAATCATCCCAATGTAGAATTGCTTTTAATGAACTATGAGTTTACTTTGCCACAATAAGAGATGCAGATAAGAAACTCTCCTAGTGAATTTGTTAACTGTGTTTCCCAAATTCTTCCATAAGAGAATCTTTAGAAAAAGTTTCATACATTAGAGGTCTCATGCCCAGGAACAATTAGTCTACATTTTCTGAGCAATAATATGAGCCATGTGACTGCTCTAAAACAGGGCGCGGCAAAGACTTTCTGTAAAGGGCCCAGTAATGTTTTAGGATTTTCAATCTCAACTCAACTACTCAACCCTATCACAACTACTCAACTCTGCTGCTGTATCAGGAAAGCAGCCATAAACAATACATTAAAAGGATGTGGCTATATTCCAATAAAATTTTATTTATCCGCACTAAAATTCAAATTCTATACAATTTTTATGGTTCACACAATAGGATGTATATTTTGATTTTTTTTAAACTACTTAAAATGTCAAAACTACTCTTAACTCCAAGGTCCTACAAAACAGGTGGCAGATCAGATTTGGTCTATAGTTTATGGACCCCTGCTAAACCCTATCTTTTTTTTTTTTTAACGTCTTTATTGGAGTATAATTGCTTTACAGTGGTGTGTTAGTTTCTGCTGTATAACAAAGTGAATCAGCTATATGTATACATATATCCCCATATCCTCTCCCTCTTGTGTCTCCCTCCCACCCTCCCTTAACATTGCCTGCTGGTAGCCTGAGAAACAACTTGGCAGCCTGGTTCTAGCAACTATTTAAAATGGACTCTGACCACCTATGCTTCTCACATGGGTAGTAATAGTGCCATAACAAATAACCATCAAATCTGTCTGTTTGTTTCTTGCTCACGTTGCATGACCATCAGCGTTAACAAAGGGCACTGCTTCCTGTCTTCTTACGCCTGGACTCAGGAAACTGTACCAACTAGTCAGTGATTGACAGAGTAGGAGGAAGAAAACTTGGAGAATCATGAACTTTTCAAAAAGATTTCTGTTCAAATATGATGCACAATTTCTGTTCACATTTTATTGTGGGTGACGTGATCAGTCAAAATTCAACAGGGTGGGGGAGTGCAGTCCTACCATGTTCCTGGAAGGAGATGAACAAGGATATAGTATATCTCCCTAAACACTAAAATAGCACTCTGTTTAAAATGGTACACCCCTCTCCCAGCATTTCCCTGTCTCCTTTTCACTGCTTAATTTTGTTCCATGGTTTTCGTCACCTTTTTATGTACAATGTGTATAATTTACAGAGGTATCATGTTTATCCGTCCTTCCAACTCTCATCCAACCTGCACTGTAATTTACATGAGGGCAGAAATTTTTATCTTCTTTGTCACTGCAAATTTCCCAGTGACTAGAAGAGTGTCAGGTACATAAGAGGCCCTCAATAACTATGTATTAAGTAAAAGGATGAATGAACTACACAAATCCTCACAGCATGCATACACCCAGCTTCACCTTATTTTCTTACCAGGGCTTTCCCCTCTGATTTCCTCATATACTACTTACATTTTACCTAATGTTACTGTAAACACACACAAGTATGTGTGCATACACACAACAGATACGTGTACACATATCTTTGTAAATCTTCTCAATTTTGTCATCATGAATGAACTATTCCTTTTGAGACTCACAATGATAAATGAAATTGGGTACCAAAACTTTTGTTGATCAATTAATTGATTGTTTTTAAATAAGCTGCACCCAAAAGATGAACAGTGCTCCTCAAATTCTCTGATGACAGAATTGTTGGGTTATTGTTTTCATCATGGCTGAATGTCTCCTCTAACTGTAATTCGAGTGTAATCTCTGGCTTTTAATACAAAAGCCTCTCTCACTACACTCCCACAGAAAATCTTTTGAAGTTTCTTCTATGATTGGCCTGATGTTCCCAGTCACCAGACAGGTAGGGAGTCATCCTGCTGGGCAAGGCCCTGCTTTCTAAGGCCTGCTTTGCACTACGAAAGGGAACTATCTTAAGAGCACCTACTAGTGCTTGATTTTCCTCTTTGCATCTCCATTGCTCTCTAACTGGCACACTTCATGAAAGCCTCTTCTTCTGAAGGGTCTGTTGAATTTCCCAAATACCAGCTATTAAATCTTTACTTGATCTTAGAAGAGTTGTCTTATCCTGAAAGAAGGATAAAAGGAATTCCTAACAACAAATTTAGGCCATTCCTACCTAAGAAACAGTTAATGTGTTCCAGTCTAATACTGCTAAGTATCTCCCCTACCCCAGTACATTAGATTACATCATTGATTTTACTTATAAGTGGATTTTATTTAAAGGTTTTATATGCAGTTATCTACTACTCTAATAAGGCTAACTGTTTTACAACACCAAGGTTAAAAAAGATGCAGGTTAATAGTTTCTGTATGACTTGGTGCTTAAAATCGTAAAGTCAGGAATGAGACAAATAAGGGTTCAAATCCCATTCTGCCATTTGTTCTGCCACTGTGGCAACTGAGGGTGTTATTTAACCTCTTTAAGATCCCATTTCTCACAGGCTAAGGGGCCTATGAAGATTAAATGAGAAAAGTTACATATAGCCTTTATAACAATGCCTATCACAGGGCATTAGAGAGAAAATGGCATGGGCTCTACTTTCTCAACAATATCTTTATGTATTTCTGAATTGATACCCTCCTTCAAAGCTCCCTTCACACTTTTATGCTCTCCCACCCTCTGCACCCCAATAATCTGTTTCTTTCAAGCTAAAAATCCATCTTCTCTAATCAGTCCTAAATGTAGATTGCCTCTTTCCTGAGCCACCTTATGGATATTTGACATTGGCTATGTGTCTGAGATTCATTTGTGACATTTATATAAGTCAGATGGGAAGATTAGACATAAGCAAACAGTGTGTCCCTCTGTCAACATTTGTTCAGCCTTCTGTGGGAAATGCCAAGAGAACTTATTAGAGTAATTTGCAAAATTTTGTGGGCCAGTTTGCTTATTCAAATTAGAAACTGATTATACATTCAAGTTTTATAAGGGAATAATTAATTCAAACTTCTTCAACAAAAATGGAAGAAGACCTTCAAATTTGGCAATCATGACCAAGTTTAGGATGTTAATTTAGTTTAGCTAATTATGCAAATCTTAAGGACAGTCATTTAGAAGTGATCTCTCTTACTTTTAAAAAGTATGCATTAGGCTAACATATGATTTGGGGGAAAAAAAGAAAACTTTGTGACATGATAGATTGGCAAAAAAAATTGTATGATATTTTTGTTAATTTAGCCAAAGACCTGGAACAGCTTTTTTGAGAACAGCAATGAACAATTTTTATATTAAGATGTTTTATCCTTTATATTGTAAATAGATAACATTGGGTGAACACCAATTGATTGAAAATAAAGCAGCAGTTTTTCTATCATAAAGACAAATAAGGCCTGAGTGGAAAGTTCATCATCCTGAGAGAAAGGCAGAATAGGTTTACTCCAGGTTCAGATACCAGTCAGCCTCAAAAGAAATAAAAAAATTATATGGCAATGATGTGGGATAAGTTTTGAAAAATTATACAACTGGAATTAAGCCAAAAACCAAAACACCAACACCTGTTTTTACAGTTAGTATAAATTGTTCAGGCCCAGGCAAATTGCACAGCAAGCAAATGAATCTGTTTCTGGCATTTTTCTACGCCTCTTTCTCTTATGCCTGGTGTCTATATATTTCTTCCAACTATCTAAAGTGCTTTCTGACTTCTTCCTCCAGATAACTTCAACATTTTCCCTACTTTGTCATGCCATCCAAACCTACCCTAAGCCCTTTGCCTCAAGTCTACTATAGGCTTGGCGTCAATGGGTAATAAAGCTAGTATCTATTGAGAAGCCCTAGACACCAGGTACACTATCTTACTATCTCATATAATATTCAAAACAACCTTATAGGATAGATGCATTTTTTTAATCTTCATTTTATAATTGAGAAAACCAGGGCTGACAGAGGCTAAGGAAATTGCCCCTCAGGGCTAGGAGACTGGGCTAAAGGAAATAAGCCTCCTAGGAAGCTAAATTTAGGGTGGTATTTACTCTCTGAGCTGTGAGTAAGAACCTACATAAATCCTGTGCCCTAACCCTGGGCTTACCTTAGCCTGGGCCTTGCAGCCCATGGTCACACAAATAGTATTTAAAAGAACTGAAGCAGTCTAGCTCCAGAGCTTGTGCTTGGTCCATTCAATGACACTGCCCAACTCAGAAATATTGTTGGTATTGCTCAATTGACAAATCACTTTAATATATTATTCTTTCTAGGAAACATCATCCTCAGCCTGAAATAAAAGATGTATCACTCATTCATTTATTCAACAAATGTTAATTAAATAACTGCTACAATCAAAATACTGTGCCTAGTTCGAAATATATACATTGATGGGGCAAAAGAGACCTGGTGACTTGCTTTTATGGTCTAGAGGGAGAAACAGATGTTAATGAAATAATCATACAAGTGAAAGTACATTGTAACTGTGACAAGTGCCATGAACAAGTACACAGTGCTATGAATGACAGTAATACTGATATTTGTCCTGTTCAGATTATTCTTAGGATTCTGAGCAAGTGATGATTAAAATATCCAAAGGATGAGGAACTTACTACATGAAGAGAACAGTATGGAAATACTAGGCATGGGAGCATGTAGGGAAAGACACATGCATAAGTAATTCATATATAATGCAGAATGTGATAAACTGTGCAAAGAAATCAGTCTGAGTGCTCAGGTAGGGGTTCTAGCTGGAGGTAGTTAGGGCAAGCCCCATTGAAGGGTTGGCATTTAGCCTGTATGTTGTCGGATTGGCAGGATTCGGACATGCAGACGTGGGGCAAGGGGAGAATTCCTGGGAGAAGGATTTATTAAGAGCAAAGAAACAGAGGTAAGAAAGCTTTGCCAGGATAGTGGCATGGCAGGTACGATATAGAGTAAATTAGGACTAGCCCATCAGGGGCTTTAAATGCCAGCCCAATCTGATGGGCAGCAGAAATGTTTTGAAGGATATGGAGTGGGAAAGTGACATAATTAGAGCTATAAAATTTCATCGTGCAGCTTTATATTAGAGTAAAAAATAAAACTGAGGCATGTGATCACTCTAATCTCAGTGAGCCATTTGAGAAATTAACTTGTTATCTAAAGAGGGACTTTTTTTTCTTTTTTCTTAGAAGAGGGTCAGAAAAGACTTTATGGAAGAGAAAATCTCAAAGCTGATCTTTTAAAGTTAAGAATGGCTGTAATTCGAAGAAAAGTTATCCCCAAGTTGGAATAGTATCAAAATATCAACTAAAAGATGGAAGGGGGCGAATTTAATTTTTACTTAAAGAAAGAAGATGCTTAAAGCAATGAAAAGAGATAAACAAGACAAGAAAAAAATAGCCAGGACTGATAAAGAACTTGAAGCTTGCTGTATGTAACTTGGTTTGGTTTTGTGTGTCAGGGGAGAGCTTTGAGAAATGGGATGACATGATCAAAGAGGCAGAGGGGAGATAATTTTGTCAGAGACATATGAGACTGATGGAAACTGGGAGATACTGAGGCATGAGAGCCTTTAAAGAAAAAGTTAAAGTCATTTAGGTAAAATTGATGAAGTCCTGGATCCAATAAAAGTCCATGTCAAAGTCATATTTGATTAACATTTGGAGAAGGACCTAGAAGATGTATCCCGTGTTACCATGAGGAAGTCAGAGCCCCTAATTCAGTCATTCATCCATTTAAGGAATGCGTGTTCTGTGTCAGGTGTGCCAGACCCTGTGATAGGAGCTGGGCTCACAAAAGTTAATATAGTCCCAACTTCCAAGATACTTACGGCTTACTCGTATGGTTAAAACCATATCAAAATTGGGCAGCAAAGTGACAATCTCAGGGAAATTATGTGGAACAGAGCAATGCAATTTGACAATCAAAAATATATATTTAATAAGAACATGCTATGACATGTGAGCACTACTATGGTGGACATTATAGAGGCCATTGTAAAATAAACAACTCAATCCCAGTCTTCAAGAGCCCATAACCTGCTGGGTTTGGGAGACACAAATACATAAGAGGTTAAAGCAAGACAGTGTTTAATCTAATGACAAAGGACTGGTACAGAGACTTTATGGGAGTTTAGAGACCATTTGACTCTAAGGGAAGACATTATAGAGCAGCCACATCTTAAGCTGCACCTTAATTGACCAATTGGATTTGCCAAGAGTCTCATGTCATTTAGGATTGAATAAATGAGCTCCTCAGAGTAGTGATTTGGTACACGGAAGAAGACATGAGCATGCAGGCAAAGAGATCTAAGATAAAACACATATGTATGTGTGTGATGTGTGATTTTTCAGTAGTGATGTAGCTTCTTTAAGCCTTAATTACCTTTCTTGTAAAATAGGAAAAATAATAAGAGGTCCTATTTCACATAGTTGTTATGAGAACTAAAGGAAACAATATATATAAAGTCAGGTCCAAGTATGCATGTATAAAATGCGAATTCCCTCACTAAGTCTGCAATAAGAAAAACCTGCTAGACAACAATCTATGTAAGGACAGAGTTCCTGTCTCTCTTGTTTCCTCTTTTCCCTAGTTCCTGGAGCTTATACGACTATAAACATGTGATGAATAACTGAAAATATTAAAAGTGGATTTGGGTGTCATGAGTGGACCTATTTCTGTGGCAAAGTTCACGTCAGAAAAACACTGAGACCAAATATTGGAAATTGAAGTCTGAGGCTGCTCCTGTTCTTTGGTTCTTAGCTTTATCTTTTGGGCAGTGAAGCATCACTGAAAGCCCTTAAGCAAAGGAGTGATGTGATGGAGTGGTACATTACAAATATTGTTCTGGCATCCAGGTAGTGAGGAGAAGGGAGGAGGAATTGGATCAAGAGAGTGGAAGGAGGGGAAAAGGTAGATGTGAGGCCTTGTGAATGAAGAATCCCAGGACCTAGTGACTAAATGAAGAGAGAGAGAAGGAAGTAAAAGGTGCAAGAACTCTTAGAAACCAGAGGAAGGTATTAGTGCTTCCAATAGAAACCAATCGGGGAAGCAAGATAGAGTGACCAACCATCCTGGTTTACCTAGATAAGAGGAGCTTCCCAGAACAGAAGAGTTTCAGAGGCAAAGGAAACCCTCAAAATCCTACAGATTTCTTATATGACACACAACTATAAGCAGCACCAGTGATCATGTCACCACCATTTTTACCTCTGTATAGATAAGTCTCATTTCTTTCAACTTTCCACAGTTTTGTGCAATAGTGGCCTAGGAACTATCCTACAAATATGTGAGAAGACTTGCCATGAGCCAGCCATTGTGGGGAAGAATAAATGATTAAGACACATTTACCACCTTCCAAAATAGTCAAGGCTCTCATCATCTGAGCAGATCTGTGTGTGCCTCATTACGCTGGACAACACGCTCTCTACTTGCACTCTGAACAAAGAGGGACCCGGCAGTCAGAGCCTCCACTCTACTAAAATTACCCTTACTGAAACCTAGCTATGATTCCCTTTGGCGCTCAGATTTTTCAGTGCTTTTCTTAGAATCCTCAAGATATATCTTTCTATGTGTACTTGAGCAAGTATTTAACTATATTTCTAAACCTTAAAGAGATCTTAGAAGTCTTCTAATTTGACTCCAGTTTTGAATTTTCGTGAGATTGCTTTACATGATTTTTTTTATTTTTTATTTTTTTTTTTGCGGTACGTGAGCCTCTTACTGTTGTGGCCTCTCCCGTTGCGGAGCACAGGCTCTGGACGCGCAGGCTCAGCGGCCATGGCTCACAGGCCCAGCCACTCCGCGGCATGTGGGATCTTCCCGGACCAGGGCACGAACCCGTGTCCCCTGCATCGGCAGGTGGACTCTCAACCACTGCGTCACCAGGGAAGCCCTACATGATTATTTTTTAATCCCATCCTCTGAGAATTACAAGGTACATGTCTTTGTTGAAAAAGTCATTGTTATAACTAAGGGAACTTTTTCCATACATTCAATTCTCGATTTATACAATGACTGGATTTAATTTATTTTTTTGACTTTACAATGGTGCAAAAGGGATACACACTCAGTAGAAACCATACTTCAAATTTTGAATTATGAGTTTTTCCTGGGTACACACACTCTCATGATGTTGGCCAGCAGCACCAAAAGCCACAGCTCCCAGTCAGCCACACAATCACAAAGGTAAACCACCAATACACTTACAACCATTCTGTAGCCATACAACCATTCTGTTTTTCACTTTTGGTACTGTATTCAACAAACTACATGAGATATTCAACATTTCATTACAAAATAGGCTTTGTGTTAGATGATCCTGCCCAACCGTAGACTAACGTAAGTGTTCTGAGCATGTTTTTTTTTTTTTTACATCTTTATTGGGGTATAATTGCTTTACAATGGCGTGTTAGTTTCTGCTTTATAACAAAGTGAATCAGTTATACATATACATATGTTCCCATATCTCTTCCCTCTTGCATCTCCCTCCCTCCCACCCTCCCTATCCCACCCCTCCAGGCAGTCACAAAGCACCGAGCTGATGGGCTAAGCTATGATGTTCTCTGTAGGTTAGGTGTATTGGATGCATTTTCAATTTACAATGTTTTCAGATTATGATGGATTTACCAGGACATAATCCCATTGTAAGCCGAGGAAGATCTGTATTTTGAAATTCTGAACCAACTGGAATTTCCATGGAGCAACACAAAATACTTCATTATCTATCAGAGAAGCATACATATACTGTAACCTGGAGTTTGATGTCTTTGGGCTTATGAGTCACAGAAAATGGAAAGAAGATAAGAAAATAAATTTATGATTTGACAGTGATGAATTATAAGTTAAGAACTGTAATTTGGAGATGTGAAAAGGTAACCACAAAAGTGTAAATAAAAGCACCAGCCTGATAGAAGATCTTAACTCACGTACCATCTTTGCTAAAAGCTAACTGCATGAACTTGAAAAAGCTGTCAATGACATTATATTTCTATTTGATCACCTATATCCATTGATTCAGTCATTCAGTTGTTCAATTAATACTGAGAGAGGAGTGAAAGAATGAATGTATTACGTATCAAGCACTATATACTAGGCTCTAGGGCGAGGTTTCTCAACCTCAGCACTGTTGATTCTTTGGGTTGAATACTGGGTTCCTCTTAGACTTGTAGGAAATATTGAAAAACTTGTCTTTGCAATAGGATGGAAATCAGTTCTTGGAATCTACATCATAGAAAATAATGGATAGCTTCTTCAGAATGCCATCATTGGGTTCACTCAATAAATGACTCCCAACTATTATTTGATATTTAAGTTTCTGGCAGACAGTCTTACTGCCTCACTTGCAGCTGTGCCTATCCCTAAAGCAATTGACATGGATCTGATTGGCCAAACCTGGAAGCATGCCTCCCCCCAGGGTAGGGCTGAAGGAGGCTAGAGCCATCCCCACCCAAACCACAAGTTTCAAAAGGGAAGGGACGGTGTCCTAAGAAAGGATACTGAGCAAGATGACACATCCAGTGTCCACTGCAGTAATTTACAAAGCCTCTTTGCATTTGTTACCACATTTGATCCTCCACTTCACTCTGTGGTATAGGAAGGGCAGATGGTATGAATATCTTCATTTTCTAGACAAGACAATAGAGAGGAGTGATTTATCCAAGCTTACAATGTAAGTGGCAGAGCCAAAACCTGAAGCTAGGTCTTCTGGTCACAAATGTTAATGCTCTTTTTTTCCTATGCTCCTCCTGAGTAATTTCTACCCAACTCAGAGTTTTAGGATCCACATTGTAGGAGTGGAAGGTAAATAAAAGAAACTTCACAGGGAAAGCTGGATATTTGGGTAAATGGTAAAGGACCCATGTCAAAAAAAAAAAAAAAAAAATTAAAAAGTGTTTCAGAGCTTCCCTGGTGGCGCAGTGGTTGAGAGTCCGCCTGCCGATGCAGGGGACACGGATTCGTGCCCGGGTCCGGGAAGATCCCACATTCCGCGGAGCGGCTGGGCCCGTGAGCCATGGCCGCTGAGCCTGCGCGTCCGGAGCCTGTGCTCCGCAACGGGAGAGGCCACAACAGTGAGAGGCCCGCGTACGGCAAAAAAAAAAAAAAAAAAAAAAAAATGTTTCAAAGAAGGGATGTGATTGAATGTCAGAAGATGAGAAAATGTCAGAGAGTAGAAATAATGCCTTGAAATTATCAATGTGGAAGATATTATAGATGTCAAAGACTTCCCATAAAATAATGGGACAAGAAGTTGAATCAAATAGAAAAAAAAAAGTTCGATCCAGAATTACCGACAATAGCCGTAGCATCATAAGCTCTAAAGAAAAGGAGAGCAGGAAATCCTCTTTAGTAAGAATTTCTTAAACACAAAAATGCACAGGAATGCTTAAAGTTAGTGAAAATTATGTGTAATTTAAACTGTCATTTGATACTGATGGAGAAAGAGTTGCTTAAGAGTGGTCAAGAATAAATTAAGACTATAAATGTCCTTGAGAAATGGAGAAATCAAGTCTATGGAATAAGATTTAAGTTCAAAAATAAGAAAGCAAGCTCATGAATTAAGGCTGAAGAGAAGGAAAAAAAGTAAAATAGTGGGGCAGTCAGCCACCAGTTTTTGTGGGTAAATGTGAAACTAACATTTGCAGCATAATTGGGGCTTATTTTAGAGTAAAGGGAAAGGGCAGAGGTTATTTCTTTTGTGTACAATTCTGATTTCTAACCTTTGCACTGCTGAGTGTAGGGCTTTTGCCATTTAGTAATGCCCCCCATCAGTGAACAATCTGCTCAGAACCATTCCAGATTTCATGCTGATACTTATTAGCTCTTCATTTCCCTGGGAATTTCTCTCTGACGTGAACAATACTTTCCAGTTACAAATAGTTCTGCCGCATAAAATATCATGAAGGGCAATAGCACTTGTTTATATTACTTTTCCCCATGTAATATTGAAAAAGGTGCTGGTGTTATTTCAGATCTTTCTCCAGCCTGGTATAAGTTGTAATTCCACCACATGAAAAGCCAATTTGTCTCCGATTTTTCCGTTTCTTGACCATCCTGACATAAAAACTTGGTCTAGTCACTACCGCCTTCCCATGAAATTAAATGTAAGTTTATTTATATCCTGGATATTGAATGGCATTTTACACTGAATAGTCTATGTCAACTATCATGACTTAATCGTTACAGGGCCAGAGATTTGAGGAATTCAAATCTTATAACCAAAGCTATCTAATATTGCATGCAACCCTGTCCCCACAACCCAGGGACAGTTTACTGTATGATTAAGGGAGCCATTGCACTAAAGCCCCACTGCATGTCCTTGAATGCAGCTCAGGTAAAACATAAAGATGACGCAGAACTTGTAAACGATGAGTAGGAGAATATCCTGTTCTCTGAATCCATAAAGCACCTCTCTGAATCCAAGCCTGTATCATCTGCCCTTAAATGTCTACCAGCTTCTTCAGCTTCCAATTGCCACTGCATTTCTGTACTTTCAAAAAGCTATTGAGATACTTGGGGTATGATAGATGCCATATAAAACCAAATTTAATTCTGTACTATTCCAGTAATTTGTCTCACAAATACTTCTGGAAGTGGTAAAATACTTTCGGTTATAAAAATAAAACTTATGTATTCATGACCTACGTATTATTTCATCTTCTTGGAAGTCAAAGGACTCTTCAGTGTTTATGCTAGTGAAATAAATCTACTATAGGTATTTTTATAAAGGTTGTTAATACAAGTGACACTGTTGGAACTAGCACTATTATCTGTTGTATATTCCCTGCAATTACCTTTTATGCACTTTTCTTAGTTGTTTTAAATGATCGGATGCCACTTTTTCTCATTGATAACTACCTTCATTTCTCTGAAACTTCATAATTTGATAAATGGCAGGCAGTGTTAATGTGATCTGATGGCCAGGAAAAAAGCATGGGGGCATGTCAGTCAAAATGGGCTTCAGAATCACTACTGTAAGGACAGTATGAACCCTATTTTACTTTGAGACAAGGGCATGGATTTAGTGCCTACTCAAGTCCATGTTTTCCCCAATGAATCATGTCTTCACGAAGTATTTTCTCCTTCTCTGAGTATGTCTAGGGACAATTTTTTGATACTGCTCCCGTGGAAACCCCTGCTCTATCTGGACCATTAAATGAGAAACTTCAACAGTTTAGTTATAAAAGACAAATTATTTTCAAACCTTGTAGCAATGTAGATGGCTATTTTAACCAAAAAGCTTGTTAAAGTAAGGAAAAAAAAAAGATATTTTGTAGAGTTTCATGTGTAGTGACATCATTAAGGATTATCTTTGCATCTCTGTACTAGGAAAATCTAATGGTGTATTAGCCATCCAAACAGATACTTAAAAGGACAAAAAAAAAAAAAGGTTCATGCTAATCGTGAGTCTATGTGTGTGAATGTGTGTGTGTGTATTGGGTTGGTCTATAAATTGGCACAATTTGTCAGGCATCAGAACTAGTATTTTTTCCCATAGTAAAATTACTACTATTTTCAGTGTATCATGGAAGACTCCCTTATGATGTTTGAATTCAATTTATTCATCCAATTCAGCTGATAATTTTGAGCCCCTACTGATGCTGGGGGATAGGATGTGGGTGTAAATGCATGTAAGATATGGACCCTGCCCTGAAAGAATTCACAGTCTAGTGAAGGTTACATGTTCAAAAATAAAATCACACTTAGGACGCATTTTTTTTCAAGATTACGTGCTAGAATATAGAATAAGATTGTTGAATATTTTTAATGGGCATAATCAGATTTAAAATATCCCTTTTCAAAGGAACTTTAAATACTTGCTTTTATAAACCTATTAGCATAGTTTTCACACAGTCTCCTCAAGGACAACAACAGAACTCTGGCTATTCTATATGCACAGTATTGGCCTCAAGATCAGTAAGTAGTCAGGCTATAGAATGAGTAGTGGTACCACCTACTGTGAAATCTGTGGTACATACTGGGCACCTCTTGGTTCCGCTGGTTCTTTCCAGGGATCATTTTTTCCCCTGTAGACTTGGCTAAAGAAAAGAAACTCAGACTTTTGTTAAAACAGTACTAGAACAATTTAAGAACTTCTGCTATGAAAGGTCCTATCTTGACGAAGCAGATCTAACCTACCTGAGGGAGCTCTGAAGTACTTGGGGTTGAAGGGGCATATTCTAAGTGCCCAACTGGTGTAATTGACTAAGAAATGAAAGGTTAATTCCTGGTCTGGTGAAAAGAAGATAAGAATTGAACTTTTCTCTGAAGTCCAATACACTGGAGGTTAGACCAGGTTAAAGATTTAAAACACATCAAAGACTGTGAATAAGCCACACGCTTTCTTTTAAAACATGTATTTTTTAGAACTACCATACGACCCAGCAATCCCACTACTGGGCATATACCCTGAGAAAACCATAATTCAAAAAGAGTCATGTACCACAATGTTCATTGCAGCACTCTTTACAATAGTCAGAACATGGAAGCAACCTAAGTGTCCATCGACAGATGAATGGATAAAGAAGATGTGGCACATATATACAATGGAATATTACTCAGCCATAAAAGGGAACGAAACTGAGTTATTTGAGGTGAGGTGGATAGACCTAGAGTCTGTCTTATAGAGTGAAGTAAGTCAGAGAAAAACAAATGCCATATGCTAACATATATATATGGAATCTAAAAAAAAAACAAAAATTGTTCTGAAGAACCTAGGGGCAGGACAAGAATAAAGACGCAGATGTAGAGAATGGACTTGAGGACACGGGGAGGAGGAAGGGTAAGCTGGGACGAAGTGAGAGAGTAGCATTGACATTATATACACTACCAAATGTAAAATAGATAGCTAGTGGGAAGCAGCCGCATCGTACAGGGAGATCAGCTCTGTGCTTTGTGACCCCCTAGAGGGGTGGGATAGGAGGGTGGGAGGGAGACACAAGAGGGAGGGGATATGGGGATATATGTATACGTATAGCTGATTCACTTTGTTATACATCAGAAACTAACACAACATTGTAAAGAAATTATACTCCAATAACGATGTTATTAAAAACAAAAAAAAACATGTATTTTTCCAAGTTAAAGAGATTCAGATGTGGTTTCAACACTCAGATTTGAACATCAGTAAGGTGACCTTTCTATCCAAATAACAGCCTTGAATGCAGTTTTGTTTTATTTTTCCATAATAATGCTTGTTTAAAACTTTAAATGTAGTACCACTGAATACAGTTTTAGTCAATGTAAATAGTGTCAAACTAATTGACGTTAGCAATTCCTAATCAGGTTAGCTTATATTGTGAAACAATAAAATGTCCACATGGACAACTGAATTTTTGCATTAACTCTTTCTCATACCTCTCCCAGCCTTGATACTGCAATAGTGAATATGAATTCCGCTGTGTCAGGTTAGAGTTTGTAGAGTTGAGAAGAGCCGCTGACTGTATGAAGTATCTAACAGCTATATCGCCTGGGTGTATGGATTATAACATGACACCTGCAATGTGAATTGTACACAGACTAAGTAGGAGAGCATCATACTTTCAGACTATCTCTGTGACAATCTTACATTAATCTTTCACAACTCAAATAAATTTGATAAAGACATACCATCAAACCATATTATAAGCCTCTTGAACGGAGACAAAAATGAGAAGAGATTTTTATCCTACGCCCTTGTATTGTGCAGTTGTCACTCTAATCAAAGATTCCAAGGGGGGAAAGCGGGGGCAGTGGTGGTGGGATGAACTGGGAGATTGAGATTGACATATATACACTAATTTGTATAAAATAGATAACTAATAAGAACCTGCTGTGTAAAAAATTTAAATTAAATTCAAAAAAAAAATTCTCAAAAAAAAAGATTCCAGAAAGCTCTTCATGATGTAACAGAATGTTTACTACGGTACAGTTGGAGCCAATTGTATAAATAACATCTAAGTTGGGGAGCACCATAATCTTCTTTGTGTTTTTGTCAGACTGTATTTGTTGTAAGCCTGCCCTGCATCCATTGGGAGACTTTGCCCTACCACCTGCTTTCAGAGTTTTCTGCTTCTGGAATATTACATCATCTTCTCTAATTTCTCTCAGCCACTTCTTACCAAGAACTTCCCTTATCTGACAGGGTGCAAGGAATAATGGCTTTTTATTTTTTTTTCTCAGCAGGCACTGCAAGCCATCTCTTTCTTCTAAGCTCTGTTAAGCCTCACTTTTATCTTCCAGCACTTGTCTTTCAACACTGACCAAAGGCATCAGATACTAAAATTTCTAAATAACCTTTCGACAACCCATAAACAAGGTTTCTCTTGGCTAAGTGGACAAAAGGAAAAAGTTGTTTATACTGTTCTCCTCTTGGGTTATTTTGTTCTTTACC
Source organism: Leucopleurus acutus (assembly GCF_964270905.1). Taxonomy (NCBI): domain Eukaryota; kingdom Metazoa; phylum Chordata; class Mammalia; order Artiodactyla; family Delphinidae; genus Leucopleurus; species Leucopleurus acutus. The sequence continues at coordinate 131,907,703 of NC_139143.1, forward strand.
ATAGGGTTATCGTTCAGCCTTGTGAAAGTATCAAGAAATGCAAGTTTATTCAGGAGTTTCTTCTTCCAGTCCCCATAGCAAATATATACCTTTATTCTTTATCTTTTAATTATTCCTTATTGTAGAAGATGTAATTTCTGTGATAAAATTTTATTGATATTCTTGAAGTATTTTGGAAAGGAAAAAAAAACTTACAGGAAAGAATGGTAAATTCATTTACTTGCTCAATAAACATATACAGGACACTTTGTTAGGCCCATTCTAGGCATTGTGAACACAAAAATGAATAAGACATTTGTCTCTACCTGAAGTGTCATAGTTTCTTAGAGAGAAAAATGTATAAACAGGGAGATAAATATGGGTTATGTGAGAACATTTGAGGAGAACAGATAGTGGAATTCACTGTGCTTAGGAAGGTCAGGGAAGGCTTTTCAGATGTATAGGAACTGAGATTTAAAGGAGTCAGAGTCTGGCAGGCAGAAAAAATGGGGATAAAGTCATTCTAAATGCAGAAGGGTGCTACCTCCTGACTCTTCAAGGAACTGCAAATAAAGTCAGGTGACTGGAGAAGAGGCAACCATATTATTTACAATCTCATGTGCTGGACCAAGGGGCTTGAATTTTATCCCAATGTTTTGACCCGAGAAGTGTTTTATGTCAATGTACATTTATAAAGATATTTCTAGTAACAGGGAAGAGGGTAGATTACATAGAGGTGGAGCAGGCACTACAGGGATATTAGTCAGGAGGAAAGTGCAAAATATAACAGGCTCCAAGGAGTCACATCACATATAGTAGATGAAGAAGTTTTGGCATAGAAATACTGAATATGAGACATCCATAGTCAGAAAGCCAATAAAATGTCATAATTTTTATTTTCAATGATCTGCAAGTCTTTTGAGCATTTCTTTATATTTAAAATAGAAAAAGATCCTATTTTAAATATGAACTTTAGTATGAATTAATTTCAAAGTAAAACACTAGGACGAAATGAATTTGATGATTAAAAAGGTAAACATGTATTATATAGCCTGATTTTCTAAACCATACTTTTGGGACAAAATTCCTAAATGGAATTTTGGAATATGGACCAAGTTTGAGGACGTTGATTAAATAGATCTTCCTATTTGGGGCTTCATAAAACTCAGACACACAGTGTGTTTTACTGTAATGAGGGAGTAAAAGAAAAATAATAACTGAAGATAATGTTAAAAAGTGACAATGTCTCTATTCAATAATATGACACAAGACAATCAGAAAAAGTAAAAAGGCAAACTACAGTTTTGTAGAATGTATTTGTAATACACATATCCAAGAAAGGACTTGTATCTTGAATATATCAAAAATTCCTATAAACAATAAGATTAAGGCAGACCGTGTGATAGAAAAATGGATAAAAAAATGTGAATAGGCACAAAAGAGCATATCCAAATAGTCAATAAATATGTGAAAAGACACTCCATGGCATTAGTCATCAGGCAAATGCATATTAAAATCACAATTTGAAACCTCTCCAGACCCAACAAAGTGGCAAAAATGAAAAAGACAAAAAAGTACAATGGTTGGCTAGGATCAAACTGCATTTTCAGACACTTGGACAAGAATGTAAATTGGCACAGCCATTTGGGAAAACTGTTAGACAATATCAACCAAGTTGAACATATTCCTACCCTATGACCTAGCAATTCCACTTCTAGGGATACGTACAGAAATGAAGACATATGTTCACCAAAAGTTATATACAAGAATGTGCAGAGTTGTGTTATTCATAATAGCCCAAATCTAGAAACAACACAAATGTCCATCAGCAGAACAGATAAACAAGTTGTGATATATTTATACGATGGAATCTTATACAGCAATGAGAATGAATGAACTACAGCTACACACAACATCATGAATGAATGTTACAAAAATAATATTGAATGAAAATGTCAGACACAAAAGAGTATATATTGTTTGATTCCATTTATTTAAAGTTAAAACATTGCCACAATTAGAAGTCAACATAGTGATTACTCTTAGGAATTTGCTTAGTTACTAGAAGGGGAAAAGGGTGGCTTCGGGAGTGCTTCTCGATCTGGATGCTGTTGTATGGCTATATTTCCTTTGTGAAAACTTATCATGCTATACAGTTACAATTTATGGACATTTCTGATCTATTTCAATTATAAGTTTACATTAAGAGCATAAAGGAATACGAGTAACTAGATTCTATTTTGAACATACAACAGCCTAATATTGTCATCTTTAATTAAAATCTAAGTATACCAACTAAATTTGTAGTCACTTAAGTTGGTCATAGCGACATAATCCATGTAAAACATGTCAGTTTTGAATTACTTCCCCTTCTCAATAATACTGTGTGCAATTCTTAAAAGTCAATTTTTGTCAAAAATAATTCATTTTACTCTCGCAAAATAATGAGCACATTGTAGAGGCTTGCCTCCTGATTTTGTGAAACAGTTCACTATTTGATGACATTTAAGAAAATATAGCTTTTTCCTTCTAAAACAACACAAAACCTCCCCAGCTCCGTTTTCCAGAGACGGCTGTCTCAGAACAAACTAAATAGAAATCTATTTGATACACAACTGATTTGAAACGCCTCCTACTTCCTCTTCTTCACAGTTTTCTGTAAAATGATTTCCAATGAGTTCATCTCAAGTGATTCAGCATGGCTTCTAGTAAAGAGAAAAATATCTTCTAATGTGGTCATAGATGCGCTAAAGGCCACATGAAGTCTTCTATACTTATAACTCTTTTTAGTAACATGATTCAAACTTTATATTCTGAGTTGTCTTAACTATTTTAAAACGATAGTAGTGTTTATTTTAGTGCTATTTTGATAATTCCTTACAAAGGGTAATCTAATAAGTAATGTAAAAATATGGACAATTTGAAAATAAAGATACGATATAGTCTCTTTTCCTTTTTTTTTTTAATTCCTTTTCAATTCTTATAACAGAAAGCTAGGAAATTCACTGTCAGATTTTGTACCACAGAATCACATCAAATAGAGCTTTTGCTAAATGTCCTTGGGAATGTCCAGTAGGTCACATAACCATGACTGCAACGTTGGACTTGCCCACTGGACTTCTCTCACATGGGTTCCCATCAAGAAGTCAACTACTTGCTTTAACATAAGAATAAGCATATTGGGGTTTTCTAGTTTTATTTAAAGCCATATAAATTTCCTAGGTCTTCTTTTCCCAGGATCATAAATTGAATTCCTCTCAGATCTCCTCAGTTTAGATTGAAGTTTCCTGCTTCGAGAACTTTTCTAGAGTCAGAACACTCAGGAGTCAGTGTGTCAGACTCCAAGCAGATCACTTACCTTATGTCCAGTCATCATTTCTAATTCAGTTTTTTATAGTACATCAACCCCCTCCTCTAAGGACATAAATCCTCAACTAACTTCAGGTGCAACAATATTTAGAGATTTTTGTTTCTAGGGTTCCATAGAGAATTCCAAATTTCTCTAATTATATCATCCCATAATCTACAATCTTTGCTTTAAGACAGTTTTGATAGCTTAAACCAGTTAAAAAAAATTGCCTTAAGGCTGTGTCTTAAACTTAAGTTTGTATTTTCTCCTTGATTTATTGTAGTTTCTGAGAAGACAAGGTTTAAGCTTGTCTTCATGATAAGTCATTAACCCCAATTAGAGTTTAAATGGGCAGACTGGTAGCATCGAGCCTGGATAACCCTAAAAGGGGATTGCTGGTACTGCTTCTATCATTTCCAATTTTTCTCAGAAGCCAGAAGTGTTTGTGGAAATCAATTTTGACTATACATTACATTTATGCATTGTATGTGTACATGTTTATGTGTTATGTGGTTCTCATCCAAAAATGTAAACTCCATGAAGGCAGAGATTCCACCCATTTACCTACCTGGGTTGTAGTATCTCTGATGCTTAGAATAGTGTTCAGCACGTAGTAGCTGCTCAAAACATATTATTTGAGTACATAAATATTATTGTGTTAGGATGTTTGCTGCCTTTTGGGAAAAACTGTGTTTTATATTGTACTTTATTTGTTGTATATGTACAGCATATCACTTGAATGCTCACTGCTTTTTGATGGAAATATATGACTGTCTAAATGAGGAATTGGCAAACTTTCTTTGGAAGGCCAGATTGTGAATAGTTTTCGCTTGTGGTTCTTCTGGTCTCTCTTACAAGTACTCAATTCTGCTGCAGTAGCAGCACAAAAGTAGCCACAGACAACCTGTAAAGGAATAAACAGGCAGCCAGGCTACCCATGCCCAGTTTTTATACGGCCCTTGAGCCAAAAGTGGTTTTTAGATTTTTAAATGTTTTTTAAAAATCAAAAGTCCCATGACACTTGAAAATTACATAACTTAAAGTTTCAGTGCTAGGAAATAACGTTTTAGTGGAACATAGGCGTGCCCATTGATTTTCATATTGTCTATGAATGCATTTGTGTTCTAGTGGCAAAGTTGAGTAGTTGCAACTATTAAATAAATTGTATAGCAGAACCTTTGAAAAATAAGGCTGGAAACGATAGGAAATTTGTCCTCACATTCTCTGATTACAGCAATCTCCATATCCTGAAAACATGTAAAAAGTTCAAAACTTTAGATTTTTGGAGCCGGGGTTCCTATAATTAAACTTAGTAATGATACGAGAGAAAGAGTAAGATGGTATTCCACACCTGCTGGAGAGATTCTGTAAATATAGTACACAATTCTCAAGTTACTGATAATTATTGATTCAAGAATCAAATACATAAATGAAGTTCACAGGTGATGTTCAAGAGTCCCATAAATCAATAGGGCTAAGCTTCTCATCTATCAACTTTACAACAACAATTCATTTTTTTAAACATCTTTATTGGAGTATAATAGCTTTACAATGGTGTGTTAGTTTCTGCTTTATAACAAAGTGAATCAGTTATACGTATACATATGTTCCCATATCTCTTCCCTCTTGCAACTCCCTCCCTCCCACCCTCCCTATCCCACCCCTCTAGGTGGTCACAAACCATCTAGCTGATCTCCCTGTGCTATGCAGCTTCTTCCCACTAGCTATCTATTTTACATTTGGTAGTGTATATATGTCCATGCAACTCTCTCACTTTGACACAACTTACCCTTCCCCCTCCCCATATCCTGAAGTCCATGCCCTAGTAGGTCTGTGTCTTTATTCCCGTCTTACCCCTAGGTACTTCAGGACCATTTTTTTTTCTTAGATTCCATATATATGTGTTAGCATATGGTATTTGTTTCTCTCTTTCTGACTTACTTCACTCTGTATGACAGACTCTAGGTCCATCCACCTCACTACAAATAACTCAATTTCGTTTCTTTTATGACTAATATTCCATTGTATATATGTGTCACATTTTCTTTATCCATTCATCTGTTGATGGACACTTAGGTCCTGGTTATTGTAAATAGAGCTGCAATGAACATATTGGTACATGACTCTTTTTGAATTATGGTTTGCTCAGGGTATATGCCCAGTAGTGGGATTGCTGGGTCGTATGGTAGTTCTATTTCTAGTTTTTTAAGGAACCTCCATACTGTTCTCCATAGTGGCTGTATCAATTTACATTCCCACCAACAGTGCAAGAGGGTTCCCTTTTCTCCACACCCTCTCCAGCATTTATTGTTTCTCGATTTTTTGGTGATGGCCATTTTGACCGGTGTGAGATGATATCTCATTGTAGTTTTGATTTCCATTTCTCTAATGATTAATGATGTTGAGCATTCCTTCACGTGTTTCTTGGCAATCTGTATATCTTCTTTGGAGAAATGTCTATTTAGGTCTTCTGCCATTTTTGGATTGGGTTGTTTGTTATTTTGTTATTGAGCTGCATGTGCTGCTTGTAAATTTTGGAGATTAATCCTTTGTCAGTTGGTTCATTTGCAAATATTTTCTCCCATTCTGAGGTTTGTCTTTTTGGTCTTGTTTATGGTTTCCTTTGCTGTGAAAAAGCTTTTAAGTTTCATTAGGTCCCATTTGTTTATTTTTGTTTTTATTTCCATTTCTCTAGGAGGTGGGTCAAAAAGGATCTTGCTGTGATTTATGTCATAGAGCATTCTGCGTTTGTTTCCCTCTAAGAGTTTGATAGTGTCTGGCCTTACATTTAGGTCTTTAATCCAGTTTGAGTTTATTTTTGTGTATGGTGTTAGGGAGTGTTCTGATTTCATACTTCTACATGTACTTGTCCAGTTTTCCCAGCACCACTTATTGAAGAGGCTGTCTTTTCTCCACTGTATAGCCTTGCCTCCTTTATCAAAGATAAGGTGACCATATGTGCGTGGGTTTATCTCTGGGCTTTTTATCCTGTTCCATTGATCTATATTTCTGGTTTTGTGCCAGTACCATACTTTCTTGATTACTGTAGCTTTGTAGTATAGTCTGAAGTCAGGGAGCCTGATTCCTCCACCTCCATTTTTCATTCTCAAGATTGCTTTGGCTATTCAGGGTCTTTTGTGTATCCATACAAATTGTGAAAATTTTTTATTCTAGTTCTGTGAAAAATGCCAGTGGTAGTTTGCTAGGGATTGCATTGAATCTGTAGATTGCTTTGGGTAGTAGAGTCATTTTCACAATGTTGATTCTTCCAATCCAAGAACATGGTATATCTCTCCATCTATTTGTATCATCTTTAATTTATTTCATCAGTGTCTAATAATTTTCTGCATACAGGTATTTTCTCTCCTTAAGTAGGTTTATCCCCAGATATTTTATTCTTTTTGTTGCAATGGTAAATGGGAGTGTTTTCTTAATTTCACTTTCAGATTTTTCATCATTAGTGTATAGGAATGCACCAGATTTCTGTGCATTAATTTTGTATCCTGCTACTTTACCAAATTCATTGATTAGCTCTCATAGTTTTCTGGTAGCATCTTTAGGATTCTCTATGTATAGTATCATGTCGTCTGCAAACAGTGACAGCTTTACTTCTTCTTTTCCAGTTTGGATTCCCTTTATTTCTTTTTCTTCTCTGATTGCTGTAGCTAAAACTTCCAAAACTATGTTGAATAAGAGTGGTGAGAGTGGGCAACCTTGTCTTGTTCCTGATCTTAGTGGAAGTGGTTTCAGTTTTTCACCATTGAGGACAATGTTGGCTGTGGGTTTGTCATATATGGCCTTTATTATGTTGAGGAAAGTTCCCTCTATGCCTACTTTCTGGAGGGTTTTTATCATCAATGGGTGTTGAATTTTGTCGAAAGCTTTCTCTGCATATATTGAGATGATCATATGGTTTTTCTCCTTCAATTTGTTAATATGATGTATCACGTTGATTGATTTGCATATATTGAAGAATCCTTGCATTCCTGGAATAAACTCCACTTGTTCACGGTGTATGATCCTTTTAATGTGCTGCTGGATTCTGTTTGCTAGTATTTTGTTGAGGATTTTTTCATCTATGTTCATCAGTGATATTGGCCTGTAGTTTTCTTTCTTTGAGACATCTTTGTCTGGTTTTGGTATCAGGGTGATGGTGGCTTCATAGTATGAGTTTGGGAGTGTTCCTTCCTCTGCTATATTGTGGAAGAGTTTGAGAAGGATAGGTGTTAGCTCTTCTCTAAATGTTTGATAGAATTCGCCTGTGAAGCCATCTGGTCCTGGGCTTTTGTTTGTTGGAGGATTTTTAATCACAGTTTCAATTTCAGTGCTTGTGTTTGGTCTGCTCATATTTTCTATTTCTTCCTGGTTCAGTCTCGGCATGTTGTGCATTTCTAAGAATTTGTCCATTTCTTCCAGGTTGTCCATTTTATTGGCATAGAGTTGCTTGTAGTAATTTCTCATGATCCTTTGTATTTCTGCAGTGTCAGTAGTTACTTCTCCTTTTTCATTTCTAATTCTATTGATTTGAGTCTTCTCCCTTTTTTTCTTGATGAGTCTGGCTAATGGTTTATCAATTTTATTTATCTTCTCAAAGAACCAGCTTTTAGTTTTATTGATCTTTGCTATCATTTCCTTCATTTCTTTTTCATTTATTTCTGATCTGATCTTTATGATTTCTTTCCTTCTGCTAACTTTGGGGGTTTTTTGTTCTTCTTTCTCTAATTTTAGGTGCAAGGTTAGGTTGTTTATTTGAGAAGTTTACTGTTTCTTAAGGTAGGATTGTATTGCTATAAACTTCCCTCTTAGAACTGCTTTTGCTGCATCCCATACATTTTGGGTCATTGTGTCTCCACTGTCATTTGTTTCTAGGTATTTTTTTTGATTTCCTCTTTGATTTCTTCAGTGATCACTTCATTATTAACTAGTGTATTGTACAACAACAATTCTTTACAACAGAAATTGAAATTAACTACTCATTTTTATCCTCCCACACAGTTGAAGGTGCAAATGAAAAATCTAGAAACTCTATACATCAGTTAATCAAGTGTTGGCTGTAGATTACCATCTTCTATAAACTGTAAACATCAAATGAATATTACTAACTCCATTAGAAAAAAAGTAAGCTAATGTATGTTTCTCACAAATTATTAAAATTATTAGAATTAGATGAAATATTTCCAAGTGATAGAAATACAAGGATGTGTGTTTTTTCCAATTATAATATGAGCTTCACAAGAACAAGCACTATATAATTTAATGAAAGAATTAATGAAGATCCTCACAAAGCCACTCATTCATTCATTTATGCAGTTGATCAACAAAAATGCTTTGATGGCTATTTTGTACTAAGTGCTGTGGACACACAAAGAAAGATGAGAAACTGTCCCTGTCCCTCAGCAACATTTTAATTGGGGAGATAATATATAGTTAATAAAAGTAGATCTAGTGAAAGGTTTTAATATTAACTTAAAACAGAAGGCATTTGAAGGCAATTCCTCTTTAAGTGTCAAAGAAGTAATATAGGCAATAAAGGCTGGAACAGTTGTGGGGAGGAATGGATCATTGAGATCTAGAGTGGTCATTGAAGCCTCCCTGGTAGAGAAGAGGCTCACAAAGGAATTTCAAGGGTAAATAAACATCCAGTAAATATTGGTTGCATAAATAAATAACTAAGAATTTATATAGCTGAAAAGAAAGGACACAGTAGGTAAAATTGCCAGCCTAGATCCACCTGCCCCTAGATCCACCAGGAAGTTCAAGGAAAACAAATATCCACTCAGTGGTGGGAGTCATCAGTTCTGCCCACTTTCCACCTATCTCCCACTGAGGGCTGAGCCTTAGAGTGTAGATATCATGGATTAACCTGAACGCAGTAGGGTCCTGAACAGAGGGAGAAAAGGAACATAAGATTTTTCCTGAAACCTCAGACTCTTTAACATGTAGGAAGATGACTGTTCAAAGTAACCCTCAAATGCTTCTGACAAAAGGTGGGAGTCAACCATAAACTTCGACCAAAACAATGACCAGTAGAGGGATTCCTGGTGTTGTTTCCGAACTGTCTCACCTTTTTGGCTTAAGCTTTTCTAACCATGACTAATTTCCATTACCCTGGCTTACTGCCACTGCAATTTTAAAAGGTTGCTAGGATGGTGCCATGTGAGGTTATAATGTCTAATTACTTAATAACAGCAAATATTTCCTGTGTTGCTTATAGAAGATAAAAAAAAAGAAGCATATAATATCCAGGGTTTTTTTTAAAGTTATTTTAAACATTTAAAGTATTTTCAAATGCTTCATATTGGAATGTTCATGTAACAAGTGGAATTACTATTTGCTAATGCATCTATGTAGAAGTATGTTTTTTTCAAGATAAGTCATGGAAATGTGTTTTCTAACATGGTAAATGAGCACCTATACTTTTAATGATTCAGTTTCTTTTATAGGATGTAATAATCAGCAATTTTAAAAAACATTGACTTATAAATTACATGTACCCATTTTGGTTACTATCTGACATATTTACCAAATATCAACCTTGCGCTAAGTATGGAGGATATTCATTGTTGGACAATTTAGATTCCCATCTTCAAGGATCAGAAAGTACAAAAGATATGGGTAGGATAAAACAGTCTTTTGTAATTTTGTAGGGTTTTCCCCCTCTGATTGGATTTTCTTTTTTTGTAAATGCTTGCCCATATTTGTGTTCTTGGTAGCATATTAACACATGTAACCATTTCAGTTACCTCTTGGCATATTTACCAAATACCCACCATGGGCTTCCATGGAAGTATTCAATGATAGATAATATAGATTCCCATCTTCAAGGAGCTAAAAATCTAATATAGACAATAACATGCATTCAGACAGCTATGCTACTAGCAGAATGGGAATCCTTAAAAACCCATGATCACTAAAAGTAAAATCCAATTCTATTACTATTGCTCTGACCTCTGCTCATCTCCCCAGCCTCAGTTCATGCACTTGTGCTCATCATAATTCACTAAGTTCTTCTGATGCCGAGGGTCAGAACTGGCACATTGTCATTTATATCTCATGTCACTGACTAGAGCAAGTCTCATAGCTGAACCAAAGTCATGAGGCAGGGAAGTACATGCTACCCACAGTGGGAGGCCCTGAAAATTACATGGCAAAGGGCACAGATACAGAGAGGACTAAAGCACTGGGGCCAATAATACAATCTACCACACCGGGATATGTGCAAATTTATATGATTTTGTGTTCTTCAGATTCCTGACTCTTTTCTGTACTCTGCCACACTAATTCCAAAATAGTTGATATCCTCACTTTACTTCTGAGTAATTGTTAATCACACAGCACATTGGTTGTGTGGTTGACCACAGTCCCAGACAGGACCATGCATTTTGCCTGGGAAAAGTATATTCTGGCCTCGCTTGTATGATAATGATTTTGGACCTATGTGTCCTATATTCAGCTGTAGGTACTTGGAAGCATGTCTTCCAAGAAACATATTCATTTGTGATGACCTGGAGACCCTCACCTAAATTTCTGCACACAGAGAGCACCCTATAAATGCTACCTTTTAACTGACTGAACTGACTGCTTTATCCCATTTCAAAATATAGGTGACCAATATGTTTCCATGATTCTGATCATATGGAAGCATTAATATTCAAAACCTTACTAAGCCACTCACCTGCATCAGCTAAGCTGATTGAGGTTATAGGGCCAATCAAATTCAGACACAACAAGATTTGATTCTTTCAGTTCTATAAATATGACATTTCTAATTCCAATGACAAAAATAAAGACCTAAGGTAGGGCCTCTCAAACTTTAATGTGCTTTTGAATCACCCAGGAATCTTGTTAAAATGCACATTCTGATCCGGTAGTCTGGAGTGAGGTCTGATCCACCTTTTTAGCAAATTCCAGGTCATGTTGATTGCTGTTGGTGCCCAAACCACACTGAAATGACAAGAATCTAAAGGATTTATTAGTATCCTTTTCAGAATAAAATCTTTATCCATGAGTCTTCTAAAAACCTCATTTTAAAAAAAGTAATGAGAAGTGACCTCAACATGTAAATTATTGTAGATTTTTTTTCATATATCAGAGACCAGCTATACTTTTATGTGATGAAAATAAATAGAAATTATATTTTGGAGATAGATCTCTAACCAAAATAAATCATATTCATCAAATAGCAACTACTGCTTTATCACACGTTCTGATTGTTAGCAATTAATGCAGAATTACACCTGGACAAGTAACGCTCCTGAGAATTTACTGATAATTCAATATTTCTCACTTCATAATAACTCATCAGTTGTTGTGTTTATTAACTAAAAAAATGTATTAATTTACTTGTAGAATAATGTGCAATATATTTTGGCACTTATTTTAGTCACTCAAAAATATTTAGTACCTACTGGTACATGACATGGTGATAGGTATTGTAAGTGAAACAGTGGTAGATGACACATGACACCTATTCTCAATAAGCTTACAAATCAGGGAACAGAAATGGATACTAATAATAAAACAATGCAGGAAGCACTAATTTTCCTAAGAAATGAAGAGAAGTGCTAAGGAAGCCTATAGAAGAAAAGATAAGAATCTCTCAGCCAGCATCCTGTTTAGGACCTTTAATAAAGCATGGTAAGGGAAACATATGGCATCAATGTTAGGTGGAAGTATTTCAGTATATTTTAAAATTTATTGAGAGAAAAGGTAACATGGTGAAATTCCATTCAAGGCCTAGAAACCCAACAAATAAATTGTAGTCATACTTTACACTTTTGCTCCTTCCTCCAGAGTTACTTTTCCCACTCACCTTTCTCAATTTTTGCTTCTGTAAAATGAGTTCATCTTCTAAAACACAGAGCCCTTCTCAGAATCGATTACAGCCCTATATAGTGCTTGAAAGACATCATTAACTGAAATAGTTTGTGTATGTGTATAGCTGATTCACTTTGTTATAAAGCATAAACTAACACACAATTGTAAAGCAATTATACTCCAAAAAGATGTTAAAAATAAATAAATTTTTTTAAAAAATTGAAGTAGTTTGGAGAAGAATAAAAACAGTGACAGAAAATGAAATCGGGAGTGAAGATTCCAGAAAATGGAATTTGGGGATTTGTTCACTCAGAAAAGTCTGTAGGGGAACTTTAATTTTAGTGTGAATTTGAGGTTAAGGATAGTGAACAGTTAGCTATTTCCTGGTCAGGGCAGGACAAAAAGAAACATACTTTAGCCAGACACATAAGTAAGCACCTGTCCACATGTGTTCCTGCCTCTACAGCCTGCTCTTCCTGTGCACGTACCAAGAACAGTCCAGGTTTCCACTGCATCATCACTGGCCAGGGACACTTGCCCATCTTCCACATCAGCACATTCAGGTTCTAGCCATAATAGCATCCAGTAGGACTAGGTGCTCTCTCAAGAGCGCCTGGCCCCATTTCACTTGTGACAGTCTGTATGAGATGTCTAGGCTTCACTGACAACCTCATTGAATTATGAGCTTGGATTGAGACCAGTTCATCACAGCACCCTAATCCAGGGCTGTTTCTTTTGTCTGGTGCTCCAAACCAGTACAAAATACTATTGTGCCCAGGTACTCTTTCAACCTAAAACAAAACAAAACAACAACAACAAACCCTTTAATTTATTTCCCTGAAAGTAGTTCTCATCCTTCTTTTCAGTGGGATGAGAAAGCAATTATGTTTGTTTAGAGAGTTTATTATGCAGGGTAATTTTTCAGCACCACAAAGAAAATGGTGCTAGGATTCATCATATTTGAAGTATCATTTTAATCTGATAGAAATGCTTCATGATAGGAAATATTATAGGAGTTTGGATGTAAGTACAGATGTACTTTTCACAAGAAGCAGTTCTAAAGTACCTCTGCATAAGATCCATTAATTCTTGGTGCAAAATGTAAGCATAACCCCAGGTATCAGAACACCTGTTATTTTGTCATTTGTACACCACCAAGCTCAGCAGTCTTTGACTAAAGGCTCATAAATAATATTTGTGCATCCTCAAATCTATCCAGACAACCTACATGGATGGATATTATTACTATTAAAACTCTCAACAAATACTGTAATTTGGTAGGTAGCTGTTTTGAACCATGGATTGACAGCTATTGGTAATAGAAATAGGTATAAGAATCATGTCCATCAGAGCATGCAGCCCCTGTGAGAAAGTATCTCCAGATAAAAGTTTATTACTAATAATGAGAATTCTTAAGAAGCCTCTGGAAGGCAGTGTCGCTTCAGAAAGTATGTGTTCATTATAGATCGTCTTTCTTAACTTAAAGAAAGTCATTCTTTCTCAATGCCTGTCTTGGAGAGCACTCCTTGCCAGAAATTTACCATGAGCCCTAAGGATACTTCAAATAACTCTTCTAGACATAACTAAGACAAACACAAACTCAGACACTTAATTTTCTTGGGGCAGTTAATTAACGATAGATGATAGTCAACTAATGATTAGTGATACTTTTTCCTTTCCAAAGAATTCATGTTCAATCTGACCTCCCCTTCTCCCCAATTTTCCCAGAGATAATATAAAATACATAGATGAACATACCCATTCACAAATGCAAAGTGCACAGAAAGTTTGTAAACATTCTCAAGAAATTTAGCACAGAATCACTTTAATTTCTTGGCTCACTGATATGTTAGCTTTTCACAATTAACACAAATTATGTAAAATAAAACATGAATTATGTGACCATTGCTTTATATAGATGAGACTGCATCCATCAGTTTTATCACTATCTTTTGGGTAACAGCTTTATTAAGATATAATTCACACCATACAATTAACCTATTGAAAGTGTACCATTTTATTGTTTTTAATACAGTTGGCCCTTGAACAATGCAGGGATTAAGGTGGCCAACCCCCTGCCCAACTGAGAATTCGTATATAACTTTATAGTTGGCCCTTTGAATCCCTGGTTCTGCACCCACAGATTCAACCAACCTCATATCATGTAGTGCTACAGTACTGACTGAAAAAAACCCGTGTTGGGCAAGGATCAACTGTATATGCATTCACAGAGTTATGCACCCATCACCACAATCAATTTTAGAACACTTTTAGCACTCATGAAAGAGAAATCCTGTAGCCTCTAGCTATCATCCCCACACGTACCTCTCATCCCTCTCAGCCCTAAGCAATCACTCATCTTTCTGTCTCTATATATTTGCCTACTCTAAGCATTTCATGGAAATGAAATGTTAGGATTTTTTCATTATTTTTACTGATTAACTTTATACAAGTAAATATATTTCATATTCTTAAAAAATTATTTTGTTTCTCCGAGCCATATATTTACAACATCATATACCTACAATGTTTGTAGGACTGCTATTACAGTGTGTGTTTAAAGCTTTATGAATGAACATATAGTTAAGAATATATATAAATACACTCTGACCAGCCATTGAAACAGCACTTATTTCTAATTTATTGTCTCATTACTGATTCAACCTCAATATGACTTCAATATTTTTAAAATGTATTTCACTAAAAAATATTTTTTTACTAAAATATATTTTCAATTATTTCCATCTGCTTATGAAGTTGTTTTGGAATATAGATACCTGCCATGCCTATTACCAGTAATAACAAACCTTTAAGCTTGCAGAGAAAGACAATCTCTCTGTCTCAGACACACATACTTCTTTATTACACAGGGAAGTTTTAAGGCAATGTGAAGCACAGTGATTGGTGTCCACTTTGAAGATTTTTTAAAGGCAACTGCTAAAACATGTCTCACTTGGACTACTGCTATGGACTCCTAATTCATCTGCCTACTTCCCACATTTCCTCATCTTAATCTACTCTCTACCACAAAGAGCCTGAGTGATATATTTAAAACTTGTCCTCCTCTGCTCAAAACCATCCAATAGCTTCCTGTCTCACTAAAAATAAAATTCAAAGTTCCCACTGTGGCCTGTATAATATTGTCCCCACTTCTATACCCTTAACTCTCATAAACACTCTCTCACCGGCCTCTCCTATTGTACTCCAGCCATTCTGATTTATTGCTGTTTTTTAAACACACCAAGCATGCTCCTGCCTTGGGGCATTAGTGCTAATTGGTCCCTCTGTTTAATACAGTTTTCTCAAGTCTTTTTATGGCTCATGTTGTTACTTTATTCAAATTTCTAGTCAAAAATCTCCAAATTCCTGATCATACAAAAAATAGCACCCTTCCCTCCCATTCACTTTCTATTCCCTTATCCTATTCTCTTTTTTTTTTTTTTTGCGGTACGCGGGCCTCACCACTGTGGCCTCTCCTGTTGCGGAGCACAGGCTCGGGACGCGCAGGCTCAAGCGGCCATGGCTCACGGGCCCAGCCGCTCCCGGCCTGGGGCACAAACCTGCATCACCTGCATCGGCAGGCAGACTCCCAACCACTGCACCACCAGGGAAGCCCACCTTTATCCTATTAATACTCATCACCACCACCTGACATTTGACTGATTGTTCTCCCTTTTCCTGCCCACATGTAAGTTCCCTGCTAGCAAGAAACTTGTTTGTTTACTGCTGTATCCCTAGTGCTTAAGTAGTACTGGAGTAATAGTAGGTATTTAATAAGTGTTGAATGAATGGATGAATGAATGAGTGATTAATTGGACAAATGGGTGAATGAATGAAAGAGAAGAAATATTGATCCTCTTCCCTTCAGATAAAATACCTCCAAAATAGAAGTATGGAATTTCTATAGGCTGTTTTATTATTATTATTATTATTATTATTATTATTGAGTATAATTCAAAATGATTAACTCTGTTTTTAGGGCTACAAATTAGCCTTTAGCTCTAAAATAATTTCTGATATGGTATAATATGAGTCCATTTAGATAAAAAGGATGCTTGATTTGATTTCAACTTGAAGAAATCTTTGAAAGATTTAAAAGAGAGTTTTCTAATCAGACAAGCTAACTACAAGCCTGGTTTTAGAGCTGGCATTTTATAGTCAGTGGATAAAATATTGGAAGCAATGAGGAGGCTTGATCACCAACGTTCTGTAGTAGGATCTTGGATAGTCCTTTTTCATCTCCTCTTCTTCCATTAGTTCATGTTTCACTAGAAAAATTGGAAGCTTACAAGCATTTTTTACTTTATTCAAACTGTATTTTTGTGTATTTTAACATTATATAAACTGGATTCATGATTTATAGCTGCATCATATTTTCAGAGACATTTTTATTTGCTTTAAAATCAGTTTTGGGGGGTTTTGAGTACATCTAAACAATGCCAGGGAATATGTACCTATTGCCTGATTACAAAAAAATAATTGATCCTATTTTTATTCTTATATGAAGGCTCACAGCTGTAAAAAGCTATGACACACCACTTATGAAAATTTAGCTGAAATGTGTGAATTATACACTTTCTGCATTACCAAGCTAAAATTTGGATGGTTTATAAGCAACTCTGTGCTGTAAACTTTGGCACATCTGGATAATCTAAGAGTTTTAGAGTGAAAATATGGTATGACTACTTTAAGTATAAGAAATTTCAATTCCATTGGAAAGAATCTAAAACATGAAATTTCATTTTAAATAAAAACAAGAAAAAAGGCACAATACATCTCCCAGTCACCCAGTTGAGTCCCAAAATAAAAGAGCAGAGAGCTGCAGAAGAAGGATACATTAGGGCAAAACCCAGGAGAAGGAGCCAAGTCAGAAAAGGAGCTGAGATCCAAATGAGACCAAAGAGTCAAAGCAGAGATGAAAAGTGTCTTCAAACCAGGAATCAGACGCCACAGTGGCCAAAGGCTGATGGAACAGTTTCATTGTTCAGAAATGAGTTGCCCAAGTGGAACAGAAGGACATTGTCTCCTTTTGATACTGCAGTACTGGTCATGAACGGTGGCCCTGCAGTCTTAGGAGAAGTGGGACTTGGCACTTCTGTAACATTTACTTGTGCCTTTTCTTTACCTGTCCTTCCAGGAAATTAGTATTCCGAGAAGAAAGACCAAGACTGAGGCTGGCAAAGGGCCTTGAACCTTATAGGCCACAACACACTTTGTTGAATATAATAAGTGTAAATTACCCTCCCAGTGAATCCTTCATAAATAAGTAAGGGTAACCCACAAGGATCTTTTCACTTTAAAACAAAACAGGTCTCTTAAATATTTCTCTTACAGATTCACTTTGAGCTGAAAGAAAACACAAAGTTTCCATGTGAAGAATATCTTTGGAAAGTTTTAAGCACTACAAAACAGTGTTTTTTTAAATGGAAGGGCCTTCTCAACCATGCCATAGTATGTCATCCCTACCAAGATGTTATAATTGCTGTCGTTTGTCTGACTGCAGGATAATGGGGTATGGATGGGTCTAGGAATGGCTAGAGAGCTCCCAGGGCAAGAGCAAAATGGTATGCACTGTACAGTGGACTTAACAGATGGAGAAAGTTTCGGATGGATGGCTTTCTAGACAGATTGCCTCAGAGGCCATGGGCTCTAGGTGATTTGGCTCAAGCTACTAACAAGAAGAAGTTTTACTCAGCCCATCTTTCACTGATAAGGATTTCATTGTGCAATCCACTGAGCATTTGAATTAAAAATGAAATGCAAGTTAGAATTTACATGTCTTTTAGCCCTTTTTTTTGGTCTTAATTTTACCTTAAAAATAATAAAAACTGCTATGGTACATAGTGATGTATATTCCTGACTTGTAAAATAATTTATTTAAATATTAGGTGGTAGTTTGTTCCTTCCTTAGAAATAGATTGTTCACTGAATCTAAGTTCATTGCCAATAACATGGCTATGTTTGCCAGTATCAGCAGTTCTAGTCAATGTGGTTTATGAAAAAAATTCTAAAATTACCCAGATGTTACCTCTGAATAATAGAACCAAAAAGTTATATGTTGATCACGCCAAGGTTTCTCCTTACTTCATACTGGTTTGTAAAAGAGAAGTCTTAAAAAGGCTTTATTACCTGTAGGTGATAACGATTTTTAAAGTATCCTTTTCTTTCTTAGAGAAACTCCAAAGGTTGTTTTGTTTGTTTGTTTTTAATGGCAGATCTTATTCTAAATTGTTTTAACCTTTATATTTTGTGCTTATATCTTTGAGGGGCAGCATAGTAAAATGGTGAAGAGCAAAGATCTTAAAGTCACACAGACTGGGTTAAAACAGATTTCCAATGCTTATGTGTATCAGTCTTCCCTATATATAAAATGGAGAAAATAATATAGACTGTTGTGAGGATTAAATACTTTTATATATGTAAAGTTTTTAGAACAATATTTAAACACAGTAGGCCTACTTATTATTTTGTTCTGTCCCAGAGATACCCAAATATGCAAATTATTCCTTCTCTTTAGCTGTGTATTTCACTGATGCACTGACGATATGTCCTCAGCATTTGAAATTATTAGAGCTTATACTCAGTGCCTTACCATTACAGCAGTTTTATGGATAAAGGCAAGTCTTATTTTTGTGAAGCTTTGGTTTGAACACTGTTACTGCATGTGTGCTATTTACGATGTGACTGAACACAGACTGCCGTTACAGCAGGTGTGAAAACCTTCAGCCCACAGGCTAAACATGCACCCAGCTTAATGTTATCTAGCCAGAAGGGCAAGCACCAAATGCTGATGTTGCCATTCATATCTTCAGCTGTGAAGATACAAGAGGGAACTTGCAATTTTTTTGGAGCATTATCCATGCTGGGGCTGTCTCCCTCCCACCCATAAGCATATCCAGACATGCTGGGGCTGTCTCCCTCCCACCCATAATAATATTTCTCAGTATCCCTTTGCCCTTTCAATAAATGTCTATGTGTGTCTCTGAATCGTTGGTACGTATGAGGGGTTTGGGGGTGGGGAGGGGAGGTGTTGTCAGTTTCTCTATGTGTTATGTTTGGCTGCATAATTTCCTTTAAGCACATCTCTCATTATTATTTCTCCTACTGTCTTTGTTGGCCATTCTCTTTGTATGGCTCATACCATATCTAAGTGCAGAACACTCTTTCTTTACTCTCTTTATGTCATTGAATCAATCTATCACGTAAAATTCTAGGGTATTAGAGTCAGGGTGGAGTATTAACTTATTACACTTGACACGATTCATTAACATAGAACCAAAATGTATGTTTGTTTGTTTACTGAATTTATTGCTTACTCATTTGCTTAACAAACATTTAACTACCTCCTGTATGCCAGGAACTGGAAACAGAGTATGTTTATATTATTCTCATTTTTAACAGGTGCATGAACACTATACATTTCTATTAACTGAAACATAGCTAGTAGTAAGTTAAATATCTTTTAATCTATTGATTTATTGTCCTTGGTCAACTCCTCATAGAAAAATTAAAGGATTTCTTCTCTTGCTCTAAATACAAAATAAATTATTGGTGAAAGAATGCATAGCATTAGATGTATATATATGAAAAGATTAAGCTACGTTAATGCAAACAAATGCAAATCCATAATAGAAATGAACTTAACCAATTAACCTTAATATCAAAGAATTTTCTTCCTCATATCAAAGGAAGAATGAGGATAATCCACCCTTTCGGCATGGTTATTGACTCGAGATGTTTGTGCAATCTGGCTCACAGGCTTTGTCTTCTCTCACACAGGAGAGCAGATTGACCATATGCAGGGGGCTTCTGTGTCTGTAAGGAAGACTATCTCTGAGTTTGGGCTCAGATAAATACCCACCTACTTGCATGTGCCTCTATGTCTTAGAAGTCTCAGACTTAGAAGTCCTGTCTCATACAGGTGCAGACATTTTTAAGTGAGCTAACAGAATAAACACCAGTTATTCAGGCAATGAGTCTAAATAGGCTTAAAGGAGATGGGTAAGAAATGGAGC
This sequence comes from Leucopleurus acutus, assembly GCF_964270905.1. NCBI lineage: Eukaryota > Metazoa > Chordata > Mammalia > Artiodactyla > Delphinidae > Leucopleurus > Leucopleurus acutus. The sequence continues at coordinate 131,927,863 of NC_139143.1, forward strand.
AAACTAAGGAGTAGATGAAGAACTTCAACATGGCTGCTGTGTGGGTTTCCTGCTCCTCCCTGGCATCTCTTTGATATGTGATTTTCAAGGCAGGTGCTATTCTTATTGCAATCACATTGTCACAGTCCATTATGAGGAAGCAATTAAGCCCATAACAAGTTAAGAGGTGATGTTTTGTATTTTTTTTTTAATCTCACACAACCGTTGATTTGTTAGCTTTTGAAAACAGATAGGAATTTTTCAATTACACCTTGCAAAATACCTTTTTTCATTCTGAGTGTTTGAAAAGCAAATGTATCTTGGATCCAGTGCTTTTGTGTTTACAAATCTGGATATGATTTAGTAAGCTTTAAAGAGATAGCAAATGCATAGTAAGGAAATCAGATTAACATAATTTTCTGCTTGCTTACAGAACACAGCAGTTGAGATTATCTTTTACATTTGGGAAGACTGTTTTAATATGATAAGATGAAATACCACCTCCAGTACACTTGATCTTGCTAGTTTGACTTCTTAAAATAAATTATGGGCTGATTTGTCATAGTCACTTTTAACATAAATTGCTATTATAATCTAAAGAAGCAATTCTAAAGGAGGCCACTTTTTCACTTCATCTACATAAAAAGGTTTAGGTTATTTCTACATTTATTCTTTCCTCTGTGCAATTTATTTGCTGTAACTTTACATGACAGGAACACAAAAATCCATGCTTTGTTCATTCCATCCATTCTTCTATTCATGCATGATAAGTAGCAAATAGCAGTTTAAATGGAGAGATGGTACAAGAAAAAAAGTACGTTGGCTTTACTTTTTGTATGTAAAAAAAATGTTTTTTTATGAGACTGTGTGTGTGCCTATTTCCCCACTGGAAACACAATTAGATTGCAACCTTGGGGAAGTAAGATGAACCCAGGGCTTTACTCTTTATCTTCTACATATTTATTTACTGATTTATTGATTTATGTATGTATGTATGTATGTATTCTAGCAGCATCAATAGCTACTGTAAATAGTGAGTGTTATAGTCCAAACATCTTTCAGCTGTCAGAGTGTGATTGCTAGAAAAGGAGGAGGTCGCACTAAGCCAAAGGACTCTAGAGGCAGACTCTTATGAAATCATGAGCCTCTGAGCCTCTGGGGAATGTTTGATGGTTTTTGTCCTGATTTTTATTTTTTGTTTTGTGCCCATTTTGCTTGACTAAGCTTTCTCTCACTGCCTCTAAATTCTATTTGTCCAAATTTGCCATGGTGCCTATTTTCTGTATCATCTGTATTCATTATTTGACCACACAGGAGTTAGAAAATGAGCATGGTGATGTGCTTACTAGGATTAGTTATTCATTGATAAGTGTTCAGATTAAGGCATTTATATTTAAAAGTGTACACTCAGGGCTTCTGGTCAAGCTTTCTTGTACTCTGGATAGAGATTACATATATGCACATATTATCTCATTCAGGGCTCTGCATGGAATTGGAGTAATCTTGGATTTATAAGTGGCTTATGATTATTTCCTTTCAACTCAATGGAACAATGGTACTGACCCCTGGAGTCTCTGATTGGAGGCGTTGTTTTTATTGTTTGCAAAGGTGAGGAAAGCTGTGTAAGAAACATGGAGAACAGACATAGCACAGGATTATAGAATGTCATCTAGACAAAAACTTGAATTAAAGATAGACAAATAGGATCAAAGAGAGATTTATTTGAAACTATAAGAGAAATTCTGCCCTGCCAAACCTTCCCATGCTTTTTGTACCCCCCTACTCCAGGAAGAACTGAAAACAGTCCAGCCCACTGTGAAACACCTTTCTTGGAACTAAGAGCACTTATTATATGTGCTGCTTATTTAACACTCAGTCATTTCACCTTGACATGTCTTGGTTTTCCATTTCTAACTTTTGCCTCTTTAACCCTTGCATCATTTTCAGTAGTTTATGTGATGTGTCACAGTATGAAAGGAGATCAATGATTGCTTTCTTTTTCTGTTGCTATGAAACAATTTCCATGAACGTAGTGGTTTTAAAAAAGCAACACAAATTTATTAGCTCACAGTTCTGTTCTGTACTCCTGAAGTGCAACATGGCTCAACTGGGTTCTCTATGTATGATCTCACCAGGCTGAAATCAAGGTGTCTATAAGGCTCCAGGGAAGAAGTCACTTTCAGGTTTATTCAGGTTGTTGTCAGGATCCAGTTCCTTGTGATTATGGGACTGAGGTCTCATTTCCTTGTTGACAGTTGGACAAAGGCTACTCTCTGCTTCTAAAGATCACTTGTATTTCTAAACGCGTGGGCCCTTCTATCCTCAAGCCAGCAACATCAAGTCAAATCTCCCTCAAGGTTTTAGTCTCTGACCTCCTCTTCTGCCACCAGTGCAGAAAGTTCCTATTTTTAATGGGACTCATGAGACTAGGTTAGGCCCACCCAGACCATCTTCATATTTTAAGGCCAACTAACTTGGGACTTTAATTACATCTGCAAAATTCTTTCACAGTAGTAGCAAGATTAGTGTTGCTTGATCAACCAGGGAATAGAAATCTTGGGAGATGGGGAAGGGGGGTACCTGTGACACCCAGCCAATTCTGTTCTGTGTGGATACTAAAAAAATATTTCTTATATGGATCCATAAATGCCTGCATGAATGAATGATAAAAGACACTTTTAGAAGTCAGATATCTTACCAAGCCAATTACTAATAGATAAAACTGAGCCTCCAAGTAAGTAGAATTTTATTTTACCAGAATAAGTTAGTTTGGGGCCATTGCAATTCACCTTACAGCCATGATTGAGGTGATTGGTCACCTGAAGACATACCATTCTTTGTTTAACAAATGACAACAAATTTAAGAGGGATTTTTTTTTTTTCTTTAAAGATCCAATTATCAGCATCTGAGAATTATGCCCTGGAACAAAACTGCCTTTATAAACTGATTTATACACGACAAGTAGTTATCTCCTCTAACACTCATAATGACCCATGGGTATTAATAACCCCATCCTACAGACAGAAAATTGAGGTTCACAGTACTTCACAGTATTTTGTTGAAGGTCTTAATTATTTATACTAAAAATTTTATGAAAGCAATTTACTTTGCAAAAGAAAAGGAGGGGTAATAGTTATGTAATCAGAGAACAAAATGAAGTGAAAAAATGTTTAAAAAAAAAAGAAAGAGTACTCTGGGCAGTCCTTTACTTGCCTTGCTCAAATGTTTGATAATTATAATGCAATTGTTATTCTGGTCTGTATTTAACACTGGAAATACGTCACCTCAGGAATTAAAATAGTAAGTTATCTATGTCAAGTAGAAGAGTCTAGTTTTCCCAGCATCATGTGTAACCAGCTGTAAAAGGACCAATGATCTCTACATATCAGTGAAGTGATGAAGAGGTAATATCTTCAAACGAACAACATGCGATTAAGCATGTCTCTAATTAGCACCTAAGGAATAGTGACGTTCAACTTTTTCTTCCAGGGTTTTATCATTTTCCCTTATTTTAAAATAGCTTTTTGAATCTATTTCTTTCATGATTCAGTGACCTGGAGATCAAACCATATTTACTGACTCAAGATTTCTTTTCTGTAACTTAAAAACAAAACCAAATGCAATTCAATGGTGTAAAATGCATTTTAGGATGGATTCAAAGGATAATTGGAATTACTAGATTCATATAATTTAGTAAACATACCTAGGAATAGAAAACGACTCAAAATGTCCAATGTGAAGACATGTATTTGCAGGGCTCCAAACTGAGTATGTTTGTGCTTCTGCTGATGTTTTCAATCATGGGGTCCCCCTGGATGAATGACTCCTTCTTCCCAACATCGTTTAAGTTTCAGTATCTTTTCCAACACTCACCTTGCATCTTCTCAATCACTCCCTTTCACTTACAAATCCTTTTGATAATATGTCTTTATTATATTTCATTTCATTGTCAGCAAACAATAAAATAAGGCTTTCCATGGGTTATTTTTCTATAGCTGCTAAGCCCAGATCTAGTCTGAGGTGGTTTTCATGGTCCTAAAAGTGACTTTGAGCTTGACCTAGGGCCCTGCCTTTCGCACTAGACTGTGAGACTTCACGGGACTTGTCACCTTGTTCCCTATGAAATAAAAATGGCATTATGGTTGCCATAAATAAGGAAAGCATTCACATAAAAACCCCTATGACAAATTGAGAAATATTGAACTAGTCAATTTGTGTATTTCATTGAACATTCTGAACCATACAAATTTGAATGAAGCTTTCAATGCACAAATAAGCCAGTTCTGTAACAATAGACACTGCCATTTTATACCAGACATTATGCACAGTGCAGCCAGCTGCATCAAAGAGATGGGGGAATTGGGATTTGTTTTCAATGTTAAATTGAAATCCAAAAAATTTATTATTGTTGCTCTGTAATAAACAGGCATGCTGCTTAATGAAAAATTCTATTTGTATTATTGGTGAGTTTCTTGCTTCTGATTCACACATGTGGAAAAAGCTGCTCTATTACTCTTCCTAAGCTGGTAGCTGCCATAATGCTTAAACTTAGCAAAGGATCATCTTGGTCATATGTGAAGAATATCAGAAGAATAGTTTAAATAGGATAGACAAGAATAGTTTAATATAGGAGGAGTTTCTGGTAAGATTACTAGGAACATGCACAGTGCTTATTGCATTCTTTTTATTTCTCTTTATCTTCAGGGGAAAAAAAGTGTAACAATGAGATATTAACATTTAATATCTTTTCCCTTTTGGTGAAAGGAGAAAATAATCATCTGTCTTTTCTAATTTTAAGATTAATAAAAGTACACCCAAGTGCAATTATGTAGCCCAAACCTTATTATAATAAGACATGTTTCTAAGTATACACAGGAAAGGAAATGACATTATGGTTGCTTTCCTTAAATTCTACACATAAACTTACATGGAAATTTAGAAATCATTTTGACCACCAGGATGATGTTAAATTTTCTTATTAATTGTGATCATAACTAAATTTAGTGTGAAATGGAAAATGTATATTAGAACACGTATTTTTAAAGTGGCTTTCTGATTTCTTTAGCAATTACTCTTAGCTATCGGTATACTAGGAAGGTGGAGAAATGTTATTGCAATAAAACCAAATAAACACATTAATTGTCTTTAAATTAAGCTTTGCTCTCTAATAATCTATGGTTCCTTTAACCCCTTTTCCATTTTTCAAGTTTTCTTGTCCTGACCCCAAGCACGAATAAGAAACTGAAGCTTGTCCTTCACTTGAAGAAAAAAACCAAAACCCTACATTTTATGCAGAGATGTTCTAAATAATTTTCTGATTTTATGTGTACCTTTGAGAATCTGATGAATCAAGACATAATCTAGCCATAGCCCCACTCACTGTGTCTTTAGCTGTGTCTGACCAGAAGGGTTGATGAAAACACCTGAAAGCTGTGTGGACCAGCAGTGTTCAAGCCAAGAGAATGGCAGGCAGAGCCTATAGTTTGCAAAGCAAAGCCAGTGGCCCTGTCCAGCTGGGGGACTTGGGGTGTGGGTCAGCTTGAGCTAAGACAACAAAGAGCTTACAGGTTTTTAGAACTGCTTTTCCTGCTGAGCCTGGGCAGGAAATCTAATTTATTACCCTGCTCATCACTGAAGACAGCTTTTAACCTGCCTGACCAGAGTACACAGGAAGCTGCAGAGCCCATCCAATAGTCCTACGCACTGTGGCACTTGAACAGAGAGCACAGCCCATGGCTTCCCCTACGTGTAGAGCAAAACAGGTGGTCTTATCTGCCCAGGGAATTCAGTGCATACTCAGGCCTGATTCAGGCCCCCAAACAACAAGTTGTATAGGCCAGGACAGGAAAGCTAATTCATAGTCCCATCTATTACTAAAGAGTACCCAGTCCTGACCATCTAGTAAGCTTGACCAGATAATTCAGGCAACTTCAGAGCCCATCCTATAGCCTCTCTTGGGTAGGAGATCAAACCAGCAGTCCTATCCATCTGTTCTCAGCCAGTGGCATGCTCCCCAATCCCAATCCTCAAAGCTCAAAGGGTGTCTCACCCAAAATAGACCCGAATAGCAGAACCCACCTGCTCAAAGACATTTACCAGCAAACACACCCATAAACCCAAACTGAGCTGACTGGTGAAAAACTGTCTCTGCCAAAGCAAACCTGTAAAATATGAAGAGTAACCCCATTACTCAAATGAACAGATACTAATGTAAGGAATCAAGGATCATGGAAAATCCGGTAAATATGACAACACCAAAGGAAGCTAATAAAGCTCCAATAACTTACCCTAGATAAATGGAAATCTATGAACTGTCAAAGAATTCAGAATAATCCTCTTAACTATAAGAAAACAGACAGACAACAAAACAAAATTAGGAAAACAATACAGGAACAAAATGAGAAGTTTGACAAGGAAATAGCAGCCATCAAAACAAACAAACAAAAACAGGTATCTTAGAGTTGAAAACTACAATAGCTGAACTGAAGAATTCAATAGAGAGTTTCAAAAGTAGACACAACCATGCACAGGAAAGAATCAGAAACAGAGGACAGGACATTGGAAATTAACCAAAGGAGCAGAAAGAAAAAAGGATGAAAAAAAAAATAGTGAAGGAAGCCTATGGGAATTATGAGACACAATGAAAAGAAACAATATTCACATTATGGGAAATTGAAAAAGGGACAGAAAGTATAAAGCAATAATGGCTGAAAACTTCCAAAATCTGGAAAGAGAAATGGACCCAGATCCATTAAGCTCTCCAGATCAGTGAGGCCTAAAAGATCCCAAATAGATTGAAGCCAACTAGAGCTACACTGAGATATATTATAATTAAATTTTCATAAGTCAAAGACAATGAAAGACTTTTAAGAGCAGTAAGAGAAAAGAGAGAAATTATATACAAGGGAATCTCCATAAGATTATTGGCAGATATCTCAACAGAAACCTTTCAGACCAGGAGAGAATGGGATGACATATTCAAAATATTGAAAGAAAATAATTGTCAACCAAGAATTCTATACCTGGTGAAGCTGTCATTCAGAAATGAAGGAGGGATAGAGACTTTTCCGAACAAACAAAAGCTGAGGGAGTTTATTACCCCTGGGCCTGCTTTACAAGAAATGCTAAAGGGAGTTCTCTGAGTGGAAGTAAAAGAATGTTAATTAACACCATAAAAACACAAAAAGGTAGCATAAATCTCACTGGTAATGGTAAATATATAGTCATAGTTAGATTCTGCAATATGGTAAGAGTGGTACATACCTCACAACTCTAGTTTAAAAGTTATAAATAAATAAGTAACCCACTTTAAAAATGGGCAAAGGACCTGAATAGACACTTCTCCAAAGAAGGTATTTGAAAGGCCAAAAGATACATGAAAAGATGCTCAACATCACCAGTCATTAGGGAAATGCAATTTTAAACCACAATGATAATCACCTTACACCTGTTAGACCATCATCAAAAAGATAAGAGATAACAAATGCTGGCATGGATGTGGTGAAAAGGGAACCCTTGTACACTGTTAGTGGGATTTTAAATTGGTACAGTCACTATGGAAAATACTTTGGAGGATCCTCAAAATATTTTAAAAAATGACCTTATGACCCACCAATTCCACTTCTGGGAATATATTTAAAGATAATGAGAGCACTAACTCAGAAAGATATCTACATCCCCATGTTCACAGCAGCATTGTTTACAATAGCCAAGACATGGAGACAACCTAAGTGTCCAGCAATGGATGAACAAATAAAGTTGTGGTATATATACATACAATGGAATTTATTCAAACTTTAAAACTGAGTAAATCTTGTCATTTGTGACAACATAGATGGACCTGGAAGGTGTTATGATAAGTGAAATAAGTCAGAGGAAGACAAATACTGTATGATCTCACTTATATATGGAATCTACCAAAAAAAAAGAAGAAGAAGAAGAAAAGAAAAGGAAAAAAAAGAAAGAAAGAAACTAAACTCATAGAAAAAGAGATCAGACCCTTATGGCTATCAGAGGCAGAGGGTGGGTAGAAGAGGAACTGGAGAAAGGTGGTTAGTTATAAGATAAATAAGTACTAGGGATGTAATGTACAACATGATGACTATAGCTAACACTGCTGTATGACATATGTGAAAGTTGTTGAGAGAGGCAATCCTAAGAATTCTCCTTACAAGGAGAAGGGGTTTTATTCTTTTCTTCCTGCTTTTCTTTTAATTATATCTATATGAGAAGATGGATGTTAGCTGAATCTATTGTGATAATCATTTTACAATATATGTAAATCAAACCATCACGCTGTACACCTTAAACATATACAGTGATGTACATCAATTATTTCTCAATAAAACTGGGGGGGGGAAAGAAGATGCATGGAGCAACTATCTCTTTTGACTAATAACTGCTCACAGGAAGAGCAAGAATGTTTTGCATGTGACAAGAAGAGTGAACCAAATATTTGTTGACCATAAGGGTACACTGTTGTAATCATTAGGGCTATCAAACAAATATTTTGATTATCCTTCTTCTGAGAGCTTGGGAGGATGGCACTTCTCCACCCACTTTGAAGTTACATGTGGTCAAGTGATTTGTTTTTGCCAATAAAATGTGTTAATTCAAGGCAAAAGAAAAGAACTATTATGAGGTTCATATGCTGGATGGATGAAAAAAGTCCAAGTTGAGCACCTAATGAGAGATGCAAATAAAACATACATTGACTACAGATCTTAGAAATTATTTCAAACATTTGATATTTCAAAATAATTGTATCATAGTTAGCATGTATATAGAAAAACTCATTCTATATCTTATTGATTGACATGACTAAAGTGGTGTGTCACTGTTGTATAGTTTACTAGACTATAAAATTATTTTTATCACTTTCTATTTAGAAACATTTTAAGGTTGTATTTGATACATTCAATATTAATAAGCAAGTGAGAGCTATAAAAACCTGAAACAAGATACTAAATAAATTAATGTGGGCAGTGCAGTGTTCTGGAAAGGACACCAAACTCAAAGTCTAGAGACTTGCATTAATTCTCTATGTAGGTCTTTCCTCTCTAGGCCTCAGATTCTTCTGGCTTTAAAATGGCATAACCCTAAAATGTCTTTCTCTAACTAGATTTCTGATTTGATTATAGTTTGACAAAGGCTAATAGAGTCTCAAAGTTCCTTTAACCCTAGAATTCTAATAATATTTGATTTGAAAAATCATCCCTTTTCTTCTAGAGTAGAATGTTTTGTTTCTACTTGACTGTAAGTTCCTCAAAGCCTAGATTAGGTCCTGTTTATCCTTGTGTATTCAACCCTGAGCACAATGACTGTCACAAAGAAGGTGCTCAGTAGGCTTGTTGAATAAATAATGTGATTACTGGTACAAAAGTCAGTTATTCCTAAGTTATTCATTTTCTGACTTATCTAAGATTAATTTTCCAGTTTGAGGTTCAAGTGCATATATTTAGGTTAAGGGTAATTGAAAATACTGCTAAAGTAGAGGAATCTCAATAAAGTCTTGTCTTAAGAAATGACAAGTCTTCTCCTAGTGTTTTGTGATCAAAGGAACTGTGGATATAAACTTATCAGCTGATAGACTGAATAACTTATCAATGTAGTCCCAGGAAGCCTTATTTAAGTTTCAGTCAAAAACTCTTTCAAACAGTAATGTAAGTGGCCAAATTTGCAATATCTATAAAAGTGAGGCAGAGGTGAGGTGTTCTGATGTAATAGTTGAAAAAATCCCCACCCTTCTTTTTTCAATATCTTGATTAGTGTCCAGAAAAGTTATGAGCAGCATATTGTCTTTATTTTCCAGAAAGAAAATTACTAATCATACTTTAAAATAAACATGAATCCAGATTGCAGAATATGTTCATTGCTAGAATCACTATGCAAATGCAGTCATCTTTTTTCTTTTCATCCTTTGCTGGACTGTCCTTTGGACTAGAATTCCGTAGCATGTGATTTTTGTGTGCATGTCCTCAGGCTCCTTTCATAGAAGTTGTATATACCATTTTCCCATATTAGAAGTTGGATCACTTTAGGTAGAAAATGTAAGGCAAACTGGAGGCTCGAGAAAAGAGCATTTTGATGTTGTAGGGAGAGGAGTATTTTATAGCTGAAATCATAATAAAAATATAAGGACCATGAGTGCTTTAAAATATTTAAGAAATATAATAGGAGACAGAACTTTCATTAGGCAACGTTACTGTTGTAGCAGAAACCAAAATGATGGTAGCATAAAACAGTGGATAATATTCCTGGGATAAAATCTATGAGGAAAAAAATATCAGATTTAATTAAGATTTTAAGGCCCCTTTTTCATTATTAAGGGTATGTGCCTAATAAGATAGTTAATGCCAACCTCAAAAAAGTGATGCAACTGAATTACCGTGAGCCAAGAAAACTGGAAGCAAAGAGATAGGATAATTGTTGACTTTCAATTGACTTATTTATCCAAAATTAATTTATTGCACACCTATTATGTGCAAAGCACCATGCTCTGGGGGGGAATGTGAAATTGCACAGTATTAATAACCTGCTACTCTTCTCTTCTTCATAGAAGAGTGTTATCTTTGTCTGGGTCCTGCCAAAATGAGCAGCTCACTTATAAGTGATTACTGTGGAAAGTAATTTCAAGAAAGAGTGGTGGGAGATTGGAACAAGTTAAACAGGGAAGGAGGGAAAGCCAGTCCAAGAATGTGTTATTGAGCTGGTCCCTGCTGTGGGTCACTGGGCTCCATCCCGCTGGGGATCCTCTGAGGAGCCAGGTGGAACGCATCTCAGAATCATTTGCCCTGCACACAGCTGGTGGTCATAGCACCAGCTAAAACAAAAAGGTAATGAGACGATGTAAGGCAAGACACAAAAGGTGAGTGAAACGTACTTGGCGAATTTATCTCATGAAGATAAAAAGAACAGCTATTTATGAAGCTCTTATTAGGAGCAGTCACTGTGTTAGCCTCTGGGGAAGAGAAAAAGAGAAGCAAAGAAAGATGAACAAAACATGATCCCTGCCCTTTAGGAACTCAGTCTAGGTGAGGTGGCAAGTCTGTGAGCAAGGTCAGGAGAGAGGAGTTTGAAATGCAAAGGAGTCTCAAGGGAGGAAGAATTAATGGTTAAAGGGTCAAGTAAGTTATCACAGAGGTAACCCTGGAACTAAGTTCTTAAGGAGAAGGAAAATTATTTCATACAGAGGCTGGAAAATTGGGAGGAAGTGGAAGAGGGTGATGCCAAGTAGAAGAAACAAGGATTGCAGCCCAGCGGGGTAAAGGATAGAGTTTGTTCAGAGTATTGTGATCTACTTAGAGGACTGTGAGGAATTATACCAATATACGAAGACTGTACCCCAGCACACAGAACAGTACAATGGGCATAGAAGTGCTCAATAAGTATTAATAGGTAATCAAATATTATTTGTTTAATGAGTGAATTTTCTGATCTGTACCTTTAGAGCTGTGCTTTAAATGGAGCATATTCTTGGTATGGTTGTTACTGTTTCAAATGTATAGGACTTTGAGGCACACAAGACTTTATTCCAACAACTTGGATATTTCTTCTTGGACCAAGGTAGGGGCTTCCGTTGGTATGTCTTGTATAAATACCAATGTATTTTAAAAGCTACCATTTAATGAACACTTAAATTAGCACTGTATTCAGCACTTTACCTAGTTGGCTCATTTACCTATCACAACACTATGAGGAAGATACTTTTATCCCCTTTGTTCAGCTGGAGAAAACTGAGGCACAGAGGGGCTAAGCTAGTACATGGTGTGCTTGATTGTTATAAATATAGTCTCCATCCATAACTAACAAATTCAAGTAGACGTCACAGACAAGAGGGATTCTTTAACAGTTCTCTTGGAGGGTGTGTGTGTGTGTGTGTGTGTGTGTGTGTGTGTGTGTGTATGTGTATTTAACTCTGTATGTTTATGGTATGATGTCTTCAGAGACATCAAAGAATACAAGTTTCTTCTTTTCTCTAAACTAGAACCGACCTTCCTTTGCAATGGTAGTCAATGTTTCCAAATCCTGAATTATTGATTGATGATATTACCTTTTTCTTGAGCTTTATAGTAAAACCTCATTAAACTGCAGAAGTTAAAATAATTCATTTATAATTCTCTATAATAAATATTTTGACAGTGCCAATCACTTGATTAAATCCTGTGAGTGATACAAAAGTAAATTAAATATTACCATTGTTTTCAAGAAACTTAGACTCTATTGAAGGAGATGAACACCAGAGTGATAAAGTATAAGTAAAAGTAAATGGCTATGGGACAAAAGAGGAACTGGCAGATGAATTCCAACTAGAGTTAGGTGGTAATTCAGTAATTTAATAATACCACATAGGAGTAGAAGCATAGAGATTCAGCATACTTGAGTTCTAGTCTTATTTTTGCCTCTGACTTAAGCACATCATTCAATCTCTACCAGCCTCATCTCCTCATCTACAAAGTGAAGGTTTGCATTAAACGATCCCCAGTATCCCTTAGAGTTCTGACAGGTTCTAACTTTGTGAGCAGGTTGCATTTGAGATGAGCATTGAAAGATGGGTACTATTCCAACATGTAGCGATGCAGAAGCCCATCCCAGATGAAGGCAGAGTGTGAGCAAATCTGCAAATACAGCAAAGGCCTGGGTGTGCCCTGAGAATGGAGAGCCTTCCTGCCTAGTGTGCCTGCTGTGTCAGAGAGCAGCCAGCAATAGGACTGGAAAGGTAACTTTGGGAAAGTTTAAAGAGGGTTTTGAATTCCATACAAAGGCATCTGGATTTTATTAAGGTGTTTTAAATAGCCAGAATATAATGGCAATGATTAGAGAATCATTGAGAATAACTGAGAATGAATCTGGAGCATAACAAGCGGAACAATTTAAGTAAATCAGAACTACAGAGCCAGGTAATCACTGGTTTTTATTGCATTTGAAAAGCTAAGAAAAAAATTGGAAGGTAAATGGAATATTCCAAAAACTGGAAAAAAATAATCTATATGCCATATGAAATTCTTTATCCTTAATGCTGAGAGAACAATGTTACAGAATAACAGAAAAGAAGCTGGCTTGGGGTAACCTTCCTAACGCAAAAGATAAAAAGAATAAAGTTTAGTAAACAAGAAAATTTGATCATTAAAGCTTCAAGTTTAAACACTTATATAAAAACTTAAATAATTTCACATCCACATAGCCACACATATATAATCTTACAGACTCCTACAACTTGCAAAAATGTTTACCAGTTTGCAATTTCACCCATTTTTACCACACTAGCAATGTCACAGTGATGATACAGCTAATGGCAGCGACTATCAGTGACCTTAAGAACACAGCTGGGTTTCTATTTTTATTTCTGTAAAACCTTCTTTCTTCAGCTAGATGATGCCTTAAAGGGCCAAACTAAAATCTATATAGTCAAGGCAATTTGTATTGTATGTTTGTGTATATATTTCACACAACAAAGGCAGCTTTTAAAACACATATACACACACATACACACAAAATATGTAATGACACTTATAAAGAACCCATTTGCAAACCAACCTGGAATGAAAAACTGGACTTTGCCCGAGTTCAAAGAACCATTTCGGGTTCTACAAAATTACCTCTGTTGCCAACATACTTCAAAACAGAGCTACTATAGATTCATGTACATCACTTCTGACTTGCAAAAAATAAAAATATCTAACACATTTAGAAGATGCTGATGAATAATACAGAGTGAAATTTTTTTTCAATGATTGTGAAGGACAGAAAAAAAGGCAGCAGAATTTCTTTCCATTTGGGTGATTGCTTACCTATTCTCTTTCACTCAAATTAGAGGTAATAGCCTTGGAGAGTTTCATCTGGTTATTTGCAGAAAAAAAGTATTTATCTACAAATAGGCAGATTTCTGAATATAGGTAATAACAGAGACAAACATATGTTTAAAATTCCTAATGTAGTTTATGCTGAGTAAATAGGATTATATACTGTGAACTTTGGCAAAATGGCTATTTAGCAAGTAGAAAAGGATTCAAGGATGGTGGTTTGCCAGAGAAATACCTTAGTAGTTACTAAGAACAAGCTGGCAGGGAAATTCCATGAGTCAAAAAGAGAAAGGAATGGTGTGATTTCTCTAGCTATTCTGCTCATTGTTTATAACACAAAATGGAGGTACTTTTTGTGAAAATTATTGTACACTTTTATGCTTGTGAAGGATCAGTTTGTAAAAAATGTCAGAACTTTCTGAAGATCGGCATTCAGTTTTTGACCAAATGAAAAAGTAAAAATCTAAAATGTTAGGATAAGTATTGAAATACAGATTTTCTATAAACTTAGGCCTCTAATTTTCGAAAAGTGCACAAATGTGCACTTGTTAGCCTGATTCCTTCTAAAGAAGATAAAAAAGAAGACTGACTGGCAGGAATTCGAAGCCAGCTACCCAAGTCTTTCCCTAAATGAGTGGAGCTAGCTGTTGTAGAGGCTCACAAATTAAGCCTTACTCTGAAGGACTGAGAGCTGCTTGAAAAGTGGACTATATTATGTTTATTTCTCTGTATTTCAGGAAACAATGTATGGCACAATAAAGGTGTGTTGAGTAAAAACAACTGAAAATCTATACATTGGTAGCCCTACCACATGACAGCTATGCTACTCAGGCATTCCTCAATTCCAAGCCCAGGGGAGGAAGAAGATCTTAGAAGGTCTATAGTATAGGAACATGCAGTAATGACACAAACAAAACCCTCCCCCCTGGAAATCACTGTTCCATAGGTGTGGGATGGTTCCTGAGAAGACATGGTTTGTGCTGTGTCTTTAATGCAGTACATCCCATCTTAGGGCGTGGACCATTTTATTGCATAAGAAATAGTGCAGAAAGGAACAATAAGATGATGTCACCTGTGCTAAGGCTTGCATGATTCATCCAGACACCATAATCAAAAGTTGTACATGCAGTTGTAAAGCATATCCCATTCTGGTGCTCCTCTCTTCCCCTAATCTCCACCCAGTATTTAGGCAGAATTAAATGATGCAAAAAATCTGGGTGTGATCTGAGCCTCTGATGTGTTATCCCTGACACCAGCTGATGGTGTTAAGGGGTGGTGGACATTGCTAAAGAGAGGATTAAACTATCTTTCAAGCAAACTCCTCCCACAGTATGTAATGAAACAGAGTTGCACTGTGTTTTGGGTTGAATCCATGATGCATAATTTCTCAGTAGACTAATATACACTCTATTTTGAATCCATGTTAATCACTTTCTTTTATTTGAAATCTAATTTAGGTGTAAATAGTTCACTTCCCATTAAGGTATAAGCTTCCTTAGTAAAATGTAAGTTGAGGACAGGTTTTTCTTATGGAAGCAAAGTTAATGTGGCTAAATAACTCTACCTAAGATTGCAACAAGAATCTTAAAAATATGACTCAAAGCTAGTTTAGTTAAAGCTTCAGTAATTTAAGGAAATTGCCTAGGCAAGTAATTGGTATTATACCAAACTAAATATTTCACAGTTACATTTGCTTTTGCCTAAAAATAAAAACTGGAGCAATACAAGGGAAAACTGCCAAGACTGAAAATAATATGCAGCAGCTGTAAGTAATTGGAAGTGATAATCATAATTAGACAAGATGTAAGATATGTATTAAAGCGCAGATTGGATCTTCCTGTTGGCAACGGGGAGAAATCCCAAAGGCCTGGACCCCACACATAGCCCACACAATTCTGCTTCATGCCTGAGAGCCCCTCTGAAACCAAACTTGGCATTAGATCAGCCCTGAAACCACACCCAAGGTCATGCACCATACTGTTCCTCTTGGGAAGAGACAGAGGAAAAGAAGAAATGGAAGAGGTCATACTCCCTGCTTTCAAGGAGCCTGCAAACCAGAAGAAACTGACCAGTTATCTAGCAGTAATTGGCATTAAATTAAAGTCCTCTGAAAGAAGCCAAGGTAATGAAGAGAATAAATATTTTTGTAAGATAAAATGGAGGACAGCTTTGTAAGACCAAAGATACATTGATTTATCCAAGTATAGATCAAGAATGACGTAAAATAGGCTTGTTCCAGGGAAAACATCTCAAGCTAAAGAGAAAGCTCTATGGGGACAGGAGGCATTTCTATTTGGCTCAGTGACTCAGAGAATGCCTCCCACATAGCACACACTAAATTTGCTAAATGAATGAGCAAATGAATAGCGTTTAGATAATACTTGAGGGAGTGTTTATCTTGTGTTAAATATTGTACTGGGTACTTTAAATGTATCAGCACATTTAATCTTCATGATCACTTTTGAGATACTACCAATCCTCATTTGCAGATGAGGATGCTGAACTAAGCATAGCTAAGAAACGTGCCTAGGTTAGTCTATTTAGAAAGAGGTGGAGCTGGACTTTGAACCAAATCTGGATCTACCGTCCATGTATTATACACATCATATTTTAAAACTAGAGTGCCTTTAGCTTTACTAGGAAAGTGGGAAGAATAGCAACCAACCTTTTCTGTTCTTTGTTTTAAATTCTGATCTGTAAACCACACCAAAGTAGCCTCCCTGACATACCCCATTTCATTCATTCTTTCTCTTTCTTTTTCTTAAATAAAATGGCAAACTTGAAAGCATCTAACACATTGCTCAAGGGCTGGGTATTCTCATTCTCTCTCTTAGTTTTAAATTTTCACCCTTTTGTTTTATTCCTCCTTTCCCTTCCCTTTTCTTTCTCCTTTCTTTCTCAATTTAAATGTCTTCTCCTTTCTTCATTCTTCTCCTCAGAAACCAAAGACAATTAAATAGGTAGTAAGAAAGAAACAGAAGTTTCCTCCTTCCACACTTTGCCTTAAGAGTAAGAAATCATAGGAACAACTATTGAAATAGGGTATTTTATCAAAGTGGTCATGGATTACACAAATCATATTTAGGAATATTTTCCCACATTCAATTCAAAATACATCTGTTAAACACATTTGATATAAGATACAAATGCACATATGACAAGGAGGAATGTTCCATAATTTCAACATGCTTATAGTCCAGTGGAAGAGAAAGATATAAATATCTTTCTACATATATATTATACATATATATAATTTATTATAAGTAAAAAAGGATATATTTATGAAATCGGGTATAAGCAGGAGACTAACAATTCTTATTAGAGATATTGAGGGGGCCTTATGGAGGAGGTGGTATTTTAGATCTTTAAAGGAGGAATAGGACTTTGATAGGTGCAGAAGGAGAATAGGAAGTAACGCCTTTTAGGCTTAAGGATATAGTATGTGCAAATGACAGGGAATAATGAAAACACTCTATGTGTTTAGAAAATGGCTCATGTGACTGGAGCTAACAGTGTGTATGAGTCTGGATAAGTTGACTAGAACCAGATAATAGATGTCCCTGAATGCTGAGTTACACAACTTTGGCTTCCCTCCACAGGCAATGGAAACCCCTGAAGGTTGGGGCTAACGTAGGCTTCTACTCTTGCCTACACTAGTACAATCTACTGTCCACAGAGTAGTCAAGAGTATATTTTAAAATTTCAGCTAGGCTCCTCTGCATGAAACTGTCTTGTGGCTTCTCATATCTCTCAGAAGGAAACCAAACCCTCACTATAGCCCAACTACACCTGTGATCACATGCCCTTTCCCTTCTACTACTACTTAGAATGAGTAGCAGTATGATATTCACAGGCAACTAAAAACATGGCAGGGAACATACAACAGATCTGACCATCCCAGAGACATAGCTGGATGTCTCCAAATTCAGGACCATATATGGGGGCCCAGGTTACTCTACACTCCCTGTCTTTTGCTGCAAGAGGATGATGCTACAAAGTTTGATACATGCTCTTCCCCTATAATCTGCCTCATGATCTTTCTTCCTGGTCCTGCTGAAATGCTGAAGGAAGGTATTCTGAATCTGTACAGGTCTTAGAAGGTAAGAATGAGTCTAAAAGTAGAAAGAGAAGAAAGAATAAAATATGGTCATGAAAGTATTCTTCTGAAAAAAGAAGTCAAGATATTGTGTCCCCTTATGTGTTTATGGTGATAATATTGGAAATGGATGTGAACTTTATCATCATTCAACAAATACTTAATTGAACACTTACTAAGTACTAGACTCTGTGTTCTGTACCAGTGATAAAATATACATATAATAAATCTTGTCTCGAAGACATTCTTGGTCTAATGCAGAAAGATAGATATGTAAATATGATATTAAATATAATGCCAAGTTAATTTCTCATATGGTTTTATAAAGACATTTTACTTTTTAAAGATGATATTTGAATTGATTCTTAAAGCTAATTTCTAATAGCTAACAGTTATTTTCTTTAATTTCGTAACATTTTCTATAATTTCTTAAATAGCTGATTGGGATTTAACATGCCAAGCAAATCTAAGTGGCCCAAATAGCACTAAGACCCCTAACTTTAGTACCATTAGCCTTGTACTCTAAATCACTCAGTTTACAAGTCCCCCCAAAACACATAAAAATATCAGTCAATGAGATAAACATTACATAATAATAAGATACCTAAGTCAATGGGCTATTTTACTATGCTGTAGTTTTTTAAAGTGAGATATATATATGTACTAATATGTGTATATCACCGCATTTTGTAAAAAATAATTGTTACTGTGTCTGCTGCCTGGACTACTTACCTGCCATGAGTCCTTGGGGAGCCCTCCCGTGTTCATTCATTATCCTTATAGTGATTATATAAATCCTAATGTTCAGTATTTGCCTTTTAATTTATATCTCCAACTAGAATGAAACTTTCCTGAGAGGAGATTGAGTTTTATTTATCTTTGCTTGTGTTCAATTCCCAGGACCAAAAAACGATGCTCGATGTATACTTAAAGATGATACATGATATATGACTTGGCATTAGATATCTGACCTCACACTCCCTTAACTAACTTTGCTCTTTATTTTGGGGCCTACTAATTGTCAATAGCTACTTTATAGTACATTTTCGATAATATTCAATAATTGCAAGTAACAGTGCTGCAAAAGGCTCCTACTTTATTTTAGGACTAATGGAAGTATTGCATTCACAAACAACTAAAAAATACATCCATTTGAGACATCCATGGAAAAATACATATACTGTTAATTACAAAGTAATATTTAATTTTTAAATATGATATAGATTTGTCATGTCTAAAAGAATAGGAGGCTGAGTAGAAGACAAAGGCACATTGGAGAAAAAGATGGCATTTAAGGTATATGATAAAAAGGAATAGATATGGAGATATATGAAATTGAGTAACAAAAGGATCATACCCACCTTATTATATATTGTATTTCCAGTACTTAGTACAGTCCCTGGTACCTAATACCAGGTAGGTACCAGGTATCCCTGGTACCTAATACAGTTTAATAAATATTTTAATATTTAATTTAACCTAATATTATTAGGTACCAGGTATCCCTGGTACCTAATACAGTTTAATAAATATTTGCTGAATGAATGAAAGAAAGCCTATGGTAGATTCTCTAGCTTATAGACAATGGCTTGCTTCAGAAGAGATTCTGTTTTGTAGGAGAGACATACTCCTTTTAACTCTGACCTATTTATTTATTTAATTGACTTGTTCATTCAACAGATATTTCTTGAATATCCACTGTGTACCAGAACTTGCCAGACATTGTGTCTGGAAACACTAAGATAAATAAAACATGACCTAGGAGAGTTTACAGTCTGGTGAGAGAAATAGATATGTACACAAATATTTGCAATGCAGTATGATAGTTGTATAAAAAGGAATATATATTGTGACCTAATGACACAATAGGGTAATCTGCTCAGCTTGTTGGAGAAATAGAAGGAATTCAGGAAAGATTGCCCCAAAAATGCATTTTAAAGGATGAGTAAGGAGTTTTGAGAGTCTTTTATACTCTACCCACTTAATGTACTATTTAAATTGTCATGATATAAAAATGTTATCTCTGCTTTGTGTGCTTGGCTTTTAAGATCTATTTCTTATTTATGAAATCATTTTATGTGCTTTGCTTATTATTAGTCCTGTATTATTATACCAGTTTTATTGCACTCAAGATTCTTAAAAATACAGCAAAAACAACTCTGAAATAGCTGTCACTGAGAAGGTAACAGACCAATTAAATATTTGTTTATATTAAAAAAATAAAACATCATTCTAGGTCTTGAACAAGAGAAAATAATTTAAGGAGTTTTGTGGTTTTAAATTAGACTTCTTACATATCAAAACTTGAAAAGCTATCTGTTCAACAATAGACTTATTTTCTTCATCATTCTCCTTGTTTAAAACTCATTTGTGATGCAAATAAAAACATCAAATAGTTGATTTTGCTCCATGTTTACTAAAGAGTAGTAGTCTCAGCCCTTGAATCTCACTCACACAGAATCAACAATTGTACTGTCAAGAAAACTCCCCACTGGCAGAGGCCAATGCATCTTTCATCTCCTTTAATTTCTTAGAGTTATAAACAACACAATTTATTCTTCTTGTAACATGAAAATATAGTCATTGGTGAAAGTTCCATTAAAAACTAGCTGTTGGTAATTGAAACTTAGTGTGACTAAAACAGCATCTGGATTTATGAATTTGGGGGTGAAACAGTATTTTTTTAATTGCATTATTCATTTCCTACTAGGAAACAGCACATGAAATCCAGGTTTCATTAAGAAGAGGTAGTTAAAAGTATGTTGGTGGAATTTTTATTATTACTATTCTTATTCTTATGGTAAATGAGAATCAGTCTCAAGCAAAGCTGAGCATGCCTGTGACAGTTTCTGTAACACAATATAATTCACATTCAAAGAGGCAACTGTCCTCTGTGAAACGAAGTGGAATCCATTCAGTAGACTCTCACAGTATCCCAAGCTTGGTGAATCTCTAGGTGAAACCTCTCAGTGAAAATTCAACGTAACTGTTAGCCAAGTACCCACAGGAGCTTCTCTATGTATAAAACTGTGATCTTTCCAATGTATGAATGTAATCATACAATTCAACAGCTCCAAATTCTTCAAAATCTCCTTCAGTCTAAAAAGCTAAACTTTTTTTCATTACAGGCAATGTCATTCTGTCTACAGTTCCATTTAAATTCTCTCCACTCCAGGCCTCAAACTTCACAGTCCAGCAAGACTAACATACTTTTAGATCCTAGAATACATGCCGTGTTCTCTCCTTTCCTCATGCCTTTGAATATATTGTTTTCCCTACCCAAATGATGGTCCCCTTTGGTAAAACTCTGTTAAATCATCCTTCCCTTGGTCAGGCAGATTTAAATACACAGTTTTCTGTGTCACTGCAGTTTGCACATGAAATTCTAATGTTCCTAGGATTGGAAAAGGTATTAGAAGAGAAAATCTCTTTGTTTTTCCAGCATTTTGTATAGTATTTGGCCAATAAAAAAGATCCAAAAATATATGCATGTATATATGTCTGATATCACTTAAATGTGGAACCTAAAAAAAGTAGAACTTGTAAAAACAGAGAGTAGAATAGTGGTTACTAGAGGCTGGGAGCTGGGGAAACTGGGGAGATTGTTGTTTAAGTGTACAAACTAACAATCAGTAGATAAATAAGTTCTGGAAAGCTAATGCACAGCATAGTGTTTATAGACAACAATACCTTCAAAGTTGCTAAGAGACTAGATCTTAATTGTCCCCACCACAGAAAAGAAATAATTATGTGACATGACAGAGGTATTAGCTACCGTTATGATAGTAATCACATTGCAATATATAAATGTATCAAATCAACACTGTTGTACACCTTAGACTAAAACAATGTTATAAGTCAATTATATCTCAATAAAAATTTAAAATATATACTAAATGAATATTGTCCACTAATGCAAATATTTACAATGAATATAATAGGAATAATAATGTTAGCTGATATTTGTTGAATACTTAGTGTGTGTCCAGCCCAGTGCAATGTGCTACATGTGCTTCATCTCCAATTCTCACTGCAGCCCTGCCAGGTGGATTATATTATTCCTATTTTGCCCTTGAGAAAAGTGAAGCTCAGAGAGGTTAGTCAAATAGGTCACACATTGTCATACAGCAGAACCAGATGTGAACCCAAGTCTGTCTGACTCCAATGCCAGTGTTCTCCCCAGTACACCCGGCTGCCTTTTGATTATTGTTAAGATCTTGAAAGACACAAATTAGATTTTGATTTATTCTTTTCCATTTCTTTCCAGCTCCAAGTACAGCCCAGTATGGAATTACCGGGAGCGCTGATGTTCTTTTCTCCTGCTGGTACCTTGTGTTGACACTGTCCTCTTTCACCAGCATATTCTACCTGAAGAATGCCATTCTACAATAAATTTAAAGACCCATAAAAGGCTTTTAAGGATTCTCTGAAAGTGCTGATGGCTGGATCCAATCTGGTACAGTTTGTTAAAAGCAGCGTGGGATATAATCAGCAGTGCTTACATGGGGATGATCGCCTTCTGTAGAATTGCTCATTATGTAAATACTTTAATTCTACTCTTTTTTTGATTAGCTACATTACCTTGTGAAGCAGTACACATTGTCCTTTTTTTAAGATGTGAAAGCTCTGAAATTACTTTTAGAGGATATTAATTGTGATTTCATGTTTGTAATCTACAACTTTTCAAAAGCATTCAGTCATGGTCTGCTAGGTTGCAGGCTGTAGTTTACAAAAAACGAATATTGCAGTGAATATGTGATTCTTTAAGGCTGCAATACAAGCATTCATTTCCCTGTTTCAATAAGAGTCAATCCACATTTACAAAGATGCATTTTTTTCTTTTTTGATAAAAAAGCAAATAGTACTGCCTTCAGATCATTTCTTCAAAATATAACATATCTAGATTTTTCTGCTCGCATGATATTCAGGTTTCAGGAATGAGCCTTGTAATATAACTGGCTGTGCAGCTCTGCTTCTCTTTCCTGTAAGTTCAGCATGGGTGTGCCTTCATGAAATAATAGTTTTCTCTTCATCTCCAACTAATAAAAGTGTTTTTGCCAAATTCTACAATTTGAAAGCAAAAGTAAACCACAATGATAAAGTTAAACTATATCCTGTCTCTAAAGAACAAAGGAGTTATCAAGCTGTAAAAATCTCTTCCCACATTTTGAGAATTTTGCCCCACGATGACTCAGTTTTGTGATGAAAAACAATTTAACTAACATAGTACAGGTGAATCTACCATATGATTTCTTTAGTTGTAGCTAAATATTAGATCCACTATGGGAAATAATTCTCTTTAAAATGATAGTACAGTCTATCCAAAGGATTGCCTAGCAATACAGCAACTTTTCCTTTCACTGTTCCAGGCCAAAATTTTTAAGATGGTTTGTCAGAAAGGACACAAAGTCCAATTACCTAATATTACATGAGTTGGTAAGCACTCAAAATTTTTGGTTCTGTGGCAGGTAAGTTGGTATGCTAGATATAGTGTTCCTGTGGATAGGTGTATTTTGCCTATTTTCCATCTGAAAACATCACTCAGTTGATAGTTTGGTATGCATATTGTATTTAGAAAGCTCCAAAATATATTATAACAAATATTCCATGCTGGTATGCAGCAGATCAATCTCTGAAATAACAAATTCTGCAGTTAAATCTTTCTCTATAGCCAGTAGCTCAAACAAACAAGGCCAAAAAGAAAAAAAAAAATTACCATGCTTTATTTCTTCTTATATGATATATGTAAGATGTGTTCAAATGGAGACCAGCCACCAGTGATGAAGGATATCTTAAAATCTACTAATTATTAATTTATCATGGATATTAAATTATTTCTATCATAAAGAATGAAAACTACATTTTTGAAAGAAAATGCTGTTACTCTAAGAAGTATTATATTACAAGAATAGTTTGTTGGTGTTACTCTTTACTAAAGAAAGACCATAGCCTTGGAAGCCATTTTACAGGTTTAATAAAGTTACCAATTTCACTATACCTAGAGAGATTTCTGCAAATAGTTCCCTTTTGCAAGTCACAATAACTACAAAACACCTACTAATATAGTTAGAAACAAGATATTTCACAGAGATTGTATACATTTAAGATATCTAATATTTTGTCCTGAAAGAAATGAATATAAGTAAAATGTAAGTAAAATTTAGTCCCAAAGTACACCATAAATCTGTTTTAATTAGAAATGTGAATCCTAAATGAGGAGGCATAAATGTACAATATTTCCATAAAATGGCAATAATATGGCATAATGCTATTAAATTTACCCACTGTAATAATTTATTACATTATTTTGACTGATATAGGGTTTTTCTTAAACACATATGGCATTTTAACTTTGATTATTATTGATTTGCTTTCTAAAAATATTCTTTGTGGAATTGGTGAGTAAACTACAAAATATTTTTTGTGTGTATTGCAGCTTTAAAGTGGCACACTCCATGATAATCTACTTACTAGAAATAGTGGTGCTACCACAAAAGTGTTAACCATCAGTACCATTGTTTGGGAGAAAGAAACAGATCAAGAATGCATATTATACAGTGATCGCTTTCCTAGAGTTAAAAATACCTCCTCTTTGTAAGGTTTATAGGGTAAATGTGAGGTAAATTGAGGTATAAACTATGGATGAACCAAATAATTAGTTCAAAGTGTTGTCATGATTCCGAATTTGTGGAGTCTGGTGTTTTTCCCATAGGATGTGACAGAAGTACAGTCATAGCTCAGTAGCTATATGTATTTGCCTTTATGTTAGAAGAGAATTTCTTGAGTGACTTTTTAAATAGAGGAGGTATTCACTATGTTTTTCTGTATCAAGCAGCATTCCTAGTTGTTAGGCCCCTGGACAGAGTGAAATCATGAGTATTTATGAGTTCAATATTGTTCAAATAAGGCTACAGTATTTGCTTTCTTGTGTGAATGTATTGCATATAATGTTCAAGTAGATGATTTTACATTTATGGACATATGAAACGTCTGATTACTCCATTTTATCAGTCCTGATTGTACAAGATTGTTGCAATTTCAAAATAGCAGTTTTATGAAACTGATTTATCTTTTGATCTATAACAATTTTTCTAGCTATTCATTTCAGCATTATATTTCCATGGGTTTCATTTGTGGGACTCTTTTTGTTGCCCCTGAATTTTTTTCAAAGAAAGAAAAAAGAAAAATAAAGAGCCGTTGAGAAAGGAGAGTAGAAAGAAAAGAAAAAGACTGAAAAGGGAAAGAGGTAAAGGGAGAAGCAAAAAAAAAGAAAGAAAGAAGAAAGGAAGGGAGGGAGGGAGGAACCAGAATATTAGGGTAGCTGACTTAATACATTTACATTCTTTTAACAGCAACTGGTGTAATTATGTTTTACAACGATCCCATTTGAAACATAAGTCCTGTTACACCATTAAGTTCCTATTATGCAGCAATTATATAACAAAAAGTACTGCCCAAATTACAGTATTGTGTTATGGGGTGACACTAAAAGATTTGAGAGAGAGAATGTCAAACTTAAAGCCACTTTTGGGGAGTTTAGACTTAACTGAAAGATTAATGCTTCATCATAACTTTTAAGCTATATCTAGAAAGTAGACTGGAGAACTGAGAAAATTACCAGATAATTCAGGACTATATATATATATATATATATATATATATATATATATATATATATATATATATATATAAATACCCCAGTGTGTGAACTCAGAAAACTCTGAGAAATTTATCAAAGCCAATTATCTATATTGATCAAATTTACTGAATAATTGTTAATTTATCCATTGTGCTTAGCTTTGTGACACAGCCAAAAGTTATCTATTTAATCTTTTCAATAAAAATTGTTTTTTGAAACTCAGAAATGATTTAAAAAGAGGTCAGGTTTTTAACTATTTATTGAAGTATGTGGATGTACAGTATTTCAATAGATATGAATATGAATAAATGGTATGCCTTAAGATCCTTTGAATATGTATTTACTTTAAAGACTGGAACAAGCTCTTCCTGTCTTTTAGTAAAACATCCGTATTTCATAATCTGATGTAAAAATATGTTGTACTGTTTCCAATAGGTGAATATAAAGTCAGTTTATCAATTAAAATATGTATTTGACTCATTTGAAAACTCTATTAGTTTAAGGGAAAAAGGAAGAAATAGTAAACATATTTCTGCTATTCCCTTCTTCATTTTCTGCTGCATCCACTGTACCACATTCATATCTTTCAGATACTCCAATGCAATACCAGGTGAAAATGTTAGATGCTACAGTTTTAAAGGATCCATTTTGTAGCCTTTCTCTCTATTGCTGATTCCCAAAGTTCAGTCTAACAAGCTGAACTACATCTAGCCTAAAGAAGAAATTTTCTGGAAAGATTTTATGATCAATTATTTAGAACTTTTACCTGCTGAAATGCATCAAAGTTAGTAACAGAGACTGATGATGAAATCCTGTTGGTTTTTCAGGCTAAACATCCAGGCAGATAGTACAATTTCATAAGACAGCTGGGTATAAGACAGGGAGTATATATTCCACTTCAAGGCATTCAGATACAATTTTAGTAAAAAAAACACCTTGCTTTCCAAACAAAATGTGATTTGGCTGAAAGCTCATTTTTTGTGATGGTTATAATATGCAAATGAGAGCCACCCCAAATGAATGATTTAAGCCATCTTTTCCAAATCTGTCCATTTATTCTCATCAACCAAATAAAAAGGAACAATATGGTAGATAAACAAAACAATAGACTATCTGTACTTGGTGTAACAGGCTATTTTGAAATATGGGTGTCATTGATATTCTGGGAAAACCATATCTACCGAATCCCTTCCCCCTCAAAAAATGAAAGCACACACTAATAAACATCTGATTTTCCCACTGGCTCATTATTTCTCCCTTTGTAAATTCTATTCTGCAAATAATCACATGGAAACAGAAGCATCAAGTCTCAGACCCTGAAAGCTAGCATATGAAGCAGAGCTATTTTCTCACTGAACATAATAGGTCAAAATAGAGATACTTCAAAATGACATCTAGGTATTTGGAAAATAATTACTTGCTTTTGCCTGGCAGGCAGAAATTTAAGAATTTTAAGAGAAAATTTTCCAAGAATAATTCATTCAAGATAATGTAATTTGATCCAAACACCAGAGTGTCAATGTACTCCCCCGAACTTTTCAAGAAGCATACACCTTCACATTCATATAAGCTTTTGTCTAATAATCCCAAACTTACTGAAAATATTAGGAATTGACATGTTTAGTAGAAAAAGAAAAAAATTGGCAAATGAATCAAATAAATACTTTCCAATCTTCCTGGAGAGGAAGAAAGAAGGAATAGTTTTCAGTCGTCTCCCTAAAAGCTCCTCCCACAGTCCTCTTAAGAATACCATGACTCCCCCAAGGTCTTCAATCTAAGAAACATGCTCCACCTCAGAGACAGATGTGGCAGTTAGAATTACTCCTGAAGGGTCACAGCTATCTCTACCTTGAATTTTACGATGGCAAAGTACTTCAGCAGACATTACTACTATGACTTTAAATGTACTTTAAAACGTTATTATTGTCTCATTGATGATGAACATGATATTCAGAAATTTTAAGTCACTTGCTAAAGATTATACTTCCACTAAGTGGCAGATTTGAGCCAAATGTGCAATGCAAAAATACTCCCAATTTGTTTCAGTTTCCATGAGCCTTCTTAGAAATAGAAAAAGGATGTGATCACATTACTAGCTTCACAAACAACTATATGTACATTTATATTTATATATAAGTAACTGTTTATAGGTAGATAAATTTTTTTCCTTTAATACCATCCTTTTATTTTCCAATGCCTCCAGAGAGTATGTGGTTTAAAGACAAATCATATTATACATCTCATCTAAAACTTTTGGGGTGCAACTGCCTTTGGACACACAGCCTGTGATAATATTAGGCCCATCACACTAAATGGAGGATTTTGTCATAATCATATGTATTTTTTAATATAGCATTTTGCAAAAACCTGCCAAGTTTTGAATAATCCACTAAGACTATTTCCTAGGCATCTGCAATCAACAGAATTCTTAGGGAAATGGAGAGCAGAATATATACACATTTTTTTAAATTCACAATAGAATACTGATTTTAATCTTGAGCAATGTTGTTTGAGCCAATTTATATCAAAATACTAATTATATGCACATCTGTTTGTGCTGGGGCAGTAGAACAAGAGAAAGATTCTAATTTTAGAAATTAAACTATATACAACCTAAGGAATACATTTGTATTTTGTTGTCAAAATAGAAATATAACGCGAATCCTGTGAATATCACTCTAGTTTGAAAAAAATGAAAAGCATAACTTTCACACACATGTAAAATGAACACATTAATTCATTAATGAAGGACTAAGATGTTACAACCAGATAAAAGGATAATCCAAAGAACAGGCACATTTATAGATCAAGAATATTGAAATTAATATGCTAATAGAGGTAAAACTGGCTTCTTCCAGAATAAAGAATTCAATTGAAACTTTGACCAACAGAATTTATTTATGTGTTGACTGACAAGAAATACTTTGCCTTGCTATCATTTATCCACAACTTTTAAAATAGTTCAAATGCAATGAAAGGTGGAGTCCCCATAGAATCAGAACCAGGTAACCTGGATGGGTGTGTGCTAAATAATGCATGGGTTTTTCATTGCAATCCAAATTTTCCCCTAAAATGATGAGATGCAAAAATCTTAAAAGCAGTTGAATTTAATGAATTGCCAATATTTTAAGGTTCGATAATATCTCTTGCAATGACTCAGAAAAAAAAAAACAAGTTATCTATATATCTAATATTCTACATTCTCTATATTCTAATTACTCATTTTCTTCCTTAATCCACAAACCATTACCCAATAGTTTGGAACATACAGAAGGAGAAATAAACAAAACATAACAAGGATGGCCTTGCTTCAAGAATCTACCTTGTTGAAAAATGAATATATTTTGGACACTTGTTAAAAGAAAAAGTTTTTTTGTCATTTGGAGGGAGGGGCATTTAATTCAGGGGATAACAGGAATTTTATATGAACAGCAATAAGGAAAATGAAGTAGCAGTTGAGATGGCAATATCTCTTCAACCAAAATCAATGGTAATGGTGAAAACATTGTAAGACTACTGCTGAGCTGAATGGTCTGCTTCCACTTAATGCTAATGAGCCCAGTCCTTGCAAATTTTGGTTTGGTAAAACTACAGGAGGTAGCATGGTCCATTAGGCTTTCAAAGCTTCAAAATGTTAAAGGGGGTGGTTTTCCTCCATTTCAAGTGAATTGCTAAAATCATTGGGATGTTCCTCAGTGGAACTTTGAATTTGCTAGTTTCTTCATTAATTTTGACCTTTTTGCAATCAAAAAAGTTAACTTTACACTAAATGCAGCAGACTTCTACCTCCTGCAGGTTTGAATTGTGCTTAAACAAATACTCCAAGCACATGCAATTTCCTGAGAAAATTTGGGGACCTTATTTTAGAAAAAGAACTTATACAATATTCTTTGGAGACTATAATATGCTAATAAAAAAGAACAAAGTTTTCTTGGTTGTTCTAAAGCACCTAATAGAATCCACAGAACTCTTACATAGTTTTCTAAGTAGTTTCATAAATGTGGGTTGTGGTTGCCCTGAAACTTGATATCTCCCTACAGCACATTTGACAAGTGACCTAGCAAAAATGTGGTCAACAGCTCATTTATGACATACACCTTAAGAAATTGTTGCCAGAGATTTGAAACTGCTTCAAGCTGATGTCTTTCAAAACAAAGCACATACTCACACGTACAAAAAAAAATCACATTGCTATCAGTGATCTGGAAAATAAGCTTCCAAGCCAGCTATGTGGTGTTCTGGATAATTCAAAAAAACAAGAAGAAATGACAACAGTGCAGCCAGCAGTTTCTGTTTGTTTCATTTGCTAAGATTTTCACATAAGTAACATCTTGTGATTTAATTATTCAGAAGATGGCACCTGCTTTAAATGCTGACATGGAGATAAACAGATTTTTTTGGAATAAAATTTATTTCTGGAAATACATTTTTCCTGTTGATAGATATGTAACTAGTTTATGCTTTTGAAAGTCTTACTGTCTAATAATTTTAAATGTTGACAAGGAGAAAGATTGTTTTTTTTTTAATTTGGAATTTTTTTTTTTTTGCTGGAAATGTATATTTCCAATTTATAGATAGACAACTAGCATGTGTGTCCAGAAATTTCTATTCTCTCATAATTCAGTTGTAACAATATATTAACAAAATTTTCATAGTTTAATATATGAGGAATGAATGTCTTTTACAAAGTAACACAAGAAATTATACAATGAGCTTCATTTTATGTTTGGGTACATCCTCAGGCTAGTATCATTTCAAGAAGAATCTGTCATCTGTTGATTTTGGATATGTTAAAAATAAACTTAGTTTAGAATAAAAAGACATTTACCTTAATTTTTGTCAGATAACTCAAAATGTTCACATGACATCCATCCTTTCATGCACTTATCCTACAGGAAAGTGTGATTGGTAACCTTCGAAGAGAATTTTAAAAGGAATTATCTGATAGAGTTAATCTGGATGTTTAGAAGACAGTCACCAAACTGGAGCAAAAGTTCTCTGTTTCTCTAATCCTTTCTCTAGGAAGCCAACCTCACCTTAAATCTGAAAAGAGAAAGAAGGAGAAGGGAAAAAAGAGGGAAAAGGGGAGGAGGAGAGGGAGGGAGGGAGGGAGGGAGGAGAAAAGGAGGAGGGAGGAGGAGAGAGACAGAGAGACAGAGAAATTAACAGTGTATTTTCTGTTCGGAAAAATAATAGGAAAATATTGCCAAAGAAAGACTTCCTCTGTGTGTGTGTTGGTGTGTGTACTTACTGCTGCCCAGATCTATTATATAATGAACAACAATGTCTTTTCTTCGCAATATGACTTCAGTTTCCACATTTATAATCAGTAAATACAGTGAGGTGAATAAAGGTTGTTATTCTATATTTTCCAAGGTGTCATTCCTCTTGTTTCTTTAAAAGTTTAATTACTCTTCATCTTAAATTATATTTGGGTTAGCATATCATACTGTTTTCTCAAGAAAATATGACAATATTTCATCACATATTATAATGAAAGTGATAAAACATCCATTGCTCTGTGACTTGGATAGTTAATAGTGAATTCTCCTAAGAAATTGCTTAGTAAGAAAATAAAAGCTGAATTTGAATAGTTTACCACTTTATAAATAGGCACACTAAAATAAAGAGTCAGATCTGTAATTGTCAGGAATAAGTTTTAGTGATGTTTGAAAAAAATCCCTTAAGTCCTGAGAATTTAACTCTTAATTTCAGGCTTTCAGAAAAAGTGAAAAATATTTTTCAAAAGTAAAACTTTAAGGGGTCTCAATGTTTTATAAATCTGTGATACCAGTATATTCACATGTCATACTCTATCAGTCTTGGTTGCAAACAACAGAAACAAACTGGCTAATTTGAGCAGAAAAGGAATTCATTGGGAGAATCTTGGCTAGCTCTCAGAATGATGGAAAATCTGGAGAACAGGATGACATCAAGACAGGAAATGCAACCAAAAGTGCAGCCAATAGGCAGCCAAGCACACAGCTAAGGTCATGCTACAGGTAAGGATACCACCTTCATGGACATCTGTCATCTCCATTGGAATCTCAGCTCTACTATTGCTACCCTGAGTAATATCTAACTGTTCCCATATCTGCTTCACTTCCCTAAGATCCAAAGACCTGAGCAGTTGACCAAACCTATGTTTCTACACTCAAGATCTAAGCTGTCAGATGCAGGAAAAATCTACCTCACTTGAGTTTTAGAAGCAGGAGGTGGGGCTCTTTCTTTCACTAAGATCCATTCATAGGAGCTATTTCCAAAGTGATAGGGTGTTCAGATTCTATCTAGTCAAAATATGAAAATTGCCCATTACACGTGCCTCTAAGCAGGTGAGTTTGTAAAGTGTTGTACATGGAAAGCCATTATACATTTGCTGTCAACCTAATTTAGTGGATATTCTCCATTTTAACTATTATCTGAGAAAATGGTTTAATTATGCCTGCAGAGTTAGGGTTTTCTGCACAAGGTTCTTTGGCTGCTCATTGAAATGAATATATTGAACAATTTATCAGAATTTTATATTTTATTTGATGTAGTCTTGAAAAGTATAGTGGAGTTGATACAAATTCTAAAGTTAATATTTCATAAGTACTAAAAATTTAATTTGGGGAGATATATTTAGATAGATTGATAGATAGATAGATAGATACAACTTCTCTCAACATGAACATTTCCTAGTAGGGGAAAAACTTGAAAGCCATTTCTTTGCTTAAAGTTTCCTTTTTAAAAGCAACAATCAAACCAGACAAAAAGTCTCCCTCACTCAAAATATCTGTCTAATATTTAGAGTTGAATTAGCATATTATCCTGAATCTATATACTTCTTTCAGTGCATAGTTCAAGTAAGGGTTTTCTTAGGTGTAGTCTGGCTTCCATGTCAATTATTTGTTTTAAATATAGAGAAGCATAAAATATTTTATATCACATTTAATATTTTAGTTTTTAAAATTTTTTTAATTGGAGTAGAGTTGATTAACAATGTTGTGTTAGTTTCAGATATACAGCAAAGTGATTCAGTTATACATATACATACACTTATTCTTTTTCAAATTCTTTTCCCATTTAGGTTATTACAGAGTATTGAACAAGAGTTCCCTGTGCTGTACAGTAGGTCCTTGTTGGTTACCTATTTTAAATATAGCAGTGTGTACATGTCAATCCTAAACTCCCAATCTGTCCATCCTCCCCACCCTTAATATTTTAGTTTAATAGGCATTTTTCTTATATTCTTAATTCAATGCATCAAACAGGATCATGTGTGTAAGAAGGCTGTAAAAGGGTTATATTAAAAATTAATATTGAAACTAATCACCCTTGAGAAAGTAGCTTCACAGAACAGCCCAGTATTCCAAATCAGATCAACTGTCTCTCTTTTAAATTGAAATTATAGTAATGTTAGTTTAAGCACTGATAAGCTCGATGATATGGAGATTTTCAAAAACTCTGTGAACTGAATTCCAGATTTCTGTCCCAGAGAAAAAACTTTACCTAAATTCTAAATTAATAGTTCTTAAATTAATAATTTGAATGATGTTATAATGAGAA
The DNA here is from genome assembly GCF_964270905.1 of Leucopleurus acutus. Classification (NCBI taxonomy): domain Eukaryota; kingdom Metazoa; phylum Chordata; class Mammalia; order Artiodactyla; family Delphinidae; genus Leucopleurus; species Leucopleurus acutus. Next base: position 131,960,928 of record NC_139143.1, read on the forward strand.
AAAGAGTCAAAAAATTATTAATCTGAAAAAGCAAAAAAATAAAAGCATAATAATTCATTGAATGGCACATTCATGGCTAATTATTTTACAGGTCCTTTATTTCATAATAAAGGGACAATGAGCGGCTACATTCAGAGAAATAGGTGCCATTATTTTCCTAAAGTAATGGACTTTAAATCTTTGGAAAAGTGAATAAGGACCCTGTATCCACCTGTAATCCTTAATACTCAATATATTTCCTTTTTGCATTGCCCTACATCATTTAGCCTGACTTAAAATGTGATATTCATTTATTCATCACACATTTATTGAGTGCATACTTTTACCAAAACACTGAGTTGTAATACAAGGATGAGGCATCACAATGTAATGGGAGAGACGGATACATAAATGATTAGAACACAAATTTTGCAACACAGTATTAAACACAAACACTGCAAATGTATTTATGAAGTGTTTGGGGAGCACAGAAGACAGAGCTATTAACTGTATGAGGGAGGCAGAAAAGACTTCACAGAAAAGGAGACACTGAAGTTCGATCTTGCAATATGACAGTTTTGTGCTGACTGTAAACTGCAGTACAATTTTGATAAATATGAGCTTGAGTCCTCATGTCAAAACAGTAAAATTCTTTTTAATTTATGGCCAAAACATTATCACTTACATACATCAAATGCAAAGTTGATACTCACTGCCTCTAACTATCTTTTCCTTCCCATCCCTGTTGAATTCACTGTAGTCAGGTTTCTGTTCCCACAGTTAGGTAAAACTCTGCCATAAATGACCTCCACATTGCTAAATCCAAATGTAATTTCTCAGTCCTTGTCTTACTTGACTTGGTTAATGGATTGCTTTCTCCTTCTTAAAAATAATTTTAAAAGTATTTTCAATACTTGGCTTCCATAAAACCACATTTGCGTATTTTTCTCCTTTCTGCCTTTTCCTTTTCAGATTCTTTTTTTTTTTTTTTTTTTTTGCGGTACGTGGGCCTCTCACTGTTGTGGCCTCTCCTGTTGCAGAGCACAGGCTCCGGACGCGCAGGCTTAGCGGCCATGGCTCACGGACCCAGCCGCTCCGCGGCCTGTGGGATCTTCTCGGACCGGGGCACGAACCCGTGTCCCCTGCATCGGCAGGCGGACACTCAACCACTGTGCCACCAGGGACACCCTCAGATTCTTTTGATGATTCCTCCTTTTCTTCCAAATACATAAATGTGAGAGTGCATTCCCTTGCTTCTCTTTTCCTGCTATACTCAATCCCTAAGAAATGTTATTCAATCTCTCAGCTTTAAGCCTCTATATGCTGCTCCATATCTGTATCTCTAGCTGAAAAGTCAGCACCAAACTCAAGGCTGATGTACCCACCCACACTCTCAGTAACTCCACTTGTAATGTCAAGAAAACATCCCACACTGAAAGATGTTAAATCTGATCTCCACATATTTCCCTGTAAACTAGCTCCTCCTGCTGTCATCCCCATCTCAGGAAATGGAATTCCATCCTTTCAGTTGTTCAAGCCCTAAAATTTCAAGTCATCTTTGACTCATTTTTCTCTCAGACTCCACATTGGGTCCATCATTAAGTCCTGTAAACTCTAGTTTCAAAATACATCTAGAACATAATGACTTCTCATTACCTTCACTGCCCTGGTCTGAGCCACATCATCTCTTGCCTGGATTTTCATAATAACCTTCTAACTGGTCACCGATTCTAGTCTAGGCTTCTTTACTCTATTTCAACATTGGAGTCATAGCAATCCTGTCAGATCTGCTAAAAACCCTCTCATATTTCTCCATGTCACTGAGTGGAACCAAAATTTTTGCTATGAATCACAAAGTCCTATGTGATCCAATATCTCATTTTCTCTATGTCATAATTCCTTATAACTCTTCCCCATATTCATTTGACTCCAGTCTCACTTGCCACCATACTGTTTCTCATGCATGCCAAGCATGCTCCCACTTCAGGTATTCACACTTGCTCTTCTTTCCACCGGGAATGAACTTCCTTGCAGATCAACATGGATAGATCCATACCTTCCTCTAGGTCTTTCCTCAACTTCACCTTTTCAGTGAAATCTTACTCTTTCTAAGATTGTGATTTCCATCCCAATTATTTGTATCCCTCTTCTTTGTTTTAGTTTTCTCTTTAGCACTTTAACTAACACTATGTAATTTACCCATTTATCTTTTTTATTCTCTGTCTTTCCCATCAGAGTATGCTTTATTATGGCAGAGACTTTTGTATGTTCTGTTCACTACTATATCTCTAATATTTAGAAGCAGTGCCTGACACATAATAGATGCCCAATAAATGTTTATTAAATAAATATGTGCTATACAATGTAGGGATTCAGGATTATAGAAATCAGTATCAGTACTGAGGATTTATTCCTCTTGTGCTCTGAGGAAGTTACTAAAAAAGAAGTGTGAATATTTATATTTCTTGCCAAATCAGAGACCCTTTCAACTGGGAGAAGGAAGGGAGCAATACATCAAGGCATGAATCCCTGTCTCAAAGTCTACACTGATTTCTTCCCAGGCCAGAATTCCAGCTGAAAGTTGAGGTGGTGACAGTTCTGAAGCTGAACTTTAACAAATGTTGTCATTCTTTCCATGAAAGAATGTGTTTCCCAGTTTTTCTTCTACTTTCCCTAAAAGCTTACCCAGTTTTAACCCTGGCCAAAGACTCATTTTATTTGTTTTGATGTTTCTAATTGGGATTACTCACTCCACTGAAGGATTTGCTAAATATATATGGTCAACCTTGTGTGTAATATTTGCCACCTCATGTTCTATTTCCTTCCAGAAATTCATACAAAATATTTCCATTGGAATATAAAAAATTAACTCTATTGACTTTCCATGCCAATTACAGCAACGTTATTGTAAACAAAATAGTTGTTTTGTTGTTGAGATGATCATCCAAAATTTTACAATTTTAAACAATCTCAATTAAAATCAGAAATAAGCTATGCTAGATTTCTTAATCTTCAAAATTACTATTTTCAGTGGGATTTTTAAAAGCTATCTATTTTGAGTGGTATTTTTTTTAGATGCCCTAACTTATATAACAGATAAAAGTTGAGATCTCAGTGGCTTATCTCAATTTAAGTTTATTTTTCATTTATGCCAAAGCCAAATACAGAGCTGAACGGTTGAGGTGAGGGGTACTTTCCTTCATGGAGGTATTCAAAGACCAGGCTGATGAAGCCTCTGTCATCTTCAAAACATGGCTTCCACAGTCAACTCAAGCATTCAATATCCAACTGCCAGGCAAAGGAAGAGAAAGAGTAGAGGAGCATGTAGGAAGTTTTTATGGGCTAGGCTTAGGCGTGGCATAAATCATATCTACATTCTGTCAGCCAGCACTCAGACTTCCAGCTCCAACCTATGACAAGAAAGTCTGGAAAATGTGTACCAAAGACAAAGAAGAAATAGATTTTTTTTTTAATTTAGCCAGTCTCTGCCGCAGTCTTCTCTTTTAGTCATTAAATATCCATTTTTCCTTTTTCTGCCACATACAGCACTAATTCTTCCACTCTCCTAAAGTCCTATCCAGTCACTGCATTCAGCATTAAGTTTAGTATCTTCTAGTGATACAAAAACTCTCCATTAAGTTCAAATGTGGCTCTTATGAACATAAAACAACGTATTTCCATCCTCTACTCCCGAACTATACACATACGCACTTTACAAAGGTAGTTAAAAAAATAAAGTAACCACAATAAAAGCTTCAATTCAGAAAGGGAAAAAGAGGCCATGGCAAGGATTTATGAAGCCCTGCATAGCTGACCATTTAAAGGGTCCCTACACACGAGGAGGCACAAATTTCTTGATTAGGCTCTGAGTTTAATTTCTGGGAACATCTCCTTTACCCATTTTTCTCCCTGGTCCCTTCTCCATCCTTTGAAAACTTCTTCCTTGATTCTCATCACCACACCTGAAGTTGGCATGAGAGATCAGGCCCTCCTTTGGGGCTGTAGAGAATTTGGAAGTCTGATTCCTACTTTAGTTAGAAGGCCACATCCTTAATCTGATGCTTGACGTAGGCCACTGGACCCTCCAAAGCTATTTCAATTTTATTTCCTATCTTTAGAAGTGTAATGGCAGCCATTTTTCCATCCCTTTCTACTCCCAAATTTCTATACTTTCTTCATTTTCTTTGATTTCTTGATCCAGGACTGGAAGTAGGATATATCATTCCCATTCACAATCCATGGGCCAATGAGCCAGACGTCAGTCATGAGGCCCTACCCAACTTCAGGAAAGGCTTAGAAATGAAGTCCAGTTGAGGACTTAACAGAAAGGAAAACCAGTCTGGTAAGCAGCCAGCCAATTTCTGCAATAACTATTAAGTTTAAAGGATTGTTACAATTTGGAGGGCAGATTTTTGTTTTGTTCTGTCTTAAGATTTTGTGATATAAAAGACAATGATGACAAGAAAGTCTTAGAATTGTGTGAAATATATAATGTTCATGAGGATTTCATTTTCTGGGAACTCTTGCTCTAATAATAATAGCTTGGTTTCAAAAACTGAAAAAAGGGACACAAATAGCATAGTTTTGAAGAAATAAAAGACTCATTCTGCCTTATCTTTCTTTGGCTTGGTTTTAGAATCATGTGCTTTGAACACGCTTCTTGTCTGTCTTCCCCACTAAACTCTTAGCTCATGAAAGGCAGTTTTCGTTGTTATATACCCATACCAATCTTGGGAAATAGTCAAGACTCAGGGGAGTGGAAGAGGATATGAATGCATTCTTATGAATTTTTAAGAAATCAACTAATAAATCTTAATATCACTGTGATCAAATATGTGTCCTTAATGAAATGTTTAAGCATTAGAAGAAACATGTTTCCTATGACAATATGAATTATTCTTTGGTGAAAGTACCAAAGTATCAAATCAAATTATCTTTTTAATTTATGTATGAATGACTAGTGTGTGGAATTTTTTTTCATGCAGAAATCCCAGGAGCAATCTTAGAGTGAGAACAGAGTCTTCAGGGTGTTGTTATTCACTGCATTAATTTCCAAGATAGGTTTTCCACTAAAGCACTACAGATTCCAGCTTCTAGTAGTAGTTCAGTTGAAGGGATGATTCATGACAGGAATAAAAATGTGAGCTTACTGGGAGACTCCACATACAAGTAGCTCATTCCTTATGGCTAAAGGTAGAACCAGGAGCAGGAAGTAAAGTATGACCAGCCTAAATATCTCTAAAATTCCTTGATGGAGTTTTTCAGAACAAATCAACAAATGGTGAATTTTGTCTATGTCTCTTTAAAAGACTAACAAACAATTACCTCTAGTTTTCACCTCTATCATTTTAACTCCTTCATTATTAGTTTTAATCTCTGATGGATAACCTGTGCAAAGCTAAGGTATTAGCCTCATTGTGATTCACCTTCAAGGTTATTAATGCCCTGTTATGGACTGAAAGTGTGTGTCCCCCCCAAATTCATATGTTGAAATCCTAATCCTCAATATGATGGTATTATGTGAGGCCTTTGAGAGGTGATTAGATCACGGGAGTGGAACCCTCATAAATGAGATAAGTGCCCTACAAAAGAGACCACAGAGAACTCTCTTGCTCCTTCTGACAAGTGAGGAAATAGCAAGAAAACTACTGTCTATGAACAAGGAAGCAGCTCTCACCAGATACCAAATATGTCAGCACCTTGATATTAAACTTTTCAATCTCCAGAACTGTGAGAAATAAATGAGTTTTGTATAAGACACCCAATATATTACTATAGACATCCATATAAGTGAGGCTTTTGTCTGTGGATGTCTTCTCAAAGTTTTATTCTGGAATGCAAGGAAAACCACTTTGGTATTGATGTGAAGACATAGTACTTCTCATGCTTCTGCCCTCATGGAAAGCATATATTTTCTTTCTCAGTTACTCAGCAAATCATATTTTCCCTTTATTTTTCTCTGAATAGCAAAAGACTCAGTATTCTTTAACATATATATTTATAATGTCTACTAGAACCACTTCTTCAACAAATTTCCATCACCACATTACAAATTGGATAAAATTTTAAAGCATCTTAATTCAGTAATTTTTCTTGCCAAATGTAAAAAATAAGTGAAGAGTTTTATTTCCTTTGACTAGCATGGACTTAGGAACTGGAGACAGGATGTTTTTTTCTTTGACTCATTAAAGCTTGAATTCTATCATCCATTTAATTTTATCCTCATTATACATTTTATTTTCACTAGTTACCACAGACTTAATGATTCTAAATATACAGTCTGTCAGCTCAGGACATCTGCAATAAGCATTTTTTTTCACCATGATTATGGCATATAAAACCTTTAGAGAATTACACAAAGCCTATACTATTCATTCCATTTTTAATTCATCCCTTCAAATTAATGGTTTCTATTAATTAGACAACAAAAACTGAAAAGGGAAAAAATTGAAGGTGCACTGTTTTTCATCTAAAGGTACACTGCTGTAAGAGATATTAAACAGTTGAGCCAGATTTTAATGAATTCTGAGATAAGTTTTAATTAGGGTTGACATATGAACTGAATAGTTCTACAGTACCCTATACATGAGGGGTTCTTTTTTAAAATTAAAACCTAGAATTATTATATGCAATTAGTGTTACAAATGAAAAGGTATGAATGGCACATTTTTGGTGCCAGGAGAATATTAATTCAGACCTCATTCCTAACAGGCTTCAAGCTCACACTGGCTGCCATTTGCTAATTGTTCCATATCTCATAAAAGTCAACATTTGGATATTTAATCCATAAATAAAAGTACAAGGACAATATATCTGTTGTTAATGTGCTGGTAATTTAACTTCTAATTAATTTAATTTCTAGATCTACATGATTTTTAAATTGTTCTTTAAAATATTCTACATGTACCTACTGGCAGATCCAATCTAATCAAAAACATGGTGAAGAGTCAATAGCCACACAGTTCAGGTAAACTTAATAGACAATAATGTTGCAAATGGGCCAATTGTGCCAACTTCTACTAGAGTATATGGCTTGTTAGTTAGCCAATAAATAAATGACTCACTTTAAGGGAAAAATTTATCTGGCCCACTGGACAATGAGGTAGAATTCCTGTAACTCATTTGATTCAATACTAAAGAGACAGAATGAGGTTACTTTAAAACACTGCTCTACCCCCACACTTTTAAAAGCATTCAGACAAAAACCCAAAACTGCTTTGAAGGTCACCTAATAATTTTATGTCACAGAAAATGGCAGCAATCTGGTTCTTGAAGAAAAAACTATATTTACTTCCTATCAAAAGTAACAACTTGAATAACTACATGCAAAACTATATTGTTGAAGGACTAAAAGATCTCCTGGAAGACTTTATGATGGAGCCAAAAATGTGACCTAGAAGAGCCTCTAGTCAATAGGAAACTACAGAGTAGATAAAAATGTCACCAGAACCATCATCAACATCAGTATTATAATACAGATAATAATACATGTAAGTATTATTTGTAGATATACCATTTCATGGGCACTATAAGAAAATAAGGATTCTGCCCTATTGAAACAAATGGTCTAAATTGGGCTATGGTTAGTATTACTCTACATCAAGGGTCAGTACACTTTTTCTCTGAAGAATCAAACAATAAATATTCTAGGCAATATGGTGTGTTGCAACTATTCAACTCTGCCATTGTAGCATGAAAACAGCCATAGACCATGGATAAATTACTTGATGTGACCCTGTTTCAATAAAACTTTATTTATGTACACAAATTACTCTGTATAATTTCACTTCATAAGATATTCTTCTTTTGATTTTTTCTAACCATTAAAAAATGTAAAAATCATTCTTAATCTGTGGGCTGTTCAAAAACAGGTGGTGGCCTGGATTTGGTCCATGGAACAAGATTTGGTCCATGGAACATAGTTTTCCAAGGACAGGCTCACTTTGCATCTATTGGTCTGACCCAATTATTAACCGGTTCCCCTTTTAATCTCAAAGTATTCTGTTATGGACAATAAATTATATGGTCACCCTAGCTATGGTGAAAATGTATCCAAACAAAAAACCAACAAAGCATGCAAGATACCCAGCTTTACAGCAGAAATACATTTTTAAAAAATTATCTATAAATATCAGTAAATTAGCATTATTGAAAATAAGTGCTATTTGTTATCTGACTTATATAGTGTACACTTGAAAGCATAACTGAGTAAATAAATGAAAGTATTCAGCAGCTAAAGAAAGGACCCACAGTTTGAGAATACTGCATACCACAGATAATAATTAGGTTTGTCTGAGATGAGCTGAAGGGATATTCAGAAGAACAAGGAGAAATGAAACATAAACTGAGCCAGCCTTTATTTTTATGTTGATAGAATATTATTTATGAAATACCATGTTCTGACACAGGTCAAGCAGTCCTGTTTAATATCTGAAAACATCATTATAGATAAGGTAAATTTTGACGTGGTAAGTTAAAAGGAAACCAAAATTTTGCCTAAATTTTTTTTCATGAGTTAAAAACTGGAGTACTAAATACATAACAGATAAGTAACAGAAAGCAAGCCTTTTTGGAAGTCTCACACATCAAGAGTATTTTCATCTCAAGACTGCATAATTAATCCAACTCAGATTTTTACAATAATCAACATAATGTACAAGATATTTCTTCCAATCTCAGTATTCTGTAATCACATTTGCTGGTTACACTGAAAGCACTACTGAATTTTCCATAGAAAGGTTTTCATTTGTCACTCAAAATGACCAAAAGTTGCAACATAAACTTTAGGTTGACAGCCACAATTTCATCAGGAGAATGCACAATTCAAAGAACATATTTTCTCCTTCCAGCTCAAAGGTTAAAATGTACCGTAGCAGATAAAAGCAACACTTTGTACCCCATGAAGACAAGAAATAATAGTCATGCTTTAAGGAAAAGCATGCTATGTGGTCTTGGAACCTATAGTAAAAACTCATGGGCAACCCCATGAAGTATCATGATAACTCCATAATTTAGCCTTCCTCTCTGGTGTTCAGACAAGTACAACTCTCTGTAAAGTGGTTTACTGTTAAAAAAAAAATCTGTCATAGCTTTACTTCAACATTCTTTTATTTTTTTCCTTCATTGAAACAACAGGCTTCATTGAAACAACATTGCTACATATCATGTCTGAGGAACCCAGTATAATTCAGGGTCATTATATACCAAGAGGACTAAAAACCAGAGTTCCTGTACAAACTACATACGATTAGTTCTATGACTTTATCCTCTTCTGACTGCTAATTTACTCTATGTTTTAAGAAGATCATTATTAACAACAATGGAATTAATCACATTTGCCTTCATAGAATTATCATATTATGAAGAAAAAAATGATAAAAACATAAACTGACAAAACAATAAAAGAAAATCAATATTCACAGTAAACGAGAGAGTGAGATTTATAGCCTAATCAAAAAGACATGGAAAGGATGTGTAGGGCACAAAAATAATATCGAGGTAATTTATTCCTGAGTTACCTGGATAATAGCTGAGAATAATTCCCACTAAAACGACCATTTCCCCCACATCAAATCTTTCAGTACATTCTGCTGAAGTGCCCAGATATTGGTTTCTAATCCCTACCAACAAATGTTGACCTTTCTTTGACTTCCTAATGTGCTGAAGTGGCAGAGGGCATGCACTTGAAAAAGTTTTCACACTAGAAGCTAGTCTCAGTGAACCTTACTTCCTACTTGAATGCAGTGTTAGGTGTTAAAAAAATTTATACCTGGCATCAGGAGGAATATACTGACAGTACTACTTAAAGTCAAAGTAGTTAAATTCTACATTAAAGTCAAAGTTTAATAAAATGAAAATTTCAAAGTTTATAAATCACATATTTTGTTAATAAAATTTTAGAACATCTTATGTCTGTTTGCTGAGTTCTTTGAGTATTTTTACATAAGATTTCCAATTAACAAAATCATGACTATTTTTTTCTTGAAGCTTGAAGTCTAAAAGTCGATGTTGGCTTAACAAGGACATGCAAATCTACTATCATATTTTGGAGTTCTTTAACTGCAATAAAAAATTATGATTTTTTTCGAGCATGAATTTGCTTATCACATAACTCTAGATGAAAACATCTACAATAAGTTCAACTTATATAGAGTAATAGTAGTTAATATTTTTGGACATTTATCAAGTGCAGATTATTTGCTACATATTGCACCCTTAATTCTCATATATTCCTCACAGTAACTCTGTGGCATATTAAGGACTATTATTTTGCCCATTTTGCAGATGGAGAATCTGAGGCACAAACAGTTGAAATAACTTATCCATGAGTGATGGGTTGAACTAGGTTTAAAACAAGGTGATCTGATTCCAGAGTCAGTTCTTGTAACCATCACTCTATACTACCATTCTGCATTTTATTTTTAAAATGACATGTTTACAAATCTTAAAAATTCTAGGACATTAGAGTGACTGATATGCTTCACTAAAATACCAGAACATGAACCATCTGTGTCAAATCTATGTATGAATTGTCACTTACACATAATTCCTTATATTTATCAATACTATATTTGACAGACAACAATTAATTTCATTTAGGTATTGAATTTGTGGACTTCCTATTATTGAGAGTTATCAGACAAATTGTAAATATCTGCTGCACACCATTTCTCTTGAGAAATGCATTCTTACTTTCATACTCTATTGAGGTCATAGGATTTCAGGAGAGTCACTTGTTCTATCTGTTGAATCTATTGCTGATATCAGGAAACTATTGGCTGAAACTTTATAAAAATGATAGGGTTACTACTTCAGCAATGCTCTCATTATGTGTGACTTTTCAGGTCAACATATACAGAGAATACAAGCAACAAGGAACTTTCATTACAAGATTTCAGGTTGCAGGAAGAATATGATTTAGTAGGGTCATTGAGTTTCTATTCTAGTATTAATAAATTGAGATGGGAGAACTTGTATTTTAAGCTTTCATTGAGGGATCAAATCTAAAAAGATTCTAAATTTGAAACTATGGTACAAATGTCCAACCTCTGAATCTCATAAACTCTTGTCTAATCATGACCTTTGGTAAAAGTACAATTTTAAGGCAAGATGTTGCATTAAAATATCTTTCAAATGGTTCATTCCTTTTTGTAGTCTCATTTTAGTGCTATTTAAAAAGTCAAGAAAATGGCTTTTCCCCTAGAGCCACCAGAAAGGAAGGCAGCCCTGCCAATACCTTGATTTTAGCCCAGTGAGACCTATTTTGGACTTTTGACACCAGAACTGTAAGAAAACAAATTTGCATTGTTTTATGCGATTATAACTGTGGTAATTTGATTACATCCACAATATGAAACTAATACAACATCCAGTCTCGTTCCCTGTCTGCCATCTTCCTGCTTATATACCTACATATAAAGAGAAGAAAGAGAAAGAGAAGAGGAGAGAGAGAGAGAAACTTGGAACTATGGGTTTTCATAGTAGGGAATATGTTAATACATGTCCTTATTAATTATATTTTAGGTTCCTACCTCAACTTCTTTTGCTTTTGTCTGCTAAATAATATGCAATCTTGAGAGGGGGCTTGAAAAAATTAAAATTAAACAGGCTTTAGAAGTTCAAGTTAATAAAGGCTTCTTTTGGATTAATTAACTATACAAATAGAGAGCAGAGTGCAAATCAGTTTGGTCCTCCTGCAGGATGCTATTAGAGAAAAAAATGTTCCTGTCATTTTCACTAGAATGAGATATAATTTTGCTTCTGTCTGCTCACTCAGTTTGTAATACATAGGAACTCAGAAATTTAATGCTTTACCTAAAAATACAACAATAGGGAATTCTGATAAATTAAACCAATATCTATTGAAATTAGAGTTTAAGAAAAATGCTCCCATGTGATGATTATAAAATAAACTGTTGCTAGCAGTAAACTTTACCTGTTATATCATGAGGACAATTAATGGTCCTGTTAAAATAATTCTGTAGCTATAAAATGTAACTGCATTTTGTTTACCCAATATGAACCTTTTCCTCAAATGAAAAAATAATTCCAAAATGCTAGTTTCCTTATTTTGCTTCTAGCCAAAGGACTAACCAATTAATAATTATGTGTTGCCTAATTAATAAGCTTTATTCTTTTATTCCTGAACTGAATTTCAATTTATATCAGGTACCTTAAAACAGTAATGATATTTTGATTCCACATGGTAAGTTTGTTTGTTTAATAAGAATATGAGGTATAAAATGACAATGTTAGTACAATTTGCATAGTTGGGTCTTCAGGTGTACTGCTTTTGAAATAAGACCTATAGAAATTTTATAGTAACTTTCATGCATGCCATATTCATAAGTAGTCCAGTTAGCTCATTACATTTGTGATCTTCTGCCCATTTTTTGATTGGGTTGCTTGATTTTTTTGATATTGAGCTGTATAAGCTGTTTATGTATTTTGGAGACTAATCCCTTGTCGGTTGCATTGTTTGCCAATATTTTTTCCCATTCTGTAGGTTGTCTTTTCATTTTGTTTATGGTTTCCTTTGCTGTGCAAAAGCGTTTAAGTTTAATTAGGTTCCATTTGTTTATTTTTGCTTTTATTTCCATTACTCTAGGAGATGGATCTAAAAAGATATTATTGCAATTTATGTCAAAGAGTGTTCTGCCAATGTTTTCCCCTAGGAGTTTTATAGCATCCGGTCTTACATTTCGGTCTTTAATCCATTTTGAGTTTATTTTTGTGTATGGTGTTAGAGAATGCTCTAATTTCATTCTTTTACCATGTAGCTGTCTAGTTTTCCCAGCAACATTTATTGAGGAGACTGTCTTTTCACCATTGTATATTCTTGCCTCCTATGTCATAGATTAATTGACCATAGTGCATGGGTCTGTTTCTGGACTGCCTAGCCTGTTCCATTGATCTATATTTCTGTTTTTGTGCCAGTACCATAGTGTTTTGATTACTGTAGCTTTGTAGTATATTCTGAAGTCAGAGAACCTGATTTCTCTAGATCCATTTTTCTTTCTCACGATTGCTTTGGCCATTTGGGGTCTTTTGTGTGTCCCTACAAATTAAAAATTTTTGTTCTAGTTCTATGAAAAATGCACTTGTGAATTTCCATTGTTAAGTTATCATTTCAATAAGGTTTCAATCATCTTAAGAAAAAAATAACAAACATCTCATATAGACTAGAAGTACTGCCATAAAGTTTAGTCTTAATCTTAATCTTAATCTTAATCTTCTCTGAATAGCTGTTGTCTATGTTGCGTTTCCTGGCAAGTACATTTAGGTAACAAATGGTTACAACCAGATAAATGAAAGCCAAAAGTGCCTTTTTCTAGAATGGAACATTTGCAAAGGAGTTAGGTTGATAATAATGTCTTGAGAATTTTCAATCTCCTTTTCTTCTAGTAATTTTTCCAACCACTCTATAGTTAGAGCAATTTCCTTTAAAATAATTAAATCTTACAGCAATAAAAAAAACTTTCTTTTCTAGATATGGGAATCTTTTGGCAGATGCTCATTCTCTTACAGGAGCCTTAAATTTTGCAAAGATTAATAACCTTTAAAACTGCCTTAAGCATTAAAACGAGATACCTCTACGTGACTTTTAGAATGGCCAAAATCCAAAACACTGACAACACCAAATACTGGCAAGAATGTGGAAAAACAGAAACTCTCATTCAGCCACTTTGGAAGACTATTTGGCAGTTTCATACAAAGTTAAACATATTTTTAACATACTATCCAGCACTGTGCTCCTTGGTGTTTACTCAAAGGAATTGAAACCTTATGTTCATACAAAACCCTGCACATAGATGTTATAGCAACTTTATTCATCATTGCCAAAACTTGGAAGTAACCAAGATGTTCCTCAGTAGGTGAATGGATAAATAAACTGTGGTATATCCAAATGGTGGAATATTATTCATCATTGAAAAGCAATAAGCTATCAAGCCATGAAAAGATATGGAGGAAACTTAAATGCATATTACTAAGTGAAAGAAGCCAAGCTGAATAGACTACATACTATGATTCCAACTATACGACATTCTGGAAAAGGCAACTCTATAAAGACAGTAAGAGGATCAGTGGTTGCCAAGGGTTAGGGGAGAGGGACAGATGAATTGTCAGAGCACAGAGAATCTTTAAGGCAGTGAAACTATCCTATATGATACTACATGGTGGATACATGTCATTATATATTTGTCCAAATCTATAAAATGTACAACACAAAAAGTGAACCTGAATGTAAACTATGGACATTGGGTGATAATGATGTGTCAATGTTGGTTCATTTATTGTAATAAATGTACCACTGTTGTGCAAAATGTCAATAATAAGAGCAGTTGTAGGGGGTCGGGAAGATGGGGTTTATAGGAATTCTCTGTACTTTCTGCTCAGTTTTGCTGTGAATCTAAAACTACTCTGAAAAATAACATTTATTAATTTAAAAAATGCCTTAAGCAGTGATATGACCGTCCAGGTCAAAAATGGCAGCAGCAGGCCTGAGTTTCTGGGCTAGCTTGGTCTCAGCCACCACTGGGCCAGCCTATATTGATTGGTCCAGGATGAGGTGAGTTCAGCTTGTAGGTGGGAGGTTCTCCCCTACTTGGTCAAGCTTCCCCTGGTGGGAGTGAGAATGTTAAATGAAGCAGCACCAAGCAGAGCATGAGAGATCCAAGCTCACTGCCTACTCGCGTCTCCACATCAAGCCCGAGCCCTTTCCCTGGGGAGACGGTATTCTTTCTATTCCATAACCCTTATGTGAATAAGCTTCCAACTGGCTATGAAGATGACTAAAGGAAACTGTACTACTACCAAGGCACCGCAGGATAGCATTGGTTTGGACCATTACTCTGCACATTGAACCAGAAAAGTGTACAGGACCTTAAGTGTCCTTTATTTTTATCCAATTATGACCATTCCTTTGCTTGTGGCAGGACATGGCTTAAATAAATAACTTATATTTTTAAAATACCTTACCAAATTTAACTAATTTGTATATTTATTCATTTTAATAATGGACGCAGGTCATTGACATTGTCCCTTGTTAAACACCCTTATTTCTTGGGGGATCCTACATAAAGTTTAAAAGTGTTATAGATCATTCACTTAATATATTAAACACTCCCACAGTGCATAAGTATTAGATGTATTCTATTTTAAAAAATAGTAATTTTGTCATTCTTTAGCTGGTATTATTAATACCATAATTTTCCACTAAGGCACTTGTCTGATTATAGAGTAGTATCTTCAATGATGTGTCCTTTTATAACAAAGTTGGTTGCATTCCCTCAAATCAACTAGTATGAAAGCCAAAGCAACACAATGTATTACAACACAAGTAATTTCCTAACAGTCCTATAAATGTAGGACACCAATGATTGGTTTGATTCATTTTCAGTCTGCCAGTGTTCTTTAAAGAAATATTTATCCAGTGCATTCCTAAGCCATTCAAACACTGTACTGTTAATTGTTTTGCTTCAGAGCCAGATAATCTGATAGGATATCAAATACCTATAAACAAAGGCAAATTAAAAAAATAAAATCAATTCTGTAACTCTCAAAATAACTATCATTAAACGCTGTTAAGAAGTATGCAACTTAATTACATAACACACATGCACACATGTGCACACACACACACACACTCAGTAGATTAAAGGAAAACTAGTGTATATTATAGTGCTCAAACTAAAAGGAATGCAAGGAAAAGAAGCTGCAAATATGGCTACCTAGATTCCCAATGAGTCACTGAGGAAGTAAGTGAGGTACATGGCTGAGGGTATTAACACTTTTGTGGTCATTACCCACCGTAACGATAATTTCAGAAATCGTATCTTAGCAGCAGATAAAAAATGTTCTTCTCAAATGAGCCTAATTTATTCCTTAACTGGATCTAACAATGCAATCATGTCACTAATGGCACCAGATATAAAAAACTTTTCTCATACAAGTAGAAAATTAAAGGAAATACTATACTTAATCTATAAACCAAACACAAACTACTTGTCCAAATCAGAGAGTCAGGGCACTGGGTTGAAGAGAGAGATGTAACAGAATAAGCTAAAAGCATTTTTACAGATTTTTACAGCTCAGTTACTGTTCAATCTCAAAACAACCCCCTTAACAGTAACACCAGATGATTGAGTTATAAATAGACATAAAACAGTAGGAAGTGGTATATCACCATATGTGGCTTTTACAAATTGTACAGAATGACCTCATTATTAGCACACAGCTTGCCCTGTGATCATTATAAATCATTTCATTGATAGAGATAATAATAATGGCTTATGATATTATCCCCTTGTCCATTGTCACAGCTTTCCTATAGGGCTCAGCAGGTAGAGAAAAAAAAACTAACAGATTTTCCTTTGGTTGTATATTCAGAGCAGTCTGCACTCATAAAAAGTTTTATAAAAGCAAGAAACTATAGGACTTCCCCCAAAAGATGTTATAAAGAGATCAACATGCATTTGTAAAAATTGTTCATCAGGATTATTTGAGGCAGTTTCAGTCATTCATTTAAAAAAAAAATCTTAAGCTTTATATGTTGTATTCAGAGGAGAAAGGAAGGTAAAAGGTCAACCTATATTCTCTTGGTGAATACCTACTCTGTGTCAGGTACTCTGCATGACTTTCTTCCCTTGATCCTCACATCAACCCTGCAAGGGATAATATTAACATTACAGAGATAAGAAAACTGAGCCTAAGTAACAAGTGATGGTGACCAGATTGAACTTGTATCAATTTTGTTCCAAATTCCACTTGGCAATTTCCATCATCATCCCTAAATTAATCCACCTAAATTAAATTGGGAAGAAACCATGAATTTAAAGTTAATAACTAGCATTTTTACATAGTGCTGGCATTTGTGAAGCCAGGCATCCAGTAGTTCAGTGAAGGACACCCCTGACACTTCCAGGGTGGATGCTAAAAGGAGGGTAACAGACTACTCAAGGCCCCAGATGGTTAGATCAGTGCTTCTCAAATTGTCTGTGGTGAAGAACCTTTTGTTTTGCTTGTTTTAATTTTCATTGCATTGTACACCACTGCTTTGTGAAATGCAATAAAAATAAATTACAAAAATTAAGTGAAAGTAGGAAGTAAGATACACAGAAAAGTTCAATTTATGATTAGATGTAACAAGTGAACCCACTGATTATATGCTTAGAAATAGCAGAAATGTCAACGTGCTGTAAAACCTTCTAAACGCCCACACTTAACTTCTGTCCTACCTTATTGTAGACTGGTCCATAGACAACACAGTAGTAACACTGAACTGGAGAACTGGGTGGAAGCCCTATCATTTATTTGTTTCTCCTCTATCTGGAGGCAACCTCAGCCAGTGCCCAAAATTTCAGAGCTTCCTAAGTTCTGGGTCATTATGCTTGGAAACATACGAGAATATATCAATTTGCACAAACACTGCTGATTAAAAGCAAATGGAAACATTTTGAACTTTTTAGTTATTTCATAATAACACAGCCCAATGTGTTGGCATGGCCAACATACTCTGCTTTTTGAACCCCCCCTCCCCCGCCAGGAAGCCATTAAACTCTTCTTCAGGAAAATTTTCGTTGATTGATTTGAGGAGTAGACAATCTACTCACTATGTGTTTAATTATAAATGAAACCGTTGAATAATATTTGTCTTAAAATTGATCTTTAGAAATTACAATTACAACATTACAATAGCCAAGACATGGAAACAACACAAGTGCCCATAAACAGACAACTGGTTTAAGAAAATGTGGTATATATATATACAATGGAATATTACTCAGCCATAAAAAGAGTGAAATATTGCCATTTGCAGCAAACATGGATGGACCTAGAGAATATCATACTAAGTGAAGTAAGTCAGACAGAGAAAGACAAATATTATATGATATCACTTATATGTGGAATCTAAAAAATAATACAAAAGAATCTACATAGAAAACAGAAACAGACTCACAGACATAGAAAACAATCTTATGGTTACCAAAGGAGAAAAGGAGGGGGTGACTGATAAATTAGGAGTATGGGATTAACAGATACAAACTACTGTACATAAAATAGATAAGAAACAATGATTTACTGTACTACACAGGGAACTATATTCAATATCTTGTAATAGCCTATAATGGAAAATCATCTGAAAAAAATATATAAATATAACTTAATCACTTTGCTGTACACCTGAAACTAACACAATATTGTAAATCAACTATATTTCAATTTTAAAAAAATGTCTTATATTCTTGGTACTTTGGAGTTGGCATTTGGCCTCATTATGCCTTTAACAGCTTCGCTTTTAACTATCAATAAGGTACATGAACATATTTGGGTGAAAATACTGACAGTAAATGTTGTGTGGGAAGGTAATATATGCTTCATGTCTGCACACACACAGACCCCATTCTGGTCGTATGCTAGCAAAGTGCACTTTGGAGAGCACCTTTCCGTTAGCACTCAAAAAAAAACACTAACATATGAATAAATACCACATCAATTATAACATTATATACATAATTTTAAGACCCAAGGTCTTCTTTTATAAACTTGACATAAAATTTAGATCTGCATAAAAATGCCTTCATAATCATAGTATTATTTTCATGAAGAATGTAGAATGCTTAGAAGGATAAAAGTAAAATAGAAGTCAACTTTTATGTGACTTTTTCTTTTTGAGTGAATGTTGTTAGAGCTGGTGATTATGTTGATTTCTGAGAAATGTACTTTTTCTTTCGTTCTTGTGTCTAGATATGTAGGGAATATATCAACAAATGGAAGGAAAATTTAAATTTCAGAGCTTAAATAGCAGTTCAATCTTCCAGTTTCATTACCATGTATTTCATTATTCCAGATAATCAGATTTTCAACCTCTAAAGTTCCAATATCAAACATTAATGAACTTTAAGAGTAGATGGGAGAAGACAAAAAATATGAAATAATATTATAATTTTACCTTTTTTAACTTGCAATAATATGTGACCAAATATGTAGCAATAAAAATCTGAAATAAAACCGAACTTTGCAACATGATATAGAAACGTTAAGACTCTACCTTCTTTTTTCTTTCTTCTTTTCAATATACTTGTTACTTAAGAGTAATGACTACTGAAAAATCTATTAGAAATTAGTGTTGATGTCAATCATGCTTTGATATTTAAATGTATATTATTTTTCTTTAATTCCATCTTAAAATAAAATTTGTATTTAAGATCTTAAACAAAGTGTTACCATGTAGAAAATAAAAGGACTCACTTTTCAGAATTTCCACCAGCATCCAGGGGATAGTGATCTTAAATTAGAAACAGATTTTTTAAATGCAAAACAAAAACTGCTTGACATCTTAGCTAATGAGATAATAACTATTATAGTAGTATTCCATCATTTGTAAAAGAAAGTAACATTTGCACATTTGTTGCCATTAACAGAGATGTTTTAACAGATATTACAATAGCTTATATCAGATAATCAGACTGAGATTCAGCCTATCCTGACAAATATAAAATTAAACAACATCTTTCCATCTTACATAAATATTTATTTCACTTCCTTACAGAGCTTAGAAAGAAAAGCAGGCTTTCCTGGTGGCACAGTTGTTAAGAATCTGCCTGCCAATGCAGGGGCCATGGGTTCGATCCCTGGTCTGGGAAGATCCCACATGCTGCGGAGCAATTAAGCTCATGCACCACAACTACGGAGCCTGTGCTCCGCAACAAGAGAAGCCACCACAATGAGAAGCCCATGCACCACAACAAAGAGTAGCTCCTGCTCGCCACAACTAGAGAAAGCCCACACACAGCAACGAAGACCCAAGACAGCCAAAAAAAAATAAATAAATAATAATAATAATAAAAATCATTGCCCTTTAAAAAAAAAAAAGAAAAGCACTGCTTCTTCCCAATGATATGTCTATGTAACAATTATCTTTGTCATATTGTTGTGATCCACCCAACCTTTTTTCCTTAAGTTATATACAGAAAAATTAAATAGTTTAGATTTTAACTATTACATTACAAACTTTTATTTCTTCAAAGGTAAACATATTTACTTACAGAAAAAGACATGGAACTGCCATGCAAAAGTTTAAGAATAACGAAGAACAGGTAAATTTTATTTATTTATTTATTTTAATTGTTCAATTTTCTTTATTTTTATTTTTTTAACATCTTTATTGGAGTATAATTGCTTTACCAGGTAAATTTTAAAACAGATACAGTGTTAGACTAATGGAAGAAAATCAATTGCAGACACACTACATGGCTTAATAGCAGGTTATGTGAAAAAGATCTGGATATCTAGTAGACCATACTGAAATGAGACAATGATTTAAAAAAGAGAGAGAGTAATATCTAGGCTGAATTAGTAGAAGAGGCAGTCTTATGATCTTTGCACCATAACATGACTGGTTTCAACTCCATGAAGCTGAATTACAGTACCTCCTCCAAAGGAAGATGACCAGGAGTCTGGATATCTGTCAGCTTTAGAAAGATTAAAACAGAATTCACAACTGGTAGTTGACAAGCAGAATTGAACCATTCAAATGTGTTTTATTTGGCTTGCACAGTGCTGAATTACACAGTGCTTTGAAGTTTAGAATACATGCTAATATTTACAAAGCAAGAGATTTCTCATACAAACCAGATTTCTATTTTTTCTTGAAAATTAAAAGATCTGGCAGCATAAGGCTCATATTTTCCCTTTGGTGACAACTGACTAAAGCAGGAGACCTGCTGCCTACACTTTTTAGATAAGGGATGAATTCTTCTTAGACTAGCCAACTGCACACATCCGTGCCACTAGCCTGGCCACTATAGTGGTGTGAGTTTGTGTCATGACATGTCCCTGGGTGAGTCTCTGGTTATATGTGATCGAAAAGATAGGAGGAGCTATGGCTTTTCAATGCTTTTCAATCATTTACACATTGTCACAGGAAGTGTAAGTAGAACCTCAGTGTGGAGTTTAGAGGGAGACAGGTTTGAAGAAAACATAAGAACAAATTGTATCATTTGAACTAGAACTATTTGACAATAGAAATGTCTTTATCAGAAAGAAATGTGCACCCTTTCATTGGAGGTATTCAGGCAAAAGCTAGGGCGCCAATAGCATTTGTCTCCTTAGTCCTGAAAATTTATGATTCTATTAAAAAAACATTGCATTATATCGATGTACATAAAAGTAGTACTTTAGTTGTTAAACAGCTGTTCAACTGAAAAATTCCTCTTGTCCTGCTCTTAAGGTCCTCTCCCTCTTTTGGGTGCCATGAGGACAGAAGAAATATGATTTTTATAGGACAAAAGTAGTTGTTGCTCAGAATTTCCCACTTTTGATCTTGAACTTGCATACATAGTTGCATTTTCTGTCAGTTCCTCTTTATTTTATGGTCATAGTCTCTGGTAAGATGCTTATGAGTAAGAAAATGTTGATTTAAAAACTTTTCCCATTCCTTACACAGTGAATTAAGCCTAAAAGCGATGACATTTTCTACACAAGCAGTGAACCCATAGTCACTGGATAGAATTGTGTTGTTTTTGGTCAGATCACTGCAAAATAAAACCAATTAAGATTCTCCCTTTAAGACATACATAGAAAGTTGTTAACATCACTTATGAAATACATGGCTTTAAAAATATGAAATGGAATTTAATCAAGTCTCTAGACCTCAATACCAGTTTACAGTTTATCAGCTTATATGGGAAACAGAAGATCAAGTTGAATATAACACAAGGAAATGATCACTTTACAGTGCAACTGACCCAATTTATCTAGCAAAGCAGTGAAGGACATGAAAAGAGAGTAAGTGTGAGGAAAGTAGGAAGTGGGGTTGTTAGAGAATAAAAGAAATTTAAGAGACATAAAAATGAATTAAAATGTGTAAACCTTGTCTGCATCATGATTCAAACAAAACAACTCAACTATTTATGAGGCAAATGAGAAGTTCTGAATAAAGATTGGGTATAAAATAATATAATAAATGATAGCTACTATTGAGTGAAAATTTGTTGAAGAACAGGATATTCACAAATTCTTGAAGTTTCACTCCACATATTGCTTATTAATTGCAGTAGAGAAATCTGCTGGACACAACCTTAACTGAATGAGCAAATGTAACATCATCAGTAGTGGAACAAATTTACATCATGTATCTCTTGATGTGTTGCATCCATGTAATATTTCTGCTAAAAAAATAGATATTAACTGAAATCTAACCATGAGGCAACACTTGGACAAATGCAAATTGAGGGCCATTTTGCAAAACAGTTGGCCTGAACTATTTTAAGACTTCTGGATCAAGAAAGACAAAAAAAAGGGGGTGGGGGTATGGGTGGGGAGCAGACTTGGGAAATGTTCTAGATTAAAGGAGGCTAAGTGCAAAGTATGAGCCTCGATTGGCTCTTAGATTGACAATAAAATAAACAGCTATAATGGAGAGTTTTTATACAATTGAGAGATACTGAGTATAAATTTTATATTAGCCAACTGTATTATATTAATGTTAACTTTTCTGCTTGTGGCCATTGTATTGTTGTTGTGTGGGAGAATATCTGGTTCTTAGGAGATACATATTGAATTATTCAGAGATGAAGTATTGTGATGTCTGCAACTAATTCTCAAATGCTTTCAAAAGATAAAGTAAGCAAGTGAGAGAGAGTGTGCAAGCACTCCTGAGCAAGACAGAAAAAGAAAAAGAACAAATATGGCCACATTTTAACAACTGCTAAATCTTAGTGAAAGGAGGACATGCAGGTGTTCACTGCACTATTCTTACAATTTTTTATCAGAAGATTTGTTATTTTTTCAGCTTCTAAACATTGGGAAAATAACTATTCTTTAATTGTGTAAAGCATGAAAATTGAAAGACAGCTACGTTAAAAATTAAAATTCCTTATCAATTTAAGATGCATATTGAACTATTTACAGGTAAAATAATGTCTTTTGAGATTTTCTTTAAAATATTTCAGTTTAAAAAGAAAGTGAGGGAATAAAACAAAATTGGCAAAATTATTGGAGCTGCGTGATGAGTATGTGGAGGCTTATTCTATTTAAAAGCGAATTTTCTGAATGGCTCATTAAAATAATATTTCACCATGTTGGGGTTTTTTAATTTCATTTTAAACTATAGCTTCTAAAGCAGTTTTGGATACAATTTTTGGTATGTAAATAAAAATTTAGAGTCAAGTAATGGCAAGTACATAAAGTAACAGTTTCTGGCATTATTCAGAAATTTGTTTAAAGGTAACCTCCAGGCAACTTCTGGCTGTCTTCCAGATTCACAAGAAGAATAAGAGATGTTGAAAGTCTTTAAGCTTAAGAGCATGCATTTTGAAAATGAGAAAGCCCCACTTTGGTAATTGTGAATGGTACTGTCTTCTCATATAGGAAATATTCTAGTTCTAGGGTAGCATTCTGTTGATGTTAGATGGTTGAAATAAAGACTATTATCAGAAGATGGACGTCATTATACTCATAATTTTTTTTATATAAATTTATTCATTTTTGGCTGTGTTGGGTCTTTGCTGCGCGTGGGCTTTCTCTAGTTGTGGCGAGTGGGGGTACTCTCTTTGTTGTGATGCGTGGGCTTCTCATCACAGTGGCTTCTCTTGTGGCGGAGTACGGGCTCTAGGCGCGTGGGCTTCAGTAGTTGTGGCACGTGGGCTCAGTAGTTGTGGTGCATGGGGCTAGTTGCTCCCCGGCATGTGGGATCTTCCCGGACCAGGGCTCAAACCCGTGTCCCCTGCATTGGTAGGCGGATTCTTAACTACTGTGCCACCAGGGAAGTCCCATACTCACTATTTTTATACTTCTCTAAATATACCCTTTCTGAAGCCAAATTTGGCATGTCCTATTATACCGCATTACCATGGCAAATTATCAAAGTAATTTTTTCTTTCTATAAAAATTAGTGTTCATAATAAAGCTCTTTGTACTTAGCCAGATACAGAAAGAAAATATCTGTTCCACAAAATTCCATAAAAAAATAAAATACAAAATGTAAGAATTTGTGTTTCATAAATACTTATTATTTCAATAATGCAGGAACTGGATATAACTCTTTTCCAATCAGATGCTAAATTATAAAGCATTGTATAAAGAATTTTGAAAGAATTATATCTATGTACAGGTCTCGATTTCAATTTTATAGGAAATATAGCCCTTCTATGACAAGATTTTCTGTCAACTCTTGGCGCACATCCTATACAATCTTCAGTTGATATTTTCATCTTTTCCTTCCTGTTCCTGACATATACTTAGAATGCTGACCCAGAGTGGAAAAGACATTCTTGTGCTCTCTGTACACCCAGCTTAGATACAGGAGACATTTAAAATGTGTATCTATAAAAACAAAACAAAAATCAATAACAAAAGCAAAGACATTTAATGAGAAAGACTTACAATGTCAAAACATATAAATCAAGTTTTTGCAGATTATGTCTCTTCGCTTCCAACATTTCTAGATAAATATTTTTAAAATTTAATTATTTGTAAATTTTGTTCATATATTGGTGACTATTCAGATATTTCCTGAGATACAGTCTATAGCAATTTTTTTTGAAAGATTATGATGGAAATCAATATTCAAAAGTAAGTACTATTTCTATTCTAAGATCAAACATATTATAATTTTATAACTTCTCTTTTGTAACATCTCTGCCAAAATTTTCCTTCATTATTGCATAAAATCAAGGTCTTGTTAATATAAATTTTTGTGGGTTAACTCTAAAATACCTCCTTGTATTACCTATCACCCACAAATAATCCTATAAATATCATTTTAAATAATCATTTAGTAAATGGCAATTTAGAAAAATAAAGTATTTTGTAGAATATTCTTATCATTAAATGTTAAAACTGGTGTTGGATTTTGACATAAAGCATACTACACTGAAAAATAAAAAGCCTTGGTTCCTAGCCATCTGCTTCACAGTTCATAAATATATTTCTATTAGTAATCCTAATTGGGGAACACTGATGTCCAAGAAGATACATCAAAACAAGAATAATTCTAGTTTCACATTTCTTAGAATAACAAGAATAATGAGTGTATATACTATCCTAATATTGGTTTCATACAGTTTTAAAATAATATAGGTTTGAATTTTCTGAATAATGTTTAGCATCTGTCTGCATCCCCTTTGCTCGTATTTTAAACAAGCTATTGAATTTACTTTTGCAGCTCAAAAGAAAATTGTGTAGAGGGGATGAGTGTGTTAAGAAAGGTTCCAAATATCTCCAATCAAATAATGACCTTAATCTTATAGGAGGGAGATGCTGGGCTCCATGGAAGTGCTTGAGACTCCCTGAAGATTTTCCTCTCAACATGAGCAAATATCTTTGCTGTCAGTTTTCTTTTCCTTTTTCCTTTCCTACTCCTAGCCCTCTATGGGTCAAGGCTGTAGAAGGTAGTTTTTTTTCCCCCAACTATGTAGAAGGTAGTTTTTTTTCCCCCAACTATGAATATCGTAGAGGAATTAGAAAGGTGGTAAGAACACTTGTGTATTCTCATGTGTCCAAAAGTGGTTGAACTTTGAGGCAGCTGCATCAAGCCTCTTCAATATGAAAAAACAAAACAAAACAAAAAACATTAATGTCTATTCTGAATTCTCTCAGATTCACCAGAAGAACCAAAATTTGACAGACTTTCAAGAATCAGAAAACAAAGTATCCATGATAATCCTATTTTATTTAGGACATCCGCATTTAATCTGTCCATTCGACAAAAATTTTATTGAAATTTACTATGAGCCACACACTCTACTAGACACTGAAATATGCATTGGTGCACAACACAGCCACGGTCTTGGTCCTTGGGAAGTTTAAAGTCTAGGAAGAGAGTTCACACTGAATGAATAAAGACAGGTGAGACGCATATTATAAAGTGAGGGTGAAGGTTGCTAGGGAAGTGTACACACGGCAGATTGATGTAATCTGTAGCATAGAGGTGGGGGCTACCTGAAGAAGTGAGACTTCAAGGAAAAGGCTAGAAGATAAGTAGAACATTGTTGGGGGAAGAAGTGGAGAGCATATATAAAAGCTGGAGATTATAATTAATAGTGGAGAAAATATGTCAGGAAACATGCTAAAATGATCTTCTGTCATTTACAAAACAAACAAAACCTCTTTTATTAGACTTTGTGCATAAAATGGTCCATTAAATCATATATTCAATGAAACATGACAACTTGAAAGATCAAGTACAACCATGTATTTCTAAGCCCTGACTCTAAGAGGAAAAATGCAGTGGACCAATGATAATGTGGTATTGATATATTTCTGTAACTAACAATCTTTTTTACTAATATTCTGAATAATGCCAGAATAATTACAATCATGACAATTTCAAGGATATTTAATTATCAATTTTGCTTTACTTAAAACTTAATTACTTAACTTTCTAGTATTTCTTAATCTGGAAATTAATCACATGAAACCATTCTAAATGGAAAAATTGATATATCCTTTGAGTGGAAAAATAACTAAACTACATGTATAAGCATTAACGGAAAGTAAAAGTTGAATTTGTTTTGATCTTTTTAATTAGATATTTATTGAAATTGGAGAACTTTAATTTTTTGTGTTGAATTTAACTCTTTTAAAATTGTGTATTTACACAGCAGCTCCTTCTGCAATGAAAGTTACTGATATTTTCAAACTGCATTTCAAATTCTTATCAACATGAAATTTTTATTTATGGTAATTATTTTATTTTTAATATTAAAAACATTTTTATGAATACAGAGATTTTTAAAAATAAGCAAATCATAAGCACGCAGCTTAAGAAATTGTTACAAAGTGTATATGCCCATAGAACCATGAGTCAGATCAAGAAATAGAAGGTACCAGAACCCCAGGAGTGCCACACAGATCACTCTCCACCTCTACCATGCCAACCTTCCCAAAGGTAAGCAATCATTCTGACTTCTATAAAACCAATTACTCATGCCTGTTTTTGAACTTCATTTATACTGAAGCACACAGTATGATAACTGATAATAATAAAAATATGGAATATCAAAGCTTGTGCTATGTAGCTTTTTTTTTTTTTACTTTCAATGCTTTTATTTTGTTTATTATTTCAAAGTTTAATTTATTTGGCTTCTATTTCATTTGCATGACTAACAGGGCTGTGTAAGGAGCTGTGTATAGAGACTTTTATAGTATCTTTGTAAATATCAAGAGTGCATTACACTTGTTGGAATAGAGCTCTTAGCCAAAGAACATAATTTTCCTCTCTGGTATCCGTCAAATTCCTCCAATCAGTAAAGAGCAGCAAATGAAAGAGAAGGTCAGAAACCTGATATGCTGCTAATTTTCTATTGGCTGATATGAGTAAATTAAAGAAATTCCTTAAAGTTTTATTGAGATGAAAAGCTTACAGTTACTCAAGGGTTGATAGAAGGTAATTTTTTTTCAAATATTTAACATTAAGATGTTTTCGAGGCATTTAATATTGTTAGTCAGCAAATTCTTAAACATGCTTAATTGTAAATCTGTGGTGCTGACAGGTATGCTAATTTTGATATTCTATATATAAATTAACACAAAAGTGTGTATTCAAGAGTTCTCTTAAAATTAAATTCTCTTAAAATAATATACGTGTTTTTCAGAGATACCGACTTTATTATTTTGTGCCAACTGTGTCTATATGGTTTGTAGAGAAGAGAATGGGGCCTCTATCTGCTTCTTCCTGTCAAGCTATAAAGAACTTTGGTGAGGAAAACTCTGTCTTAGCTGACTTCACTCTTCATCTATTTTTTTAAGATGTTCAGTGATTATGCAATGACAGAAACAGCTTTCTTATAGAAAAAGAGAGAATGGAATTTAAAAGAAAAATAACCTCTTTGCCCTGTGTGGTTCAACACAGAAAGCCAAACAGAAGTTTTCCTACATGTACACACATACGTCTATCATCTGCACAATACTTGAGACAATTTATTTTACCATTAGTGGCTTCTTCAATTAAAAGGTAAAAGTCATTTTCCACAAAGAAATGTGGAAGAACAAAAAAATCATTTTATGCCATTGAAGTTTCAAGACTTATAAATATATCTTTGGATGTCCTAAAGTATTCTTTTTTTTAACTCTCAGAGCTTTAGCCCCTGGGCAATATTTTCTTTCATGCTTTTATATGTATATGAACTTATCCCAATTTATCCAAAAATTCTGTTTAATCTAGATCAATAATTTAACATACTTAATTACAATAGTAATAATGTTATAATTCAATAAAATGTACTGATAATAAAGCAATAGTAAAGGGAATTTTCAAGTTTAATTAAATAACATTTCAGTACACTAAAACTTTTCAATCTTATATTTATAAGTGATTAAAAATGTAATGCATATATTTATAATTATTGTCTTATATACACAATTTTAAATCTTTTTTTTAACACTTTGTTTTCATGGAAGTTTGGACCATATTTTAATTTGTTTAATTATTTATTCTGGTTTTATTCTCCCCCAGAGTCTAAGTTCCTGAAGGCTTGGGCCCTGACTTGTTTCTGTTTGTATGTTCAGTGCCTGGTTCATTGTAGACAATGATTTTCACTAATATGTTAATTTCACAAATATTGACTGAATACTTACTATGTGATTGATGTTATTTCAGGCACTGGAGTGCAACTAAGAACAAGACAGAGAAGAGTCCTGCTACTGTGAAATCAAAATTATAATATGTTCTTGAATTCAATTAAATACTCATTTCTACCAGTTGGGGGGGCTCACATTGTTAATTTTAGATCTTACTTGAGAAATGAGCATTAGAATTTAATAAAATATTTAATTCCAAAATAATTTTTTAATGAAATAACTGTATATAGTGAGAAATACAGAAAGGATTACATAAAAAGGAATGCATATTTGTTTGGAATAATAATTATCCCTCTATTGTTATAGATATGGATATATTCTAGGTTATCCAGTGGATTCACAAACTACCTGAAAAAGAGTGGGTTAACAAAAAATAACATCTCATATTACATACATGTTCACATAATTTTCTAATCACATGTCCCAACCTCTTTACCTGAATGTTATTCATTTTCACCAAGTAAATGGCACTTGTGGACTCACTAAGATGATGAAATATGTTCAAAATTTGCAAAGTACACCAAATTCTTAAATAACTTCAGCAAATTATTCTATATAGCAGTGAAAGAAATTGAAAAAAAAACAGAATATCACTTATTTTAATACATTTTTACGGATTATGCAAGTTGTATATATTTATTATACAAAATTTGGAAAAGCAGAAAAATACATATTACTCATTATCCTATCACTCAAGATAATGGCATCATTTCAGTCGTCTTGTGTGTGTGTGTGTTTGTATAAAATACAACATTGTGTTGAATCTATGTGTTATGTTTTTTTTTTCTTTTAACTGTAAACATATATATTTATTGATGCTGGTGGGAATATAAATTAGTACAATCACTTTGTAGAATTACAGTTGAAGTTGTACACACTCTTTGAGCTTGTAATTCCACTCCAGCATAAACTCTAGAGAAATGCGCTGAAATGTATACTAAGAGATATGTCTAAGGATGTTCACAGCAGCAATTTTTGGTAAAGCAAAAATTGTAAACCAGCTAACTGTCCATCAACAGGAGACTAG
This sequence comes from Leucopleurus acutus, assembly GCF_964270905.1. Classification (NCBI taxonomy): domain Eukaryota; kingdom Metazoa; phylum Chordata; class Mammalia; order Artiodactyla; family Delphinidae; genus Leucopleurus; species Leucopleurus acutus. The sequence goes on from NC_139143.1 coordinate 131,990,518, forward strand.
AAATGGAAATTTTGGTGTATCCAAGTAATGGACTATTACACAGTGCTGAAACTGACTAATATAAAGCATCACTCATTATGGATCAATTTCACAATCAAAACGTGGGGTGAAAAAAGGCAAATTGTAGAATACATATATTATGCTGCTATTTATGTGAAGGTTGAAAGCATGTGAAAACTACACGTATTTTATTTAGGGGTGCAAACATATGTAAAAATGTATGAAAATTAAGGGCAGTGATAACTCTGAAGCTCAGGTTATAGTGGTTACCCAGGGTGAGAGGGCAGGAGGGAGAGAAACACTGGTTGGTAATGTTTTATGTTTTTAAAGTGGAAGGTGAGTACATGCATATTTAAATTCCTTTTTGTATATATTACATCATAAAATTTTCCATAAAAGATAAAAATGCATTTGGATAGATCACAACAAAGTCTTAAGAGCAAATAATAAAAGTGTTGCTTCTGCATGGGGTCCTCTGGTCCAAGCTGCTGATCATATTTTTCCTTTCCCCTGAAGACCATGCTCAGGGTTGTTCAATCAAACTTGTGACCCCCATTGCCTCAGTGCTGGCCACCTCCCTCCTGCCCTCGTGGTGTAATATGTAGTTTAAACTATTCTTACAGGAAAATTTGTAGTCTTAAAATGCATTTTTAAAAGATGAAAATATCAATCAATGATCTAAGTCTAGCTCAAAAAGTTTAAAAATAAGAGCAAATTAAGCACAAAGATAATAGAAAAATAAAATAGTAAAGATATCAGAAATTAATAGAACAGAATATTAATAGAAAATAGAAAAGATCAATAAAGGCAAATGTTGATTTGTTGAAAAGTCTAATAAAATTGATAAAACCTTAATGAAGAGAAATAAAAGGCATAAGTAACCAACTAAAACAAAAAAAGACCATCACTACAAATCTTACAAACATAAAAAACATAAAGAAATTTTTTAAAATTGAAGTATAATTGACCCACAACACTATTTAGTTCCAGGTATACAACATGATTCGATATTTCTACACATTACAAAATGATCACCATGATAAGTCCAGTTATCATCTGTCACCATACAAAGTTATTACAGTATTATTTACTATATTCCCCATGCTGTACATTTCATCTGTGACCTGTTTTTTAATTGGGTAATCTCCCTCACCTATTTCACTCATTCCTTTACCCCCTTCCTTCTGGCAGCTACCTGTTTGTTGTTTGCATCTATGAATCTGCTTTTCTTTTGTTGTCTGTTCATTTGTTTTGTTTTTTATATTCCACATATAAATGAAGTCATCAGTACTGGTCCTTCTCTGTCTGACTTATTTCATTTAGCATAATACCCTTTAGGTCCATCCATGTTGTCGCAAATATCAAGATTTCATATTTTATGGCTGAGTAATATTTCACTGTATGTATATGTATGTGTGTATATATACATACATGTGTATACATATATAAATAACATGTCTTCTTTATCTAGTCATCTACCAATGGACACTTAGATTGCTTTCATATCTTGGCTGTTTTAAATAAAGCTGCTATGAAGACAGGGGTGCATGTATCTTTTCAAATTAGTGTTTTTGTTTTCTTTGGAAAAATACCCAGAAGAATTGCTGGACCATATGGTAGTTCTATTTTTAATTTTTGAGGAATCTCCATACTGTTTTCCATGGTGGCTGCACTAATTTACATTCCCACCAACAGTGCACCAGGATTCCCTTTTCTCCACATCCTAGCCAACACTTGTTATTTGTTGTCTTTTTGATAATAGCCATCCTGACAGGTGTGAGGTGATATGTCATTGTGGTTTTCATTTGCATTTCCCTGATAATTAGTAATATTGAGCATCTTTTCATGTGTCTGTTAGCCAGTGTATGTCTTCTTTGGAAAAATGCCTATTCAGGTCCTCTACCCATTTTTTAATTGGGTTGTTTGGGTTTTTTTCATATTGAGCTGTCTGAGTTCTTTGTACATTTTGAACATTAACCCCTTATCAGATATATTGTTTGCAAACATCTTCTCCCATTCAGTAGGTGGCCTTTTCATTTTTTGATAGCTTCCTTTGCTGTGCAAAACATTTTTAGTTTGATGTAGCCCCATTTGTTTATTTTTGCTTTTGCTTTCCTTGCCTGAGGACACATATCCTGATAAATATTGCTAAGACTGATGTCAAAGGGTGTACAACCTATGTTTTCTTCTAGGATTCTTATAGTTTCAGGTCTTACATTTAAGTTTTTAATCTATTTTGAGTTTATTTTTGCATATGGTGTGAGAAAGTAGACTAGTTTGCTTCTTTTGCACATAGCTGTCTTTTGCACATAGCTGTCCAGTTTTCCCAACACCATTTATTGAAGGCGCTCTCTTTTTCCCATTGTATATTCTTGCTTCCTTTGTCATAGATGTCATAGACCATATAAGTATGGGTTCATTTCTGAGCTCTCTATTCTGTTCCATTGATCTATATGTCTGTTTTTGTGCCAGTGCCATACCACTTTGATTATCAGAGCTTTGTAGTTTAGTTTGAAATACATAAAGAAATATTATGAACAACTTTGTGCAACTCTGTTTTTATCATTTACAAACTACAAAAAACAAAATTCTCTAAAATGAGAAGAATCAAAATAGTTATTTTCAATTATTTGAAGGACTAGAATGTTATAATTTGATTTTTTCTCATTGACACTAAGGGCTAAAACTAGGAATGGTGAAATAAAACAATACAGAAATATATTTAAGCTTACTCTGAGAATTTAAAGAATCACATTTCTTCATCAGAGAAAGTACCCACATCTAGGTTGGAAAGCCTGAGAGGGATAATCAAGTTCATAACATTTTTGCAATTATGAAGCTCTGAGAATCTGATAAAAGCTTTGGACATTCTTCACAAATGAATACACATATGGATATATACATGTAATTTAACATCAGGAAGCCTCTTCATGGACTCATTAGTTAGAAAGACCTATGGTAGAAGATATCAATTATCAGGTGAAGAAATGAAGCGTTAAGATACATATCTACTCTAAGGTAATTCTCACATTCTAAATAAATGGGTAAATAACCTCTAAATGCTCTTTTATATGGTTGAAAGGTAATGCATGAATGATTTAATTATCTTATCATATTAGCACCTGCCCTATTTAAATACAATTCAGAATGTTCTCAAAGAATAACTGAAACATTTTTTTACTAAGAATTATTTATATTAATATCTTGGTGGTCTATCAAGTAATATCAATAGTACTGCCCAAGATGGAATAAGCCTTGATTTCTCTTGAATCTCCATGGCAAAGGGTAAAATGGAATAAATATAGTTAGTATGTGCAAACGTGTTCCCTTGAAGGTTAAAGAAACACTTTAAGAAATACTTTTAAAATTATTGTGTCCACTTAATAAAAAACTAAAATACAAAGAATAGGTCAGCTATAATCTTCCAAATTTCTGGTCATCAGAAAGAAAGTTGTGGTATATTTCTACTGCGAAAATAAACACAAAGCAAAAGTCAAGATGTATTTACAGGAGAAATTGTTAAGAAGAAAAAAAGCAGCCAAGAACTAGACTGACCAGTCTTATTCATAACTATGTTGCAAATATCTAACAGGAATGTGTGTTGTCAAATGTGTGTTGAGTATTCCAAGAAAATGGAGGCATAGTTTAGAAGAATTTCTGTAAGATGTTTTACAACAGGATGCTGCAAAACTTTATTTCAAAGACTAGAAATTTCAATTTCAACATACATGATTTTTTCATTCCTTATACTGATTTCAGTGTGCAAAGAGTAGAACCTTAAATACACACAGCATTTGCTTTTGTACATTTAATATGTCTGACCTTTACACCACATGAGTTTACAATTTAATTATATGATGGTACTAGCAAGACCACAAAATAAAATCACTCAATAGTAAAACACACATACAATATAATGTTGCACACTATGAAGTATAGCCAATATTACCCAGTATGACTCCTCAAGCATTTGAGAAACCATTCAACAGAATTACAGCTTTTGAGAGCAGAGAGATTTTTAAGAGCAAATAAGGTCAAAATTTCATTAAGGGGCATGAAACACAGCCTGAAATTATTAATCAATATAGACTATAAATCCTGTAACAGCAGCTCTTAGCAGTTAAAGCAAACATTTGCATACAATTTCACTTAAGATAGATCAAAATAATAATAGAATTATTTGAGTTCTGCCAAAGGATTTCATTCCGAATAAGATATTTTGGTGAAAGAGTGATGGCATGAAAAATGTCTCGTATTTGTACTTTAGTAAAGATTTCTAAGTACTTTAGAAATGAAGACCATACTACAGAATGAAGGAAATGCATATTGATTTTGACTTTTAGTGTAATACTTTTACATGAGAAAGCAAAATTTCCCAGTATCCAGGTCTGAATTAACATCTTACATGTTGTTTCTTATCTATTGTTGCTGGAATAATAAACCATTTCAAAACTTAGTGGCTTAAAACAACAGGGATGTATTATTTTCATATTTCTAAAGTTGACTGGGCTCTTTTTTCTGCTCCATATGGGTCCACTGGGGTCACTCTGAGGTTGTGTTCAACTACACAGGCTGGGCTGGAAGGTCCAAGAATGCTTCTCTTATTACTTATTTCGTCCTTGGAGTTGACTGCTTCAGTCAACTCAGTTATTCTCATTGTTGTCAGCTCTTCATGTGATGTTGCATCCTCCAGGGGCTCTCCACAAGACCTCTCTCCAGCAGGAGACCTAGGACTAACTTATAAAATGGCTCTTGAGTTCCAAGAGGGAGAATTCTGAGAGGGTAAGCCTCGATGTGGAAGTACATGTACACGTCAAATCTCTGCTTGCATCACTTTGGCAAATGTCTCATTGACCAAAACTTTGATATGACCAAGCCCAGAATCATTGTGTGAGGGCATTACAAAAGACATAAATGTGAGGGGGAGGAGGCATATCTATTGCTTGTTCTCAACATAGTAGCATTCACATATGAGCTATCTTTTTACATGCACATAGAGTCTATGAGATTAAATTTCCATTTTACTGCATCACTCTGTGATAAGAAGAAAAAATCCTGTGATCCACTTACATATCAAACAAAAACAATTCTGTAAATAAGAAATACTGCAGGTGAAGAGGAATTCATTTTTAAAAAACAATTGTACTTTTTAATAAAATCCAGGAGAGTATGTCTAAAATCAACTGTTAAGGTGGATTTTAAAAAATAACAATATCAGGGACTTCCCTGGTGGCCCAGTGGATACAACTTTGTGCTCCCAATGCAGGGGGCCTGGGTTCAATCCCTGGTCGGGGAACTAGATCTTGCATGTATGCCACAACTAAGAGTTCGCATGCTGTGACTAAGAGTTCTCATGCCGCAACTAAGAAGTCCGCATGCCACAACTACAAGATCCCGCGTGCCACAACTAAGACCTGACGCAGCCAAAATAAATAAATAAATAAATATTTTTAAAAGATAAATAAAAAATAACAAAACCAATTACCACATGTGCATTTTGTAAGAATCATTTTCCCAAACACTTAGAACCATATATTTTCCCTCCTAAGAAATAGTTTCTAAACCAAAAGAAAGCCCAAATTAACAAAGCCAGGGTTTTAAAAGCCTAATTCACTCAGAACGTCTCCTTGTTGTTTATAAGAACAGCAAATAATAATAATGCATATGAAAATGAAAAGTAAACTAAACATAGTGACTGATGATTCCACTGAAAACAACCAAATATCTTAAATTAGCCTAAATGCATTGATAAGCTTAAATAAAACATTAAGTGCAATCGGACCAAAAATTAAGTGAAGGAAGGAACTGCCAACTAAAAATTGGCACTTGCCATCTGCCTCTACAAGGATTAAGTCACTAACCACTGCAGTGGTTAGTGGACTTTCAACACCCCCTGAAAGGAGTTCAGGGTGGACTCTTTTGGGAATGAGGCACTCTGTGCTCTGGGAAAATCTGGCAGAACAGAGCTTTAGATAGTTAGATATTTTCAGGAGAAGATTTTATGAGCCCAAATTCTTGCATCTCCTCATATCTAGAAAAATACTAAAATCATTGACGGTGTCATCTGCTCCTTGTGACTAGCAGCAAGCCTCTGGCAACATGTGTGCTTGACGGCATGTATGCCCCCTTCACTAATATCATATGTAACACTGACCTCTCCCCTACCTCTTTGGAGTCAGTACCTCAGAGGTATCTGAGATGCTGTTTCCTGGGCTATAGTCCTCATTTTGCCCCAAATAAGACTTAACTCACAACTCTCATGTTGTGCCATTTTTTTTTTTTTTTTAGTCAACCAAACCAAGATAAATTTCTGAGCACTTTATTTGACTTTTGTCTTGAGGTCACTTGATGAATGAGGTGAACTTAAACTTTGATCTTTAAGGCCACAGGGGGACTTGAGAACAGTAAACAAAGCCTGTGGGTCTGCAACCTCATTATAGGAGTTAATTCAAAATAAATCAAACCCTACTCAAGAATCCTATAAGGAAAGTTTCTTGTCTTGAATTTTGATACTAAATACAGAGGGGAAAATATCTTCCTCAAGAATCCCTAACCCAAAATATTTCCTCAAAGTGGATTTGGCATAAAAATGCACACTGCATGGGTGATCCAAAAAACTTTATGTGAAGAATTTAATGTAACCCTAGTAACCCTAGATTAATGCCCTAGGTTCCTGGAAGAAGCAAATTCTAGTATACTCTAGAGGAACCCATCTTCCTCTTAGAATTCAAAGGATTTTCACAGATAAACTTCCAAAAATTATAACCTCACAGTCAAACGTGAAAGGAAAACAAAGTACTATGAGTGAGACAGAGATGGCAAAGTCACACAGCAAAATACCCAGAAAGAGTTTTGGTACTATAATTATCAAAGTTTGAATAAATGAAAGGAATTGAAAGGCAATGGTTGACAAGGAAACTTTAAAATGTGACTAATTAAATTAAAAGTAATAATTAAAATTTCTACAAATGGTAACTATATTTGTTAAATTAAAGAAGCAATCAATGTATTTATAGGAAAGTAGATATAACTGAGTTTGAATAGTGATCATAAGATAGTATGGGCGATGCATGGATAACATGATTAAAAATGTGAAAGAGAGGTTAGAAGACATGAAGAGTCTAATGGGTGACAATTCTGAGTTTTAGAATAAGAGGAGAGAATCAGGCAGCAGCAAGATTGGAAGAGATAATGGCTGAGATGTTCCTGAACTGCTGAAATATCAAACATACAGATCTGAGAAGCTCTATGAATCCCAAGCAAGAGAAATAAGCTCAAACTTGGAGAGAAAAAAAGCTAAAGAAGTAAGAATTTGATGGTTAAAACATCTGTAATAGAGTCTGACTCCCTTTTTGATGTTTCTTGATGGCTTTCAAGTCCCACATCTGTACAAGCTGATAAGAAAGCCCAAGTGTTCTCTCCTTTGGCATCAGGAGGAAGTTCAAATTATGCAGTTCCATCCTTTATTCACGATAAAAGCCTAGTCAGTCTTTTTTCTCTGCTCTTTCAAGACATTTTTAGATCACCTTGGGAGCCTGCTCTGCTCTCTTCAGAAAGCCTCATTATGTGAGTAATAAACTTATTCACATCTTCTCGGGGCATGTGTGGCATCATCAGTCTCAACATCTGAACTAAACTTTGGGTGAGGGTTCATATTGCTTGTAGAGGATGCTGGCAAGCTTGTGCTTTAGGCTTTGCTGGTTTGTGCTGCACTTATAAAATCCTACCAAGCTTCTGTTTAGATATAACCAACTGTCTCAGATCAAGCTGCTATAACAAAATACCATAGACTTAAGCAACAGAAGTTTATTTCTCACGGTTCTGGAGGCTGCAAAGTCCAAGATCAAGGTGCCAACCAATTTGGTTCCTGGTGAGAGCCCTCTTCTTGGACTGCAGATGGCTATCTTCTAACTGTGTCCTCACCTGGTGAAGAGAGAGGGAGAAAGTGAACTCTCTAGTATCTCTTTTTATAAGGACACTAATCCTATTGGATCAGGCCTCCATCTTTATTACCTCATTTAATCTTAATTAGCTCCTATAAATGCCCTATTTCCAAATACAGTCACAGATGAGAGTTGGGGCTTTAACACATGAATTTTGGGAAGACACAAACTTTAAGTTCACAATACCAACTTAAGTTGGAAGTTTTTGATAATGTTTAGAGACAGGACCATAGGACCCTCCTTAAAATGGCTTGGGTAGTGTATCTCAGCCTGGACCTGTGTGTTTCAGATTGAAGTATGTGTTTTATTCCAGTATAAGCCACAACTGACATCAGGGTAAGGGGAGCAACACTTCCTGTGACGATTGAGTGTGTCTCAACCAGGCATTAATCCCATTCTACAGAGTGTCCAGGGGAGAAAGACTGATACCCTGTGCAATATATGAGCCCATTGGATGATAGCTCATACGGAGGAAGAGAAATTGCAAAGTAGCATGCTGAGGTTATACTACTAAAAGTAAATGGTTCACTAGGACCCTACAAAATGCCATTGTTGCTGCTGCTAGCTATGCTTCTGTCACAACAAAGATCCTGATCCTCAGGGTTATAGGAAACACAGCCATGGCGTCCCTGCAGAATAGCCACTGACATAACACTGGCAAAGTTTCCTAACCCTAACGATACTGATTTGAGGCTCTCTGGAAGGAGAAAGACAAATATGAGCAGAGTAGAAGTATATATATATATATATATATATATATAAAATATATATGGTAACCATCAAAAAAGAAAAAACAAAAATACCTGAATATAGGGTGAGCAAACAAAAAAATGAAAACAGAGGAGGAGCTTCAAGATAGCGGAAGAGTAAGACGCGGAGATCACCTTCCTCCCCACAAATACATCAGAAATACATCTACATGTGGAACAACTCCTACAGAACACCTACTGAACGCTGGCAGAAGACCTCAGACCTCCCAAAAGGCAAGAAACTCCCCACGTACCTGGGTAGGGAAAAAGAAAAAACAGAGACAAAAGAATACGGACAGGACCTACACCAGAGGGAGGGAGCTGTGACGGAGGAAAGGTTTCCACACAGTAGGAAGCCCCTCGCGGGCGGAGACTGCGGTTGGCAGAGGGGGAAGCTTCGAAGCCGCGGAGGAGAGCACAGCCACAGGGGTGCGGAGGGCAAAGCGGATAGACTCCAGCACAGAGGATCGGTGCCGACCAGCAATCACCAGCCCGAGAGGCTTGTCTGCTCACCTGCCTGGACGGGCGGGGGCTGGGAGCTGAGGCTTGGGCTTCGGAGCTTAGATCCCAGGGAGAGGACTGGAGTCAGCTGCGTGAACACAGCCTGAAGGAGGCTAGTGCGCCATGGCTAGCCGGGAGAGGGTCTAGGAAAAAGTCTGGAGCTGCCGAAGAGGCAAGAGAATTTTTCTTGCCTCTTTGTTTCCTGGTGCGCGAGGAGAGGGGATTAAGAGCGCTGCTTACAGGAGCGCCACAGGGCTTCCCTGGTGGATCAGTGGTTGAGAGTCGCCTGCCGATGCAGGTGACAAGGGTTCGCGCCCCGGTCCGGGAAGATCCCACATGCCGCGGAGCAGCTAGGCCCGTGAGCCATGGCCGCTGAGCCTGCGCATCCGGAGCCTGTGCTCCGCAATGGGAGAGGCCACAACACTGAGAGGCCCGCATACCGCAAAAAAAAAAAAAAAAAAAAAAAAAAAAAGAGCTCCAGAGACAGGCGTGAGCCGCGGCTATCAGGGTGGACACCAGAGATGGGCATGGGACGCTAAGGCTGATGCTGCCACCACCAAGAAACCTGTGTGCAAGCACAGGTCACTCTCCACACCTCCTCTCCCGGGAGCCTGTGCAGCCCGCCACTGCCCCGTGATCCAGGGACAACTTCCACAGAAGAACTACACGGCACACCTCAGGCTGGTGCAATGTCACGCTGGCCTCTGCCGCCGCAGGCTCGCCGCACACACAGTACCCCTTGCTCCCGCTGGCCTGAGGGAGCCAGAGCCCCCGAATCAGCTGCTCCTTTAACCCCGTCCTGTCTGAGCGAAGAACAGACGCCCTCAGGGGACCTACACGCGGGGGCGGGGCCAAATCCAAAGCAGAACCCCGGGAGCTGTGCGAACAAGGAAGAGAAAGGGAAATCTCTCCCAGCAGCCTCAGGAGCAGCGGATTAAATCTCCACAATCAATTTGATGTACCCTGCATCTGTGGAATACCTGATTGACAACGAATCATCCCAAACTGAGGAGGTGGACTTAGGGAGCAACGATATATATATATATATTTTCCCCTTTTTCCCTTTTTGTGAGTGTGTATGTATATGGTGCTGTGTGTGATTTTGTCTGTATAGTTTTGCTTTTACCATTTGTCCTAGGGTTCTGTCTCTCCGGTTTTTTTGTTTTGTTTTGTTTTAGTATAGTTTTCAGCGATTGTTATCATTGGTGGATTTCTTTTTTGGTTGTTCTTTCTTTTTAATTATTAAAAAAAACTTTTTTTAAATAATTATTTTCTGTTTTTTATTTTAATAACATTTTAATTAAATTTTATTATATTTTATTTTATTTTACTTTATCTTTTCCTTTCTTTGTTTGTTTTTTCTCCTTTTTATTGTGAGCCATGTAGATGACAGGCTCTTGGTGCTCCAGCCAGGCATGAGGGCTGTGCCTCTTCAGTGGGAGATCCAAGTTCAGGACATAGGTCCACCAGAGACCTCCCAGCTCCATGTAACATCAAATGGCAAAAAACTCCCAGAGATCTCCATCTCAATGTCAGGACCCAGCTCCACTCAACAACCAGCAAGCTACAGTGCCGGACACCCTATGCCAAACAACTAGCAAGACAGGAACACAACCCCACCCATTAGCAGAGAGGCTGCCTAAAATCATAATAAGGCCACAAACACCCCAAAACACACCACCAGGCGTGGACCTGCCCACAAGAAAGAAAAGATCCAGCCTCATCCACCAGAACACAGGCACTAGTCCCCTCCCCCAGGAAGCCTACACAACCCACTGAACCAACCTTAGCCACTGGGGGCAGACACCAAAAACAACAGGAACTACGAACCTGCAGCCTGCAAAAAGGAAAACTCAAACACAGTAAGTTAAGCAAAATGAGAAGACAGAGAAACACACAGCAGATGAAGGACCAAGGTAAAAACCCATCAGACCTAACAAATGAAGAGGAAATAGACAGTCTACCTGAAAAAGATTTCAGAATAATGATAGTAAAGATGATCCAAAATCTTGTAAATAGAATGGAGAAAATAAAAGAAACGTTTAACAAGGGCCTAGAAGAACTAAAGAGCAAACAAACAATTATGAACAACAAAATAAATGAAATTAAAAGTTCTCTAGAAGGGATCAATAGTAGAATAACTAAGGAAGAAGAATGGATAAGTGACCTGGAAGATAAAATAGTGGAAATAACTACAGCAGAGCAGAATAAAGAAAAATGAATGAAAAGAATTGAAGACAGTTTCAGAGACATCTGGGACAATATTAAACGCAGCAACATTCAAATTATAGGGGTCCCAGAAGAAGAATAGAAAAAGAAAAGGACTGAGAAAATATTTGAAGAGATTATAGTTGAAAACTTCCCTAATATGGGAAAGGAAATAGGTAATCAAGTCCAGGAAGCACAGAGAGTCCCATACAGGATAAGTCCAAGGAGAAACACACCAAGACACATATTAACCAAACTATCAAAAATTAAAAACAAAGAAAAAATATTAAAAGCAGCAAGGGAAAAAAACAAATAACATACAGGGAGTCCCCATAGGGTTAACAGCAGAAACTGATCTTTCAGCAGAAACTCTGCAAGCCAGAAGGGAGTGGGAGGACATATTTAAAGTGATGAAAGGGAAAAACCTAAAACAAAGATTACTCTACCCAGCAAGGATCTCATTCAGTTTTGATGGAGAAATTAAAAGCTTTACTATGAGCAAAAGCTAAGAGAATTCAGCACCACCAAACCAGCTTTACAACAAATGCTAAAAGAACTTCTCTAGGCAGGAAACAGACGTACAGAAGGAAAAGACGTACAATAATAAACCCAAAACAATTAAGAAAATGGTAATAGGAACAAACATATAGAAAATTACCTTAAATGTAAATGGATTAAATGCTCCAACCAAAAGACATAGACCAGATGAATGGATACAAAAACAAGACCTGTGTATATACTGTCTACAAGAGACCGACCTCAGACCTAGGGACACATACGGACTGAAAGTGAGGGGATGGAAAAGATATTCCATGCAAATGGTAGTCAAAAGAAAGCTGGAATAGCAATTCTCCTTAAAACCTTAAAACAAAGACTATTACAAGAGACAAAAAAGGACACTACATAATGATCAAGGGATCAATCCAAGAAGAAGATATATGAATTGCAAAATTTATGCACTCAACATAGAAGCACCTCAGTATATAAGGCAAATACTAGCCATAAAAGGGGATATCGAAAGTGACACTATCATAGTAGGGGACTTTAACACCCCACGTTCACCATGGACAGATCATCCAAAATGAAAATAAATAAGGAAACACAAGCTTTAAATGATACATTAAACAAGATTGACTCAATTGATATTTATAGGACATTCCATCCAAAAACAACAGAATACACTTTCTTCTCAAGTGCTCATGGAAGATTCTCCAGGATAAATCATATCGTGGGTCACAAACCAAGCCTTGGTAAATTTAAGAAAATTGAAACCGTATCAAGTAGCTTTTCTGACCAAAACGCTATGAAACTAGATATCAATTACAGGAAAAATATCTGTAAAAAATACAAACACATGGAAGCCAAACTATAATAATAAACAAGAGGTCACTGAAGAAATCAAAGAGGAAATCAGAAAATACCTAGAAGCAAATGACAATGAAAACACGGTGACACAAAACCTATGGGATGCAGCAAAAGCAGTTCTAAGAGGGAAGTTTATAGCAATACAATCCTACCTTAAGAAACAAGAAATATCTCAAATAAACAACCTAACATTACACCTAAAGCAATTAGAGAAGAAGAACAATAAAAACCCAAAGTTAACAGAAGGAAAGAAATCATAAAGAGCAGATCAGAAAAAAATGAAAAAGAAATGAAGGAAATGATAACAAAGACCAATTAAACTAAAAGCTGGTTATTTGAGAAGATAAACAATATTGATAAACCATTAGCCAGACTCATCAAGCAAAAAAGGGAGAAGACTCAAATCAATAGAATTAGAAATGAAAATGGAGAAGTGACAACTGACACTGCAGAAATACAAAGGATCGTAAGAGATTACTACAAGCAGCTATATGCCAATAAAATGGAAAACCTGGAAGAAATGGACAAATTCTTAGAAAAGCACAACCTTTGAAAATGAACCAGGAAGAAAGCGAAAATATGAACAGACCAATCACAAGCACTGAAATTGAAACTGTGATTAAAAATCTTCCAATCACAAGCAATGAAATTGAAACTGTGATTAAAAATCTTCCAACAAACAAAAGCCTAGGACCAGATGGCTTCACAGGCGAATTCTATCAAATATTTAGAGAAGAGCTAACACCTATCCTTCTCAAACTCTTCCAAAATATAGCAGAGGGAGGAATACTCCCAAACTGATTCTACGAGGCCACCATCACCCTGATACCAAAACCAGAAAAAGATGTCACAAAAAAGGAAACTGCAGACCAATATCACAGATGAATATAGATGCAAAAATCCTCTACAAAATACTAGTGAACAGAATCCAACAGCACATTAAAAGGATCATACACCATGATCAAGTGGGGTTTATTCCAGGAATGCAAGGATTCTTCAATATATGCAAATCAATCAATGTGATACACCATATTAACAAATTGAAGGATAAAAACAATATGATCATCTCAATAAATGCAGAAAAGTTTTAGACAAAATTCAACACCATTTTATGGTAAAAACCCTGCAGAAAGTAGGCATAGAGGGAACTTACTTCAACATAATAATGGCCTAGAGGGAACTTACCTCAACATAATAATGGCCATATATGACAAACCAACAGCCAATATCGTCCTCAATGGTAAAAAACTGAAACCATTTCCACTAAGATCAGGAACAAGACAAGGTTGCCCACTCTCACCACTATTATTCAACATAGTTTTGGAAGTTTTATCCACAGCAGTCAGAGAAGAAAAAGAAATAAAAGGAATCCAAATAGGAAAAGAAGAAGTAAATCTGTCACTGTTTGCAGATGACATGATACTATACATAGAGAATCTTAAAGATGCTACCACAAAACTGCTAGAGCTAATCAATGAATTTGGTAAAATAGCAGGATACAAAATTAATGCACAGAACTCTCTCGCATTCCTATACACTAATGATGAAAAATCTGAAAGTGAAATTAAGAAAACACTCCCATTTACCATTGCAACAAAAAGAATAAAATACCTAGGAATAAACCTACCTAAGGAGACAAAATACCTGTATCCAAAAATTATAAGACACTGATGAAAGAAATTAAATATGATACAAATAGGTGGAGAGATATACCATGTTCTTGGACTGGAAGAATCAACATTGTGAAAATGACTCTACCACCCAAAGCAATCTACATATTTAATGCAATACCTATCAAACTACCATTCATATTTTTCACAGCACTAGAACAAAAAATTTCACATTTGTATGGAAACACAAAAGACCCCGTATAGCCAAAGCAATCTTGAGAAAGTAAAACGGAGCTGGAGGAATCAGGCTCCCTGACCTCAGACTATACTACAAAGCTACAGTAATCAAGACAGTATGGTACTGGCAAAAAAAGAGAAATATAGATCAACGGAACAGGATAGAAACCCCAGAGATAAAGCCATGCACATATGGTCATCTTATCTTTCATAAAGGAGGCAAGAATACACAATGGAGAAAAGACAGCCTCTTGTATAAGTGTTGCTGGTAAAACTGGACAGCTACATGTAAAAGAATGAAATTAGAACACTCCCTAACACCATATTCAAAAATAAACTGAAAATGGATTAAAGACCTAAATGTAAGGCCAGACACTATCAAACTCTTAGCAGAAAACATAGGCAGAACACTCAATGACATAAATCACAGCAAGATCCTTTTTGACCCACCTCCTAGAGAAATGGAAATAAAAATGAAAAGAAACAAATGGGACCTAATGAAACTTAAAAGCTTTTGCACAGCAAAGGAAACCATAAACAAGACCAAAAGACAATCTTCAGAATGGAAGAAAATGTTTGCAAATGAAACAATTGACAAAGGATTAATCTCCAAAATTTATAAGCATCTCATGCAGCTCAATATCCAAAAAGCAAACAACCCAATCCAAAAATGGGCAGAAGAGCTAAACAGACATTTCTCCAAAGAAGATATACAGACTGCCAACAAACACATGAAAGAGTGCTCAACATCATTAATCATTAGAGAAATGCAAATCAAAACTACAATTCGATATCACCTCACACCATTCAGAATGGCCATCATCAAAAATATCTACAAACAATAAATGCTGGTTAGGGTGTGGAGAAAAGGGAACACTCTTGCACTGTTGGTGGGAATGTAAATTGATACAGCCACTATGGAGAACAGTATGGAGGTTCCTTAAAAAACTGAAAATAGAACTACCATATGACCCAACTAAAAATAGAACTACCATATGACCCAGCAATCCCATTACTTGGCATATACCCTGAGAAAACCATAATTCAAAAAGAGTCATGTACCACAATGTTCATTGCAACTCTATTTTCAATAGTCAGGACATGGAAGCAACCTAAGTGTCCATCAATAGATGAATGGATAAAGAAGATGTGGCACATATATACAATGGAATATTACTCAGCCATAAAAAGAAACGAAATTGAGTTATTTGTAGTGAGGTGGATGGACCTAGAGTCTGTCATACAGAGTGAAGTAAGTCAGAAAGAGAAAACAAATACCATATGCTAAAACATATATATATAGAATCTAAAAAAAAAAGTCATTAAGAACCTAGGGGTAAGACAGAAATAAAGATGCAGACCTACTAGAGAATGGACTTAGGACATAGGGAGGGGGAAGGGTAAGCTGGGACAAAGTGAGAGAGTGTTAGTGTATATATGGACATATATACACTACCAAATGTAAACTAGATAGCTAGTGGGTAGCAGTCGCATAGCACAGGGAGATCAGCTCGGTGCTTGTGACCAGCTAGCAGGGTAGGATAGGGAGGGTGGGAGGGAGGGAGATGGAAGATGGGAGAGATATGGGGATATATGTATATGTATAACTGATTCACTTTGTTATAAAGCAGAAACTAACACACCATTGTAAAGCAATTATACTCCAATAAAAATTTTAAGAAAAAAATAAAATAAAAAAATAATTACCAAAAAAAAACAGAGGAAAAATAATGAAAACAGAGGTCCAAAATTTGACCCAACTTAAAACCCAAAATTCACTAAAAGGATTTATGTGGGAAAAAAGATAAGTGGGTGCTGATTTGCAGTTTGCCTCTGTAACAGGTTCTAAATTAAATTTAACATCTACTGAATTTAACAAATTGGCAAATCTTTGTGGCCTTAATCATTATGGGGACAGAAATTACAGCTATCCCTGGAGATCACATGACACTTAAACAAGGCACCCCTATAATGTTGCGGGAGTTACTGAACATAAAATAGAGGATAACATGTATGCCTTACCTTAGCCATGGAACTATTGCCTTGCCTAAACTCCCTGTAGTCATAGTGCCCAATTTTCTAAAATATCCCATAGTGGTCATGGCTGCTCTGACTCAATGAGCAATAAATTAAAATTAAATTAAGTCTTTGACACTTACAATTGGCTTGATAAAATGAGACCCTATGGACATTTCCCCAAGATAAAACAGTTCATAATGCCCAATGTAAATTAAAATAGGGCCTTCAAGGATTGAAACCCATTATGTAAGACCTATTTAGGGAAGGGGTGGTTATTTCCACTGCTTCTCTAATTAACAGTCCTGCTTTTAAACCTGGAAAAAATGGAAGGCACCTCATAGTGGATTACTGTAATGTTAATGCTGTAGTCACACCAATTAATGCCCCCATACCCAGTATTATCAAAATTACTGACTCCATCCAACCAGCAACTGGTAAATACTTGGTAGTCATAGATTTGGCTAATATATTCAGTGTCTACTTCAATAGCCTCTTGGATGCAGTTTGCTTTCATCTTCTAAGGGACTCGATAGGGCATCCTATCTGGTTACTCATGGGCTACCTCAACTTCCCTGTGATCATACATAATCTCTGCAGGTACAATCTTAACTGCATCCAACTTTCTCCAGAAGCACAGGTACGCTAGCACACTGATGACATCCTTCTCCAAGGAAATTCATTTGCTAAATTAATTCAGAACATACAAATACCAAGGGGTTCACAAAAATAACATGGGCCATTGTCCCACACAGCATACAAGTCCCCACCACTTCAGTTAAATTCCTGAAAATTATTTGATAAACTGAGAGCTGTTCCATCCCTAACACTGTCAAGAAATAGCTATGGACCCTCTCAGTACCCATGATGTTAAAACAAAGCCTAAATCATTTAGGTTTTGTTCTGGAGACAACATATTCTTCATTTACAAATCTTACTGTTACACACAAATCAGTTCACTATAAATAGAATATCATACAACAAAAGGCTCTAGAATCTGTCCAAATTGTAATGTAACAGGCACTTCCACTACTATACCCCCCAAAGACTCCTTCATTCTAGGAGCTTTAGCAACCTCCTTTCATTCCCCTTAGAGCCCCTTGTCCACCCATGATGCTCATAAGTTGCCCACAGGATTTTGTTACAAGAAAGGGCCCTCACTGACACCACATCATATCCATTAATGTAGCAGTTGTCTGTACACTGAGCTATCCTGAAAACAGAGGCTTTTCAGGACCTGAGTCTATGACCTTCACACCCAGATGCCCATTATGTCCTGGGTCATGGAAGTAGCACCTCATGAGCTCAGCATAGCCACAGAAGTCTCCCTGCTATAAGATGGAGCCAAACCTGGGCCCTCTGGCTTATTCCACCTGCAAGAGTGGGAAAGAGGGTGGGAGCAGAAGGGTAGTGTCCTGTCCTCATTCCCTTGACAATGACAAAGGAGGTCACCCCTCTTCTGCACCCTTTATCCTCCTGAGGAGCCCCTTGATGTCAACTGAGTATGCATCAAAGGGAGTTTATATAAGAAGGATGGAAGAGCCACCATTACATGAGACAGAGGTCATGGGAGAGATGCTGCTTTTCATCCTTTAACCGCATGTTCTAGATCAAGAATGGAACCCAGGAGTCAGCAAAATTGGCTGAACGTCAGTTAGCCATCTTAACATGGGATACCCTGGCCAACAGTCAGCCTCATCTGTACATTTTTACCAATTTCTGGGTCTCATCCAGTCAATGACAGCAACATTTCTTTATCCATGATTTTGCGTTTGGAAGAAACAACTTTAGGTATCTCTTGTTTCACAGATACCCAAAATGTAGATTAAGGTCTTAGATGTCCCTGCATGTGCTAAGACTAACTACAAGGCCTCACACTAAGTTATCACTTATCCCCTCCAGAGTTCCAAACATAATTGATAGTGACCAGGACACTAGTTTCACTTCTCAGAATATACAATGCTGGGCTCTTGAACAAAGTATTTGATAGAACTTTCAACACTGTTACCAGTTTCAGGCTACAGTCCTCATAAAGCATCATAATGTCTTACTTAATGTAGGTCAAATTCAATTAAATGAAACATGGCACATTTTAGTCATCAGTCAAATATCAGGAATAAATGTAACAAGGAGCCTGACTCCACTTTTGATGCTTGACCACTAACAACTTTCAAGCCCCACCAATCTCCTTTCCCCATCTGTCCCATATCTCAGCAAGCTGATAAGAAAGCCCATTTTTTCCCTCCTTGGCACTGGCAAGAAATTCAAATCACACAAATCTAGGCCAGCACACAGGAACATTTGTCCCTGTCGCAAACCTAAAATAAAAGCCTATCAAGTCTCCCTTCTCTGCACCCTCAAAACATTTTGAAACCAGCTTGGGAACCTGCCGTATCTCCCAACAAAACTTCATTAAATATTCATAAACTTTTTCATACCCTCTTTGTGTGTGTGCAGTGTCATTAGTCTTAATATTCAGAAGAAATTTGGGGTGGGAGCATCTGTCCCGTCTCTGTAGGTGACTACATCATCACCTATTTTTTTAATCAAATAAAAATTAATTAAAAAGTAAGTTAAATTTATAAAAATAAGTGTTCTGTGGAATTTGTACTATTTGAAACCAGAATGAAAATATTTAGTATATTCCAATTTCAATAAGTTAATTCTACATGCTAAAAATTTCTAAACTAACCATGGAAAACATGTATGTACAACTTAAAAACTAGTATACAAAAGAAACTGATAGGAGAAAAAAAATCCATTCACTATAAGGCAAGAATGGAGGAGAAAACATATAGAAATAGAACAATGAAAAGTATAAGATAAGATATTAGAAATTAAAATCATGATTAATAAGCAAAAATGCAAATTGACTAAATGTTAACATAAAAAGATAAGAATTTTCAAGCCATATTTCAAAATTCTGCTCTATGCTATCTCCAAGAAGTATATCCCAAATATAAGAATATATACATGCTCAAAGAAAAAAGGATAAAAAAATACAAAGCAAACACCAATTTTAAAAAGCTGATGTAGTGGAGCTTCAAGATGGCGGAAGAGTACGACGTGGAGATCACCTTCCTCCCCACAAATACACAAGAAATACATCTACATGTGGAACAACTCCTACAGAACACCTACTGAATGCTGGCAGAAGACCTCAGACCTGCCAAAAGGCAAGAAACTCCCCAGGTACCTGGGTAGGGGAAAAAAAAAAAGAAAAAACAGAGACAAAAGAATAGGGATGGAACCAGCACCAGTGGGAGGAGCTGTGATGGAGGAAAGGTTTCCACACACTAGGAAACCCCTTCATGGGCAGAGACTGTGGTGGGCGGAGGGGGTAAGATTTGGGGCCACGGAGGAGAGCACAGCAAAAGGGTGTGGAGGGCAAAGTGGAGAGAATCCCACACAGAGGATCAGTGTTGATCAGCACTCACCAGCCCGAGAGGCTTGTCTGCTCACCCGCTGGGACAGGCGGGGGCAGGGAGCTGAGGCTCGGGGTTCAACATGCGAATAATAGTGGTCCCAGAAGAAAAAGAGAAAAAGAAAGGGACTGAGAAAATATTTGAAGAGATTATAGTTGAAAACTTCACTAATATGGGAAAGGAAATAGTCAATCAAGTCCATGAAGCACAGAGAGTGCTATACAGGATAAATCCAAGGAGAAACACACCAAGACACATATGAATCAAACTATCAAAAGCTAAATAGAAAGAACAAATATTAAAAACAGCAAGTGAAAAACAACAAATAACACACAACGGAATCCCCATAAGGTTAACAGCTGATCTATCAGCAGAAACTCTGCAAACCAGAAGGGAGTGGCAGGACATATTTAAAGTGATGAAGGAGAAAAACCTACAGCCAAGATTACTCTACCCAGCAAGGATCTCATTCAGATTTGACAGAGAAATTAAAAGCTTTACTGACGAGCAAAAGTTCAGAAAATTCAGCACCACCAAACCAGCTTTACAACAAATGCTAAAAGAACTTCTCTAGGCAGGAAACACAAGAGAAGGAAAAGACCTACAATAATAAACCCAAAACAATTAAGAAAATGGTAATAGGAACATACATATCGATAATTACCTTAAATGTAAATGGATTAAATACTCCAACCAAAAGACATAGACTGGCTGAATGGATACAGAACCAAGACCCGTATATATGCTGTCTACAAGAGTCCCACTTCAGACCTAGGGACACATACATTCTAAAAGTGAGGGGATGGAAAAAGATATTCCATGCAAATGGAAGTCAAAAGAAAGCTGGAGTAGCAATATTCATATCTGACAAAATAGACTCTAAAAAAAGACTATTACAAGAGACAAAAAAGGACACTACATAATGATTAAGGGATCAATCCAAGAAGAAGATACAACTGTAAATATTTATGCACCCAACATAGGAGCACCTCAATACATAAGGCAAGTGCTAACAGCCATAAAATGGGAAATCGACAGTAACACAGTCATAGTAGGGGACTTTAACACCCCACTTTCACCAATGGACAGATAATCCAAAAAAAATAAATAAGAAAACACAAGCTTTACATGATACATTAAACAAGATGGACTTAATTGATATTTATAGGACATTCCATCCAAAAACAACAGAATACACATTCTTCTCAAGTGCTCATGGAACATTCTCCAGGGTAGATCATATCTTGGGTCACAAATCAAGCCTTGGTAAATTTAAGAAAATTGAAATCATATCAAGTATCATTTCTGACCACAATGATATGAGACTAGATATCAATTATAGGAAAAAATCTGTAAGAAATACAAACACATGGAGACTAAACAACACACCAATTAATAACCAAGAGACCACTGAAGAAATCAAAGAGGAAATCAAAAAATACCTAGAGGGCTTCCCTGGTGGCGCAGTGGTTGAGAGTCCACCTGCTGATGCAGGGGACGTGGGTTTGTGCCCCGGTCTGGGAGGATCCCACGTGCCACGGAGCGGCTGGGCCCGTGAGCCATGGCCGCTGGGCCTGCGCATCCGGAACCTGTGCTCCATGGCGGGAGAGACCAGAGCAGTGAGAGGCCCGCGTACCACAAAAAAAAAAAACAAAAACAAAAAAAAACAAACCTATAAACAAATGACCTTGAAAACACGACGACCCAAAACCTATGGGATGCAGCAAAAGCAGTTGTAAGAGGGAAGTTTATAGCAATACAATCCTACCTTAAGAAACAAGAAACATCTCAAATGAACAACCTAACCTTACACCTAAAGCAATTGGAGAAAGAAGAACAAAAAAACCTCCAAATTTAGCAGAAGGAAAGAAATCATAAAGATCAGATCAGAAATAAATGAAAATGAAATGAAGGAAACGATAGCAAACTTCAATAAAACCAGAAGCTGGTTCTTTGAGAAGATAAACAAAATTGATAAACCATTAGCCAGACTTATCAAGAAAAAAAAGGAGAAGACTCAAATCAATAGAATTAGAAATGAAAATGGAGAACAACTGACACTGCAGAAATACAAAGGATCATGAGAGATTACTACAAGCAGCTATATGCCAATAAAATAAAATCTGAAAGAAATGGACAATTTCTTAGAAATACACAACCTTCCAAGACTGAACCAAAAAGAAAGAGAAAATATGAACAGACCAATCACAAGCAATGAAATTGAAACTGTGATTAAAAATCCTACAACAAACAAAAGCCTAGGACCAGATGGCTTCACAGGCAAATTCTATGAAACATTTGGAGAAGAGCTAACACCTATCCTTCTCAAACTCTTCCAAAATATAGAAAAGGGAGGAACACTACCAAGCTCATTCTACGAGACCACCATCACCTTGATACCAAAACCAGACAAGGATGTCACAAAGAAAACTACAGGCCCATATCATTGATGAACAGGTGTAAAAATCCTCAACAAAATACTAGCAAACAGAATCCAACAGCACACTAAAAGGATTATACACTATGATCAAATGGGGTTTATTCCATGAATGCAAGGATTGTTCAATATACGCAAATCAATCAACGTGATACACCATATTAACAAACTGAAGAGAAAAACGATATGATCATCTCAATAGATGCAGAGAAAGCTTTTGACTAAATTCAACACCGATTTTTGATAAAAGCCATCCAGAAAGAAGGCATAGAGGGAAGTTTCCTCAATATAATAAAGGCCATATGTGACAAACTCACAGCCAACATCATCCTCAATGGTGAAAAACTGAAGCCATTTCCACTAAGATCAGGAACAAGACAAGGTTGCCCACTCTCACCACTCTTATTCAACATAGTTTTGGAAGTTTTAGCCATAGCAATCAGAGAAGAAAAGGAAATAAAAGGAAGCCAAATTGGAAAATAAGTAAAGCTGTCACTGTTTGCAGATGACATGATACTATACATAGAGAATCCTAAAGATGCTACCAGAAAACTACTAGAGCTAATCAATGAATTTGGTAAAGTAGCAGGATACAAAATTGTATATGTATAACTGATTCACTTTGTTATAAAGCAGAAACTAACACACCATTGTAAAGCAATTATACCCCAATAAAGATGTTAAAAAAATAATAAATAAAGATGCAGACCTACTAGAGAATGGACTTGAGGATATGGGGAGGGGGAAGGGTAAGCTGTGACAAAGTGAGAGAGTGGCATGGACATATATACACTACCAAATGTAAAATAGGTAGTGGGAAGCAGCTGCATAGCACAGGGAGATTGGCTCGGTGCTTTGTGACTACCTGGAAGGGGGGGATAAAGAGGGTGGGAGGGAGGGAGATGCAAGAGGGAAGAGATATGGGGACATATGTATATGTATAACTGATTCACTTTGTTATAAAGCAGAAACTAACACACCATTGTAAAGCAATTATACTCCAAAAAAGATGTAAAAAAAAAAGTTGATGTAGCAATTAATATCAGTAAGACAAAAATCATTAGTAAAGAAAAATATAACATTACATAACAATTTTAAATGTGTATGTACCCAATAACATATTACATGAAACAGAAAAACAGAAAAAATAAATTTCTGAATAGAATGGTATAAATATGTTAATAGATATTAACATATTTTTAAAGGAATTGTTAGTTCAAGCAGCAAAGTTATGAATGTCCCAGATTCTCTAGTATCTTGCCAAGAATCAACATGGTCAGTCTTCACATTAGCTATTTTAAAACATGTGTAGGAATATGACATCTGATTGTGATGTTCTCTTCTGTTTCTCATCTGTATATATTCTTTGGTAAAGTGTCTGTTCAAATCTTTTGCCCATATTTCTGGGGTTGTTTTTTTGTTTGTTTTGTTTTTTTATTGAAGTATAGTTGATTTACAATATTATATTAGTTTCAGGTGTACAACACAGTGATTTAATACTTTATAGATTATACTCCATTTAAAGTTATTCCAAAATATTAGCTATATTTCTTTTGTTGTACAATATATCTTTATAGCTTATTTACTCTATGCCCAATCTATTGATTTGTTCTTTTATAGATTATGTATCAAACTTTTGGTGTCACGGCTAAGAAATCTTTGCCTAAGCCAACCATACAAGTGTTTTCTGTTATGTTTTCTTCTAGAAGTTTTATAGCTTTAGGTTTAATGTTATAAATTTGCCCTTTAATACTGTTCAGTGAAATCTCAATCAATTCAGATATATTGTTTTCATTTTTATTCAGTTCAAAATAAATTCTAATTTCTATTTTGACCCAATGTATGTGTGTTGTTCAATTTTCAAATATTGGGGAATTTTCCAGATATTTCTATTATTTATTTTAAATTAAATTTCATTGTAGTCAGAAAACATACTTCGAATGATTTGAATATTTTGAAAATTTAATGACATTTGTTTTATGGCCCAGAATATGATCTAACTTGATAAATGTTTTCTGTTCAGTTGAAAAGAATCTCGTGTTGGATGTAATTTTCTAACGATGAAAATTATGTCACATTAGTTGACAGTTTTATTCAAATCTTCTCTATCCTTAATGATTTTCTGTAAACTTTCTGTATCTATTATTGAGAGAGGGGTATTGATATTTTCAACTATAACTGTGGACCTGCCTATTTCTCCATTTAGTTCTATCAATATTTTGCTTCATGTATTTTGAAGTTCTATTATTGGCATAAACATTTAGGACTCTTATGCCTATACTGAAAATATAAAATAAGATCTCTAAATGGTAAACTGCCGTGTTCATAAATGGGAGACTCAATGTCACACAGATGTTAATTTTCTCCACATTAACCCAAGGAATCAATACTATTTAAATAAGAATCATAATATGCTTCCTTTATGGAATTTAACTAGTTATTTTATATTGTATATGAAGAATAAATAGCTAAGAGTGGTCCAGACACTCTGAAAGTAAAGATAAGGGGGATATTTGTCTCTCTGTATGTTAAGACTTACTATGAATTTGTAGTAATTAAAACACTGTAGTACTGCTCAGGAATAGAAAATTCCTGACTGAACAAAATAAAGAACCAAGAAATCAACTCATAATTATATAAACCTGAGTATGATAGAGTTATCTCTGCAGATCAGTAGGAAAGAATGGATTATTCATTCAATAAATTTATGGCAAATCTGTGTACATGAAAAAAACTAGCTTGGTCTCCTGTCCCACATCATAAGCAAAAATCAATTTCACACAATTGAAGTCAAATAAAAAAAGTAAAAGTAAAATCTGGGAAAACAATACGAAGAAAATCCCTTTGATTTCTGGGTAAAGATGGATTTCTTAAACAAGATATTAGTAGGCAAAGAATAAGTTAACTAAATTAAAATAAAAACTTCTGTTTAAGAAAATTACAATAAAGAGAATAAAAATTCAAATGACAAATAGATGATAATTAAAAACAAAAACCTGTATATAGAATATACTAATTTTAAATCATTGAGGAAAAGAAAAAGACAAGCATAAAGAGAAGGGACTTGAAGATGCATGATACAGAAGAAGAAATCTTACTAGTCAATAAACATAAAACATCCTCAACCTTAAATCTCTAATGAATCGACATTTCATACCCAACAGATTGGCAAAAGTTAAAAAGTACAACCACTTTGAAAAATAATAGAGTATTCTTTTATAAAGTTGATATTGTCTGTAATGCATCCATTTCACATATATGTATATCCTAAACAAACTTATGCATATGTGCCAGGGGAACTGTTCAAGAATGTATATAGCAACATTATTTGTAGAAGCAGAAAATTGTAAATAAACAAAATATCCATTGGGGGTAAAATAAGTTAATAAATTTTGATATATTCATATGTTAGAAGACTATACAATGGTGAAAATGAATAAATTATTGCTACATGCTAAAACATGAATAAATCTTAGAAACATGAGGTTGAGCAGGGATAAAAGCCAGTTGTAAACAAATTTACAAAGTACATTTATGTTATAATATGAAGGACATGCAAAAGTAAACATTACTGTAAATTCATTGTATAGATATACAAATACATAGTAAGACTAAAGGAAAGGAAGGGAATAACAAGTACAAAATTCAGAACGTTGTTGAAAGAAAAAGATTAGGATTTGAGAGGCCGTACAAGAGATTGCCAAGTAAATGGCAATATTCTTTTCTTAAAACCATATGACGGATACATATACATACTGTATGATACACATATATTTTATAAATATTACTTTATAGACTCAAAATTTAATTTAAATAATTAAAAACTCAGAGTTCTTGAAATTAAAAGTTATCATAAAAAGTTCTTTTTGAGCTTCCCTGGTGGTGCAGTGGTTGAGAATATGCCTGCCAATGCAGGGGACACAGGTTCGAGCCCTGGTCTGGGAAGATCCCACATGCCGCGGAGCAACTAGGCCCGTGAGTCACAACTACTGAGCCTGCGTGTCTGGAGCCTGTGCTCCACAACAAGAGAGGCCACAATAGTGAGGGGCCCGTGCACCATGATGAAGAGTGGCCCCCGCTTGCCACAACTGGAGAAAGCCCTCGCACAGAAACGAAGACCCAACACAGCCATAAATAAATAAATAAATATTTTTTTAAAAAAAAAGTTTCCTTTTTTTTACTTGAGGCTTTTAAAAAGAGCATGAAAATTGAAGAAAAGGATAAACAACCAGCAATTTCCTTTGTGAGATCGTGGAATACTGACCCCCTACCTAGTCAATCACCAGGAGCTATTATTATTTCACATATATGTCTTTGGACAAAGCTGTTTTATTAAGCAGTCATTGTTTGAACCAACTGCATTGTCATTCTATAAGAATTTGATGGAATATCTTAGGTATAAACGCATGCAGTGAATGCATATATATCAGCTATTTTCCTCTATATATATATTCACATCTTCACACAGTTCAATATGCAGCATGTATTATGTCGTGTGTGTGTGTGTGTGTGTGTGTGTGTGTGTGTGTGTGTGTGTACTGTTCATTCTCAAGTAAATCAGGCTATTGAGTTATATTTTTAGTTAATTATTTTTAATTTTGATAGAAGAAAACAGAAATATAATGATATTTGTTTTACATCTGTGTATGAAATTGCATAGCAGAGGAGTTTTGCAAGAAATGGTTTCTTATTTATTGGTATGACTAAAAATGAGAATGATGAAGGAAGGAAAGGTCTCCAAAAGTTTCTAGAGATGGAATATCTCTAGACGGATCATCACTGACATAACTGAATAATGCCTGTTATAGAAAAATAGAAAATTCATAATTCATTATGAATATACAAACAGAAATATTAAGGGTAAAAGTATAACAATAGGAGAACCAAATACAATTTAAAAAGTGAATGCATGACCTATGGAAAAAATCAACTTAATTATGGTTTGTTACAATAGTTCTTTTTGAATAAAGTCCAGTTTTAATTAAAATCTTCTCATTCAATCAGATGGAGTTTCAGATGAGATTACTTGAAACTATCTATTGTTCTTATTTTAATGTACTGCATTTCAGCAGTAAGGAGATATATGAAAGAAAGGCATTTCACTAGCTCTTCAACGGGGTCTGTTATGATTCTAAGTTTAATTAAATTAGATTTGTTGCATATCATTTTTATTACTAAATATCTTAAGCAATTGCTAAGAGATTTCCTTTTCCTCCTGTCCCATGTTTATCCTCACCCATCATGCCCAAATTCAAAATTACAAAAGCTATGTTGAACTCCTGTTTTTCCTTTTAGTGAACAACAGAATATTTCTTATAGTCTTACCTTCCTTTTATCTATCCAGCTTAAAGGAATATAAATAGTAATATAAGTATATATATAAGACTCAGTCAACAAATCACTTAATACCCACGTAAATGGAATAGACAACTCACCAGTTTGAAAAAAGTTCATTTGCAGTTATGAAATACAGTTATGAATAATCCCTCTTTTCTTTATAGCTTATGTGCTTAAAACACACACACATTATACTTTCCACATTTCTCTGACCTGTTTCCTGTGAATACAGTTGGACAAAATATACCTAGAAATAATAGATCTAGAAATAATCCACTGTACACATATTTCTCTGACTAAAGTTAATCCAGCCCCCTCAGAGGCTATTTAAACATTATCTTTCAGCTCTAGGATGACACTGTCTCAGGGATTCAGTTTGGATCTCTATGTACATGTTGGCTGAAAAATGCAACAATGTCTATATATTTGATGTTGTTTTTAAGCTGCTAAATTATGGAGCAACTTGTTACGTGGCACTAGATAACAAGTACTGATTTTGGTACTTGGGCAGAGAGCTGGGGAACTTTGAGGAGAGTATTAGTAAAAATATAAAGTGCCTTGAAGAAATCTTTTGTATCAGATGTATAATGGCTTTCAGGAGGTTATAGTGAGAGCTTAGATGATAATAAGAAAACTCTTATTGGAAATCAGAGGATAGGAATCCCCTGCATTAATAGTAGAAAGTTTAGCAATGCTGTTGCTTATGCTAATGTAGAAAGTAAAAACGTATCTAATTTACCAGGTGATCTAGCTAAACAGATTTCAAGGGTAGAATGTTGAAGGTGCTACCTGGTTTCTTCAAGTTTTTTGCAGTAAAATGTGATTGGAAAGAGATAAGAATTATTAAACAAAAATGATCCAGGACTTAGTAGTTTTAAATTTTTACGGTGCCTTCAGATGGCAAACAATACTAAAGTAAAGAAAATAGCTTCTGAACAAAGATCAAATCCTGGGCACTCTTAGGAAAGAATAATTTAAAGAATGAACAGAGGGTATTACTGTTTTGGCAATGATGGATAAAACTGCTATAAACATCCATGTGTAAGTTTGTGTGGACATGTTTTCAACTCCTTTGGATAAATACTACATCCTCGCCAGCATTTGGTGTTGTCAGCATTCGGATTTTGGCCATTCTGATTGGCATGTAGTGGTATCTCGTTGTTTTGATTTGCATTTCTCGTGTTGATGAAAAAAATTAATCAATAGTCAGTCTAAGCAAGAAATGGAAAATTTTATTGAAGTCAGCTTGAGGATTATAACATGGGAGACAGTTTTTCAGAAAACTCTGAGGACTATTCCACCCATCAGAGATCAAAGCACAGTTATAAATGTTTATGAGACAAAAAATTGATGTATACATCATTTAACGATGTACTGACAGTTTACACAATCAAGATCGGCACATACAAAGTGATCCCTGAGAAGATTAAGAAGGAATTGTTACCTCCTAAGGATGTCGGGTTAATGCAGATGCACGATAGACACTAAAGGGGAGGGAGGAAGCCAAAATGGACAGAGAAAAATTTCACATTTAAATTTTTCTTCTCTTGCCATAAAATATGAATTTTATTTCATTACCCTAATGACATATGGTGTTGAGTATCTTTTCATACACTTATTTGCCATTTGTATATCTTCTTTGGTGAAGTGTCTGTTCAGGTATATTGCCAATTTTTAATTAGGTTTTTCATTTTCTTTTCGTTGAGTTCCTTATATGTTTTGTAAAAGGGTTCTTTACCAGATAAGTTTTTGCAACTATTTTCTTCCAGTCTGTGGCTCGTCTTCTCATTCTCCTGATGATGTCTTTTGCAAAGCACATGCTTTTAATTGTAATGAAGTTCAGATTATCAAATATTATTTTTATGGATTATGACTTTGCTGTTTTCTCTAAAATGTCATCACCACTCCCAAGGTCATCTAGATTTTCTCCTATATCATCTTCTGGGAGTTTTATAGTTTTGTGCTTTACATTTAGGTCTATGATCAATTTTGAGTTAATTTTTGTGAAAGGTGTCTAGGTTCATTTTTTTGTATGTGGTGTCCAGTTTTTCCAGTACCATTTGTTGAACAGAATATCTTTTCTCCAATCAATTGTCTTTGTTTTGTCCCTTTGCCAAAACTCAGTTGGTTATATTTATGTTGGTCTTCTTCTTGGTTCTCTTGTCGGTTCCACTGATTTGTCTATTCTTTCACCAATACCACACTGTATTAATTACTGTAGTTTTATAGTTAATCTTTATGACATTGTGATTTACAATTTAAAAAAATGTATATTTGGTCTTCATCCTCATATCTGGCCTAGAACTCCTAAAATCCTTGAAATTTCCTAACTGATAAGAGCAATAAAGGGGAAAGGAGTGTGTTTTGTTATTCATAAGAAGTTCCTTTTAACCATACCTGAGTTTATGTCAATGAGATAACTTTTGGAAAGCCCCTAAGGAGGCTGGTTTCTAGGGGAACTACCATATGATTACAGGATTGGAACTCTTAGCCCAAAGTAATCGATGTCCAGGGTTGGGGGTGAGGCTGAAGATTGAATTAATGATTTAATCAACCATACCTATGTAATGAAGCCTTCATAAAAATTCATTAACGTACAGGATTCAGAGAGCTTCCAAGCTGGTGAACAAGTCGAAGTGCTGGAAGGGTAGCATGCCTGAAGAGGGTATGAAAGCTTCATGTCCCTTCCCACATAACTTGCTCTGTATATCTCTTCTATATGGCTGTTCCTGAACTGTATCCTTTCACAAGAAACCACTAATCTAGTAAATAAACTGTTTTCCTGAGTTCTATGAGCCATTCTAGCAAATGTTCAAACCTTGGGAGGGGGTTATGGGAACCTGTGATTTAGAGCTGGTCAGTCAGAAACACCTGGACTTGTGAACTGGCATCTGAGATTGGTGGGGAGACGAAGTTTGCGGGAGTGAACTCTTAAACTGTGTAATATGATACTTATTCCAGGTAGTATCAGAATTGAATTGAATTGCAGGACACTCAGTTGGTGTCTACAAAGAATTGGAGAATTTCTTGGAGAATTCATGAATTTCCATACATGTGTTATCAAAAGTGTTGATGAGTAATGAATAAGGAGAAACAGAGATTTTCCCTTACAGTCTTAGTGTTGGGTAGTGCCAGTTCTTAAATTTTGTTCTTCTTATTCAACATTATGTTGCCTCTTCTGGGTATTTTGCCTCTCCATATAAATTTTAAAATCAGTTTATAGATATCCATAAAATATCCTGCAAGGATTTTGATTAGGTTGCATTGAATCTCTAGATCAAGTCAGGAAGAACTGATATCTTAACAATATTGAGCCTTCCTATCCATGAACATGAAGTATGTCTATGTTTATTTAGTTCTTTTCTTTGATTTCTTTTATCAGAGTTTTATTGTTTTCTGCATATAGATCTTATACATTTTTGTTAGATTTATACCTGTTTCATTTTTGGGGGGCACTAATGTATGTAACTGGTATTGTGGTTTTAATTGCAAATTCCACTTGTTCATTGCTGGTATATAGGAAAATGATTAACTTTTGTAGGTCAACTTCGCATGCTTCCATCTTGCTTTAATCACTTATTAGTTCCAGGAATACTGTGAACCCCAAATGAATTCCAAACATAATAAACACAGAAGGATCTAGACACACTATAGTCAAACTGCTCAAAAACAAGGACAAAGAAAACATCTTGAAAGCAGAAAGAGAAAAATAACTCATATACAGGGGAGCAAGAACATGATTAAAGGCTATATTCTTCCTCAGAAAGAGTGGAAACTACAAAGAAGTGGAATGGTATCTTTAAATTACTTGGGGAAAAAACAGTCAATCAAGAAGTCTAGATCTAGCATAACTATAGTTACAAAATGAAACTAAAATAATGATCATTCCCACAGTAACAAAGCTGAGAGAATTTGTTACTGGCAAATCTCATCTAAAAGAAAAACTAAAGGAAGTCTTTCAGGTTGAAAGGAAATCTCAGCAGTAACTCAAATCAAAAAGAAATAATAAAGGCAGGGGAAATCTTAAGTATGTGAGTAAATATAAAAGGCAGAAAGGAGAGAAGGAGGGAGGAAGAGAGACAAAGGGAGAGACAATGAATTTCTCCTTGATCCCTTGTATTTCTCAAAGAAAGCAATTTTTTTTAATTCTCTCCCTAGAATTTTAATCTTGTTCAAAGTGACATGAAAACTAAAAACATTTAACTTATTTTGACAGCAGTGTCTTTGGGAGACAGTCCATTAGTTTTCACAGTCTAGACTCCTAAAGTGGCTCTGGTTGTTGCATCTTTTAATTCTATGAGTTGCCCGATATACACCCAAGAAATTCCTTTTGTACCTATGTTAGCCCCAAATTCTGTGTTGTTGCAATTGAAGGCAGTTAGATAATATTTTATTTCTCAAGAAATAACAATGTTTATTTTTCATAATTTATTCATTAATTCATTATATTTATTAAGTAACCACTAAGCTAGTTTCTGGGATTACATTAGTGAAAAATGATAGATATATTTCTGCTCTCGTAAAGCTAACAATTATCCAGATGATTAGAAATTAAATAAAAAATCATACTTCTTTTCAATTATCAATAAAAACATATTAAACTCTACAAAAGAAATTATGAGAATAAAAAAATAGGGCACTTAATATGGATGGTCAGAGAAAATTTCTTTCACTTTTAAATTGAGATTAGAGGATGTTTAAAATCAGAATCTTTTCCCGGGTTACAAATTATGGCATACTTAACTAAAGTGCCTTGTCTTTTAATTGATTATATCTGTAAATCATTTCCAAACCCCAGAAACACTCCATGAAGAACCATAGCACATTTTTTCTTCATCTATTGTCTACTCATCTAATAAAAAACATGTTTATACAAAGCTGATCTCTCTCCAATCCCTAGAGATGGTTTTAGAGCATATTTACATTATTGGAACACTCAATTTATTGATCTGTGGGTAGTAGCCTAGTTGGAATCTCCCTTCAGAAAAGTTTTCTCCTTCTGTATCTTACTAATTGTCAGAGAAAAATATGACATGACTGCAGATCTTTATTTAACATGCCATCCATTTAAAAACAAACTGCAAGCCTGCAAGCCACAAAAGAAGGTCAAACGAACAGCCTCAATGTCATATTGCCAACACTCACTATTACTTGAATATTTAGGCCATTATTTTTAATTGCATCTCTAGATACAAAGAGGGTCAGCATGCCACATTTTCAAAGCTATGCTTAAAACTTAAAAGGAATAACTGTGTGAACCATGAACAATTTAACAAGTCCAAATTTCAAGCAACATATAGGCTTTTATAAAATATGTAGTATTTCTAGTAGCAAATAATGTAACATTTGCAAACTAGCAAAACATTACTGATTTCCATATCTATGTAATACTTTCAGTAGGTGTAGCAGAAATAAACTCTATTGTAAATTACTTGTATAATGTTTATCTCAGAGACATATGTGATAAAAATCCATCAAAAATTATATTTATTATGAGAGAAAATATATTTTGTAAATGTAAAGCTTTATAGCTGCAAAAAATGACAACTATGCAAAGTATAAATATTTGTGATTTTAAAAATTGTCTTTCACAAGCAAAATATTGTAGTTGCATTGCATTAAGATATCAGTCTTTTAAAAAAATTAAGTAACTATGCAAATAGACTACAAATAGGATTTTTCAATGGTGACAATAGGTGAGTCTGGTATAAATACAAAGCCAGTTCTTGTCAAACTTTGATGTAAACATCAAAAAACTTTTATTTAAAATTATGCCTGAGGTCTGGAGTATGTAAAACTATAAGAATAATATTTGTATATTATATGTAACATATATAATATAAATATATTTATTCTAATTTATTTTTATTATAAGAATAATACTTTAAAGAAGAACAAAGACATTTTTGCAGACATATTAGTTGTATATATAGAAAACCCAAGAAAATCTATACAATTAATAAAAAGTTCAGGGGTTTCCCTGGTGGTGCAGTGGTTGAGAGTCCGCCTGCCAATGCAGGGGACGCCGGTTCGTGCCCTGGTCCGGGAGGATCCCACGTGCCGCGGAGCAGCTGGGCCCGTGAGCCATGGCCGCTGAGCCTACGCGTCCGGAGCCTGTGCTCCGCAACGGGAGAGGCCACAACAGTGAGAGGCCCGCGTACCGCAAAAAAAAAAAAAAAAAAAAAAAGAATTAATAAAAAGTTCAGGGCTTCCCTGGTGGCGCAGTGGTTGAGAGTCCGCCTGCCGATGTAGGGGACGCAGATTCGTGCCCTGGTCCGGGAGGATCCCACGTGCCGCGGAGCAGCTGGGCCCTTGAGCCATGGCCGCTGAGCCTGCGCGTGCAGAGCCTGTGGTCCGCAACAGGAGAGGCCATGGCGGTGAGAAGCCCGCGTACCGCAAAAAAAAGGTTCAGAAAAATTTCTAGATGTGAGATTAATATAAAAAAAAAATCAATTGTATTTCTACAGATCATGAGTAAATATTTTAAAAATATAATTTTAAAGATACTATTTCAATAATGACAGCATTAAAACGTATTTAGGAATAAATATATACATGATCTTAAGAAATTATAAACTTTACTGAAAGTATTAAAGAAAGACTAAATATTTTTAGAGCTACATCATGTTTATATATCAAATGGCTCAATATCATGAAGATGTCAAATTAAAATATAAACTTAAATCAATTGCAGTGAAAATGCCAAGTGATTCTAAAATTTCATATAAGAGCAAAGAGTCAGATGAAGCAAAATATTCCTAATGAAAACAAAATAAGATTGTGGGACATATTTTACCATTGATATCAAGGCTTATAATAAAGTCATACTAATTAAAACTGTAAGGCAGTAACACAGAAATCAACAAATAACAATGGAACAAAATAAATATTCCAAAACAAAATATATAATGAAATGTAACGTGATCAAAAAGTGGCATTGCAAATCAGAGGAGGATAGAATGGAGTATTCGATAAGTGGGGCTAGAATTATCCATATGGAACAAAATAGATTGTAATTACTACTCCATAGAATACACAAAATAAATTCTGTGTATGATTTTGTAAAGAGTCAACTTGGCTAAACTGAACTATGTTTCCTAGAATTCCTTTCTCTATAGGTCTTTGGTGGTTAGGTTTACCAACCAGAGAAATTTGCTTGAGATTTGAAAAGAGGAAGATAACAGAAGCCATGCTTACTCTCTGAAGGTTAATGTTGGTCAGGGTCTCTTGCAGCTCATGCACATTTTTGCAATCTGCTGGCTGAATTTGTTGGCGTAGAAGAGTAGCTGAGTTTCATAGTTCCTTGAGTTCCAATGTGATATCTTCCTTTACCTTTCCCACATGCTGGGTCAGGTGCCATTGTAGCTCCATGACAAGAGTGGCAGCTGGCACATCCTGCAGGTCATCCTCAGTTACAAGGTTGGTGGCTTGGAAAATGGGAGAGGCCAATGTTGCCCAGTGAGAAACAAACGTAAGTTCCAGCTTGTTTCACACAGTTCCAGTTTTGTCTTCTCTCAGCATTTCACATCTATCATTCCTTCCTTATTGTCTGCCCTATGACTTTACACTCAGCACCAGATGCAGAAGAAACAGCAGAAACAAGACTGTTTTACCAAATTCTACAGTAAGAGAAGGGAAAGTCCCTAAAGAAATTCCTTATTCTACATCATTTGTAGTGGTTCTGTTTTCCTGATTATACCAACTGGTATACCACTTTAATGTGAGAGGCAAAATTATAAAACTTTCACAGGGTAATATGGGGGGTATTTTTGTGACTTCGACAGAGAAACATTTTTAAAATAAGACGTAAAACCGTAAAAAAGATATCGGCAAATTCAATAGCATTATCATTTTAAAATGAAAAGGCAAATCTCAGACTTGGAAAAAGATATTTGCAACACATTTAACTAAGAAAGGATTATTATCCAGAATAATAATAAAAAGAAAACTCCTACACATCAACCCAATAAAAAAATGGGAAAAGAATAAAAATGGGTAATTTACCAAGCATTTATCTTAAATGGCCAATAAGCCTATTAAAAGATGATTTATCTCAGTGATAGGAAAATGCCAATTAAAAGTAAAATAAAATATTTTTCACACCTATCATATTGGCAAAAATTAAGAACTCTGACAATGTTAAGTGTTGACATAGGTGTGGATAAAAGCAAACACTTATACACTGTTGGTAGAAATGTAAATCCATACAACTATCTTGAAGAAAAATGTGACAGTAAAACTAATAAAGTTGAAGATGTAAACATCGTAACCCAGTAAGTCTATCCCTAGGTTTACACCCTAAATAAGCTTGTGCTTGTGCACACAAGGGGACATAGATTATAGATTTTTTAAAAAAAAAAGGTGAGTTCTTAACAGGATTATTTATAACAGCAAAAACTAATTTTTACATTAACAGAAGATAGATAAATATAATACTATGCAATAGTGAAAATGAATGAACCAAAGTTGCATGAATCAACATAGATGAATCTCATAAATATAATGTGAGGGGTTAAAGCTACAGAGGAATACTTGAAGAATAATGTCATTCATATATAAGTAAATTCACATAAAACAATATTATATATGTACTATAGATTTAAGGAGATACACATAGGTTAAAATGTAAATGCATGGGAATAATAAACACCAAATTCAGGATAGTGATTATCTTGGTATGGGAAGAAGTGGGTTGTATATAAGTTAGAAGAGATTCTGGTCAGGAAGGTCTGCCTAGCGAGCTTCAATTCTATAGGAATGTTTAGTTTCTTAAGCTGAAATTATTTCTGCAGAAGCTGAAAACAGAGTTCTTAGGCTGAGGATCCATAAAAGACTCTGAGACACACACCACTGTACTAACCAACTAATGGAGCTGCTACCTCTGCCACAATCAAGGAGCTACAGACTCAAAAAGCTGCCCATGGGCTACCAGCTTCAGAACCACGCTACCAGAATCACACGTAAAAAACACTGACATGTATTTGCAGTGCCAAAGTCAGGGAGCGCTGAATCAGGAAGTTGCCACCACATCTATTGTTTCCAGAATCAAGAAGCCTCTTGTCACAATCTGCTCCAGCTAAGGAGTGTCCCGAACCCTACCTCTTTCCCCACATAACTCAGTTCCAAATCAAAGCGTCACACAGATGCTTTCAATTGGTGTAGCCTAATTCACATATCTGTACTCTGGCTGAAAGCAAAACTATAAAATATAGGTTTGTTCTTTTCTTCTTTAAAAAAATGAGGATAATAATGAGGAGGGTATTCAAGAGAGGGTATTCAAACAAGTTTAAGCAGACTACAATGACAGATTCCATGAAAGTGAGAGGGAAATTTCAACTTTGCACCTGTACCCTTCTACGCTGTTTATTTGTATTTTTTTTTACCATGGGCATATATTTTGTTTTTTTTTAACCATGTCACAGGAACTGCTACTTGCCTTTCCATATGTAGCTGAGCGTCTCCCTCATTAACAGATAGAGAACCCAGCCAATGAGATACACAGAAATCTGTGTGTAAATTCCAGTAAGTCTCCTTGAAGGAAAGAATGGGCCCTTCTTGGTTTTTTTCTTCTTATTTGCTGGAGTGTAAATGTAATCACTGATTTGATCAGCCACTTTAAATCATTGTCAATAAGTTAAAAATGGTAAAACAGCAAGAGAGAAAGAACTTAGATCTCTTGAAAATGGAGCTAAGCTTTGGACTAACTGTAGATAAGTTTACATGAGAGAAAAATATATGTCTATCTTATTTAAGCCACTTTTGTCACCCGGGTGGGTGGTGGGAGATGAGGTCTTGGTTACTGGCAGCCTAACCTGATCCTAACTGATGTAGAAAGTAGTATCATTATTTTAATATCTACTTAAAAATTAACATTAAGAACAACTAAATAGACCTTGGGATTAAGAGCCTTGCCCTCTTACAAATCCCTAAAGCAAAATTCAGTGGGAATTTGCTGAATTTTTTAGAGGAGTTGATCAGATGTGAATATAAGCTTCACATGTCTCCAAATAGTTATGTTGTTTTCTTTCTAACCTATCAAGGTTCTCAATATTTTTCTTATAAATTGTATTCTAAAACTGAAGCAATAATTTAAAAGATTCTGTCAAATGTTAACTATAGCACATAGGTTATTTTTCAGTTCTTAATTTTACTTCCCTCTTAATACTACTATAAATTAATTTTAGTATTATATTTTAGTTACTATTCTATTTATTAAATTAATTAGGTTATTAATATATAATTAATTTAAAAAATTAATGAAAACCTGCCCTGTGCCAGGCACTTGGTTAGGTGCTACAGATACAATAATGGATATTACAGTCCAATCCACAGGATGAGCTCACACTTTAATCGGGAAGATGGGCACATAAATCTTTACTATACATTGTGATAAATGCTATAATATGCTGTTATTAGGACACTGAAAGTACTAATTGGAGTATCACATCCTACTAATAGCTAATTAACGTTTAGTGCTCTCACTCTGATGTCCAGCTCTTTTAAAAAATTTCTTAAATGTTTGCCTATCTATTTCTCCCTATGTTATAGCTACTTAGCCTGGTACTGATCCCTAGATATGCTACCATTTTAGATGAACAATTTATCGTCCAAGTTTTTATAATATCAATGTTATGAACTCTATAGAACTTTTATCTAGATTTTTAATAATCTAAAAATGTATCTCTAATACCCAGCTAAAATAACATTTAAAAATATACACTGATAAATATCAAACATTACACCTTTTCTACTCATTGCCTGAATTTAAATTATATTTAGGTTAGCTAAATATAATTGCCTTTTTCTCTTTATAATTGTCTTACAAATAATTAACTCACATTTTAGTAGAATTCTTTCTAAGCCATTAACTTTCAGTTTATGGATGAAAATATGATATGAGACAGGCTCAAATCTTCCTAAAAATGAGATATTTTACATGTATCATTTTTGCTTTGTTTACAAGTATAATCACTTCATCACTGTACAAAATAACTTTGCATATGAAAATTGATGGCCTCAGTAGTGTATTACAGTATTTTGGGGGGTATCAAAGTCTTTAGTCTTAGAACCAATATCAAGCCTAAATTATTTTTTAATGCAATGTAAGAAAAATAATCACATAATGACTAGGAAATTTGGCAGGTCATTATGAGAATTAACACAGTATTGAGGAAACTGAAGCACTTTGGTAAGACTTGGTATGTAAGCACAGTCACTCCTGACTATAAGCACAGCCATATATCTCTTATTCAATAAGCCAGCAAGATGCATTATTTTTTTAAAGGCCAGATGCTTGGGGGCAAAATAAATGGCTGGCATGAAAGGGCTAAGCCAGCAGATACAATCAAATAATGAAAAAATTTTAGGGAAAGAAGTGGAATGTGAATTGTGTGGCTATCAATAAAAACAAAATATTGACACACTACTTCTTTGGGAGGCAGTGGGGAGATTTCAGGAGGAGTGGTAGGCTGAGAAAGCCTGGATCTCAGGAGATACAAAGCAGCTGCATGCTAAATGCATCAAAGTTGATGAAGTATACCCCCAGGTAACCTAGCAAATAATGAATAACAATCATCTAAGGGAGGCTAAAAATAAGGAATCAACTCAATTTCCCCTTCTTTCCAATTGAGCCTAATGCTGGCAGCATTCTACAAAAAGAAAGACCTGCGCTACTTAGAATATCTTTCAGTGCTCAAAAAAGTCTATTATAATAGGTCTTACATATTTGTGTGACTTTAAATATCATTAAAACCGTCATCATATGTGTTAAGAGTTTTAAAACCGAGCAGTGTTACCCAACAACGTTGAAGAAAAATATAAGATATTGTCAGTAATTCTCTTTCTGCTAAATTCACTTGGAAGGTTTGGGATAGAGTATTTCTATTATTAGTCAACGCTGTTTATGAAAACAACATGATGATCATTCATTATATATACTATTTATGTAGTTGGATTTGCTTACAACAAACATTCATTCAACATATATTCATTGAGTTCTTATGTCAAATACTATGTTATATTCTGTGGAGGAACAAAGTAGTGTGAGACACAAGCCCTGTTAGGAGCTTATTGTATAATACAAGAGATTGTATGACAAACAAGACTACAACTCTGAAAATGATAAATGCCATTAGAAAGGTACAGTAAAAGTTCAAGGGTGGTTCAGACGATGAGGAAAGGAAGAATAACATTTATTCATTCACTCAACATATTTCAAGTTCTCTTCTAGGCATTGGGGATAGATTGGTTAACAAGACAGACAAGGACAAAGTCCTTCTTTGCTTTCACAAATGTTAACACACTTTATCTCCATGAGAACTTGGTAAGGCAAGTATTACTGTAAGAGGGTGATCATTTTACTGTTTGGAATATAAATAATAGCCCCCAAGTAGTGTTGAAAGCACAGGGCTTATAATAGCAGGAAATTCAGTTTCCCTACTCCCATCCTCCCTAGACTATAACCCAAAGTGCTAACATATCAAAGGACCAGTCCTCTTTGTTTTCATTTTTTTGACTGGGGAGAGAATTTAAAAATTCCTAATTAAGGAGGGGGTTCTCTAGGCTAATATCAAATACTGTTGCACAGGACTATTTATTTCTTAACACTATATCCTCAAGATGACTGAAGAAACTAGGAATGAATTTAACAATGGTTTATTTTAAAAACAAAGAACCAAACAAAAAGTAGCAAAACAACCTCCCAGATAGATACTGAGTGTCTGAATACTGCATCCTAGTCTCCTTCAATAAGCAATGCTTACATTGCTATCCAATGAAATTTTTTTTTGTTCTGAATGATAACATTGTGGAATTGGAATTATCAAAATTGATCCAGTTATGTGCACCATACTAGATTTTCTTGAGCAGAATAGACTATTAGATTATAGGAAGACTTTCAGCAATGAGAATTAAATCAAAATTTATTTTCTGGTTAGTCCAGGGAAATAAGTTAATTAGAGTACCTAATTCCATAATCATTCTGGGTAAAATAGTAGCATTTTATAAATTTAAAATACTATTAATATTGATAATAATATTATATTTTTCCAAATTCCTCAAATCCCTTCAGATTTAGAATATCTTCCTTACAACATCTCTTTAGGGATACAAATACTAATGATTAATAGTTGGCATTATCTCTGATTATCATAGTAACTCTTGAATGTTATTGTCATTTTAAAGATGAGGAAACTAAGGCTCTATAAGTAAGAATATAGGAAACCATAATTCAAATGTAAGTTAATAAAATCATTTCATACCCTAATAGTTCTCAACTAAGCTATGCCTCAAAATCACCTTTGGACTTTCCAAAAATACAAATACCTGGTGCCATGCTGACAACTGTGACTCTGAGTCTTTATGATGGAGTCTGTTGTTATTTTTAAAAATCTTTACTGATAAATCTGATCTAGCTTAATGGAGCAAACCTGTCAAATAGCAAATTGGATACAAGATGCTCCAGTATCTAAATGAAATAGAAGCTAAAAAATAATGGGAAGAGTTAAAATGGAAGGATCATCTGTTTTTCTGAGTATAAAAGAAATAATGAGAGAAGTAGTGCTCATGGTTTACATAATTGGGCTTCAGATTGTCACCAACACAGACTTTCTCTGATGCCAATTCTTCCAAGATGAATGTGGTAAGATTACTTGTCTCTTCTAATTAAGAGCAAGTGAACACAGAAGGAACTACCATCTCCCTAATTCCAACTTCTGATTTCTCCTCTTTACTAGATGAGGGGCCAAGGCCTGGGTCAATGCGTCAGTAAGCACTCATGCTGCTGCTCCCTGCACCTATGCTCTGGCTAGACAGACATGGCAGACTGACGGGTGCAGCCAAGCTAATTACCCTAATAATTCTTTCTGAATCCTATGAATTAATCAGATTTGGCACAGAAGATGAAATTTCTTTTGGCTGTCTAGATTATTCATTTACTCATTTACTAAACCAACACTGAATGCCCACTATTGTTTTAGAACTAGTGCTTGATATTGGGAATGCACCCTGCTAACAGTAAATGGCAGAAGAGCCCCTTCTACCTATGCCAGACCTCCATTTCCAAGTCGCTTTTTACAGAACTCACGTGCC
Organism: Leucopleurus acutus; assembly: GCF_964270905.1. Taxonomy (NCBI): domain Eukaryota; kingdom Metazoa; phylum Chordata; class Mammalia; order Artiodactyla; family Delphinidae; genus Leucopleurus; species Leucopleurus acutus. Next base: position 132,032,434 of record NC_139143.1, read on the forward strand.
ATGTATCATAGCTCTTCATTCAAAGATGTTTAAAACGTTTGTCTAAGTCTTATAACATGTTCAGTGCTACTTTCTATCATTTCAATTCTCAGAACTAACCTCTATAGTAACTACTATTATTATTTGTATTTTACAGAGGAGGGGACTGAGATTTAGAGAGGATAAATTGCTAAAGGCCACACAGATAGCATGTGATAGAATAAAGACTTGAACCTAGGTCCATCTGATTTCCATACTCATGCTTTTAACCACTAAACTCACCTCTCTGACATCTTTGAGGATAAGATTATTAATATCTGTCTAAGACCTGGAGAGAGCCTGACAGAGAGATTTTCATCTTCATAAAGTGGGAATAATATGGCTTTATTAGTAAATGAGAAGAAGGAAGAAGGAAACAGAGGGAGGGAGGATGGGAGGAAAATTGATATAAGGAAACTGAGATCAGGAATTCACTACAAAGTCCACTGGAAGTGCACACCCTCACACACCTCCATTCATATGAAATTTCAGCCTCCCTCAGCTGCAGATGTATCAAGGAATTATCAACACTTACTACTGTTCTGCAAAATCTAATTATAAGAAGAGACTTGCTATCTTTTCCAACCCACTCCCTCTCAGGTCCCTCCCATTCATCACCTGTGATGCCATATTCTGTTGGGTTTCCAGGCTCCCTAAAATTGTTTTGTTAGTTTATTGGTTCGGTTGGTTGGTGTGCCATCTAAATGTAATTAAATCTAGTTTTTCCCTCAGTTAAACAAAACTTAAATAATCATTTGGTGGTCTCCAGTGGCCCATAAAGGCCACGATTAAGGTGATCTCTGCCATGGCTATTGTCAATTTCTATTAAACAGACTAGAGAAATTAACATATGTAAAATTAGTATACAGAAACCTCAACTAAATAGAGTTGGGAGACCAGAATGGGGAGCTCCTATACCCTGGGACAATAGCAGAGCCAAAAGGAAGAAGAAAGACTCATCCTTCCTGGCAAGGACTCAGACAATGAAAAGCCATGAACTCCTTGTTTACTACAGCCCTCCCAATTTATTTTCCTCTCTTTAAGAGTTCCCCTTCCTTTGCCCTGCAGGGGCTTGCAAGTGGCTCACCCTTGTTGCAGACTCTGAATTGCAGTTTTCTGCTGATCCCAAATAAACCCATCTTTGCTGGAGAAATATCTGTCTATTCATTTCAGGTCAACACATATTTAACTAGACACTGGGTCTATGTTTGCAAGTAAGGTCATTTACTAGTATTTAGCCAGATAAGAGTTCTTAGCTAAGGGTTCTGGGAAGGAGAGCAATATGAATAGTGTAAAGGGCAGTGAGAAGAAAGGAAGATAAGTATATTCCCTTGTAGTGCTGAGCACCCTGCAAGGCAAAGCAAATGATAATCAAACTTAAGAACTTAAAAAGCTGCCTTTAGATTTGTCAGTGGTGAGAATTAAACTTATTTTCTGTTGTCAAAAGTGAAAATATGTCTATGCCAAAAAAATTTCAGCATGAAAAGATAAAAAGAAGTTATATTCTTGCACGATTATGAGAGGAAAAATGTTTTCACTCTCAAGCCTTTGCATAAAGCAAAATTATAATGGTGGGGGGAGTTATTTAGAGTTCTGAACATAGTGCCTAGAACATTGTGGGTGCTCAGTAAATATTTGTAGAACAAATGAATGAGTGAAAAGAAATATCAGGAAATCCTAAGTGTTGTGCCTTAAAATACGATAAGAAATTATATCAGAGAATTTCTAAGAATTCATTTCATTGTGCCTTCAATTAATGAGCTGAACACAAAAAATGAGTGATCTTCGGGAAAGAAAACACTTACCTGGAACATGAAATCTTTGCAAATGGTAAGTTTAGTTCATTTTTTAAATGAAACTAGTTTGTAACATGAGTCACTAGGATGATGAGATTTCCCCTACCTTGGATATAAATGAGAAAACGTCTTAACCTAATTCCATTTGTTTATCTCAGGAGGTCTTCACCTTTACCTACTAAATGGTCACTTTTTTCAAAACATTATAGAGAAACACATTGAACCTTAAACAACTATTTAAAGAGTAGCTATTCTCTTCTATTCTGGCTTTGTAATTACCAATTTACCAATTACATTATTCTCTGCCCAAGTAGAAGAAACACTTCTGGACTTATTTTGATTGATTTTCATCAGGCGGCTCTCTTGCATCCTTAAGTAGCATCTTTTATAAGAGTTTCAGTTTTATTTAGTCTATGCTAATAATAACATTTACATTTTTAGTTATTAATAGATGCAAATGTCTCATTCGTGTTTCAAAACAAAGACATAATAAAAAAGGGAAATAAATTATAATTCTGCTTTTGTGCAGTTTGAAAACCAGATCTCAGCTAAATATCATTTGCAAGAAAAGTGAATATTATTCAGAGGCTACAAGAGCCAAAATTGCTTCTGCTGGTTTAACTTAGTTTTCCACATTGTAAATAACAAATATTTGCCTGTTCTCTTTCAGTAAACCTTGTTTTCCTCCTTATCTGTGCATGAAAAAACAAGAATAATGTGGCATTAGTTTATTTCCTTAATTCTGAGCAAAAAATAAAAAATCTACCCTTCTTTGGAGAGAGGCAGAATGTGATTCTTCAGTGCAATACCCAATTTTGGCATTTTTTTGTGAAGCAACTAAAGTTCCTGAAGCACACACAGAAAAGGAGTATTGGGGTAGGGTATAGGGTGTGGAGAGAGCACTAGCATGAGGTGAAACTTCTAAGTATTCCCCTAGAGTTTGGCTTATCCAAGACAGGGTTTGGGAAGGGTGACAAAGGAGAGGTAACTGATTCTTCTCTTCAACTAGAAATATATCTAAATCAAAGGACAATCCTGGAAAAGCAGCATGTTCCAACATACAGCCCCTTCTAATTAGTGCTGAGTAGTTGGAGAATTGATGACCACATCAAAGCAGTTCTTGCTGAGGCACTACGATCCTCACTAAGTGGCCACTTGGGTTCCCCAACTGTTACAAAATTTCTTAAACCTGCTACTTTAGAAATGGTTGGATTGCAGATCCTGAATAGCAGGAGTTTCTCCACCATGAGGATCCGTGATAAAATCCGTAAAATGTTTTGTCAAACTACCCATACCTGCCCAGTGTCGCACGTGATACTCCTGGTGCCCTGGGGGAACTTCCCCAGCTATGTGATCACAGGTCAACAGTGTCACAGGCCATGCCTTCTTTTTGTTTTACTGCATGACCACCTTACCTCACAGTGGTGACCTCACCCTTATCATCTGTTCTTTCCAGTATGGTATATCTCCTGGCTAACTGTAATCTCCAAAACTTCCACAAAATAATTATTCCTGAATCTCCCCTTTTTGCAGGTATATTTTTTTGCCATGCATTCTCTACATGCCTCTGATTTTTCCTTAAATATGGTATTACTCAGTCTTCTTTTTTTTTTTTTTATAAATTTATTTATTTATTTAGTTAGTTAGTTTTGGCTGTGTTGGGTCTTCGTTGCTGCACGCAGGCTTTCTCTAGTTGCAGTGAGCGGGGGGCTACTCTTCGTTGCAGTGCGCGTGCTTCTCCTTGCAGTGGCTTCACTTGTTGTGGAGCACAGGCTCTAGGCACACAGGCTTCAGTAGTTGTGGCACATGGGCTCAGTAGTTGTGGCTTGTGGGTTCTAGAGCACAGGCTCAGTAGTTGTGGCGCATGGGCTTAGTTGCTCCACGGCATGTCTGATCTTCTCGGGTCAGGGCTTGAACCCGTGTCCCCTGCACTGGCAGGCGGATTCTTAACCACTGCACCACCAGGGAAGCCCCAGTCTTCTACTCTTAACCATTTCCAATATTAATTCTTTATCTGCCGCCTCTTTTAATAGTTCTTAATCCAAGTTACCTAACTGCCTTGTGTTTTTCCAACCCAAATACTATATCAGACAATCAAGCAACATGCTCTAACATATGAAAACCTTCCTTAAATCAAATTCATCTTTTTCTCACTTTTCTTCCCCCAGTCCTTTTACCTGCATCCCTCACCAAACTGTCATATCATGTTCTACCTAAATAGTCACAGAGGCATTGTTAGATCCTCTGCCTCACTCATTCTTCACATTTGATGCCACAGTGTCCTATTAATGTTATCGCTCACTCTTCACTGTCAAGTCTTCATCATGGATTAAAAGCTTATCTTCTCTCTTAGGACACTAGTGAGTTCCTTCACTCCCTGCCTCCCAGTCTCTGGACTACATTTGTCTCTCTAGCTGGGGATGATAGCTACTCCTTCTCTAGTCCAGTTCTTTTTGATGAAGTTTCGTGGCAGAATTACCTGTGCAGTAATCCTATCAATCTTAACCGCTTAGCCCTTTCCTTCCAGGAGCATATGTTCCTCTAGGAATCAGTGCTGTGAGAAGAGTGTCAAGTACAACTTCCTGCTGTACCAGAATGACTGCTCCTTTGCACATTTAGCCCTGCTGCTGAGTCTACCCTTCACCTTACACTTAGGAGTTGTTTCTGCCAAGGATCCTGGTGATTCTCCTGCATTCATACTTCCTGAGAGTCTGCTCCATGAGCCATCCCCTCTCCCTCCCACTGTCCTGAACTCCCACCCACTCCCTGGGGCTATCAGCTGTATCCGTGATGAACTCTAATTGTGGATGAGTTTATAGATTTCTTATGGGGCTCCTGAGACCCAGACAAATCGGGGAATGTGGCATCTGTTTGTGTCTCAGAGCATCCTATCACAGTTAAGGAGACAGCCTGCCCAGAGCAGCTGGAGGACTTTCAGCAGGGTGTTTCCTAATTCCACTTGCTGGCACACCAGGGAGAGACCTCTAGTCCAGCCCAGATACACACAATTTCCCTAAAGCTCCCAGAGAACAAAAAGGATGTTAATTCAGAAATCTGATTCACGAGTCATATTTTGATGAGTCATACTCATCTTTAGTTTGTGGTCCCCTCTCCTATTTCCTGACCTGCTTCTTCATGTTAGAGGCCCTCTTCCTGCCCTGCCTAATACCCCAGGATGCTGCAGTAGCTACGAGCATATTAGAATTCAGGTCCAAGACTAAGAGAAGCCCAGAGAGAAACAGGAATTCCTTCTCCAGTTGTTCTGAGGAATGCCTTTCCTAAATGAGGTACAGCTGAAATACCCTCTTTGGGGGATAAAGGGCCCTCAGAGCTGTAAACTAATCCAAAGGACAGCAATATCAGAATCCAGAATAGCACAAGGAAAGCTTAACATCTTGTCCAAAACATTAACAAACACATAACAGAATCACAGTTTCCTTTCCAAAAGTGCCCACTGGCTGCTGGATAAAGTCCAAATTCCCAAGCAAGGCAAAAAAGACCCTCCCCAATGGTAATAACCAGATGCTCTAGTCTTTTTTTTTTTTTTTTTTTTTTTTTTTTTGCGGTACGCGGGCCTCTCACTGTTGTGGCCTCTCCCGTTGCAGAGCACAGGCTCCGGACGCGCAGGCTCAGCGTCCATGGCTCACGGGCCCAGCCGCTCCGCGGCATGTGGGATCTTCCCGGACCGGGGCATGAACCTGTGTTCCCTGCATCGGCAGGCGGACTCTCAACCACTGCGCCACCAGGGAAGCCCTAGATGCTCTAGTCTTATATTCTGCCTCCCTACCTGATCTCCCTTCCAAGCTTCACTCACCCTACACTTCATTAGGCTAAACTACCTGCCATTCTCCAATCATACACAATGTTTTCTGACTCACTGACTGTGTATATTCCATCTTCGACACCTGAGGAGCCCTATCCTCTCATGCTTTTTCTATGGTAGGAAAATAGGTGTCATTTCTTTTTGCCAACCTCTCTTAGCAAAGTTATCTTTTTGCTTTCTAGGTTTCCATAGCCCCTTTAAGGGGCTCCAGGCAGTATCTATTAAAATACATTTTGTTTATAGGCACTATTGGATTCTACCTGGTATGAAGCTAATATCAATAAATCCTTTATGAATAAATGATTGAATCTTTCTGGGTTTTTTTTTCCCCACAAGAGTCCAATATTCCCTTTGATGTTACTCTCAGGACCCAAAGGTTACTGATTCTTCTGCCCTAGTTGTTTGAGTCTTAAAGAACAGCTTTCTTCACTAACAGCAACGGTAAAGGCCTGGAGAAAAGTGTGCTTACCCTTGCCATGGCAGACAGCACAAATCAATCACAAATTAATTTCCCTGAACCAAGGGTTGTAAGCTGAGCTCTCTGGAAGCAGACACCAAGAGAGACAGAGTGTGGGTCCAGGGTATTTATTAGGAATCAACACCATGGAAGGTACAGGAAGAAATGGGACACTGATGCAGGCCTGACAAGCCTCAGACAATGCCCATCAGAGTTGTTCTGCTATGGGCCAAAATGCTGGACCTTCATATCCTCACCATGATTGATCACTGGAGGTAGGCTGCCTTGGGTAGGACATGGCCTTGGCTGAAATGATTCTCTGCTGCTGAGGCAAACCCTGAAGCAGCTGAATGCTGGGAGCTGTCAGCTGACTGCTCACCCAGCACCTGGGGCAACAAATCCTGCCTGAAGAGTGACCTGGATAGTGCATCTTAAGTCCACCACACCTAGAAATGGCATTGGACTTTTTCTCTGCATACCAATGGGTGAGAGTTGGCAGGTAAGATTAATCACTATGCTATTCCTGCCCTCCAAGTTTTAGACCCCAATCTCTGAGGTATTTTCCTGTTTGAACTCTCAAAATTGTATCTCTTTTCCAGAGTTTCTGAACTAGGGACAAAATGGTTGTGCTTAAAATTCAGAAGTGCTGTTAACATTGAAACAGCAATTTCAGCAGTTTAAAATTTTTTAATTAAGTCTTTTCTACCAGGCAGGAACTGACACAGTTCCTTCTTTCCTCTGTATCCAGGAGATTTCAGGGAAAATTAACCCTTATTCTCTAACATAAGTTCTACTCTCTTTTTCCTTGCTCCCTACCACTCCCTCCTCCCTGTTTGCCTTCTCCTTTTCCTCTTCCCTCTCTCTCTCTGGCTTTATCTCCTCTCTCCCCTCTTTTTCTCATTTCTCCTTTCCTTTTTTCTCTCTCTCTCTGAAGTTTTTAATCAAAATCAAAATTAATCAAACTTATCCTTTGTGAGGTTGATGTTCTGATCCATATCTTTGTCCTAGAAAATATTCTGCAAAAATAACTTCAGATTAAAATATTATGAAGTCAGGAGGAAAAGAAAATAATGAAAGGAACACTTGACTTTGTCTTTCTTCATTCTATTTGGATTTTAGACTAGAAAATACATTCCACAGTCTGAAATACCACTAGCACCTCAAATAGCTCTAGATACCAAGGGATATGTTATAAACCGTCCTTGACAAGTGTTAACCAGTTCCATCCTTGTCAGTGATGAGATCTGGTCAATGGGCTTCCTTATCCCTCTAAAGGAAATTAGGGAGTTTGGTGAGTACATTTATCTGAAAAAGTGCAGATGGAGTAACCTAATAGTGCTTCCTGTAGTTGTCACAGAAAACTCCAGTTTAAATGTCAGTATCTACTGAAATGGAGTCGGAAATACTAGTAGTGCTGAATCACCTTAAAAAATTCTTGGTTTGTGGCTGCATTTAACTATGACGCATCCGTTAGTCCTTTCTTTTTGCCTTCATGATAGGAGAGTCTCAGTCCAGCCTTCTGTTTATTCTTATCTGTATGAAATGCTACTTTTTAAAAAGGTTTAGTTTTATCACACTATATTGTTTTTAATATACTTGGCCTTCTGAGAGAGGAGGTCTCAAGGAAAGCATCTTAATTGTGCTTATTAGAGATGAAGGATACAATGAAGATGGAAGAAAAAATAAATGAATAAATAGTTTTACATAACAAATAACTTGGAGGTACATTGATGGGAATAAAATGGTATAGGATCTGACAGAGAGAAAAAATAGAAAGGGAGGATGAAGTTTGAACACTTACCATAAGAAATGGACCTTTGGCAAGAGGGAAGTGTCTTATAAAGGATTTTTAGGAATATTTGCTGCAATCTGTTTCTGGCCCTGATGCCAAATCAACCTGCCACTTTTTTTTTTTTTTTTACAGCCAGTGAGTTTAAAATGGTTTTTATATTTTTAATTGAAAAAAATCATAATAAGACTAATATCTTGTGCATATGATAATTATACAAATTTCAAATTTTGGTGTCCATAAATGGTTTTACTGGAACACAGCCTCACTCATTTTTTATGAATTGTCTATGGTTGCTTTTGCACTATAGACAACCAGATCACTTGACCCACAAAACCTAAAATATTTACTGATTGGCCCTTTAGAGAAAAAAAAAAAAAACACTGCCTTAAAACAACTGCTCATTCTTAAGCATCTGCAGACTGACTAAGACAGCTCTCTTGATCTAGTATGAGCTCAGCTGGGCAGCTCTGCTTCCTTCATGAAGGCCTGTTGGTTGTCTGGAATGGCTCTGCTGCTCTTGTGTTCATTCTAGGGTCCAGGTGGAAGGGGAAGAAGCCACCTGGGGGAAGTTCTTCTCATGGTGAAAGAGGAGATAAAAGAGGCCAGATGGGAATGTCACGTGGCCAAGCACAAAGTCTGAATAAGGAAACACTCTGATGAGGCATGACAAGGCTGTGGATGCTACAGGAAATCAGGAATCAAGGCCAGTAATTCAAACTACCACAAGCACCCTTATCCAAGGACTCCAAAAAGTCTAATCCAATCACGGCATCAGGCTCAAAGTTGAGGATCTTATGATCTACATCAGGTCCAAATGCAGTTTCTCTTAATCCAGAGATCTATGAATTTAAAAAGACAAGTTATCCCTCCTCCTCCTCCCCCATTTCCCACCCAAGGCACCCAATATACAAATGTGGAACAGGGACAGGCTAGTCGTACTGCAGCCATTGCTCATTTAGAAAATCCAACAGATCAAATGCTCCAAGTCACCCTACTTCGGGATGGGAAATATTTGTGTATTAGGTCCTGATTCTGGTTCTTGGGAGTGTATTCTTTTTTTTTTTTTTCCGGTACGCGGGCCTCTCACTGTTGTGGCCTCTCCCGTTGCGGAGCGCAGGCTCCGGACGCGCAGGCTCAGCGGCCATGGCTCACGGGCCCAGCCGCTCCGCAGCATGTGGGATCTTCCCGGACCGGGGTACGAACCCGTGTCCCCTGCAGCGGCAGGCGGACCCTCAACCACTGCGGCACCAGGGAAGCCCAGCATGCTCTTTTTTGATGGCTGAGTGGTTTTCTCAGCTGCTTCCTGCTTGTAGACATTTGAGGGCCCAAAGTCCTTTTTAAATATCCAACAGGTTCAGTTTCTTTTAGCTCCGACTGGTCCTTTCTTCAAAACTTTATGGATTATCTATATATTTGATGCAAGTCAACGCCATTTGTCAAAAGCCACACTTAAAATTCCTTTTTAGACACGCCTCTCTCTCTCTATTTAATCAGGTACTTGGGCCCCTCAGGCTCCCATGGGACTACAAGTTTTCTAGAAACCATTTCAGAGGTCTTAACAAAGGTTTTGACTCTACTTCCTTGGTTTGGCCTGGTTATACGTCACCAGGTTATACATAATGCTCATGCATTTGATCTAATCCTCGAACTCAATCTTAATTTGAGGATCTTTTACTGACTCCAGAAACTATGATAAGAAAACAGTTTTAATTCTCCAACTCTGCAAGCTACATTCCCTCTAAATTCTCCTTGCAAGTTATCTAATACTTGTTTGAGCTTGTCTCTTTCATTTAGGGAAATTATCAAATGCAATTAAAAACAACCAGCTTATACTCTGAACTTTCTGCTTGGAAACCACCTTGCCAAGTTTGCAAGTTCATCAGGTACTTTATTTTTTAAGTTACAGGAGGTGATACATTTACCCAATACTTTACCACTATTTTACACAAGTAGTATCAGTTAACTATTGACACATTAAAACTACATTAAAAAATAACTCAGTGCCTAAAATAACAGTGGTTAGTTTTCGTGGATCAGCAGGCCAGCTGGAGTGATTCTGCTATCTTGACTGCACTGAGCTGGGCAACTCTTCCTAACTATGGTGTCTGTGGTAGCTCTGTTCCATGTATGTTCATTCTGGACCAAGCTAAATAGGCTCTTCTCACGGTGATTATAGAGTTCAAAAGGGCAAATGGAGACCCACAAAGCTTCTTAAGGACTACAAATGTCATGCTGTTACTCCCACTGATTTATCACTGAACAAAAGAAGTCACATGACAAAGACCAAAGTCAACAGGTAATGAAAAAATACTCCACCCATGATGAGACAGTGGCATGTGTATGGATCCAGGGAGAAATGAAAAATTGGGGATCAGTTAATTTACCACAAATACATCAATAGATGATATAAAGATAATTGATAAAATCCAGAAATAATATCTAATAAAAAATGCTTGGTGAAATATAAACAGAAGAAAAATCAATAGCAATCTTTTCCTAAATAATGAAAGATCAAGGTTGTTCACCTTTTATTATTTAGGAAAAGATTGCTATTGGGTTTCCCCCATGAATTCTAGGAAATATAATAAGACCAAAAAATAAGAAGAAAAGGGATAGGACAGAAGAAGGAGAAGGAGGAGAAGGGGGAGGAGGAGGAGGAGGGGAGGAGGGGAAGGAGGGGGAGGAGGGGGAGGAGGGGGGAGGGGAGGAGGAGGAGGTGAGGAGGAGGAGGGGGAGGAAGAGGAGGAGGAGAACCTGAACTGTTTAACAAGATAGAAAACAAAAGATGTAACTATTCTTTTTTTTCTATAACATAATCATCTACTTAGAAAACTTGACATAGCACAGGAAGATCAGCTCAGGGCTTTGTGACCACCTGGAGGGGTGGGATAGGGAGGGTGGGAGGGAGGGAGATGCAGGAGGGAAGAGATATGGGAACATTTGTATATGTATAACTGATTCACTTTGTTATAAAGCAGAAACTAACACACCATTGTAAAGCAATTATATGCCAATAAAGAAAAAAAAAAGAAAACTTGAGAGTTTGAAGAAATTAATAAGAGAATTTGATAAAGTGAATTAATGTAAAATATATAGGTATAAATATACTTATATGTATATATAAATATAATATTGTATAAAATATGTATATTGATATACAATAACTATATAAAAATTATTAGCTTTTCTCTCTTCTAGCAATAAACACTGAGAAATGGAATTAGGAAAATTATCCCATTTACAAAAATAGAAAGCTACTCTAAAACACTTAGGAATAAATTTTACCAAGAGAAAACCATAAAATCTTATTGAAAGAGAGAAATTAAGGTTTGAACAAATGGGAAAATATACAGTGTATTGACCGGGAAAATTTAATACCAAAAATATCAATCTAACAAAATTTATGTATAAACAGAAGTCAATTTAAAGTGAAAGTCCAACAAACCTTGGAATTGGAGAAACTGATTTAAAATTTTACATAGTAGCATAAAATGGCCAAGACACTCAAATTCATTATTATTTAGGGAAATGGAAAGCATAATAACTCTTTACATGCATCTGACTGCCAAATATTCAAAAGAGCAATGATACATATTCTATTGCTGGGCATAATGAGAAGTGGAGGAAAAGGCACTGTTATGCATAGTTGGTAGAAATAGGAGCTGTAACAGTTTTTCTGGAGAACAATTCACCTACCATATGATCCAGAAATGCTACTTCAACTGGGTGGTGGGCGTAGTGGATCTTAGTACATATATATAAGTATGTTTGAGTCAGAATTATTTTCAGAAGTTAAACATTTTTAAATAAAGTGAATTCCTATCAACAATAGTTTAATATACTATATTAACACAAGGAACTATTATGTAAGCCATCAAAGAGAATGAATTAGCTCTATACCAACAAACTTGGAGAAATGTCTACAAAGGGATTGAGGAGTGAGAAGAGCCAGGCAAAAAAGTCCATATCATTATCTCACTGTTATTAAAAAATGAGATATTAAAAAACACGTGTGCATCAGTATATGATTCTATGAAAAATATTGAAGGCTATATGGTAGGCTCAATAAAACAGAACTTAGAAACAGACTAGTATGTATGGGAAATCCTACTTTATATAAATAAGTTGGGAAAGAAAAGATAATTAAATAAGTGGTACTGAGACAATTGGCTATACGTATGGAAGTTAGATCTCTATCTTCTACTTATTTAAAAATAAATTTTATATTGATTTGAAAGCTAAATATAAACAAGCAAATCTTTAAAACATTTAGAAGAACATGTAGACAAATATGTTCATGATATCAAGGGAGGAAAGAATTTTTTAAACAAGACAAAAAAAGCATAAAGGATAAACAAAAATAAATTTAAGTACATTAAAATTAACTTCTGTATATCAAGAGAAAACAAATTAACTTCTGTATAAACAAAGAAAATACCAGCCACAACTGGAAGAATATGTTTGCAATGCAAATTACCATCAAAATTATTATCTAGAATATATAAAGAGCATATACCACTCAAAAGTAAAAGAAAACTCAATAGAAAAGTGAGCAAGAGATAGAAATGGGGAGTTTATAGAAGAAGCCACTTGAGTGACCAATAAGCATGAAAAGATCCTCGACATTATTATTAATCAAGAGAATGCAAATTAAAGTCATAAATACTCTTTCACAGTTACCAAATTGGCAAAAATTTTTAAAGTTGATAATCTCAAGAATTGGCAAGGATGTGAGACTTGCAAAACACTTATACAGTAACTGACGTTTAAGTTGCAGATCTGGGCTTCCCTGGTGGCGCAGGGGTTGAGAGTCCGCCTGCCGATGCAGGGGACACGGGCTCGTGCCCTGTCTGTGAAGATCCCACATGCCGCGGAGCGGCTAGGCCCGTGAGCCATGGCCGCTGAGCCTGCGCTTCCGGAGCCTGTGCTCCGCAACGGGAGAGGCCACAACAGTGAGAGGCCCGCGTACCACACACACAACAAATGTTGCAGATCTATTCACTAGGACCCAACAGTTCTACTTGTAGGTATATGCCCTAGGTAGACCCTCATAAGTGGGTGAGAGGAGACATGTATAAAATATTGTGGCACAGACTGACTAGCATTTTGCCAAACCTATTTCCACCTTTTCCTGGGTATAAAATTAGACTAAATTTCCTCACCTCCTTATTAGATGTGGCTCTGAAACTGAATTCTAGCAAATAACAGGTGAGTGGAATAAATGAGCAGCATGTCTAAGCCTGCCTCATAGAAAAACAGCCACACATAATCCCCGTGGTCTTTTCTCTTCCACGGCTTGAAGCAAACAGAGACTTTGAGAAACATGTGATGAAAATAGTGGAGTCTTAAGATGGAAGTACCTGGGCCCTCTTACTTGGAGGAAAGTCTCCACCAATCGAAAATATCCATTCTGGTCTTTAGGTGAGATAGGAATAAAGTTCTATCATGTTTGAGCCATGATATATTTGAGAATTTGTAATCAAGAGTGGCTAATATTACTTTAACTAATATAGATGTTTACTGCAGCATTATTAGTAAACATTAGATAAGTTCATCAGTAGAGGATTCAGTAAATTGTGGGATGTTCAAGGGATGAAATACTATTCAAGAGTTAAATTTAATGTACTTGATCTATGTGTATAAATATAGGTAGACCTCAAAATGTTAGAATTAATTTTAACATATACATATATAGTCTTAGATCATGTATGCATACTTATCAAAACATCAAATATGTTTGGGAAGTCATCTAATCTCTCAGTCTTAGTTTCCACATCTATGGTATTTTATCAAATCTGAGATAACATTGATGATAAGATGTATTATTTTAGGTACCAATAAGAGAGGGAAAAAAAGCACTAAAAAAAAACTGTTAAACTATGAGAAAATGCTATACTTTTTATCAATTTATCTATTTAATACTTATGGAAAGAGTTCTAAGACTTAATTATATATAATTTTTTCATATACCTATATAAAAAGGAAACTTTAAGCAAACTAAATTGGTTAAAGTCCTTCTAAAAGCTCTTTACTTTCAGACTCCATCTCTTCTGAATCACTTTTTGACTCAGAGTCATTTGATATCTACTTTTCCCTATACTATAACATCTCATGTGCCATCAAAATTATTGTTGCAGCAGAGAAAAAGTGCTAAGAGAATGAAAGTCTTTAGTGCTAGTTTTTAAGCAGGATTTGCAATTAGGTCAAACTATCCTACTTTTGAAACTCAGTTCAGGAATCTTACTAAACATTTCTGATATATCCCCTCCTCTACCGTTTCCTCACAATAATTTAGTTTAGAGTAAGCATTAAAAGAGTTTTCTACAATTATCTCTGGTTTTTTTTTGATGTTTACAAATCAGAGGCAACAACTGTGTGATCACTGCTGTCTGACTGAGAGTAGCATTTCCAGGTGGAAATTCCTTAAGAAATTTATATATGTCTCTGAATCCAAAATCTTGTGAAAAATTGATAGAGAAAACAAGAAAAGTATTATAATTCTCCTATAAAAGTTAAAGCTTAACAATCAATAGAGAGACATTACTAAGCAATCATTCTTGCTTGAGGTTGTTGCCATATTATATATGTTTGTGGTCCTTTTGCAGGTAAATTTTTGCAATGAGCCATTCTTGTAAATAAAAATAATTATTAAGTTTATAAGCATAGTGTACTCATACAAATTTTATGAGTGGTATTTTAAGAATCAACAAATTTCTACTCCTTAAATCAGCAATTTCACCATGTGAATCTGTATAGGAGTGTTGATCTTGCTAGGAAATCCAAATGTTATGCTACTCTAATACTACCCCATAATATTCACTGGCATTTTGTAATGCTTGGATATTTGCTATAGGTATAATTATTTGTAACTACCTTAACAAAAAGGAGGCAACAATTGCAAATATTGTTGTAGAACCCTACAACATGAAACTGGAAACAGATCTAAAATATGAAACAGCAAAAGCAATATTGATCTCAATATCAAAATCAAGAAAAGCTGAAAACATAGCTTTACTTTTTTTTTTTTTTAAAGAGCTCATATGAAGCAGCTTATGCCTTAACAACAAACTTGACAAAGTTGAGGTTTCTTTGGACATACTCAAATTCAGTCAGATGAACATCAATGCAAAATGGAAGGATATTTTTACATCTAGAATATTTGTTACAAGACAAAAATCAGGATTATCAGGTGGGCAAGTAATGCTTTGTTTTTTGCGGTATGCGGGCCTCTCACTGTTGTGGCCTCTCCCGTTGCGGAGCACAGGCTCCGGACGCGCAGGCTCAGTGGCCATGGCTCACGGGCCCAGCTGCTCCGCGGCATATGGGATCTTCCTGGACCGGGGCACGAACCTGTGTCCCCTGCATCGGCAGGTGGACTCTCAACCACTGTGCCACCAGGGAAGTCCTGCTTTGTGTTTTAAACTTTCATTTTAAGAATAATAGCTTTTAAATATTTAGTTTAATTTTTCATATTTTAGACAATTTTTATTTACTTTTATAAATGTGTCCTATTATGAAATGTCTATATCAAATAGAGATTTGTGGGTTATTAAAATATGTTCATTGATGGTGTCAATAAACCATGCATTTTCCTGTTGTTTTTAAATAAGAAAATCTCAGTACAATCCTACCATAGAAAAAAATGATTCACTGTTTATTATTATGGTCACTGATTATTATTTGAAACATATAAATAGTGTGTTATGGAAACGGCAGAATAACATAGTTAAGGGAATTCCTGAAAAGTCCCCCAAATTCTGATTTTTCACTCATGAATCCCAAAGATGAGTATCTATTGGAAATTTGGAAACATTGGCCAACAGCAAAAATAAGATAATTTTGATTGTAAGATGCATCCAATTTCAATGATGTTAAAATGGGGGGAGGGAAATGTGGGTCTTAGAATCAAGGATATGCAGTATTAAATGAAGACATCATATTAAAAGATAATCTCCCTCACACTCCTTCTAGGTCTAAAATATTCAGTGAACTTATGGTTTAGAATTTTCCAGGAAGTAGAGCACACTAATAATTGCCCAGAATGTTAGTCATATCTTTTTCTTTTTCTTCAGTCCTCTTCCTCCATTCTTATCCTAGTAGATAATTTTCTGTTTTTTAAAAAAAAATATTTCTATCTTCTCCTCTACTTTAAGTAAACTGTAACCAAACCTTAATTTTTAGTTTTTTATAGTGTTCAATGATATTAGTTTTAACTGTTTTATAAGTATATACTAGTTTCATAATAAAAATATATCGATTTAATTTTTAATAAAATGTTTAATGTAGAATGTAAATATGTTCTGTAGGAGGTAAATAATTTGAAAAAATATACTTTCCTCATTTGATTTTTTTCTTAAAAGAGCAGAACCATCCAAAAAGTATTTTTTTTAATCTGCTCACTTTAAAAATACTATGGTAATGTTAGAGCTAAAAAAGGGTGAGACGGGGCTTCTCTGGTGGCGCAGTGGTTGAGAGCCCGCCTGCTGATGCAGGGGACACGAGTTCGTGTCCCGGTCTGGGAGGAGCCCACATGCCGCGGAGCAGCTGGGCCGGTGAGCCATGGCCGGTGAGCCATGGCCGCTGAGCGGCTGAGCCTGTGCGTCTGAAGCCTGTGTGTCCCGAGCCTGTGCTCCGCAGCGGGAGAGGCCGCAACACTGAGAGGCCCAAAAAAAAGGGTGAGGGATAACAGGGATAATACTTAGTTTATTTGATAGCCACAAAATCTATATTGTTCTTCCTTGGAATGTCTTCAATAGAAGAGATTCTTTTCAAGTATTTTCTGATGGGTTGAGTAGTAGTGAGTTTTGGGTTCACTCTAGGTTGTAATGATATAAAAAAAAAGCATTAATTTTTATTATAATCTGACTCTTAAGAATTAGAAAAACATAAACTTACATGGCAGAGGCAAAGTATGAATATGCTTAACTAAGTAGTTTTTAATATCTTCATGTCTCTATACTTCACTTCTCATCAGGAAACCAAAATCCAAAAATGTCTTTGCTAATACTAGAGTGTTGATTTCAGTAATTGCTGGTCCCAGAATTTCAATCCCAGTCTTGTCCCTCACTCTCTTTTGCAGTTATAGGACAAGTCCGTTTTCCCTTCTCTAAGAAGGGAGATAACTATATCTCAGAGGAGTCATGTGAGATTTCTTGGTTAATATTTTCAAAGTGCTTTGGTGATTAAATGGATTGTCAAATTGATAATTCTTATTATAGAGGCTGGCACAGTAAAGGGGTCTACCTGGAAGATTGGTAGCCAGCAAAATTTTAAGTTGGTTGCAAGAGTTCTCATTATCAGAGAATAGCTGCTTTCAGAAAATGTATATTTAAATATTAACAACATTTGAGGAGCAAATACTCCCAGAGATGAACATATGCTTTGAATCTACAATTACTTATGCATCTTCCCTGTGCCTCCTCTATGTCTGTATTTTAAAAATTCTGTAGGTGAACAACTGAGGTTCAGTCTCAAGGTCATTGAAGCGACTGTGATTTTATTCGTATGATCATTGAGTATTCTATAGAAATGTAATTGAAGGCATTAATATGTACAAACTAAATAAAACTATACAGGTGGTGGGAAAAGTTATTTATGGTCCCGGAATTTTACCATTTTGGGAAATAATATAATGTGTGTATCTCTGGAAACAATGTAAAAGCCTACTCAACAGAAGCAGTAAAAGAAATCTAAGCAATTCTGTAATTCTATGAGGAGGGTAATTTCACTGATGACAGCTTTCCATAATTTTACTCTTTTAGATAGCAAATAATTTTCCTTATTCTTTATTTTATTGCTATTTTGAATTGTACTCTTTGTTGGAGTTTCACCCTTTACTAATAATTCTTTGGGAGATGTATTTTCACTGTTTTTCATATGGCAGTTACTGCTGGCAGTACCTAGTTGAAACCAACAGAATTACAACTCTCTTCAATATCCCTACATGACATGGGTAATATTTCAGTTTAATCCAGGGGCATGAATTGAGTCAGGAACAACCATTTCAATATCTACTGCAGTTTGTTTAGGCTTAACATAGACTAGCTACCATATCCTCTCTCGGTGAACCACATTAAATTGCTTACAGAGACCTGCTCAGAAAGCAAAAGGCATGGCTTTGCTATTCTCATGACATGCTTTTGCCTAATAATCATGAAAGCTGTAAGAAGAAATCCACCACAAATGCCCTTCAAAAACTCCATACTACCGCCCAACGACCAGGTTCCCACAAGAGAAGTTAAATAGCTATTAAGATTACTGCGCTTTTATATAACATTATGTTTAGTACAATTTTTCTTAAAAACCAAAGGATTTCATCTGTAATAATAGACCAGTCCTGTTTCCCTGTAGCCCTGTCCATAATATGACTCTGCTACATACTTACCATGTAAGAGACTGAATGAATGTGAAATGATTAATCCATACTCTCAATAGTTCTAGAATTAAGGACATTAGTTTACAAATGATTGGCTGAGGTAAAGGAATTTTTTATAGCCATATAGAAGAAAATAGATTGGGTGCCAAATGAAAAGATCTTCAGTAAAACAGGGCCAAGTTCTTTATAAAGCCTATTTGTTTCCCCTTAAACTGTATGAATGCACTTGTTTGTATCAAAAACCCATCATTGGGCTTCCTTGGTGGCGCAGTGGTTAAGAAGCCGCCTGCCAACGCAGGGAACACCGGTTGGAGCCCTGGTCCGGGAAGATCCCACATGCTGCTGAGCAACTAAACCCCACGAGCCACAACTACTAAGCCCACTGACCTAGAGCCTGTGCTCCGTAACAGGAGAAGCCACAACAAGGAGAAGCCCGCGCACCACAACAAAGAGTAGCCCCCGGTCGCCGCAACTAGAGAAAGCCCGCACGCAGCAACAAAGACCCAACACAGTCAAAAATAAATAAATTAAATTAATAAAATTTTGAAAATCATTATTAAGGATATCATCAATGAACTTAAACAACAGATTTTGCTGAAACTAACACATAGTAGGAACGTAGTAATAAATGTCAGTCCGGTGAGTGAATGAAGCCATATGGTTATGACTCATTCCTTCTAGCTGGAGATAAATGTATAACACTACACATAAAGATAATTGAAGAATTGTATAAATTGTCCTGATAAAATAAATTAAAGCTTGAAAGTGATTTTTTTGGTAAATTATCAGAACAGTTGTTACATCTATTGCTCAATAACCCTGGCTTGTTTTTGGCAGTGTGGTGGGTAGAAAAAGCATGATAAGTGAACAAAAAGAGGAGGCTGGAATTCTAGTCCTGACTTTTAGCTTTGGGCTAATTAGCTTTTGGCACTGGACGAAAGACTACAACAATCCATGTACTAGGCTCCCTTATGCATATGAGGAACTATGAGTTATTTGATGTTATAACCTGTTCTAACATGCTGTCTATGTAGGGAGCATGATTTGCTAACTTCCACAATACAGAAAAAGATATTTTGATTAGTTTGTGTTATTTCTTTCATATCACCTTATAACTATCGATTAATACTAATCATCATTGACCAGATTTGAGGCATTAACCTATTACTTATTTATTGAGCAGATATTTATTGCAACATATAATGTGACAAAGTACTGGCCTGTTACTCCTTTTGCTTAATTTTTATAAATGCTAGTTCCTATATCTTCCTATATTTTCATTTTCCTGGTCACGTATCACTACTTGGTCAGGCATACAGTGGGCAGAAGGTGAAAATTTGCTTTATTTTGTCCCTGATGACATAGCCATGGAACAAACAAGATGAAGAAATCGTTGGTTATCATTTGATAATGCTGTGCAATGTTGATAAATCACTCTATTTGTTATATTGAAATGTGTGTTGGCTTTAAGGAAGTCAAACTCTTCTGAAATTATTGAGGCCGTCTCATCTTCACTCCTCTGAATATCCTATTCTGTGGCACAGATCAATGCACTGAAGCTTCATGATTCCCTGAAGTCCTTTTAGTACATTGGTAGTGCCACTTCTTTATACTCAAAACCTCTTGGGGAAAAACTGCTAGATGTATCATCTGCTTAGTTCTGCTCTCTTCCCTTCTTAAACTACTGATCTCTGCTCCCAATTCTGCTTCAGCAGGAATATCTCTTAAACAGATGTCTTCTTCATTTTCTGTTATTCTAATAATAATCAAAGACACTCTGTAGGTCTTTTGAACTTAACAGACTGACGAGTCTTTAAGCCTATATTAAATTTGTTCTAAAACCTTTGGTTATGAGTCTATGTAAACAGTTTTCAAGACACTTCCCTAATTTTAAGAAATGTAAAAAACAAAAAAAACCCAAATCCCCAAATTACCTATGTAATATGAAAATGAAGTATGATTTTGCATTTACAATGTTTTGGTTTGGGTTTTAATTTGGCAGGAGGATGCATAATAATATTTCAACAGACTTAGCTTTCTAATTATTTTGTAGAGATTAGTATTCACAGGTATACCTCATTTTATTGTGCTTTGCTTTATTGCGCTTTGCAGATATTGCATTTTTTATAAATTGAAGACTTGTGGTAACGCTGTATTGTCAGATGATGGTTAGCATTTTTTAGCAATAAAGTATTTTAAAATTAAGGTATGTACTTTTTTTTTAGGCATAATGCTATTGCACAATTAATAGACTACAGTATAGTACAAACATAATTTTATATGCACTGGGAAACCAAAACATTTGTGTGAGTCGCTTTATTGCAATACTCACTTTACTGAGGTGATCTGGAACTGAACCTGTGATATCACCAAGGTAGGCCTATAAATAAGTTTATATTTCCCAACACTTATCAACTAAAAGTTACTGTGATTTGGGAGTTCCATTTACATCAAAAGATTTTATTGCGCTCCTACTAGATGCAAAGTAGTAGGCACTCACGAAGAATTGACTAGAACCTTTTCTGCTTTCTAGATGCTTGTAGTCTAGTAAGAAAGATAAATCAAGTTTCTATACTACTTGACTAGAGTCAGGTAAGGACCAGAAGAGAAGTATAAATACTAAGTTCAAAGGAGAGACAGAACATCTAGACAAAAGCCTTAGGAAAGGTGGCTTTTGAGGAGGGCTTTGAAAAGGAAAGGATTTTAACAAGTGAGGATGAATCATTCTAAGAGGAGGAAATACACTAAACAAAAGTACAAAGGCTGAAATGTGCAGGCATGTTTGGAGGACAAAAGCTGATAATTTGGTTGGACTACATGTAGGCTTTGTATATGCAAGTAATAAGAACTGAAACTGAAAGCTATATTGGGCCAAAGATCTTTTATAATGATCTAAATGTTATTATATGAGATGATACTATTTTGTTATATGTTGACCCAGGTTTATACATAAAAATTTCACTGGATCCACAGTAACTAAAGCCAAGGTCAGATGCGATATTTATAATTTTCTGGATAATACCACTTCTTATGTAATTAATTTTATAAAAATAAGTGGGTTGATCATTAAGAATAGAACTTCTACACAGTTAATAATAAGGGACTCTCCAGGCTTCAGGAAACAGAGTTAAGAACCTTAAAATCGTATTAAACAAAGCTAAAAGTAACATAACAGAATTTAAATTAAACATGAAACATTGAATATGCAGATTTATCTTCATTTATCTTCATGAAACCCTACAAAAAATTACTGCAAAGGCATAAAAAAATGCATAAAACCAAAGTGATAAAGTAAATCAAAAAACAATGGCAAGTAAGACATGCCAACAATATTTCAGAAGACAAGAAGCAGATAGATGCCTAGTTACTGAATATGATTTGAGTTTTCTATGATTTGGTAAGTGACTGGTAGAGGAAAGAAGTAGAAGTGGGGTACGGAAAATCAAAAGAAGAAAGCTGATTCATGCCATTAGCACCATAAGGCTTAGAAATTACAGATGATAGGTATCTCTTAATGTGGGAGAGTAAGGAATAGGGTAAGTAGGAGTACCCCAAACCTCTCCCTTAGTCCCACAGCCAGACCAGTGTCTCTCCCCAGCAGAATAAACTAGTGATATTCTACTTATGTATCTATCTTATCTATCTTTATCTATCTATCTATCTAACTATCTATCTATCTGTCATGAATTGAATTGTATCCCCTCAAAATTCATATGTTGAAGTCCTAACCCTTGGTACCTCAGAGTGTGACTGTATTTGGAGGCCTTTAAAAAGATAATTAAGGCAAAATGAGACTGTATGGGTGGATCAATCTGACTAATCCAATACGACTAGTATCCTTATAAGAAAGGAAATTAGGGTACTTCCCTGGTGGTCCAGTGGTTAAGACTCCACACTCCCAATGCAGGGGGCCCAGGTTCAATCCCAGGTTGGGGAACTAGATCCTGCATGCCACAACTAAGAGCCCGCATGCCACAACTAAAAGATCCTGCATGCCACAATGAAGATCCCGTGTGCCGCAACTAAGACCCTGCCCAGACAAATAAATAAATAAATATGAATTAAAGAAGTTCACACCTATAAAATTTTAAAGGAAAAAAAGAAAGAAAATGAGGACAAAGACACACAGAAACAAACAAACAAACAAAAAACCACGTGGCCATAGCAAGAAGGCGGCCATCTACAGGCCAAAAAGAAACTAAACCTGCCAACACCTTGATCTTGGATTTCTAGCCTCCAGAACTGCGAGAAAATAAATTTCTGTTAAGCCACTCAGTCTGTGGTAAGGCAGCCCTAGAACACTAATATGTTATCTGTCTATCTGCTTTATTATGACTCCTAAGAAGGAATGTAGAGGAGGGTAATCAAGAATAAGTGCTTTGCCATAGGAGTGTAAGAGAAGGCTCTTTTTATTAGGGTTATAAGGGCTAACTTCTCCTGGGAAATGACATTTAAGGTAAGATCTGAAAGGTGAGGAGAAGCCTGTCACACAAATATTTAGAGGCACAATTTTTAGGCAAAAGGAAGTTTAAGGGCAAGGATCCTCAGGTATAAAGGAGCACAGCAGGTTGGGAACTAATCAGCATGGATAGAGTATAGTAAGGAAGGAGGGTGATAGAATGAAGTGGGTTTGGAGATATAAGAAAGGCCACAATATTATTTTATCCTTATGATAAATTTTTCATTTCTGCCTTAGTGGGTCTGAATCTTAGTCAGTAAACTATGAGAAATATCAAATTTTATTTATTTCTCTAAGTCCACTTAAATCCATCTCCCAGCCCTTATCCTACCATACTGGCTGGGATTTTATCTCATTTGTTATTGCTCCCACTCTCACACCCACTCAAAGTATTATGTAAAGGTTCTAGGGTCTTGGGCAACACCAATAGCTCAGGAAGTTTCCTTCAATAAGTGGTCATTTGGCAGCAGGGGTCACTGCTGAGACACACACTAACTCAGTTCTCAGGGTCTCTTGGGATTTGGAGACTGAGCTGAGCTTAGTGTGTGTGAAACTTAAGTGAAGCAGGATTTTGTGCTCCAGCGGTGACCACAATTACATCCCCTCTGAGGTTTTGTCCCTTTTGATGTCACTGTCATGAGCACTGAATAAGTCCCTACCACCAATAGAGCCCACAAAGGCTATCCTCTCACTGCACTGAGAGGAAAAAAGCTCTTGCTCTTGCCCTCACCCTTGCCCTTCCTAAACTCTCTTAAAGACATTACATTCCCTCTCTTCTCCTCCCTTACATAAGCTCTTCAAAGAGTTTAGGCTTTCACAAAATATACAGAGAGATGTTGCCTTCAAGCAGCTTCTAATTTAGGTCCTACAAATAACCCTGAAGATATGAAATATAGAGTTTGGCTATCCAGCAATATTTACAATAGCCAAAGACATGGAAACAACCTAAGTGTTCATCGATGGATGAATGGATAAAAAGTACAAGGGAATACTGTTCAACCATAAAAAAATAAGGAAATTCTTCTTTTTGTGAGAACATAAATGGACCTTGAAGGCATTATGCTAAGTGAAATAAGTCAGCAGAGAGAGACAAACATTGTATGATCTCACTTATATGTGGGGAAAAAAAAACCTCACAGAAAAAGAGAGCAGATTTGTAGCTACCAAAGGTGGGCGTGGGGGTGAGGGGAGATGAAATTGGAGGAAGGTGCTCAAAAGGTACAAACTTCTAGTTATAAGATAAATAAGTACTATAAATGTAATGTATAACATAATGACTACAGTTAACACAGATGTATGATATATATGAAAGTTGTTAAGAGAGCTAATCCTGAGTTCTCATTACAAGGAGAAAATTTTTTTTCCATTTCTTTTTATTATATCTATATGAGATGATGGGTGTTAACTAAACTTATTGTGGTAAATATTTCACAACATATATAAGTCAAACCTTTATGTTGTACACTTTATACAGTGATGTATAGCAATTATATCTCAATAAAATTAGGAAAAATAAAAGAGAGGGGGAAAGAACTGCATTTTAAAAAGGCCTGGTTGGGCCTTCCCTGGTGGTGCAGTGGTTGAGAGTCCGCCTGCCAATGCAAGGGACGCCGGTTCGTGCCCCGGTCCAGGAAGATCCCACATGCCGGGGAGCGGCTAGACCCGTGAGCCGTGGCCGCTGAGCCTGAGCGTCCGGAGCCCTGTGCTCCACAACGGGAGAGGCCACAACAGTGAGAGGCCCACGTACCGCAAAAAAACAAACAAACAAAAAGAAAACCCCACAAAAAAGGCCTGGTTATCTATTTGAAATAAAGAAAGAAGTTAAGGAAGAATAACCAAAAATTAATATCTCAATAAATTATTTTGTCTCACTAGCTTGAGTAATTTTGTTTTCTTTCAAACAACAATAATAACATTTACCTAATGGTAACATCAAGCAGTCTCCTGAAAGCTTATAGTATTTATATAGTTTACTACTTTGGCTTAGAATCCACAATCCCCTCTTTCTCACCATTCCCTCTACTCTGACATGTGCTAGTTTTCTGCGTAATAGATTGTTTGGCCTGTCTAGATGTTTTAGTATAGTACTCAGCTAATTTATTTGCCTATTTTTTCTCTTGGAAATTGGTAGCTATTGGAGCTGACTAAGTCAAACTATTGCTGACTCTTCTTCCCAAATATTTTAGACTTTGGCTAAGCATCTTTTCAAAAAATAGGAATACATGAGCCTTACAAAATCAAGAACATTAAACCACTGAAGAGTTAACAAGATGGAACACTATAAAAGAAAAGCTATTCTAACTTAGAAATATATCCCCAATTAAATATGCTGTATACTTCTTTCAGTAATCTTAAATCAGTCTTCATGCAGTGTTTACAGAAGACATATTCTCCAGACAGTCCTTGATGTGGGAAAAGCTTTTATTTTGAGGCTAAAAAAGATGGATTTTCTAAATTGTCATAGGCTGTGGTTTAGCAGCTGCATTCTGCATGGTCCCTACACAGCTTATTCTTCTAATTATGCTGTGACAGCTTCCCCAGTGGATTAAAATCCACACTCAGAGTTCTCTTGTCTTTAACCTTTCATCCCCATGACTCCCTACTCCACAGATGCCTTTCCTAATGTCTAGTTCTAAGTCTGGGGACTTCTTAGATAAAGTACTAAGAAGGTACTTTTAGTACTTGCACAATAAAAGAAAAAGGTGATTGTAGTCTTTCTCTGATCTTTAGCGTCTAAATTCTACATACATATTAAGCACTGAAAAAGTAATCTATTCTATAATACAAATGTTATCTGGTCCTTCATTCAGCTTTTAGAAAGTGATAAACCTTTGATGAGTCTATCCAGGGCAACTTATTTTTTAAAAAAAGAAAAGAAAAATCAGGCTTTGCTATACAGTAGTACATCATTTAATGGCATAAAAGTGGCCTGGTATAGATAATTATTCACACAACTGAGGCTTACTTCTTAATAAGTCAAATCTTTAACCTTTTTTTTTTGGTTCAAAATCTTTTAGTAGGTGTATGGCCTCCTTAACCAGAATATGCTAGAAACAATTTAATATTCCTTTATTCAAGATAATGATTTACAACATCTAGACCATCGAGGGAATACAGTTTGGTTCATTTTGGCTCTCCATCTTCCTTGATGTTTCTCCACCAAATCCAGGCTTACCTGTAAGAATATGTGTATTTTTGTATTGTTCCCATTTCCTTCATCCCCTACAATGCTCTCAGTTTCGATGACCTACTGAGGGTAGGGAAATCAGATATACAAGCCAGGGGTCAAGAATAAAGTTTCTTGATCTTTCAGCAGCTATTTAAGAATTGGTCTTCTTTTAAACAGTCATAGGCATTCTTGTGAAGAGTTACATTCATCAAAGTTATGGTAGGGTGTTCTAGCACCTAATATGATGAAATAATTTGGATGTATGCTTTTTAAAGTAAATCAATTTCCCTGGATTTAGGATGATGAATTGGGAATCTGGAAGGTTCTCCTGAGAACAAGGTGAGAGGTCTTAAGAAAATTCTCACTCCCTGCATTCATCTAAAAGATAAATTATTTTCTCTCAGAAAAATGGAGGGAAAAGAGATGGATTCCAAGAAGGTCTAGTGTAGGAAGGGAGAAGCATTAGAGAGAATATAGTCCCCATGCTGAGGCTGAAGTTTCTTTTCTGACCTCTACCAGGCTCCAGGGGACCTTTAAAAGGTCAGGATAAGGAAATGAAGAAGTAGAAAGAGAACTGCAAGACTCGGGGACCCAAGGGAAAGAAAAGACATGGATCCACTGACATCTCAGTGAAGTACCAATGTATCAGGCAACATGCCATAGGTAACAGTCCTCAGCATAAGAGTGGAATTTGCTTCTTGCTGCTACTAATAACCAAGTTGCCTAGCCATTCCTTGTTTGGCTTTTCAGCTGTTCCATTACATTTGTAACACATTCTCTGTATTTCGATTCCCTGTATAATACATTTGTGGTGTTTATACACTAGATGGTAGTTGCGTTTTTCCAGTCAGAACTTAATGATACCAAAGGCATTTTAAATCTTATTTAATCCTTACATGTTCCCTGCAAGGTAGTAATCATTACTTCTATTTTACAGATGAGAAAAAGCAAAAGTCAGTGAATTTAAGATCTTTGCTCAAGGTCACAACACTAGTAAGTGGTCGAGCCATGATTCAAATCCAGTTCCAAAGTCACCCTTAAATTGCTCTTCCTGCCAAGAGAAATGGCAACAGCAGAAAAAAAAAAAAAAATCCAGGCCTGAAAACAGCCATTTAACTGCAGCATAGTAGTCCTAGGCCAGAGCAGTTAATTATAAAGAACTCCACCCATACTGAACGCTGCGAGTGTGGGAGGAGAGGTGTCCTTGCTTCAGAGCAAAGTGCCAAGCTCCAAAGAAGCAATGCCTTCTCCACCCTGGACCAAAGAATGAGCCTGGGGTTGTTTGGCCTGAGGTGACCCAGCACTGAAGGGTACAGGCTCTTTGGTGGGGCTAATGGTGGACTCCAGGAAGGGTCATGACAAGGAGTACTTCCCAGAACTTCTGCTGCCAGTGTCCTTGTCCCTGTGGTGAGCCACAGCCACCCCCCGCCTCTGCAGGAGACCCTCCAACACTAGCAGCCATGTGGATGAAAGGCTCTTGGTGCTAAAGCCAGGAGTCAGTGCTGTGCCTCTGAGGTGGGAGAGCCAACTTCAGGACACTGGTCCACAAGAGACTTCCCAGATTCACATAATATCAAACGGCGAAAATCACCCAGAGATCTCCATCTCAACACCAGCACCCAGCTTCACTCAACGACCAGCAAGCTACAGTGCTAGACACCCTATGCCAAACAACTAACAAGACAGGAACACAACCCCACCCATTAGCAGAGAGGCTGCCTAAAATCATAATAAGTCCACAGACACCCCAAAACACCACCAGACGTGCACTTGCCCACCAGAAAGACAAGATCTAGCCTCATCCACCAGAACACAGGCACTAGTCCCCTCCACCAGGAAGCCTACACAACCCACTGAAACAACCTTAGCCACTGGGGAGAGACACCAAAAACAACGGGAACTACGGACCTGCAGCCTGCAAAAAGGAGACCCCAAACACAGTAAGATAAGCAAAATGCAAAGACAGAAAAACACACAGCAGATAAAGGAGCAAGATAAAAACCCAACAGACCTAACAAATGAAGAGGAAATAGGCAGTCTATCTGAAAAAGAATTCAGAATAATGACAGTAAAGATGATCCAAAATCTTGGAACTAGAATAGACAAAATGCAAGAAACATTTAACAAGGACCTAGAAGAACTAAAGATGAAACAAACAACAATGAACAACACAATAAATGAAACTTAAAATACACTACATGGGATCAATAGCAGAATAACTGAGGCAGAAGAATGGATAAGTGACCTGGAAGATAAAATAGTGGAAATAACTACTGCAGAGCAGAATAAAGAAAAAAGAATGAAAAGAACTAAGGACAGTCTCAGAGCCCTGTGGGACAACATTAAACACACCAACATTCGAATTATAGGGGTTTCAGAAGAAGAAGAGAACAAGAAAGGGACTGAGAAAATATTTGAAGAGATTATAGTTGAAAACTTCCCTAATATGGGAAAGGAAATAGTTAATCAAGTCCAGGAAGCACAGAGAGTCCCATACAGGATAAAAACAAGGAGAAATACGCCAAGACACATATTAATCAAACTGTCAAAAATTAAATACAAAGAAAGCATATTAAAAGCAGCAAGGGAGAAACAACAAATAACACACAAGGGAATCCCCATAAGGTTAACAGCTGAACTTTCAGCAGAAACTCTGCAAGCCAGAAGGGACTGGCAGGACATATTTAAAGTGATGAAGGAGAAAAACCTGCAACCAAGATTACTCTACTGAGCAAGGATCTCATTCAGATTTGATGGAGAAATTAAAAACTTTACAGACGAGCAAAAGCTGAGAGAGCTCAGCACCACCAAACCAGCTTTACAACAAATGCTAAACGAACTTCTCTAGGCAAGAAACACAAGAGAAGGAAAAGACCTACAATAATAAACCCAAAACAATTACGAAAATGGTAATAGGAACATACATACCGATAATTACCTTACATGTAAATAGATTAAATGCTCTCACCAAAAGACACAGATTGGCTGAATGGATACAAAATCAAGACCCATATATAGGCTGTCTACAAGAGACCCACTTCAGATCTAGAGACACATACAGACTGAAAGTAAGAGGATGGAAACAGATATTTCATGTAAATGGAAACCCAAAGAAAGCTGGAGTAGCAATTCTCATATCAGGCAAAATAGACTTTAAAATAAAGACTATTAGAAAAGACAAAGAAGGACACTACATAATGATCAAGGGATTGATCCAAGAAGATATAAAAATTGTAAATATTTATGCACCCAACATAGGAGCACCTCAATACATAAGGCAAATACTAACAGCCATAAAAGGGGAAATCAACAGTAACACATTCAGAGTAGGGGACTTTAACAACCCACTTTCATCAATGGACAGATCATCCAAAATAAAAATAAATAAGGAAACACAAGCTTTAAATGATACATTAAACAATATGGACTTAATTGATGTTTATAGGACATTCCATCCAAAAACAACAGAATACACATTTTTCTCGAATGCTCATGGAACATTCTCCAGGAGAGATCATGTCTTGGGTCACAAATCAAGCCTTGGTAAATTTAAGAAAATTGAAATTGTATCAAGTACCTTTTCCGACTACAATGCTATGATAATAGATATCAATTACAGGAAAAGATCTGTAAAAAATACAATCACAAGGAGGCTAAACAATACACTACTTAATAACGAAGTGACAACTGAAGAAATCAAAGAGGAAATCAAAAAATACCTAGAAACAAATGACAATGGAGACACGACGACCCAAAACCTATGGGATGCAGCAAAAGCAGTTTTAAGATGGAGGTTTATAGCAATACAATCCTACCTTAAGAAACAGGAAACATCTTGAATAAACAACCTAACCTTGCACCTAAAGCAATTAGAGAAAGTAGAACAAAAAAAACCCCCAAAGTTAGCAGAAGGAAAGAAATCATAAAAATCAGATCAGAAATAAAAGAAAAAGAAATGAAGGAAATGATAGCAAAGATCAATAAAACTAAAAGCTGGTTCTTTGAGAAGATAAACAAAATAGATAAACCATTAGCCACACTCATCAAGAAAAAAAGGGAGAAGACTCAAGTAAATAGGATTAGAAATGAAAAAGGAGAAGTAACAACTGACACTGCAGAAATACAAAAGATCATGAGAGATTACTACAAGCAACTCTATGCCAATAAAATGGACAACCTGGAAGAAATGGACAAATTCTTAGAAACACACAACCTGCCAAGACTGAATCAGGAAGAAATAGAAAATATGAACAGACCAATCACAAGCACTGAAATTGAAACTGTGATTAAAAATCTTCAAACAAACAAAATCCCAGGACCAGATGGCTTCACAGGTGAATTGTATCAAACATTTAGAGAAGAGCTAACACCTCTCCTTCTCAAACTCTTCCAAAATATAGCAGAGAGAGGAACACTCCCAAACTCATTCTATGAGGCCACCATCACCCTAATACCAAAACCAGACAAGGATGTCACAAAGAAAGAAAACTACAGGCCAATATCACTGATGAACATAGATGCAAAAATCCTCTACAAAATACTAGCAAACAGAATCCAACAGCACATTAAAAGGATCATACACCATGATCAAGTGGGGTTTATTCCAGGAATGCAAGGATTCTCCGATATACGCAAATCAATCAATGTGATAAACCATATTAACAAATTGAAGGAGAAAAACCATATGATCAGCTCAATAGATGCAGAAAAAGCTTTCAACAAAATTCAACACCCATTTATGATAAAAACCCTGCAGAAAGTAGGTATAGAGGGAACTTTCCTCAGCATAATAAAGGCCATATATGACAAACCCACAGACAACATCGTCCTCATTGGTGAAAAACTGAAAGCATTTCCACTAAGTTCAGGAACAAGACAAGATTGCCCACTCTCACCACTCTTATTCAACAGTTTTGGAAGTGTTAGCCACAGCAATCAGAAAAGAAAAGGAAATAAAAGGAATCCAAATCAGAAAAGAAGAAGTAAAGCTGTCATAGTTTGCAGATGACATGATACTATACATAGAGAATCCTAAAGATGCTACCAGAAAACTACTAGAGCTAATCAATGAATTTGGTAAAGTAGCAGGATACAAAATTAATGCACAGAAATCTCTGGCATTCCTATACACTAATGATGAAATATCTGAAAGTGAAATCAAGAAAACACTCCCATTTACCATTGCAACAAAAAGAATAAAATATCTAGGAATAAACCTACCTAAGGAGACAAAAGACCTGTATGCAGAAAATTATAAGACACTGATGAAAGAAATTAAACATGATACAAATAGATGAAGAGATATACCATGTTCTTGGATTGGAAGAATCCACATTGTGAAAATGACTCTACTACCCAAAGCAGTCTACAGATTCAATGCAATCCCTATCAAACTACCACTGGCATTTTTCACAGAACTAGAACAAAAAATTTCACAATTTTTATGGAAACACAAAAGACCCCGAATAGCCAAAGCTATCTTGAGAACGAAAAACGGAGCTGGAGGAATCAGGCTCCCTGACTTCAGACTATACTACAAAGCTACAGTAATCAAGACAGTATGGTACTGACACAAAAACAGAAAGATAGATCAATGGAACAGGATAGAAAGCCCAGAGATAAACCCACACACATATAGTCACCTTATCTTTGATAAAGGAGGCAGGATTGTACAGTGGAGAAAGGACAGCCTCTTCAATAAGTGGTGCTGGGAAAACGGGACAGGTACATGTAAAAGTATGAGATTAGATCACTCCCTAACACCATACAGAAAAATAAGCTCAAAATGGATTAAAGACCTTAATGTAAGCCCAGACACTATAAAACTCTTAGCGGAAAACATAGGCAGAACACTCTATGACATAAATCACAGCAAGATCCTTTTTGACCCCCCGCCTAGAGAAATGGAAATAAAAACAAAAATAAACAAATGGGACCTAATGAAACTTCAAAGCTTTTACACAGCAAAGGAAACCATAAAGAAGACCAAAAGACAACCCTCAGAATGGGAGAAAATATTTGCGAATGAAGCAACTGACAAAGGATTAATCTGCAAAATTTATAAGCACCTCATGCAGCTCAATAACAAAAGAACAAACAACCCAATCCAAAAATGGGCAAAAGACCTAAATAGAGATTTCTCTAAAGAAGATATAACAGACTGCCAACAAACACATGAAAGAATGCTCAACATCATTAATCATTAGAGAAATGCAAATCAAAACTACAATGAGATATCATCTCACACCAGTCAGAATGGCCATCATCAAAAAATCCAGAAACAATAAATGTTGGAGAGGGTGTGGAGAAAAGGGAACACTCTTGCATTGTTGGTGGGAATGTGAATTGGTACAGCCACTATTGAGAACAGTATGGAGGTTCCTTAAAATACTACAAATAGAGCTACCATATGACCCAGCAATCCCACTACTGGGCATATACCCTGAGAAAACCATAATTCAAAAAGAGTCATGTACCAAAATGTTCATTGCAGCTCTATTTACAATAGCCCGGAGATGGAAACAACCTAAGTGTCCATCATCGGATGAATGGATAAAGAAGATGTGGCACATATATACAATGGAATATTACTCAACCATAATGTAATGAGGTGGATAGACCTAGAGTCTGTCATACAGAGTGAAGTAAGTCAGAAAGAAAAAGACAAATACCGTATGCTAACACATATATATGGAATTTAAGAACCTAGGGGTAAGACAGGAATAAAGACACAGACCTACTAGAGAATGGACTTGAGGATATGGGGAGGGGGAAGGGTAAGCTGGGACAAAGCGAGAGAGAGGCATGGACATATATGCACTACCAAACGTAAGGTAGATAGCTAGTGGGAAGCAGCCACATAGCACAGGGAGATCAGCTCGGTGCTTTGTGACCGCCTGGAGGGGTGGGATAGGGAGGGTGGGAGGGAGGGAGACGCAAGAGGGAAGAGATATGGGAACATATGTATATGTATAACTGATTCACTCTGTTATAAAGCAGAAACTAACACACCATTGTAAAGCAATTATACTCCAATAAAGATGTAAAAAAAAAGAAAGAATGAGCCTGTTCCTTGCAAGGACAGCAGAATCAAGAGCTGGTATTAGATAAGGTATTTGTCCAAGTTTAACTTTTCTGACAACCTAATTTTCACATTTGTCATTTAAAAATAGTTTCTATCTTTGTCATGCTGTCTCAGGCTTATAGATGTATTTATGAATGGAATATTGTATTGTTTTAATGGTAATGATTAACCCCTTGTATTCCGTCTTTCAACTGATTTATATTGCCTATAAAATATTACATCAAAGACAGTCCTGTTTAGTTACTGAATTCTAAGTGCTGATTTTTCACAAAATGACACGTTAGGACAGTAAAAGAGAGTTGAAAAATCCTTTAAGGGATACCTTAGTAAAATCTCTCACACTACTAGAGATATTCTGAGACCTCATTATATTACAGTATAGCATGAATAAAAGGAAGTTTGGTCATTGTGAAACAAACGGTTCCTTGTAACAATTCAGACTGGTTGGTTTCCATTCTGTTATTAATCCTGGACTTTCCAAATGCCAATAAACTTTCTATCTAATAAACGCTCCATGTAGATTTTTACCATAAACTCAATTACAAGGATAAATGTATATGTATACCCAACATATACATATACTATATAGTAAGTATACAGACTAGAAGGGACACTTGTTCTTTCAAAACAAATAAATAAAACAAAATACCAGCACATATCCTTGGTCCAGTTTTCTACCCAATGCAACAAGAAAGATTACATGAAAAATATAAGGAATATCATTTTATGGATTTTAAAATCCTCCAGGGTTTTTTGTGTGTGTTCCACCCCCTACTCCCTGCCTCCACCCGTCCTTATTTCTCCGCCCAAAACAGCCTCTGCTGCTCTGCCAGTCCCTCTTTTATGTGCTACAGAACACCTGGTGGCCAATTGCTAGGTGGAGGATAATTAGCCCCTCAGTTATCACCAGCTTATTTTCACCTGTTCCACTAGCATTTCCCTAGAATTTGAAGCTTGTCTAATTAGTCTTTTCTGACCCATTCCCCACCATCAGACTCAAGAAATAGCCCTTCCACTAAGTAATTAACCCATGGTAGGCCAATCCTCCAGCTTTTGTTTCGACTCCTGTTGGAATCATTAGAATCAAATGAACAAAAAAAATCATGGGATAAGGTAATAAGAAACTAAAAAGTTCTGTCTTCCTTCTCTCTTTCCCAGTCTCCAAATCCAAATTATAGAAACCTTAAGCACAGTGACATTTAGTCAGACACATATGTGCTTGCTGTTGAATGTCTTGAAAGAGCAAAATAGCACTGCCAGAATTATCAAGTTCAGTTCTCTGAAATGCCATAGGAAATATGGTGTTTATTTTATACCCAAAAGGTGAAAGAGATCAAAAAGAATCCAAATTTTAAAATACAGGCCAAAATCTCAACATGTAAATACCTTTTCAGGATGCTGTAATTGAATCTAACAATTTCTTCTTTACATTATTTTGATAGTCTATGAATAATTTTCCAAAGTATTTTATGCACATAACATAGAAATTCTTAATTTGTTTTATCACACAAGTCCATAGAGAAGTCCAGCAATGATTTCCATAAGGTTAAGGGATGGCTCATGTTTACTTGTTCATTCAACAAGTATTATTGAATATCTACTTTATGTCAGGTACATTGTTAAGCCACAGGGACACAAAAATAATGGATGATCCTTGCATTTATGAAGCTGAAAGTTTAACGTACTTTAAAATATAATCTATTTTTTAAAGAATATTGAATCCATACACTTGCTTTAAAATTGACAGAAAACATTCCTGAATGTACTCGACATTTGTTATATTTTCGCCTGCCATCTTCTATTCCTTCTTCCCAATAGTACTCCAAGTTCCCTTGAAGAACAACTCTTGTGCCACACAGATTGGTTTAGAGCTGGACACATGATCCAGATTGAGCCAGTGAGAGCCAGGCTTAAGACATTTGTTCCACTGCTAAAAATCAGAGGATGTGAGATCTTGAGTCAATGCTGCCATCTTTTAACCATGTGAGAATAAAGCGAAAGCTAGAGTAAAGAACCAAGTTATAAAATAAGGGAAAGGAACCCCTGGTAACATCATTTAAACCCTGTTTAAGCCATTTCTTGACTCTAAACTATTTGGATTTGGGCTTAGCTCAACTGTATCCAAAGGTGTTCTAATTGATAGAGATGTATCTTTAATATCACAAACAATAGCTTAAGTTTCAAGGTAGTTATATTTTCTTTTAAGCAATTAAAGAGGACCTGCATCTTATCTATATATGAACTTTAAGCATTCAGATAGGAGGATATCTATGAACTGTTCATAAGTGTTTTTATACTTGCTTTTCACCTGTAAACATACCAGTTTCTTTCTAGACTATATAAATTTGCTTGTGTGAATCCGGTAAGTCATATCATTCTATAAAGTGTGTTGCCAAAATGTTGTATCCTTTATTCTTATGCAACACTACATGCCCTTGTAAATGGTTGTGAACACAGCAGCTATTATTCTGTCAAGTTGAATAATTTTAGATTTACCTCCGTGACTTCCATTCATTCCACAAATACTTACTGAACAATAACCATGTAATGGTACTGGTGATCCAAAGATAAATAAGAAGTGTTGTTATTTTCAAGGAGCTTCCAGGCTCTTTAGGAGAGCATAATGTGGTATAAAGGGATGACTAAATATTGTGTAACAATTGCTATGTAGGTTTAAATCTCTCAAGTGCTAAGCTTAATGAGGTGCCACTCATTCCATCACTTCTCACATCCAACCTATCAGCAAGTCCTTTCAGTACAGTCCCCCAAATCTCTCCCAGATCTGACCATTCCTCACAGCTCCATTCTTTAAAACCCTAATCTAAGCCATCATTATTTCCTACCTCTACTACTGCAATAATCTCCCACTAGTCTCCTTGTCTCAACTCTTATAACCTCACAATTCCTGGTCTATTCTCCATACAACAGCCCAAATGATCTTCTCAAAAGCATAAATCAGATCAATCCACTCTGCTGCTTAAAACACTTGAATGTCTTTTCACTGCCTATAGAAAAAAAATCTAAATATCACACCGACCAGGCCCTGCATGACCTGACCTTTACCTACCTTTTCAACATCAGCTCCTACCTTGTTCCCCCTTATCCACCTCATCCCAGCCACACTAACCTTCTCTTTGTGCCTCAGAAATGCCAAATCCATTCCCATCTCAGGGCCTTTTAACCTGCTGTTCTTCTACCTGTAATATTCTTCCTTTCTCATTAATTTGGTCTCATCTCTTCTGGCGTTTCCTGACCATCTTAGCTGAGCTAATTGCCCTTGCACCACCACTCCACCAAGTCCCTATCTAATTACCACATTTTATTTTCTCCACAGTGCTCATCACTATTTCAAATCAGATTCTTTATTTAATTTCTTACACAATGATCATTGACCTTTCTCCACCCTCCATTAATATGTAACTTCCAAGAAGTCTGGGACTATGTTTTTATTCTTTGCTTTCTCCTCAGTCAGTGCCAAGAATGCATGACACGTGGTAGGCATTCACTACAAATTTACTGAGTGAATACAAGACTACAGATGAGATACATCTAGCTCATCTTGGAAATTTGGGAAATAGGGAAGAAAGGGAAGATAAATTTTTGGATAAATGGAACTACAAAATGATTAGAATATAGAATATATGAGCTAATGGGAAATTTGAAGAAAGTATAGTAACTTGAGGAATTAGTTCAAATGTGTTTCCTACAATATCACTCTACAAAGCAAACGGACCACTAGACCACAGAGTAGGGTAATGATGAGTAGGAATAAATGAAACTGTAGGAATGGTCTAAGTACCATCTATAGGGTTGTTGTGAGGTTTATGTTTATTTAACATTATTATTAATGAGCTGGAAAAGAAAATATGCCACAGATTAATGGCACTGTAGATAACTTTAGATTGAGTTTTGCTGCAAATATCAGTAAGGACCCCATTATCAAGTAATACCAATTACCTCAAAAACCTAAGTTGACTAAAACTTGAGAATTGATTGGAATTCTTTTTAAAATAAAATATCAGCATAAAATTCAGCTGAATTTAATCACTCATCAAACAAACAGGAGAAAGCTGAGGCACTAAAGGGACCAGCGGTAGATACTGGGCAGAAAATTAGATATCACTTGACAATTCAAAAGAATATATAACTTTTAAATTTTCTGAAAAGATGGGGCATTTATTGAGTGTCAACTATATGCAAGGAACTTTATGTATGTTTACTTTATCTTAAGTCTAACTCCTAAAGGGTTTATCATCTCCATTTCACATACAAGAAAACTGGTGGAAGTGAGATTCAACACTTAATCTACCTATTCCCAAAATTCTTTTTCATCATTAACATTTTCCTGCTGCAAGCTCTGAGATATACAGCATTGCACAGGGATAATAAGAAAATACCATTCCACTTCACTTAAGATTTGGCAACACATTCAGTGAACGCTATTAGGAAATAAACAAAAGTAAGGAAATTTTAAAAACGATTTTTGAATGAAAAATAAAACAAAACAAAAAAGAAGTAAACATGTTTTTCTAGGTCATAGCTAAGAAGGCAATAGTATGAAAAAATCCAAAATATTGATCTACAACAAGAAGAAAATATAAACTGAAATTAAGTGAAGATCAATTTATAACAAATAGCAAAGAAAAACAATACCTGCCAACAAACATTTAAAGGATAGCATTCATCCACTGTGGCATTTAGAAGCAGATTGATGAATGATTGAATGAATGAATGAGTGCATGGATGAATGAATGAACAAAGATATGTTAGCCTATATTGTTGAGAATATTCTTGAACTGGCAGAATAAGGGCTATAAGGAAAAACTCAGAGATGAATTTACAATCACTATTTTTTTCTTCCTGTGCCAAGAATCTTATGTTTCTCAAGTGATTCTGTGTTACTTTTTCAACAAAGTAAATGAAGTTTTAATTGGTTGCTTTCCTTGAACTAGAAGATAGGCCCAGATATCACTATCAGTGGGAACTTTTCACCAGGATTTTATGTGAACTTGGACATTATGTCTATAGTATTTTCAGCCTTCACATTTTTAATTTTTGTCAGGCAGTACTGTAACAAGATCCCCTAAGTCAATGTGCTACCTGAAGGGGAAAAAAAAACTGAAATAAAAGAACCATCCATATAAAGTAAACAAGTTAAAAGGCTCATTTTTCATTTGTTAACTAGCCTCCACACGGCTGTTGGCTGTGACAACAAATGATTTAATGAGTCCAATTTAAAATGGTCTTGTCTGTGTGAGATAGATGTCTTGCAAAATACTTTTTAAAATCTCACAGCTATAGCAAAGGCTACTTCGATATACCCTGAGAAAAATCTGCACAGCAGTTCCACTTTTTTTTCTAAATTTTATATAGGCCAGATATCAAACTAATAACAAGAAGCATAATATTGCCACTGTACCTGTGAACATTTCCTAATGGTAACTGTTAATACAGTGTTTCAGGAATACCTGCTCAGGAAACCATAAAAATTTATCAGCTGTGTGGAAAAGTGAGTAGTCAACGAGAGCCTTTCTGAACTACGTGTTCATCTTCTCGTCAATCACTTAAAGATCCCATTAGAGTGATGCGTTGTTAGAAAAGGATGGTAATAAGCAGCGTGATGTGTATACTGGGCAATGACAAGGAAAGGGACTCGTCTCCAGGGGTGGGTACTATCTAGTTTGCGGCATTTGATTTTAGAAAGTTTGTAAATGTATTTGATCGAAGAGATGATACCTTCCAAAATCCATCTTCTGAGTTCACAAATACATGTCCTCTTCCTCATGTACATTTCTTAGGTAGATTTTAAGAAGATTTAGGAGCAGGTTAAAAGTGAATTCACGTGATACTTCCCTTCATATAAAAAATACTGCATCTTTGGCGACAGATAAAACGCATTATACAGTGCCTGAGAGGGTCAGGTAAATCCAATTTTGTTGAATGACCTGCCTCAGCTCAAAACTAAGTATATTGTTTTGTCTTTGGAACAGGAATAAGTCTAAATTTGATTAGTCTAAACATGTATCTTTATTTTTTGAATGTCTGGATGGGGTGATTAGAATTAACCATCAAAAATAATATAGACTAAAGTTACCTCCATAATAATATTCCAATTTATTTAAAATGTTTTGAGTCCAGAAATAAGAGACTTGAGCACCAATACTGAAGGATTTATATGCTAAATAAAAGTCTAGAAACACAGAGAGCAGATGTGATTCAGAGCCAGCCTCATGATAAAATTATTCAAGAAGTAAAAGAAATAAGAAGAAGCAGTGTCAAAATATTTTCACATTAAAAAAGTAATTAACATATACTGCATAAATTAAAGAAATATAGACAAACAGACCTAGCCATAATACAAATACCTTTTCAAGCCAAGTTTTAGTTTAAATAAATATAGTTTATGCAAGGAGAAAATTTTAAACCAACCATTTCCCAAAGCTATACATGTGTGTCTTCCCTGACTTCTGTAGCGATCTCTAGGAAACCAACAGGGAAGGGAGTAGGTGGAATAAATGCCACAGGGAAGACTGGGTAAATTGCCAACTGTCTAGTCTGTATAGGGCATTAATCTCACTGGGCTGAGCTTTTGTTTGTGGTCCAAATCTCAGACCAGCATTGTGGCAGGCTATTCTTAATTAATAACTGATACTTTCTAAGTTTTAGTCCAGCATCTTTGGTAGTTCCAAATGATACTATTTTGATCCTTACTTTGCCTCCTTTAGCATGCAGCCTCCATTCTACTCTCATTCTGCTCTTCTGTCATCTTGTTTTAATTTAATTATACTATATTAAGTTGTCTCACAGCATGAATCTCTTGTGGAGAATCTCTTTCTGTTCCCTGGCTTTTTGTCTCACCAAAGTTGGGTTTTGTCTTATGCATTGTAAATTAAAAAAGAAAAAAAAATAAGTTGCCTAGATAGCTGTGCCAAGTCATTTCTTTCATCTGTTCATCCTTGAGCGTTTTTATCCCAGTCCTCTAATTTTATCTTCCTCTTCTATAGTGTAAGCGAATTTCTGATTCCTTCCTTTAACATCAGAAACCAGTTTGTCTTCTCTTCCAAACTACCTATAGTTTGAGGTGTTATAGTGTTTTAGGTTCCATATGCATTTTCTGTAACCTGAGGACATGGCAGAAAGGATGAGGTGAAGAGATCAAAGTTGGCACAAACTAAGCTGCAGTCTCTTCTATAATCCCTGGGTTCTCCTCTTCTAGAATTTGTTAAATGTCCTATACTGCAGCTAATTCCTCTAATTGTGGAAAACATGCCATTCCCCTAGAGAATAGTCTCAGACTTCAGGTTGGTCCTTAAAATCAGTACTAGATTTGCTTCTTTCCAATATCCATTCTCTTTTTCATAGTAATAAAACTCCTGGTATTAAGGTGTGCTCTAAGCTGATAGGAAGAAAAACTACATTTCTGTACCTACCTTGCAGATGAGTATAGTTACTGATTTCTGGCTGGTGGGATGCAAGGAAATTAACGTGAAAACTTTCACGAAACTTCCTTAAGAGACAGCTTGCTTGTTCTTTCCTCTATCCCACTGCTTGGAATGGGAATGTCATCTTCTTTTACATGAGGTCAAGACAACAGTGGCGCACCAAGAGAAAAGAAGCCTCGGGTCACCCATAACACACAACATCATAACCTAGCCCAGGGCCATCTACTGGGACGTTCAACTGCAAAAGTAATACATGTATACCTTTTTTTTTTTTTTTTTTTTTTTGCGGTACGCGGGCTTCTCACCGCTGTGGCCTCTGCCGCTGCGGAGCACAGCCCCCGGACGCGCAGGCCCAGCGGCCATGGCTCATGGGCCCGGCCACTCCGCGGCATGTGGGATCTTCCCCGACCGGGACACGAACCCGCGTCCCCTGCATCGGCAGGCGGACCTCTCAACCACTGTGCCACCAGGGAAGCCCTATATGTATATCTTGATTAGCTACTACTTTCCATTTTCTGTCATTTATACCCTAATTTTGACCTAAATAATACAACTTCTTTCAGAGAAAATCAGCACTTGTTCATTTCTATGGTTTCAGACAGGTAACCAACCAGTTTGAGAAAGGAAAACATAAATATATGCTACTAAATTTTATTTTCTCTAGATGTGGAAGAATTAATGAGAATTCTCAGGACTTTGTTAACATTCTCAAATGGATTCTCAGTCCTGGGGATGGTACTGCTCCACTCTAGAATCTTCTGTTCATTTCCATAGCAGCACTTTCTGAAATGTTTATTACAGGGCTGTTCCCATTTTCTTGATGGTAGTTGATGACTATATTTTTTGGCTGAGTTTTTGTTTGTGTCTTTTTGTTTTTCCTTCTATTTTCGGTTTGTAATATTAGAGATTCT
Organism: Leucopleurus acutus; assembly: GCF_964270905.1. NCBI lineage: Eukaryota > Metazoa > Chordata > Mammalia > Artiodactyla > Delphinidae > Leucopleurus > Leucopleurus acutus. The sequence goes on from NC_139143.1 coordinate 132,073,760, forward strand.
GTGATAGAGCTCCATTCTACATTTTCCCAAAGCTCAAGATTTCATTTTTGTAGCTTTTGGGGGACTTGTTTACCTTCTATCTGGCCCTAGAGCTATTTAGTAGGTAAACACATTTTTTTGAGAAGGGGAATCAGGGCATATGATCACTTGGATGGTTCACTTTACGTATCAACTTAACTGGGCCATGGGGTGCCCAGATATTTGGTCAAACATTATTTCGGGTATGTCTGTGAGGGCACTTTTGAATGGGATAAACATTTGAATCTGTAGACTGAGACTGCCCTCACTAATGTGGGTGAGCTCCATCCAGTAAGTTGAAGGCCTGAATAAAATGAAAAGGCTGACCCTCCTTTGAGTGGGAGGGAACTTTCTCTAACTGACTGCCTTCAAGCTGGGATATCAGTTTTTTCCTGCATTCAGACTCAAACTGAAACATTTGCTCTTCCTGGGTCTTGAGTCTGCTGACGTTTGGAACTATACCATTGGTTTCCCCTGGGCCTCCAGCTTGCTAACTGCAGATCTTGTGGCTTTTTAGGCTCTATATTGCATGAGCCAATTCCTTATAATACACTTATATATTTGGAACTATATATATATATATATATATATATATATATATATATATATATATATATCCTATTGGTTCTGTTTTTCTGGAGAACACTGACTAATACAGTTCCCAATACTGCTCCCCACTTGCAAAGAAAAGGATGATTCCAATGAATAAGTGAGTATAACCTCCAGGGAAACCCTGGCTATTGATAGACATATCTTGGGACCTAGGAACAAAACTATTATAGTATCTTACATGATGAGGTCACAGCTGGGCTAAGGCTCAGAGTCAGACTATCATATGGAGTTAGATGGCATCCTACACATTATTTGTATTCACGGATTTACATGGGCGTTGATTCACAATATGATGAGAGAAATTCAGATCTATAGACATAGACATTTTTCTTGGACTGGATTGGAAAAGGGAGAAAGTAAGGTTGCCAGATGGCACAGAAAGTTGGCAAGGACCTTGAGAAAGAATTCATACCAAGGGAAGAAAGAATCTGGAATGGCAATTTCACAACAGGGTTTGAGGATTAGATGACAGCAAAGATATAGTGAGGCTGCTGATAAAGAAATCTCATCCCAATCTGGCTACCCCAGTGGCAATACACACTCCACATAGACAAAGGATCAGGATCATGAGTGAGAACAGAAAGTGGCTCTCCCTAAAGAGCTTAACATTTCAGGACCCAAACAACCCCCCAAACTATCCAACTGGGCATTACATATGTATTTTTTGCCCTCACAGGAGACTGCCAAATTTTACAGCAACATGAAGATTAAGAGCATCAGAACGGGGGTGAAGCAGCAGGGGCCTGAGTGAATGCAGCAGAAGTGCAAATGAAATGACACGATAGAAGCTTATATTAACTCATGAACTGATATAAGAAACTCTTCAGGATTTCCAAAGATATTTGTAGAATGGTGGGACTTTGAAAGGTATTGGAACCCTTGCATGAGCTTAGAAGTGAAAAGCTCGGGTACTGCAATAATTGACCTCATTCATACCCGTAGATTAGTGAGATTCTGGAATGTTTGGGGGATAATGTGCTTCTTCTGGATCTCCCACAGTGGCGTCTTAGACACCAAGCCTGTAAATAACACAGGTTTGTTGTTCCAATCTGTACTGTACAACTTTTTCTTCAGGAGAAGAGTATGGGGGACTAAGATTCAAAAGGAATTTATACTTCATGTCTTAGTCTAGTTGATTATACTTTTATGAATAGAATTGTAATTAAAACAGAAGACATTTTCAGGATTCAGGGAGTCTTTCCTAAAATTTAACCTCTGCCATGCATAGTTATATCCCAAGCCTTTTAAGAAACGCATGGGCGTTATACTAAAGCTTTTGAGAAAATTTTTCTCTCCTTTTTCTCATCTCAGTCTACCACCTTCTGCCTGTCATTGGCAATGTCCTTGTTGATCTTGCTTTCTTAAGTTATGGCACACAGTAGCAGATAATGAAGGAGATTTGAGTTTTTCAAAGGAAAGGTGCACAATGGTATTATACTCACTCCTTTTCTCCTTCAGCATTTAGGCCAAAAGTACCTAATTTGTCTCAGTTTTGCTTGTTGACACTGGTCAATTGATAAATATTTTTTGTACATCTATGTGCCTAGCACTGGGCTTCTAGGAACTTGGTGGTAAACTAGGCAGACCCAGTCCCTCTTCTTATGGAGCTTGCAAACTGGTGAAGGATACACACACATAAGTACAGGTCCACAGAAAACTACAATACAATGTGCAAAAGAAGCAATATATTATATTATATTATATTATATTATACAGTATAATACAGTGTATTATAGTATAGTATGATATAGTATAGTAGTTAAGAGCATGAGTCCTGGAGCCAGACTGCTTTTGTTTCAAACTTCAAATCTGCTATTTGCTTATTATCTTTTTAGTTTTTTGTTTTTAGTTTTTAGTTTTAGTTTTAGTTTTTTAGTTTTTAGTTTTAGTTTTTTTTGAATAAATAAAATAAGCACAAAAACATTCATTAGCTGCTAACTAATTCTTAGCTACCATCATTAACTCTTTACTTTCTCTGATATTGCCTGTTTTTATACTGCCATTATGTGTGTGTTGTCTGTCCCATGTATTATTGTTTATTTCAACAGTGACCACTACCACCCTGAAATCTCTTCTTCTAGCAGCATGCATTCATTTTTCTGGGATTTTCTTTTAAGCTTCCTTTTTAAAATTCTAGGGCAGAGAGACTCTCTGAAAATGTTCTTCACAGGAAATCTACTGCCTGATAATCTGAAGAGGCTAAGTGTTGTTGCTAATCTTTTTCCTTCCAAAAGTGAGTCAACTTCAATCATTATCCATTCACCCAGGCACGGTGCCCCCTTTCCCTGTTTCCCCATCAAGGACCTGTTATGCCCTCAGAGAGACTCCTGGCAGATTCTTTGCTACTTTTAAAAAGTTCAGTGATAGTATTGCCAGAAGGGTAACTGTCATTAGTGTCTCATCAAACTCAATGGGCATTATTTGATATTTGAACTTGTGTGTATACAAAATCAACAAACTGAAAGTACTTAGAGATGACTCACAAGAGCCTTCCCTAACAGTAATATATTTTCTGCATAACACTAAGATCTTGCTTTATGTATTTCCTTATTTTAAAATAAAATTAATGTTCTTATTTCAACCCCTGCTAGTGCATATCCTGATGTGGGAAATCAACCAACAAGAAAAAATGATCATGTTGTCTCTCTCTTACTGTTTGGCAGTTTTAATACACCCAGACAGAAATCCTGATGGGAAAAGAAACTGCCTCGCTGTATCTATAATTTATCAACATGGAAACATTATGATTCTAATCATAAAATTTGAGAGGTCCGTCTTATCTCTACAACTGTGCTCTGAAGATTTTCTAATAGAAGGAGATGTATTTCCTAAGAATAAAACTGTAATTACTGAAAGTTGGTGAGGGGAGAGGGGAGACAGTTATAAAACATTTTGTGAAGATATATGTGTAATCTGTAGAACTGGGGAGAGCAATTACAGGGCATCAGTGAAGGAAGGAGTAAAGAGGGAGGTGGTGGCAGCCTCAAAATATCTACACAGCAGAGAATTAGGAGCAGCAAGCAGGTTAGAAGAGGATCCTGGAGGACTGGTCCTGAAGCTACAGAGAGGCGCCTTCACTTAGGACGGATTTAATTTGGGGCAGTATTGGAGAGGCCTTGGGAAAGGGCTACACCTCACAAATCCCTTTTTGATTTATGCACTAGGGAGGAGAGGAAAAGGTCATGAAAGCATAAACATGATTTACACCAGGATATGTTATATATTTAGTAGCTATGATAGAGCAGACGATAAAGTTAAGATAAACAAATGCACAACATAGCCCTTGCCTACACTGGAATACTCTGTCTTGGAAAGCAGACTGTTACCACTAAAGGTAACAAAATGTTAAATCCAGCCTCCATTCTCATGCTGTGCTCATTCTTAGGCCATGCTTTTAAAGACCATTTAAATAAAAACAACAGTTCAGAAAACATTTCCTAAGCATATTTACATGTTCCCACATCACAAAAGCCCAATTCATGCAGCACGATATTACGATTGGCTTGTTACACACCTGTATCTTCCTCTCTAGATTGCAAATTTTACAAAATCAGAGACCATTTTTGGTATCATTAGTAATGGTAATAATAGCTAACATTAACTCATCACTTATTTTCTGCCAGGCCCTCTGCATTTAACAGTCTCAACAACCTATAAAGTATTTATTCTTTTACTTATGCATACAATTCTACTTTTGGAGCACCTAATTGGGTTGAGTACTGTGCCAGACACTGGAACTAGATTAGCAAACAACACACAAGCTGGCCCAGTCTTGATAACACTTACTTTCTAGTAGGGGAAATAGGCTATCATTAAGAAACAATCAGACCAAAAAAATGTGAAAAAGAAAATAGCAAAGAATGTATCTGTTATGATAAATAAAGTCAGAGAGAGTGACTGGATGATGAGGGAGATGGGGAGCAGAGGGCTACTTTAGATAAAACAGGTTAGATGGGGAGGCTGGAGGACTGGTCAGTAAAGTCTTCTGTGAGGAAGTGATGTGGAGGTAAACACGGAAATAGACCATCCTGTGATAGGGTGAAGGACTAAAATGGAAAGGTGTTTGTCTTGCTTGAAAGGCAGAAAATAATCCCCTCAAAGTAAGCAAATGAGAGGTCAGAATGAGTCGGGATGGGTAAGGAGGAATCAGATCTTGTGGGTCTTAGTTTTAGGCCATTGTAAGTAATCTGAATTTTATTCTATGAGCAACAGGAAGCACTGGCATGTTTAGCTCCATTAATCAATTACAGTTGAAGGAACTAAGCCTTCGTGATGCTGATTAACTTCTTTAGGGTCACCCAACTAATAAGCAGTGGAGCTGGGATATGAACCCTCGTAAGTCTGATGCCAAAGACATTAGTTCTTACCCACATTCCTGCTAGAGTGCCCAGTATACAGTACATTAGCCATCATCATCACCACCAACATAATCACCATTGTCACCATTATCTTACAGATGAGGAACTCAAGACCTTTATATTCTGAGGAACTTGCCCAATGTCACAGCCAGTGAATAGAAGGGATAGCATTTGAATCCAGGTTCTCTAATTCCAGAACCAAGGTGCTTGACCTCAGCACCTATAGTTTCTAGCAGATAGTAGACATTTAACATTTAACAAGAAACGAATAGAACAATAAGCATACAACATTGTACTTGACTGAGAGGGAGTTGAAAAATGAGTAAGATAGAGACCCTACTGTTAACATGCTTAAAATGGGGGAAAAGTAGGGGTTACAGATTAGTCAAATGTACAGACAACCATTCTGCAAGGCAGAATTTTTTTTCTTTTTTTAGTAAGTACTTATTAGCCTCCTGATATGTCTCTGTGCCTATGCCAAACTCAAAACCAAGAGAACAGGATATTGTCAAAAGTAGTAACATAGTACCTTAAAAGTGGGATGCATCACGCCATCACATATGTTTTTGTGAATCAAAAAGCCTTCAAGGAAGGGTCTTGAAAGAGGAAGACAATTTTTACACATGAAAATGTGGGGACAGTGTGGAGCATTCTAGACAATAATAACACAGTAAAGGGAGGCACAGAAGTGGAAGAGTTTAAGAGCTATTCACACAGTAGACATGCCTGTTCTCCATAGAAGATTTCCAGATATACTTCAATTGAACTTTGAACAAGGAGTTAAAGAATAGAGAATTCAGGTAACTGATAAGTTCTATTGATACATTTTAAAAAGGTTTGTCTTGGTACAAACCAAGGAAGAATATTAAGTGATCAATATCCATTTTTAATATCCCTTCTGCTGTTTATATTAGTTCCATGAGGGAAGTTGAGATACTGTCTGGTTCATTGCATGATAAGACAGCACCTAGAACAGTGCCTTCCACATGAAGGTACTCACTAAGAATTTGTTGAATGAGTATGTGAATGAATAGTACAGTGTTTTGATGTATTTCTGCCACAAAACTTACATTTGTTTGTTAGGAATGATATTTTAAACCCTTCACCCAGTGACTTGCAATAGGATAGTAGCACCCCTGAGAGGTATTTTGAAAATTGTGGCGGTGTTTCCGGTAATCATAATGAATAGGAGATACTAATGGTATTTAATATGTGGAGACCAAAAATGCATAGGACAATCTTACATAACATAGAATTGTTCATATAGGTAAAGCACTTGCTTATAATTATCTGAGTTTTATACCTAACCCCATTTTACACGTAAATACAAGTAAGTTGTATACGGTTTTATTACAACCTAAGAGAGCTTGGAAATGGATACTTCTACAGTTGAGCATCTGATAAGAACTTAGCCCTTGCTGAAACCTTGATTACAGCCTTATGAGACACCCTAACCAGAGGATCCAACTATGGCATGCCCAGACTCCTGACCCACACAAGCTAAGTGATAATAAATGTGTTGTTTGAAGCCACTAAGCATGAGGTAATTTGTTATGCAGCAATAGAAAACTAACACAAATAGGTTAAGTTATTTGCCCTGATTTGTAGAACTAGTAAGTGATGAATGTAAAAAAAAATCAAACATAGTTCTGTGTCCAATGCCACTGCTTTTTCAATTATCAGGAACTTTAAGATCGGGAAAAGGGAGGTTAAGATATTTCATGCCAAATAGTTTCAAGGTACTAATTAAAGTAAGAAGAGGCAATATGCCCAGAGTGGGATGGAACATACAGTTCAGATGCCCAGGAAAGCGGTCTAAGACTGAAGATACAGATTTGGAAGTCATCACATTATAAATAGTATTTAGCCAAGAGCATGAATGAAAACACCCAGAGAGTAGTAAAATTGTGAAGAAGAGTGAGGATGAATATTTAAGGGATGAACAGGAATGAAATCAGAGAAGGAAGAGGAATAGTCACAGAGTTGAGTGGGAAACTAGAAGAAATGATACTGTGGACGTTAAAGGTAGATTTTTAAAAAATAGGTAGAAGTCAATGTCACATGCCACCGAGGCAGCAGGTACAACAGGATTGAAAAAGACTTGTTAGATTTAACTATTAGGAAGCACATGGGTCGACAAAGTTGGTCCTGGTAATCTTCACACATTTTTTTTTTTTTTTTGCAGTACGTGGGCCTCTCACTGTTGTGGCCTCTCCCTTTGCGGAGCACAGGTTCCGGACACGCAGGTTCCATGGAATGTGGCACGAACCCATGTCCCCTGCATCGGCAGGCGGACTCTCAACCACTGCGCCACCAGGGAAGCCCCTTCACACTTCTTTGATCAGCATACTGAACAGGACAGGGTTTAAAATGATGCAATGTACATTACTGTGGCACTCCGTACAGATGAACATAGATCAACTCATTTCAATTTAGCTCCACAAACATTACTGAAAATGGTTGGGCAGATTCATTCAGCTATACCTCATCCCACTCACATTTTTCCGGGTTAGTGAAAACAATATGAAGGCATTTATCAAATCTTTTGCTGAATTTAAGACAAGATATGTGTACATATTTACTCTGATATATAGCTCTGCAGCCAGTCTCCCATGCGGATTCCAAGAGTCTGCGGAGATTTCACATACGAAGTCCTAATTACCTTTTATACCTGTGTACAGCCACAATCCAAGGAATTTAGCAAGATTATCTCAATTGCAACATTATGTCCATTTTGTTAATTTCATGGTAGTCCCTATTTTTTCCTTCTCTGGGATATATAGTTTCTCAAAATCTGAAGGAGGGCTTCCCTGGTGGTGCAGTGGTTGGGAGTCCGCCTGCCAATTCAGGGGACGTGGGTTCGTGCCTCGGTCCGGGAGGATCCCACATGCCACGGAGCGGCTGGGCCCATGAGCCATGGCTACTGAGCTTGCGCGTCTGGAGCCTGTGCTCTGCAACGGGAGAGGTCACAACAGTGAGAGGCCCGCGTACGACAAAAAAAAAAAAAAAAAAAAAAAAAAAAAAGTCTGAAGGAAACTCTTCCTTAACAACAATATGTTTTACAATTAACCATAACCATGTTATTTCTACTTATATATATATTTTTCAAGCTAATTAAGAATTGCAATTTTCCAGATGTCCCTGGTATGAGCCTGGAGCAATGTACAAACCAACAGTGTTTTTTTAAAGTTTTGCCTGAAGGCCGAGAGTCCACTAACCTGAAAGTGATGGTCACTGATAAGGAACAGAGCATTAGACAAAATATAACATCCAGAATCATTGCATGCTTCCAAGTAGCATTAATTGATGATTAAGTAGAACAAGTCTCTAGTGGTTCTGGAGCATGACATGTCTGTGTAACGTGGTTATGAAATCTAAGAATAATTTAAAGTACATCCATACCTAAAAACTGATCTCTTATACAGAGAAATTACTGATGATTATGACTACATTTATTCAGGTTAGAAAAGTTTTGTTTAGAAGGCAATATTAGAATTAACATGAATGTATGGTTTAATATGAAGGTAGTACAAATGTGAATGTGGAGAGTTACAAATTTGGCAAAGATTTTAAAACAACAATAAATCCACAAAAAACAAACCTTAGAAAGCATCTACCAAATGTACCCAAATCGAAATTCCACTTGCAATGTTTTGTTTTATTCATTGATGTGCTTTGAACACCTAGAACAACACCTGGCAAATAATAAAGTTTCAAAAAATGGTGCTGGCAGAAGTGGGAGTTTTGAAGAGGAGCACACACTGCTGGGGAGAATATTCCAACTGAACAACTCAGGAAGTCATCAAAATCTGCTTTCTCACTCCATGACAGCAGAGGCTGCCTTAAGAAAAGTAGGACATAGTATATGTGGAATGACATGACACATCAAATACAGTTAACCTTGGTATTGGTACATAATCATGTCTCAATCATATTGATTGTCATTTTTATTTTTATTATTGGTGGGAGTGTCTTGAAGACAGGTCATTTCTTGCAAGGGGCTGCTCTCCAAGCAAAAGGGCTACAAAAAGCTTAATATAGACCCTGGCCATGAAAGGGGCTGGTCTTAGTTCAAGCTGCTATAATATGATACTTTAGAGAGAGTGGCTTAAACACATAAATTTATACCCCACAGTTCTGGAGGTTGAGAAGTCTAAGACCTGAGGGCCAACGGATCAGGTATCTGGTGAAAGCTGCTTCCTGGTTTGCAAATGGCTGCCTTCTCATTGTATCCTCACATAGCAAAGAGCAGACAAAGGAATCAATCTCTCTCCTGTCCCTATTTATAAGGGAACAAATCCCATCATGAGGGCTCTACCCTCATGACTTAATTATCTTCCAAAGGCCCCATCTCCAAAAAACCATTTGGGTTTCAATATATGAATTTGTGGGGAATACAAACATTCAGTCCATAGCAGGGTAAGTCATGTGCCCACCTAAATATGCTCCCAGTGCAGTGTATTTTAAAGCAACTATATCCTACTTCCAAAAGGTCCCTGGGTAGGCTTTGGACAGCTGGCTTTCTCCCACCCCTGAGGGAATGCAGAGGAAGGGCTGCCTGTCCTCTTAGAATGAAGGAGGTTTATCACTATGTAGTCATTCTGGCACCAAAAGATAGCATTCATATAAAGAAGAGAGCTATGTTGTGAAGACCTCAAGAATCAACAGACTCAGAGATTTCTAAGCTATAGTACTCAGCCCACCCCAGTCTTAGAAGCTTTGTCACACTAAGAGTGGTCAATAACTTTGAGATGAAGAAATCCATGAATATGGAATTCAGCTTAAGGACAATCTTCCTCCAATCTTTTCTCACTGCCCTCTGATAAGACTTTCTCTTTGGTTCATGTTCCTCCTTTAGTTCTACCTTCCTGAATGTTCACTATGTCCTGCATCCTGTTATTTGTATTTATTTGCCTTTTATTTATTAAATAAATATATATTGCACTCCTCAGAGTATCTGACCCTCACAACAACTGCATGAAGTAGATATAGTACCATCCTCATTTGCAGAAGAAAATGACAAAGCTAAATTGCTCAAATTTGCAGAGCCATTAAGTGGTAGAGCCACAAATCCAGGTGATCTGACTCCAGAAGCCAAGCTCTTAGCACAGAGTGTTGCTGCAAAGCATTACAAGGCATACCTGCATCAGCGGCTTAGGTAGGATGCCTCCCCTCTCTTTCAGCACCAGCAAAGAAGTGCCTGTGGAGCAGACCACCCCCCATCCCTGTTTCTTTGGTGTCCTCAGCATCACCATACAAGCAAGGTCAGAGACAGGTTTGTTGGGCGTCTAGGCTTGGACCTTATACAATTTGGGGAGCTCTCTTTAAGAAAAATAATACAAAATTACAGATACATTATTAGGTATGGAAGTTAATATGTAATTTTATTCTAAATAAGAAATCACAACAAATTAAAAATTTTAAAAGACTGGCAAATGCCATAAAGCCCATAAAAATTAACATACATAATTGATTATCTGCCTGGCATACCACTATAATAATGGACTTCACTTATTACATATTTTGGCTTCCACTTTTTTGATCACTTCTTCATATAATGAAATTTTTTAAATATTGTAGCCTCTAGAAATAATAGGGAGATAATTAGGTATTTCCTTTAGCATGAATGATTGCATTGTTTTTAATATTAGAACATTTTATTTCAGCTTTAATATAAGAAAACTTTTCTAAATTATCAATAAAATCGTTCATGTTACATACGCTTTTAGGGTTACTGTAAAATTTGGGAATATTCTATCCAGTTTCTTTTCTATATGGGCTATAGGATTTCAAAGCATTTCCACTTTTCTTTGAATCAACAGTATTATTTCCCAGTTTGCTATCCATGTAAGTTTTATGAGTGCTATGTTATCTTCATGTAGGGCAATATTTCATCCTAAATAACTTTCATACTATGTTCACATAATTCACTCTTCTTCATTAACTGGATTATCAAAGAACCTATTCAGTACTTTTAGTTGAACTTTATCTCTTCCTCTTAATGAATTTTGGTATCAACTGAAAAAAATTTTTGTTACTATTTGCTTCTCACCATCAGAATAATTTTTATTGATGTCCTCACTCATCACTAAACTATCATTGAGTCACATTCTATTAACTTTTGTCTGAATTTTCTCTCAATTCGTAAAGAAAACCCAAAGATGATAAAATATGGTTCTTATATACTTCCAAATAAGAAGGCTGTAATTTCCCACTTGTTTTATTGAAGCATTCCAAAAATGTCTTCAGAAGAGCATTTAAAATGGCACACTCAAGCTTCATCAACTATTTCAATAAACATTTTACATATTACAACTCTCAGAAAAAAATACAAGTTGCATGTGTGTTTAAAATACCCCATTGTTTAAAATACTCTATGAGATTAATCTGGAAGGAAAACATAACTCTTGCAAAATACTGAAGTAGTCAAAAATTTCATTTACTGTCACAGTAGCTTTTTCTCTGACAAGATTAAGGAAATGAGCTGGCATGGCACATATTCTGCTTGCTTATTAGAGTTTTTAAAGAGTGTTTGCAGCCCTTTGTCCTCCCCTGTCATAACAGCTGCATTGTCAGACAATTTATTGCGAATATTTTTCAGCAGTTGGTTACCATATTCCAGAACTTTTTTTCATTTTTAAAAATTTAAAGTCACAGTATCTAGATGGTTTCCAGTGGACAAAAAATTAAAAATTACTCATCGGGGTTTTTTTGTTGTTGTTAATTACTAATTAATCAGTGTTCTGTATCCAGTTTAGAAGATTAAAAAAGAATTAATATTTGATGTTTTTTCCAATTTAGTTTACATTCTCATTTTGTACACATTTTCCCATTATTACAGTTAATTCTCTTTAATCTGTTTCAGATGTCACATTTACTTTTTTCATTTTGACATTTCCCAACTGCTCATGTAAAAATGGTCAGGTTTAGCAATTTGAAGAAAGCCAGTCTTTATTGTGAATGCTGAAGGGCAAATGTCTTTCACTTAAAAATTTAATAATCCTAATTACTTTTGTTAAGCTCTTCAAAATAATACTGCATGTTCTTTCTTATCTTTTATTCAAGACATTAGTGTAGAGGCATTTGTAATTGATTTACTTTTTGTAATCCAAGTAAATATAGATTTCTTGCACTCTGTGGAGTCTTCGTGACTTTCAAGGGTTCTCATTATATATATCTGGTCTGGAAACTCATCTGTTGTAAGTAATGACTGTCATGTTAAAAACAGCTTAAACAAAACAATAGATACAAGCTTTTAGTCTCAGCGTAGACAAGCCAGGATCTACAGTAGTTTAATCATATTATTTTCCAAATATTTCCTTGAGTTGCTTTTTTTCCTATTTTATGTTCTGTTTGATTCTCTGTAAAGTTATTGGAAACAATTTCAAGAAAACATTTTTTTTATTAAACAATGTTGAGTGAAATTATTTCTTAATAAAGAAGACTACAATGTGTAAAGATCACAATACTTACTGAACTCAGTGACTTCCTCAGTATAAAGCTGCTGCTGACCTTTGCAATCATAAAACTCGGTTCTTAGTCTTGTTCCCTACCCTCAGATTTATGCCTGTCTCCTAAATCACCCACTTCCTTTTCTAAGGTAACCTGTGTAAGTCTCCACCCATTTTTACCATTTTCCCACAGACTGTAAAGGAGGAACCAAGAAAGAGCCTTTGGCCTACACATCTCACAAAACACTCCAGGGCGTGTGCCAACTCTCCAAGTAGGATCTTCTTTGCAACCTTACCACTAAAGGCAGGAGGAATGCCTTTTGTAACCAAACTACTCACAACCCAAGGAAAAATATTCATTCGCCTTGACAGTAAAGTCTAAATTCTTAAAGAAGCCTGCCTATCTTCCCTTGAATTATGCAAATTACATCATTATGTGGAGCTGAGCATATTCCTCTCAATGGCTTTCTCTCTTCGTTAAAAAAATGCTTTGTGATCACAGTTCTAATAAGGGTCTTATGAAATCTATAGCCATGGGGCCCTTACTCTCCAGAGTAGGGGGAAGTCTAATTTTATTTAATCCTCACAACAGCTAATTGAAATAGATATAATTTTTACTCTTACCTTTCATTTGAGAAAACTAAGACTTAAAGAAGAAATATAAACTTCACTTGGACAGTTTGTAACTGGCAGAGCAAGGAATCAATTTCAGAACTATGTAACTATAAACCTCATACTCTTATCCAGTGTTGTATGGGAGACACCTTGTACTAGCTTACAAAAGCCAATTGTTAAATTTTTAGGACTTTTTTGAGTTGGTTGTTAAGCTATTAGGAAAAATCAAATTATACAAATTAATAAATTATTTAGAAATAAAGGTAATAAGTAGCGAAAACACATCACTTCCTCATTAATTAACTATACTTTACTATTATCACTGTTCTTGAGTTTATGTATCTTTTTCTTATTATCTGCAGGGTGGAACCCCTATATAATGGTGGGCTACTGCACATCTTTTCCGAACTCCATGTTCAGTGAATTCAAGTTCGTAACTTGGAAGTGGCCAGGATGGAAGTATTTACATCATAGAAATTAGCAGCACTCCCCCCCAATCAGGGCTGGTTGTTAAATATTTTTCATTATACTATTTCTCTTAACCATTACACTATCCAACCTTTGAACAGTGATTATTTCTCTCTGTGAAAATGCTTCACCACAACCCATGTGTCAGAGACTTGATCTTGTCACTGCCATGTAATCCTGCACTCCATTGGTCTAAAGATTTCACATATTCTTAGGTATTTCACATATTGTGGACTAGGATATAGTTAACTACTGTAAACATTCTACTTTTTATAGTAACAGAAAAGAACACAATTCATTCTCCTCAGACTGACAGATGCCCAATATAATAAATGTATTACTTATGTAACAAGTATCAATGAAGTGATAGATTGTTGTCCCTCTTAAAAGACCTTTTTGAGCAAGGGAGAAATTTAATATTTAGAAAATGAAATGAAAAATACAAAAGCTAGAACTTCTTGTTTAGACTACAGACAGAAAAAAGAAACATACTGAGGGTTTAAATCAACTCTGTGTGCAGAAAATTCAGATATTAAGTAAGAAGTAACTGGCAGAATTTGTGCCAAAGGAGTCTCTGATCCCCTCACATACATACACGTCCACTGATTATGTACCTTATTTCGAACCTAGTCACAAAATTCAGAAGAGCCAAAATCTTTATTCTCAATTCCACTTGAACTTAACACAGTTTATTTTGCACAGTTAAGTCATATACTGACATAGGCCCAGTGAAATCAAAATGAAATATCCTTCTCTATTAATGTTGCACAGTACTGTTGTTCAAAGATATTTATGTTATATATTTTCAGAATGTGATATATATGAAGCACTGTGACAGCCAAGTATTTAGTAATATGTTCTAAATTTTCCTCTAAATAATATTTCCAGCAAACCACAGGTAAATATGAAAAGCAAAAGATAATATAAAATTAGAAAATTGCTTCATTAAGAATGAGTCTGTGACACAATTACTTACTCTCCAATAAAGAGCAGCTACAAAGTATAGAATAACAACTCTGAAACTTAAAGGTTAGCTAAGGCTGTTTTTTAAATTGGCCTTATTGGATGACAGATCCAATTCTGAAAATTTCATAGACCCATAAAATTAGGAATACTGTCAGGAAAACTCATTTAATTTACCTCATTAGGCAGGAATACATCTATACCAGTATTTCCCAAAGTTGCACAGGATGGTAAGAGCTATTACATGAGAAAAAGGATTAGTCAAATAAGCTTGAGAAAGGCTGGATTAAAAAAAAAAAAAATTTTTTTTAACAATCCCTCGTCTCTAGGTTCTGGGAGCCACTCTGTCCCCTTGACCGTTCAGGCCCTAGGAAGGTAAAGCCCTGCTGTAACCTGCCATGAGGTATTGTACTACCGTTACTGGTGCTCTTAAACCTGTCTAAACCTTCATAAATGTAATTAAACTCTTCTCAAATTACCAAGTTAAGTGTCTCAACTATTTCCTGCCAGGCTCCTAACTGATAGACACATCTCCACCATTTCCTCACCAGGCTTATAGAACCACACTCTCCACTTTTTTTTTTTTTTTTTTTTTGCGGTACATGGGCCTCTCACTGTTGTGGCCTCTCCCGTTGCGGAGCACAAGCTCCGGACGCGCAGGCTCAGCGGCCATGGCTCACGGGCCCAGCCGCTCCGCGGCATGTGGGATCTTCCCGGACCGGGGCACGAACCCGTGTCCCCTGCATCGACAGGTGGACTCTCAACCACTGCGCCACCAGGGAAGTCCTCTTCACTTTTTTGACTTAAAAATATGGTAGGCCATGAAGATGAGGCTATTCACACTGCCTGGGTCATTTAAAGTCTAAACAAAATCAAGGCTTCAGCCCTTCTGGAAGATAAGCAAACACCCTGATGACAGCTATCAATGGGTGATCCTCATCAATGGGAACAAAAAGAAATCCTAGCAGCTGTTCAATCCAAGCAATGCATGCCATTCATTGGAATGGAGACTAGATGATGTGCAGAAATAGCCCCAGTCCCTGGCATCTCCCAAGAAATAGTCACAAAGAGTTCTGGCTTGGACAGAGCTTGGTCATCTCTTGAGGATGACATCATGCCAGTCCACATAGTCTCTCTTTTCTTCCATTTACCATTGCATGGAGTCCTACCCTGTCTAAGGACAAGAAAATAATATATCTGTACAAATGTTTTCTGTTTCCACCATGGATTTTTGAACTTAAAATGAAGAATTGCTTCTTTGATTCTCTTATTTTCATTATTCCAGGACTGATGCAAAAGCCTCCAAAATATAGGAGAAGAAATGCAATAAAACATGAAGTGGAAAGAAACCTATCAGTATATCCCCAAATGTATTTTTTTGCCACCTAAAGTTTGATAGGTTCTAGTTCAAAATGACGGAGCCAGTACATATGTTTACTTCTCCTCTCCTCCCAAAAGTCCTCTTGAAATAATGCTATAAATCTATAAAAGGAATAAATTTATAAAGGCCCTGAATGTTATAATGGCAAGTAAAGATTTTAACAGATACCTGCAAAACCAAAGGCAGTAAAACTAAATCAACAAAGAAATAATAATTGAGGAGGCTAGAACTCAGGGTATGCATAGGAGAAAATTGCAATAGAGATAGGAACTCTGCATAACAAATCAAAAGCTTTCCCTGAATTTATAGGTAGAAAAACCAAGTGTAAGAGAAGAAAAGCTACCATAAAAAATAGCAAACTAGCTATTGAAGGAATATGCTTCAGGCGGTCCTGAAGCCTAAAACCTGCCAACGGGGTGGCAAGCCTAGAATTAAACTTTAATCTCTCCAGTCTTACAATAGCACTGAGGGGTAGTTTGGGAGTGTTACCATTTACAGTATTTTCAAATGTTGGGCAGCCAAGCACATAGCACAAGTCTCTAGAGAGAGCAGTCATAAGGGACCAACTATGTATAAAAATACTATGAGGTTGTCAAGGCTCGTGTCCTGAAGAGTCATCACCCAGATTAAGTAGTATTATTAGTAGGCTGGCAAGTTCATGGGCATTTGAGAGCAAGAGGGTCTTACTCATCCAACTGATAGCATTGCTGTGTATAGCCAATTTGTGAGCAGTAGCTTTGTCCTTTACATGCTTAAAGAAACTTGTATACTCTGTCTTGTGTTTAAACAATGTTCTGCCAATCACATAACCATGCTAGTTTGACTAATTGCAGATTGGTGTCAAGAGAAGCATTCACACACACACACACACACACACACACACACACACACACACACACACACACAGAGAGAGAGAGAGAGAAAGAACCTAAAACAAAAAAAGTCAGATCAGATTCTGGGGCAGTATTATACAATGGTTATAAGTACTACCTCTAGTCCCCAACTGCCTTAGTGTAAATCTTATCTCTGACACCGATAAGGTATGTAACATTAACCTTTCACATCTCAGTTTTCTTATCTCCAAAATGGGGATTATACTTCAACTCTCAATACATTTAACTTCCTCTGAGATTTCAATGAGCTAATACACACAAAATTTCATGTACCTGTCACATAAAAAATATTGTAGGGCTTCCCTGGTGGTGCAGTGGTTGAGAGTCCGCCTGCCGATGCAGGGGACACAGGTTCGTGCCCCGGTCCAGGAGGATCCCACATGCCGCGGAGCGGCTGGGCCGGTGAGCCATGGCCGCTGAGCCTGCGCATCCGGAGCCTGTGCTCCCCAACAGGGAGAGGCCACAACAGTAAGAGGCCCGCGTACCACAAAAAAAATAAATAAAAAATATTTTACATTATCATTTTATTACAGCTATTTTAAGGTCTATAGATTTTTCTATAACAGGCCAGAGAGTAAATATTTTAGGTCTTGCAAGCCAAATATGATCCCTGTTGCATATTCTTGTGTGTGTGTGTGTGTTTGTATGTGTGTTTACAACTTTAAAAATGTAAAAACCACATTTAACTCACAGGCCATACAAAAACAGGCCACGGAAAATTTGGCCTACTGTCAGCGATTTGCCAACCCCTGTGTTAAAACATTATTTCACTTTCTATTGTAGGGATAAATACCTATCCCTTTTCTATTAAGAAATGGCAACCTCACACTGAGATTCTAAATCACCTATTAAGAAAATGTATGAAAAGATAAAGGAAAATTATTTCCCCAAGATTTGTAGACTTAGAGAAAACAAGCACATTGCCAGTCTCCTCCTTATCTTAGTTGGCCCAGCCCAAGAGAGTCATCTCTTCTAAACAAAATTATGTCCAATGAGAATAAATTATTTATCCTCTTTAGATGAATTATTTTGACAACATTACAATTCAGTATAGTTCAGAACCATGTATCATCCTGGAAATGAACTTAGAGATGTCAATTTCTCAGACACGTCTATCTAAACATTTTCCTACTAAGACTGAATAGGAGGGGTTATCAAATGGATAATATTTAGCAGAGGTAAAATATATTATACAAGGGAGTTAAAAGTGAATTAAAGTTAACAAAACATCAGGAATTCTAGCATCAGGAATGTAGGAGAGTAAGGAGCAGGGGCAACAGCTACGTGCTGAAAACTGATACAACAGAACATAGCAAGTTGCCCCAGAAGACTGAAAGTAAGGCCAGCAGTCTTTTGTGGACGTGACATGAATGAACTGGACATATGAATGTAGGACCTCACAAGGCCCTTAAATGGCAGCATCTCCCCTGAACAAGCTCTGATGCTAATTGGATGTGCAAAATGAGAGATTATAGTTTTACAAGGTCAACCTGAAAGCATTTAATTTCCTGGGAATCTCTTTGGTGGTGAAGCATTTAAATTAAAATACACCACAAAATCTTAAGAACAAATTTCTGATCATAGCCAAAAACAGGAAGCGCAACGTCTCGTCAGCCTGTCAAGATGTTGGCAAAACCATATTCTACATTTGTGGATCTTTTTGAGCTAAATTTACTAAATTACAAGAAAAAGGTAATTGGAGCTTTATCTTCAGAGGATCATTCGATTAATACAAATTACCAATGTGGGAGTGCAGGCATACTATTTTGATATGTGATGTATATACACATAAATATTAATATATTCCTTTCATATATTCATATTCTGTATTTAAAGGAAAAGATATTTGAATTGAAATTTCCTGTTGCTAATATTTGATGAATTCCTGGTTTTTATCTTATGTGAAAATGAAAAGTATTAGAAATGGACTAAAAATTTCTGCAATTATTAGTAAAGTATTTACAGAATATTTAAATATAATTTTAAACATAACATTAAACGTGAAATATCAATATGTTATAATGCAATGTGCTGTTGTCTATTTCAGTTGATTCTTGTGGAACCAGGCAATGTTACCTGCATAAATTTTTCCACCTGAACCTTTGGGGTTTGAAAACATTCTGATGATTCTTGGCATTTATTTAGATGTACTATCTGACATTCTCTAACTGAAAAATTAGACTGATACAATAACATTGAGCTAATAAATATTTGTATACATCCATTGTAATTCAATACCAAAACTATCTGACATAAAAGATATATATTGACTGAAGTGCCCATAGAAATAAAAAGGTAAAAGTTATTTTTAGGCAATTGTTTACAATTCCACTTAAAATATTAGATGTCTTCTGCCTGTACCTTCTTTATAATTTCTTAGGAAAGAGGGTAGAATTTTTTTCCTTCTTGGACAGTTTGTCCTCTAAAATTCTGATAAGGGGAGCTGTTTAGGTAGCAAATTCTAAGGTACTTGAGGGAGGGTATAAAAATAGAATAAGAAAAGAAAGGACTTGTAAATATAAGGACAAAATGTTGCTTGGCATGACAATAAATTACAACAAAACTGCTGGGGAAAGAAGAAATTAGATTAACAAGTCTCGTATTAGGGCTAACATAGAAACTTTGTTAAGTTAAAAATATCATAAAATTGTTATCTTTTCTTTAAAAAGAAAAAAAATTATATTTTCTGCTCTGTAACTCAGGTGGCTTCATTGGCATGCTGCATCCCCAATTCTCATATAAAATACTAAAATTTCTATGTTGAGCCCCTGATTTGACATTTATTGCTATTTCTTAACATAAAGAACTAGAGTCCTATGGTGAGTGTGGCATATTAAAAGTAGTAGAACCCAGAGTGAGACTGAAACATCTCGTTGAAGTTAGAAAACAAGGACTTTTATTTTCGTTTTGGTACCTTCCTCTACCATTTAGATGTTTATTACTGTGTCTGCATATGTATGTGTATAGGTATAAATAAGTAAATAAAATAGATTGCAGGTATTACTTAATATATTATATATATTATAATCAAGTCCACATTATATAACAGTAGAGTGAAAGCACTGCTACTTTTATGTACCATGCCTTCTTACAGAACGGCAGTATGAAATTTATTTAACAGAAAGCACCATGGAAAATACTATCAGTGGCTGACATATGGAGTGAAAATTCTCCTTCCCTAAATGACTATGATCCACTCATCTAATTGTTCTTTGGCTTATTCCTGATGATCAAAGAAGTGGAGGTTGGGCTATCTGGGCATCATCAGCATGCCCTCCTTCTCTATTCTTTTCAGCTTCATGAGTTTCTTGCTCCTCTGGTACCCCTAGATAGTTTTGCAGTCTCTGGTATATCCTCAACTATGGTATTGCCCTCCTTAGGTGCTCTTAAACCTCACACACAGAATATCCATAATTTTGCCCACTAGGAAGGTGAAATACTCTTGGAATTGTCATTCTATTGGTGGGCTGGTGGAGCAGCTCAGTGTTTGTTTTTTTGTTTGTTTGTATGTTTTAAGACATGATTTGTAGCCTTTACCCCTTCCTATGATGTAACTATTTCCACCATGGCTGATTTCAAGCTACCAACAGTTTAATATCTGCCTCACAAAATTCCTAAATAATTGACAAGCATACTTCATAAATGTGAGAAAGCAACAACACACCACTGGCACTTCTTTCTTTAATTTGCCTTATCTCAGACTTTTTCAGTGGCTTTTTACCTGCAAAAAAAGTCATGTCTGGTTGGTTGTCTTGCGAAACATTACTCCATATAAATTCACACATCCCACTCTCTTTGCCACTCCCTGAATTCTATTGTTTGTGTGCATACCCAGAGTTGGTAGGAGAAGCTTAAGTTGTCAACCTGTTATTTCCTACTTGTTTATAAAACTTTTACACATTATATATACAAGCACTGATAAAAAGGAAATGAAAGTAAAAGGAAGAGCAGAAAAAAGAGAAAGGAAAAGGAGAGAGGGAGAGAAAAGGAAGGGAGGAGTATCATTCTCCTCTGTCTTTTATAAACTTATTACTTGCCTTGTGTTATAACCATTTTTGCATATGTATTGTCACTTTCCCAAGTTAATTTCTGTGTCTCCCATAGCTTATCCCACAATGAGCCTTCAATAAATATTGCTGAAAAAATGGAACAAATGATAATTCACAAGTAAAAATGATTACACAGAGAAACCTTGTCTCAATATTAAGCCACAAAAAAATCTGATTTCCAAATTTCACTTTGTCTGCCATCAATTCTCCACCATTGTCAAGTTAGTAATGCCAGCCCAACATCAACATGTTCTTACAGTACACCTATTGCCTTTGCATTTTCCTCCTAAAATGGGGAACACATACTGTTATCTACCTTACTCTGTTTAAGGTAATACTTCTGTGCTTCACTGAGATAATCACTCTTTGCTGATAATAGACCGACTCTTTGTTGTTGGTGTTCATGTGTTATTTTTTTCATCCAGATAAAGAAAGCAGCCCCCACAGACATGTGCAGCATGATGTGACTATCAGAATGGATTAGAATTGGGTTTTGTTTCTTAGTCTTATTGTCAAGGTATTGTTAAGAGCTGTCTGCTGCTGATGAGATCAGTTAGTGCAGTAGATAGTTCAATGCTGAACTCTTTGAAATACTATGTACATTTAACTCAGAAGTTTAAAAATTGTTAAATAAAAATGAACTATCCCCTAAAACTAGAAAGAGAAGACTAGCATAGCTTTTTTGTTACTGTTCATTTGCTTAATGTAGGAGGTATGAATCTTAATCAGATAAATAAGCAAAATCACATTTTATTACTGTCCGTAAACCATCTAATTTCTATTCTGAGTACCCAGTCCCACTGAGTTGGTGAGAAATTCAATCTCAGCTATTTCCAGGCTTTCTCCCACCCTCAGGTTTGTGTTGAGGCTCCAAGGTCTTACTCTACGTCCAGGCAGTAGAACACTGATCACTAGGTATCTGCTCACATTGGTAACAGTTGGATTTTGCTGCAGCCACATGAGCCCATCAAGTCCACCAGTGTGCCACTTCCATGCCATGCATAGGGTAGGGGCTCTTTGACAAAGCTAGGACTCTAAGCTTGGCATCTAACCCACCTGGTTTATCACCTGGAGACTTCTCCTGAAACTCTGTTACACCCTTGGGTGCTTCCAGGGTGGACGTGAACGTCCCCTCTGTTCAAGAACCAGCAGACCTGTTTCCTCCCCCAGACCTGGAGAAAGCTCTTTTTCCTTTGGCGAACCTTCTGTCTCTCTTGGTTTCACATAGAGATACCAATTTCCTCTCTCTCCAAATTTTATTATCCTCAGTGGGCAAACAGAAGCCAGGAAACCCTGCCAAAGACCTTTCATGTGGCAAGGAAGTATGAAATATGTTGTCAGCTTGAATGGAGGACAGAAAAGGGGGAAAATTCAAGGAGGAAAAATGAACATCTCAACTTTCAGTTAATATCTCAAAAAAAGAATCCATGTTAGCAAAATATCTACCAAACATCTTCTGCTTAGGAATATCTATACTTAGGGATTTCATTGCTTCAACTTAGGTGACCTAGCTTTCCTACCCTCCATTCTCCTCCCTCAAAATGCTAGCTTAGGTACATTTCTGTCCTTTCTATCTACTTGTTCTTTGCCTAAAAAGACAACATTCTGCTATAAATTAGGAAAATGCATAAACAGTATAATTTAAGGGATGCTAGGAAGGTCCATCCCTATTCAAAGATGCTTGTTTCTCTGCTACTGATGACTTCAGCACTACCACTAAAAAAAAAACAATGCTTTGAATTAAGGCATAGCTACAGGGTACTTAAAAATAATCCATGATTCAACTATTTATTCAATAAATATTTATTGATGACATATATGTCAGACACTGCTGAGCACAAGATATACTACAATAAATAAGCAAGCATGTTTCCCCTCTCAATGAGTTTACAATCTACTTGTGAAGAGAGACATGATAAAACATTTCTAAAATGATTATTTGATTATAATTATAAAAGCTATGAAAGGAAAATGGAGGTAGCTGTGAGAATATGTAATAGGGGACTTTCCTGATAAAGCAGCATTTAGGCCAGAAGTTAAAAAGTAAGTGAGGAGGAGAGGAGGGTTCTAAAGCATTGCACATAGCAAGTCTGGAAACAGGCATAATGTTGTTTAGAATTAAAAAAAAAAACAAACTGAAAGAAGCCTCTGGTGGTTGAACCCTAAGGGTGGGAGAGAATGCCTCAAAGCAAGGCCAGAAGTTGAGCAGGGGTTAGCAGTAGCAGGGCTGTGTAAACCACAACAAAGATTCTGGTATTTATCAAAAAAGACACTGAAGTTTTTTAAGGAAAGCAATGAATGACCAGGTTTCTCTTTAAGAACTCTGGTTGCTGTGCAGAAAATTAATTGGAAGGATGCAAAGACTGAATACGTAAAACATTATGCCATTATCAGCTATTAGCCTCCTAGTCTCTCAAATTCTTTCCAAGGAGCTGTTGATACACAAGTGTGATAATTAAGGCCTTCAGACTGAGATTCCTCACAGATCCACATCCTCACTGAAATGCACCTTTCTCTGTACATCTCTCCTCTTCTTTTTCTCATGCCCTTTTTCTTATAATAAAGTCTCTTCTTAGTATGACAGTTCCACTGCCAGGATCCATGTCTTAATCAGGGAGGTTTATAAACCCTTGCCTATTAAGCCTCCCCTCACTCTTACCACTCAGGGACCATGAACTGGAGTCCTGTCTCTGAACTCCGGTCTAGGGAATGGTGCTTTGTTATCTGCCAGCAGGTTCAGCTGATAATGCCTCCTCTAATACTTCCAGTTACTCTGCTTCATGTATCAAGACACGCCCTACACTCTACTGACTGACACCCTCCTAGCTAAATATACTAGCATTTCTCACCTCAATTATCCAAACATTCTACTGATGCATTTTCCTTTATTAGGCCTTGCTTACCTCCAATGCTTTGGCTAACACTGCCACAAGAAAGATCTCCCTAAACCAAAAATTTTGCTGTGTCATTTCCCTGCTTCAATGTTTCACATTTCTTATAGACAAATTGTAAACTCCCCACATGTCATACACGGCGCTTCATAACTGGACCCCACTTACCTTTACAGCCTTGTCTCACACGCTCTCCTTTGCACTTTATGCTCATCACCCTTAACTTATTTAAGAGTTTAAGTAGACGCTGAACCTGCTGGGGTGCTCACCTCACTGGGACACATTAGAAATACTGGGCTTGCTAACTTGGATCTTTATTGTTTGTTTTTGTTTTTTGGGTTTTTTTTTTTTTTTTTTTTTTTGCGGTACGTGGGCCTCTCACTGTTGTGGCCTCTCCCGTTGCGGAGCACAGGCTCCAGACCCGCAGGCTCAGCGGCCATGGCTCACGGGCCCAGCCGCTCCGCGGCATGTGGAATCTTCCCGGACCGGGGCACGAACCCGCGTCCCCTGCATCGGCAGGCAGACTCCCAACCACTGCGCCACCAGGGAAGCCCTAAATTTTGCATTTTTAACACACCTCCCAAGAAGTTCTCTGATTCAAAACACACACAAACTGAAGAAAAAGAAGTAAATGGGGAACATTTCATTGAATAATTCCACAATATCGACCCTGCTTTGACCCTGCTGAAGTGAATTACTAAGAGAATGTGTTTTGCATATAGTTTTTCGTAGTAGAAAAATCAATTCCTCCTTGACCCCAAGAAGTAAATATTGAATGAATAGTTTTTAAATATCCATTTTAAGGGGCGACAAAATGTTAGCCTGCCTAACAAGCCCTAATTCTCAGCACGCTTTTGCAAGCCCCTTGTGTTTTTCATAGGCTATTTTCTTTTGAAACACATTTCATTCCCTCATGCTATTGCCTACTCAGCTTAAATAACACTCCTTTATGGAGGCCTTCCATGACCCATAGACTATGGTAGGCCCCTCTCTATACTCTTCTATCTTCCCATATTTCTCTTATTTTATTGTGTATCCATTCTTCTAGACCTTAAGCAGGACATTCTTTGTTTTGTTGACATATATCCTAAGCACCTAGACCAGTGCCTAGAACATAGAAATTCCTCAATAATTACTGGATGAATAAATAAATACATGAATGAACAAATACATGAATATAATATTACTCCATGTTAGAGTTCCCTGGTTCTTTGCCTGAACTGCCCCTGTCATTTATCACCATGGCTTCCAGTTACCATCTTCTGCTCGAAGCTGTGTCTATGAACTGAATTAATGACAAATCTAGAATTAAGTGCAGCTGCTGCTACATGTACCCAGGCACGTGGAAGTTTTCAACCATGGACATAGAAAAAGTAAATGCGAAGACACTGAACAGCACGAATCGTCTCCTTCATAATCTTGTTTATGGCTACACCTCCTCACATTTCTCTCCGGTTTTCATAGGGAACTCCACTCCAGGCACTGGGAAAACAGTTGAATTAAAGAAGTCGCAGCCCTGCAACTCCCAAAGAACTATAGCTAGGGTGGCTCCAGTGAATTCAAAGCTACAGAGAATGGCAGGTCAAAATAGCTGCCTCGGAAATTATTGAACTATGGACTATGAAATAAGCAAAGTTTTCTTCTAGCTGATGCAATCACTCCACGGTTGCAGCAAGTGCTTACTATATTCTAGGGCATTGTGTTGTCTTTTATAAATATTATTCAATTTAAAAAACATGAAAACCTTACAAGGTAGGTTGAACCCATATTATACCCATTCTATAGATGAGAAAACTGAGGCCCAGGGATGTTAAATAAATTGTCCAAGATCACCCAATTAGGGAATGGCAGAGCCAAAATTCCAAACAGATCTAACTGACTCCAGTATACAGACACCCTTAATATAGCTGACATCCTTCTGTCCCCACCCTCCAATCAACTTCTAGAGAAAATGAAAGCTAGTTTCAAGAACCAAAATAAGTTGATAAGAAAGAAAGTTAATCTTTCTCTTTATAATGTTATAATTCTTCATTTTGGGTTCTTTTCAACCAGCTGTTGCACGCTATACTTTTGTGGTAAATAACATTTCTTTAAACAGAAAAGGTTTCTCACTCTATCTACATCTAAAAGTAATTAAGAATGATTAGGAAGCATTCAGGAAAAAAATCTAAGCAAATGACTTTGAATGCATTCTATAAAGTACATGAAACTAAAAGTACAGAATCACTGAAAGATCTTGCCACTATTTAAAAAAGAAATATATTTAAAAATTGCTGAAATTATCATTCATAATAGGTTTATTATTAAATTTGTAATACCATTAAGCATAAACAGCCCATTATTGTGGAAGATTCCATGGAGAGAGAGGTCAGTGCATTGGTTAATGGGGGAAATAAATTTAGAAGATGCTAAAAATAATACTGACTAGCAGAAGGAAGTATTATGGTGGAGGGGGAAGGGGAGAGAAAGAAGATGGTGACCCTGAAGACAATGAATTAGGGCTGCCCTTCCTCCCTGAGACAGAGAAGGAGGTGGGGGCATTGTGTGTTTAGGGGGGACTAAGCATGAAACATATTCTATGTTGACACAAACTGAGTCATAAGAAACAAAGCCAGTGAAGGTGACAATGATAAAGCTAAAATTTATTGAGCATTTAATATATGCCAGGGTCTGTACTAGGCTCTTCACATGGCTCTTTACACATTTTTTTTTTTGGCCACACCCCGTGGCTTGTGGGATCTCAGTTCCCTGACTAGGGATTGAACCGAGACCATGGCAGTGAAAACTCAAAATCCTAACCATTAGGCCACCAAGGAACTCCAGTTCTTTACAGATTTTTAACAAAGAGCTTTAAAAAAAAATGAAAGACACAGTTTTGGGAGATCAAAGATGTTTTCATTTGAATTCGAGATTTTAAAAAAATTGTTAAAAATCATTTAGACCCTGACCTAATGAAACTTAAAAGCTTTTGCACAGCAAAGGAAACCACAAACAAGACGAAGAGACAACCCTCAGAATGGGAGAAAATATTTGCAAATGAAGCAACTGACAAAGGATTAATCTCCAAAATATACAGGCAGCTCATGCAGCTCAATATCAAAAAAACAAACATACCAATCCAAAAATGGGCAGAAGACCTAAAGAGACATTTCCCCAAAGAAGATATACAGATGGCCAACAAACACATGAAAGGATGCTCAACATCACTAATCATTAGAGAAATGCAAATCAAAACTACAATGAGGTATCACCTCACACCAGTCAGAATGGCCATCATCAAGAAATCTACAAACAATAAATGCTGGAGAGGGTGTGGAGAAAAGGGAACCCTCCTACAATGTTGGTGGGAATGTAAACTGATACAGCCACTATGGAGAACAGTATGGAGGTTCCTTAAAAAACTGAAAATAGAACTACCATACGACCCAGCAATCCCACTACTAGGCATGTACCCTGAGAAAACCATAATTCAAAAAGAGTCATGTACCACAATGTTCATTGCAGCTCTATTTACAATAGCCAGGACATGGAATCAACCTAAGTGTCCATCGACAGATGAATGGATAAAGAAGATGCGGCACGTATATACGATGGAATATTACTCAGTCATAAAAAGAAACAAAATTGAGTTATTTGCAGTGAGGTGGATGGACCTAGAGACTGTCATACAGAGTGAAGTAAGTCAGAAAGAGAAAAACAAATACCGTATGCTAACACATATATATGGAATCTAAAAACAAAAAAATGGTTCTGAAGAACCTAGGGGCAGGACAGGAATAAAGACACAGACATAGAGAATGGACTTGAGGACACGAGGAGAGGGAAAGGTAAGCTGGGACGAAGTGAGAGAGTTGCATGGACATATATACACTACCAAATGTAAAATAGATAGCTAGTGGGAAGCAGCCGCCTAGCACAGGGAGATCAGCTCGGTGCTTTGTGTACACCTAGAGGGGTGGGATAGGAGGGTGGGAGGGAGACACAAGAGGGAGGAGATATGGGGATATATTTATAGGTACAGCTGATTTACTTTGTTATACAGCAGAAACTAACACACCATTGTAAAGCAATTATACTCCAATAAAGATGTTAAAAAAAAAAAAAAGAAATCATTTAGACCCTGGCAACCAACAAATAAGAAATTTGTGTGAACTTACTATATTTCTAATACTTCATTAGAAATCAAGAGAAGTTTTTTTAAAACAAAGTATGCTCTGAAATCAGAGGGCCATATAACCTATGATGGAGTTAAATCTAACATATGAGGATAAAATATAGTAATAGTTCAGAAAAAGGCAATTTATATGGCTTGTAGGGTAAAATGAAGCAGGAAGGACTGCATCTGTACCTTAAGAAAAGTACAGGAATTAGATGAATGGGGGCAAAGGAGACAGATCTCTAGACCAAAGGCATCACGTGAGGAAAGCAACACAGACGAAATTCAAATTAAAGGCAGTAAGATTTGACTAGTTGGAATTAAGGACAGGTTCTGGGGAGAAATGAGAAAGAGTTAGGCCTATATGTTGGAATGAGATTATGGCAAACCTTAAAACACTTTAAATTAACTAAAATATAAAGTACTCGAACTCTAATTGGTCTTTGCAGTTTCTCCATCACTCCACCTATTTCACCGAAACCCAAGTGAGTAACTGCCTACCCAGACACTGACTGAATGGCTTTCTATCTACATTCACTCCTAGTTCAATAGCTTCATGTCCAATCACTGTTTAATAACCCCAACTAGGATTTGAGACAGGTACAGGGACAGTACCGTATCCCTTATGTGGAAATAAGAAATCGATGCCCTAAAGGAGATTTCTTTTCCTAATAACAGCATCCTCTGCATGGTATTAAGCCCCCAGTGCACTGCAGCAGCTTCCCTGGCCCTCAGTGCCTGTCTCCTCCTGGAGGAAAGCATGAGTTTCACTGTGTAGAGAGTCCAGACATGTTAACATGAACTATGGGATTCATCAGCTTAGGATGTAAGATGTAAGCTGGTAAGCACAGCTCACCCATAAATCCAGCCCATGGCTGTCATGATCTCCTCAGAGAGTCTCTGAAAATAGAATGCTCTGTACAGGCAAAGCAGTTTTCTTTCTCACATTTAGTGGGGAGTGGAAGACGTGTTTTCCAAAGACAGAATAATGTGAGTGTGAAAGCTGGACTCCTGTATAACTCAGCACCCTTTCTGTCATCACAGCAAGCTGCCTCTGTCAAATGTGCTGAGTCTCACATCAACAGTAGTAATTATGTGGGAAAAGGTGCTCCTTGTAGCCACTGTGGGCTGTCGTAGTGAAAGATACTGAAAACTTAAGCACTGTTAGACTGTGAATTTGTCACTCTAAGTAGGACAATGCCTAATGGCGATAAAGAAAATGAAGCAACACCTGACATTAAATCTTTTTTATGGTATTTTCATAGAAATTGAAGAAACACCTACATAATCCCTAACCTCAGGAAGGAACATGAAAAGAAAAATACAGTCCTTATGACATGGACTTTCATAGCTGGATGGGATGTTCAGGATCATTAATAACAATTCCTTTTCCAGGTGAAGAAATTGAGACCTAGAAGAGGAAAGATATTCAACCCAAATCCATATAGCTTTTAGAGGCAGAGTACAACTATTTGGACGATGTCCCAAATGTCTTGCTTTTTCTGGTGATGCCATGCTAATAAATATTTGCAGTCCACAAAACGATAGGGTATATATTATTATACTTGATTTTTACTGCAACCCTCTGAGGGTTGCAGTAAAGACTCAGATCCAAAACCCAAGGCTCAGGAAGATCAACTGACATGTCCAAAGAGCTCATGGAAATGGTAGGGCTTACATCTGCCTCTTCTTCCCAACTTCCTGAGTCAGTTCCCAGTACCATGCCACCGGTCTTGCAGATAGAACTCAATAGAAACCTCCTCTCCACTTCCCCAGCCACCTCTACAGGAGAATGCAGCTATTAAAAGGAAACAATTGTTCAACAACCACTTCATTCAGCAAATAGGTACCGCATACCAGGCAATGATCTAGGTCATGGCAATATAGCAGTAAAAACAATAGACAAAGTCACTGCTCTCATGGAGACAGACAGTAAACAAAAACATAACATATAAGTACAAGTGGGAATGAGTGCTATAAAAAAATATAGTAAGGTAAGAGTATAGAGAGTGTTGGGGATAGCAATTCCTACTCACAATGGCTCTGTCCCAACCTGAGCAAATCAGTATGCACAGATCTTATATACAACCTGTAAACAAAAATAACAAGCCCAAGTTCATTGATCTTTAGGGGTCCACAAGCTATAGTCAGTGGTTCCAATAAATAAACAAATGGGCAAACAAAGAATGAAAGCATAAGTTGAATATTTCCTAAGAGAAAACTCTACAGGTTATTTTTCTTTTAACTTTTAAGACAGATTATGTCAACTCTATAAAAGCACAGACTATCTACACAATCATAAACCCTGATTGACAGATATCCATGTCTTAAAAATGGGACCACAATCATTACATAATAAATGCAATTTGCTTGGAATCCTTCCAAAAATTAGAGATTCTACAAAGTAGTCCTTGGCTACAATAAGGTTGTAATTCACCATCTGTCCTAGGACAAAGTGGAAGGGATTCCTGCCCTGGTATCTCTTGCAGATGAACTTCACCCTTTCAGAGTCAGGCAGACTACTCTGAAAAGAACTTAGGCATGCTTTTATTGCAGCTG
This sequence comes from Leucopleurus acutus, assembly GCF_964270905.1. NCBI lineage: Eukaryota > Metazoa > Chordata > Mammalia > Artiodactyla > Delphinidae > Leucopleurus > Leucopleurus acutus. The sequence goes on from NC_139143.1 coordinate 132,104,174, forward strand.
TCTATGCTGGCCCTGGGCAAGCCTGAGTAATCAATGAAATAGATATCCTTCATCATCTTCTAGAGCCTTCCTCATTCATATGAGTACTTATTCTTCCCACACCAATATTTCCTCAGGAGCCAAAGTACCTTGTGTGGTGCTGACTGCCCACAGCCTACAACTGTGGTACCATCTTAAGGCTGCTCTCTCCATCCTCGAGACCTTGCTGAGAGAAAAAAAATTTACTAAGCACCACAGTAGGTGCTCTATACATGTTATATATTATTTATTCCTCAAAACAACCTGATGAAGTATACATGCTATGTTCATTTTGCAGATGAAGTTGATGTTTATGGAGATTAAGTATCATGCTTGTGGTCACATGCATAGTCTCTTTCTCCTTCCAATGTAGCATGCTAAATGATTAGCTAATTTACTAAATGAATTGGTAAGATCTATATTTTTACATAGTATTTCAATATCTTGAAGACAGTAGTAGAATTTATGTATAAGCACTACAAAGAATTTCATTGTTTACAAGTTCCTCACACATTCAATATCACAGTGATGAGTCAACAAGGGAAAGAAAATATAAGTCTTCACCATCCTCAACAAATAAATTTAGGTTCCTGCATAGCTGTATATTCTTTAAAAATTCATAGTTTATATATATATATTTTTTTTTTTTTACTTTGATTAGTATGAAGAATAAAGGAAATAGCAGCTTGTGTATTTGGGATTCTTTTCCTGAGAGTGTTGTTAAGTTTATCCTTCCTCTAAAATTAGAAGCACAGGCTATGATAGGCAGGTTTTTGGTTAAATAGTGGAAAAAATAAAGTTTTTGTGTAGAATATACAACAGGTTAGAGATAATTGAAAGCTACTTAAGATGATCTGGCTAGAGAAATGTTCTGATTTCTAGCATTGTCAAGTTTTATCTCCTTAAATAGGTGACAATAGTTCAGCTAATGCAATTTTAGATCTCATTTAATCTTCACAACAACTACATGATGAGAATTATGATCCTCATTTTACAAATGTGGAAACTTGGGCTCAGAGAAGTAAAATAAATTCCCAACTGACAGAGTCATCATCTGGACTTGGGTATATCTCTCCCCAGGGTTTGTGCTCTTAAACACTCCAAGGTTTTTATGTGACTCACTCTTACTACCAAAGCCCAAGCCTTACACAGGATCTGACTTTATACATCTCCAAGCAGTGCCAGGGGGTTCCCCAAAGCCAGACACAGACCAGTGTCTATTACAGGTTAACAATAATATTGGAATTCCACAAAAGGCACTTTCAGAAGAGGTAAATACTTACACCACCATTCTGACAATCCAAAAATATTTTTAAGTGTTAAGTGCATTCTTCCAATCATAAAAATGAAGATGAATCATATTCTTGACTTCATATTAAAATTAAATATCCTTTTTTGCATGATTTTTTCTAAAACTAATAAGCTGATGATTCACAACCCCTTGTAATAACACCTTTGACCTACCATTTTTCATAACTGTATTAATGATAAAAATTGTCTCTGAGTTAAAGCATGTTCATCTGGAGGAATGCTATTATAGTCTGCATAAATAGCACTCAGTTATTTTTGAAGAATTACTTTCTCCATCCATTCAAATCTACTCTATATTTGTTACCCTGAAACAGGTAACACTACCTTACCAGAATCCCTGGCCTTAAGGGACTTACCTAGCCCCCTCCCTGGCCCTTTATTAAATGATCTGAATCTGTTTTACTTCTTTAACCAGTTTTGCCTGAATGTTGTTTTAGTCATGTAAAAAATGATAAGCCAATAGTTTTAAAAATACTGTACAGATTGCACATGGGGAGGTTGGCAGTCTTTCACACAGTGTTCATTCTCGGCAGCACAAATCTTCACCACAATAGAGAGCCTAAAACAAAAGCCAAATGCTACATAAGGGGTTCTTTTCCTCCTGAAAAAATTCCAACATTGGGGAGCATACCTTCCTCTGGATGCACAAGTATAATTTCCATTATTGTTAATGGGAGCTATACATGCATAACACCCATTACTGCTAATGGGAGCTAAGTGCACACACAAGGGTAGAATACAGTAAAATCTGTCTTAGAAAATCACCCAAGAGAGTAGCAAAAATCAGTTGCCTGGTAGAGAATGGTTTTAAATTAAAAGCAGAACAGAACTGAACTTGAAACCACAGGGGAACTATTTAAACTTCAGGGAGCGGTGGGAATTGGCTTCTTTCTTGCTCTATTCCAGTATCTTGTTTTCCTTATCCATGTTCTTGATGAGAGCCAATGACCTTGTGATCTCCTAAAGAGATGATCCAGAAATGAATTTCACACCTCCATTGATTCAAATGGTCAGCTTGGAGATCCTTTAGTAGGGGAAGGAATACAGCTTCTGGATGATTACATCACAGCACATGCAAAATATGTCACATGGTATCTTTAATGACAGTTAATGAACCAGGATGAAAACAGTAAAGCAATGTTATTATGGCAATTTATATCAATCATTCACTAAACATCAAAAACATCTGTTCTATTATAATGTTATTGTAAAAGTCAATGAAAGATAAGCCAGAAAGTGATTTCCATCTACCCAGTGGCCTACAGCTTTTTCTTTGGCATCTCAGGGCTTTGGAAACACAGACTATTCCTAAAATATCTTAAAATCATAGCATTTTATCCTAGTTCAGTCTCCTCATTTTGTAGATAAGGAAACGGCAGAGAAATCAAGTGTTTTTTTTTTTTTTCCCCAAAGTAACAGAGCACTAAAGACAGATCTTGGACCCAGAATCCAGAATTTTCCTGACTGCAGATCCAGTGGTTTTAATGTTCAAAAGCCCAAAGACTCCCAAAGACTTTCATCTTTTTTGGCTTTGATTGGTCTCTGAGGACCAAATGCACAGATGGGTGGTTGAATTTAAGACTCCAAAAGGGACAAATCTGAAGCTCTAGAGAAATGGGGACTTACTGTTCTACATGTTACTAAGTGATTGCATGCTCCAGTTATTTCCAAAAATAGTTTCAAATACAAATCTCAACAAGTACATTATTTTAAAGAGACAGAAACAAAATAGGCAGGGGAAATGGAAAGTTCATTACCTCATGTTTAGAAATGAAGAATGGAAATGTTGTGCTTAGGACGACTTTTCTGTTCAATATCCCACTTCCTAGGAAATCCTAAGACTGTGATTATAGCACACAAACAATATTCTTGTTCATCTGTGTCACATATGTGACATTATTTTTGTTATGCTTCATATACAGATGTTCCTAGTTGGCCTTGTTTTGATCTGACTCTCCCAGAAATGGGGAGGAGCAGATAGAAAACAACATTGGGAACTGTTTTGCAAGAGCTGTCAGTTTACAAAAACCCATATTACTTCTTTCTTCCTCTTTTCCCATGGAAGGTGTCCTGGCTGCCTTTGACGCCAGCCCCCTGACCCTCACAGGCTAGCATATCAGGCCTAAGGGAGATCAACTGCTCAGTGGAAGAATTAGAAATGACTGAAGTTCCATTCCAACCCAGATATTCTACATATCCTGGGTTATGATTTCACAATAATGATAATCCTTCCTATATACTTATATGAAATCCATAGCCCTGCTGATGCAAATCACCAAAGTGGGGCAGTTTGATCAGGGAAGTCTTCCCTCAGCTAGCCAGTCAGTCTAGTTATAAATTTCAAGCAGAAGAATAAAAAGGAGGGCAGGTGTGGGGAGGAGAGGAATGAAAAGAAAGGGAAAAAAATGAGAAATGAAGACTGGAGTAAGTAAAGAAGGGGCAGGAAAAGAAAGGATAAAGAGAAGGTGAAGAGAGTAGAAAAAGTAAAGGAAAGCAGAGAACAGGGCACCATAATATTTGGGGTGGCACAGCATGAAGCAGGTGTGCTGGATTGCAAAGAGCAAAGATTTTGGAGCCTGAATAACTGGGCTTACTCTCAGCTCGGCTTTTATTCTAATATGTGATGTTGAACAAACTAAAGAAACCTGCTGTCTCTCAGCTTCCCCATCTGTCATAGAAGGATAAAAACTGCCCATCCTACATCATAGGGTTGTTGTTATGATGAGGTAATGCATTAGAATGCTTTATAAACTGTAAAGAGCTGTGATATAGGAATCCTATGATTCTGTGATTCTGACTGTTTAACAAAGCAGATGGTCAGAGGAAAAAAGCATGCTGACGGGATAATCATGGTCCAGGTATCAGAACACATCTTGATGGCCTCTGACCATCAGCCTAACTTTCTATGTGTACCTTTACCCATACTCTGTCCTATGAGAAAAGCAACCCAATGGAGACCAAAAACTTGGTGCCAATCAATCAACCCACTCTATTGTGTCCATGCCATGGGGACAAGTCCCTGGATAACAGCAAGGGCCTTGGATTACAGTAGAAGTCATTTCTGCTTACTCTACAGAAAACCAACTCCAACTTCATAGAGACATGACTACAGGTAGGGAAATATCCAAAGGGCCATGGCTCAGCCCAGTGGTTGATCCAGAGAGCCAAAAAGCTGTTCTGAAGGTGCGTAAATCTCACTGACTCCCCTCAGATCTTTGCAAAATAACAAGTAGGGTCCTAATTCATTCTCTAGAATCCTGAAGTAATGTGTTTTTGTTATTTTTGTGACCTATATCACAAACTAGCTTTTGTTGAACTTCTTTTACGCATTACACGATGTATTTTCGTTGGGTATACATTTTTTTCCTTCAACAAACTGAAATCACTTTGAGGGCAATATAACTGTGTCTTGTTATTGCTGTTAAACTCTAGGGCCTAGCACAGTACAAGACATATAGTAGGAGCTCAGTAAATATTTATTTGATTTATTTACATATGTATTTATTTACCTGTCTTCCAATAGATTAAAAGATCATGTAGACATAAGCCATTTTATATAGGCATAGACCAGCACATATTTATATATTAAAAGAGTTAGATAATTGATCATTTGCATAATTAATTAACCCATCTGGATATAAGTGTCCACAAAGCCAACTAGAAAGAATAACCTGTTCCATAATAAGCATGAATTTCTGCCAAACAATGCTAGAACATCTAATAATCATGCTCCTAAAACCCATCTTGTAGCTGTTAAAAAAAGATAAAGGAACAGTGGTTTGATCTTCAAACACATATTTGGGGACAAATATCTTCTATGAGGAAATACTGAGATAATTGTTTTGTTTCTAAGAAACATTGTTTCTTGCAGTTCTGTTTAACGGTTTATTTTCTTTGATTTGGAGTTGACATTTTTCCTTTCATTAAAATTAGCATTACATAAACTATGTGATGCTATTTATTCATCTGTTTTAGAGACATTAAAAACACTGCTAGGGAATTCCCTGGCAGTCCAGTGGTTAGGACTCTGTTCTTCCACAGCAGGGGCCCCAGGTTGCCCGGGTTTGATCCTTAGTTGGGGAACTAAGATCCCTTAAGCTGCACGGCACGGCCAAAAAAAAATACAAACAAAACAAACAAACAAAAACACTGCTGTATTTAAAATAGATAATCAACAAGCACCTACTACCATATAGCACAGGGAATGCTGCTCAGTATTCTGTAATAACCTAAATGGGAAAAGAATTTGAAAAAGAATAGATACATGTATATGTACAGCTGAGTCACTTTGCTGTACACCTGAAACTAACACAACATTGTAAATCAACTATGCTTTAATATAAAATTAAAAAATTTTTTTAATGTTTTCTTTGTATAGGGAGATAGCACTATTCCTTCACTCTTAGTTTAACAACATAAAGTAAAAGCAATACTAGTTAAAAATTATAAAATGTGGGTGTGGATTCCAGCTTTAACGTTTCATTAACATGTGACTTGGCAGGCTGCTAATTTTGCTAATCTTGCTGACCCTCCACTTCTTATCTGTAATTTTTTTTCTTGCAAGAATTTAATGAGAGAATGTCTGATGTGAATGTTGTCTATATACTATAAAGGACCATAAAAAGGTTCATTAGTAATAGTTTAGTAATAGTTATAACAGTAGATACTTTTTGTTTAATATCTACTGGAAATTAGGAATTGAGCATCCAATATTTCTAACCTTATAAAACTTATGCAACATGAGTATTATTATCCCCATTTAATAGATGAAGAAAATGAGGCTTAGGGAGTTTAATTAAGTAACGTGCCCAGGATCAAGCAGTAATAAAAGGGAGGAGCCAGAATTTTAAACCCAAATTGGCTGATTCAAATGTTGAAAGAAAAATGTTCCACTGGAATTGGGATGAGCTGTTCACAATTTGCAGCCAATTTGCTTGCACTGCATTCCCCCTTTCTATTTTTCCCTTTATCACTATGATTTCCAATATCCATTATTTTTCTAACTTTCGAAAGGGCCATCTGGTGATAATCTGCAATACTTTTTGTCATCTTTTAAGGTTTACTTTTACTCTCCTTCCATTTGATATATAGGATTTATGTAATGTTGATGTTCAATGTTGATGTTCATGTAATAGTGATGTTCTCCTTTAGTTTTACTGCACATTGGGAAGACAACATACAGATGGAAGCAATATCTTAGGTGACAAGAGGTTAAGAATGTTCAGATCCATGAGGGAAATTTCCCAAGTATTTTTGGGCAGACACTATGTGTCATAAAATGACAAAAGGCCACAATAAGAAGATAAGATTACTAGATGGTACTTCTAAGGACAAATTTGTGAATTGAGAATCAATGTCAAACTTACAAGTTGATTTTTCCCAGATCTTTTTATAATGTCCCTATTGTTTGTCATGGGATGTGGGTTAATATGGTTTCGGGAAATAAACTTAAGTATAAAAGTTAAACAAATTATCTAGATGGAGGGGCTTCAAGATGGCGGAAGAGTAAGACGCTGAGATCACCTTCCTCCCCACAAATGCACCAGAAATACATCTACACGTGGAACAACTCCTAAAGAACACCTACTGAATGCTGGCAGAAGACCTCAGACCTCCCAAAAGGCAAGAAACTCCCCACGTACCTGGGTAGGGCAAAAAAAAAGAAAAAACAGAGACAAAAGAATAGGTACGGGACCTGCACCTGCACCAGTGGGAGGGAGCTGTGAAGGTGGAAAGGTTTCCATACACTAGAAGGTCCTTCGAGGGTGGAGACTAAGGGTGGCAGAGGAGGGAAGCTTCGGAGCCGCGGAAAAGAGCACAGCAACAGGGGTGCGGAGAGCAAAGCGGAAGTGACTCCCGCACAGAGGATCGCTGCCGACCAGCACTCACCAGCCCGAGAGGCTTGTCTGCTCACCCGCCGGGGCAGGCGGGGGCTGGGAGCTGAGGCTTGGGCTTCGGAGGTCGGATCGCAGGGAGGGGACTGGGGCTGGCTGCGTGAACACAGCCTGAAGGGGGCTAGTGCGCCACAGCTAGCCGGGAGGGAGTCCGGGAAAAGGTCTGGAGCTGCCGAAGAGACAAGAGACTTTCTCTTGCCTCTTTGTTTCTTGGTGCACGAGGAGAGGGGATTAAGAGCGCTGCTTAAGGAGCACCAGAGACTGGCGCAAGCCACAGCTATGAGCGCGGACCCCAGAGACGGGCATGAGACGCTAAGGCTACTGCTGCCGCCACCGAAAAACCTGTGTGCGAGCACAGGTCACTCTCCACCGCCCCTCCCGGGAGCCTGTGCGGCCCGCCACTGCCACACCTTCCCCAGGAGAACACACGGCGCGCCTCAGGCTGGTGCAACGTCAAGCTGGCCTCTGCCGCCGCAGGCTCGCCCCGCACTCCGTACCCATACCTCCCCCCAGCCCGAGTGAGCCAGAGCCCCCGAATCAGCAGCTCCTTTAACCCCGTCCTGTCTGAGTGAAGAACAGACGCCCTCAGGCTACCTACACGCAGAGGCGGGGCCAAATCCAAAGCTGAACCCCTGGAGCTGTGAGAACAAAAAAGAGAAAGGGAAATCTCTCCCAGTAGCCTCAGGAGCAGCGGATTAAATCTCCACAATCAATTTGATGTACCCTGCATCTGTGGAATACCTGATTGACAACGAATCATCCCAAATTGAGGAGGTGGACTTAGGGAGCAACGATATATATATATATTTTACCCTTTTTCTCTTTTTGTGAGTGTGTATGTGTATGCTTCTGTGTGTGATTTTGTCTGTATAGCTTTGCTTTTACCATTTGTCCTACGGTTCTATCTGTCCTTTTTTTATCACTTAAAAATTGTTTTTTCTTAAAAATTATTTTTTATTTTAATAACTTTATTTTTTTTACTTTATTTTATTTTATCTTCTTCTTTCTTTCTTTTTTTTCTCCCTTTTATTCTGAGCTGTGTGAAGGACATGCTCTTGGTGTTCCAGCTAGGCGTCAGGGCTGTGCCACTGAGGTGGGAGAGCCAAGTTCAGGGCACTGGTCCACAAGAGACCTCCCAGCTCCATGTAATATCAAATGGTGAAAATCTCCCAGAGATCTCCATCTCAGCGCCACGACCCAGCTCCACTCAACGACCAGCAAGCTATAGTGCAGGACACCCTATGCCAAACAACTAGCAAGACAGGAACACAACCCCACCCATTAGCAGAGAGGCTGCCTAAAATCATAATAAGGCCACAGACACCCTAAAACACAACAACAGAGTTGGACCTGTCCACCAGAAAGACAAGATCCAGCTTCATCCACCAGAACACAGGCACTAGTCCCCTCCACCAGGAAGCCTAAACAACTCACTGAACCAACCTTAGACACTGGGGACAGACACCAAAAACAATGGAAACTACGAACCTGCACCCTGCGAAAAGGAGACCCCAAACACAGTAAGTTAAGCAAAATGAGAAGACACAGAAACACACAGCACATAAAGGAGCAAGGTAAAACCCCACCAGACCTAACAAATGAAGAGGAAATAGGCAGTCTACCTGAAAAAGAATTCAGAATAATGATACTAAAGATGATCCAAAATCTTGGAAATAGAATGGAGAAAATACAAGAAATGTTTAACAAGGAACTAGGAGAACTAAAGAGAAAACAAACAGCGATGAACAACACAATAAATAAAACTGAAATTCTCTAGAAGGGATCAATAGCAGAATAACTGAGGCAGAAGAACAGATACATGACCTGGAAGGTAAAATAGTGGAAATAACTACTGCAGAGCAGAATAAAGAAAAAAGAATGAAAAGAATTGAGGACAGTCTCAGAGACTGCTGGGACAACATTAAAGGCACCAACAGGGCTTCCCTGGTGGTGCAGTGGTTGAGAGTCTGCCTGCCGATGCAGGGGACACGGGTTCGTGCCCCAGTCTGGGAAGATCCCACATGCCGTGGAGTGGCTAGGCCCGTGAGCCAAGGCTGCTGGGCCTGTGTGTCTGGAGCCTGTGCTCCGCAATGGGAGAGGCCACAGCAGTGAGAGGCCCGCGTACCACAAAAAATAAATAAATAAAAGAAAATTTTAAAAAGGCACCAACATTCGAATTATAGGGGTCCCAGAAGAAGAAGAGAAAAAGAAAGGGACTGAGAAAATATTTGAAGAGCTTATAGTTGAAAACTTCCCTAATATGGGAAAGGAAATAGTTAATCAAGTCCAGGAGGCACAGAGAGTCCCATACAGGATAAATCCAAGGAGAAACACGCCAAGACACATATTAATCAAACTATCAAAAATTAACTACAAAGAAAAAATATTAAAAGCAACAAGGGAAAAACAACAAATAACACATAAGGGAATACCCATAAGATTAACAGCTGATTTTTCAGCAGAAACTCTGCAAGCCAGAAGGGAGTGCCAGGACATATTTAATGTGATGAAGAAGAAAAACCTACAACCAGGATTACTCTACTGAGCAAGGATCTCATTTAGATATGACGGAGAAATTAATAGCTTTACAGACAAGCAAAAGCTAAGAGAATTCAGCACCACCAAACCAGCTTTACAACAAATGCTAAACGAACTTCCCTAGGCAGGAAACACAAGAGAAGGAAAAGACCTACAATAATAAACCCAAAACAATTAAGAAAATGGTAATAGGAACATACATAGCGATAATTACCTTACATGTAAATAGATTAAATGCTCCAACCAAAAGACATAGACTGGCTGAATGGATACAAAACCAAGACCCGTATATATGCTGTCTACAAGAGACCCACTTCAGACCTAGGGAAACATACAGACTAAAAGTGAGGGGATGGAAAAATATATTCCATGCAAATGGAAATCAAAAGAAAGCTGGAGTAGCAATTCTCATATCAGACAAAATAGACTTTAAAATAAAGACAATTACAAGAGACAAAGAAGGATACTACATAATGATCAAAGGATCAATCCAAGAAGAAGATATAACAATTGTAAATATTTGTGCATCTAATATAGGAGCACCTCAATACATAAGGCAAATACTAACAGCCATAAAAGGGGAAATCGACAGTAACACATTCATAGTAGGGGACTTTAACACCCCACTTTCACCGGACAGATCATCCAAAATAAAAATAAATAAGGAAACACAATTAAATGATACATTAAAGAAGATGGACTTAATTGATATTTATAGGACATTCCATCAAAAAACAACAGAATACACATTCTTCTCAAGTGCTCATGGAACATTCTCCAGGATAGATCATATCTTAGGTCACAAATTAAGCCTTGGTAAATTTAAGAAAATTGAAATTGTACCAAGTATCTTTTCCGACCACAATGCTATGAGACTAGATATCAATTACTGGAAAAAATCTGTACAAGACACAAACACATGGAGAGTACACAACACACTATTTAATAACCAAGAGATCACTGAAGAAATCAAAGAGGAAGTCAAAAAATACCTAGAAACAAATGACCTTGAAAACATGGTGACCCAAAACCTATGGGATGCAGCAAAAGCAGTTCTAAGAGGGAAGTTTATATCAAAACAATCCTACCTTAGGAAACAAAAAACATCTCAAATAAACAACCTAACCTTACACCTTAAGCAATCAGAGAAAGAACAAAAAAGCCCTAAAGTTAGCAGAAGGAAAGAAATCATAAATATCAGATTAGAAATAAATGAAAAAGAAATGAAGGAAATGATAAAAAAGATCAATAAAACTAAAGGCTGGTTCTTTGAGAAGATGAACAAAATTGATAAACTATTTGCCAGACTTTTCAAGAAAAAAAGGGAGTAGACTCAAATCCATTGAATTAGAACTGAAAAAGGAGAAGTAACAACTGACACTGCAGGAATACAAAGGATCATGAGAGATTACTACAAGCAACTATATGCCAATAAAATGGACAACCTGGAAGAAATGGACAAATTCTTAGAAATGCATAACCTTCTGAGACTGAACCAGGAAGAAATAGAAAATATGAACAGACCAATCACAAGCACTGAAATTGAAACTGTGATTAAAAGTCTTCCAACAAACAAAAGCCCAGGACCAGATGGCTTCACAGGCGAATTGTATCAAACATTTAGAGAAGAGTTAACACCTATCCTTCTCAAACTCTTCCAAAATATAGCAGAGGGAGGAACACTCCCAAACTCATTCTACGAGGCCACCATCACTCTAATACCAAAACCAGAAAAAGATGTCACAAAGAAAGAAAACTACAGGCCAATACCACTGATGAAAATAGATGCAAAAATCCTCAACATAATACTAGCAAACAGAATCCAACAGCACATTAAGGGATCATACACTATGATTAAGTGGGTTTATCCCAGGAATGCAAGGATTCTTCAATATATGCAAATCAATCAACATGATACACCATATTAACAAATTGAAGGAGAAAAACCATATGATCATCTCAATGGATGCTGAGAAAGCTTTCAACAAAATTCAACACCCATTGATGATAAAAACCCTCCAGAAAGTAGGCATAGAGGGAACTTTCCTCAACATAATAAAGGCCATATATGACAAACCCACAGCCAACATCATCCTCAATGGTGAAAAACTGAAACCATTTCCACTAAGATCAGGAACAAGACGAGGTTGCCCACTCTCACCACTATTATTCAACATGGTTTTGGAAGTTTTAGCCACAGCAATGAGAGAAGAAAAAGAAATAAAAGGAATCCAAATCGGAAAAGAAGAAGTAATGCTGTCACTGCAGGTGACATGATACTATACATAGAGAATCCTACAGATGCTATGAGAAAACTACTAGAGCTAATCAATGAATTTGGTAAAGTAGCATGATAAAAAATTAATGCACAGAAATCTCTTGCATTCCTATCCACTAATGATGAAAAATCCAAAAGTGAAATTAAGAAAACACTCCCATTTACCATTGCAGCAAAAAGAATAAAATATCTAGGAATGAACCTACCTAAGGAGACAAAAGACCTGTAGGCAGAAAATTATAAGACACTGATGAAAGAAATTAAACATGATACAAATAGGTGGAGAGATACACCATGTTCTTGGACTGGAAGAATCAACTGTGAAAATGACTCTACCACCCAAAGCAATCTACAGATTCAATGCAATCCCTATTAAACTACCAATGGGGGCTTCCCTGGTGGCACAGTGGTTGAGAGTCCGCCTGCCGATGCAGGGAACACGGGTTCGTGACCCGATCCGGGAAGATCCCACATGCCGCGGAGCGGCTGGGCCCGTGAGCCATGGCCGCTGAGCCTGCGCATCTGGAGCCTGTACTCCACAACAGGAGAGGACACAACAGTGAGAGGCCCATGTACCGCAAAAAAAAAAAAAAAAAAAAAAAAAAAAAAAACTACCAATGGCATTTTCCACAGAACTAGAACAAAAAATTTCACATTTTGTATGGAAACACAAAAGACCCCGAATAGCCAAAGTAATCTTGAGAAAGAAAAATGGAGCTGGAGGAATCAGACTACCTAACTTCAGACTATACTACAAAGCTACAGTAATCAAGACAGTATAGTACTGGCACAAAAAGAGAAATATAGATCAATGGAACAGGATAGAAAGCCCAGAGATAAACCCACGCACATATGGTCACCTTATCTTTGATAAAGGAGGCAGGAATATACAGTGGAGAAAAGACAGCCTCTTCAATAAGTGGTGCTGGGAAAACTGGATGGCTACATGTAAAAGACTGAAATTAGAACACTCCTTAACACCATACAGAAAAATTAACTCAAAATGGATTAAAGAACTAAATATAAGGCCGGACACCATCAAACTCTTAGAGGAAAACATAGGCAGAACACTCTATGACATAAATCACAGCAAGATCCTTTTTGACCCACCTCCTAGAGAAATGGAAATAAAAACAAAAATAAACAAATGGGACCTAATGAAACTTCAAAGCTTTTGCACAGCAAAGGAAACCATAAACAAAACGGAAAGGCAACCCTCAGAGTGGGAGAAAATGTTTGCAAATGAAGCAACTGACAACGGATTAATCTCCAAAACATACAAGAAACCCATGCAGCTCAATATCAAAAAAACAAACAACCCAATCCAAAAATCGGCAGAAGACCTAAACAGACATTTCTCCAAAGAAGTTGTACAGATTGCCAACAAACATATGAAATAATGCTCAACATCATTAATCATTAGAGAAATGAAAATCGAAACTACAATGAGATATCATCTCACACCAGTCAGAATGGCCATCATCAAAAAATCTACAAACAATAAATGCTGGAGAGGGTGTGGAAAAAAGGGAACCCTCTTGCGCTCTTGGTGGGAATGTAAATTGATAGAGCCACTATGGAGAACTGTATGGAGGTTCCTTAAAAATCTATAAATAGAACTACCATATGCCCCAGCAATCCCACTACTGTGCATATACCATGAGAAAACCATAATTCAAAAAGAGTCATGTTCCACAATGTTCATTGCAGCTGTATGTACAATAGCCAGGACATGGAAGCAACCTAAGTGTCCATCAACACATGAATGGAGAAAGAAGATGTGGCACATATATACAATGGCATATTACTCAGCCATAAAGAGGAACGAAAGTGAGATATTTGTAGTGAGGTGGATGGACCTAGAGGCTGTCATACAGAGTGAAGTAAGTCAGAAAGAGAAAAACAAATACCGTATGCTAACACATATATATGGAAATTAAAACAAAAAAAGAAAAAAGAAAAAAAGTGTTCAGAATAACCTACAAGATGGGAATAAAGATACAGACCTACTTGAGAATGGACTTGAGGTTACAGGGAGGGGGAAGGGTAAGGTGGGACAAAGTGAGAGAGTGGCATGGACATATATATACTACCAAACATAAAATAGATAACTGGTGGAAAGCAGACGCATAGCAGTGGGAGATCAGCTCGGTGCTTTGTGACCACCTAGAGGGGTGGGATAGGGAGGGTGGGAGGGAGGGAGATGCAAGAGGGAGAGATATGGGGACATATGTATGTGTATAACTGATTCACTTTGTTATAAAGCAGAAACTAACACACCATTGTAAAGCAATTATACTCTTATAAAGATGTTAAAAAAATTAGATGAGAAAAGAGTTTTAGTCTATATAATTCTTTATTAAGATTTGCTTCTTCAAAAAGGACCTTTACAATGAAGAAATCTGGTGGACACTAACATCACCAATGGGATAAATTAACTTAATATAGCGCCTTATATAATATACCTTGAAGGATATTATATTATACTGTCTATGTAATATTAACTAATTATGAAGAAACATTCAGGCAAATTTAAATTGAAGGTCACTCTACAGAACAACTGGCCTGAACTCTTCAAAAACAGTAATATTATAAAATATCAAAGAAAAAAAAGGCAGAGGAAAGAAAACTAAAGAGACATGCAACTAAATTCATTGCATAATTTCTGGTTGGATCCTGGATCAAAAAAAAAGGACATTTTGAGACAATTAGGGAAATTTGAAGATGGATTATATATTAGAAATATTACAACAATGTTACATATTCGGAGTGTGGTATTATATTGTGCTTTGTTGTTATTAAGTGAAAATTCTTGTACTTAGGAAATACATCCTGAAGTATTTACTTGAGAACTATCTTGAGATCTGCAACCTGCTTTCAAATAACTGAGTTTAAAAAATTTGTATAATTATATAACTATATATAACATATATATACAACAAAAGAGAGAGAAGGAGAGAAAATGTGGCACACTATTTATAATTAATCTGGATAAAGTATATTCTCACAACTCTTCTGAAGGGTTGAAATTTTTCAAATTAAAAAGTTTTGGGGGGGAATTAAAACTGTCTATGTATTGTGAAACTGTCTAGGTACTGACATGAAAGAAAAACCATGATTTAGTCAAAAAAACATAAAAAACAAATGAATATATATAAACAAATGTGTGTGTATATATATGTATATACATACATATATATATATCATGATCAAATTTTATAAAAATTATATACACATACATTTGTATACTAAAAAGAACAAACGATAGAAATTCTTGGAAACAGTGATGGGTCAAATGAATCAGGGTGTAAACTTAGTTGTCAGTGTATATAAAGATATCTCATTCTTTTGCTTTTGATCATACTTTATGATGATTCTAAACAGATGAGTCATATGAAACTGGATCACAACCTGTTGCAGGTTAGGTTATTCAAGAGGCAGATTCTGAGATGGGGTACGGTGTGCAGGATGTTTATTAGGGCATACCATGGGATTAACACCCATAGAATAGAGAAGGAAGCAAGGCTGTGGGACCAACGAAAGCTTCAGCCAACCCCACAGGGAACTCTGGAGCTAAAATGGCCCATGAGATCTGTCACTTGCTGTGCTGAAATAATCTCTAAATACTCCTACCTGGATCAGTCTTCAGATGCTCGCTGCCCGGGGAAAGGTGTCATCCTGGGCAAGGGGTTCTCTACAGCTGAAGCAGTACCTGCAGGGGTTGTGCACTGATGTAGGTCTGCAGACAGTACTCCCAGCAGCTCCACAACAACTTCCTTCCTTGAAGGAGGAACAGATAATGAATCTCCATGTTCATCACACAATTTGTCTTCTTTTGTTTCAGGAGTTATATATTGCTTTTTGAAAATTTGGTTTAAAACGTATGGATACCAAGGGAGGAAAGCGGGGGAAGGTGGTGGTGGTGATGGGATGAATTGGGAGGCTGGGATTGACATATATATACCAATATGTATGAAATTGATTAGAAAGAACCTGCTGTATAAAAAAATAAAATAAGATAAAATTCAAATATAAAAAAACAAAATTTAAAAAATAAGAAATAAAAGAAAATTTGGTTTAGTTGAATTTGGGATTTTAACAAAATCAGCAGGTTAATATAAGCTCCACCCTCTTTATTTATGGCCCCGTTACTGCATATGGGCTGTACATTTGTTCTTAAATTCTAATAATCCCTTAGTCTTTCTTAGGGTCTGCTATAGACTGAATTTTGTCCCCCCTAAAACTCATATGTTAAAGCCCTAATCCTCAGTGTGACTGTAGTGACTATATTTGGAGATAGTGTCTTTAGGAGGTAATTAAGGTTAAATGAGGTCATAAGGATGAGATCCTAATCCAATAGGACTGGTGGCCTTACAAGAAGAGGAAAAGAGAGAAATCTCTCTCTCTCTCTCTCTCTCTCTCTCTCTCTCTCTCTTCGAATTCAAAGGAAGTCCCTGTGAGGACAAAAGCAGCCATCTGCAAGCCAGGAAAAGAGCCTTCACCATAAACCAAACCCTTCCAGAAACTTGATCTTGGACTTTCCACCTTTCAGAACTATGAGAAACTAAATTTCTGTGGTTTAAGCTATGTAGTCTGTGGTATTCTTATGGGTGATACACGGCCAAAATGGAAGGTCAGATCCAAAACCTGCCAAATAATTAGACTAGGTAATTTACAGTTCTTAGAATGACATGCTTTCATGCATGGCATAATTGAATTCCAATAATAAGAGACTGTGCTGTATAGAAGACATGTCATTGTTCAGCTTCCTTTCTCTCTCTGTGTCCCTAAATACTCCCATGATTGTTCAGTCTGAACTTTTATGCTTAGTTATCCTTAATTTTGCACTTGTTTCTGTTTAAATAATTCATTGAAATATGCTATAATTTTTTTTACTTAGAATTGAGCTTAATTCGTTACGTTGCTGGTTTTTATCATCCTTGTGTCATCAGGAAGACAATAAAGTTCTCTAGGATTCTATCAACCAGACTGGTCCATTTTTCTTTACTTTACCCTGGGAAAGGTAAACCCTTAGAAAAGGAAACCAAAGTTACAAAGAAAGGTTTCCAGTAACAGTAATAGTTCCCTCTTGGCCCGGTTACTTTGATTTTTCTTTTTAGAAGGAAAAAACGTCCTTGAAAAAAATCCATCCAAATTCACTTTTGCTGTTTTTGACCACAACTGAAAAAGCGCAAGTCAAAGTGTGGACACAGGTAAGGCTCCTCTTTCATGTTCCATTCAGTGAACACCAACTGTCTTTTATGGGATCAAATTCATAGTTTGGGGTTTATTTTTACTGGGCCTTGAGGAGTAGAACTAACCAGCCCAAGAGAATAAATTGGGAGATGTCATTAATTGAAGGGTATAAAGCAAAGGCATGTCCAAACGTAAGTTTATGTATTACATCCCTAGGCAGAAATCGAAATATGTGCTTTTTCAGATGTAACATTTTAATTGGCCTACCTGATGGAAGGTTAAATAAAATGTACCATAAACCTCATTACTACTCAATTGTCAAATACCCTGCCTGAAATATGACTAAAACTTGCAGTGAGCAGGTGCAACTCAGAATTATGAGAGACCTAAAAGTTCTCTTTAGCAACACTATTTGCAACATAGAATTTTAAGTGGTCCCCTTATACCAGATACACTCTGCTATTTTATCCAAGAGTTTAAAGTACAGAGATGGGTTTTGAAAATTCCTTTTCCATATAATAATCCATTTCAAATGCCCGCCTGGAAATTATCTGTGATGGTACATTTCTAATAAAATGCCACTGTTGAATGAAGCCTCGCTGCCTGGCACAAAAACAAAATACTATATCTTAGCATGAGGTTTGAAGATTTTGGGGGCATGAAATGGTTCCAAAAATGAGAGATTATCTTTCCCTATCCATCCCCCACAACGTCCCCAAAAACAAAGATAGATGTATGAAGATGAATGTCATAGAATATCAGAAGCCATTGAAACTCTCCAAAATAAAGATGATATTCCAATAAAGATGAATTCAAAATTTGCCATGATTACGTTTTTTGGTTCTCTTCCATGCTACAGTGAATGAACTGCCCACACTTCCTCTTTATTTCTGCAGTTCAACTACGTGGTTACTGGTGGTTCCAATCATCCATGCCACTCTACAACCAGTAAAGAGAAATACCATAGCACATGCCATTATGCTACTGGAATTCCTGTCAACAAATGTTGATTGAGTCTCTACTTTGTGCCAAGACCATGGAAGATTAACCTAGTGAAAAAGACAAACCCTGCCCTTCAGAAACTCATTGTCTAGTGTGGAAGAGCACAGAAAAAGAAACAATTGTAATATTCTATGATAAGGATTAAAAATGGTGAAAATATAACATGCAACAGAAAAGCATAAGAGGGATATCTAACTCGGTCTTGAAGGAAGGGTCAAGTTAAAAATCCATAAAGGAAGTACTAAGTTGAAACCTGAAGTGGAGTAAAGAACAGGATTAAAAAAAGGTAAAACTATGGCAAGCGCAATGCCCATGAAGTAAGACCAGGAGTGTCAAATTTTTAGAAATTCCACTGATTCACAGCTCGGTTTTCAAGGTGAGGTGGGAGGCATTGGTGAGACATAACACGAAAGGTACGTTTACAAGATAATGGAAGACTTGCAAGCTAGCTTACAGACTTTGAACTTTATTTTAAAGGCGTGTGGAGCACAGAAAGATTTTAACCTGGGACGTCACAGGATCATGTTGGCATTCGGAACATCACTCTGGCTGAGATACGAAGAACAGATTGGTTTGAGGTACAATGGGAGGCCAAATGGCTGGTTACAAAAAGCCTATTGCAGCAACCCCGTTGCAATAGGATGAAGAAAAAGAGATGAATTTGAAAAATATTTAGGAGGTAGTTTTGACAGGTCTTAGTGATTATCCAATGTGGAAGATGAGGACCAAAGAACAAAGAATAGAATCAAGTTTTTGGCATAAGAAATTGGATATGTTGGATAAGCAAACAAGGATGAGAAGGAAAGGGTGTGGAATCATGGAGGACTATTTTTATTGTTTATTTATTTATTTATTTATTTTGATGTGTGCCCTGCCTTATAGATGCAGCCACCTAGGTAAAATTTACCTCCAGTAATAACTATTTTTTTTGGAGCACTATGAGTTTTTTTAATTGTAGTATAATTGCTTTACAATATTGTGTTAGTTTCTGCTGTACAGTGAAGTGAATCAGCCATATGTATACACATATCCCCTCTGTCTTGGACCCCCCTCCCCCCATCCCACCCATCTAGGTCATCACAGAGCACCGACCTGACCTCCCTGTGCTATACCGCAGGTTCCCACTAGCTATCTATTTTTACACATGGTAGTGTATTTATGTCAAATCTATTCTCCCAATTCATCCCATCCTCTCCTTTCCCGCTGTGTCCACATGTCCGTTCTGGAGGACTATCTTTAAAACAAGATTTATAGTTACAATTTCACTGAGAGATATGAAAACAAGGAGGAAATGGTTTAATGCAATAAGTTTGTAGGTGGGGTGGCAGAACTTTGAGGTAGTTTTAATCTGAGTTCTCTTTTCTTTATGAAGTCAGAGGCAAAGTCATCTGCTGAGAGGAAGAGAGACAGGAAGTATGGATGTTTAAAGAGAGTGTAGAAAAAGTGGTGTAGGATCCATTGAAGGAATTTTAGATGGGTTGATCCATTTGAGGTTAGAGATCATGAAGTTAACTGGCATTAACAGCAATCAAATGGCATTAATAGCAATCAAATGGAATTAATTTTCAAAGTTGTGTGATTTTTTTTAGTAATGTTCAGCATTCTGGATAAAGAGAAGAAGCAACAAAAGAAAAAAATAGACTGATCTAAAGTTGGGGATTTTCTATATGGTTGAGACTTAAGAAAACAGGACAAGAGATCTGAAAATAAGAGCAAAGAAAAATTGTTTGAAGTGACAGACAATAGGGTTTAGGCTGGGTAAGGAAGAGAAAATGAGAGGGAGCTGACAGAGGAATAGTAAAGGATCAAGGGATTAGAGGTTCTGAGAACGTGAAGGACAAATCTAGTGGCAATATCAGAGGAAGATGCTAAAATAGGGAAAGAAAAGATAGGAAGATGTGGTCTAAGATTACAGTGTTTTAAATTAATATGTTTGGAATTGAGGCAGTGGCAGAGGATGACAAGCAGATGATGACACGCTCTAGGGAGTGAGTTAACAAAGGTTAAGATCCCTGAAGTTAAGGAGGTGAAATCACAAAGAGACAGGAATTGATGTACTATCCTTGTATATATTGAAGTTACTCAGGAGAGAAATAGGGTGAAGAAAAATATTATAAAGCCTGTGCCCAATTCTTCAAGGAATGGGGGGAAGTAATCAGTTAGTCAGGTGATAACATTGGCAATTTGGGGTGGAGGATGGAGTGAGCCTTAATGTATGGAAGAGATTTTGTACGGAAGTGAACGGGTAATGATCTGTAATTAAAACTTAGGATGTTCAGCTTAGGATCTGTAATTAAAACTTAGGATGTTAAACTACCAATACACCACAAACTCTGAGGCATGCTGGGGACAGGATGTAGAGGGTAGTGGTCTTCTGTGAAGACATCTTAATCCTCTTGTCAGCAATTCTGAAGAAGACTGCTCTCATGAGCTTATTCAAATTTAATCACCATTTTGAATTAGACTTACTGTATTTATATTCGTGGATAATAAATCCTTCTCTCTCTCTTTTCAAAACTAGCTGGATTTTCATGGCATGAGTATCAGGGACCCTACACTACAGCGGCTGCACATCAATCTTGCATGAACCCTAACAAAAAAAGTGCACGTTCTAGCAGAAAGAAAGGACCACACTGGGTTTTCCCACCCAGGGACGGTCACCCTGATGTGTAATCAATCAACAGGAAAGGTGTGCCTTTTGCAAAGAACCTCCGAGAGGTCACTTTTCTAGGTGTGATCAATCTCCCCCATGCTGATCATGTTACAGCGATTACCACTCTACTCTAACAGCTTCTTCTCCAGGGAGAAGCAAAACTGTGTCTGTAAACGTTTAGTATGGTGTATCCTGTCAGGTTAAATTACCTTGAAGCATAACTCACTGTAAATTCACCTCATAAGTAAAAAGCAATTGGAGATTTTAAAACACCATCAAAAAGCATTCTATTTGGGGGTGGAATTATGTTGTGCAATTACAAATGAACCATGCCAGTGACCCTCATCATCAGTAAGAGAGTCAGCATTTCTTTAGTTCAGCACGTAAGGAAAAAAAGAACACCTATGCTTTTTGGCTTGAAATGTTTTTGCTGGGCCAACAAAAATTTGTTCTTACGACCTTTGAAGAAGATAGAAAACTAACATTTAATGAGCATCTAATACATGTTAGACTAATGCTTTACACGTATATACAAGACTCATAAGTACCACCTCCTTTGAAAAGTTTTCCTTAACGACCTCCCAAATCAGGGTATGATAGTTAATTTCTATGGGTCAACTTGACTAGACTAAGGTACCCAGCTATTTGGTTAAGCATTATTCTAGGTGTGTCTGTGAAAGTGTTTCCAGCTGACATTAATTTTGAATCAGTAGACTGACTAAAGCAGATTTCCCAACCCCCTAAGCAGATTGCCCGCCCCACAGTGTGCGTGGGCCTCAGCCAATCTGTTGAAGGCACGAATAGAACAAAAAGGCTGAGTAAGGGAGAATTCAGTCACTCTGCCTATCTTTGAGCTGGAATATCAGTCTTCTCCTGTCTTCTGACTCAAGCTCAGAATAAGGCTTACACTATTTGCTATCCTGCTTCTCAGGCCTTCGGACTCACACTGGAACTAAATCATCAGTTCTCCTGGATCCACAGCTTATTAACTGCAGATCTTAAACTTCTTTTATTTTTTTGGAGTTTTTTGTTTGTTTGCTTGTTTTGTTTGTTTGTTTTTTGGCCACGCAGCATGTGGGATCTTAGTTCCCCGACCAGGGATCAAAACCATGCCCCTTACAGCAGAAGCACGGAGTCTTAACCACTGGACCGCCAGGGAAGTCTGAGATCTTGGACTTCTTAGCCTCCATAATCATGTGAGCCAGTTCCTTGTAGTACATCTTATAATAAATAGTACAATACATATCCTATTGGTTCTGTTTCTCTGGAGAACCCTAACGTGCATGGTTAGTACCCCGTTATCTGTGCTCCTCATCTGCCCTGTGCCACACAGTTACATCTCCTTTATCTTGCTGTGTACTGTTTTTGCTTCTAGACTGTAGCTATTTGAGTGAGTCTTACTCATTGCACTATTGTGAGTGCCTAGAAGAGGATCTAGCACATGAGGGCTCACTGAATGGGATTAATTAAGTAATGAATACTCATATTACAGCCAATAGTTGTTACCATTCTTCTAAGGAAACTAAATTTCAGAGTCATCAGATAATTTACACAAAGCCACATAGCTAATAAGCAGTAGAGTTGAGAACTGAACCTGGGAACATTGGACTTCAAAATCCTTGCAGATTTTTCTATACCACACTGCCTTTCTGCTTTACTTTTCAAAACATAATTCCTAAATAATTAAGTTTACTTTGATAATTAATTCCATTAGAATATTAGTGGCATAGGGTATGGAATTAAAAAACTTTGGCCGTGGAGACAGGCTCCTGAATTAGAATCCTAGATCCTCTGCTTACTGAACAACTCTAAGCAAATTACCTAGCTACTCTGTGCCTCAGGTTCTTTATCCATAAAATAGGAATAATAGACAATCTTACCTATGAATATCAGTAGCCTACTGCCATAATAATGCTGTCTAACAAACCACTCTTAAACTTATCAGCTTAAAGAATAATTATTATCGCAGATCTGCACAAAGGCTGGGGGCCAGCTGATCTATACTGGGCTTGGCTTCAGGTGGGAGTAGTTCTCGGCCTCTGGTGGCAGCAGCTGGGGCAGCTTTACTTCTTACTGCAGGTCTGTGGGTCAACTGAGGCAACTCTGCATGGAGCATCCTTCCTCCTTGCCAGGCAGTTTTCTCTTATGGCAATAGCAGAGGCGCAGGAGGAAGAGTGAAAATACACAAGGCCCCTTAAGGTCTATGCTTGGGGCTGTCATGCTGTCCCACATGTAAGTGGGCCACGTAGATCAGCTGGCCAAGTCAAGGGGTGGAGAAATATGCTCCTCCCACAATGAGGCCATGGCAAGGATGTATTGAAGAACCAGACAGGAAGGAATTAAGAATCAGGCCAAAATTAGCTTACCACCCTATCTCTGAGGCCTGTTGTAATGAGGTAATAATCAATACATGTATCACACATAGACCAGAGCCTGGCACACATTAAGAGCTGAAGAAATGTTCTGAATGTCTGTCTGTATATTCAAAATCAGGTGGCCTCATGGAATGGCCCTGGTTCTGTCACTAACTAGCTATAAGATTATGATAAGTTACAGAGCTTCCCTGCTTTTTTTTTCTTTTACCTACCACTTGAGTTTATAATAGCTGCCTCACTTTCTTCATTGTGTTGCTAAAAGGATCAAATAACATGTGGTGGCTGATCATGTTTCAAAAAGAATAAAACATCCTAGAAATGCAAAGTATAGTAGATGGCTACTTCTAGATAACCATTTGGTTAAGGTCAGTAAATCCCTCCAATTTTCAGTGATAGGAAGCCATAGTTCTTATTTTATAGATGTGGCAAATGCTTCAAGGAACTAAACTACTTCTTTTCTGGCCATAAATCCAAGTTGGCTGAGAAGGGATGGAATTAATGTTTCCATGGCAGCTGGGTCAGAAACTGAACACTGATAGTAAGGTTTATCATTCTTCAGCATGAAGTGGTTCACATTCAAATTCCTGAGGTTCAGGTAGTAAGGAAATCTCCAAGCAACTACATAGTCTCATCCAGGTATTCAGCTAACAAACCCCTAGGAGCCAGGAATACAAAGACGAAATGCCCACTGACTATCCTCAGGGACTTACAGCTGTGGAGAGACTGTGAGAGCCCCATGTATCTCTGAGAACAAACTAATTATTCCGGCTTCACTGGATTCTAGGTGCCCACGTGCCATCATCTATCTACTGCCTACCCCTGCTGATGAGACAGAAGAAGAGAAAAACAAGAATTATGAAAGTTATGTCCAGAGAGAATGGAGTGGGTTGAAAGTGGCAGGAACAGGGGTTTCTGAGCAAGGAATAAAGGCAAGTTCTGAGACCACATATACACTCTATTCACTAAACCCAGGGCCAAGGCTCTACAGTTTTGCGCGCACACTCTCCTTCCTGCAAACTATTGTAATACACAGCTAACTGATTGCTCAAGTACTTTCTAGGAAGTTCTGTTCAAATAAGCCTTAGGAGACATAGCAGAATCTGCAGGAATGATGGAGACCACTGAGGTAGGGTTGAAAAAGCTCCTAACAACAGCCTAGAGGGCAAACAGGCACAAAGCATAGTGTTATAACACAAAGCAGTAAGTGCTAGGCAGTGTGAACATAAGAAGAAGAGTCCTCTAGTCAGAGTCTTCACAGAGGACACAGCATGTCTGCTGAGATGCTGAGATTTAAAGATGAGTAGAAGCTGGCCAAGCAGACTAGCAGATCTAAGGCATCTCAAGTAAAGATAGCAGGTGCAAAGGCATAGCACATGAGAAAACAGAATTCCTTTGAGAAAGAATTGTCATAGCATGTTCACAGGCAGTGTTTATATACAATCTAGAAAGCAATGGAAGGCTCCTGTCACCTCTCTCCCTGAAGCCTAGGATCTGGAGCAGTTATCTTAAAGCCTAAACATAGGCCTACAAAAAATAATGACAATACAATGTGGTACATGTTAAAATGGAAATATGTACAAAAGGTGGCAGCATAGAGAAAAGGTGTCTTGAAGCATGCTGGGGAATCAGGAATGCCTTTGAGTATTGTCTCATGCTCTTACAGAATTGCTGCTCTTCCCTCACTCAGCACTGTTAACTGAATCTGGCCCATCATGCCACCTTCCTTTTCACTCATGGAAACTCTTCCTTCCACCACCCTGAATCTAGCTTCCACTAGGCTCTCCCTCTTCCTGTAATCCCACCCTCTTCTCTGAACCCCATTTCCTACACACAGATTTCAGTCTTTCCCATGCAGCTCCTAGAACTTGGAACTCAGGGAATTTGGCTAGATACCGGGAAGGAAATCACCTTAACACATCCACCATTCATTCTTTCAATATCTGTTTATTAATCACATGCCGTGTGCCAGGCATTGTTCAGGGATCGAGGATACAGCAGGAAGAATAACCAACTTCTCAGCTTCTATGGAGTATACATTCCAACATCTCTGTGCCTCAGCTATATTCTTCTAATCCAACTAGAAGCTCAGATAAAAGTGGTATAATAGAAATCCAGAGTTAAGAACAGTGGGGTTACTAGGAGGTTAGGGGGGAAAAGTCTACCTCCTGGAGAAGCATGATTTAGAACATATTTCTAAAGAACAATGCCAGTGAAGTGTTATCATGTGGGTCAGTATATTTGCATTTTTCTCTCCTCATTTTCTCTGTTCCAACCTTCCAACTCATGATTTGTTTTTCCCTGATCTCTGTTCAAAAAAGCAGGATTTGGATTAAGACCTGCAATTTCTTCTACATTTTACTGTAAAGCAACATTGTTCTCTCCTACTGCTTTATCTTGAAGAACAGTCTGCAGTTTACCTTTTGGCAGCTAATTCTTTATATCTGCAGTTTGGTTCCTGAACTTATCATGTCACTCATTTTAAAAGCTTTAATTGATTTTTAGGAAAGGTAAGTGTGATCCATTCCATTTTCCACGTATACCACACTCCCCAATTATACCCAAAGAGTGGACCCATTTATGATTCCATTAAGTCTGGTCTTTATATATAAATGGAGTCACATCATATGCATATTTATGTTGCACTTAATTAACTTAAGTCCCAAGGACAGAGAGAGAGAGAAGTTAAACAGTGCAGGTAATTCCACTCACCATTCCACTCAAGGAACACATGCTCTGAATTAATTGTGAACAAGTTGTTTTCCTCAGTATCAGGTCTCATGTGCCTCTCAAAGAATGAATTTGATTTTGATGTTTAAAGATAGCATTTATTTTAACAACATTGCCTCCAAATGCAAGTCAACCACTTCATCTGCTCAACTGCAGAAACAATGCTCTATTCCAGTGCTTACCATAAACCTGAAAGTTGTATCTATTGAGAAACTGTAGGCCAGTGTCCAAAATGATGTCTCCCTAATATATTTCCAAAGATAATTTTGCTTTTTGTAACATTTGTCTTATATGTCTTAACCTCAGTCTAAAATAATACTTTATTCTACTGCTAAAGTGACATTGACCTAAGATCTCTGAGCTTTGTATGTCTGACCTAGTGTAGCAGATGCTGTCTGTGTCTTCCCACATGCTCTCTGCATTTGCCATTTCTGTACACATTTTCAAACGGCCACTGCCAGCATCTGCAACTACCTGAGGGCTTTCTCTGGACACCAAGGCCTGCTCTGTACATGCAGGGAGCAGGCCAGGAGTGTAAGGAAATTAATGAGCCCAGAAGAATCCCATAACCAATGACTGACAAGAGATGGCAAGGAAGAGCTAACTCTGTGCGTGTATTTCACAGTGTACCCCCGAGACCCCCAAGTGGATTAAAGTAGAGTTGCTCAGAGTGGCAGCTTCTTAAAGGAGCCATTTATCTGGGTTTCTTTCCTTCCCTGTCCCTCTTCCCTACTCTCCTACAAGTATTTCCTAGAATCCCTGTTTAGAAACGAATTGCCCTTGAGTCCTTGTCTCAGGGTCTACTTCCAGAGGAACTCAAACCATGACATTGAGAATTCTTACCCGCAGCATCAGACTCTGAAAAATCATCAATATGAACACTGGGTGAAGTGTGTCCAACCCCTGAAGACACACCTCATGCCATCTCACGCATGCAGCTTGAGCTGGGCTCTGAATTCCACTGAATGCAGACTTACATGGCTCCTGTGTGTGAATCTTACCCCTAAACATCCCCAACCATCAACTCTTTGAAAATAAGACCCTGATTTTATATAATCTTTGTAACATTTCCCAACTCCTCTCCTAGAAAAATTCTAAACGAGGTAGTTGTAAAAAATTTCACGTGAAGCAAATGAAACCAATTCTAATTTGATACCTGATGCCATTTACCCATGAAAAGAAAAAAGTCTGGAGCTTATCTGGCTATGTTTTCTGTGGTTAGGGAGATATTTGGACTTTTCAGCAAGAGCATTGCTATCTATCCTGTCCCCTGTATCCAAAAGTTTAAAAGTTCACATTTCAAGTGTGTTGATCCCTGGGGACTGAGTTGAATAACTGTTGATAGAATTCACGACGTGAACTAAGTTCTTTTTAAGTTTTATACTTAGTACTTTCCTTGGGGTTAGGAACCTTTAAATGTGGTGCATATACTCACATAAACCAAGTTAGATAAATTAGTAAAACTCCATATTAAATGAGAAAAAAAATTCTGTTATTTCTAGATAGGAGAAATCCAGGATTCCATAAAACTTCACTCTCTAAAAGATAAGTATGTTCAGAGTTTCCTTCCTGGAATAAAGCTTGAGGCTAAAAGTTTGAAGCAGAAATACATAGGAAATATATTATATTTTTAGAGCAAACAAAAATATAATACTCTACTATAATGTTGTTAAATGTGTCTGAGAGACTGTGGATTTTTATTGTAAAGGAAAATGATTCAAATGTATTTCTCAATAGTGCCATGTTTCCTCTTAAACTGTATTTTGAGGCAAATTTTTCTGTGGAAGTTTAAGATTTTAAGATGTGCAGATTTTTACCTCAAAGGGTTATTACAGTGATTTGATGTGAAGTAGGATTAGTTGCTTCTCATTATGGTTCTTAACAAATATCTCATTAACTGGACACCCCAGTTATAGTCTCTAAAATATGTACATTATATTTTAATCAGAGCCATCTCCTTTTGTTCCTGGAGGGCTGTGAGTGTTCTTTCCTTACCACTCCTCTGTGCTGAACCATTCTGTATGCCAACTGACGTGGAGTGTTCTTGGAAGCCTCAGGACCCCAAATGACTGATCTGGAATATATTGTATTTTTCCAGCAGTGACATTTGGGCCTCTAGCTTGTTCCCTGGCTAGGGTCTGAGAGCAATCCACACACAGGGCTGCCTTAGGCTTGGGGCAGAGTCAGCCTGTTGAGTTTCTGCCTCTAAATGTTATTTATCACTGATTCTCTTCGGATAACGAGCAATTGTTAATTTTCTGTTTAAGAAATAAAACAAAATCTGTGTATTTCAGCAGAATAATAAAAACACAGAATCTGATCCTACTGATTTTATGTAGACTCTAAAACCTTTTTTCAGGGAATAATTATTTCATGTTCAGATTAATATAATGCAAAAAAATAGTCAGCAATATTCACACTCAGTGGAGACATGATCCGTCTCATTCAAATTACAGAAAACAATTTCTAAATCACTGTAAATCATAAGTGTATATGCATAGAAGACACTAAAAAGGCCTTTTTCTTTTTTCTAATGTTTCAGCCATGCAGGATTATATCTCATTTCTTTGAGAACAGCCCTTTGGTGCTTATTACTGTGCTGTCTCTGAGAGCCAAATCGCCTGACTTCTGTTATAATGAGCCCTAAAGAGAGAGAGAAAGAGAGAGACACAGGATTTTAACGGGAGGATATCTTGTTGTTAGAACCAATAAAGCTAAAGCAGTCCTAGAATGATAAATTATTTTAAGTTTCATCATTTGCAGAACAACAATTTGAAGAAAATGCTAACATCTTAAAACGCTGATCTTCCTGCTTATAATCCCAGCAGAAGTCTTTAGATATTGTGAAGGCTCATTAACATTTCATTACCACAGCACAGGCAGCTATATAGAAATCTATCAGTTGTTGATGTTTTTGAAGCACTGATGGGCAGTCTGCAGGGAAAATCAAAAAGCTAACCCTGAATTAAAAGGTATGAATATCACTCTCATGTTTATGATGAGTAAAATTCAAATAAAACTACACACACACGTTTCTTAGTTAATATTAGCAAAAGTACACTAAAATTCTCTGAGACTAGTTTGGTACACGGACAAAAATAAATAGACTGGCCCTAGAGATTACACAACAGCAGGATGGCACCAGGATATTTGTTTCTCTGAATGGCAAATTGTCAACTGAAACCTAAATCTGCGTTCGGTTCATGAATTATAGCTCATTAAAACCAATCATTTTTTTAAACCAATCATTTTAATCAAATTCATAATCAATATCTGTCAGTGAGATGGTATTTTGTACAGTGATCAAAGTCTAGCCATTGAGATGATCATATGGCTTTTCTCCTTCAATTTGTTAATATGGTGTATCACATTGATTGATTTGCATATATTGAAGAATCCTTGCATTCCTGGGATAAACCCCACTTGATCATGGTGTATGATTCTTTTAATGTGCTGTTGGATACTGTTTACTGGTATTTTGTTGAGGATTTTTGCATCTATGTTCATCAGTGATATTGGCCTGTAGTTTTCTTTTTTTGTGGCATCTCCGTCTGGTTTTGGTATCAGGGTGTTGGTGGCCTCATAGAATGAGTTTCGGAGTATTCCTCCCTCTGCTATATTTTGGAAGAGTTTGAGAGGATAGGTGTTAGCTCTTCTCTAAATGTTTGATACAATTCGCCTGTGAAGCCATCTAGTCCTGGGCTTTTGTTTGTTGGAAGATTTTTAATCACAGTTTCAAGTTCAGTGCTTGTGATTGGTCTGTTTATATTTTCTAATTCTTCCTGATTCAGTCTTGGCAGGTTGTGTGTTTCTAAGAATTTGTCTATTTCTTGCAGGTTGTCCATTTTATTGGCATATAGTTGCTTATAGTAATCTCTCATGATTCTTTGTATTTCTGCAGTGTCAGTTGTTACTTCTCCTTTTTCATTTCTAATTCAATTTATTTGAGTCTTCTCCCTTTTTTTCTTGAAGAGTCTGGCTAATGGTTTATCAATTTTGTGTATCTCCTCAAAGAACCAGCTTTTAGTTTTATTGATCTTTGCTACTGTTTCCTTCATTTCTTTTTCATTTATTTTTGATTTGATCTTTATGATTTCTTTCCTTCTGCTAACTTTGGGTTTTTTCTGTTCTTCTTTCTCTAATTGCTTTAGGTGCAAGGTTAGGTTGTTTATTTGAGATGTTTTTTGTTTCTTAAGGTAGGATTGTATTGCTATAAACTTCCCTCTTAGAACTGCTTTTGCTACATCCCATAGGTTTTGGGTTGTCGTGCTTTCATTGTCATTTGTTTCTAGGTATATTTTGATTTCCTCTTTGATTTCTTCAGTGATCTCTTGGTTATTTAGTAGTGTATTGTTAGCCTCCATGTGTTTGTACTTTTTACAGATTTTTTTCCTGTAATTGATATCTAGTCTCACAGCATTGTGGTCAGAAAAGATAATTGATATGATTTCAATTTTCTTACATTTCTCAAGGCTTGATTTGTGACCCAAGATATGATCTCTCCTGGAGAATGTTCCATGAGCACTTGAGAAGAAAGTGTATTCTGTTGTTTTTGGATGGCTGTCCTATAAATATCAAATAAGTCCACCTTGTTTAATGTATCATTTAAAGCTTGTTTCCTTATTTATTTTCATTTTGGATGATCTGTCCATTGGTGAAAGTGAGGTGTTAAAGTCCCCTACTATGATTGTGTTACTGTTGATTTCCCCTTTTATGACTGTTAGCATTTGCCTTATGTATTGAAGTGCTCCTATGTTGGGTGAATAAATATTTACAATTGTTGTATTTTCTTGGATTGATCCCTTGATCACTATGTAGTGTCCTTCCTTGTATCTTGTAACATTCTTTATTTTAAAGTCTATTTTATCTGATGATTGCGCTATTCCAGTTTTCTTTTGATTTCCATTTGCATGGAATATCTTTTTTCATCCCCTCACTTTTAGTCTGTATGTGTCCCTAGGCCTGAAGTGGGTCTCTTGTAGACAGCATATATATGGGTCTTGTTTTTGTATCCATTCAGCCAGTCTATGTCTTTTGGTTGGAGCCTTTAATCCATCTATATTTAAGGTAGTTATCAATATGTATGTTCCTACTACCATTTTCTTAATTGTTTTGGGTTTGTTATTGTAGGTCTTTTCTTTCTCTTGTGCTTCCTCCCTAGAGAAGTTCCTTTAGCATTTGTTGTAAAGCTGGTTTGGTGGTGCTGAATTCTCTTAGCTTTTGCTTGTCTGTAAAGGTTTTAATTTCTCCTTCAAATCTGAATGAGATCCTTGCTGGGTAGAGTAATCTTGGTCGTAGGTTTTTCCCTTTCATCACTTTAAATATGCCCTGCCACTCCCTTCTGGCTTGCAGAGTTTCTACTGAAAGATCCGCTGTTAACCTTATGGGGATTCCCTTGTATGTTACTTGTTGTTTTTCCCTTGCTGCTTTTAATATTTTTTCTTTGAATTTAATTTTTGATAGTCTGATTAATGTGTGTCTTGGCATGTTTCTACTTGGATTTTTCCTGTATGGGACTCTCTGTGCTTCTGGGACTTACTTGATTGACTATTTCCTTTCCCATGCTAGTGAAGTTTTAAATATAATCTCTTCAAATATTTCCTCAATCCCTTTCTTTTTCTCTTATTCTTCTGGGATCCCTATAATTCGAATGTTGGTGCATTTAATGTTGTCCCAGAGTTCTCTGAGACTGTCCTCAATTCTTTTCATTCTTTTTTCTTTATTCTGGTCTGCAGTAGTTATTTCCACTATTTTTTCTTCCAGGTCACTTATCCGTTCTTCTGCCTCAATTATGCTGCTATTGATCCCTTCCAGCGAATTTTTAATTTTATTTATTGTGTTGTTCGTCATTGTTTATTTGCTCTTTAGTTCTTCTAGGTCCTTGTTAAACGTGTCTTGTATTTTCTCCATTCTATTTCCAAGATTTTGGTATCTTTACTATCATTACTTTGAATTCTTTTTAAGGTAGACTGCCTACTTCCTCTTCATTTGTTTGGTCTGGTGGGTTTTTACCTTGCTCCTTCATCTGCTGTGTGTTTCTCTGTCTTCTCATTTTGCTTAACTTACTGTGTTTGGGGTTTCCTTTTCGCAGGCTGCAGGTTCATAGTTCCTGTTGTTTTTGGTGTCTGCCCCCAGTGGGTAAGGTTGTTTCAGTGGGTTGTGCAGGATTCCTGGTGGAGGGGACTGGTGCTTGTGTTCTGGTGGATGAGGCTGGATCTTATCTTTCTCGTGGGCAGGACCACGTCCGGTGCTGTTTTTTGGGGTGTCTTCGACCTTAATATGATCTTAGGAAGCCTCTCTGCTAATGGGTGAGGTTGTGTTCCTGTCTTGCTAGTTGTTTTGCATAGGGTGTACAGCACTGTAGCTTGCTGGTAGTTGAGTGGAGCTGGGTCTTAGCATTGAGATGGAGATCTCTGGGAGAGCTTTTGCCATTTGATATTACGTGGAGCCGGGAGGTCTCTGGTGGACCAATGTCCTGAACTCAGCTTTCCCACTTCAGAGGCACAGTTGTGACACGTGGCCAGAGAACCAAGACCCTGTCATCCACATGGCTCAGAATAAAAGGGAGAAAAAAACGAAAGAAAGAAAGAAAGAATAAAATAAAGTTATTAAAATAAAAAAATTGTTAAAAATAAAAAAAAATTAAAAAGAAAAAAAAGAAGAGAGCAACCAAACCAAAAAACAAATCCACCAATGATAAGCACTAAAAACTATACTAAAAAGAAAAAAAAAAGGACAGACAGAACCCTAGAACAAATGGTAAAAGCAAAGCTATACAGACAAAATCACACAAGGAAGCATACACATGTACACTCACAAAAAGAGAAAAAGGAAAATATATATATATATATCTTTTGGGAAGTCTGAATTCTTCAGCCAGTGCTCAGTATGTGTTCTGTAGGAGCTGTTCCACACGTAGATGTATTTCTGATGTATTTGTGGGGAGGAAGGTGATCTCCACATCTTACTCCTCCACCATCTTGAAGGTATCTCTCCATTTATAATTCTGTTTATTTGAGTCTTCTCCCTTTTTTTCTTGATGAGTCTGGCTAATGGTTTATCAATTTTGTTTATCTTCTCAAAGAACCAGCTTTTAGTTTTACTGATGTTTGCTATTGTTTCCTTCATTTCTTTTTCATTTATTTCTGATCTGATCTTTATGATTTCTTTCCTTCTGCTAACTTTGGGGGTTTGTTGTTGTTCTTCTTTCTCTAATTTCTTTAGGAGTAAGGTTAAGTTGTTTATTTGAGATGTTTCTTGTTTCTTGAGGTAGGATCGTATTGTTATAAACTTCCCTCTTAGAACTGAGAAAAACAAATACTATATGCTAACACATATATATGGAATCTAAAAAAATGGTTCTGAAGAACCTAGGGGCAGGACAGGAATAAAGATGCAGACATAGAGAATGGACATGAGGACATGGGGAGGGGGAATGGTAAGCTGGGACGAAGTGATAGAGTGACATGGACATATATACACTGCCAGAAGTAAAATAGCCAGTGGGAAGCAGGCACATAGCACAGAGAGATCAGCTCGGTGCTTTGTGTCCACCTAGAGGGGTGGGACAGGGAGGGTGGAAGGGAGATGCAAGAGGGAGGGGATAGGGGGATGTATGTATGTGTATAGCTGATTCACTTTGTTATACAGCAGAAACTAACACACCATTGTAAAGCAATTATACTCTAATAAAGATGTTTAAAAAAATTAATATATATTAAAAAAACAGGCTAGCCATTGAAACCAAAATACTTGTCCTCAAGTAAGAAAGATTAGATGTCTAGGATACTCACGGGAAAGAAACAAATACTCCTCCAATATCCCACCCCGTTTCTTTGGTCTCCAACCCTAAAGAAAAGACAGACCCTTTCTGTGTTACGTGGCAGAAAGGAATGTGGGCAAATGGCAACTAAGTGATAAAACAAGCTAAAGTATCAATAGTAATGAAACAAGATTTATGAACATACTAAAATAATTCATCTTGGAAAGGGAAAATTGAAGGTCTTGATAAAGAAAACCTATGGTTTAAAGGTTTAAAAGCTATGAGTTCAATCTGAAAAAAATTAAATCTACGTAAGATGCAAACTTACAAACTGGGCTTTTATCTCTAAAAACCATGATACAAACAAGGAGTAACAACTACTATGCCCAACCTCTGAAGAACTGCACCCTCATAACCATCTCCCCATTTCTTACCCCTCCATTCCCTGTTCTCTTCTGCATAGAGAAATAGGGACTATTGAATATATACCAAAAGTATTATTTATAATGTTTTTTCTTAATCCAAATGAAAAGCTACTTGAGTATTAAGGCACATTTTCCCCCCAATGGTGTAAGTTTAACTCACAAAAATCCAGGGGAATGCACAATAGTTTTTGTCATTGATCATGACACCAAGTAGTCTATGAACTGAGAAATTTGGTAGCTATATTCCCTGGAATATGTCCATATACCTAGAGCTACACTTGTTACATAGAGAGGAGTATCACCCCAGTGATTTGGATTAAGTGTGTGATAGAATTTTGTATTCTGGTGCACAGAACTGAAATATGATCTTCAGTCTCACACAAAGCAACTGCATATGGCAGATTAATGTCAAAGATGCTCTGAACAAGCTAAGTTCATCATCAGAATTTTTCTCCAGGACTGAGTTATGACCTAATATATTTCCCTGTAGTATCCCAAAGAGATGAGAAAAGATGGCTGGAAATATTATATAGTGCTCATAGAAGAGGTGTTCTTTCCCATTATTTAGAAAAAAGCAAGGAAAAGATTTGCTAAACCATCATTTCCAGATAGCAGTCTACTGTGTGACCAATGAAACTCACCTAACTTATTTTGAAGTAGACCATACTTTGAATGTCATTTTAACATATTGATATGATCAGATACACACATTACCAAAGCCTTAAACCCCTCGCTCACTTTGGATATAGTCATCACACACAGCAACCTAAGAATTTTGTGGGTGAGAACAGAGTATAAATGAGGCCACAGTTACGGTTTTGATTTCTATGTGAACCATCTAACTTGGTTCTGTTATATGACCAAAAACTATATTCCTTATAGTGACAAAGTTCATGCTGTTGGTCTCAAGCTGAACCAGTGTGGGTAGCTCAGTGTAAACTAGATCAGTGGTACCTTCATTTAGCTGTGCCTCAAAATTGTTATCTTTGTTTTCCTGGGTTTTTTTTTTGTTTGTTTGTTTTGTTTTGTTTTTGTTTTTTTGCGGTACACAGGCCTGTCACTGCCGCGGCCCCTCCCGTTTCAGAGCACAGCCTCCGGACGCGCAGGCTCAGCGGCCATGGCTCACGGGCCCAGCCGCTCCACGGCATGCGAGATCCTCCCGGACCGGGGCACGAACCTGTGTCCCCTGCATCGGCAGGCGGACTCTCAACCACTGCACCACCAGGGAAGCCCTGTTTTTTTGTTCTTTAAGTCACCCAATCTTCTGAATCCTAATCTCTGAGATGATTCTAATACAGGCATTCATTAGCACTTAGGAAATATTAGGCTAGACTGATACTTAATTGAGGGGGGGGGGAAGGAACCCAAACACCAAAAGGCAGTGGGTCAGTCAAACCATTTTCAGACACCATGTACTACCCCACCAAATAATGATGCTCTCTGTTCCTAGTTTAGTAACATAGACCTTGGAAGAGTTTTCAAGCAAGAAGTAGCTCATTATCTAGAAATCATGAAGTCCCTCCCTAACTAAGCTAAGTGGCCTTCATCTGCACCTTGAGAGCATATCTGTCATTAAAGTTGCTAAAATGTATTTTGATGTTCTATTCACGTTTCTGATTTTTCAATTACCTTATCTTCCAAAGTCCTTGAGAGTAAGGAAAATTTTTAATTCCTCTTGGGGTCTACTATAGAATTTTGCACATGTCCTCAATATATTTTTTTGGTTCTGAAATGAACTAGACTACTGAAAGAAGACTCATGCTCACACGCTATCTCTTACATCTCAACGAAGACCTCTTTGGTCTTCAATTTCCTCATGAAGGTGCTATACTAAATGATTTCTCCAGCTTTCATCTCTCAGCTACTATATATTCACATATCATGAATTGAAAAAGGCTAGATGAATAAGACTCCGCTCTTAAGAAAAGAAGGATGTCTTCATTTCTTCCTAATCAATTTATATTTGACACAAATCCTGATTATTTAACCCAGCCACAGAACTGAGCAATTTCTGAGGAAACTTGTGTTCTATGTGCCAAGAATCGAAAATATTCATGTCAACTTTAGAATCTTGTGGAGACATGAATTATACATATTATCTTTCACTTAATGTTGATCAACCACCCATCTGACTTTTGGGGGTACGAATTACCAGAAACGGTTTGAATGTGCTCCAAAAGAGCTGGAATCTTAATATTGAGGAGAAAAGAGAGTAACTCAAAAACCACTTTGCCAAAAACTTTATGGTTGAAATTATAGCCTAAGGAGATTTTTAAAGACCCCTTCAGTGTCCCTTTCAGGTTTTAAGCAGATGCAACCTAAAATTACTCAAATATTTACATTTATGTCAATGACTTTAATCCATTTTGTCACTCAATTGTATAAAGCTATCTTCTACAAAATAGTATACTGGTACTTTGAAATAAATTGATTTTTTAAAATGGACATGGATAAAAAAGCTACAGATGGGGTTCTCATATACAGTTGTTTGCTCGGTAGATGGAATATTGAATCCTTCACCCATTGAATGTATCCTCACCACAGATTTGCTGCACCTGCTATTTTACATCTCAGTATATTTCATACTGAATATTTATGGTCCTTTCAAATTAATATGGAGACAGACTAAATGGTCAGAAACGGTCCAATGCTGACATCTACTGGATATACAAATGGATGCATTTGACTATCAAAAGAATCCACATAGTCTAAAGTCTAAAATAAAAGTATAAGACACATAAAGCAAAACTTACTTTGCTTTACTTAATAAATATATATGCTGGTTCTCTATAAATCCATGATCATCTCTAAACAAAGAATATCACTATATTTCAAAATGATAATGTTGGGAGGTTAGACACTATTAGACTCAGAAATCTAAGAGTCAGGAGAAAGAAACTATGATGTTCTCAATGGGGATAACCTCATGAATAATGCATTTCAGCCACTGATAATATCCTTCAGCTACTAATCCAACCTCTTTAGTACATGGTGTTTTCCCTGTGTGTAAATAGGAAAGGCAGCTCCAACCCCATTCTCTTTTGGTCTTGGGAAATTATCTGAGTCCCTCTCTAACTGTTCTTTTCCACACCAATGTGGTTTCTTTGGCAGATTTTTGGGGGCTTCTATGAGCCCATTAAGAATTATATCTTTCTTTGGCCAAGCTATATTCAATTGCTAGATAAATTGTTACAATCGAAAGTCAGACAGCCACGGGTTCAATTTCTGGCTCAGCCTCTTATATATGCATCTGAGTGAATTAGGGAAATTTTTAAATTAAAATGCAAATAAATTGAATTTTATTGCACTATTATCAAAAGACTTAATGACAATATATACAAAACACATACTATTTTCTAAAAAGTACGTGCTAACTAAATAGTGGTTATTGTTATCAGTATCATTATCATCACCATCATTATTTTCGACTAACCCTACAGAATACCCAAAAGTCAGATTCCACTACCACATGAAGTCCTCAAAGGCAGGGGACATGGATTATTTGTGTTTGCATCCATTGCACCTGATATGGTACCAGACACAAATAGGTGTTCAATAAATGTCCATCTGAGCTCTATTTCTGCAGTGGGTAGTATCAGGAATTCACCTTGCATTCTATAGAGACTACACAATGATAAAACATACGGCTATATTCTCAGTTAAAAATATCATAAACAGGGTACAGTAATAAAAGGGGTAAGAAGATGACCGGCTTACTACTGCCAATTTTCAGAGCCAATGCCGTGAAAATGCACTATGTTTATCATACCTCAGGAGGGCTTGAACTCATGGTATTCTGAGGTATCATTCACCTGGCCAATTGCATGGCAGAAAAGCTGGTGCAGAGAAAGAAGATTCTACTGTTCTGGAACAGAGAAACTGACCCAGATACAGAACTGCTTCCTAGCTCACATAGCACATTTACGGTTCTATGATCTTTGCCCTGCATGAGTTCCTATTCAAGGTCGTTCCTGCCACTAACCACAAACTCCCTCCCATTTCAGCCCTAATAAATGTTCAAGCTGGTAACATTTGTAAACTTAACAACCAACAAAAACTGTAAAACTGAGCTTTACAAATAAAGTTGAGAACCACAGAATCAGGGCTATTTCCCCATATCACATAATCAAAACGCGCATATCAAGACTCAGGGATACACTGTGAATTCGATGGAGGAGGGATCTTCAAGAAGAGGCACTCTGTTACATGTCATGTATTACATGTTTTCTATTTAACTGCATTGTAGGGGCTAACAATTTAACATATTACAAACTCAGTTGCATGAAAAATATTGCCTCTTTATTTTCTATGTTTGACATTATCATGCTCTCAAAGTTCCTATTTTACTGAGCAGTGGAAAATTTAAGCTTAGCAAGTCAAGTAACTCCGTCATGTTTACTTTAAATAATCATATTAACATAATCTCTGGCGGTACTTGCACAGCCTTTCAAGGTTTCTCCCATGTTCCCTTCTCTAAGCCAACATAGCCTCTGGATATAAATATTATCTTAAGTGTGTTAATGGCAGAGGGAAGAAGCATCCCTAAATCAAAGAGTTGTCCCTTGTTCTTTCCTCCAGAATCTTGTTGGCTTCCTTAAAAATGTTCTTTGTCCTTTATGATTATTCACTTCCCTCTGGTATATGCTACTGAAATTCATGGCTGTTGAAACTTGGTTATTTTCTTACCGTGACTGGTAATCTCCATTACCACTCTGATGACTTGGCTCATCCTGGCATCACTCGTACTACAAATTATTTAAAATCTCAGCTACATTCTCCATATGGCCCCTGCCCAAAGCAGGCCTTCTGGCTTTCTACTCTTAGCTATCTGTGCGTCATCTCCTTTAATTATACAAGGACATTCTGCATCCTTTCTATAGTACACCGGAGCCAAAGAAGATGTCTGGTATCCAGACTTCTTTCTACATAAATGTCTCACTCCGTCATTCCCCTCAGCTCAGCACCCCATACACATACCAAAGGTGATGTTGGCAATACTATTAGGTAATATCTTCCCAGAAGCCCAAAGAAAAAAATGGGACACAAGTTCTTCTTATTTTAACTTCCACCACAAATTCTGCATTTTGTGTTTATATATTTTGCTCCCACCTTTCAAGGATGACCCGGGTAGGGTGGGGGGAGGGGGCACATGGATGGAAATGATTAATAACTGATCTATTTCGTCTCATCTTCCATCTACCCCTCTCCTTTCTGAGAACTGAAAGGCCTATCATTTTTTCTTCCCATTACTGTTTGGCAAAGACTTCTTCTATATCATAGTATTCATTTCTACTTTCTTTCCAAAGGGTCATAAACTAAAAGTCTATAGTCAAAGAATCATTGGACTGAGGAGGAAGAATACATAGGGAAGTGTTTTCAAATGATATGCCTATTACCTGAGAAAAACCTTTTCTCTCAGGGGCGATTGAGATGGTTACTTAGATTTTCGCTATTAAATACAACTTCTGTCTACATAGTACTAGAAAGAATGGTGTAATTTAAACTTAAATGGGACATAAGGATTGACTTAAGTTCTTGAAAGTCTCACCTAACTTTTACCCCTATTCCAAAAAAAAAAAAAGAGCTAAGGAATGAATCTAGTAATTCTTCAGGAAATAGATCCCTTAAAAAGATTCCTTCTTTGTGGAGAGCTTAAATTGACCACACCCATATTCAGACTTCTCTTTCCCAATACTCTAATTTGAAGTTGCTAGAGGCTCTAGATTTCGAACTCCTATACCTTCTCAAATCAAACCTCCCAGCTTGACTAAGATCATTAATGTTTGTTTTTCTGTTTGTTTGTTTTTGTGTGTTTTTTTGCGGTACGTGGGCCTCTCACTGTTGTGGCCTCTCCCGTTGCGGAGCACAGGCTCCGGACGTGCAGGCTTAGCGGCCATGGCTCACGGGCCCAGCCGCTCCGCGGCATGTGGGATCTTACCAGCCCGGGGCACGAACCCGTGTCCCCTGCATCGGCAGGCGGACTGTCAACCACTGCGCCACAGGGAAGCCCAATCATTAATGTTTGAATCCTCAGTCAGAATTGGATTGAAAATTCAGTAGCGATGATCTAAGAGTGAAGGGCAGACAAGTGAATGACATTAGGTAGGGAAGGGAGGAGCTTACGTTACTGTGAAAACATCTACAGGGATGAGCCAAAGAAGAAAGGACAGACCCCGTTCATGACTGTCAGCCGTTTCTCATTTGCTCCTCATCCTAATGGCCAGAACATGTCCATCGCTTGGGGGCAACACAGTTAATGCTGAGCCAAGAGAAGAAGGGGGAACTTCCACATGTCACAAAGGATGCGTCAGGTCAGTGTAACATTAACCTGTTATTTAGCAATAGGGACTCTCAGATGCTGAGTATTGTCAAGCCATGAAAGTACTGCCTCGTGTGAATGCACATCATGCACTAAATATTAGCATTCGCTCCAACCCCTTTCAAGAGATCTGAGAAACATTTCAGCCGACAAAGAGGCAATATCTTTACCACACCAGCTTTTAAACATGCATCTACGGGGCAAGATATAAAATAGCATAAAGTGGAAAAAATTTTCCCAGAATATCATTTATGTCCAACTATTATTCTGCCATTAGATTTTTATTCTTTCAAGACTGAAAAGTTTGTTCAGAAGTTTAAGTGGCATTGTTAAAAGAGCATGAGGAGAGAGTGCTATCAGCAAGATAGCAGTATGGGAGTTTCCAATGGTCTTTCCCTCAGAGAAACATCAACTTGAACAACTATCTGTGAATGAAAAATACCTTCAAAAGAGCTAAGGATTCCAGGACAGGGATTACAGCAGCTGAGTGGAACACAGAAATAAGAAAAGGCACACTGAAGAAGGAAGGAAAGACAGCTTTACACTACCTCTGTCACACCTCTCCCAAGCCTGGGCAGCCCAGTGCAGAGAGAGACACCTGTGGAAACTAATAAACTGTTAGAATTAATAAATTCAGCAAAGTTGCAGAATATAAAATCAACATAAAAAATCAGTTGCATTTCTATACATTAACAAAACAATCTTGTGCAAAAAGAACAAAGTTGGAGGCATCACACTATCTGATTTCAAAGTACACTACAAAGCTCTAGTAATCAAAACATTGTGGTACTGCCATAAAAACAGACATACAGACCAATGGAATAGAATAGAGTGCCGAGAAATAAATTCATGAATTTATGGTCAACTGATCTTCAACAAAGGTGCCAAGGACACACAATGGGGAAGGACAGTCTTTTCAATAAATGGTGTCAGGAAAACTAGTTTTCCATGTGCAGAAGAATGAAATTCAACCCTTATCTCACTCCATACACAATCATCAACTCAAATGAATTAAAAGCTTACTAGTAAGACATGAAACAATAAAACTATTAAAATAAAACATAGAAGAAAAGTTCCTTAACATTGGTCTGAGCAATGTGTTTTTTAATATATATAACCCAAAAAGCATGGGCAACAAAAGCAAAAATAGACAAATGGGATTGCATCAAACTAAAAAGCTTCTACACAACAAAGGAAAGCATCAACAAAATGAAGAGACAGCCTATGGAATG
Organism: Leucopleurus acutus; assembly: GCF_964270905.1. NCBI lineage: Eukaryota > Metazoa > Chordata > Mammalia > Artiodactyla > Delphinidae > Leucopleurus > Leucopleurus acutus. Next base: position 132,145,904 of record NC_139143.1, read on the forward strand.
GGAGAAAATATTTGTAAACCATATATCTGATAAGGAGTTAATATCCAAAATATATAAGAAACTCAAACATCTCAATAGCAAGAAAACAAATAAACCAATTTAAAAATTGCAAAAGACTTGAATAGACATTTCTCAAAAGAAGACGTACCAATGGCCAACAAATATATGAAAAGGTGCTCAACATCACTAACCATCAGGGAAATAAAAACCAAAACCACAATGAGATATTACCTCATATCTATTAGAATGGCTTTTATCAAAAAAAACAAGAAAGAACAAGTGTTGGTGAGGATGTGGATAAAAAAGAATCCTTGTACAGTGTTGGTGGGACTGTAAATTGGTGCAGCCACTCTGAAACACAGTATGGAGGTCTCTCAAAAAACAAAAAACAGACCTACCATATGACCCAGCAATTCTACTCCTGGGTATATATCTGAAAAAAAACCCTACTAATTCAAAGATACATGCACCCCAATGTTCATAGCAGAGTTATTTACAATTGCCAAGATATAGAAGCAACCTAAATGTCCTTCAACAGATGAGTGGATAAAGAAGATGTGATATAGATAGATAGATAGATAGATAGATAGATAGATAGATAGATATAGATATAAATATAGATATATAGATATGGTGAAATACTACTCAGCCATAAAAAAGAACAAAATGTTGCCATTTGCAGCAACATGGATGGACTTGGAGGGCATTATGCTAAGTGAAACAGGTGAGCAGAGAAAGACAAATACTGCATGCTATCACATATATGTGAAATCTAACAAATACAACAAACTAGTAAATATAACAAAACTGAAGCAGACTCACAGATATAGAGAATAAAATAATGGTTACCAGTGGGGAGAGCGGGGAGGGGCAATATGAGGGTGAGAAGTGGGAAGTCCAAACTATTGGGTGTAAGATAGGCTACAAGGATGTATTATAGAACATGGGGAATATATCAATATTTTGTAATAACTGTAAATGGAGTGCAACCTTTAAAAACTGTATAAAAGATAATTTTTTTTAAAAAGACAAGAGATAACAAGTGTTGGCGAGAATGTAGAGAAAAGAGAATCCTTGTACACCATGGATGGCAATGCAAATTGGTATGGACATTATGGAAAACAGTAGGGAGTTTCCTCAAAAAATTAAAAATAGAGATGATACAGCAATCTCACTTCTGGATATATGAAATGAAATCACCAACTCGAAGAGATATCTGTACTTCTGTGTTCATTGCATTATTCACAACAGCCAAAAGATGGGAATAAAGTAAGTGTATGTCATGGTGTGTGTGTGTATATATATATATACACACACAATGGAATATTACCCAGCCATCAGAAAGAAGGAAATCCTGCCATTTGCAACAACATGGATGCACCTTGAGGACATTATGCTAAGTGAAATAAGCCAGAGAGAGAAAAACAAATACTGTGTGATCTCACTTATATGTGGAATCTAAAATAAAGTCAAACTCATAGAAGCAGAATAGAACAGGTTCCCAGGAGCTGGAGAGGCAGTGGAGGAATACGGAGATGTTGTTCAAAGGGTACAAAGTTGCAGTTGCATAGGATGAATAAAATTAGAGATCTAAGTAACAAACAGGTATGGTGACCATACTTAATAATACTGTATTAATGCTGGAAATATGCTTAAAAATAGCTTTCAGAAGCATTCATCACACCAAAAAAAAGTAGCTATGGGAAAGATAAGTTAATTAGCTTGACTATAATCATCATTTTACTATGCATATCAAATCATCACATTGTACACCTTAAATACATTTTTATTAAATTATGTAAATTAAAAATATATATATATATAAATTTTAAAAATATATTTTTAAAAAGAGCATGAAGTGGAATGGATAAAAGAAGTATGGTATATTCATTCAATGGAACACTATAGAACAATACAAATAACAATTTAAAACCACATGAAATAATATGGAAGAACCTCATAAACAAAATGTTGAAGAAGCTAGACACCACATAGCATATAATCTATGATTCAATTTACAGAATGAAAAAAGGTAGGCAAGGCTTTTGTACTAGAAGTTGGTGTCATCCTTGGTGGAGAGAGGGATACTCAACAGAAAGGAGACAAGGGGGTTTCTGAGGACCGAAAATTCATGTTTTGTGTTTGAGGTGGATCTGATTACACGGTGTATTTAGTTTGTGAAAATTCATCAAGCTGTGTACTTATGATATGTGCACTTTTTTGTATATATTGTATCTCAGTAAAAGTTTATAATAACTCTGCTATTCCTAGAAGGGTGACTTTAAGCAAGCTGCATTCCCTTTTTAAAACATTTTCTCAATGCAAAAATAGGTATATTACTGTCTATAGTCAAAATTTCTTGTGAGGATAAAATGAAATTAAATTACACAAATTGCCAAAGACCTACAGAGTGTACCACAGAACCCTCCCACTACTTTTAAAAGGTAAATATCCCTAGGAATGGTAATTCTTAAAGCTATTATCAGTAACCTGGGACATTAATTAACATCTTAATCCAAATAAATTGACAGTCCTTCATTCAACACGGTGAGCACTGGTAAAAACCGAAAGCTATGAACAGATATGACTAAAATACAGTTCCTACATTCAAGAAACTTTCAGCATACTTGTCACCTTAAATCTACTACATGGGAGAGGGATGTGAGTAAGAAAACAGGGTAGTAGAAAAGAAGAAAGTGTCATTTGGAAAGCTTTCAATCACAGATAGATTAAAACAACTCAAAATAATAATAAGTTATGTAATAAATCCCAGAGTGCTCATGTGTTAATTCAGCAGCTTAATGACTTCTTTGAGGATGCACCGAAGTCCTTTATAACTTTTAGTGTATAATTCTCAATGTGTCTGCTTTGTCTTCAAGCCAGTTCTTTTCATGGTTATAAGAAAGCTGACATGGTTCCAGGCACTGCATGCAGGCATGGTGAAGTCCAAGATATCTTCCAACAAGGAATAAGAAGGAAATATGACTACTGGGTAGCAACCAATAGTCTTAGCTACAGGGTTCTATAATGCTGAGGGCAAGGAGGAAAGCCACAATTCAAATTTAGCCCTTTGGATCATTGGAATTATTAGTAATGTTGTTCTTGTGAGGTACTTCTAGCTGTAGGCCATAGCAATAGGGTATAAATTATCCTGGAAAAAATCTTCTTAATGTTAGCCTGTTACTGCCATCATTACCTATTGCTTATCATTACCTATTGGAGGAGGTCTAACTCAAGTTTACCTACTGGTCAGTTTTGTCTTTATAGCCCTGGTCTATGAAGGTAGATCTGATGGAGATGGTTGGTCACTTCTCTCAACCTGAGTCCATACACACAGTAATAAATAGCAAGAAACCATCTTTGCAATATAGTCAAACAGAGTGATGAAATTTCAGCCAAATACAACACTGTCAAATGTGTCTGCGCTGCCTCAAGGCAAAGTTAAGGCAATGGGATTTCCTTATTGACATTAGGCCTACAAAGTGATTTATAAAAATTACTGAATCAGGTTAAGAACTAGGAGGCAGAAACAACATAGTTAAGTGGATGCCAAGTACACCTGAAATACTCATGCCAGTCAATAATTCCAACTTCCTGCCTCCTTCCTCTCATCTTAGCTGCTGACATCTCCAACAGCCATATGATATACACCCAGTCAAACTGGATAACATGAAAGGATTCCTTTTTGTTAGTAGTTTTTGTTGTGTTCCCTGCCTCTCTCACTTAAACTTAGGGAGAAAAATCTAGAATCACCTGGTCTGAATTTCTTCACCTCCACAATTGCATTAACCATGTGGATGTGAATTTCATTTACTTCCTTTTACCCAATCCACCTTCAGAGGGAGAAGAGAATGGGTGAGAAGCCACAACTCAGTTAGGAAAAGAAAACATAAATGTATAATAATGTATAAATTCTAAACTTAGTTGAAAATCTTATTCAAAATCAAGATAATGTCTTGAGTGAATAATAAAGGCAAATCCTGTAGGTTTCTTTCCCTCTTTCTGGAAAGAGTTAGAAAGGGGCAGAGAAAATAGAGGATGGGGAAAAGAAGAAGCTATATCTTATATGTATGAAAATTGGGAGACCTGGATCTAAAGCCATATTTCTATATTGGTCACAATGGCCTTTGAATCAGTGTTTCCATCTATTCTAACCAGCTCATCTGCTAACCTATTTAATATTCTCTACCAAGCTCTAATATGGCTGTGATAAATGTGGGGAGGACAATTTGTTCACTGTAAATATTAGGTTGTTGTAGAGGAGGAATATTCTTGATAGATCAGTCATTGCCTGACAAATCCAAACCTCCCTCTAAGTAAAACTATTCCACAACTAGATCATACTGCTTAGACACTCATGTTTTGAACTACAGAACCTCCTTCCAGCTATGGATGACTGACTTATTGGTAGAAAAAATGACCCAAGGGTAGCCAGTATACAACTGGCCAGTGACATTTATGGCCTAACTGGAAAAGATGGACAAATCAGGCAAATTCTTTTTTCAGTAACCTGAACAGAGCAATAGAATTTGCTAGTTGAAACAAAGGAAAAAACATATAAGGTGTAACATTAATGTAAAAACACTAGAGTAAAACTACATGAGCTGTTCCTATTGAGGTCCTTAAAACCACTCAAATAGAGAATTCCCTCCTGCTCCATTCTCTATGTGGCATGACCTTAGTACCTAGTTCATTCATTCATGCAAAAAGCATTTTTTTTTTTTTTTGCGGTACGCGGGCCTCTCACTGTTGTGGCCTCTCCCATTGCGGAGCACAGGCTCCGGACACGCAGGCTCAGCGGCAATGGCTCACAGGCCCAGCCGCTACGCGGCATGTGGGATCTTCCCGGACCGGGGCACGAACCCATGTCCCATGTATCCGCAGGCGGACTCTCAACCACTGCACCACCAGGGAAGCCCCTGAAAGCATATTTTGACAACTGCTATGTACTAGGCATAACAGTAAGCTCTGAAGATTTGATACTGACCATGACAAATGTGATCACTGCTCTTACAGAGATTGCAGTGTAGTGGTGAAAACACACACTGAATAGGGAAATGTACAGGAAACTGTAATAGTATTAAACAGGGACATGTAACCCAGTTTTTTTAAAGAGTGGGGGATCATCTACCTCCATGTATCAAAATTCTTCTCATCCTTCAAGCCTTCACTGATAACCCCAGCTGGAAGTAATCACACTCTCTTCTGAACCCATTGGTTACACTTCTATCATAGCATTTGCTTCATTCCATCCTAGCTTTTAATGTATTGCTTCCAGGTCTCATCCTTTGCTGATCTCTAAGCTCTTTGAGGAAAGTGACAATGTCTCATTCTCTGTATTCCTCCAGCACCCAGAACAGTACTTTACATGCAGCAGGTTCTCAGAAATGGAGTTCAGAAATGCCTCCAACATAATGGTCTCTAAAGAAGTCATGGAACAAGGAAAATTTCTCTAATGATATAATTTTTTTCATTTTTATAGTTTATCTTTCTGTGGGAGTCATTTCCAAATCATTTCCAAATCCAAAGGCATTCAAGTTAAATACAAATTGTTTGCCTTGAGTCCCAAGAGATAAGCAGTGATGCTTGGTTTAAACTATGGCTAATTGAAACAGTAAGGGAATGGTTATATTTCTAAATATAAAGTCCTGAAGGAAAAGCTGATCCACAAAAGAAGTCCCTGTGGTGGAGAAATATATTGATTAGGATTATTGTGGTTGCAAGTAACAGAAACCAACTAAAACTGATTTGGAAATTTATTGTAAGCCAACTTGGAAAGTTTGTTGGAGCTCAGTTTGGGCTCAAGGGAAACTGGAACCAGAAACTCAAATGCCATTAGGATTTCCTCTCTGGCTTCTCTCAGTATAACAGTATCATTCTTTCTTGGATAACTTCCTTTGATCCTCACACCTCGTCTTAAATTGGTTACATCTGCAAAGACCCTATTTCCAAATAAGGTCACATTCCCAGGGTTATCAGGGGTTAGAAAGGGGTTAGGACTTGAACATATGTTTGAGGGGGACACAATTCAACCCACTACATGTACTCATGGAGATATTGGCTTATGTCTCAGTTCCAAGTCCAAATTCTGTTGGAAGAAACTCACTTATTATGGTATAGATGACACAGCTTGCTCAACCACATTTTAAGGGAATATGGCCACACTTTACCAACACAGTAATTCCTACTACATCCTTGTAGACAGTGGTTGCAGAAATCCCTAGAAATGGAAAAACAGGTAGTAAATTCCATAGATATCCACTAGACAGAAGAAAGAAGAATCCAAGTACAAATCTACAAGTTAGGAAGTTTTATGGAAATAGGGACCCAATGTCTCAGCCAAAGAGACTCTCTCAAAATGTTTGCTGGACCAGTATCCTGTTTCTCATGAAAGTCTCACAAAATTAATCAGGTTCCTAACTATTTTTTTTTAAATCTCTGGTGTCCTTGGTTAAAAAAAGAAAAATAAGTGCTAAATTTCTGCATAAAGTCTTCCTCTCAGTTAAAGGACAGATGGTTCTTTATCCTGATTTGCATGAGTGCTTACTATGTATCTGGTATTAACATGTATTTGTCATCCAACAAGTATTTGTTGTGTACCTGGTATATGCCATTTACTGTCTTAGTCACTGAGGATGAGTCAACAAAACAGACTGACATCCTAGCCATCATGCAGGTTGTATTCTAGTAAAGAGAGATAGACAATAAGCAAAAAGTAAAATACATTTAAAAATATCAAGAAGGGCTTCCCTGATGGCGCAGTGGTTGGGAATATGCCTGCCAATGCAGGGGACACGGGTTCGAGCCCTGGTCCGGGAGGATCGCACATGTCATGCAGCAGCTGGGCCTGTGCACCACAACTACTGAGTCTGCGCTCTAGAGCCCACAAGCCACAACTACTGAGCCCACATGCCACAGCTGCTGGAGCCTGTGCTCCACAACAGGAGAGGTCACCGCAGTGAGAGGCCCACGCACCATGGCAGGGAGTGGCTCCCATCCACTGCAGCTGGAGGGGGCCCCACATGCAGCAACGAAGACCCAATGGAGCCAGAAGTATATAAATAAATAAATAAATTTATTAAAAAAAATATATATCAAGCAAGGAAGGTGGGTAAGTTAATTAAAGTCAGGGAGGGCCTTACATACAAGGTAACATTTGAGCAGAGACCTCAAGGAAGTGAGAAAGTAAAACACTGGGGGCAGAATATTCCAAGCGGTAGAGATAACATGAGCAAAAACCCAGAAACAAGACTGTTTTTGTTGTTAGAAGAATTGCAAGGAGTGCATGGAGCAGAAGCAAGGAGGAAATGAGGAAGAGTTTGAGGCTGGAGAGGAAGCAGAGTTCTAGATCCAAAAGTTGCTTTGTAGGCAATTTTAAGAACTTTGGGTTTTACTCTCAGAAGGGAAACCATCTTATTCAGAGTAGAGCAGTAATGTGATTTTTGACTTATGTTTCTAATGGGTCACTCTGGCTACTCTTTTGAGGACAGACAATGGAAGAAGGGAGGAAACAGAAACAAGGAAAATAGTTTATAAGTTATCGAAATAATCTAGGCAAGAAATAACCAGAGTGGTAATGGTAGAGTTGGTGAGAAGTTATCAAATTCTGTATATATTTTAAAAGCTGAGCTGACAAGATTTGCTAACGTGAAATGTGAGAGAAAGAAAAGAATCAAGGATGAGTCCAAGGTTTTTGACCTATACAACTGGAACTTTAGCACTGCCATTTACTGAGATGAATTAGATTATAGCTGAAAGTGATTTTGGAAACTGATTAGGGAGTGATGTTTTAGGCATGTTAAATTTGAGAAGCTAATCAGATATTAGCTAAAATATGTAAAAATATGCTTAAATAAGTAAATATGCTTAAAATAAGTAAAAATATGCTTAAAGCAGTTAGTCACAGTTGGTCTGGGTTTGAGAAAGAGGACAAGTTAGAGATATTAATTGGAGAGTTATCAGCTTAGAGGCTATTTAAAGCCATGAGACCAGATGGGATCACAGAGTGATCGAAAATAAAGAAGAGAACCAAGAAGTGAGCCCTCGAGCACTAACAACAGCCTAATTGATTATTATTCCCATTTTACTTATAAGGAAACAGAGGATCAGACATGGTAAATAACCCAACAAGATCACACAGTTAGTAAGCTACAGAGCCAAATATCAAACAAGGACTGTCCAAAGCCATTATACCACACTATATATGGTGGCAAAACAGATCTAAAATCTGACAACGAAAGTAGTAACCCTAGCAGTACATTCCCAGTGATTCTCTAGGTCACTGCATCCCAATTGCCTTTCCACACACCAAGTGCTTCCTGGGGAGTTTGTAAAAATAATAGTTTGAGGCCCCACTCTAAGTTTCTGATGTGGTAAACCTGGAGGGGAGTTCATGAAAGATTTTTTTAGTGTTACCTAGAATGGTTTCATAGCCAGGTTAGGGACAGCTCATTTGAAAGACATCAGACAAAAAAGTGTGACTCAAAGAGGAAAATGAAATCTGTACACCTTCCTGAAGCCTAGTGCAGAGACACCATCAACTCTTGGCTGAGCAAGTGGACAGAGCTGATGGGAAGGTAGGACTGCTCTGGACACCCCACCAGTCCAAGAGAAATGATGTAGTTGCTCAGTAGAGACACAGATGTAGAGAACAAACATATGGGAAAGGGGGTGGGATGAATTGGGAGACTGGGATTAACATATATACACTACTATGTACAAAACAGATAACTAATGAGAACCTGCGGTATAGCACAGGGAACTCAACTCAGTGCTCTGTGGTGACCTAAATGGGTAGGAAATCCAAAAAAGAGGGGATATATGTATATATATAGCTGATTCACTTTGCTGTACAGCAGAAATTAATACAACATTGTAAAGCAACTATACTCCAATAAAAAAATTTAAAAAAAAAGAAATACTTAACTTATGGCTCATTCACACAGAGAACCAGTCTTCTGCTGATGCTACCTAAAATCAAATGACCTTTTTGATCACCACACGTGCCTCCTATTGAGCCAACTGCCAGTAGTTCCCAGCCTGGGATACACCTAGGAATAATCAGAGTTCTGTTATAAGATACAGATTCCTAAGCTCCACCCAGAGCTAATGATTCAAAACCTCAAAGATCTAGAAATCTGTCTTTTGCAAGCTTCCTAGAGGATTCTTATGCACCCAGTCCAATATCAGTTTATGAACCCATACATTAGAATAATTTTTATTGAGAATTAAAGCCCCTAGGTCTTTTTTGCGTGTCCTTATATTAAGCTAGGAATCCCTCAATGACTGGTGCACATATGCTTTAAGTCTTTTTGAACATAAATGTAGACTAATCTTACATTGTTCAATATGGTAGCCACTAGCCATGTGTGGCCACTAAGCACCTGAAATGCAGCTAGTCCAAATTGATATGTGCTATGTGACATGCACACTGAATTTCAAAGACTTAGTAAAAACAAAAAAAGAATGTAAACTATCTCATTAATAACTTTATTATATGTTGAAATAATATTCTAGATATATTGGATTAAATAAAGTATATTATTAGAGTTAATATCACTTGTTTCTTTTCACTCTTTTCAATGTACTTCCTAGAAAGCTGTAGTTATCTTAACTATGACTTGCATTATCTACTATTGGCCAGCATTGACTATCATGTACCCCTATTGATTTTGTCATTGTTAATCACAGTCCTGTAGTCTGAACTCCCACAGTCCACTGCTCATAACTCTATGAGAGACTTGTCATAAGATACTCTAATTATCTTTTTACACGTCAGTCTCCACCACTAGACTGTGAGTGGCTCGAGGACACGGCACCTGCCTTATTTACCTGTCTCCTTTGGACCTAGCACAATGCATGGCACCTGACAGATGTTCATGAACAGCCAATTTCCTTGCCTTCCTTGCCCAGAGCCATGCAGATTGTTAATTGCAGGGTGCAGCCTCTAACTCAGGTTGCTTGACTTTTGCTCTAATATGCCATCTATGACAATCCACTGCCTTACACCCTTTCTCTAAAGATTTGCACAAGACGCAAATTGAAGTAAAACTCAAATCAGTCCAATTTACTACTCATTAGCAGTTTTTATGAAGACTGGTTATAGAAGAGATTGAAACCCAAAGCTAATGTGACATTTTGAATTATCTCAAGTTGTCACTTTTCCATGCTGTGCTTCTCTCTCATTAGGAAAAGTAATCAAGATCTGGGCCTGTTCTTATACTGTGTCCCTCCCTGCTATTAAAGCTAAGCACTCGGAGGTATCTAATGCTCATGTTGATGTTACACTTTTCTTACTGGCACAAAAAGTTGTCTATTTATTTCTCCCCTGATTAATGCTTTGGGGATTTTCCCCTTTTTCAGACTACTTCCTCAGTTTGCCAGTTAGAGACACATATTAATTTTCTCCAAAAGCACTTGCTTCATAACTTGATGGATACATTCAGGTTCTTTTTAGTGGAGACACAGTTAGGCAAGAGCTAACAAACAAGCATATATACACAGCACAATGTCAAGGGTTGGAGTTCAACTATCTGTAGCCAGAAACCTGAACTCATCCTGTGTCCTATGTAAGTGGGATCATCCAAAATTTCATGTGAAACTGCAAAAGAAGTACCATGCTAGCCAGCAGGAACAAGTATCTCACCACGCCACCCTGATGGCACTGCCAGCCCTGGCCAATCCCAATCCTGTGAGAGAGAAAAGTTTCAAGGGAAGCACCTAAAGGATGAGGGTGTCCCTGAGGGACTTGGGTAGCACAGGCTACTACATACTGAATTCAGGAATAAAGGACTTTAAAATGTCCCTCGAGAGTAGACTAGAGAGGAAACAATATTCTTAAGAGAAACTATAACATGTTAGAGGGGAAAGGGTAATCCACAGCCCATTCCACATCACATTACAAATGTGATGACACATTTGTAACTATGTCCTACTTACCACCCTGTGGGTACATTTTAGTTCATGTTTCTTTTAATATTCAGATAAACATAACTCTGAACCTCCAACTCTCCACTACAAGGATGTCCTAAAGTGCTCCCTGGATTACCCCTCCAGGGTTTACTCATGTGTTTCACGTTTGGCCCCTTTTGTTTTACCTGTGTAGTAAATACACTTGCACATCCACTTGAGTGTTGAAGGCTGGTGTGGAGATTTGAAATGTTTTTTCTCCTAAAGAGCACTTTAGGCTCTCATGAAATTTGTACACTCCTACTCCAATAACCTCCAGAGTTCTGAAGGTGGGGCTGTCCTTGTCACATAAAGAATACATCTTATTTTACATTATATTCCATTATTATTCCATATACTCAGCCTGATAAAAGTGTATTGTTGGGCAAGTATTAATGACACAAAATTGTAATGGTGTCAAAGTTTGTGTCACCTTTTTTTCTCTTCTAGGTGATATGATGTAGTACCAAAAAGAATGGATTCTGAGCCTTTTAGAACAGGGTTCAAATCCTGCTTTCATGATGTATTAACTGTGAAATAGTAAATTATTTCATCTCTCAGGGCTTGGATTTTCTTTTCTGTAAAATAGGGTTAATAACATCTGCCTAGTAGCATAATTGTGAAGGTTAACTAGGATAATTCATGTGAAGTCCTTGGCAAATATAAGGCAAGCAGTATACACTAGTTAACTCCCCTCCTGCTTTCCTCTGTCAGTGGCTTCTGGCCCCCTGATCCAAGCATAGTGTTCCTGATTGATGTGGTGTCTTGGCTCCAGACACGTCCATGTTCACATTTCCAACTTCATACTCCTCCCTTCCAAAGGAGCTTATTGTATTTGACTCCAAAAGAATTCTCTGTTTATGGCAATGACAGGAAAAAAGTTTAATTCAGAGGTTAAACAGATTCTAACCAAGGCTGGGAGCAAGGTCTGACTTCACCACTGACAGGTGGAAAAGCAGGCATAGAAAAAAGGCACCACACTCTACATTCACCACATCCTGCTTTTGCACAGCTTCCTCTACTATCTTCACATCATAGTCGTAAGTGTAAAGTCACCATTCTACCTCAAAAATGTTGTCAGCTTTTTCTGAAAGTTTACAGGGCAAAACCTTCCTTATCCCGCAGAAAATCTTTGCTATACTTTAAAAATGTAGACTTTTATCTGCCAGTGTTGGCTAAATTTTGTTGCAGATTGACACTGTGCATATATAATCAAACATTTTGACCAGATCTAAGGCTTTGAGCATATAGCTTAGTTCATAGAATTTCAAGATAAATGAACATTGCATTGGTTAAAGAAAAAAAAAATCGATAAGATAAGAAATACAATGCTTACATGCAGAAATAACTTCAAAAAGAAAGTTAAGCTAAGGTTTTGCAATGTAATTCCTTCCTCTAAACTGGGTAAAGTTTTAATATATTAATTTGCTTGCCAGTGGTTAAACATCTGTGTGTGTGTGTGTGTGTGTGTGTGTGTGTGTGTGTGTGTGTGTAAAACCTTTCATTAAAAGCAGCTTTTAGTCCATGTAAGAGTTCCAAACAAAATTAATCAGCGTGGAGGATGATGAAACAAAGAATTTTAGGTTGCTTTCCAAAGGCATCAATTCTCCTTTATACCTTGCAGTTCTCATTTCCACAGCATGTATTCATTCACCTATTCAATAAATATTGTGCACTTACTACATCAGACACAAACAGTTCTTGTGATGTTTACATGTTATGGGGAGGGAGAGATTTTTTTTAAAGATAGCTAATATGATGTCAAGTAGTAAAAGTTTTATGAAGAAAAATAAAGCAGGTATGGTAAGTGCATAAAGAGGGACGATGGAGGGTCTATTTTAGATAGGGTAAAGGTGAAGATCTTCCTGAGGAGGTGGCATTTAAGCAGACTTGAAAGAAGTGAGAGAGTTCAAGTGGTTATTTGGAGGAAGCCATCATAGTCAGAGGTAACTGAAGTCCTGAAGCAGGAGCATGGGGTGGAGGATCACTCAGGAGCTGTCATTGTTAGGGAGGAACCAGGGATATCCTTGCTATCAGCCCCTCCTGGACTCTAGCAGGAAGGAGTCCTCAGAAGGGGTCACCATGGCTTTTGGTGATGCAGAAAAGACCCATACTCCTGGACGCACAGAAGAAGATATATACAAGAGAAGGAAGGTAAAAAGTCATTCTGAGGACAGTGGACACTAGAAGGAGGGGACACACACAGTAGGAAGCTTTAGCTGAGGTCAAATTTCATTAGGCTTGAAATTTTCCTGGAAGGCAGTCCTGAATGTAGCAATTATTATTTAGCTTTTTAATATACTTCCTAATATAGACATCTTTTCATTCCCAATATATCTCTAGGAATAAAAAGAAAGTCCCCAAATTACTATTCAGGGTTTTAAGTGAAAAGATTAAAATACCATAAATGCATAAGCTGGAGACAGTACTATGCCAATTTTTGCATGGAATTTATTTGCAAAAAGTAAATGTCAACTTTAAGATCTCAAAATGGAATATAAGATGATACCACTGTATTTAATTCATAATGGCATTCAGAAATGCTACAATGAGACACATTACCAAATTGCAAATGATTTCAGGTTCTGTACATACAGATGGATCTTGCCTAAGGTGTTTAAATGCTGAGAGTCAATAGGTTAAAACAAATATACTCTACATGACATTAATTCAAGTTAGAAGTATTAAAATGGAAAGTGATCTTCCACCGAATGGTAATGTTGTTCCCTTAACAAACTGCCAAATCATGCCCTTGTCAGGAGAAATAAGCAGAATAACAAAAGATGTGCCCCCAAGTACCTGAGAGGCAAAGTGTAGCATATTAACTAAATTGCATCTTTCAAACTGCACTGTTCCTCCCTCCTGCTAGGCAAAATATGTGAGCAGCATTGCTCCATGCAGCTCCTGTATTCTCACAGCTCAGCATAGGTATGATGCTACAACAGGAGGGCCCAGGGGCCTGCACACATGCATAGCAACAAGAGGTCATGCCACCTCTGCTCCTCTGAAGATATCAGAGATGCCTTTTAAATCCTACAAGATACAACCTGATCTAAGGCCTTGAACTACTAAGAGTGAGAACTGATGGGATTAAAAAAGAGTACAGTGCTAAGACTTCTTGCTCACTGTAATATCAATCATTCAAGAGTATTGTCCTTACATCAAATACACCTGGAGTACATTTCTTCCATTGCCATCATGGGTTATTTCCGTTATTATTTGGTCTTCTTTCTGATTCAAGCTACAAATACATACTTTCCCTAAAGACCCAATACTTCCCCTCCAGCATGGCAGGACCTCTCCTTCTCCCCCATAGAAGGCTTACCAAACAGATAGATATCAAAACTGACGTCTGATCTTATTACAGGCAGGTTTCCAATGAAAGTCTCAAACTGGAGAGTTTCTGTAAGGAGGAAAGAAAGGTGTTAATGAATATTCATATTTAAGAAGAAAGCCCAAGAAGGAACATTCTGGTTTTTATTTCCAGTAGTGACAAAGGCTTTAGAATGACTCTTACCTCCTCTAACAGGTCTACAGGCAGATATGCTTTTCTGGTGGCTGAGATTACCATAGCAGTACCTTCCCTTGATCCCCAAGCATATAGAAACAGCTAAGAGATCTTAGTGAGGAGAAAGGCAGGGATGGGTAATGTGGAAGAATTTATATTGAGTCAGAAGACCTGCACTCTGGTTCTACTGTTAATCAACTATCTTAATTTGCCTCAATTATTTAATACATATATGACCTCATTTATATCACCTGTAAAAGTAGGAATAATAATGCCCAGCTTACAATGGTGTTATATTGTTATTTTCACTCAACAGTTAGTGTCTCTGTTCTAAGTGTGAGAATAGAAAAAAAGACAGGGACCTAGGTACTGCAAAGCTTGAACTATAGTAATGAGAACAAACATGGAAACAGATAACTGAGTAGCAAGATAACATGTCACTCTGATAGTCTGACAACTGAGTCCAGGTGGACACAATCCCTTATGACCCTATAAAAACATCACCCCACCATGACTACTCAACCAGAACTTGTGGAGAAGAGAGAAGAGATTTGATAACAAAAATTCTGAGTTGGTCGAGAGTAAATCTGAAGTGATGAAGTTTATTCAGAATTCATTTAGATGCATTTTTCTGTAATCCAACAAAATGGACTTAAAAGGGAGTTTAACAGGTGTCTTAGGTCAAGATTCCCAGGAGTAGATTCTGAGGCAAGATGTCCTGTACAAGTGAATTAGTGGGGAAATATGCCCAAGAGAAACCAATGAGGGAGAATGGGAAGCAGAACATAAAGGAGAAAGAAGTCAAGTAAGGGTTTAGACAAAGTCCCAGAGAAATGGCTACAGCCTACACCTCAGGGTAGAGAGTGCTCCTGTCCCTTGGGTGGGACTCCCTCACCATCTAGTCATTGGTTAAAAGCTGCCCTAAAGGGATGTAATTCCCAGGTGCCTCCAGCTCTCTGGGCTTCTGGGAGAAGCAGTCCCAACAGTCTGAAGGCAGTCCTCTGCAGAAGAATCACAGGTGCAGGCTGAGGGAACTGAAGGTACACTGACATCAGGGTAAGAACAAACAGAAGTGGTAAAAGGGATATGAGCATCTCTGGAAGCAACACTGACAGTGTCCAATAGAAGGTCCAATAGAATTGGATTTCAGAAATGCCAAGTTATACTCTTCACACCTCATAATATGGTCTGAAGTATTACAGTATCTATAACTGCAATACAGAAATATTATAATAGAGATACAAATAGAGGATGACAATGGAAGTCCCAAGTGACCAATTCTGTCTTAGAAAAATGGAAAGATTTTAACAGACTGCATGATGCCTCTTTGAGAGGTCATCGGAGTTATAGGAGTTTCCTGAAAGCTGACTGAGTCTGGGGTCAAGGCTTCATCTTGTGGGGTGGTTGCCTTGTGTGGGAAAAAAGTCAGAATTAAAATCCTACCTAAAAATTAATGAAAAGAGTCAAGTCATAGAATCTAAATCAAGTTTTATAAACAAAAGATTGGATATTAGATAACTATAAAAAGAATTGGTGGCCAGGAGCCAGATGAAAATTAGACACAAGAGTCCTAGCCTAACCCCTAGCAGGGGTGTTGTGGGTAACACAACCAGTAGGTGGTTAGAGAAACTGGGTAAGAGTATTCAGAAGTCATGTCAGGGTCAGCTCTTGATGGAATGTATGGATTTTTATATATGAAAAGAGCAAATGGCATTAGAGAAATGGAGAAACGTTTGTGCAAAGTCATGGAGGCCAGAAGTTGCTGTGACTTGAATTTAGAGGATGTGGTTGGAAAGGGAGATGATGCTGGAGAGGTTCATATCCAACTAACTTGTCAAAGACCCTACAAGTCATTCTGAAAGAATTTTCACTTTATCTAGTGGCCAATATATCCTTTTTTCTAGTTTTAAGAATATTATTATATAGAGGATAAACTCGAGTGAACAGAGAGATAGACAAATTTGAAGATTGTTGCAAAAGTCTAGGTGAGAGATAATATACAATGTAATAAATATCATCCCTAAAGAGATTTTGTAGATCAGGGAAGGAGCCAGAAGAAAAATATGCCAGGTGTTTCTTAAAACATGTTTACCTCTTTGCATATTATTTGTGCACTGGTAACTGCAGGGGGGAAACAAAAAAATTCATCTATTTTTTAAAACTCTGAAAAAGGTGTGGTTCAAAAGTAATTTGTTTCTGTAGGAGAACATTACTAAGATGAAATAGGAACTGGACCCCTTCTTAGCAAACAGGAGGCAGGAAGCTAGCTCAAGAAATAAAATCCTGGCTCAGGCTGGGGATATTAGGGAAATAACTGTAATGAAATGATTAAAACATCTCAAACTGCAAAGAAAGCTAGTAGGAGCTAAGTGCACAATATTCAAACAATAACTTTTAGCAACTGAAAATCATTAGTGAGTGATAAGAGAATAGAAAATTAACACCTGCCTACAAATGCTAAACTAGAGCAATGATAGTAAGATTAGACCTCAGGGGCAAGAGTAGAGAGCCACGTGAGGCTAGAATCAGGAGAACTTGGTGCCAGATTGTACATGTGAAATGATGGAGATTGCAGAGTCCACTACTAGGTTTAGATACTAGAACTGAAGAGTAGTTTGGGGAGAGTGAGGCAATGGAAAGTTCAGTGTTGCGTATGCTCAGCATCCAAGTTGGAGGTGCCTAGTAGGTGGTTGGAAATGTGTATTCAACTTGGGGGAAAGGTGGCTCTGGAGATACAGATGTGATATTCATTTCTATTTAGATTATAGATAAGGAAACTCCAGTATTCAAGAACCATCCCATCTAAAGTGGAAGATCTAATAAGGGATATTAAGAAGTGGCCAGAAAGATGGGAAATGAATAGTATGCTTTAAGCCAGAAGAGGAAAGAAAGCCCAGAATGAAAATCCAACCATGACTACCTAGGCTTGATGACAGCTCCACTACTTACTCACTATGTGAAGGGTGAGTAACCATCTCTTTGTACCTCAGTTTCCTCATCCATGAAGGGGATAACAGCATCCCCTTTATAAAGCTGATGTGAGGACTAAATGATTTAATATATGAAAAGTGCTTAGAGCGGGGCCAGGCAAAGAGCAAATGCTACATAAGTGTTAATAAAAAGAACAAAGTGCTGCAGAGACATCACTTTGCATAAGTTGCTTAATGCCTGAAAACAGTTAATTTGATTTGACCATTAGAAAGTCAGTTATTGGTGAAAGGCGCTGTTTAGGAAAACACAATACATCGTAACCATTATTACAAAAAATATTTTCCTACTTGCTCATTATTTAGAGTTTGTGTACACAAGAGAGAAAATGATGGTAATGTCATTATAAAGAAAAAAAGGGGCTAACACATGCCCCAGAAATATACCAAAGACTAGATTAAGGGTGAAGTTAGCACAGCAAACTAAAGTATGAAATTATCACCCTCACAAGTGAAAAAGACACATGGAGTTTTTATTATTAACAATATTGAGTGTCTGAAATCTGACTGGAGTTATTTTAGAAACACAGATGATCAGACAGATATGTATGCTGTCTGTGAATAGTAAGTGACAGAAATTGTAGTTGGAATAAGTCACCTTAAACTTACACGTCTTTCTTTCTGATTATGACATTTGATGAAAAATGAGATACAGCTCCAAAGAATACAACTCATTATTTATGAGCACTAGTATATATAAGTATCATATTGTACAATTTTACACCCAGAAATTATTACTATCCTTTATACTTTACACTTATTGAGTGTTTATTATGTGCCAGACACTACTAAGTACGTTACATGCATTCATCCATTTAAACATCATAGCAACACAATGAGATAATTATTAACATCTCCATTTCACATGCAAGAAAGCCGAGATACAGAGAAATCAATCAACTTTCCTTCGGTTACACACCTAGTAAGTGGCGCAACAAAGACTGAATTCAAGTGGGCTGGCTACAGAGCTCATGTTCTTAACTGCTTCTCAATTAAGAAGGAGAAAACAAAAATAAATAATATGAAAAGGAAAATCCTATGCTACCTTTTGGAAATATGTAACGTTTTATTATAGATTGAGTTGTGTTCCCTCCAAATTCACATGTTGACACTCTAACCTCAGTACCTCAAAATGTAACTGTATTTTGAGATAGGGACTTTAAAGAGGTAATTAAGAGATTAAATGAGATTAAACGAGATCCTATGGGTGGACCCTAATTCAATCTCAGTAGTGTCTTTGTAAGAAGAGGAAATCTAAAGACGATGTGAGGACACAGCAAGCAGGCAGCCATCTGCAAGTCAAGGAAAGAGGCTTCAGAGGAAAACCAATCCTGCTGACACTCTTGATCTTGGACTTCTAGTCTCCAGAGCTGTGCAAAAATTAATTTATATTATTTAAGCCACCCAGTCTGTGGTATTTTGTTATGACAGCCCTTGCAAACTAACACACATTTTAAATATCAAAGGTAAGTTATTAAAATACATGCTCAGACATTATTTCCTCTAAGAAGTCCCCCTTAGCTTACTGAATCCTGTTTCCACACTTGGGTGTTATTATGATGTCCTATTTATATGAATGTATTCCCCATTGAGCTAGATCCAGGCAGGAACTGTTTCTTCATCATCTTTATATCCCTACAAGGCACACAGGTGCCTGGCTTTGTTTACTTTTTCTTACTTGGTGCCTAATATTGCTATCCTTCTTGTGGATTTATTTTTAAGACCAATTATTTCCTATTCCCTATTCCTATGGCTGCCATCCAAATCCTTTCATCCAGAGATTATCTCTGACTCACATTGATACAGTCCAAGAATTTTATCCATCTTCCCTAAATAAGTAGTAAAAACTTCAAAAGTTTTTCATACAATGCTGAACAAAGATACTGGGGAAAAATTGTTGCTCCCCTTTAAAATACTAGGGGTCAAGCTTTTGAGACTCCAGGAATTCTGCAAAAAGTTAAAGGATCATGTCCTAATTAAGTTCTAAGTAAAGAGGCCACCATGTGCTTGTTTTAGCTGGGAGCAGTTTACTCAGGATTCTTAGAAACTTCTTTTTAGATGCATAAACTCACAGCTCTCTGAAAGCTCTTTCTAACCCCCCACAAAGCTTCTGAAACTTCTTTAAAATGAGATTCATTACCTCTTTATGCTTTCTGAGGTGAGTGGGAATGATCAAGCCCTCAGTAAACCTTAATAACAGTCTATTTGATTAGACTTGGCTTACAAAGAAATAAGTCATGAAGGCAGCTTCTTGGTAAATATGATTCTAAGGAATGAAGAAAGGAGATATAAAACAAAAAAAGTGGAATTCATTGAAAGACAAGCCATTTCAGTTCATGACATTTTTAGAGACACATTGCCAAGATGGAGATGGCAGAAAGTTATAATTGAAGGATGTTTTGCCTATATCAAGCGAGTTTACAAAATAGACACTGTATTTACAGTATAACTTGTGACTTATTAGCTATTGTAGGTGCTACAAAGCAACATTAGTTTGCCCATTTTCCTTTTGAAGATTTCAGTGTATGGATAGCTATGTAGACCTTACCTATAGGAAAATCTCAATTTTGAAACCTATTTGAATTTTTTTCAATTACTGCAAAGCTATACATTGTAAAACGCAGTATATTTTAAGAATTCTCCTACCTCCATATCTTATGCAATTTTAAAAAATATTATTTTACAGTGTGTTTGTCATACTTTGAAAATACTGTAATACTGCAAAGTTGCCCAAGCAGAAAAGTAATTCAGGTATGAACTACAGAAATGACATTAGCACATAGGGTAGACTTTTGCCAACTAAGAAAGAAATGAGGTCAGTACCTTATTGATGGCAGAGCACATCTGGTGCACAGAGCCTGGGCCTGAGAGTCAAGAGACTTGGGCTGTATCTCATCCAGGCTATTGGTTCACATAGTGACCTTCAGCAAGTCAATTAGCCTCAGTCCCAAGATCCTCACCTGTGGCGCTGAGATAAATATATTCTTAAATCATAGGAATGTGTCAGAATTAATGGTTTGTTATGATGGGAATTGGTGGAATAAGGAAATGGCCAGATAGAAGCAGGCAATGAACCCTGCTCCCAATTTTGCCTGTCTATTCTGATTTTTCAAGAGAATCCAGTTTTAAGGATTACAGTGGAGTCTAGGGCTTCCCTGGTGGCACAATGGTTAAGAATCTGCCTACCAATGCAGAGGAGACGAGTTTGAGCCCTGGTCCGGGAAGATTCCACATGCCATGGAGCAACTAAGACTGCGAGCCACAACTACTGAGCCCGCAAGCCACAACTACTTGAGCCCACGTGCCATAACTACTGAAGCCCGTGTGCCTAGAGCCCGTGCTCTGCAGTGAGAAGCCACTGCAATGAGAAGCCCGCGCATCACAACAGATAGTAGCCCCCGCTCACCGCAACCAGAGAAAAGCCCATGTGCAGCAACAAAGACCGAACACAGCCAAAAATAATAAATAAATAAAATACATTTATAAAAAAACTACAGTGGAGTCTAATCAATATACTTGCCCCAGAAATTCTCATACTACAAGGAGCCTAAGACCATTAGAATAACTTGTAGATCAAGCAAAGTTAAGTTGAATAAACCTACTGTAACAAGGGACAAAATAACTTTAAGAGTCTTAGTAGCTCTTAGAAAGGGGAGGGCAGAAGAGAAGATAGATAGATAGATAGATAGATAGATAGATAGATAGATAGATAGATAGATAGATAGATAGATAAATAGATAGATAGATAGATATGCATGATTTTGAGGTCTAGGTTCAAACAGGCAAGTCTTTCAAGGTGAGAAATTGATTAGGATTGGGCAATTTAATTAATAAGAGTCTATGATTGATAGACACAGAGACAGGAGTTCTGAAGCAAGTCTTCCTAAGTAACCTCTTGTTGCATAAGCAAGCCCTTTGCTCAGGTGAGACAACAATTTTCCTGAAGAAGTTAGAAATTTCCTGAACCAAACAGTGAAGTTACTTACTAGTTTACAAGACATATCTTCCTACTTAAGAATTTCCTATAATAAATAGATAAGTCAAGACAGGAATTCTCAAATCTTGGTCCTGATGGTTAAGCTGTGTGGTTACAGAGGGCCATAACTGTCACAGAAATTGGTACCAAAAAGTGGGAGTGCTACTGTAGCAAATACCTAAAAATGTGGAGGTGGCTTTGGAACTGTGTGATGGGCAGAGGCTGGATGAGTTTTGAGGTATATACTACAAAAAACCTGCATCATCATGAATGGATCTTTACTGGTGATTATTGTGCAGACTCAGAAAGAAAAGAGGAGAACTGTAGACAAAACCTCAAACTTCTTAGGGAATACCTAAATCACCATGAACAGAATGTTCACAGAAATATGGACAGTAAAGGTCATTCTGAGGTCAGACAGAAATGAGGAACATGATATTGGACAATGGAGAAAAGGTGATCCTTGTTATAAAGTAGCAAAGAACTTGGCTGAATTGTGTTCAGGTTCTAGTGTTTTGAGGAAGGTACAACATATGAGCAATAAAATTTAGTTGAAGAAATTTCTAGGCACAGTGCTAAAGATGTGTCTCTGCTCCTTCTGACTGCTTACAGGAAAATGTGAGAAGAGAGAAATAATTTGAAGATGGAATTATTAGCCAAAAAGGAACTAGAAATTAAAAATTTGGAAAATTCTCAGCCTATTAATTTTTTAATAGATCTTTATTGGAGTATAATTGCTTCACAGTATTGTGTTAGTTTCTGTTGTACAACAAAGTGAATGAGCCATATGCATACATATATCTCCATATCCCCTCCCTTTTGAGCCTCCCTCCCACCCTCCCTATCCTACCCCTCAAGGTCATCACAAAGCACCGAGCTGATGTCCCTGAGCTATGCTGATGCTTCTCACTACCTATTTTACATTCGGTAGTGTATATAAGTCGATGTTACTCTCACTTCACCCCAGCTTCCCCCTCCCCCAACCCGTGTCCTCAAGTTCATTCTCCATGTCTACATCTTTATTCCTGCCCTGCCACTAGGTTCATCAGTATCTTTTTTTTTTTTTTTTTTAGATTCCATATATATATATGTGTTAGCATACAGTATTTGTTTTTCTCTTTCTGACTTACTTCACTCTGTGTGACAGATTCTAGGTCCATCCACCTCACTACAAATAACTCAAATTTCATTTCTTTTTATGGCTGAGTAATATTCCATTGTATATATGTGCCACATCTTCTTTATCCATTCATCTGTCAATGGATATCTAGCTTGGTTCCATGTCCTGGCTATTCTAAATAGTGCTTCACTGAACATTGTGGTACATGTTTCTTTTTGAATGATGGTTTTCTCAGGGCATATGCCCAATAGTGGGATTGCTGGGTCATACGGTAGTTCTATTTTTAGTTTTTTAAGGAACCTCCATACTGTTCTCCACAGTGGCTGTATCAACTTACATTCCCACCACAGTGTAAGAGGGTTCCCTTTTCTCCACACCCTCTTCAGCATTTACTGTTCGTAGATTTTTTGATAATGGCCATTCTGACCAGTGTGAGGTGATACCTCATCGTAGTTTTGATTTGCATTTCTCTAATAATTAGTGATGTTGAGTATCTTTTCATGTGCCTCTTGGTCAACTATATGTCTTCTTTGGTGAAATGTCCATTTAGATCTTCTGCCCATTTTTAAATTGGATTGTTTGTTTTTTTGATATTGAGCTCCATGAGCTACTTGTATATTTTGGAGATTAACCCTTTGTGCATTGTTTCAATTGCACATATTTTCTCCCATTCTGAGGGTTGTCTTTTCATCTTGTTTATGGTTTCCTTTGCTGTGCAAAAACTTTTAAGTTTCATTAGGTCCAATTTATTTATTTTTAATTTTCATTACTCTAGGAGGTGAGTCAAAAAAGATCTTGCTGTGGGTTATGTCAAAGATTGTTTTTCCTATGTTTTCCTCTAAGAGTTTTATAGTGTCTAGTCTTACATTTAGGTCTTTAATCCATTTGGAGTTTATTTTTTTGTATGGTGTTAGGGAGTGTTTTAATTTCATTCTTTTACATGTAGCTGTCCAGTTTTCCCAGCACCACTTATTGAAGAGGCTCTCTCTTCCCCATTGTATGTTCTTGCCTCCTTTGTTGTAAATTAGATGACCATATGTGCATGGGTTTATCTCTGGGCTTTCTATCCTGTACCATTGATCTATATTTCTGTTCTTGTGCCAGTACCATACTGTCTTCCTGACTGTAGCTTTGTAGTATAGTCTAAAGTCCAGGAGCCTGATTCCTCCAGCTCCGTTTTTCTTTCTCAAGATTGCTTTGGTTATTAGGGGTCTTTTGTGTTTCCATAGGAATTGTAAAATTTTTTGTTCTAATTCTGTGAAGATTGCTATTGGTAGTTTGATAGGGATTGCAGTGTATCTGTAGATTGCTTCGGGTAGTATAGTCATCTTCACAATATTGATTCTTCCAGTCCAAAAACATGCTATATCTCTCCATCTGTTTATGTCATCTTTGACTTCTTTCATCAGTGTTTTATAGCTTTCTGAGTACAAGTCTTTCACTTCCTTAGGTAGGTTTATTCCTAGGTATTTTATTCTTTTTGTTGCAATGGTAAATGGGATTATTTCCTTAATTTCTCTTTCTGATTTTTAGTTGTTAGTGTACAGGAATGCCAGTGATTTCTGTGCATTAATTTTGTATCCTGCAACTTTACCAAATTCACTGATTAGTTCCAGTAGTTTTCTGGTGGCAGCTTTAGGATTTTCTATGTATAGTATCATGTCATCTGCAAACAGTGACAGTTTTACTTCTTCTTTTCCAACTTGTATTACATTTATTTCTTTTTCTCCTCTGATTGCCATGGCTAAAACTTCCAAAACTATGTTGAATAAGAGGGGTGCGAGTAGAAATCCTTCTCTTGTTCCTGATTTTAGTGGAAATGCTTTCAGTTTTTCACCATTGAGTATGATGTTTGCTGTGGGTTTGTCATATATTGTCTTTATTATGTTGAGATAGGTTCCCTCTATGCCCATTTTCTGGAGAGTTTTTATCATAAATGGTGTTGAATTTTGTCAAAAGCTTGTTCTGCATCAACTGAGATGATCATATGGTTTTTATTCCTTAATTTGTTAATATGATGTACCACATTGATTGATTTGTGTATACTGAAGAATCCTTTCATCCCTGGGATAAATCCCACTTGATCATGGTGTATGATCCTTTTAATATGTTGTTGGATTCTGTTTGCTAGTATTTTCTTCAGGATTTTTGCATCTAGGTTCATCAGTGATATTGGTCTATAATTTTCTTTTTTTGTAGTATCTTTGTCTCGTTTTGGTATCAGAGTGATGGTGGCTTCATAGAATGAATTTGGGAGTGTTCCTCCCTCTGCAATTTTTGGAAGAGTTTGAGAAGGATCGGTGTTAGCTCTTCTCTGAATGTGTAATAGAATTCATCTGTGAAGCCATCTGGTTCTGGTCTTTTGTTTGTTGGAAGATTTTTAATTATAGTTCCAATTTCATTATGTGTGATAGGTCTGTTTATATATTCTCATTCAGTCTTGGAAAACTGTACCTTTCCAAGAATTTGTCCATTTCTTTGTGGTTGTCCATTTTACTGGCATATAGTTGTTTGTAGTACTCTTTTATAATCCTTTGTATTCCTGCTGTGTCAGTTGTGATTTCTCCTTTTTCATTTCTAATTTTATTGGTTTGTGTCTTGTCCCTTTTTTTCTTGATGAGTCTGGCTAAGTGTTTAACAATTTTGTTTATCATCTCAAAGTACCAACTTTTAGTTTTATTGATATTTGCTATTGTTTTCTTCATTTCTATTTCATTTATTTCTGCTCTGATCTGCAATCTACCTGAAAAAGAATTCAGAGTAATAACAATAAAGATGATCCAGAATCTCGGAAATAGAATGGAGGTATGGATTGAGAAAATACAAGAAATGTTTAATAAAGATCTAGAAGAACTAAAGAACAAACAAACAGAGATGAACAACACAATAACTAAAATGAAAAATACACTAGAAGGAATCAATAACAGAATAACTGAGGCAGAAGAAAGAATAAGTGAGCTGGAAGACAAAATGGTGGAAATAACTGCTGAGGAGCCAAATAAAGAAAAAAGAATGAAAAGAATTAAAGACAATCTCAGAGACCCCTGGGACAACAGTAAACACACCAACATTCGAATTACAGGGGTCCCAGAAGAAGAAGAGAAAAAGAAAGGGTCTGAGGAAATATTTGAAGAGATTATAGTGGAAAAGTTCCCTAACATGGGAAAGGAAATAGTCACCCAAGTCAGGGAGCACAGAGAGACCCATACAGGATATACCCTAGGAGAAATACACCAAGACACATATTAATCAAACTAACAAAAATTAAATTCAAAGAAAAAATATTAAAAGCAGCAAGGGAAAAACAAAAATTAACATACAAAGGAATCCCCATAAGGTTATCAGCTGAGTTTTCAGCAGAAACTCTGCAGGCCAGAAGGGAGTGTCAGGATATACTTAAAGTTATGAAACAGAAAAACCTACAACCAAGATTACTCTCCCCATCCAGGATCTCATTCAGAGTCAATGGAGAAATCAAAAGCTTTTCAGACAAGCAAAAGCTAAGAGAATTCAGCACCACCATACCAGCTTTACAACAAATGCTAAAGAAATTTCTCTAGGCGGGAAAAACAAGAGAAGAAAAACAGTCACAAAAACAAACCCAAAACAATTAAGAAAATGGTAATAGGAACATACATATCGATAATAACTTTGAATGTAAATGGATTAAATGGCCCAACCAAAAGACACAGGCTGGCTGAATGGATACAAAAACAATACCCATATATATGCTGTCTACAAGAGACCCACTTCAGATCTAGGGATACATACAGACTGAAAGTGAAGAGATGGAGAAAAGATATTCCATGCAAATGAAAATCAAAAGAAAGCTGGAGTAGCAATACTTGTATCAGATAAAATAGACTTTAAAATAAAGACTGTTACAAGAGATAAGGAAGGACACTACATAATGATCAAGAGATCAATCCAAGAAGATATAACAATTATAAATGTTTATGCAGCCAACATAGGAGCACCTCAATACATAAGGCAAATGTTAACAACCATTAAAGGGGAAATCGACAGTAACACAATAATAGTAGGGGACTTTAACACCCCACTTACAACAATGAACAGATCATCTAAACAGAAAATAAATAAGGAAACTCAAGCTTTAAATGACACAATAGAACAGATAGCTTTAATTGACATTTATAGAACATTCCATCTGAAAGTGGCAGAATACACTTTCTTCTCAAGTGCACATGGAACATTCTCCAGCACAGATCACATCTTGGGTCACAAATCAAGCCTTGGAAAATTTAAGAAAACTGAAATCGTATCGAGCATCTTTTCTGACCACAACGCTATGAGACTGGAAATCAATTACAGGAAAAAAAAACTGTAAAAAACACAAATACATGGAGGCTAAACAGTGCACTACTAAATAACCAAGAGGTCACTGAAGAAATCAAAGAAGAAATTAAAAAATACATAGTAACAAATGACAATGAAAACACAATGACCCGAAACCTATGGGATGCAGCAAAAGCAGTTCTAAGAGGAAAGTTTATAGCAATTCAATCTCACCTCAAGAAACAAGAACAATCTCAAATAAACAATCTAACTGTACACCTAAAACAACAAGAGAAAGAAGAACAAAGAAAATCCAAAGTTAGTAGAAGAAAAGAAATCAGCCTATTTATATTGCAAGAAATGAGAGATCGTGTTGGGGGGACAACACTAGGCATGTGGCCAAGTGATCATAGCTATTTTAATAAGGCAATTAGTATTGGTGTGAAACACAAACTTAATAAGTCATCCGGCTAGAAAACTGCCAGTATGAACTGAAGGGGAAGGAGACAGGAAGGAATAAAGGAAGGCATTGGACTTAGATTTTATAGGACAGGACCGTGGAGCTATTTTGCTGTGAACATGAACTATTCTTTAAGGACAAGACAAGGGAAGAATGACCCTGAAAGTGATTAAGAGATCATCAAGGACAGGATGGATAAGTGCTGCCTGGCAAAGCTGTGGGGGTAGGACCCTCTTTCTGACCCTCCTTCACAGTGGGTCTAGGAGGTGGGACATGGAGGTCTGGAGGGCGGAGCACTGAGCCAGAGGATTATTCTCAACCCCTGAGAGTTTGTCTTACACTCTGGACTATTTGGAGCTGGTTACCCCTTTCTTCTTTCACATCTTTTTTTTGGCATGGAAATGTCTAACCTATGCCTGTCCCACCATTGTATTTTGAAAGTATGTTACAGGTTTACATCTCAGGATGTATTGTACCTTGAGTCTCATCCACATCTGACTTAGACGATATTTAGAAGAATCTTTGGGTTTTAGATTTTAGAGGTGCACTAAAATGGGTTAGACTTTGGGGGCTGTTGGAATATAATTGTATTTTTTCATGCTAGAAGAATACGAATTTTGGGAGATTGGGGTGGAATGCTACAGACTGCATGTTTATATCCCTCCCCAAATATGTTGAACCCTAGTCCCCAAAGTGATAGTATTTGGAGGTGGGGCTTTGGGGGGTGATTAGGGCATGAGAACAGTATCCTTATAAAAGGATAGTATAGTATCCTTATAAAAGAGACCCCAGAGAGCTCCCTTGGCCCTTCCACCAAGTGAAGACACAGTGAGAAGACAGTCATCTATGAATCAGAAAGTGGGCCCTGACCAGACATTGAATATGCTGGCAACTTGATCTTGGATAGACTTCCCAGCCTCCAGAAACGTAAGAAATAAATTTCTGTTGTTTAAAAACCACCCAGATTATGGTATCCTGTTATAGCAGCCCCAACAGTCTAAGACATTCATGTTAAGATGGGCATTCTCAAATCTTGGAACTGACATTTAAGCTATGTGGCCACACAGGATCTTAACTGTCATGGTAGAACATATTCTATTACCTCAATAGGAGTCTCTATGAAAAAAAAAAACAAAAATGAACACAAATGCTGAAAGAGGAGAGATACTAAGGAAGGAAAGAAAGGAAAAAGTAGTACATGGTTTTCCAGTAACTAAGCTGGGTGGGTACAGGAGCCAAACACAACTGGCCTTTGTCAGAGAAGTCTAATTATTCCCAAGGGTGTTACAACAAGTGGAACAATATGATTTGCAACCAAACTGAGAAATGTTTAAAATTGAAAAGGGGTGCTAAAATAAGTTACAGGCTTTAGCTTATTTACAACTAATATAACCAGGCAAACCTATGGTCATTCACATTAAGCCTAAATAAGCAAGTTCTAACATAAAATTTAGAAGAAACCATAGATATAATTACTATGTATGGACTTTAGTTTCAGCTCTGAGCTTGAAAGTCACTCCTACTCTTACAAGAAAAAATCTGAACAAATTAAAAATCAACAACTTTTTGGATTTTCTTATCAACGAATTGAGGTCTCAGGGCAAACCACCACAGTAAAATTGAGAGAAGTTGAAAACCCACAGTTGTGTGGATTTTTTCTCACACTGTCCAATTGTCCAACACCAGCAGGGTGTCTTACAATTCAATTCAATTCTGACACTATCTATCTAAAGTTAGTGGCAGATCTCTTAAGTTAAGGGTTCAGTTCCACAAGAATGCCCCCACTTCAGATGCCAACCGTAAGTCTGGACCTCACATGCTTCTGACCAACTAGCTATAGATCAAGGATTCCCATGACCCCATGTTCAGGTTCAAGAATTTGTTAGAATGGCTCATAGGATTCCTACATTTACCAGTTTATTATATAACAAAGGATGTGATAAACGATACAAACAGCCAAATAACAAGGTACAAAGGCGAGGTCTGGAAGAGTCTTGAGTACAGGAACTTCTGCCCCTTGGGGTTGAAATGTGACATTCTCCCAGAATAAGGTGTTTTCACCAGCCCAGAAGCTCTCCAAACACTTTCAGTCAGAGTTATGGAGACTTTATCACATAGGCATGATCAATTATTAACTCAATCTGGCTCCTCTCCCCTCTCTGGAGGATGGAGGGGGGCTGAAAGTTCCAACCCTCTAATCATGCCTTGGTCTTTCTGGCAACCAGCCCCCATCCTGAAGCTGTTTAGGGTCCCCCAGCTACCAGTCATCTCATTAGTACACAAAAAGATACCCATCACTCCAGAAATCCCATGGGTCTTAGAAGCTCTGTGTCAAGAACAGGGGGCAGAAACCAAATGTAGATTTCTTACTGTGTCACAGTCCACCCCCTGGTCTCTGGTCATAGACCTTTTATAGCAAAAGGATCATAAAAGTCAAAAGATGATGGCACATTACTAGAATTCCACTCAGTCATTAATAATTAGTCCCAGAGCAAGGCCAGTCAGGTTTTCCGGCTTCTATTCAATCTTGTCAGGTTCAGGTTCCAAAAGCAGGAATGGTCTCAGCAATATAGCATAATGACTTTACTCTTTCAGGCATCTGGTATAATTGAGCTAAAAGACAATATCATCTCTTGCTCTACACCTCTTTTAAAGTGTTAATGTAATATAGGATTTCCCTCATTAAATAACTCACTTATTCATTTATTTACCCTCAGCTGCTATTCCTTCAATTAAATGTTTTTCACCTTCGGAAGGAGCATTATATTTGACCACTGTGCTCGCCTAGATTGCAGGCAGTACTACTAGGCTAGCAAGTACCTCCATCTCAGTCCACTTCCATTTACATAGGGTAAGATTACATAGGTGCAGAACTAGTGGACTATTTTTACCACCAGGCAATATAGCTTCATTCACTGTTAACCCCAATTTTGCCAGATGGGGTGAAAGCACCCACACCCATCAGGCCCTTTGGAATTCTGACATAAAGTTTTAAAAATATAGTCACAGTTTCTCGCTTAAGAATTATCCCTGCTTCCAGCATTTGTAGTTGCAACCCTGGTCCTGTGACCACTGCATTGAGTAGGGAAAAAACAAAATTGAAGTGGCATGGGGAAGAGAAAAGTATAGCTATTATACCAGTGTCCTCCTGCCTTGGCAAAAACTGCATAGTCACACCAGGATCCTCCTCCACTGCTTCTTCCCCAGATACACCAGAAAAACAGAAGAATCTAGCTAGTGGGAACACTTCTTTAGCCCAGGGGTCTCCAAATCTCGGGGCTATGGACTGGTACCAGTCCACAGCCTGTTAGGAACCAGGCCACACAGCAGGAGGTGAGCGGCGGGCCAGAGAGCGAAGCTTAATCTGCCTCTCCCCATCGCTCCCCACCACTCACATTGCCACCTGAACCATCCCCACCCCCCATCCGTGGAAAAACTGTCTTCCACAAAACCGGTCCCTGGTGCCAAAAAGGTAGGGGACCGCTGCTTTAGTCCCACTCCTCTTGAGTGTAAGCACACACTCATGAAGGTGTGTAAACCAACTCTTCATGCCTGTATCTCCCGCCCCCCCGTTTCAGACCACCAATGATTTAATTGCTCATCCCAATCCTCTATCAAACTATTATTCTGAGGTGGCTATCTCT
The DNA here is from genome assembly GCF_964270905.1 of Leucopleurus acutus. Lineage (NCBI taxonomy): Eukaryota > Metazoa > Chordata > Mammalia > Artiodactyla > Delphinidae > Leucopleurus > Leucopleurus acutus. The sequence continues at coordinate 132,176,842 of NC_139143.1, forward strand.
CTGCTCATTGTTGGATATTATAAGCTATAAAGTGTGTCCCTTGATCTGAAGAAATACGACTCAGAGTTCAAATTAATGCAATATCTTCCATCCCGGTTTTTCTATAGCACTCTAAGCATTTGCATCTACTACCCAAAAAGCAAAGCTCAATCCTGAGTCAGTATCTATTCTTGTCAAGAACCATTTGTAGCACCCAGAGCTACCAGTGTCACTCTGACTGGCCAGCTATGTTCAAGGCCTTCCTACATAGTCACATAGCCATCTGCAGTCTCTGTCTCTTTTGCTGGCAGACAGAAGAGTTCTTCCTGGCATTCTGTGCTTCAGACAGTACAAGAGAAGTATGTCCAAATTCAGTCCATCTCTGCATTGCTACAGTACTTCCAAGTCCACTGATTTCTTGGACCCAGGTGGCTGTCGTAAGCAACCCCATGGGAATATGTGCTTGTTGACTCCAATCACCTTCTAAACCTGGAAGGAAGTTCTGATGGGCATCAACATGTACAACTTTAATGCACCCCTCAAATTCCCACAGTGATTTTCATTGGGATGTGACTCATATGGGCATCCTTTTAATAGGCCAGGTTTCCATTGCCCTTCTGTCTGATCATATGGCCAGGTCACTGGCCGTTGCCCATAAGTCAGTAAAAACCCAAACATCGGGGCTTTTACCACTGTTCAATTCTTCCATCAGTGCTAGGAAAACATCATGCAATTCAGTCCACCAAACTGATTTGTTTTTACCTTCTTCAATCAGAGTGGCAGCCTTCCAAATAGAATGTTGTCTATTCACTTTGGAACTGCCATTCACAAACCAAGAAGCTTTTTGTTGTTCATTCAAGCGCTATTTATAAGACACTGCCCAAGTGACGACAGAAACCAGCAGCTCCTCACACAGTTCCAGAGTCAGTCCTAGGGGAAAAGAGGCTCCTTGTTTGAGAATATCTCCTCCTTGCATTCCCTGGGTAGTATGATCCTGTATAAACCATTTCCATTTTACTATGGAAATCTTCTGGGCACCATCATCCCCGTTAGAGTATTTCTCCAACATCACCTGAGACATTGTGGGTATTTCAGGTTTAGTGGCAGTTCCAATTAATATCAAGCTAGTAATTGTTCCTTAAATATTCTCTGGTTCAAAATCCCAGTAGTCATTGAGGGGAGGTATTCACAGGCTTTTGCCATAAGCCCCTGTTTATGTGCTCCACATAGGACTATCACACAGAGAATGTGTCTCTACCAGCATTCCAGCTTCTAGTCTACACTCGGTAGGCTCAGGCAATCTTAATGATACCTATTTAGAATGTCCAATTAAAATTGCTTCAAGGGCAGATTTACATGCCAACTGTTTTACAATGCTAGATAAGGGAAACATTCTCCCATGAGATACAATGTCCAGCCCCACAGTACAATCAAGGAAAAGAGACATAACCACTTCACATAAAGCCTGTTCAAAGATACCAATTCGTCCACAAACTTTTACCTTGATTCCATCAACGTTTACATTCCTAACTGTAGCTTCCATTAGGACTTCATCAACAGATTTTGGTTTTACAATACTAGGTAGGAGAAGTGTTCCCTAGCTAGATATATCCATTCCCATACAACACTCAGATAAAGGAGACACAACTTCTCTACATAAAGTATGTTTAAATATTCAACTTTCAGGGGCTTCCCTGGTGGCGCAGTGGTTGAGAATCTGCCTGCTAATGCAGGGTACATGGGTTCAAGCCCTGGTCTGGGAGGATCCCACATGCCGCGGGGCAACTAGGCCCGTGAGCCACAACTACTGAAACTGCGCGTCTGGAGCCTGTGCTCTGCAACAGGAGAGGCAGCGATAGTGAGAGGCCCGCGTACCGCGATGAAGAGTGGCCCCCGCTTGCCACAACTAGAGAAAGCCCTCACACAGAAACGAAGACCCAACACAGCAAAAATAAATAAATAAATAAAATCCTACCCCCAACATCTTCTTTAAAAAAAAACAAAAAACAAAAAAAACATTCAACTTTCATAATTCTTTCAACCCTTACATATTACATATGTTCCCTCAATCTAATTTTAGTTCTAATGATGGCTTCACCAATGGGTTTTGACACCACAGTGTGTGGAGCTCTGATATCAAGGTGTCCCAGGAACTTCTCCATCCCATTATGGTTTTATCTACTCATGTGCAAAAGGCTTTGGCTCCCCAGCAGGGGGTCAAACCAAGGGTCCTAGGCCCTTCTGTCAATCTTTATCCTGATTAAGTTGTCAGTCTCCGGCCCTAAGTGTTTGCAGGTCAGGCTTCTCACTGTATTCTTTGCCTTTTGGCTTTAATTTCTCCAAACTATGGATGATTGAGGGATTGTTTGGGGCCTTTAACGTTGGGAGTGCAGCCAAGGGTCCCTTTGGCCCACCCAACTTTAACAGTGTTATATTAAGACCTTTGTTTAAAATCCCATTTTTAATCTAATTAAGCAAAAAGGCCATTAGACTGAGGTAGTCCTAATGCCTTAACAGCCTATGTAAGCAAACAAAAACCTAAGCCCCTAAATGCCTCAAGGTTAAGAAGTCAAAACTTGAGGACAACCAATCACAAACAGCCAACTAGGCTTTCCCAAAGAAGGCAACCACTTAAGCTATGGCCAATCAAGTCCTTTCCTTGCTTTGCTTCTACAACTTTCCCCTAGCTCCTGTCGGTGGAGTGCTCCTAACTATTTCTGGTTTGGTGTTGCCTGATTCAAATAGATTTTTGCTCATATAAACTCTCAACATTTTAAATATGACTCAGTTTATCTTTTAACATCATCAATGTCCATTTTACTCAACCCATTCTTAATAATCATCTAAAGATTTCCACGCTGCTCAGGTGAGTCCTATGATTCTCTCCCTTTTTTTCCCCTTTGTTTCACTCTTTTCAATATTTGCTTTACTCACCTCATTTCTTAATGTTTAAAAATTTTCACCTTCTTGGGAGGAGTCTCTTGACTCTCCCCTCTCTGTCTTCCTGCAGTCTCTTGTTAATTAACCTAACGTTTTTATCAGTATCTGTGAGACCCATAAGGGGAAGCTGAGATAGCAAATTCTATAAGGCTTCCGAGACTGTTGCTTGATTTTGCAGCAGTAAAGTAACATGGGGTGCCCATGCAAAAGGGACCCCCTTAATCACAGCATTAACCATTACCTGGGTAACAGGCATATTCAGTGGGTGAATATCCTGATTATCATAAAACCAGTCCCACATTTATAGCAGAAATTGGGCAGTCCCCCTTCTCAGTGTAAACAGACCTTATAGTGGCTTTTATCCAGTTCACCAGACTAGCTGTTCCTTCGGGAATAGCCTCCTGTGTATCTGGATTATGTACAGCCATCTGTGATTGTTCAGTAGTGAGTTGTGGGTCCTGTATCAACCCAAACACACCGTTCTGCCCTGCAGCATTCAAAACCAAAGACAAGGCCCCTAAATTAGTTACTCCCACAATTCATTTTAGTAAAAGGTCTTCAGAAAGCTGATGATAACAGCTACAAAATGAAACTCCTTCACACTATACCCCCTGGTTTCAGGAGTTTCTTGGTTTTGTCCTCTTCCCATGTTAACGACCTTCTTGGTGACCAGAAGCCTTAGAGGTTATTTTTATTGCCTGGCATAATTTTTCTTTTCATGGGCAGCTTTGAAGCTTGCAGCGGAAGCTCAAATCAGCTCAAATCTGAGCTTGGTACACCATCAAGATCCAACCAAGCATTTTATTTCCTTTTAGCAATTACAGATAACAATAACCAAGGGATTATATATTTCACTTTTTTCTTGTTAGTTTGCACTTCCCAGAAGTTGGATCCATCTCTAAATTCCACTGTTAACTTTTACCTTTAGTAACTGGCCACAGAATAGCTGCTATTCCATTACATAGGTGATCACATGGCCACCCAGAAATCAAAGGTTCCTCATCTCCCACGTTTTCATTCTTCCTCTTCCCAAAACACATGTTTCTTTGGGAAAAAGGAAAGAAACATAGAACAAGTTTAATAAATAGAAAAAAGTTTAAAACATAAATATTATGCTCTGTGATGACCTAGATGGATGGGATGGGGGGGTGAGAGGGAGGTCAAAGAGGGAGAGGATATATGTATACATACAGCTGATTCACTTTGTTGTACAGCAGAAACTAACACAACATTGTAAAGCAATTATACTCCAATTAAAAAAGAAAAAGAGGGCTTCCCTGGTGGCACAGTGGTTGAGAGTCCGCCTGCTGATGCAGGGGACGTGGGTTCGTGCCCTGGTCTGGGAAGATCCCACATGCCGCGGAGCGGCTGGGCCCATGAGCCATGGCTGCTGAGCCTGCGCGTCCAGAGCCTGTGATCCGCAACAGGAGAGGCCACAACAGTGAGAGGCCCGTGCACTGCAAAAAAAAAAAAAAAAAAAAAAAACAGACTTTAGACAAGAAAATTATCATGAATAAGGAGGAACATTACATAATAATTAAGGGGTCAATTTTCCAAGGAGACATAATAATACTTAACTTGTATGCATCTAACAACGGAGCACTAACACATGAGGCAAAAACTGATAGAACGGCAAGGAGAAATAGACAAACCCACCATTATAGTTGGAGACTTCAACACACCTTCTTTCATCAATTAGGTCAAGCAGGCAGAAAATCAGTAAGGATATACTTGGCCTAAAAGCACCATTAATATATTTGATCTAATTGACATTTATACAATCCCTCATTCAACAACAACAGAATATACATTCTTTTCAAGCTCACATGGAACATTCACCAGTATAAACTATATTCTTGATTATAAAGTATATCTTAACAAATTTAAGAGTAGAAGTCATGTTCTCAGACCACAGTGGAATTAAACTACAAATTAATAACAGAAAAATAGCCGGAAAATCTCAAAGTTTTTGAAGATTAAATAACACCCTACAAAATAACACATAAATCAGAAAATAAATCTCAAGAGAAATTTAAATATATGTTTAACTAAATAAAAATAAAAATATAATTTATAAAAATTTGTGGAATGCAGCAAAAGCAGCACCTAGAAGGAAATTTATAGCATTAAAATTCATATATTAGAAAAAATATCTAAATAAGTAATCTAAGCTTCAATTTTAGGAAACTAGAGAAAGGAGATAAACTTAATCCCAAAGCAAGCACAGTAAAAGAAATAATAAAAATTAGAGCAGAAAGCAATTAAATTTAAAACAGGAAAACAATAGCAAAAATTAAAAAAAAATAAACCAAAAGCTGTTTCTTTGAAAAGGTCAATAAAATTTATAAGCCTGTAGCCATACTAACCACGATAAAAAGAGAACACAAATTACTAATATCAGAAATGAAAGGGGGCATGCAATGGACATTAGAAGGATAATGGAGTACCATGAACAACTCTATGCCCACAAATTTGATAACTTAGATGAAATGGACACAAACTATCAAAACTCAAATGAGAAGAATTAATCTGAATAGACCTATCTATGCTATACCTATTTAAAGAAACTGAATGAGTAATTAACCCTTCCAAAAATGAAATTACCAGGGCCAGATGGTTTCACTGGTGAATCTACCAAACATTTAATGAAAAAATAATACCAATTCTCTTCAATCTCTTCCAAAAAACAGAATCAAATGGAATATTTCCTAGCTCATTCTATGAATCCAGCACTTCCCTAATACTAAATCAAATAAGGACATTACAAGAAAGGAAAATTTTAGACCAATATCTTTCACAGATGGAAAAATCCTCAACAAATACTAGCAAATCTAATCCAACAATAAATTAAAAAAATTATAAACCATAGTCAAGTGAAATTCCTTCCAGGTACACAAAGGTTGGTTCAACATTTGAAAATCAGTTCATGTAATCCATCACATCAACAGGCTATGGAAGAAAGAAAACTCATATGATCATATCAATTGATGCGAAAAAAAAGTATTTGACATAATCCAACACCAATTCATTATAAAAACTCTCAGCACAGTAGGAACAAAGGGGAATTTCCTCAACTTGATGAAGAACATCTGTAAAAAAATCTATAGATAACATCACATTTAATGGTGAGAAAACAGCTGTTTCCCCCTCTAGGACTGGAACAAAGACAAGTATGTCCCCTCACCATTCCTATCAACATCATTCGTGAAGGCCCAGCCAGTACAATAAGGCAAGAAGAGGGAATAAAAGATGTACAGATTGGGAAAAAATAAATAAAATTGTTTTTGTTCATGGATGACATGACTGTCTATGTAAAAAATTACAAGGGATAAACAATAACAAGAAAAGCCTCCTGGAACTAATAAGTGGTGGTTATAGCAAGGTTGCAGGATATAAGCTTAATACACAAAAACCAACTGCTGTCCAACATGCCATCAACAAACAATTGAAATTTGAAATTAAAACACAATAAATTTACAACACCGGCAAAAATGATATACTTTAGTATAAATCTAACTATAAAACTCTAATGAAAGAAATTTAAAAAGATCTACTTACTGTATTTTAATTATTCTCCTCCATTAGGAAAGATGAATACAGTAATGGAAGGGGGAAGGAATTATTTAGTCGACCATCTATTATATGCCAGATATTATGTAAAGCACTATTTAGATTATTACTTTTCACAGTTACAAAAATCCTACGACAGGGGCTTCCCTGGTGGTTCAGTGGTTAGGAATATGCCTGCCAATGCAGGGGACACGGTTCGAGTCCTGGTCCGGGAAGATCCCACATGCCATGCAGCAACTAAGCCCGTGCACCACAACCACAGAGCCTGCACTCTAGAGCCCATGAGCCACAACTACTGAGCTCACGTGCCACAACTACTGAAGCCCGCTCACCTAGAACCCATGCTCTGCAACAAGAGAAGCCACCATAATGAGAAGCCCGTGCACCAAAATGAAGGGCAGCCCCTGCTCACTGCAACTAGCGAAAGCCCACATGCAGCAACGAAGACGCAATGCAGCCAAAAATTAAAATTAATTAATTAATTATTTTAAAAAAAATCCTATGACATGGATATGACTATTACAGGTGTAGAGCTGAGGAAACTGAAGCTTGGAGAATAGCTACAGGGGATGGTAAAAACCTTAGGATAAAATATTATGCAGCTTTAACAATCATATTTCTGGAAAATATTTAATAATATAGTCATGTTATAATACTAAGTAAAAAGAAATTCAAAGATTAGTATTCAAATCTCTGTATACCATATGAGACAAATTTATTAAAAGTTATAAAACTTTGAAAATAAAGTTGGAGATATTGCTCTATAATTCTGCGAAAAATACATCAAAACAGTATGTGGATCAACTGAAATGCTCATAACTGCTGGTGAGAGTATAATTGGTATAGTCAATTAGTAAACTATTTTAAAAGATCTTCTAGGGCTTCCCTGGTGGCGCAGTGGTTGGGAGTCTGCCTGCCGATGGGGGGGACACGGGTTCGTGCCCCGGTCCAGGAGGATCCCACGTGCTGCGGAGCGGCTGGGCCCGTGAGCCATGGCTGCTGTGCCTGTGCGTCCGGAGCCTGTGCTCCGCGGCGGTGGGGAGCCGCAGCGGTGAGAGGCCCGCGTACCGCAAGAAAAAAAAAAAAAAAAATCTAAATTTGCCCATATGCATATTCTAAAGTGCCACCAATCCCATTCTTAGGTATATATCTAACAGGTATACATTCTGTTCATCAAATGATACATACAAGAATGTTAATAGCAACCCTATTCTTAATAACCCAATTCTGGAAATAATTCAACAATAATATACAATATAATGGATAAATACATTCTGGTATATTCATACAATGGAAAACTATAAAACAATAGCAATGAATGAACCACAGCTACATGCAACACGGATGAATCGTGCAAAGATATTTTTGAGCTAAAGGAACTAGACATAATGTAAATAATTCCGTATACATAAATTTCAAAAATAGACAAAACTAATCTCTGGTCTTATTGACTAGAGGGATTACTACTTAGAAGAGAGCAGGAGACATTCTTCTGGAGTGCTAACTAATGTTCTGTTTCATTAGCTCAGTCATAGTTACATGGGTATATTCACTTTGTGAAAATTCATTGAGTTGTACAACTGTGATTTTGCATTTTCTGCAGTATTCAATTATTCAAGTAAAAGTTTACTAAAAATATTAATTGTAGTTATATTACATAATGAGAAATTCATTTTTCATTTGTTTTTTATAGATTTCTGTAGTTTCCAAATTATTTATGATAAATATTTCCTTTTGAACAGCTTTATTGAAGCATAACCTACATGGATGAAATCAACTAATTTTTAAGAGTACAATTCAATGAAGTTTGGTAAATGTATAAATATGCGTAACCACCACCACACTCAAGATATAGAACACCTCCATCTCCCCCAGACTCCCTAATACCCTTTTGAAATAAATCCCCTTCCCACCGCAGTCTGATCACTGGTCTGCTTTCTGTTGCTATAACTTTGCCTTTTCTAAAAATTGCATATAAATGAGATCACACAGTATGAAGTTTTTTTTTTGTGACTGGCTTCTTTCACCTTATGTGATGTTTTCAAGACAGTTCCATGTTATTGTATGTATCTGTAGTTCTTTCTTTTCTTTTACTGAGTAGGATTCCATTGTATGGATATAGCACAATTTGTTTATTCAGCAGCTAAAGGACATTTGGGTTGTTTTCTTTTCTTTTTTGCTATTATGAATAAAGTGACTAGGAGCATTTGAATACATTTCTCTTTCTCTTGGATAAATAATTAGGACTGGAATTTCTCAGCTTTATATATTTAATTTTATAAGAAATTGCCAGACTGTTTTCCAAAACAGCTATACCATTTTGTATTTCCAGCAGCAATGTATGAGAGCTCAAGCTGTTCCACCTCCTAACACTTAGTATTACTGGTTATTTTCATTTTATGTGGTAGCATCTCATTGTGACTTTACTTTGCATTATTCTGATGACTAGTGATGCCATTTGTATATCTTTTGGTGAAGTATCTGATCAAATATTTTGCCCATTTTTTAATTGGATTGTCTTATTGTTGAGATGTAAGAGCTCTTTATATATTCTGAATACAAATCTTTTGTCAGATACATGTCATTTTGTCTTTTCATCTTCCTAATGATGTCTTTCAATGAGCGAACAATTTTCATTTTGATGAAGTTCAATTTATCAATTTTTTAAATGCTCTGTCTTGTTCGAGCAATGTTCACTATATAGAAAAAACATGTTATATAAAAGGGAGCTGACAATGACTAAAAGGATCAATCTAACTGGGGGTGATTCAAATCCATAGATTTAAACCATCTATTTGAGTGACTGAAATGGACTGTTTGGAGAAAGAATAGTGTGAATACAAAGAAGGTTGAACAACCTTGCTCATAATGCACAACTAAAAAGATATTTGGTTTAGGGTACAGGGGAAAAGAAAAGGATCAATTTCATAATAGAAGTTACTACTTTAAGACAGCTTAGTCTCAGTTTAGAGAAATTAAACCAAACATTGTTAACTTTGTTCAAACCCTCCTTCAAAATAACGTGCAAAGCAAGAGGGAATCAGCTCTTCATGAATTAAGAATAGTAAAGGGAGAAAAACTCTTTTTCATAAAGGAAACTGTAGGAAAAATAGTACAAAGGAGAATTTGGAGAATGGTTTAGCTGAATCATGAAGCCATATTCTGGAAAGGAAAGACAGAAAAAGATATGCTTTTAAAATGAAAACACAAATTTAATTCCAGTACACATCAAGTTTGGACTATATGTGAAATATGCAAAAATAACTACTATTAGACACTTTTTTTTTTGAGACTAATATGAGTCCTGCCCCACAGAGCTTTTATTTTTTTAATCAGTTTTTTATTGAAGTATAGTTGATTTACAATGTTGTATTAATTTCTGCTGTACAGCAGTGATTCAGTTATACATATATACACATTTTTATTTATTCTTCTCCATTATGGATTATCATAGGATACTGAATATAGTTCTCTGCTATACAGTAGGACCTTGTTGTTTATCCATTCTGTACATAAAAGCTTATATCTGCTAACCCCAACCTCCCATTCCATCTTTCCCTGAACCCCCTCCCCCTTGGCAACAACCAGTCTGTTCTCTATGTCCATGATTCTGTTTCTGATTCATAGATAGGTTCATTTGTGTCATATTTTAGATTCCACATATAAGTGATATCATATGGTATTTGCCTTTCTTCTTCTGACTTACTTCACTTAGTATGATAATCTCTAGTTTCATCCATGTTGCTGCAAATGGCATTATTTCATACTTTTATGACTGAGTAGTATTCCATAGTATATATGTACCACATCTTCTTTATCCATTCATCTGTTGATGGGCATTTAGGTTGTTTCCATGTTTTGGCTATTGTGAATAGTGCTGCTATGAACATAGGGGTGCATGTATCTTTTTGAATTATAGTTTTGTCTGGATATATGCCCAGGAGTAGGATTGCTAGATCACACGGTAATTCTATTTTTCATTTTCTGAGGAACCTCCATACTGTTTTCCAAAGTGACTGCAACAACTTACATTCCAACCAACAGTGTAGGAGGGTTCCATTTTCTCCACACCCTCTCCAGCATTTGTTATTTGTAGACTTTTTAATGATGGCCATTCTGACTGGTGTGAGGTGATACCTCATTGCAGTTTCAATTTGCATTTCTCTAATAATTAGTGATGTGGAGCATCTTTTCATGTGCCTATTGGCCATCAGTGTTTCTTCTTTGGAGAAATGTCTATTTAGGTCTTCTGCCCATTTTTGAATTGGGTTGTTTGTTTTTTGTTGTTGAGTGGTATGAGATGTTTGTATATTTTGGAAATTAAGCCCTTGTTGGTCGCATTGTTTGCAAATATTTTTCTCCCATTCTGTAGGTTGTCTTTTTGTTTTGTTGATGGTTTCCTTTGCTGTGCACGGCTTGTAAGTTTGATTAGGTCCCATTTGTTTATTTTTGTTTTTATTTCTAATCCCTTGGGAGACTGACCTAAGAAAGCATTGGTACAATTTATGTCAAAGAATTTTTTTAAAAAATCATCTTTATTGGAGTATAATTGCTTTATAATGGTGTGTTAGTTTCTGCTGTATAACAAAGTGAATCAGCTATACATATACATGTATCCCCACATCTCCTCCCTCTTGTGTCTCCCTCCCACCCTCCCGATCCCACCCCTCTAGGTGGTCACAAAGCACCAAGCTGATCTCCCTGTGCTATGTGGCTGCTTCCCACTAGCTATCTATTTTACACTTGGTAGTATGTATTAGCCCATGCCACTCTCTCACTTCATCCCAGCTTACCCTTCCCCCTCCCTGTGTCCTCAAGTCCATTCTCTACATTCAAAGAATGTTCTGCCTATGATATCTTCTAGAAGTTTTACAGTGTCACGTCTTATGTCTAAGTCTTTAAGCCATTTTGAGTTTATTTTTGTGTATGGTGAGAGGGTGTGTTCTAACTTCATTAATTTACATGTGGCTGTAGAGACACCATTTGCTAATGGGTTTTTCTAATTATAAGTTGTATTTTTTAACATCCCATATCAGTCAATAAGCCAACATTCCACATCCTCCCAGACACGTGTAGACAAACACTGTGCCCAACATCACTTTTAATTCATGTTATAAAACCCAAGAAAATATAAGTTTTAAAACCTTAGAACATTGATAGGCTTTACAGCTAAATTAAAAATAGAATGAGAGGTTGACCTGTTTCCTCAGTATTTCTAGTGTTTTCGGAAACACTATATTTAATCACAAGCCAAAACCAATTGCCAAAGTTTAAAGATAGACAAGATTTAAAATGAGCTCTCCCTTGAAATTGTAACTTCAATGTAAAATTGAGGGTTTCCCCTCCTCAGCCAGGCAACTTCATAAGGATAATTTATTCATCTCTAGGAGAAAAATAAATTAATAAGCTTAATGCATATTATAATGTTATTTCTAGAGAAAGAGTAAATGGTTAAAGAAAATGCATACAAGCTCATTATTTGATATTTTCAATAAAATTGTGATTCAGATAGGGAATACATTTTTAATGTTGCCTTTTCAATGTATTGAGGTGTTTTTTTTTTAAGACAGAAAATCTTTCCTAAATTAGATTTTCTTTTAATTCTCCAGGATACTAAAGAAACAAGAGAACAACTTGCTTTAGATAAGAACTTTCTTTTAAATGTGATAGAGAGAGACCCAATTTTCCCAGCTAACTGGATTAGAGTAATTCTAAATAATTTAGCCTCCATTTACAGTTTGGGCAAGTTCATTATATGTGAACTCCCAGCAAGTCCTCTCCTTAAACTCTTTTTGATCAATTAATGAGCACTTTTAAGTAGGAAATGTACAAAATCTCCATAGACTATTGCTCCAAGTAGTTTTCCTCATATTTTTATTCATGTCTTTATGCTAAGAAAGGGAATTAAAATTTGTTGAGGTCTAGAATATGCACTCCTCAAGAGTAAATCAGTTTCTTACTAGAAATAAGCATCTCACTAAAATGGAAACTTTTTTTTCTAATTTTATTGAAGTATAAGTTGATTTACAATGTTGTGTTAATTTCTGTTATATAACTAAAATGGAACCTTCTTGAAGGTAGGAATTTTGTGAATTTTGTCTTATTCACCACTATAACCCCAGTTACTAGAACAGAACCTGGGACACAGGCAGGTTCAATAAAAATGTATCTCTGTCTGTCTAGTACGTACCAGAAGATTATTAAATACTTTAATACATTATTTAATACATTAATATCCATAAAAATATGAAAAAAGCTCTAGACAAGGTAAACAAAACTATATACATATACAAAGAAGCTAATACTACACCTGATTCCAGGTTTTCACCACCTTCAAAATGATGTCTTGGTTTATTTTTTTTAAATTGGTTTCTGACAATAAGCCAATCACAGGTCATTCTTTTATACAAGTAAATCATTCTCTTCAGCAGAAAATGACTATTATCATTTCAATCAGATGAAAAACTGATTATCAAGGAAAGAAGAGGTAACTTTCCCCAAATCTCTCAACTGTTAAGTGATGTTAACTTATTCACACCAAGGCCTTATAAGCTCCCAAGCATAGTACTGTGACATCTGGGTCATATAAACCAAATGTAAATTCAACTGGATCTCAAAGACACATTCCATTGATCCTTCTCTCCATGCCCACTTTGGCTCCACACTCTCTGATTGCCTTTTCATGTGACAATAATTCTCCAATATCATTTTAAAGAGGGAGGACAGAATGGTAATTCAGCACAGTTGACTTCATTTTTAAATTACTGATAGCTTAGTAATTTCTTTCAGATTCACAACTTAGTGTTGTTATGTAAATGTTGAAGATTTGTGTCAAATTGGGAAATCCTATATGGTAGAGTATAAAAAGTGATCATAAATTCTTTGCAGCAACACCCACAACGAGTGGTGTCTATTTTCCCACTCCTGGAACCTGGGCTGGACTTGTGACTTTCTTTGATTAATAGAATATAGCAGCAGTGACACTGTGTTGAGTTATTATCCCAGGCCTCAAGATTCCTTGCTTATGCTCACTCTGTGAACGTGAACTAATCTTGGTGCTTTATAGAGGATGCAATAACTTGTAGGGAGAAGAAAAAGCACTGGCCACCCCAACTGAGATCTTAGACTTATGTTGATGCCTAGCAAACAACACAGAGAGCAAGATGAACCACCTCAGAAAGGCCCAGGCTAAGTTGCCAACCACAGAACAATGATTTTTTGTTTTAAGGCAGTAAGTTTTGGGAGGTTTGTTATGCGGTATTAAATAAATGATACCCTCTCTTCTAAAGTTTCTTTTATCTGTAGCTATTACAGATATAATCAATACTTGTAGAACCACTACAGATTTGCCCTACAGAATTTCTGACAAATTCTCTTTTACATAATTTCCACCAGAAAAAAGCAAAATACATCTGATTAATTTACGCACTGTATTGTTAACTATATTCCTGACAGGTGAGAATATTGATAGGAACCAAATCCCCCAATTACAGTTTTACACATCTGATGATTAGAAAAATTGTCTACAGACTGGTTTCTGGCTCCATATATTTTAAATCTTGTTTTGTTCCACTGCACACATACTTTAGATACTGGGTACCTTCAGCATATTCATATCATCTTGGCCACATACCTGTGAATCATAGCATCAATCAAGTTGGCAGAGTGGGTAAGAGGTGTATTTCTGGAAGCTATTCTTATGCCAGAATGAGGAAACAGTAACTTAAATATATGGGAAGTAATGGTGTGGATCACATAAATATATTCCATTACACTAAAACAAAACATATTCCCCACTCAAGTTTCCTTCAAACAACGTCTGGGGTCATTCTAAAACCATCCAAAAGTAGAAGTGTGATGGAAGAGAAGTAAGAGTGGAAAATGACAGCAAACTTAATTGATTGCTGTTATATATCTTGCACAAATTTTACAAAAGTATATGGCAGGGTGAACAGATTGCATTCACTGGAATGATCTTCATCATGGAAGGGACCCTAAAGATTAAGTTTCCTTAGCTTCAAGGTAGATCCACCTCTGATCTTGCCCCTCTTCCTGGCTTCCTTCCTCCTCTCAGTTTCAGAAGTAGCAGCAAGTCTTTCTCCCTATATTTAAGCCCCTTTGGAATATTACTTTTCTAACCTAAGCACTTTTCCAGCTTATGGTCACATCCATACTGTTTTTACCTTCTACTTGCCTCACACTCCAGAACTTAAATTTCATGGTAGTGTAAGCTACCATAAAAAATAATTTGCTTGAGTGTGGTAATGGTGACTGACAATTTCATCTCCAAACTATTTATCAGTTCACACTCCATGTATCGGGATTCATGAGAACATGACACCTCTTGTCAGTAAAACAAAAGGATCTTGTGACAGCATTTCAATTGAATTTCTCACCTGGCACTCACCACATTAGCACTCAGTTAAAATAACTCCATTCATTACTTCAAAAAACACACAAAAATGGATGCTCTAGGCAAAGTAAATGAAATTATATACATATACCAAAAAGCTAATACTGCACCTGATTCCAGGTTTTCACCACCTTCAAAATAACCTGTCTTGTTTATTATAACTTTTTTTATTTGTTTCTGACAATAAGCCAATCACAGATCATTCTTTTATACAAGTAAATCATTCTTTTCAGCAGAAAATGACTATCATGCAGAACAGTAAGCAAAACATGTCAATCTCAAAGTTCAAACTAAACTGTCTCTCAGTTACTTTTAAATCTCTGTGAAAGTGTCAGTCCAAAACTCTAAGTAAACCTTCAACTGGCTTGATTGCCACCTTCATAAAATATGCAGCTCAAATTTCTGATGGTTTGGGTAACTTCCCAAAAGTTGTCTGAGGAGTAGGCCATCCCTGTTCTCCAAAGTTTCCTTTGTTTCTGTTCCCAAGAACACTTCTTAGCCTTCAGGAGACAGCGGAGTATGGTGGTCAAGGTCATGGGCAAGACTAAGGTGTGTCTGCCTCAAAGCTCTGTCATTACTGGTGGTGGGATTTAGGCAAATTGCTCAAATCCTCTGAGCCTCAGTTTTCTAGTTTATTAATTACAGATAATAACACTATGTTCTTTATAGAGTAGTTGTGTGGATTAAATGAGCTGACATAATACATAACTTAGCATGTTGACTCGCAAGAAAGAATAATCAATTCTCATTATATTTCCCATTTATGTTTTCTCATTATAATCATCATTTTGATCTGAGAAAGATCACTGGAAAAGGGAACAGTGAAAATGGAAAAACAATTCAACCTGTCCTTCTAGGATTGATCCCAGCTTCCTATTTCAACCACCTGCACTGAGTCACTCCAAAGCAAGAGTTTTCTATTGCTCTTCCCTTGGGTACCACTTTAGTTCTACAGACATGGCTTCTGTCTCTGCAGTTCCTCACATATATCTTCTGCCAAATATATTTTCTTTATATATGTATGTTCTTCTAAAAGAATAAGTACAAAGGCAAAAAATAAATCTAGTCTGTCAAGCTGTATTGAAAATGCTAAATCAATTTTTAGGAAAGAGAAATACTGAGAAAAACTTTCAAAATAGAGATTTGAAAATAGTTTTCATTTTTTAAAAAGGGCTGGTAAAGCCTTAATGAACCTGAATAATGTCCTCCAAACACCAGGCAACTTCATCATCATCAAACATCTATGGAGTGCCTACTCAATTCCAAACACTAGGTTGGATCCTGGAAATACAATGAGGTAAATGATAAGGCACCTGCCCCAAAGCAGCACCTGCCCAGTTGAGGACACAGGGCCAAACCTTGAAAAGATACACTACAAAGTCTAGAACGTACTTTATACTTTCAACAAGAGAAAATCAACAAGGCAGATAAAAAATGCCTCAGCAGATGAGACGATAAGGCAATACCAGGGCCATCAGTAAAATTTTTACACAGCAAGTATAATTTAGACTTGCTCTTCACTAAAACATGAGGATCTGAGACCTCGAAAATTTGAATTATGCACAGTGACCACTTCAAAGGCTGACATCAAAATAATGGTCCTGCTGGCCTCTCTGAGGAATTCTAGGCTTTATTCACTCCTGCTGTCCCCCAAAGCCCAATTCAACCTATTGTTGATCTGGATGATCAGACTCTGGTCTCTGAATTGGATCACAGTGTACTGTTTATAGAGGTCAAGGTCACACAATGTGTGAAGTCTTACCCTTCCAGTTCTCTTCCTCCTAAGATGTTACGATGGTAATAAGGGAAGAAAAATGATGGCTAACTCTTCCCTCCATTTTTGTCTGTCTTGACTCTCTGACCTGATGAAGTAAGGCTAAGCTTAGGACCTGTTCTCCCCAAGGGAAAGCTTGGTCCTCCCTCTCTCTTCTCTCCCTTCTTTTTCTTTTTCTCTTCATCTGCTCTTTCTCTTCCACAAGGCAGCTAAGTCAAGAGGGCCCAGGCAGGGCACATTAAGACATTGGGACAGACTCTCTGTCTTCAGCTGTCCTTATGTCTCACACCTTGGCACTGGTGAGTGAATTTTCACCACATGAGATAGATCCAAATGTGAAATGGATATTGTGGTAGAAATGGTCAGAACAAGACTTTCGGCCTTCTTTGCTTCCACACCACTGAAGCCATTCCAGTAGATACAAATGAGGGAACTTTTGTGGAACTCTGGTTGACTCCCACTGGCTCTGCTTTAAGTTTGGGAGAGAAGTCCCAGAAGTCATTCCAACGTGATGTCACTATTCTCTGCTGGTCAATGTATCCTGCACACACGCTTCCTTTGAGACATTCTCAAGGAAGAATGACCAAGACAGGGAAGGATTTGGATACTCTTGAGTTCTCTTGCCAAATGCCATCCAAGTATCATATTGACATCAACAGCATCCATTCCTTTATTCTGAATAGCTCTGCCTAGAAGGCATAAGATCAAGTAAATAAGAATATTATATTCTGTCATGAATGTGTCCTCCATTTGACTTTTCAAAACATGAGTGAACAGTTGAAGAGCAGAGTTGAACTCCTCATATCTGACAGTAGGAGCACAGGAACCCGAGAGACAGACATCCTTTTATTTTCCATGATTATGTGTTGACCAGTCAAACAGAAATTCCTTCATCTTCAATTTTAGAAACAAAAATAGGCAGATTCACATGACAGATCATACTCATTTTACTAGAAAAGCTAAAAGCTGGGGGTGGGGGTGAGGGGTGGGGAATAGTCTAGTTGTTTTTTCTAGTCAGGTGCATCCAGGGCAGAGAAAGGAAAAGTGGAAGGGAGTGGGTCGGCTGGTGGCAACAGGTCCAGTCCTGCTCTCTCTTAGCTGGCCCTGGGGGTAGTTTCTGAACCTAATTTTGGCCATCTTCACAGCAGTCTTTAGAATACGAAGAATTTAACATCTCTTGTTCTCAGTTTTTGGCCTTAACTGAAAATCCGAGACAACAGGAAAAAATCTCATTTAACAAACTATTAAATTTGTATACTCGCTCCAAATTCTGTAAAATGTCAGCAAGAACAGCAATATATAAGATAAACTCTGGAAATGCCAAAATAATCAATGAAATATCATAATCATTAAAGTTTTCTTCACAGTTGGAAAATTATCAAACCTCTTTGCTTCAAGCAGTTCTGATTTTATTCTCAAAGGCCTCTGACTATTAAAAATATGTATATATGATATATTTATAGATGTGTATCACAGTCAGAAGATGTGCCAGATAGATATGCCTACCCAGAGAAATGATAATATTCACAAGTCAGTTACTGAGTTTCCCTTTAAACCCTTTGGGCTGGTATCTGTCATTTGGCATTATTCCCAGCCTTCTGGAATCTCCTCTGAATCACAGGTTGGCTGGGAGGCTGTAAACTACATCTCACAGATTTCCTTTCCAGCTGCTTTCTAGTGAGATTCTGCCAATGAAAGGCACTGTTGGGGGACTCAAAGGCAAGAGGGAAAGAGAAATCTGTGTGGTTTTTTTCTGCATCAGCAAGAGGGGCAGGGGTAGGTGCAGGCTCTGGAGTCCTGCTCAGGCAGCACCATTCCACAGCAGCGGCAGAGGTGGTGCCCCGTCAGCCTCAGCAGTCTGATGCTTCTGGCTCCAGCTCCAGGAGCAGCAGCTGCAGCCTCTGTAGCAGGAGACTGTGGGCTCCTGGGTTCCTGCAGCATCAGTGGGGATATGGGCTCCTCGCTGCCTGCAAAGGGTAGTGACAGGTGCAGCGGCAGCCAAGCAACAGCAGAACCTCAACAGGCTCCTCAGCACAGCAATCCTGGGCTCTGTGTAACCTAGCTTCCTCTGCTGCTCCTCCAGCCAGACAGGTGGTAGGTGGGTAACCTCACCTTCCCCTCTTCACATCCTTCCAATTTCATAACCAATTCCTTATACGTTTCCCTAGTTTTCCTGAAGGAACACTTAATAATACACCTTCTCTATCTCTTTTAGTACTAATGAATCAAGGGAAAACAACAAAGATATATATATATATATAGTTAATTTTCATATAGTATCTGCACATTTGATAAATGCTGTAAAACTGTACAATTTAAAAATAACTTACAGAGGGCAGAATTAGTAGATCTCTGAAGCGAAAAACATTAAAAAGTTACAGAATTCAGGTTAAACTTGATGGATTAAACGCATACATTCAATCCTGAATACCACTAAAGTAAGAGTAAATGAAAAAACAATGTACATAATCACAAGGACAAAGAAAATGAAACAGGGAATGAGACAGGAGGGATAGTAGACAAGAGATAAAAACATAATTTTGTAAGATGGAAAGGACATGGACTAGTGAAATCTGATTAGCGGAGCTCAGAAAGCTGAAGCAAAGGATTCAAGCAGCAAATCATCAAAAAGGTCAGGAATATATTAAAAAAAAAATCAGAAATCCAAGTAGCTTAAGACTTAAAAATTGTAACAAATCAACAGAAATCAACAAAGCTATGCTTTCTAAATTTTTAGGGAAGTTATTCATAACTAAAACTCTATCCTCAGCTATACTTCAATCAAATGCCAAGGTAGTATGAAAATATCCTCAGTATGTAAGATCTTCAAAAATTTTATCTTATATGCAGGCCTTTGTTTAAAAAAAAATCCTAGAAAATGTGCTCCATCAAGACAAAGAAATAGACCAAGTAATGGGAAGACATAAAATCCAAGAAACAAGGAATTCAATACAGGGGAAAAAGAAAGAAAGAAAGAAAGAAAGAAAGAAAGGAAAGAAAGAAAGAGAAGGAAGGAAGGGAGGGAGGGAGGGAGGGAGGGAGGGAGGGAGGAAGGAAGGAAGGAAGGAAGGAAGGAAGGAAGGAAGGAAGGAAGGAAGGAAGGAAGAGAAAGAAAGAAAAAATGCCAGGCAGTGACAGCCTAGAATGTCAGTTAGGGTCTTTGGCCTAGAGTGCAATGACTCCAGATTTGTATAGGAGGATAGTGGATTCCAAGAAAAAAAAAAAAAAGAGAGAGTGGAAGGGGAGAGGGAGGGAGGCATAAACTTTACTGAAAGCTGTTTTATAGTTCTTTGAGAAGGTCTGGGGCTAAAATAGTCATAGCGACCTAGAAGACAAACCAAATGATGTAACAAAAACTTGTGAAAAGGAGAGAAGGAATGTAATCATAGTACAATACAAATTTAAATTGTTAAATATTAATGTATCAGAAAAGCATGATATAATTATAGTGGGAGAATAGGAGGAGAAATTTCAATGCATTGAAATTAGGGTTGAGGAGGCAGTGTAAAAGAGATAATCCTAAACTTCTAGAGAAGGAAGCTAATAGATACTTTCAAAAATTCAAAACAAAAATAAACAGAACTAGCAATAAAGTATGGTACTAGAAATTGGGAGGCAAATACCAGATTAAACAGCTAAAAGAGATTGAAAAAGTTTGCTTGAAGAAAATGAGAAGGGGACAGGGGTTTGCTTATACCTATTTGTTTGTTTTTAGGCTTGTAGTACTGTTTGGCTTTTAAATTTAAGGATAAGTATTACTTTGAGAATAATAATTTAAATTTTAAGAATAAACGATAAGGAGTTTGGGTAATTTCATATATCTGCAGTACTCTAATCAATAATAAATTGGAACATATGAAAATCAATCTACATTTTCTTTAATGAAATTAAACATTAACTGTTTAATATATTCCTTGCAATCTTTATGCACTACTAATATACTTTTCGATTTCGATAATATGCAAAGATAAATTTTAGCCCAAATCAGGTAAAACTATACATTTTGAATTGAGTGGAAGTCAATTTATTTTGGTTACTAAGGTATTCTGTTAGTATCAAATTCATTCAACACTACATAATGAATCAGCCTAAAACAGAGTGACTTAAAGGAATGGTGATAATTTTATCAGTATCTTAGTTCTGGGGTTCTTGCTCGGTGTCTCCCATGCAGTCATATTCAGATGACTAGGGCGGCTGAAGCTAGAGTAATCGCAAAGGCTTCCTCAAACACACATGTGGCAGTTGATGCTGGCTGCTGTCCGGGACCTCAAATGAGGCTGTCAGCTGAAATATTTACCTATTCACAGCCATTCCATGTGTCCTGGCTTCCTCACAGCATAGCAGTTGGGTTTTAAGAGTGAGCATCCTAACTGGACAGGCAGAAGCTTTATCACCTTTTATGACCCAGTCTCAGAAATCACATAGCATTATTCCCCCCCCACAGTCACAATTCCCCTAAAATCCAAAGGAAGGGAAAATAGATCACCACTTCTCAATGGCAGGAGTGTCAATGTCACATTGTAAGAAGAGCATATGGGACAGGGAATGTTTTGCAGCTATTTTGGAATATACAATCCACCAGAGGTCTCTTTGTTCCAATATAGACAAATCTACATTAACATAATGTTAAATAACCAGCAACTATCTTTAAAAGGAGACATGCTTAGGCCCGCAGACTTCAAACTGGGATATGTGTGCTTTAGGAAAAACAGTTTTAAGGAAATAATTTCCGGACCCTATGCTTCACATGTACTCTTTCCAAAATTTGATTGCCTGAGAATATTCATGCCAGTTGTTTGCAAAAAGAGAGGTGAGCCTATCACTCATTTTACCTTCTTACAATGGCACATTGAACCTGAGGGCAAAAATCTCCAGATTTTCAAATAGGACAATTCAAAATATTAGTGTTGGTGTTGAGAAAGTAAATGACTAATAACTGAATCATAAAATCTTGAGCTGGTTTCAATTCTTTGCCTTTAACAAAACTGAAGGAAGACCTAATTAAAATGACAGCTGGTAGATCATTAAAAATAATTTTTGATGATAGATAACTATGTGATTTTGGCTTATAACTTGGAAGGAGTTCAAATGTTTGAGAGACATTGCTAAAACAAAACTCCATTCTCATCTACTTATTTATGGGAGTATGTTTTCTCAGATCTTACAACCATAAAAACAAAAATAGAATAGATTGATACTGAGATTTGTCTCATCCTAACGTGTAATTTGAATCCACTCATACATATGTTTTTTTTTATATGTTTTTTATTGAACAAAAAATAACCCTACTATCTGAATAATGGACACATTTCTAATAATTCTTATCTTTATGTTTATCATCTAAAGGTACAATTATTTATGCTGTTTAGGTTAATTTTGTATTAAAAAGTGTGATGAAAATCCAATTCGGGAGAAATTTTAATCATTGGAGTCTGTCACAAAATTTTTAATTACTTTTCAATGTACATATATATTTTTATGGCAGGGAAAAGTGATCACTAAAAGACTTTTAGGCAGAAAGAATATATTAAAATAGGATAAAATTTTGGAGAAGTGATATGGAAATAGAATTTCAGAGAGAAAAAATAAATGAAGAACTTCTGACTATTAAAATGAGTTTGTTCAAGTATTTGTATATGGTGGGAATCAAAATGGATACATTTCAAACAATGATGAAATTTTTATGTCGATGTTCATAATTTTCTGTAAACTATATATTTTAGAAATATTTAGACTTACGATGAGAAATTTTTGAGGTCAACAAAAGTTTCTGAGAAGGGATATAAGTTTTCAAAATTTACTTAAGACTGCTGATTTAGAATCATCCAAAAAATATGAAATATGGTCCTAATTTAACAGCAAGTATTTTACATAAGAGTTATTTTTGTTTTTAGCTAAAAGAAGGAGCCTGTGAACATTTTCATATCCTGTTTCAACTAAAGTTGTTTTTAATTGTACATTATGTATGTAACTGTGAGGCAATTCAGTAGAACAGTAAAAGAAGAAATTCTTGTTTTATTAAACCTGGCAGAAGATGGATGTGGTTTAATTTTATTATTATGCCTAAGACTAATTATTTAGAGCTGAGATTTCTGGTTTTACTTAGAATTTTTTTACATACATGAAGGAACATATCTAGAATTAAAAATCTACACTGTTATATTTTTGAGGAATATAGGTCAGAAATATAGAATATGGTAGAATATGGTCAGAATATGGTAGAAATATAGAAACAAATGCTTGTCCATTTCTTTTGCAGATTATTGGTGATATGTACTGAAGGTAGGATCTGGAAATCCAGATATGTACTCCTGGCTCCCTTTTCAGTGCCTCAGTGCCCACAAATAGTAAGTTTCACGTAATCTTAATGATATTAGAATCCCAAGGCTCACCATG
This sequence comes from Leucopleurus acutus, assembly GCF_964270905.1. NCBI lineage: Eukaryota > Metazoa > Chordata > Mammalia > Artiodactyla > Delphinidae > Leucopleurus > Leucopleurus acutus. The sequence continues at coordinate 132,199,914 of NC_139143.1, forward strand.
GTGCCTGACATACAGATGTTCAATGTCTCTTTGTTGAATTATTGAATGAATGAAAAAACTGGGATTCATTCATTTATGAGTTGGTCGGTAAGCCTTTTCCATTTTTAGAAATTTTCTATTAAAGTGAAAATTTACATTTGAGTTATAACATCTGAACAGTGGTTCCCAAAAGTCAGTCCATAGTCTGACTGCATCAATGTCACCTGGAGTGTGTTATAAATTTAACTTCCTGTACTCTCATCCCATATTACTAAATTACATACTTGAGGGGGTAAGGTCCGGGAATCGTTTTTAATGAGCTCCCCAGTTGACTGTCATACAAGAATAGGCAGGAAGCTGAGAACAGGAAGCTGGAGAATCGATTTTGGAAACAAGAAAAAACAGGGCAGATTCATTCAGAAAATGAGAAAGCAGGAAATTCAGGCAGAGCCTCAGGGGAAAAAATAGTTTGGTCAGGGTACCACTGCTGGAAATAAAACAGTGCCAAACATTTGCCACTCTGCTCAAGAATCAAATTCAAGGAAGAGAATGACTACGGGTCTACCATGGGTCCTGTTGGTATCCTGTTTAGGGTGGGGTCAGGGGCATGATTAATAGTTCTGCTAGACTGCATCTGATGGAGAAGAGACTTTTTCACAAACATAAATCAAAATGCTGCTAGAAATCAGAAAATTTGTCTAGGAAGCCCCCCAAAAGTTATAAGTCTGTACACAATGGAATGGGGTGACTTGTTATAAAGTAGCACATACCCTGTCAACAGAGAACCAAACACTAGACTGTCACTCAGCCTGAACACTACAGAAAGGATCTCTGTATCAAGAGCAGTTAAATAACCTTGATGTTCTTCCCCCATTCTGAGTCTGTGGCTCTGTATTACTAACTGAATTCCAAAATTTTCCAGTTCAGTTTTTAAAAATTAGACATTGTTCAGAATCCTTTGGAAAAACTAAACAATTGACTGCATTTAACTTTTTTGCTGTTACATGTTTAATGACAGAATACACGGTAAAGTCTATTGTAGGGAGGAATAAGCTATAACCATCTGCTCAGCTCTTGACCCTTTTAGCCAGCTTGACCCTTCTCACTCATCATGTGCCCACTGTTCCATAAAGAAAAATCTCAGTCATCTTATCCCCTAGCAATGCTAAATGAGGAAATTGTCAAGGAACCACCTGCTCATTCCCAAATGGCTTTTGCTTTTTTCCTGATTTTTTGGCTAAAAAATGTTGACCCTGAAAATCTAATGTCTTTTCTTTCCTCTGACTTCTACAGATTTAAAGTTCATATTTGCCATTCCCTTTGGCTCACAGCATTCTCATAGTCCTGAGTAAGAACTACCTACTCCTTGTCATCCTGAAACCTAACTAATAAATCCCTTTCTCCAACTTCTTTTATGTTGTCTGGGTCATTCACCAATTCCCATAGAAGCAGGTAAGTTTAACTATGTTCATAAATCTGGTTGGATATGGAGATGCTCACTGGTTAGCCTCCAAATAATTAAATAACTGTAACCCCCCATCATTTTTCAGGAATTTAAATGTATATGAGTTCAGCTTTTCTGACTCATGTCATTATTCTTTCAGTGATAGAATGGACATGGTACACTGCTCTGCTCATTACCTTTCCCAGTTCTCTGAATTTCATAGTGTTGACTAAAAATATCTTTTCACGAGAAGAGCCTAGAAGAACAGCCCTCAAGAGAGTTGTGTTTTCCATCACATTGATCTCAGTCAGTAGACTCCACTGCATGATTGAGTTGCATGCTGCTAATAAATCAACAAACATTACATCTGTTCTCACCTGCATTTCAGTGTTTTATCTGTGTGCTGAGTGATATTAAATGTTAAACTATGAGAGGAGTTGCCTTTTCTTTCTTTGTTTTGTTTGGGATTATTTTCTTTAATACATTTACCAATGACCAATCTCTTCAAAAATCCAAACATACTGATGATCTATGTAACATATCCAGAAAAATAGTTTTATTTCTCTTAATAAAAATATTACATATGCAGTGACTCAATTCTTAGACTATGAAAACCAACTTTTTGACAATATGATCAGGCCTGTGCTTCCCAGCTTTTACCAGTGCCACAAAAAAGTCAAATGTAAAATAGGCCTATAATAAAATTGCACTGGCTAGTCACTGAATTCTATTCATACAGCGTGGTGATATTGGCTAAAGCAAATGAAAAAAAAAACATAAAAGGTAAATCTTATGCCATAAGTTAACTCCTGAATATACTTTTGTTCCAGGTACTAAATTAACCTGATAATTATGAAAATTGTTGATGGTGTCTAATGATAAAGTGTATGTACTCAATATACAGATAAATTCTCACCTGGCAAGAATATAGTTCCTGATTAACAGTAGAGGGATAACAGGAAATTCTATAGCTAGATGTAAAAGGTGATAAGGACAGAAGCACTGCAAAAAGGACATTGTATTATTCAGGGTTCTCCAGAGAAACTGAACCAACTGTCGACTGAAAAAAAAATGCACAATGTGAGAGTTGTGAGTTAAGTTTTATTTGAGGCAAAGTGAGGACTATAGCCCGGGAGACAGTGCTTTAGATAGCTCTGAGGAACTGGTCCAAAGAAGCAGGGGGCAAGGTCAGTATATATGTGATTTTGGTGAAGGGGGATACATGCAATCAAGCACACATTTTGGCAGAAAGTTGCTGCTAGTCTTGTGAAGGTTACTTCTAGTCACGAGGAGCAGATGTCTCCATTAATGATTTTAGTGCTTTTCTAGATGTGAGGAGATACAAGAATTTGTGCTCATAAAATCTTCTCCTGAAATATCTAACTACCTGAACACCTGTTCTGTCAGCTTTCCCTAGACCACAGAGTGCCTCATCCCTGATCTCTACCCTGAACTGCTTTCAGGGTGTGTTGAAGGTCAGTGGCTGCAGCAGCTAGTGACTTAATCCTTGTCGAGGCAGATGGCAAGTGTCAATTTTTAGTTGGCACAATAAAAGAATGAGATGTATTATAAGGAACAGGCTCGTGTGATTATAGAGGTTAAGTCATACCATCTGCAGTCTACACACAGGAGACCCAGGAAAGCGGCTGGTATAAATTCCAATCTGAGTCTAAAGGCCTGAGAACCAGGAGTGATGATGACCTAAGTTTCAAAGGGCAGGAGAAGACTGATGTTTCAGATTTAAGTCAGGCAGAGAGAGAGAATTTGCCATTTCTCCATCATTTTGTTCTACTGAGACCCTCAATAGGTTGGATGATGCCCACCCACAGTAGGGGAGGGCACTCTGCTTTATTCAGTCCACCAATTTGAATCTAGCATTAGAAGATCTGATTTGAAGTCCTGACTATATCACTATTCATGTCCTTGAGCCTACGTTTCTTCCTCTGAAAAATGAAAGTAGTAACACCTCACTCACAGTGTGATGGAGTAAGCAAATGGATATAAAATAGATGTAAATGTACCTTGTAAATTTTAAAGTGGTTTAGAAATATAAGGTACTATTACTTCTGTTTCTTGTTAGTGCCACACAGGAAGCTATCAAGGCCAGGAAAGTACAAATTTAACCCAAAACCTTCGTCGGGAATTCCCTGGTGGTCCAGGGGTTAAGACTTCGTGCTTTCATTGCTGAGGGCCCGGGTTCAGTTCCTGGTCAGGGAACTAAGATCTCACAAACTGTACAGTGTGGCAGAAAAAAACAAAAAAAACAAAACAAAAACAAAAAACATTTGTCAAAGTGATTTCATTGGAGGAAACAATGTAAACAAGCTTAATGAGCTGTCTTATGCTTTTGGACACATTTGTAGGTAAAATATTACCAAAAAGTATTAAATGAAAGCCTCTACTAAAGACGTTATGCTAAAACAGACATAAATCCATTCAGTAAGAATTGATATAGATAGGCAAAACCAGCAATGCCTGAACTGTTATCCAAGCAAACTGTCTCAAAAATTAAAATAAGCAATTGGAATTACTATCTCAAAACCAGGACAAGTGAATGTAATGGGAGTGCTTGTCCTAGAGCATCTAAATGTTCTTTGCCATATCCCTGTAAATACCTGGTTAAACGAATAACTTATTTCAAAAATGGAATAAGCCATTCCTTATGTCAGTGATAGGAAAGACATCTAGAGAAAAAGAAATAATAGTGATGGAAATGAGCACACAGAATAGCTCCTACTTTAAAAGCTATGTAGACTTAGGCTTCCCAGAAGTCCCAGACCTGTCATTCTCCTAGCTACTATCACTCCTTACACCAAGCTGTCAGGTTTGAATAACAGAAAATCTTCTGTTGCTTTCTCTGGTTACTGAGTTCACTGAGAGAGACACAATTTAACTATTCCACCTTAGTCTTGGTTCTTTCTTCCCTGACAGATCCACCTGCTACTGAGAATGATCTTCCACAGCATTGGGAAAGGACAGTTGGAGAAAAAGAGTATAAGAAATTTGAACTAAGGGTCTGGTAAAATAGTTAAATGATAAAATTTAAGGAAAAACAATTTCTCTGAATGAGAGTTTTCTCCCAAGTCTTCTTAAGTTGGTTAAGACTCTTACCAATCTATCTATCGGTCACTTAAGCTCAAGAATTTGCTCATCTTCGATCACCTTTGCTTCCTTTATCCCCACAAGTTATTAATTGCCCAATCTTATTATTTATAGGCACAGACTGTGGGAGTAATATCTCTCATCTCTTCCTTTTTAGGCCCTTTTAACATTCTAGTTTGTTTCCACATTATTTTCATGAAATCATTACAATAGCATCCCAACTGGCCTCCCTCCTCAAATTTTTCTCACACTCTAATCTATGCAACACTACCTAATGTATCTCCCCTATTCACACCATTTTCCAAACCAAAATCCTTCAGTGGCTCAACATGGCATACAAAATTAAGTCCAAATTTCCTAGGCTAAAAATTAAAAGTCTGAAAATTCCAAGTGTTGGAGAGCTTGTAAAGCAACAGGAACTCTCAGATATTGCTGGTGGACGTGTATAGATAGGACTATTTTGGAAAGCTGATTCCCAGAATCTACTAAAACTGAATATGTACATATCCTGTAACCCCCAAATTCTACACAAACAACAGTCATTTTGATACATAAGTTGTGGTGTGAATATTCTTACACTGGAATACTTATAAGACAATGAAAATAAACTACAGATACATTCAACCGCATGTATAATCTCATCAACAATACTGAGTGAAAGAACTTAGACACAAAATAATAAATACTGTCTAATGACATTTCTATAGAATTCAAAAACAGGCAGCATTAACCTACGGTGGTAGAAGTCAGTGGTGTTTCCTTCAGGGAGAAAGAAAGGTGCAATGTTTGAGAAGAGGCATGAGTGGGCTAATGTGTTGGTAATGTTCTATTTTTGAGATCTGGATAGTGGTTTTTCTGATGTGTTAACTTTGTAATAATCCACTGAGCTGTATACTTATGTTGTGTGCATTCCTTTGTACATTTTTTTAAAAATATAAGTTCTTAGCTCAGCTCTTAAGGTTGACCACAATCTTCTCCCCACCTGTTTCTCCAATCTCTCGCCTCACTAAATGTTATGCTTCAAATATGTCTTAGTCATTTCAGGCCACTATACAAATTATCATAGACTGGATGGCTTAAGTAACATTTAGTTCTCACAGTATGGAGGCTGGGAAGTGCCTTCAGATTCATTGTCTGGTGAGGGCCCACTTGCCGGTTTGCAGATGGCCATCTTCTTACTGTTGTCTTCAAGTGGTGGAAAGCAGAGAAAGGAAGCAAGTTCTTTCAAGTCTCTTCTTAAAAGGATGCTAATCCCTTAAAAAGACTTCACCCACATGACATAATTACCTCCCAAAGGCCCCATCTCTTAATACCATCTCACTGGCGCTAAGGGTTTCAACATATAAATTTGAGACGAGGGAGGTAACAAATATGTAGTCCATGACAAACTCTACTGATTTATTCACTCATCCCAGAAAAGGTTCTATTTTTTTTCCCTGACCAGGGATTGAACTTGGGTCCACGGCAGTGAAAGCACCAAGTCCTAACCACTGGACCGCCAGGGAACTCCCCAGGTTCTGTTATTTTTTAACCTTGTTACTTTGCTCATGCCATTTCTCACTGAGAATCATCTCCCACATCTCTTCATATCAAAATCCTACCTGCATCGGCATGAAAACAGACACATAGAACACATAGATCAAATGAAACAGAATAGAAACTCAGAAATAAATCCACACATATTTGGTCAATTTATAACAAAGAAGCCAAGAATATACAATGAAGAAAGGATGGTCTCTTCAATAATTGGTGCTGGGAAAACCACACAGCCACAGGCAAAAGAATGAGACTATACCACTATCTCATGCCACACACAAAAATCAACTCAAAATGTATTAAAGACTTGAGACCATAAAACTTACTTACTTAAAAACTTTAGCTTACTTTTAGTAAAACCTGAAACCATAAAACATCTAGAAGAACATAGGGGATATGATTTTTAACACTGGTCTTGGCAATGATTTTTTTGGATTTAATACCAAAAACAAAGGCAACAAAAGGAAAAATAAACAAGTGGGACTACATAAAACTAAAGACTTCTACACAGCAAAGGAAATGATAAATGAAATTGAAAGGCAACCTATGGAATGGGAGAAAATATCTGCAAATCATATATCTGATAAGAGGTTAATATCCAAAATATATAAAGAATTCATAGAACTCAATAGCAAAAGCCCAATCTGATTTATAAATAGGCAGAGGAACTGAGTAGACTTTTTTCCAAAGAAGACATACAACTGGACAACAGGTATATGAAAAGGTGCTCAACATCATTAATCATCAGGGAAATGCAAATCAAAACCACAATGAGATATCACCTTATACCTGTTAGAATGGCTACTATCAAAAAGACAATGGATGACAAGTGTTGGAAAGGATGTGGAGAAAAGGGAACCCTTGTGCACTGTTGGTGAAAATGTAAATTAGTGCAGCCCCTATGGAAAACAATATGGAGGTTCCTCAAAAATTAAAAATAAAACTATCTTATAATCCAGCAATTCCACTTCTGGGTATACGTCTGAAGGGAAAGAAATCACTATCTTAAAAATATATCTAGGGACTTCCTTGGTGGTACAGTGGTTAAGAATCCACCTGCCAATGCAGGGGACATGGGTTTGAGCCCTGGTCCGGGAAGATCCCACATGCCGTGGAGCAACTAAGCCCATGCACCACAACTGAGCCTGAGCTCTAAGCCCGTGAGAGCCACAACTACTGAGGCCTTATGCTGCAACTACTGGAGCCATGCGCCTAGAGCCCATGCTCCACAACAAGAGAAGCCAAAGCAATGAGAAGCCCACGCACCACAATGAAGAATAGCCCCCGCTGGCCACAACTAGGGAAAGCCCGTGAGCATCAATGAAGACCCAACACAGCCATAAATTAATTAATTAATTAATTAAAAAAAGATATCTGCACCCCATGTTCATTGCAACATTATTTACAGTAGCCAAGACATGGTAACTACCTAAGTATCCATCAACAGATGAACGGTTAAAGAAAATGCAAAACAATGGAATATTATTCAGCCATGAAAAGAAGGAAATTCTTCCCTTTGCAACATGGACGGAACTGCAGGGCATTATGCTAAGTGAGATAGGTCAGACAGAGAAAGACAAATACTGCATTATCTAACATATATGTGGAATCTAATGTGTGGAGGTTTTGTCCACATCATCAAGCAATTCTCAGACACCAGCTAGGTGTTCTACAATTCAACTTAATTCTGACACTGTCTACTCAAAGATAGTATTAGATTCCACAAGTTAAGGGATCAATCCCACAAGACTGTCCTCCACTTCAGATGCCAATCACAAACCCAGGTCATTACCTAGGCTTCTGATTAACTGGCTATAAATCACAGGTTCCCATGACCCTCTCCTTGGGTCCCATTAATTTGCTAGAACAGATTACAGAACTCAGGGAACTAGTCTGCTTGCTAGACTGCAGTTTATTACAAAAGATATTAAAGGATACAAATCAGCAGCCTCGTGAAGAAGTACATAGGGTGAAGCCCTTAACAAAGGAGTCTCTGTCCTAGTGGGGTTTGAGGCCTGACTTAGTAGTATATAGTAGCATTTTGGTTCACCAACCAGGAAGTTCTCCAAATCTCCCCCTTTTGGTTTTAAGGAGGATTCACTACACAGGCATGATTGATTGAATCACTGGCCATTGGTGATTGATTCAACCCCCAGAAATCAGGGGGTGGGACTGAAAGTTTCAACCCTCCATTTAAGGTTGGTACCCACAGTAACTACCCCAACCCACATTTTTAGGGGATATCCAAATGTCACCTCATTAACATAAACTCAGCTGTGATTGAAAGAGGCTTGTTATGGATAACAAGACACTCATTTCACCTTTATGGCTCCGAAGTGTTTTCAGAAACTGAGGACAAGAGACCAAATATTATAATAAAAAATATTCCCATTGCTCTTATCACTCAAGAAATTCCAAGGGTTTTGAGAACTGTGAGCCAGGAAGCATAGACGAAGACCAAATATGTACCAGAAATACACCTGAGTGACCAATTATATATTTCTTACAAATCACAATATTGCACAGCCCAAGACAAAATTGTGTTGTGAAACGAGAAGTTGTTTCTTCCCCAACTTTCTTCCATTTTTCATGTCTTCCTCCACTCTCACCCCTGCCTATACTGTCTCCTTCCTCTTTTCCCTTCCTTCTCAGAGATCAATACTGACACAGAACTAACAGGATGTAGATAGATAGGTAGATAGATAGATAAAGATAGACAGACTCAAGATGTAGTATAAGAAATTGGCTCATGTTATTATGATGGCTGACAAGTCCCAAGATCTATAGTTGGCAAGCTGGAGACCCAGGAGAGCCAGTGGTGCAGTTCAAGCCCCGAAGCTGGTAGGCTTAAGACCCCATAAGAGCCAATGTTTCATCCAAAGATAGGAAGAGACTGATGTTCCAGTTCATCAGTCAGGCAGGAGGAGTTCCCTCTTACTCATGGGAGGGTCTTCTCTTTTTTCTATTCAGGCCTTCAATTGATTGGATGAGACTCACCCACATAAGGCAGGGCAATCTGCTTTACTCAGTCTACCTATTCAAATGTTAATTTCATCCAAAAACACCTTCACAAACATACTCAGAATAATGTTTGACCAAACATTTGAGCACCCCATGGTCCAGACCAGTTGATACATAAAATGAACCATCACAACTGCCTTCCCAGCTTTTCCCTCTCATTTCTGGAAAAAAGTACTATATTGTTCCTTTAGAAAATTTATACATCTTCACTGTCAAATGTATAGATTGTATGGGATTGAACATTTTCACCTCCAACTCTAAAAGAGGACCCTAAAATGGTCCAGATATTCTATCCACTTGACCACAGTGCTTGGTACAGAGACAGACAAGAGTTAATAGAGTTAATGGGCTAATAATAACAATCATTAACATAACAAATATTACCCCACTTAACCATCACAACACCCCATTGGGACATATGCTCCCAAAAAGAAGAGAAAGCTTTGAGAGAGAACAGAAGCTTTGACTCTTTAACTGGATTTAGTAATGTAAAGATCTGACAACGGGAACTGCCCTCTCCATTATACTCATAAGGAAAGTCAGCCTGAGAATAGAAGCAACCCAGAAGGGGCTCTTGGTGATATAATATGAGCACTGAATCAAGTTGCACATGAAGCCAGGCTCACCTGTGGACTTTTCAGTTGCATGAGTCAGTAAATTCCCTGTTTTTATTTAAGCCAGTTTGAGTTGGGTTACTGTCACTTGGAACAACAAAATTCATAACTGATGTAGAAACTGATACCAAAAGTAGGGTGTTGTAAGTGACAAACCCTAGAATGTGGAAGTGACTGAATCCATGTAAGTACAAAGGAGGAAACTGAGAATCCCTAGTGGACTAAGTAAATAGGATCAGGGATGTACATGTAACCCAAGCCTAGCTACTGACATGTTAGGAAATATTAGCTGGGGCTTCTGGGAAAAAAAAGCATTGACTCTTCAAATATATTTGATGGTATTGAAATATGTGAGCCACAGAAAGGGAGCCTGGATGAGATAGAGACAATCTAAAGGAAGCACAGTCTAAAGACTAATCCTGGTAATAATTTTTGAACCCTGAGTCAAAGTGTATTAGTCCGGGTCCAGTTAGGAGACAAAAACCATATAGAAAGATAAACATGGAAAGTTTAATATTAAAAATTATTAAACTATACTAAGTATAACACATAGGCAAATTTTATATGGTACCCTAGGGCTGAGGAAGAATATCTAAGGAAGGATAAAACTTGGGAGGGGGCCTCATCCCCAAGGCTGGGGTTCAGACCTTCTAGAAGAAAGCATAGTTTGTTACACTGGATAACTCAGAAATGAACTGGGTTTCCCAGACTGGAGCTGTTCTGCAGTTGCTGGGCAATTAGGAAGCAACTCTGTGGAGTGCAGGTAGGTAAGCAGCAGGTAATCTGCAATGGTAAAGGACAGAAACCTTCTGGGCACAGTCAAAGCAAGCAAGGCTTACAGAGGGAGCAGTGGCTGGCTTGATGGAAATCCTCTGGGGCACTGGCAGTTTGCACAAGAATTTACAAAGGGAAATGGGGCACTGATTCAGACAGGAAGGCTTTAGAGTGCTAATATCCACGTCAAGTGCACAGCAATTAGGTTATTGCCAGGCCAAGGCTGAAAGGTTACCAAATGACCATGTTCTGGGCATATGACTGGGACAGAGATTCGCCTGATACCCACACTGCTAGCCCACCAGGCATCAGCCAGACAAGGTAGGAGAGCACCTTCCTCCTGCAAGGTCCCTCCAGCGCCCTCTACTGAGAAAACTTAACACAGGTCTCACTTTAAAGGAGAAAAACACTAAAAGAAACTGAAAGGTGAATTTGAAGCCAAGAGGCAATAATTTGATAAGTGGCACACAGGTCATGAGAGCCAATAAATTCCATTTTTGTTTTAGACACTTTCTATTGTATTTTCTGAATATTGCAATTGAAAGACTGCTGACTGATATAAGACCCAGTCCTCATACCATCTATAGCTAAGTTGAGTTTTTCATTGAACATTGCATTCTTTCCTGACAGTCTTTCTGCCACCATTTCCTATCAAAAATCTTTCTGCCCAGGTGTCGTTTTTTTAGTTAGAATCCTACTTTTGTCACTGACATACATGTTAGCCTATCAATAACATTTTTATTTTAATAAGAGAATTCAAGAAAATGAGGGCTTTAAAAGAGAAGGATGATGGAGTTTTTAGGTACCTTGACAAGTTGATAAAAAAATACTTTAGGGACACTGGTACTTCGGGTTCTTCTCCGATAATTACACTATTATCTATAATATAGTCAGAATTTTCCAGTCTTTCAATTCTGTCTGGTCCTTCTAGAATTCTACAGTGGCAACAAAACGTGACCTAATAAGGAATGATTTATTTTCGGTATGAAAGAAAAGAAATCTAAGTAAGCAAGCATAATGGTCATAGACTATTTAGGTAAAAAGACAATTGCTTTTTATGCTTTTTTAAAAAAAAATAAACAGAACTGCCAGGGAACAGAATTAAGGAAGCAAAAATTTTACTCAATACTCTTAGTGATTAAAATACTTATTTTATGGAGGACTCCAAGGGATTTACAAAAGTCCTTAACTGGACAATATTGGCATTTTGAAAAGCTGGATTTTAAAATTTAGGTATATATACATATATATATATATATATATATATATATATATATATATGTTTTTAGTAAACATCAGTAATTTTTCCTAAATTCCTTAGTAGTCCTGTATATATAATGGTAAAGCTGGTCATTTTTATTTCTTGATAAGTGTTTCTTAGTCCTAGGGCTTTATAACCACAAAGTTTATTATTAAAAAGTTTTAGTTCACCTCAAATACTTTCTGTGCTATTTGGAAAAAGTATCTAGGGGGAAATTCACATAAGAAGAGTAAACCCAATTTAACAGAAAACATGGAAAATTGTTGACGAAGTGCTTTATGTGTGCCTGTGGTTGGCCCAGAGGAAGCATTGGACTGGCGCTGGCAGTGGGAGGCAGAGTGAAAAGATGCAGTGTTTCCTCCTCTGTCCGCTTGGTTGGATAAATGGATCATTTTATTGTCAGGTTGGTTGAGACTGAATGTCAACATTATACAGGAAGATCCCAAAGGTATGCAGTACAGGGGATGCTGTTGCAGCTTCCTTCGCTTGATGCTATTAAAGGAGCTCACAGTCTGTAAGATAAAACTTAGAAAATCTGAAGGTCAATAAGTGCCTATTTTTACAGCATGAGTTTAAGTTCAAACTCTTCATGACTTTATGTGCGCTTCTATAGAAAAACCATATCTAAAACACCACTCTGACAGATGAAATTTACCAGAGAAATGAAACAAAATTTACCTGTGAACTGCTGTACCAATTGGTAGAGCTTTTTTTCCTTTCAATAAGAAGAGGAGCGGGACCTTCAAGATGGCAGAGGAGTAAGACATGGAGATCATCTTCCTCCCCACAGATACATCAAAAATACATTGACGCGTGGAACAAACTCCTACAGAACACCTACTGAACGCTGGCAGAAGACCTCAGACTTCCCAAAAGGCAAGAAACTCTCCCCGTACCTGGGTAGGGCAAAAGAAAAAAGAACAAACAGAGACAAAAGAATAGGGACGAGGCCTGCACATCTGGGAGGGAGCTGTGAAGGAGGAAAAGTTTACATACACTAGAAGCCCCTTCACTGGCGGAGACTGGGGGGTGGGTTGGGGGGAGCTTCGGAGCCACGGAGGAGAGTGCAGTGCAGAGGGCAAAGTGGAGAGATTCCCACACAGAGGATCAGTGCCGACCAGCACTCACCAGCCCGAGAGGCTTGTCTGCACACCCGGCGGGGCAGGCGGGGGCCGGGAGCTGAGGCTCGGGCTTCGGTTGGATCCCAGGAAGAGGACTGGGGTCGGCTGCATGACCACAGCCTGAAGGGGCTAGTGCACCACAGCTAGCTGGGAGGGAGTCCAGGAAAAAGTCTGGACCTGCCTAGAAGGCAAGAGACCATTGTTTCGGGGTGCGCGAGGAGAGGGGATTCAGAGTACCGCCTAAATGAGCTTCAGAGACGGGCGCGAGCCGTGGCTATCAGCTTGGATCCCAGAGACAGGCATGAAATGCTAACGCTGTGCTGCAGCCACCAAGAAGCCTGTGTGCACCTCCCCTCCTGGGAGAATGTGCAGCCTGCCACTGCCAGGGTCCTGTGATGCCGGGACAACTTCCCCGGGAGAATACATGGCGCGCCTCAGGCTGGGCAACATCACGCCGGCCTGTGCCGCTGCAGGCTCGCCTCACATTCCAATTGTTAACTACCTACATACCCCTCCCTACCCCCGGCCTGAAGGAGCCAGAGCCCCCTAATCAGCTGCTGCTTTAACCCCATCCTGTCTGGGCGGGAACACATGCCTGAGGGCGACCTACATGCAGAGGTGGGGCCAAACCCAAAGCTGAACCCCAGGAGCTCTGCAAACAAAGAAGAGAAAGGGAAATCTCTCCCCAGCCTCGGGAGCAGCGGATTAAATCCCTACAATCAACATGATGTACCTGCATCTTTGGAATACCTGAATAGACAATGAATCATCCCAAAATTGAGGAGGTGGACTTTGGGAGGAACTGTAGACATGGGGTTTGCTGTCTGTGACTGATTTGTTTCTGATTTTTATGTTTATCTCAGTGCAGTTTTTAGGGCCTATTATCATTGGTGGATTTGTTTATTGGTTTGGTTGCTCTCCTTTTTTATTATTATTATTTTATTTTAATAATTACTTTTAATTAATTTATTTATTTTTTATATTTTTCTTCTGAGCTGTGTGGCTGACAGGGTCTTGGTGCTCCGGCCTAGTGTCAGGCCTGAGCCTCTGAGGTGGGAGAGCCGAATTCAGGACACTGGACCACCAGAGACTTCCCAGCCCCACATAATATCAATCGGTGAGAGCTCTCCCAGAGATCTCCATCTCAACACTAAGACCCAGCTCCACCCAACGGCCAGCAAACTCCAGCGCTGGATGCAAATGCCAAACAACTAGCAAGACAGGAACACACCACCACCCATTAGCAGAGAGGTTGCCTAAAATCATATTAAGTTCACAGACACCCCAAAACACACTACCAGACATGGCCCTGCCCACCAGAAAGACAAGATCCAGCCCCACACACCAGAACACAGGCACCAGTCCCCTCCACCAGGAAGCCTACACAAGCCACTGAACCAACCTTATCCACTGGCAGCAGACACCAAAAACAATGGGAACTACGAACGTGCAGCCTGCAAAAAAGGAGACGCCAAACACAGTAAGTTAAACAAAATGAAAACACAGAGAAATATGCAGCAGATGAAGGAGCAAGGTAAAAACCCAGCAGACCAAACAAATGAAGAGGAAATAGGCAGTCTACCTGAAAAATAATTCAGAGTAATGATAGTGAAGATGATCCAAAATCTTGGAAATAGAATGGAGAAAATACAAGAAATGCTTAACAAGAACCTAGAAAAACTAAAGAGCAAATAAACAATGAGGAACAACAAAATGAATTAAATTAAAAATTCTCTAGAAGGAATCTATAATAGAATACCTGAACAGGTATTCAGATAAGAATAGAAGAACAGAAAAGTGACCTGGAAGATAAAATGGTGGAAATAACTACTGCAGAGCAGAATAAAGAAAAAAGAATGAAAAGAATTGAGGACAGTCTCAGAGCACTCTGGGACAACATTAAACTCACCAACATTCAAATTATAGGGGTCCCAGAAGAAGAAGAGAACAAGAAAGGGACTAAGAAAATATTTGAAGAGATTATAGTTGAAAACTTCCCTAATATGGGAAAGGAAATAGTCAATCAAGTCCAGGAAGTGCAGAGTATCCCATAGAGGATAAATCCAAGGAGAAACACACCAAGACACATTAAGCAAACTATTAAAAATTAAATACAAAGAAAAAATATTAAAAGCAGCAAGGGAAAAGCAACAAATAACATACAAGGGAATCCCGATAAAGTTAACAGCTGATCTTCAGGCAGAAACTCTGTAAGCCAGAAGGGAATGGCAGGACATATTTCAAGTGATGAAAGGGAATAACGTAAAACCAAGATTAATCTACCTAGCAAGGATCTCATTCAGATTCGATGGAGAAATTAAAACCTTTACAGACAAGCAAAAGTTGAGAGAATTCAGCACCACCAGACCAGCTTTACAACAAATGCTAAAGGAACTTCTCTAGGCAGGAAACACAAGAGAAGGAAAAGACCTACAATAACAAGCCCCAAACAATTGAGAAAATGGTAATAGGAACATACATATCGATAATTACCTTAAATGTAAATGGATTAAATGCTCCCACCAAAAGACAGAGACTGGCTAAATGGATACAAAAAGAAGACCCGTATATATGCTGTCTACAAGAGACCCACTTCAGACCTAGGGACACATACAGACTGAAAGTAAGGGGATGGAAAAAGATATTCCACGCAAATGGAAGTCAAAAGAAAGCTGGCGTAGCAATTTTCATATCAGACAAAATAGACTTTAAAACAAAGACTATTACAAGAGACAAAGAAGGACACTACATAATGATCAAGGAATCAATCCAACAAAAAGATGTAACAATTGTAAATATTTATTCACCCACCATAGGAGCACCTCAATACATAAGGCAAATGTTAACAGCCATAAAAGGGGAAATTGACAGTAACACAGTAATAGTAGGGGACTTTAACACCCCACTTTCACCAGTGGACAGAACATCCAAAATGAAAATGATCAAGTGGGGTTTATCCCAGGAATGCAAGGATTCTTCAATATATACAAATCAATCAATGTGATACACCATATTAACAAACTGAGTGATAAAAACCATATGATCATCTCAATAGACGCAGAAAAAGCTTTTGACCAAATTCAACACTCATTTAGGATAAAAACTCTCCAGAGAGTAGGCATAGAGGGAACCTACCTCAACATAATAAAGGCCATATATGACAAACCCACAGACAACATCTTTCTCAATGGTGAAAAACTGAAACCATCTCCACTAAGATCAGGAACAAGACAAGGTTGCCCACTCTCACTACTATTATTCAATATGGTTTTGGAAGTTTTAGCCACAGCAATCAGAGGAGAAAAAGAAATAAAAGGAATCCAGGGCTTCCCTGGTGGCGCAGTGGTTGAGAGTCCGCCTGCCGATGCAGGGGACACGGGTTCATGCCCCGGTCCGGGAAGATCCCACATGCCGCGGAGTGGCTGGGCCCGTGAGCCATGGCTGCTGAGCCTGCGTGTCCAGAGCCTGTGCTCCGCAATGGGAGAGGCCACAACAGTGAGAGGCCCGCGTACCGCAAAAAAAAAAAAAAAAAAAGGAATCCAAATTGGAAAAGAAGAAGTAAAACTGTCACTGTTTGCAGATGACATGACACTATATATAGAGAATCCTAAAGATGCTACCAGAAAACTAGTAGAGCTAATCAATGAATTTGGTAAAGTAGCAGGATACAAAATTAATGCACAGAAATCTCTTGCCTTCCTATACGCTAATAATGAAAAATCTGAAAGTGAAATTAAGGAAACACTCCCACTTACAACCAAAAGAATAAAATACCTTGGAATAAAGCTACCTAAGGGGACAAAAGACCTGTATGCAGAAAACCGTAAGACACAGATGAAAGAAATTAAAGACAAAACAAACAGATGGAGAGATATACCATGTTCTTGGATTGGAAGAATTAACACTGTGAAAATGCCTATACTACCCAAAGCAATCTACAGATTCAATGCAATCCCTATCAAACTACCAGTGGCGTTTTTCACAGAACTAGAACAAAAAAATTCACAATTTGTATGGAAACACAGAAGACCCCGAATAGCCAAAGCAGTCATGAGAAAGAGAAATGGAGCTAGAGGAATCAGGCTCCCTGACTTCAGACTATACTACAAAGCTACAGTAATCAAGACAGTATGCTAATGGCACAGAAACAGAAATATAGATCAATGGAACAGGATAGAAAGCCCAGAGATAAACCCATGCACAAACGGTCACCTCATCTTTGATAAATGAGGCAAGAATATACAATGGAGAGAAGACAGCCTCTTCAATAAGTGGTGTTGGGAAAACTGGACAGCTACATGTGAAAGAATGAAATTAGAACGCTCCCTAACACCATATACAAAAATAAATTCAAAATGGATTAAAGACCTAAGTGTAAGGCCAGACACTATGAAACTCTTAGAGGAAAACATAGGCAAAACACTCTATGACATAAATCACAGCAAGATCCTTTTTGACCCACCTCCTAGAGTAATGGAAATAAAAACAAAAATAAAGAAATGGTACCTAATGAAACACAAGCTTTTGCACAGCAAAGGAAACCATAAACAAGATGAAAAGACAACCCTCAGAATGGGAGAAAATATTTTCAAACAAAGCAACTGACAAAGGATTCATTTCCAAAATATACAAGCTCACCCAACTCAATATCAAAAAAACAAACAACCCAGTCCAAAAATGGGCAGAAGACCTAAACAGACATTTCTCCAAAGAAGATATACAGATGGCCAACAAACACATGAAAGGATGCTCAACATCACTAATCATTAGAGAAATGCAATTCAAAACGATAATGAGGTATTACCTCACACCAGTCAGAATGGCCATCATCCAAAAATCTACAAACAATAAATGCTGGGGAGGGTGTGGAGAAAAGGGAACCCTCCTACACTGTTGGTGGGAATGTAACTTGATACAGCCACTATGGAGAACAGTATGGAGGTTCCTTAACAAACTGAAAACAGAACTACCATACAACCCAGCAATCCCACTACCCTGAGAAAACTGTAATTCAGGGATTCATGTACCACAATGTTCATTGCAGCACTATTTACAATAGCCAGGACATGGAAGCAACCTAAGTGTCCATCGACAGATGAATGGATAAAGAAGATGTGGCACATATATACAATGGAATATTACTCAGCCATAAAAAGAAATGAAATTGAGTTATTTGTAGTGAGGTGGATAGACCTAGAGTCTGTCATACAGAGTGAAATAAGTCAGAAAGAGAAAAACAAATATATGTTAACACATATATATGGAACCTAAAAAAAAACAATGGTTCTGAAGAACCTAGGGGTAGGACAGGAATAAAGAGCAGACATAGAGAATGGACTTGAGGACACAGGGATGGAGAAGGGTAAGCTGGGACAAAGTGAAAGAGTAGCATTGACATATATACACTACCAAATGTAAAATAGATAGCTAGTGGGAAGAAGCTGCATAGCACAGGAAGATCAGCTTGGTGCTTTGTAACCACCTAGAGGGGTGGGATAGGGAGGGTGGGAGGGTGACGCAAGAGGGAGGAGATATGGGGATATATGTATACACATAGCTGATTCATTTTGTTATACAGCAGAAACACAACTTTGTAGAGCAATTATACTCCAATAAAGGTGTTTAAAAAATTTTTTTAAGTTAAAAAAAAACCCCAGAACAATAGTAACAGTCACTTAGAATGTGTGAAAAGTCCAAGCCCTAACAATGGATGGTAATTTAATTTGAAATATCAGAAATACATTCTATGTTCATTTAGAAAATTGTGACTGGGTTATATATAAGGAACATTCATCTATTCACTCCACAAGAATTTATTATCTATTATATGCCAGTAGACCATAGTTCCTGCCTGTGTAATAGTCTGTCTAGCATATGAGAAAGTTTTATTGTTGTAAACATCTGTGATTATCATGTGTTAAATGGGCACCACACTTTAAGAAAAACATAATAAAAATAATAATCATTTTTATTTAGTAATATAATTTCCAAAAAGTTCATATATATATATAATCAGTGATAGTATCCAATATATTTACTGACTGGTACAGCAAGGCTCCAACAAACCAAAATGGAAATAGAATAAGACTGATTTTGGAAGAAATCTGTGGAGTACAGAATCTCAGCCATTATGTCCACTTGTATGTGTGGTTTGAAAGTTTCCACAGAGCCAGGGACAGGACCTTAAAATGGAATGTGTTGCCACACCATAAGCAAGATGAGGGCTAACAAGAATTCATAATATTGGCAAATAGAAATTGATCATTAATTCATATTTACTACATGTATACCATGTGTCAGAAATACATTTGGAGGTATAGAAGAAGTAAAATAAGTCCTAGGATGATGGCAGGGATTTGGAAGGAAAGAAACAGGATGATCCAGAAGGAGAAAGAATAAATGAACTTCAAGGAGATGTCGTGAAGGAAATTTTTCACAACTATCACAGCTATTTCCTCTGTGAAGTATTCAAGGTAATCTGCTAAGAGAAAATAGTGCAGCATTAAGTGCAAAAGTTGTTAAGAGTAGTAACAAATTACCAGCATAGGGAATGGGTAAGGATATGTTAAGATTTGCTAGACAATACTGAGAGTCAGTAGTTGGAAATCATAAATGTATAAGGCAGGCAATCAGCATGGTTATATGATTTGTTTCAGTATTATTCAATGCCTAGTCCCAGGACCAGAACAAACAGATGGTTAGATTATTCTAGAATTGAGGATTAGGATAATGGAATAACAAGGTCAACACTCATATAGTGTTGAGAACTGAGAGTACTGGTGAGAGAGATTCAGCTGAAGTACCATGGGTTGACAGCTGGATTGAATAAGGAAATGAAGTCAACGGAGGCTTATCGATCAAGAACATATGAAGCAAACAAAGTAGAAGAATCAATGAGAGTGAAGAGAAGCTGTTTCCCTGCATAAAACCTGCAGAAGGGCATTCTGCGGCCTCGAAGAAGAGTTTAATTTACTTCTGATAACAAGGTTTTCTATAATCATGTTTGCCTAGCCAGTTCATTTCTCATTCCTTCCCCCAAATACTCCCAGGAATCCACATGTCCTGGCATACCCAATGACTATGCTGCTGCTGTTCTTTCTGAAGTGCTCCTTCTCTTCTCCTAAATCCCCATTCACCTGCTGAACTTCTCAGCCTTCAAGACTCATCTCAAGAATCTTTTCCTTTCTAAAGTCTCCTGTGGTAATCTGTCTGCAAAAAAGAGCTACCAATTTTCATCCCATCCCAGTACACTCATGCCATTACTCCAACAAAAAAACCCTTGATTATGGGCAAGCCAATAGAATGCTAAAGAACTGGCACCAGCTTAACACAACTACCATGCTATAAATTTCAGGCTATCCTGCATGGAGTATAAGATATCATGCAGAGAAGAAGGCCAAGGGAGGAGAGCTGACATATAGCACCCATACCCCCAGACATGTAAATAAGACCTTCCTGGCCCTTCCTGCCCATTCCAGCCACCAGTTGAATGTAGGTGGAGCCCAGTCAACCCACAGAATGGTAAGAAATGAATCAGTGCTATTTTAAGCCACTAAATGTGGGGTTTTAGTTATATAATTATAGATTAATGATATATCTCCTATTTTCAACTCAAGTGCAACCGCTCAAACTTTCCACTGTATCACACTACTGTACCTAAATATACCTCTATTATTTTACTTACCACACTAGGATTGCAAAAAATGTTTGCATATCCACTCCCTTCCTATTCTGTGAAATATCTCAGTATAATTTTATGTATATATATATCTATATTTATATATATATGTATGTAACTCCTAAATCCTAGCACACAACATATGATAGATACTCAATAAATGATGTGAACTAAGTTGAATCTAAATTGAGTTAGTGGGAGGGAGAGAGGGAGAAATAAAGACGCTATGCTCAGTCATTGGAATTTCATGGTTAAATATTTCACAAGTGGAGTAGTTTCTAGAAAAATATGGAAACATGTTGGAGGTGAAGTTGGCTCAGGTACAATCTAGGAATTGAGGTAAGAGTGGGTGCATCATTGAGGATGTGGACTTGTGGCCTAGTATGGTGATGGAATTTGTGTAGAATGGAAAATGGTGATCCTGAATGGGGAGAGATTGTGAACTTCAGAAAAGGAGAGGCTGTGAGTGACAGGTTTTCATAATTAAAACAATGCTCTTAAAGCAACAGTGGACAATTAAGATGATGAGGGTCCAATCTTCTGCCCAACATACGCTCAAGAGAGAAAAAGTAAATCTGTACTCCATAAGCGTACTATAAGTAAGTATATTATTCTGGTTTTCCAATAAGCCATTTGAGTGCACCTTCTCAGTCTCCTCCCCCTGAATCCTTTTGTTCCATAGCCACTGAAAACTTTCTGCTCAATCCTCTTCCATACACCTATTCTCTGGGCTATCTGAGTCACTTTTATGGCTTCAACCATCACTTAATCTGAACTTTCTCACCCCATATCTTTCATGAGCTTCAGGACTGTTATTTCCAATTCTCTTCTGAATATCTCCACTCTCTGGCCTTTCGGATATATCAAAGTCAAGATGTTAAAGCGCAAACTGATTCTTTTCTATTCAAACCATGATTTTCCTCCTGTATTTCCCAGCCCAGTAAATGACATCACTGCCCACTTGGTCAGTACAGAAAGAAACAGCACAATGTGTTTTTTTTTTTAAACAACAAAAAATGATTTATTTGCAACACAGCTCAGTCCCCATCATTTCAATACAGCACAGGAGTAGGAAAGAGTCACACTGCAAGCGTCATTTAGTCCAAGGCAGAGCTCCATGCGTCCCAATACAGCAAGCCCATCTCCCCCAGAGACCCATGCCCGGAGCCCAGCTGAACACACAAACAGGCAAGCTCAGAATGAAGTCGGCCCCAGGCCTCATCACATTCACCCTTCCCCCACAGCCCTTTTAAGCTTCCTAACTGCAGCCTTCTACCCCCTCCACTTCCAACCAGGCCAAGTCCCAGCCTCCTAGCCACCAGGGAGCTTTCTTTGTGGGATCATTATCAGGGGTTTAAGGGTTACCTAAAATGAGAAAATACCCTGTGAAATCTATTGTTCCATAGAAAGTTTAAAACGACTCCCCCATACATAATCCTAATCAGCAACGACAGCTCTTCATCTCTTCACTGTAGACAGGTGATTTTGAAGTGACTGTCATCTCAGCTCCATACACATTTCCCTACTGGCCTTATTAAAGACTGCTCTCCTCACCCCAGGGTATAAAGGAAACCCAGGTATTTCCCCCAGGTTCAGAGCCTGAGAGGAAAAGCCCTGATGGCTTAGAAAAAGATTCCCTTCCTTCTGTTCCCCTCAAAAGATTTTTATGGAGATTATTGCCTAAAAGTTTTCTAGCTTGGGTTCTGGGATTAGTCAAATAGAATGTGCTTGAATCTGTCCTTCATAGATTACTACCCACATGATAACTGGCAAATTACTTAACTTTTCAAAGCTTCAGTTTTTGTCATCTGTTATAATCCTCAAAAGCTTGTGAGGAGGATTAAATAAATGCCTATCCAAACCCTCATAACTAAACAGGCAAACTAGACCTCTTGAAGCCATCCTTAACTTTTTCCCCTTCCCTTAGCACCCAACTCTCCCAAGCAACTGACCACAAAGCTCTATTAATTGTTTCTAAAAGGTATCTTGGGACTTCCCTGGTGGTCCAGTAGGTAAGACTCCAAGCTCCCAATGCAGGGAACCTGGGTTCGATCCCTGGTCGGGAACTAGGTCCCACATAAATGCCGCAACTAAGAGTCCACATGCCGCAACGAAGATCCCGTGTGCCACAACTAAGACCTGGCGCTGCCAAAATAAATAAATAAACTTTTTTTTTAAAAAAAAGGTATCTTAAAATATGCCTTTGTCCATTGTCACTTTCACTGCCCTAGCATAATACTGAAATGTACTTCAAATGTCCATTACTAATCTAGCCTAAACTGCCTTTCACACCAGTGTCAGAGATAGCTTTTCAAAAATACAAATCATATCACATCATTGTCTTCACTTTCAAATTTTTTCAATTGTTCATTTCCCACAAAAGTAACGCCAAACTAAAAAAAAAAAAAAGTAATGCCAAACTGTTTAGAATCTTATATTTGCCATCTTTCCCTGATTTACCTTTACAGTCTAACTGTACATCATTTCTCACCATTCCCTAGATTTTACACTGTCATTCTCCAAACATACTCTTCTGCCTCCATGTCTATTTCCTTTCCTACGTCCTCAGTCCTCACTTCTCCTCTGAGAATTCTTGCTCAGGCTCAAATATGATTCCCTCTGTGTTGTCTTCTCAGAACCCCCAAGGACATAGATTGCTCCCTCATCTGTCTTCCCATAGGACTGTATACAAACCTGTCATAGCCTTTATCACACTACAATATAGCTATTAATTTATTTGTCTATCTGTCCAGCTATACTCTGATCTCCTCCTCAGAGACAGGAATAGTGAAATATTTATTATGGCATTACCAGTCTCTAACATAGTTCCTGGAATATACCAGTACATGTGAGACGCTTGATAAGTTGTTGAGAGAATGGATGAACGAATGAATGAACAATGAAACTATGTAGCCTGAATGGTTCTGGCTCTACATTATTTAAATATGAATTAAATCCAAATAGTTCCAGTACATAAAAAGAGAAAATCCTGAAACTTAGGCACTAATTTGAAATACATGATCTATAAGTATTTTTCCCAACTCCAAAATTCTGTGATATTATCATAAACTGAGCTAAAGCTTTTCTCCAGGCAAGTAGGATTAAAGTTTTGTCTGGGACACACAAATTTGTAGAATGAGGTCTAGTGAGTTGTTTAGGGTGTGTTTCTAATTAATTCTATCATATTACCTTTAATAAATTATGTTTTGTGAAGGTTATACTTTTCAATTTAGCAAAATTGAATTATCCACAATAGCTGATCTTTCAAAATGATAACATAGGGAAGAAAGTGTTTTTTCCTAAAATCTTGTCAGTTTGAGTGACATGTGAGTACCCAGCACTAAGCATCTGTTAGGGGAAATCTTATTGTTCTGTGTCTGTCACTAGAAAATTGCAACAAACGTTGCAAGACCTACACACTGAAAATGTTATGATGTGTTTTTAAAACTGCTTTCCACAGAAGGTCCTTTATTTTATTAGAAAATTATAAGCAAACAAGTCTTGTTTAATGGCTTTCAAAATAGAAGCAAATTTCATGTCGAAATTATTTTACTCCCAACTGCTTACTTGTGTGAGAAATCTGTCAAGCCCTGGTGCCCAAGAAAATAGGGTACCATGGCAGAAGATTTTTTGCTGAAGGAAATAATGTATGCTCAATTAAACCAATACAGTGTGTGTAATGGTCTGATTCAATCTTAGGAAGAACTGTCAGCTTTCTGTTCTGGGATCAGAATTTTCCTAATGCCTGGACTTCTGGTGAATTCTATGTAACAAGTGACACAGTCTTGAGCTTGTATCTCAGAGAAAGTTGGGCTCTTATTTTTTCTCCTTTCAATACTCAAATATTCTTGGGAATTTTACCTTTCTTCCTGATATCCTCTCTGTCTCTACTCCTTTTCCATACTGCTTTTAACTTGCTAAATATTTTAACAATTAAATATTCAGCCAGTTTTTCAGGGGAATCAACGGTTGGTTGTGGTGTTATTTTATTTGAGAGTCATTCCCAAGTGCTTAAGCTGTTCGAATATCAAAAAATGTGTGCTTCAAAATGAATGGATGCTAATAAAATATGGTGAAAAAAATCCTCGAGCACCCCAATGTCCCCTTATAGTCTATGCTATTTAACAAGTTTACACCAATCTGTTTCTGTAAGCAAAGATCACTAACAGAACTTCCCCCCAAAAAGATGACAATATATAACACTTAAGATGCATGTTTTTCTAGATAGTCTTTAAAAAAGATGATTTCTAAACATAACATCATAATATTTTATGTTCCTAAACTGCCATCTACTGTGCTTGTTCACCCAGTACACAATACCATCTTTTACAGGCTTGTCTTTTCCAATGAATATGTGAATTTATCCCCCAGCTATTTCTTAACATTCTTTCTTTCCCTTGTTCTAGTCATGTGTACTCCTTAAAGACCAGGAAAAAAATTATTTCAACTAATTATAGTCCTACCAAAGCCTTTCACATCATTTAAGACTCTGATTATACACAGTGCCATGAAGACGTGTCAGTTTGAGACAAGAAGAGGTTTAGAGAGGTTTACACTTTGCAGAGTGCCACCTGTCTCCAAAGGGCACAGTCATTAAGAAGCTCCAGGTGCACGTTGTGGGAGCAAAACAGCATAATGAAGTCCTTTGCCTCCTTGTGCACCTTCTGATTAATAACATTCCCCTTCAGTTGTAGCAGATTGTGCACCATGTTCGCTGCAAGAAACCTGGAATACCAGTCTATTTTTCTATCTTTCTCTAAATAGAATAAATTGCCATTTATCTATGACACGAATCAGAAGAATATACAAAATAGGGTATTTCTGACACAATCTACTTTTATAAGAGCAGCTAATAAGCCAACTGAATGATATTTATCAATAAGCAACATTTAATATGTATCACTGATCGAATTCTACCTAATCCTTTTTATCCTATATCCACACACGTAGAAATATAATTGATATCTATACTGATAACCCAAAGGCATTGTAAAATTCCAAGTTGCTTCATGAATCATAGAAATGGGAAAGAAAACTGACATTTATCAAATGCCTATTATTTACTAGACATTTTCACTAGCACTGTCACATTTTATCCACATAGCAGCCTGGTCAGGTAAATACTGTTATCCTCATTTTCATGATTGAATGGGATTGAGGCTCAGAGAGATAATAAGAACCAACACTTATTGACTGCTTACTATTTTCCTGGCATTGTGCTTATTAATTTAAAGGTATTGCCTCAATTAATCCTCAGACCCACATTGTGGAGTAGATGCTATCATTATTCTCCTTTATTAGGGGTGACTCAGAGAAGTTAAATAACTTGCCCAAGATCACACAAATAATATGTAGTAAAGGCAAGATCTGAACCCAGGCAAACTGTTTCCAATGCCTGTACCATTAACACCAACATTATGTGTGTGACTGTACTTTAACATTAAATGAGTTATATTATTATTTTGTTTTTGAAAATTGGGAATACATGTTTGGTACACGTGGTAACATTCAACTAATCTAACTCCCCTACTAATAGCTATTAATACTTGTTCCTTATTATGCATTTACCATCAAGCATTTTACATGCGTCATCTTGTTTGAAATTCACACACATATGTAATATTATCCCCATCTGACTCTGATAAAACTGAAGTTTGGAGAATAACAATATGAATAATCACAGCAGACACTTACATGGCACTTACAATGTGCTAGACACTCTTCTCTCAAAGAGTTTAAAATATAGTACTTATTTAATTCTGACAACAACAAAATGATGTATTATTATTTTTACTATACAGATGAGGAAACTGAGAGGTAGCATTTTGACCTTTACTGTGAAAGTGAAGAATTGGTCCCGCTTTTTTTTTTTAAATTACCTCTCCCGTATCCACCCCCACCCAGGTCAGGGAGGGAAAACCATTGGTGCAGGGCCAGTTTTGTCAGCAGAGCAGAAATTCCAGTCCCAAAAGCAAATGATTTTAACCATTACTCTAAACTGTGGAACAATTTAAAGTACTCATTCCTTGTTTATTGCAGCAAATGTTAGCAACATGCCTTAACTATAATAGCATTCATCACAATCAAACATTTTTTTGCATACCCAGTAATATAAATTATGCACATTTGGTATGGAGTGGGAGGGAATCAAGCCTGCACAATTTCACACTGGTCAGGCTTGTGCATAGTTTCAATGAGGGCAAAAATAAAATTCCTTTCTTCATGTGTTCTACAAGTATTGAGCGCTATGTTCCAGGTACTGACGTTAAAGAAATAAATAAGATTTATTCACTATCTATGAGGAATTTGGGATATATAAAACAAATAGGTAATTACAATCTGAAGGGATAGTTGCTAAAATAGAGTTTTGCTTTCTAAGCCAAAGCCAAAGCCACAAACCACTATGTGTTACCTTGCCACACAGCCCCAAAAGAGGTTACACACAGGATAGAGCTGGCAGAAGAAGAGGAAGGTAGAAGAGCATTCCTCCATACTGATAGGGTAAGATGGTTAAAAATACTGTTATAAAATGGTATAGATGACCGGTTTGCAGGGCAGAAATAGAGACACAGATGTAGAGAACAAACGTATGGACGCCAAGGGGTGAAGGTAGTGGGGTAGTGGGGTGGTGGTGGTGGTGGTGGGATGAACTGGGAGATTGGGATTGACATGTATACACTAATATGTATAAAATAGATAACTAATGAGAACCTGCTGTATAAAAAAATAAATACAATAAAATTCAAAAAAAATACTGTTATAACAGTTGCAATCATATTTAAAGTTCCAATAATATTTATGTGTGAACAACTAGAGGTAGAATTCACTTTCTCTCCCCATCCCTTACCCACCCCCCCACCCCCAGCCCCAGCCCCCTTTAATTCCCTCCATCTATCAGCTCTCATTGTCTCTCCTTGACTTCTTTTTGTGAGTGGGTTCTCTCTCTACATTGGCTCTCACACTCCCATTTACCAGCTTAGAAACTCAAACGGAGAGAGAACTTCTCTCTCCCAACATTCCTAATCAAATCCTAGATAATAATTCTGACTGGTCTTTCCTGATTCACATATTCACTCTTCAACCAATCACCATGACCAGGCAAGCTAACACACAGAATTGGATTATCAAATCAGACTCACAGAAATCAGAGATTTTTACCTAGCATCAAGCTTTACTAAAAATTCCAAGAGTACAGGCAATCAAGAGACAAAGATAAAGCAGCGAAAGGTCTGGGACATTCTTGCCAGGTCCTTCCTATCCACTAGCCCAGAATAATAGACAAGAACTGTGTGAAGCTTTGCAGATTGTTATTTCACAGAGTGAAGCATGTAATTTCTAAAACATCTCCATTTTATACCTCAGAGAGTTGTGTAGCTTACATGACATTCTCTTGGGAGGCCATGTCCCATAAATCAAGATTCCAGATCTACTTACTGTAAGCAATCCTTACCAAGGGAGAGCCTACTCAGGGCATTCTGCAGATAAGGCTCCTCCTCCTGTCTAAAATCATTACTCTATTTACCTGGAAGTCCAGTTGAGGAGATTAGACCAGATCACCTCCCTTCTTTGCTTTTTCCTAGTGCTATCTCTCAGATAAAGTAAGGGAATGTCACAGGCCAGCTACTTTACTTCTTCCTCCCCTTCAGGAGACCGGGCATTCTGATTGGATGGCCTGGGACAAGAATCCCACACTGGGCTTGGGGTTAAGGGGAGCACCATGATTGACCTTCCCCCACAGAAGCACCTGGAGTATGAGATTGCAACAGAAAAGCACATTAAGCAGATATAAACTGCGACTGCTTTGGTGCTGTCTACTATCTGTCCAGGTAACAGACTTTCAAGATTTCTAGCAATGTACAACTTTCCTGTTCCAAAACTTTATTTTTCTCTCAATTCTAGCTGTGAAAAACTCTCCAGTTATGTCCTGTAGCTCACTGAATGAAGGCAAAAGAACAAGTAGTGACAGCAAAGAATAGGAAGCACTAGACCCAATCTTGTGGTCTGTGGGAAAGTCAAAGAAATGCCTAATAAAGCCTCACAAGGAATCTTACAAAGAATATCTCAAGCAAGTATTTTCCATCCAATTCTCTTAATGTCCTCACATCCATTTGCCTACAGAAATTCTAACACAGCAACTGAATTTCTTTAACCTTAGGCAGGGGGCACAGCTACCCTACTGACCTAATACTCCAACAGGCATTTTTTGTTTGGCTAAAACAGTATTTATTTTTAGGTTAAACTGGAATGTCTCTGAATAGTCTGTCACAGTCTCTTTCACTACCTAGTGTCTTACACTGGCCTGCTCTACTCATTTATGCTACTGCCTTGTCCCTGTAAACATTTGAGGTTTTTGAGCCATGGTTTAAGGTCCTGACTTCGCTAAACTGAAAATTCCTTTGAAAAGAATGTATACTTAAATTGTTTTTAGTTATTTACATCAGTGTAATGCCCATAATACTCTCTAATTATGCCCATACTACACTTACAACACTACTTCCTATCTCTTTACACATCTGTATTCATTTGCAGTCTGTGAGTTCCTTAAAGAGGCTGTGATATTGTCCTCTTTGTAGCTACATCTAGCCTTGCCTTGTTGAGTGAATGAATAAATTAATGAATGACTATACTGTTAGCATCAAGCATCCCATTCCTTCTGTGACATGGGACACCTGTGAAGTCCTGTGTCAGCTAAAATATCTTATCTTTGTCATAGATTGATGGCAGACTTTTAACAAATTTTTATTCTGATATGATTTTTTCCCACAAACTTGCATGTAATCTCAGTAATTACCCACTTTTTTTTTTAAACACACGTGGTCTAGAAAGTACTGCATTAAACTTGCAACTGACACCTTATACTTGCTTTTCCTTTCAGCCTCCAGCAGGGCCAGCCTCCTTGACCTAATTAGATTTTCCACTCCCACATGGCTAGTAAATACTATAATTAATTTATAAAGGACTGTGAAACATCAGCTGGTAATAATTTCCTATTGCACAGAACAAAAAGAGTATTTAAATTGTAGGATATCTGTGAAATGTATATGTGTGTATACTTACATCTTTTAATCCACTGAATTTCCAGGAATATCAAATTGTAAAGTGTACTAAGTAAACAGTGTTTAATAATTTCTTGTCATTTCTTTCAGCACATTAATTTTAAATTGTAGAAAGAAATCTGTGCGACAAAAATTCTTAGAGACGTATGTTTAGGGTATGTGAGATTTGCATGTCTATGAATATTCACACACACCCCAAGCACTATAATAAACAATGTTGTTCTTAAACGAATGTGAAGGAGAAAAAGGTGGACAGTTAGTTTAAGGATTTCTCAATGCCTTGAGATAGTGACAAGTGTAGTGACCATCTGCTGGAGTATTTGCCTATTCAAGAGCTATGGTACGCAGAATTTTTAAGATGGCTCCTAAGATTCTTGCTCCCTGGTACACATGCCCTGTATTATACCCTCCCTTTGAGAGTGGGCAGGACCTGTTAATGTGATGGGATGTCACTCCTTTAATTAGGTATACTATAGAGCAAAGGTGATGGAATCATTTCTCCCAAGATTACATTATGTTATACAAGACTACATTTGTGGTGATGGTTGTAATAGTAATGGTAGTAGCAGGAACAGACTGTAAAGAAATTCTCCTGCGGGCTTTGGTAAAGTAAGCTCCATGTTGCAAGACGGCTGTGTGATCAGGGCCTGAGGGCAGTCTCTGAGAGCTGAGAGAAAATTCTGGCTGACATCTGGCAAGAAGACAGGGACCCCAGTCCTCTAGCTACTAGGAACTAAATTTTATCAACAACCTGAATGAGTTTGGGAGATGACCCTTAGCCTCAGATGAAACTGCACCCCCATCTGATACCTTGATTACTATCTGGTGAGACCCTAAGCAAAAATAAGCCATACTCAGACTTCTGACCAACAGAAACTGACAGATAATGAACTGTGTTGCTTTAAGCTGCTAAATTTGTAATCTGTTAACATAGCACTAGAAAGCTGATATGAAAACCAACTGCCACCCCACAGGTGCAAGTCCCAGAGCTTCTCGGGGACCTGGTGGATCCCATGCACAGTGAGAGGGGGGTATTGTCGAGAGGGTCCTAAAAGGGAGAAACAGGGACTGAGGTCAATAAAATCCTGGTACAGATTTAGGGTGTCCTGCCCAGGAGGGTCTGCTAACCTGGCCAGTCCCCAGCAGACAACAGAACATTTCAGGGCTTCCATTTCCAGGACCCACACAAGACTAGGCTCTGCCTCCCAGGCCCTGCCAGATGGTCCCAGGCACCACAGAGGACTTAGAACATTTGGAGGAAGGTTCTCCAAAGTGTCCCCCACACCCCATCCCCCAGAGGTGTAGGGCTGGGTTAACTAGTCCCTACTGCTCAGGTCTAACGGTGGTAACTGCATCTGTCTGTCGTGGAACTAAGTAGCAAGGGAAACTGGTTGGTAAAAAGAAAATTATGTGTAAGCAGAGACAGCAACAAGAGAGGAGAAAGCATGCTGCTTGGATGCGAGATGACTTCTTTTAGTCTCCTGAATCTGTGCTGTATTCTTGCCTTCCTATTCCATCAAATACCTTCTCTTTATAATATTAATTCCCTTCCCCCTTTCATGATTTAAGCTATTTTATTTTTATTTTTGTTACTTGTAAGCATACAGAGCTCTAATACAATATTCAAAGCCAGATTCTTAAGTTTGTAGATTCGGAAACTCAAGTTTATCATTTCCACCAGGGCACATTATTAACCTCTTGCAGATCAATATGTTAAGAGGACCCATAAAAAACTAATATGCACCTCAGAATGTCAATTTATCAATCTATAAAGAGAGCTTTATCTAGAAAGAAAAACTTGTATGGAGAATTCACTCTGGGTATTTCACCATGGTAGGTTAAATGCACTCAGGAGAGGAAATTACTAATCACAGGGTTGTTTGGTGAGCATACACAGTTGTCCCCTGGTACCCTCGGGGGTATTGGTTCCTGAACCCTAGGCATATACTAAAATTGGTGGATGCTCAAGTTCAATAGTTGGTCTTCCCGTCCACATTCGCAGATTCAATCAACCTGGGTTGTGCAGTAGTGTGTTTATTGAAAAAAAAATTGTGTATAAGTAGACCCGTGCAGTCCAAATTCTTGTGTTCAAGGGTCAATGATAATTAGAAGAGAATGAGTAGTCTTGAGGGATTTTTCTTTCAAGTTAGGATACTTGAAATTCCTTCTCTACTCTAGGAATATTTCTCTTTGAAAAATTAGTTGTAGTCCTTGAACTCAAATAGCTTTCTATTCTGGTCATTGCGAGATATATTCTTATATTTTGTCTACTGTTATCCTAGACTTATCTCAAGTCACCTTTCTGTTAACATATGATTCTCCCAGAAAAATTTTACTAACTATAGTTGATTAACTTTTTGGAACTTTAACTGCATGTTATTCACCACCTCTGGCATCTATTACCTGTGAGCCTTTAGCTGAATAATAATAACCATTATTTATTGAGTTCTGTTTATCAGGCACCTAAGTAAGCTTTCTCACTTAATCCTTTTAGCAATTCTAAAATACTGATACTATTACCATTGTCTCTGTTTCCTAGATGAAGAAGCAAAATACAAATAGTTTAAGTGATCTGCCTAAGCTCACATAGTTAGCAAGTAGTAGAGCTGAGATTTGAACCCAAGAAATCTGACTCCAGAGTCATCATATATTACACCTTATGGCCTTTCACAAGGTCCTTACAGTTTCTAAACCTTGATTTCTTATCTGTAAACAAAGCTAATAATATCCTTCCTAGGGGCTCCCCTGGCAGTCCAGTGGTTAGGATTCCATGCTTCCAAGGCGGGGGTGGGGTGGGTTCGGGGTGCATGTTCCATCCCTGGTCGGCTGGTCAGGGAACTAGGATCCCACAAGCCGTGCAGTGAGGCCAAAAAAAACTTTCCTAAAGACTGCTGGGAGTCTAAATGTGACAATGGATGTAAAGCTCTTAGCGCACTACCAAATATACAGTAAACAGCTATTATTAAAATAATTCCCTCAGGAATATGGATTGGATTTGGGAGATTCCCGTTCACCTTAATATCACCAACACAAACCAGATTTTAGAGTGGTTAATTCTATTTTCAGATGGCTGATCTAAACAGTCACATGCTAATCCTTCCAACCTCAATTCCAAATGATACTTTATTACCCAATTTCTAATTCTGAGTGCCTTCTGGAGGCCACAGCCACCCAGCCCTCCATCTTGCAGACTGCACATATTGCTCTAAAGCTCAGTCACAACTTCACACACTCCCCAACTTTGCCTAGGGTAACTGCTGTCCTAGTGACCTAAGAAGTGACTTTCACTTTCCACAAATTCCCAGATTAAAATTAGAGAATTACTTGGTTATGAGTATTAAGTTCACAGATTTATTTATTTATTTAAATTCCTTGTTCTTCTGAGTAAGACCTACTTATTTCAAGAACAAACATTTTATGGTTGCTTGTTAAGTTATAATTCCAGATATTTTATAACACAAGGATTTATATATTATAATTTTTTTTTAAAATTCTGGTCAGTTAAAAAAGCATTATGTTAATATATTTCAATTGTAACTCATGCAGTGAAGTTAAGATTTGGAACTTTATAAAGTTATTTTTCATTGTTTTTGAATAGCAGATTTTTTTCCTGCATGTGTCCGAACATACAAGAACAAAATCTGCTTGATTTTTCTGTATTTTAAGAAAATTCTCTTAGTTTAGAAATGTAAACCTCAGAAGTTAGATCATTGCCACCTCAAACCCTCAGTTAACTGTAGAACTGAAAACATATCTTCTCTTAATAGCTTTGTAACACTTCTTAATATGAGTTATGGCGGATTCAACATCCCAACTGCAAGAAACCTCAATCGCCATTAGGGCCAGAAGGTATCCCTGTATCAATCATACTCGGAATGTCACAGGGTGGTCTGTGATCACTCCCTTTGCCCCTAAAGTTAGTACAATATTTAGCCAGGATCTACTGAATGAGAAGGATAGATGGGATATGGTGAAATGGGCAAATTTATTTATTTGTTTACACTTATTGAAGTTTTAAGAAAATGCCTAAATCATAAGTGCCACAGTTAAATGAATTTTTATAAAATGAATATACCTATGGAACCAAAACCCAGACCATGACAAAGAATATTACCAGAACTCCAAAAAGCTCTTCACGACCCCTTTCAGTCATTATCTCCTCCCCACTCCCTAGGGTAACCATCATCTTAGATTAGTCTGGCCTGCTTTTGAACTTCATGTAAATGGATCATATAGCATGTGCTAGTGTGTAATTGGCTTTTCCAATTCAATATGTGTGTGTGTGTGTGTGTGTGTGTGAGAGAGAGAGAGTAACAGCCATACTCTTCAATGTAGTTGCGATTTGTTTATTGTCATTGCTGTATATAGAATTTCACTGTGTGAACATATAACAGTTTATTTACCCAGGCTACCATTCGTAAGTAATTAGGAACTTCTAGTTTGGGGCTATTATGAATAGTGCAGCGATGAACATTATTATATACATCTTTAGTGAACATATGTGCATTTCTGTGGGGAACATACTTGGGAGTCGAATCTTATGGTCATAGGGTATGCATATATTCACACTTAAAAGATTCTGAGAAACATTTTCCAAAGTAAACAATCAACTGACACTTCCACTAGCAGTGTATAAGAATTCTAGTTGTTCAACACCCTCTCTAACACTTGGTATTGTCTAAATTTTTCATTTTAATCATTCTGATGGATGCATAGTGGTAATTTGTATTTCCTTGACTTACAGTGCCAGCCAAAATGGAATAAGACCACTACCGCCTATCTTTCCTACTGATTACAACTAAAAGTTCAGGGCAAAATACAAAAAGCAACTACCTGAGGACTCTAAAAAGTAAACAAAAACAGGCAGATTGGGGAGGAGAGTCAAAACTTAGAAAAATGCCCTGTGTGTTTTTTTTTCTACTTTCTCTCACATCTTTGACCTGAGGTCTGGCACCCAGTGAAACTGGTTTCACGAAGGAAGCAAAAACAGAAAGAAATCCCATATTTCTAGCCAGATGAATGGGGAAAGGGAGCTTCTGTGGGGGAATACTTGGCTTTTTTCCTCCTTTTTTCCCTCTGGGCATGACCTGAGAGTTAGGGCCTAGGCTTGGACAGCTACAACCCCAAGAAAAACCCTGTCTTTCTAGACAAGGAAACTGGGAACAGGAGCTTCTGCGGTCCAAAGAATTTGGAGGGAATTCATGTTTTGTTTTGTTTTGCTCTTTTCTCTCACCTCTTTGCTCCAGTGTGGACCCTAGTCAGATGCTGCAGCTATGGCACAAAGCTAAAACTCCAAGAGAAACCTCATATTTCTAGCAGGAAAAGGAGACCCTGCAAAACAAAGAAGATGAGAGGAATATCAAAAAGGGGTGAGCTGGAGAAGGGAACTCCTTAATTCTATGTATGAATCCACATAAGTGCTCACACCTGAACTGACCATCTGCAGGGCAGACAAAAAGCTGCACAGCAAAAGATATGTTAACTGAACTACAATTTAAATTACTACCCAAGTTCCAAAATATTCCTGAGTGTTCTATGTATAGAACAGACTCAAAGAGCACAATAAAACCTTTGAAAACTGAACTGATATGGAACCAGCACCCACAAGTGAGACTCAACTTGAGATAGGAACCGAACTGAATTGACGGCCTCCTAAAACAGAACAAAACAAAAATCAACATTCCCCAAAGACTTTTATCAAGACCCAGAGTCTATGCAACATAAAATCAAAATGTCTTGGAGAAAAATCACAATTACTCGGGAATTCCCTGGCAGTCCAGTGGTTAGGACTCTGCACTTTCACTGCCAAGGGCCTGAGTTCAATCCCTAGTTGGGAAACTAAGATCCCCAAAGATGTGCGGCAGAGGGGCAGGGGATCACAATTTCTCAATATATGAAGAGCTGGAAAAATACGGTCAGCTTTTAAGGAAAAATCAACAGCTACCAACTGCTAGATAACCAAGATGTTAGCTACCAACTGCTAGATAACCAAGATGTTACAATTACCAAAGACTTCAAAGCAGTTACAATTAGAGTAGATGAAGACATTGTCTCTAGATATATGCTGTACTCTAGAAAAATTCTTGCATTTTTGTATCCGAATTAATGACAAAACCTGTGAACCAGAAGGGATAAACTGTCACACAAAGTAACATTACCAGTGTAGAGCAGTAAAATTAAGTACAGCTATATACAAATGTATGCAACAACCTAGGATGATTTAAAAGCACATTGCTGAACGAAAAAAAGTTGCAGACGATTACATAACAATAAACTATCCTTGTAAAGCTCAACCGTTTATCAAAGTTAACATACATGTACACAAACTAAATTTTTAAAAGCAAGGGAATAAACCCAAAATACACGAGAGTGTTACCTCTGGAGGAAAGCAAGGGAATGGAATGGGAAAAGACAGGTAATTTTAACAATACTGGCAATATCCTAGTTCCAAAATTGCTGGTTGGTTTCCACGTGTACAATGCTTATCTGGTATACCTATTTACGTACCCCCAAAAAATAAGTGTTTAAACGACATCCAGTGTCCATGGTGACAGAACAGAGTTCTCGAGCCTTTATTAAAATAACTTCTCCAGAAACACGAAGAGCTCATACACCTCACCCTCTTAATGCAGGAAGAGCAAGCCGCCTTTGCCAGCAGATCACCGTCACTTCCGCCCCCGCCTCCCTAACTCCGCCCATCTGAACAGAAGTACTTTCCTTTCGGGTCCTCCCGCCTGTAGGGGTCTCTCCGAGGCTTCTAGTGCCACGGAGGCCTCCTTCCTAGGCTGTCCCGGCGGCGCCTGTTAGTTTAGCTCAGATAATTTATTTGCATTGTAAGTCTTTCGGCTAGGAAAAAATCTCACAGGCATCTTTTTATGGAAAATAACGTTCAAACTCAATCCAGGCCGAGTGTTCTCACTGTCAAAGCCTGTCGCAGTGATGGGAAGGAGTCAGGCAGCGTGGGGACAGCCCCGGAGTGCCCAAAGTCCCCGGCCCGCTTCCTCCTGTGAAGACGCAGCTGCGGGTGGCTGTGGTGGCGGCGTCCAAGATGTCGACCAAGAATTTCCGAGTCAGTGACGGTGACTGGATTTGCCCTGACAAAAAGTGAGTTTATGAAGGGTCCCGAATTGGAGCGGGGTTGATCGGTAGAGGTTTTCTCGAGTCGACTGGGCATCTTCCGTTTTTACGGTCTCTGGTACCACCAGCCGGGTGGAGGCGGTGAATTGCCGGCTCCCGGGCGGGAAGGAGGCTCTTAGTCTCCTCACTATGAGGTCTTTCGGGAGCCTTTGTTTTGAGTATGTCTCCAGCGTCTCCTAGATCATGTCTCTCCAAGTCAGCCCGTCGTTTTCGGGAACGAGATGGCCGCCCTTTTGCCCCACACTCCACCCCCCGCCCCCGACCAAGTTTCAGCGGTAAGGATATCTCCCTAACCGTGGCCACCTCGGTGTCTGATCTCCTCCACGTGACTTTTCCCTGCAGAACTTGACTCTTGTTCGCGGAAAGCGTTCCTTTCTTGAACTCATGTTTTTGCTTCTCATAATTCACCTTTTTTTTTTTTTCTCCAATTTAAACTTTCCTTACTGTTGATACTTTTTCCTCCCGAACACTATTCTCTTTTGGTTGGGGACATTCTGATTTTTTTTTTATGACCTTTAATCACCCCACAAAAATTGGACCTTTCGCCTCGTTAGAGCCGAAACACATGAGGCCTGTGTTTTTGCCTGCTCAGCCCTGGAGAATGCCTGCTTCAAAGAAGCACGTGTTTAGTAACTCTGCTGAAACCAGTGTGCTCTATTAAATTGTTAGTACTATTTTATTGACGGGTCCTCAAGTAGGTCTGCCTATTTGGAGAGATATGAAAATTACTACGGAAGGTAATTGTCAGAAAAATGGAATGCACAACTCGTTCCAAAAAAAAATTTGATTTCTTGTCTCTAAGCTAGCCACAGATAGCATGTGGAGTTCATGGTAGTAAAGAGTAAAAGCTTTGAAGCAAATAAACCTAGGTTTAATTCCAGTCCTATTGCTTATAGATCATGGAACTTTAAATAGGTTATTTACCTTTGCTTAAAAAAAAAAAAAAAAAAAAAAAAAACCTAGGGTGGAAGAGCTCCTTTACAGTGATATAACATAGACTGTATGTGTAGAGCAATAAAATGTAGCAAATACTGATTGATAGCTGTGGATAGTAGTTTTAAAATCAAATGTCAAAGGAGAATAAGTCCTTATTTCCCCAGCATTTGTCTTCTATTCATATTTTAAGCAGTTTAAGTGAAGCATCATGTTTTTTTACATAAAAAATTGATGGCTCTCGATTGCATAAAGATGAAGATGACTTGAAGGGTCTCAAGTCTAACCATTTTGAATAGAACAAACAAGTGACTTTTGTGTTGTTGGTTACTTGTAGAATAATGTGCTTTTGACAGTGTCATTAATGACAGTATACTCAAATATTTGAGGTAGGTTTTTGTAAGAGTGCATTTCAACTCAGTTGCAGATATATGAACAGGGTAACTTCTACAATGTGTATAAATCCAGAAAACATTTTCGGAATATATTTTCAGTGCTTATTGGAGTCATAAAGATATTCTTTAGGGGGGAAAAAACAACCTAAAAATTAATTGGAGTGCTTCAGTTTAGTGTCCATTCTGTATTTCACAACTTTATTTCATGCTAGTATAACACCTAAGAAATAATCAGCATTTTAAAATTTAATCTGTACATGTTATTCAGAGCACTTAGCATGCTTTTACTGACATGCAGATGCACTGTGAAGACCATGTTAGTGAACCCAGTAAGTTTTTTGTTTTTGTTCATTAAATATCAGTATAAAGTGATAGGTTACTTGATGTGTTGAGATTATTGGTTGTAGTTTTTCAGCCAGGTTTCAGAGGTTGATAAATATCCCCCAAAACTCAGTTTTCTTTTAATTATTGAACCTATTTATATTTTTAGTCAGTACAACCCACCTCCCTTTGTTTTTTACCATCCCACCTCCTATTTCTAACAAGAGTATTTTATTAAGATCTGTGAAGCTGTATTTGACTTAACTCATTTTCTCCCCCTTGGTTCACCCTTAGGATTTTGTATTTCTTATAATTCTTATTGTATAATCTTATTTTCTATACGAAGAATTACTTTAAAGTTTTTTTGAACCGCCGGTGCTTCATCAGTAATTGTTCAAGTGGACTCACATCTCACTTAAGCTTTGTGAGGGGATTTCATTATAATTAACGATATGTGCTAATAGGACACTGAGGCACAGAGATCCTCAGTGACTTACCAGGATCACATAATTGGGAAGTGAAAGATTGGAGTTTCTTATCCTCGACTTGTGACTTTAAATCTTGTATTTTTTCCACCTAAATTGTGAGGGTTGGTTTTTGGGTTTTTTTTTGTTAACATTGACATTAACATGAAAAGAGATGGTGGTAGAAGTTCTGGACCCAGGTATATAGGGAGGACACATTAAAAAGTTGTGTAATAAGATTTTTTAAATTATATAAGTTTACTAGATGTCTGTATAAATTTTTTTTACTTTATTTTCAGATGTGGAAATGTAAACTTTGCTAGAAGAACTAGCTGTAATAGATGTGGTCGAGGTAAGCATTTAAGGAAGCTTCCTTTAAGACTGTGTATACAGATCATTTCTTTATTTTCCCAGATTCATACTTCATTTTTCTATTCTTCAGAGAAAACAACTGAGGCTAAGATGATGAAAGCTGGAGGCACTGAAATAGGAAAGACACTTGCAGAAAAGAGCCGAGGCTTGTTTAGTGCTAATGACTGGCAGTGTAAAACGTATGTGTTTCAAATTATCGTCCTCACTTTTTCCCATAATAATATATATCTAGCCACTACTTGTTAATATTACCTACTCTTACTAGTCACATTGACAAGCCAAAGTAACCTTTAAATTAAAGGTCTGTTGATTATTATTAAGTATATATCTGACATAGTTTAAAGAACTTTTAAATTCTGTTTTTTAATGGTAATATTAGTTGTTGCTAAGATGAATTATGTATACCAGTAAACAGATGCTTAAGGTGAGCTAACATTCAAAAAAAAAAGAGAGAAGGGTATTTAAAAGCACTAAAACCTATTTCTGTTAAAAAAATCTCAAAAACTTTTAGCCTGTATCATTAATGTGAAATATACCACAAAATTTATTTTTCCTGTTTGCACAGTAATTTTAGAATCATAAGTTGCATACCGTAGATAATTATTCCTAATTAGGTAGGTTTCTTAATATTTCTGGTTTTCACATGCTGTATTGATTTTTCCAATATCCATTTTTTCTGTTAAGCAGATGAATCAAATACACATGAAAGGAGACTGAATCAGAAGAGGGTCTTACACAAATTTCTGGTCTTACAGATACTAAGTTAGTATTAGATAACTTTCCAGCAAGATTAGTTGCTGAATTTGGGATCCAGTGCTTGAACTGATTCTGCAAAACAAATTTTTTTTAACATTATTTGGAAGGTATAACCTCACTCTTGAGGTGAATTTGGAGACTGGGAAATTAGTAGAACCTTTTGTTTAAAGTGGTATCTTTTCCCCCCTATGATGGCAGACTCTCTATAGATATAATTTGTCATTGATTTCTCATAAAATGATAAAGGCAGTCTTCATGCTGTATAGGTTTCGCTTCTCTGCTTAAGTAGTTCAGTCTGTTGGAACCATACTCTCTCCAGAATACGTACATTGGTACATATTCTTTGTAGCATCCTTAGTACACATTCCTTTATGATAGTTCACTCTACTTTTTATTTTAAAATTTTAAAAATTTACTATTTGTCTTACGTTATAGTCTACTAATTTGATATTTTTCACTTTTAAAGTTGCAGTAATGTTAATTGGGCCAGAAGATCAGAGTGTAACATGTGTAATACTCCAAAGTATGCTAAGCTGGAAGAAAGAACAGGTAATATTCAAACACAGTCCAACTAAATGATTTTAAAAGAACTAAACATTGAAATTAATAATTGTACCACTTCATAAGAGCACAGTAAATGAAGATTGTTTATTCTGCCCTTTTTTTGTGAGGGGGGGCCGCCACTTTGGGTCTTCCTTGCTGCACGCAGGCTTTCTCTAGTTGCGGCGAGCGGGGGCTACTCTTTGTTGCGGCGCATGGGCTTCTCATTGCGGTGGCTTCTCTTGTTGCAGAGCACAGACTCTAGGCACACGGGCTTCAGTAGTTGCTGAGCATAGGCTCAGTGCTTGCCGCACGCAGGCCCTAGAGTGTGCAAGCTTCAGTAGTTGCAGAGCATGGGCTCAGTAGTTGTGGCTCACGGGCTCTAGAGCGCAGGCTCAGTAGTTGTGGCGCACGGGCTCAGTTGCTTGGCATGTGAGATCTTCCTGGATCAGGGATCAAACCCGTGTCCCCTGCATTGGCAGGCAGATTCTTAACCACTGCGCTAGCAGGGAAGTCCCTGCCCTTTTTTTTTTTTACCTTGTTTTTTTTCCCCTCATCCACAA
Organism: Leucopleurus acutus; assembly: GCF_964270905.1. Lineage (NCBI taxonomy): Eukaryota > Metazoa > Chordata > Mammalia > Artiodactyla > Delphinidae > Leucopleurus > Leucopleurus acutus. The sequence goes on from NC_139143.1 coordinate 132,240,981, forward strand.
AGTCATCTTTTGTTTGATAATTTCACAATTTACAAAGTACAGCATCAGGAGGCCTTATCCTTACAAGTAGTCAACATTAAGATAGTTTTAGAAATGTTTTATTCCTCACTCTTTCCTCTGCTGGTCTAAATGTTTGTTATTAGTAATGATAGAGTAGTACCATTTTTTTAATTCATTTGATATCCTAGTATGACAAAAAAGAGCATGGGGCACCATTTAAAGTAATTGTCTAAAGTTTAGGCAATAATTATCAAATTTGGCTATACATTAAAATCATTTGAGAAACTCTAAAAATCCAGATTCCAAAACAGAACTATCAAAGCTCTTTCCGGGTGAGTCCCAAAAATCTTCAGGTGATTCAGATAGTGTTTGGTAATCATTGGCCTAAATAATAACCTATCATCTGTGTGTTATCAGTAGTGGGGTGAAAATATTTGCTAAATAGAATATAGTTTTCCCATTATCATCAGTTAGTGCAACCACATTATCAGTGTACTTCACATCTGATTTTATCATTCAGCAACTTGTACAATCAAAGGCTCCATTCTATATATAGTCACCTTGTCAGACCTAGACTTAGTAAACTATTTCCCTGTTTTATTTTCCTCTCTGACTTTAGACAATTCCATGCTCTGTATAGACTAAGACCTTTTAAATAAGGGTCTCCCTTTTTTTCCTTCCCTTACCTCTTTAAGGTTTACATTTTTTCCCCTGTATTTTTTTTTTTTTTTTTTGCGGTATGCGGGCCTCTCACCGTCGTGGCCTCTCCCGTTGCGGAGCACAGGCTCCAGACGGGCAGGTTCAGCGGCCACGGCTCACGGGCCTAGCCGCTCCATGGCATATGGGATCTTTCCAGACCGGGGCACGAACCCATGTCCCCTGCATCAGCAGGCGGACTCTCAACCACTGCGCCACCAGGGAAGCCCTCCCCTGTATTTTTAATCTATCCCCCCCCCACACCCCTCTGGTTGTTTATTCTGTCTCCTTTTTGGTTTTATTTTCGTGGCCGCAGAATGTTGGGGTTCTTCAAGGTCCAATTCCTGAGGTCTCTTTTTTGCTCTATATTTTCTAGGCATTTTCTTCTAAGCCCTAAGTTTAAGTGAGCATTGGCACACCAATGAGAACCAAATTTATGTCTCTAGCTCAGACTTCTTTGACCTGTATATTCAGCTGCCTATTCAGCATCACCATGTAAATGTCGAACTCATTATATCCAAACTGAATTCATGATTTTCCCCCAGGACATGGCCCTCTTTTGGTGATCTCTTTCTCATGATTAGTACCACCCACCATATGCTTGTTATATAAACCAGAAACTTAGGTGTCCTTCTTAATAACTCCTTCACCTCTCCTGTACCCCCAAAAGTCTTTTCCATCATTACCCTGGGCAGAGATACCACTATATCTTGTTTCTTGGAAAAAGAGCCATCTTGTTGGTGTCTGTACATACTCCCTTCCTGCTCAGTTGCAGCCAGGGTTTTTTTTTTCCAAACTAAAAACTCCATTTGTGTAAAACCGTTTTGATTGCTTTTAGGATAAAGTCCAAAATCTTTTAACAGTTTTAAAAATTGTAATTCCTAAAAGCCTTTTATTTATTCACATTCTCTTTGACCTATTTTGTGACTCCTTTAAAAGTTTCACTAATGCAAGAGCTGTAGTCTGACAACTGAAGTTGTCAAAGTTTGTTTGATAACCTCACTTTCCTTTACTCATTATCTTTTTTCTGTCATTCCGGTGTCTTGACTCTTTCCCATCTCCCCATATATAAGTAGTTGTCTTTTGCTGGTCACTGTTGAAGATGTGAGCTAATACATACTGTTGCTCTCTAGTTTCTCTTTACTATTTGTTCTGTTTACTAATTAATCAAAATACAGAATCATAGAATTTTCAAGTTAGTGTATCAGTTCTTCCTTTGAAGTACATGTTATATTCATCCCCTTTTCTCTCTTCATTTCCATTGTCACAACCCTAATTCAGGCCAGTTTTAAATCTGTGTTTGATCCTTTACTGGTCCTTGCTCATATTTTTCATTTTTTGAGACAAATTTTAAGATATGATTTTTATTTTAACACTTGCTAAAAACATACAGAGGTTCTTGATAGCATGTGTCATCTAAATTGTATTATAAAGCCTTTTAAAAAAAACAGCAAAACTCATTCTTTAAATGGTACCAGAATTGTGGCATTTCCTATACTAATATATTGAAGAAGTATTTTTTGGCCATTGGGCATGTGCTGGGGATACTTGAGTGAGCAAAACAGATATGTAAAGGCAAGGATCAATGAAGTCTTCTTTGAGAGAGCAATGTTTAAGCTAAGAAGTGAAAGTAGCAAGTTGAGAGATCACTGTAAGCAAGAGCAAACAGTTTGTGTGAATCAGGCCCTGAGACTTGAAAGAATTTAGCATATTGGATGAATTCCTAGGAGCTCCAGAAATCACTTCAGAAATAGGCAAAGGCCATGTAAATCATGGTAAGGAGTTTTATTTTATTCTAAATATAATGGGAAGTAACTGAAGGATTTTTAGCAGGGAGTGACACGTCTAATTTTCTTTAAACATTACTGGTTTATGGAAAAAGAATTAGGGGGTAGGAGTGGCAAGAGTGGAAGCAAGAAGACCAATTTTTACAATATTCCCTGAAGAGCTTCAAACCAGTAGAATGAAGGAAACACACATAAATAAGCCAGTTATTCCTCTAACTCACTGATCCTGAAGTTTTTTTTATGATAGAGCTATATTTCCCACGTATAGGGAAAGAGTTTGTGAGGTGTATTTGTTGTAAGGGTTCAAACAGCATACCTTAATAATCTCTTTATTGTTAGCAGATTGTTTAGGTTCTTTTTTATGGCCTATGTGAGTGAACATGAAAATAGCTTTGTATTTGCTATCAAACTCACTTTAAAGTAATTTTACTTACATACCTATGCAAAATCTACCTATATGAGTTACAGTTCACTTTCTAAATCTTGGTATAATTGATTCTTTAGCTCCCCATATTTGCCATACCATTTTTTAGCTTTAGATTACTGACTAAACAAAGATCTCTACTAAAAGCCTTTTAAATAGGATTTTAATATAGGATTGTTTTAATATGTTTACATTTCCACATATAAATAGTCCAGTTTATCAGGCATTTTTCTGCATTGGCCTTAAAAACAATCATTCTGTTGTATCGTATTTTTTCTTTCTTTTTCTTATGTGAATCATTTTCCATCTAGATCCCGTGAATATTTTTGTCTTAATTTTTCACCAACTTCAAAGTATTTTAAGGTTTAGGTCTTTACTATTAGTCATCTCTTACAATTTGTTTATCAAACAACTCGTACCTTAGTCTCAGGACATACTGATATAATATTAAACATATATGTAGAGACAGGAAGTTGTATTGTTGAATTATAACTTTCTACAGTGTTTATATTCCAGAATTAACATTGAATTTGAGCTGTTTTGAGGTGAATATATACCCAGTTGTACTTGTTTCTGTTTCTTTATATTTGATACTCTGAAAAACTAGAGCCAAGAGTTTACCAAGGAAAAGTTGTTATTGGTATTTAAGACACTTTTCACTTTTGTATCATATTCATAAAAACAAAAGGAAATTCTTGTGTATTACAGTTGGAGTCTGTTTTGTGTCCAGAACCAGGGTGGAGGAGGAGGAAAAAAGGGATGATATAAAGTGATATCCAAGGATAAACACTGATACATTGCAGTTTTCACTGGTACAAAGTACAGTGAAGAAAGGAAGGATTTTGTATTAATGTGATTTTTTTTTTTTTAAGAAAGTTAATTTTATTACATTATTTTGTTGGGGCAATTACATGCTCTCTACTATTTGTTTCTGGCTCTTTTATGAAATGATGAGAAGGTAAGTGATGAGTTTTTTTTTTTAATGTCCGTGATTGACAGATTTAAAGTCACAAATCTTGAATTTTTAAAAAATACTTTTTTATCTATAAGTTTATTTAACGTTTTGCTGGTTCATTAAATCCAGGAATCACTCTGTGTGCTGGTACTGTTCTGAAATATGAGGTAGTTAGATTATGTTACTTTTAACCACATCTCCATCTGTCAGTCTAAATTGTAGATGTTAGTTGTGACAGCAAACAATAATGGTTTGCTGATCCTGATTGCTTTTTAGTAGCGTATTTTCAGTTGGGAAGTTACTGGCTTCTTCAGAAAACCTGAGTGACTTTTAACTGTATTTAAAACCAATTTGGATGTCCTTTATTGTGTCATTATATTTGTCTATATAATTAAAAATTTTCCAAGCTCTAGCTACATTTTAGCCCAGCAAAATTTCAGTTATCAAAAGATTTCAGACCATTTTCAACTAGTAAACAGTAAAATTTGATAGTTGGTTCTTATTGAACCCACTTCTCCCAGAAGAATTAGGATAAACTACAGAGGAAAGTCCTTTTAAAAGTTGGTTATAGCAGAGGTTTAAGGAGCTGTTTTCCACTCATATTACATGCATTACTAAAATCACATAGGACATTTTGAAATTGAGAAGAGCTGTAAATGTAGCCACGGGACTTTTCCAGCTATGGTATATAACTTGGAGACTTCTCTATAGTGATTTGGTGGTTTTTTTTTTTTTAGACCAGTAATTTATTAAAGGGATAGACAAATGTCTTTGATAAGATTTTCTTTTTTTCTATTGCTTGTAAGTGATTCTGACATGTTTTTGTTACTTTGATGAATTCTTATAACAGTATATGCCCCCCCTTTTTTAGGATATGGTGGTGGTTTTAATGAAAGAGAAAATGTTGAATATATAGAAAGAGAAGAATCTGATGGTGAATATGATGAGGTAAGCTATACATTAGTGTGCAGGTTGAAAGCAGCTTAGAGAAACATGTTAGAAAATACCTTGCAAAAGGAAACTGTTAAATGTATCTCATTTTTGTAAGTACACTTTGAGTCTTTTACAGCAGCTTACCATTTTGTAGGAAATCCTAATGGATTTAAAACATATAACTGACATAAAAATGTATGTTAACCAACATAAAAATGTACATTAACCTAAATATATAAAAGTAATTTCTTTGAAAAAAAGTATTTATATTAACAGTTTCAGCTAACAGAAGTGTTATGAAACTTTTTCTATAGTTTGGACGTAAAAAGAAAAAATACAGAGGGAAGGCAGTTGGTCCTGCATCTATTTTAAAGGAAGTTGAAGATAAAGAATCTGAGGGAGAAGAAGAGGATGAGGATGAAGATCTTTCTAAATATAAATTAGATGAGGTAAATTATTTCCTTATATTTCCCCTTTGTCTTATTCAGGCTATGGGATAACATGTGAATGTCTTTGACAACCTTTGGCCCATGGTGAAGATGGGTTCTCCAATGTAATCATTTGTTTTCACAAAGATTTTGAGCTTCTGCTCTGCCAAGCATTATTCTGACTCCGGAGATACAAAGTGACTGAGACACAACCACCCTTCTCTTAAGGGAACTTAAATTCCAGAGGGGGAAAGGCATAAATGAAAGATAATTTAAATAGCAATACTGTGGTGTAGATACATGTTGTGATAGCAGAGCATTAGAAGAGCTACTTTGTTTTTAGTGGTTGGGGGATTTCTGAGGCAGTGGAATTTGAGCTGAAATTTGAGTGACAGAATGATATGAAGGAGCCTGCTGTAAGAGCTGGGGTCGGAGCACTTTTAAGGCAAGGAGGACAGCAAATAAAGTTTCCCCTAGCAGGAAACAAGCCAGCACCATCCAAAAAATCATACATAGGCTAGTGTGGTTAGAGCAGAGGGAAGAATGTAGTGGGGGGGTCAGCAGCCACATTAGGTCTGGTGATGTTTTTTCTGTGGGGCCTGAGTGTAAAATGTTATGGATGAATAGATCCAGATTAAGGGTACTTTGGGGACTGAGCATAGGATGCCCTTGAATGCAGCTGAACAAATCAATGCAAAACAAGTTTTAAAAACAAACAAATAAGGTATATTTATCTGATCTGTGTTTTAGAGTGATGACTGTCAACATATTGAGATACTTGGGAGGCAGAATGGATTCGCGGTTAGGGAGACTACCTAAAAGGTTATGGTAGTATACTAAAGAATGAAGTTCTGAACTAAGACTGAGGGAGCTGGATTCAAGAACTTTTAAGGGAGTAAAACTGAAAATTCTTGACAGCTCATTTGGAAATACATTGTGATGAAAAAGAAAATAAGTATGACTTCTACATTTACTTCTTTAACTGTCTGAGACAGTCATTAAGTCTCTTTAGCTGAGGTGAGGAATGTAGTAGTCAGATTTCAGGACTGAGAATGAATTTGCTGAGGTGTTAGCTATATAATAAATCCATATGGAGATGTCCAGTACATAGAACTATTCATCATTCCTAGATAGCATGGATATCTAAATGTCTAAATATAATTGACTCTGAGTTTTCGTTAGGATGAGGATGAAGATGATGCTGATCTCTCAAAGTATAATCTTGATGCCAGTGAAGAAGAAGATAGTAATAAAAAGAAATCTAATAGACGAAGTCGCTCAAAGTCTCGGTCTTCACATTCACGATCTTCATCACGCTCATCCTCCCCCTCCAGTTCAAGGTCTAGGTCCAGGTAAACGGGTACAGGTCAAGGGTAACACCAGTCAAAATGTCAGTATCTAACTTCTTTACTTATAAATTTTGTTTTTCTTGACTAAATAAGCTTTCCTTTTATTTCAGAGTTTTCATTCAAGTCATCTTTTATAAGATAATTTTTTCTGTCTTAGTGCCATGAAGTTATTGTCCAGTATTTTCAGAAATACAAAATTTTAATATGAAACTTCCTTAGTTCCATTTTAACACCATGCCTTTTATTAAAATAGACTTTAAAAATTCAATTAAATCATTATATATAGTGGTACTGAGTTATCTAAGGAGATGGTTTACATTTAGAAATTTTAACGTAAATAAAGTGAAGATTTATATTTCCACTGATGATTTTAAACACTAGTACAAAAATTTTCTAGGCATTTAAGTTGTTGCTTACTATTACTACACAGTGTTTTATTTGGTATATGTGTTCTGAATAAAGAAGCAAATTCATCTGTATTCTATTATCTTAATGCTTATACTTTAGAGCTGTCCAGGAATAAATCAGAAGATTTAATTTGTGTTGTACTTGAATATTATTTTGTTAGTAATGTAAAGTTTTAATTGAAAAGTCCCTCATTGTGCAGTTGACAATAAAAATGAAGTTTTGGTTGAGAAAAAGCAATACCTTATGTAAGCAATCTTCCCTTGAAGAACTATTTAGTTAAGTGAAACTATGTGCAATGAATTTTAACTGTATTGGGGAATAAAATATTAGCTAATTGAGTAATTAATAATTAGATAATTGTTAATTGAGTACTGTAAAGCCTGAAAATTTAAAAGAGTGATTATAAAGATAATTTTAAGGTAAAAATTATTGTTTTTCTGCAGATTATTATTTTCAGGGACAAATTAAGTATATAAATTAAATGAAATTTATTTCATTTCTTGACTTTTTAAATTCAAATGGACCATATCTCCCCTATGTCATTTTTCAGTAATATAATTACGTAAAACAGTGACAGGATTGTCAATGTAGTTTCTCTTTAATTCTCTAACCTTTGAGTAGACAGAAAAACCTGTGGATTTAAAAATGTACACATATCAACATTTAAGCTTTATGCTAGATAGTGACTAAGAAAATAGAGGGATTTTTAAATTGGAAAAGGGAAATTGATGGAAATATTTCACAGAAGTTAAATATAAACTGCAACATCCAGTATTTCTGGATGTGTAAGTCCCGGGATACTTCTAAATATTTGTGAACATATAAAGTATTCAGTGTTAATAAAGTGATAATGCTGGACGTTTTTATTTGTACAATCTCGAATGATTTTTAGAGAAGTTTTGTCAAACTTGGAAAGTAATAGTTGATTATTTTCAAAAATTATTACCTTAAGTTTTGACATAAGTATTAATACAGAATAAAAGTTTAAAATAAACCTTAAAATACTGTATTTTGAAAATATATGTCCCAAATAGTATTCTTACTATATGAAAATGAATTCTAATACATATTTTTCTTTCAGTGTTCGTATCACAAAGCTTAATTAAATGGTCCTGGAAAAAAAAAATCCTTCCATGTTGTTCCAGGTCCCGTTCAAGAAGTTCTTCCAGTTCGCAGTCAAGATCTCGTTCCAGTTCCAGAGAACGTTCGAGATCTCGTGGGTCGAAATCAAGGTGAATGAGGTAGCTTCTCTCTGTAAAGCAGAGAGAAAAAATATTTAAAGGCTGCAGAAGGCGTTGCTTTTTTTCCTCTTATTTTGCTTCTACTTGTCAATTTTATTTTAGCATTAGAAAACTAATGCACTTGCCTCAGCTTAATTTTCTCACCGTGAGACGTTTCCATTGCCAGCAGTGTGCCAAGACATTCCCATGATTGAATTAACATGGTTATTTTGCATTATGCAAGGTTTGCTATTTTTGTGCTAAACTGTGATGAAGTAGGAAGATGGAGCCAAGTTTTATCACCAAATGTCTGTTCATTAAAGTTATTTTGCAGTAGTAGTTAAAATAAATTGAGATATGCAAATAAAAAGTTTACTCCATATTTTAAAAGGAAGAAAAAGAACTGCCTCAAAACAAATTTTGTTTTGCATGGCAATTGTTTAAATATTTATAGAAACAATTTTGTCATTTATATTAGATGAAGTTTCTGGAGGGTTTTATTTTCATTTATCTGTAATATAACACAGAATATTGTACACAGTATGTATAGTATGTAAGAAATATAGACACTTCTTAAATTCCACAAATTAAATCAAGAAGTTTGGTTGGTTAGTCTAAGTAGGATGTGATCTTAAAGTAAGCATTCTTGTTAACTTCAGGTTGCATTTAGTTAGACCTGCAGAGGGAAAAAAATCTGTAGAGAAGCAAGTGAGAAACTAGTTTTTAGTCTCTTGAAGTTTTTTCTAGTCTTGGTCAAAATATACTGCCTTTCTTTTTAATTTAATTTGTTTATCTATTAAAGGCAGCTAACATGAATAAGAGAACAACGAAAATTCCACTTGTGTGGAACTACACTGAAGTGTAGTGGTAGCTATTTTGGTAAAAATAATTGCTTAATAGCTTATTTTAGAGCCAATCTGTAGCATTAGAGGGCAACTGTAATTTGAGAACATTAAGGAGAAAAGAATGATATGCACACTTGTATTAAGCCAATACAAAATAGAGAGCAAGTGAGATTATTGTTATTATTATGTATTATCAATGTTTCATTTCTTTTATTTGAGTGCTTCTTAGGTGAAGATCCTTAAGTCCTAGTTCCCTTTGGGAAGCACTTTAATTAAGGTTTACAGAACAGCCTTCATAATTCTTTTCAAACATTTTTTTCATTGCTTATAACTTTCCAAAGAATTCTCCTTTTGGGCTTTCTGATTTTATTTTAAGCCCAAAGGTGAATTTTTTGGGAAGTTTGAGCTAAATTACTTCAACCAAAAAATGTAAATGAAGAAAAAAATTGTATTTAAACATTTGTGCATTTACCTCTGCCTGAAACATGTGAATGTCAACACTTCATACTTCATGGATAGTAATCCTTCATAAAAATAAATATTGTTAATATAAATCAAGTTTTAAAGTTATTCATTTTATTTTCCTTTGAATACTTAGCAATTTAATAGCTACTGTTCTTTGTCATTTTGTTCCCCTATCCCTGCTTTTTCTACAGCAGCTTAACTAATAAGTTGCATAATTCCACAGCAAATTGTTATGCTTACTTTCCTCCGGAAGTTGTATGATACATATTTTTTCCCCAAATGGAAGGATGTAGTTTCTAGACATAAAGTCATGCAAATGCCCACCTGTTAGCTTTGCTATTTATGTATACTTTAAAATGAAAGCCTTAAATTTTAAAAGAAGTATTTAATTCTACTTTAATACATTAAGCTGGTTTTTAATTGTAAGTAATGAGCACTTATCTTAGAATTTTTTAAAGTGATGAAATTAAAGTAAATTGTTTAAGTAGAATTATTTCATGGTTGAACCAGAGGTCTTCTGTTGAGTAAGCAGTAAGTATTCTTCCTTATAAAATTTTTATAGTTATAAATTCTGTTTGTTTATTTTTGGAGCTATTAACTAAACCGTCTGCCTGACTTCTTCTTTTAATGAAATGTTTGATTTGTTTCTCAATCAATGAAGATCCAGCTCCAGGTCCCACAGGGGCTCTTCTTCCCCACGAAAAAGATCTTACTCAAGTTCATCATCTTCTCCTGAGAGGAACAGAAAGAGAAGTCGTTCTAGATCTTCTTCATCTGGTGATCGCAAAAAAAGACGAACAAGATCACGGTCACCTGAAAGGTTTGGGTTTCTGTAGAAATAAGAATGGGTGTTCTTAAGTGTGTTTAATAGAGTAACTGAACTTCTCAGTCAAGGATTAGATTTTCGTTATCTCCTTCGTTCCCACTTCAAATTATTCTTTTCAACTTTGGACTTCAAAAAACAGATAATTACTTTGTTTATCCTTTGTTCTTTGATCAGGTTGTTTAGAAAAGATCAAACCACTCTCTTCCACTATTTGATCATTTTGTTTAAATTTTTATTTTCATATATAATTATTATAGCCAACTCTCGGTTATTTCTGTCTCTTCAGATTTTAATTCAGAAGCTGTGTGTTGACGTAATTTAGAGGTTGATTTTTATCGGTATTAATTTATGCTCTTGATTTTACATTAAATATTAGAAACCGTAGGATTCTAGGGCATCTAATAAGAAAATTAACTATTACAGATCATTGGAAATCTGTCCTAATTTAAATATGTATCAATGCATTTCCACAACAAATTATTGTTTCATGCCCTTTATAAGGAAATTGTTCTTGTAGCTAATACATTTTTCATCTTTCAGTCCAAATCTTTTTTTTTTGTAGAGAAAGACCTTTACTAGATTACTTTATCTGTGTTGACATTTTTAAAAGTGGGAAAGTGTGTCATCTGTCAGCCTTTTCTGCAGCAGGCTAATTATTCGGATTTATTATTTTTCTCTTGGTTCTCAATGTCTACATAGTCATTTTAATGGCTTCCTTAATAATCTTTACAAATTTTTATATCCTTTCAGCTTGTGAAAGTAAGGATTAGATAAAATCTGATTTTTGCTGTGTTCAGTGCTAGGATTACCTCTCCTTGTACATAATGACTGGTTTTGCATCTTCCCATTTTGGAGTTTAGATGTTAAGGTTACACACAAGTAGTCTCATTTCTGTGCATTTGTTCCTTTGTAAGAAAATTACTCCATACTTCAATGAAACTCATTCTGTTGCTTTTTTTCCACGTCTGCAAATTTTTATCTTAGCCACATATAATCCCCCTAGTTTGTTGTCATCTAAACTTAATGAACATGTTCTCTATTCCATAAGCCAGGTGATTGGTGAAAACACTAAACAACCCTGAGCCCAGGGCCAACCCCTCGGAACACCACTACTTTACCCAGGTTGATATATTGCCTTATTCATATTAGCTGCATGAATATAATCCTGTAACTAATTGTACAATCATCTTGTGTGACCTAGATTTCCAAAACATAATTATTTATGGATATATATTTGCATACACAGAAGCCTTGCTATATCTATTTTACATATAGACTTACCACATTATATACAGTGTATCACAGAGAACGATTAAGTCACGCTGCCATCACCAAGTTTATATGTCTTTGTTGTATTAATCTGTAGTTTTATACAATTTTGCAAGGCTTTCTTTCATTACCTTAAATAATTGAGAGGTGGCTATATCGAGAGATTTTTAAATTATGATTGCACTGCTACTGGGCTCATATCCAAGGTCTAAGTACTAGTTAATTTTATGTGTATAAGTTTATATCTCAGATTTTAATTATTCCTCTTACCAGTGTAATGAGGTTTAATTTTTCATATTCTCAAAGTTTTACAAATGCTGATATTCAGCTCCAGCTTACCAGATTACCTGCTTTCTCCATTATGTCTTACAGGCACCACAGGTCACCTTCTGGATCATCCCATTCTGGTTCCCGTTCAAGTTCAAAAAAGAAATAATGAATTAAAATTTACATCTTAAAAAAAAAAAAAAAGTACAGTGCATGAAGCATATTTTTTAAGAAGTTGGTGTCTTACTTGGTCAGAAGTGCTAAATCTACTAGTAGAGGTGCATGCCTTTCATTGCTTTTCAGAACAATACAGCTGTGTTTATTTGTGAAATTAAAAGTAAATGGTATTTTAAGCCATAATGTCCCAAAATAGATGCTTTGTTTATCATTCGTTATTTACAACCATTTGCTTCATTTAAAACCATCTCAGCTATAACAAAGTACTTTGTTTTTTAATTTGAACTCTTGTTTTTCTCATCTCCAAATATGAGCATTACCTAGGCTTGTCTGGACTTTTGGCATGGAAGCAAGACTGTGGTAAAGTAGTTGGAAACAATCTGTTTATGTTAATCCGGGAAAAAGAGTCAACCTGTTTATGTTAACCTATGTCGAAGTGATTCTTATTAACTAGTTGTAAAACAGTCAACTGGAAATTTCTTTATTTTAAAATTCCCTATTTTAAGGGTGCCTTAGAATCGTTGTTTCTCTTTTATCCAGTTTTACTTTTTGCACCACCAAGTTTAATACAGAAAAGTTTTGTGAATTGGAGAGGAGAAAGGTGTTTATTTCTCCTTTCCTGACACGTAATTTGGAGCAAGAATGCCAAACAGTTCATCTCTACTAATATGGTTGATGAGAAAAACATCTTACTTTAAAATGTTTAATATTTTTAGGAGCTTTGTGTGATATCCTTTAAAAATCTAGTTATCACATTATAGGGTAGACAGTTAAATCATAGTTAATGAGGAACAAATTGAAGAAAGTTTTTGAAGTATATTTCTCTTTGGGTGAAAGACCAACAGACATTGTGAATTTAAGTGAACATTTGCTTTGAGATGTTTAATTTTAAACACATTGCATAAAATTTTCTTCTGAGTTAAAGATGAAAGCTTATTTCCTCATGACATAAGCAGAAATAATTGTTCCTATTCACTTGAAATTACTTATGGCTTAAAATACTTTCAAGGTTTATTTCTCAAAATTAAAATCTGGTCATTTGAGCTCTGTTCTGTCTTCTGGTTTTAAAAATGGTTTCTCTTAACAGTATCTTCAGTGACAATGCAAGGTAAGTATATTAAGGGAAGTTGACAATTGTGCTTGGGAACTTTTTGTCATGGGGATCAGTATCCACATTTTTTGTTTTGGGTGGGGGGTTTGTTTGTGTTTCCATAATATTAATGTCTACTGCAACTAAAAATTAAAATGTTTTAAGGTACTTAGTAGACAGAGCAAAATGATATTTGTTTTTTTATTTTGAAACGAGTGATTTTTCTCTTCAACTCATCTAAAGATGAAAGCGAAATAGCTTAAGTAGAAATATTTTGATAATATTTTTACAATGAACTTCCCCTGCTTTTTTTATGTCTTAAAATTTTCTTTGCTACATTTACTGTAGGTTGCACAAGAACTTTACTCTCTTGTAATTGTGCCTCAGACTTCTTGAAAGTCCACCTTCTAAATTGCCCATATGATCTTCTAGATTCTACATGTTATCGTTGGTTTATTCTTGTGCTTTCTGTATTTAAAACTTTGGCTGTACTAATAAGTAAATGCAAGGTTATAAATTTAGCTAATAGTAGTTTACAGACAATTCAAATGATTATGATTTTATTTGGTTTAACTAAGCTGTACTAGTTCATTTCGTAAGGAAATGATGCTGTAGACAAATGTAAATAAAGCTTGTGAGTCGAGCATCAAGTGGTGTTTGTTAGAAATAAATTAGAATTTTTAAGCTCTGATTTAATGTTCATTTTTAAGCTATTTACAGTCTGGTTTGTTTTTTGATTGTGCATCTTAAACTCCCTGTATTCACTTACCCTTTATGTAAGGTCACCTTATTTTTATATATGAATGCTTGGTTTAAAACATTCCAAAGCCATGATCACTATAACCTTGGGCACTGAACAATTTTTGTGACTTTTTTAAACAGAAGAGTACCCAAATTAGTTGAATATTTTATACCAGAACATAACCTTATTCCATGTGGCAAAAAACATGCCATAGTGTGCTTCCATTAAAACTGTCACTTTATAGCACTCAACAAGTATCCCTTTTAACTGCCAAGGGTTCTTAAATTTCCATGTAGAATCCTTCATCTAAACAACATTGAATGGTTGGTATCTGATAACAAATGTTCAAGTTCAGAGCAAGCTCTAAGCATAAGACCATCTCTAGGCATACTTACCAAGGTAAAACTAATCTTTGATTTTTTTTTTTTTTTCTCATGTCTTCTTGATATTTGGCATCCACAGCTAGTGTTGTAGATGCTGGTGAGAAGGTAGGGAATTTCTCCCTCTGCCCCACCTAACAATTTTGACATAATCGTTAGTTGTTTTGTTTTTTAATAGAAATAGCATTATAGCTTTCCTGAACTGGAAATAGTTTTATTTCTGGAAAACAGTGGAGAGTTTTAATTTAAAGACAATTTAAGGTATATAATAGTGATTTGCAGGCTAATTCTTCCTGTCACCTTTATACACTATAGTATATCATCCCCTGTTTTACAAAAAGGAAGATTACAGTTTAAGGAAATTAAAAACTTGCCCAAGGGAGCCATAGGAGTAGCATAATGGGGATTCAACCCCAAGTCTGATGGCAGATTTCAGTATTACCTCTAGTAACAACCAAATAACATGTTTGAGAAGATAAATGTTAAGCCAAAATGGTCAGATGTTTTTTAATCTGATTTAGTAAGAAGGTGTTAATTTCAGTCATTTATAGGTAGGTAGATTGGTAGACAGGCATACTATTTTGAAATATCTTTAAATATACAGGAAAGTTGCAAAGGTTGTATGGAGAGTTCCCATATACTCCCACCGAGTTTCCACCATGGTTAGCGTATTACCCTGTGATTTTGTCAAAACTAAGAAACCAACATTCATGTATTACTGTTACTTACAATCCAGATTTTGTTTGAATATCAGCATTTTTCTATTACTCTAATCCAGGATACCATATTACACTTTTTTGTCACATTTCTCCAGTCTCCTCTGGTCTGACAGTTTTTCATTCTTTCCTTGCTTTTGATGACTTTGACAGTCATGAGGAGTACTGGCTGGGTATACTTTAGAATGTCCCTCATTTTGAGTTTGTCTGGTTTTTCTTGTGATTAGACTGGAGTTGTTGGTTTTTAAAGCAAATACCACAGAGGAAAAGTGCCCTTCTCACTACATCATGTCAGGGATACATGATATTCATATGACATCACCGGGGATGTTAACCTTCATCACTTGATTAAGGTAGGAATTGCCTGAAATCACCATTGTAGTTCATTTTTTTCCCTTAATTTATTCCATTCTTTGGAAGCAAGTTACTAAGTATAGCCCACCTTCAGAGTAGGGATAGGGAGAATTCAACTCTACCTCCTGTGGGGGAAGGCTGTCTACTCATATTTGTAATTCCTCTGTTACAAAGATTTGTCTCCTATTTATTTACATCTGTATGGACTTCCACATATTTATCCTTTAAGTGAAAGTTCAATGCTATGTTGTTTTATTGCTCAAACTGTTCCCAGCTTTGGCCGTTGAGAGTCCTTTGACATGCCTCCATTCTCCAATATAATGGAAGGAAGGAAAGGAAGAATTGTTGAAGAGGGAGGTTTATCATCAAGTAGGTGAGGGAATAGAATCTAGACCTGTGGTGGTGGTAGTAATGATAGCTTTGACCTTATAGTATCAGGAAGGATGAATCCAGGTAGCATTAGAGCCAAGTTTATAGTCACTGAGAGTGACCAGTAAACACAGTTTTTTTTTTTTCCCCAGCCACATTGAACCACATGGATATTTACAGGAGGGTAGAGGGTGTTGAAGCATTGCACACAGATAAAAGATGAACGTGTGATAACTCATAGTTCCCAAATGCCTGTATTTAGCAAAATAAAAGGTACTAGCATAAGAAAAATATTTACAATAACTGGTAACTTCCTAAATACATAAATGAATGATTAAAGTGTATCTAAGATGAAGAATGCTATACAGCATTATCCAAGAGAATAAGAAGACCTGGGGTTTGAAGCTAAAATATATATATGACAACCCCTTTCGCATAATCTCAAATCTAGTGGGGGAGTGCTCTTATAAAAATACTTCATGGTAGAAATGAAGTCTGCTAAAGTGGGAAAAAAAATCAGTCTTGTCTGAATGAAGAGGCAAACTCTTAAGGAATTGACTTGAGCAGTCTTGAAGGACAAGTTTATTGATGAATAAGGTGAGCTTTAATTTCTTTGACTCCCCTGGAGTCAAAGAACCAGATTTGAATTTTTACATCATGGTACCTGTATGACCTTGGACATCGTTATGCCTTGCACACAAGTATACAGCAAATATTGGCTATTAATTTCACTCCCTACTTAATGTTTTCAGTTATTTCATATATACTAATACTCAAATGTTTATTTCCTACTTACTCCTTTCTACAGCACCAGATCCATTTCTCTCACTGCCTACTGTGTATCTCCTTTTAAATATCAAACAATTCCACCATACCTAAATTCTCCCCATGCAATCTCTCCATCAAAACTAGTATATTTCACATCGATAAACACCATTATCAGTGACTTTGGGGATCCTCTTAGATTTCTCTTTTGCCTCCCAACTCCATACCAAATAAATCTGATTTACCCCAGAATCGATAGTTCTTAACCCTCAAGCCTGCACTGCTCCATTACTACTATCACTGCTTTGGTTTATGGGCTAAGATAACTACAGTTGCCTCCTAAATGGTCATTTGGCCTCCAGTCCTGTCTGGCATATATAGTAGGTTTTTCACAGTATTTGCTAAATGCTATTTAACCAAGCAGTGATCCTTTCATTACTCATACCAGAGTGGTCTTATTAACAAGCAGTTTCTGTTCATGTAATTTCCTTGCTTAACATCTTTCCTATGGGTTTCAGGATTAAACTGAAATCCTTTGTGTCACCGTCCCTTCCCCCAGCCCTGTCAATTCCAGCAAGCTTGGGCACATAGCCTATATAGCTAGCCACATGAGCCATGCTGAACTACTTGTGATAGATTTTCATCCACGTACAGGCTTCCTATGCCTGAAATGCCCTGCACACTCCTCATTACCATCCCTTTTTCACTTGGCCTTCATGACAATTCAGAACACTAGGATGCCGTCCCTGGTTCCTGAGTTTCCATAGGAATTAGGTGAATTTCTTGAAAGGCCTTACCCAGTATTTCTGGCCCTTTCAGTGTTCTCTCACAGCAAGCACTTGGTGTTTGGCAAGGGTGTCAATATCTGTCATGTTTCTTACAAGGTTTTAGTAATTTGTTTTCATCCAATGCTACTAATGAATGCTTATTCTTTACTGGAAAACATTTGATTGCAGGAGTTTTTTCCTGAAGTTGTATCATGACAGCCAGTTACCAAACAGGTCTCAATTTTTTTTTTCTATTAAAGTTTAATAGGTCCATTTCTTCACAAGCTGATAAGGTTTGAATTTACTTATCCAGCTATGCTTCAGTGTAGTATAGAATCTAGAAATTGCATGTAAACACTGTTCATTGTCCTCAATGTTCTATTTAAAGTATGCCAACTTACGTTTATTGTAAACAGCTTAGGTAAGGTTGGAAACAAAGCCTCACTGGTATACATTTTGAAATCTGTTTTAGTTTCTTTTTATATCACCAAGGACAGAAGCACTAAAAATTTTTCTGGAAGTAAGATTTTTTTTGTCAATTATTGGTTTTTTCCTAACATGTCTGCAAAAATACTAACCTAAGCAACTTTGCTTATGAATTGGTAAATTGAGTTCCTTTAGAATGTATGACTCTTGAACTAAGTGCATTGGGGTGCATCATATGCAAAATAAGCAGTGAATTTAAAAATTAGCCTTAGTGTTCTGGTGTAGGACCAGATAATAGAGGTCAAAATGGTTTAGTGTGTATTAAAATAACTGTCATAAATGTACTTGGGTATTTAGAACAGTAAACGTATTACGTACTACTTATAACCATGTTTAATAAGTATGGCTTTAAGGCCTTAAAAGCTTTTAGTAGAAGAAAATAGTGTAAAATATTATTCATTGATAACTACACCAGTGAAGTTCAATTTACTGGCAAAAATGATTTGGACATTTATTATTAGAAAAGTAAATTATGAGTTATTTGCTCATTAGTGAAATGAAAACCTGAAAATCAAAAATGGAAGTGGTTTGGATGAAACGAGTGTGACAAATTAGTCTTTAATTATATTAATCCTCTTAGTGACATTATTATCTCTGTATACAATCTACCTGTTGACTTCAAGCCTGCTGAAAATGTTGCCTTTTCAATGATTAAATACTTCACATCAGAATTCTGAGCAGGGAAGATAAATCATCTGCATTCTTGTAATTTGGAATCTGCGGCTATTAGAGCTTAAGAATTTTAATGTGATTCTAGTGACCATGATCAGAGAAAATGAAATATTTGCAACTCTGTAAATGGTGTGGTTGGAATCACAAGATTGCGTTGCCCTATATTACACTGTTCTTAATACATTGGAATCACCAAAAAGGAAAGGTCAAAAAATGTTTAGTTCATTTTCTACCAGAAATGAAGACCACATAAGTACTTCTCAGGCTACGTATTCAGTGCTGCAGTACCTGTAGTACTAAAACCCTACAATGGAAAAAATGCTGAGAGAAGATTGGGACGTTTCACTTGTAGTTATGTTTTAATATTTTCCCCAAATTAAAAAATGAGTTTAAATCCTTTCAATTAAGTTAAATCCTTGAGTTTAAATGCTTCTCACAAAGCATTCCATATCAAGGTCTAAGCATAGACATGAAGAAAATTAGAGCAGAACTATTCATAATCAAATTGTTCAAAGCCTGTGATAAAGATGAAAAGCAGCCAGAGAAAAAGATGTTTATACAGAAATGGTAAGAATGACAACCAACATTGTCAGAGCAATGCAAACCAGATCGTGCAATTATCAGCCTATTCTATATTTACTCCTTCAAGAATATAAAAACACAAACTTTTCAGCTACTGAAAAGCTTTATCTCTAATACAAAGTATTGAGATTCTTTTGGCAGAAGAAAACTGGTATCAGATGGAAATTGGGTCTACACAAATAGCACAGAAAGTGCTATGTGGCTAAATATAGTTATGGGGTTTTTTCCCACTTACTATTTAAGTTTCTTTAAAAGGTAATTGTTTAAAGCAAATACACTGTGAGACTTCTATGTACGAGTAAAATATACAGCAAAAATTGCTCACAGGTCCAGAGGGGAGAAATGGAAGTGAGCTATTGTAAGGTTATATACAAAGTTGCAGACATCTTGAAGGTAGTCTGGTTAAGAGAGATGCTATAAAAGCAACCACTGAACATAACGAAGAGTTATACATAATACACTTACAAAGGAAGGAAAAAGTGGAATCACAAATACTCAATGCAAAAGGAGGTAGAAAACAAATAGGCTTGTAGGTTTAAACCCAACCACATCAATGATTGCATTAAATATAAATGATCAAACACCCTCAATTATAAAGTACTGATTGTCAAACTGGATAAATGAAGCAAGACCTACATGATCTTACAAGAAACCCACTGTAAACAAAGACAAATAGGTTAAAAGTGGAAGGGTGGAAAATACTATAATTCTACTAAAAACTGAGAGCAAAGAATAGAGGTAAAGAATGTCACGTCATATTAAAGTCAATCACAAAAGCATAGCAATCTTAAACGTTTATGAATGTTGTAGTCTTAAAAAAATATATGAAGCAAAAATTGATAGAACTGAATGGCAAAAATAGGGAAATCCACAATTACAGATTTCTACACTTCTCAGTAATTGATAAAACAAGCAGGAAAGTCAGGATATAGAAGATGACAAACTATCAATCAACTTGACCTAGTTGATATTTATAGAACACACTACCCAATAACAGAAATCATTCTTCTCAAATACACGTGGGACATTTATGGAGATAAACTATCTAGAGCACAAACAAGTATATACATACTGTATGATTCCATTTATATGAAGCCCAAGAACAGACATTTAACTGTTGTGATGGAAGTCAAAATAGTGATTACCTTGTGGGGCATTGTGCTGGTTATTGATTGGGTCGGGGCACAAGAAACCTAGGTTGCTGGAATTGTGTATAAATCTGGATGGTGGTTACAACTGTGTATATATGTTTTTAACAATCACTGATCTATAGAGTTAAGATTTTTGCACTTTGTGTATGAATGTTATACCTCAAAATAGTATTCACCTAGAAATACAAATAGCAGAATAGAATAAGGAATTACAGAGAAGAATACACACGTATATAGGAATTTTAAATAACTTTATTTGGGGAATAATTTTAGATATATAGAAAACGTACATACCCTTACAGTGTTAATATTTTACATTACCATAATACATTTGCAAAAACCAAGAAATCAATATTCAAACATTACTGTTAACTCCAGATTTTTTTTGAATTCCACCAGTTTTTCCACTAATGTCCTCTTTCTATTCCAGGATCCAATAGAAGGTGGTACACTGCATATAGTTACGTCCCCCATTTTCTTCTGGTTGGTGACATTTTCTCATTCTTGTTTTTCATGACGTTAACAATCTTAAGGAGTACTGGCCAGGTATCCTGTAGAATGACCCTCATTTGGGATTAATCTGTTACTTTCTTTTCGTGATTAGACTGGAAAGATTACTACAGGAGTGGAGTGCCCTCTCCTCATCACATATCAGGAGGTGCATAATATCCACATGACATTACTGGTGATGTTAACCATCACTTGGTTAAGATAGTGTTTGCCAGATTTCTCCATTGTAAAGATACTATTTTTTTCTTTTCATACTATATCATTTAGAAGTACAGGCATACCTTGGAGATGCTGCAGGTTCGATTGCAGACCACCACAATAAAGCGAATATCAGAGTAAAGTCAGTCACACAAATTTTTTGGTTTGCCAGTACATATAAAAGTTATGTTTATGCTATACTATAGTCTATTAAGTGTGTGATATCATTATATCTAAAATAAAATGTACAGACCTTAATTTTAAAATACTATATTGCTAAAAAATACTAACCATTCTCTGACAATGCAGGATTGCCACCAACCTTCAATCTGTAAAAAATGCAGTATCTGCAAAGCTGAATAAAACAAAGTACAATAAATGCCTGAAAGTCATGAAGTCAAGCATACCCTCAAGGCACAAGGGGAATTATACCTCAGTTCTGGAGGGGGGAATATCTACATATATTAAGGAGGTTTGCCTCCTCTTTCCCATTTATTTAATAAATCAGTATGGACTTAATGTATATTTATTTTATATCTGGATTACATGCAATATTACATTATATATTTTGTTGCTCAAATTGTTCCAGTTGGCCTTTGGGAATTCTTTCAGGTTGGCTTCTGTGTCCCTTGCACATGTCCCCATCCTTTTGTCTTTTGAGCACTTCTTTAATTTTTGGTAATACAAGATGCTCTAGGCCCATGTTATATTTTCCCTGCCACAGCCATAAGTCAGCCATTTCTCCAAGGAGCCCTGGTTGTTCTTACTGGAGAATGATATTTAGAAAGCAAGATCTAGATTCTAGGCTATATGGAAATGTATTATTTGATAAAATGGTATTTCAATTAAGAGAAGAATTATGATTTAGCTAATAAATGGTGCTAGCTATTCATATAACCCATCAAAAAAATTAAGCTTCTGTCTTATTACCATTTGCTAAAATGTAAGAATTTAAATCTATCTGATTAAAAGGTATGACTATTAAAGCAATATTTTCCAAAATGTAACTTGAGTGTAGAAATTAAGAAGGAGAAACTTTCTTTCTTAAGCAGTAATCCTAAAAATCATAAAGGAAAAGAACATTTTTCTGAATAAATTTTTTAAATATGGTAATAGACAAAAAGTAAAAAAGGAAATGATAAGGTAGGAAAATGAGAAACAGGCGGTGTCTAACTATCCAAGGAGCTCCTGCAAATTAATAGCATAATGATAATCCAATAGGAAATGCACAAAGATCAGTTAGTCGAAGAGAAAGTTAATAGACATGTGAAAATGGATTTAACTTCACTAGTTAGGGAGATCCAAATTAACCGTAAAATATATTTCATTCAGATTGTAAGTATTTCAGACAGCAATAATATACAGAGCTGGCAAACAGAGAAGCAGAAACCCATGTATTTTGGGTGGATATATCTTTGTATGAGCATGAAGAAAAATCTGAAGGAATACACCCCAACCTGTTTATATTGGTTAATTTGGGAGTGAAAATGAGGACGAAGTAGAAGATATCATTAACCTTTAAAAATGTAATCTACATGCTGTTTAAACTTTTTTTGGTTAGCTTATTTTGTTAAAATTTAAAATGATAAAATCAAGGTAATTAAAAAAAAAAATTGCAGTAGATTAGGTAAACGATGGTAGTGACCTGAACCAGGATAGTAGCTGTGGAGATGGAGACAAGTGAATGTACCTGAGATATATTTTGGAATTAGAATTAATATTACTGGATGATGGATTGGAAGACAGTGATAATGGAAAACAGACTCAAGGATGGCCATTGGATTTCTGGCTTGAGTAAGTGGATGGTATTATTATATACTGCAATGGGGAAGCCTCAGGTAGAACCAGGAGTGGGGAAGAAAATTTGAAGTTCCGTTTGAACATACTGAGGTGTCAATGGGCTATCCAAATGGGATGACAAATAGTTGGATATATGAGGCTGGAATTCAAAGGAGAAGTATAGGCTGCAGATATAAACTTGGGACACATCAGTCCTCTTCTAAGGAGTTATCATGTAAAAATAAGCCCCACAGATATATACACCAATATATACAAAAATGTTATTGTACCATTGCTGCTTATAGCAAAAAATTATAAATAACCCAAACATTCAGAAAAAATGTGTTAAGACTATTCTTGGTATTTAAAAAGATTATGAAGAATTTCTATACAAACTGACCAAAGAGATAATCACATTTTGTTAAATTTTTAAAAGCAAAGGACAAAAAAAGTTAAGTTGCAGAGTACTTCCAGTAACAATGGGTAGGTAAAGAAATCACAAGGATTTTTCTCCTGTTTTAATCTAGAAGATTTATAATTTTAAAATTAAATGTAATTACACTTAATGTATAACCCATTTTGTGTGTGGTGTAAAATAAGGATTGTATTCATTTTTACTTGCATATAGGTACTGTATCCAGTTTTTCCAGCACCATTTGTTGAAAACATTTTTCTGTGTTGAATTACCTTAATACTTTGCTGAAAATTAATTGAATTTGTATTTACGTATGTGTGTATACATATCTTTGTATCAATATCTCTGTATATATGTATCTATAAAAACATAGATATACTAAGAAACAGCAGCAGCTGTCTATCACAGGAGAGAAAATGTTGGCATTTTGAATCCAGGCACTGCCAGAAGAAGCCCCCCAAATCAATAATCCTCAGAAGAAAAAAAGTGGAATCCACGGTCACTACAGTATACGAATTTCAATGTCCAGTTTTCAATTAAAAATTACTAGGCATGTAAAGAAACAGGAAGAAAAGTTTGGAGAAAAGGCAGTCAATAGAAAAGGACTCAGGGTACCCAGATGTTTGATTTAGAAAAGACTTAAAGCATCTCCTTTATTTTGTTGAAGTGCTAATTATATTGATTAGTGTTTGAGTGCTACATCTACCTTGGGTTCCTGAGATAAATCTTATTTGATCATGAAAACTACATATTTTTTCCACTTTTTCATGAAAACTGTACATTGTTTTTAAAATTGTGTTTCATATAAGATCCTACCATGGCAAATCACAAAAGCCACTGAGATTAGCATTCTTTCTTCTGTTATTTTGGGTAAAAAAAAAAAAAATCAAGAGTTTTGCACTAAAATATAAGCTCCATAAATGTAGAGACTTTTGTGTTTTTCTTTTGTATCCCTAATGACTAGTATAGTGTCTGACATAAGAGTAGGTGCTCAATATTTATTGAATAAATGACTTTAAAACATGCTGAAATTAGTAGTTGGCTCTGTGGAGTAAGAATTGCAGAAAAGGGCCTGATTGTATGAAACTAGTTATTTTTTATCTATATTTTAAGATTTCTTAATAGAAGTTCAGTAGAAGTAAATAGAATAAATTCATCAACACTAGCTAAATATTGACATATGTCGTGAATTTTTAAATTTATTTATTTATGGCTGTGTTGGGTCTTCGTTTCTGTGTGAGGGCTTTCTTTAGTTGTGGCAAGCGGGGGCCACTCTTCATCGCGATGCACGGGCCTCTCACTATCGCGGCCTGTCTTGTTGCGGAGCACAGGCTCCAGACGCGCAGGCTCAGTAATTGTGGCTCACAGGTCCAGTTGCTCCACGGCATGTGGGATCTTCCCAGACCAGGGCTCGAACCCATGTTCCCTTCATTGGCAGGCAGATTCTCAACCACTGCGGCACCAGGGAAGCCCTGTCGTGAATTTTTAAATGTAAGATACAAGAGGGGATTTAAATTTATGGATTAAAATTACTTCTAGGGCATAATATCAGTTAAAAATATATAATGGGTGACTACATGGCTTTAAAATCTTTTTTAAAGTTTTTGAATATGTGGTCTTTCAATTATCTGACTCTATAACTTTATAGTTATAGTCTATTGATATTATAGTTATAGTCTATTGATTAAGCAGACACTCAAAGGAAAACAGAATGACCACAGTTACGTATTAATGATTTAGGCCCCTGCGAAAGATATCAGAGGTCGCTAAGCAAAGCATATATTTGTTATTTACAGATTGCATAGCATGTTATTAACCTTTTGGTCACTAGAGGGTACTGGTGTTTCAGACCAACAATTCAGACTTTTTCTACTCTGACATCAAAAAAATGCCAATCAGAATCCAACTGCCAGCATTCTATTGTGTGACTCTTCAGATCCCCCAAACTACTTGTTTGCAAAGTGAATAGCTACAACTTAGGATGGGATGAAGCAAAAAGGAGGAAAGTGTTACACAAAAGATCTTAAATGCAACACATTTAAAGCATTGGTGTAGAGGTGAGTTAAGAGAGGCTAACATTAATTCTTCGATAACTGTATGTTCTTATGAAATCTAATTTGTGTATACTGCAATGGGGAAAACAAGTTTCAAAGAAGTCAAATATTCATAAAAATGAGAATAATTTTTGATGTAACTGGCTTTGCTTTCTTTGATGTATGAATCATAAAAAGGTCTTAAATTTTAAAATAAAATACATAGTCACACTAGAATTTTATTGCTGTAACATTAAATTTTGACATGTACTTTCATCCCATTGTTTTGGATAAAGCTTGTACCTAAAAATACCATCAAAATTATTTTACTTTTCAAAGGACATTTTAGAAAAACATTTTCCCAAGTATGGGTTTGAGAGTAATTGAAATTAATAAGACAAAAGTTTGGGGAAAGATTTAAAAGGCAAACCACTTCATTCCTTCCTAGCTATTGTTCTCATTAGAAACATGACATTTTAAAAGAGAAATAAATTTCAAAAGTAAAAAAATTTTAACAGTAAAACAAAGTGAAATTAGTGATATGATTAATGTATGTTGTTAAAATAGAGTTTACGTTACATTTTTGCTTTTTTCTCCTTTAAAAACTATACAGCCCTATAATGATTTTTTCTTTTTTCAAACTCTCATAAAGAATCAAAACAACAGCATAGAAAGAAAGAATGCAGGGGAACATATTCCATTCTCATTTCCTACCACTGATTTACACCCAATAAGAATATCAACATGAAGAACTGAACTGACCGGGGCTTGCTCTGAAAGTCAAGCTGAAGTCTGAGTAATGGTCTTCATAGTGCTATATGATTAGGTCTAATTTCTTAAATATGAGGAAAAATGAAGTTTGTAAATTTTAAGATCTTTTCATTTCCCGGTCAAGAGGCAGAAAAAGCAGGCTTTCCCTAGATTTGAGAACAGCTGGTCTTACCACTGATTTTCACCTGTTGAGAGTGGTTATGGTACCTATGTAAAGAAAACTGTGCTTCAAATAAGATGGAGAATGGAGAATTGCTGAAAGACTTGGGCACATCCTTTAACTTCATGGAGCCTCAGTTTACCTCACCTTAAAAGGGGAATAATAATAATAACAACAGGACCTTGGAGGATGTCTGAAAAAGAATGGGAAAATGGTTGTGAAACATAAAATATTGGCTTGGTAAAAGATGTTACTAGGCGATTATGCCCATTTTCACTAAATGTGAAGGCCTACATAACATCTAAATGCAGTTTCCAGTCTTAATTGCATAGGAATGGGCGAGGGGTGGAGAAAGATAGTTGGAGACTTTGTAAGAACTCTCCTTTTCCCTCCGCCCCACCCTGCCTTCACTCCCAAGGGCAAGCAACCTTTGATTTCAGTATCTCAGATGCACTGAGATAGTGGAAGAGTGAGGTAGTGAGTGGCTGCCACCTGCCTCTAGTCACTTTTGCCCTAGCTAACTTTTTTTTTTTTTTTAAATGAAGGGGAAGAATTTAGGCGGGGGATGGGGGTAGGTTTGTAGTTGGGATTTCTTTATTTTTGAATTCGACCATCTGATTTTATTTTGTTTTCCTGTACCTATCCCCTTAAATCTCGAGGCACTATTAGTTTTATAGTTTCAGTGTGCCCCTGGGGACAGAGCAACTTGGTCCGCTCATGATCATGCGAGTCCCGAAGCAGAAAGGGAAAAATGTTCAGGCTCATCTATGCAACGGGAGAGTGTTCTGCTTAGATTGCTCAGCGTCAGGTGAATGACACTTGCCAGGGTTACAAAAGAGCTTCAGGAGGAAGACCTGGTCCTTGCACAAGCTTCTGTGGATGGAGAAGGGGGAGGGCCGGCGCTCAGGTCCGCCTTGGCAACTTGGCTGAGGTGGGGTAGACCAGGGAGACACTGTAGCCCTCGCCGCCCACGGACGCTCCTCTGGCAGAGAACCGGAGGAGGCGCGGAGCCGGGCACAGCGGCCTGGCTGGGCGTCCGCTCTGGCCAGGAGTTGGAACATTTCGAGAGGAGTCCTTCGGAGGATTTGCCGAGCCCAGGCGGCCAAGGCATTGGTCGCGCAGCAGCCGAGAGAGGCGCTCAGTTTCTGCCGCATCCCCTCCCACAGCACTTTAGCCAACACCCACGGGCGCCCCGCCCCCCTCGGGCTTATAGGACCGGCCGGGCACCTCCACACGCCTGGGAGCCGGACGCATCCCGGAGCCGACTGCGCGGCTGCCTGTGTCTCCGGAAAGCCCCGCCGCCGCCGCCGAAGTGGCGAAGTGAGGCGGCGTCTGAGCTCCGCATCATGGAGGGCAGCTCCGCCGCGGCCCCGGCCCCAGCCCCAGTCTCCACCGACAACCGCCGCCTCCCGCGTCCGGTCTGCCGGCTCTCGTCGCTGCTCTCAGGGCTCCGTTCCTTCCTCACCTCGAAGACAGTATGAAGGAGACGCGGGGCCATGAGAGTTCCCCTTCCTGCACGCGCCTCAACCACTCCTACCCCGGCATCTGGGCGCCGGAGCGCTCCGCTGAGGCGCAGAGCAACCTAACGCGTCCCGCGGGGCCCGGCGAGGATTTCGGCTCGGTGTCTGTAGCCTTCCCGATGACCATGCTGATCACTGGCTTCGTGGGCAACGCGTTGGCCATGCTGCTCGTGTCTCAGAGCTACCGGCGCCGGGAGAGCAAGCGCAAGAAGTCGTTCCTGCTATGCATCGGCTGGCTGGCGCTCACCGACCTGGTCGGGCAGCTGCTCACCAGCCCGGTGGTCATCGTCCTGTACCTGTCCCACCAGCGCTGGGAGCAGCTCGACCCGTCTGGGAGGCTGTGCACCTTCTTCGGACTCATCATGACCGTCTTTGGGCTCTCTTCGCTCTTCATCGCCAGCGCCATGGCCGTCGAGCGGGCGCTGGCCACCCGGGCGCCGCACTGGTACTCGAGCCACATGAAGACGAGCTCCACCCGCGCCGTGCTGCTCGGCGTGTGGCTGGCGGTGCTCGCCTTCGCCCTACTGCCGGTGCTGGGCGTGGGTCAGTACACCATCCAGTGGCCCGGGACGTGGTGCTTCATTAACACCGGGGCAGGGGGCAATGGGACTAGCCCTTCGACCAACCGGGGCAACATTTTCTTCGCTTCCTCCTTTGCTTTCCTGGGGCTGTCAGCGCTGGCAGTCACCTTCGCCTGCAACTTGGCCACCATTAAGGCCCTAGTGTCCCGCTGCCGGGCCAAGGCCACGGCGTCGCAGTCCAGCGCCCAGTGGGGCCGGATC
Source organism: Leucopleurus acutus (assembly GCF_964270905.1). Classification (NCBI taxonomy): domain Eukaryota; kingdom Metazoa; phylum Chordata; class Mammalia; order Artiodactyla; family Delphinidae; genus Leucopleurus; species Leucopleurus acutus. Next base: position 132,269,272 of record NC_139143.1, read on the forward strand.
ACGACCGAGACGGCTATCCAGCTCATGGGGATCATGTGCGTGCTGTCGGTCTGCTGGTCGCCGTTGCTGGTAGGTAGTTGCAGGGCGTGGGGAGTTCGGGGTGGGAGCGTGCGCGCCGGCGGGCAATGGAGACTTTTGGAAATGGCAGCACCTGCAGGGATGTGTTTGCAAGCACAGAACTTTGGAGAGGGCTCTGCCTGTGCCATCTTGGTCGCGGCTTCAGAGCTGAGCTCCTCACTTACTTGCTGAGCCCCTTCCAAGTGCCAGGCATCGCATTAGGCTCTGATTGTACACGCATGGGGACCACAGGGCTGCTCACGTTCTAACCGGAGAGAGTAAGAGGATACCCAGGTATCATTTCAGTGCTTGTGCAGAAATAGAGGTTTCTCCCGGGTGCATTGGGAGCAGGATGGCGATGACAACGGTAGCTCGGTGCTCTGGGTTTTCTCCTATTTCAAATACCTCTCGCAGGTTGAGTCGATTTTCAGTCTGCAGAAGTACTTTACCTGCGACCCACTGCAGACAGGCACAGCCGTCTTGCAGTCTCTGAGCCACTGCTTGCCCTCCCGGAGCAGCCAGCGCTCACGTTGCTTACAGGCTCACTCCTGAAGGGAGGCAGGAGAGTGAAGAAGCATCCTGCCGCTCAGGCAGCCTCAGCCCCTTCGAATTCTGCTGCATCCTCTCCCTCTAGGAAATGCTTGAACCGACAGTCAGCCAGTGGGCCCTGAGACTTGGTAACTCCCCCTGACCAGTCTTTGCTTGTCCTTGTGGCTATCGCGCAGGGCTGATGGCAAGGCCAATCCTGGGATAGGAAGTAGAGGTTCCTGCACTTCCTGGCTCCCCACGAGGGCCACAGCTCGGGAGCAAGTGAGTTTCCACATGCTCCTAGTCTAACGCTCTCTCTTACATTCGTACTTTCCATGTTTTCCTCTGGGATACTTTTAGCTAGACATTTTGTGTAAGTGCTGTTTACTAATTCCTGATGAATGGTTGCTTTTTTAGGCCCCAAGCAGCCTGGTTTAGTAGATGTTCCTGAAAGAGTGATCTGGTCACTGTGACAGGGTTATAACAGGTGATATATTGGACCTGGAAATTTATTAGACAGTTGTGAAAAACTCCTGAATCCCATGGCACGGTTTTCAGAACCCACCCACGTATATTTTTTCTTTTTGTTTTCTTTTCTTGTCTTCTGTGTTTTGAATTTTTTGGACAGGCACAGCGGCACCCAAGATCTTACTTCCCCCCACCAGGGATGGAACCCATGCCCCCTTCATTGGCACCATGGAGTCTTAACCACTGGACTGCCAGGGAAATCCCGTAGTTTTCTTTTTTTAATTGTGATAAAATACACATAACATGAAATTTGCCATTTTAATCACTTTTAAGTGTACAGTTAAATGGTATTAAGTATATTAACATTGTTGTGCACCATGTATAGTTTTAAATCCCTGCTATTTTATAAGAGAACTGTAGTTCCTTTTCCCCCTCACCCTCCCCTGCATTTGACAACAAAGATATTACAAAATACCTGTATTTAACTGGTGTAGTATATTTAGAGCAGGAGTCTTGGCTCCCAATCAGTAATAGATGGTGACAAGGAGAGTTATGTTGGAACCTCATAGCCCACAAATCGCTGTAAGGTCTCAGTTCTGCATTCCAGGAGCTAGAACCTAGGCTGATGTCATCACCATGGCTTATCAAAGCCAGCACCAATTTTAGACATATTTACTTCTGTAGTGTGTAGGTGGCCAAATAGAAGGAAAAAAAGTTCTAAATAATAAGCACTTGGCTAAAGTTGATAATTAACATAACTTTAAAGGCAAACAGAGTATTTGAATTTTTCACAACAGTCATTTGAGGCCGACATATCTGAGTTTGTTCTATCACACTCTTTATATCTGTACTCTATATATCCAAGAAAAAGGGTAAATGATACAAATAAAATGCTTACTCATACAGTTAACCAGACTTATAGTTGATTTTTTTTAAGTAAAAGAGAAACTATGTAGTGTGGTTTTTATTTCAAAACTTTTGATCCTAATATGATAAGCATAGCAACCTTAGGAAGACTTTAGATAAGTTCTGAAAATTGCAATCTAGGATGGCCAAACTCACTCTCTTAAGAAAGACTGTATTTGGAATTCATCTTATTTAATTTCAATTAATAGCTGCAATTAAAATATTTGTTGGTTTGCTGCATTTTATCAGATACTTTATTCATTCAGTTCTCATAAAAACATTAAACTTAAATTCAACATGTCATCGTATCAAAGAGAAGAAATTCGTGGTTTCCAAAATAGGTATTTTTTAAACTAAAGGAAATTATTCTATCTTCTGTTTTGTGCACCATTGAAATTAAATCTCCAACTATCTTCAGAAAGATCTACAGTACAAAGTTGGAATTATTTCAAAGGAAAGAAGCTGGCAAAACTGCTTTCTTAATAGGTTAGGGAATTATAAGAATGAAAACACTAGAATTTAGTGAATTGAATTTTCAGTGTATTAATGTTGAAGTGAGAGATTGTCTTTTATACTTTTTTCCTAACTATAAAACATAGATTCCCTATTAGCTTTCTCTGAATTGGGCATAGGATACTAATCTAATTATCCAAACTCCTTACTTAAAAAGACCCTGAGTATATCTTATCTTGGAAAACTATCATTACTATAATAATATTCAGTTGTCATTGCTGAAAAACTTAGCAGGGTAGAGATACCATAATAAGAAAACATCCCAACTGCTACAAGTTCCTGCTATGCAAATACTTAAATTGAGGGTTTATCTATGGTGCAAACAAAAGCTTTTTTACCTTTTTTTTCCCCAGAAACTTTACAAAGTACAATAGAAAATGTGAAATTAAGTGAGACTACAGTGGGAAATGATGTCACCATTGGTAGATGGTCTACAGTTCTTAGTCGATATTTATGTGAGGCATCAAATTCTGTTGGAATCAGACAGTTGACTCAGCAATGCAATCTGTTTGACTTATTATTTTCGTTACATTTTTTGATGAACTCACCAAATAGTCCAGCTGTTTGACATGATAGCCAAGTTTCCAGAAGCAGGAATAACCTGAGGCTGTTGTTTAGAGGAAGCCATGACTACATTTTATACTTTTGTACACCTGGTACTCCTCAAACAGGTAGAACGTGGGTTGTAGCTGTCTTAAAAATAGTAGATATAAAGCTAACTATCAACATTGTGAAAAGAGAGGTATGAGGAACAGTTTCTTGCCTACAACTTTGGAACTGGATAAAAGCAGTCTTAGAAACTTTTGCCTTTAATCTTGAACTAGCAAATTCCCTGCTCAACATCCACAGATGCCGACAGGGATGCTTTGATTCAAGGAGATGTTTTGCAATATAGATGTAAGTTTTCTTTTAATTTAAGGTTATATTTTGACAAAGGAAATTTGTCTTAAATATACTTCATGTGATAAATAGATGCAATACATTATTTTACAGAAGTAATGCTATTTTATAGTATTAAAAATATTATCAAATTGCTAATTTTCTCTGCCTATTAATTTCTGCCATGTTCAGGATGTTGCTTCAGGGAAAATGATTAAACATGTGAATCGACATTATAGGGAAAAACTTCTATAATTTGTTTTTATAAGAATTGAGATTACTCAGACTTTTTTTTTTTTGAGTTTATTACAATACATTTTAAGCACTATGGAAGGGATATTAAGTAGACTTATTAACAACTGGTCAAAGCGTTATAATCTGTTCAGAGAAGTAGAATTCCTACATTTATGAGTGAAAAACTTAGAGAACAATACAAGATTGGATGTAATTAATAGTGCCTTTGGCTCTGGGAAGGAAGTCTCTCTGAATTTGCCAGAGTATGCTTCCAGGAAGAACTGGGATGGCATAGCTTGACCTCATGGCTGAGAATGTGTGTGTCTGTGGACCCAGCCCATGAATACAGAGGGTGCACACTGGAACCACAGGAGGAATGGTTTGAAAAGTTTCCTGTGGCCGGATTGAGGTGGTTAGGATGAACACAGGATGAGGACTGTGTTCTTTGGCCAGTAGGCCATAGAACCTTTATTTTGGGTTTTTGAATAGGGGGATGAGTTTTGAAAACATTGGCAGGGCTGTAGTGTGTGGATAGATTTGGACTGGAAAATGGGAAAGTGAGATCAGTTACAACTTGCTTCTGCAGGTGGGTTAGGCTCTAAGAGTAGACACTGTGGGAAGAGATAAGTCAGAGAAAGAAAGGTAAGAGAGAACTAATGCTGTCAGAAATGGTCAATTTAAGGAGTGATTGATTCACCAAACATTTCTTACACATCTACTGTGTCCTATTCTTTGAGGTGAATATTTTCACATATATTACCTCATTTAACTGCATGCTTTGAGATTGCCACTATTTTCTACATCATTCAGATGAAGAACTCAAGTATAAAGAATATTAGAACCAGATTTCTAATTCAAGATATCTGACTCTGAGTTTATTTTTAATTTTTTATTGTTGTCGTTGATCTGTTTGTTTAGCTTAGATAAAGGCCAAGAATTCTGATCCTAATAGTAGTACTGGGCAAGTTATGTATCCTCTTATCTGTAAAGTGCAAAAGTAGAGCTAATATCTAAGGTCTTTTTCCATTTGTTATGCTCAGGAGAATTATGAGAGATTTGGGAGAATCATAGTGTAATGATCCAGAATGAGAAATTTGGGAAGGAGACTGCTTGGTCAATTGTTTTTTTATAAGAATGGGGGCTTCTAGGGTTTTGGGACACCATGCATATGGAGATGGCAGATTATCTAAATGATATATCCAGAAGCAAGTATAACTTGAAAATTAATGGCATAAATCAGGGCTTAAAAATGTAGATTTTTTAAATTTTGAGTTTGTCAGAGAGAGCCAAGAATTAAACAAATTCTTAAGCCATCATATTTGAAGAAATTCAGATGGTCTAGAGTTGTAGCATAATTGTGACTCCCTGGGCTTTCTCTTTTGAAAAAGCTGTAAAGGTCAATAACTCAATTATGAAAGTTTCCATAGGATCAGTTTTCTGGGAATAACACTCAGGAATATGCACTACAGGCATTTGTAACAGAGGATGATTGATGATTCATCTGGGGGAGCCGAGAGGTAGTAGTGAGGGGTACTGGGTGTCATGTTTCAGTTTTTAGTCCTTGCCTTACAGTGTGGGGAAGCAGGGCGGGAAGTCCTCCCTCAAACTCCTCACATATGGGTAGCATTTTTATAATCCACCAGGGTTCCACATGCATCTCATTCTTGCCTTGCAACTCTTAAGATCTACAACTGTAGCATGTCACATTCTGAATCCCCCTTTTCCCCTCAATTCCTTATCATAGAGGTAAGTAAGAAGTTCATATTTCAACTCCTACCATGCTTCTTGAGGATTATTAGATGGCCTCTCAAGTCCCCATTTTCCCTAGAAAATTCCAGTTTTCATAGATTAATGAAAGTAACCAAAGAAGGAACCTAATTTTGGGGATTCCTCTTATATCTTGTCTCTTGTGTATATGTCAACTTTTTATAGTAAACATAGTAATTCATTCTTACATAGAAATGACAGTTGAACAATGTGTGACTTTTTTCATGAGAGGGACACATGCACATGGAAGTAGCACTATGGAATGCTGAATCTGTTCCCTTTACTCAGAACACTTTTGTCTCCATTTTCCCACTTTACACTTCACCCCTCAATCATTCAGCTATTGCTGCCGAGCAGTCACCCATCTTGGACTGGTTAAGTTCCCAAGTTAGCAGTCACTTTGTTAGAGGAGCCTTGATTGATCCTCTCTAGAGGATCTTATTAACTGAATATCTGAGCACGTAAATCAAAAGACAGCGTCTGGTCCCAGCGACATACGTAATTCATTGTGTGACCTTAGACAGTTTACTTGATATCTTTGGGAACTATTTTCCTTTTTTTTTTTTGTAAAATAAGAGTAAAAACACCTACTCAGCCTATTTCACAAGATTGTAATGAAAACCAAAATAAATGTATTTGAAAATAATAGGGAATATTTCTTCCATATTAGGAATACTACTATGATGTTTTACTGGATGATAATGTTGACTTCTTGTCTTCAGATAGACCTTCCCCCCAGGAAACTGGAGAAAAGAGACAAGTGATGTTTCATAGCTTGATTAGTTATAGTTAACTGGTGGGGAAATGTGGTGGAGAATGTGACTTTTGAGAAAAAAATAGAGAAATGCAAATCAAAACTACAATGAGATATCATCTCACACCAGTCGGAATGGCCATCATCAAAAAATCTAGAAACAATAAATGCTGGAGAGGGTGTGGAGAAAAGGGAACCCTCTTGCACTGTTGGTGGGAATGTAAATTGATACAGCCACTGTGGAGAACAGTATGGAGGTTCCTTAAAAAACTAGAAATAGAACTACCATATGACCCAGCAATCCCACTACTGGGCATATACCCTGAGAAAACCATAATTCAAAAAGAGTCATGTACCAAAATGTTCAGTGCAGCTCTATTTACAATAGCCCGGAGATGGAAACAACCTAAGTGTCCATCATTGGATGAATGGATAAAGAAGATGTGGCACATATATACAATGGAATATTACTCAGCCATAAAAAGAAACGAAATTGAGCTATTTGTAATGAGGTGGATAGACCTAGAGTCTGTCATACAGAGTGAAGTAAGTCAGAAAGAGAGAGACAAATACCGTATGCTAACACATATATATGGAATTTAAGAGAAAAAAATAATGTCATGAAGAACCTAGGGGTAAGACAGGAATAAAGACTCAGACCTACTAGAGAATGGACTTGAGGATATGGGGAGGGGGAAGGGTAAGCTGTGACAAAGTGAGAGAGAGGCATGGACATATATACACTACCAAACGTAAGGTAGATAGCTAGTGGAAGCAGCCACATAGCACAGGGAGATCAGCTCGGTGCTTTGTGACCACCTAGAGGGGTGGGATAGGGAGTGCTGGGAGGGCGGGAGACGCAAGAAGGAAGAGATATGGGAACATATGTATATATATAACTGATTCATTTTGTTGTAAAGCAGAAACTAACACACCATTGTAAAGCAATTATACTCCAATAAAGAAAAAAAAAAAGAAAAAAATAAGAAAAATGGTGCATAAATGTTTACAAGGTACTGTAATTCATTCCTCCTCTTCTCCCCCTGTCGCCATCAATCTTCTGCATTCTCTCAGCTCTGGAATGCTTTCGCCCACACAGCTGCCAGGTAACCCTTTAAATCTAAAACATGCTGGATCCCATCTCACCCTTCCCTTGAACGTGGAGGAGTGCCCACTACCTCGTGCTCTGAAGGCCTCTGTCTAGAATGTGTCTCTTGTCTTTCCAGTCAGGGACGTGGTGTGCTCAGACCTGTCCTCATGTAAATGAGTCAAATTAATTGTGCATCTAGTTGCTGTTCTAGGTCAGATTACTCTGCAGACCTCTTAAGGATAGAACCTGTGCCTTGGTTGTCCTCATCTCTTCACAGGTGATCAGGAATGTTGGGACTGCACAGAATCTCCACCACTGACTCACAGCCCAGAACTGTGTTCACACAAGCCTTAAATCAGACCACAGCATGAGAAACACAGAGTTGTAAACTGCCTCACAGTTAGACCAGCTCCTGACAAGACATTAATATTATTTGCAATCTGCAAGTAGCACAAAGTGTAATTTTCCCATCCAATGGCCCTCCCAGACTCTTGGGCAACATTTATAAGGAGGACATTTCAGTGGCTGATCTTGTCACTTATTCAAAATCTATATATTATTTTACCATACTGATTTTTATGATAGGTGTTTGAGGACTGTAAATCTAAAAATGAAAGATGGTGGCAGAGACAGAAGAGGAGGCTTGATTTTTCACACTTTAATTCTGTTAGAAAGAAGGAAATTAGATACTAATTAAGGTAAGAGTCATGTAATATAAGTATAGGATAAATTCTACACCAAATAGCATTACTATTTTTAAAAATCTTGATAATACAAAGACAGAAGGCCAAATTGGAACTGGAAACCTATTTATTTTAAGCAATTATTGATCTAATAAAAATAAAGTATAATTTTAAAAATACACTTTTTACTAATCTTTTATTTCCTAAAAGTAAATTTGATTTTTCTGTCCCTCTTTCTGAATACTCAGTGTGTCATTTTCTGTGGTTGAGAATATGCTGCTCTTGGTGAAACTCATGAAAATTTGGAAAAAGGAGTATGTTGTTAATGCTGAAAGAGAGATTCTGAAAGATATGGCACGTCTTGAAAAATTCACCAGACAGTAGAGTGGAGCTTTCATTGTGGTCTTGATGTATGAAATTTCCCTGATAACATCCTGCTACCAACCACCTTGTTTGGGTCAAGTAGAGCACACACATCCGTATTTCCCCAAATAGACTATTGCCTCAGCAGTCAAAGGCACAAACAGCAGTTAGTGACCTCTGCCTGTGTTTCGTAAGAAGAGCAAGAGAAAGTGGTTGCTTCCATGTCCTGGCTATTGTAAATAGAGCTGCATGGACCTAGAGTCTGTTATACAGAATGAAGTAATTCAGAAAGAGAAAAACAAATACTGTATGCTAACACATATGTATGGAATCCAAAAAAAAAAAAAAAGGTTCTGAAGAACCTATGGGCAGGACAGGAATAAAGACAGAGATGTAGAGAATGGACTTGAGGACACGGGGAGGGGGAAGGGTAAGCTGGAGCTGGGACGAAGTGAGAGAGTGGCATGGACATATACACACTACCAAATGTAAAATAGATAGCTAGTGGGAAGCAGCCACATAGCACAGGGATCACCTCGGTGCTTTGTGACCACCTAGACGGGTGGGATAGGGAGAGTGGGAGGGAAGGAGATGCAAGAGGGAGGAGATATGGAGATATATGTATATGTATAACTGATTCACTTTGTCATACAGCAGAAACTAACACACCATTGTAAAGCAATTATACTCCAATAAAGATGTTTAAAAAAAAAAAGAGAAAGTGATGGAAGAAGCAAGTGAGGGCCATAGAATAAGCCACTGGAAGGCAAGAGCCCAGGGTTCTCGTCTTGGCTTCTTTACCACAGGATAAAAGTCACTGTATCTTTCTGGTTTTCCCTTTCTTCATCAGTAAGATAAAACAGTTATCACTCTAACCTTCCTTCCGGTTCTGACTTCCTGTGGCTTGAAATAAATAAAATCGTTCCTTTTGGACATACTATATTAAATATGTGGGGGAACATACCCAAAGACTTCTTAAGAAAAATCATAGAAATGTAGGCAAATGGACAGAGTAGATCATGCATTCTGTTATACAATTATTCTGTGAATATTTACTGCTTGCTACGTGCCTGCCACTCTGGTGATACGGTGGTGACCAGGGCTGATGCCTACGGTTGTAGGTGGTGAACGGTTACATGGCTCTAGGGGGCACTCTTCACATCATGTTCTATGTGCATGACAGTCCTTGTGGAGCAGGGTGCCATCTGTGCTGTACTTGGTAGCCCTGAGAGTGAGCCAAACAGACATGTTAGCTTCTTCCATGAAACTTTCAATCCACTAAGGTAGACCGACAGTGAATAAACAATCCTTCCAATAAACAAATGTAACCAGTCTGATGGGTCATTACCCTGGTTGCTTTCACTGCCACGTGGTACAGCTTTTGCAGGTTGGCCTTGTCTGGGCTGAAGGGCAGTGCTGGTCCACTGCTGCTGTGAGGCCCTGATGGATCACGTCCCTGTCCAGGCTGTAGTGGGTCCGTGCTTGGGCGCAATCATTAGAGAGCACATTAATTCACACCCATAACTTTAGCCCCGAAGCTCACCAGCAATTCCCTGGAGCGCAACCACTGTGCTACAGGGTAAGGACCCAGAGAGTAGCTGACCTCAGGCCACATACTGCCTGGAACCAACCTTCCCTCTTGGGTCCTTAGGCTCTGGGTTGTACTCAGATCATCCCCACACAAGTTTGTCTTTCTCTTCCAGTAAATTTTCTTTTAAGGCTTTCCATGTCTTTTCCCTCTACTGAATGTAGCCAAAGTTGCTGTGCTTTAAGTTTCTTGGCTTCAGATATTGGGAGAGGAGGTTAGATTTCTCAGCCTCTTTTTTCTAGAAAATATGATGGTCTAACTCTCCCCAAGTGATCAGCAGTTTATACCAGGTGTGTTGCATGGATTTTCCTTTGTTGTACCACACAAGTTTCCACTGTGTAAATCTACTCATTCTACATTTACCAAAGTAAATGTTTCTTACTTCTGTAACATCTGCTCCAATGTGACTTGCTCTGCCCACCTGAACAGAGAAGAGGGGGCAGCTTCTGACATTCCCTTACATACATCATTAAAACAATGGGTGTGTTATGAAGGCAAGAAAAAGGTGCTTTGGGAAAGTGTCAAAGAGGACCTTCTCTTGATGTATTGGTGGATGCAGTGGTGGTTAAGGAGGGCTTCCCTAAGAAAATGTCATTTATGGTGAATCTTGAAAGATGTTACTTGAGGAAGAAAGAGCAGCTTGCAAAGCCATCAGTGTAGGAAAGAGCTGGAAACATTAGAGTAACTTAAAGAGGGCCAGATGGGTACATTAGAGTGAGTAAAATGGGCGGTGCCTTTAAGGTGAAGCCAGGGACGTAGACAGGGCCAAACCATGTAGAACCCTGTCATTTTTGTTTGGGAGTTTATAGATTTTTATCTCAAGTATGATGGAAAACAACTAGCTTTGAGTAAGGGAGTGATTTGTTCTGTTTTGTGTATTAAGAAGATCACTCAGGTTGCCTTATGAATTAGAAAAGTGAAGCATCAGAGCCCTTGAGTACTGAGGTCAGTTGAAGATGTAGAGACATTAATAAGGATAAACTTTTTTTCCTTAAGTGTTGCTTTGAAAGAAGGAGAGACATAGCTTGGTATAGAATTGGCAGTGGGAGTGAGAGTCAGTGCAGAAGCATAGAGGGAAAAATTGAGCCAGGTGTGCTGGAAATGGTAAGCAAATCTGTTTTTGTTGAAGTATGCTTGAGAAAGTCAAGAAATATTATGAGTCAAATAGGGACTGAGGGATAAGGGAGGGAGGAGTGTGTTGGTAGATTGCCTTGAAAATTAGAAATAGGAATTTGTATTTCATCTTGCACAAGCTGTATTTCTTGTCTATACTTCTGTTGTATGTTTGTAAAATAAGAAGGTTGACCTTATAAAATCTCTTGGTTTATAAAAGGTCATTTAGTAAAACAAATGTTTTGTTTGATCTCTTTCTAGAATATTCTTGGTGAAATTGTCCAAGCTTTGTTTGAATACTTTACTTGTAGGAAATTTATTGCTTTTTAAGGGGCACAAAAAATTTTCTTAGAGGAAAGCATTGTGCTAGGTTCTTTCTTTCCTTCTTTCTTTCTTTTCCTTTCTCTCTCTCTCTCTCTCTCTCTTTCTTTTATGATCAAATGTAATAACATATGTAAAACACTTAAACATCATATCACACTAATAAGCACTTAATAAATGTTAGCTTCATTATCCCACTTCCGACTTGTGACAGATACTTCTTCTCCTCAGTTTCCAGAAGTCATCACTATTATGATTTTCCAGAACACTCTTTTAGTATTGTTTGTGTGTATATTACAAAATGGTGTCATATTATACATATTATTCTGCAGTTTGCCTTTTTTCAATTAACAATGATGTTTTGTGATTTATCCATGTTGACACAAATGAATCTAGTATATTCATTTTAAGTGTTTTTAATATATTATATAAAATATAAATACTATATATTTATTGTATAATACAATATATACAATATAAAATACTACTGTGTATGATTTCTTTTTTAATTCTATTTTTAAATTTTATTTATTTATTTATCTATCTATTTATTTATTTTTGCGGATCTGGAAACAACATTAGGCACACAGTAAATTCTCACCCTCTAACATATTCTTTTATTATTATTATTAATTTTTTTCTTTTTACCTTTTGACCCATTTCTCTCACCCTCACCCTCACCTCTGTTAACCACCCATCTGTTCTGTCTGTCTCTGAGCTTGGTTGTTGTTATTTTTTTAGATTTTACATGTAAGTGAGAACATATGATATTTGTCTTTCTCCTACTTATTTCACATGGCATAATGCCTTGGAAGCCCATGCATTTTGTCACAATTGGCAAGTTTTATTCTTTTTTCATGACAGAGTAACTGAGTAATACTCCATTGTGTGTGTGGGTGTATCTTCTTTATTCATTCATCCATCAGTGGGCACTTTGTTTCTGTATCTTGGCTATTGTAAATAACACTGCAGTGAACATGAGCATGCATATATCTTTCCAAGTTATTGTTTTTGTTTTTTTCGATAACTACCCAGAAGTGGAATTGCTGGATTGTATGGTAGCTCTATTTTTAATTTTTTGAAGAACCTCCATACCATTTTCCACAGTGGTTGCACCAATTTACATTCCCACCAACAGTGCACAAGGATCTCCTTTTCTTCACATCCTCACTAGCTCTTGTTAATTCTTATCTTTTTGATAATAGCCATTCTAAGAGGTGTGAGGTAATATCTCATTGTAACTTTGGTTTGCATTTTCCTGATTATTAGTGATGTCGAGCGTCTTTTCATGTGCTTTTTGGCCATCTGTATGTCTTCTTTGGAAAAATGTCTATTCAGATCCTCTGCCCATTTTTAAATGATTGTTTATTTGCTATTTAGTTGTATGAGTTCTTTATGTATTTTGGATATTAGTCCCTTATCAGATATACAGAATTACAGAATTCTGTAATCAGAATTACAATTTTTTTTTCCATTCAGTTGGTTGCCTTTTCATTGTGTTGATGGTTTCCTTTGCTGTGAAGAACTTTATAATTTGATGTAGTCCCACTTGTTCATTTTTGCTTTGGGTGTCAGATTCAAAAAATCATCACGAAGGCCTATGTCAAAGAGCTTACCACCTATGTTTTCCTCTAGGAGCTTTATGGTTTCAGGCCTTACATTCATGTTCTGGGCTCTTTCTCACAAATAATTTTCTTTATTTCTTACAACAACCCTATGAGGTTCCAATATACAGATAACGAAGAAACCAAAGCTAAAAGAGGTTGAGTGATTCATTCAAGGTAACACTCAACGTAAGTAGTCAAACTGGGAATCAATGGCCAAGCTCTTTTCTCCAAGCCATGGTGACTCAATGTAGCCCAATTCATCTTGAGCTGTTCTTTCTATTAGAAAAATTTAATTTCCCTTATATTGGTTGAATTGGAGTATTGCTAATTCTTGTCCTTGGTTTATGTGGAACAATACTAAATTTAATTAGAGATATCTTTTATTTTTAAAGTTATATGACACTATACTTCTAAGTTAGGTATCAAGGAGTTCTACTAAATCAATGTAAATAAACAGTAAAATAACATGAAATTATCTTGACAATGTCAGGGGCAGGAGCCATGATGTGTTAATGCATTTAAGTGACACTTTATTAAATATCAGTTGTGTGCGAGGCACTGTGCTACAACCTGACAGAACAATGGCATGGTCCTTGTCCTCAAGGAACGTGTTGTTTATTGAATGATTCCCTGGAGAAACTTGAGTTTGTGACTCAAAAAAGCAACATTATTTTCCATGTCAATTTTGAATATAGGAAAAAAGCTGGGGACCATTCAGAATTTATCCATTCATGCATTCAGTGATTGTTTATTGAGTAACTACTATGTGTTAGGCACAGTTCTAGGTGCTGGAAATATAGTAGTTAAATAGGCAGACTAGTTTCCTGCTCTCAGGGAACATGCATTCTAGTGGAAGGAGAAAGTCAATCACTAAATTAGATGAAAGCCAGATTGTGATAAATACTGTTGAGAAAATAAAGCAATGTGATGTGATAGAGGGAGCCTGGGAAACTTTTGTAGATGGGGTCTTGAGAGAAAGGTGCCTCTTAAATGAGAGGTAACATTTAAGCTGAGATCTGAGTGAAAGGAAAGAACCAGGTATGAATGATCTCCAGGAAGAACATTCTAAGCAGAAGGAACAGCAAAGGCCCTCACCTCAAGGTGGGCTCGAGGGATAGAAAGAAGTCCAGTGTGGCTGAAGTGAGATGAACATGGAGAGAGTAGAGTACCATGAATTGAGGTCAGAGACCGTGTTGGGATCCAGATTGTGTGAGGCCATGCAGAGGAGTTTTGATATGATTTTAAGAGAACACTGGAAGACTTGAAGCAAGGGAGTGACATTATTGGATTTACATTTTTAAAAGACCCTTCTCAAAGCTGTGTGAAGACTGGATTGCAGAAAGGCCAGAGTGGGAGCAGGGAGACCAGATAGAAGGTGTTGAAGTTCTCCAAGTGAGGGTCAATGACAGCTGAGGTTGGAGTGAAGAAGTGGATATATTCACATAGAGCATTTTGGAGATAAGAGTTTATAAGACATTCTGTGATTTCTCTAACCCTTGTCCTGTAACTATGACAAGAAATAGGGTCCTGTCTTCCTCTCTGAGCCTCTGGTAGGGAGGTGGCTATCTGTCCACAAATGACTTTACTTGTGACTCCTTAAAATGGAAGTGACCGCGCTAGGCTTACACAGCTAGCAATGGGCAGATTTAGGATTAAGTTCTATCTAATGGGCGCTATTTTTTTTTGTTTTCTGAGATGTGAATTGGAATAGTCAGAGAGAAAGGGAAATAAGCAAAGTTTGCTTATACAATAGTAGGATGTTATAAGAATCATCATCTCCAAAGAAGATCCAGACCAAGCTAAAGCAAGCTAGTTTAAGGAAAAAAAAAAAGGGTGGGGGGAGGATTTCTTGATTTACATAAATTGCTGGGGGTGCCCAGATTGGAGGTGGCCTTGTGGAAGACAGAAGCCAGGACTCTCTCTTTCTGTATCTTTCACTTTGACTTCTTGCCTGTGTCAGAATCTCCAATTCAGGCTCTGCTTCTAAGGAACCAACCTAAAATATAGCTTTGCAGCTCATTGGCCAAGTCCCATATACTTTTTTTCAGAGCTTTAGGTTAATAGGTTTATATTTACAGCCTGCATGTAGGGGTTTAATTTTGCCTTTGTAGCATTACAGTATTTCAGTGACAATGTCTTCTTGAAGGACTGTTTCAACAAATTTCTTTTCCTTCCTTCCTTCCTTCCTTCTTTCCTCCATCCCTCCCTCCCTCCCTCCCTCCCTCCCTTCCGGCCTCTCTTCCTCTCTTCCTCCCTTTGGCCCTCCCTCCCTCACTCCTTCTTTCTTCTTTATTATTATTTTTTTTTGTAAGTACAAGAAACAGTTATACATGACATAAAGTTTCAGGACCGCACTTCATCTTCAAAGACTATTGTGAGTTTTGTTAAGCTATGATAAAAGATTTAGGCTCAGAGAATTGTCCAGAAGTGAGCTAATAGTGTAATGTGAAGTTTCCAATGGAACAGAGGTAGCTGTATAAGGCTCTGAAAGCTCACAAATATGCCATCAACACCACAGTGAGGCAACAGGAGAAGAAAAAGGAAGCTCTTTCTTGATTTTTCCATGAAGGGTGAATTGCAGTCTGGGTTTGATGTTAATCTGTGACTTCCTCTTTATAAATCAGTGGATGTGCTAACAGCCCACAGGCTGGGTGGCATATTTTTGAATTTACTTAATGGTAATAATTTCCTCCAGAATAGATTAAGGATTTGCCTGGATCCAGAAGTAAATTTCTTAATTCCTTCTCTTTTGTTCTATAAAAGATATTAGGGAACATCTTGATTTTTTTTTCTTTAGCATCTATTTGTAATTAAATTCTGCTGTAGATCAATTTCAGGAAGTGTGGAAATATCCTCTGACATCAGATCTCTTGTCTTCTCCCTCAACTTGATTCTTGGTTGCAAACAGCAGAATCTGACTCCAAGCACAAAGGGCCTATGTGAAAAGGATATCGGAGGGAAAGCTGGCAGGCCAGGTTTAGAAGAGGCAGGACACAGACTATTCTAGATACTGAGCATGAGGCCACACTGCCAAGATCTTGCTGCAAAACAGTTTGCTGCGTGCTGCTAGGATGAACTACAAACTCCATTGCTTTTTGTGTCTCTGTGTCCTGGGGGCAAACCTGACTGCTTCCCCCCCCCCCCCCCCCCCCGGCTATATGAAGGGATTACTAGAAGAAGGATTAGGCACGTGCAGCAACTTGTTTTTGAAGTAGGAACTGATAGTGAGAGGTATATGCTGAGATTTCTCTCCCACCCAGAATATATAGAAAAAGTTTGTCAAAATTGGGGCATTAATAATAAAAGATGGGAGTTCACTGTTATCATCTAATTCATCCTTAGAAACATTATGACAGTAATGTTGTATCTTTCAACACCTGTGTGTGTTGTGTGTATGTGTGTGTTCATGTCATTTATTGGGGAGTTGGAGTGTAGTGAGACTGGTGGAGAGGAAGCTGAAGAAACCCACAAAACAAAAGGACATATTTATTGAATGCCTACTATATGCAAGTACTTGAGAATTAGTTTATTATCTCATTTAATCTTCACAAGTTTATCAGTTTGGTATTTTTATCCTCATCTTTCAGTTGCACATACTAAAATTTAAACAATTAAAAAATTCTCCCCAATCCTACCCCTAGAAATTGGTAGCAGCTAGATTTTTTATGCTGTAAAAATCTCTTTCACGTTGGTTGTCTTTTCTTTATTAGTTTACTAAAACGTTTTCAAGTTACTTCATTGAAAATGTCACACAAAAAAGAACAGATTGATTGAGAATAGTCAATAATCACAGAAACTGGATGGGTCATATAATTACAGTGATTAAAGGTTTCCTGCAGTATCTTCGTTCATTCATTAATTGATTGCCCTTCTTAGGAGCTTGGGTTTCTAGAGAACATACTGTCAAAATCCCTGTAGAAATGACAAGAAATTTTGCTTGTCCTACAACAGACAGTTAAAGGATTCCATTCAACATGATACCTACAATTTAGGAGTTTTTTTCTGTTAAGGGGCAGCATCAATTTCATCCTGTCTGTCTCTTCAGGTTTAGAACACTCACATACAGTGGTAAAGTTTTACTAGGCAAATATTTTTCAGCTAGTACAATTCGCAAATATTACTCTTTTTACTAAACTATTTATAAAACAAATAAAACTGTTTATTGAGTTCTCATTGCTTAGTGGGGAAGTGTTTGACTAAAGTCAAAATTAGAAAATTTGTTTTGACAGTCTTAAAACTTCTAACATGATACAGTACAATTGGGATTCTTGCAAACCTGCTTTCATCTTTTTTTTTTTTCTTATAAATATAGAGAAGAAAAAGAGCCTGAACCTTACTGAACCTTAGTGTGTTCACAGTGACTCTCTAACATGGAATTCAGGCATGTTTCCATCCAGCACCCTCTTACCCAGATTAAAAGTCTTCAGATTCCTTAGTTTAATCCTTAAGATCTTGGATTTGGCCACATTTACCTCTCATTTTCCATTCCTCCCCCAGCATCCCTATCTTCAGTCATAGAAATCAATCTGAAGTTCCTAGAATGACTGGCACAATTTCACACTTAGAAGTGTGAACTCGGTATTTCAAAACTCTCCAGAAGCTTCTGCTGTTTTAGGGGACAGAGCTTCCCTAATCCTGGAGACTGATTCAAATGCTCTGCTTCTATACTCCATAGTGCATGCACATACCCTTTTTACTTAATTATGCACAGTTATATTTACAATTGTCATAGTGTTTATTATGACAGTGAGGATGATTGCCCACAGTAGACAAGTGCTTGCTTTACAACAGGCACTGAGCTTAGCATTTCACAGACATAATCTCATTTTCTTCTATCAACAGCACTACAAGAGGATACTCTTATCTCCTTTCTCAGATGAGGAAATTGGTTTTGAGATGTTAAGTAACTTTCCCAAGGTCACAAAGTTAACAAAAAGCAGACCTGACCTTCAAATCTAGATTTGTCTGACTTTATAGCCTATGTAATGAACCGCTAAATGAAATGGCCTCCCTCTTGTTAATATCCATTTATTCGTCTGATGTACTATAAACTGTAAACTGCTAAAGAGCAGAGACCTTGCCGTATTTGTCTATAAATCTTCGTAGCCCGTAGCAGGCACTCAATAAATGATTGTGGAATGAATGAAGAAATGAAGTTGCAATAAACTGAAGAGGACGCTAGATTTGGAATCAGAAAATTGAGGTTTAAATTTGGCCTTAAGAGTTTTACATATATTACATGGTTTTTAATCTTCACATAAATTTTTCAAGGTAGAAGATATTTATCTATTTTATTTTATTATATTACTTTTTCATTTGCTGGGTAAGAAACTTGCTTTAAGTCCCACAGTTGGTAAATGGTATTGAGCAAATCAAACCCAACTCTTTTTTATTCCAAAGCCACCAGTACAGCTTGTACCTAATGAAAAATGGTACTAATTTATGCAGTAAAACTGTGAGCATATTTTAAAAAACTTTACACCTTTCCTTTTATTTGTTAACTTTTATTGTTTCCACATTGTTCTTAGTAATAAAAATTCTTGGAAAGACTGAAAAATACAAGGATGGGAGAAATGGCATTGTTTTTGTAAAACAAGAGAGAAGTTATTTAGAAGCAGTGGGTAGAAAACAGCTGTTCCAATGCCTGGTATCCAAAGAAGAAAAAAACAAAAAGGATATTTGGAAAGCTGTCCTGGGGATAACATTTAAACAACGAGGAATTTTAGCAACAATAGGGAAACAATAAAACTAACAAAGGAGGGGAAAAACATGCTTCAAAATATGCTCAAAAGTTTCAGTATATTTATGTTGCCCTCAGTTGTTATTAGAGATGGTATAATATGGTATCTTCAGAATAAAAAACATAACTGCAAACCCAGAGTTGGGGCAGCCTTCAGAGTTGATTAATCCAGAAGCTCAGCATTGTCATCCAGCTTGCCCCTTCTTTTGCAGTCTGGCCTCATTCTATGGCTTGTTCCCCTCAGGTAGTAGGATGGTTGCTAGTACATGCTTCCTAGTTCACCTCTAGCAGGAGAGAGAAGCTGTGTTTTTTTCTATGGCTCTCCCCTAAAAATGAAGAAACTTTTCTCCAGATGTCCTTAGGGAACCTCCTCATGGGACTCATTTCCTAGTATGGGGTCATATCATCATCCCTGATGCAGACACTTCCAGTAGCTAGGGATGGGGTCAGCCCTGAAGCACTTAGTCTTCAATGAAAATAGATGTGATGGGAGAAGCAGAGATGGGAGACTGGATGTTGAACAGGCAACCAATAATGGACACTATAGTGATGACATCTATGCAGTTTAATTGAGAGAATACAGGTGGAAGGCCGTCAAAAAGTATAAAGCACTAGACATGCACTGTCCCATATGGTAGCCCAGAGCACTTGGTTATTGGACACTTGAATATGAATACTCCAAATTGAGATATAAGTGTAAAATACATATCAGATTTTGAAGATTAAATACAAAAAGAAAGTAAAATATCTCATAATTTTTATATTGATTACATGTTGAAATAATATTTCAGATATATTTTATAAATTAAAAATATTATTAAAATCAATTCTACATGTTTCTTTTTACTTTTTAAAATGTGGTTACTATAAAACTTAAAAGTATACATGTGGCTCACATTTGTGGCTTGGATTATTTTCTTTTGGACAGAGCTGCATTAGACCAATGATCTTCCAATTGATTTATCTGGGAAAACTACTTCAATAAGTATCTTTAGAGTAACACATACAAACAAAGATGTTCTGGTTCAATGGGGTGGGGAGCTGGATATTTCCAAGTCCCAATAATATCTGTTCACTAATTCCTGCAAAATTATTCTTGAAAATATTTACATCAAATATAGGTTTTTAAATGAAATCAACAGAAGTTCCTAAGATAATAACAGGAATAATTTTACAATTACTCCTATTAATTTTTTAAGATCTCCCCTGGGAAATTAATACTGCAATAAAATTCCTCTCGGAACTCACAGGTTAAAGAGAGAGGGAGCTAATGGAGGATCTGTTTATCTTCCATAGAAGCGTATAATTCTCATAAGAGCTTGGCATTTGAGTCATGGGAAAAATAGATTTCTTCCTCATGTTTGCTTAATTCTGGTTCCTATTATTTACTTTGCTGTTGGACCAAATGGTATGAATCCAATTAAATCAACAGATGAGAAAAAAGCAGCTGAATGGGGGAAAACATAGAAAATGAACAGGTTACAAGTTCCATGTTCCTGCATTACATATAATATGAATTCAATCTTCCTCAAACTTTGCTCAAATCTGGTAAAAAATTGTAAGTGTTAACTATAATTTATGTGATTTTGTAAAGTCTGATTTCCTGAAAATGGAAAAGAGCATCTTTTCAGAAGAGCATTTTGAAAAATAAAGTTTATCATTTGTAATGCAAATATCACATGGTACTTGATGGTGTTCATCTGCCATCTACACAGTGCCTGAAAGGAAAGAGTGATTGTGAAGATGTATTAAAAGGCTGCTACATAAACCTTAATGGATGATGGAGTCAAAAAGGGACTTGTACCTCTACTGGACATGGCAAGTTACCATTCTGTCGTGTGTCATAGCCACATTCTTCTTCATTGGAATTCATGTACTAGCTAAGAGGTGACAGTGAAGGGACCTTTTATGCTTCCTTTTATTATATTTAACATCTGAATATTAATAATACCACAACAATAACAACTAATACTTACACAGTACTTGCTATAAGTCAGGTTACAATATACGTCCATATCTGTTAACACAGCAAACCTGGAAGGTGAATGGGTTGCAGGAATCAATGTCTTCAGTGCTGCTACTTGGAAACCCAAAAGGATAGTCATCAAAAATTTTGGTTGTCACTTCCCCCCTCACAAAGGTCAAGCAATAAAAGTGGAAGTTAAACTCAGTTAACACAGTTCTCTTTAAAAAGGTTGAGGCATTGGAGGCTGAGCTTCCTGTCACAGTCAGGAAATCATAGAAAGTTCTTCTTAATGTCAAAGAAAAAAGGATGCCACTGTGTGACACTTTACTCCCTTCAAGTTGTGGATCTGGCATTGCACAATTACCTAGCCCCTATTTATAGTCAACAACAGAATGAGAATTAACTATAAAGAAAGCTGGTAAATTTTATGAAGGAGTGTTTTGTGTTGGGAAAAAGAAAATAATGTCAGGAAGTTCCCATGCTAATACTAAAAGAATATATATATATTCTTTTTCAGATTCTTTTCTGTTATAGGTTATTACAAAATTTTGAGTATAGTTCCCTGTGCTATACAGTAAGTACTTGATGGTTATCCATTTTATATATAGTAGTGTGTATATGCTAATCCCAACCTAATTTATCCTGCCCCTACCCCTTTGGTAACCATAAATTTGTTTTCTATGTCTGTGGGTCTATTTCTGTTTCGCTTTTTTTAATCTTTTTATTTTATATTGGAGTATAGCCAGTTCACAATGTTGTGATGGTTTCAGGTGCACAGCAAAGGGACTTAGCCCTACGTTACATGTATCCATTCTCCCCCAAACTCCCCTTCCATCCAGGCTGGCATACAACATTGAGCAGAGTTCCCTTCGCTATACAGTAGGTCCTTGTTGTTTATCCATTTTAAGTATAGCAGTGTGTACATGTTGATCCCAAACTCCCTCACTATCCCTTCCCCCCATCTTCCCCCCCTAGTAACCATAAGTTCATTCTCTAAATCTGTGAGTCTGTTTCTGTTTTATAAATAAGTTCATTTGTATCTTTTTTTTTCAGATTCCACATATCAGTGATATCACATGATATTTGTCTTTGGCTTACTTCACTTAGTATGATAATCTCTAGGTCCATCCATGTTGCTACAAATGGAATTATTTCATTCTTTTTTATGGCTGAGTAATACTCCTTTGTATGTATATATATATACCACATCTTCTTTATCCATTCATCTGTCTTTGGACATTTAGGTTGCTTCCATGTCTTGGCTATTGTAAATAGTGCTGCAATGAACATTGGGGTGCATGTGTCTTTTTGAATTATGGTTTTCTCCAGATATATGCCCAATATTGGGGCTGCAGGATCATAGGTAACTCTGTTTTTAGTTTTCTAAGGAACCTCCATACTGTGCTCCATAGTGGCTATACCAATTTACATTCCCACCAACAGTGTAAGAGGGTTTTCTCCACACCCTCTCCAGAATTTATTACTTGTAGACTTCTTTGATTTTTATTTTTTATTGAAATGTAGTTGACATACAATATTATGTTAGTTTTAGGTGCACTATATAATGATTTGACACTTGCATACATTAGTAACCATCTGTCGCATACAAAGTTATTACAATATTATTGACCATATTCCTTATGCTGTATATTACATCCCTGTTACTATTTATTATATAACTGAAGGTTTGTACCTCTTACTCCCCTTCAACTATTTTGTGCTCCCACCTCCCTCCCTTCTGGCAACCAATTTTTCTCTGTATCGATGAGTCTGTTTTCTATTGTTTTTTTAGTCTCCATTTCATTTATTTCTTCTCTAATCTTTATTATTTCTTTCCTCCTAATAACTTTGGGTTTTGTTTGTTCTTTACTTTCTACTTCCTTTAGGTGTAAGGTTAGATTGTTTATTTTAGATTTTCATTTGTTTGTTTCCTGAGATAGAATTGCATTGCTATAAACTTCCTTCTTAGAGTTACTTTTACTATGTCCCACAGATTTTGAATTGTTGTATTTCCATTTTTATTTGTCTCCAGGAATTTAATTTCCTCTTTGATGCTTCAGTCCCCCATTGGTTGTTTAGTAACATTTGTTTAGCCTCCACGTGTTTGTGTTTTTTGCAGCTTTTTTCTCTTAGTTGATTTCTAGTGTCATTGTGTTGTGGTCAGAAAAAAATGCTTGATATAATTTGTTTTCCTAAATTTATAGAGACTTGTTTTTTGGCTAGCATGAGATCTATCCTGGAAAATTTTCCAGGTGCACTTGAAAAGAATGTGTATTCTGTGTTTTTTAGTTGGAATGATCTATATATATTTATTAAGACCATCTGGTATAATGTGTCATTTAAGGCCAGTGCTTTCTTATCAGTATTCTGTCTGGCTGTTCTATACATTGATATAAGTGGGGTGTTAAAGTTCCCTACTATTATTGTGTTACTGTCAATTTTTCCCTTTATTTTTGTTAATATATGCTTTATGTATTTAGGTGCTCCTATGTTGGGTGCATATACATTTTCAATTGTTATATCAATCTCTTTATCATTATGTAATGTCCTTCTATGTCTCTGCTACAGTTTTTGTTTTTAAGTCTATTTTGTCCCTTTTATAAGTATTGCTACCCCACATTTCTTTTTATTTCCATTTGCATGGGATGCCTTTTTTCCATCCCCTCACTTACAGTCTGTGTGTCTTTAGATCTGAAGTGACTCTTTTACAGGCAGCATATGTATGGGTCTTTTTTTCTTTTTTTAATTCATTCAGCCACTATATGTCTTTTGATTGGAGCATTTAGTCCATATACATTTAAATTAATTATTGATAGATATACTTGTTAATTGTTTTCTGGTCATTTTTATAGTTTTTTCTTTCTTTCTTCTTCTTTTGCTCTCTTCTGTTTTTATTTGATAACTATCTTTAGTGTTATGTTTAAATCGCTTTCTCTTTTTTGTGAGTGTATCCATTATAGGTTTTTGGTTTGTGATAGCCACAAGGTTCATGTTTATTATGTTATACATTATTATTTTAAGTTGATGATCTCTTAAGTTCAAACACATTTTAACAGCCCTGTACTTTTACTACCCTCTACCACTTTTAATGTTTTTGACATCATATTTTACATCTTTTTGTTTTGTGTATACCTTAACTACTTATTGTGGATATAGATGATTTTACTACTTTTGTCTTTTAACCTTCCTACTAGCTTTATAAGTAGTTGATCTACTACCTTTGCTGTATATTTGCCTTTACCAATGAGATTTTTCCTTTTGTAATTTTCATGTTTCTAATTTTGATTTTTTCTTTTCTTCTTAGAGAACTCCCTTTAACATTTCTTGTAAAACCAGTTTAGTGGTGCTGAACTCTTTTAGCACCAATAAACTCTTTATCTCTCCTTCAAATCTGAATGATAGCCTTTCAGGGTGTAAGTTTTTTCCTGTCATCATTTTGAATATATCATGCCACTCCCTTCTGGCCTGAAAATTTTCTACCGAAAAGACAGCTGATAGTCTGATGGGCGTTTCCTTGTACATACCTGGTTGCTTTTCTCTTGTTACTTTTAAGATTCTCTCTTTATATTTAATTTTTGCCATTTTAATTATAATGTGTCCTCATGTGGACCTCTTTGGATTCATCTTGTTTGGGACTCTCTGTGCTTTTTGGACCTGAATGTCTGTTTCTTTTCCCAGTTTAGGAATGTTTTCAGCTATTATTTCTTTAAATAAGTTTTCTGTCTTTTTCTCTCTCTCCTCCTTCTTGGACCTTTATAATGTGAATGTTGGGATGCTTGATGTTGTCCCAAAGGTCTCTTAAACTATCTTCATTTTTTAAAATCTTTTTTATGTTCAGCTTGAGTGATTTCCACTACTCTGTCTTCCAGTCCACTGATCCTTTCCTCTGTATCATCTACTCTACTCTTGATGCTTTCTAGTGTATTTTTTATTTCAGTCATTGTATTCTTCACCACTGTTTGGTTCTTCTCTGTATTTTCTAACTCTTTGTTAAAATTCTCACTGTGTTCATCCATTCTTCTGAGTTTGTTGAGCATCTTTATGATCATTATCTTGAACTCTTTATTGGGTACCTTGCTTGTGTCCACTTCTTGCAGTTTTTTTTTTTTTTGAAGTTTTGTCTTGTTCCTTTGTTTGGAATATATTCTTCTATCTTCTCATTTTGCCTAAATCTCTGTGTTTATTTCTAAGTATTAAGTTGGTCGGTTACATTCCCTGATCTTGGAGAAGTGGCCTTATGGAGGAGATGTCCTATGGGGCCCAGCAGCACACTCCCATCTGCTCACCAGAGCTATATGCTCTAGGGGTACTCTCTCTGTGGGCTGTGTAGGCTCTTCCATTGTGGCAGGGCCCACTACCATGGGTACACTGGTAGGCAAGGCTGGCTCTGACCCAGGTGGCTGCTAGACTGCTGGTGGCAGGACCAGGTCCTGGGGCTGCTGGCTGTGGGGAACTGGGGTTGGGGGGGGTTGGGTCTGGGCTGGTGCAACACACTGGTGGGCAGATAAACCCCTGGCATTAATAGGCCAAGAGAGGATTCCAAAATGGCACTTTTCAGCACCAGTTTCCTTGTGGTAGAATAAGCTCCCCAAAATGGCTGCTGCCAGAATCTGCTGCTGTCCCCAGAGGGTGTCCCAGTTGCCTCCTCCCTCTCTGGGAGGCTCTCCAAGATCAGCAAATGGGTATGACCCAGGCTCTTTTCAAATGCCTGCCTCTGAGCTGGGATTTGGAGAGTGTGAGATTTTGCATGCACTCTTTTAGAGTGGAGTCCCTGTTTCCTACAGCCCTGTAGCTCTCCCATACACAAGCCCTGCTGGCCTTCAAAGCCAAACATCTGGGTGCTCATCCTCCCAGTGCAGGACCCCTGGGCTGAGGAGCCCTATGTGGGGCTTGGACCCCTCAGTCCTTGGGGAGAACTTCTGCAGTTGTAATTATCCTCCTGTTTATGGATCACCTACTCAGGGGTATGAGTCTTGACTATACTGCATCTCCATCCCTCCTACTTGTCTTGTTGTGGTTCCTTCTTTATCTCTTTAGTTGTGGAAAATCTTTTCTCTAGTCTTCAGGCAATTCTCATAGATAGCGTTCTGTAAAAAGTTGTAATTTTGGTGTGCCTATCAGAGGAGGTGAGCTCAGCGTCTTCCTACTCCATCATCTTACCCACACCTCTGTTTTATTTTAAATATTTGCTTCTCCTGTTGACTTTATAGCCCAACCCTCCAGCCTCTTCCAGGTTACTTCTGTAGCTATGAACATTCTAGTTAAAATTATGAGTAATAAGGTGTGCTTAGTTCTATTAATACCTAAATTGAAGCTGTCATCTTGGCTAATTATAATAACAGAAAGGAAAAAAAAGAGACCAGAGTCTTGAATAAGGATAAATATTAATGAATTTGTTCATTAAGTGAAACTAAAATCTGTTACCCACAAATGGGTACTAATAATAGTAGGATACACTCTACTATTATTATTCATTCATTTGTTAATTCAAAACTATTGATTTATTTTTTAAAGATTTATTTACTTATTATTTATTTATTTATTTTTGGCTGTGTCGGGTCTTAGTTGCGGCATGCAGGATCTTTGTTGAGGCATGCAGGATCTCTCATTGTGGCACGCAGGCTCTTTGTTGTGGTACACGGGCTTCTTTCTAGTTGTGACGTGTGGGTTTTCTCTTCCCTAGCTGTGGCACACAGGCTCCAGGGCACGTGGGCTCTGTAGTTGTGGTGTGCGGGTTCCAGAGTGCATGGGCTCTGTAGTTTGTGAAATGTGGACTCTAGTTGAGGTATGCAAGCTCAGTAGTTGTGGCATGTAGGCTTAGTTGCCCTGCGGCATGTGGGATCTTAGTTCCCTAACCAGGAATCGAACCCGCATCCCCTGCATTGCAAGGCAGATTCTTTACTGCTGGACCACCAGGGAAGTCCCTCAAAACTATTTATAAATCTACAGTGTAATATATTCTGGGCTAGGTCTGTCCTGAGATATACCTAAAAGGATAGAAGTAAGCCCTACTCTTGTAACAATTTTCATCTACTAGAAGAGGCTGGCAATTAAGCAACAATATAAAGTGTGTAGGAGTGATAAAAGTAGTCAAGAATTTTGGGAGTACATATTACGAATTATCTGCTAGGCTTTTGGCAGGGGAAACAGCAGATAAATTGATTTTTCAAATATACACAAAAAATAAGTTGGACTTAGACAAGTAAAGAAGAGGAGAGTGAGAGTTATAGGACCTAGGGATCCACATTTATAAAAGTCTAGAAGAAAGAAGAACTGGCACTTTTAAAGAACTCAAAGAAGTTCAAAGTAATTGGAATATAGGTGTGGGAGTAACAAATGGTGAGAATTTAGGCTAGAAAGCGCTACAGGGGCCAAAAGATAATGAGCCTTCAATGCCCATTTTAAAGGGTTTAGACTTTATACTCAGGGCAATTAAAAGCCATTGAAAAAATTTTTCAAAGTGGAATAACACAGTCACATTTTCATTTCAGGAACATCTTGTAAACAGCACGGAGGGGCCCAGGATGGAGGCTAACGAATCATGTAATAGACTACTGTGGTAGTTTATATAAGAGATGATGACGGTCTGAATTTAGGGTCAATGGGAGTGAAAATGAAAGAAGTGATAGATTTTAAAGTATTAGGAAGTTCATTGGAGAATTTGTGATTGATTGGATGTGAGGAATATGACTAATGAGGTGGAATGAGAGAGAAAAAGCTAGACAGAGAGGAACATATGGAGATAAATAAATCAAGATGAAGCAAGGATAACTCTTCAGTTTCTGTTTCAGGGGACTGGGTTTACTGAGACAGAGAAGATTAGTGGAGGAGCAGCTTTGAAGAAGATAATGATTTCAATTTGAACCTCTGCTGAATTTGATGTCAGACATCTAGGAAGATCTGGGCTTTAGGCAGCTAAATCAATCAATCTGGAGCTCAGAGAAGAGGTACAGCCTAGAGCACATAGATGGGTTTTGAAGTCATTGGGCTAGAAGAAATCGCACAATGAGTTTATGCATAGTAGCTCCCTCCCATTATATGATATAGGACTGAAAAATGCTAACACTTTCAGGATGGATGGAGAAATAGGAGCCATAAAGGAGACTGCAAAGGGGCACTCAGAGAGGTACCAGGAAAATTAGTAAGAAAATCAGAACAAATGGTAATCTGAATATTTGAGAATATTTGGGTAATGGCAACCTGAACTTATTTGACAACTTGAATCTTAGGGAAGAGAATGTTTCAAGAAAGGCTGGTAAGTGTCTGGTGGATTTCAAAAAGCCCTTCTTGAGGATTTATGGGCACTGAGGTCAGGCTATAGTAGGTTTAGAAATAAATTTGAAGATAAAGAGGATAGACGACTCTTTGGAGAAGTTCAGCTGTAGCTTCTGGAGCAGTATGTGTAGGGAGGTAAGAATTCCACAGGACGTTTTATTTTCTCAAGGTAGGATAAATTTAGATATGTTAAAATGATAATGGGAAAAAGCCAAAAGTTAAAGATAAAAGAGGAAGGAGATAATTGAGAAAATAAGGCTTCTAACATTCATGAAGGATAGGATCCAGGGCACAGACAGAGGCTGGTCTTAGCTAGGAGACAGGACACGTCTTTTGTTTGAACAAGAGGAAAGGAGGAATGGAGAGCTACAATGCTGAATTTGGTCCTAAGAAGGTGAAAAGACCCTAAACAGCTTTTTTTTTTTCTGTGATGTGAATTAGAACAGTAGAAAATGTGTAAAATAGCCACTGTGGTGAATGAAAGCGAGAGAGAGAGAGAGAGAGAGATGAGCTAACTAGGGAATGAGATAAGGAGGCTGGGGATCGTGGATTCAAAAAGAGATCCCTGTGTGCCCATATTTACCCAGTGCCCATCCCAAGTACATCATGTGTCTATTTGGATCCCCCTATGAGGTAAAGTTCTCCCACAGCACAGATCTAAAACTGAGTGTCATTTTGACATGAAACAAAGTTAAATAAGAAGTTATATTAGGTTAGAATCACAGTATTAGCCTGTGTTGTATACTTACTCTGGCACAAGAGGGGATTCTTTTGCATATCATGGCTGTACTGTCCGTGAATCTCAGATGCCAGTACTTTACCAATAAACATCACATTCCCTTTAATAAATCAAACTGAATTTGTTTATTAAGTTAAATGTTTTGACCCATTGTAAGAGTGTCAGACTGTTTACCTATTAGTTGTTAAATTAGTCACACATTGACTACCTAAGAATTCAACTTAAAATGACCACGTGATGGTTCTAGGATGGATTGTGATGCTAAAATTTTGCCAATAAATTATATAGGAGGTTATTTTTTATACCTAAGCTTTCAAGTACTCTAATATTAATGCTTCTTTTCAAAGTGTGAAAGTAACACATTTGTTGTGGAGAATTTGGAAAACAAAGAAAAATATAGATAAGAAAATAGAAATCACCCTAATTTCCTACTCAGAGTTAACTGCTTCTAGTATTTTTCTATATATACACACAGAATTGTTTTTTAATTGGATTATATTATGTAATAAACATTTGTTTTCACCTTTCACATCCTGAACATTTCTTCACGTTATTAAATATTCTTCAAAAACGTGATTTTAAATGTTAACATTGGAAAACATACTACATATTATGCACATTGAGAGATGTTCCGTAATTTGAACATTGTCCTTTTGTTGGCCATTTAAGTTTTTAATTTTCTTTCATATTGAGGAGAATATCCCTGCACACAAAACTTAGCCCACATCTCTGATTCCTTCCTTAACCATTTAGCTGCTCTTAATTGTCACTAATACTGTGGTTCTCTCTGAGTGTAAGATAGTAGGATAGAGCATTTGGGGTTTAAATGAAACTATATTTTGGAAGAAAACAAAACTATCCTAATTCTAAACATTTGTAAACATCAATGTTCCTTAAACCTTGACAAAGACATATTGTCTAGACTCTCTTGATACCTGAGATACAAAAATTTGAAATATAATAAAGATACCTCTTCTGACATGAGTATTACAAAGCTAATCTATCATCCATAATCCAAGGAATGAATGTTTTTATAGAGTAGATTTTGCCTTCCCCCTTTCAGCCAGAATTTGAATACTTGTTACTGACATTTTTTGACTATTCTAATAGAAAGATAAATATCTATCTAGACATATGTACTGAGCTATACTGAGCCACACAGATTTCACAGTTCATACTAATTGAGAGAAGAAAGTAATTCCTAGGTACCAAATAATGTGGTGGCAGGCTGCAGCCTTCTTTACAATTTTGAGTTCCCCTGTGTAGTGATTGGATAATTCTGCATTACCAAATATTTTTAAAGTGCAAATTTGAAGGTTTTTTTGAAATAACTCTACTAGGTAGAAATTTAAGTAAAGCAGACTTATAGATCATACATTCATTTCCTTGCACTATTCCCCTAAGTGTCCCCTATTCTTTCTTTGAACCTCAAAGCATTCTATTTCTAGAAACCTATACAATAGTGCAGTAGCCTGGGGTTTGGGGAGAGGTATGCTGTGTAGATTGAAGGTGT
This sequence comes from Leucopleurus acutus, assembly GCF_964270905.1. NCBI lineage: Eukaryota > Metazoa > Chordata > Mammalia > Artiodactyla > Delphinidae > Leucopleurus > Leucopleurus acutus. The sequence continues at coordinate 132,299,376 of NC_139143.1, forward strand.
TAATTATCCTTACCTCATTTTAATTTTCACAACTGCACTACTAGATGGAGAAGATGCTTAGTAAGCATGTATTAATCATGTTTTAGAGAAGAAGAGAAATCAAGATTCAAAGTTAGGTAACTTGTCCCCAAACTAGAAGCAGAGTTGAGTCAGATTTATGGCAGGTCTTTAACTCTTGATCAGTGTGTTTGCCTAAGCCTGAACTTCTAAAATATCTCCTCCTAAAGTTTCATGAATTCTTGTCCCTTGTTTTCTTACACTGTCCACTTTCTAACTTTGTAGTTTTCCTCTCTCTTCCATTTCCCAAAAGACACATTTGGGGTTTTCCTGCAGAAGAGTTTTGTCTTTTGTTCCACATTTTTTACTTTTCAGTTTCTTTTCTTTTTCAAATTAAATCCTTATTCATTTTCCAGTTTTGCCCCAGAATTCATCAGAAAAAAATTTAACCATAGAAGTATATGTAAGAGACCATCCAGTCCAACTCCATGGTTTACTAGTAAATTTAATAAAGCACAGAGAGTAAATGACTTGCTTAAAGTCATAATTGGTGGCAGAGCCAGGGTAGGATTTGCTTCTTCTGATTCTTAGTCCATTGTTGTTTTGAAACATTTAATAAAATTGCATAATAGTAAAGATGAAGTAATGCAACTTCTAGTAACTTTTCTTAATGTGTATGAACTGTTTATTTCCAACTTTTCCAGATTAGATAAAGAGGAGAAGCTTCTGAAACAAAGTCTAGAATGCTGAGATGATTTGGCAATCTGAGAACAGATTTGTAACCAGATTGAAAAGACTACAATTATTTCTTAAATCTGCAGTGAAACTTCTTCTCATGAAAGTCCTTCAAATTATGTAATTAAGTGGTTCAAAGCTCCCAGACTGGTTTCAATGTACTATAATGTAGCACATTTATCAAACTATACAGGGAATTTCCAGTGGAGCAGGTTATTCTCCCATAACCTGACAACCGGAGATTACGGAAAACAAAACATCATAAATAAAAATTGGCTGTGAGGAAAGTTCTCTTACACATTATATTAGGAATAATCTAGAAATGCATAAAAACCACGTAATGGAGCCTAAGGGAAAATAAAAATTTTATTCCCTCCCCACAAATTAATTTTTCTGGGTTTTCTCATTTATCATCTTTAATAGATATATGTAGCCTATAGCCCAAGGCATATTTGAACCAAGAAATAAAGTACTGAAGGTTTTTAAATGTGTACTTTTAAATCCTACTGTAGTAAAATAAAGTCCAAATGCAGAATATTAAAAAAAATCTTCTGGGGCCCCTGGTGGTTCAGTGGTTAGGACTCCACGCTTTCACTTCCAGGGCCCGGGTTCAGTCCCTGGTCGGGGAACTAAGATCCCACAAGCTGTGCAGTGTGACCAAAAAAAAAAAAAAAGGTCTCCCTGGTTAGTGTTTTGTACATTTAAAAGATCATTATCACTGTGGAAGGGACAAATCGGACAAATCTTCCTTTAGGATGGAGAAAAGTAATTGCCCTTGACACTAGGCAGGGATGGAGAATTTAGGGGTTACTGATGTAGTTGTGTTCCTCGCTATCACGGTACAAAAAGAACTCTCTCTTCCTGCTGATAACCGGAGGAGAGGCAAGAGGCCTGGGAGAGTCACATGGAGCCTGGAGAAGATGCTGACAGAAGAGCGGCAGCTCTGTTTAACCACAGCTGGTCTCACGGCTCCCTTGACCAGATTGTTACATGAGGCTGTTTAGAAGGAGCAATTGTGCAGCGTGTTTGCTGAAAAAATAGCTTCAGTGGTGGCCAAACATCCTGGTTTTTGTTTGTCCCTTCTCCCTTGTAGAATGGGACTAATAGGAATAATCTACCAGAAGTCTATATATTGATGCCAAAGTTTTTGTCCCAAAGTCTCATCGTCTAAAATATATTTGCAAAAATTCTCATCACTGTTCAGCTCCTTAAATAGAGGGATGTCTAATATAGGACACCTAATATCAAGGTGTCCACAGGGCTCTATTCACTGCTGGAAGCTCTGCAGGAGCATCGGAGACTCCTTTCCTTGCTTTTTTCATGGATGTTAACTTGCATTTATGTTTAAAATTAGACAGGGAATTAAGAGTTCTACTTCCATCCCTGCTGCCATTTGGAAATGGCGATATCATGCTCACTGCCTCTAATTCCAATTATCTTCATGCTGCACATCTCATGAGTTCTGGGAAAGCTCGAGTGTCTCTTCCCATGTGCCAGCTATTGCTTACAGAGTTTGGTTTCATAATTTCATAATCAGTGCATTGTCATTAGAAAATTATGGGAAATTACAGTGGACTAGCCAATGTAAGGCATATGAAACCTGTATTAGCCTAATAAAAATAATTTTAAATTATTAGCCTCATAAAAATTAATTTTTAAATAATCAAGGAGGACTGTGTAAAATGACTGAAATTCCATTTTAATAAGTAATTTTATGAATTTTCCTGATTATAAAAAGTTGGAGAAATCCAACACTTTATTTTGTAAAAGAAAATGAAAATGTAACTTAAGTGAGTTTTTAAATCATTCTAGATGAGGCTCAGAACACTTCCTGAAAGATGGTAAGTGGTCAAATATATTTAATTATTGGATGAGGTGAGGGACTGAAAGAGTTAGCACCAATAGCTTATAAAAAGAAGACAAAATAATTAATAACCACGTGTTTTTCTTAAAGGCAACTGAACTGAAAATACAGTTTTATACCTTTTAGTCAAAGACTGAGATCTAACTGATGTAACTTGAATAACAGGAATGCATTTTTACATGTTGCAAATATAGAAATTGAGATAATTTATATAAGAGCTAGGATGAAGTTTACTTTTACTTTATGTTTAAAAAAAAAGTTTCCTAACAAAGTGTACAAAGTAAGGAAAATTGCTAGGATGTTTTATCTGTGAGAGAGAATAAGTTGTTTTCGAGCTCATACCTCCCCATCCCCTTTCAGCATTTGTTGAGAACTCACTCTGTGGGAGTATTAGTTTTCTACTGTAGCTCTTTAACAAATTACTAACTTGGTGGCTTAAAACAATACAAATGTATCTTACAGTTCCGTAGGTTGGAAGCCTGACATGGGTCTCACTGGGCTAATATCAAGGTATGCACAGGGCTGCATTACTTTCTGGAAGCTCTGAAGAAGAATCAGACTTGTTTCCTTGCTTTTTTTTTTTCTTTTCCTTTCAATTTCTAGAGGTCGTCTATAATTCCTTAACTCATGGCTCCCTTCCTTCATCTTCAAAACCAGCAACACTGCATCTCTCTGACCGTTCTTCTGTGGACCCATCTCCCTCTGACCACAGCTGGAAAGGTTCTCAGATTTTAAGAACCCGTGTGATTACATTAAGCCTACCCAGATAATTCAGGATAATCGCCCCATCTTGAGGCCCTTAACATTCATCACATGTGGGAGGTAGTGTTCAGTTCACAGGGCTCTGAGCCAGCATCAGAAGATACTAATGTAGATATATTTATTTTAAATAATTTTGGTGTATTTGGTGTATTCATATTTATTAATGAAGGGAATAATCAACTCCCTTTAAACAAAAGACTTTCCTAAATTGCTTGAAATGTTTTTATGTACATAAAAAATTTAAAATAATTTAATAATTGTTTAATAATAATTCCATTGCCTTCTGCAAGTCTACATATTTTACATAATTTAATTGTAATAACAATACAATTATATATACATGATAGTATCTTACTTTCTGTTCTTTTCACTTACTTCATATATATATTATTAAGCAAACAGGCTGTATTTTATTAAACTTTACTCCTGATACTAGAGATTTACTTGTTTGCAGTTTCTTACTAGATTAGATAATTCTTCACTGAACATTCACTTATTTGTCCAGCTTTTTTCTTTTATTGAATAAATCCCTTGGAAAAAATTTCTTTGAAAGAAATTACAGAGTCAGAATGTATGCCTACCCATTTTTCTCTTCTTATTTGTCTATAGAGCCATAATTTTGTTCAGGTATTAGGTGGTAAATTGGTCAAGGACCAGGGTGTAAGCCCCAGAGAATGTATTTGTCTTATAAGCCAAACCTGGAAATTTCCATCTCCTGTGCCAGTGATTGGTTTAAGAATTACCTGTGACTCAATTCTGTCCAGTAAGACCAAGCTGACATTTTCATAGCTGGTGAAGATTTGATCAGAGCCGAGATTTAGAACACCGAATCTGTGTAGTGCTGACATCTATTTGCACCATCGGGGTGTCTGTTATCACTATAATTCAGATGAGAGGAGGAGCTGAATGGGGATGAGACTGGAACAAGAGCAAATGGCAGTGCAGAGGACAAGGCAAAAGAAGGATTCGAAGGTGACTCTGACGTGTTGAGCCAGGGTGACTGTGTTAGAAAGAAAGTGCCATTGTTGGGATGGTAGGTTTGTGGGTGTTTGGGATGCCCAGGGATGTTGGGACCCCTTCAATTTGGGATGTGTGACCTGAGGACAGAACATCCAAATAAATGTGAGCCTTAAGAGAGAGACATTTTGGGTTCAGTAGAAATGTACCGTGAGCAACACATACAAGTCACATATATAATTTTAAATTTTCTAGTAATGTCATTTTTTAAAAAGTAACAAGTGAGGCTAATTTTAATAGTGTACTTTATTTAACACACTATATCAAAGATAGTATCATTTCATTAGTCATTACATATCCCAGCATCTCAATTTTCTCCAGCCACGTTTCAAGTGCTTAATAGTCATGTACGTCTAGAAAGACCAGTTTAGGAGCTGGTAATAAAGTCAGCACCTTTCTTTGTTTGCAGGTGTGAACCCATGTTCGGGTTGTTCCTGCTTTTTTTCTGCTGTTACGAACAATGCTGTAATGAACAGTCATACACACAACTTCTGGTGCAGCAGTTAGGGGCAGTGTACTCTTGGGAGTGGGACTTGTGCACAGCAGCAGCAGAGACAGGCCTCACTGTCTTCCCAGGTGGCTGCTGCAGCTCACGCCCCTGTTAGTAGGATGCAAAAGCACCCACATGGCTCCACACCCCAAAGTCACGTTTCATTTTTGTCAAGCTAGTGGGTGTAAAATGGTTTCTTACTCTGTCATAATATTCATTTCTCTGATGATTAATGAGCTTGAATACCTTTCCAGATCCATTTGAATCTTCATTTTGTTCTCTTCTGTGGTAATCACAAATATTTATTCATTCAAATATAAGTATATTTATATTATGTATGTTATAGATGTCATATATTATATTTGTATATGGATCATATATTCATTTACAAATGGTTGTTGAACACCCTCTGCTAAATACTGGTCTAGGTACTGGGAATGAACTAGTGAGGAAAAAATGATATAGTCCCAAATTCTGCCTTCATGGAGTTTACATTCTAGTGTGTGTGCAGTGACCAGGGAGAGACCAAAAAGAGGTAAAATGCTGTCTGACGTATGTCAGTGAACCTGGGTTTAAGTCTGGCTCAGCCATTTTACGTCATTAAACCTTGGTTTCTGCAATTGTAAAAAAGGAGATGGCAATAATATTTATCTTCTATTGTTTATTAAATACATATGAAGTACTTGACACAGTGTCAGGCAAATTGTAAAGATTCGGTAAATGCTAATGACAAGAAGAAGAAGGAGAAGAAGAAGAAGAGGAAGAAGAAGAAGAAAAAGAAAATATAACTACTATTTTCCCCTTTCTTGCTTCTATTTTTTCTTCTAGGTTTTTTTTTCTTTTTTTCCAGTTACAACTACTGAAGTTTCAGATTACATATGTTTTGTTTTTTTTGAAGCATTGGCTCTCATTTAGGTGTCAACCTCCTGGTATTTTCTGCAGCAAGACAGACGACTTTGGCTAATTTTGAGATGTGTTGTTTTCCAACTTCTTAAATCCCAAGAACCGAGAGCCTGAGTACATGTACTTTTAAAAAATCTGCATCACGTTGAATAGGCAAAAATGTGGGAAAATCCAGAGGAATATCTTATATAATTCAGGGCTGTGTTCTGTGAGTATAAGTGTTGCTTGAATTGATCATTTCAATCCAATAACCAATTGATTGTTAATTTATGTGCAAAGTACCATGTAGGGGAGATGCATATGACTTTATTAATCTTTGGAATAATAATTTGTCCCTTTTTCTTAGATAATGATGTTGAAAATGATCTTCAATCATACATCAGTTGAGCACTGCAAGTCGTACACAGAAAAGCAGAAAGAGTGCAGCTTCTTCTTAATAGCTGTTCGCCTGGCTTCACTGAACCAGATCTTGGATCCCTGGGTTTATCTGCTGCTAAGAAAGATCCTTCTTCAAAAGTTTTGCCAGGTAGCAAATGCTGTCTCCAGCTGCTGTAATAATGGAAAGAAAGTACAGACGATCTCACTATCCAATGAAATAACACAGACAGAGGCATGAAAGAGAACTCTTAATCAACTTGCATGTTCACAGCTTTTGGCAACAAATAGCCCTAAACCTTACTGTGAATTTAGGCATATCTGGCATGCCACTGTTTATGCGTTGAAGTAGAATTTTTGATATAAGGCTAAATGGTCTCAGAAGCATAGATAATCCCCTATGTGCCAGAAGTATTCAAACACAAACAAAGGAAAATAGATTAATAATAGTCTAGTGTTTGGGGGACTCTGTCATTTGTAGCTGAATATGTGATTATTTATTAGGTGAAGACTTTTTCTTCTATATAAATGATCTTGGTCTGTGATGGGGGTGGGATGGGAATAGTTAATATTCTAGTATTCTGAATACATGGGGAATTTAACGCACAGATCGTTGAAGACAAGGTTTGTTTTTGCTCAAAACCCTGGCCTTCTGCTTTCTCTTTTACTCTCTCTTTCTCTCTGTGTCACTCTTATTCCCCTTACAGTTTTTTTAAAAAGTTGATTTAGGGTTAAAAAAACATCTATAATGTATCCACAAGTGTTCATTGGTACTGATGTTATTTAAATACTGCTCAATTTGTAAATTAGCTGCTATCCTTACAAAGTTTAAGTTTTGGTTGGGTTGGTAATTAGGTTTATTCATTATCTGAATAAGAGTCAGTTCCATTTATTTCAAAAATGACAGAGTTTGTGACCATCCAAATTGCTAAATGTTCTTCCTTTTGATTACATTTTTAATTCCTACAAGCCTGCAGAAGATTCGTAAAACTGTGCTTGGGAGTCAGTGAAGTGATTTTTCAAAATGCTATTTAAGGACTGATTTGAGCACTAAATATAGGTACTCTGGCTAATTATCTTCCCTGATTTTCCACCAAAAGTATTCTCTTCAGTATTTTGGGTATTTAAATACTAACTCTGATTCTAACACCAATAAATATTTTGAAGCTTCCATAAAGACTTTCCATAGTTTGGCCTATTTATAGGATTAGGGAATTAATAATATTGATCCCTCACAGCACTTTCTCTGCCCTCTTCTCAAAGTAGCTCTATCTAAATATTTATTCTTAAAATGTTTCTCTCAGGGTCTACATGTGTACAAACCTTGATAGCTAAGCTTGATATCTTTTTGGCACAAGTAGGTCACTACGTTAAGTTTTGAGAATTACACTTAAACAGAAGATTTCCCCAACAAACACAACAATCTTTCAAATCAGACCTACAAAATATGTTCTTCATACTCTTTAGAGCATTCATTTTGCAGACTTACTAACGTTTTCTCATGAAGATTTTAATTTGTTTTTTACTTTATTGCTTTCCTAGTTTTAAGAAACTTGAGATTTATTTATACTCCTTTATAGTAACTACATTTGTGTTTGTGCTCAGTAAGCATTTGGGGAAGAATTAATTTTAAGAGGTACAAAATATCTATTAGATTAATAAGTACACCATTCTAAGTCAATCAGGAGGAATTAATTTAAATGACCATGTCAAATTGAGTGAGACAGCAAGATCTGCTGGGAGCAGAAATAGAGACACAGATGTAGAGAACAAATGTACGGACACCAAGGGGGGAAAGTAGCGGAGATGCGGGGTTGGTGGTGGGATGAACTGGGAGATTGGGATTGACATATATACACCAATATGTATAAAATAGATAACTAATAAGAACCTGCTGTATAAAAAATAAATGAATAAATATAATTCAAAAATTCAAATAAAAGAAAAAAATCTACTGGGAGCACTTTTGTAACTCATGATCGTTCCACTAGTCTAGGTTTTGGAAAAAATGATGATAAATAACCTATACTAAAACCCCATTATAAAATCTCTCTATGCCATAGAATTGGATTATCCTACAGGTCACCTCATGGAGGATGAAACAAAACTACATACTTTTTTTTTTCAGGAAAAAAGTGCACTTAAATGATCTTATAGTGAAGAGGTTTTACCTCTTGAGTGGTCCTCAGACCCTAGGTTTAGATATACACATAGTATAGATCCAAGTGGTATGAGCTTGATTGGGTTATCTCTTCCAGCACCTAGTACAGCACTTGGAATATAGAAAGTGTTCAATGACTGTTTGCTCAGAGAATGAATGAATCATTATCTGCCAAAACCAAGTGCACATTGGTGGGGCCCCACGATATGGTTGAAGCGCTTCATGCCATTACAGACCATCAAGCTGATAAAGTGAATGATCTCTGCTTCTTTAATTACAGAAACACAAATTTATCTTCAGATGTGCAGTGTCATATTGCTGCATAACAAAGAGCGTTATTTGTATTAATAATTTAAGAGACTGCTACTCCCAAGTGGTAATTGAGATTATTGTCAAAGAAATAGCACTTTTCATCAAACCACAGAAATGCATAAAGACAAAACAGCCTAAAACTCATGCTTAACTACAAAACAAATTCCTGCCCAGGGATACATGGTAGTTGTGGATGATGGCAGTTTTTGAACAAGCTTGAAAAGGAATCTAAAAAAAAAAAAAAAAAAGGTTCTGAAGAACCTAGGGTCAGGACAGGAATAAAGACGCAGACGAGGACACGGGGAGGGGGAAGGGTAAGCTGGGACGAAGTGAGAGAGTGGCATGGACATACATACACTACCAAATGTAAAATAGATAGCTAGTGGGAAGCAGCTGCATAGCACAGGGAGATCAGCTCAGTGCTTTGTGAACACCTAGAGGGGTAGCATAGGGAGGATGGGAGGGAGACACAAGAGGGAGGGGATATGGGGACATATGTATGCATATGGCTGATTCACTCTGTTGTACAACAGAAAGTAACACAACATTGTAAAGCAATTATATTCTAATAAAGATGTTTAAAAAAGAAGAATTAATGAATAGGTAAATAATTGAAACAAGTAATTCTGGAAGAAAGATCTGGACATAAGAGGCTATCTTTTTAGTAGAGACTTTAAAATATAATATTATTGTCAAAAAAAAAAAAGGAGATGGAAAAGGAAGAATTATGTAAACAGCATGTGAGTTTTGTTATGTAGGCAGCCATTTGTTAGTACATGGAAAACCTGATAAGAAATATAAGTCCTAAATGATATCAGTCTTTGGATGATAGCTGAAGTTAGATTTCAGAGATGTTGTTCAGAGGCCCTAGATGTGGTTAGGAAGTAAACATCTAAAGTCACTGCAGAAGAGTATGTCAGTTTCCACATTTAAGTTCATTGGCCTTTAAATTCACTCGCATATACTTAGTTTATCCATGCATATATCTGAGCAGGAAAAAAATGCATGCATAAATTATGAGAATTACAAAACTTCTCAGTATTGGTTAAAAAAAAATAGAGACCTAGGAAACTAAATAGAAAGTAGTGAGTGAACGCAATGTAGAAATATATGTAATGTCAGCTGTCGTAGATTTTACGAAACAGTTTTGATTTTCCAAACAGTGAATTTATACCGCTATGTTGTGTCACAGAAGAGAATGATGACACGTCAACCAATTAGAACAGTTTACTTTTCAAATAAAATAAGTATGGTGGATATCTTTAAAATATTTTAAATTGAAGAAACAAAATGTGTTATCCCAAGATTTATCAAATTTACCTAATGCTATATATGAAGTTATTTTAAGTAAGTGTAAGCATTTAATCATGCCAGATTTAAATGATTGTCAATTTTAAAGTGCACATAGATACTGAACACTTCTTTATTATATAAAAGACCTTTTGACCATGTTATGGAATAAAATTGTGGAAGCTCATGTAAAAGTTAACTATAAAAGACCCTGTGACCACACTGGCATTGAGTAATAGACAAACTAAAAACTTTGACAAAACAGTATTTTAATAAGGTGGACAATCTGTGGCAATATTCTAATATTAAATTTTCAAGAATTAGGAATTTTATTTATTTAATACTTTATATGTTTTTGTTGGTTTTGACCCCAGATTAGTGATCTGCTTTCAGTCTTCCCCATGTCAGTTATCATAGTTCTTTGTATTGGGATTAAGTCAGCTACAGAAAATAGAAAAATTTTGTTTTATGAAATTTTAGGCACATATATTACCCATTTATTCTCATATTTTAACCCCAAAGCTTCTCTTGAAATATACAGATTACTAGAAGATGAGTGACACAGAGAGACTTTATTACTACAGAGAGTATTTATTACTACAAACATATAAAAAGCTTAGTATGGAATAATTAAAATTTCCATGATTTATCTCTGTAAAAATTTAGGTCGCCAACCATGCCCAATCTTCATAACTGCTTGTTTATTGCTAGCTTTGTGATGGTGTTATGTCTCAAATCTGCAAAAATTGAGGTCTAAATAAATGAAAAGAATTGTTCAATGAATGAGATTATAACATTTTTTAAATGAAGAGTAATATTGTGGCTAAATCGACAGAACTGTTTTCTGAGTTGCAATACAATGCTAATAAGAGGTGACATAATCTGTGATGTTTCCTAACATAGGTTATGATAGAGTCTATTTACAAAATTTGGAAATCAGTCTAAAACTCACATGCAGATTTGTTAAGAAGCTGCTATCTGTTCAGAATTCTAAGACTACTGACAGGTGGTGATTACGTGTGAAGCATGAAACAGAGAATTAGGGAAAATTCAAAAATTAAACTCCGTTATACTGGTATCATTAATATAGTTACTAATTACATGTAAAAGTTCATTTCCCCTAGATTTCTCTCATGCAAAAGGTTTCAATTTTATAATGATTCATGTTGTAGTTATTAAGTAAAATTTTTCACATGCCTTCCCTGAATGCCTTTTTTGGATTGAGTCCACCTATAAAACTGAAGAAAGTAAAAAGAGTAGTACAGGGTGACTTTGTTCTCAAAGTGACAAAGGGAAAACTGAAACTATACATATTTATGAAAGACTTCAACAAGTCTAGAAGTGAGGCATTTTTTTTTTCTAAAAGAGGTCGACAATTATTTTTTGTACGCGGGCCTCTCACCGCTGTGGCCTCTCCCTCTGCGGAGCACAGGCTCCAGACGCGCAGGCTCAGCGGCCATGGCTCACGGGCCCAGCCGCTCCACATGTGGGATCCTCCCGGACCGGGGCACGAACCCGTGACCCCTGCATTGGCAGGCGGACTCCCAACCACTGCGCCACCAGGGAAGGCCCCGTATAGTCTCTATTTTATAATTCCTAAAGTGAGGATTCTATTTAAAGGCTTATAATTTATACAAGTTGAGTTGTAAACCATTACATTATGATACCACAAGACAAGTACATTTTGATTCTCTAGAAATGCAGTTCAATCAGACATATACCATATTTATTCATATATAAATCACAGTATCTATTGAGAATGAAAATTATTTTATTTTCAGAAGTTTTACATCAATCTATTTCAAAGCATAACTCAAATATCCACTGGAATGCTTATTTCCTCATTAGGAATGAGATTGTTTCCCCAGTGCCCTTGCCTCCAGCCTGTTTTTCCATTTTCTCACGGAGAAAAAGTAACAGAAATATTTACTATGGTGAAGCTGGGATTGTTTTTAAGAGAGAGAATGGTTTCACATTTCTAATATGCTAATGTCCTAATATATGAAACATCTGAGTCTGCTTTTTAATATCTGCTTTGATGAAATAATTTTATTATGGGAGTAAAGATAAGAAGGAAAGAGGTTACCATCAGATACAAGTTAGTCTTTTCAGGCTTTTTGAGCATTTTAGAGATGATAGCACTTCTAAATTTTTTTAGAGAAGATCTTAAATCCTTTTGTTAACTGTTTTAGAATTAGAATATTTTGACTTTTTAATTAAAGTGAATCAGATATCTAGCCAAAAGCTAGCTAATCACCAGACTTTAATAGTTATTTGAAAATAGTTTCTTTCTATGGTTTTCAGTTTCTGTAGAAATCAAAGCTGTAATGTTCAGCAGGAGAAAATGTGTATGACTTACTGATGGACTTCAATGTTCTTTCAGCTTTTGAAACGACACTCATATGGACCAGGCATGGAGGGTGGGACAGAGCACAAAGAGAAAGAGGTGAAGGAAAACCTGTGTATTTCTAACTTGTCAAGATTCTTCATCCTTTTAGGCCATTTCACAGAAGCAAGGAGAGGAAGAGGCCACGTTTGTCTTTTCATAATTGAGCATCAGTAGGACAAAGTGAGGAGTGGCCAGTGTTCTTTTCTGTAAGAGTGAATGTTAAATTCACTCAACTCATCACTGACTGCTAAACTCTTTTTCTTCCCAATCTTCCTGCATATATATGAAATATCTTACCTTCTCCCTCTTCTTTAACCAAACAATTTTGTACAAATAGCATAAAGTTGAACATTTCTTTAAGGAAACAAATTAAAAATAGGCACTGATTATTTTGATCTGTTTACAACAAATGAATATATTATTTTCAAAATGTATCTAAGTAAGAATTGAAATCATTGGCACTTCAATCAATCATGTAAAACTCAGTATAGAAAGTGTACATTTCTCCACCTCTCCTACTCAGCACCCCATCCCTACACACTTGGTTAAATGGGAAGGTATACTGTTGTCACCTTTATGTAGTTAGTTATCTTAAGTGTATTTAAACATATCTTCCAGTATGTTTTAAAGGGTAGTCTTCAATATGGTGGAGACGAAAAATAAAAGAGACTATGAAAAGTACATCAGAATTTTGACGGCATTCTAGTCAGAGCCAGTCTGTGTACTTAACAAATGTACGTTATTTATGTTGTGCTTGTCAATGGAAAATAAAGTCGAATATTCTGAAATGTCCCTGTCTTTCTTTCCTGATGCCAACTCATGTCAGGAATGTTTTACTTATAATCACATTAAGCATTTTGCTAAAATCCTATTTGATGTGCTTTGCCAAGATAACAGCACAATGTAATGCAATAGCATCATCCTATCTGTAACATTTAAATCATTTTGTTTTATATTCCATAATAACATGTAGTACAAATTATCACTGATGTGCTATAAACTTGAGAGGTGCTTTTCAATATGATACCTAGTCATGTTATAATCTCAGAATTTTTGTTTTTAATACAAAAGCACATTTATAAATTATTCTAAACTTAGTTCTCCTACTTTCTTGTGGATTTGAGTATAATCTACAGGCAGCCAACATAAGAATTGCACTTGTTTATAGTCAGCTCCTTCAGCAGACTTCCACCTGTGTATTGGTGTGAGCTGTTTACTGGTAGAGATGTGTTGGGCTACCCAACTACCCTATTCCATGTGCTTATTTAGCTCAACTCTACTTCTTCCTCCCTCAGTGATGGGAGAAGTTCTGTAGAACATAGACTGCAAAGCCAAGCTCATTATAAGTAACACGCCGAGCTCGCCCTCCTTCCTCCTAAGAAAAGGCATTTAGGGAGAGTTCTGCCGTAAATCGCTGACCAAATCTTTTTTTTTTTTTTTTTGGCTGCACTGGATCTTTATCGCTGCTCACGGGCTCTTTGTTGTTGTGGTACGTGGACTTCTCTAGTTGTGGCGCACAGGCTGCAGTGCGCACGGCCTCAGTAGTCTGAATAGTTGCCCCATGGCATGTGGGATCTTAGTTCCCCAACCAAGGATCAGACCCACATCCCCTGCATTGGAAGGTGGATTCTTAACCACTGGACCACCAGGGAAGCCCCCGACCAGATCTTATGATCTCTACAGTCTTGTAGCATTTGAGGTAAACATCATTATGGCTATCTTCCGGTACACCAAGAATTTCCACTACAACGCTGATGAACCTACATGCCATGGAATGACATTGCCCAGTTTCATGTTCTCAGAGGACAAGGAGTCAGGCATCTTTAGATATCTTGGAGGTTGTTGTGCTCACCTAAAAGTCTTGAGTAGACCTATTTTGGAGGAAGGTACTCAGAATCCAAGCCAGTCCTCCAGACTTGTTCTTTTCTTCAACATATATTTGTTGTGTACCAATTATGGCCTAAGCATTCTGGTAGGCACTAAGACACAGGGATTTAAAAAATAAACAAAAATACCCAGCTTTCAATGAATTTATAATCTAGTAGGGGAATAGCAAATCATTTGAACAGAGCTGCTATTGGGGTAAGCCTATGGTAATGAAAGCATATGGGGGAGGTGATGCTGAAATAAGAAATAGTTTCCTGTAGGAGTTGACATTTAATCTGCATTTTGGAGAAAGGAGTTGCTATTAACCAGGAAGGTGGAGGCACATTTTAAGATATTTTTCACTCCACTCTGCCCAAAGCAGTACAATTTCCAAGGCATTCAAACTGACTAAATTCTAGTGGCCCTGTAAAAAGTGTGGGTCTGAATCGTGCATACCTCTGTAATCTCACAGAGTGGGGAAAAGTGACTTGGCCTTAGGGCAGGATTTCTGAAACATGGAACTCTTTTCGTTTTTTGTTTTTTGTTTTTTTGGGGTTTTTTGCGGTACGCGGGCCTCTCACTGCTGTGGCCTCTCCCGTTGCGGAGCACAGGCTCCGGACGCGCACGCTCAGTGGCCATGGCTCACGGGCCCAGCCGCTCCGCGGCATGTGGGATCTTCCCGGACCGGGGCACGAACCTGCGTCCTCCGCATCGGCAGACGGACTCTCAACCACTGCGCCACCAGGGAAGCCCTGAACCATGGAACTCTTGACACATTGGGGCAGATAATTCTTTGTTGTGGGGTGTTGTCCTGTACATTGTAAGCTGTTTAGCAGCTACCCTGGCCTCTACTCACTGGATGCCAGTAACATCACCCTAGTTGTGACAATCAAAAATGTCCCCAGACATTGCCAAACGCAGCATGGAGGACATATTGGCCCCTAGTTGGGACCCTCTGCCTTAGGGCAAGGGCCATGGCCACTAAGAGGAAGCTATGTGTGAGGGTTTTCAGGACAAGGCCATCTGTGGGATCTTGGTCCTGACAGGCACCATTCTGGCATTTCTCAAGGAAGCAGGCATTAAAATGCCAGTTTGTGTCTGACTGCACAAAAATGTGGCACTACCACTACAGCAGTGCCCTGATCACCGTGGGCCCTGATCCACTTCCGTAATCACATAAACCTATTCACAGACAAAGAGGTACAATTTCTTAGAAAGTATCATCTTCCTATTGATGCCTCCAATCCCTATTTTGTTCTTGATAAGAGGCCCTAGGATTATATGTCTCTCAAAGGGATATCTAAAGATGGTCCATTTCTCTCAGGACCTCGAAAATCTGTTATAATTCCTCTTAATTAAGTTCACATTTCCAGGCAAGGTGCGTTAGTAAGAGAGAACTAATTTACCAAATTCTGTCTTTAATGGAATTTTTGCATGTCTGATCTGTGTTACAGAGTTGTAAGAGCTTTATTTAATCTGAGACATAATCTTTATCAAAGAGCAGTCAAATCTGGGGCAAATGTCTCTTTATCAGCCTGTGCCTTTCTGAGTTTGTGCCAGTCTGCAGTACCTCAGGTATAGAGCTATTACCATACATTTTGCTGACAGAGTTCAAGTCATGATCTCTATAACTGACATTTAAACTCTAGTTTGCATGAAATGGGAATTTGAAAAACTTAAACCACAAATCTGACCCAAAATTAAAATGAAAACAAAGGTACTCATTAGTTTACTGTAAATTTCTGAGGCAAAGTAGGGAAGGTCTATGGATAATCAGTGCTTATGCCTAATATTATTATGCAATCCTTTAAAAAGAAGTCTTTGAATATAACATGCAAGGTTGTTTGAATTCAATTTTGAAAAGAACATTGGAAGAAAATAATTCTGAAACCATTACAACCCATTGAGGCCTTTTAAAATTAGATTTAACTAGAAGTACCCAGTGGAACACTGGTTCTTAAACACTGTGGGGTCAGAGACCCCTCTGATAATCTGGTGAAAGTTTTGGATCCCCTTCTCACAAAAAGCACAGAGAATTTTTTTTACAGTGTCAGAGATTGTGCAGTCCTCCTAAAGTCTGTCTACAGATGTCTTGGAAATTTATACACACAGGTTAAGAATTCTCAATGTGAGAAAATCTTTGTGATTCAAGGAACCTCACAAGTGTCCATGTTTGGTTTGAAAATTAAAATCGAAAACTGCAGCTAAATCAACATAATTACTTCCCTGTGAATGCCAAAATTCCTTGACATCTCATGTCAAGGAACGACATGCCCATAATAGTCAATCAGCATGATGCCCATAATAGTAAATCAACATAATGGGGGCAGAATTATTAAAAGGAACTGCAATCATTTTTTTTTTTTTTTTTGCGGTACGCGGGCCTCTCACTGTTGTGGCCTCTCCCGTTGCGGATCACAGGCTCCGGACGTGCAAGCTCAGCGGCCATGGTTCACGGGCCCAGCCACTCCGCGGCATGTGGGATCCTTCCGGACCGGGGCACGAACCCGCATTCCCTGCATCGGCAGGCGGACTCTCAACCACTGCGCCACCAGGGAAGCCCAGAACTGCAATCATTTTTTAAAATTGCCATCATGCGGGGAAAAGAAACAACACCATCCCAAACAGAAGAGGAGCAATATAGGTTACTTGCCAAAAACAGGTTGAAAAATGAAAGGACCATTTTTTGGAAAAGAATTACAAGTTATCCAATGACACATTTGCCTTACACAGAGTTTTAGTTTTGCCTTGTGTTGATCCAGCAAGAGAGATTTAAAACCAACTATTAAAAAAAAATCAGTTAAAATAAATATCACCTCACCTGAAAAATGCAATCTCTAAAATGGTTAGAATCTAACTTCCAGTTATTTTCTGTTACGTGACTTTATGTTATGTTATGGATATGGATAAATATATTTTTACACTTCTGCCTGTACTATAGTTTTGTGTTGCTATTTAGAATGAAAGCAGCAAGGAGGACCTATTGATTGAAACTTTCAGTAAAATGCAAGGCATACACTTGCAGACCTTACAAATGTAAAATTAATGATACTTTAAGCCAATGCTTGAAGCTATTAGTGGAATGCAGTATTGATGTTTATAGTTTGCACTTCTCTAGAGGGAAACATCTGGAGCAATTAATGACATTTATCTTTGCATTTTTCTTGTCTTATTGAGGAAAAAAGTGCCATCTTAGAGCACTGAAATATTTATATTTTGGAAACCCTACACTTTGATACCAGAGCATCCTACATTCTGGATGTGTGTATGTGAATTGGACAGCTGTACATAGTATGCATGAAATTGCAAGTTGATTTTCATAAGTCAGTGGCTTGGAGTCTTCTCCTTAGAAGATCCATGAAAAGCCATTTTTAGAGGAAGAACAATTGCTCTTTGTTACTTATTTTCAACATTCCTTGACCATTAAATTTTTTTTTTTTGCCTGGCCTCTTTATTTTAAGAATTGCAATGACAGAATTAATATTTACTTGAAAAATTTTGGAGAAATAATATTCATTTATTGCCAAGCTCTGAAGGGGAACTGCTACCTTAAATGTTTTGCAGCCCTAGTTAGACATGCATGGCTCCTCTCCTTATGACAGATTTTCTCCCACCATAGCCATTTTGCATATTTCTGCTACTATCCCTTCAACAGAATTGTCATTGAAACCTAAAATAATTCATTTATTAATTTAATTAATTAATATTTGACCACTACTGAGAGATTGCATGTTTAAAGTATTTTAAAGCATTTTTAAAGCAACATCATTTCTCTAAAATGTTCTCTAAATTTTAGTGGGTCATAATGAAAAAGAAAAACTCCCAGTGTTGGACAAGGAGTCAGAACACTTAAGTCTGTTTATCTAATTTGCTGTTCAGTGGTTGTTTGCCCTTGACAATTTACTAAACCTCTCTGAACTTGAATTTTCTTATCAGCACAGGATTATTAGGATTAAATAAGAATGAAGATAAGGACACTTTTGAAAGCACTATACAAGTAGGTAATGGTTAATATTATTTTATTATCTGGATTTCATCAATGGAACATTAAATTTAATTATGACTTTTCTCATCTCAAACCACTATAGTACAGTCTGGCTAACTTAGTATTGGGCTTTCACCAGAACACACAAGTGATATTAGAAGTCTAGTTCTGGTCCCACATAGGGAAAGATACATAGCTTTTTTTAAGTTTATTTGCTTCATCTGTACAATCAGAGGTTGGTTGATCTATGTGTTATCCTGTAGCTGAAAAAACATGATTTTCCTTTCTCTCTGGAATGTCATGAAGCTCATCTTGTCAGCTAAACACAGACAAGTTTTTCTCTTTTGAATTTTGAAAAACAGCTCATAGGAAATCTCTAGGCGACATAGACAGAAATGCCTATAAAAGGTTTCTGTTCCTTTTCTCCCTAAAAAGAACTTTTAGTTTTCCAGCCTCCTTCTCCTATGAGATTGTCCTCTTACCAGACTGGAGGATCATTGAATTCAGGGGCCATGCCTTCCATTTCTTAAGTTTTTCTGCCTCCTTTCCTTTTCCTCCTCCCAAACTACCAAATCCTATAATATTGATTGTTAGATGACAGATCTCATTTACTTCTTTATTTTTGGCTCAGAAAATATTACAAAGATTAGATTGTGTAGATTTTCATACACTTGGGCTTATCAGTGTGTGTGTGTGTCTGTGTATGAGATGTCCATTATATCTCAAATGTGTATTTCTTTTCTTCAGTGTTTCATTTTTAATCACAATATTTTATGTTCATGCCTTTAAAAAGTCAGTGGCACTAAATGTTTATTATGACAGCTGAATGGATAAAGAAGATGTGACACACACGCATGCACACACACACACACACACACACACACACACACACACACACTGGAATACTACTCAGCCATAAAAAAGAATGAAATTTTGCCATTTGCAGCAACATGGATAGACTTGGAAGGCATTATTCTGAGTGAAATAAGTTGGACAGAGAAAGACAAATACTGTCTGATATCACTTATATGTGGAATCTGAAAAATACAACAAACTAGTGAATAAAACAAAAGGGAAGCAGACTCACAGATATAGAGAACAAACTAGTGGTTACTAGTGGGGGGATGGGGGCAATATAGGGTTAGGGGATAAATAAAAGGGTTATGGGATTACATGAAATCATGTATGTGAAACTTTTGAAAATTGTAAAACACTATAGAATTTAAAGAATCTTTCATTCAGTTATAAAAAGCTAATGATACCCACACTCCTCATTCTAACCCTCCCCCCACTAGCCTGCTCTCCAGCTTTTTTTCAACATTTCTTCTGAAATATACCATCATATTTCTAAATAACATATTTATGTTTTTGTATCCTGCATAATCAACTTTGGACCTTGTAGGCTAATTTTCTATTTTGCTGAATTTAACTCTCTCCTCACGCATTGTCCCATTATGGTTCTAACACAATTTTATTAAATCAGAATTCAGTGTTTACGTTTTTATAACAATGTTTCTTCATCATGTTTCTTTCTTGGACACATGTTTTTATTTTCTAGAGTTAAGAAATTATCAAGTTAAATTTGCTTAACTTTCTTTTTCTAATGACCAAATCTTAACAGTTTTCCAAGTGCTCAAACCTATCAGATAATCTGTACCTCCTTTAGAGCCTAAAATTTTTTTTAAAGTTTCTCTTCTATTCAGCCTATTGCCTCTTTTTTATTAGATACCCTGTTTCCTAGATTCCATGTTTTGATGTATTTCTTGAATAATTCACTCTTTTGATCACACCGGCTTTAAAATGGGCTTTTTAATAGAAAAAAAAAATGTAAGGAACCAAACTCCTAGAAAAGAAAATGATTTTAAATATACATGAACACTAACAACAATAGTGATAATAACAATAGTGGCAGATAACATTTTATGAGCACCTATATTTTACATATGTTATCAAATTCTCATGTCAATGCCACAAGGTAGGTGTTATTACCACTATTTTCCAGATGAGAAGTCTGAGGTTCGGGGAGGGTAAATCACGTGGCCAAGTCCACAGAGTTAGTGAGAAGTGTTAGCTGCGATTCTCACCTGATTTCAGGTTAGAATGTAATTGCTGTGAATTCACTTAGTGAAGAACTACTACTATGATTATTTTCTGAAGCATCAAGTTTATCTTGGAGAAATCCTCTAAGGCCCCATGAAAGAAAGGCTTTGACTCTGTTCTGATGCCTGGGCATTTTTTCCGCAGCCAGAAATAATCTTGGGCAGCAGTGGGAAGGTGGTTTTTCCAACAGTACTGATTAGATTCAACAAACAAGATTTTCAGCAAAAATGTAGTCCTTATGTCCAATCTAGGCGTGTGCACACTACTGAGAACATTCAGACCTTCCCTGTTGGATGCAGAGCCGCTTCTGCAGTGGAGAGAATATCACCTCTGGCAGCAGATGGCTGCACAAAAAGAGGGCACTTCCGCTTGCTGCCCAGGCCTGTGAGTTTTGCTAAAAACTAAGAGCTTATCATGATCTGGGTTACTAAGTATGCATCTTTTTCAGTCCTTTTTTTTGTTTCTTTTTTTGTTTTTCCTTTCACACTTTCTCTCCTGCTTGTAAGGTAACTTAGGATCGGGCTTAATGAGAAGGTGTTTTTGCTTCCTAATGACACAGGGACTCCTGGGAGAATTTGTAAAATTCAGGACCGGCCAGAGGGAGAGCCGGTCATTTGTCTGCAGTGAAACCATTCTGTTTATCACCTCCTTCTGTTTAATTTTGAAATTTGCTCTAGCTTCTTCCTGCAAAATACAATGCAGTTTCAGAGCAGAGCATATTTTATCTTTGAGAAAGAGAAAAGCTGTCCCCAGTTTTTGAGTCTTTCTTCCCTTGTTGCTAGCAAGCAAAATCTATTTGGTATATTTGACATTTTATCCCTTCACCAGTTTTCTCTTCAACTGGCTGCTCTGTTTTCTTCAGAACTGGTCAGGCTGATTAGAACAGTGCAGAACATTTTGCTCAAGGGAATAAAATCTCAGCATCTACAAAACTTGAATTCTATGTTTTCAGATGAATGCAAATGGCAACCCACCTATAGCAGTTTAACTTGAAAAATCGAAAAAAATCAGTGCATCTTGGAATTTATCTTTGGTCTAATTTTGCACATTATCTCTATTATTTCAATTGCAACAATAGTCAGCAATTCTCAGGCATCTCAGGGGTCGATTAGCATCTATTCAGAACAGGCTTAACCCAATTACACGTAAACCTTTATTAAAATATATATTTTTTATTTTTTATTATTTTATTATTTTTTTATTAGTCATCTCAGCACTGTTTCAGCTTCCTTCTTGATCTCCCTTATAATGCCTTAAACTGGAAAACAAAGACCCATAGTCACAGATTTAAAAGGTGGTCACTATATTTATTTGGTGCTATTTGCATTTTTTTAGCTCTTGGAGTCTCTACTTTTGCTAAAGGCTAAGGTGATAATTGTACAGTCTAAACTTAGTTATTTTTTAAATGTCTTTAAAAATCTTCTATACAGAACAAAACTTCCTTACAAGTCTATGTTCTCTGCTGGCTGGGTCAGGGGCTGGGAGGTGGAACAGTAGAGGGTAGGTTCTTAAACTTACAGTTGAAGGTATGTTGTCCATCTGTTTTCTCAGTTTGCATTAACTCAGTCTCTTTGAGCGATGTGTTCTTTCTTCATGGTTTCTCCCAGCTCCTTCTTTCCTTAGCCAAGATGGCATCTGTGTGAAGGAATAGACATATTCCCTCATGGCAATGGGGGCAGATAGAGAGGCAGCTTGTCCACACAGAAGACCTGGTTCTGTCCGCTGGGTCCTCCCTACCCTCTCTAGAGTTGATTTTGGTCTTCCTGGTTGCTGGGTAGCTGCTGGCATCCCCTGTTGATTCAGGGCTGCTGAAGCCTGTGAACTATTTCCTCAGCACACTTGAGCCCTGTGGTCCTACTTTGCTGACTCAGCCCTATTGCTGTCTCACTGGCACAGCAGACCCTCAAGGCTCTGCCACTTCCTTCCTCTGGAAACTGCTTTGGGCTATCCAACCCATAGGACCTGCTATCTCTGCCAGGGTGTCACTCTGGTCCTGAACATAGCAGCTCCATGGCAGCTCCTCTGGCGCTTAGCTTTCTTCTCTTTTCCATGAACCCCAGGGAGACTCTGGGGGACCTTCTCTACCATGTGAGGGCTGGGGGCACCCAGACAATCATCATGGCCTCTCTCTGCTATTCCCCTTCCCCAGAAGTATCCACACACATGTGCCAGGGCACACTCTGAGACTGTGTCCTCAAAGACTTGTAACCATCCCTTCTTTCTACTTGAGGTTTCTATTCTTCTGTCACCCTCCCACTTGTGGGGTTTGATGCTGAGGCAGTTGTGGTGGAGAAGTAAAGACATCTCTCCTGCTTCTCTTCCTATATCATCCCCACCTCCTAGCACTAGAAAGGCTTTTGACTGCCTCCATGCCATTTCCTCCTTCTTAAATTGGTCTCATTTGCCTGGGGCTATGATGATGGAACGGTTCCCATGGCTGTGGGGAGGAAATGGGAAACAATACTTTTACTGATCCAAAAAATAATTAGGAGGTATTTAAAGCTTCAAAGAATATTGTTGTTGTTTCCTCAAAATACTTCCCCTATTTTTCTGAACTGCACAACTTCATTTTTTCCCATCTTTGAAAAAATAAGTTTAAAAAATATTTTCCCTTTCAATTGGCGAGTAGGTTGTGAGTTCCTAGGTTACCTTTATTTTCTCAGTAATTTTGAATAGTTAAAATAATTTTGTTATTTTGATCAATCTAAATAATGTTATTATTTAAATGAATTAGCAACATAACAGATAGCTACAATAGCTAGGCCATACAGTACTGTATACCCAGTAACAACAAGTTTTCATTATTCAAACCGACAATTATGGGCATTAATAGGCCTCTGGCCAGCTCAAGTTCTCCATGACAATAAATCCCTGCAGGCCAGGATTTTTCAGGAACCAGGCTCAGAATAAAGTCTATGTCTGGGTATAGGGCTATATCCTCCTGGTTCTGAGAACCAGAAAACTCCAGATGTGGAACAAACCAACCAAATCCAATGAATCAGAGAGCAGCAAGGATGGTGTAGGAAAGGGTTAGTCTCTAGTCTACTATCTTGTTGATGCCAATCAATTGTTCTTCCTTTTGCATGGTTTACTTTTATAGACCTGGGGAGTGCATACAAGATAAGGCAGGTTGTGAATTTGACCAGGTGTGCATGGTTATCACCAAGCTTAAAGAAAAAAAATCTCCCTTATACATACATAGTGCATTATAAGTCAGCCAGCAAATACTAACTAGTGCCACTCTGTGTCATACATCATGCTGGGCTCTTTGGAGTTAGTTAGAGAGTATTTTATAGTACAGGCCCTGCTTTTAAAGAACTAGAATCTTAATGAAAAGATCATGCATTCATTCATTCACTCAGCAAATATTTATTGAGTTCATCCTTTGTTCCAGGCGCTGTGATATTTGAGCATGATGCAGAAACAAAATAGATGTGAACCCTGCTTCCATGGAACTTACAATCAGGAGATACTGATACTTCCAAGTGACTTTGGCTATGTCCGAATAACCCCAATTCTAGCCAAATGGAAGGAAGAATGTTGCAGCCCACTCACAAATGATGTTCCCAAAGTGGGAGGCCAGGTGTAAGACTGTAATAATTTATCTAACAGCTCTGTGTGATTATACAAGTTGCTGTAAATGTACCTGGTAGAATAATCTCACTGAGGAAAAGTTCCTCCTGAGTTGGTACCAGAGGCAGACATATGGTTAAGCTAATGAAGCTCAGGCCTCAAAGCCCCTCATTTCACAGGCCTTTTCCGAGGTCTGGTTTTATATTCATTTCATTAAAGAAAGTTGTATATTCTTCAGGTTCTGCAAGCCTGGATCCAATTCTGTCTGGTATGGTACCCAGGTATGCATGGAGAAAGTGGGATTTGACCTAGCTCTTGAAAGAAAAGTAGGCTGTGCATATTCCCCCAAAGAATGAGAGCCCAACATATATACAATGGAATATTATTCAGCCATAAAAAGAAACGAAATTGAGTTATTTGCAGTGAGGTGGATGGACCTAGAAACTGTCATACAGAGTGAGGTAAGTCAGAAAGAGAAAAACAAATACCATGTGCTAACACATATATATGGAATCTAAAAAAAAAAAAACAATGGTTCTGAAGGACCTAAGGGCAGGACAGGAATAAAGATGCAGACCTAGAGAATGGACTTGAGGACACAGGGAGGGAGAAGGGTAAGCTGGGACGAAGTGAGAGAGTGGCATGGACATATATACACTACCGAACATAAAATAGATAGCTAGTGGGAAGCAGCTGCATAGCACAGGGAGATCAGCTCGGTGCTCTGTGACCACCTAGAGAGGTGGGATAGGGAGGGGAGGTGGGATAGGGAGGGAGGGTGGGAGGGAGATGCAAGAGGGAGGAGATATGGGGATATATGTATACGTATAGCTGATTCACTTTGTTATAAAGCAGAAACTAACATCACTGTAAAGCAATTATATCCAATAATGATGTTAAAAAAAAAAAAGAGGGCTTCCCTTGTGGCGCAGTGGTTGAGAGTCCGCCTGCCGATGCAGGGGACACGGGTTCGTGCCCCGGTCCGGGAAGATCCCACATGCTGCGGAGCGGCTAGGCCCGTGAGTCATGGCCACTGAGCCTGCACGTCCAGAGCCTGTGCTCTGCAACGGGAGAGGCCACAACAGTGAGAGGCCCGCGTACCACAAAAAAAAAAAAAGACCCAACGCAGCCAAAAATAATAAATAGAAATTAAAAAAAAAAAAAAAGAATGGGAGCCCATTCAGGATGAGGAGAATTGTAGGGACAGTGTACAGGGTGAATTGGAGGGCAGTGAGTTGATTGATGGGCAGTAAGAATTGCTAAATTAGGGATCCAATTACCAACTCATCAACTAAGGTGTCTGCAATGGCCAATGTTGTTATTTAGTCTCTTTGCGATGTAAGAAGTGGAGCACCACTCAGGTTAGCTCAAGCAAGGGAGGTTTATTATAATGGAATATCATGGCCTGGAGTTGGAGGATCCAGAGAATCAACTGTTGCAATAAATGAGTTCCTTGCTAATCCTCCAGCATCATTGGACCTAGCTATTTTCTACCTGTTTGATCGTGTTTCCATTACCAACTGCCAAGTCTTTCTCTCCACTGTCAATATAATTTCTTACCTTTATAATTTTTCTTTACTTACAATATCTGCTTCCTCATGGCACTGGTCCTGCTGCTAACTGCCTTATCTTTTCAACATTTTCAAATTCGGATTCTCAAGAGAGGAAATATCTGCCTTGTCAGCTCATTGTTCCTTGACTGGCAAGGCTATGTCTTAGGTTTGTATACCTTGTCCAACTGGGTATTCCTGGGATATGCAGAATCCTTGTACAAAATATGGTAGCCTGTGGATGTGGATACCCCTTCAGTGGGGCTGTGAGCAGAGGAACTTCCCTTATAAGTGTCTGTAGGTGCAGGTGTTATAACGAATGACATGTCCAATGTAGTTGAAATAGCTAATACTTCCTGAGAGCTTACTCCGTGTCAATTTCTGTTTTAAGCACTTCCTATACATTCTCCCTTTTAATCCTACTGATAATATTATGGGGTAGAACTACTGCTGTTCCCATTTAACTGAGGAGGAAACTGATGCCATGCAAATTCAACTAACTTCCTCAAGGTCACACAGCTAATAACTATTGGAACCAGGATTCTAACCAGGTTTGTTTTAGAATCCATTTTTTTTCGATGCCATAAGCTGAATGTGGGATTTTATGAGGGCTGGGTTATAGCAGACGCTAGAGGCAGAGAAATCACTTAGGGTACTAAAGAAGGTTGCAGTGACACTGTGGGTGGGTAATAAAGGAGGAACTAAGAAAGATGCAGAATGGTTAGGGAAGAAAGGATTTCCCAGATACATTAAAAAAAAACCCAAGAATCACTTGGATTTGGTGATAAGTTGGAATTGGAATTTTGAAATAAATATTCAAGTAAAATGCATTATAAGTGCCCTACTAATGAAAAAAAATCTAGTTGGAAAAGAGATTTAAATTTTCTTAGCAGTGGAAAAATGACTAAATTGGCTCTTGGGAAGTATAGTATCCAAAGATTTTATCAAATGCTGTGGAAGAAACTATTATATTCTTCTTACAGAGAAGTAGTATTCAGTCAAAATTTCCCCGCCTCTGGATATTACCCACAAAAGGCTGGCTAGATTTCAGGGTATTGAGAAACTCTCATATTTCATTTATATAATGTAAGCCAGATTTCTGAAGGGAAAACTTCCCTCCCCCCACTTACTTTGTAGCATGAAATAAAGAAAATTTCGGGGGTGAGGTACAACCTCAGTGTTGATATTCCAGCTTCTCCGAGTCTCCTGAGAAGCCAGATGTGAAAGGGGATGTTGCAGGCACTGTAACAGGTGTGGCAGAGGGGTGGATAGTATTCCCTGGGAGCCAGAGGCTAGAGCAACCATTGCTCCCTGTAGAGTCTGGGATGCTCCTCCCAGAATGGGATTTCTTTTTTTTTTTTAATTTCACTTTATTTTTTTATACAGCAGGTTCTTATTAGTTATCCATTTCATACATATTAGTGTATATATGTCAATCCCAATCTCCCAGTTCATCACACCACTACCATCCCCCTTGGCCACTTTCCCCCCAGCCACTTTCCCTCCTTGGAGTCCATACGTTTGTTCTCTACATCTGTGTCTCAATTTCTGCCCTGTAAACCAGTTCATCTGTACCATTTTTCTAGGTTCCACATATATGCGTTAATATACGATATTTGTTTTTCTCTTTTTGACTTACTTCACTCTGTATGACAGTCTCTAGATCCATGCACGTCTCTACAAATGAGCCAATTTCGTTCCTTTTTATGGCTGAGTAATACAGAATGGGATTTTTAACATTTAGCCTTCCTTCCTGCTTCTGGCTACCAGTTATCAGTCTGTAATCCCTCAAATTGTGTCAAAGTCTTAGACTTCTCTGAGGTGGGAAGTCGTTCTGCCTCCTCAGCTGCTGCCCAGCTTCACCCAGTCTTAGTCCCAAAGTGAAGTGCCCATTACTGCCAGCTGCACTTGTGCTTTTCTTTCTTTCTTTCTTTCTTTTTAAAATTTACTTATTTATTTAACTTTGGCTGTGTTGGGTCTTCGTTGCTGCACGCGGGCTTCCTCTAGTTGCGGCGAGCGGGGGCTACTCTTCGTTGCGGTGCGCAGGCTTCTCACTGCGGTGGCTTCTCTCGTTGCGGAGCACGGGCTCTAGGCGCGCGGGCCTCAGTAGTTGTGGCACGCGGGCTCTAGAGCGCAGGCGCAGTAGTTGTGGCGCACGGGCTTAGTTGCTCCGCGGCATGTGGGATCTTCCCGGACCAGGGCTCTAGCCCGTGTCCCCAGCATTGGCAGGCCGATTCTTAACCACTGCGCCACCAGGGAAGCCCACTTGTGCTTTTCTGACTCTTGTATATTCAAGCATGTGTCTTTGTTCAAGCTTTCCCCCTCCTCCCTACCAATTCTTTTCACACCTTATACCTCTTGATGAAACCTCAACCCCCAAAATAAAAGCCACTTTTATTTCCCTTTCTCTGAATTCTTAGGGTTTCTACTATCTGTACTATTTTGAGGAAACCAGTGTGAATTACATTTAAGGTCTATTCTCTTTAGAACACATTTTAATGTTGTAGAAGGAGAAAAAGGCAGAACGTCTTTAAAAGACTAGGTTAAAACAGAAGCATTGGAAGTCACATAGCCGAGTTTCAGTGTAATATTTTTGGACTGTAAGGCTATAAAAACCTGAAGATGAAGTTCTACTGAGGAGGAGATTGTCAGACTTTAGAGCCTTTATGTAGCCTTACCTGCTCAGTCTCAGGGAGAGCATGAGGACCATCGTTAGAAAAAAGGCGCTGCACCTACCTCTTTCATCTCTCTGAGAAGAGAAAGATGAAGGGAAGGAAAGCTTTGAAGAGTAAGAAGCAAAACTGTTTCTTTTTCTTTTTTTTTTTTTTGCGGTACGCGGGCCTCTCACTGTTGTGGCCTCTCCCGTTGTGGAGCACAGACTCCGGACGCGCAGGCTCAGCAGCCATGGCTCACGGGCCCAGCCGCTCCGCGGCATGTGGGATCTTCCCGGTCCGGGGAACGAACCCATGTCCCCTACATCGGCAGGCGGACCCTCAACCACTGCGCCACCAGGGAAGCCCTGTTTCTTCTTCTTGCTAGTGTGGAATAGGAGGACCCAGAGTAGAAGCGATGCCTCACTCCGAGACCAGCAAGTGCATAATGACGGTAGATAAAGCGGTACGCATTTCCTTAGAATGTTGCTGAAGCTTCCATATCTATCTTTATCCCTATACAGAATAATTAACTGATTTTTTAAAAATCAGAAAGCAGTATTTTTACTGTTAGGTAATGAACTAGGAGCAAAAGGCCTAGTTTCTAGTCCTGGATCTAGGTCTAGACTTGAGCAAGTTACTTAACTTTGTTGAGCTTTTATTTTTTTTTTTTCATCTATAAAATGGAAACAATATCCACCCACTTGCAGGCACTCTATGTAAAAACACATAGAAACCATTTAAACATTAAACAGTAATTAAGCTGCATTGTGGCAGGCTCTGGTCTAGTCACTGGGGGTGCATCAGTGAACAAAAACAGATAAAAATCTCTGTCCTTGTGGGGTTCACTGACTAGTATAATTGGCCAGGTCACATTTTAGTTTTTCACACTTCTCAGTTATCCATCTCTTTCTTTTTTTATGAAACAAGTGTTTGCTGAATAACTGTTATCCTCTGGGGGTGTTTACAAGTGAATCAAATCTATAGATTGATTATGGGGCCTTATGATGGAACAGAAATAAGGAGGCTGAATTCCAGGCAAGACTTTGCTGCAAGCTAGCTAGCTCTATTTTTTAGTTATAAAAAATAACTTTGTCACATATTTGCACTTCAATATTCTAAAATTATCTATATTTTTTCTCCTGGAGTAGTTCAAATTCTGCCCCTACTGACTTACATGCTTTACTTATTTCTTTGATCGATTAACCCCTTTTAAAAAAAAATTATTTATTTTATTTATTTATTTTTGGCTGCGTTGGGTCTTCATCGCTGAGTGCAGGCTTTCTCTAGTTGTGGTGAGCAGGGGCTACTCTTTGTTGCAGTGCGTGGGCTTCTCTTGTTGTGGAGCACGGGCTCTAGGCGCACGGGCTTCGGTAGTTGTGGCATATGGGCTCAGCAGTTGCGGCTCATGGGCTTAGTTGCTCTGCAGCATGTGAGATCTTCCTGGACTAGGACTCGAACCCGTGTCCCCTGCATTGGCAGACAGATTCTTAACCACTGCGCCACCAGGAAAGTCCCCAATTAACCCCTTTTTATACATCATAAAAATACAACATTTAGTTCAGCCCTCATCAGAACGATTTGTTCATTCCAAATTAATGAAGTTTCATTATACTTGTATAAAAAGAGGACGATCTTGTAAATATTAGATCTTAGTATGCAGCATAGGTGTATCTAGCTCAAGTACTACAATACCAGATATGATAGTAAATTCCAAAGTTTCCAAGAGACTAGTTTTACTGTCACTGGGATGAAATCCAATTATAGAGGAAATGTAGAATGTAGTTAGCATGTATTCTGGAACCAGACTGTCTGCATTTGAATCCAAGCTCTGCCACTTACCTGTGGGTGACCCTGGACAAGTTATTTTACCTTTCTTTTCCTCAGTTTCCTCATCTGTCAAGTGGAGAGAAGATAGTAGTGCAAACTTCAAAGAATAAACACTTGTCAAATGTTTAGAACAGTGTCCAACAAAGGGAAAGAACTTTATAATTTGGGGCTGTCTTTTAGGAGGGAGTTGAAGGGAGAGGAAATAAGAGTAGCAGATATATCATGTAGAGAAGCTGGTGGTAAAGGGAGCGAGAGATTGGACCACACTTACAGAAAGGGGAAGGGACAAGCATTCAAGAACAGGTGTTTGTGTGTATTTTATTTCCCAAGATAAGGGAAGCCTATGACTTTTGAAGGCAGTGGAATAGAGCCAGTGAACAGAAAGTTGGAAGAGGGAGGGTTAGCTATAGGTGCAGGGTGATCTATAACAAGGACACAGGTAGTTAGAGATGATGGAAGGTAAGTAATCATCAAATAGATTTCTCTGTGTTCCTCAGGAATTCAGCTAGCCTTTATAATATATTACACATCTGGCATTGAAATTCTGAAGACAATAGATCAGACAATACACCTCAGCTGTTCAGGATCAAACAGTGGATGGGGAGAAATTAGTGAGATGATGCGAAGTAAACAGAGAGAACTTTAGCAACAGGCTGAAGAGTAGTCTGAACTCTGTGGTGCAGCTGGGTCATTCTGAAAGGAACCTCACAGACAGACTAATGCAGGGTTCACTAGACAGAGGCAGGGTGGCTCCAAGAACACAGGCATACGACATCCTCAGCCAAACCACTAACAGCCAGGGTCTACCCACAAGCCATGGCAGCAGACCCAACTGGGTTGTGTTCAGGTGACTGGAGTGGCCACTCATACATCAATCTTTTTATCGCAATTGCCACGGGAAAATAATTTGGTCCAAGAGTCAAATTCAAAGTGAAGATCACACACACACACACACACACACACACACACAGATAGTCTTTTCTATCTTAACAGGAACCTTTAAACATATCCTGTAATAAGGCTGAGTAAATAAAGCTGCTTTAACTGAAAAATTTTGGGTTCTCATATCCAGAGAGAGGACCAGCTATGCTAGCAGCTTGGGTATTATACATATTTGGTAATTTGGGAGGAAGACACAAAGCTATAAGCTTAGCTAAAACAAGAGGAAGAGGACTTATTTTGAGCTGGACAGTATCTTCATGGTGGTAAGAACTAAGATGTCTAAGAGAGGCCCATTAGCGCCTGTAAATCCTACGCTCTCAGGAAAGACTCATACTTTGATGTGGATGAAATTCAGTGTCTTAAAGGGGTAAAGCATTAAATGGATTAAACGTAAAAGAGTTTGGCATTGCCTGACATAAATATTTCTACCTTTTCTTCCTTCCACCCAAGGTAATTCCCTTTTAAGTACTGCTTCTCGATATAGATTAAGAAGTTTTATCGCTAGCTAAAGGGAGTCCAGGCATCAGTAGCAGGAGTGAAGAAAATTATTTTCAACAGGACACCCCGCTGAACAGAGCATCCCAGTCTACACACATGGGCAGTCTCCTCCACTACCAGCTAAACTTAACTTGCCAAATATTTGCTTGGAGTGTATCCCACATGACTGGATCCCTATGCAGAACCTGTCGGACCCCGTACACCAGTTCTATACCCAACCCCAGCTTCTGCTTGTTTTGCTGTTAACTGTTCACACCAGTACCTTCAGAGGCTCACCCACAGGCAGAACCAGCATAACCTATGAGTTTTACTCCTCCCCAAAGCAGCAATGACTTATAGGTATGGGAGTAGGAAAGCCCAGACCCTTTGTCTAGAGATGGGATAAACGCTGAAGTGTAGTTTACACTCCAGAGTTTCCCAAAGCTTCAGACTGAGACTGGAATTACCTAAAATCTCACCATATCATGGCTTCTTCTCCTTCTCTGTCCTACTTTCCCACTCCCTTACTGTTTCTCCTGGGAGTACATCCTTAATAAGTCACTTACATACAAGCCCTTGGCTCAGGCTCTGCTTCTGGGAGTGCTCAGCACAAGACAGTCCTTACTTATTATTCATTGATTCATTCAAAAAAGTGCACTGAGTGTCTAAGTGCTTTCATCCCAGTCCAGTGAATTAGAGAGATATATAGTTAGGTGAAATGTAACCATGGATATTCTCAAGTATTATATGGGACATACAGAGACTACACATTTCTAGAGTCAAAAGAAACTTAAAATATGAACATATCATCATGCCTGATAAGGTGATTTCTACCTAGTAGGTTCTTATGTGTGCCAAAAGATTTGCTTAGTCCTTGGCCTCATAATGTTGACCACTGAGGAGAGCCAATCATTTCTTAGAATGCTGTTTTACTCACAAACATTTATTGGGCTCCTGCTATGAATCAGAAAGTGAGAAACCGACACACTCATAAGTATTGGGTTTGCCAAAAAGTTTGTTCAGGTTTTTCTGCAAGATGTTAAGGAAAAACCCAAACAAACATTTTGGCCAATTCAGTAGAATATAATGAGATAATTACATCTTGAATAATATATACAAGTCCATGGTAATATGATAGAAGGAAAGATACTTTTCCGAGAAAACAAAAGACTGGATCTTGGAGGAAAAGTACAATTGATTCTGGACAGAAGTAGAGAGAGGCATTTTAGAAAGGGAATAGCAAACTCCAGAGTAATTAGGTGTAAAAGAGCATTGGCAGGTTTCTGGAAGTGTGAGTAGTTTACAGGATTGAATCAAGGGTCACACGAAGAGGAGAAGCAGGAGATAAACCCAGAAGTGGAGGTTGGAACCACTCAGTGGTACACCTTAGGTACTTCAGAACTTTATCCTGTAGCAGTGGGGAACCTTCAAAGATGTTTAGGATTTGCCAAGGTTTGCCTTGGAAACAATACAAAGGATGTGTTAGAGAAAAGAAAGACTCCAGTCAGAAACACTAGTTAGTTAGAAGGCTGTTATTAGGTTAAATCAGGTATAATTTCCAATATACAACCATTGTTGATCCAACAAAAATGTGAATTTCATATAGTTCAGATTGATACACTGGACAAGAAGAATGAGGGTGAGAATCTGAACAATGACGTGAAGACTGGAGAGAAGGAGTGAAATAAAACAGACACACAGGAGAGAAAATTGGCATGAAATGCAGGGGCAGAGTAATCTGCAGAATTAGGTGTGACCGTGAAGCAAAATTTTGTAATGTGAATGACAGAGTGAATCACGGAGAATGTCCATAAGGGAGATGGGTTCCACCAGGGGAGTGGATTAGGGAGTGGAACAGGGCATAATACCATGCTTCAGAACTCATGGCTCTTCACCTATTACCTTGCAGCGCCTCATTTCTCTTTAGTTCCTTCTTTTCCTGCTACTTGACATTGGACAGGCATATGATACCCAAATGCCTACTGTTATATTTGCTCTTAAAGTTGGGCCAACAAATAATGCAATCCCAAGTGTATTTACTTAGTTAAAGCAGTCCTCTAAATGAGAACCTAAGCAGCATGACAGCAGGAAGAGAAACTTAGCGGTCCTCTAGTGAAGGGACCCAACCTAACCAGATTGCTCTTTAACATATGAAGGGTCTTCTCATACATAGGCACACAGGCGATTCTGAAAATCTCAGAGAATGAAGAGGAAAATCTGTTTTGTTTTTCTTTTCTATTTTGACCTCTACTCTGACCATTCTTCCAGATCCACAATGTTTCTATAAAAAGTGTCCCTGAACATCTTGTGTTTGCTCTGAAATAGATATTGGCCAAATTATATTTTTTTGTTGCAATGAAGACATGTCATTTTATTGTCCTTCAAGTAACACTGCCTTCCTAAAATAAAAAATGTCTATTTGTTTAACACAGTCAAGAACTGGAGAACCACATGTCTGTCTGGACATTTTATATAATGTCACGCCACTTGGGTTGGACATGCTATTTAAGATGATCTTAACTATACTCTTGAGAACAAAAGGACTCTAGCAATCTGATAAAAAAGACTGACTAAGGATACATTGAATTCAATTTCTTTTTGTTCTTTCTTGTAACAATTTCTTATAAGGATTTCATTTCATTTTGCTAGTTGTTGTAAGAGAATTACTAAGAAATGTATAAAAAGGAAAAATTTTCAGGTATATTTTCTTTTTATGTATTTCAACTTTGTCGAAATGTGTATATTTCAATATTTTATTGCATCGAATGAATTTAAGCGATTATTTGTAGAATGCTGTTGAGGGATGGGCCTCAGGACAAATTATGCAGCATTGTTCATTCAGACCACAAATACTTACAGACGGTCACCTATGTGCTAGGCACTGTGGTAGCTGTTGGAGAGGCAGTGATAAGCTAAACCAGGCATGGTTTCTGCTCTCAGGAAGCTTGTAACCTAGAGATAATAACTCGTGTTAAACAAATAATCACACAAGTAACTAGTCGTTACAAACTACAATGAATTCTTGAAAAGAAAATAGTGGGTTACACAGTGGGAGACCAGTCCTGGTCAACGGGGTATTCTCTGAGGAAGTGATTTTCCAAGTTAAGACCTGAAGGACAAGTAGTAGTCAGCCAGGTGATGAGGGAATGGAAGAGCACTCTGGGTAGGGGAAGCTTCAAGTGCAAAGGCCCTGAGGTAGGCAGGAGGATGACCCTGTTTGTGATGTTCCTGGACGGCTAGAGTGGCCTGAGCACACGGTAGCAAAAGGTTCAAAACAAAGCTGGAGTTGCAGCTGGAGGCTAGATCAAGCAGATAATGTTAAGAATTTTGATCTGTACCCTAAGAGCAACAGGAAGCCACTGAAAGCTGGAGAATGGTAGAATTAGATTTACGTATAAAGATCATTTGAAGTCAGTGAGCTTTCATTCAGCATTTAACAAATGCTGTGATAAATGTTCTAGGGCTCCTGAAGTCATATTAGACCCGATTTCTGCTCTCAAGTGTGGTGTGCTCTCTGGTGTGCTCTCTGGTGTGTCAGTGTGGGAAGAAATAGAGTGTGGGTCAAAGCACAGAGGCAGGAATGAGACAGTCTTGGGGAGATGATATCTAAAACATCTTTGTTTTACTCGGTCATAACCGATGGGCATTGATGTATGGATTGGGGCTCTGCTGTTTTTTTTTAAATGTTCAGGGAAGTGTCATCTGATGAAAGGAGTCATAATCAATAATTCGTCCACTGAAACCCTCTGTCTGTTCACAGATCAGGCACCACACAAACAACTATGCATCCAGCTCCACCTCTTTACCCCACCAGTGCTCCTCAACCTTGATGTGGAGTGACAACTTGGAAAGGTGAGATGTAGAAGCAGTCTGGATCTACAGCTTAGCCCTCCCCCATCTCTCTGTTCTGATCCGAGTTCATGTTACAAAGGCAGAATACCTCTAAGAATTAAAATGCAAGCTAAGCACACACATCTGATTAAGGAGGACTAGATTCCCCAGAGGAGCTACTGTTGTTTTTTACAACTTCACTTACATTTCCTCCAATTAAGCTTTCTGAGACTGGCTCCAGGCTGCTCTTGGAACTGACCAACTCTCATGTAGTGAAAGAGCCTGCACATCACTTTTCATAGTAAGAACAGTCTCCAGGAGTATTTCTTAAATTTTTTAAAAATTGAAGTATAGGTGATTTACAATGTCATGTTATTTTCAGGTCTACAGCACAGAAATTCAGTTATACATACATATATATAATATATATATATATATATAAAATATATATATATAATATATATATATTATTTTTCAAATTCTTTTCCCTTATAGGTTATTACAAAATACTGAGTACAGTTCCCTGTGCTATACAGTAGGTCCTTATTGGTTACCTATTTTGTACGTAGTATTGTGTACATGTTAATCCCATCCTTCCAGGAGTATTTTAAAGCTAAGTGACCCCTGTTTTGCTTAGACACCAGAACTCAGCATGTTCACCATGTGTTTAGCACACTCTTACTTGCTCTTTCGATTATATATATTTTGTATAAAACATATATTTCAATGAATGCACATTGCAGAAAGCAGAACATAATGCCAAATGTGATGCACGTTTGGTCAGACTAAATTTCGAGCATTAATTTCCTCCCTCAAACATTTCCTTTCAATATTCTTGTTACTGACTGTAGGGTTAACTGAATGAATAGTCTTCTGTGTATCATTGCATTGTGTGATCTTTTTTGTTTTAATGAGAGCATGTAAAAAGTTTTAATTTATTTTCAAAGATAGCACATGTCTTTTCAAATAAGTTGAACCCTTCATTTTTAATGGAAAGTCAGCATGTTCGTTTTATTTCATTCCCTGGGTACATCTGGGTACAAAAGCTCCTCTACTCAATATAAGTTGTTATAACAGATGTGGACATTCAAGCAGCTCAATTTCTTTGACCATTTGTTCTCCCATAGTGGCAGTAACTGAGAGATAATCACTTCTGTTCTTCAGGGCAAGATCTAAATGTGTTTTTCAATAAATACTGTGCAACAATGCCCAAAGGATAAGAATAAGCTGGTTGCTTCTGGAACATACCTCAAAAATCACAAGGCCAATAAAGTTTTTACTCAACTCACTTTTACGATCTTATATCCTTCCCCTGGATATCTGCCTGTAATACACATATTACAGGCACTGTTTTGCTATGAACACAGATCCCCTGGAAAACAAAAGAAGGGAAAAGAAGGGAGATACCCAGCTCCCATCTCATTATTGGTAGGTTCATGCTAATTCCACCTTTAATTTTTTAAAGTAAATCTTATCGTACTTCCTCTCATTATATAAATAAGCCAGGCTCTCTATAGGAACTTTGGAAAATAAAGAAAATTAGAAAGAAAGGCAACTTACTAAACTTTACTTCCACTACTCAAGAAAAACCCACCATCATTTTAGTGTATTTCTCTATTCATTTTCCCCTACACTTTCCTTGATTTAGTTTTACATACTTATGATAATATATACTCATTATTGTGTCTTGTTTTTTTACTTCATTTAACATAAAATAAGCATTCCTCAGATTATTTACAAATTATTTTTAAACTAACTTTAATATTTATGTAATAGCCTATTAAAAGAATATACTGTAGTTTACTTAATCATTATGTGTGTTCAAATTTGGCACCATGATGAATAGAGTTGTATTTATTACCCAAAGACTGAAATGCAGAATTAAAAAAAAATTTGTGATTGTTTTTACCAAAAGTATACTTTAAGGAATAAATAATATATAAATTTTTAATATTCTTGAAAGATGCCTATAGTCTGCTTTCAAAAAGAATTACTAGAGATTTAAAATTTCTTCAGCAATGTGTGAGAGTTTCTACTTTGCTTTATTCTAACCAACACTGTATGTTATCTTAAAACACACAAACAATACTTTGTTGGTTTGATAGGAGAAAAATTGTATTTCATGGCTCTTTTAATCAGTACTCTTCCTGATGTTTTTAGAGTGTGGTTATATACTGATTAGGGCTTGTTTTTAAGGCAAGATTATTTGACCATTCAATGTTTATACAATTGATATAGTTTTATAATTTGATTATTCTTCTGGATTACAATCTTGGAAACCAGAAAAATTGCTCAGAATGAAAGCATACACTTAGTGTAATTAAATGAGCTGGAGGCTTACATGATCCCAAATCCAGAATTATTTAAATTGCTTTTATTTACAAAACACAGATGTAATTACTTCAAACAAGAATGTTTTGATGTCTAAGACATTATATTTCACACTTACATCTTAGTCCTCACACCATACAAAAACAAAAGTATTCCTATCCATGCTTACTATATCTTTTTCTCTTTATTCTAACAGATAATGAAAGAACGGAATTGGACTTTTTATTGCAATTCCTGCTTCCATGAGTTTGTGTATTTCTTCCTACTTGAGAAGAAGAATTTTATATTTTGATTTGGATTTTTTCTTCTTTTTCATCTTTTAAAAAAATTTTAATGTTTTTTCTTGTCAGTAATATCCACTGAGACCAAGTTTATTACTGTAATATGTGTCTTTGAGTATTAAAAATTGGTTTCTGGGACTGGATTTTGAGTATATATTTAAGAAGCTGGGCACAATTGCACAGGTGGTGACTGATGAAAAAATGAGAAAAAGAAAACCCCATCCTTCATGAGTTTTACCCCAACTTCAAACCCTTATGTGAATCTCAACTGATGTGGATATCTTTACATTTTATGGTAGTTTTGATTTTACAATATGAGTTTGTAAAATTAGTAAAAGATTTTGTCAGTGAAAAGTCAACTTACTGAGAGCAAGAATTCAATTAATAAGACATAAACTTCACGAGATAGAAAAGGATGCCAAATGAAGGCAGGAGGGTACAATGACCAAAGATATTTATGCAAAATGTGTGATTAATGTTTTGGAGATGTGTTCTTCTGGGCTAAGCTGGGAACTAAAAGTCCTTAAGTCTGTATTCTGGTTATATGTCATTTAGTAATTCAGGAATCAGCATAATTGTTATTTCTCTGTCTTTGAAGACTGAAAGGTGTGATGCAACGAAGAGCTGTCTTGAAATGTCATAGAAAATAATAATGAAACTAAGGGGTGAACTGTTGAGTTGGAGCATTAAAAAATCCAGGTGCAGCCTCTGATCCACCACTATCAATTCAGCATTTCTTACAATTTCTTCTTGGGTGGCATACAAAAGACAAAATAAATGACATAGTTATCAACTATCAAGTTTTGTTACTTTTTTTTTTTTTTTTTTTTTTTTTTTGCGGTACGCAGGCCTCTCCCGCTGCGGAGCACAGGCTCCGGACGCGCAGGCTCAGCAGCCATGGCTCACGGGCCCTGCCACTCTGCGGTATGTGGGATCTTCCCAAACCGGGGCACGAACCCGTGTTCCCTGCATCGGCAGGCGGACTCTCAACCACTGCGCCACCAGGGAAGCCCAAGTTGTATTACTTTTTTATGAAATAAAAGGGTCTAGTTTGTCTGAAATAAATTCTGTGAACTTTAAAAAAATACTTTGAGTCATCTACTATCTCTCAGCTAATGTACACTTACCTGCTCATAAATTCAACCAACATTTCTTTCTCTTGTCTTTCTTTCCCACTCCTTTCCTCCTTCTTTTCCCTCACCCCATTCACTTAATTCAACACATATTTATTGAGTGTCCCTTCTTTAGGCACCTAAGGGCCATGCTGTCACCTACGAGGATATCTTAGAAAGAGATGATAATATGGTATCAGTAGTTTTGCAATAGGAGCCTATACTGTGACTCTATTGTCATTTCTGTCAATGAGATGAAACCAAAATAGTTGAATCATTCCTTCTGGCTAGTTGAACCAGTGTGAATTAGCTTCAAACTACAATTATTTTCATTAAATATGTTTTGAAATTCAAGCACCATGTAACTGGTACGAAACTGATGCTGTACACAATCCCTTTATTCAGGTTTAAATTCAACATATTTTATTGAGCAAGTAGAATTTACAGACCATCAGTAGGAATATCCATACTCCTGTTACCTATCTGTCCATCATCTAGCTATGTGGTTGTCTAGCTGTCATCTATTTACTATTTTATTTTTACAAAAGAGGGTAAGGTTTACAGAGGGCTTGCCCAATGTCACTTAGCTAACATAAGGAGGAATTCAGATCCAAGTTTAAGTTTTTTGATTCCAGGTTTACTGTTCTCCCTACAGCACAGTGGGATGTGAGACTTATTACAATGATATTCCATTTATAAGACAATGTGATCTAGTAATAAAAGCATGGGTTTTGGAATCAAACTTGGATTTAAATCTGGCTGTGCCACTCATTAGCTCTGTGAACTTGAGAAAGTTAATTAATTTCATTGAGTCTCAATGAATTAAACTGTAAACTAAAGACAATAATACTTACCTGTGGGGTTATTGTGAAAAGGTACATAAAGTGAGTGTAACACAATAGGTACTCAATAAGTAACTCAGTAATTAACTGTGATTAATTCTTTATCTAGACTTACCTCCAACTGTATAATATGAGTTCTCACTTTCAACTATAAACTGGCTTCCTGACTGTAGGCTGAAATGTCATGGACAGAATCAACGTTATGTAACAACAGATCCCTGGATGCTATTCTTCT
Organism: Leucopleurus acutus; assembly: GCF_964270905.1. Lineage (NCBI taxonomy): Eukaryota > Metazoa > Chordata > Mammalia > Artiodactyla > Delphinidae > Leucopleurus > Leucopleurus acutus. The sequence continues at coordinate 132,339,277 of NC_139143.1, forward strand.
TGATTCTAATACCTCATGGTTATTTTTGCCCACACAAAACCTACTCATCTCCCACATGTTCGAATCTCACCTTGTCCTTAGGCCTTGGACAATTTAAGTACAGAAGCCCCTCCTTATCTGTGATTTCAGTTACCAGTGGTCAAGCGCAACCTGAAAATATTAAGTGGAAAATTCCAGAAAAAAACAATTCATAAGTGTTAAATTGCATGTCATTCTGAGTAGGCGTGATGAAATCTCCTAGGGTTCCGCTCTGTCTTACCTGGGATGTGAATCATCACTTTGTCCCCTGTATCCCACTCATTAGTCACATGGTAGCCCACTCAGTTATCAGATCCACTGTTGAGGTTTGCAGTGCCTGGGTTCAAGCACTTAATATGCTTTTTACTTAATAATGGCCCCAGGGAATTCCCTGGTGCTCCAGTGGTTAGGACTCTGCGCTTTCTGCCACCAGCCTGGGGTTCAATCCCTGATCGGGTATCTAAGATCCCCCAAGCTGTGAGGTGTGGCCAAAAATAATAATAACAATAATAATAATAGCCCCAAAGCCCAAGAGTAGTGATGCTTGGCCATTCGGATATGCCAAAGAGAAATTGTAAAGTGCTTCTTTAAGTGTAAAGTGCTTCCTTTAAGTGAAAGTTCTCAATTTAATAAGGAAAGAAAAAAAAATATGCTGAGGTTGCTAAAATCTACATAAGAAGAACTCTTCTATTCTTGAAATTGTGAAGAAGGAAAAAAAGCTAGTACAATAACGATTGGTTATTTTCGTTAATCTCTTACTGTACCTAATTTATAAATTAAACTTTAAAAGAGGTACTTATGTATAGGAAAAAACATACTATATATAGGATGCAGTACTATCTGTGGTTTCAGTCATCCACTAGGGTCTTGGAATATATTCCCTGAAAATAAGGGAGGACTACTATGTCTTTGTTATCTGCTTACCTCTCTCCCCAGCTCTGAAGTTATATAGTGCTCATTTCGATAATTACTGTATTATTCCTTAAATATTTTCATTATACCTGTCTTTTTTCCCTTGACAAAATTCTATTTCGTGGTTGACAGACACATTTCTTATATTTTCTTCATGGGTCTCATAGCTCTAGTACAACAGTATTTGACACCACAAAAAATGGGCTGTATAGACCTGGTTCCTGACTACATATAGACCTATGACTTTTGCATTGGAAGAAATAAACTCCTGCCTACTTCTACCAACATTCTATTGCAGAGCCAGTGATTTCATTCAGCACCACTGCAACCCAGTGTGAAACAAAATAAATGAAAGCAAAAAAAAATCCAGCTATGCTGTTCCCAAACGAGGTTGGGACAGGGTAATGTGAGGAGGCATGCCAAGCCATGCTGAGATCTCAGAGCAAGGGCAAGGAAAGGAAACAGGGAATATTAGAGTTAGAAGACTGAGTTTCCATCAGAAGTTATATTTATCCAAATTCTCCCAAGGAAGGAGGAGTTAAAGTCATTATCTTTTGTATGTAAATGTGTATATGTATCTTATAAGGGGACCTTGGTCCACGAAATATATGAAAATTCAGACAGTGTTGAATTGGTCTACATTTTTAGTGTCTACAAGAACGACTTTTAAAAATTAAATAAATAATGAAAACTAGGTTATAAGGAAACCATATAAGCTACTTAAGAGAACAAAATTTTTTTTCAACATCTTCAGTAGTTGGAAGCACATTTAAAAGAAGTCTATTGTTAAGATAATTGTAATTATTCAGACACCTTAAGGATCTGAATAAAATATACCTTGCTTGATATGCTTTTAATTAATTACTATGAAAAATGTTTAACAGCTGCCTTAAAAAATATTTGTACTTATGTGTTTCATTAATCCAGGCTTTTACTAAATATTTTAATTCAAAATATGTCTAGGCTTACCCCATGGATTAAAATGTTTCTCTCTTTATTCATGTTCTAAGACTTTATTTTATTGTCATTATCTGAAATGCTTTTATATAAAAACAATTTGTACAATATGCATTTTTAAGAGCTTTTGTAATTTTTTTTTTTTTAATACTCAACCATATTGTAAGCCCCTTGTGAGCAGGACCTCTGCTTTTGTACCTACAGAGCCTAGCACTGTGGTAAGCACATAGAAATTGCTCAATAAAAACTTGATGGCAAGTCTAAGTGGCCAGACTGCAATCTACATGAGTGATGCCTAAGACACTAGGTATGCACAATATAGGGAAAGGTAGCATTTAGTTGACAGTTGATTCTTTATTTACTTTTCCTCTTTGATGTGCTGTTTTGGTCAGTCTTTAAATCTGAGTGGTGCAGAGAGTCTTCTTTAGACTTCTTGAAGAAAACAACTGCAAATATTTGTTGAATATGGGGTGATTGCTGTTAGAAAAAAAAATAAGTGAGATAGAAACTACATATAAAACTAACTTGTCTTTTGGTTAGCTAAGTTATTTCTTACATTGGTATATGAGCTGAATTTTACTACACTTAGAAGTAAATGAAGGTATTGCTGAAGATATATAGGCTGTGGAATAAAATGAACATAATTTGCACATACGAGGGCAGTAGAAAATTTTCATTTTATTACTTTTTTGAGCAAAGTATAGTGTTTTCCTTTTCGAAATAAGTATACCAGAGCCATAGTAAATGAATAAGAGTCATTAGCTGATTTCTTAAAGAAAGTTAGTGGTTGCTGATCATGTTTTTTTATCAGTGTATTTAACTTATAATTGAAATATTAAATCTTTGTAAATGCTTTGGAAATAGACAAGAAGTACTTATTCAGAATTACTTAGAGAAAATAATAAAGAATAAAACTGCAGGTATACATAGAAAACACGAGAACTTAAGCAATAAGCACTAAAATACTATGGCACAGGAAGGGAAGAAGAGATTATACACTAAAAAACCACAATGCCATGTAAAATACAGGGTTAAACCAAACAGAGACTACCAATAGAAATTCAGGATTAAAGCAAAGGGATGTAAATTTGTTACAAGACTAGACAAAGTATGATTTAGTAATAAGTGCTCCATAACTACTTGCTGATTGTTGTGGTGGTGGTGGTGGGAGAGGCTCCTGCTTCTTCTGGTAAAGAATAGAAATAGATGTTCGGGCCTCGTCCCTGAAGGGGCTGGATGGGCGAGTTGGGCGCGATGGCTCGATCCTGGGTGGCGGCGGCGGCGGCTGGAGGCGGTGGCGCGTCCTCCTCCTTGCCCCGGCGCCGGCGGTGATCCGAGCGAGTAGCCGCGGCCCCCGATGAGACTGCTCGCGGGCTGGCTGTGTCTGAGCCTGGCGTCCGCGTGGCTGGCGCAGAGGATGTGGACCCTGCGGAGCCCGCTCACCCGCTCCCTGTACGTGAACATGACGAGCGGCCCCGGCGGGCCGGCGGCGGCCGCCGCGAGCGGCAGGAAGGAGAACCACCAGTAGTATGCGTGCAACAAGAGAAATTATGTGAATCACTCCGGGCTGTCTTTGTTCAGAGTTACCTTGATCAAGGAACACAGATCTTCTTAAACAACAGCACTGAGAAACCGGGCTGGCTATTTATCCAATTATATCACTCTTTTGTGTCATCTGTTTTTAGCCTGTTTATGTCTAGAACATCTATCAATGGGTTGCTAGGAAGAGGCTCAATGTTTGTCTTTTCACCAGATCAGTTTCAGAGACTGCTTAAAATTAATCCAGACTGGAAAACGCATAGACTTCTTGATTTAGGTGCTGGAGATGGAGAAGTCACAAAAATAATGAGCCCTCATTTTGAAGAAATTTACGCCACTGAGCTGTCTGAAACTATGATATGGCAGCTTCAGAAGAAGAAATACAGAGTACTTGGTATAAATGAATTTCAGAATACAGGGTTCCAGTATGATGTCATCAGCTGCTTGAATTTGCTGGACCGCTGTGATCAGCCCCTGACTTTGCTAAAAGATATCAGAAGTGTCTTGGAGCCAACTAGAGGCAGGGTCATCCTTGCTCTGGTCTTACCTTTTCATCCCTATGTGGAAAACGGTGACAAGTGAGATAAACCATCAGAAATTTTGGAAATCAAGGGACAGAACTGGGAAGAACAAGTGAATAGTCTGCCTGAAGTTTTCAGAAAAGCTGGTTTTGTTATCAAAGCTTTCACTAGACTGCCATACCTGTGTGAAGGTGACATGTATAATGACTACTACGTTCTGGATGATGCTGTCTTTGTTCTCAAACCAGTATAAACATGTGGAGGTTGAAGTCTTCAGAGTCCACCCCAAGAATGTATGCTCCGGAAGAGGGTCTGTGTTCTCAATTATGTGAAGGGAGGACCTTTGGGGACTACCATTCTAAATATCATGTAGGAATTTTAAAAGCCAAAATACTAATTATTTCTTTGTAGTGTGTAAAAGGAATGTTTTTAAAAAACAAAAACCCAACTCTTTGAGGATTTTTATAAACTCTTTACTCAGTAATGCAGGTCACACTCCGATTATGGAAGATATTTTTTATACTTAATTGCAGTAGGGACTCATTCCCAGGCAAAGCAATAGTCATGACTTCACATGAAACCAATAAATATGGATTGTTTTTAATAAAATGAAGACTGGCAATAAAGCTGTCCATCCAGTTGCAAATATTGGTTATAGGATATAGCCACTGATACTCTTTCATGTTTAGAATTTCTATCGTTATTCAAGAAAATGTTTTTAATCATGCTAATAAACTTTTTTGGAGATAAAAAAAAGAAACAGATGTTCAAGCAAAATTAAGTAAATGTCATACTAAGAGAATTTGGAGGGAATAGGGAAAACAGTAATATTTTTAAATATGACTTTGGAAAAAAATTAAAGATTGAGTTAATCTTCTTTCTATATATCTAACTTTCCTTTAAGTTCTGTTAATCCTACCAGTATTTCTCAATTCTCTACATTATCACTGCCATGTTTTAAATCTATGCCTCCATCATTTCCCATCTGAATTACCCCAGTAACCCATGTCCTGATTCTGGTCTTGGGCCCTTTAATCATCCTCCATATCTGCTGTCAGAGTAATATTTTGTTAATAAAATGAAAATCTGTTTATGCTATTTTCCTTCACAACATCTTTAATCTTTTCCTATAACCTTAGGGATAAAGTTAAAACAACCTAACTTAGTCTATGGCGCTTTCTACAATCTAGTCTCTGCTGAGCCTCTGGTCTCCTCTTCCACATCCACCTTGTTTTCCAGCAATGCCAAACTGCTGTCCAACCCTTTTGTACTTTCCTCATAATGTACCTTCTCGGCTGGATACTCCCTTCTCCTCTTCTGTACATGATTAATCCTAACTCATCTTCCATGAGTTTCAACTCAAGTACCACTTCTATCAGGAAACCTTCTTCTTGATAAAACGTCCATCTGTGTTGTAATTTGTTGGTGTATTTGCCCATCTTCTCTGCTAGCCAAGGCAGGGATATGTTTTTCATCCCTGAGTCTGGTGTATGGCATAGAACTGGTATTCAATAAGTCCTTGCTGGTGAAACAAAGAACAGAAAGAAGATGTGAAACAATCAGCAATGAGACTTTGAGCAAAAGCAAAAGTTCAAGATAAATCAAAGTCCAAACTGTCTTTATGTTACTTAAAGCAGGTAATTAGCCACACTTTCTGAATAACCATCCAATTGTTGACTTTCCAGTCACAGAACTAGGTTTGTATTTACACTTGAAGTTGGCAGAGATTCTGTGGAAGTAACTGACAAAACTGAGAGAGTGCCACAACCTTATCTCACTTGACTGCAGTTTAGATGCAATCTTAGAAACTCAAGAAAAAAATAACAAATTGAAATATTGCTCTCCAACTTGATCCTGAATTTCTTCAAAGGCAGAATACTGTAGTCTTGCAGAGACAGCTCAGGCTTTGAAGTTGTATAGTTGGCCTTGAATCCTGACTGACACTAGCTAGTCATGTGACCTTGAAGATTCTATATTTAATCTCATTTAGCCCCAGTTTCTTTGTTTGTAAAAGAGTAGCAAACACATTTTAGGGTTGCTGAAAAGATTAGATATGATATGTTTGAGGCCACTATTCTTAAGATCACTTTAAATCCTCAGAGGTAAAAGATGGTCCAAAGAAAGCCATTTACAGGATGCCTCACTTTTGAGTAAGTGGCTGCAATTTGGATTTGAGGAATTATATGTGTACCAAAGCAGCACATAGGCATAGTTGGGCCCCAATCAATTTTACTACAAGCTCTTTGCAAATCCCCAACCACCCTTTAATCAGTTAACTTGAATTACCATCAACCAGCTGCCGAGCCAGTGAGATTTCCTCTGCAGGTGCCAGCAAGGATATTCCTGCCAAAAAAAAAGAGAAAGTGGTTTTGAAGTAAAACTCCTAGAGTATAACTCACACTAAGTACTTGTGAAGTTAAAGAGGAAACAACCTGAGGCTAGAGACCCCATTAATATTGGAAGCAAGACATGGTTATGGGATAATAAGGAGCAAAAGAGAAGTATTAGAGTTGCCAGCAAAAGCTACATCACCTGGGCCTATTTCAGTGTGGGCTCTGGACTACATCACAGTACCAGGGTCAGTTGGTATTAAGAAAGACTTCTCCCAGGGACATCTCTCCGTGAAGAGAAGTGCAGTTCTATGGTTGGCCTATAGGCAGTATCAACAGATTAGGATTAACAGAACTCAGTGATTGTGCTATTCTTAACTTCTCGTACAACTATTGCCATATTGCAAAACCCACCCGTTGGTACCATGTGGGAAAATGACAGATGCAAAAAGGGAATTCATGAAGACTTGGTGCAGTGTTTCTCAAACTTGCCTAATCATACTAATCACTCAAAGTTTATTAAAATAGAAAATATTGGTCCCTTCCCTGGAGGTTATGAGTCAGAAAGTTTGGCATGGGACCTAGGATTTTGTATTTTAAAAACAAGCTTCTCCTAGGTGATTCTTCTCAACAAGCAGATGCGACAACATTGATGTAGTCCAGTGGTTCTCAAAGTACATTGCTAGACCAGTGCATTAGCATCACCTGGGAATTTATGAGAAATGCAAATTATTTGGCTGCATCTGACCTACTGAATCAGAAACCCCAGGGCTGGAACCCAGCAATCTGTGTTTTAGAAGCCCTCCGAGTGATTCTCACACACACTAAAATTTGAGAACTCCATATGTCAAATGTGGTCCAGAGAGCTGGAAGTTGGGAGTGTAGCTGCAGTTTAGGAAACTCACTTGATCCAGATTCTCCTAGGACTAGGAAAGTCATGACTTCAATCCAGGTGCTGACAGCTGCTTTTCCCTTGACATCAGTCCTCCTTTTCTATTTTCTAAAGAGTAGCTTGATTTTGTGGACTCCTTGGTTTTCCAAATTATCAGGGTAGTGCTCCTCTCTCTTTCCTGATTACAAATATACTTTGTTATTTATTTTCCTACTTGAAATCCTCCTGTTGCTTAGCGCCCCCCTTAAAAACACTGGCTGAATGCCCAGTTGGCTCTAACTATTTATGACTGAGGCTCACACTTCTATCAAAATGCTTTTCAATGTTAGTATGTACCCAGCCAGGGGCTATGATATTTTTTTGGAGGAGGGTGTAAGCAGATAACAAACTGTCTTCTTCTCTCTTCTAAGTCTCATCTTTTTTCACCTTATGGAAGGCCAAGGCAATGCTGAAAGACATTGTCCTTTTTTCAAACATGTCCATCATTTTGAAAGCTAACTGAGAACACCAATAATGTGCAAAATATTCTCATTTAATGTGTAGGAACAGAGATAAAAAGAGAATCACTAATCAGTCAAGGAGACTATTTGCTGCCGCAGCAGTGAAAAATGTGTATTAGTTTGCTAGGGTTGCCATAACAAAGTACCACAGACTGGAAGGCTTAAATAACAGGATTTATTTCTCACAGTTCTGGAGGCTGATAGCCCAAGATCAAGGAGTTGGCAGTGTTGATTCCCTCCATGGACTGTGAGGGAGATTCTGTTCCATGTTACTCTCCTAGTTTCTGGTGGTTTGCTGGCAATCTTTGAATCCCTTGGCTTGTAGACATATCGCCCCACATAGCATTCTCCTTGTGTGTGTGTCTCATGTCCAAATTTCCCTTTTTTATAAGAACACCAGTCATATTGGATTAGGGGCCCGTTCTATTCTAGCAGGACCTCATCTTAACTAATTGCATCTGCAATGACCCCATTTTCAAATAAGGTCACATTGTGAGGTGCTGGGGGTTAGGACTTCAACATATGGATTTGATTGGGGCAGGGGAACAATTCAAACATAAAAGAATGGTTGGTTGATTCAGGGAGGAAGCCAAATCTAAACTCCAAGATCACAAGACCTAAATCATGATGCTTTGGGGATTTAATGGGTTAGGAATAACTATCTCAATGACACATGCCAGCCCTGGCTCCAATTTGGAAAGACAATTCAAACGTGATCATATTTCTGACATTGAAATATCTGGAAGTTTTTCCAGATATAAATTAAAAAAAACAGTAAAAAGCTCATAAAACAAGTGGTGGGAAAGATATTTGTGTTTGTACCAGGTTTTAAATGAACAAATTAGATGAAAGTCAAATTGCTCTATTTATTTTGGGAAGAGTGGGAGCTTGTAAGAATTCCTGCACTTATGTTATCAACTCAGATTGATTCTACTGCTTAGAATAGTCACATTTTTACTCTGGTAAGTTCCAAATCAGAGCAATATACTTATCTAGAGGTTGAAGTTTGAAGGGAAACCAAATGCTACTCATTTAAAAGAGGATAATTAAGGATTTACAAAGTCAATTGAACAAGTGGGCATTCAAACAGGTATATGATATTATTACTGAGTCCAGAGGGTAACGGTGGTCCAGCTACTGCCTTCTTGAGTCAGCTTGCTTATTTGGAGATTTTTATTTATGATTTCATGCCTGTGCAGAGATAAACCTTCAAAAGAGCATCACAAGCAGTGGTACCTCTGTTTTATCTGCTAATTGAAGTCTCATCTTGGGTAGACGGTCAAGTGCCTGTCCTAGTCTCTTTGATGTGTAGGTCTGACTGTTGACACCAGGTCATGTGGGTGCTCTGGAGGTGTCTAAAAGCTATTCATGATCACACAGAGCATTGTTCAGTGTTAATCTAATCCTGATTTACAGGTTGTTCCAGTAAAATTCCATTGGCTGTACTTTTTCATTTCATCGCTGTATTTATGTACGCCCCAAATAGTTTAAAAAAAGAAAAATAGTGGTTGAAAAGATGTGGACTTATGTTTCTGGGAAGTGATGCAATAGTTTTTGGAAAAATAATGAAACTTTCAGCATATTTCTAAAGTTCTTTTTTGTATCAACACTTCTTGCTGTGTTTTCACAGTCACAGTGGAAGATTCTGCCAACACCCAACTGTGTTACTAATCTAGTACACAGCTGAACAAATCATTTTCTTGAAATGGTTCCCCAGTAAAACCTAATTGTAAATGCCTGTAATTACCTAGTGTATCTGTCTATATACCAATGATTGTTGGAAATAGAGGGAACACATTGATATGATCCATTTGACAACACTCACCACGTACTTAACTATTTCACATTTCACATTTCAGACTCTGAAACTGTATGAGAAACTAAGCCTTCTTTATGGTGGAGATAACTGCCCAAACCCATAGAGGTTCTCCTATTAGGTGAAGATGGAAATAGCTACCTGAGGTGGCATAAACAGCAAAATTTCAGCTAAGACCAGTCCTAGACTGGGTACTGGGAAATTCCTCTGTCTCATAGGTTTACGTTAGGTATCTGGTCAGTTGTCTGAAAGACAAATGTATAATTGTGTATAGTGATGAGATTAGCAGCCCTAAAATATATTTCTGAGAAAATTTCATCCATTAATAAATGACAAAATCAAACAGGGCTAAACGTCTTTCAAGAAGGAGGTTCCACTTTTGGAACAAATGACCAGTTTCTAGTGATATTGTCAGAAATGTTATAAAGAGGTTATATATCTCTTATGTCTCTACTGGGGAAAGATGCCAAGGGCAGAATAACTCCAGGGTCTTCCAATCTCTGCTGATAGAACAATATCAGGTCATTCAGGGAAGGAAAAGTATCTCTACCCTATTTTTGAATTGTTTTTCTTAATAGGGATTTTTCTTTCATTCCCTCCCTCTCTCCCTCCCTTCCTCTTTCCTTCCTATATTTATTAAGTTAATAAAATCTTGACTGTGTGTTACTTTGGAATAGGAATCAGAGAACAATGTGAATCTATATGATGCAAAGGGAAAAGAGAAGTAACATTTTCTAAAATTTACAAAATGCTTTCTCTTCACTATTTCATACAATACTCACTACCGTCCTATGAGAATGTTAATGTAAACTTCCATTTTAAAGATGAAAAACTTGAGGCCCATCTCTAAATTAGGATTTAATTACCTTGCTTTACCAACATATTAGATGATCAAACCAGTGTTCAAACCCAGGCTTGCCTGGCTACAAATCTTGTATTTTCATTGTATCTTTCAAGATGTTTCCAGTGTTTAAAATTGATTGGGAAGAGATAGAATATTAGAAATTATATTAGCCACAAGAAAATAATTATAGTTTCTTTTTTTAATATAAATTTATTGAATTTATTTATTTATTTTTGGCTGCATTGGGTCTTTGTTGCTGTACACAGGCTTTCTCTAGTTGCGGTGAGCGGGGGCTACTCTACATTGTGGTGCGTGGGCTTCTCACTGCATTGGCTTCCTTGTTGCAGAGCACGGGCTCTAGAGCGCAGGCTCAGTAGTTGTGGCACACAGGCTTAGTTGCTCCACTGCATGTGGGATCTTCCCTGACCAGAGACCGAACCCATATCCCTTGAATTGGCAGACGATTTTTAACCCCTGCACCACCAGGGAAGTCCCTATAGTTTCTTAAAGAAATGACAGGACTTAAAAATTTTGCATCCTTCCTCATTTCCTTCTCTTTTCATTAATGTAGGAAGAGATGAAAATTCTCTGAAACTATGGGTATTATTCTCAGCCAGAACAAATTGCTATACAGGATACCTCACTTTAATTTTATTTTCAAGAGCATGTTTATAGTTTTTTTTAACCCTGATGTATCTTCTTTCAGTTACTTTATAAATGTAGAAAGCATAATTTCACATTCCCAAATATATGACTAAAAAGAAAGATCTTCATTTTATAATAGCATGTGCTCTTAAAGTCAAGAGACATTATCAAATTTGCTCCTCCAGGGACAGAAAAAAAAACTGTGATAGTAAAAAGGAGAAAGTGTGTTAGAATTGAAATCAGAGGTACTGGTTTTGGATATATACTCCTCTGCTTCCCATCTATGTGAATTTGGTAAAAGATTGAAAAGCTTTAAGCTTTAGTTCTATCATCTGCAATGAGGCTTAATGTGGAGATAGTGTGTAAAGTCACTGTGAATTTTCAAGTCATGCAAATACACAGTACTAGTCCTGCCAGTCCCACTCCTGAGACCATGGAAGACACTGCCAAACTATCATGGTACTTTTTCCAGCAGGTTCTAGACAGACTTATAAATGGAAGCCTTATCAAAGTCTTCTCTAAAGACTACCCAGGAGACCTACCTGGCTTAGTGGATCTAACAGTTTGGGGAATCCTCTTTGCCATCCTGGGTTTGGGTGAAAGGTAGTACCCCACTGCTTTTCACCTGAATACCATGAGAAGAATACCGTGTTGGAGCTTTAGTTTATTAACTCAAGTTATTTCCTGTTAAAATGCAGCTATTTTAATGAATGATTTAATGAGTGATACATGCCTTCCTGGGAGCAGTGTGTAACAGCAGAGTTGGAAGAGGGCAAAGAAAGCATCAGGGTACACAGAGGGAGAGAAAGGCATGCTCATGACTAGGAAGAAACTTGCAGGGGGAGAAGAAAGGGGAAGCGAGGGGATAAATGGCAATTTTCCCCCCATTTCTGCAGTCTCTTCAGATTCAGTCCTGCCTACATGGATATATCCTTCTAGACCGTTAGTCTATTTACCATTACTCCTCCCAAAAATAGCTATTTTCATTGAACATCATCTATGGTTTGGCAACCTGCTAGGCACTTGACATACTAAGTTGTCATAGCACAACTATGCTATTATCTCTTTTTTACAGCTGAGAAAAAGAAGTCTCAAAGAGCAAGTAAGGTACAGAAACTGGATTAAAACCAGGTACATTTCAATCCAAACCTCCTCATTTTCTGCCAACTGAACTGTCTGTCATGCTTCTCTAATTTGGAAATTTGTATTTTCCTTCATGTCAAGAATGTGAGGAAACCTATAACAGTCAAAGAGATGAGATTATGTAGCAGCAGCAACAACAACAATACACCTCTAAATCTTAGTGTCTTAAAACAGCAAAGTTCTTTTGCCCTCATACAATATGTCTGTTGAGGGTTAGTTGGGGAGACTCTCTGCAGGTCATCCTCATCAGGGACTCGGGCTAACAAAGGCTCTGAACATCACTAGACCCTTCAGTGAGGGAAGCAGCTCCCTAACTACTGTATAGCATCTCCTAACTACTTCCAGAGCAAGGACTACGTCATGCCAACCCAAGAGGATGAGGAAGTACAAGCCTATCATGCACAGAGAAAAAGAAGAAATGGAAGTACTGGTGAGCAGAATCTCAACAGTGAAGATAGAATAATAATAAAAAACAAAACTGCAGAAGTACTGAGCTTATGAGAGCAAGGTCCTTTCCAGCTTAGCTTTTGAAACCAAACCTGCTTATTTCAAACCTTATTCACGTATTGATTTACTTGGCGACGTGAGAGATTATCAGCAACCAGTCATTTTAAATATGGGCAGAGACAGGCCTATTTTTAGCAAAGCTGAAAAAACAGTTTGGTCACTCAAATTACCCAATTAAGACTTATGGTAAGAACCCCATATGGTTCAGAATTGCTACAGATTGCTGCTTTAGTCAATAGAAAATTTTCCACATGTATGGGGATAACTCAGCACATCCTTGGAAGAAATGCAAGAGTATTTTCACATTTTGTACAGAAAATATATATTGGAGTGCTCATAGAATGTGGTGCCCCTTTCAGATGAAATGAAGTTTTGGATTTGCAAACTGAAAATCTGTAAACTGTCCAGGTAATTAAAGAATATTCTAATTCAAAATCATTTGACTGGCAAATGCTTCTACTTTTAGGACTCTATAAAACCTACATTGACCTTGAATTAATAAAGCAAATAAGTGTGATGTAGTGGAAAGGGCTTTAAAGAAAGTAGGGTTCATAACCCCATCCTGAAGTTACTATAAGAGTTTAGTTAATCTCCTATTCTTTTAGGCTATTTATCATCTGTTATGTGGGGGATATTAATAAATAAACGTGGCAAGTACTACCACAAAATATATCTCTACCTCCAAAATACATCTTGATACTGTCCACTTCTTTTCATCTTTAATACTCTTAATTCAGGAGAAACTCATCTCTCAGCTAAATCACCACCAATAGCCTCCTAATGATCTTTCCGTTTCTGCTTTTGCCTCCAACTCAGTAGACATAAGAATCTTTCTTATCCCAGGGCCTTTGCACATGCTACCCCACTCTTTTTGCTATTTCCTATCTGGACAGCTCTATTTCTTCCTTTGATTAACAATTAAATCCTTCCTTAAAGCAGTCTTTCTTGATTTTCCTATCTGTTGTTGTTTCCTCTTATTACTTGTTACTTCTGCTCATTTGCTTCCTTCATGGTGTGCCCGTCCTAATTTGTCATTTGTTTTTGTTTGTCTGTTTACTTCCTTGTTTTCTGTACTAGAATGTGAGTTTCACAAGGGCAGAGACTAGCTTATTCTTGTTCAGCCTTGTCTCTACCAAGCACAGTGCCTGCCACATTGCAGGTGTTCAAGAAATATACATGCAATGATATAAGGGGCTGTTGTGAAGAGTAAGTGAGATAATTAAGTGCATAATTAAGTACCTAGGTGGCGCTCAGTAAATATTGGTATTCCCTCCCTTTTCTTTACTAGTGCTGTCCGATCAATCTCCACCTTTTCTAACCTATACATTTCCCTGCTGAAGTTACACTAGCATGTCTCCCCATCACCTATGAATGTCCTAGAACTCTAACTGAATGCAAATGATACTGAAGTACAGAGAACAGAAAAGGTTACTCTTGGCTTTGATACATTTGTCTTTAAATACATCTGTGTTTTTGTGAATTATGCACTTACATCCTTACATGACCTTTTCTATACCAAATTTGGAGATTAGTAATCAGCTAGCAAACATTTATTTCTTACTATCTCTTCCTATAGGTGCTACAGTATCTCTAAATTTGTCTTGATCAATGGTAAGGCAAAATTATTTGAATCTTTTGTTGCCATTTTCTCTTATTTAAAAGTGGAAATGAAAATATAAACATGCATAAACTACTGATTAAAAAGTCAGGGTAAGAATACAATTAAGACAAAGGTGAAAAAGGACAAAGGTGAAAATAATTAAACATAATGGTTAACATTTAGATTTTATTGGACACATTGAAATTAAAATGATTAATACTGCATTTTAAAAGGAAAAGAATAAATTTAAAGAACAACATGAAATGCTAGAATTTATTTTCAGATATTATGTCTGAAAGGTGAGGCATAATTATGAAATTTACATCAGTTTAGCTCTGTGTGGAACAGAATCTCACTCTAAAATACACTTCTTGCCTGTTTGGCTTTAGTTTATGTTTTTAGTCTGGTTTTGTCTGAAAGTAGTAGTTTGCTAATGGAGTGTGCTCCTTTTTCTCCCTGAAAGATGGACGAACCCACTTCCTCAGTTTACTTATGAGGAATTTATGACTCAGTAAGGTGAAGGAATTAGTCCTACAGGCCTGTCTTAATTCTTCTTGATCAGTTGCCTGAATTACTTTAGAGTCGAGTTCTGCACGTAGAGAGACCAGTATTTATTTAAAAGAAACTCCTCATAGTTCTGGACTAATATTCATTTATAAATGGTGTCCATGCACAGCAAAGGAAACCATAAACAAGACCAAAAGACAACCCTCAGAATGGGAGAAAATATTTGCAAATGAAGCAACTGACAAAAGATTAATCTCCAAAATTTACATGCAGCTCAATAACAAAAAAACAAACAGCCCAATCCAAAAATGGGCAGAAGATCTAAATAGACATTTCTCCAAAGAAGATATACAGACTGTCAACAAACACATGAAAGAATACTCAACATCACTAATCATTAGAGAAATGCAAATCAAAACTACAATGAGATATCATCTCACACCGGTCAGAATGGCCATCATCAAAAAATCTAGAAACAATAAATGTTGGAGAGGGTGTGGAGAAAAGGGAACCCTCTTGCACTGCTGGTGGGAATGTGAATTGGTACAGCCACTATTGAGAACAGTATGGAGGTTCCTTAAAAACTATAAATAGAACTACCATATGACCCAGCAATCACACTACCGGGCATATACCCTGAGAAAACCATAATTCAAAAAGAGTCATGTACCAAAATGTTCATTGCAGCTCTATTTACAATAGCCAGGAGATGGAAGCAACCTAAGTGTCCATCATTGGATGAATGGATAAAGAAGATGTGGCACATATATACAGTGGAATATTACTCAGCCATAAAAATAAACGAAATTGAGTTATTTGTAGTGAGGTGGTTGGACCTAGAGTCTGTCATACAGAGTGAAGTAAGTCAGAAAGAGAAAGACAAATACCATATGCTAACACATATATATGGAATCTAAGAGAAAAAAACAAAAATGTCATGAAGAACCTAGGGGTAAGACAGGAATAAAGACACAGACCTACTAGAGAATGCACTTGAGGATATGGGGAGGGGGAAGGTTAAGCTGTGACAAAGCGAGAGAGTGGCATGGACATGTATACACTACCAAACGTAAAATAGCTAGCTAGTGGGAAGAAGCTGCATAGCACAGGGAGATCAGCTCGGTGCTTCATGACCACCTAGAGGGGTGGGATAGGGAGGGTGGGAGGGAGGGAGACACAAGAGGAAAGAGATATGGGAATATATGTATATGTTTAACTGATTCACTTTGTTATAAAGCAGAAACTAACACACCATTGTAAAGCAATTATACTCCAATAAAGATGTAAAAAAAAAAATGGTGTCCATTTTGGAGTGGGAAATATTTACCAGTGTACAACCAACTCTTCTAGATGCACAAAACGAAAGACCCTCAAGGTATCTTCTTCACTTGTTTTCTTCTTGGTTGATCGCTTCATAGGCAATAGGATGTTTACTTCCATCTGTTCTCCTTTAAGATTGATGAAGGTCAACCTGTGGGGACCACACCTTGTGTTTCTAAAACAATTCTTCTTCAATGAATCAGGTCTAGAAGAATGTTTGTGACTTTCCTACAATCCTGCTGTGCTCCCTAACTTTTGCCAGATTCTGCGGGAATCTGCCTCTTGACTGTGATTCATTCACTCTCTAGATTTGGCTTGTCCTGCAGTCACCAAAATTGGCCATGTTCTTAATATTACTCTGGATATGCAGAATGGGTTTTGGAATTATGCCCATATTTCCTAGCATTTGATCCCCAAAAAGCTTATTTTTCCTTCACTGAAATTACCATCCTCATTGCAGTAGCCTCATTTCAAGTTCTCAATGGATTTGTGAACTGCTAGAATTTATTATCAGGTATTGTGTCTAAAAGGTACAGAAATCTATACTGAACAGAGCTGCTCTGGAGTACACAGAGCTTCACTTATCTGTGCCATGTGTGTCTCTTAACATATGACAACCTGACCAAAATGTGAGCAGCCCCGACTGGAATGCATCAGTGACCACACAACTCTTAGCAAGCTAAATCTCAGTACAAATGTCCTTGACATTTTTCTCTTTTCAGTTAATGATGCATATCACTGCTTTCCAAACTCTTTCACAAAGCTTACAAAATCCATCCTGACCTTTACCATTTGTCTAACTTTACCATCCCTCCTTCCCTTAAAGTGTACTCTTCTGAACTACTTTTCAATCCTTGACTCCAATTTTAAACATGTCATTCCTTTTGTTCGGACTGTTCTTCCGTTCCCACTCAGTATCTCAAGTATACTCTGGTGTTGTGGGACACCTGAAGAGGAGGTCCTCCATCTCTCTGGACAGTTTAGAGATGTGGGGTTAATTTGATGTTGCTTGACTATTCATTTCATTAAACATCAGAAAGCGATTTAGGGCTTAGGGAGAAAATGGAACTGTATTTCACACATAGAAAATGATGAAATACTAAACTTCTTAAGGGAAAATATCTTAACTCTAGGGACTTAAACTGTTCTAAGCGTTTTGCACAGAAACAAACATTTTGTGTCTTTATACCTGTAGGCATGTCCATGCGTGTATGTGTTTATGTGTGTGTGTGCGTGTGTGTGACTCCCTCCCCATCACTAAAAACTTTTCTCTCAAACCCTTTACTCCACACATGAAGAGACATGTGGAGTTCTGTGGATAAGGTATAAATTATGTCTGAATCTATTCCAATATTTATTTAACTCTAAGAGCGTATTCTAATACTGGCAGAGCCTTTGAGAAACACGCTGTAATTCATCTTTTTTTTTTTTCTTTACGATAGCTACAGATAGAGAAAACATTTCAGCAGGAGAACCATCCACAACAAGAGCAGAATTCTCAGGAGTAGCTCAGCTCCCATCTGGGCTCTGGTTCTTCCTTTAATTCACACCTGACCTCTTTCTAGTTAGCAGCATTTAAAGATGAGGTTAAATTGTAGCAAAGGATGCAGAGAGTTGTAATACCCCCACCGAAGATACTTTCTGATTAGTAATCTTAAATAGATTAGTACTGGCAGAGGAGACACCGCTGCAGTTGCCGCCACCTCCGGGATTTCTGGCTCTTTTCTCTTCGCCTTAAATTCGTATGTCTTTTATGAATAATCAAAAGCAGCAAAGGCCAACGCTATCAGGCCAGCATTTTAAAACCAGAAAAAGAGATGAAAAAGAAAGGTTTGACCCTACTCAGTTTCAAGACTGCATTATTCAAGGCTTAACTGAAACTGGTACTGATTTGGAAGCAGTAGCAAAGTTTCCTGATGCTTCTGGAGCAAAACTTGATTACCGCTGATATGCAGAAACACTCTTTGACATTCTGGTGGCCGGTGGAATGCTGGCCCCAGGTGGTACACTGGCAGATGACATGATGCGTACAGATGTCTGTGTGTTCGCAGCACAAGAAGACCTAGAGACCATGCAATCATTTGCTCAGGTTTTTAACAAGTTAATCAGGCACTACAAATACCTGGAGAAGGGTTTTGAAGATGAAGTTAAAAAGCTGCTGCTGTTCTTAAAGGGTTTTTCAGAGTCGGAGAGGAACAAGCTGGCTATGTTGACTGGTGTTCTTCTGGCTAATGGAATACTTAACGCATCTATTCTTAATAGCCTTTATAATGAGAATTTGGTTAAAGAAGGGGTTTCAGCAGCTTTTGCTGTAAAGCTCTTTAAATCATGGGTAAATGAAAAAGATATCAATGCAGTAGCTTCAAGTCTTTGGAAAGTGAGCATGGATAACAGACTGATGGAACTGTTTCCTGCCAATAAACAAAGTGTTGAACGCTTCACAAAGTATTTTACTGAGGCAGGCTTGAAAGAGTTTTCACAGTATGTTCGGAATCAGCAAACCATAGGAACTCGTAAGGAACTCCAGAAAGAACTTCAAGAACAGATGTCCCGTGGTGATCCATTTAAGGATATAATTTTGTATGTCAAGGAGGAGATAAAAAAAAACATCCCAGAACCAGTTGTCATCGGAATAGTATGGTCCAGTGCAATGAGCACTGTGGAATGGAACAAAAAAGAGGAGCTTGTAGCAGAGCAAGCCATCGAGCACTTGAAGCAATACAGCCCTCTACTTGCTGCCTTTACAACTCAAGGTCAGTCTGAGATGACTCTGTTACTGAAGATTCAGGAGTATTGCTATGACAACAATAATTTAATGAAAGCCTTCCAGAAAATAGTGGTGCTTTTTTATAAAGCTGAAGTTCTGAGTGAAGAACCCATTCTGAAGTGGTATAAAGATACACATGTTGCCAAGGGGAAAAGTGTCTTCCTTGAGCAAATGAAAAATTTTGTAGAGTGGCTCAAAAATGCTGAAGAAGAATCTGAGTCTGAAGCTGAAGAAGGTGACTGAATTTGAAACTACACCCTCAGTAAAGCAAACAGGAATTGTAGATAAAATGTCATGTCTCATGTGTCCTGGATCTTACATCTTCCTACCTCCCTATATCAAGCATGATATAAGGGCTTTCATGGCAAATTTTATTTTAACTGTTTCTATGGTTACCGGAAATGTTGGATTTAGTTTCTAAAACCATGTTTCAAGTAGCTACAGGAGCTATAGATTTGAATCTAATGTTGCATTAGTCTTTTTAGTTATCTTCTACCTCCTGTATTTTCTACTGTAATAATGTAATTTAAGGCCTTCCACAATGAACAGGTCACTTTTTCCCTGGGTTTTCTATATAAACAGTTTTCAAGATATGATTTGGTTAAAAATAATTTGTTATAAAAATTCTGTTTGCAAATTAAACTGTGAAAGTATCCAGAGTCTCAGAAGGCAGTGATTTGTGTGATAATTTGGTATGCCCAAAGCCCTGCTCATCAAAGAAAACCTCATATACAATAATTAGATTCATTAACATGAATCTCGAGTATTTGGACCACTGCTTGCATGTCGATATTTTCTTGCCTTTTTAACCCCAGATGTACTTGAGCTCAATTGTTTGCTCTCTGATTTTCATTCCTTAAAATGAAGCCATGGAGAACAAACTTGAAAGTGAGGTGTTTGGGAAATTGTATGTGGCGGTGGTGGGAAGAAAAAAGTTGAGCTTTTACCCAATGAGAAACCTCTGCATTCAGTTTGCTTCTTTCTAGACAAAACAAATGAATATTCTTTTCATACCGCCATTTTCAAACATACCTTGGAAAAACCTTGTCATTTAAAGTATTTTACAGTTGTCATATACTTAGATTGGTAAGAAAGGACTCATAAAACAGTATAAGTAAAGCAAATGACTGTACTAAACTCAGAAAATTGTTGAAAGAAAAGTGGTTAGCATGTTCTAATTGGGATTCTAAATATAACTCAGATTTCCTGTTGGCTTAGAGTATGTGTTGCAAAGAATGAAGTGCAGTGATAATGATTATCCTACTTGGTCATACTGGTACAGCTTCATCCTCTTCACAGATTCATATATGACTCAAGCATCTGTCTGTTAATTTACCCCAGTTGCCAATATTTTAAATTGCCATGAGCCAAATCTCTCTTCTGTACAGTTGATCCATTTATTTTAATGGCTGCCTTTTAATTTCCATCTTAATTTTCTTGCTGCTACCCAGCTTTATATGTAGTCATTAGAAAACAAAATGTGGCCACACTTTTTGGTGGAAAGATTTCATGTTAAAAGTGAACACTTTGAAAGCTTTTTTTTTTTTTTTTAACATCTTTATTGGAGTATAATTGCTTTACAATGGTATGTTAGTTTCAGCTTCACAACAAAATGAATCAGTTATATATATACATATATTCCCATATCTCTTCCCGCTTGTGTCTCCCTCCCTCCCACCCTCCCTATCCCACCCCTCCAGGCGGTCACAAAGCACCGAGCTGATCTCCCTGTGCTATGCGGCTGCTTCCCACTAGCTATCTACCTTACGTTTGGTAGTGTATATATGTCCATGTCTCTTTATCGCTTTGTCACCGTTTACCCTTCCCCCTCCCCATAGCCTCAAGTCCATTCTCTAGTAAGTCTGTGTCTTTATTCCTGTTTCACCCCTAGGTTTTTCATGACATTTTTTTTTTTTAAATTCCATATATATGTGTTAGCATACGGTATTTGTCTCTCTCTTTCTGACTTACTTCACTCTGTATGACAGACTCTAGGTCTATCCACCTCATTACAAATAGCTCAATTTCGTCTCTTTTTATGGCTGAGTAATATTCCATTGTATATATGTGCCACATCTTCTTTATCCATTCATCCGATGATGGACACTTAGGTTGTTTCCATCTCTGGGCTATTGTAAATAGAGCTGCAATGAACATTTTGGTACATGACTCTTTTTGAATTATGGTTTTCTCAGGGTATATGCCCAGTAGTGGGATTGCTGGGTCATATGGTAGTTCTATTTGTAGCTTTTTAAGGAACCTCCATACTGTTCTCCACAGTGGCTGTATCAATTTACATTCCCACCAACAGTGTAAGAGGGTTCCCTTTTCTCCACACCCTCTCCAGCATTTATTGTTTCTAGATTTTTTGATGATGGCCATTCTGACTGGTGTGAGATGATATCTCATTGTAGTTTTGATTTGCATTTCTCTCATGATTAGTGATGTTGAGCATTCTTTCATGTGTTTGTTGGCACGCTGTATATCTTCTTTGGAGAAATGTCTATTTAGGTCTTCTGCCCATTTTTGGATTGGGTTGTTTGTTTTTTTGTTATTAAGCTGCATGAGCTGCTTATAAATTTTGGAGATCAATCCTTTGTCAGTTGCTTCATTTGCAAATATTTTCTCCCATTCTGAGGGTTGTCTTTTGGTCTTCTTTATGGTTTCCTTTGCTGCGCAAAAGCTTTTAAGTTTCATTAGGTCCCATTTGTTTACTCTTCTTTTTATTTCCATTTCTCTAGGAGGTGGGTCAAAAAGGACCTTGCTGTGATTTATGTCATAGAGTGTTCTGCCTATGTTTTCCTCTAAGAGTTTGATAGTTTCTGGCCTTACATTTAGGTCTTTAATCCATTTTGAGCTTATTTTTGTGTACGGTGTTAGGGAGTGATCTAATTTCATACTTTGACATGTAGCTGTCCAGTTTTCCCAGCACCACTTATTGAATAGGCTGTCCTTTCTCCACTGTACATTTCTGCCTCCTTTGTCAAAGATAAGGTGACCATATGTGCGTGGGTTTATCTCTGGGCTTTCTATCCTGTTCCATTGATCTATCTTTCTGTTTTTGTGCCAGTACCATACCGTCTTGATAACTGTAGCTTTGTAGTATAGTCTGAAGTCTGGGAGCCTGATTCCTCCAGTTCCTTCTTTCGTTCTCAAGATTGCTTTGGCTATTCGGGGTCTTTTGTGTTTCCATACAAATTGCAAAATTGAAAGCTTTTTTGATTGGTGAAAGAAATGAGCTTGGAATAATGTTGCCAGAGACCGAGTGGGAATTGCCCCTTTCAGAGGTGCCATTCTTAGGAGCTAAAAATTAGGCGTTTAAAAGTTTATCTTGAGGGGATAACATGTAATATAGTTTGAAATAAAGGTATAATAACCTTATGAGGAAGAGCATTATAACTGATACCGTTGTGAAAGGGGTGAAATTGTTAAATGAATGACTTTGATAAAACTTTCATGCACAGACAAAATGTATTCACTAGGTTTCTACATAGTGATCTGCTTTACTTTGTAATTTGTAGTCCTTAAAATACTTTTTTAAAAAAATAAAGTCCATCCTTACACTTAAAAAATAATAAAATAGATTAGTACTAATATATTTGTGTGGATATTAAACATGAGCTGGCACCTCACCCACACTGCTTCTTCATTGGCTTTCCCTGGTCACCCTGTCTCCATCTTTGAGGTACAGAGACTGAGGACAAAGGTCTCTGCAGGAAAGGTCTCTGCAGGAAATGTGTTTA
Organism: Leucopleurus acutus; assembly: GCF_964270905.1. Lineage (NCBI taxonomy): Eukaryota > Metazoa > Chordata > Mammalia > Artiodactyla > Delphinidae > Leucopleurus > Leucopleurus acutus. The sequence goes on from NC_139143.1 coordinate 132,361,838, forward strand.
CTTTGTGACAAACATACAAGACATTTTTACTCAAGACTTGAGAATTGAACCTGATGTGCATGTCTCAGGTTGGTAAGAAAATGGAGAGAAAACTTAGATTTTATAACACATCTGTAGTTGCAATATCATCCTGAAAATGCAGTGACTATAACAAAGATTTTACAAATCCCATTCAAAGGATCCCAATTTGACCAAGATCAGAACATTCACCTCAATTTTCAGGCACTTGGACCAGGAACTCATAATCTTGATTAAGCCAAGCAGGTGGATCGACTTGAGAAATTATTTACAATTCAAGTTAAATGCAGCTGATCATTTTTTTTTCTCGGTTCATGCAAGGCCCATTTCAGAAAAGCATGCTTATCTGTTTCTATATAATTAAAAAATATCTTGTTCAAGAAATGAAGTATATAAAAGAATAATCAGACACACTTGCTAAACTAATTGCATGTGGAACTGTGCCGGTCTCCAGTCTCTGTGATTAGATTGTGTCCCTCCACTTTCTTTAAATGTTACAAAAACTAGTGTAAATTAGTATGCAACTATTTTCAGATTAATGGCAACATGTAAAGCTCAAAGGTTCATGTTCTGTTTTGCAGAGAGTGTTGGTTTTGTATGATAGCATTTACTTGTTCCCCCCAGCAGTGAGGGGTCATCAAGCTCTTTCTCAGGCATTACAGGAAAACTCTACTGTTCCATTACACTCACTACATCTTTAGCCCCAGTGAAACCCATGATTGTGTTCTCTGGTACTTAGATTATGTTTTGATTACTATGGACATTAAAAAAAAATAATTTGGTTCTCTTAGGATTCCCAAGCACAAACAATCATGCATCCTATCAAAACAAGACAAACCACAGCATGTAAAAGTATAAAGTTTTAGAACCCTTATACACAGATAATTAAACAAAAGTGTATGGAGTGTGACTGTTTCTAAATGATATCATGCTGCTTATTTGATGAAGCCATGTGTGATCCCGTCAGCTTTGGTAAGTCCCAGCAATGCAAACTGAAGCTCGATAATCCCAGTCTACAGCAGTGTGAGAACCTGAGTTTGTGTGTGGTCTGATGCAAAAGTTAACTTGTGTCAATTTTCTAGACATATGGAACTCCCCTTTACTTTTGGAAGCTGAGAGAAAGTAAGTTTGTTGAGCACCTGCTTTAGCCTAAACATGGTGCTAGATATATTCACATATGATATCATGTTTAATTCTAACAATCACCCTAACTGTACAAATTCGTATCCCTATTTTACCAGTGAGAACTAAGTCACTCAGCAGATAACTGACTTCTCAAGAACATGCCGTTGAGGCTAAGATTTAAACCCAGGTCTGAGCCCCTCGAGTTTATTCCTGTTCTAATTTATCATGCTACTTTACGTCACCAAAAACCTTCTTACATAGTTATACCTGGAATGATATAAACCTGCCCAAGGACATACAGGAGCAAATAAACAAGGGAAAGTAAAGTGTAGCAGTACGTGAAACATAAGAGCTGTGACCAGGCACACATGATTCCTGGAGCAAAACTAGTCAGGACCCCAGCCAAATGATCTGGGGGTCAGATTTGGGCCACAGTCACATTGCAAACAGGAATGTCAAATAGGAAAACTACAGCAGAAGTCCAGGTATGCAGACTGTGCAAGCAGGGTGGGCTGTTGGGGAGAGCTCATGAACAGTCAGGGCCTTCCAGACATACCAGCTTTATAGCAACAGGCTAGTTTCAGAACCCACAGACTGACTGTGGATCTATGCCTGCTATTGTATGATGTTTTGTGTGGATCATCTTAATTAAACCTCACCACAGCCATGAAGAAGAAAAATTATTTGCCACAGTTTAGCCTGGCCAGTTGAGTAGAGGTAAAGAGCATGGACTCTGGAACCAAACTGCCTGGGTCTGATTTCTGGCTCTTAACTGGCCTGTACTCTCTAGCTGGGGAAACTTACTTTTTCTGTTACCTAGTTTCTTCAATTGTAAACTAGGACTGATAACGGTGTTCACCTTTTTGGGTTAAGAGTCTAAAAAGCCTCAAGTAGTGCCGGGCTCAGTGTAATTGCTAGACAAGTGTTTGGTAAATAAAGGAGGGGACTGAGTAACTTGCATAAATTCATAAAAGTAATTTGTGGTGGAGCAGCGACTCAAGTCCAGATGGCATGAGCCCAGAGCCCAGGTCATAGTCCATGGTATCAAAGTATGGGTTCTGATGGGTACACTCAGACAGCGGCGTCTGCTCATGCGAATGTGGGACCTCAGCAACTTCACCTGTGAGGGGTCTAGGGAAAGCAGATGCCAGCACGATCCTAAGATTACTTCTCATTTCTCTCTCATCCCATATTGGCTACCATCTCTATGGAAATCATGACATATCTGAAAGTCATTTCAAAATCTCCTTTACCTAAGACGCTTTCTGGTGTTGGATGTACACTTGAGGTATTTAACTTTGCCTTACTGAATCCACCTCATCTAAATTCAACAATATTTAGTACTCTCTACCTTCTGAGTCCACAATGGTGGACTCTGGAGAGAGGTTTCATGGCAAAATATAAAGAATCTTACTGAGTCTGTGTACACCAATAATTCCTTCTCCATGATAAGAAACATGCCAGACGTTTACATCATGCAATGAGATTTTCAAAGGGCTGTTAGGTGTTTTTTTTTCATGCACTTCTATGAATCATGTATTTTAAAGATAAATATAGCTTTTTCTGTGAGGAAGGAATTGCTGTTTTGTGAATATTTTCTTGTTAATTTGACATGAAGCAAACAATAGCAATACACAGCTACATCTGTACAGTCTCAGCACTACATGAGAATGTAAACTTTTGGTAAAAAAACATTTGCACCTATGCCAAATCAAGTCAGATTAGGTTGTATAAGATCTATTGTCCTATGACTCCAAGTCCTTGGACAACATCCCAATTTACTCTATTGGAGTCCTTTTCTCTGGATTTCATATGCATAGACACACACCTGGTAGGCAGAGACACAGTCTGAATTTGAGAGCAAGCATTTTGTAATAAAGACCATGTCCCACAGCTCTAAGTGATAGCAAAATCTCTCATGTGTCGCTTTTCACAAAACTGCAAAGCTATAAGGACAACATTAAGTGAAGGGTCTGCAGTAGGGTGTTGGGGTACATTTTCTTGGACCAGATTTTGTGTCTCCCTGTTGTCAGTTTCTCTGAGATAGAAGGGGCCATGTTTAGTTTGTTTACCAGCTCAGAAAATATAAGAATTACAGAGAGGACCTTCAAGGTGGCGGAGGAGTAAAACGTGGAGATCACCTTCCTCCCCACAGATACACCAGAAATACATCTACACGTGGAACAACTCCTACAGAACACATACTGAATGCTGGCAGAAGACCTCAGACCTCCCAAAAGGCAAGAAACTCCCCACGTACCTGGGTAGGGAAAAAGAAAAAACAGGTACAAAAGAATAGGGATGGGACCTGCACCAGTGGGAGGGAGCTGTGAAGGAGGAAAAGTTTCCACACATTAGGAAGCCCCTTCGCAGGTGGAGACGAGGGGTGGCGAGAGGGAAGCTTCAGAGCCATGGAGGAGAGCACAGCAACAGGGGTGCGGAGGGCAAAGCGGAGAGATTCCCGCACAGAGGATCGGTGCCGACCGGCACTCACCAGCCCGAGAGGCTTGTCTGCTCACTCGCCGCGGGGGGAGGGAGCCGGGAGCTGGGACTCGGGCTTCGGTCAGAGCGCAGGGAGAGGACTGGGGTTGGTTGCATGAACACAGCCTGAAGGGGTTAGTGCGCCACGGCTAGCCGGGAGGGGTTCTGGGAAAAGGTCTGGAGCTGCCGAAGAGGCAAGAGACCATTGTTTTGTGGTGCTCGAGGAGAGGGGATTCAGAGCACCGCCTAAATGAGCTCTAGAGACGGGCGTGAGCCGCAACTATCAGCGCGGACCCCAGAGACGGGCATGGGACGCGAAGGCTGCTGCTGCCACCACCAAGAAGCCTGTGTGCAAGCACAGGTCACTATCCACACCTCCTCTCCTGGCAGCCTGTGCAGCCCGCCACTGCCAGGGTCCCGTGATCCAGGGACAACTTCCCCGGGAGAACACACGGCGCACCTCAGGCTGGCGCAACATCATGCTGGCTCTGCTGCCGCAGGCTAGCCCCGCACTCCGTGCCCCTCCCTCCCCCCGGCCTGAGGGAGCCAGAGCCCCCGAATCAGCTGCTCCTTTAACCCCGTCCTGTCTGAGCGAAGAACAGACGCCCTCAGGCGACCTACACGCAGAGGCGAGGCCAAATCCAAAGCTGAACCCCGGAATCTGTGCGAACAAAGAAGAGAAAGGGAAATCTCTCCCAGCAGCCTCAGGAGCAGTGGATAAAATCTCCGCAATCAGCTTGATGTACCCTGCATAAGTGGAATACCTCAATAGACAACGAATCATCCCAAAATTGAGGCAGTAGACTTTGAGACCAGATATAGACTTGGGGTTTGCTTTCTGCATCTAACTTGTTTCTGGTTTTATGTTTATCTTAGTTTACTATTTAGAGTTTATTATCATTGGTAGATTTGTTTATTGATTTGGTTGCTCTCTTCCTTTTATATATATATATATATATTTTTCCTTTTTCTCTTTTTGTGAGTGTGTATTTGTATGCTTCTTTGTGTGATTTTGTCTGATAGCTTTGCTTTTACCATTTGTCCTAGGGTTCTGTCTGTCCGTTTTTTATAATTACTTTTTAATTTTTTTATTTTAATAACTATTTTATTTTATTTTTTTCTTCTTTTCTCCCTTTCCTTCTGAGCCATGTGACTGACAGGGTCTTGGTGCTCCAGCCAGGTGCCAGGCCTGTGCCTCTGAGTTGGGAGACCAAGTTCAGGACATTAGTCCACCAGACACCTCCTAGCTCCATGTAATATCAAATGATGTAAGCTCTCACAGAGACCTCCATCTCAACACTTAGATCCAGCTCCACTCAACAATGAGCAAGCTACAGTGCTGGACACCCTATGCCAAACAACTAGCAAGACAGGAACACAACCCCACCCATTAGCAGACAGGCTGCCTAAAATCATAAGGTCACAGACACCCCACAGCACACCACTGGACACGGTCCTGCCCACCAGAAAGACAGGCTCCAGACTCATCTACCAAAACACAGGCACCAGTCCCCTCCACCAGGAAGCCTACCCAACCCACGGAACCAACCATAGCCACTGGGGGCAGACAATACAAACAACAGGAACTACGAACCTGCAGCCTGTGAAAAGGAGACCCCAAACACACTAAGTTAAGCAAAATGAGAAGTCAGAGAAACACACAGCAGATGAAGGAGCAAGGTAAAAACCCACCAGACCAAATAAATGAAGAGGAAATAGGCAGTCTACCTGAAAAAGAATTCAGAGTAATGATAGTAAAGATGAAGATGATCCAAAATCTGGGAAATAGAATGGAGAAAACACAAGAAACGTTTAACAAAGACCTAGAAGAACTAAAGAGCAAACAAACAATGATAAACAACAAAATAATTGAAATTAAAAATTCTCTAGAAGGAATCAATAGCAGAATAACTGAGGCAAAAGAACAGATAAGTGACCTGGAAGATAAAATAGTGGAAATAACTACCACAGAGCAGAATAAAGAAAAAGAAAAAGAAAAAAATTGAGGATAATCTCAAAGACATCTGGGACAACATTAAATGCACCAACATTCGAATTATAGGGGTACCAGAAGAAAAAGAGAAAAAGAAAGGGATTGAGAAAATATTTGAAGAGATTATAGTTGAAAACGTCTTTAATATGGGAAAGGGAATAGTCAATCAAGTCCAGGAAGTGCAGAGTTCCATACGGGATAAATCCAAGGAGAAACACGCCAAGACACATATTAATGAAACTAAAGAAAATTAAATACAAAGGGAAAATATTAAAAGCAGCAAGGGAAAAACAAAAATAAACACACAAGGGAATCCCCATAAGGTTACCAGCTGATGTTTCAGCAGAAACTCTGCAATCCAGAAGGGAGTGGCAGGAAATAATTAAAGTGGTGAAAGGGAAAAATGTACAGCCAAGATTGCTCTACCAAGCAAGGATCTCATTCAGATTTGATGGAGAAATCAAAACCTTTACAGACAAGCAAAAGCTAAGAGAATTCAGCACCACCAAACCAGCTTTGTAACAAATGCTAAAGGAAATTCTCTAGGCAGGAAACACAAGAGAAGGAAAAGACCTACAATAACAAACCCAAAACAATTAAGAAAATGGGAATAGGAACATACATATCGATAAGTACCTTAAATGTAAATGGATTAAATGCTACAACCAAAATACATAGACTGGCTGAATGGATACAAAAACAAGACCCATATATATGCTGTCTACAAGAGACCCACTTCAGACCTAGGGACACATACAGACTGAGAGTGAGGGAATGGAAAAAGATATTCCATGCAAATGGAAATGAAAAGAAAGCTGGAGTAGCAGTTCTCATATCAAAAAAAGAAAAAAAAAAGACTTTAATATAAAGACTATTATAAGAGACAAAGAAGGACACTACATAATGATCAAGGGATCAATCCAAGAAGAAGGTATAACAATTGTAAATATTTATGCACCCAACATAGGAGCACCTCATAAGGTACATTTACATAAGGCAAACGCTAACAGCCATAAAAGGAGAAATCGACAGTAGCACAATCATAGTAGGGGACTTTAACACCCCACTTTCACCAATGGACAGATCATCGAAAAGGAAAATAAATAAGGAAACACAAGCTTTAAATGATACATTAAGCAAGATGGACTTAATTGATATATATAGCACATTCCATCCAAAAATAACAGAATACACTTTCTTCTCAAGTGTTCATGGAATATTTTCCAGGATAGATCATATCTTGGGTTGCAAACCAAGCCTTGGTAAATATAAGAAAATTGAAATTATATCAACTATCTTTTCTGCCCACAACACTATGAGACTAGAAATCAATTACAGGAAAAAAATCTGTAAAAACTACAAACACATGGAGGCTAAACATTACGTTACTAAATAACAAAGAGATCACTGAAGAAATCAAGAGGAAATCAAAATATACCTAGAAACAAATGACAATGAAAACACGACGACTCAAAACATATGGGATGCAGCAAAAGCAGTTCTAAGAAGGAAGTTTATAGCAATACAATCCTACCTCAAGAAATAAGAAAAAGCTCAAATAAAAAACTTAACTTTACACCTAAAACAATTAGAGAAAGAAGAACAGAAAAAAACCAAAGTTAGCAGAAGGAAAGAAATCATAAAGAGCAGATCAGAAATAAATGAAAAAGAAATGAAGGAAACAATAGCAAAGATCAATAAAACTAAAAGCTGCTTCTTTGAGAAGATAAACAAAATTGATAAACCATTAGCCAGACTCATCAAGAAAAAAAGAGAAGACTCAGATCAACAGAATTAGAAATGAAACAGGAGAAGTAACAATTGACACTGCAGAAATACAAAGGATCATGAGAGATTACTACAAGCAACTTTATGCCAGTAAAATGGACAGCCTGCAAGAAATGGACAAATTCTTAGAAAAGCACAACCTTCTGAGACTGAGCCAGGAAGAAATAGAAAATATAAACAGACCAATCACAAGTACTGACATTGAGACTGTGATTAAAAATCTTCCAAAAGAAAAAAAAAAGCCCAGGACCAGATGGCAAATTCCATCAAACATTTAGAGAAGACCTAACACCTATCCTTCTCAAACTCTTCCAAAATAGAGCAGAGGGAGGAATACTCCCGAACTCATTCTACGAGGCCACCATTACCCTGACACAAAAACCAGAAAAGGATGTCACAAAGAAAGAAAACTACAGGCCAATATCACTGATGAACATAGATACAAAAATCCTCAACAAAATACTAGCAAACAGAATTCAACAACAGATTAAAAGGACATTATAACATGATCAAGTGGGGTTTATCTCAGGAATGCAAGGATTCTTCAATATATGCAAATCAATCAATGTGATACACCATCCTAACAAACTGAAGGAGAAAAACCATATGATCATCTCAATAGATGCAGAAAAAGCTTTTGACAAACTTCAACACCCATTTATGATAAACACCCTCCAGAAAGTAGGCATAGAGGGAACTTTCCTCAACATAATAAAGGCCATATATGACAAATGCACAGCCAACATCGTTCTCGATGTTTAAAAACTGAAACCATTTCCTCTAAGATCATGAGAAGATAAGGTTGTCCACTTTCACCACTATTATTCAATATAGTTTTGGAAGTTTAAGCCACAGCCATCAGAGAAGAAAAAGAAATAAAAGGAATCCAAATTGGAAAAGAAGTAAAGCTGTCACTGTTTGCAGATGACATGATACTATACATAGAGAATCCTAAAGATGCTACCAGAAAACTACTAGGGCTAATCAGTGAATTTGGTAAAGTAGCAGGATACAAAATTAATCCACAGAAATCTCTGGCATTCTTATACATTAAGGATGAAAAATCTGAAAGAGAAATTAAGGAAACACTCCCATTTACCATTGCAACAAAAAGAATAAAATACCTAGGAATAAACCACCTAAGGAGACAAAAGACCTGTATGCAGAAAACTATAAGACACTGATGAAAGATATTAAAGATGGTACAAACAGATGGAGAGATATACCATGTTCTTGGATTGGAAGAATCAACATTGTGAAAATGACTATACTACCCAAAGCAATCTACAGATTCAATGCAACACCTATCAAACTACCAATGGCATTTTTCACAGAACTAGAACAAAAAATTTCACATTTTGTATGGAAACACAAAAGACCCCAAATAGCCAAAGCAATCTTGGGAAAGAAAAACAGAGCTGGAGGAAACAGGCTCCTGGACTTTAGACTATACTCCAAAGCTACAGTAATCAAGACAGTATGGTACTGGCACAAAAACAGAAATATAGATTAATGGAACAAGATAGAAAGCCCAGAGATAAACGCACGCAAATATAGTCACCTTATCTTTGATAAAGGACGTAAGCATATACAATGGAGAAAAGACAGCCTCTTCAGTAAGTACTGCTGGGCAAACTAGACAGCTACATGTAAAAGAATGAAATTAGAACACTCCCTAACACCATACACAAAAATAAGCTCAAAATGGATTAAAGATCTAAATGTAAGGCCAGACACTATCAAACTCTTAGAGGAAAACATAGGCATAACACTCTATGACATAAATCACAGCAAGATCCTTTTTGACCCACCTCCTAGATAAATGGAAATAAAAACATAAATAAACAAATGGGACCTAATGAAACTTAAAAGCTTTTACACAGCCAAGGAAACCATAAACAAGACGAAAAGACAATGCTTAGAATGGGAGAAAATATTTGCAAATGAAGCAAGTGACAAAGGATTAATCTCCAAAATTTACAAGCAGCTCATGCAGCTCAATATCAGAAAAACAAACAACCCAATTCAAAAATGGACAGAAGACCTAAATAGACTTTTCTCCAAAGAAGATGCACAGATTGCCATCAAACACATGAAAGGATGCTCAACATCACTAATAATTAGAGAAATGCAAATCAAATCTACAATGAGTTATCACCTCACACCAGTCAGAATGGCCATCATTAAAAAATCTACAAACAGTAAATGCTGGAGAGGGTGTAGAGAAAAGGGAACCCTCTTGCACTGTTGGTGTGAATGTAAATTGATACAGCCACTGTGGAGAACAGTATGGAGGTTCCTTAAAAAACCAAAACTAGAACTACCATACGACCCAGCAATCCCACTACTGGGCATATACCCTGAGAAAACCATAATTCAAAAAGAGTCATGTACCACAATGTTCATTGCAGCTCTAATTACAATAGCCAGCACATAGAAGCAACCCAATTGTCCATCATTGGATGAATGGATAAAGAAGATGTGGCACATATATACAATGAATATTACTGAGCCCTGGAAAGAAATGAAATTGAGTTATTTGTAGTGAAGTGGATGGGCCTAGAGTCTGTCATACAGAGTGAATTATGTCAGAAAGAGAAAAACAAATACCGTATGCTAACACATATATATGGAATCTAAAATAAAAATGGTTCTGAAGAACCTAGGGTCAGGAAAGGAATAAAGATGTAGACATAGAGAATTGACTTGAGGACACGGGGAAGGGGAAGGGTAAGCTGGGACAAAGTGAGAGAGTTGTATGGACATATATACACTTCCAGATGTAAAATAGCTAGTGGGAGGCAGCCAAATAGCATAGGGAGATCAGTTCGGTGCTTTGTGACCACCTACAGGGGTGAGATAGTGAGGATGGGAGAGAGATGCAAGATGGAGGAGATATGGAGATATATGTATATGTATAGCTGATTCACTTTGTTGTACAGCAGAAACTAACACACCATTGTAAAGCAATTATACTCCAATTAAGATGTTAAAGAAAAAAAGTGATACATCAGCCTTTTCACATCCTCGCTGGTACTTGCATTCTCCCTAGCTCTCTTTGTGTTGCAAGAATGACTGTGTCTGTTCATAAGCTTACAAAATGGATATTTGTTTTGATTTAGATGGAGACTCACTGCACTAATTTATTTATGGTTAGCTGAGTTTTGTACTTTTTGTGGTTCTGGACCACTATAATCCAGTTCGTCAGTGAACAGAGTCTCTAGCCACATCAACAGGTCTTTTTTTTTTTTTTTTTTTGTGGTATGCTGGCCTCTCACTGTTGTGGCCTCTCCCGTCATGGAGCACAGGCTCTGGACACACAGGATCAGCGGCCATGGCCCACGGGCCCAGCCACTCCGCGGCATGTGGGATCCTCCTAGACCAGGGCACAAACCCACGTCCCCTGCATCGGCAGGCAGACTCTCAACCACTGCGCCACCAGGGAAGCCCCCAACAGGTCATTTTTGATAAGGAAGCTACTCCAGGCACAATTGTATGCCTACTCTGCACACAGCAGTACCAGGGATAGAAATATGAGAAAGATATGGCCTTTTCCATTAAAAAGGTCCCCATTCTATGGACTTCCCTGGTGGTGCAGTAGTTAAGAATCCGCCTGCCAGTGTAGGGGACATGGGTTTGATCCCTGGTCCGGGAAGATCCCACATGCTGTGGAGCAACTAAGCCCATGTGCTATAACTACTGAGCCTGTGTTCTAGAGCCTGTGAGCTACAACTACTGAGCCCCCACACCACAACTACTGAAGCTCGCGTGCCCAGAGCCTGTGCTCCACAACAAGAGAAGGCACCAACATGAGAAGCCCGTGCACTGCAATGAAGAGTAGCTCCTACTCACTGCAACTAGAAAAAGCCCGCATGCGTCAATGAAGATGCAATGCAGCCAAAAATAAATTAATTAATTTGAAAAAAAAAAGCTCTCCATTCTAAAAGGAAGACTGCAGTCGAAGATAACGTGTACAACAATAGTATGAATAAGGATTCACAGAGGAGAAATTCATTCATTCATTCATTCATTTATTCATTCATTAATATTTCATGAGGGCTAACTATGTGTCAAACAAAATGATGTTTTGCCCAGATGTGGGATCAGGAAAGATTTTGAAGACAGAAGTGCAAGTGAGCAGTGTTTTAAAGGGTGAAGAGAACTTTACTAGTTGGACTCTGTGGTGGATAATTGGCGAAGATGTCTGCAGTTGTTCCTTTCTTTGTATCTGAGACTGTTTGAAATTAATTCTGTATCTCTTCTCATGGAGAAGTAAAGTCTACATTTTTTCCTACCTTGTTCTTCCCTCCATGGATCTGGGATGGCCACCTGATCTTGCTTTGGCCAAGCGACTACAGAAGAAGTAATGTTGTATCAGTTCCAAGTTTCAACCTCAAGAGGACTTACATGCTTCCACTCTCTCTTTGGAATCCTGAGACAACCGTACAAACAAGTGTAAGCTTGTCTGCTGGATGATAAAAGACATGTAGCTCAACCGCTCCAGATAATAGCTATCCACCTCCAGAAGCAGAGAGCCTAGCTGCAGAACTGCATCAATGATCCCAGCTGAGACCAGAGAGCCATCCAAGTTAGCTCGTTCCAAATTTCTACCACATAGAATCATGAAGCAAATAAATGAGTGCTGTTTCAAGCTGAAAAATTTTGGAAGGGGTTGTTATGTAGCAAAAACTTAATAATAAAACATCACCTTCTAGAGGGTAGAAATAACATATGCAAGGGCACTGAGGCAAGAATCATCAAGAGAGCTTCAAGGGTCTATGAGAGATTCAATGTCCCCATTAGCACCGTTCAAGTTACAAATGTTGGGAATCCAATTCAAGCCAGTTTGAGCCAATAAAGGACATTTATTGGTTCTCATAGCTGGGAATTGCAAGGGGGTGGATCCAGCTTCAGAAATAATTGGGTATTTGTTTCTAAGTAATGCCATCAAGACCTTGTTCTTCTACACTCGATGCTGTTTTCATCTTGTCAGCTAAATAATTATTAGATTCTCTTTCTGTAGTGAGAAGAGGACCATAGAGAAGTTTCAGGCTTCCATTGTCTTCCCTGCTAGTTAGTTCCAGGATGACCCTCTCACCTTCAGCGTTCATCTAGGACTTCTAAAAGTGCTCTGATTGTGAAGGAGGTGGCACAAAATTCACAAGACCACAGGGAGAAGGAAGAGTTTCCAAAATGAAATGAGGTATTCTATCACCAGAAAGAATAGTTTGGAAGAATGACTGTGAGGAATTACAAATAATAGCCTTCTTCCATTAGTTAATAATTTTTCAATGTCAAGCAATAGAATGCTCATCTCCATCTGATTTATTTAATAAGTAAATTAAAGTAGTTTTTTTAATCATGTAACTTAATACAGGCATTTCTAGTTTTATTGTGCTTATTAGCTTTATTGTGCTTCACGGATACTATATTTTTTTACAAATAAAAATTTTGTGGCAACCCTGTTTTTAGCAAGTCTATCAGCACTATTTTTCCAACAGCATTTCCTCATTTCCTTTCTCTGTGTCATCTTTTGGTAATTCTTACAGTATTTCAAACATTTTCATCATTATTATATTTGTATGGTGATCTGTGATCAGCAATCTTTAGTGTTACTACTACGATGCACTGAAGCCTCAGATGACGGTTAGCATTTTTCAGCAATAAAGTATTTTTAATTAAAAAAAGAATTATAGACAGATGCAATAGATAATAGCAGGGAAATTAAGCAAAGATTTTGAAGTCAGGAACCCTGGGTTTGAATATAAACTCAGCAAATAGCTAATTACATGACTATAGTCAAGTTATTTAAACTCTCGGAGCTTTGGGTTCTTCACCTGTAATAGTTCCTCAAAGAGTTAATGTAAAGGTAAATTAGCTAGAGTAAAGCGCCAAATATATAGTCAGTACTTTTTAAAAAAGTCCCTGTTAACATTCCTATGCTATCTTCTTAGTTGTGGAGATTTTAATATTAATTGACATGCCGTGCATAGTGTTAGTTCCCTTACATACATCATCTGTAATTTGTAAGACAACCACAGCCAGAAACCATGGTTAGATAGAAGTCTCTCATTACATTGTGTTAAATTGGTTGGAGAAGAAAAGGTCTAGAGCCATGGGAATCCATCAAGAGGCTATCACACGTTCAGATGGGGAGTTCTCTTTAAGACGGTAGTAGTGAGGTGGAGAAGGAAAAACTACTTAGGATTTGGAAGACAGATGTTGTAACTGATTGGCTATGGTGGCGAGGAGTAGTAAGGACTTAAATAATAACTCTTTTCATCTAATCCCTCTGACTAAAAACCACTCATGATAAAGCACTGATTTGGCAGAATATTCTAATGAAGAGGTAAGGCTGTAAAAAGACATACCCCAAAATGACATACTAGGCAGCATTTGACTCCACTCAGTACTAGCAGATATTCCTCAAGTATCTACTATTTCAGAGTCAATGCTAGGCATTAGGTAGATATACATAATAAAACTTTACCAACTGAAAGGTGTACAGAGAAATGATATTGGTGCTTATCTCGGCTTTTTGGTTGTAAATAACAATAACAACAAAAAACCCACCCCCAAATTGGCATTCAAAAAGGACTTTTATTGATGAAATAACTGAAGAGTATAGGGCTTTAGAAACAGATGAATCTTGGTACTCAAATGATGTAGGAAAAATCTGGATTTTTATGTCTTTTGTCCAGCATCACTCTGCATTGGCTTGATTCTCAGAAAGGTTCTATTTTCATGATGGTAAGATGACCAGCAGCAGCTCCAGGCTGTCATCCTACTAGCTAAGCAACCTCAGTAGGAAAAAATGCTCCAACTTCTCATAACTTAATAGTTCCAGCAAATATTGCTGATGGAGATATTAGCCTAATGTGGATCATATTTCCCTTCTTGAACTAGTTACTATGGCCTGGGGTTGGCCCTAATGAACCTCATGAACTAGAATAAAGGAAAATGGCTCCAAAAAGGTTGATCAAAGTGTTATTTCAAGAATCAAGGGAGAATGTATTTTTTTAAACATCTTTATTGGAGTATAATTGCTTTACAATGGTGTGTTAGTTTCTGCTTTATAACAAAATGAATCAGCTTTACATATACATATATCCCCATATCTCCTCCCTCTTGCGTCTCCCTCCCATCCTCCCTATTCCACCCCTCTAGGTGGTCACAAAACCCCAAGCTGATCTCCAAGGGAGAATGTACTGAGTGATCAAAAATTACAGATGTCAACTATACTATTAAATTGATTCAAGCAAGGACACTTTTTGCTACAAATAGCAGAAATTAATTCAAACTAGCTTAAACCAAAATGGAATTTGTTATAAGAATCTCATGGAATCCAAGAACAGGAAGTGCAAGAGGACCTTACAAGGAACTGAAATGAGGAAATGAAAATTATTGGCATTACCGCTGCCTCTCTCTCTCTTTATCTTTATAGCTATGTGAAGTCTTTTTCTCTGCAAATCTTCTGTATTTTGGATATGTCCTGTCTCTGTTTCTCAAGGCACAACACTGTCCCACAATTCTGGAGTTTATATCTCCCCCATCTCAGCCACTTGAAAGAGACCAAGATTACCTTCTCTCACTCTCAATTCAAAATTTAGGAGATAGCATCTTATTAGTCAAACATGGATCTAGGGACCACTTTTTTCCAACCAAGTGTGGCATGCAGACTATGTTAAACCCAGTCCTGCGTAAGGGGGTAGCTCTTGGAAAAAGGAGGCTATTATAATGTGGATAAAATACCAAAAATAGTCCACTTATGACAACACCACCAACTGTGAGAGAAGACCTTGTCCTTGCTATGAAACCCCATCATCATCTTCTGGACCTTAGTAAATACACAAAGATACAGAAACTTCATTTTTAAGTAATGCCCATACAACAATATAAAAAATTCAAGGCAGAGCCTCTTAACAATGAAATCCAATATCAAAATCAATACTGCATCTTTAGCACCCTGGTCAGATATGTCAGGAGGCTAGACAACAAGGGAAAACTCACACCACTTGCTTACTTACCTATTGGCAAGTTGTGAACAAGAAATTAATTCATTCTAAAGAACATTTATTCATTTCTTACAAATTTTCAAACGAATTGTCAGAGGTTAATGAAACAGATGAATAAGACAGAATGATTTGCCTCAAAGGTTTATGGACTAGTTAGGGAGACAGACAACTAAACTGATGATTGGAAAGTAGCTATGATATGTGCTAAAATGGCACATGCTCAGAATGCTATTGGATTTCAGAGCAAACATCCTGTCTCAAGGAGCATATCAGTTTGCTATGTCTGCCATAACAAAATACCACAGACTGGGTGACTTAACAGAAATTTATTTTTTCACAGTTCTTGAGGCCAGAAGTCTAAGATCAAGGTGTTGGCAAGTTTGGTTTCTTCTGTGGCCTCTCTCCTTGGCTTGCAGATGGCTGTCTTCTTGCTTGGTCCTCACATGGTCTTTTCTCTGTGTGAGGGGAACCCTGATGCCTCTCTAGGTGCCCAAATTTCCTCTTCCTATAATGACACTAGTTGGATTGGATTAAGGCCCACCCTAAAGACCTCATTTATCCTTAATCACTTCTTTAAAGTCTGTATCTCCAAATACAGTCACATTCTAAGGTACTGGGGTTAGGGCTTCAATGTGTTAATTTGGGGGAGAGGGGACACAGTTCAGCTCTTACCAAAGAGAAAGAGAAATTTTCCTGAAGGGTGATACCTGACTCAGCCTTACCTGATAAGGCAGGAGAGGGTCTAACCTTGCAGGAACAAAGGCGTAAAAGCAAGAGTGAGCAGCATGACTTATCTATGGAATCTCAAGTAGTTTGGTATGGCTGAAACGTAGGATACATATGAGAGGTTGGAATTTGGTAAAATATAAAGTTAGAGAGGTAATTAGGGATTGAATTATAACAGGTTGGAATTTGGTAAAAGATGAATTGGAGAGGTAACTAGGGATTGAATTATAAAAGGTTTGGTATTGGGGTGGGCTAAACCATGGTAACAAATATGCTTCAAAATGTAATAGATCAGGGCTTCCCTGGTGGCGCAGTGGTTGAGAGTCCACCTGCACAGTGATTCAGGGACCAGATTTCCTTCATGTTAAGGCTCTCATCTCTGTGGTCAAGTTTGGGTTGCTATGTCCAGCACTTTCTCTTTAAGGTCTGAACCAGCAAGTGACACAGCTCACTCCTGCTATGTGTCCTTGGTGAGAACTAGTCATATGATATCCCCTGATTGCCTGATTATGGATGTTATAATATCATAAGAGGGGTTAGCTGAATAAGCCTTTCATGGATGTAATTCTATTATGGAAAGCATTTTGTACATAGGAGCTGTCTCCATCAGTCTTGTAAGTCATACAAAAGAATTTAGACTTTTATACTGAGAAAGAGAACATAACTCTGGGGATTTTAAAGCAAGAATGACATGATTAAATTTTAATTTTAAAATAAAAGAAAGAATTTGTGGGGCAATACTAGAAGCAAAGATATAACATTGAGGTTGTTTTGGAAATTCTGGCAGGTGGTTCTGAATTAAAGCAGTGCTGGTAGGTGAGGAGAAGATGAAACAGATTCCAGTGATATTTCAGAAATATACTCATCATGGCTCCTGACTGATTTCGTATGAAGAAAGAGGAAGAGGAGAATTCTAGATGTGTAGTGATTTCTGGCTTGGGTGAATGATGAGATTTTGGTAACATTAAATGAGGGGGAACAGGTTGAAAGAAAGTCTCATTTTGAAATGTACTGAGTTTGAGACTTTTGTGGGCTATCCAAATGGCAGTATCCAATGGGTTGTTGTATATGTGAATTATATTTTCAAGAGAGAAGATGAAGCTTAAAAATTGATTTTATAATTATTACAATAATGGTAAGAGGTAATTGAAATCACATGTGGATGAGGTCATCCACAGTAATCATAGATTTAAGTAATGACAGAAAAATGTTGATTTCCAATTTCCTTTTTAAACCCCCAAGAAAGATTTAAGTAAAAGGGGAAAGTTTAAATAATGCCAGATTATGAAAGCAGTGATTAGCTGTTTCATAAGTATTTAACAGCAAAAAGAAAACAAAAAATTCTCACCAAATATCAGAGATTCAAATACTTAAAGAAGATAATTATCATGAAACAGAAAATTGTTTCAATTAAGAGAGATTTTCTGAACTTGACCAGTCTTTACGCCTGAGTATTGCCATTATATATATTTAATCCATAACCCTATGTTCTTGCAAATATCCGTCAAGTATGTTCATAAAGCAAGAGGTGGCCAGTTTATTTTTCCATCCATCTTCCTGGCAAATAACCAGCCCCTTTATGGAAACCCTGAGTCACTTACATTTATATTTTCATTAACCTGTTCATTTAAGGATAGGCCCAGTGTAATTACTACTAGATTAAAGATGATCATGTGACCACTGAATTAGAAACATGAATCAAAGACTCCAGTGAAAGTTCCTATTCGGTGATAAAAAAATGCCAAATAAACAACTAAATAATATCCAGATGTTAGAAAAATGCTTGAAATTTCTTCAGATGATGCTACTAAATTCAGAAAATAAAAATGTAAAATGTTTTTAAAATATGACACCATCATGGAATACTTCCCCAAATACTATTTCCTTTCAATTAGGAAATTATGATAAATTTTATAAATCATCATTATAATTTTAATAAGGGTCACTTACAAAATATATTTGAGTTAATTGCCCTGAAAAACTCTACAGTGATCTGATTTTTGCCTGTCTAACGTGGTGCTCAGGCTAAGTGTGATGTTTGGGCTCTGATTTATATTTGATTTCTTAGATTTTCATCCTCTTTTGAGTTCCGATTTCTATTTTTATTTCTATGTCACAAAGTATTTTAAAGAAGTCTTCTACTAAAATGCAGTATGATCTTCGCCTTCTTTTTTTAAAAAAGGATATAAATAGTATTTTTAAATAGATATCTGTAATCCATACAGCAGTGGTTTAGCTATAGGATTTGAGTTTGCCTCCTAAGTGCCATCTTTTATTTCAAAGTTAAAGGTTGAATAAGAGTTAACTCTTACCCAATTTGATGAGTATGAAATTATAGAACAAACTTCCTATTCTCTGGGATAATATAAAAGTGAAATATACTTGAAAGCAAAACTAACCAATTGATTTAAATGATGCATAAATATAATAAAATATGATTAATTTTTATGTTCTTAAAAGTAACCTTCATTTTCATGTTTTATATTTAATTCACCATGTAAAATGATAAAAGAAGCATCGTGGATTTCTTTAATGGGCATAGACAGTCTGAAGCTATCTAAATAGGTTTTTTGGGGGAAGACCAACTTCAAATTGGATTGAAGATACCTAAAAAGCGGTCTCAGGTATATCTACATTTGCAGAGTGCTCTTCACCTAAATATTCCTTTTGATGCTCCCCAGAGATTTAACTGATTCCCTTTGGATAGCATACTCTTTGTGGGTTGTGTAGCTTAAATTCACATCCACATGCTAATGGCTCCCATCTCTCTCCTATTCGGATCTCCCACCTGTATAACTAATGGCTGGCTGGACATCACATTCAACTTAACGCCACTCAAAACCTGCTTCCCAAAGCCTGCTCCTTCCCCAGGACTCCCGTGCCCTGGCCACCATCCCTAGAATCAACCTGAATGACCTCTATTCCCCCCTGTTGTTATAGCCATATATGTGCCAATTCTGTCTCTTTCATACCTGAATCTGTCCATTTGTCTCTTTCCCCACTGCAGCTAAATTAGTTCAAGTTGCCTGTGTTACTGCTTACACAAATGCTTTCTTGTTGCCCTCACCCAATCCTCAGTTACCCTCACCAAAATCTATTCACTGTGTAGCCAAAAGATCTCTCTTCCACATCAATTCTCTGTGTGGCAGCCAGAGAGATATTTCTAAAGCATAAATATAACCTTGGCACTTTGTTGATCAGAAGTTTTAAGAGTTTCTCATTTCTCCCAGAATAAATTCCAAACTTATTAGCACCACATATAAGGTCCTTAATAATTGGGGCCCTTTAAACTACTATTCTTTGTTTAGTTCCTTAAATGTACCAGGCTCGTCTACAGCATCTTGGACTTGGAAGAAGTTTTTCCTCACCTCAAATTCTAACTTCCCCCTCTCAATGCCCCCAACCTGGTTGCTTTATCTCATACTCTTTTTCAAGACTTAGCTTTGATTTTACTTCCCTGGTGAATTTTTTTCTGACCAGCCGAGGTTGGATTTTATGTTCTTCTTGTGTATTCCTTCAGCACCCTGTTCTTACTCCAGCATTCCACTCATCATATCAAATTTCCTCTCTTTCTTCATAGATTGCAAGTTTCTTGAAGTCCTCCTTGATGGCAGGGACTATTCTTTTTTTTTTAAACCCATGTCTCCTCAGTGTCTAGCACAGACCCTGAAATAAAGTAGGCACTCAGTTAATATTGGTTGATTAAATCAATGTATACCTATTAGATCCTCCTTACATAGATGTGACAGGTGTTTAAATTTGATTATTACCTGCAAACATCATCTTATCTCAGAAAGGATTCTCTTATCAGTTTGTAATTAGTGCCTATATTTTTGACATAAGGGGAGCATTCATTTTGGTAAAAATAAATAAATGTATAGATAAATGAATAAACAAATATATACACTTTTAGTAGGAGGTGCAGAAATACATACCTCTGGAAGGAGGTGAGGAAACTGGTTTAAATCTTAAAACCTTTTGTTTAAGATTGATATGAAGGAATAAATACCTGGATTCCTTAAAAACTCAGTTTCTTCCAGTCCCACTTTCTTACAATTCAAATTATCACCTTTAAATAAATTAGGAATAAGTGGACTTTAAATAGACACAATAACAGGGACAAACTAAGATAGGGATCAATACATTTAGTTTTTTACATTGTAGCAAATAGTGTGACTATTAGAAAATTGCTGGAGGGAGGAAGCAACTGGAGAATCTGACACCTAGGAAGTTTGAGAAAATAGAGGAAAAAAGGAAAGGCTTTGTCTGGTTCTTTTCAGTGCCAGTGTCTGGAAAAACAACAGCAGTGTTCTCCTGAGTACCCAGAGTAGAAGAAATGTGCAATGATGCATAGAAGCTAGCTCTCACATCAGAACGAGTTGTTGGTTTTTCTTTGGGTTTTCAATGTGCATTTAGGAGTGTCTGGAAGTAAAGCATGGCCTGTGCTTTCTATACTCTGATGACCTAGTCTGAGCTTGTCTGAAATATAATGGCACAAATCATACTGTCCTAAACCCGTGAGCAGTAAAGGAATCAGGGTATGGCCATTACACACAGAACATTTATTAGCTGTGCTCTATTGCTTAAAAAATCTATTATGCTGAGAGAAGATACATGTTGCGCTACAAGCACTAACTTAAGTTACTGGAGTCAGGTACCTTACAATATACTTCACACCAAATAAGTGATGTTCTTTTAATAGTTTATTGAGAAGTGTTACATGGTCGATCAAAAACACAGAGTTATAGGCATGTTTGGTGGCACTAAATAAAAACTACATCAGCTTACATCAAGTCCTGTTCTGAATTTCCAATGGCCACAAGTGATTTTTATCTGCTGTATTTCCTCACCCCAAACTCACCATGTTTATGTTCATAACATTCATATCTTACTCTGAGACCAGCTGCAGTCTCTCATACTAATTTTCTTTTGTTTTTAAATAGCATCCATCTTGTTTTGGGCCAAAGGAGCTCTCTTAAATGGGCAAAATGGGGAAAAATGTGTCTTGGGCAGGAACTCCTCCCCCTTTTGAGTATTTTTGTTGCTACTGCTCCTTCCCCTCTGACTGTAACATTCCTTTCAGCCAGCTGTCCATTTCCTCTTTTCCTAGATTTTAATTGATAAAGTATTTATTGTCCCAGAGGATTGATGATAGAAAAACAAGCATAAAGTAGATATACTTGGGAGGTGGGGTCTTTCCTGACACTTTTAAATAATGCAGGTCTTGCCACAAACAAGCATGCCTTTCCAGTAAAGAACACTTAAAAAGAATCTAAACAACCTCTGTTCTCTTTCGTTACTCAAACAAAAGAGCTCCAAGTTCCTTAAATCTTGGTTTATTTATGCTGCCATCCAAAGAACCTACAAATGCTCTTCCATTTTGCAGGCTATTAAAATTAAATATCCCTCTGTCAGATCCTCAATCTGATTTTACCTTCGCAGTCAATTTTTCTTCCAGACTTTAGATGTCTTGAATTGTGGTATTATATTACAAAATAAAATTCCTAGTGTAGGAGTACCATCTAGCTTTGGTATGCTATATTTGTTAAATTTTCTGATTAAATAATGAATCAATAAATGAAACTATTACTGAATGAAACATTGTTGTGCCTGTTCTCTAGATTCCACTATTCTCACTTCAACCTCTACATCTTTGCCTGTGCTAATCTTGCACCTAGCATGCACACTTTCTTCTACATCAGTGGTTGTTGTGTGCACTAGAATCACCTGAGAGCTTGTCAAAACAAAGATTTCTTGTCTTCACTCCAGAGTTCCAAGGTGGGACCCAAGAACCGGCATGTCGAACAAGTTCTCCAGAGATATGAATGACACTGGTCTGGGGACCACACTTTGAGAACACTTACCTAGAGCTCAGGTAACTTCTGAGACATACTTTGTATCTCACATTTTTGGGGGGGGCGGGGGTGATGTTCTCTCCTATGATTTGAATCTGTATTGTTCTCTACCACTTATAAGTCCTTTTCTTCAGTTTTTTATACTTTTAGAAACTTATCACACATAAGTCTGTTATCCAATAACTTGATGCTTTCACATCCTAACCCCAACCATGCTGAACTTCTCACTTCTCCTTGAAAAGACCATGAATCATTGTGACTTCATGTTATTTCCTTTCCCTAGCTTACCTTTAATCCTTTTCAACTTGGTAAACTCTGAGACCTAGTTCTAGTGTCTCCTCTTTTGTAAAGTCTTCTTTGAATTTCTTGGTAATTACCACTTGTACCCCAATTCTTTGCTCTCATGGATCACTGAACTTAATCAATACCATTGAAAGTATCTGTATATGTTTATTCTGAACTCCTAAGAGACTGGAAGCAGATCATATTTATAGTGTAATCCCTAATACCAAGCACAATACCTCACTAAAGGCATTTTTTGAAAGAGTACCAATTTTTGGTAAAATAATTGTGATATAAAAGCAAACACAATCAATAAAATAACAACCAAACAACAACAGCAAAAAGGAATGTGCTATAGATATAACTTCCCCACTGAATTGCCATGTTCAATATTGAAAAATCAGTTAGTAATCTAGGTGGACCCTCTTATTAAGGCAAAATTCCAGATTCTATTAATAATGTAGGCTGAAGGCATGGGAACATCCTGAGTGCTCATCAACAGATGATTGGTTTAAGATGTGGTATATATATATATATATATATATATATAAAATGGAATGTTACTCAGCCATAAAAATGAATGAAATATTGCCATTTGCAGCAACATGGATGGACATAGAGATTATCATACTAAGTGAAGTAAGTCAGAGAAAGCAAATGTTATATGATATCACTTGTATGTGGAATCTAAAAAAATAAAACAAATGAATTTATATACAAAACAGAAACAGACTCACAGACAGAACACAACCTTATGGTTACCAGTGGAGAAAGGGAGGGAGAGAGGGATAAATTAGGAGCATGGGATTAACAGATACAAACTACTATACATAAAATAGAAAAGCAACAAGGACTTACTATATAACACAGGAAGCTATATTCAATATCTTGTAATAGCCTATAATGGAAAATAATCTGAAAAAAAATGTATATATATATAAAACTGGATCACTTTGCTGTACACCTGAAACTAACACAATATTGTAAATCAACTATATGTCAGTAAAAAGAAAACAATTTAGACTAAAAGCATGCCAAATAACAGAATGATATATTTATTTTTGTTTCTAAGTACTGAGCAGAAAGACTAGGTAAGAAGAAATGAGAAATATCTCCACTTAGTCTAAAATAAACTACCTAGATGAAAATTAGAGGAGGAAGTGAGGAAATATTTAGATTTGCTGGTATATTATAACTGTGTGCCAAAAAATAAAGCATCTCTAACATCATCTAAAGTGAGAAATTTCTGAAATTAGTTCCCATGACCTCTTATTAACCATTTCCGCCTTTAATGTGCTTCCTCCCAAAGATTTGATTCTTTTCCTCAAATCTCTTGGATGCTTTATTACACGTGACTTCAGGATCAAGCCATCTTGGTGGGCTCACTTTGGACATGAACTTCTCCCTTTATTTTTGGTTTAAAATATAAACCACCTGTAACCTCAATGATATTTTGTACAGGGTGGTTACGTTTAGATCTGGTGATCAAAATGTACCTTAAAGAGTCAAGAAGAGAAAGTTTAGAGCTGCTAGGTTAGAGGAGGTCCATTTGAGGAAGGAATCATTTTGACAGCTGACATTACGGCTTCTAATAAAATTGACCAACTGTTTCTTGTGGAAGTTTTGTTTCTGCTGTTATAGCTGCTTCTGTCAGGAAAAGAGATCTGGAGAGTGTTTTGTGATAACTCAATGATAAAGTATCTTATATAACTATGACATTTATATCTTCACATTGATGTAGGCAAATTCTCTGGAGTTTGTAATACTGCGTATATTGCCTTTACTAACA
This sequence comes from Leucopleurus acutus, assembly GCF_964270905.1. Classification (NCBI taxonomy): domain Eukaryota; kingdom Metazoa; phylum Chordata; class Mammalia; order Artiodactyla; family Delphinidae; genus Leucopleurus; species Leucopleurus acutus. Next base: position 132,385,910 of record NC_139143.1, read on the forward strand.
TATCAGTGGAGACCTCTAATTTCCTTACCGTTGATTCATGAGCTTTTTTGAAGTTCAGTATTCCTAAAGCTATGCTTGTGTGGGCAGGCCACTTTTGCTGATATGAAAACCAAACAGGGAGAGACTGACTTTCCCAAACATAAATGCAGTTAATGTGAAGCTACAGAGTTAAAGGATGTAGAAGGTTAAAAGAAGTTCAGCTTTGGCAAACTAAATTTACTCAGCAGAGGTAACTGAATTCCTGAAGTGGAACCATTCACTTTGAGATAAGTGTTATATTTATGGTACAACATCTTCACAGTGATGTATATTACTCTTGTGTATGCTCAAAGACACACGACTGTGAAATAAAAGGAATAGAATTTAATAGGTCAATTTATTGGTTAACTTCGGTAAAAGTCTCAGCTGAAGTTGTTGGTTGAGATGATTTTGTCTTGTGGATAGGTTTGTGTGTGGTTTAATGTGTCCCCCTTTCCAGATAATTAAGAATTAAAGTTTCTAATTTTTATCTGTCCTTCTGATGAACTAGGGTAATAAAATTCTGTTCTTAAGTCACAGAGACAAGTATGGGTCACTTACTAAACATAATAAGACCCTGAAAGAGAGCCAATAAAGATTTTTTTCCACCCTAATTTTCAGTCTGAAGTGAATTATATCCTGTGATAAAGTAGTATAGCTACATAATGTTGAGTAAATTTATAAATATGTCTGAGCCTCAGTTTTCTCCTTGGTAGTAAGGTGGTAATGCTACTTGGTCTGTAGAATGTCAAGAGAATTACATGAGAATATAGGTGAAGAGATTAACACCAGGATGGCATGCCAAAGTTTTCAATAAATTGAGCTATTATTATCATTGTAAGAACAATGAGATCTTTGAAGATTTTATTCTCAGTAACTAGATCCATTCTCTTCTTCCATGTGGTTATTGATTTCAGTGCTTAGAGCATCCTTTAACTTCTCAGTCAACTACCATGAAAGAGACTATCTCAAGACTGCTTGCAGTGTGGTCACCATCTGTGGGGATATGGCAGTAAATCAAAAAGTTAATGCTTCCCTAACTTCTGAGTTAAAAAACTACCATTACCCCTTCCAAAGTCATTATTTCCAGCGATACCTAAGCACTGGAAGTAAAAGAGTACAGTGAATTTAGCTATTAAAACTGTATGATTGTAACTGTTCTCACGCCCATTGTTTGCTCAAGGACCAGATCATTGCCCACAGATGAACCAAGTAAAGGGTCTTTGCTTCTCCAGTTATCATTCTCTTCTTTCATGTTCCCAGCACCTGTTTATTTGGCACCTGCTATGTGCTGGGTCCTGGCAAATAAAAATGAGTCTGAGATCATCTTTGCCCTGCAAAAAACCCAAAACATATTGCATTGTTTGATAATGTATATTTGGGGAAAAACTGCAAATATGTAAATTTATATTGGCAAACATCAAGGAGAAACTGTTTTCCAAAACACAGTACTATGTGGAGAAAAAGATAATTGAAGAAGGCATGATTTTTTTCTGACAGGCTAGATGACAGGGTAGATGCAATTAAAATCCAGGAAAGTTAGTGATAACAGCCACAAGCAAAGAATTAATAAAGTGTGATGTGAACTCAGAGAAGACAGAATTTATTCCTATCTTAGATGAATCTGCAAGGCTTCACAGTTCCTTTGAAACTGATGTGGGTCTTGAGAGATAAGAATAAATTTATTCACTCATCTATCAAGCATTTGTCAAACCATTCAGTTTATTTATCAAACCATTTCTAAGCATCAGGCACTATGGCAAGTATCTGAGATACAGAGAAGCTATAGCTTTGCCCTTCAGGAGCTAACAGTCTAGTCATGGAAGAGACAGACATGCAAAAAGTGATTAGACTATAACAGATTTATAATATTAAAATACAATTAATATATTATGTCATACTGATATAATATAATATAACATAATGTAATGTAATTTCTGAAGGAATTCCTGATTCTATCTTGGGTCTTCAATCATGTGTATGTGTGTGTGTGTCTGTGTGTGTGTGTGTATGTGTGTATTTGTGTATGGAAGGGGAATCAGGAAAATCTTCCTAGCTTGAGCTAAGTCTTGAAGAAGAGAACTTCAGAAAGCTGCCCAGTGGGTTGGAGACACAGGAGCATTCCAAGTGAAGAAGGAAGGAAATTGAATATTCTTAGGAGACTGCAAAAAAGGGAGTGTCAGGAGTATAGTGTAAGGAGATGGGGAATGAGATCTGGGAGTGGGAATGAGCGTGTGAATTATGATGTAGACATGACGGAGAAGAAGCTAAAGCTCGGGTAAGGGCCAGATCATAGAAAGCTTTGTTCTAAGCACAGGGAGTCACTGAGATGGCTGCTGGGAGTCTGAGCCTGCCATGGAGGGGTCTGGGTCAACCCGATGCATCTAGTTCACCTCTGCCACCCCTCACCCACTCCCAGCCAGCTACGTTGAAATATATACCCTCAAATTCAGGAGCCATGAAATCAGAACCTATTAGTATTATTTGAAAATCTTTGGGAACATGAAGTAACACTTTACTTAGTTTGGAATTCTTAGCTTCATATTTGGATACAGATGTTGTAATTTAGGTCTGAAAATCAAGAGACATAAAACAGTCTTGTATAGGTTCATACATTTTTTTAAACTGATAAGAGATTTTTTATTTTTCGAGTAATAGTTCAGGAGTGGTTTCTTCCACCTTGAATCGCTTAGAATCTTTACTTCCTTTGTTCTTGGAACATTAACATCTCCATATTTCATTTACTCATTCAGTTCACTAATCTCCCCTACTGGTAGAAGTATTATTGCAAGCCCTTTTTTTTTTGGGGTACGCGGGCCTCTCACTGTTGTGGCCTCTCCCGTTGTGGAGCACAGGCTCCGGACGCGCAGGCTCAGCGGCCATGGCTCACGGGCCCAGCCGCTCCGCGGCATATGGTATCTTCCCGGACCGGGGCACGAACCGGTGTCCCCTGCATCGGCAGGCGGACTCTCAACCACTGAGCCACCAGGGAAGCCCTATTGCAAGCACTTTTAATTCTTCTTTTTCTACTGGAGTTTTTGAAGATCAAATAAAGCCTTGGAGGCAACTGCAAGTTGAAAGTATTATTTATTTCTCCATAGAGTTACCAGTAACTTGAGCAACAGAGATAAGAGCCTTTCTTTGTGAACTTCTGGGAATTTAGTAAAGGATTATCTTTCCACCTATTTCCCAGTCCACCACTCTGATATAAACACCACTCAGAGAAACTTGGTTTAGGGTGAAAGCAATGTCATTTTGTACAGAGTGATGTGTGTCACAAAGTATTTGATTAACTAGGGTAGCCAAAGACAAAGTTAATTATTTGGTCAATATTTTACTAGGTTTTTCAGTTATTACCCACTTTACTTTTAATTACTTTTCCTGCTATTCTCCATCTGATGTTATGTAAAACATCTACATATCTACACATAAAATCATATTTTATCAGAAACCTACAGCTGACCTCATTTTATAAAATCATGTTGTTTGCCGAAAGAAAGAAAATCTTCAGAAAAAGCACCATGCTTTTTTAAAAACCCACATCAGGATGTGACAGCAGGATGATAGACAAGAACTACACAGCTTTGACAGTTTGGAGATAAATGGGAAAAATGCCTCTGAGAGTGGATTTCATGAAAAGTATGGGATCAACGCACTACTGTGTCTGTTAGCCTTTACTGCTGCTTTATTTCATAAATTCGGGTTAGTCATTAAAAATGTCAAAGGAGTTATATGTTTTCTACACCAGAACAGAACATTATACACAAGGCCAATTTACAAAGCTCCAGTCTGCGGCTTTACTGAGGAACGAAGTTCTGAAAAATCTGTGTTCTGGGGACTTTCTCAGTTCAAAGCAACTAGCAGGAATTTTGCTTAAATCAAATCTTAGAATTGAACTCCCTAGTTTCTAGGTTGTCACTGTGTGTGTTAAAAAAAATACAGTATCTGTAAATTCCTAAGATAAAACAACAGGCCAATGAAGTAATATGAATTTCTAAACTTTTCTACTGAGTAGCTGTTTTTTCATGATAATTAATACAAGTTCATTCTAATATTAGCAAGCCAAGCAATACAGAAGCATATGAAGATAAATATTATAGTTTCTCCTGCTTCCCTTCCTTCCTTTCTTAAAACCACAAGTGTCTTGTATATGTTCCTCCATATCTTTTAAGACACATCTTATACATTAGGAATCAAAGTTAGATATTTTTAACATGGCCAACATGATCTACAACTTGGAATTTCTATATAATGCAGTGGTTTTCAATCATTTTTACAGCAAACAGTTCTTTTTTTCCAAATTAAATCTTTCGTGAAAATTAGGGTACTTCCATGCTTAAAGGTTGATCTCAGCTTAAATGTCACTTCCCCTGGGAAGTAATTTTTATCCCATAAACTAGATTCATAACAAATTCTTGAGGGATTTTTGGGGGGGTTTAATGCTGTAGGTTCCTTGAGGCAGAGTGAGTTAACTATCATTCTATTATTAGCAGTCTTGTGACATAATAGGGACTATTTGTAGTCCGTATTATGTAATATATATACAGATAAAGGTACAGATATAGATGAATGAGTTTCTTTACTATCAACAGAAAATATTCTTAAGCACTGTAACAGCAGAACCTTATATAGTGCCTGGGAGATATAAAGTTGCCCGGTATTTGTGGAATGAAGAATAATATTTCTCTAAACATTTCAAGTGGCTATAGCATTCTCTGGTGCACAATTTGAAAATCATTAGCTTAGTGGATAGGGCTCCCACAAAGTAGTAAGATATCTGCTTTACAGGTTTGAGTTTTGCATAGCCTCTCTGTGTTTCAGTAGCAATTTCTATTTCACTTGACTTATCTGGAGGCACTGGACATCATCGGCCACTTGGCTTTCCCATTCTTTCCTGGTTCTCCTCTACACCCCAGAAAATTTCTCCTCAGTGTCCTTTGTGGGGGATGATCTCTAGGAATCCAGTATAGCTCTCTTCACCTTTTTATTTGACATGCTCTTTTTTACATGATCTTACCTACTTTTGTGGTCTTAGTTACTGGTGTGTTGGTAGCTTCTGGATCCTTATTTCCAAAGCTCACCATCCTCCTGAGTTCCAGAAAGGATTTCTAACTGTTGCCAGAGAACCCCATTTTTATGTTATTTAGATGTTTCAAACTCTCAGGTATATAATGCTATATTTTCTGTCATAATTCTCCATAATCATGTGGGGTTTTTTTTTCTCTTTTCTCTATCTTGGTTTATGACATTGGTTGTTGAATCTAGGAAACTGACTCATTTTAAATGATTGTCATATCCTTTACGTATCACCAATTCTTGTTAGTTCTACCTGTTAAATAGCTCTCAAACCAGCCTCATAAAATTTGTTTCCAAAGCCACTGTGTTGAGCCAGAACCTCAAGATCTCTCACATGAATTGTCCATCCTCTGCAATGCTGATAAAATATCTTTTCAAAACAATCAGAGGACTTCCCTGGAGGTCCAGTGGTTGGGACTCTGTGCTTCCAATGCAGGGAGTGAGGGTTTGATCCCTGTGGGGGGAACTAAGATCCCACATGCTGCATGGCATGGCCAAAAAATTATTAAATAAATACACATTAAAAATAAATAAATAAATACAAGCCACCCATTAAAAAAAAAGCTTTAAAAAAAGTCAGGGATATGAACATTTAATTCCTCTACTTGAAAAATATCAGTGACTTCCATTGCCTAATTTTGTAGTCTCTGTGTAACCCCAGGGGGTACAGTTAGGTTCAGGAAGAGAATATTGGGACTTCTCTTTATATTCATTCATTCATATATATATTGATGGATATTTGGATTCTTTCCAAGTTTAGCTAATATGAACAAGTCCACTATGGATAATATTGTACATTCTCTGGGTGCACATGTAAAACTTTCAGGGATATACTTGGCAGTGGAATTGTTGTATTATAGAATAGGCAAATGTCTAAAACATAATATATTAGCAGTTATACAGGCATATACTTTATTTTTAAATGTATTAAAGATATATTAAGAGTGAGTGCCCAAAACACTTTTTATTCTGAATAAGAGTATGCGATCAAAAATGCACTGGTTTATAGAATAAAAACTCTCACACCTAGCTCCAAATTCCCTCTTTCATTTCCATTTTTCCAAAATAAGCCTGTTAGGCTCTTGCTGCTACAAGCTTCCATTGCATGTATCACCATAATAGTATTTATCAGGTTGAGTAGCTGTTGTTTATTTCTTGTCCATCTCCTCACCTAGACTTAATGGTCAAGGGCAGACTTCTAGTCGGAATTCTAGTCTCACTCATTTTTGTATCTCTGGTACCTGGCAGTGGTAGCATATGGTAAGCACAAATTTAAATATTTATTGAATGAATGAACTAAGGTAAATGGTAGGAATACTATTTTACATAGCTGAGAAATGAAGTATCACAGGAAAATCCTGTATACTCAGGGAAAAAAGCATTATATAAATTTAAGCACTAGTGCTTTATGATAGAATTTGATCTATGGTGTTCTGTAGCCTGAATATCAAAATGTGTGTTTTAGTTTAGAATTAATCAAGAAAGCCAACACTCTATTTGCTCTTTATCTTCACCTTAGATGTGCTAGCACCGTAGCAGAGTAGTGGAAAATTCTCTTCAGCCTCTAACTTATATTCTCTTTATCAATATTCCTAGAAGAAGAAGGTTATGTTAGAACAGAAAGATAACTGGGCTAGGAATCAGACCAATATTTGTCTCGGTTCTGTTATTTGTGATTTTATACAAATCGCTCAATTTCTTTGATAATCCGTATAATAATTTAAAAGAGCTATTGCTTATTAGCATGTGTCAGGCAGAGTTATATGCACTTTCCATGAATCATCTCACTTAATAAGCATAAATGTTACCCCATTTTACAGGAGGAGTAAATGAGGATCAGAGAGATTATACAACTTCCTCCAGGTCCTAAGACACAAGTTACAAGTCACTTATCTAGTTTCTTTCCCAGGGTTTTAAAAGAATCAAATGAGGTAATCTATGTGAGAACATTTTATAGTTTTTAACACTTTTTCCATTCAACATATATTTATTTACTACTTAGCACATACGTTGTTCTGTACACACACACACACACACACACACACACACACACCCAAAGAATATGAATTATATAGTCAGCAGTTGGAGGGTCTTGAAATCTTGTACAGGAGATACAAAAATCTATAAATGACAGTAACACAGTAGTGACTACTTTTTCCCTGGGAAGAAGATCAGAGAAAACCTCACAAAAGAGATACCATTGAAGTCTAATATGTTAAAAGATGATTGAGATTTCTAGGTAGATGCTGTGTTAAAGGACATACAAAGAAGGAAAGAGCAAGACCAAAGACAAAGGAGGTAAAACACATGCTATCTGGGAAATAATAAGTTAGTCATCGTGGAAGAAATACAGGATGTGGGGCAGCATGTAGCAGGAGATAAAGCCAGAAAGAAGGGTAAGTTAGAGCCGGAATATAAAGGACTTGGGGTTTGACTTATTGTATTGAGCTAATGGGTATCACAGAAACATTTAACTAGGCAAATAAAGTACTATAATGTTGACAATAAGAATATCAATAATAACTTTTATAACAATAATAATAGGTAATATTTACTGAACACTTAATATGTGCCAATAACTACATTAATGCATGGCTGATTAACTTAATCTTCACAGTTACCCCATGAGATAGGCATCGTTTTTCACTCCATACACTATGCTCTTAGCCTCATTCCCATACTGCCACAATAGCGGTGACTCCAGAATGCCAGCACAGTAAGAAATGAGGTGAGACAATCCTACCCATAGGGATGAGAGGCTAGGAGATCAGCTGGGTTTTTTTTTTTTTTTGCTTTGTTTTGTTTTCTGAATTTGTATTTACATAGCAAACACATTATTACTTCTTAATTTATTTGGGATGGCTTGAGAGGACTCTGGTAGAGATAAGGAGGTTACAGCCTTCCTTTCCAAAGCTTTCTCAAGGTGTCAGCACTGGAGAGCAATTTGGAAGAAGAGGGTAGATTTACAGGGCATCGTTACCAATTGTTAGTACCTGCAGCAGCTCAACAAAGCTGATGGAGGACACCAAAGGCAATGAAGTAGTAATAACATGGTTGGCCCTAACACAGCAAGCTTTCAAGCATGGACAAGCTTATTTATATGTGTGCCCCCATGTCGTGAAATCACTGCTGACTACAGCTTTGCAGGAGAACAGAAACAGGATGAAATTAGTCATGCCTTTCTCACATGCACAAGGAGTCAGCAGGTAGTTTTAACTCCTGACATTTTACTGCTATGCCAAAGCAAACTACACGTTATGGGCAAATCAGCCCTTGTTTTAGGTAGAAAAATATTCTGCCAGTGAGAAACTATGCATTACATATGCACTACAGGGATGCTGGGTGTGAGTTTGTTCCGTTGGAATTTCTAGCCTTACAGCCCCACTTCTTTCTTCACATTGGGGTACAAGCTGTACTGGACCCTCTAGTTAATGAATGTGCTTTTTGAAAGTCATGGGTTGTTCATCAGAGACCCAGAAACTACCTCAAGGAAAACCCTTCTATGTCCAAAGATTTACTTGGCTGGGGAAGAATCTAGACATTTGGACAATAACTTGAACTTAAAAACTAGGCTGATTCTATTGCTTGGTCTGCACAGATACTGGTTGTTAGTAAGATACTAGTTGGAATAAATGATGACCCAGATTTGTTAGCAAGGAAATGATGCTCTGTGGGTGGGCAGCACACTGAGTGCCTGTGTAGACACATACTCATGACACCTCCTCCTTTGTACATTCAGAGATGCTTCCATGTTTTTCTGGGTATATTCCTATCTGCTACAAGACCGTAAGCTCCCTGAGGGCAAAGACTTTCTATTTTGTTAATTGCTGGTACTTAGAATAGTACTTAGGACATAATATGTTCCTAGTAAATCTCTTTCACTCATTATTCAAAGAAATATTGAGCATTTATCATGTTTATTTACAATTTAAATGAAAAAGTGAATGAGTGTATGAATAAAAAAATAAATGGAGGACTTTAATAATCATAGCAATGTATGTAACTAAACTTTACCAGCTTCGTGAAGAGTCTTATCTATAGCCAGTTTATTCATGAGTCAGCTTATACAGAATATGTGTAGCACCAACAATATACACAAGTTGTCAGGATTCTTGATTTTTCCTTTAGTGCTTCTTGTCCTTCGACATCTGGCCACATTTGACGGTCAGTAATAAAATACGACCAACAGCTGCCAAAGTCAGTATTCCTGCTTCAAAAGGGAGAACAGAAGCTAACATTTACTTTGTTACTAGGATGTGCTACATTCTTTCACAAGTTATTTCATTTAATTCTTTTTTTTTTTTTTTTTTTTTTTTGCCGTATGCCGGCCTCTCACTGTTGTGGCCTCTCCCGTTGCGGAGCACAGGCTCCGGACACGCAGGCTCAGCGGCCATGGCTCACTGGCCCAGCCGCTCCGTGGCATGTGGGATCTTCTCAGACCGGGGCACGAACCAGTGTCCCCTGCAACGGCAGGTAGACTCTCAACCACTGCGCCACCAGGGAAGCCCTATTTCATTTAATTCTTAAAATAACTATCTGAAATGGTGCTATTATCCCTATTTTATATCTATGAAGAAACTAACTTCATGCTTCTATTTAGACACAGAAGCAGCAGTTTTTTTCTTTTCCTATATAATTATTTTTTCATATATGTGTCTTCCCCTCTTGACTAGGGTTGTTAAAAAATGCTTTCTTAACCAAGAACAATCCTTGGCTTTGTATCTATATCTAAAATTCCCATATTACTTATATTTTGGGCTATGGACATCGATATTATATGTCCACATGCAAACATAATCTGGGGGAGAAACAAAGTAAACCATAATTAATCATTAACACCTTGGTTCAATTTTGTTTCTATGAGATTTCTTTTAGCATGTGGACCCAAAGAAAGTGAAAGCCTGGTCAAAATTATTTTGAAGCCCTGCCCAGTCACAGTGAGACTTTGAAATGCAGTCTGAGCAGCTAAATTACAGAAAGGGTAGGAATCTGCCAGTCCCCCATTTTCTTAAGCCCACTGAGAAGACTGTCACTCAAAACATGAAATTAACCAAAAGGCTGGAAAGGCATGGATGACGAGCTTGGTGTGGAGTAGTAAAATGGATCCTCAACCTCTAAACTTTCTCCAGAGACTCTTAATCTCTTTCCTGAACATTCACTTTGCATTGTCACTCATATTCTTTTGAAAAACTCACAGTAGTTTCTACAGACAACAGAGAAATTGAAACAGTTGTCAAGATTAATCAGGCTCCCAACTCTTAGCCCCAGAATTTGCCGCAATCGATAGAGCCTCTGTAGAGGGCAAGGAAGTCACTGTGAGCCAGCCCTGCCCCAGTAAGACCTATGGCTCCTTCCTCTTTTGTGAAGATACTTATCACTTTAGGCTGGTGGGACATAAAACTTGGTAAGATGTTTAATGATGGCTCTGTGCCTGTGATCAATGGGAGTTCACCCTAATCCTCTATGACTCTTTTTCTTGGACACTATAGATGGAACTTTCCCTGGCTTCTAATTATTTTCCTCTCTACTGTACAGAGTATAAAATAGTATTTCCAATAAACGCAGGTTCAGTAGGCAATAGCCATAGCCTATGTTCATTTTCTTTTGTACCCCAGATATAGTAAAACTCGAAATGAAAAATAAATAAATAAATAAAGGCATTTTTCAATAGAAGCAGAAATTTAAAATGCCTATTTAACAGCCTGAATTTTAGTCCCCATGAATGATATGCTGGCCGAATGGTTTGCTGCCTTAATTAAAATGATATCTAGCCATTTAAATACGTACAATCAGACATACCAGAGAGGTGTTTGAAATCTAAATGCATTCTACCTGGGTAAATATGCTCTGGAAGATATGTTTTCCACTCTCTTTGTTTACTGACCAGCTGTGTTCCCAGATTTCTCAGCTCCTCTCAGGTTACTGGAAGCAGAAGGTATTTCGTGATGGGTTCTGAGAATTAGAAAAAAAATCAAGGAATGGACTCTTGATCACACGAGCCAAAAGACCATCACCTAAATGTACTGACTAGTAAAATTTCCTTTTAGTAAAGGGAAGAATCATCTGGCAAAATTACTTCTTTGTCGCCATTTCAGAATTCAGGACCTCTTTGGTTTGGATTAGTTCCCTGCAGACAAATTGCAGGGCAGAGTTGAGTCTCTGGGTCAGACTATCAGAGAAATAAATTTCTATGGCTCTAGCAGGAGTCCGGGAATGGGAAGAAGGATGTAGAACCCAGGCTTTACAGATGGCCTGCTTGAACAGAATGCAGTGTCATTCCAAATGAGCCCAGGGCACTGTCCCTGGCTCTGTGCTGTTTGTGATTCTACTTCTTACTGAAAACCAGAGCTTCAGTTTGTACCTCTGAATAAGTGTCTAAGCAACTATGCCTATTTCACCAATATGGATATTTTAGGCTTAAATGTAATTGCAAATTGTTTTAATTCTTTGCTTCATTTTGCTTGGGCATTTGTATCCCATGTATGTGGTATGTAGGGAGCTCTACCTACATATTAGCTATCATCATTTGCTGTGGGAACTTCAATATGAAGTATAACACAAATTGGAAGCCTATTTGTTCATGTTCAAAACCCAACCATAGAATCAGCATGCTAGTGCTGTCAGAAGCCACGGAATAGTTTATTCTAATGGTTTCCTGTTCTTGATGAGAAGAGAGAGGCCCAGAGTTTTGAAGGGACTTGCCCAAAACTATACCTAGACTTTAAGTACGACCAGCTCTGGGGTTGAGACTTCTGATGCCTAGTTCCTATGGCTCAGATACAGAGTGATCATTGCTTAATCTAAGTACTCGAGATGCTCTAGAGAAAAGGTAAATTTTTGTTTGGGAACAAAGTGAACAGCTTCCAAATTTGAATTCTGACAGAAATTGGTGAGATGAACAATTATATTAGAGGTTCTTAATAATTGCTAATACATTTGGGGACTCAATAACTGTTAAGTTTGTTCTGACTTTCAGAGATTGTTAACAAGTTGGCAGAAGATAATCAGGCTCTCCAAACTATCTAAATGGATACAATTTGACCCCATATTCTCTGTTTTTAACCAATATACTAGATTTGTATTCTCATCACTTCCTTCTTGGTTATTTTATAGGAATAATCATCTCTTTTAAGGTTTTTGTAATTCTTTTTTTTTTTTTCATTCATTTATTTATTCTTTTTTTTTTTTTAACATCAACCAGTATATTTCCTTTCCAAACTCTCCATTCATCCATTTGCTCATTAAATCATTTATTCAACATGCACATAGACATTATCACATGCCAGGACACAAAGATGTATAAGACAGTTTCTCTTCTCAGAGTTCGTAGCCCGGGAAGGGGAACATAGATTGTAACAGAAAATGACAATTCAAAGATCTGAGATTGAAGTTGATATACACATGAAAATCACCTGCACAGTTCTGTGATTTTCTCTAGTAAGGTAGATTACAATGTGCTTTTATGTAAATGCTTCTTACACTAAGCTTGTGAGATAGGCAGAATAAACAGAGGTCCCAAAGATGTTAAAATGTTATCAGTAAATCTCAGAGACCATATCTGTCCTGTTCCCCCTGTGACTTGTGCACAAGTTCCTGGCATACACAGGGAGCTCAATAAATACTTTATGACTGAAAGACTGAACATAGCCAGTTAATATGAAACTGAGCTTTAAACTCAAGTGTCCAAATCTTGAGACCAGCGTTTATTCTGTTGGATCCATATTCAGTGTCAGCTGTGACCATTCCCTCTCTTTGCTCTTCAGAACAATGGTTCTCATCTACCTTGAGTCCCATCTACTTGAGATAAAGCATTCCAATTAATTAATGCTTCTGAAGCTGCTGCCCATATATTAACAAACTTAACAATAGTATCAGATGAGGAAGAAGATGACTGTTTCTCTAGGTATTGCACCTCAGTTGAGTAGCTAATTTTTATCAGAGGGTCCATCAGATCACATCAGAGAGGTGATCAAACTGCTCCCTTGCAGAATGCCAGCCTTGGGAATTCTGTGGCAAGTTTATGAGAATAGTGCAGAGCCAGAGATGTGACATTTTCTAATGACAAATGACTATATTTGTTTCTGAAATGCCCATATTTTTCATCATTAAATGATGGACATTATAAAACTAGGGCTATGATGATGTCAATTATGACAATAATGAAGTGAATAATAAAAAGAAAAATGGGTACCACTTATTTAGACCCAACTACGTTCCAGCAATGTGCCAAATGATTTGTACATGTTATCTTAAACAAATCCTAACAATTCCATGACATTGATAATATCAATTCCAGTTTGCAGGTAATGGAGGTACATTGTCTTTAATTAAATCCAAATATTCAATAAGTACAATTTATTCTTAAAAGATTGTGTTTTTCTCTCTTTTACTTACAGCCACATTCATCTATTTCTCTTTCCACACACACATAATATTAGATAAAGTACAAGTGTATCACCTGTAATAAAGGGCAAACCAGCAGCTGGTTAAACAAAATATTGAACACCATGGAATACTTCCCAATTCATTCTATGAAGCTGGCATTATTCTGACACCAAAACCAGAAAAAGACATTACAAGAATGTTCTAAGGAACACAGACACAAAAATTATTTTACAAGTGTTAGTCAATCAAATCCAATGACATAAAAAATCATAACACATCATGACTAGTACAGTTGTCCTAGAAAAACCAGGTGGCTTAACATTCAAAGATCAATATAGTTCATATCAAAGGACTAAAGAAGAATAACCATATGATTATCTCAATTCATGCAGAAAAAGCATTTGAAAAAAATCTAACATTCAATCCTGATTAAATCTCTCAGCAAATCTGAGGTTAAATGTAACTTCCTTAATCTGATAAATGGCATCAATGAAATTCTGTAGCTTAATATCATACTTAGTATTTAAAAACTGAACGCTTTCCTCCCAAGATAATGAGACAAAGATGTCTGCTCTGTATTTCACATTGTACTGGAGACCCAGCCAGGGAAATAAGGCAAGAACAAGAAATAAAAGAAATATGGATCAGAAATAAAGAAATAAAACTTTCGAGTTGAATAAATCAAATTCTCTTCCCCCCCCAAAAAAAATTTTAATTTTTTTTTAAAAATTAAAAAAAAGAAATAAAACTTTCTTTATTCATAGATGACTTCATTGTCTATGTAGAAAATCCTAAAAAATTTTTAATAAGCTATTGAAACTAACCAGTGAGTTTAGCAAGATTATGGGATACAATGTTAAATTTTGAAAATAAATAACATTTCTGTACACTAGCGATGAACAATCAAAAATGGAAATTAGGGCTTCCCTGGTGGCGCAGTGTTTGAGAGTCCACCTGCCGATGCAGGGGACAAGGATTCGTGCCTCGGTCCGGGAGGATCCCACATGCTGGGGAGCGGCTAGGCCTGTGAGCCATGGCCGCTGAGCCTGCGCCTCCGGAGCCTGTGCTCTGCAACAGGAGAGGCTGCAACAGTGAGAGGCCCACGTACCTCAAAAAAAAAAAAAAAAAAAGGAAATTAAAAGACAATACAACTTACAATATCACCAAAAATATGAAATAGGGATAAAGTTGATAAAATATGCACAAATTTGTACGCTGAAAACTCTAAAACATTGTTGAGAGAAATTTTAAAAGACCTAAACAAATGGAGAGATATATTGTGTTCACAGAAGACTCAATATTGTTAAGATGGCAATCCTTTCCAAATTTACCTATATATTCAAGGCAATTCCAATCAAAATTTCAGCAGGTAGTTTCTATAAAATGATAAACTGATCATAAAATTTGTAAGAAAATGCCAAGAATAGCCAGAAAAATTTTGAAAAAGAAGCAAAATTGGAGAATTTATACTACCTAATTTCAAAACTTATTATAAAGCTAAAGTAATCAGAGTATGATATTGACATAAGGAAAAACATAGATCAATGGAACAGAATAAGAATTCAGAAATGGTCCTACACATATATAATCAGTTGATTGATTTTTACAAAGGTGCCAAAGCAATTCAATGGTGAAAATAATCTTTTCAACAATGATGCTGGAACAATTAAATACCCATATGCAAAACAAAATAAAACAAAAATAAATGAAAACTCTCCACTCTTACCTCATACCGTTTATAAAATTTAGCTCAAAATAGGTCATAGACTTAAGTATTTAAGAGTTAAAACTATAAAACTCTAGGAGAAAACATAGCATAACATCTTGGTCACTCTGGGTTTGGCAAAGGTTTTTTAAAAATAGCACCCAAAAAGTTTGTGCTATTAAATTTTAAAAATTGCACCTTACCAAAATTAATATCTTTCACTTTTCCAAAGACTCTGGTAAATAAAAAGGTAAGTCACAGCATGTGAGAAAAGATATGTGAACATATAACTGACAAAGTGTTTGGGTCTATAATATACAAAAAACTCTTACAACTCAGTAAGAAGACTAACATTCTAATAAACAATGGCAAAAATTTTGAAAAAACACTTCACCTAAGAAGTTCTATGAATGGAAGATAAGCACCTGAAAAGATGTACAACCTTATTAGTCATTAGGGAAATGAAAATTAACTACACACCCACTAGAACAGCTGAAATGAAGACTGATCATACTATATGTTGCTGAGGATGTGAAGCAACTAGAACTCTCTCTTTCACTATTGATGGAAATGGAAATTAGGACAACCACTTTGGAAAACAGTTTGGTAGTGTCTTAAAATGTTAAACATAACACACACCATATGACCAGCTATTCTACTTCTAGTTATTTACCCAAGAGAAATAAAAGCATGTCTCGACCCAAGACTTGTACACAAATATTCATAGCAGCTTTGTTTGTAATAGCCCAAAGCTAAACTGGAAACAATTCACAAGTCCATAATGGATAAGCAAAGCAAATTGTGGCATATACATACAATAGAATACTACTAATAAAAAGAAACAAACTATTGATATATGGAAAAGCATGGATAAGTCTCAAAATAATTACAAATGAAACAGCCAGGCAAAATATGCATACTTCATAATAATATTTGTACAAAATTCTAGAAAATACAATCTACAGTGACAAAAAGAAGATTGCTGGTTGATTGGGGTTGGTGGTAGTCATGGAGGGATATGTTACAAAGGGGCACAAAGAAACTTTTGTGACGGAAGTGTGTGTTCTGTTTCCTGATTGTATGGTTTCATGTGTGTATACATATGCCCCTAGTTATCAAATTGTATACACAAATATGTGCAATTTGTTTTATGTTGATTATACCTCAATGTAACTATAAACATAAAAAGAAGATAAAATAGAAGGCTTCTTCTCTCTCATGTTTCAGAGTGAGTGTAACTATGACACGGCTGATATGGTAGTTCTGTGGTATCTGGTACTCAGCCTCCTACCGTCTTTGTGCTCTGAAATTCTCTACATGCAACTTTCATCTTGTGGTTTAAAATAGCTGTTCCAGAGCTTCCCTGGTGGCACAGTGGTTGAGAGTCTGCCTGCCAGTGCAGTGCACACAGGTCCATACACCGGTCTGGGAAGATCCCACGTGCCGCGGAGCGGCTAGGCCCGTGAGCCATGGCCGCTGAGCCTGCGCTCCAAAACGGAAGAGGCCACAACAGTGAGAGGCCCACGTACCGCAAAAAAAAAAAAAAAAAAAAAAAAGCTGTTCCAGCTCATTCCGTTATATTCATATGATAGCCAGTGGAAAAGAGTGGAAAGTAGTGGAAGACAAATCCTTTCTTTTAAGGGCATAAACTGGACTTTGAACACATCACTTATGCTAACATCCCATTGAACTCTGCTACATGACCACAACTTACCAAGGGAGGCCAGGAGATCTAGTCTTTAAACTGAGCTATCATGTACCTAGCTAAAACTCAGTTACCATTACTAAGAGGTAAGAGTTAGAAATCTCTACCCACCCACCCCTGCAAATATAAACATATGAAATTTCACTTGAACCAAAGCAATAAATAGGCTATTGATTATGTTACAGTTTTTAAAGTTCACAGATCAGAAATATTCTCTTTTTCTTTTTTCTAAGGTGGAAAGAGCTAGGTACTACATTGAGGAAGAAAAGAATGGTCTCCTGGATTCTATAATCAGAGTTCAAAGCTGTGTTGGATGTTGAGAAGATGTGACAATTGCCTATGATTTTGCAGCATCTTGTAATTATGTTATCTTCTCAAAAACACCCAAAGTCATTAAAACTTTGAATTCTTTGATCTATGGCCAGCCAGGTCCACCAATATTTCTTTGAGTCTGCATAATGTGTTTAGATCTCAATGAAACATTAGAGAAATGTTTGATGTTATTATCATCTATTTTCTGAGAAATGATTTTTTCCCAACATGATTGTGAATATTTAGGATTATGAAAGTACTAAGAAATGTTATAGCTCTGTTACAAAAAGCAGGGGGTCTCTTTTTCTTCCTGAAGATTCATTAATAGAAGATGAAGGCGATATGCTGAAAGAGAGTAATAATAACTATAAACATTATTCATCTGGGGCCCTTTTATTCATTGTGGAATCAAAAACAAACAAATTTTTATTTCCACTTAAGCTATAATACTATTTACCCTCTGAATTTCAGAGAGTTTTATTTAATCTAACTTCATTTTAAACTTTGGATAAAATGGTCTTAAAAACTCCATGATACGGGATTCTATCTCCCTCTTTTCCCTCCTATTTACAGTGCGGTCTGTTTCTGCCGTTCTACATTTTTTGTCTTCCCCCAGTTTATTTTTTCTTCTCCTTTCATAGAACTCACACTTTCAAAGTATTTTGAATTCAAAGCTTAATACTAACCATTTTAAGGGAAAGAAGATTAGAATGAAGAGAAGAAAGATGTATCTATAAGTGTCACATGGGTACTACCAGATTTCCAGAACTTAGGGAAAAAACATTCTTTGAAGATAACCCTCTCCCTTGGTCCTGTGAGAGTATTTTATGTTATCAAAACATGTGCTCTAATTTTTGGTTTGGAAAACAAGAATCATCACTGTAATTATGGGGAAGGAAATTTATAGATGAATAGGACTGAGCATAAATGCCAGAAAACAGATGTTAAAAAGGGAGTATAGTGAGTTAGGAAAAGTTAGATACAAGTGTCTCTAATCTAGCTTGTTTGATTGTTTCTCTATAGTTCTACCAGTCTGATATTTTGTTCAGGTTAAGCACATTTGAGTTTCAATCTAGAATGATAAATTTTACACCTTTGACATCCTTGTTTTCGTGGCTTTTGTGATAGCGAATTAGGATCCTACTGCCAGTACACTGTTCATGACATTTTTTAAAACCAGTGCTTATTTGAGTTGTTTCTTCTATTTTGTAAATGTCACCACTTTGTGGGCATTCTCAGCAGAAGGGAAGGTTGACGTATTTTTTTAAACAAAAATTTAGGGCTCCTGGTTTTTAGATCATTGTTTTTCCCTGGACAAAACAAACGTTCTGAGTTTTTAAGATATTTGTTTAAAGTCAGTAAAACACTTCCTGCCGTCATTCAGCCTCCTGGGTGTAACTGGTTAGACAAGAGGACATGCATTGGAGATGAGCTGACAGATCCCACAGCTGTGACCCTGTCAACCAGCAATGTGGCTTTATGTAGAACACAAGTGTCATTTAGGGTTTGGCAGCAGAAAAAGCAAATGAGTTCATTTTGAGTATGGGGATATTCTTTTGGACTAAAACTGCAGACCAGCAGTTTTCTAGAGACGTGCTTTCCTTTCACTGTTTTCAGTTCCTTGCAATTTCAATAAAGTTGTGATCATGTTGAAATTGTTATTTATTAACGCTTATTGATAACAATAATAGGTAACAATTATTGAGTGCCTGCTAAAGTGCCAGGCAATATACTAACTTCTTTGCATGAAATATCTCAAATGATCCTCACATTAATTCCATGAAGCTTGTACTACTGTAATGTGCGTTTACAGATGGGGACATTGAGCCACAGTTGGTAAGTGGTGAAGTACACACAGCAGTTCAGTCCTCTGATTCTTAATGGATACATTTCCTCATCAAACTCCCTGCAATAAGAGAGAATGAAGAAAACTAATGCTCCTTATAGGCACCCATCATTAACTTGAGATATATTCCTTTTCCTTCCTTGTAATACCCTATATGACACACATTCAAGGATATTTTTTAAAACCTACAATAAAAACATCCTTGTCAAGTAGCTCTTGATAGGCCTGGATATTTTACTTCACTTGTGGGTTAATGTTTCTACAGATCATCTGATCTCAACCTCTTCCTAGCTTCATTTCCTGCCAACTCCACACGTCAAACTGTGTGCAGTTACCCCACATCCTGTGAGCTCTCATACTTCTGGACCTTCAAATATGCTTCTGCCAGGAGTGACCTTCTTCTGCGTTTAACCATCCATGAGGCTCTTTCGTGGGGCCTTCTGAGACTCCTCCAGGCAGAATGACTTGCTCCTTCCTCTGATCCCAAGTCAATTCATATAAATCTTGATTATACAATATTTTCAGTATAGCTTTTTGAAAGAATAATATATACTTATGTTAAATAATTAAAACAGTAAAAAATGGTTTACAATGTAACGTATGTCTCCCTGTCATGCTTGACATATAGGCAGGCCTCTCTTAAGGCAGCAATTATTCCCATAATAGCTACACACAGAAACATATATGCACACATAGCTCTGGGTTGTAAAAGATTGGAAGCCTGTCTAAGAAGCACAGTGTTCTGAATCTTGCTTTCTTCTCTTGACAATATCTTAGACTTCTTTCTATATTAGTATATAAGCTTTATTATTTTTAATAGCTCTAAATATTTTAATATGGCATACCATACTTTACTTACCCATCTTTTTATGATGGACATTTGTACTGTTTCTAGCTCTTACAAACAATGCTGCAATAAGTACCCTTGCTTGTATGTTTATAAAGAAGCCAAATGTATACAAGAATGGGACTTGAAGTCAGATTTCCAGGGTTTGAACCCTGGATCTGTACTAGTAGCTCTTTTAATTAAGTTATTTAACCTCTGTATGCTCCAATTTCCACTTATGTAAATAGGGATTTAATAGTAATTTCATAGGATTTTTCTGAGGATTAAGTGAGTTACTACATGGAAAGAGCTTTAATGTCCAATATACAGTAAGCACTTGATGATGTTTACTGCTATTAATACAAAGGTCATACGTCTTTGGGCACTTGTGTGAGTATGTCTTTAGGATAAATTCCTGGGAGTGGAATTCTTGGGTACAGACATTTATAATTTTTATAGCTACCCATCTTAATTGGGTTCCTTTAGAAGCAGACCCTAAGACAAGGATCTAAATACAAATATAGTTTATTTTGATGCTGAAGGAAAATCTAAGAGGAGTGGGGAAGTGAAACAGGAAGAAAATGTAGCTAATAAAGGGTGTACTATCAAGCCAATCACCACTTTGGGTACTTGGAGCTCAGTCCTGCTGAGGAAACTCAGAACCAATATTGACACAAGCCTCAGAATTATCTTGAGGGAGCTGGCTTCTTGGCACACTAAATCTTGTCCTGTCAGGTCAGTCATTGTCTGAAGGCCATTGCATGATCCGTGGAGCAGTGGCTTCCAAAAGCAGAGTGATGGGAGAGCTCTGCCGTGGTTCTGGCAATAATGGGTTCATCTGGAGATAATTTTTTTTTTTTTTTTACAGTATGCGGGCCTCTCACTGCTGTGGCCTCTCGCGTTGCGGAGCATAGGCTCTGGACGCGCAGGCTCAGCGGCCATGGCTCACGGGCCCAGCCGCTCTGCGGCATGCGGGATCTTCCCGGACCTGGGCACAAACCCGTGTCCCCTGCATCGGCAGGCGGACTCTCAACCACTGTGCCACCAGGGAAGCCCTGGAGATAATTTTGAAAGAGTAACAAAATTGACTAAAAATTATTCTGATTTTTATCATCATGTTATGCTGGGAATGCTCTATAACCTTAATTATAAATTACTCCTCCCCTCAGGGGCACTCCCCACCTTGATTCCCTGTAGTCCACTGCCTGTAAGATATTAATTCTCCAACAATTTTGGCCTATTTCACAGGCAGGTAAAGTGGGTTTTATTGGCCAGAGAAGGAAAGAAATTCAGGTGCTGGCAGCTGGAAGCCTGACCAGCATGAACTGAAGGGGAAGGGATAGACGATAAGGTCAGAATACCAATAACATCCACCACAGGTGAACCTGTCCCACACTGACCATCTACACAAGTTCCTTAACATCTGTACTGCTTGAAGTTTTACCCATAGTAGTGATAATTTTTCCTCACTACTGTCTTTCATGACCACCCCTGAGTAGAACTGTGTTGTATAAGAGTCTATTTTCAGCACATGATATACTGAGCCAACGCCACTATGAATCAGACCTGGGTTTTATTGTCCTATGACAACTGGTTATAGGATCTCTCTGTGAAGTCATAGGTGTGACCTGAGGGAGAGAAATTCATTTAACAAGTTAAGAAATCTGGGGGGCTGGACTGCCAGCTCATGTGATTTAGTTGTTTCTGCCGGACATGCACACATCTGATCGTAAATGTACTCTTGTATGATGGGTTACTGCTGTGCCTGCCCAACATAATGAGTTGGAGAGTCTGACAATAACCGGCTCCAGTCAATCACTTGATATCCCATAATGAGGCCCAGTTTCTACTAGATCCAGTAGCAAACGAAGAGCTGTTTTCTGAATGTTAAACAGTTCTTTTGAAGACTTCTGGCCTTCATATTGTATCCTGATTGATAGATGAGTCTCTCACTTTTTTTCCTCAGCACACCTATGACACTAACAGCAGCCAGCCAACTCCACTGTCCTTACAATTCCCATTATCCCCTTATCTCTTATACTCTAGAAATATTGCACAAGCCGGTGTATACCCTTCATCCCATATCCCAACCTATTTCAGCAGGTGATGATGGAATTTGGAAATCAGGCCTGCAAATGCTGAAACTTAGGGGCATGGGGATACAGGCAGGGAGCCAACAGCTTCCGCTATGATATTACTAAATTATCTTCCAGAGAAGGTATTCATTTTACATTTCCACTAACAAAATGCAAGATGGCTGTTTTTATGCATCCTTACCATCTCAATATATTATCAAATATCAAAGCCTAATCTGATAAGCTTTTAAAAATAGTACTTCATTCTTTTATGTGCATTTCTTTATTATGAAGTTACATCTATTTTCACACATATGAAAACCACTGATATGTCTTTCACTATGAAAAAATCCACTGGCAATCCCTTTTTACATGCTTTGCCATTTTGTCTATCTGGTTGTTGGCCTTTTTTTCTAATGATTTGTCAAAATTCTCTCTATACTAAGGAAATTAGTCTTTTGTCAAATGTCTAATAAATTCTTTCCCACTTTTATATTTGTCTTCTTTTGTTGTTTATAATATTTCTTGTTTTCCTGAAAATCTTTTTATATAGCTATGTGTTTTAATCTTTTCTTTAATGCTTCTTGCTTATAAAGATATCCCTATTACTAAAATTATAAAAACAACTCTCCTCTGGTTTTCTCTACTTATTTTAATTGTTGTATTTTAATTATTTATGTTCTGATCTCTCTTGCTAGTCTTTAACAACCTGAAAAGCACATTTCCAGGACATAGAAAACACTAAATTAATGATGGTTCCCTCTCTTCCTTCCCCTCTTCTTCCTTTCTATCTTATATATTTTTTTCTAACCTCAATACCTATCAAGGTACCTGGTATATAGTAAGTGCTCAATCAGTTCTTTTTTACTGAAATATAGTTGACATACATTATGTTAGTTTCAGGTGTACTACGTAATTATTTGACATTTGCATATATTACGAAATGACCACCATGATAAGTCTAGTAACCATCTGTCCCCATACAAAGTTATTACAATATAAGTAATCACATTTCTTATGCTGTGTATTACATCCCCATGACTTATTTATTATAGAACTGGAGGCTTGTACCTCTTAATCCTCTTCACTATTTCACCCACATCCCCATCCCTTCCCTTCTGGCAACTACCATTTTGTTCTCTGTATCTATTACTCTGTTTTCATTTTGTTTTGTTTGTTTTGTTTTCTAGATTCCATATATAAGTGAGATCATATAGTACTTGTCTTCCTCTATCTGAATTCTTTCACTTAGCATAACACTCTCTAGGCCAATCTATATTGTCGCAAATGGAAAAATTATTGATACTTTTTTTAAACATTTTTATTGGAGTATAATAGTTTTACAATGGTGTGTTAGTTTCTGCTTTATAAGAAAGTGAATCGGCTATATGCATACATATATACCAATATCCCCTCCCTCTTGTGTCTCCCTCCCACCCTCCCTATCCCACCCCTCAGCACCGAGCTGATCTCCCTGTGCTATGTGGCTGCTTCCCACTAGCTATCTATTTTACATTTGGTAGTGTATATATGTCCATGCCACTCTCTCACTTCATCCCAGCTTACGCTCCCCCCTCCTCATGTCCTCAAGTCCATTCTCTACGTCTGCGTTTTTATACCTGTCCTGCCCCTAGGTTCTTTAGAAACTTATTTTTTTTTTAAGATTCCATCTATATGTGTTAGCATATGATATTTGTTTTTCTTTTTCTCACTTACTTCACTCTATATGACAGACTCTAGGTCCATCCACCTCAATACAAATAACTCTATTTCATTTCTTTTTATGGCTGAGTAATATTCCATTGTATATACGTGCCACATCCTCTTTATCCATTCATCTGTCGATGGACATTTAGGTTGCTTCCATGTCCTGGCTATTGTAAAAAGAGCTGCAATGAACATTGTGGAACATGACTCTTTTTGAATTATGGTTTTCTCAGGGTATATGCCCAGTACTGGCATTGCTGGGTTGTATGGTAGCTCTATTTTTAGTTTTATAAGGAACCTCCATACTGTTCTCCATAGTGGCTGTATCAATTTACATTCCCACCAACAGTGTATGAGGGTTGCCTTTTCTCCACAACTTCTCCAGCATTTATTGTTTGTAGATTTTTTGATGATGGCCATTCTGACTGGTATGAGATGATATTGCATTGTAGTTTTTTTTTTAAATAAATTTATTCATTTATTTATTGGCTGTGTTTGGTCCTTGCTGCGCACGGGCTTTCTCTAGTTGCAGCGAGCAGGGGCTACTCTTCGTTGTGGTGTGTGGGCTTCTCATTGTGGTGGCCTCTCCTGTTGCAGAGCATGGGCTCTAGGCATGCAGGCTTCAGTAGTTGCAGCATGTGGGCTCAGTAGTTGTGGCTCATGGGCTCTAGAGCACAGGTTCAGTAGTTGTGGTGCATGGGCTTAGTTGATCTGCACATGTGGGATCTTCCCAAACCAGGGCTTAAACCTGTGTCCCCTGCATTGGCAGGCAGGTTCTTAACTACTGTGCCACCAGGGAAGCCCTGCATTGTAGTTTTGAGTTGCACTTCTCTAATGATTAATGATGTTGAGCATTCTTTCATGTTTTTGTTGGCAATCTGTATATCTACTTTGGAGAGATGTCTATTTAGGTCTTCTGCCCATTTTTGGATTGCGTTGTTTGTTTATTTGATATTGAGCTGCATGGGCTGTTTATAAATTTTGGAGATTAATCCTTTGTCAGTTGCCTCATTTGCAAATATTTTCTCCTATTCTGAGTGTTGTCTTTTTGTCTTGTTTATAGTTTCCTCTGCTGTACAAAGGCTTTTAAGTTTCATTAGGTCCCATTTGTTTATTTTTGTTTTTATTTCCATTTCTCTAGGAGGTGGTTCAAAAAGGATCTTGTTGTGATTTATGTCATAGACTGCTCTGCCTGTGTTTTCCTCTAAGAGTTTGATAGTTTCTGGCCTTACATTTAGGTCTTTAATCCATTTTTAGTTTATTTTTGTGTATGGTGTTACAGAGTGTTCTAATTTCATTCTTTTACATGTAGCTGTCCAGTTTTCCTAGCACCACTTATTGAAAAGGCTATCTTTTCTCCACTGTATATTCTTGCCTCCTTTATCAAAGATAATGTTACCATATGTGCATGGGTTAATCTCTGGATTTCTATCCTATTCCATTGATCTATATTTCTGATTTTGTGTCAGTACCATACTGTCTTGATTACTGTAGCTTTGGAGTATAGTCTGAAGTCTGGGAGCCTCATTCCTCCAACTCCATTTTTCTTTCTCAAGATTGCTTTGGCTATTCAAGGTCTTTTGTGTTTCCATACAAATTGTGAAATTTTTTGTTCTAGTTCTATGAAAAATGCCATTGGTAGTATGATAGGGATTGCATTGACTCTGTAGATTGCTTTGGGTAGTATAGTCATTTTAACAATGTTGATTCTTCCAATCCAAGAACATGGTATATATCTCCATCTATTTGTATCATCTTTAATTTCTTTCATCAGTGTCTTATAATTTTCTGCATACAGGTCTTTTGTCTCCTTAGGTAGGTTTATTCCTAGGTATTACATTCTTTTTGTTGCAATGGCAAATGTGAGTGTGTTCTTAACTTCATTTTCAGATTTTTCTTCATTAGTGTATAAGAATGCAAGAGATTTCTGTGCATTAATTTTATATCCTGCAACTTTACCAAATTCATTGATTAGCTCTAGTAGTTTTGTGGTAGCATCTTTAGGATTCTCTATGTATAGTATCATGTCTTCTGCAAACAGTGACAGCTTTACTTCTTCTTTTCCTATTTGGATACCTTTTATTTCTTTTTCTTCTCTGATTGCTGTGGCTAAAACTTCCTAAAACTATGTTGAATAATAGTGGTGAGAGTGGGCAACCTTGTCTTGTTCCTTATCTTAGTGGAAATGCTTTCAGTTTTTCACCATCGGGATGATGTTGGCTGTGGGTTTGTCATATATGGCCTTTATTATGTTGAGGTAAGTTCCCTCTATGCCTACTTTCTGGAGGGTTTTATCATAAATGGATGTTGAATTTTGTCAAAAGCTTTCTCTGCATCTATTGAGATGATCATATGGTTTTTCTCCTTCAGTTTGTTAATTATGGTGTATCACATTGATTGATTTGCATATATTGAAGAATCCTTGCATTCCTGGGATAAACCCCACTTGATCATGGTGTATGATTCTTTTAATGTGCCATTGGATTCTGTTTTCTAGTATTTTGTTGAGGATTCTTGCATCTTTGTTCATCAGTGATATTGCTCTGTAGTTTTCTTTTTTTTTGACATCTTTGTCTGGTTTTGGTATCAGGGTGATGGTGGCCTCGTACTATGAGTTTGGGAGTGTTCCTCCTTCTGCTCTATTTTGGAAGAGTTTGAGAAGTATAGGTGTTAGCTCTTCTCTAAAGGTTTGATAGAATTCGCCTGTGAAGCCATCTGGTCCTGGATTTTTGTTTGTTAGAAGATTTTTAATCACAGTCTCAATGTCAGTGCTTGTGATTGGTCTGTTTATATTTTCTATTTCTTCCTGGTTCAGTCTCAGAATGTTGTGCTTTTCTAAGAATTTGTCCATTTCTTCCAGGTTGTCCATTTCATTGGCATATAGTTGCTTGTAGTAATCTCTCATGATCCTTTGTATTTTTGCAGTGTCAATTGTTACTTCTCCTTTTTCGTATCTAATTCTACTGATTTGAGTTTTCTTCCTTTTTTTCTTGATGAGTCTGGCTAATGGTTTATCAATTTTGTTTATCTTATCAAAGACCAGCTTTTAGTTTTACTGATCTTTGCTATCGTTTCCTTCATTTCTTTTTCATTAATTTCTGATCAGATCTTTATGATTTCTTTCCTTCTGCTAACTTTGGGTTTTTTTTTTTTGTTCTTCTTTCTCTAATTGTTTTAGGTGTAGGGTTAGGTTGTTTATTTGAGATGTTTTTTGTTTCTTAAGGTAGCATTGTATTGCTATAAACTTCTCTCTTCGAACTGCTTTTACTGCATCCCATAGGTTTTGGGCCATCGTGTTTTCATTGTCATTTGTTTCTAGGTATTTTTTGATTTCCTCTTTGATTTCTTCAGTGATCTCTTGGTTATTAGGTAGTGTATTGTTCAGCCTCCATATGTTTTATTTTTTACAGATTTTTTCCTGTAGTTGACATCTAGTCTAGTTGTGGTCGGATAAGATACTTGATACGTTTTCAATTTTCTTAAATTGACCAAGGCTTGATTTGTGACCCAAGATATGATCTATCCTGGAGAATGTTCCCTGAGCACTTGAGAAGAAAGTGTATTCTGTTGTTTTTAGATGGAATGTCCTATAAATATCAATTAAGTCCATCTTGCTTAATGTATCATTTAAAGCTTGTGTTTCTGTATTTATTTTCATTTTGGATGATCTGTTCATTGGTGGATGTGAGGTGTTAAAGTCCTCTACCATGATTGTGTTACTGTCGATTTCCCCCTTTATGGCTGTTAGCATTTGCCTTATGTATTGCAGTGCTCCTATGTTGGGTGAATAAATACTTACAATTGTAATATCTTCTTTTTGGATTGATCCCTTGATCATTATGTAGTGTCCTTCTTTGTCTCTTGTAATAGTCTTTGTTTTAAAGTCTATTTTGTCTGATATGAGAATTGCTACCCCAGCTTTCTTTTCATTTCCATTTGCATGGGATATCTTTTTCCATCCCCTCACTTTCAGTCAGTGTGTCCCTAGGTCTGAAGTGCGTCTCTTGTAGACAACATATATATGGGTCTTGTTTTTGTATCCATTCAGCCAGTCTATGTATTTTGGTTGAGCATTTATTCCATTTACATTTAAGGTAGTTATCAATATGTATGTTCTTATTACCATTCTCTTAATTGTTTTGTGTTTGTAATTGTAGGTCTTTTCCTTCTCTTGTGTTTCCTGCCTAGAGAAGTTCCTTTAGCATTTGTTGTAAAGGTGATTTTGTTGTGCTGAATTCTCTTAACTTTTGCTTGTCTGTAAAGGTTTTAATTTCTCCGTGAAATCTGAATGAGATCCTTGCTGGATAGAGTACTCTTGGTTGTAGGTTTTTCCCTTTCACCACTTTAAATATGTCCTGCCACTCCTTCTGGCTTGCAGAGTTTCTGCTGAAACATCAGCTGGTAACCTTATGGGGATTCCCTTGTCTGTTATTTGTTGTTTTTACCTTGCTGCTTTTAATATTTTTTCTTTGTATTTAATTTTCGTTAGTTTGATTAATATGTACCTTGGCAGGTTTTTCCTTGGCTTTATCATGTATGGGACTCTCTGTGCTTCCTGGACTTGATTCACTATTTCCTTTCCAATATTAGGGAAGTTTTCAACTATAATCACTTCAAATATTTTCTCAGTCCCTTTCTTTTTCTCATCTTCTTCTGGAACCCCTATAATTCGAATATTGGTGTATTTATTATTGTCCCAAAAGTATCTGAGACTGTCCTCAATTCTTTTCATTCTTTTCTCCTTATTCTGCTCTGCAGTAGTTATTTCCACTATTTTATCTTCCAGGTCACTTATCTGTTCTTCTGCCTAGGTTATTCTGCAATTGATCCCTTCTAGAGAATTTTTAATTCCATTTATTGTGTTGTTCATGATTGTTTGTTTGCTCTTTAGTTCTTCTATCTCCTTGTTAAACGTTTCTTGTATTTTCTCCATTCTATTTCCAAGATTTTGGATCATCTTTACTATCATTATTCTGGATTCTTTTTCAGGTAGACTGCCTATTTCCTCTTTATTTGTTAGGTCTGGTAGGTTTTTTCCTTGCTCCTTCATCTGATGTGTGTTTTTTTGTCTTCTCATTTTGCTTGACTTACTGTTTTGGGTCTCCTTTTGCAGGCTGCAGGTTTGTATTTTCCAATGTGTTTGGTGTCTGCCCCCAGTTGCTATGGTTGTTTCAGTGGGTTGTGTAGGCTTCCTGGTGGAGGGGACTAGTGCCTGTGTTCTGGTGGATGAGGCTGGATCTTGTCTTTCTGGTGGGCAGGTCCACGTCTGGTTGTGTGTTTTTGGGTGTCTGGACCTTATTATGATTTTAGGCCGCCTCTCTTCTAATGGGTGGGGTTGTAATCCTGTCTTGTTAGTTGTTTGGCAGAGGGTGTCCAGCACTCTAACTTGCTGGTCGTTGAGTGGAGACGGGTCTTGGCCTTGAGATGGAGATCTCTAGGAGATTTTCACATTTGATATTACATGGAGCTGGGAGGTCTCTGGTAGACAAATGTCCTGAACTTGGGTCTCCCATTCAGAGGCACAGCTCCGATGCCTGGCTGGAGCACCAAGAGCCTGTCATCCAGATGGCTCAGAATAAAAGGGAGAAAAAAAGAAAGAAAAAGATAAAATAAAATGAAATGAAATAAAATAAAATAAGTTGTTAAAATAAAAAACAAAAAATAATTATTAAAAAATATTTTTTAAGTAGTTTTAAAAAAAGAAAGAAGGAAAGAAGAGAACAGCCGAACCAAGAAACATATCCACCAATGATAACAAGTGCTGGGAACTATAGTTTAAAAAAAGGGGGGGGGGGGAAAAACAGACAGACAGAACCCTAGGACAAATGGTAAAAGCAAAGCTATACAGAGAAAATCACACACAGAAGCATACTCATACACACTCACAAAAGGAGAAAAAGGGGAAAAAAAAAATATATATATATAGTTTCTCCCGAAGTCCACCTCCTCAATTTGGGATGATTCGTTGTCTATCCAGGTACCCACAGATGCAGGGTACATCAAGTTGACTGGAGATTTAATCCGCTGCTCCTGAGGCTGCTGGGAGAGATTTCCCTTTCTCTTCTTTGTTCACACAGCTCCTTGGATTCAGCTTTGGATTTGGCCCTGCCTCTGTGTGTAGGTCGCCTGAGGGCGTCTTTTCTTCGCTCAGACAGGATGGAGTTAAATAAGCAGCTGATTCGGGGGCTCTGGCTCCCTCAGGACGGGGGGAGGGAAGGGTATGGAATGCGGGGCGAGCCTGCAGCTGCAGAGGCCAGCGTGAAGTTGCACCAGCCTGAGGCGCACCGTGTGTTCTCCCAGGGAAGTTGTCCCTGGATCACAGGACCCTGGCAGTGGCGGGCTGCACAGACTCCCGGGAGGGGAGGTGTGGATAGTGACCTATGCTTGCACACAGGCTTCTTGGTGGCTGCAGTAGCAGCAGCCTTAGCGTGTCATGTCCGTCTCTGGGGTCCGCGCTTTTAGCCGTGGCTGGCGCCCATCTCTGGAGCTCCTTTAAGCAGCACTCTTAATCCCCTCTCCTCGTGCACCAGGAAACAAAGAGGTAGGAAAAAGTCTCTTGTCTCTTCCACAGCTTCAGACTTTTTCCTGGTCTCCCTCCCGGCTAGCTGTTGTGCACTAGCCCCCTTCAGGCTGTGTTCATGCAGCCAACCCCAGTCCTCTCCCTGGGATATGACCTCTGAAGCCCGAGCCTCAGCTCCCGGCCCCCGCCCGCCCCGGCGGGTGAGCAGACAAGCCTCTAGGGCTGGTGAGTGCCGGTCGGCACCAATCCTCTGTGCGGGAATCTCTCCACTTTTCCCTCCACATCCCGGTTGCTGTGCTCTGCTCCGTGGGTCCGAAGCTTCCCCCTTCCGCCACCTGCAGTCTCCGCCCGTGAAGGGGCTTCCTAGTGTGGAAACCTTTCCTCCTTCACAGCTCCCTCCCACTGGTGCAGGTCCCGTCCCTATTCTTTTGTCTCTGTTTTTTCTTTTGCCCTACCCAGGTACGTGGGGAGTTTCTTGCCTTTTGGGAGTTCTGAGGTCTTCTGTCAGCGTTCAGTATGTGTTCTGTAGGAGTTGTTCCACGTGTAGATGTATTTCTGATGTATTTGTGGGGAGGAAGGTGATCTCCTCATCTTACTCGTCTGCCATCTTGAAGCTCCTCTTGATACTTTTTTTATGACTAAAGTATTTCATTATACATATACACCACATCTTCTTTATCCATTCATCTATCATTGAATGCTTGGGTTGCTTCCATATCTTTGCTATTGTAAATAATGCTGCAATGAACATTGAGTGCATATGTCTTTCCGAATTAATGTTTCTGATTTTTTCAGGTGAATACAATACATAGAAGTAAAACTGCTAGGTTACATGGTACTTCTATTGTTAATTTTTTGAGGAACCTCCACACTGTTTTCCATAGTGACTGCACCAATTGACAATCCCACCAACAATGTTTGAAAGTTCTCTATTCTCCACATCCTCGGCATCACTTGTTACTTGCTATCTTTTTGATGATAGCCATTCTGACAGGTGTGAGGTGGTATTTCATTGTGGTTTTGATTTGCATTTCCCTGATAACTAGTGATGTTGAGCATTTTCTTATGTGTCTGTTGGCCGTCTATATGCCTTCTTTGAAAAAGTCTCTATTATGGTCCTCTGCACATTTTTTAAATCAAGTTGTTTGTTTTTTTGATATTGATTTGTATGAGTTCTTTTTTTTTTTTAACATCTTTACTGGGGTATAATTGCTTTACAATTGTGTGTTAGTTTCTGCTTCATAACAAAGTGAATCAGTTATACATATACATATGTTCCCATATTTCTTCCCTCTTTCATCTCCCTCCCTCCCACCCTCCCTATCCCACCCCTCCAGGCAGTCACAAAGCACCAAGCCAATATCCCTGTGCCATGCGGCTGCTTCCCACTAGCTATCTGTATGAGTTCTTTAGTATAGTTGGGTTGTTAACCCCAATATCATTTGCAAATATCTTCTCCCATTCATTAGGAAGCCTTTTTATTTTGTTGATAGCTTCTTTCTCTATGTAAATACATTTTAGTTTTATATAGTCCCATTTTTTAATTTTTGTTTTTGTTCTCCTTGCCTGAGAAGACAGATCAAAAATAAATATTGATAGACCAAAGTCAAAGAGCACACTGCCTGTGTTTTCTTCTAGGAGTTTAACGGTTTCAGGTCTTACATTCAAGACTTTAATCCATTTTGAGTTTATTTTTGTGCATATGAGAAAGTAGTCCATTTTGATTCTTTTGCACATAGTTGTCCAGTATTTCAACACTATTTATTGAAGAGAATTTTTTTTCCTCATTGTATATTCTTGCTTCCTTTGTCATAGGTTAATTAACCATAAAGGTGTGGGTTTATTTTTGGGCTCTCTATTCTCTTCCATAGATCCATGTGTCTGTTTTTGTGCCAGTACCATACTGTTTTGATTACTATACTTTGTAGTATGGTTTGAAATCAGGGAGCATGATACCTCCAGTTTTATTCTACTTTCTCAAGATTGTTTGGGCTATTCAGGATCTTTTGTACTTCCACACAACTTTTAGAATTATTTGTTCTACTTCTGTGAAAGACGTCATAGTACTTTGATAGGGATTGCATTGAATCTGTAGATTGTCTTGGGGAGTATGGTCATTTTAACAATATTAATTCTTCCAATCCACGAGCATGATATATCTTTCCATTTGTTTGTATCATCTTAAATTTCTTTTTTTTTCTGAATTTTGCTTTATTTATTTTTTATACAGCAGGTTCTTATTAGTTATGTATTTTATATATATTAGTGTACATATGTAAATCCTAATCTCCCAAATCATCCCAGCACCACCCCCCTCCCCACCACTTTCCCCCCTTGGTGTCCATACGTTTGTTCTCTACATCTGTGTCTCTATTTCAGCCTTGCAAACCAGTTGATCTGTACCACTTTTCTAGATTCCGCATATATGCGTTAATATACGATATTTGTTTTCCTCTTTCTGACTTATTTCACTCTGTATGACAGTCTCTAGGTCCATCTACATCTCTACAAATGACCCAATTTTATTTATATGCTGAGTAATATTCCACTGCATATATGTACCACATCCTCTTTATCCATTCATCTGTCGATGGGCATTTAGGTAACTTCCATGACCTGGCTATTGTAAATAGTGCTGCAATGAACATTGGGGTGCATGTTTTTAACATCTTTATTGGAGTATAATTGCTTCACAATGCTGTGTTAGTTTCTGCTTTATAACAAAGGGAATCAGCTATACATATACATATATCCCCATATCTACTCCCTCTTGCATCTCCCTCTCACCCGCCCTATCCCACCCTTCTAGGTGGTCACAAAGCACCGAGCTGATCTCCCTGTGCTATGCAGCTGCTTCCCACTAGCTATCTATTTTACATTTGGTAGTGTATATATGTCCATGTCACTCTCTCACTTCGCCCCACCTTACCTTCCCCCTCCCCGTGTCCTCAAGTCCATTCTCAACATCTGCGTCTTTATTCCTGTCCTGCCCCTAGGTCCTTAAGAACCTTTTATTATTTTAGATTCCATATATACGTGTTAGCATATCATATTTGTTTTTCTCTTTCTGACTTACTTCACTCTGTATAACAGACTCGAAGTCCATCCACCTTACTACAAATAACTCAATTTAGTTTCCTTTTATGGCTGAGTAATATTCCATTGTATATATGTGCCACATCTTCTTTATGCATTCATCTGTTGATGGACACTTAGGTTGCTTCCATGTCCTGGCTATTGTAAATACAGCTGCAATGAACATTGCAGTACATGACTCTTTTTGAAATATGATTTTCTCAGGGTATATGTCCAGTAGTGGGATTGCTGAGTCATATGGTAGTTCTAGTTCTGGTTTCTTAAGGAACCTGCATACTGTTCTCCATAGTGGCTGTATCAATTTACATTCCCACAAACAGTGCAAGAGGGTTCCCTTTCCTCCACACCCTCTCTAGCATTTGTTCTTTGTAGATTTTCTGATGATGCCCATTCTAACCAGTGTGAGGTGATACCTCCTTGTAGTTTGATTAGCATTTCTCTAATGATTAGTGATGTTGAGCAGCTTTTCATGTGCTTCTTGGCCATCTTTGGAGAGATGTCCATTTAGGTCTTCTGCTCATTTTTTGATTGGGTTGTATGTTTTTTTTTTTAATATTGGACTGCATGAGCTGTTTATATATTTTGGAGATTAATCCTTTGTCCGTTGATTCATTTGCAAATATTTTCTCCCATTCTGAGTGTTGTCTTTTTGTTTTGTTTATAGTTTCCTTTGCTGTGCAAAAGCTTTTACGTTTCATTAGATCCCATTTATTTATTTTTGTTTTTATTTCCATTTCTCTAGGAGGTGGGACTAAAATGATCTTGCTGTGATTTATGTCAAAGAGTGTGCTTCCTATGTTTTCCTCTAAGATTTTTATAGTGTCCGGTCTTACATTTAGGTCCTTAATCCATTTTGAGTTTATTTTTGTGTATGGTGTTAGGGAGTGTTCTCATTTTATTCTTTTACATGTAGCTGTCCCGTTTTCCCAGCATCACTTATTGAAGAGACTGCCTTTTCCCATTGTATATCCTTGCCCCCTTTGTCATAGATTAGTTGACCATAGGTGTGTGGGTTTATCTCTGGGCTTTCTATCCTGTTCCATTGATCTATATTTCTGTTTTTGTGCCAATACCATACTGTCTTGATTACTGTAGCTTTGTAGTATAGTCTGAAGTCAGGGAGTGTGATTCCTCCAGCTCTGTTTTTTTTCCCTCCAGATTGCTTTAGCTATTCAGTGTCTTTTGTGTCTGCATACAAATTTTAAGATTTTTTTGTTCTAGGTCTGTAAAAAATGCCATTGGTAATTTGACAGGGAGTACATTGAATCTGTAGGTTGCTTTGGGTAGTATAGTCATTTTCACAATATTGATTCTTCCAACCCAAGAACATGGTATATCTCTCCATCTGTTTGTGTCATCTTTGATTTCTTTTGTCAGTGTCTTATAGCTTTCTGAGTACAGGTATTTTACCTCCTTAGGTAGGTTTATTCCTAGTTACTTTATTCTTTTTGTTGCAATGGTGAATGGGATTGTTTCCTTAATTTCTCTTTCTGATCTTTCATTGTTAGTGTCTAGGAATGCATGAGATTTCTGTGCATTAATTTTGTATCCTGCAACTTTACCTAATTCATTGATTCTCTCTAGTAGTTTTCTGGTGACATCTTTAGGATTCTCTACATATAATATTATGTCATCTGCAAGCAGTGACAGTTTTACTTCTTCTTTTCCAATTTATATTCCTTTTATTTCTTTTGCTTTTCTGATTGCTGGGGCTAGGACTTCCAAAACTATGTTGAATAATAATGGCGAGAGTGGACATCCTTTTCTTGTTCCTGATCATAGAGGAAATGCTTTCAGTTTTTCACTATGAGAATTATGTTTGCTGTGGTTTTGTTGTATATGCCCTTTATTATGGTGAGGTAGGTTCGCTCTATGTCCACTTTTTGGAGAGTTTTTATCATAAATGGGTGTTGAAGTTTGTCAAAAACTTTTTCTGCAGCTATTGAGATGATCATATTGTTTTTATTCTTCAGTTTGTTAATACGGTGTATCACACTGATTGATTTTCATATATTGAAGAATCCTTGCGTCCTTGGGATAAATCCCACTTGATTATGGTGTTATGATCCTTTTAATGTGCTGTTGGATTTTGTTTGCTAGTATTTTGTTGAGGATTTTTGCATTTATGTTCATCAGTGATATTGGTCTGTAATTTTCTTTTTTTAAGTACCTTTGTCTGGTTTTGGTATCAGGGTGATGGTGGCCTTGTAAAATGAGTTTGGGGGTGTTGTTTCCTCTGCAATTTTTTAGAAGATTTTCAGAAGTTTGGGTGTTAGCTCTTCTCTAAATGTTTTATAGAATTCGCCTGTGAAGCCATCTGGTCCTGGACTTTTGTTTGTTGGAAGATCCTTAATCACAGTTTCAATTTCATTACTTGTAATTGGTCTGTTAACTTTTTTTTTTTTTTTTTTTTTTGCGGTATGCAGGCCTCTCACTGCTGTGGCCTCTCCCATTGCGGAGCACAGGCTCCGGACGCGCAGGCTCAGTGGATATGGCTCAGGGGCCTAGCTCCTCCGCGGCATGTGGGATCTTCCCAGACCGGGGCACGAACCCATGTCCCCTGCATCGGCAGGTGGACTCTCAACCACTGCACCACCAGGGAAGGCCTGTTAACATTTTCTACTTATTCCTGGTTCAGTCTTGGAAGGTTATTCTTTTCTAAGAATTCATATATTTCTTCCAGGTTGTCCATTTTATTGACACAGAGTTTCTTGTAGTCTCTTACAATGCTTTGTATTTCTGTGGTGTCTGTTGTAACTTCTCCTTTTCCATTTCTAATTTTACTGATTTGCGTCCTCTCCCTCTTTTTCCTGATGAGTCTGGCTAGTAGGTTTTCAATTTTGTTTATCTTCTCAAAGAACCAGCTTTTAGTTTTATTGATCTTTGCTATTGTTTCCTTTATTTCTTTTTCATTTATTTCTGACCTGATCTTTATTATTCTTTCTTTCTGCTAACTTTGGGCTTTTTTTGTTCCTTTTTCTCTAAACGCTTTATGTGTAAGGTTAGACTGTTGAGATTTTTCTTGTTTCTTGTGGCAGGCTTGTATAGCTATAAACTTCCTTCTTAGAACTGCTTTTGCTGCATTCCATAGGTTTTCAATCATCGTGTTTTCATTGTATTTTGTCTCTAGGTATATTTTGATTTCCTCTTTGATTTCTTCAGTGATCTCTTGGTTATTTAGTAACGTATTGTTTAGCCCCCATGTGTTTTTGTCTTTTGTGTTTTTTTTGCTGTAGTTGATTTCTAATCTCATAGTGCTGTGGTCGGAAAAGATACTTGATATGATTTCAGTTTTCTTAAATTCCAGAGGCTTGATTTGTGACCTAAGTTGTGATATATCCTGGAGAATGTTCTGTGTGCCCTTGAGAAGAAAGTGTAATCTGCTGTTTTCAGATGGAATGTCCTATAAATATCAATTAAATCTATCTGGTCTATTGTGTCATTTAAAGCTTGTGTTTCCTTATTAATTTTCTGTCTGGATGATCTGTTCATTGCTGTAAGTGAGGTGCTAAAGGCTCCCACTATTATTGTGTTACTGTAGATTTCCTCTTTTATAGCTCTTAGCATTTGCCTTATGCACTGAGGTGCTCCTATGTTGAGTGCATATATATTTATAATTGTTATATCTTCTTCTTGGATTAATCCCTTGATCATTATGTAGTGTGTTGCTCTGGTAGGCATAACTCAGTAAAACTTTAATCTGCTTGTCTGCTGATGGATTGGGCTGGTTCCCTCCCTGTTGGTTGTTTGGCCTGAGACGACCCAGCACTGGAGCCTACCCAGCTCTGTGGTGTGGCTACTGGTGGACTCTTGGAGGGCTCATGCTAAGTAGTACTTCCCAAAACTTCTGCTGCCAGTGTCCTTGTCCCTGCGGTGAGCCACAGACACACCCCGCCTCTGCAGAAGACCCTCCAACAGTAGCAGGTAGGTCTGGTTCAGTCTCCTATGGGGTCACTGCTCCTTCTCCTGGGTCCCAATGCACACACTACTTTGTGTGTACCCTCCAAGAGTGGAGTCTCTGTTTCCCCCTGTCCTGTTGAAGTCCTGCAATCAAATCTCACTAGGCTTCAAAGTCTGATTCTCTAGGAATTCCTCCTCATGTTGCTGGACCCCCAGGTTGGCAAGCCTGATGTGGGGCTCAGAACCTTCATGCCAGTGAGTGAACTTCTGTGGTTGAAGTGTTCTCCAGTTTGTGAGTCACCCACCCAGTGGTTATGGGATTTGATTTTATTGTGATTGCACCCTTCTTACCATCTCATTGCAGGTTCTCCTTTGTCTCTGGCTGTGGGGCATCTTTTTTGGTGAGTTCCAGTGTCTTCCTGTTGATGATTGTTCAGCAGTTAGTTATGATTCCGGTGCTCTCACAAGAGGGAGTGAGTGCACACATTCTTCTACTCCATCATCTTGAACCAATCTGATCTTCAATTTCTTTCATCAATGTCTTATAGTTTTCTGTACAAGTCTTTTACCTCCTTGGTTAAATTTATTCCTAGGTATTTTATTCTTTTTGATATGATTATAAATGGGATTGTTTTTCTTAATTTCTCTTTCTAATAGCTTATTATCAGTGTATAGAAGCACAACAAATTTTTGTGCATTAATTTGGTATCCTGCAACTTTAGTGAATTCATTTATTAGTTCTAATAGTTTTTTGGTGGCATATTTAGGATTTTCTACATATAGTATCATGTCATCTGTAAATGGTGACAGTTTAACTTCTTCCTTTCCAATTTGGCTTCCTTTTGTTTCTTTTCCCTTTCTGATTGTTGTGGCTAGGTCTTCCAATACTATATTGAGTAAAAGTGGCAAGAGTGGGCATCCTCGTCTTGTTCCTGATCCTAGAGGAAATTCTGGCAGCTTTTCACCATTGAGTGTGATGTTGAATGGGAGTTTGTCATAAATGTATTTTACTATGTTGAGGTATGTTTCTTCTATACCCACTTTGTTGAGAAGTTTTTTTTTATCAAAAATGGATGTTGAATTTTGTCAGTTTTTTCGCATCTATTGAGATGATCATATGATTTTTATTCTTCAATTTGTTCTTGTGGTGTATTGAGTTGTCAATCAATTCTTGCTTACTCCAAGAATGAACAAATGACATAGACTTTTTTATATTTTAATAAATTTTATTTTTTAGAACAGTTTTAGATTTACCGAAAAATTGTGAAGAGAGTACACTTTCCATAGACCTCATATTCATTTCCCCCTGTTATTAATATCTTCAGTTAGTATGTACTTGGGCCCTGATCACCCAATTACAATGTGGGGATTGGGGGGGTGGGTTCCATACCAACAAGCAATTATCCAAAACCTTTTAGTTGTCCTACAATTTAACTCAATTCTGACGCTACCTACCCAGAGATAATATCTGATTCCACAGGTAAAACACTCACTCCCACAAGATCACCCTCCACTTCAGACACCCATTACAAGCCCAGGTTGTTATCTGTGCTTTTGACCAACCAGCTATGAATTAGAGGTTCCTATGACCCCATCTTTGGGTTTGATTAATTTGCTAGAGTGACTTATAGAACTCAGGAAACCCATTTACTCACCAGATTACCGGTTTATTACAAAGGATATTAAAGAGTATGAATCAACAGCCAGATGAAGAGATACATAGGGTGAGGTCTCAACAAAGGAGCTTCTGTCTTCATGGAGATTGGGGCCCAGCATGTGGAAGCATTCTGGCTTCCCAGCCTGGAAGCTCTCTGAACCCTCTCCTTTTGGGTTTTTATGAAGGCATCATTACATAGACATGGTTGATTAAATCATTGACCATTGGTGATTGATTCAGACTCCAGACCCACCCCCCTCCTCAGAAGTCAGGGAGTGTGACTGAAAGCCCCACTCCATGATTCTGGTTGGTTTCCCTGGCACACAGCCCCCACTCTTAGGTACTTTCCAAAAGTCACCTCATTAACATCAACCCAGCTGTGGTTGAAAGGGGTTTGTTATAAATAACAAGATTCCCATTTCAGCTTTCTGGTTCTGAAGTATTTTCAGGAACTGAGGATAAGAGACCAAATATTATAACAAAAGATGCTCCCACTGCTCTTATCTCTCAGCAGGTTCCAAGGGTTTGGGGAGCTGTGAGCCAAGAAATGTGGATGAAGATCAAATATATATGAAAAATATACTTTGGTCAACAGAATGACCAAATATATATATATATATATCTTATAAATCACAATACTGCAGTGTGGTTCATTTGTTGCAATTAATGAACCAATATCGATATATTATATTAATTGAAGTTCATACTTTATTCAGATTTCCTTAGTTTTGTTTTGTTTTGTTTTTTGCAGTATGCGGGCCTCTCACTGTTGTGGCCTCTCCCATTGCAGAGCACAGGCTCCAGACTCGCAGGCTCAGTGGCCATGGCTCACGGGCCCAGCCGCTCCATGGCATATGGGATCTTCCCGGACCGGGGCACGAACCCGTGTCCCCTGCATCGGCAGGCGGACTCCCAACCACTGCACCACCAGGGAAGCCCAGATTTCCTTAGTTTTTAATCTAATGCCCTTTTTTTGTTCTAGGGTCCCATCCAGGATACCACTTTATATTTAGCTATCGTGCATCCTTTTAAGCTCCTTTTGACTGTGACGGTTTCTCAGATGTTCCTGGTCAGGCATTTTGTAGAATGTCCCTGTATTGGGTATTGTCTGATATTTTTCTCATGCTTTGACTGGGATTATGTGTTTCTGGGAGAATAATCACAGATGTAAAATACCATTTTCATTGCATCATATCAACAGCACATATTATCAACATGATTTATCACTGTTGATGTTGGCCTAGATCAGCGGGCTTGCATTTGTCAAACTTCTCCACTGTAAAGTTACTCTTTGTGGTGGTTAATTATATGTATCAAGTTGACTGGACTAAGAGATGCTCAGATAGCTAGTAAACATTATTTGTGGTGTGTCTATGTGGGTGTTTGTGTAAGAGATCATCATTTGAATCAGCAGACTGAGTAAAGATCCACCCTCACCAATGTGGGTGGATAGCATCCAATCTGTTGAAAGACCAAATAGAACAAAAAGGCAGAGGAAGTGTGAATTTACTCTCTCTCTTCTTGAGCTGGGACATTCATCTTCTCTTTACCTCGGGCATCACACCTTCTGGTTATCAAGCCTTTGGACTTCAAGATTTACACCAGCAGCCCCTTGGTTCTCAGGCTTCTGACCTTAGACTGGGAATTATACCATTAGCTCTCCTGGTTCTTAGGCCTCCAGCCTTGGATTGATTATTCCACTGGCTTTCCTAGTTCTCCAGCTTGCATTGCAGATGGCAGATCATGGGACTTCCCAACCTCCATAGCCATATAAGCCAATTCATATAATAAATCTCTTTCTCTCTCCATATACATGTGTATGAAATACATAAATTATTTGGAATTCTTCTGCTGAGAGATTTGTCTGTTCTTCCCCATTTATTTATTTATTCAATCACTTATTTATATCAGTATGGACTCACAGATATATATTTTATACTTTGGATTATAATCTAAAATGACTTTATTTTGTTGCTCAAAATGTTTCTTCCTTGGCCAGTGGGAGTTCTTTCAGTTGGCTTCTGTGTTCCTTTGACCTATCGCCATGATTGTGCGTTTTGTTTTGTTTTTTACACTTCTTTACTTTTTAACACTCTAAGATTTTCTGGGCTTATCTTGTATATTTTCTGCCCTAGTCCTAGAATTAGCTATTTCTCTGGGGAGGCCTTTTTCCCTTTATTGGAGAACAGTATTAGAAACCAAGATCTGGGCTCCCAATACACCTGTTACTACTGGGCTTCGACTTGGTAAACCAACACAATATAGTTTATTTAATAAACAAGTTCCTAAAGTAATTCACAATATGTTGACTTGTGCTTGAATTATGAGTTTAGAACAACAGAAATAACCTCTGACAATCAATATTTCTTGAATGACTTTTTCATAAATTCAAGTATTCTCTTTTAGCTACAATTACAAATTTAAAGCATATTCCTAAGGTTGTTACAGCATGTCCAATTATGTGCATGGTGTAGAACTTTATAAGTGTGTGCAGAAACAGACTGTACATTTCTAAGAGAAAAGAAGCACCTTTCTGAGATTCAGCTGCTCTAGTTCTTTCAGACTAGAGAATAAGGATAAAAATGTCAGTATGGACCCTGAAATGCCTTGCAGTGTGGAGAAGCTTTTCCATAACTAAAATAACAACAAAAGCTGTGACTATCACCCCATCTTGTTACCAATTTTTGAACAATCCTACTATTGGTGAGCAGAGTGACATTTGGTTATTACAGGTGACCTAACATTCAATGACCATAAATGTCCTTGACAGTAAAAGTGCTGTCTTGTGACTCTAATCTAATCTGATTTGCTAAGCACAGGAAACACTTGGCACTTTCCTAGGGCATTGATTAATGAGGAAACACTTGGTTTCACAATTAATGTGAACTATCATAACCCCTGGGAAACTATTTGTTTTATAAGAAACCCATTCTGTATGCTGTTTGCATTTATTGATTTGCAGACATAACATAACACTAATTTTTGGAAATACATGTCATGTGCTCAATGCAACTCCCTCCTTCTGTCCTTTCTTTGTTTTCCATTGACTTTATTGATGTAAAAGGGAAGGGGGAAATCAAAGCTGAACAGACTATACATATTAAAGGCATTTGTACATACACTTAATTCAATTCTTACAGCAGCATTAAGAGCTAAGTATTATTGTACCTATTTTAAAGTTGAAGAAACAGAGATTTAGAGAGGTTAAGTAACTTGCTCAAGGTCACACAATTTATAAAGTAGCAACTTATAAAGTAATCCTATAAAATTTAAGCCCAGAACAATCTGGCCCTAGAGCTCACCTTTTCCCACTCCAGCAGGAGTTCTCAAAACTGGCACATGTATAAGAATAATTTAAGATGATTTTTAAATATAATGATGCTTGAGGCCTACTCTAAGAGATTCTGATTTAATAATTCTGTGGCAGAATCTAGACATCAGCAAGTTTTAAAAGTTTCCCAGGAGATACTAATGTGCAATCTGGTCTGAACCAGAGCACTATTCCGCTTTCACTTTCATAACTATATGTAACATTCATGCAGTGTCCTTACAGTTTTCAAAGTTTTTTTTAAATGCATAATTCATTTAATCATTAAACCAAACCAGTTAGGGATTATCATGCCCATTTCATAGAATAGGAAGCAAAGAGGCAAAAAAATTTTTAAATCTTACTCAATATTATTATCAGTAGCTGAAATCCAATAAAATTTGAAGAGGACCACCCTAATGTTCTTATTATTTTTTAGAATCTCCTAATCTTGCTCCCTTTTGGATCCCTTCTTTTCTTTCCCTCCTGCTACCGTCTGCTCCCCAGCCCAGGATTGCAAGAGCTCCTTGGATGCCATTGGAAGCTCTCAGCTCTGTGTGGATGGGAGGGAGTGGTGACTGTGAGGATGGTGATTCATTACTGAAGCAACATAGGTTAGTAGTGAAAACAGAGTTAGGGGTAGAAGTTTGACACCTTGAGAAAGTGGTTTTATTTCTTTGAAGCTCACACTCAACAATAAAATGGGGGAAATAATAGTACCATCTCACGGTTTCATCATGAAAATAAGAATAGATAATGTATATAATAGGAATTTGTAAATTGAAAGGCATTATTCTTATTCTAGTAATTACCATTTCATTTGTAATGATTAGTTTTGAAGTGTTATATTAGTGTCCCAGGGCTAGTATAACAAATTATCACAATCTTGGTGACTTAAAACTACAGAAAATTATTCACTCTCAGTTCTGGAGATAAGAAGTCTGAAATTAAGGTGTCAGCAGGGCCAACCCTCCTCTGAAAGCTCTAGGAAAGAATCCTCTTCCAGCTACTAGTGGCTGTTGGTGTTGCTTGGTGTTCTCCAGCTTGTAGCCACATTACTCCAGTCTCTGCCTGTGTCTTTCCATCCCCTTCTCCTCTGTGTCTTTCTCAAATATATCTGTCCCTTTCTCTTATAAAGATATTTGTCATTGGATTTAGGACCCACACTGATAATACAGGATGATCATCTCATCCCAAAATTCTTAACAATGACATCTGCAAATAACCTTTTCCCAAATAAGGTAACATTCATAGGTTTCAGGAGTTATGCCATGGACTCTTTTTTTGGCGGGGGCGGGGGAACCTTTCAAACCACTGTAGATATTATAAGTACTTCTCTTTCTTTAAACTCAATATTCCACTCTCTGACTCATTAGCTGCCACTTACCAATAAATATAAGTTCCAAATTCTTTTCATGGTCCACAAGTCAGCCCTGCTTCATTCCCCAAATAACTACACAGAACTTTCTGCCATTTCCCAAATATCCTCACACTTTGCTACTCCTGTGCCTTTTACGTGTGCCATTTCTGTTGTGTACCTTCCCTCTCTTTCTGGACCTCATCACTATTTTTCATCCTCTTTCGTGAAGTCTTTACTGATCATCAAAGATGACTGCTCCTTCTTCTCTTTCCAAAGCTTCTAGATGCTTGGCTTCCTACCTTTGGTTCTAGCACGTACTGCAGGCTGACCTCTACTGTTTTAGTTGAGCACTTACTGGCTTTCCCACTAGACTGAGCTTCGGTTTTATTATGTCTTCAGGATACAGATGGTGACTCATTCATCTTTGTACTGCCCTCTGCATGAGGTCCAGAACCAGGCACCTGGTAGGTTCTCAACAGAGCTCAGTGACCACAGGGAATGATTGACAGCACTTTCCCCAGGTTCCTCCAGTCCACTCCATGTGGAGCAACTGCAATAAGGACACTGGAGTCTCATTCTCTTTTCAGTGGTGCGAATTCTACTGACACATTTGTCTTATTCTCTTTATTTGGACATTTAAAAATTATTATTATTATTTAGAAAAGTTGACTTATGGGCCCCTTTACTTCTTTTTCTCACTTGGTAGTTTATTTTGTGGTAATTAACTTCTTTCCATTTTGGGTTTTCTTCTATGAAAGTATTTTTATTTGATGGAAAGTCTATAGCTTTACTATTAGTGATAGCTGATATTTCTTATTTCATTTTACTTTAGTAAACACTGCACGAGGGAGGGGAAAGCGCATATAGAGACTGTGTGAGTCTCCCTTCTCTCCTCAGATCTTAACTCTGTGCGTTGATTTAGGTTCTGTCTTTTTGATGTTCAACGTATTTGTTTTTCTGTTTATTTTCCCTCATCCCTTTAGTGGCTAAATCCCTTTTCAGTCTTATATTCAAAATCCAAAATTAAGCTTGGGAAAAAGTAAACAGAAGATTGGATGTTGTCCCATTTCCTGAATATTGCCAATGCTGTATGTTGTGGGTACA
The DNA here is from genome assembly GCF_964270905.1 of Leucopleurus acutus. Classification (NCBI taxonomy): domain Eukaryota; kingdom Metazoa; phylum Chordata; class Mammalia; order Artiodactyla; family Delphinidae; genus Leucopleurus; species Leucopleurus acutus. Next base: position 132,430,509 of record NC_139143.1, read on the forward strand.
CCCTTGCCTTCAGGATTTCTTAAAATATTTTTTTTAAGTGAACATTACTCAGCTCCTCCTAGAATGGAATAGCCATACTCACATAAGTACTGGACTGTAAATTCTCTGAAGATTAAACTGTCTGTTGCCCATATCTGTAATCTAGATGCCAGCACAGTGTCTGGCACATAGTAAGTAGTCAAAAAAAGTTTGATAAATCAATGAATGCAAATGCTTGTCTTGGGAGCTGGCAGGACATCAGTAGACAATGGATGCTTCTGATTTCTCCTTCCTACTACAATACCTACTTAATTTTGTGATGGTATTTAATTGAAATAATCTGTCCTTTTTTCAACAAAACATCTAGAGCAGCCCAAGCAAACTTTTGGTTGAAACCAATGCACTTCACAATTCTTGTTCTGCATGACATGCCTCCATATGATAGCAATGCTGATGATTATGCATTTTCTTAAGCTCACCCAGTCCTGCTTTGGGAATTTAAAGTCCGCTTAGGTCTATGGAGATTTGAGTAACAAAACAAAAGGCTACCTACCACACTGTAAAAGCAGTCTTCTCCAAAAGTCAACATCTGTCAGTGTCCCAAGTTTCAGCTCTATCACTTAAGCCTCTAAGCTCAGGGTGAGATTTCCAGGCACTGCCCAAGAGATTATAGGGTCTTTTCTCTCTGTTTTGTTTGTAAACGGAGAGAAACAGGGGCTTGGACATCAGTCTCATCACACATGTCAGTGCTTCTCCCAAGAGGAGTCCATTCGAGTTTCACTAGACTATTAATTCCTGGCATATACCCTTATGGTGTGTCTAAGCTCTCCTACCTGTTTCCTCCCACTCGTCTAACATATATACTTGCAATAAATAGTCAGATATCAACATAATCAAGTCCAGACCATCACTACTTTGTCACTTGGGCTTGGAGAAGTTTATCCAAGATAAATTGCTTCATGCATTATGTTCATCTCCTAGTACAAGCTGGATGTTCTTCATAGAGTGCACAAAGTTCCATAAGGCAATAGTCCCTACACAAGGCTGTGCTTTCATCTCTCACTCCTCTACTGCCTTAAATTGGAAATACAGAGCTGAAAGGCAATTCCCATGTTAATGTATGCACCAAACCGAATGCATCACATTTCATGTCTCACTTCAGACATGAAACAAATAGGATCTTAAAAGAAAAATGCTTAACATGTTGCATTCACATTCTCTTTCTCCCCCTCAGTTCATCACTTATCTACAATTACAATATAAAATTGTCAACAAAAAAGATATGAGTATATTCAAGCAGTCTCTGGTGGTTCAATCTATATTTCCCATCACTCAGAACTGTTGGCCAGTTAGAGTCATTGGTTCCTGCACAGTAAATGAGGCTGGCACGCAGAATGAGACTACAAAGCAGCCATCCTTTAAGGTCCAGCCATGTTGTATATACAGCAGAGAACATGGCCTTTCCCCCTCCACTCTAGCAACTTGTTCACCCACAGAGAAGGAAATGTTTACTGTCTGTAATAGGAGCCTGGGGTTTGGCAGTGATCCAGCAGAAAAATAGGGACAGAGGTCTGTAAGATAAAAAATAAAATTAAAGTTAATCTGAAACAGGCTTTGTATCTAGAAAAAAACATGCTAAAGAAAATTAAGGAGAAAATCGGTAGCTTTAGGGGTTCTTTTGCAACACAAGGCTGCACCTCCGTGGGTAAGGCTGCAGCCACTGAGACACAGGTGAGGTGTCCTCACAGTCCTTCCTACTCAAAGATCACTTCAGATGCACTCAAAATGCCTGCCATCACAGTCACAGCATCTAGAAATTCTGCTGAATGTTGAGGAGTCTAGTATCAAATCACTGAAGGACATGGTACAATTATACCCCTGAAACAACTGGTGGGAACTTTATGTATTTCCTCTCCTAGCTTATTTTTTCAACTTGTCTTCTCTTTTCTAGTCTTTTCATCTTCATCCCTTAGTTCAAGTTTTTAGCATATTTTTTTACAGCAGTTATTGCAATAACCCTGTAAAATGCTTTCTGTTTCTGCTGCAGTCCAATTTATCCTTCACACTAGTACTAGTATAAACCCAGATTTGGCCCTGCTAGTTTCCTGACTAAAGTTCTTGAAGAGCTCCCCATTGCCTGCAGCATAAAATCCGGGCCGGAGCATAAAAACCCTTCATAATCTGGCCTGTCCTTATCTCTTCCCACCCCTCAACCTCTCAGATTTTGCAGTTGCTCCAAGCACAATTGCTCCAGGCCTCTGTGTCTTTTCCCATGTGATTATTCTTTAGCCTGGGACACTCTTCTCCTGAGACTCAGCCTGGGTGCCATTTCCTTTAGGAAGCTTTCTCCTACATTTGGAGTAATATGTACCGTGTGTTGCCATGGCATCTTGTTCCCTCCCTTTATCACAACTAATCACATTGCATCCCAACTGTAAACATAATTGTCTGTATCCGCCACTAAACAGTAAACATGTGAAGGCAAGGACTATATCCCCAGCATCTGGAAGCACATGCTAGGTATAGAGCAGGTGTTTAATAAATATTCCTTGAATGATTCCACATGCTCTTACTGGGCCAAATTCTTCCTTGGGAATTTTCACATATTTCATGTCTTTTAATTTTTCCAGTAACAAATTTAACCCTGTTCTTTTACACAGGATTTGTCCAATTCTTGGAGCATTCTTCAAGTGTAAGGCTGAGGTATAGGTGAACATTATTACATCAGACATTTCAAGGAGAGAGAGTAAGCTGAGATGGAAAGTGGGAGATAGTTAAGAGACAGATAAAAAGGGAGATCTTAAGACTTTACTACTCTGATGTCATAACGACATAGTTCTCTCCTTATTTGACATCCTAGAGGAAAAAAAGAAACATGATATGGTATTATTGTATAGTGTTAACCCTATAATATGTTTACTATTCTACATGTTTTCATGCATTAACTCATTCCATCCTCAAAAACTCTCAAGGAGATCACTACCATCACTATCCTCATTTGAGATGAGGAAACAGAGGCACAGAGAAATAATTTGTCTAAGGCACCTAGCTAGTAAATGGCACAGTGATCATTATAAACCTAGGCAGTCTGAAACCAAGACACTATGTTCATAACCACTATACTATGTTCTTTTTACATGATGCATTTCATATGTAGAAGGACAAATATTGGAGCAAGCTATAGCAGTTGCACAGACTCTGATGGCAGATTAGTAGTCAGGGAAGGCTTCACCGAGGAGGTGAGGAATGACCAAGTCTTAGAAGAGCAGGAATTGACCAAGGGGGCAGGAAGTGTAAAAGTATTTTATAAAGAGAGAATGGCATCTGTAAAAGTGAGGAGGATGTGAAGAAGACTCTACCCTCTTGGTATGGAACCATATTTACGGCTATATATCAAGTGAAAGGGAGAGGAGAGAAATAGGAAGACCAAGTTGGGCAGCAGTGTGGGTTTCCTGAGTCTACACTCAGTGGGGTTGGCCTAGCTTGCCCAGCAGGAATATGGGGAGAGTCTGCTTTGATAAGACCAGAGTAGCCTTCACATGAATAAGCCTCACCACAAACCTCATCTGGGCACTTCCCAGAGCTTGGGATGCTTGGGAGACACTAAATATAAACTATTAGGGTAAGAAATGTTCATAGACAGCATTTTCCCACTGTGCCCTTTTTATATCAATGAGGACAATGGGGGTCCAAATAGATTAAATGACATAACCAAGGTTGTACAGCTCCTTAGCAGCAGGGTTAAGACTAGAAGCTAAGAGATACAGTATCTTTATTTGAAGAGCTGCTGATCTTGCAGGGAGATAAAGATCAAGTACAGAAACATACTGATATCAAAAAACAGACAAATGAAGAGAAGTTACACAACTTAAAATCTAAGTGTTGAAGGGTTGACTGAGTAAAGATGGGAACAAGGGAGTCTGGACATCTCCTGGATCACGTTAGTTTTTAAGCAGGTTTTGGTGAGGTGATGGACTTTGGCTGGAGACAAAGAGGGACTGGGAGAAATGAGTTTCTGAATGGGGGAATGTCTTACATACGATGGTGTGTATATACCCTTTTGGTGGGTTTTATGGGCAGGCAGCTTAATATGGAGGAAAGAGCAGAGACATGAGAGTCATACAGAAGATCAAGCAGGTAGATTCATCAGCTATGGGAACACGGACAAGTTCCATTATTTGAGTCCAAGTGTTCTCATCTATAAAATGAGGGTAGAAGTTCTTGACACATAGTAGTTATTATAATTTATAGAGTCATTTTGTGACAATGGGTCCCTGGGTCTCCTCTTTTTTTTTTTAACTATTTATTGAATAAATTCATGAATGAATAAATGAGTGGGTGAGATTTGTTTCAAGTCCATCTAAGGAATGGAAATGTAGCGCTCACCAGTGGATTCAAGCATGGTCTGCTAAAAGATAACTCACTGTCCCTAATCCCCTCTTGTGTACCTTGCCTAGGAGGAGAAAGGAAAACAGAAAGAGTTCCCAAGACCCATGAGGGATGCGGACTGTCTGATGAACCAAACAGAAAAAGGAAGAAGTGTTCCACAGACTTTGGGCACCAATCCTTAACCTACTGAGAAACACCAGATCCGTGGATGGAAGAGCATTTGATCCTTATATTCTATACCAGGAGCACCTAGAGTTTTACTTCTACTCCAACTACAGGGAAAGAAATCCAGAATCCGTGTGTAGAATCTCAAGCCATGCAGTGAGATATTTTCTCAGGTTTAGCTCTGAAACACTTAAATATTGCTCCTGTTATCTGGAAGGCTCCAATCCTAGGTAACCTGATGACTAACCAGAAAACTTGGAAAAGAGATTTCACAGTATAAGATATCATAAAAATCTCAGGGTAGGACAGGACATAATTTTATCTAGTTTAAGCGTTCTAAGACTTGGGTCTTTTAAGACCTAGCAAAATTTCATAAAGCAAAACAAAATAGAAACAAAAATAGGGAATTGACCTAGGGTGGCTGTATTAGTTTGCTAGGGCTACTGTAACAAATTACCACAAACTAGGAGGTTTAAACAACAGAAATTTATTGTCTCAGAGTTCTGGAAGCTAAAAGTCTGAGATCAAGATGTCAGCACATTTGGTTCCTTACGAGGTCTGTGAGACAGAATCTGTTCCACGTCTCTCTCTTAGCTTCTGGTGGTTTGATGGCAATCTTTGGCATTCATTGGCTTATAGGTGACATTCTCTTAGTGTCTTCACCTCATCTTCCCTTTGTATGCGTCTGTCTCTGTGTCCAAATTTCCCCCTTTTATAAGGACACAGTCATTTGGATGACACCACCCCACCCCCATGCCTTCAATTTAACTCAGTCATCTGCAAAGCTTCTATTTCCAAATAAGATCTCATTCACAGGTTCTGGGGATTAGGACTTCAACATCTTTTGCAGGGACTAAATTCAACTGACAACAATGGCCAACTAATAATTTAGTTAACTAAGGACATTCGGAAAAAAACCCTGCAGTCTACTATCTTCATTACTTCAAAAAGAAGAAAATTTAACACCAAAAATTTTAGGAATGTTATCATCTCACTGGAAAGGGCAGCCTTTCCCAGAAAGAGCAGCTGCAACCTTACATCAACCAACAAGAGTGCATGGACTGCGTAGCTCCTACATCCTAATCGTTCTCTGGGTTAATGGAGACTTCGACACAGGTCAGCAGAGATCTGTGGAAAGGGTTTCTTTGGCGTATTTGGTCTATTACAACTGCTTGACCACTGCTGAAACTGCCCTGCAACCACCTTAGCCTGAGTTTTGAAACTGTAGTTCTCACATGCAAATGACACAGACTATCAAAATGTACACTGCTCACACTTCTGTACCTGAGATTATATGAGACCTGGTTCCTTTCCTGTTCTCTGTATTTTCTTCCACAAGTATGCTATGGTCTGTTTCTCTGAAACAGAAATTTGTCTTTGTGAAATCTCACTGCCCCTGCAGAGCATTCTAAAACATCTCTGTAGCATCTGGAATCCATATTTCAGCTTTGAGTCTCCCTGCCTGGTTTACAAAGTGATGTTGATTTAATCAGCCCTTTCACTGGATTTTGGGTGAATGATTTTGAAGTTTTATAGGAGGAGCAGTAACCTTTATTCAAAGGCAATGATTGATCAAAAGCAACCACTTGAATTCTGGGACCGCCCTTCTCTTATGTGGGAGCAGTGACAAGCTTGCTTGAACCTTCAGAATACTAACCACATTAATCTTGGATTGTTAGAGCTGCTATTCATGACCAGCAATTGACCTGCTCAGAAAGCCCTATACATACACAGAGGGTAGACTATGGACTCTCAAGTAGTTTTCAGAAAAAAAGGAAAGGATGGGTAAAAATCATGGCTTATATTTTTTGATCATTTCTCCTATTTGTTATTTCTTTTTCAGGATTCTATCCCCTCACTCTTAGTGCTGTACAAATACTCAAATTTGAAGTGTGAAGAGAAAACCTTTAAAGAGAGGAAAAATAAGAAAATGTTAAGAGTCATACTGTAGGTGAAAAGACTGGACTAGGTGTTTTGACCCCTGTCTCTGCCACTTTATAGCTGCATAATCTAGGGCAAAATATTTACTCTCCTTGAGTCTCAGTTTCATCATTTATAAAATGGAATTAATAACATCTACTTCTTAAGGCTGTTATAAAGATTAATGTGTCTCTGTTGGGGAGGGGACTGGGATACAAGGAGGGCTTTCAAGAAGCCAAGAGTAAGTTTAATGTACTTTTGCCTAAAGGTGAGGCTTGACTGACCCAAATGTCACAGAAATTGTGATTCATGACAGCACTCCAAAAAAATCTAATATTTTTTTATGAATCGAGCAATTATGGAAGATATCTTTTGAAAGAAATGATGAGTTCGCCTTCAACAAGAGTAGAAAATAATCAAATATTCTTCATATCAAGCAACCAGATGGATACTGTAATGCGTCTAGCTATTCAAGGTCACATAAGAAACTGGGAATTAAAAGTAGTTTTCTGGCAGACTTCCAGGATCAAAATGCCATTTGGTATTTAACAGAGTTAAGCTGATGATTATCGCAAAACTACATAAGAAATAAAATTTATCAGGCCCTTCAAAAGGTTACTTTCCATTCTAACCAGAAGCAAAATGCGCTTCTTGGCATTTGTAGTTTCTTTTTGAATAGGGCAAAAGATTTGCATTGGTTTTACTGTTACAAGTGAATTAAAATTTTTTATTTGAAGAATAAAATTGTTGGGTTGAAGAAATTGTTAAATAGGATTTGGAAAATGTAGAAGATATAATTAAAATATCAAGGAAGCTACCAACAAATGAACTTTCTCTGTTGCTTTTATTCCTAGCACCAAATGCACTTTTGACTAGAACATTTGGAGAATTTCACCTTGGCAGCAGTTTTCAAAGGAATTTTTCCTCACTTATTTGAAAAAGTTGTATAACAAAATCTTATCCGTTCACAGAAAAGTCCTGACTCTTCAGGGAAGAGTTCTTAGTCATGTAAAAGCATTTCACGTTCCTTCATGAACACTGACATATGAGCTCAGAGAACTGGGTTCTAATTAAACTAATGGTTTCTCTCTATGATCTTGTCACCTAACTGGGTAAGCCAGATGTTGGCGAAAGTCCTGGTGAGGTAACCTCATCAGGAAATCACAATATCACAGGGAAAGATGTACACTTAACAGAGCAATCAAGACACTACACTACGATTCCCAGCACATTCCCAGACCCTACACCACAATTCCCAGATGTTACTGTCCTGATATCTTTCTCCACACCACTGTCCCACAGCTGAAACAAGAGGCAGTGGCTGAAGGAGAACGCATCATCAGCCTGTTCTAGATTTAAACCACAGCGCTGCCACTTATTCAGCTGCATGACTTTAGAAAGGTCTGCACTGCTCTGAGCCTCAGCCTCCTCTATACTGTGGGGAAACCAGTATCTACCTCGCAAGGATTATTCTAAAATTAAGTTTGGTGACAAGTATAAGGTGCCTGGCACATAAAAGAGTACCTACGTTCAAACTACGTGAAGAAGACGATGATGCGAGAAGCTGTGGATTTGGAGCTAATAAACTAGATCCAATTAGAGCTGTTTTGTTTTTAGTTTAATTCAAGGTTGTAGCCATCAAGCATAAAAACAAACAAACAAACAGTGGACCTTGTTTGTGCTTTCCAGGAGCCAATCTCCTAACCACAGAAAGCACATAGATGAAATATTATTTAATATATACTTTAAGATCTGCTGTGGGTATGGTATTATCTGAATGTTCTTGCTTCAATGCAGGTTGTAATTAGTGGTGGAGGAAGACAGAAGGCAGGGTTACGTTTATCCTTGGAGGGCCTGGTGTAATTTCTATGAGTACATGCACATGATAGACGTACTTTCTCTTGTAGCAGTTTTTCTCTGTGTACTTCTCATTTGAGATGAATGGCACTCGGTGCCAGCCTCGTTAAATAGATGTCAGCAGATAACAGCCACCATTTGCTAAGCTCCCACTCTGTGCCAGGCACTATGAATACACTATCTTGTTTAAACCTCAGAACAAACCTGTGAGGTAGGGTTATTATCAGCATTTTACAGATGAGGAAACACAGGCTTAGAGCAGTTCACTGATATGCCTCAACACTACAGCTAATAAGTGACAGAAATGAGATTGAAATGCAGATCTGTCTGCTTCCAATTTTTTTTCCTCCTGAAACTCCATGTTCTACTATCTCACCTCTATGTATTTCACACTAGAGACCATAGAGTAAGTGCTCCAAAATATTTATTCGTGATTGATTATAAAGAAATAAGTCGCTAGCCTAAAGGAAGCCCTTTAAAAATTGACTCAGGCCTATTTTGGATTTCCTTTTCCCAGTTAGCTGGGATTTCATAGAGAAAATTTGGTTGATTTGCTGCATTCCCACTTTTAAACGCAGCTTCAAATTTCTTTGTCTAAAACTCACAGAACATGGCCCTTTTACCCGATTCTCCATACTATATAAAGCATTTGCTAAGCTTGTTAGGACCTTCTGGGATCTCCCTTAATGATCTGACATTGGCATAATTTTGCAATCTTCCCTTCCTTAGGCTATGAGTAGGTTGCAAGAAAGACCACGCTATTTTTATGATTTTTGTTGTTAGAGGAAAAGAATGTTATGCAAGTCTGCAAGCTCTAAAAGCCAAATGTCCCTGGTGGCACAGTGGTTAAGAGTCCGCCTGCCAATGCAGGCGACACGGGTTTGAGCCTTGGTCCAGGAAGATCCTACATGCCATGGAGCAACTAAGCCCGTGCACCCCAACTACTGAGCCTGCTCTCTAGAGCCCGCGAGAGTCACAACTACTGAAACCCATGCACCTAGAGCCCGTGCTCTGCAACAAGAGAAGCCACTGCAATGAGAAGCCCGCGCACCACAACGAAGAGTAGCCACGGCTTGCCACAACTAGAGAAAGCCTGCACACAGCAACGAAGACCCATCGCAGCCAAAAAGTAAATAAGTAAATAAATTTATTTTTTTAAAAAGAAACCAAGCCAAATGGATCAAGAACACAGTTCCAGCCCTAAAGGGCATCTGATCTAAAACCACAAATGGATGTAACATGGCACTGATTTGCTTTCCTCAAGCAGTTGCAGACATCATTCGACGTCACCATATTTTAAAACTGGAGGGGCTTTTTTCTTTCTTTTTTTTTCCAATGTATTTTATTTTATATTTTATTTTATGGCTGTACTGCTTGGCATGCAGTATCTTAGTTCCCCGACCAGGGATCGAACCTGGGACCACTGCACTGGAAGCATGGAGTCCTAACCACTGGACTGCCAGGGAAGATTCACTTTTATCAGTTAGAATAAGCGAGAGAGAAAAAAGAATCTCTACAAAGGGTAGCAAGGAGGGAGGGAGGGAGCAGTGCTTGAAGTGTTAAGCCTTTAAAATTTATTGAAATATTTCTGGCTGTTTTATCAATATTTAACTGTCAGTCTGAGGCCGACATCTCCAGTCATGGCTGAGTGTGTTTATATCAAATGGGAATACAGGAAATACATACCAAAATCAAATAGAAATAATTTTGGATTATTGTTCCTTTATTCTTTCATTAAGCAATCATTGATCGAGTGCCTGTGTGATGAATGATAGTCCCTGCCTGCTAGAAATTCATGGTCTAGGGTCAGAAGTAGACAAAGATGGAGTAGGGTAAGTGGGATATGATAGTGGCATTGCCTGTTGTACGTGAATTCTAGAGTGTCCCCTAATCCTACCTGGTAGGAAGTGTGTCAGGGAAGCCCCTCCCAGAGAAGATAAAGGGGAATTTTGCAAGATGAGAAGTCACTGTGGCAAAGAAGCAGGTTCCAGAGAGAATAGCTTGCAGATGTGTTTGAAGAAAGTAAGAGGGCTTTAAGTTTGAACTTTGTCTTAAGAAGAATGATTGAAAGATTATTACTCGGAACATGATAAAACCATTTTCTCTTGTAGCAACATGGAGATTAGGTCAGGGAAGGCTATGTGTGAGAAGGAGAGCCGGCAGTTAAAGTAAGAAAAAAATATTTGTCAGGGAGGATGGATATTTAAGTGATGCAATTGGTAAAATGGCATAAATGGCTGGGAAATGATTAGATGGACCTGACAGCTAAGTAGATGATAGTGCCATTTACCAAGATACCATGTATAAGAGAGAGTTTGCAAGGGATGGCACTCAAGATGGATTGTAGCATGAATTAATAGGCCAATATTTGTGTTACAGTGTTATGTCTACTTCTTTCATCCTTAAGTATATTGTAGAGGTTAGAAGCATGATTTGGGGGATCATTTCAGATCTCAAATCTACCACTTACTGGCTTTCTGATCCTAAGAAGACCACTTACACTCTATAAGCGTCAGTGTTCTCATTGGTAAAATGATGATAAGAATACTTATGTCACAGGGATGTCACAAGAAACGGTTAAAAGAGAAAATCCACACAGAGTGCCTTCAAGTGAATGTTGAAGAATAATAATGCCAGTTATTATTACTACTCTTGCTATTTATTGTCCATGAATGTTCACTGAATGCAGGGTCTAAATTTGTTTCCTTTGACTTTGTGCCCTCCAAGTGCCTTCTCTAGTGGTCTGTATGTAATTGTCCATCAGGAAATAATTGCTGAATTGAGCTGAATTGAAATGGTGGAACATGGAAGCACCAAATGAAGTTTCTGAAAGAGATGGAGAAGGATTCATGCATGTTTAATGCACAACAAATTCAGGTAAATGTCACACAGTAAAGGTCAAGAGTGACATTTGGGGATGAAGGACAGGAAAAGAGCAATGGTATTAATGAAGTGAAATGGAAGATGGCTCCTAACAGTAAAGAAAGCAAACTGACCCAAGGGAAGGGGCCTCAGAAGGAGTCCTCCCAGACTAACTCAAGAGGAGTTAGTGACTTGATGTTTTTCTTTCTCAGCTCAAGGATCTACCAAGACATCACATCAGAAGTCATCTAACATATTACTTCTAGAAGAAAACCACAGGGCATAAACCTTATAAAAAGAATCATATGCCAGCCTAGAATAGAAACCTATTCTGAACACTGATATATTGTTCAGTTGGCATCATGACTCTTGTTTTATTTTTCTTTTAATAATTTAATCTTTTCTGAATGTGAGCCATTTTAAACTTTATATATAAAAAAAAATTAAAATAATTGCTTTTGCATCTTCAAACTAAACTTGTCCAGCAGAGAAATAAGATAATTATATTTATTATTAACAGAACATAAATAAAGTATAAACCAACAAGGTGGAGCACAACCTTAAGTGGAAATTCTCTTGGTGCACTGGATTTAGATTTGGGGGGTTAAGGTGCATGTTGCAGAGGGGCGATTTAGCATAGATCTAGCTATAATAGGTCAGCAGCATGTAAATCTAAGACAAGGTGGCCTGAAAAAGGAGGGAAACTTCTTTAACACCAGATGAATTCAGCAGCTTTCAAACACTTTATCTTCTAACAAACCTCCCAAACTCTTGCAGTGCATGACCACCCACTCTAACCCAGGGCAGCTGCAAACTGTATGCACACTGTTCATAGCACAAGGGTGCCAGGCAGAAGAGAGGGAAGGGATCCCTAAGAAAGAAGGATCTTTTCCTCCTTTGCACAAATGCATGGGTAAATAACAGCCTGGCTATATCTCATGCTCCACATTGTCTTTCCATAAAAAAAAAAAAATCCCCAAATACACAAATCAAGGCCTCGTTTCTCACTATAGAATGGCACACTCTATGATGAATTTAAAAGCCTCTCAGATGAGTTTAAAAGCCTGGTCGGATGACTGGAAAATGAGGATCGATGTAGGTACATTTGGTGTTCCTGAGCCTCCCTGCCCCTCTCTGTGGTTCTCTCTAGCATATATTATTTATCCTTTACAGAGTGGATTTTCAGAGGCTTTAGATCTGCCTGAGACTGTAAAAGTCTATCTCCTTGGTGCCTTTCATGCCCGTCAGATGTCTCCCGCAATATGACCATCCCTGCTGCTTTTTCTGCTCGGTTGGTGGGCTTGTTGGGACTGTTCTCTGTCTCCCAGAAACTCAGCTTGGAGAAAGGCCAGGGTACTGCTTGCCAGCGTACATGGTACAGCTCTGTTGATTTTCAAAGCGTCAACACCCACAGCTTTGCATGCTTTGATTACCACCAGAACGAAAGAGAGACGGAGACAGTGTTGTTGCTTCATTGCTTTCCAACCAGGATTAAATCCCATGAAACTGTCTGTTCCCACCCTTATTCTGAGTTCCTCAGAGAGTTCTAAATAGAATTTTATATCCAAACATAATGGAAGAAAGAAAATATTTCTTTGCTCTTGTTTACATAATCGTCTATAGTTCGTGTTTGAATATGAGTTTTGGCGTATTATGAAACCCAGCAAAGAAACCACCCAACTAGGAAATAGTAGCTGATGTAAATCAGGCAGCTCATATGTAAAGCAGATTTTTAAAATATGCTTTATTTTCTCTAATGCACCGTAGAGAAAATACCAAGGATTTGGGAATTTTAAAACAGAGAGAAATTATTTAGAGGCTTCATTGAAAAATAAGTATCAAGTTTCAACAAACAAAATCTCATATAGAGAACCTAGAACTGAACAGAAAGGAAGCCAACTTGTTACTTCCACAGTGTAAGAAATATCAAAAGGTAAGGATTTAGAAATGTAAGACTCACCTTCTCCCTCATCTACCCCACCACCAAAGTGGGGGGGGGGGGAAAGATGCTGCTCAACAATGACAAAATATATATTTGGATTAAAAGAATTATAATAATTATGATACACTACACACAGAATGATCAGCAAAAGGGCTTGGAGATCAAAGCCAACCACAACCTGAAGCTTTAGCAATTAAACATCTATACCAAGTCATGTGTGACAAACCAGGAAGGAATATATTTACTAAATTCTCCACTTTTAGATTGCAGTGCTCTGTAGAATTCTAACGGAAATGAAGAAAGATCTAAAGGTTATTAGAGTTTATATAAATGCCCTTTCCCCATTTCAGGTGTTCTTGAGCTCTCACCATTAGCATTTTAGAGGGACTCTTAACACCATGTTGCAAGCCTTCTCTTCATGCCCACAGGGAAAATAGTAAGCTACTTTTCCAAGACTTTCAGATTCCTCATTATCTGTCCCAAACTATCTTCCTCGTTTCATCTTCAGGACCCTCATTCTCACACCCTTATGCTCCAGCTTTCCCCCTTATTAACGTATTCTTCCTCTTCCACTTCAGTAGCAAGAAGTATTTAAGAAATTGGATTCTGGGGTTAGACAAACCAGGATCCAAGGGTCAGCTCTGCCATATGCTCAGAGTATGACCGTGGAAGTCATTTCAGTCATTAATGAATTCATAAATTCAGCAATATTTATTGAGCCTCTAGTGTGTGCCAGGCTTTGTGCTCCACACTGGGGATAGAGTAAAAAAATAGTGCACAATCCCTGTCCTCACGAGGTCTTTATTCTAGTTGGGAGAGACAGAAAATGTCTGATACATGTCATGATGAAAAACAAAGCTGGGTCAGGATGGGTGTGGGGAAGAGAGAGGCTTGTGTTGTCCACAGGCTGGTCAAGGAAGGTTTTTCTGATAAGATGACCTTTGAACGGAAACCTGAATGAAGGAGGAAGTGAGCTTGCGGATATCTGGAAGACAGTGTTCCAGGCAGAGGGATGAGCAAGGAGCATTTCTACTGTATTTGAGGAGCAGCAAAGAGGGGGAAAGATGGCTGTCGGGCGGTGGATCCAGGAGACAGTGGTAGGAAATGATGTCACAGAGGAGTGAGGGCAAAATAACGTAGGATCTTGAAAGCCATGATAAGAACCTTGTGTTTTAATGCATGTGAGGTGGGAAGTTGTTGGAAAGTTTGTTCAGAGCACTGACATTATCTGATTCGTGTTTTTAAAAGATCACAAAATGACTGGGTATAAAGCAATGGCAGAGGCAGACAGACCAGTTAAAAGACTTCTGCAAGAGTTTGAGAGAGAGAGATGAGAAGGGCTTTGATTGGAATAGTGGTGGAGGAGGTGATGCTCTATGGTAGGATGACTCCAGTATCCTCTTCGGGAATTACTTGTCACTGTCATCATATCCCCGATCAAATGAAGTTGCTGTGACGATTATATGAGGTTCATTAGTGTAAAGTGCTTAGGGCAGTTCTTGGCACATAGGAACTGGTTAACAAAAAGACAGTGTTATTTTTACTATCAGGCTCAGCAGAAATGTCACCTCTTTGAAGGCTCCCTCACTACTTACTTCCACCCACCCTCATTGCCAGTACAATCCTCTTGGTTTGCCCTGCATATTGTACACACCATTGCAAGAGTATTTATCATAGCATGTACCCTTGTATTTATGCTTTTGCTTTCTCAGCTAGAATGTGAGCTTGAGGAAGAGGGTGACTATGCCTTATTCTTGGGCCCTCAGAGTCTAACACACCAAAGTTTCTAAATACAAGATTGTTGAATGAGTGAGTTTAAATCCTACCTATTCCGTGAAGTTTTCTTAACTTACCCTCACCTGTACCTCCACTTATTATTTGGACCAGTCATATCACTTAACATGTATCACTTAACCTATATTATTTTGTACACAAAATTATTAAATATTTTGCATTTATACCTTGATTCCAACTAAATCATAAAGTCTTATCGAACAGGAATTGTATCTTTTATTCGTTGTATGTCTCAGCGTACTATGTACATTCATGGATCAATTATTATTGTATTGTTAAAGGAAAAGCTTAGTAAGTAAAGACACAGAATTGACTTAAGAATGATTTGACAGAAAGGGTATTACATATTTTTGATGTACTGAGTGAGTGATGTTGTTATAATATAACAATTATTGGTTCAGAGAAACCAGAGTTTACCCCAGAAGCACAAGCCAGAGAAATTTTAGAATACTTTCAGAGTCACAGGGAAAATAGAGGGACATTTCAGCCTCAAGACTTTTCATAAAAGCTTAGCTTTTTCCTGGTTGTTAAAGGCACCAATAGAAAGAGTCTGACTCCAGAATCAGATAGATTTGGGCTCTGGTGTTTTCAGAAGGAAAATGATGTTGAAACAGTTAGACAAAATAATGAAAGATACACAGAATTCAATGGAATGCCATTGTAATATCTAGAAGAGTTGTATAAGAATATAACAAGAACAGTAAGAATACAACAAATAAGAGGGGATCTTCCTCAAGTTCCTATCTACAGGAACTTAGAAACTTGATGGAGTTTCTGTAGGTAGTAAGACATATAAGTACCTTAGCTGGCAAATTCTGTGCAAAATTCTATCAAGGGATGTAGCAGTTTGAGGGGGTCGGGCGCCAAATCTCTGTGACTGGACAGAAGAATCAGGTATGTAGAGCTTGAACTTGAAGGACACCGGTGGTGAGACCATCCCAGTTGGAGGGTGTACTAGTTTTTTAATCACTGCAAACTTAGCAACTTAAAACAACACAAATTTATTACCTCACCGTTCCTGGGCAGGTAATCTGTGTATGGTAGCTGGATCCTCTGCTCAGGGTCTCCTCAGACTGAAATCACGATATCATCCAGGGCTGTGATCTCATCTGAGGCTTGAGCACACTGAGGCTTGGCCTCTTCCAAGGAGAGCAGGAGGGTACCCTCACTGCTTCTTGTCTCTTTTGAGGCTCACCTGGAAAGGTCAGGTCCACTCAGGAAATTTTTTCCCATTTGATTAACTCAAATTCATTATATCTGGAAATTAATTACATCTGGGAAATTACTTTTGCCATATAACATAACAATCACAGAAGTGATAGCCCATCATATTCACATGTTCTACCCACACTCAAGGAGAGAGGATTATATAGGTCGTGTACACCAGGGGGCTGAAATCTTGGAGCCCATCTCAGAAGGCTGTCTACCTACCACAGAGAACAGTGACTGAGGTAAATGGGACTCAGTGTGTCCCAACGACATTGCTGATAAGGGTCCAGTCATGTCCAGTTAGTAATTCTGTTTTTTTAAGAAACCTCAGCAAACTAGAAGGCAACCCCAAGAATTACTTAGGAAAGTAACATCAAAATTATTGGGGATGATAGAATTGTGTCCTTATCTTTAATAATGGCATAATTTAGTATTATGTATAAAAAAACCCCAAATATAAAAATCAGTGGTAAAATATCTGAATTTAAGAATCTGTGCTTATTTTGAATTTTAATTATTTATACTATTTACAAAAATTAGGCCTATTAGAGGAACAAGTCAACCTTGCAATTTCAAATTAAAATGAGTAATTGAGTCATTGCTTTAGACCTGAAATTTCAGGTTGAAATCTTACTTGGAACATTTAAAAGAATTTAAAGTTCACCAGATCTATAAATTTAATTTATTAGATTTATAAGAATTACTTAAGTTCTTGGGAAGTTTGTTAAGTCATGTGATTAATGTACTTTAAAAAAAAAGGAAATAAAGATATATTACCTTAATACATGTGGCTAAATATTCAAGAAATTTAATTAGGTTGTGAAATCTTCCTTCAAAATAATTATAAAATTTGTTAGATTTATGAATGGATTCATAAAATTTATAAACATACAAGCTTAAGAAAGACAAGGGTTTCAAATGTATTGAATACTAATTTTGCACCAAAATAACCTTGAATAGTTCTTTTCTAGGCATAAAAATTGCCCTCAAGAACATAAAAATACTCATGTGTAACAAGTTTCAACCCTGCTATTTTGTATGACCTTTGTCAAGTCACCTAACTTCTCTTAGCTTCACTTTCTCATTTGCAATATGGGGTCAGAATATTAACTTGCAGGGCGGTCCTAAAATGTGAAAGAGATATTTTGCACAAAGTGCTTGACACATTTAGGATCTCAATAATGAGAACTTAAAGAAAAGAAGAAAAAAATCCAGTTCTTTTCCTAAACATAAGGGCAGAGGCTTTGTTTATCGTCCATCCAGGCCACCTTCACTTTGAAGTTCAATCCTCCAAAACCCTCTTAGATAACAATTAGTTTGTTTCGTTTCCAGGCACAAATGATGCTTAAAAGATTAATTTTAATGCCAGAGGCAGTATAGTTGCTTGTGTCAAACCACAGGGGAGGCTGACCACACCCATTAGATCCTCCCCAGAAAGCGGCTGCAGGAAAGCAGCAGCAAACCAGTGTCCCATTTCAGTCCTTAACACTCGAGGCACAGAGGACACAGGGTAAGCATCAGGCTCCAAGGACTTTATGCAGCCAGCGTTTCTGTGCCAATATCTGGGGCCAAATTACTGGAATGGGATCTAAAACACTAGGGGAAGGGAGAAGTTAGTATTCCCTCTAGGCTAATAGTCGCCTGGTGAAATGTCACTGTATTTGTGTCAGAAGGAGCAGAGGAATGCATTCCTGTCTGGGCTGAGTGCACACAGAAAACCCAGCGGAGAGCAGACCCAATCATTCCATAAGACTTAAGAGTGTATTGTGGTTAATATAGATCAATCCACTTTTCCGGAGTGCTTATATTTGGAAAATGGAAATGTGGTTTCCAAGAAAAAAAGTGTAAAATGAATTATTCTGAGCACTTATACAAATCTTTAAATGTGTCTAACTTTTTGAAAAACTGCAATGAAGTTTGATGGTAATTCTGGAGGGGAGCAAACTCAAATATAGAAAAGTATGTGTGAAAGACAGAGAGAGACAGAGACAGAGATGGAAAGGAGGAATGGAGAAATAGAGAGTCTCAGAGAAAGAAAACAGAGGGACAGATTCCCAGAGAAGCTGTGAGATAAGACCCAGACACAGAGAAAACAAACAAGAAGACATGATATTGAAACACAGAGAGGCCTAACACTGAAAACTGAAGGGACAATAAGGCAAGACTCGGAAGAAAAGATATTTTGTCAACAAAAAATTAATCAGTCGTAGATCGAAAAAATGGAAAATTTTGTTCAAGCCAAGTTGAAGATTATAACCCAGGAACAGACTCCCAGAAAACTCCGAGAACTGTTCCACCCATTAGATGTCAAAGCAGGGTCATACAATGTTTTGAAACAGAGGACTATACGTTAATTGACATATTATTGACAGTTGACACAATCCAGGTCTTCACGTACAACACGAGTAGTGAGTGCGTCATGGGTCCTTGTGGCCCCTTACAAGATTACACAGGAAGGTTATCTCCTCAGGAGTTATCTTGTGATGCTAGGAGAATACTGCTCTTTATGGTTGAGCAGGTATTTCTGCCTATGGGGAGGTTTGGTCGATGCATGATGGAGATACACGATGCACAGTAGGGGGGAGAGAGGAGGCCAAAGGGCAGAGAAAATTTTTTTATGTTCAAATTTTCTTTGACTTGCCTTAGAATACGAATTTTTATTTCATCAATATATAATTTTCAAGGATCCAAGGAAGCAGCCAGAGGACCAGGGGAGAAAAAAGAGAGAGGAAGATACCACAGGGCAACATTCAATTAGGTCAATATTTATTGTATGCCCACGGGGAACATGGCAACCTCCTGGAACTAAAGTGGAAATGAATTGAATTCTCCCCTGTTCTGAAGGGTGGGCAAGTTCAAGTCTGCGGAGCCACCTGGGGCTGAGGAGAGAGTACGTGCAGATCCATACTGTGCTCTGCTTCCAGCTGGCTGGCCTGCAATTCTCTGCCTCCAGGGCGGTCCTACAACCTGCTCTTCCATCAACTCCATGTGCTTTGTGTCCCCCTAGAGGGGTGGGATAAGGAGGGTGGGAGGGAGACGCAAGAGGGAGGGGATATGGGGATATACGTATGCATATAGCTGATTCACTTTGTTATACAGCAGAAACGAAGACAACACTGTAAAGCAATTATACTCCAATAAAGATGTTTAAAAAATAAATAAATAAATAACCCCCCCCCAAAAAAAATCTATAGAGAGACAAAGATGAAAGCGTTATATACTTTTGTTGTTGTTGTTCTTGTAATATCAGGTCTAAAACAAGTGTTACTTAGTAGTGACACCATATTTCTCAAACATAAAAATTTGCAATCTAGATATTTAAAAATAAAAAAATCTTTAAAAATTTTTAAAAGACTGAATCAGAGACCACTTTCATTAGGCTCCCCTCCAAACACACAAAATGTTCTGACATATAATGTGCAGTATTTTTAAAACAAATCTCTCCTTATTTCAAAAAATTCAGCCAAGAAATATTTCTTAGGAATGTCAGAGTACACAGACACATATCTGATCAAAATGTCTCTGAAAGACCTGCAGAAAGGCAAATGTAGTTTGTTATATGACTCATGGTGTCCGTAAGACAAAAATAAACCAGAGGTTTAGAAGAAATACAACTATTCCTAGCAGGGGGATCTATAAAATAGACTGGCAAGGGAAGGATGCAATCATCAAAACTCATTATACCTCACCAGGGAATCCACACACGTTCAACCACCTCATCTGATAAATCCAAAAGAAAGAATATGCATGGCAAAATAACTTATGGGAACACTAGCTTACCTTTATTCTTCTTATACTTTCCTACCTTACAGCCAGACCTCTGTGATTGTTGCAGAGTGGAAAACAGAAGATGCTTAAAATAAATAGTTCTTTGTGTCATGTAAAAGTGAGAAGTATTAAAGTTGAAGAAACTATGCTACTGGAGGATAAGGGTAGAGAGAGTAACTTTGAGGAATTCAGGAAGAGGGAACTATGTCTCCCAGACCAAAAAATGGGTCAAAGTCAGGACCCATGCATTGCTCCAATAGCAAAAGTAGGATTCTAAGGAGGTGGCACATGATGGTGGGAATGTCCTCTTGATGTGCCAAGAGAGTGGCACCCTGGGCACCAGAGTTCCAAACTTTACCAAAGATCCTGCGCCTTGAATGTGAGATGGAGCATGAGAGTGGCCTCGTCAGAAGGATCAGATCACAGAGTCTGGAGCAATGGGAATCTCAATGGTACCCAGTGGACCAACGGCCAATGACTGCCTGTCACATGATGTGATGCTACCTACCACTAACTCTAGGACCTCAGCACAATGCCATGGTGCAAAGAGTCCCAATAGTGACTGCAATTGAATTTTCTACCACCCTGACAAAATAGGCTTAGAGAACAATTTTAGTTGATTTTATAAAAATAAATAAATGAGATACTTTATATGTACCTGTGTTCCTGGTCTGAATGTCATAACTGCCACACAAACTTTGACATCACCTAGAACTAGGACTGAACAATCCTTGGGCACCTTACTTAATTTCTCCAAGTCTCTATTCTCGCCATCTGCAGAAAGGAGATAAAAGTAGAACTTAATTCATAAGGTACTATAAGTAGTGAAGATGTAAAGTTCAGTGCCTGGAACATAGTGTTTAATAATGGTTGTTACTTATATTCAGTTTGAAAAATGAATCCATGAGAAGTGAGACACAAAGCTTTCAGCCATTCACAAACACAACCATTGCAAAGAAAGAAACATCACCAGTTATGCACAGTTTGCCAGATAAAAATAAATTATTTATAGTTCTTCAAGAGATATACCACTATCCCTTGCAGGAAGGATGTGAGAATATGGCCAAGAAAAACACAAACCATCTCCCACAACATGGGGCCACTCAGATCAACATGTCTAATAAACCTCAAACCCATGGGGAAGAACAATAGAGAAGCAATTCAAAGTACTTAATACAGCGATGGCTTTTAACAAGTCAACTGCCACCCTTATCCTCCTTTTTCCCCTCCCTTCCTTCAACACAACCGCATCTGGGCTAAAGATATTTATAATTCTCTGGTGACTAACTGTAACAAAACTTTAACAAACAGGCTGGTAAACTTGATAAAAGTATCTTAATATGACAGATACACTGCTCAAATGGAATGTGGGAGGGGAGAGCATACTTTAATTTTTGGTAAGCTAAAATAGCACCTTAAAAATGGATGACTCCACACAGGCATTTAACAGTAGAGCTAATTTCAGGTCAGGTAAGCCACCTGACTATCAGGTAAGCAGGTTCGCATTCGCATTAGATTTCTCTTTTTTTTAATTAATTTATTTATTTATTTATTTTTGGCTGTGTTGGGTCTTTGTTGCATTGTGCGGGCTTCTCATTGTCGTGGCTTCTCTTGTTGCGGAGCACGGGCTCTAGGTGCACAGGCTTCAGTGGTTGTGGCATGTGGGCTCAGTAGTTGTGGCTTGTGGGCTCTAGAGATCAGGCTGAGTAGTTGTGACGCACGGGCTTTGTTGCTCCGCGGCATGTGGGATCTTCCCAGGCCAGGGCTCAAACCTGTGTCCCTTGCATTGGCAGGCAGATTGTTAACCACTGCGCCACCAGGGAAGCCCCTCACATTAGATTTCTCATTAGAAATCTTAGCATGATTTTAGGGTCTCTTCATTCTTGCTTTCCTCTATCTTGCCCAAATCATTTGGAATTAATCACCGGTCTCAGGTCTGTTGCTCAGTGGCCCATGATGGAAAAAATCATGATTTAACAATTCAGCAAACATTTCTTGAGCCTTTGCTATAAACCTGGTAGCAAGGACACAGAGATGGACCAGAGTCCCTGCTGCAGCCCCATCTCAACCACGGCACAGCCTTTGCCAGCTTCTAACAAGGCCACTTAGTCCTGCCCACCACCTGAGCCACTTCCTGTGGCTCCAGCCACCTCCAAGTATGGCTTGGTATTTTTGCCTTCCTGTGTGGTTACAAGGCAGCTATGACTCAAGGTTTCTGCACTCGTGAGGATCAGCCTTCTCCAGAAAAGAGAAACTCAAGCGTGAGTCTCCTCCAGTGATTCTATTTTGTAGAATAAGGCTTTCACTTTAGCTCCCATTTCAGTTCTTATTCTAGAAGTCCTCATGTTTCTCTAGACTGTTCTTAGGAGGAGTCTGCCTAACTGACAGTTCTGTTTCCCTGGGGATGGAAATTATTATCCAGAACACAACCTTGGGGGCTGTGATTCTGTGACCTACAGACAGGCTTCCCTATGGACACCCTTTGGGATTTCTGAAGTCCACTTATCCATTACCTTGTGCCCAACTCCAGGCAACTGAGCTGCAAAAAGTTAAGCCATCCAAACTGCAAGGATAGATACTTAGGCAGCTAGTATCCATTGAGTAAGGGAATAAAACATTCATTCATTCATGCATTGAGTATTTAATAAGTGCACGTTTGGGTCAGACACTATGTCAGATGCTGGAGCTATGGAGATAGGAGGAAGTAAACCCTATTATCGGGGGGACATAGTCTCAAAGGGAAAACAAAGAGAAAGCAAACAATTATAAAGATGCAAAGGCCTAGTATATCCACGGTACAAGAACCTTATATGTTTTGCGTAGGAGTTTGACCTTTCTCTTACAGGCCCCAAATGGCAAATGGAATTCATCTTGAGGGCTTGCTGGCTCTTGCCTGTCATGGTATTCAGTAAAGTCTATTACAGACAAGGAGGAGAGGACTGTGACACAAATGCTGCCTATTTTCAATATAAGCATAGACGAGCCACTGAAGAGTTTTGTTAATTTGGAGAATAATGTGTCTAAAAGTTTCTTTCTGGGACTTCCCTGGTGGTCCAGTGGTTAAGACTCTGAGATTCCACTGCAGGGGTCATGGGTTTGATCCCTGGTCAGGGAACTAAGATCCCACATGCAGCCTAAAAATAAATAACTATATAAATAAAATTTAAAAAATAAAAAAAAGTTTCTTTCTTGCCACTCCAGTTGGGAAACCTTCTTTAGGACCTAGCCTGGCCTCATGAGCATATCTTGTGACCATGAAAGTTCCTTTATCTTTCCAGCCATTTTTTATTACAAGTAAACAGCCTGTAGGTTCTGAATTGTGATACCTGCCCTTGAGGAGAAAGTATAAACTGGAAGAGAGGAAAAAGAGAACAAATAAATATGAATAGTATAATAAATGCCAGTAAAGTTACAGTCTTCAAATATAGAGAAGAAAGAACAGCAAAATCTACCTGATGGTAGGAAAACTTTTCATCGAGTAGATTATAAAAGATCCTTACCTGACAAGTGGGAGTCTGAGAGGTGGGGAAGACTATTTACAGATGAAGAAACAGCCTGAGCTAATAGCATGTGATGTGTGAGTCAACAGTCTATTCAGTGAACAGCAAAACGGTTTGGTACTGCCAGGGTGGTGGAGGACCACGGCCAGTGGCAGACATACAACAACAAGGGCAGTTTGGGCAATAGTACAGGGCCTTCTATAACGTGCTAAGAAGAGTTGACTGGAATAGAGCTGTTTCTTAGACACACCTGAGGAGGTAAGGAGAATACATTGCAAGTTAGAGAAACTAGGTAGAAACCTAGTGAGGCATTCAGCGCAAAGAAATCGAGGCAGAAATAAGGGCTAATAAGAGCATCGACCCTCTGTCCTTCTGCCTGCGTGAAATACAGAAGTCCAGGTTTGAGTCCTAGTGCCTTCACAAACAGCCCTGATCCTTTGTTTCAGGCTGTGGAAACACCTCCAGCACCTCCAGTCAGATCGAGCTGCCAGTGCCCTCTAGCGGTGGCCCACTTGATGGCCAGATGACAAAAACCATCCAGTTCCTCACCCAAGTACCTGCCATGTACTGGCTTCTGTGATAGCTGCTGGAGCCACAGATCCTTAAGACATTGATTTTTCACTCAGGCTCACAGTTTAGGATGTGAGACACAGAGATGAACACATCCGAATAATAGTGTGTGGTCAGTGCAAAAAAAGTGTGCAATCAGGAATATGCTTAAGACAGTTTGTATAGAAGAGGGATAACTAACTTTGGGGTATGGGGACTTTGATGGTAGCTTGATGTTTGGCCTGGCAGTAAAAAAGGCCTTCTGGAAAATGTGCCTGGGCTATGAAGGAAGATTAGGACTTCACAAGGCAATTAGTAGCAGATGAGCTTTCCAGGAACAGAGATCAACATGGGTTAATTTGGAGAATGGAAGTAACTTCCTATTATAGGAGGATTAAGTGGGAACAGAATCAGGTAGATTTTGTAGTGACCCTTTCTGAGGCAGTCTAAATGGTACCAAGTGTTTCCCAAAGTGTTCCATTCAACCGACAGTTATTGTGCCCATCTTCTGTAGACAATGTGATATGGAATTAAATAATGTTCTACCCTCAAGATGCTTTAGTGTTAAGACATGTTCAGACAGAGATGTGAAGGAATACTTTCTATAAAATGCAAGTTATACACAAGTAGCATTTGGCAGCAAAGGAAAAGAAGCATTTACTTTGAAAGGGGCAGTCAGGGAAGCCTTTGCAAAGTAGGAAAGGCTTGAACATTGACTAATAAATGAGTAGGAATTTGCAGTATTGCAGTCGGGGGAGGGTGTGTATCTATTGTTTCTATGATTTGTGATGCAAAGCTGGTTGAATGTCTTCCTGCCTCTCTGGTCACATTTTACTTTCTTCCTCTGGCTCCTTTTCTTCTTCCCACTCCTGCTGTGATCAGTCCCCCAAGGTTCTATGCTCAGCCCTCAGATCTTTGCTTTATTCCCTCTCAGTGACTTTATTCATACCCATGGCCTCCACTTGCAAACCTCAAACATTTTGCTTAGCAGAGACACCATATTACCGAGTACATCACTTTTCACCCAGAAAGTCAACCTGTCCCTAATGAAACCTGCTCCAAACAGAACTCATCATCTTTAATCTCTGAAATCCTCCCCTCCCTTGGTTGGTTGTCCCCACCAACCTTTAGTAGCCTGATTTTATAAGTCAAGAACCTTGAAAAGACCCTTATCTTCTCCTTTTCTCTCCCCAACATCCAGTGCCTCTCCAAGTTCTGCAGCATTTGTAAATCCTTTTCTTTCTGTGTCCACTATTACTGCCTTAAATTGGTCCCTCATAATGTCTTGCCTGGTTGATTACAGTGGCCTCCTAATCTGTCTCTCTGCTTCTAGCTCACCCCCTCAGTCCATCCTGCTTCATGTCTGCTAAGGTGGTGTTTCTAATAAGCAAGTCTGACCTTCTGTGCTAAGCCGCACCCTTCCTTCTTAAGTGCTTCCATACTCCCTATAACCTGCAGAATCAGGTCTCAGCAAATTAGGGTGGTAGACAAACCTCCCCTTCTAACCCTTCTAGCCACATGTGTTGTTGTCTTCTTCCAGGAATTCTCCAGAAATTCCAAACTCATGTAGATCCCCTAAACATCACATTGTTTAATACTTTCCTGCCTCAAACTGCTGTCACCTAGAATGCTCTCCCCAGCACTCTTCCCACATGGCAAACTCCAATTCATCCCTCAGAACTCAGTTTCATGTCACTTCTCCCCAGTGAGTCTTCATTGACCCTCCCTTTCAGATAGATAATCAATTTCTTCTCTGAGCTACTTCTGGACTATTTATGTATATCTATTCTTATGTCATTTTGTGATGATCTGCGTACCTGTCTGTGTCCCTTGCTCCAGGGTGGAGCAGCAATATAGCAGAGTAATTAAGAAAATGGAACCCAGTCCCAGCTCTGCCGCTTATCAGAGTGAACTCAGGCAAGTTTTAAAATCTCTCTTTGTCTTAGTTTCCTCATCTACAAAATGGGGATGATAATAGTACCTGGCTTATAAAGTTGTTGTCAGGTTAATGTATATCAAGTGCTTTCAACAGTGTTACATAAAAAATTTTCTTTGATTTTTAACTGTGAGCGTCTTGATGTTAGGAAATTATGTCTTATTCACTTCCGTTTTCCCAGGGTCCAGCAGAGTACTACCTGACACAGAAAGTATTGTATGTGGAACAAATATTTGTTGAAAGGAGGAATGACAATCTTTGGCTTTTCCCTGTTTCTTCTCCAATATGTCATAAATCCCGGAGTCCTGCTGGGTTTTCCTTTCCAATATCCCCTGCATTTAGTTTTCTTTCTGTAGTAACTGTCACTACTCCTTCATTTATTCAACAAAAAGTTATTAATAGTCAACAGTGTACAAGGCACCACTCTAACTGCTGAGGATACTGCTCTGATCAAGACAAATTCCCTTCATTATGGACCTTGCATTCTAACAGATGACACAGACACTAAATAATAGCATATTAGTTATCTGATCATAAATGTGATATATACAATCAGAGGAATTTAACCTAGTCTTAAAGGTCAGGAAGTTTCACCTAGAGAAGAAATTTCACTGATATGTGAAAGACTAGAAGTAAATAACTAGCATAAGGTGGTACAAGCTGTGGTGGAGAGCATCCAGGCAGAGGGAACAGCATGTGCAAAGCCCAGAGTCAGGAAGAAATTTAGCACATGCAGATTTTGCGTTCCCGGTGTCTGAATTATTGCTACAAATGCTACCCAATCTCTTTACAAGATGACCCTCCACACAGCTCTAAGATTAAATTTTCTATCATGTTAATTTCCTGTTCAGAAACCTTCTGTGGTTCTCTACTGCTTGCTGAACGACATACTAACTCCTTAGTTGTTTTTCATGATCCAGTGAACATAGGCTCCAGTAATGGTCCAGTTTTATCTCCCACAAATCATCTGCATCTATACGCAACAACAACCATCTTGTACTATTTGATATTCCCCAGACATTCCTTATTTTTTTTTTTACTTTTCCACATTTATTCAGGTTGTTGTTGTCACCAAAATGCTTTTCTTTATTTCTGTCCACGTTTGCTGTTCTGCAAAACAATATTTACTTGTTCAATGCACGATGTGCTTTGATATTTTCTATTCTAGTCTATTTTACTCTATTTCAGTTTTTAAAACAAGCAAGTTGTAACCTACAAAAGTGATTTCACAACCCACTGATGGATCTTGACTCATAATTGAAAATGTTGCCCCAAATAACCTTAAAGATTTTTCCAAGATATATGATTCTTGGCTTTGGTGGATTCTAAGTTTTCTTCAAGTAGTAGAATCCTCTAATTCAGTTACATCTTGATTATTGGGCATCTGTATTCTCTGATGATAGAATGGTAAAATTCTGCTTGAGCACATGATCAGTGGGGGAGCTACTCATACAGAGTCAAGTCACCCTGAGGATACTTAGCAATGCATCTTTTTGCATTTGTAGGAGTTGTCACACTTTGCTGCTTCAGTTCTGGCAATGTTCTGAACTGAAGCTGCTAATTGTATTGAGCTATTCCAGATCACATATTGGGCAAAGATGAACATGGGAAAGTACTTCTTCTATCTATAACTGAGGGGAAAATACCCCTCCACTAGCAAATAATCCATGGCACTCAACTGTAACTCATATTAGGTAATAAGTGTACCTTTGCAGATAGATTTGCTTTATAATTGCCCAAGGGGAATATTTGAATCTTTTGTAGTAACCACTCTACAAAGGATCTGTTTTTCAGAATATCTTTACATCTTGGGTTAAGTTTCAGTGGAATACTTCAGTGTTTCAGTATTTCTTCCATTTTAGATTTTGCAATGTCAATACATGGATCAACTTACCATCTTGTTAATGTTTTTCAAATCTTTATCTCCAGCCCAGATTACATTCCTATATTTCATTTTTCTGTATCTCCTATGGCCACACCATCTCTCCACTTAAACCAGAGAACACCAGCATCAGGCTTGACTCCCATTTTTTCAACTCACTTGCCATTAATTCCTCTTGATGTTACATCTTATATGCTTCTCAAATCTGTCTACTTCTCTCCAACCTCCCTGCCTCTACTGATGTTCAAGTCTCCCAAATGGTCCTCTTGCCATCTTTCTTAGTGCATTTCACAAAGTGGCCAATCTACCATATATTATTCTCTAGCTGGAAGCCATTCAGTTAACTACTGTTCCCTTTAAGAGAGAGTCCAATAGAAAGTACCTAAAATTGCTTGCAAAGGCCTTCTTAATCTGTCCTCTGCTAAACTCTCCTGCCTCATTTTCATTCTCTCCTTTCCTTCATATCTTACCTTCCAATCATTAAAATATGTTCTTTATGCCTCAAACACTCCATTCCTTGTCTAAAACACTCTCCTTTCTACTGGAGAACTTTCACTTTTCCTTCAAGCCACATCTTGGATAGTTCATGGGAATCATTCCTGGAGCCTCCTAAGTCCAGGCTTGGGGCTCCTCCCTTGTCCTCTTTAGTGCCCTGGAGCTCACCATTATGCTGTATTGAAACCATCTCTTCAGTTCAATAGTGTTAGCACAGGAATTATTCAATATCGTATCTATACTACCTAGCATATAATATACGATTAACATTTTTAGAATGAACAAATAATATCTGATATGCTCTCTGCCAAATGGTAAGGGGACTCCCCTGTGGAAGGGCCCTCAGTTCCCAGCTATGCTGATGACCTGGGAGAGAGGTCTATCCACAACTGGGATGAAGTATCAGAAAACTATTTTGACTGTAGATTTAAGTTACGATCTCCAAACAGCTTATCAGTAATACAACTTACTTTAAAAAAAATCTCCAACTGTTTTATGTGTCACAATTTAGGGAACTTAAGAAAAGGTACAAAGGGTATTTTTGGCTCCTTAAAATCCCAATATTTCAGATAATCTCTTCTCTTAGACAATTAAGTTTTATTTCTTACCAGACTCACCCTGGCCAATATCTAGATCCTCTCAGATGGGTGCAGCTTTCACCAGTTCCATTCACTTATTCTCATTCATCCATTTCTCATTGATTAAACACTTACTAAGTGCCAGATACCAGGAATACTAGGTGACTAAGATGTCATTCCCCACCCACAGCCTCAACACTCAATCTATTCAGGGTTAGGAGGAAGGAAGAAAACAAACATTTAAACTCATAATATAGATTCCCTCCAAACTCATGCAAACTTGAACTTAACCAAAGAATTCCAAGAGGGTATAAAAAATGTTAAGGAACAAGAAAGTTTTGCTTTATATATAAAAAAACAAAATAAGCTTTAAGAGCGATAAATAGTCTGAGGAAAGAATGTGCAACGAACAGCAGATACCATAAGAGGAAGATTTTTTGCTTATGGAACTGTAAAGATTGTCATTGCATTAGTTCATATTTAGTCAGTGCTATTTGCATTAGTTACCTTTTTATTGAATTCTATTCATAACTGAGAAGCAAATAGTCTGGCAAAGTCCAGACATTTCTCCAAAGACATACAGGCAAAATACAGCCAAAGTTATGAAAGTCTGTGGTTCTTCACAGGTAGTCAACACATACAGCTTGTGACAATTTTTCAAATGAGCATGTCATTGGTGAGGCTGCTAATGCTGATACCAGCGGAGTAGAAATGTATTCTAAAGGATTTTTGATTCGAGCAAGATTTGAAACGAGCAAGACCTTTTTGAACAGAATGATTTTGGAATTTTCATAAGCTAAGAACTCTTCAAAATGCATCTCTGAGGCTCTTGCATAAATATTTAGAGCCTCGTTGAATTCCTTGCTGTTCCTTTAACACACTTTGCTCTATGTATGATACCTGATACCTTTGCTGTTCCTTCTGAGTGGAATAGCCTCCAGTCCCAGATACCTGTCAAACTCAAATATCATCTCTTCTGTGGAGCATCGCAACAGGATCAACAGAAATCTTTCAGGCTGAATTAATTCTTCCCCACTCTGAGTGCCCACAGCGTTTTGCCTTTCAAATTGCACTTATTGCATTACATTATCCTTATTGGTTGATATATCTCTGTTCCCCACAGGACCCAACAGTACCTGATACACATTAAAGCCTCCATATAGACAGGTTTAATGTTTGAATCATCCTATTCTTTTCTCCACCTCTCTGTGTCACTGTAGTAGTGCCAAGTTCATGTTCTCCAGTTTCAGCTAACTTCATGATGTACATTATTAAAAAGTTCTGATCTGACAATTAAGATATAAATTATATTTAATTAGTCACAAATCTATCTTGGAAAAAGCAAGGGGTTATAGTTTTAAGAGATTACGTGGTTTGGGGCAATCAATGTACCTGCCACGGCTTCAGTTTCCTCATCTAGAAAATGAGGACATTACTAAATAATCTCTACATTCCCCATCTTCTCTTAGGCTATGAATCAATGTCCTTTCCTGAATTCGTGCAAAATTAATGATCTAGATTTGTTTTTTAATCTTAACTTGTTTCCTGTTCCTCTGCTTTTTCTTAAAAACACATAATCAAATTGAAGTTCTTTATGGTTTACTATGATGTCATTAGAGCTCTGAAAGTCACAGATCCAGGGTTTAATCCCTGACTCTGCCACTTATAAAACTAATTTGATAATCTTGGCAATTTCAGCATGGTTAAGCCTCAGTTTCCTCATGTGTGAAATGAGAATAATAGTAATAGTGCTGGTTTCATAGAGTTATGGGTAATCTTCTATATTTCTTATGATTCCCTGTAGTTGCAGGCTGTGTAGGGATACAAAAGTCTTAACAACAGAAACATGTTCACTCATAAATTAATCACTAGTCTATTTTCTCCCATTACGTAAAGTGTTTTATCTATTTTTTGCTGATTGCCAGATATTGTAAACATCTGATAATATAGTGCAAATATAGTACCAAGTAAGTACAATGCCAAGTACAACTGCAAATTTGACAACAGATGCAAAGCTTTATGAAATTGCTGAAAATAAAGTCAAATAATTTTAAAACACCCAGGTAAAGCCATGGACAAATAAACTGAAGAAGAAAAACGTAATAAAAATATAGCAGCCTAGGTACCTTAAAGATACTGAATAGAATATGGGAATAAATAGATAAATCCCTGCAATATTTATCACAAAAAGCAACCATATTTATGATCATACTGCAAAAAGTTTTAAAAGGGTGTTATTTTGTATTGTGATACAGCTTTTAAATGCTCAAAATTAATTATTTAACTTCTTTGCTTTTACTAAGAAGTATTTAGGAAGCTAAGAGCAAGAGGATGAAAGTCAGCATGAAAACAGGAGTACCTCACCTGGTGGGCATCTTGGGGCAGGCCAGAGACAGTGGGAGGCAGCAAAGACAACCTTCACCTAGTTCTCAGCTCTGCCTCTGGCCAACTCTGGTGGTTACCCTTATCAGCAACGTGAGATAGCAAGGGAGAAAAACACAAAGACTGATGGTCTGTGTATTTTTGACACCTAGTAATTTATTAAAGTATCAACCTAAGCACCTCTATTCAAATATGAAAAACAAATAAACTAATTTCAAAACTTCAATAGAACTTTGGTAAACATTAATTTCATTTATTTCTATAGCATTTTGTAATAAATAAAGGTAATTTCATTACCTTTTTGTGTTATTATTACTACAAAGTAGCTGAAACAGATATTATTTTTCTTTTACTGTTGAAAAAGCAAAAATTGGTCAAGTCTGCTCAGATAGTCA
Organism: Leucopleurus acutus; assembly: GCF_964270905.1. NCBI lineage: Eukaryota > Metazoa > Chordata > Mammalia > Artiodactyla > Delphinidae > Leucopleurus > Leucopleurus acutus. The sequence continues at coordinate 132,462,111 of NC_139143.1, forward strand.
GAGGTCAGACACAGGCTCCCTGAGTCTAAGACATAGTGATAAGGATGTTTAATGTCTCTTCTTTATCACCAGTAGTATTAAATATTTTACATGTTATTTCTAATTCTCATTAAAATCTTTTCAGGATAGATTTTGTTGCCCCAGTTTACAGTTAAGAAATTTGAGGTTCAAAGAGATTAAATAATTATCACCAAAGTCACTAGTAAACATTGTCTTCCTAACTCCAAAGCCCCTTTCACTATGTCCAACTCCTTTCTTTGCTAAAATTCAGGTTTGAACATATTTACTAATAATAGAAGAACTACACCTGCAGAGAAGAAACTTTAGAGTATAAGTTTTTCTTAGGAAAAAGCGATTATTTTAAACATTTTCATTTTACATCTCAATTGTAATTACTCGTAAATTTAAGAAATCAAGTTTAAAAGTGATGCATTTATTTCACTGTTGTTCTCTTTTTCTACAGACTTTCTGGAGGTAATACTAAAGAGCAATGAAGTGAGCAAAAACCATGTTGCACCAAAAAAAAATAGAAAAAAGAAAAGCAAAGAAAGAAAATCTGTAATTTATATAAATCCCTAAACTCTCTCACCCCATTTTACCAATTGAAATGTGAACTATAAAGAGATTCAGTGAACTTTCTAGGGTCATAGAGTGGAAAGTCGGCTAGGAAAACATACCAACAGTTCTTGCCCCACTTGTGGGTTTTGATAGCTATCTTCAATCCAAGCATATTGTAGTGAAAATATAAAATTTTGTTTAATAAGGCAATAAAGACAATACATCAGCTGAAATTATTACCAATAAACTCTGGATTGAATTTGTGTGTTGTGAGCGACCATTTACTTTTACTTATAGCAGCTCTGGTCATTGATTATTTGTGAAGGCTTTTTCATATGGGTGATATAAATTACATAAATGAAACAAAGACTATGAATATGTACATATTTTAGCTTATATTAAAGTTGCAGCAAAACAAACATTTCTTGTTAGCTGAAGACTGAAAATAACCTTTGTGGAAATTTTAGAATTGAATCTATTGGCTTTATAAAGAGATCTTGACTTATCTCTTTTTTTTCTCTTTAAATTAGAAAATAGAAAAACTAACACCGCTAACCTTTTAGCAATGCAGTAGAAAGTATAGTTACATTTCACACTACATTCTTGGAGGGATTTTTGTAACTTACTAAAACTGCTTCAGAATACAAAGGTTAAAAAGGACCTTATAATGTTTCAGTTGTGTTTCAGGACCCAAAAGTCTCCCATTAGAAGGTGATTGCATTTCTTCATTAAAATTGTAAAGCTGAAAGGCATCTATCTAGAAGAGTTGCTGAATTGCCATCTAAACTAAATAATAACTATAAAACAAGTTTTGTGTTCTCTTTTATTTTTCACTCTTATATTTAGATTACCAGATGTGAGAAGCAATTTAGAAATGCATACACCAATCTATAAGTGGCCTCAAGAAAGAAAGCATTTCCCAAGGAAAAGAAACCTTTAGGATTATTCCAAATCAAATAAACTCTCAATATATTTTCATATTTTGACAATAAACATCTATCATGTCAGTAAGTATGCTGTCACAGAGATATGACAGTTCATAAGAAAATGTCCCATATTATACTTCAGCCCCACATGAATCTCAAATCTACTGATTCTATCTCCTTTTTATTGTCCCTCCCCTTCCTCCCCCACCACCGATGCCCTTACTTCCCTCCTTGCCTCACTAAAATTCTCCGGTCAATCCTTACAATCATCTCCTTGCATATACCCTTGACTTCTTTTGCCTGACTGGTTAAGGGAACTGGAGGGGTTGCAGGTTACATAAGTGTATGCATGTGTCAGAAAATCATCAAACTTTACACAATACTTATGCATTTCTTTGCATGTAATGTACCTTTAAGAAAACTTTAAACAAATATTGAACTCTAGTAAATAGGTTTGCTTTTTGAAATGGTATGGGTTAGCAATTTTAAAACTTGCTTACACAAATGAGTAAATATACTGAAGGTAATGGGAGTAGCATCTTAACGGGGAGTTATAAATATGGAAAGAAGGAATATTAGTATTGGATTGAAAAGGAAAGTATTATCATAAACTCATAATTTTTTTAATATCTACCTATCTAGCTAAATATAGAAATGATTATATTTATATGGGCATATAGTGTATATGTGCACATACATATGTACATATACTAGATGTGTTCACTGAGATTGTCTAAAAGTTATGACATAGCATTAGCAATGAGCACACCTAGTACCCAGAGCTTGATTTCTATTTAGCTTTTTGCATTAAAAAGAACTTAGACTTCTTAAAGAAGAAATGGTTCCAGGGCTGTATCAGAGGGCAAAATATAACTATAAAGGATATTATTGGGAAAGGTGACAAAATTTGAATATGGACTGTGGAGTTGATAACAGTGCTTATCAATATCAAATTTCCTGATTTTATTAATTGTACTGTGGTTATATAAGAGAGCCCTTGTTTTTAGAAAATATTCACTGAAATATTTAGTGGTAAACAGTCATGAATCTCTCTAATTTACTGTCAAATAGTTTAGAAAAATATTATCTATTTAAAGGGAGAGACAGAGAGAAACAAAAAGAAAGAGAGAGGGGGTAATGAGAGAGAGAGAGAGAGAGAATGATAAAAGTCAGTGGAAGAAAATATAAACAACCGGTTAATGTGAGTAGAGGTATTCCTTTTACTTTTCTCGTTGCTGTCAGTTTGAAATTATATCAAAGTAAAAGGTTACATAAAAGAATATCCTCATTGGCTTCTTGTGTCAGTCAATATAAGACCCAACGTTCTTACAAAGTCTCCACATCATCATGTGTACTCTCATTACCTCTCTGATAGCATCTTCTCCATATCTCCCTTTTACAATGCTTTGTCCTCAGATGTCCTTGTTACATGCAGAGAATCCTCGTCTCCTTTGAATCTGTGCAGGATCTCACCTCCTCAGTTGTACGATCCTGTTTTCCATTACACCCTCCCCCTCCACTCCCACACTCTTGATCCCCTTCACTCTGCTTTACTTTTTCTTTTCTGTGGCATGTGTTACTTTCTAACATCTGTATGACTTACATGTCTTCTTTCTGTCTTGTCTTCACTCTCTAGAATGTAAGTTCCACAGGACATGAGTTTGTCTGCTGCCTTTCCTGACCTATCTTAAGCACCTGGGATAGTACCAAAGACACTCTATTTGTTGAATGGAAGAATGACTGTTATTAGACTGTCAGATTACCATCAGGAAACATTTACTCTTTTGGATATGAACCTTTAAGAATATTTTTTTCTTTATGGTTCTTAGCTCACTGTAGTTAAATGTCTATTAGGTATTAATATTTATAGTCATGTTAAAGCAGCGTTGTTTCTGAGTGCCTCTTTTTAAAGCATATAAATAACAACTGGAATAATTTGAGGAGTTTAGAGATATTGCTTAAGGAGGTCAGCTGGGTCTCAGAAAAAGGCAGTAAGTTGCTCATGGCCCCTCTTTCCATTCTCTGCTCCTCAGCTCTGAAGGTCTGGAAATGAGGCACTGACACACCAGTCAAACTCATGAGACACTGGTGAGAAGGCTGGTTAAAGGACTATAATGAGAAAGAGTTGCCACAGGTATCAGAAAGTTGAATCTTCTGTTCAGCTATTCTCTCTCTATAAGGAGCTGATATGGAGTCCAACAGATAAGTGCAGTTACCTGTTTTTGTGGAATCAGAACAAAACGAAGGAGTTAGTCAAATTATGGTAGCCCACTGCTTATATTTTTCTGCCTAAAGATGGAATGTTTAAGGATAAAGGATTGGAAAATCCACTTCCCTGCTCAGGGCATTTTCTTACTTTGTGGTGTTGAAATGAAAAGTATTACACTTGGCTTTGGAGAACTTCCCCTTTTCAGGTTTCACATTAATAATCAGTTCACATATTTCTTTCTTTAGTTATGTTAGTACATACCTGAGCCACATTTAAGCCTTATTGCTATTGGTTTCCAAAGGAAATCATGTTGTTCTTTGAAAGATGACTTCCCAGATGGCTGACCTTAGCCACTATGTGCTGAATTTATTACATTAGCTGTTAGAGTTGGGCTGAGGTGGTTCTTCCACTGTAACTCATACATATATTTACTATAATTAAATGGTTTTAAAAGTTTAATAGAAGTTGCTTAATGCTTAAGTAAAAAAGTCTGAACAAGGTTAAACTTTATAAAGTTCTAAAATCTTGTTGTCTGGTTATAGACCATGATGAAGTAGATGCATTTCCTTCTGCTAAGCACAGGTAAAAGTCCTGGACATTATATATAAAACAAACATAAGAAGACTGTGAAAGGTAGTGAGAAGAGGGAAGACCAGCTACAGACCTTGGAACCCGAGAAAGACCATGGTGGCAAGCTCCTTGACTTTTTTTTTTTTGACTTCATATATCCTCACTGAGTGCTAGAAGCTATAACCTAAAAAAGCCAGTAGGAATTGACAAAAAAAAAAAAAAGAGGTCTCATAAAAGCCCTTTTTCTCTAGCAAAGAACAAAGAAAGGGACAGCTTGACAAGACAAAAGAACTTTAGACAATAACTACTCTACTGCAGAAATACATCATAGAACAAAATGAAGCTCTAGCTCCATCACTGTCAGCAAAAGCTGAGTTGGGAGCCTAGACTTCTACCCTTGTCAGACTGTAATAAGTCACTGCCTGTATGGTGTCCGAGAAGCCAAGTGGGGAGATGGAACTTTCATCCTCACTCAGCAGTAACAAGCTTCTCCCCACAGTGTCACTGGAAGCCATTGAGGGATTCCCATCTGGCAGCAATGAGGTGGTATGATAGGAGGCTGATTGGGGAACTTTCACTACCAGCCAGTACTAAAACAGTTCCCCTCTTGCAGTGTCAGTGGAGGTCAAAGCCATGTGAAGGTCATGTGGGAAGCAGTGGCACCCCTTCCACGCCCAACCAGGGAAATGTCATGGAGGCCTAGTGGGGATCCTGAAATCCTACCTCCATTCAGCAGTAATGAGGTAGCCTTTGGTCTCAAAAGAGACCAAGTGGGGAATCTGGATCTTTATCCCCACCTGGCAATATCTGCCTTCCCCACTGACATAGTGTTATGGAGGGCAGCTGAAACAAAAGATCTAGATAAGATCTAGAGTCTCACAACATAACACCCAAAATGTCCAGGATAGAATTTTAAAAATCACACATTATACTAAGAACCAGAAAAATCTCAACTTGAATGAGAAAAGACATTCAACAAATGTCAACACTAATATGACCCAGATGGTGAAATTATGTGACAAGGATTTGAAAGGAGCCATTATAAAAATGTCTCAATGAGCAACTATAAATACACTTGAAACAAATGAAAAAGTGGAATATATCAGCTAAGAAATGGAAAATATAAAGCAAGTCCAGGTTGAAATTTTAAAGCTGAAAAATAAAATAGTTGAAAATAAAAAGCTCAGTGGATATTTCAAAAGCAAAATGGAGAGGAAAGAGAAAAAAACCAGTGAACTTGAAGATAGAATATTAGAAATTACCTAATCTGAACAACAGAGAGAAAATAGATTGAAAAACAAAAAGGAATAGAATCTCAGGGATCTGTAGTATTGTAGCAAAACGTTTGAGTCATAGGAGTCCCAAAAAGAGAAGAAAGAGAGTGGGGTTGAAAAGTACTCAAAGAAATGTCTCAAATTTGGTATAAAACCAACATGGAAAAAAAACAAAAACACAAAGCAACAGATTCAAGAAACTGAATAAACACCAAACAAGAAAACCCCAAAGAAATCCATGCCAATACACATCAAAATAAAACTTTAGAAAACTAAAAACAAAGAAAACAATTTGAAAGTAACAAGAGAGAAATGACACGACCTATTAGGGGAAAGACCAGTTTGGATGATAATGGATTTCTCATCATGGAGGCCAGAAAGAAATGCCACATTTTTCAAGTACTGAAAGAAAAGAACTATCAACCCCAAATCCTGCATCTCACCTCCACAAGTAAATTCTGTATCTTATTCTTCAGGAATGTCGAGGAAAATGACATTTTCAGATGAATGAAAACTGACAGAATTTGTCAACAGCAGAATATAGACAAAAATAATGGCTAAAGGAAGTCTTTGAATAAGAAAGGAAGTTATTGGGACTTCCCTGGTGGCAGAGTGGTTAAGGATCCTCCTGCCAATGCAGGGGACACGGGTTCGAGCCCTGGTCCGGGAAGATCCCACATGCTGTGGGGCAACTAAGCCTGTGCACCACAACTACTGAGCCTGAGCTCTAGAGCACGCGTGCCACAACTACTGAAGCCCATGCACCTAGAGCCCATGATCCGCAACAAGAGAAGCCACCTCAGTGAGAAGCCTGTGCACTGCAATGAAGAGTAGCCCCTACTGGGCTTCCCTGGTGGCGCAGTTGTTGGGAGTCCACCTGCCGATGCAGGGGACACGGGTTCATGCCCCGGTGCGGGAAGATCGATCCCACATGTCACGGAGCGGCTGGGCCCGTGAGCCATGGCTGCTGAGCCTGCGCGTCCTGAGCCTGTGCTCCGCAACAGGAGAGGCCACACCAGCCACACCAGTGAGAGGCCCGTGTACCGCAAAAAAAAAAAAAAAAAAGAGTAGCCCCTCCTCACCGCAACTAGAGAAAGCCCGCCCGTAGCAATGAAGACCCAGCACAGCCAATAAATAAATAAATACAAATTTTATAAAAGGAAATTATTAAAGAAGAAATTGTAAAACATAAGAAGGAAGAAAGAACAACTATGGGTGAATACAAAAGAGTCTCCTTCTCTTAAATGTTCTAACTTTTGTTTAAACAGTTGAAGCAAAAAGTACAATATTCTCTGATGTGAATCTCGCTGTTTGTAGAGGAACTAATTAAGAAAAAAATTAAAAGACTTAAAGGGAGGCAAGTTTTCTATATTTGATTTTGATATCAGTAAATTTTGTGGTGATGGAAGAACTCTGTATTTTGATTGCAGTGGTGGTTATAGGAATCTACACATATAATAAAATAACATAGAACTCTATACAACATTGTACTAATATAAATTTCCTGGTTTTGATGTACTGTAGTTAATGAAAGATGTAAGCACTGGGAGAAAGTGGATGAAGTGAATTTTCCATTATTGCAACTTTTATAAATTTCTAATTATTTCAAAATAAACAATAAGTAATAAGCTTCAACATGTCTTTAATAGGCCATATTCAGAAACTTCTAACTGTGAGAAAACATAAAAAACACACAATAGAGTGGGTGTGAAATATAGAGCAGATTTCCTCAATAACTGGTAGGGTTTTGTTTTGTTTTGCTTTTTATTTTTTGATAGCTATTTATGACCTGTTTGATTTGGGGAATGCGGTTCTGTTTTGATGTTAATGTTATTATCAGTTTCTGCTCTTTTATGTCTTCAATAACAAAACTGTGTAAAAACTCATGAGTCATCTTGGCTGGGTCATGACTATAACTGACACCTTTTTAGCATTTCCTAAAAAAAAAATCATGCATTATCTTCAGCCATCAGGGCATAGCAGCAGATACCTTGGGATTCTGCAAGCACTTTTTTCTCTTTCAGCAAAGTGAAAAAGAACTAGCTTAGGAGTCTCAGGATCTATTACTGGCACAACTAGATAGTGGCATCTAATTGTGACAGCCAAATATATCCAGGCCTTATTCCCCATCTGTGTCTCATTTTCTTATCTACAGTGAAAATCTATCCTGCACTTTTGACCTATAATATATATTTTCAGAGTTTCTACAAAGCACAGATCACTCCTTTGGATCTGACCTCATCTTCCCCACATAGCCCTGTTTGAGCTATGTGGTCTTCTCTACTGGTCTTCTCTACAATAGATTAATCTAGTATAGGAGTCTCTTTCTTATACTAATTTGAAATTGGGACCCATAGACTCAAATTGGGTAAACTTAAGGTCCAATATTGCCAATTTTCTATATCTATTACTTTTTTCCAGTTATGAAATATTCCAAACATACAAAAACACCCAATTACTCCTTGCCCTGAATGAATAAGTATTAATACTTTGCTATATTTATTTCAATTTTTTTCTAAAAAAAGTACTAAACTTTGATATAGATACAAAATTAAAGAGTCTAGTACAAGAAATACCAATCATAAGATAAAACAATTACCAAAATTTTGTCACATTCACTGAATCTGTTTTTTATTTATTTTTTTAATTGTGGCAAAAACACACAACATAACATTTACCATCTTAACCATTCTTTTTTTTTAAATAAATCTATTTATTATTTTTGGCTGCATTGGGTCTTCATTGCTGCACACGGGCTTTCTGTAGTTGCGGTGAGTGGGGGCTGCTCTTTGTTGTGGGGCGCGTGCTTCTCATTGTGGTGGCTTCTCTCGTTGCAGAGCACGGGCCCTAGGCGTGCAGTCTTCAGTAGGTTTGGAGAGTGGGCTTCAGTAGTTGTGGCATACGGGCTTAGTGGCTCCGCAGCATGTGGGATCTTCCCGGACCAGGGCTCAAACCTGTGTCCCCTGCACTAGCAGGCGGATTCTTAACCACTGTGCCACCAGGGATGTCCCATCTTAACCATTCTTGAGTGTACAATTTAGTAGTGTTAACTATATTCATTCTGTTTTGCAACAAATCTCTAGAAGTTTTTCATCTTGCAAAACTGAAACTCTATGCTCTTTGAACAACTTCTCATTTCTTGCTTCCCCCAATCCCTGGAAACCACAATTCAACTTTCTGTTTCTATGAATTTGTCTATTATAGATACCATATGTAGGTGGAACCATACAGTATTTGTCTTTTTATGACTGGCTTATTTAATTTAGCATAATGTCCTGAAGTTGCATCCATGTTTTGGCACATGACAGGATTTCCTTCCTGAATAACAGTACAATGTATGTATTTACCACATTTTCTTTATATATTCATTGGCTGATGGACATCTGGGTTACTTCCATTTCTTAGATGTTATGAGTACTGCTTCAATGAACATGGGTGTGCAAATATCTCTTTGAAATTGTGTTTTCAATTCTTTTGAATACATATGCAGAAGTGGGACTGTTGGATCATATGGTAACTATATTTTTATTTTTGTTGGATCATATGGTAACTATATTTTTATTTTTTTGAGGAACTTCTATACTGTTTTCCATAGTGGCTGCACCATTTTACACTCCCATTAACAGTGTACAAGGCTTCTAATATCTCCACATTCTCACCAACCCTTGTTATTTTCTGTATTTTTTGTGATAGTGGCCATCTTAATGGATGTGAGGTAATATTTTATTGAAGTTTTGATTTCCATTTTTCTAATAATTAGTTATGCTGAAGAATTTTTTCATGTACCTGTGAGCCATATGTATGTCTTTTTTTTTTTTGAGAAATGTCCATTCAAGTCTTTAGCCCATTTTAAAATTTTGTTGTTGTTGTTGTCATTGAGTTGTTAGAGTCCTTTATACATTCTGGATATAACTCCTTATCAGATATATGATTTGCAAATATTTTCTCCTATCTGAAGTTTGCCTTTCACTCTGTTGGCCATTTCTTTTATGCACAGAAGTTTTTAAATTTGATATAGCTTCATTTGTCTAATTTTGCTCCTGTGCTCTTGGTGTCATACCAAGAAATCATTGCCAAATCCAGTGTCATGGAACTTTTGCCCTATGTTTTTTTCTAGTAGTTTTATGGTTTCAGGTCTTACTTTTAGGACTTTAATCCATTTTGAGTTAATTTTTGGTAAATAATGTACGGTAAGGGTCCAAATTAATTCTTTTGCATGTGGATATTCAGTTTTCTCAACACCATTTGCTGAAAAAACTGTTCTTTCTCCCATTGTGTGGTCTTGCCACTTTTGTTGAAGATCATTTGACCATATACACAAGGGTTTCTTTCTGGGTTCTCTATTCTATTCCATTAGCCGTTTTTATGCCAGTACCACACTGTTTTGATTACCACAGCTTTGTATAACTGACTTATTTTTTAAAACTCCTTTTCGTTTTTCCTTCTTGATGCATTTTACAGCAAATATCACACAGCAAAATTTTATCCCTACATGATTCAGTATGGTTCTCTACAATTTATGGACATTTTCTAACAAAATCAGAATATTATTCTCACTCATAATAAAATTGGCAATATTTCTTTGGTATCATCTCATACCTAGCCCAAAGTCAAATGTACAAATTGTCTCCAAAATGTGTTTATTGGTTTGTTTGAATCAAGATTTAAACAAGGTCCCCACTTTAATTTGATTATGTCTCTAAGTTGCTTTTCATTCAGAGAAGTTTCTCCCCTCCTCACTTTTCCCTCCAGATGCTAACTTGTAGAAATTGGATTAGTTGTCTTATAGAATGTCTCACATTCTGGATTTCTCTGTTTACTTCCTTGTTCTGTCATTTAACTTATAAATGGAAGTTAACTGGTGACTTAATTTTATGGTCATTTAATTATAAATTGAAATTAGCTCCTAACTTTGATTTTTTTACGCTTCCATGCAACTGTTTAAATTCATTTGCAAATTGCAAACCCTGGGGCTTTTCCATTTCACTAGTCATTCTCAGATCTGCTTCCAGGTTTCTACCCAGAATACGCAATGTTCTCTTTCCTCAGAAATGGATATTTATTGACAATTTTTTTGAACCCTGGGTTTGTGGGGTACCTAGGTTGTCCCCATTCATTTCTCACTATTCCTGCCACCCAACTTTGCTCATGTTCTTGTCCTACGGCTGTAGGTGATTTATCATTTGTATTCATAATCTGAAGTTTATGGAAATGTCTTGCCTTCTAGTTTTATTTTGATGCCTTCAATGGGTTTCTTATTTTCCATCCTAATTGATTTGTTTATTTTTCAGGAGGAATTTTTGGGAGATTAAAAACCAACCTTGCTGTCAAGATCACATCATTGGAAGTTCTTCAACTTTCTTTTTGTTAAAGAAAGAAAATATTACAAAAACACCTCACCTCCCAACCCATTCCATTCACTTTCTCTCCTATACCTTTTCCAAGGGTAACCCCTAACCAGAAGTTAGTATGTCCTGTTTCCATGCATGTTTTTGTACTTTTAGTACATGTATATGCATCCATTAAATTTGTATACTATTGTTCTGTGAGTTTACAATATCTACATATATGTTTTCATATTATATGTATGATTTGCTACTTGGTTTTCTTTACTCAAAGTTGTATTTTCTTGAGATTTATCCATTTTGAAATATGAAGCTCTAAATTGTTAATTTTAACTGCTGTGGAGTATTCTATACTTTGGAGAAAATATAATTTGTCAGTCCTCTGCCAAGGGAAAATTATTTCATTTCACTGTAAAAAAAAAATCATCTGTATACATGCTTACTTGTGTACATCTGCATGAGTTCCTGTAAGATAAATATGTAGGAGTAGAAGTGCTGGGTCAAAGGGCATGTGCATCTTCTATACCCACACATACGAGAACTTCCCTTGTGTAACCATACCAACGTTTGTGATGTTTTAACTTTTCACATCCTTGTAGGTATGAAATGGTATCTCATTGTTAATTTATTTTATATTTTCCTGATTGAAATGTGAGGTTGAGAATCTTTCCAAGTCTTATTGATACTGGTTTCCTTCCATGGTGTCTGGAAATAAAATTGACAATTTCTCCTGAGTTATGTGTCAGTTTCTTAATGGTTTGTGAGGGTTTTTAAAATATGTTCTGGACAATAATGCTTTTTTTGGTATTTATTAAATACAATGGATTATCATAGTCTTCTGTGTATCCTCTCTCACTCTTTCTCTTCTTTCTTTGTATCTCTACCTCTGCCACTACCTCTACCTCTATCTTTATCTCATTAACCCTTTCTCTCCCTGCAGCTCAGACTTCGTCCATGGAAACATCTTTGGAAACAGGGAGCATACTAACTTTTTCATTTTCCCAGATCTTCATCTCTAACCACCCCTCTCCATGATCACCACTCAAAGTTCTTAATGGAACATCCTGTCTTTCTGAAGCATTGACACTCATGCAAACAGATGTTAAGAATAGAAGTGCTCTGCCTTTATGACAACTTGATTGTCAGGATCATATTCTGTATATTAATGTCAAGTGGTGTTTTTTCTTTTTCCTGCATGCTTTTCCTTTTCCATATCTTTATCAGGATCTGGCAAGTCTGGTGAGTGCAGTAAACAAAATGTTAGGTGTGTGATAAATTCTGACATGGATGATAGGAAAAAGAAAAAGAAGTTATAATTATTTTATAAACATAGACCATGCATTGATATGAGAATTTGATGTTACTGCAAATTGAACCAGTTGAGATGATAGTGTCAATTTATTGAAATGGGTAGATGTCATAATGAATTTGGAAAAAAAAGAAAAGTTTCTAGGACATACCAGATCATATTATCACATTGTCTCCAGATACAAAATTGATGATAATGCATAAATGCCTCTGGAAGATTCTATAAGTTTGTGAGTCTGAAGCTATGCTGTTTTAAATATTAACATCTAGTTAAATTAAAATATATAGATCAGAGATTTTCTTTGTTTTGTTTTGCTTTCCTATCTTTCTCTTTGGCTCTTCTCTTAGTATAGACTAGAAAAATAAAGGCACATGTAAATGCTTAGAGTTAATTATTTGGATTACAATTTAAATTTTCCAATATTTTTCATTTTATTTTTAAACACAGGCATCTGTTTGGTTTCATGAATAAAGCTTCCAATTTTGTTTTCTTCTTACTGAAGTTTTTTGTTTTGTTTTTATAAGTTTATTTACTTTTGTTTGTGTTGAGTCTTTGTTGCTGCGTATGGCGGGCTTTCTCTAGTCGTGGTGAGCGGGGGCTGCTCTTCGTTGCAGTGCACGGGGTTCTCATTGCGGTGGCTTCTCTGGTGGCTTCTCTTGTTGCAAAACATGGGCTCTAGGAGTGAGGGCTTCAGTAGCTGTGGTACGTGGGCTCAGTAGTTGTGGTGCACGGGCTTAGTTGCTCCACGGCATGTGGGATCTTCCCCCATCCAAGGCTAGACCAGGGCTTGAACCTGTGTGCCCTACATTAGCAGGCAGATTCTTAACCACTGCTCCACCCGGGAAGTCCCTGAAGTTCTTTAAGAAGTAATATTTTAACATTTGAGAATAATGGACCAAAGAAGATGATAACATTCAAGGGTAACTGTATTTCATAATCTAAAATAATTTTCTTTTCACAGGCAATTGCACTAGACAAAGAACAGTAAGGAACTTTAATTACAATAATAATTGTGGAAGAAACAACCAGCTTGGTATAACATATCAAGTCCAAGTTTGTATCCAATATAATTTTTTAATCTAAAGCTGAATTATAATCTAAAAACAATATTTAGATTCTGAATAATAAGATTTGTACAGAAAAATATTAGCATGTAATATTTGATTGTCAAAAATGTGAGTGATTTTATTTGAAAAACGACCAACATTCTTCAGAGTTCCAGGCCTCCCAGTTATTTTAATAGAATTATCTTGGAGGAAGGCTCATAAACTCTCGTGTTCATTAGTTCATACTTGCACCATGAGGGGATTTGCTTTGGAAATTGATAGACTCTTACTTGGCTCAAAAAGTGAGTGCCCCTGGATTAGGGATTTTCTCAATGCACAGTGCAAAAGGCTAATAATTTTATTTGAAAAAAAAATACTTATTATTACTTTTCATTCTGTTCAGCCTATATCACACTCAAAAGCAATTAATTATCTTGGTGGCTTTGTGCTTCATCTGTCCTAAAGTTTTGTTTATTTTAATAATAAATGTAATTTTTATACTAACTTCAGGCTGTGCCTTTTACTACAAATTCTCAATCTCTGATTTACTAAATAATAGAAATCATTCTCATGAATGTTCAATATAAGAAGGGGTTGGCAAGCTTCATGCTCCATAACTTTTTCCAAAAGCTTTTATCTCCAAGTAAATTTTATCTACATTATTTTTTTTTATTTTTTATTTTTTTGCAGTACGCAGGCCTCTCACTGTTGTGGCCTCTCCCGTTGCGGAGCACAGGCTACGGAGGCACAGGCTCAGCAGCCATGGCTTACGGGCCCAGCCGCTCCGCGGCATGTGGGACCTTCCCGGACCGGGGCACGAACCCGTGTCCCCTGCATTGGCAGGCGGACTCTCAACCACTGTGCCACCAGGGAAGCCCCTATTTTTAGTTGTTTAAGGAACCTCCATACTGTTCTCCATAGTGGCAGTATCAATTTAAATTCCCACCAACAGTGCAAGAGGGTTCCCTTTTCTCCACACCCTCTTCAGCATTTGTTGTTTGCAAATTTTCTGATGATGCCCATTCTAACTGGTGTGAGGTGATACCTCATTGTAGTTTTGATTTGCATTTCTCTAATAATTAGTGATGTTGAGCAGCTTTTCATGTGCTTCTTGGCCATCTGTATGTCTTCTTTGGAGAAATGTCTATTTAGGTCGTCTGCCCATTTTTGGTTTGGGTTGTTTGTTTTCTTAATACTGAGCAGCATGTGCTGTTTATATATTCTGGAGATTAATCCTTTGTCCATTGACTGATTGATTGATTCATTTGCAAATATTTTCTCCCATTCTGAGGGTTGTCTTTTCATCTTGTTTATGGTTTCCTTTGCTGTGCAAAAGCTTTGAAGTTTCATTAGGTCACATTTGTTTATTTTTGTTTTTATTTCCATTACTCTAGGAGGTGGATCAAAAAAGATCTTGCTGTGATTTATGTCAAAGAGTGTTCTTCCTATGGTTTCCTCTAAGAGTTTTATAGTGTCCAGCTTTACATTTAGGTCTCGAATCCATTTTGAGTTTATTTTTGTGTCTGGTGTTAGGGAGTGTTCTAATTTCATTCTTTTACATGTAGCTGTCCAGTTTTCCCAGCACCACTTATTGAAGAAACTGTCTTTTCTCCATTGTATATCCTTGTCTCCTTTGTCATAGATTAGTTGATCAGAGTTACATGGGTTTATCTCTGGGCTTTCTGTCTTGCTGCATTGAGCTATGATTCTGTTTTTGTGCCAGTAGCATATTGTCTTGATTACTGTAGCTTTATAGTATAGTCTGAAGTCAGGGAGTCTCATTCCTCCAGCTCCATTTTTTTTCCCTCAAGACTGCTTTGACTACTCGGGGTCTTTTGTGTCTCCATACAAATTTTAAGATTTTTTGTTCTAGTTCTGTAAAAAAATGCCATTGGTAATTTGATAGGGATTGCACTGAACCTGTATATTGCTTTGGGTAGTATGGTCAATTTCACAATATTGATTCTTCCAACCCAAGAACATAGTATATCTCTCCATCTGTTGGTATCACCTTTAATTTGTTCATCAGTGTCTTATAGTTTTCTGCATACAAGTCTTTTGTCTCCTTAGGTAGGTTTATTCCTAGGTATTTTATTCTTTTTGTTGCAATGGTAAATGGGAGTGTTTCCTTAATTTCTATTTTAGATTTTTCATCATTAGTGTATAGGAATGCAAGAGATTTCTGTGCATTAATTTTGTATCCTGCAACTTTACCAAATTCATTGATTAGCTCTAGTAGTTTTCTGGTGGCATCTTTAGGATTCTGTATGTATAGTATCATGTCATTTGCAAACAGTGACAGTTTTATTTCTTCTTTTTCAATTTGTATCCTTTTTATTTCTTCTTTTTCTCTGATTGCCATGGCTAGGACTTCCAAAACTATGTTGAATAATAGTGGCAAGAGTGGACATCCTTGTCTTGTTCCTGATCTTAGAGGAAATGCTTTCAGTTTTTCACCATTGAGAATAATGTTTGCTGTGGGTTTGTCATATATGGCCTTTATTATGTTGAGGTAGGTTCCCTCTATGCCCACTTTCTGGAGAGGTTTTTTTTTTTTTTTTATCATAAATGGGTATTGAATTTTGTCAAAAGCTTTCTCTGCATCTCTTGAGATGATCACATGGTTTTTACTCTTCAACTTGTTAATATGGTGTATCACATTAATTGATTTGTGTGTATTGAAGAATCCTTGCATCCCTGGGATAAATCCTACTTGATCATGGTGCACGATCCTTTTAATGTGTTGCTGGATTCTGTTTGCTAGTATTTTGTTGAGGATTTTTGCATCTATATTCATCAGTGATATTGGCCTGTAATTTTCATTTTTTGTGACATCTTTGTCTGGTTTTGGTATCAGGGTGATGGTGGCCTCATAGAATGAGTTTGGGAGTGTTCCTTCCTCTGCAATTTTTGGTAAGAGTTTGAGAAGGATGGGTGTTAGCTCTTCTCTAAATGTTTGATAGAATTCACCTCTGAAACCATCTGGTCCTGGACTTTTGTTTATTGGAAGATTTTTAATCACAGTTTCAATTTCATTACTTGTGATTGGTCTGTTCATATTTTCTATTTCTTCCTGCTTCAGTCTTGGAAGGTTATACCTTTCTACGAATGTGTCCATTTCTTCCAGGTTGTCCATTTTATTGGCATAGAGTTGCTTGTAGTAGTCTCTTAGAATGCTTTGTATTTCTGCAGTGTCTGTTGTAACTTCTCCTTTTTCATTTCTAATTTTAGTAATTGGAGTCCTCTCCCTCTTATTTTTTATGAATCTTGCTAATGGTTTATCAATTTTGGTTATATTCTCAAAGAACCAACTTTTAGTTTTATTGATCTTTGCTATTGTTTTCTTTGTTTCTATTTCATTTATTTATGCTCTGATCTTTATGATTTCTTTCCTTCTGCTAACTTTGGGTTTTGTTTGTTCTTTCTCTAGTTCCTTAGGTGTAAGGTTAGATTGTTTATTTGAGATTTTTCTTGTTTCTTGAGGTAGGCTTGTATAGCTATAAACTTCCCTCTTAGAACTGCTTTTGCTGCAACCCATAGGTTTTGGATCGTCATGTTTTCGTTGCCATTTGTCTCTAGGTATTTTTTAATTTCCTCTTTGATTTATTCAGTGATCTCTTGATTATTTAGTACCATATTGTTTAGTCTCCATGTGTCTTTTTTTTTTTCATTTTTTTTCCCTGTAATTCATTTCTAATCTCATACAGTTGTGGTCAGAAAGATGCTGGATCTGAAAACAGTGCTTTTCAGATGCTCAGGAGTTTGAAAAGGGAACTTGATCTGTGGTCATCTTGAGATGCCAAAATGGGTATGCTTTCCTCCCAGAATGACTCATACCTCTATCTGGAGGCAGGGTTGTTAATGACCTTGACGACTTTAGCCCAGCTGACTGCTCCCAGAATACTCCAGCAGTTCCATGCTGGGAAGAGGAAGCAGCTGTTATCAGATGACTGCTCAGGAATGTGACCTAAAGGGGACCTTAAGTGGGACATACGGACGTGTCATATGGCTCTCTTTGGCAGGTTGTTTTTCATAGAGGCTGCAACTCTTGATGTCCACGAGCCATACGTAGGTCACCTTCAACTTCTCTTCCCGTAAACCAGGAAAGGAGTTCTGGGAAATAAGCAAGTGAGAGAAAACAAGTGGGAGTCACAGTCACTTCTCACCCCATTAGCCAATATGACACTATGTGCTAGCCCTGGGGCTGAGTTTTAGTAACCCTTAGATATTTTTGGCTGCTTTGTTTAGAAACTGAAACTCAAAGCCATAAGCACTAGTGAGGTTGGACGGTGTAGTTTGAGAGTTCAGGATTTGAAGGGACCAAATCTCAGCCCCATTTCTTAATAGCTTTGTAGTCTTGGTCTTATAACCTATCTATGTGTTACCACCCCAATTTGTAAAATGGTGATTATAATAATGACCTCAATAGATTAATGTAAAGATGAAATAAGAAAGCATAAGTTGCTGGGTAAAAATGACGTGCTCAGTATTTACTGGTTCCTTTTTCATTATGTTGTAGGCTAATTGCACCCAAACCTTCCATCCAGGTTTGGGTTGGGCATTAAAAGACATTCACATATTCATACTGGTGTCAATTCACTCCATACACACTAACCATCCATGTTGCTCAAACATGGCAGACATTCTCCTGCCTTAGGTCAACGGATCTGGCCGTTCCCCCTCCTTGAATGTTTTTTCTCCCAATTATGCACATAAGCTTTTATCTTCTTCAACTCTGCTCAAATGTCTTCTCATTGTGGCTTATCCCAACCACCTTATTTAAAATTGCAACCTGTACATTTTTCCTCACTGGTCCCTCATGACTGTATTACTGATTCTCCCTGCCAGGATCCTTTCCTTTTTAAAATACATTTATCACTTCTAGCACTCCATAAAATTTACCTTTATTATGTCTATTGTTCTATTCTCTGCCTTCCCCACCAGAACACATACCCCATAAAGGTGAAAATCTTTATTTAAATCACTGACATATCCCAACACCTGTTTCCAGGTGTATAGTTAAGGCACAATAAATATTTTTCATGAAGGCACACAAGCATTTCAGACTAATCAAACTACAGAACTTACTCAGGGATGGTCTGGGCCCTGAGTTACTATGCTTTTTTTCACCTCCATATTCCCAAAGCCTGGAGCATAGAAAGTAGAAATGTATAATGGAATGGATGAAGAAGTTGGTTCAAGTACAATACAACTTCCCAAGAGGTCTGGGAATTACTCATGCTTAGGCAAAATCCGTTATCATTAATTCTCTTCTTTCTTAATCTGAAAACCAAACATACTGGCTTAGGATTTTTTTCTATATTTGACTTATGTCATGCATCCAGAAGGTCAAGAAAATGTGGAGAATATTAACTATAGCCCCAAAACTTTGATGTAATCATGGTGAACATTTATTCTCACTGAGTCATTTAAAGTTTGAATGTTGATATTTTAATTAACACTAGAATAATGTACATCATTTTGCAATAAAAGTGCAATACAATGAAATTCAGTTGCACCTCATCAGTGGATAGTTCTATGTTGCTAACTATGTCTTTTTGAGCATGGTTGAGCAGGATGTTGGCATCTGTTCTCACAGAGTGATCGATCTACCTCACCCAAGGGAAGAGACACAATTGATTAAACCCCTTCTCAGAATCTTTGTTTTTAGAATTTTCTGTTGTACATAGTGTTAAGAAGGCATCATCTAATACAACCTTAAGAAAGTGTAACACCCTCTTAAGACTCAAGAGGTGAAAAAATGCTCAGAGAATTTCTACAGAGTCAAATCCAAAATGAAGAATAACTATAGTTGAGTTATTTGGAAGAATGCAAACCATGAGACATAAAATAAAGAGGAATGCATGTTATAAATACAAGAAAAGAAAGTTTACAGAAATCATAGTAAATTTTTGTCAAGAGAGCTGGAACTCAGATGTGCTCCATTATCACCTGACCTTTCTCTCCCTCTATTTTTAGCAGTTAAAATGATGGTCATCCCCCGAGGTCTCTCTATAATGGATAGTTTAGGACATATTAATCTGATTTTACACAAATGCTATACTCAACTGTGCTTAAAGTGTCATCATGGAAAGGTTTTATGTGATGCTAGTATCTGGTTTTCCCTCATAACAATGCATTTAACAATTAAGTATGCCTTTGTGTGGTCTCTGGACATTAACACTTTTAAGGATTTCACAGGCTGAACTGAAGAAACACACCATAGGAAAGCACTAAAGCTGTTTATATTCTACCTCATCATTAATACAGTCATTCACTTATCTGATCACACAGGGTAAAAGAAACATGCAAGAGGGGAGACCTTCAAGATGGTGGAAGAGTAAGACGTGGAGATCACCTTCCTCCCCACAAACACATCAGAAATATGTCTACATGTGGAACAACTCCTACAGAAAACCTACTGAATGCTGGCAGAAGACCTCAGACTTCCCAAAAGGCAAGAGAATCCCCACGTAACTGGGTAGGGCAAAAGAAAAAAGAAAAAACAGAGATAAAAGAATAGGGATGGAACCTGAACCTCTGGAAGGGAGCTGTGAAGGAGGAACAGTTTCGATACACTAGGAAGCCCCTTCACTGGCATAGACAGGGGGTGGAGGGGGGGAAGCTTTGGAGTCATGGAGGAGAGCACAGCAACAGGGGTGCGGAGGGCAAAGCGGAGAGATTCCCGCACAGAGGATAGGTGCCAACCAGCACTCACCAGACTGAGATGCTTGTCTGCTCGCCCACCAGGGTGGGTGGGGACTGGGAGCTGAGGCTCGGGCTTTGGAGGTCAGACCCCAGGGACAGGACTGGGGTTGGTTGCATGAACACAGCCTGAAGGGGACTAGTGCACCACAGCTAGCCGGGAGGGCGTCTGGGAAAAAGTCTGGATCTGCCTGAGGCAAGAGACCATTGTTTTGGGATGCACAAGGAGAAGGGATTCCTTCCTTGTCTGCCCACAGAAGGCAGGGCACTGCCTAAATGAGCTCCAAAGACAGGTACAAGCTGCAGCTATCAGCTCTAACACCAGAGAGGGGCATGAAATGCTAACTCTGCTGCTGCAGCCACCAAGAATCCTGTGTGCAAGCACAGGTCACAATCCACACACACACACACACCCCCACCGGGAGCCTGCGCAGCCTGCCAGAGTCCTGTGATCCAGGAACAACATCCCCAGGAGAACACACGGCATGCTTCAGGCTGTTGCAATGTTACACCAGCCTCTGCAGCTGCAGGCTCACCTTCCCTCCCCCTGGCCTGAATGAGCAAGAGCACACTAATCAGCCACTGCTTTAACCCTGTCCAGTCTGGTCAGAAACAGAAGCCTGAGGGCAACATACATGCAGAGTGGGTCAAAACCAAAGCTGAAACCCAGGAGCTGTTGTGAACAAAGAAGAGAAAGGGAAATTTCCCTGTGCAGCCTCAGGAGTAGCAGATTAAATCCCCACAATCAACTTGATGTACCTGTATCAGTGGAATGCCTGAATAGACAACGAATCAACCCAAAATTGAGGTGGTGGACTTTGGGAGCAACTATACAGTTGGGGTTTGCTGTCTGCAACTGACTTGTTTCTGATTTTATGTTTATATTAGTATAGTTTTTAGCACTTGTATTCATTGGTGGATTTGTTTACTGGTTTGGTTGCTCTCTTTTTTTTATTACTCTTTATTTTTTTATTTTAATAATTATTTTATTTATTATTTTTTTCTCCTTTTTCTTCTGAGCCAAGTGGCTGACAGAGTCTTGGTGCTCTGGCCTGGTGTCAGGCCTGAGCCTCTGAGGTGGGAGAGCAGAGTTCAGGACATTGGACCACCAAAGACTTCCCGGCCCCACCTGATATCAATCTGTGACGGCTCTCCCAGAGCTCTCTGTCTCAACGCTAAGACATAGCTCCACTCAACAGCCAGCAAGCTCCAGTGCTGGATGTCGCATGCCAAACAACTAGCAAAATAGGAACACAACCTCACCCATTAGCAGAGAGGCTATCTAAAGTCATACTAAGTTCACAAACACCCCCAAACACACCACCAGATGCAGCCCAGCCCACCAGAAAGATAAGATCCAGCTTCATCCACCAGAACACAGGTACCAGCCCCCTCTACCAGGAAGCCTACACAAGCCATGGAACAAACCTTACCCATGGGGGCAGCCACCAAAAACAACAGGAACTACAAACCTGCAGCCTGAAAAAAGGAGACCCCAAACAGAATAAGTTAAGCAAAATGAGAAGACAGAGAAATATGCAGTAGATGAAGCAGCAAGGTAAAAACCCACCAGACCAAAGAAATGAAGAGGAAGTAGGCAGTCTACCGGAAAAAGAATTCACAGTAATGATGGTAAAGATGATCCAAAATCTTGGAAATAGAATGTAGAAAATATAAGAAATGTTTAAGAAGGACCTAGAAGAACTAAAGAGCAAACAAACAATGATGAACAGTGCAATAAATGAAATTAAAAACTCTCTAGAAAGAATCAGTAGCAGAATGACTGAGGCAGAACAACGGATAAGTGACCTGGAAGATAAAATAATGGAAAAAACTACTGCAGACTGGAATGAAGAAAAAAGAATGAAAAGAATTGAGGACAGTCTCAGAGACCTGTGGGACAACATTAAATGCACCAACATTCAAATGATAGGGGTCCCAGAAGAAGAAGAGAAAAAGAAAGGGACTGAGAAAATATTTGAAGAGATTATAGTTGAAAACTTCCCTAATATGGGAAAGGAAATACTTAATCAAGACCAGGAAGGGCAGAGAGTCCCATACAGGATAAATCCAAGGAGAAACACATCAAGACACATATTAATCAAACTATCAAAAATTAAATACAAAGAAAAAATATTAAAAGCAGCAAGGGCAAAGCAACAAATAATAACACGGGAATCCTCATAAGGTTAACAGCTGATCGTTCAGCAGAAACTGCAAGCCAGAAGGGAGTGGCAGCACATATTTAAAGTGATGAAAGGGAAAAACCTAGAGCCAAGATTATTCTACCCAGCAAGGATCTCACTCAGATTCGATTGAGAAAGTAAAAATTTTACAGACAAGCAAAAGTTAAGAGAATTCAGCACCACCAAACCACCTTTACAACAAATGCTAAAGGAACTTCTCTAGGCAGGAAATACAAGAGAAGGAAAAGACCTACAAAAACAAAACACAAAACAATTAAGAAAATGGTCATAGGAACATACATATCGATAATTACCTTAAATGTAAATGTATTAAATGCTCCAACCAAAAGATATAGACTGGCTGAATGGATACAAAAACAAGACCCATATATATGCTGTCTACAAGAGACCCACTTCAGACCTAGGGACACACACAGACTGCAAGTGAGGGAATGGAAAAGATACTCCATGCAAATGGGAATCAAAAGAAAGCTGGAGTGGCAATTCTCATATCAGACAAAATAGACTTTAAAACAAAAACTATTACAAGACATAAAGAAGGACACTACATAATGATCAAGGGATCAATCCAAGAAGAAGATAGAACAATTGTAAATATTTATTCACCCAACATAGGAGCACCTCAATACATAAGGCAAATTCTAACAGCCGTAAAAGGGGAAATTGACAGTAACACAACAATAGTAGGGGAATTTAACACCCCACTTCCACCAATGGACAGATCATGCAAAATGAAAATAAATAAGGAAACACAAGCTTTAAATGACACATTAAACAAGATGGACTTAATTGATATTTATAACACATTCCATCCAGAAACAACAGAATATACTTTCTTCTCCAGTGCTCATGGAACATTCTCCAGGATAGATCATATCTTGTGTCACAAATCAAGCCTTGGTAAATTTAGAAAGTTGAAATATTATCAAGTATCTTTTCCGAACACAATGCTATAAGACTACATATCAATTACAAGAAAAAAAATCTGGAAAAAATACAAACACAAGGAGGCTAAACAATACACTACTAAATAAATAACCAAGAGATCAGTGAAGAAATCAAACAAGAAATCAAAAATACCTAGAGACAAATAACAATGAAAACACAATGACCCCAAATATATGGGTTGCAACAAAAGCAGTTCTAAGAGGGAAGTTTATAGCAAAACAATCCTACCTCAAGCAATAAGAAACATCTCGGGCATCCCTGATGGTGCAGTGGTTAAGAGTCCGCATGCCAATGCAGGGGACACAGGTTCGTTCCCCAGCCTGGGAAGATCCCACATGCCGCGGAGCAGCTCAGCCCGTGAGCCATGGCTGCTAAGCCTGCGTGCCCGGAGCCGGTGCTCCACAATGGGAGAGGCCACAACAGTGAGAGGCCCGTGTACGGCAAAAAAAAAAAAAGAAAAGAAATAAGAAACATCTCAAATAAACAACGTAACTTTACACCTAAAGCAATTAGAGAAAGAAGAACAAAAAAACCCCAAAGTTAGCAGAAGGAAAGAAATCATAAAGATCAGAGCAGAAATAAATGAAAAATAAATGAAGAAAACAATAGCAAAGATCAATAAAACTAACAGCTGGTTCTTTGAGAAGTTAAACAAAATTGATAAACCACTAGCCAGACTCATCAAGAAAAAAAGGGAGAAGACTCAAATCAACAGAATTAGAAATGAAAAAGAAGTAACAACTGACACTGCAAAAATACAAAGAATCATGAGAGATTACTACAAGCAACTATATGCCAATAAAATGGACAACCTGGAAGAAATGGAAAATTTTTTTAAAAAGCACAACCTTCTAAGACTGAACCAGGAAGAAATAGAAAAAGTAAACAGACCAATCACAAGCACTGAAATTGAGACTGTGATTAAAATCTTCCAACAAACAAAAGCCCAGGACCAGATGACTTCACAAGGGAACTCTATCAAACATTTAGAGAAGAGCTAACACCTATCCTTCTCAAACTCTTCCAAAATATAGCAAAGGGAGGACCACTCCCAAACTCATTCTACGAGGCCACCATCACCCTGATACCAAACCAAAGAAGCCACAAAGAAAGAAATTTACAGACCAATATCACTGATGAATATAGATGCAAAAATCCTCAAAAAATACTAGCAAACAGAAACCAACAGCACATTAAAAGTAACATACACCATGATCAAGTGGTGTTTATCCCAGGAATGCAAGGATTCTTCAATATATGCAAATCAATCAATGTGATATACCACACTAACAAACTGAAGGATAAAAATGGTATGATCATCTCAAGAGATGCAGAAAAAGCTTTCGACAAAATTCAACACCCATTTATAACAAAAATTCTCCAGAAAGTAGGCATAGAGGGAACTTACCTCAACATATTAAAGGCCATATATGAAAAACCCACAACCAACATTGTTCTCAATGGTGAAAAACTGAAATCATTTCCTCTAAAATCAGGAAAAAGACAAGGATGCCCACTCTCACTACTATTTTTCAACGTAGTTTTGGAAGTTTTAGCCACAGCAATCAGAAAAGTAAAGGAAATAAAAGGAATCCAAATCAGAAAAGAAGAAGTAAAACTGTCACTGTTTGCAGGTGAGATGATACTAAACATAGAGAATCCTAAAGATGCTACCAGAAAACTACTAGAGCTAATCAATGAATTTGGTAGAGTAGCAGGATACAAAATTAATGCACAAAAATCTCTTGCATTCTTATACACTAATGATGAAAAATCTGAAAGAGAAATTAAGGAAACACTCCCATTTACCACTGCAACAAAAAGAATAAAATACCTGGGAATAAACCTACCTAAGGAGACAAAAGACCTGTATGCAGAAAAGTATAAGGCAGTGATGAAAGAAATTAAAGATGATACACACAGATGGAGAGATATACCATGTTCTTAGGATGGAATAATCAACATTGTGAAAATGACTATATTACCCAAAGCAATCTACAGATTCAGTGCAATCCTTATCAAACTACCAATGGCATTTCTCACAGAACTAGAACAAAGAGTTTCACAATATGTATGGAAACACAAAAGACCCCAAATAGCCAAAACAATCTTGAGAAAGAAAAACGGAGCTGGAGGAATCAGACTCCCTGACTTTAGACTATACTACAAAGCTACAGTAATCAAGACAGTATGGTACTTGTAGAAAAGCAGAAATATAGATCAATGGACCAGGATAGAAAGAACAGAGATAAACCCACACACACATGGCCACCTTATCTTTGATAAAGGAGGTAAGAATATACAATGGAGAAAAGAGAGCCTCTTCAATAGGTGGTGCTGGGAAAACTGGACAGCTACATGTTAAAGAATGAAATTAGAACACTCCGTAACACCATAGACAAAAATAAACTCAAAATGGATTAGAGACTTAAATGTAAGTCAGACACTATAAAACTCTTAGAGGAAAACATAGGCAGAACACTCTATGACATAAATCACAGCAAGATCCTTTTTGGCCCACCTCCTAGAGAAATGGAAATAAAAACATAAATAAACAAATGGAACCTAATGAAACTTAAAATCTTTTGCACAGCAAAGGAAACCATAAACACTACCAAAAGACAACACTCAGAATGGGAGAAAACATTTGCAAACGAAGCAACTGACAAAGGATTAATCTCCAAAATATACAAGCAGCTCATGCAGCTCAATATCAAAAAAACAAACAACCCAATCCAAGAATGGGCAGAAGATCTAAATAGACATTTCTCCAAAGAAGATATACAGATTGCCAACAAACACGTGAAAGGATGCTCATCATCACTAATCATTAGAGAAATGCTAATCAAAACTACAATGAGATATCACCTCACACTGGTCAGAATGGCTATCATAATAAAATCTTCAAACAATAGATGCTGGAGAGGGTGTGGAGAAAAGGGAATCCTCTTGCACTGTTGATGGGAATGTAAATGGATACAGCCACTATAGAGAATAGTATGGAGGTTCCTTAAAAAACTAAAAATAGAACTACCCTATGACTCAGCAATCCCACTACAGGGCATGCATGCTGTGAATACCATAATTCAAAAAGAGTCATGTACCACAATGTTCATTGCAGCACTATTTACAATAATCAGGACATGGAAGCAACCTAAGTGTCCATCAACAGATGAATGGATAAGGAAGATGTGGCACATATACACAATGGAATATTACTCAGCCATAAAAAGAAATGAAAATGAGTTATTTGTAGTAAAGTGGATGGACCTAGAGTCTGTCAGACAGAGTGAAGTAAGTCAGAAGGATAAAAACAAATACCATATGCTAACACATATATATGGCATCTTAAAAAAAATATGGTTCTGATGAAGCTAGGGGCAGGACAGGAATAAAGATGCAGATATAGAGAATGGACATGAGGAAACAGGACGGGGGAGGTAAGCTGGGACGAAGTACAAGAGTAGCATTGACATATATACACTATCAAATGTAAAACAGATAGTGAGAAGCAGCCACATTAGCACAGGGAGGTCAGCTTGGTGCTTTGTGACCACCTAGAGGGGTGGTATAGGGAGGATTGGAGGGAGATGCAAGAGGGAGGGATATGGGGATATATGCATGCATATAGCTGATTCACTTTGTTATACAGCGGAAACTAACACAAATTGTAAAGCAATTATACTCCAATAAAGATGTTTAAAAAAAGATGATGCATTGCTTAAAGCAATGTCCTTGCATTTTACAGTGTTTAGCTTGCTGAAATCTGTAACTTGGGGAGATAGACTTTAAAACTTACATGACAGTAAATCTTCATAAAGATCTTGATAACCAGTAAATCAAAATCTTTATTTACCATTGTAAACAAAAAAGAAAAACAAAATATGCAAGAGTTATCTGAAATGACGTGAGGACAGAGGATTAAATCGAGCATTATGGTGAATAATTTATTCCCTTAGAAATATGTTTTAACGTGTGCAACAGCTGTAAGTACTCAAAACTCAAATGTTGTACTTTAAAGTTAGGGCTCTCAGGTGGCAGATAAAACCACCAATTTATTCATGATTTATTCTAATCCCTTTACATAAGACTGCAAATGGGAACACGAACAAGGTATAAGAAAACTGACCCAGACTGTACCACTATAGATTAATTCAGATGACTGGTAATTTTACAAAAGATGTAAATGGGTTCAGAAAAGTTGGATAATGTGTTCTTAATCCACATTTAGTTGATACTAAAGAATATACCAGAAAAACAGAATATACCATCTTTGTCATTAAGTTATATCTGTCTTGTTAGGTTCATCTAACAATTTGGGCATCGGGTGGTATGATAACAAGTAATTTATAGGTAAATTTTTATTCTATTTTGTCATTGTCTTTGTTTGGAATAATATTAATTATGATGTCATTTTTATTTAAATCAGAGGATTACTGTTTCCACGCATCTATTCTTCTGCCTAGGCACAGGTCATTTGTATAAACAGCCTACAAAATGAAGTCCCCAGGGTCTGTTCCTGTTCAGCTACCCTGATTTCTGCCCTGCAATTAACCACAGGAAGGTGAATATACAGCACTGAGAATGAAGCCAGCCAAGGGCTCACCGTCAGGTGATTTTAGACGTTGAACTTTGGCACAGCAATTAAATTCAATCACCTGGATCCAGATTACCAGTCACCTATTCAGATTCATGGCTCTGTTTACACAGTGAAAACTCACAACTATAAGGCCACAATCGAGGTTGCTGTAGCCAATTTAGTCAACAACACACAGATAGTCACAGTGAAGAGTCATCCAGTAGTCAACTCTTTCCCAAGGCCTTAGAGGTCATTAATGGCTGACCCAGACAAGAACCAAGCTTTCCATACCTAAGTACAGGACTCTCTCCAGCCAATCTTTAATGATGAGAAGAGTGTAGCTCTGAAAGAGAATTTTTGCATATATTTTTATATATTTATATAAAAATATATATGATTACTTATTTTTTAATATTTGCATATATTTTTCTGACTTCTATGGCATATTTAAATAACCCTGCTTAATGAACCCTGGTTGAAATTTCAAGGATCTTGGTTCACTTTGAAACTGTAAGTTATTTATAAATCTTAAAAGTACTGAGCTAGACTAACATTCTTTTGTTTATTTAAGAAAAGGGAGGACAAATAGCCATAAACCTCAAGTTGTTAATGCTGAGGAACTGGGTCATATAAATCAAGGACACAAAATATATCAAATGCCCACAACTTCAGCCAGTAGCAAATTTTATATGCTGAAAAGCTTAAACGTATAAGGCAACAAAGACAGGATAAATAAGAAAAAAAGTTGAGGTGATAAATTTTTCCTATAAAACTCTTCTAAATTACCCTTTTTTATGACACATCTTGGCTTATTTAGATAAACCAGGATGACTAAGTTATTCTTTCAAAACGCTGTTTATGTATCCAAATGCTATTTTCTACCCTCAAGAAAGCAGTTTGCAGTTCTTAGCACTCAGGGAATTAGTGACTGAACAATCCTCTTCAGAGTGCTGCTCACTGAACTTGTTAAAGGATCAAACCTTGTGGTACAAAGCAGCTGAATTACTAATGTTATCCATCTTACACTAGAAGGAAAAAAAGAACTCCCTCTTTAATGTCATTTTTTAGTGTTTATTCTATGTCACAAAATATTAGACCTTAAAGTCCCCATCTGGTTGCCAATAGCAGAGGCCTCCTGCCAAGTGTATTGCGTTGTCAAATAATCAAACAACAAACTTTTATTATGCTAAATCACTGGAATTTGGAGTAGTTTCCTATAGCCACTACTGTTACTTACCCTGACTTAACGCACAGAGGAACATTTCTTTTTTTTCAAATTGGTAGTTTTTTCCATGGGGTAGACATTATATATAATTTTTTTTACCAATACTCTATTCTCCTTCTGTACACCTAGAAGATATGATTATTGGCTTCCTTGAAATTGAGGAAACCTGGCCAATAAATTGCGAGTAAAGGTTATGCGTGGCTGAGTCTGTGGAAATGTCATGTTCAATAACCCAAGCTCTGCTTTCCCATGCTGAGTGATGAGAGGGCTTGTGCTCTAGATGGTGCAACTGCAACATAGCACAGCCCCCACTGTCTTGGGTTCCTGAGTAACTGAGCGAGTGAGCCCCAAACCAGCAATGTGTATATAATTGGAACAGGAAATA
This sequence comes from Leucopleurus acutus, assembly GCF_964270905.1. Lineage (NCBI taxonomy): Eukaryota > Metazoa > Chordata > Mammalia > Artiodactyla > Delphinidae > Leucopleurus > Leucopleurus acutus. The sequence continues at coordinate 132,491,397 of NC_139143.1, forward strand.
AGTTTTTACTGGGGTAAGCCACTGAGATTTTGAGTAAGCCACTGAGATTTTGAGTTTGTTTGTTAGTTCAGTACAACCTACCCTATTCTGACTAATGTATGACATACTGGCTAGAATATGTATATGATGGATATATATATATATGTGTATATATACACATATATATGTATATATAGATGTATATGTATGTATGTGTACATATATACACACATGCATGGCTATATGTATATGCATATATACATATGCATGTATAAATTTCCACATATATGTATATACACATGTAAGAGATGTATTAGAATATGTGTGTGTATATATGTACATATACACACATACACACATATGATTACTAAATTGTAGCTTGAGAAATTTTCATGATATAGTAGAACTTTATTTTAGAGAAAGTGTTCTTAATTATGCCTTTAAAAGCAAGTGATTTTTAGCAATTAAGTCATTTTTTAATAACACCATGCCAAAAAGCAAACCATATACTCGATGACCTTTGCTGGAGGTTCTGCAAGGTGCTAATCACAACACTTGTCCTTTCTGCATTCTAAACAGTATGAAAAATAAACACAGGAAATGGGCAGAATTATGGATCTCAAAATATTAGCTTTTTCACCCTACAAAATGATCAAAATGGATCTTCTACTCCACACCACCTAACATGAAGTGACTCGTCCATCTACTTGCAGGGAGAGCAGCTGGAGGACCGTGGGCTTCCCCATGCAGAGGCGAAAAGCCCTGTTCCAGAGAGCTTAATGTATGGAACGGTAGCTTCATGAAGCTAAGTGCAATATGATATACTGAATTGGATCCTGGTACAGGAAAATGTCATTAGTGGGAAAACTGCTGAAATCTGAAAGAAGTCTTGAATTTAGTTGATTGTAATGTATAAGTATTAATTTCTTAGTTTTGATAAATATATCATTGTTATATAAAGTAAGAGACACTGGAATAAAAGGTTTATGAAGATTCTCTATCCCACCCTTGCAACTCTTCTGTAAATCTAAAATTATTTCAAAATTTGGAAATTTAAAGGAAAAATATATTTCTTCTACAAGCTAGGGGACACAGTAGAAAAGAAATGGCTAATAGTTTTGAAACCAAAAAGCACTGGATTTAAATACCAAACATGCCACTTTCTACCCAGATTCTCTAAAGTAAAATATCTAAGTCTCACTTTGCTTATCTGTATAACTATGGTAATAGAGCTTACATACAATATGGTTGAGATTTAAGTGACATAAAATATACAAAATAGTTCCTGGGATGCAGTAGGGCATCTCTACAAACAGATTCTACATTCTCTAAAAAAGTGAGTTTGGTAAAAAGTAGGATAGCTTGAAACTTATGACAATAAGGATGGAGACCGGAACAGGTATCATTGTGAGATGTAAAGGCATACATCTGGGAGGGGTCTTTGCTGAAAGGTATGCACTTTCTTCACATTTGTATACATACTGAAGTGTGGTCACAGCTACAGTCTCAGAGTGCCTTTCACTCAGGGTATTTCTACCTTTCTGTCACTGCTCATGGCACCATAGAAACACTTAAAAGATGCACTCTCCTGGCAGTGTCAAGACTTATTGGAAGACACAATTCAGCTGATTGTAAATGGTAGCTTCTTTTTATGTTTTTGTTTACTTTCTGTTGCACAGCCACAGGCAACTCACACAAAATGAGTTTGCTGGTCGTTGCTTTAGGACTTTCAGTATCCCCATTTAAGAGAGAACACATGCAAGAATAAGACTGCTAAAAAATTGTGCTCTTCTAGCAGGTTGAATAGAAGGCCTTTAATCTACCCAAATCAATTCACATCAGTGGCTTCTGAGCTCAAATTCCAAGTAACTGGCAAACGTATACATGACAACTCAGTGACCAGAACCAATTCTAGGAGTGCTGATTACAGTGGTGATAGCTTGTAATAAATACAAGAGCTCTTAGGGAAAGGTTTCAAAACCTTATAAAACCAACTAATGATGTAATGATATTTTGTTTTGTTTAATTACCATTCATAATGCAATGTAATTAAACTCAGTGGCAGGAGGATAAGAGTACCAAGATATAGACAATTAAGTTAATCACAACACATGTAAGATATATTCAGGCACCACATAAGTCCTCTGACAGGAAGGATCTAAGCATTTTTCTTACGTTTATACAGAATAAAAATTACAAAGTTTCCATATTCTAAGCAATAGGATAAACTGCCAATGACAGTGTTTCTAAAACTTGTATGCTAACATTAACTGACCTTTACAGAATTGGATTTAAGAGTCCAAGCATTGGGGCTTCCCTGGTGGCGCAGTGGTTGAGAGTCCGCCTGCCGATGAAGGGGACATGGGTTCGTGCCCCGGTTCGGGAAGATACCACATGCCGTAGAGCGTCTGGGCCCGTGAGCCATGGCCGCTGAGCCTGCGCGTCTGGAGCCTGTGCTCCGCAACGGGAGGGGCCACAACAGTGAGAGGCCCGCGTACCGCAAAAAAAAAAAAAAAAAAGAGTCCAAGCATTATTTCTTCTAGTTCAGATGCTTAGAGAAGACCTGGGTGAGAAAAAAGAAAGAATATTGAAGAGTAAGCATAATTATTTATTTTAAAAATTGATTTGCAGCTCATTATGTATTTAGGATAATAATCATTTGTTGGGTATATAATGCAACTATCTATTCCCAAGTCTGCAGCATTTCTTTTACCTTTGTTATAATATTTTTGAATATGCAAATTTTAAAATTTTAATTTCAACACATTTATCAATCTTTTCATATGGCTTATGTTTTGTGCCATATTCAAGAATACCTTACCTACCATGTTGCAACCATATATTCTTCTAATAAAGATTTATTTGTTCATATCGAAATCCTTAGTCTCTCAAGTTCATTTTTATGTTTTGGGTGAAGTTGGGACCTAATTTTGCTTTTCCAAGGAAATTCACTGACCCAACACCATTTTTTGAATAGATTATGCTTTTCTTACTGTTTTGAAACACAATGTTTATCATTTATATATCTTTTATAAATTTATATATATTTATATAGCATTTATACTTAATTATATAATTAGAAGCTGTATTGTATTATGTTACAAATTTATATTTCTATGTCATTTATATATCTATCATTTATATATCAACTATATCATTGATATCAAGTCCTTATACATTCACATATGTATTTTACAATTCTCTTCTCCATTACATAAGTCTATTCTTTCATTAATACATAACTGTTTTAATTCCTATAACTGTATAATAAATCTTGGTATAGGGTAGCCCAACCATTCTTCAAATGTGTCTTGGCTTTTCATATTCTTTTGGTCTTCTGTATTAGTTTAGAATTAGACAGATTTCCTTGAATTTCCTGAAGTTTTCCAATCTTTCCTTAGGGGCTATTTTAGATGTTAGGATCCTCCTTCAACACTCTGGTAGTTTACAACTGTGCTTTAGCCTTGATTTCCAACTTATGTAGAACCTTAAGATCAACCAGAGGGAGAATTAGAAACTTCTTAGGTCTTTCCTGGGGATGCACAAAACATTGCATGTGTGTTTGGCCTTCTAGATCCCCAGAAATATGTCAGAGCTTTTTAAAGCCCCTTATGGACTTCTCATTCCCCATATTTTCCTTAAATATTTTAGCCAAATTTTTGCTTGCCCCTACTAGAGCCAATGCCTATGGCAGCTGGGACAGGCACTGATGATTGTCCTGAGGATAGGGATCTCCTTACTGAGAGAGACTTGAGTCAGGTCAAACAATGATAAGTTTTCTTGGGAAAGCTCATCGAATGCAGGCCATCTGATGAAAATTCTCTGGAGATGGAACTTTTGGCGGCAGTTCCAAACTCTTTCCGTTCCCTCCAGTAGCTGCTAGGCAGCTGGTTTTAACGGCAACCATGTTTCTGAGACTGCTGGTCTTCAAAGCTACTGAGAAGCTGAGGAGAGAGGAATGGAAAGAGGAAAGTTAAAACACCGCAAAGCTTGCTGTTCTTACCAAAACTCAGCTGTTTTTCTTGCACAAATTCTCCCCACATTGTTACAAGCTTTTGGTTTATTAACAGAGTGTTTAAAAAGTTGATTTTGACAATTCTGGCCAATATTCTTGTTGTTTTCTGGAAGAATGGATTTTCAGAAGTCTTAACTCTGTATTATGGATGTTTGTGTTTCCCCCATCCACATGTTGAAGCCCTAGTCCCCGATGCAATAGTATTAAAATGTAAGAACTTTGGGAGGTAATTAGGTTTAGATGAGGTCATGAGGGTGGAACCCCAATTTTGGGATTAGTGCCCTTATAAGAAAAGACATAAGAGAGCTTGCTCCCTTTCTCTCCACTGTATGAGGATATAGCAAGAAGGTGGCCACCTACAAGAGAGTCCCCAGCAGAACTTGACCATGCTAGTATCTTGATCTTGGACTTCAAAGTCTCCAGAAGTATGATAAATAGAGGTCTGTTGTTTAAGCCACCCAGTCTATGGTATTTTGCTATAATAGCCCAATCTAATTAAGACATTATCATTCTGGAAGTTCTCTATTTTTCCATATATTTAACAGTCATAAGTGCTTCATTTTGGGGGAAATTTCTTCTCATGCTCTTTGCCCAATCTGCTATAATATTAGATTTTCTTATAGGACTGGAACTGATTTTTTATATTAAGTATATGTAAACTGTGCCATATTTTTTTGCTGAAATTCTCTCAGTTTACCATTTGCTTATAATTTTGGTACACACAGATATTTTTATGAAGTCCAATATATCAATACCTGCCACTATATTTTTCATCATATTAGGAAGAGTTAGAATTCATTACATTTTTCTGGTTATTTAATGATTTCGTTTTTTATATCAAATTTTTGCATTCATCTAGAATTAATTTTGCCATATGTTATAGTGGGAAAATCAACTAGATTTTTGTCCCAAAACATCAATTTTCCCAACAGAATTTATCTAATAATCTATTTCACCCCTTGTTGGTTTGTGATACTCCATTTATAACACAGTAAATCTCTAAATATAATTCTTATATATAATAAAAACATTTTCTCACTTATGTCTTCTGAACTATGGTCATATTCCTACTCTTGATCCAACATTACCTTATCTTGGTATTTTGTTGCTTGTTACTATATTTTAATATTTGGTTATTAACTTTAAATTAATATGCAATGTAAAGAGCTAACACTAGATGAAAAATAGTCTTTGGAGTACAACCTTTCTCTCTTTGCTCCTGCAGTTCTTACATCCTTATTCAACTTTCGACAGAGATATTGCCTCCTATAAGGAGACTTTCCTAAGTCCTTATTTTCCTCCTTCTGGGATGCGTTAGGTGTCTTCCTCTATGCTGCTTCTCCTTATTCTCATAATGTCCCATGCACATCTTTGTTATGACATATTTGGGGTACACTGCACTGTGAGGGTTGAGTTTTCCGCTATTTACACCACTGGACTGCGGTAAACTCTTTGCGGGCAGAGACTGTGTTCTGTATCCATGATGCCAAATGGTTTCTGGCTATATTAAAAGATCAACAAATTTTCCTTGAAAAAAAATGAATAAATGACATCAACTGAACTTTCCCCTGATGTGGACAATAGGGAGACAGAAATCTGGCAAACAATTAAAGCATCATTATCATTCTAGGACTTATTACAAATAAATACACTATAGTAATTTTAAATACAAACACCTAGATATGATTCAATAATGTCTTGATTTTGAATATTCTTATTCTGCTTTAATACAAAATTTGACTATCATCATTGGATATTCAAAAGCTGTGGTTTGTATGCAGTTCTCAGTCATTAGCAGTTAAAATGCTCCTTGCAGTTTTTCCTACTGCCAACACTATTTGCTTTTTAAATCAAATCAATTTAAATCAAGCACCTACAGAATATCTGCTAATCCCAGGAGGGTCTGAAAGTCTCAACCCTTGTTATTTGCACTTGAAAAAATTGCTTTGCTGCACGCACCTGGCTTCAGCTGTCACAAGAGAGGTATGACCATTGGATACACATTAACAACCTCCACAGACCTTCTAGGACAGGGGTCCCCGACCCCCGGGCCACAGACCACTACTGGTCCATGGCCTGTTAGGAACCAGGCCCCACAGCAGGAGGTGAGCGGCGGGCAAGTGAGCAAAGCTTCATCTGTATTTACAGCCGCTGTAAATCGCTGGCATTACCGCTTGAGCTCCGCCTCCTGTCAGATCAGTGGAAGCATTAGATTCTCATAGGAGCACAAACCCTACTGTGAACTGTGCATGTGAGGGATCTAGGCTGCACGCTCCTTATGAGAATCTAATGCCTGATGATCTGAGGTGGAGCTGAGGCAGTGATGCTAGCGCTGGGGAGCGTCTGCAAATACAGATTATCATTAGCAGAGAGGTTTGACTGCTCAGAGAACATAATAAATCAATTGCTTGCAGACTCATGTCAAAACCCTATCAGTGAGTGGCAAGTGAAAACAAGCTCAGGGCTCCCACTGATTCTGCATTATGGTGAGTTGTATAATTATTTCATTATTTATTACAATGTAATAATAATAGAAATAAAGTGCACAATAAATGTAATGTGCTTGAATCATCCTGAAACCATCCCCCCCTCCCCTGGTCCGTGGAAAAATTATCTTCCACGAAGCTGGTCCCTGGTGCCAAAAAGGTTGGGGACTGCTGTTCTAGGACAAGGAGTTTCCAATTAGAGTTTTCTCAGGAAGCTAAGTTGTACTCCACCAGATAGTTAACAAAAGAAACATTTGGTTTCCTTGGTAACAGCTATAGACTTTTACATTTTGAATCAGAGTTGCATCTCAGCATCAGATGTAACAAGCTTATTAAATAGGCCACACCTTTTGTAAGAATTTTAAAAAATTTAAATATCTAGAGGGAATATTTACTTTTTTCGAATAAAAATATTGAAAGATTTAAAATAGCCTCTGAGAAACCAAAAATAAAGCCAGCATTCAGCCTATCTAATCTATTGAACTGTGTCAAAATAATTTTGGAATAAGCCAAGGTATAAATAAGCATACAAATACATACACTGTAAGAAAGGCAGATAATTGTGGTAGAGCAAAAACAGTTGGATATACTGGCATGAATAATAAGTGCCAGCTGACAGCCAGAATGGAGCTAGAATATCTGTAAAAATTTAGCTGTAACCTACGCATACAAAGAAGACAATCATTTAAAGAAGACTCAAATTTGCAAAGCTAATTGAACTGGAACACTTATGAATATTTTATTAATCCGGTCTAAGACAACATGTATAATATGGACAAATGTTTCTGCAGTCCATGTTAATTTAACGAGTTCACCTTGAAGAACCCTCATTGATTACTTAGAGTACTCAAGGCTCCCTTTAACTTTTTGATCCTCAGCAATGTGGCTTTTGCACCATCTGTTTATGGTTAAACATGACATTGCAATATTTCAAACTTGTCATTCTCCCTCAGGAGCAAATGGAACTCACTGCAAGCATCAGAACTCCCCGCACTCATCAGCCACATGGGAGCTTGGAGCAAAGAGGATAGGGCAACACAGCTGAGAAAGCAACTGATTTGGCTGGAAGATACGACTATAGGTTATAACACAGCTCAACAGTGAGGAAAAGAATAAAAAATCTGCTTTTGTACTCAGTTAGTCAGGTCCTAAGGATTAAAATCTCTATTTATTCTCACTTTCCAAGTAAGATTTCAAAGTTTTGATTTTCGTAAAAAGGAAATGTTATAAATGTTTAATTGTGTTAACGAATAAGGAATGATTATATTCTAGCTAATGCTAAATCATAAAGTTCTCCATCTTATTATTAGTGCCAGCATGTGTGAGATAATCACATCTTTACCTTCAGATAACACGATTTTTATTGGGCATGAGTAATCTTGCCTCATCCCCCAACTCCCTAGAGAAAAAGAAATTCCTATTCAAAGGACTGAAATCCCCCTTTATGCAGAAGTCACTCTTTATGAAGTAAGCATTGGTATACCCAGAAATTTCTTGTTCAAATACAATAGCCCTGAAAACAGAGCATATCAAGGTTTAGATATCTTTAACACAAGTGTAGATTGGTTTATTGGTGTTTTGTTTGTTTTTTGCTTCAGGGGAATTGTGAAAAGAGAATTCTGAGGCTGTGGAAGGCCTAGGCAATTAAGATTTCACCAAATAACTACCTGTCAACTTAGAATGCTGGGATCAATGCAGAGGGGGAGTGGGACACACTGGCCATGAATACTTTGATGGGATCGAAAAGAGATTCACTTTGTTATAAAGCAGAAACTAACACACCATTGTAAAGCAATTATACTCTAATAAAGAAGTAAAAAAATAAAAAACAAGAAAAGAGAGACACAAGCCCATAGCTTCTCAAACAGCCCTTATCTTTCCTGTAGGTCTCTGCACTTGCTACTCCCTTGAAACCTTCTACTCTTCTGTCCCAATTCTGTCCCCACCTCTCTACCTGGCTACTGCCTATTCAACATTTGGGTCTTAGCATAAATGCTACTTTTTCTGCACAAGCCTTTTCTGGCTCCTAAGATTAGGATGCTCTCGTGGAATACTGAAATTTTCCATTTTTGCATATATCAAATGCTAATTAATTATTTGTCCAATTATATTTTAATGTCATCTTCCCAAATGGACTAAGGCATCATCATGGCAGGACCATGATTCTCTTACTTACCGTTCTTTCCCAGCCCCTAACATACTATAAACACTTCAAAACTATATGTGGACTGATTGGCTTTTTGGTGCAATGCATATGCATGCAGTAATCTTGGAAGTGGAGCATTACAGCAGCAAGTTCTCATGGCAGTAAGGGTAATGGATATCCAGGTGGTAGTGTAAGCCTGGGAAGGATATGGATAGGGATGAAAGGGAAAATAAAAGGAGAAGGAGACAGTCTTTTCAATTTCACAAGGCAAAATACATAGCCTTCTTGAGTTGCACGTTTATAATGTGAACAATGACCCCTACCTTGCAAGGCTGCTATGGGAAGGTGAGGATGCAGTGCAACACCTGGTATACAATAGACAGCCAATAAGTAGTAACTCAATGTTAATTCTGCTAATATTCCCACTATTGTTTCTTAGTTCACATTCTCTCTCTTCCTAGACTATTATAATAACTTTCCAACAGGTCTTCTTGCCGCCAGTGTCCCCCTGTACACAGCAGCAAGAGGCTATGCGGGCATAGGAAATGATGGGCAGGGAGTGAAGGGTGGGGATTAGGAGGCAGTCAATAAAAAGATTGAGCTAATCCAGAGTGCCCATGTCAGGGAACCGAATCTGAATAATTCACATGTACTTATAAAAACAGGGTCAGAGGAAGAGTGACAATCAACAGAAGATTGTTCATATATCCAGTGAGGCAAAGGGACTTCAGAGAGACCCAGAGAAGCTCTTATATAATCTGATAAAGGAAGAGGAGTAAAAGCACAGACCACACCCTTCTGCCCCATGCAGTCAGCCCCTCAAGCTAAAAATCTGTCATCGCTACGGGGAAAGGAAAATATGAGATCCACATGGGTCTCAGACTGCAGTTTTATACTGAATGAGACTATGTTTTGCACACAACCGAAAGGCATAGAATCGTCCTTATATGGTCTTAAGAGGTGGGAAAGGGAAGTTTAATTTAGTGCCACTGAAGGCAAAGAGTCTGAAAAACACTAAAACCATTTTAGGTTTGTGGCCTCTCAAGTTTGGACTGTTCAAGAACCTGGTAAGAGGGATGATGCAGTCAAAGATGACATTCAGGTCTCTGGCCTGGGAAGTAAGCAGTGATGTCCGAGATGGTGATATAGCAGCCCAGGTATGGACATAGAGGTTTGGGAGTGCACTGCCTGAAAACAGGAGTTGAAGCTTTGTCAGAGGATGTGATGACTCAGGGAGACTAGAACGGAAGGGAGCCAAGAGCAGTCAAAGGAAGAAAAGTAAGTGTAAACAAAAGAAAAGAATGAGAAAGGAATTGTGTTTCTGAAGGAGGGGAGAAATACACAAAAGGGAGGACTGTGGTTCCTGATTCCAATTTCACTTCCATCACAATTGTGCCCATAGCAGACCAGCTGAGCAAGCTGTGCTTTTCTCATTCCCTCCAGGGAGACACAGGATGTTTTAGTTTTTCAAGGAAGTTCTGCAATGTGTACTATAGGCAGGCAAAGTATAATTAACTTTTTTTTTTTTTTTTTTTTTGGCTTAGAGCTTCAGAAGTGCCCACTGGTCAGTAAAACGAATGTCCAGGCAAGAAAATACATCATGCTTTCCTCCCTTGATGATTCATTGGATGTTCCATGGTACTTAGGTACATCAAAAACTAAATACAGTAATATGCTGCCTCTTCATAAACTGCACTGACCCTAGAGTCATAACTTCACAAGCCAGGAAAAATGATAGCTAGTGTAAATAAAATGCAGTTCTCAAGAGTTCTAAAACATTTTTTCTCAATTTGACAACTCCCAAATGTCAGCTCATAGACAGATTTGGTGCTGTCTTCCAGGCCACATGCCCCTCTATCCAACTCACAGGGAAACTTAAATAAAATATATTCAAGATGTATTTGCTGTGAATGCAGAGTAGTTAGAGCTGACCCACTGGCATGAAGATGAGTGTCCAGGGGTCCCCACAGCAAGGGCCCTGCAACACAGGTCCCGGCCTTGGTGTAGTAGGTATGTGGTGGTAACCGCACTTGCCAGAGTCTGGAAATTGGCTCTGGTGGTCTCCTTTAATTCCTGCTGACCCCAGTTCTCCAGGCTTTCTATGCTTCTGTGAGCTATGAATTCTTTTTCTGCCTAAGTTAACCAGATCTGATTGTTGCATAAGAACCCAGACTAGTACAACCACGGTTTGGCTTTATCTCCCTGGCCGTTGCCCTCAGGGAGCTAGTTCTATATAGTGCTTTAACATAAAATATGAGACTGAAGAGACTATATTGATAGGGAGCTCAATAAACCCCCATGGTATTTGACCAGAATCCCCTTTCCTCTGCCTCTACTGATGTACCGTCTCATTATGGTTTGCAGATAGACATATGGCCTAAACTACATCAAACATAATATTTCACCATCACTGCACGTCACAGTGATGGAAAGAAAGGGTGGAGGTGTGATCCAAGCCTTGTCAATCAGACTTGAATCTGTGATTTTTTTTTTTTTTAATACCAAGACTGTTGAGAGAGGTGAGAGGAGGATAAGAAAAAGTGGTGGGAAAGGAGTGAAGATGGAGCAGATGCTGTTAATGCCTCACTCATATGCTACGGATTTCATCACCATTTTCACACAGCTGCATCTCTTTGTTGAAGGACTGTCCTCAGGATGCCGAATTTGCATGTGTACACATACAGCTGAAAGAGCCTGGGAATTTACATATCCCAAGCAGCACCTGTTAATTGGGACAATGCTGAAGGAGATCAACTCCATCTCCAGAGTCCCACTGAGGGATGGAGCCAAAGTCACCTTCTGTAGGGCTCTGCTTGGTTTCACAACTTTTCACCTTTGCTTAACTCCCTTCCCTTCCCTGTCTCCAGTCTCCACCCCTTGATGAGATTCTTCCAGGAACACATCTTAATAAATCACTTTCAGCATCTGCTTCTGGAGAATCTAATCTAAGACACCTGAAAAGCCAGCAGCTCTCTCTTGTTCCTTGTGGATAACAGTGCTTGAGATATAAAGTAAACAAGTGGGTGGATGGATCAAATCTCTGCTTCCAACCACTCCAGCCCCTCCAACAGATGAACTGATACTTTCCCATTCCTGCCAAAGTTAGGCTGAGTTTGATTTCTGTTACTTGCAACTAAGAGACATAATTCACCAGGGTGAGATACAGCGACTTCTTTCCTTGCTCTACTTAACAACAGACCTTGCAGATAAGTGAGAGGTGTCCATGATATCATAAGTCAGCCGTATTTTTGAAATAAAGTTATCAGAAGACCACTGTCACGTTCATTGTTCCTTGGATGCCGTGTACCCAATTTATGATTTACATTTTCCACTAGAGTTTACCATATTGTTTCCAGACTTTTCTACAGTACAAACACCAGAAAAATTTCAATCTACCTTGACATATTCCATAATATGTGCCACATATATGTTAAGAAAGAAAAAGAGATGAGAGAACAAAATCTTTCTAACATGCAAATCAACTCCTGTCAGGCCAAGTTTAAAGGTCTTCAATACCTCTTCCTTGTTCCCAAGATAAGGTTCATACTCCTTAAAATGCTCTCAATAGCTTAATTATGTGATGTCGGGTGCAACTATCAATCACGTTCTTCCCACTCCACCTCCATAATCCAGTCACAGTGGACACTTTCAGTCCCTTGAGAGACATGCTCTTTCTTGGCCTTACACCTTTGTTCCTCCTCTTCCTCCACATGCTCATACTCCAGCTTCTCTTTTCACTTGGATTACTCCTTTTTAGGTCTCAGGACTAGGCCAAGACATTACTTCTTCCAGAAAGTTCCACCTTCCACCTCTCCTGGGTGCTCCCATTGTTCCCTTTATTTCTCTAAAATTTCACATATCACCCTCTAGTGTGATTAAACGTGTTTATTTGGAATAAGAATATATGACCCTTGAGGTAAAATTATGTCTGTTTGTTCAATGCCATATTGCTGGAGTCTAACAGTACCTGGATCATAACAGATTTATAATATTTTTTAATGAATAAAAAAGGAAAAAGAGAGAGATGTTGAGAGAGGAGAAATTATGGTTTTTTGAACACCAGTATAGCTGGAACACTAAGTTCCAAACAGGAAACATCTCCTTAGAGAAATGCCTTGATGAGTAAAAGATGTTTTCACCCCAGCATATGTCTCCCTAGGTGTCAACTCTTTATGACAGCTAACATAACCATAAAATATGTGCTCAGCAATAACTTCTGTGATTTAACAATAGGATCCAGAGTGACTTAGCTATGATACCTGGCTTCTCTCCCACAGAAAGGTACCTAAGTTCCCTTGGAAAAAAGACAGCTGAGATGAGGATACCCGCTGCCGAGAGACTTGGGTCAGTCACTTACCCTCTTTATCATTATATTAAATTATGGATTAATGTTCAGAGGCAGATAGCTGTAAATAATGCTCTTTAAAACAATTTCACTTCCAACCTTGTCTCATTTAATAACCAGATAGATTAAGAAATAAGGAGACGCTGACTTACGGAACAAAGTGCAAGACTGAAAGTCGGAAGTTCATGTAGTGAAAGAAGAAATAGCACTAATCCGTGTATGCTATCTTACCAAAGTGCTGTGAGAAACTTATTGTCAGTTTATTATCAAGTTTCACCCTGACCAGGATCATTATGCTGGATGTTATATCCTCAAAATATCTTCAAAAAGAGAAGATATGAGCATGGTACTGCCCCCCCTCTATGCAGCTTCCTTGATTGGCCTCACTAACTCATCAAGATGTTCTTTTCCATGAGACAGAGTCACTCAGAGGCTCCTCATTGCATTCCTCCAGCAGTCTCTGTTGTCCAGTTAAACTTGCCACCACGGAAGATAAAACTGCTGTGTCACTCTGACTTTTCTGCTCAACTAGTGATAAACAATTCATTACCTTTTGGGATCTCAAACACTTATCTCCCTACCATTACTGATCTCCATCTGTCAGTACTCACAGAACTACTCACCATATGCCAAGCTCTTAGAGCACACAGGGCATCTACAGAACCAATGGAAATAGCTACTCACCCATGCTGATTTTAAGCAGCATTTACTTCTTGGGGATTACTCTTTGTCCTCTTTTCTATCACATTATGGATGGTCTCAATGCTCACAGGTGGGGATAGTGCCTAAAATGTTGTCTCCTAGTCAGCTCAATCCAATCCATCTCTACAGAGAGGAGGGTTGGTCATCACCCAGGCAAAAGTATCAATAAGGCGTCTTTGTTTACACAAAAGAATGCGAATCACACCACACATTTCATTCATTTTTAAATATCTTGATCAAAGCTCAGTTGACAAAGAATATTTGAAAATATGGCCTTTGTCCTTAAACTCCTTGCTTTTCATCTCATCATCAATCTTATCAGGAAAACAAAAAAATTCCCTTTTGTCTCCCAAATTCCTTGGTCCTTCATATTTCCTCTATTATCTCAAAATTCAGCCCAGGGTTTTCTAAAATTCAATCATTTGTATCCTACCTTCACAACTTTTGCCAACTGTACTCTTATAGATGATGATGGATATGTAGGTAGGTAGGTAGATGGATAGATAGATAAGAAACATACAGGTACATAGATTTGGAAAGATAGATATATCAGGAGATAGGTAGATATAGATATTGATAAATACAAATATAGGTAGATAATCTGTTTTGAACTAACCCACTTTTTATAACCTTTTATTTGTCCTAAGCAATAATGGCCATAGGCAACTTACATATTCTTCTGATATTTATTAAAAAAAAATTAAACTATTATGTATAAAATAAATAAGACACAAAAGTATATTTTACAGCACAGGGAATATAGCCATATAGCCAATATTTTATAACTTTAAGTGGAGTATAAAAGTACTGAATCACTATATTGTACACCTGAAACTAATATAATATTGTAAATCAACTATAGTTTGAAAAAAATAATGAAAATAATTTACATTTCTTGATATTAATATGTTTAATTTGTTGACTTCTCCATGTTTGAATATTTATCAGGGATTCCTCTCTTTTGATAGTATATTGACATTCATTTATCATAGATGCATAAGCTTGATGACATATGGCATAATTTTTCTGTTCCTCTTTTACCAACATTCAGGTTATTACTGGATTATTGTCATTAAGGTGAAACTTTAATAAGCAACTAGTTCCATTAAAAAAAAATAAAATTGAAAATGACTCAGCACATTTAAAATGATCTTAACCGTGAGTATAACACTTTGAGAAACAATGACTCATGCCATTCGTTCTCAATACTGGAATATCAGATCACCTGAGAAGAATTATTTTATTTTAAGAAGACTTAATTTTAAATTCTAATGTCTAGATCTCACCCCAGACCTTTTAAATCCGAACGAGAATATCTGAGAACAATGACATGTCTAAAAGAGAAAAAATAATCATGCAGAAGCTTCTCATTCTAATCTATGAGCTGTGTGAAAACCTCAAGATAAACATTTCCAATAAAAAATGTCTAACTTTGCACTTCGTCCTTTCCATCAGGAATTTATGAACTAGCATTCAACTTCTACACCAATCAATGGTTCTAACAAAACTTCTCATTTTAAAAAGATCCGTTGTGGGTTATTTTGCTACAAAATTTAATTTTTCAAAGTTCATTTAAACTGAATGAAAGAAAATCTTTATAGAGAAATATACAGCTCTTAATGTTCCTCCACATGTATGCATGGCTATAAGTCCTCTAAGAACAAGACCTTTACCTTTCTCACATCTATGCATCTATTTATCTGAAGTTTCAAGCAGTGTCTGGCACACAACAAATCCTCAAAAAATGGTCATCACATAAATAAATGAATAAGTAAATACACATAGCTCTAATAATAGAAAGGATACAAATTACGTCAAAAACATTTAACATCTCTTCCTCTCTCACTTGAACCTCATCATCTCTACTGTGTTTATTGTGAGGCTTTCTGATATAATTTGAAAGATAAAAACTAGAGTTTTCTAATATTTTATCCCCTACTAAAAAGTAAAGTTATAGTGAGAGATTAAATGCCTCCTTAATAATCTGTTTTAACTGTGTATGTTTTAATGTTTGCAGTCTGAGGAGCTACCATCAATTTCAGAAGAGGTAATTGCTTCTAACCATTATAGCTGAACTGGCAACATTTCACTCATATCCAAGCCACTGTCCGGTGCCCAGTACATAGTAAGTGCTCAATAAATCTGTCACTCGTATTTGAACAAACATGATGTGGGATATAATCAAAACACTTTTCACTGGTTTCCCCTGCCACTGGATGAAAGCTCTGGAAGGCTCCATCCACATCTTCTGCAGTCTTTTAGTCTTCCCAGTTGCATTTAACCTCCAAAGGACTCATTTTCGTCATCTGTAAAATAAAGGGCTGGTACTACATACTAATGTCTCCATTTTTCTTCTAACATCTTCTCTCTCTCTTTTTTGTGTGTGTGTGTACAATTCACTAAGCAAGCACATTCATAGCTCTTAAGTACACTCATATTGTTTCTCTAACATCCTAATAGTATGATTTAAAATTTTCTGTATTGGATCTGGATATGTCTTAACTTTGTTTTTTAATTCATAATTTCAAGAAACAGGATGACACTTTGCATTTTCATAGAGATCCTGCTATGAGTATAAATATTGATCTCACCCACCTTTTTCAGCAAAGACAGTGTCTGTGCACACAGTAGATCTTGACAGAGTTGAAATTATTGACCTACAGAGAATGACATACAATCTGCCTGATGATTTTAATGTTCTCTTGTCAGGCACTTGCCTCTTTCCTTTGATTTGAGAAGGCTTTAGTTTCCATTTCATTGACATATGCATTCAACATGATTTCTTCTTCTCCATCAAACTTTTGCACCAAATCTGCAAATAAGGGTAGTACTTTTTATACAGCTGACAGAGAGATATATTGGAATCTTCCCTCATGACCGTCGAAAATTTCTCACATAAAGAGCTGGTGCTCACGTTTTCTGAGCTTCATAAGCAAGTGACTACAAAATACTGGCAACTCGTATTATGGTGAGGTCTCTGAGGCATCACTGGCTGCTGCAATTGCATTGTCCCTGATTGATGTTCTTCAGAATTAAACCAGAGCCAATTCCTGCCATATGTTGCAGACAAAGGACAAAACAATGTTAGAGTCTTCTACCCTCCACTTCATATCTGAAATGCAAACTTTAGATTTTCTTATCTTGAAGAGAAATGTCAGACAGAAGTCTTTTTGGTTCCATATTGCTGAGTCAGTTATGTAAAATGCAAACTAAAAATTCCATTCTACTTCCTAGAACCAAATGAAAGGAAAACACGGCTTTGGTGAGTAATGGCAAAAAATTGAACCATATCCTGAGGGGACAGGAAGGATAAACATGGCACTGTATTGTTCAGAGCAACTCTATTATGGGATGCAGGTGTCACTGGCACCCATTCCTATCAGAGAGTACCTATTAGACTAGAAATAGGAATGTGTAGGTGGTGAAAAATCATCCTCATGTGAAACCAGCATAAAATCCATTGCCCTTTGTTTTTATTTTGGGGAAAAATAGCCAAGAGGTTAATAAGGAGCTAAGGACATTAGATCACATTCTTCTTTTTACCCATATTCATTTACTTATTCCTTATTTTGTATTATAGATGGTTATTAGGCTGATGTATATCAGCACTGTGTTAGCCTTTGGCAACACAACTGTAAGTGAGGCAAAGTGTGTAGCCAGCAATAAGCTGAAATCAAGTTGAGAAATAGTCATCCATACAGATTAGTATAATATAAAACTTTGGAGATCATGATCCCTGGATTAAATTTTGCTTCACTTTAATATTAAACAGAAATTTAATTAGCTAGATAATACCATGTCACCCTTGTAAACTTTGTTCTTTGCTACATACAGACTTACATATGTGTCCATATTAATTACCAAATGATGAGTGTAAATTAAACTTTGAGGGAAGGAGGTAAGAATGGTGTGGAAGTGGGAATGGTGTCATGTCAAACAGAGGAACTTGCATGAGCAAAGGCTCAGAGAAATAGTTCAGTGTACTGAGCAGATTACCAGCTGTTTTGAGTGACCGGAATGTAGAAGAAATTAAGTAAGAGGATCATATAATTTATTATCCAAAATGGGACACTTTTGAAAGTGAAAGAGGATGTCAAAATAATTAAAATTATATAATTTAAAATATTTATATATTGACATAAAATTATTATTATTTTTTAAATATCGGTGGATCTACAACACAAGTCTGAAATAACTATTTTTGAAAATAAAATTCTTTCAAAAATTAAAATAGGGCTTCCCTGGTGGTGCAGTGGTTGAGAGTCCGCCTGCCGATGCAGGGGACACGGGTTCGTGCCCCGGTCTGGGAAGATCCCACATGCTGTGGAGCGGCTGGGCCTGTGAGCCATGGCCACTGAGCCTGTGCATCCAGAGCCTGTGCTCCGTAATGGGAGAAGCCACAACAGTGAGAGGCCCGGGTATCACAAAAAAAAAAAAAAAAAAAAAGAAAAAATTAAAATAGGATAATCTATGTACATTAAAGCAAAACAAAAAAAAAAACATTGATTATCTGAATGTTACAAGTATAACAAAAGCATAATAATTATTCCTGATACAAATGTTTGAGTTTAACCGGTTGGCAACATTAAATACTTCTCCCTTTACCCCCTGAGACCCAAAAGTTGAACAATCCCTAGCCATCTTTTTTTTCTAATTAACAAATACTCTGCATTGTGTCTTTGAAAAGGAAGTGATAGTTAAAAGGTAGGTGATAGTAATATTATGCCTAGAAAGACACGGATGAAGGAAGATGGTTATTATTGATCATCTTTCAGATTTAGCTATGTATTATAAAGAGAACTCTAATAATATACAGGCCACTTATCATTACTAGAAAAGCTGGAAGTACAAAGTAGAGTAAACCTATCCCAGCTTCTTTGAATGCAACTTTTAATAACATTTTAATTAATAAAATGAAAAATCCTGAACAAATACTAAACCAAGAAGGGCTCTCTGACAGCCTTCATAAGCTTGAATTGTTCTAGGCAAAGTGGCTACAAAAGCAGCTGACAAGGGTGTGATAAGATACAAAGCTGGACAAGGGAGCAAAGGCCAGATCCAGATCCTAGAGGACCTCAAACACCACACAAGGAAACTTGGAATTAACCAAGGGGAAGCCAGTGAAGAACTGCAGGGAGATATATACAATAGAATATTACTCAACCATTAAAAGAAATGAAATTGGGTTATTTGTAGTGAAGTGGACGGACCTAGAGTCTGTCATACAGAGCAAAGTAAGTCAGAAAGAGAAGAACAAATACCATATGCTAACACATATATATGGAATCTAAAACAAAAAAAAAGCTTCTGAAGAACCTAGGGGCAGGACAGGAATAAAGATGCAGATGTAGAGAATGGACATGAGGACACGGGGAGGGGGAAGGGTAAGCTGGGATGAAGTGAGAGAGTAGCATTGACATATATACACTACCAAATGTAAAACAGATAGTGGGAAGCAGCCACATAGCACAGGGAGATCAGCTCGGTGCTCTGTGACCACTAGAGGGGTGAGATAGGGAGGGAGACGCAAGAGGGAGGAGATATGGGGATGTATGTATATGTATAGCTGATTCAATTTGTTATACAGCAGAAATGAACACACCATTGTAAAGCAATTATACTCTAATAAAGATGTTAAAAAAAAATGAACTGCAGGGAGAACTGTGTTTAGTTAGAACCCTCTGGCTGCTTCTGGAACATGAATTTTGAGGAAGCAGAGCTATTATATTGTTATACAGAGACAGCAAACTGGAGACCCATGAGCTGCCTCCAACCCATATGCGTGTATGTTTTTTGTTTTGTTTTGTTCTTTGCATGCTCAATGCTAACATGCACTGTACTTAAACTGAATTCACAGTCTAGACAATTAAAAAGTAGGAAATTTCACATACAATTTGGATTGCTGGGTCTATTGAAAAACTGGAAGATCTGGGGTTATAAGCTTGATTTTCTGGATGACAAACAACAGTTGACAAAAACTGAGTGGCCGTTGCCCTTCAGAGTGTGGGATACTATCCAACTTGACTGCCTGACCTGCTTTCACTAACCACACACGAAATGCCTGGGCCTGTCGCACGAGTTGAGAACTTCCAGTATACACTACCTTTGACATGAGCAACACTTGATAAAAATGGTCAGAAGAAAACATGTACCTGAGCCAGGAATGCAATTCTCAGCAGATGTCCCAACTTAATGGCACAAAAGTGTAGACTAGACAAGCTTTAGGTATGGACAGGGGTAATGCCCATTCATACAATCACCTCAAACATTATTTTGACCTTGTGACAGCATCACACAATTTAACTCTGACAGTAAAAGACCCAAATATAGAGCAATGTCTACCTGAAATTACAAGCTGTACCTTTCCAGAAGGAGATATCATTTCAGTTCTAGTTCATGGGCAACTCCAACGTAACTAGGGCAGAGTAAATCCACTCACCTCCTCCTTCCTTTGGCCCAGCGCTTCACTGAGATATGGACCATGTAGGGTTTCAAAAGGAGTTTCCCAAATGAAGCCACAAGCCATTACCCTTTCTAGCCCTGACAGAAGAACAATGTACTATACTGGTCATTAACTCTTTTCCAGGGCCCATGTAATTTGTGGCTTCTACTTTTCTGAGTATTTATATAATGATTATTCATTTCATTAAGACTTTGAGCCACATAAAAAGAAATGAAATTGGGTTATTTGTAGTGAGGTGGATGGACCTAGAGTCTGTCATATAGAGCAAAGTAAGTCAGAAAGAGAAAAACAAATACCAGATTCTAACACATATATATGGAATCTAAAAAGAAAAAAAGGTTCTGATGAACGTAGGGGCAGGACAGGAATAAAGACGCAGTCGTAGAGAATGGACTTGAGGACACAGTGGGGGGAAGGGTAAGCTGGGTCGAAGTGAGAGAGTAGCATTGACATATATACACTACCAAATGTAAAACAGATAGCTAGTGGGAAGCAGCCGCATAGCACAGGGAGATCAGCTTGGTGCTTTGTGACCACCTAGAGGGGTGGGATAGGGAAGGTGGGAGGGAGACACAAGAGGGAGGAGATATGGGGACATATGTATATGTATAGCTGATTCACTTTGTTATACAGCAGAAAGTAACACACCATTGTAGAGCAATTATCCTCCAATAAAGATGTTAAATTTTTTTAATAAATAAATAAAAATAAAAACAGATGTATGTTCTAACATGAAAAAAAAAATTTGAGCCAAAAAGAAATTATGTTATTATAGAATGTGGAAGAGCAAAATAAAAAGGGCATATGCTTTATGCCAATTATACTGTACCCTTGTGGTCCTCTTGTGTAAATGTTACAGGCCACAGGAAGAATGCTTAACTCCTTTCTATGTTTTATAAGGCCTTTCATGATCTGCTTACCTCACTATAGACCCTTCTACAGACCCTTCTGACCCAAACTCAGTCTCCAATCGTACTTACCTGTTTTCATTTCCTCAAACCCATTATGTTCTCCCTTCCTGAGCTCTGCACACGCTCTCCCCTCAACCTAGAACACTTTCACAACCGCCCATCTCATTGTTGTGTATTATCTATTGCTGTATAACAAATTAAGCAAAGTTAGCAATTTTACACAAGTCATACTTATTATCTCACAGTTTCTGTGGGTCAGGAATCTAGAAACAGCTCAGCTAGGAGGTTCTGGCTCAGGGTTTCTCATGAGGTTTCAGTCAAGCTGTTGGTCAGGACTGCTGTGCCTTGGGATGGAGAATCCACTTCCCAGATGGCGCACTCAGATGGCTACAGGCAGCAAATCTTAGTTCCTTGCTAGCTATTGGCAAAGGCCTCATCTCCTTGTCATATGGGTCTCTCCACATGATGGCCTGAGGGTCCTAACAGCATGCCAGCTGAATTCTCCCAAAACTAGTGATCCAAGAGAGAACAAGGTAGAAGCCTCGTGTCCTTTATGACCTGATCTTGGAAGTGAAACATCATCACTTTGGCCATATTCTTTTTTTAAAATGAGTCACTAAGTCTACACTCAAAGGAGGAAAATTAAGCTTCACCTCTTGAAGGGAATGTCAAAGAATTTGTAGGCACATTTTAAACCACCACAGCCTTGAGAGAGCCAAATTTCAGCCTGGATGATTACTTCCTTGGTTAGTTTTTGTAACTCTCTCAAGACTGGGCTGGTATCTCCGCTAGCTCTCAGGAGGTAACTCTCTTAACAGGTACTATTTTTGGAACCATTCCTTATTCACTGGTCTGTCTTTTGCAGTAGAAAGTAAACAACACGAAGGCAAGGACTATGCCTTGCTCACAGTTGTTCCCCCAAGCCTGGCACAGTGTTTGGCCTTTGGTAGGCATTCAGTCAAAGTTTGTTGAAGAATGAATCATGCCACTTAGAGAGGCACTTTTCCTACCTTCCCACATAATAAGCAGGAGAAGAAAGGGGGAGAAATAAGGTTTATTATGCACCTCCTGTTGTGCATTGCACTTTGTATATATAATCTCATTTAGTGATAGATGTAACCTTTGGTAGAAGCATAATTATGTGGTGGGAAAGAATGAAGAATTGTAATTTTACACTCTCCTGCCTCTTATTACTGCGGAGTCTTGGGCAGCTTATTTAGACTCTTGGAACTTCAGTTTCATGTGAAAAAAATTAAAAGATATAATAATAATTGCCATGACAACTAACATGGTTTTAGTGAGGATCAAATAAGACAATGTAAATGAAAAGAAGGTACAAACCATAAAACACCATACAAATATAATACATAAATATTATAATTTCTCAAATTCCTTAGAGTATGGATGATATTGCCAAGCATGAAGAAGATGCTTCCATCTTTGGAAACTTAAGCAAAGGTAAAACTCCTATTGCAGTGATAACCAATATATATATATATATATTTTTTTTTAGCATTTCTTTCTTTTTAATTTTTTTTTGAATTTTTGAATTTTATTTATTTTATACAGCAGGTTCTTATTAGTTATCCATTTTAGATGCCCAGTTAAATTTGAATTTATGATACACAACGAATAGATATTTCAGTATAAGTATGTTCTAAGTAGGTCCTGGCCTCAGTTGGTGGACTTAGAAAAATCATCAAGGGCACCCTGTCAGATATATATTTGGGACATACAAATTTAACCGTGTGTCCTATATTTTTATTTGTTAAATCTGGCAGTCCTATTGCAATTGAACTGAATCATACTAACCTCTACAGTTACTTGTCATATAATTACTTGATCACCCTTCAAAACATCATATTCTGAGGCCCATTCAGACATTTTCTAGTAGTTGTTTATTTTAAAGGGCTGATAAAAATTATAGATTGGAAATTTATTAATGCAATCACTTTTATAATTTGATTTTATCTAATTGCCATTTATATCAATGATAACTTCATAAGGGGAAAGTATAAAAATGGGGCTTAACTCTCCAAAGATAATCATGAAATAAATAGGCCACTGTAGGCTTCTGGGAACCAGAGAGAGAAGTTTCACCCTTATGACTGGAACCAGCTGGAAATTTTTTGTTTTTTTATATTAAGGCCTTTGACCATTTAGACACAAAGAAACTTTCCATTTCAAATCCTGAACAGTTTTCTCCAATGATGTCACATCAGAGAACTGAATATTTTGGACTTGAAATGAAATCAATATCACTTTATCACAGATTGAAATTTCACCCATGTTGATTTTGGACATTGCCAGGCTCATTCCATCAAGGTTTCAGTGCTTTTGTTCTGCCTCTGGTGACTGCTAAAAGACAAATTCTGGGAAATTCATTCCAAATCCCAGTGAATAGTCATAATGCAGTTTCTAAGTGCAGTCCCTACAGAGAGCTTTATAGAATCTCCCTCTCACAAGGAGGCCTCCTTGTGCATCTAAACCGTTCAGTGTGTGAGAGAAGACTAAATAGGATGTAGCAGTGAGCCTCAACATGTGACCTTTGTTTGCTGAGGTTCCTCAAACCTCAGGTAAGTAGTCATTTTGATGATTTCTGGCCCCTGAATTCTTCACAGGAGGATTCCAAGTCCAGCGTTTCCTGTACAGTTCCTGGTGGATTTTGATCCAAAATGAATAAGGCCCAATCCTTGACCTCAAAATTGCTGTTGGGTCAGTAGAGCTGCTGTCTCAGTCATCCCCACTTCTCTATCCATGGCTGGTGTGCTCTTTGCCCACTGCCTTGTGACCCTTAAATGGGGAAATAAAACCCTAGCCAGACCTGCATGGCCTATCTCAGGAGGAGGAGGGCCTCTTCTTATGTGGACCCCCCTAAGCAAGTCACTCTTTTTCACAAAACAAATAAAAACAGACACACAGATCAATGAAACACAATAGAGTGCCCAGAAATAAACCCACACATAAATGGACAATTAATTTACAATGAAGGAGTCAAGAACATACAACAGAGAAAGGACAACAACATACAACATTCTCATCAATAAATGGTGTGGGACCTCCTGGAGGTCCTAATCTCAGCACCAGGACCCAGCTCTATCCAACTGCCGGCAAACTCCAGTGCTGGACACCTCCAGCCAAACAACCAGTAAGACAGGAATAGAGCCCCACCCATTAAAAAAAAAAAAAAAGAAGCAACAAAAGAGTATGTTACAGACGAAGGAGCAAGGTAAAAACCTATAAGACCAAATAAATGAAGACAAAATAGGCAACCAACCTGAAAAAGAATTCAGAGTAATGATAGTAAAGGTGACCCAAAATCTCAGAAACAGAATGGAGAAAATACAAGAAACATTTAACAAGGATCTAGAAGAACTAAAGAGCAAACAAACAGTGATGAACAACACAATAACTAAATTAAAAATACTCTAGGGAAGACCTTAAAGATGGTGGAAGAGTAAGATGTGGACATCACCTTCCTCCCCACAAATACATCAGAAATGCATCTACATGTGGAACAACTTGTACAGAACACCTACTGAATGCTGACAGAAGACCTCAGAATTCCCCAAAGGCAAGAAACTCCCCATGTACCTGGGTAGGGCAAAAGAAAAAAGGAAAAACAGAGACAAAAGAATAGGGATGGGACCTGCACCTCTGGGAGGGAGCTGTGAAGGAGGAAAAGTTTCCACACATTAGGAAGCCCCTTCACTGGTGGAGACAGGGGTGGCGGAGGGAAGCTTCGGCGCCACGGAGGAGAGCGCAGCGACAGGGGTGCAGAGGGCAAAGCGGAGAGATTCCCGCACTGAGGACCGGTGCCGACCAGCATTCACCAGCCTGAGAGGCTTGTCTGCTCACCTGTGTCTGCTCACCTGCCGGGGTGGGTGGGGGCTGGGAGCTGAGGCTAGGGTTTGGAGGTCAGACCCCAGGGAGAGGACTGCAGTTGGCTGCGTGAACACAGCCTGAAGGGGGCTAGTGCGCCACAGCTAGCTGGGAGGGAGTCCAGGAGAAAGTCTGTAACTGCCTAAGAGGCAAGAGACCATTGTTTCTGGGTGAGCAAGGAGAGGGGATTCAGAGCACCACCTAAATGAGCTCCAGAGACGGATGTGAGCCGCGACTATCAGTGCGGACACCAGAAACGGGCATGAAATGCTAAGACTGCTGCTGCAGCCACCAAGAAGCCTGTGTGCAAGCACAGGTCACTATCCACACCTCCTCTCCCAGGAGCCTGTGCAGCCCAC
The DNA here is from genome assembly GCF_964270905.1 of Leucopleurus acutus. Lineage (NCBI taxonomy): Eukaryota > Metazoa > Chordata > Mammalia > Artiodactyla > Delphinidae > Leucopleurus > Leucopleurus acutus. The sequence continues at coordinate 132,516,685 of NC_139143.1, forward strand.
CACTGCCAGGGTCCTGTGATCCAGGGACAACTTCCCGGGAGAACACACGGCACACCTCATGGTGTTGCAACGTCACACCAGCCTCTGCCGCCACAGGCTCACCCTGCATTCCGTACCCCTCCCTTCCCCGGCCTGAGTAAGCCAGAGCCCCCTAATCAGCTGCTCCTTTAACCCCATCCTGTCTGAGTGGGAACAGATGCCCTCTGGAGTCCTACACGCAGAGACAGGACAAATCCAAAGCTGAACCCCGGGAGCTGTGCGAACAAAGAAGAGAAAAGGAAATCTCTCCCAGCAGCCTCAGGAGCAGATCAACCTGCTCAATCAACCTCCACAATCAACCTGATGTCCCCTGCATCTGTGGAATACCTGAATAGACAATGAATCATCCCAAATTGAGGCGGTGGACATTGGGAGCAAAGATATATATATATTTTTTCCTTTTTCTCTTTTTGTGAGTGTGTTTGTGTATGGTTCTGTGTGTGATTTTGACAGTATAGCTTTGCTTTCACCATTTGCCCTAGGGTTCTGTCTGTCTGTCTTTTGTTTTTCGTTTTTGTTTCTTTAGTATAGTTTTTAGTGCTTGTTATCATTGGTGGATTTCTTTTTTGGTTTGGTTGCTCTTTTCTTTCTTTCTTTCTTTTTTTTATTACTTTTTATTTTTTTAATTTTTCAATAATTATTTTTTTATTTTAATAACTTTATTTTATTTTTCTTTCTTTCGTTTTTTCTCCCATTTATTCTAGCCGTGTGGATGACAGGGTCCTTGTGCTATGGCAGGGTACCAGGCCTGGGTCTCTGAGGTGGGAGAGACGAGTTCAGGACACTGGCCCACCACAGACCTCCCAGCTCCATGTAATATCAAATGGTGAGAATCTGCCATGGATCTCCATCTCAACGCCAAGACCCAGCTCCACTCAATGACCAGCAAGCTACAGTGCTAGACACCCTATGCCAAACAACTAGCAAGAGAGGAACACACCCGACGCTCTGGAAGAAAGGCTGCCTAAAATCATAATAAGGTCACAGGCACCCCAAAACACACCACCAGACGCGGACCTGCCCACCAGAAAGACAAGATCCAGCCTCATCCACCAAAACACAGGCACTAGTCCCCTCCACCAGGAAGCAAACACAGCCCACTGACCAACCTTAGCCACTGGGGGAAGACACCAAACACAACGGGAACTATGAACTTGTAGCCTACAAAAAGTAGACCACAAAATCAGTAGGTCAAGCAAAATGAGAAGACAGAGAAACACACAGTAGATAAAGGAACAAGGTAAAAAACCACCAGACCAAACAAATGAAGAGGAAAGAGGCAGTCTACCTGAGAAAGAATTCAGAGCAATGATAGTAAAGACAACACAAAATCTTGGAAATAGAATGGAGAAAATACAAGAAACGTTTAACAAGGACCGAGAAGAAAAAAATAGCAAACAAACAATGATGAACAACACAAGAAATGAAGTTAAAAATTCTCTGGAAGGAATCAATAGCAGAATAATTGAGGCAGAAGAACAGATAAGTGACCTGGAAGATAAAATAGTGTAAATAAACACAGCAGACCAGAATAAAGAAAAAAGAATGTAAACAATTGAGGACAGTCTCAGACACCACTGAGACATTAAATGCACCAACATTCGAATTATAGGGGTCCCAGAAGAAGAAGAGAAAAAGAAAGGGACTGAGAAAATATTTGAAGAGATTATAGTTGAAAACTTCCCTAATATGGGAAAGGAAATAGTTAATTAAGTCCAGGAAGCACATAGAGTCCCATACAGGATAAATCCAAGGAGAAACACACCAAGACACATATTAATCAAACTATCAAAAATTAAATACAAAGAAAAATTACTAAAAGCAGCAAGGGGAAAACAACAAATAACATACAAGGGAATCCCCATAAGGTTAACAGCTGATCTTTCAGCAGAAACTCTGAAATCCAGAAGGGAGTGGCAGGACATATTTAAAGTGATGAAAGGGAAAAACCTACAACCAAGATTACTCTACTCAGCAGGGATCTCATTCAGGTTTGATGGAGAAATTAAAAACTTTACAGACAAACAAAAGCTAAGAGAATTCAGCACCACCAAGCCAGCTTTACAACAAAAGCTAAAGGAACTTCTCTAGGCAGGAAACACAAAAGAAGGAAAAGACCAACAATAACAAACACAAAACAATTAAGAAAATGGTAATAGGAACATACATAACGATAACTACCTTAAATGTAAATGGATTAAATGCTCCAACCAAAAGACACAGACTGACTGAATGGATAAAAAACAAGACCCATATATATGCTGTCTACAAGAGACCCACTTCAGACCTAGGGACACATACAGACTGAAAGTGAGGGGATGGAAAAAGATATTCCATGCAAATGGAAATGAAAAGAAAGCTGGGGTAGTAATTCTCATATCAGACAAAAAAGACTTTAAAATAAAGACTATTACAAGACACAAAGAAGGAAACTTCATAATGATCAAGGGATCAATTCAACAAGAAGATAAAACAATTGTAAATATTTAGGCACCCAATATAGGAGCACTGCAATACATAAGGCTAACAGCCATAAAAGGGGAAATCGGCAGTAACACAATCAGAGTAGGGGACTTTAACACCCCACTTTCACCAAAGGACAGATCATCCAAAATGAAAATAAATAAGGAAACACAAGCTGTAAATGATATATTAAACAAGACGGACTTATTTGATATTTATAGGACATTCCATCCAAAAATAACAGAATACACTTTCTTCTCAAGTGCTCATGGAACGTTCTCCAGGATACATCATACCTTGGGTCACAAATCAAGCCTTGGTAAATTTAAGAAAATTGAAATCATATTAAGTATCTATTCTGAACACAATGCTATGAGACTATATATGAATTACAGGAAAAAATCTGTAAAAAAATACAGACACATGGAGGCTGGACAATACACTACTTAATAAACAAAATATCACTGAAGAAATCAAGAGGAAATCAAAAAATACCTAAAACAAATGACAATGAAAAGATGACAACACAAAACCTATGGGATACATCAAAAGCAGTTCTAAGACAGAAGTTTATAGCAATACAACCCTAACTTAAGAAACAAGAAACCTCTCAAATAAACCACCTAACCTTACACTTAAAGCAATTAGAGAAAGAAGAACCCAAAAGACACCAAACTTAGCAGAAGGAAAGAAATAATAAAGAGCAGACCAGAAATAAATGAAAAAGAAATGAAGGAAACAATAGCAAAGATCAATAAAACTAAAAGCTGCTCCTTTGAGAAGATAAACGAAATTGATAAACCATTAGCCAGAGTCATCGAGAAAAAAGGGAGAAGACTCAGATCAATGGAATTGGATATGAAAAAGGAGAAGTAACAACTGACACTGCAGAAATACAATGGATCATGAGATATTCCTACAAGTAACTATATGCCAATAAAATGGACAACCTGGAAGAAATGGACAAATTCTTAGAAAAGCACAACCTTCTGAGACTGAACCAGGAAGAAATAGAAAATATAAACAGACCAATCAAAAGCACTGAAGTTGAAACTGTGATTAAAAATCTTCCAACAAACAAAAGCCCAGGACCAGATGGCTTCACAGGCCAATTTCATCAAACATTTAGAGGAGAGCTAACACCTACCTTCTCAAACTCTTCCAAAACATAGCAGAGGGAGGAATACTCCCAAACTCATTCTATGAAGCCACCATCACCCTGATACCAAAACCAGACAGAGATGTCACAAAGAAACTACTGGCCAATAACACTGATGAGCATGGATGCAAAAATCCTCAACAAAATACTAGCAAACAGAATCCAACAGCACATTAAAAGAATCATACACCGTGATCAAGTGGTGTTTATTCCAGGATTGCAAGGATTCTTCAATATATGCAAGTCAATCAATGTGATACACCATATTTACAAATTGAAAGATAAAAAAAATATGATCACCACAAGAGATGAAGATAAAGCTTTCCACAAAGTTCAACACCCATTTATGATAAAAACTCTCCAAAAAGTAGGCATAGAGGGAACCTACCTCAACATAATAAAGGCCATATATGACAAACCCACAGCCAACATTGTCCTCAATGGCGAAAAACTGAAACCATTTCCACTAAGTTCAGGAACAAGACAAGGTTGCCCACACTCACCACTATTATCCAACATTGTTTTGGATATTTTAGCCACAGCAATCAGAGAAGAAAAAGAAATAAAAGGAATCCAAATCGGAAAAGAAGAAGTAAAGTTGTCACTGTTTGCAGATGACATGATACTATACATAGAGAATACTAAAGATGCTACCAGAAAACTACTAGAGCTAATCAATGAATTTGGTGGAGTAGCAGGATACAAAATTAATGCACAGATATCTCTTGCATTCCTATACACTAATGATGAAAAATCTGAAAGAGAAATTAAGGAAACACTCCCATTTACCATTGCAACAAAAAGAATAAACTACCTAGGAATAAACCTACCTAAGGAGAGAAAAGATCTGTATGCAGAAACTGTAAGACACAATGAAAGAAATTAAAGATGGTACCAACAGGTGGAGAGATATACCATGTTCTTGGGTTGGAAAAATCAACATTGAAAAACTGACTATACTACCCAAAGCAATGTACAGATTCAATGCAATCCCTATCAAACTACCAATGGCATTTTTCACAGAACTAGAACGAAAAATTTCACAATTTGTATGGAAATACAAAAGACCCTGAATAGCCAAAGCAATCTTGAGAAAGAAAAACAGAGCTGGAGGAATTAGGCTCTCTGACTTCAGACTGTACTACAATGCTACAGTAATCAAGACAGTATGGTACTGGCAAAAAAAACAGAAATATAGATCAATGGAACAGGATGGAAAGCCAGAGATAAACCCACACACACATGGTCACCTTATTTTTGATAAAGGAGGCAAGAATATACAATGGGAAAAAGACAGCCTCTTCAATAAGTGGAGCTGGGAAAACTGGACAGCTACCCGTTAAAGAATGAAATTAGAATACTTCCTAACACCACACACAGAAATAAATTCAAAATGGATTCAAGGGCTTCCCTGGTGGCGCAGTGGTTGAGACTCCGCCTGCCGATGCAGGGGACACGGGTTCGTGCCCCGGTCCGGGAAGATCCCACATGCCGTGGAGCGGCTGGGCCCGTGAGCCATGGCCGCTGGGCCTGCGCGTCCGGAGCCTGTGCTCCGCAACAGGAGAGGCCACAGCAGTGAGAGGCCCGCGTACTGCAAAAAAAAAAAAAAAAAAAAAAAAAAAAAATGGATTCAAGCCCTAAATGTAAGGCCAGACACTATAAAACTCTTAGAGGAAGACATCGGCAGAACACTCTATGACATAAATCACAGCAAGATCCTTTTTGACCCACCTCCAAGAGAAATGGAAATAAAAACAAAAATTAAAAAATGGGACCTAATGAAACTTAAAAGCTTTTGCACAGTAACGGAAATCATAAACATGACAGAAATACAACCTCAGAATGGGAGAAAATATTTGCAAATGAAGCAACTGACAAAGGATTAATTTGCAAAATTTACAAGCAGCTCATGCAGCTCAATATCAAAAAAAAAAAACAAACAATTCAATCCAAAAATGGGCAGAAGACTTAAATAGACATTTCTCCAAAGAAGTTGTACAGATTGCCAACAAACACATGAAAGGATGCTCAACATCACTAATCATTAGAGAAATGCAAATCAAAACTACAATGAGGTATCACCTCAGACCAGTCAGAATGGCCATCATCAAAAAATCTACAAACAATAAATGCTGGAGAGAGTGTGGAGAAAAAGGAATCCTCTTGCACTGTTGGTGGGAATGTAAATTGATACAGCCACTATGGAGAACAGTATGAAGGTTCCTTAAAAAACTACAAATAGAACTTCCCTATGACCCAGCAATTACAGTACTGGGCATATACCCTGAGAAAACCATAATCCAAAAAGAATCATGTACCGCAATGTTCATTACAGCACTATTTACAATAGCCAGGACATGGAAGCAACCTGAGTGTCCATCAACAGATGAATGGATGAAGAAGATGTGGCACATATACACAATGGAATATTGCTCAGCCATGAAAAAAAAACGAAATTAAGTTATTTGTAGTGGGGTGGATGGACCTAGAGTCTGTCATACAGAGTGAAGTAAGTCAGAAAGAGAAAAACAAATACCGTATGCTAACACGTATATATATAGAATCTAAAAAAAAAAAATTAGTTCTGAAGAACCTAGGGGCAGGCCAGGAATAAAGACGCAGATGTAGAGAATGGACTTGAGGACACGGGGAGGGGAAAGGGTAGGCTGGGTCGAAGTGCGAGAGTAGCATTGACATATATACACTAAGAAATGTAAAATAGCTAGTGGGAAGCAGCCGCATAGCACAGGGATATCAGCTCGGTGCTTTGTGACCACCTAGAGGGGTGGGATAGGGAGGGTGGACGGAGACGCAAGAGGGAGGGGATATAGGGATATTATGTATGCATATAGCTGATCCACTTTGTTATACAGCAGAAACTAGCAACACTGTAAAGCAATTATCCTCCAATAAAGATGTTAAATAAATAAATAAATAAATCTTGTGGCGAAAACTGGACAGTCACATGCAAAAAAATGAAACTAGACCACCATCTTAGAAACTGTCAATCGATGTCATCAATTATTTGTGTTGTACCACACAGGAGCATGTATTTATTTGCCCTGACACTGTTTATAAAGTGGAGGAACATCCCTAGAGAAAAGTCCGAGTTCAAACCCAATAGGATTAATATTGCACTGAGTACTGAGTTTGCCTTTGATACTCTAACATGAGGAAGTCAAAACAATCTCTGAAAAGAACCTTTCTACAGGCTTCTTGAACCTACACTGGCTGCTTCAAAGACAAGAAAATCAATCCTGAACTCAATCTTTTAATTTATTTTCATGGTTACTGTTTTCAAAAGGAGAATGCAATTAAAACTAATGCTGTCTTAGTTCCCTTTCCTGAAAATTAACATTGATCAGATTCTATGTGAAGGGTCTGTAACATCTCTTCTGTAATTATTTTAAAATATATTAACAGGGATCTGTGTACTGTAGAACAAAAGTGTTCTGTGTCTGCAGGACAAGAGTCTGAGTTCTGGCACTAGCTCTTCCATTTACCAACTATGTGACTTGTGGAAAATCATTTCTTCTAGTTGACCCTTTGTCTCCCTTGTAAAATGGGTACATTACTACCTCACAGTATTGATTAAGGGTCACTCAGGTCTTGCATGTTAAAGGCAAAAATTGCAATACACTTATACTAAACTATTATGATTACTACTCAAGTTCTTACAAAATATAATTAACACAAACCACACAAATCAGAATCACTGGGACTCAACACAAATATTTTATAATGCTTATCGTCATTATGCTATGAAATAAACGTCAGAGTACTCCAAGGGATAAATAGCTTATAGCTTCTTACATTATAAGAAAGGTTATTTCTTTCATTTTTAGATGACAGCCAAAGAAAGAGGAATGAAACATCTGAGATTCACTACTTAACACTAAATTTATTAAATAATTATACCTCCAAATGATCCAAAATGATCAGAAACTGAGATATGGTACACATACTTCTGTCTTCTTTTCAAATGCAGCCTACTTTGCTAATGTACTGATAGAATATCAAACCAGCCTTACTGTTTGTCATAAGTATTCTCTAGACTTCATTTTTATCAACAATTTCTCTGATGTCTCAACATACTGTTATATAGGAAATACTTCACTGCTGCTAATTTTAATTTAGCCCTTGCCAAAACCTGTTAGCTATGAACTCTGACACTTTTTTCTGAACTTCTAAATTTCAGTTCAGGTGGCATTTTTAATGGGATAGGGAGGGTGGGAGGGAGACCCAAGAGGGAGGAGATATATGGATATATGTATACATATAGCTTATTCACTTTGTTATACAGCAGAAACTAACACACCATTGTAAAGCAATTATACTCCAATGAAGATGTTTTAAAAAATTCTATTGCTATAGTATAAATCTGCCTTCAACAACCCAAGTACTGGATTAATTGGAGCTATACAATAAAGCATGTGCTGTGCACAGGGAGTAAATGATACTTAGACAGATGCATAAAAATGTCAGGCTTCATTTTTATTAGCCATCATAGAGTCATGAATTTCACAACACTATAAAACTTGGTCCTTCTTCCAGCTCCGACTGGGCTAAACCACATGCTCATCCTTTATTTCAGATCATGAAACTGATAACATTTATATCCAGATCTATGCCAGAGGATATAAAATTTTCCTGAAGTTGGGGGGAAGTCATCTGTTACCCCGTTAGAAGGGCTGGACCAGCTGCATGCTCATAATTGTCATCTGTAATTGCTAGATGGAAGGGAAATGAGAAATTACCTTTTTGACAGAGGCATGAAACTTCAACAGGATCCTGTTTTTGTTGGCTCAGAAAGTTACTATTTCAGAGGTTAACATTTCTTGGGGTTACCTAGAACAAAAAGGAAAATACAATCAAGGATGCAAAGATATCCTTAAGAAAACAAGCCCAAGTTCCTTTTGACAAACATTTCTTTACCCTCTTCTTCCTCTAAATAGCTAAGATAAATGTTGTTCATTCCACGTTATTGATCAACTTGTAAGTTTCTTTCATTCTTCAAGGTACAAGTAGAAGTGGATAAGGCTCAGTCCCTACATTCAAGGAGCACAATGTCTTTAGGAAAGAAAAATGTATAACCAAGCAATCAGAAAACAATAGGATACTATAGAAAAGGCTTTCTGAATGCTATTGGGCACAGAAGCTTCAGTGATTTATGTTGCTAGTACTTCAATAAATATTTCAGAGAAAGCAACACTTAGCCTGAGTCTTGAAGGTTAGATAAAAGACAAGGAGATGCTATTCTAGAAAAAGAAATTGATATGCAAAAACACAGACTATGAAAAGGCATAATACCTTTAGGAAATAACAAGTAATTACAGTTGACCCTTGAACAACACAGGTTTGAATTGTGCAGATCCACTTATATGCCGATTTCTCTTCCATAGTAAATACTACAATACTACAAAATCCACGATTAGTTGAATCCATGGATGTGGATCCATGGATAGGGAGGAACTGGGTTTGTATGGAGGGCCAACTGTAAATTATCCACAGATTTTTGATTGCAGGGAGGACTGGTGCCCCTAACTCCCTCCTTGTTCAAGGGTCAACTGTAATTATATTTGTCTGGATGATAGTTTTCATAGAAGAGATTATTGACTTTCACCTCTCTGAAGAGACCAGCAAAATAACCTGTTTGATCAAACAAAGACAAGTTTACTGTTTACTGCCGGAAGTGGGGGGCCAATTAAGACCTTGACAGAATCTTAGTAGTATGTTGGAAGGGGGAGTCAAAGTGACATTTGTAAGGTTTGGGGGTGTAGTTTAAGGCATGCCTTTTAATAAGGGGTCTGACTGATACTGAACAAGGTTCACAATGTAATAGTGTAAGATTAATGTATAAAGTAAGGGGGAGACTTTGAAGACAGTCTTTGAAGAGTAAACAAACATTTGATGAGCCCAGCTGAGTAATCTATTATTCTGAGAAGAGGTTATATACCTAATGAAAATAAATCTATTGTTCAGATCAGTAAATTCAAGAGGTTCTGAAATAAAACAATAGTTATTTTCAACTTCATATTCTTGGGCAAATGTTTCCTGGAATAACAAAGTTAGATTAATGCAGAAGTTGTAAAGTAAAATCCTGTTAATGTACAATAGATTGTGAGCTGCATGGAAATAAATTGTTTCTGTATCAATAAGCAGATGAAGTTTGAAATAGAACTTGGGGCTGCATTGTGACAATCCTTATACGCCATCTTGAAGAATTTGAAATGGGCAAAGAAAGGAGAGGGAGCAGTCTAGACCCCACGTTAAAATGCTTTGCAAAAACTGAAACACTTGGACTTCCCTCGTGGCGCAGTGGTTAAGAATCCACCTGCCGGGGAAGATGGCGGAAGAGTAAGACGCGGAGATCACCTTCCTCTCCACAGATACACCAGAAATACATCTACGCGTGGAACAACTCCTACGGAGCACCTACTGAACGCTGGCAGAAGACCTCAGACCTCCCAAAAGGCAAGGAACCCCCCACGTACCTGGTTAGGGCAAAAGAAAAAACTAAACAGAGACAAAAGAATAGGGACGGGTCCTGCACCAGCGGGAGAGAGCTGTGAAGGAGGAAAAGTGTCCACACACTAGGAGCCCCTTCGCGGGTGGAGACTTCGGGAGGCGGAGTGGGGGAGCTTGGGAGCCGCGGAGGAGAGCACAGCAACAGGGGTGCGGAGGGCAAAGCGGAGAGATTCCAGTGCAGAGGATCGGGCCGACCGGCACTCACCAGCGGAGAGGCTTGTCTGCTCGCCCGCCGGGGCGGGCTGGACTGGGAGCTGACGCTCCGGCTTTTGTCGGAGCGCCGGGAGAGGACTGAGGTTGGCGGCGTGAACACAGCCTGCAGGGCGTTGGTGCGCCGCGGCTGGCCGGGAGAGAGTCTGGGGAGGGGTCTGGACCTGCCGAAGAGGCAAGAGACTTTTACGTCCCTCTTTGTTTCCTGGTGCGCGAGGAGAGGGGATTGAGAACGCTGCTTGAGAGAGCTCCGGGGACGGGCGCGAGCCGCGGCTAGGAGTGCGGAGCCCAGAGACGGACATGGGACGCTAGGGCCGCTGCTGCCGCCGCCAGGAGGCCTGTGTGCGAGCGCAGGTCACTAGCCACACGCCCTTCCGGGGAGCCTGTGCAGCCCGCCGCTGCCGGGGTCCCGGGATCCGGGGACGGCTCCCCCGGGAGAGCGCACGGCGCGCCTCAGGCTGCAGCGTCACGCCGGCCTCTGCCGCTGCAGGCCCGCCCTGCACTCCGTGACCCTCCCTACCCCCCGGCCTGGGTGAGCCAGAGCCTCCGAATCAGCGGCTCCTTTAACCCCGTCCTGTCTGAGCAAAGAACAGACGCCCTCCGGCGACCTACACGCACAGGCGGGGCCAAATCCAAAGCTGAGCCCCTGGGAGCTGTGAGAACAAAGAAGAGAAAGGGAAATCTCTTCCAGCAGCCTCAGAAGCAGCGGATTAAAGCTCCACAATCAACTTGATATACCCTGCATCTGTGGAATACCTGAATAGACAACGAATCATCCCAAATTAAGGAGCCCTGTGGATGAAAGGCTCTTGGTGCTGCAGCCAGGACTCAGTGCTGTGCCTCTGAGGTGGGAGAGCCAACTTCAGGACACTGGTCCACAAGAGGCCTCCCAGCTGCACATAATATCAAACAGCAAAAATCTCTGAGAGATCTCCATCTCAACGCCAGCACCCAGCTTCACTCAACGACCAGCAAGCTACAGTGCTGGACATCCTATGCCAAACAACTAGCAAGACAGGAACACAACCCCACCCATTAGCAGAGAGGCTGCCCAAAATCATAATAAGTCTACAGACACCCCAAAACACACCACCAGACGTGGACCTGCCCACCAGAAAGACAAGATCCAGCCTCATACACCAGAACACAGGCACTAGTACCCTCCACCAGGAAGCCTACACAACCCACTGAACCAACCTTAGCCACTGGGGACAGACTCAAAAAACAACAGGAACTACGAACCTTCAGCCTGCAAAAAAAAAAAAAGGAGACCCCAAACACAGTAAGTTAAGCAAAATGAGAAGACAGAAAAACACACAGCAGATGAAGGAGCAAGATAAAAACCCACCAGACCTAACAAATGAAGAGGAAATAGGCAGTCTACCTGAAAAAGAATTCAGAATAATGATAGTAAGGTTGATCCGAAATCTTGGAGATAGAATGGACAATAGAATGGACAAATTGCAAGAATCAGTTAACAAGGACCTAGAAGAACTAAAGATGAAACAAGCAACGATGAACAACACAATAAATGAAATTAAAAGTACTCTAGATGGGATCAATAGCAGAATAACTGAGGCAGAAGAACGGATAAGTGACCTGGAAGATAAAATAGTGGAAATAACTACTGCAGAGCAGAATAAAGAAAAAAGAATGAAAAGAACTGAGGACAGTCTCAGAGACCTCTGGGACAACATTAAATGCACCAACATTCGAATTATAGGGGTTCCAGAAGAAGAAGAGAAAAAGAAAGGGACTGAGAAAATATTTGAAGAGATTATAGTTGAAAACTTCCCTAATATGGGAAAGGAAATAGTTAATCAAGTCCAGGAAGCACAGAGAGTCCCATACAGGATAAATCCAAGGAGAAATACGCCAAGACACATATTAATCAAACTGTCAAAAATTAAATACAAAGAAAACATATTAAAAGCAGCAAGGGAAAAACAACAAATAACACACAAGGGAATCCCCATAAGGTTAACAGCTGATCTTTCAGCAGAAACTCTGCAAGCCAGAAGGGAGTGGCAGGACATATTGAAAGTGTTGAAGGAGAAAAACCTGCAACCAAGATTACTCTACCCAGCAAGGATCTCATTCAGATTTGATGGAGAAATTAAAACCTTTACAGACAAGCAAAAGCTGAGAGAGTTCAGCACCACCAAACCAGCTCTACAACAACTGCTAAAGGAACTTCTCTAGGCAAGAAACACAAAAGAAGGAAAGGACCTACAATAACAAACCCAAAACAATGAAGAAAATGGGAATAGGAACACACATATCGATAATTACCTTAAATGTAAATGGACTAAATGCTCCCACCAAAAGACACAGATTGGCTGAATGGATACAAAAACAAGACCCATATATTTGCTGTCTACAAGAGACCCACTTCAGACCTAGAGACACATACAGACTGAAAGTAAGGGGATGGAAAAAGGTATTTCATGCAAGTGGAAACCAAAAGAAAGCTGGAGTAGCAATTCTCATATCAGACAAAATAGACTTTAAAACAAAGACTATTAGAAGAGACAAAGAAGGACACTACATAATGATCAAGGGATCAATCCAAGAGGAAGATATAACAATTGTAAATATTTATGCACCCAACATAGGTGCACCTCAATACATAAGGCAAATACTGACAACCATAAAAGGGGAAATCGACAGTAACACATTCATAGTAGGGGACTTTAACACCCCACTTTCACCAATGGACAGATCATCCAAAATGAAAATAAATAAGGAAACACAAGCTTTAAATGATACATTAAACGAGATGGAGTTAATTGATATTTATAGGACATTCCATCCAAAAACAACAGAATACACATTTTTCTCAAGTGCTCATGGAACATTCTCCAGGATAGATCATATCTTGGGTCACAAATCAAGCCTTGGTAAATTTAAGAAAATTGAAATTGTATCAAGTATCTTTTCTGACCACAACGCCATGAGACTAGATATCAATTACAGGAAAAGATCTGTAAAAAATACAAACACATGGAGGGTAAACAATACACTACTTAATAATGAAGATATCACTGAAGAAATCAAAGAGGAAATCAAAAAATACCTAGAAACAAATGACAATGGAGACACAACGACCCAAAACCTGTGGGATGCAGCAAAAGCAGTTCTAAGGGGGAAGTTTATAGCAATACAAGCCCACCTTAAGAAGCAGGAAGCATCTCGAATAAACAACCTAACCTTGCACCTCAAGCAATTAGAGAAAGAAGAACAAAAAAACCCCAAAGCTAGCAGAAGGAAAGAAATCATAAAAATCAGATCAGAAATAAATGAAAAAGAAATGAAGGAAACAATAGCAAAGATCAATAAAACTAAAAGCTGGTTCTTTGAGAAGATAAACAAAATAGATAAACCACTAGCCAGACTCATCAAGAAAAAAAGGGAGAAGACCCAAATCAATAGAATTAGAAATGAAAAAGGAGAGGTAACAACTGACACTGCAGAAATAAAAGAGATCATGAGAGATTACTACAAGCAACTCTATGCCAATAAAATGGACAATCTGGAAGAAATGGACAAATTCTTAGAGAGGCACAACCTGCCAAGACTGAATCAGGAAGAAATAGAAAATATGAACAGACCAATCACAAGCACTGAAATTGAAACTGTGATTAAAAATCTTCCAACAAAGAAAAGCCCAGGACCAGATGGCTTCACAGGCGAATTCTATCAAACATTTAGAGAAGAGCTAACACCTATCCTTCTCAAACTCTTCCAAAATATAGCAGAGGGAGGAACACTCCCAAACTCCTTCTACGAGGCCACCATCACCTTGATACCAAAACCAGACAAGGATGTCACAAAGAAAGAAAACTACAGGCCAATATCACTGATGAACATAGATGCAAAAATCCTCAACAAAATACTAGCAAACAGAATCCAACAGCACATTAAAAAGATCATACACCATGATCAAGTGGGGTTTATTCCAGGAATGCAAGGATTCTTCAATATACGCAAATCTATCAATGTGATAAACCATATTAACAAACTGAAGGAGAAAAACCATATGATCATCTCAATAGATGCAGAGAAAGCTTTTGACAAAATTCAACACCCATTTATGATAAAAACCCTGCAGAAAGTAGGCATAGAGGGAACTTTCCTCAACATAATAAAGGCCATATATGACAAGCCCACAGCAAACATCATCCTCAATGGTGAAAAACTGAAAGCATTTCCACTAAGATCAGGAACAAGACAAGGTTGCCCACTCTCACCACTCTTATTCAACATAGTTTTGGAAGTTTTAGCCACAGCAATCAGAGAAGAAAATGAAATAAAAGGAATCCAAATCGGAAAAGAAGAAGTAAAGCTGTCACTGTTTGCAGATGACATGATCCTATACATAGAGAACCCTAAAGATGCTACCAGAAAACTACTAGAGCTAATCAATGAATTTGGTAAAGTGGCAGGATACAAAGTTAATGCACAGAAATCTCTGGCATTCCTATATACTAATGATGAAAAATCTGAAAGTGAAATCAAGAAAACACTCCCATTTACCATTGCAACAAAAAGAATAAAATATCTAGGAATAAACCTACCTAAGGAGACAAAAGATCTGTATGCAGAAAATTATAAGACACTGATGAAAGAAATTAAAGATGATACAAATAGATGGAGAGATATACCATGTTTTTGGATTGGAAGAATCAACATTGTGAAAATGACTCTACTACCGAAAGCAATCTATAGATTCAATGCAATCCCTATCAAACTACCACTGGTTTTTCACAGAACTAGAACAAAAAATTTTGCAATTTGTATGGAAACACAAAAGACCCCGAATAGCCAAAGCAATCTTGAGAACGAAAGAAGGAACTGGAGGAATCAGGCTCCCAGACTTCAGACTATACTACAAAGCTACAGTTATCAAGATGGTATGGTACTGGCACAAAAACAGAAAGATAGATCAATGGAACAGGATAGAAAGCCCAGAGATAAACCCACGCACATATGGTCACCTTATCTTTGACAAAGGAGGCAGAAATGTACAGTGGAGAAAGGACAGCCTATTCAATAAGTGGTGCTGGGAAAACTGGACAGCTACATGTCAAAGTATGAAATTAGATCACTCCCTAACACCGTACACAAAAATAAGCTCAAAATGGATTAAAGACCTAAATGTAAGGCCAGAAACTATCAAACTCTTAGAGGAAAACATAGGCAGAACACTCTATGACATAAATCACAGCAAGGTCCTTTTTGACCCACCTCCTAGAGAAATGGAAATAAAAAGAAGAGTAAACAAATGGGACCTAATGAAACTTAAAAGCTTTTGCGCAGCAAAGGAAACCATAAAGAAGACCAAAAGACAACCCTCAGAATGGGAGAAAATATTTGCAAATGAAGCAACTGACAAAGGATTGATCTCCAAAATTTATAAGCAGCTCATGCAGCTTAATAACAAAAAAACAAACAACCCAATCCAAAAATGGGCAGAAGACCTAAATAGACATTTCTCCAAAGAAGATATACAGAGTGCCAACAAACACATGAAAGAATGCTCAACATCACTAATCATGAGAGAAATGCAAATCAAAACTACAATGAGATATCATCTCACACCAGTCAGAATGGCCATCATCAAAAAATCTAGAAACAATAAATGCTGGAGAGGGTGTGGAGAAAAGGGAACCCTCTTACACTGTTGGTGGGAATGTAAATTGATACAGCCACTGTGGAGAACAGTATGGAGGTTCCTTAAAAAGCTACAAATAGAACTACCATATGACCCAGCAATCCCACTACTGGGCATATACCCTGAGAAAACCATAATTCAAAAAGAGTCATGTACCAAAATGTTCATTGCAGCTCTATTTACAATAGCCCAGAGATGGAAACAACCTAAGTGTCCATCATCGGATGAATGGATAAAGAAGATGTGGCACATATATACAATGGAATATTACTCAGCCATAAAAAGAGACGAAATTGAGCTATTTGTAATGAGGTGGATAGACCTAGAGTCTGTCATACAGAGTGAAGTAAATCAGAAAGAGAGAGACAAATACCGTATGCTAACACATATATATGGAATTTAAAAAAAAAAATGTCATGAAAAACCTAGGGGTGAAACAGGAATAAAGACACAGACTTACTAGAGAATGGACTTGAGGCTATGGGGAGGGGGAAGGGTAAACGGTGACAAAGCGATAAAGAGACATGGACATATATACACTACCAAACGTAAGGTAGATAGCTAGTGGGAAGCAGCCGCATAGCACAGGGAGATCAGCTCGGTGCTTTGTGACCGCCTGGAGGGGTGGGATAGGGAGGGTGGGAGGGAGGGAGACGCAAGCGGGAAGAGATATGGGAATATATGTATATATATAACTGATTCATTTTGTTGTGAAGCTGAAACTAACATACCATTGTAAAGCAATTATACTCCAATAAAGATGTTAAAAAAAAAAAAAAAAGAATCCACCTGCCAATGCAGGGGACACGGGTTTGAGCCCTGGTCCAGGAAGATCCCACAATTAAGCCTGTGTGCCACAACTACTGAGCCCGTGTGCCACAACTACTGAAGCCCACGTGCCTAGAGCCTGCGCTCTGTGACAAGAGAAGCCACTGCAATGAGAAGCCCATACACCGCAACAAAGAGTAGCCCCCACTTGCCACAACTAGAGAAAGTCTGCATGCAGCAAAGAAGACCCAACGCAGCCAAAAAAACAAAATCAAAAGCAAAAAAAAAAAAAAACGGAAACATTTAATTCTTATAGCAATCCTGTAAGACAGATATTATTATCTCCACATTCCAGATAATAGTGAGACTTAGAGAAATTGTACTTAAAAAGTAATCCTTGCCCAATGTCTTTTAAAGAATTCATGGAGCCAGATTTCAAATCTATTCCAGTTGACTACAAAATCATTTTGCTCTTTCCTTTACACAATGCTGCTTTCAGTAGATTGTAAGGTAGGGATGCAAAACGAAAAGATTTCTCTGTAGAGATGACTATTTAAAGGGTGGATCCATGGACTACCTGGCTGCTTATGAGAAATGCAGACTGTTCACGCTCACCCCAGAACTACTGAATCAAAATCCGCTAACAGGTGAATGCTATGCATATGGGCATTTGAGAAGTGCTGTTTTAGAGGACTCTGCAGAGTTCTTGAGTTGCCATCGCCATGACAGTAATTCATGTTACACAATGGAATTTTCTGCAGCCCTCCAGCTTGCAGCCCTGTCCTTTTTTCCCCATATCTTCCTCAACTGTGATAAAAAGCAAAAGTAACAGAAACTTTGTTAGCATAATACCCTATAAAAACTGCTATGGAAGTGCAGCCAACAGAGTGAGAGAAATATTGCCTTCCTTGTACATGTTCCTTAAGACTAAAAACGTGCGTCTGCTCCTAGTTGGACAGTAAGGATCTGGGGCTCATCTCCAGGGCAGAACTGAGACTGTGGATTAGGTGATAAGGGAAGGGGCAGAAGGGTAGAAAAGACCAAAGGAAAGATGGGAAGAAGAGGAGAAGGGGGGAGAACAAGGATAGAGACCAGAATTCCAAGAGATTACTAGCTACCCACAAAGAGGCATTACTATGGACTTTTTGGGAAAACAAATATTTTATCATCTGAATCCATCTGTGCTGGCAATCATAAGATCATATACTTTCCTTTCTGATAATCATCTGTATCTGCACTGTAACAAATTTTTTTTTGCCACTTTCACATGGAGAACTCATAGAAATGGGACCCAAAAAGTGGCCAAAGCATGGAGTATTACTCAACCATTAAAAAGAATGAAATAATGCCATTTGTCGCAACATGGATGGACCCGGAGATTGTCATACTAAGTGAAGTAAGTCAGACAGAGAAAGACAAATATCATATGATATCGCTTATATGTGGAATCAAAAAAAATGATACAACTAGGGGCTTCCCCTGGTGGCGCAGTGGTTGAGAGTCTGCCTGCTGATGCAGGGGACATGGGTTCGTGCCCCGGTCCAGGAAGATCCCACATGCCGCAGAGCGGCTGGGCCCGTGAGCCATGGCCGCTGAGCCTGCGCATCCGGAGCCTGTGCTCTGCAACGGGAGAGGCCACAACAGTGAGAGGCCCGTGTACCACAAAAAAAATAAAATAAAAAAAAGATACAACTTATTTACAAAACAGAAATAGACTCACAGACTTAGAAAACAAACTTATGGTTACCAAAGGGGAAAGGTGGAGGGGAGGGATAAATTGAGAGTTTGGGACTGACATATACACACTACTATATTTAAAATAGACAGCCAACAAGGACCTACTATATAGCACAGGGAACTCTGCTCAATATTCTGTAATAACCTAAATGGGAAACAAATTTGATAAAGAATAGATACATGTATATGTACAACTGAATCACTTTGCTGTACACCTGAAACTAACACAACATTGTTAATCAACTACACCTCAATATCAAATAAAAATTTAAAAAATAAAATAAGAATAAAAAAGTGGCCAAAGCAGGCACAGTTTTTCACTCTGTTTTCTCTGGGAGTCTGAATAATGATAACTGACATTTGTATAGTGCGTGACAGTTTACAAAGGCTTTTCTCACACTTTATTACACTGTTTTTATATCTTACAGCTAAGAAAATGGATATTCAAAGACAATAAGCATCCTTTCCAAACTTTCTGTGCCCAAGAATTAAGTGCCATGCCTTCTAACTCCAAACCCCCTGTTCTTTCTACTACTCCAATGCCAATATTCCATCATAGCTAGTCTGTGTCCCCCTTCACCTCTCCTTCCTCCCCCTCTCCTTCTCCCTCTCTCTCCCTCTCTCCTCCTTGTGGTTTGGATATTTTTAAAGCTAAAGGAAAATAAAAATGAAGCAGCTATTTCTAACCAACATATTACATTAGTTTACCTTTTTATTTTCATTGTCTTCTTTATGGGAACAAAATGCTTATCATTCCTCCGTCACCAATTTTTGTAAATTTAACATTATTAGTACCTTCCATCACAAATTATAGATACTGCCATTAGTCCTACTGACACTAAATAGGACTTGTTGACTGTGACTGCAGGTCTCAAAATAAACTAGGTCTTATTTTTTTACTTTTTATTATTATCACATACCAGCATTATTTGTTAAGGCCATAATCAGAAGCTAATGTTTGGCACTGAGAGAAAAAACATCCATGCACATCTCTCTGAGCACTTTGAAATATATTGCCAACAATAACAAAAAGGTTATTCAAGAAAAAAATGTTTTCCTCCTTAGGAAACTTTTCTTTGATATGTAAGGTATTGATTACTTATCCAGCTACAGAGCCTGAGGCAAACTTACCACTGAAATAGCTATAATAAAGCAATCCATAGAACTAATTTTGGCAATGGTAAAAAAATAAATATGGGTAATAATCTACATAGAGATTTTTAAAGAAAACCCTCGTGGGATTATCATCATCACTCCCTTTTTTAGTACCAATGTGTTGTTGAAGAGAGCAAACATTTGACTTCCTCTATGGTTGTTTTAGTTTAATATAGAAGCACATTTATACAAAAATAAACTCAACAGTTTTACACTGATGCTCAAGCTTACAGATTGTACTTTACCTGCCTCTTTAAAGGATTTACCGAAAATTTAAAGCAGTGGTATTGATTCCTAAGCAAGAAATATGTGGATCCCCTTATCTATGTCTTTTTAAAAAATAATTTATCAGAATGAAATGAAAAGGCATTTTAACAATTTTCCAGAATAAATGCCTACACTCAAGTAAGGTTCCAATAAATATCCTTAATTCCTAGAGAAACTACATGAATGGGGTACTTAAGCTGAAGAGTTTGCCTTCAAAAATTGTATTTTTGTTCATAAAATTGTCATAAATAGTATGACAGAGTGAAGTTATCCATGAATGAAAGAAGAAACTATGTCTTGTTTATTTTTGCACTTACAGAGTAGTACCTGGTTTAGATAGGATATTTAATATACATTAGACTGAACTGAATAAATACCGATATACTGAGCTCTATTTTTTTCCAACATACCCAGAAGATCAGAAACAACTAAACATGAAATAGTCACTAGTGTGCACAAGTAGACACACACACACACACACACACACACCCAGACACCTGACTCTCTCTTGATTTTCTAGCCCTACACTTGCTTTCTATGGCTAGACAAGAGCTTTCTCAGCCACCGTGTAGCCTGACTCTAATCAAAGTGAAGTCAAGATGGAGGTATTGGCCACACTCTGAAAGTAATGCCCCTTTTGTTCCTGTTTCAACCCTTTTCTCAGGCCCTGTAGAATTACCCAAGGATTAAACTCATGAGCTATCTTTTTTCTCTTCTGGTAATTTTAAAGATCTTTCTCATGGTCTTTGATATTCTGCCATTTCACTGTGATATCCCTGGGTGATTGTTTTTAATCTTATGCCACACTCAGTGAGATTTTTCAATTTCATGGCTTGAATATTTCTTGTAGAAAATCTTAAACATTTGCTTAAACAACAGAAATTTATTGTCTCACAGCTCTGGAGGCTAGAAATCTGACACCAAGGTGTCAGCAGAGTCAGTTCCTTCTGAGGGCAGAGAGGGAGAATCTGTCTCATGCCTCTCTCTTAGCTTCCAGTGGTTTACTGGTGATCGTTGATGTTCCTTGGCTTGTTCTGCATCACCTCAGTCTCTGCCTTCATCTTCACAAGGCATTCTCCCTGTGCATGTCTGTGTGCAAACTTCCCCTTCTTATAAGTACATCAATTTAATTGAATTAGGAGCCCACCCTAATCCAGTGTGACCTCATTTTAATTAATTACATATGCAATAGTCCTATTTCCAAATAAGGTAACATTCTGATATAATAGTGGTTAGGACTTCAACATATAAATTTGGGGCAGTGGTGCACACACAGCTCAACCCAAATTCAACCCACAATAGAAACCAACAGTGTCTTCTGTACTGTCCTTAATCTGGTGTCCATGTCTCCAGTCTCTGACCTCTCCAGTCTTCAGAGTACAGAACCTAGATCTCATGCCTGCACCCTCCCTGTAAGGAAGGCTAGACATAAAGTATGTGAAGTTTACCTCAGGAAGGTGAGATTAAAGTGTGAGATCCTAATAGAATGTAGGGAGGGTGTTCAAAAACTATGAGGATCCATAATTCACAGATATATGTCAAACCTACATTTTAATTCTGGCCCTACTCCTTCCTGATCTTGATTTATTTAATTTCCCTGACATTCAGTTTTCTC
Organism: Leucopleurus acutus; assembly: GCF_964270905.1. Taxonomy (NCBI): domain Eukaryota; kingdom Metazoa; phylum Chordata; class Mammalia; order Artiodactyla; family Delphinidae; genus Leucopleurus; species Leucopleurus acutus. Next base: position 132,538,300 of record NC_139143.1, read on the forward strand.
ATTTTTAAAATGGGGCTTTGGGTGGGCTAAATGTTAAGGACTTAGCTGTGTATGCCATTATACAGGTGTTCCATAAATGTTTTGGTCCTCCTATTTCCTTTCCACTCCACTGAACCCTCAAAATTCTTTATTTCTTGTATGGTCTCCACCACATTCTGTTGTGTGTTTATGGTTGCTTTTCATATTTCTCCAATTTTATTGTAAGTTTCATGAGCCAGGGACAATGCTCTAGACCAGAGTTTTTCAAATCACTTATGATGAACAACCATTTGTATGTATATAAAATCTGTCCCAGACCAATATTTTTGTAAAATATAATAAAAATAGGTTACCAGAAATTTTAAAAAGAGATATAGAAAACACAAGTCCCAATTTTATTATTATATACAACAAACATAAAATTACTCTTTCAAAATGCTTTAAAGGTTTCAAAATGCTTACTTTCATTTTCTGTACTTAACCCATTACAGACCAGTAACCAATAGTTCACTGCCTAGCACTGGTCTATGGACCACACTTTGATTGGCATGTCCTAGACCTTTGCTCCTCAGAATGAGGCCCCAGCACCAGCAGTTTTGGCCTCACCTATGAGCTTGGTAGAAATGCAGAATAACAGCCCTCATCTCAGGTCTATTGAATCAGAACTTGTACACTGAGGTTTGAGAAGCTCTCCTGGATCATTCTGACTCCCTTGCATTATTGAGCTCCAAGTTTTTCATAAAGCAAGTGCTCAATCTAAAATCTATTAAAATTGTTTGAGAGTGGAGACTCCCCAGAGAGACTCAATATGTGACTTTTAGTGCATCTGGCAGGGGATTTTCATTTTATTGGGATCCTGTAACTATTTGTTGATTAATAATTGAACAGTTTTTATAGTTCTACCTCCATGACTAAAACCATACATTTTTATAGAAATAGATGATTTCATATATATATATTTTTTGCTTACATTGGTATCAGGTTTATTTTCAAGGTTTCTTACATGCCACACTAGTTTTAGGGTCAGCTGAATACAACTAACAGAGACAATTGGAAACAAGTGTGGCCTCAAGAAACTGCAGGCAACTGGGTAACTATATGGGCAAAGAGTGAAAGAAAACCAGTGGCTGGAAGAAAGCAGGCAGTACTCTGAGGAGAGGAGATTCCGGAAACTGTGTTCGGGGAGGGCTGGCCTGCTTTGAGCCCCAACAATGTAACTAATCATGGGACCCTAAGGACGATGTTGGGGAGCAGGAAAGGAAGGGCGCCCAGAGACTCGGTGGGACTCTCACTGGTAGACAGCCAGGCTATGTGCTCTCAAGCAGCCTGCCAAAGTATACAGTCTACAGTAGACCGAGGCTTTGCAAAACTTGGAGGACACTGGCCTCCTAACGGTCCCAGTCCACATAGTTCAAATAGCGAGTAGGAAAAAGGGGAAGATTTGGACTTTCTGGGAACCTTTACAAGAGAAAGCCGTCTGGGCTCCCACAGGCTTGATTTCACAGCAGACGCATGATGGATTTGTGGAGCCTGGACACCAGAAAGCAGTATATATTTGAATCTCATAACAAACACTCTCTGTTAAATGGCTTATAGGACTTGTCAAATGGGGCTCTAAGTGAACAAAAATCATAGAAAGAAATATTATTATTTCTCACCTCTGCAAATCAGTAGTGACAAAGTTCCCTGACCTTCTTGAAGCTTGTGTGAAAGTTTTAGAACTTACAAATCCAAACAAGTTCCAATACATTATGCTACTAAATAGTCTATTTTTTAAGCTTGAATGGTCTCAGCCATGAATATTATTGTACTATCAATTATACCAGTAGTATCAATAGGACATTCCTTATACTTCAAGTTTATTGGTCAAGCAAATGGTTCTCAAAGTGTGGTCCAGGGACCCCAGGAAGTCATCAAGACCCACTCAGGGGATCTGTAATGTCAAAACTATCTTAATAATAACTCTAAATGTTATATTCCTTTCTCTCTCACTCTCTCATGAGTGATCAGTGTTGTTTTGCAGAATCAACATGAAGTGTGATGATGTAACAAACTGAATGCAGAAGCAGCTATGAGAATCCAGCTATCTTCTATTAAGCCATCAAAGAGATTTGCACAAATGTTAAATAATACCACCCTCTGGGATAATTTTTTCAATGGAAACTATAATTATTTTCCATTAAAAATATGTTATTTATGCTAACATCAGTTTATATGTAATCAATTAACATGTAATGGGTTTATTATTATTTTCAAATGAAAATTTTCTCAATTTTAATTTTTAATATGGAACCCAGAAATAGATATGTAACACACAAATCATAGATGTGTAACACACATAACACATACTTTGGGGTCCTCATAAAGGGGTTCTGAGGCCAAAAAGATTGAGATCTACTGGACTAAGCTCTTAAGTTGCCAGGGCTAATTTTATCTGTGGTTTGGATTTTCTGGTACTGGCTTGAGGAAAGGTAACTCTATTAGCGATTTCAATTAGGTAGCAGCTGGGTTAACATTTGTGAATATGAGTGTAACTACAGAACACCCAGAGGAAAGTCCTTTTCTACCAGCTGCTGATTTGCTCTGCCCATCCTGAGCTCCAGAACCTTCACTGCAACTTATCCCTTGGGACTTACCTGTTAGCTATCAATCTATGGCAACACTTGAGAAGTTTTTAGATCTGGGAGTTTAAAATAATAGCCAAAGTTTTGATTCGAAATGGCCAAACCTGTAGTATGGTATGGAAACTGGAAACAGCTCTCTCTACAATTGCAATAGGCCAAATTACACATATCACAAAGATTATGCATTGGACTTCTGCCAATGACTTAAATCCTTTCTCATTAGAAACGAGTGAACACTTAGAAGGGAAGATCATGCAGTGGTGAAGAGTTCAGGCCCTAGAGTCAGGCAGAGCTGGGTTTGACTACCATGTCCCACACTTGTTAACAGCATGGCCTTGGGAATGTTAGTTAGTTTTAATTTTAATTATTTCTGTAAGGCTCAGTTTCTTCATCTATAGAGTGAGAAATAGTAATAATAGTAATAAGAGCTTCACTTCATAGAGTGATTTGAAAATTAAATGAGACACATTCATGCACATTATTTCATTTAACCCTCATGGCAACTTTAAGACATAGATGCTATCATTTTTCCATTTGGCAGTCAGGGAAACTGACATTTAGAAAAGTCAAAAAATTTTCCAGAGATCATACTACTATTAACGGCAAAGCAGAGATTTGCTTTTGACTGCCCTAACTGTAAACAGCCATATCACTGTGTTTTCTTAACAGCAAAAGTTAGAAAATTGCAAGCTTCTCTTTCTCTTGTTCACAGTCTTTAGCCCAACAACTAGCGTTGTGTGGAATACACACAAACTAGAGTTTCTTGTAACGCAGGGCAAGAAAACTTCAGTGGGCTCAGTATAGGAGAGAAAGGGAAGAGGTATTTTACAATTCCCCCAAATATGGAAACCAACAACCCCTCTTTTGCACATGCATATTCCACATGTTCCCTTTAATATGTTCTGGAATAGGGTTGAGTCTTTGTGACAGATACATGTAAATATTGGCTTATATACTAAGTGATAAATGACCTTAAGAAAGAAAAAAAAAGTGATTTCCCCATAAAAAGCTCTCACTGAAACATTCTAGATGAAAGGGCTTGAAGCAATGCAGGCTCACTCTTGATACACCACCAGGCCAACTGGCTGAGGACCAGACATCCTAGAGCTGGAATTTTCTGGGCCTTAATATTGTAATGGAGATACAGTGTAGCTATGAGTTCTTCCCAGATCTTGCTACTTAAGAAGCAATTCTATTTGGAGCAATGTTGTTCCATTTATATACCAGACAAGTTTTTAAAAATTGATGCCTTTTTAAAAAAAATGTTTATTGTAAATTCAGAATAACAGACTAGTGTTATACCGTTAATAGCTTATGAATCTATTTATATTATGTGGCTGTGAATAGCCAGGGACCTTCTACATTTCTGGACTGGCAATCTAAAATTATAAATAAATTTTTACATTTAATCTCTGTGGTTCCCGCTTTTCTCTTAGCTGGATAACAGGAATTGCTTACAACTCAAATCATCTATTTCCTGGAGGTCTCCCCCAGTACTTCAGTTGTAAATGTGACAGCCGCATGAATTAGTGCTGAACCTGACTGGGTCATGCTTTAGACTTGAAGGAGGAGTTCAGAAATGTATTGTGGCCAGAATCCATGAGTCAGACTCTTCTTTAGCTCAGTAAACCATAGTTTTGATTTTATTCTTCCATTGGGATAGAGATAAGAAATCACATCTGTCCATGAAAAGTTGGTAGTTTATGTTCCCCTTGTTATTATTGAATAGATCAATATTTGGAGCTTTCATGTGCCTCTTTCTTATTTGGGTTACTTCTGCTATTTGAATTACACTGAATTTACTCATGGGTCATAGGAGGCCGTTGAAATAAGCTGCAGCTTCAGTTTTCCACCTTGCATTCTGAGGACAGCATAGTTCAGAGCTGTGGAAATGATAGGCTTATGCTCTGTATTTCTACAACACCTTTCATCCAAGAGTAGAAAATGTGCCTGTATCTCTCTTTGACTTCACCTTTTAGAGGAAAGAGAAATGAGACATCATGGTTTTCCTAAGACTAGATTTTAGATTGTGACTTCACACTTTCTAGTTCATTCACACAGAATTTCTCCAGAGAAAAAATAATTATCAAGATGTTTTATTTATGTATAGGTCAAATATTCTCCAAGGTCAAGACAACAACAACAAAAGTCCATGATGTTATAAGTAGAATTCACTCATGAGAAGACTTTTGGTACCCAGGCTATTTGACACAACAAAAAAGTAAATTCCTGTAGGGTTCTTTTGAATAATCACTTCCACTGCACACCAAATGCCCCATAAAAATGAGAACTTCAGCACTCTCATTCCCACAGTTTAAACTTGTCCTGATTCATTCCTCTAACATTGTCTTACTCTTGACACCCTACAGTTTCTAACCCTCCTATTTTCATCCACACCTCACTTTTCAGAATTGACCCTCAATACCATCTTCCCAGGTTCAGGCTTGATGCCCCCTTGAAGATTATTTTAATTTTGATTCTTCCTCTAGCAATGCTTTCCTTGCCATTTTGAGTAAATCTTAATAAATATGTGTTTTACTTTCAACATTCCATTTATTTCAAAATTAATTTTATTGAAGCCAAAACAGTGGAATTAACTGTAATAATAAACTATTATACACACAAACACACACACACACACACACACACACACTTTAAGTTATAAGGAATGAAGTTTATTTTGGCAGATAGCGTTAAACAAAACTAAACTTGCATATATTAGTAACATAACTCAACATCCTTAATTTGGTGTAAGTGTGACACATTTTCTTGTTTTCCTGTGTTCTGCTAAATCACCATAACCTAAACTGCCTTATAAAACTGGTATGTTGCAATGTAACTTTATTCTTTTACTTATATTTGTTGATTCTAAACAAAACTTTTCATTAGCTTTTTCTATCTCTGGGTCTATCTCATCATCAATATCATCCAAGTATGGATCACCAGCATCCAATAAATCTGCTCCATTTTCTTCATCATCTGTGCTAAGTCTTCTCATCCAGATAAATCTTGATATTATTTTAAATAAATTATTATAACTAATTAAAATTAATTACTAACTACTTTAAATAAATCTCCCACTTCAATAGGGACCCAGCAGTCTCTCTTTTAAGACTATCCCTGTGAGTGGTAAGTCTTATTCAATGGGTTCCGGTTTTGAAACAAGCAAAACTTCGTACAAGAAGGAAAGGAGGAAAGAGAAAGAAAAGGAAATAAAGACCAAACATAAACTTATCATATAAGTGTCTTCTGAGCTAAAATTCCTTTGAGGTTCCCAGATAGCCAAAAAATCAATCAATCAATCAAAGGCTTAGCTTACAAATTCAGAGGTATCAGGGTAACTGCTGCCTGGTTTTGTTAATGAAATTTCAACTCTACCATCACCACTGGTATTCATTTCTAATCCACATTTTGTCAGGTACTGTTTCCGGATGTGTGGAAATGTAGGGCCAGTTGGGAAATTTTCCCAACTCCTCTCACTTCCTATCAGATCTTGGAAGCTCACAGCAGTAACTTTGGGCCTTACCCTAAGCCTCAATATTCTGTTCAGAGCCACAGTTCTTTTTAACTCAAGCAAAGGAAATTCTTTCTCAGGACCCACGGCTAGCAGTTGGTAGAGACCATGCTCTCAAGCATCAAGCTCTATCACTTCTTGTTAATAGAAAAGATTTTAGAAAAGTACAGACATAAATTCCAATTTCAGACCTGAAATATGGGAACATTTCTGTCAAAATGTCTGACATTTAGTATGTGCCAAATATATATAATATACTCTGTCAGTAACTAAAGGACCAAGTACACTATCATTATGTTTTCAATGTCTTCTGTGTCCAGGTTTTATTGGGCCAGTGCATCATCCTTCTATAGAAACAGAAAAATCACTTCATTTTAGAGACAACTGAGCACTCCCAACCATGAAGGAGCCCAGAATTGAAGTGTATCATAGTTTCCACCAGAATATTCTATAGGGGCCAACTTAAATGAGAGTGCTTGTGCATTTCTTCAACAGATACTTCACTTATCTTACATTTCTATTAAATTAAAGAAGCATCATTTTTATCTTCTCTACAGGCAGGATGGAAAGTTTAGTTATCCCATCAAAATTACTCCTGGACGTGTTTTCTGCACTTCCAACTCATCCTTCATGGATTTAACTGATCTGAGATCAAAGGCTCAATACAAATTATAATTATTTCAATGCTAAGTAATCCAAGGAAGGCTTCTTTCTAAACACATTATAAATCTGATTGTAATGCTGCCTCTCTGGAATCCATCTCACAGTAAGCAAAAAGAGACTGAGAGGGAACTAGATTGCACAAGGGGAAGAAACACAAGCAAACCTTCATACTCCTCTGTTTCTATCTTCCTTTTTGAAAACTTCCAGTAAATGAGATGATTGAGTCAGAGTCTTAATAATCTAGCTCACATTTCCATCTATGATGACTTGACTATATCTGACAACCTCTGATTCAATAGGTTTTATTAGAAGAGAGAAGCTATTTGTGTAAGATGCCTTATTTTATTCTTCAAGTCATTATATATAAATAGAACAATGACAGCAGATGTTTCTGGGATCAGGTTTCCATGTGTGTTTGGGTTAAATAAACAATTCACTTCAAAGAGAGAGTCATCCTCCTTCTTTTATCCTCTTTAATATTTTGTACCTAACTTCCATAGTCATCCATAGAAGAGGTCACATTACAGAGAAAAAAACTTTTTTTCTTCTAGTTTTTCTTTAATAAAAATTTATTTATTTCTATTTTTGGCTGAGTTGGGTCTTTGTTGCGGTATGCCTCTCATTGCGATGGCTTCTCTTGTTGCGGGGCACAGGCTCTAGGTGCACGGGCTTCAGTAGTTGTGGCATGTGGGCTCAGTAGTTATGGCTTGTGGGCTCTAGAGCGCAGGCTCAGTTGTGGCACCCAGGCTTAGTTGCTCTGCAGCATGTGGGATCTTCCCGGACCAGGGCTTGAACCTGTGCCCCTTGCATTGGCAGGCGGATTCTTAACCACTGCACCACCAGGGAAGTCCTCTTCTAGTTTTATTGAGATATAATTTACATATAGCACTGCATAAGGTTAAAGTGTACAGCATAATGATTTGACTCACATACATCATGAAGTAATTATGACAATAAGTTTAGTGAACATCCATCATTTCATATAGATACAAAATTAAAGAAACATTTAGTGTTCTTGCTGTGTGGAGATGAGGTATATAGCACTAAGCAACAAGTTGGGTCCTGAAAGGAGCTGGTGCTCCTCAAAGTCCTTCAGAGTATATAACACAGATCCTTACACTTAGTAACATTTACATTTAAATAAATGTAAATGGTGTAATAAAATGATCTGGCCCCCAATTGTATATCCCCACATCGAGAATTTTTAGTTACAAAGAGCTGCAACTTCTTAACATTATTTTGACACCCCTTATGAGGAAACAGAAGAACCAGTTTTGTATTAGCAAGGGCACTCAGCCTCATTCAAATAACATAGAAAAGAAGGAATTTAGTTTTTACATTGTGTTCAGGTTTAAGAGCCTGCTAAACATAGATTGTTCTGATTTTCATAAACAAATAACATTTTTTATGGGAAAAAAACTCTGAGTAAATGCAAAATGAAGAATAATCCCTATTAGCCCAATTTTTCTATAAAAATTACAGGACTTTACAGCTGGAATTTTAATCTGGCTAAATACATGAAAGAGTTTAAAATAACAGAAAATCAGGATAACAGGCAAGATGTTAGAAGCATTATAAAGATATATGAGATATGAACTTTTCCATCAATGTACTTGAAATCTTAATAAGAAAATAAGACATGACAAACATATATTTATATCCCAGAGATAAAATGTAAGTTGCACATCCTAGACAATTTCATCTATTTCTGGCCACATCAGTAGGGCTATCTGGGTCCTCCCCAAAGTTTATTTACACATACAATAGAGGAAGTTATAAGAAGGAAGTTGATAAGAAGTTAAAATGATTAATCACTTTAAGATTGCCAGCCACAGGACTTCTGTATAAGCATGGTAGATTAAACACATTCATTACTTTTGGCTCCCTCCCCAAAATTCCACTAAAATAATAGTATATGATTTGGTTTAAAGATATAAACCCACAAATTTAGAAAAAATAGAAGGTAAGCCTACAGTAACAAAATTATGGAAGATGAAAACAGATCTGAAAAAAAATGCTGAATCCTAAAATAACAGTGAGGAATGCTACAAAATAACCTGATTTATAATTCAAACTGTCCCCCAAATCTCAGGAACTGTTGGCAAAGCAAAGTGAAGAGAAAATGGCTAAAATGAGGGGATTTTTGAAATCTGCTTGGAAAAGTTAGAGCCACAGATTCCTTCTCTACTCTGATCAGCCACGTGACTGTACCTCCTTCACTCTCATGGACACCTAGAGGGACTTTTCTTTTCTTCTCTTTTCCTGTCTTTTTTTTCTCTTAACAAGTTAAAAAAGAGAGTTTCTGAATTATAGTAGGATACCATAACAAGAACAGAGAAAATGAGCAACTGGATGTAAAGTGGATGCTGAGCTTGCCTGTGTTCTTAACCCAAATTGGCTGCAGATGTTAGAAAGAAGATCTTTACTTTTCAAGCATAAACTGGAAACCACCTAAGACAGAATAATAGAGAACTTGTCTGTATTCCATCACTAGGTTAATAAGCACTAACCACAGTCAACAGCCGTCTACCATTTGGGGAGGGATAAGAGCATGGAGAGAGACCAAGGAAAGCCTAAAACTTAGGATAAAGCAGGAAAATTGAGAAAAACCAACCCCATGATAAGAATAAGGTGATGATAGAGAAATTTAAAGCTGGTGGTACACTAAAGGTAGCCACTGTAACAATAAAACCCAAACCCAGTTAAATCCTGACTATCTGAACTCAATATCCCACATGAATGGCTATTATCCATCATGAGTACTAGTTACCTCAGTCTGCTCCTCTACATACCATGTCAGGAACCAATAAGACATTGTGAGACACACTAAAGTCAAGGAAAAGCAACCCACTGTCAAAAGGCAAATATATCAACAGACTGAGACTCAGAGATAAGCTAGATAATGATTGTGTTAGAGAGGGAATTTAAAGTATCATTAATATGTTATCTAATGGAAGGAGTAGGCAGCATGCATGAGCTGACAGGGAATTTCATCATGGACAGATGGAGTATGTGAAGAATAAGAAATAATCAAATAGAAATGCTAGGGGAAAAAGTAACAGTTACAGAGATGAAGAATGCCTGAAACTGGCTTATTAATAGACAACATAACCAAGAATGGTCACTAGATAGCAACCAAACTATAAAACACACACACAGGCACACGCACACGCACAAAGAAAAAGACAGAAAAAGAAAGCAGAACAGAGCATCAAAGAGTCCTAGGGTACTCTCAAAGAGTCTAACATGCACTTAAATGTAATTTCAGAAGGAGACAGAAGTGTTGAAGAAATATTTGAAGAGAGAGTGGCTGAAACTTCTCCAAAAAGATTAAAGATATTAATCCACAGGACCTGGAAACTCAGAAAATCCCAGAAAGGATTAAAAATTAATAATAAAATAAAATATATACACCTAGAGACCTTCAAGATGGTGGAAGAGTAAGACGTGGAGATCACCTTCCTCCCCACAAATACATCAGAAATACATCAACATGTGGAACAACTCCTACAGAACACCTACTGAATGCTGGCAGAAGACCTCAGACTTCCCAAAAGGCAAGAAACTCCCTACGTACCTGGGTAGGGCAAAAGAAAAAACAGAGCCAAAAGAATAGGGACAGAACCTGCACCACTGGGAGGGAGCGGTGAAGGAGGAAAAGTTTCCACACACTGGAAAGCCCCTTAACTGACGGAGACAGGGCATGGCGGGCGGGAAGCTTCACAGCCATGGAGGAGAGTGCAGGAACAGGGGTGCAGAGGGCAAAGCGGAGAGATTCCCGCACAGAGGATCGGTGCCGACCAGCACTCACCAGCCTGAGAGGCTTGTCTGCTCACCTGCAGGGGTGGGCGGGGGCTGGGAGCTGAGGCTCGGGCTTCAGTCGAATCCCAGGGAGAGGACTGGGGTTGACTGCGTGAACCCAGCCTGAAGGGGGCTAGTGTGCCACAGCTAGCCGGGAGGGAGTCCGGGAGAAAGTTTGGAACTGCCTAAGAGGCAAGAGACCATTGTTTAGGGGTGCGCGAGGAGAGGGGTTTCAGAGCACCGCCTAAACAAGCTCCAGAGATGGGCGTGAGCGGTGGCTTTCAGAGTGGACATCAGACAGGGCATGAAACGCTAAGGCTGCTGCTTGCAGCCACCAAGAAGCCTGTGTGCAAGCACAGGTCGCTATCCACACCTCCCCTCCCAGAAGCCTGTGCAGCCCACCACTGCCAGGGTCCTGTGATCCAGGGACAACTTCCCCGGAAGAACACACAGTGCGCCTCAGGCTGGTGCAACGTCATGCTGGCCTCTGCCATCGCAGGCTTGCCCCACACTCTGTACCCCTCCCTCCACCCCGACCCCGCCTGAGTGAGCCAGAGCTCCCTAATCAGTTGCTACTTTTTTTTTTTTGGTACGCGGGCCTCTCACTGTTGTGGCCTCTCACATTGCAGAGCACAGGCTCCGGACGTGCAGACTCAGCAGCCATGGCTCATGGGCCCAGCTGCTCCACGGCATGTGGGATCTTCCCAGACTGGGGCACGAACCCACCTGCATCGGCAGGTGGACCCTCAACCACTGCGCCACCAGGGAAGCCCATCAGTTGCTACTTTAACCCCATCCTGTCTGAGCAAAGAACAGATGCCCTCAGGCAACCTACACGCAGAGGCAGGGCCAAATCCAAGCTGAACCCCGGAAGCTGTGCTAATAAAGAAAAGAAAGGGAAATCTCTCCCAGCAGCCTCAGGAGCAGCGGATTAAATCTCCACAGTCAACTTGATGTACCCTGCATCTGTGGAATACCTGAATAGACAACGAATCATTCCAAAATTGAGGCAGTGGACTTTGGCAGCAAAGATATATATATATATTTTTTTTCCTTTTACTCTTTTTGTGAGTGTGTATGTGTATGCTTCTTTCTGTGACTTGTCTGTATACCTTTTCTTTTACCATCTGTCCTAGGATTCTGTCTGTGGTTTTTTTTAATATAATTTTTAGCGCTTGTTATCATTGGTGGATTTGCTTTTTGGTTTGATTGCTCTCTTCTTTCTTACTTTTTTATTCTTTTTTACTTACTTTTACATTTTATTTTAATAACTTTTATTTTATTTTTTCTTTCTTTCTTCCCTTCCTTTCTTCCTTCCTTCCCTCCCTCCCTCCCTTCTTTCCCCTTCCTTCCTTCTTTCCTTCCTCCCTTCATTTCTCTCTCTCTCTCTCTCTCTCTTTCTTTCTTTCTTTCTTTCTCCCTTTTCTTCTGAGCCGTGTGGTTGACAGGGTCTTGAGGCTCCAGCCGGGTGTCAGGCCTGTGCCTCTGAGGCGGGAGAGCCGAGTTCAGGACATTGGCCCACCACAGACCTCATGGCTCCATGTACTACCAAATGGCAAAAGCTCTCCCAGAGATCTCCATCTCAACACTAAGACCCAGCTCCACTCAACGACCAGCAAGCTATAGTGCCAGACACCCTATGACAAACAACTAGCTAGACAGGAACATAACCCCACCCAATAGCAGAGAGGCTGCCTAAAATCATAATAAGGTCACAGATACCCCCAAACACATCACCGGACATGGACCTGCCCAACAGAAAGACAAGATCCAGCTTCATCCACCAGAACACAGGCACTAGTCCCCTCCACCAGGAAGCCTACACAACCCACTGAACAAACCTTAGCCGCTGGGGGCAGACACCAAAAACAAGAACTACAAACCTGCAGCCTGCAAGTAGACCCCAAGCACAGTAAGTTAAACAAAATGAGAAGACAGAGAAACACACAGCAGTTGAAGGAGCAACGTAAAAACCCACCAGACCAAACAAATGAAGAGGAAATAGGCAGTCTACCTGAAAAAGAATTCAGAATAATGATAGTAAAGATGATCCAAAATCTTGGAAATAGAATGGAGAAAATACAAGAAACGTTTAACAAGGACCTAGAAGAACTAAAGAGCAAACAAACAGTGATGAACAACACAATAAATGAAATTAAAAATTCTCTAGAAGGAAGCAATAGAAAAATAAATGAGGCAGAAGAACGGATAAGTGAGCTGGAAGATAAAATAGTAGAAATAACTACTGCAGAGCAGAATGAAGAAAAAAGAATGAAAAGAATTGAGGACAGTCTCAGACCTCTGGGACAACATTAAACATACCAACATTCTTATTATATGGGTCCCAGAAGAAGAAGAGAAAAAGAAATGGACTGAGAAAATATTTGAAGAGATTATAGTTGAAAACTTCCCTAACATGGGAGAGGAAATAGTGAGTCAAGTCCAGGAAGCGTAGAGAGTCCCATACCATATAAATCCAAGGAGAAACACATCAAGACACATATTATTCAAACTATCAAAAATTGAATACAAAGAAAAAATAGTAAAAGCAGAAAAGGAAAAAAAAAAGATACAAAGGAATCCCCTTAAGGTTAACAGCTGATTTCTCAGCAGAAAATCTGCAAGCCAGAAGGGAGTGGCAGGACATACTTAAAGTGATGAAAAGGGAAAGCCTACAGCCAAGATTACTCTAGACAGCAAGGATCTCATTCAGATTTGACAGAGAAATTAAAAACTTTACAGACAAGCAAAAGGTAAGAGAATTCAGCACCACCAAACCAGCTTTACAACAAATGCTAAAGGAACTTCTCTAGGCAGGAAACACAAGAGAAGGAAAAGACCTACAATAACAAACACAAAAGAATTAATAAAATGGTAATAGGAACATACATATTGATAATTACATTAAAGGTAACTGGATTAAATGCTCCACCCAAAAGATATAGAAAAAAAAGACCCGTATATATGCTGTCTACAAGAGACTCACGTCAGACCTAGTGACACATACAGACTGAAAGTGAGGGGATGGAAAAAGATTCCGTGAGAATGGAAATCAAAACAAAGGTGGAGTAGCAATTCTTATATCAGACAAAATAGACTTTGAAATAAAGACTATTACAAGAGACAAAGAAGGACACTACATAATGATCAAGGGAACAATCCAAGAAGAAGATATAACAATTGTAAATATTTATGCACCACAATTTATGCACAGCAATTTATGCACCACAATAGGAGCACCACAATACATAAGGCAAATGCTAACAGCCACAAAAGGGGAAATGGACAGTAACACCATCATAGTAGGGGACTTTAACACTGCACTTCCACCAAAGAACAAATCATCCAAAATGAAAATAAATAAGGAAATACAAGCTTTAAATGATACATTAAACAGGATGGACTTAATTGATATTTACAGGACATTGCATCCAAAAACGACAGAATACACTTTCTTCTCAAGTGCTCATGGAACATTCTCCAGGATAGATCATATCTTGGGTCACAAATCAAGCCTCTCTAAATTTAAGAAAATTGAAATAATATGAAGTATCTTTTCTGACCACAATGCTCTGAGGCTAGATATCAATTACAGAAAATAATATGTACAAAATACAAACACATGGAAAATAACTAATACTCTACTAAATAACCAAGAGATCACTGAAGAAATAAAAGAGGAAATCAAAAAATACCTAGAAACAAATGACAATGAAAACACGATGACCCAAAACATATGGGATGCAGCAAAAGCAGTTTTAAGAGGGAAGTTTATAGCAATACAATCCTACCTTAAGAAACAAGAAAAAGCTCAAATAAACAACCTAATCTTACACCTAAAACAATTAGAGAAAGAAAAACAAAAAAACCCTAAGGTTAGCAGTAGGAAAGAAATCATATAGGTCAGATCAGAAATAAATGAAAAAGAAATGAAGGAAACAATAGCAAAGATCAATAAAACTATAAGCTGTTTCTTTGAGAAGATAAACCAAATTGATAAACCAGTAGCCAGACTCATCAAGAAAAAAAGGGAGAACACTCAAATCAACAGAACTAGAAATGAAAAAGGAGAGGTAAAAACTGACACTGAAGAAATACAAAGGATCATGAGAGATTACTACAAGCAAGTATAGGCCAATAAATGGACAACCTGGAAGAAATGGACAAATTCTAAGAAAAGCCCAACTTTCTGACACTGAACCAGGAGGAAATAGAAAATAGAAACATACCAATCACAAGCACTGACATTGAGGCTGTGATTAAAAATCTTCCAACAAAAAAAAAGTCCAGGACCAGATGGTTTCACAGGTGAATTCTATCAAACATTTAGAGAAGAACTAACACCTATTCTTCTCAAACGCTTCCAAAATAGAGCACATGGAGTAACACTCTGAAACTCATTCTATAAGGCCACCATCACCCTGATACCAAAACCAGACAAAGATGTCACTAAAGAAGAAAACTACAGACCAATATCACTGATGGACATAGATGCAAAAATTCTCAACAAAATACTAGCAAACAGAATCCAACAGCTCATTAAAATGATCATATACCATGATCAAGTGGGGTTTATCCCAGGAGTGCAAGGATTCTTCAATATACGCAAGTCAATCAATGTGATACACCATATTAACAAATTGAAGGATAAAAACCACACGATCATCTCAAGAGATGCAGAAAAAGCTTTCCCCAAAATTCAACACCTATTTATGATAAAATCCCTCCAGAGAGTAGGCATAGAGGGAACATACCTCAACACAATAAGGGCCATATATAACAAACCCACAGCCAACATTGTCCTCAATGGTGAAAAATTGAAACCATTTCCTCTAAAATCAGGAACAAGAAAAGGTTGCCCACTCTCACCACTATAATTCAACATAGTTTTGGAAGTTTTAGCCATAGCAATCAGAGAAGAAAAAGAAATAAAAAGAACCCAAATCGGAAAGAAGAAGTAAAACTGTCAGTGTTTGCAGATAACATGATACTATACAAAGAGAATCCTAAAGATGCTACCAGAAAACTACTACAGCTAAATCAATGAATTTGGTAAAGTAGCAGGATATAAAATTAATGCACGGAAATCTCTTGCATTCCTATACACTAATGATTGGAAATCTGAAAGAGAAATTAAGGAAACACTCCCATTTACCATTGCAACAAAAAGAATAAAATACCTAGGAATAAACCTACCTAAGGAGACAAAAGACCTGTATGCAGAAAACTATAAGACACTGATGAAAGTAATTAAAGATGATACCAACAGATGGAGAGATATACCATGTTCTTGGATTGGAAGAATCAACACTGTGAAAATGACTATACTACTCAAAGCAATGTACACATTCAGTGCAATCCCTATCAAACTACCAATGGCATTTTTCACAGAACTAGAACAAAAAAAATCACAATTTGTATGGAAACACAAAAGACCCCGAATAGCCAAAGCAATCTTGAGAAAGAAAAATGGAGCTGGAGAATCAGGCTTCCTCACTTCAGACTATTCTGCAAAGCTGTAGCAACCATGACAGTATGGTACAGGCACAGAAACAGAAATATAGATCAATGGAATAGGAGAGAACCCAGATATAAACCCATGCACATATGGTCACCTTATTTTTGATAAAGGAGGCAAGAATATGCAATGGAGAAAGACAGCCTCTTCAATAAGTGGTGCTGGGAAAACTGGACAGCTACATGGAAAAAATGAAATTAGAGCACTCCCTAACACCATACACAAAAATAAACTCAAAATGGATTAAAAACCTCAATGTAAGGTCAGACACTGTAAAACTCTTAGAGGAAAACTTAGGCAAATACTCTATGACATAAATCACAGTAAGATCCTTTTTGACCCACCTCCTAGAGAAATGGAATTAAAAACAAAAATAAACAAATGGGACCTAATGAAACTTAAAAGCTTTTGCACAGCAAAGGAAACCATAAACAAGAAGAAAAGACAGCCCTCAGAATGGGAGAAAATATTTGTAAACAAAGCACCAACAAAGGAATCATCTCCAAAAATATACAAGTAGCTCATGCAGCTCAATAACAAAAAAACAAACAACCCAATCCAAAAATAGGCAGAAGACCTAAATAGATATCTCTCCAAAGAAGTTATACAGACTGCCAACAAACACATGAAAGGATGCTCAACATCACTAATCATGAGAGAAATGCAAATCAAAACTACAATGAGGTATCACCTCACACCAGGCAGAATGGCCATCATCAAAAAATCTACAAACAATAAATCCTGGAGAGGGTGTGGAGGAAACCCTCTTGCACTCTTGGTGGTAATGTAAATTGGTACAGCCATTATGGACAATAGTATGGAGGTTCCTTAGAAAACTAAAAATAGAACTACCATACTACCCACCAATCCCACTACTGGGCATATACCCTGAGAACACCATAATTCAAAAAGTCATGTACCACAATGTTCATTGCAGCTCTATTTTCAATAGCCAGGACATGGAAGCAAACTGTGTCAATCAACAGATGAATGGATAAAGAAAATGTGGCACATATATACAATGGAATATTACTCAGCCATGAAAAGAAGTGAAATTGTGTTATTTCTAGTGAGGTGGATGGACCGAGAATGTGTCATACAGAGTGAAGTAAGTCAGAAAGAGAAAAACAAATATTGTATGCTAAATCATATATATGGAATCTATAAAAAAGAAAGAAAATGATTCTGAAGAACCTAGGGGCAGGACGGGAATAATGATGCAGATGTAGAGAATGGACCTGAGGACAAGGGGAGGGAGAAGGGTAAGCTGGGATGAAGTGAGAGAGTGACATGGACATATATACACTACCAAATGTAAAATAGATAGCTAGTGGGAAGCAGCCGCATAACACAGGTAGATCAGCTCGGTGTTTGTGACCACCTAGAGAGGTGGGATAGGGAGGGTGGGAGGGAAGTGCAAGAGGGAGAGGATATGGCAATATAAGTATACATATAGCTCATTCACTTTGTTATACAGCATAAACTAACACAACACTGTAAAGCAATTGTACTCCAATAAAGATGTTAAAAAATAAAAGATTTAAGAGCCTTTATATATCTTAGCATCAATCATGAGTGTGAACTCTCTCCTCTGTATCTATACATATATCATTTCTTGTATTGATAAATGTGAAGATGGTTTATTATCAGTTAGTCAGTTAGTCAGTAGTCTTTCATTTGGGCAGTCTTTCTGTTATTCCCCAAATCATGGGATGGCTGGCTGAAACTTAAAAAGAAACTTACATTTTATTTATTTCATAAATTTGTTTGTATTACCAAAAAGCCTTTCTAAGTACTATATTTCCTGAAACTTCTACTTCTGGGAAAATGGAATAGATAAACTTTTTCCTATTCCTCCCACCAAGGTCATTATGTAGAAAATGAACTTAAGAAGACACTGAGGGCTTTCCTGGTGGCGCAGAGGTTGAGAGTCCGCCTGCCGATGCAGGGGACACAGGTTCGTGCCCCGGTCTGGGAAGATCCCACATGCCGCGGAGCGGCTGGGCCCGTGAGCCACGGCCGCTGAGCCTGCGCGTCCGGAGCCTGTGCTCCACAACGGGAGAGGCCACAACAGCGAGAGGCCCGCGTACTGCAAAATAAAAACAAAGAAGACACTGAAAAATATGTGAGTCAGATTGGTTAAGGACCTTGGGACTCAAACACCACAGAAAAGCTGTGCCCCCACTCTCCCCCACACTACCAAAGGCTGAGTGGGAGCCTAGACTTGTAGCCTTGCTAGGTAACAAGATGTGCCACCACTTCTATGGGCATGGTGTCAAAGAAGACCAAGTAAGGAGCCAGGAAATTCACCTCTGAAGATCAATAACAAGTACCCTTCCTCCCTCCCTCCCCTGCAATGTCAGTGAAGACTGTGTAAGGAACCAGAACTTAACCACCCCAACCCAGAAGTAATGAGAAGCCCCTTCTTCTGGTATCATTGGAGGCCAAGTGGTGAACCTCTGTGTGGTAGTAATGAGGTGGCACCTGCCCTCCACTGTTTGAGCAATGCCAGAAAAAGCCAGCTAATACTGAAGGTTTAAATAAGATCCACAGTCTCATAGCATAATATAAAAATATCCAGGTTTCAGTAAAAATCATTTGTCACACCAAGAAACAGAAAAATCTCAAACTTAATGAAAAAAATTTTTACATGCTGACACCAAGATGACAGTGAAAGTAGAATTACCTGACAAATATTTTAAAGCAGCCATGTTAAAGATGCATTAGTAAGCAATTATGAACACACTTGAAACAAATGAAAAACCAGAAAATCTCAGCAAAGAAACAAAAGATATAAAAAAGAATCAAGTGGAAATTTGAGAACAGAAAAATAGAATGTTTGAAGTACAAAGTTCAATGTATGGACTAACCAACAGGATGGAGACAGTAAAGGAAAGAATCTGTGAACTACAAGATAGAACAATAGAAATAACCTAATCTGAATAGTAGAGAGAAAATAGACTAAAATTTTTAAAAAATTAACAGATTCTAGAAACCTATGGGTTTATAAGAAAAGATCTAACATTCACAATATTGGATTCCTGAAAGGAGAGGAGAAAGAAGGTAGTGCTGAAAAGTGCTTAAAGAAATAATGGCTGAAAATATGCCAAATTTGGCAAGAAACATAAACCCATACATTCAGACATCTGAATGAACCGCAAAGAGTATAAATCTAAAGAAATTCAAGCCAAGGCACACCATAATCAAATTTCTGAGCAATAAGCAAAGAAAAAAAAGTCTTGAAAGCAACCAGAGGAAAAAAAGATACCTTCCCTACAGGAGAGACACAACTAGAGTGACAAGAAATTTCTCATTAGAAACTAGGGTGATGAAAGAAAAGAAGTGTCAATTGAGAATCCTATACCCAGGGAAAATATCCTTCAGGAATTAAGGACAAATTAATATATTCTCTGATGAAGGAAAACAAAGATTTTGTCACCAGCAGATATATTCTAAAAGAAGTTTTCTAAACAGAAAGGAAATGATAAAAGAACTTTGGAATTTTAGGAAAAAAGAACACAGTAAGCAAAAATACTGGTAAATATAGTTTTCTTTCTTCTCTTGAGTTTTCTAAATTATGTTTGACAGTTGGAGCAAAAATTATAACATCTTCTGATATGGTTCTAAATACATAGAGAGAGGAAATATATTAGACAATTATAAATAGGGGGAGGGTGAAAGGAGGTAAGGTTTCTATACTACACTCAAACTTGTAAAATGATGAAATCAGTAGACTATGATAAGCTATGTATATATAGTGTAATACACAGGCTACACTAAAAAAGCTTTACAACAAGATAGACTCAAAGACACTAACAAGAAATCAAAGTGGAATTCTAAACAATGTTCAAGTAACCCATAATAGGTAAAAAGAAAACAGAAAAATGAAAAACAGAACAAAAAAAATTTAAATGGTACACTTAAACCTGGCATAACAATAATTAGAACATATCTAAACAGTCTAAATACTTTAAAAGACAAAGATTGACAGGGTGGATTAAAAAACACCCAAGTATATGCTGTCTACAGGAAATTCTCTTCAAATATAATGATGCAGTCAGGTTGAAAGTAAAAGGATAGAAAAAATGTATCATGCAAACATTAATAAAAGGAAAAGAAGAGCAACTATATAACATCAGATAAAGTAGACAGTGAAGCAAAGAAAATTATGAGAAACAAAGAAGGACATTATATAATGATAAAAGGGTCAATCCATCAAGAAGACATAGGACTCTTGAATGTGTATTTTCTGCATCAAACATCAGAGCTACAAAATAGGTGAAGCATAAACTGACAGAACTTAAGGAAGAAATAGATAAATCCACAATATAATTATTGGTAGAATACTTAACATTATTAAATAATTAATTTAATTAATTATTAATAATTATTGGTATATAAAATATAATTGATAGAATAACCAGACAGAAAATCAGCAAGGACCTTCAACAACTCAACAACTCCATAAACCAATGGATCTAAGCAGCATCCCTAGGAAACCTCGCCCAACAGAAGAATATACATTCTTTTAAAATACCCATGGAACATATATCAAGATAGACCATGTCCTGGGCCATAAAACAAACCTTAACAAATTTTTGTTTGTTTGTTTGTTTCGGTACATGGGCCTCTCACTGTTGTGGCCTCTCCCGTTGCGGAGCACAGGCTCCGGACGCTCAGGCTCAGTGGCCATGGCTCACGGGCCCAGCCGTTCCGCGGCATGTGGGATCTTCCCAGACCAGGGCACGAACTCGTGTCCCCTGCATCAGCAGGCGGACTCTCAACCACTGTGCCACCAGGGAAGCCCCCTTAACAAATTTTTTTAAAATTGAAATTATATAGTGTGTTCTCTAATAACAATGTAATCAAACTGGAGGTAGGTGACAAAATATAACAGAAAAAAATATTTGTAAACTAAACAACACACTTCTAAACAGTCCATGGGTCAAATAGGAAGCCTCAAAGAAAATTTAAAAATACATTGACTGAACAAAAATGAAAAAACAACATATCAAAATTTCTAAGACTCAACTAAAGCAGTGCTGAGGGAGAAATTTATGTCACTAGTGCATAGCTAGAAAAGAAACTCAAATAAACAATCTAACCTCTACCTCAAGAACCTAAAAAACAAAGATGAAATGAATTCAAAGAAAGCAGAAGAAAGGAAATAACAAAAGATAAGGGCAGAAATCAGTGAAACTAAAAACAGAAAAACAATAGAGAAAATCAATGAAACAAAGAGCTGGTTTTTAGCAAAGATCAATTAAATTGACAAACTTTTAGCAAATCTGACAAAGAAAAAAAGAGAGAAGACAAAAATTATGAATACCAGGTATAAAACAGGAGAAATCATCACAGGTCCTGCAGAATGAAAGGATAAAATGGAATACTACAAACAGCTCTACACTCATAAATTTGACAAATTTGAGTAACTGGGCCAATTCCTCAAAAAACACAACTTACCCAGTATGAGATAGATCTCTAGAATAGCGCTCCAACTATTAAAAAACTGAATTCATAATTTAAAAACACCCCTCCAAATCTCCACGCCCAGATGGTTTCATTAGAGAATTCTACTGAAAGTTTAAAGAATTAACACTAAATCTATACAATATCTTCCAGAAAATAAAATAGGAGAAAATATCTCCCAATTCATTTTACAATGTTGTATTACCCTGACACCACACCAAACAAAGACAGTACAAAAACAGGAAACTACAGAACAGTATCCAGGTCCTGGCATAACTGTTGTGATACTGTCCTATATTGCAGGATGTTACTCTTGTGGGAAACTGTGTAATGTGTAGAGATATCTCTACATTATTTCCTACAATTGCATGTGAATCTAAATTATTTCAAAATAAAAAATACACCTATAAAACTTGTTCCTTTTAAGTCTCATATTTTGAAATATTTTTACTGAATAATATTTTAAGTAATCATTTTTGGCAATTTAATTAATCAAATTTCTAAGTTGGAGTCAATAGCTTATTTCAATATCAATATCAAAGAGATGAAGAAACTGAGATCCAGAGAAGTTACACGGCTTGATCAAGTTTAACAACACCTTAATTACTAAATTATGACAAGAGTCCTTGACGCCCAACTCATACTTTCCACCAAAATATTAGATTGAACTGCATAAAATTACCAATACTGAGCCACTGTTACTTATTAAAAATAGGTTTAACCCAGTATATAATCACTATTGTGGAAAGGACTTTGAATGCTGCTGTATTTTCTAATAAGCATTTATTTAGTATCTATGGCATGCTTAATCAAATATGAAGTGCTTAACTCTAAGGAATATGTCATTTAATTCTCCTTTGATGTATGACTACTAGCGTTGTTGCCAGGACTTAGAATCCCTCAGGAACTACCTGAAATCTCATTCCCCCCAACCCAATCTGAAGTCATCCCCTATCTCTTGCGCCGTCATGTTGCTAGGATTTATGTCACTAGACTGGATTCTCAAAGCACCATGGGAAAAAAGCTGGAGGATTAGCACTTGACCTATGCTCATCCAGAGGCCTAGACCCATGGTCTAATCCCAAAGTTTCCTCTCTCAGAATCACCACCTAAGAAGTTCTAGGTCTAAATAGGTGCAAAACTGTCCTCAGAGTTTGTGAGAGTTTTCCAGACTGAAAATTGTTCCTAGTCCTTTTTGTTTCAAACTAGAATTGAATATAAGTGTCTAGGGGTGGGTGGAGGAAAAGATGGAGATCCCAGTATCAACTTGTCCTTCTAGGAGTCTTTCACACTGAGGGTGATCCAGGACATTGAAATAGCCCAGGGCCTCTCCATCTAGCCAGGTTCCAGTGCCACCACAGTGCATTGCTCCCTGGTCACTCCAGAAGCACACTTCCACCCAGCTGCTTTAGGTTCTTCCTTTTCAGTAGCTTATCTATCTAACAGTTGTCACCTTGTGGGTCATAATCAGTACAAACTAGAGCAAAGAACCTGGATACTCATCCCAGCTCTGCCTGTGAGCAACAGGCACCAACTTAATTCGTCCTAGCCTTGCTTGCTTGGCCAATAAAGTAGTGAAAATACTGGTGTAATAATCTAATGAGATAATGCCATGTTTTCCAAACCATAGTATGTTTATTAATGGTATATGAGATGATTTTAGGTAGTTTATATCAAAATATTTATCTTAAGTACTTTTACTCATACCTTTCTAGAGAAGACAAATTGTTTCCTTTTTATAGTAAATTCCCTTTAAAAATAAATGTGTGTCCATTTTTTCAAAATATAAAGTCACTTAAAGAAAAATATTAAGAACATAATGTAACAAAATGACTTGTGAAAAAACTGATGTATTGGAAACACCGAGTTAACATCTGCTGTGCTTGTCAATGTAAGACATCTTGTCTAGTCATACCAACACTGCAATAGAAAGGATGGTGCATGCCTGAATTGTCCCTATGTCCATTCATATCGACAAAATGTAATAGTTAATTTCTTCGCTTTTTTCTTTGCCAGCATATACAGTTTCAAAGCATGCAATCCCTGCTACCACCAACTACCCTAGACTTCATGTCACATCACATCACTGTCCTCCTGTGGCTTTCCGTTTCCCATATAAGCTCCTCATCTCATGTTTTTAACCACTCAGAATCCATGTCATTCACTTTGCTCACACAATCTTGTCTACCCTGTTGCTACTATGCCACAACCGATTCATCCTGCAGGATTTATTTCAAAACTCACCTGCGTCTGGATATCTAGATAACTACTTTGCTTTCAGATGACTTTCTTACTTTGAAAGTCCCCAGCATTGATGACTATAGTTGGTTTTGTCTGGGCTTACAATAGCAAGACAAAAGAAATAAACAGAAAATTACAGTGATGGATAATGAGTGCTATGGCAAAGATATTACGCATTGTAGTGCAGGAGGTAGTATATGAAGGTTTTAAAAATACAGACTGGAGCCAGACCATCTGGGTTTGAATTCTGGCACACCACTTGCCACTTGGAGAAGTTATTCAGCCTGAGTCTCAAAATCTCATCTGAAACTGGGGATAATAACAATTGCTACTTCATAAGGTTACTGTGAGAATGAAATAAATTAGCATAGGGAAGTGCTTAGACAATACCTGAAATACTAGTTATTGTTATACGAAAAAGGCACCACTGGCAACATGTAAGAGGTGCTCCTAACCAAGAGTCCTAACCAAGAGGCTGCCTGGAGATGATGGAGTCCAATTCAGTATAGCAGGATAGGTGGGAGTGCATGCGTCTTGCAGGAGGGGAGCAGGCAGAATAGGGTGGACTAGGCAGTGCATATACCAGCTGCAAAGTCACACATAAGTGGGCATGGGAATGAGGAGTAAAAGTGCATGGCATGTTACAGAACTGCATGTGGCATCTCTAGTTCAAGGGGACTGAGGTAGAAAGTGATGGAAAAGGGATGGACTGAGGCTAAGTCACAGGAAAGCTCTGCATGTCATCCTCAGAGGTTTGGGGAAAAAAATATTTGAGTGTCTGCTATGTTCCAGATGCTACTTTGTTTTAGCGACTGGACACTAGAGTACAATCGTAAAACGTACACAGCCTCTATATTTGGCATGGCCTAATTAGGAAGATAAATACACAATTAAATGACAACAGATAAATACTTAATTGAAGAATGTAGTAAGTGTTATGAAAGCACAAAGCCTATGTTTATGTTTTCCAAAGACATGAACAAAGTCTTAACAGATGAGTAAATGTTCACCAAACAACAAGCAGGAAATCAGAAAGGTTACATTATTTACCAAAAAACAATAATATGGCATTATGTGCCAAACTCTTTCTATACATTTTCAAAAATATTGTATTATTAATCCTTCTGACAAGCAGTTTTATTATTACCAGTTTTTATTAAACTTATTTTAGAGATGAGGATCCCCAAGGTCACACAGTAAACCGGTTTTCTTGACTAGTTACATTTAGTTTTCTTTAGAATATAGTACTCTTCATACGGTAGATACTCTATCACTACTGTATTTGGCAATTAGATAAAAGGCAGTATTATTCTTATTTGTACATAAAGTTTCAAGTTCATGACAAATAGTCCAGGTTCATGACAAAAAAATTCATGACAGTTCATGACAGAAAAATAACAGATTTTCATTTTAGAAGCCCTGAGTTCCACGGACTATGAGAGATGGCTGTGACACACTAGCATGTCAATATACATACACATAAAACTTCAGAAAACATCAACATGGTACATTTCATATTTAGTAGCTATTTCTTCCAAACAGCAGCAGTCACACCATCCATCAAATTGCTTGTTCTGACAGTAAAGAAAATAAACTGTATTTAATCAGAGGATTAACTGAGGACCACACTGATCACAATGGTCTCTCACATTCTGTTCCTGGCAGGTGAGGAATGAAGTTGAAGGTCATGATAGAAAGATAAAGATGAACATGTTTCCTTTTTCTTGTCTTCTTCCACAGTTATAACCCAAGTTCCTCTGAACACCTTGGCAGACAGAGATGAAGCAGCAGACCCCTGGACATCTGAAGGGGCAAAGCCCACATTCACACTGGATGTGATTGAGTGACTGACTGACAGCAATTACTCAGGATGTCCAACTTAACAGATTGCTTTCACATACTTTATCTCCTTCAGTCTTCATGAAAACTCTGGGAAAGAGCTAATATCATCCTTATTTCACAGAAAAGGGGAAAGAACCTTAAAGGAAGCAAATGATGTAGCTAATTATGGCAGAACTTGCATCTGGGTAGTTGCCTCCAGGTCTACTGAGTTTTACACTCCTTGCCTATCTCTATTCGGAAGGTCTCTGACATTAGCCATGTCCATAAAGGAAATATTGGTTAGACTCACCATGTTATGAGCCTTTTAGCAAGAGGAAATGAGGTTGGTGTAAAGGTGCTTATTCATAGATCAGACAATAGAGGTCATGTGGCTTCTCTTAATCCTCATCCTGTGGCTTTGCTCCCTCATCCCCTGCTCTCTGTACACTGGTCTCCTCACTATTCCTCAAACAGATCAAGCCCAACCATGCTCCCCATTTGCTGTTACTCCATATGGAATTCTCTTCGTGGCACTCTTCCTAAGAAGGACTTTATTGAAAGACCTTCACTCTCTCCTCTTCTTGTCACCTGATCACCCTTCCCTGCTATATTTTTTTCTATAGCTCTTATCATCTGGCATAGTACATTTTGAAGTATAGTTGATGTACAAGTTACAGGTGTACAATATCGTGATTCACAACTTTTAAAGGTTATACTCCATTCTTAGTTATTATAAAATATTGGCTAAATTCCCTGTATTGTACAATATATCCTTGTAGCTTATTTTATACATAATAGTTTATACTCTTAATACCCTACCCCTCTTATATTGCCCCTCCTCCCTTCCCTTTCCCCACTGGTGACCACTAGTTTGTTCTCTGTATCTGTGAGTCTGCTTCTTTTTTGTCATATTCATTAGTATAGTATATTTTTAGATTCCACATATAAATGATATCGTACAATATTTGTCTTTCTCTGTCTGATTTATTTCAGTTAGCAAAATACCCTCCAAGTTCATCCATGTTGCTGCAACTGGCAAAATTTCATTCTTTTTGTATGACTGAGTAGTATTGCATTGTGTATATATATCACATCTTCTTTATTCATTCATCTGTTGATGGACACTTAGGTTGCTTTCAAATCTTGGCAACTGCAAATAATGTTGCTATGAACCCTGGGGTGCATGTATTTTTTCGAACTGGTGGTTTTGGGTTTTCTTGGATATATACCCAGGGGCATATGGTAGTTCTATTTTTAGTTTTTTGAGAAACGTCCATACTGTTCTCCACAGTGGCTGCACCAATTTACATTCCCACCAATAATGCACAAGGATTCCTTTTTCTCCACATGATCACCAGCATTTGTTACTTGTAAACTTTCTGATGACAGCCATCCTGATAGGTGTGAGCTGGTATCTCACCGTGGTTTTGATTTGTTTATTGGCTTGTTGTATACCTTTCCCTACTAGTGTAAACTCTATTAAGGTCAGGAGTTTTGATTGCATTTACTCTGCTATATTCCTACTATCCAGTGACTGGCATGCAATAGACATATAATAAATGTTTGCATAGAAGGAGAGATCGAGATCGAGATATGAAAGAGAGAGAAGGAGGAGAAGGAGGGGAAAGAGGTGGAGGAAGAGGAGGGGAGAGAGAAGGAGAGGGAGGGAAGGACCTGAGTTCTGACTCTACCACCTATTTCATGGCTGGGTAAACTTATGTCACTGTACTCATGGAACACAGTTCCTTCCTCTCGACAATAAAGAGTTTAGATTCAATCACCTCTAAGATGACTACCAAGATGAATGTTCCATCATTCTGTGCATTGTGGTTCTACTTTTCCTTTTTTCTAATAGAAAAGGGGAAATAAACAGTCAGCCACCAAGGGAAAGGCTGCACACATCAGCAGGCTCTGCTTTCTGCACCTATTATCACACTTACTAGTGTGCTGAACACAGCTAGCCTGATTCTAATGAATAAGGGGCCTGGGATTTCCCTGGCGGTCCAGTGTTGACTGACTCCACACGTCCACTGCAGGGAGCACAGGTTCAGTGTCTGGTCGGGGAACTAAGATCCCGCATGCCTCACGAGCTCAGACAAAAAAATAAAATAAAGTATGATTGACATGTACACACTGCTATATTTAAAATGGATAACCAACAAGGACCTACTGTATAGCACAGGGAACTCTGCTCAATATTATGTAACAGCCTAAATGGGAAAAGAATTTGAAAAAGAATGTATAATTGGATCACTTTGCTGTACACCTGAAACTAACACAACATTGTTAATCAATTATACTCCAATATAAAATAAAAAGTTTTAAAAAATGAATAAGGGGCCTTTCTATGTGGCATTATTTGAGGTATTTCAGGAAAGCTTCCGGTTAGTCAAAAGTATCTTTCCCCACAAATTTCTGTTGATACTTAAAATTCTAAGGTACATGGCATTTCTGTAGGCACTTTCTCTTATTAAATTAGAAATATCACACAAAACCCCTATCAGTCACAATACATGTGAGACAGCACTGAAAAAAGAATAGGACTTGGGTGTCAAGAAGACCAGGATGGGAAGCCTGACTGCCACTTAATGGCTACAAGAACTTGAGCAATTGACTTTATTAAATCTTAGCTTCGTAACCTGGAAATGGGGATAATAATCGTACTTGCTTTACAGGGATTTTGTGTGAGAAATAAATGACATGAAGCTTCTAAAGCATTTAAGAAATGATCAATAAACTAATGCTAATATGTTCTTTGTAATAGTATAGGATTAATGATAGCTGATCCCAGTGAGCAGTTAGCTTCTGGTGTTGGGTTTATAAATGGGCATATTCTGGATAAGGGGAGGAAATATAGATTCAGAACACAAGAGTGAATGTCTCCTTAGGGAGTCAAACGGGCACTGGTGTCGGGGGATGGGGGAGGCTGGGCAATCTGGAGTCACAAGGGCTCCATAAGGAAGAAAGGGATCAAAGAAAACTGTCAGTAGTAATTGCAATCAGAACTCTCACTTTTTCAATGATGTTTTAAACATTTTGAAATGCATTTACTGTCTTTTTGGTTAACCAAGGCCACAGAGTATTGTAATTCCTCAGATACTACACGTCATCTCACATCAAATCAATGCAGCACTAGCTGACACAAGAGAATCCAGTTCTCTGCAGTAGACATGAACATCACTTAGTGGCCCCGAGTTCCGGGCTTGGCCAGTCAACTTGTCGGCAAAGGTTGGAGATGTTTGGGAAAATCAAAACGAGCACGAAAATCTAGAGTGGCGCCAACTCATTTATCATCCTAAATGAAAACATTGCTGCTGTGTCTAGAGTACTGATATCTTCTATATAAACTAGAGATCTTTTTCTTTGTGGACAAAAGTTTCATTTTAGTGATTACATCATGTTTCAAAACTGGTAGAGTACCAAGGAAAAGGAGCGGGAAGTAATCCAGAAAAATAGCTTTGCACCAAAAATAAAGAGGACCCAGTAGTAGAAATTGAGGATCACTGTGACTTTATGCCTCCTTATTAAGCCAGCTCCTGTTTTCCTAATATCATTTTTTAAGATTTTCTCAATCTGTTGCATCAGTTATCTGAAACTTGTAATATTCAATATTAGACAACTATAACTGCACTCGATAAGAAAAATTAAAACCTAAACCTTTAGAGAAATAGAAACAGAAAATGGCATTGTCTTAAACATACTGTCAATTGATAAACTACATATTTATAATATGGTCTCCTCCCAAATAACTCAAATCTGGGTTCACTCAAATCTGATTCACTGTTTTGTTCACTGATTCACTGTTTGACTTTTGAAGAGTTTTAGAGGCTTTGAGGACTCTTTCTCTGCATTAAAATAATTGCTCCAAAGAACTAATACACAAATATCAGTCTTTCGGCGGTTTATTATTGAGGGCCCACAATGCTAACGGCAGACCTAGGCACTTTCCTCTCAGGTCCAACTGCACCTGAGAGCACATTTCACGTTGCCATTAAGCTGCCAGCCCTTGAGAGCTAAGACTTCTTAATTTCGTCACTGTCCTTATACACAGCACATATTAAGCACTGAATTGAATATCTTTTAAATTAATAAATGAATAATGGATAAATTAATCACCACTGGGAATATGAACTTGTTTAAAGCTCAACTTATCTTACAAGTTAGCTGGATAGATAAGATATGCAAAATTAAATAACAAACCAAAAGTTGAATTACCCTAACGGCTTAACTTTCCCAGGGAAGAGTACGTGGGCAGTAGCTATCCTGAAATGAGGAGAAGCAGGACAGCCTGCTGGGTGAGAGTTTAGGCTCTGAAATGAGATAGAATTTGTTGCTTGACTCTATCATTTGCTAGCTGTATAAACTTGGGTAAGTTACTGTCAAAGGATAATGAGACCATTACACATTATCTGAAATAAGAAGACAAAGCAGAATGTATTGCTTGTACAGCAAGAGAGAGTGATACTGGTCAGGCACAGTATCTGTGATCTTCCAAAGGATTTAGGGGAAGCATGCTGTTCATGGACACTTTCAGAGGCATCTGTGGAAGCCTGACTACTGGGGGTAAAGGCTGTTGTTAACTGTTTGAAACTAAGAAATGTATTTGTAGGAGTGAGTCCTGATTGGCTGACTTTCAGAAGCAAAGGGCTGTCCTTGATTGGTTGGCTTATAAAGCGCATTCACTGCAGCAGTTGTTGATCAAGTGGACTGGATTTACAACCAGTTCTGTTGACCACTTGTTGCCATGGCTACAGAACAATTAATCTTTTCGTATGTATGTGAAAACTTAACCTTTCTAGATTTCAGTTTCTTATCTATAAACTTCACAGGGGTTTTATATGAATTTTAAAAGATAACACTCAAAGAACTTATACTGTGCTTGCCACATAGCATTCAGTAAAAGTTATATTTTTAAGATACACATGAAGCATTTTGTTTGTAAGATGGATAGAGTTCCTATGAAATGTGCTCTGAATGCTTTTGCTGGAACACCATGAAACATTGTCATTTACTTCCTCTTTTCCCTTTCTCCACTCGGTTAAAAAAAAACAAAACTCAACTAACATGGTATTTTATTCACAAAGGCCTAACATTGAGTTTAAATGGGCTTATATTACCTAGGATTCTGTTTTTCTTCTATTCTACCTTAGCTCACTTTAGATTCTGAAGGTATGAGATAAATAGAATGGCTGTTCTCCAGTGCCCTAGGAGAATATGGGGAATTGTGGTAGACTGGATTATTGTCTCCAGTTCTCCTCTCCTACCTTGTTATAGATTGTACATGACTTTCCAGTATCTCTCACCAAGTAAACAGAGTGTGTTCCTTACCCCCAATGATACTGGTGTTGGCCACATGAATTACTTTAGTCAGTGGATTGTAGCAGATGTAATTCAAGGAAAGGCTTTAGCCTTGCTTTTAGGATTTGGCTTGGAATTTTGCATCTTTGCCATCTACCATGAGAGTAACATACCCCATCCAAGAAGAACAAGGAGGCACACAGAGCAGATCTGGACCCTATGTGTAGGCTGAAGCCAGGCCCAGGTCACCAACAGACCCTTGACTGAGAAAAATAAATATTTATTGGTGTAAAGTCACTGTGGTTTGCTGTACAGCAAAGGCTGACTAATATATAAAGGAAAGAGATGAGGCAGAGCCTGGATGGTTATAGAATGAAAAAGAGAAATGGAGCAGGAATGGGGAGTAAAGACCAGAGAAATAAATTAACCTAAGAAAAATATTGCCATTACCTTCTTTTGCTTCATATGTAAGGAGAATATTAATACATTAATACTTTCCTCCTAGGTACAAAATAATACAAAGATAGAGCAATCAAGAAGACTAAAATATAGGGCTCTCTGGGAGAGATACACTCAGTGCAAAACAGAAAGATAAATGTTTCATACCTGACCTTTAAGAAGCCAGCGTACTAAAGACTGAGGAGGCTATAAGCTGAAAAAGTAATCCTGAGACTGGGAAGTTTCAGAAAGAAAAGAGAAGACCAAGATTCTAGGTGCTAGGACAGTCTTCTTACAAAGTTTTTTTTAATCACACTACGGATTTGATTCAATGTAGGATTAAATTCATTCTTTATGTTCATATATGGCAATGAAGAAGTACATATTAAGTAAAAACATAGAGGATCTCTGAGGCACAGCTAGAAAATATGGACAAATAATTATTAGATGTGATTCATTTGATAAGGATGATTCTAACTTTTCTGATCCAGAAGGATTTTGCAGATGTCAGAATCATAAAAATCAGCATATATTATCTTTTAAATACTAATGAACAATATTGAGAAAGTGGCAGCTCATATCATTTGAGCCTTCAAGTTTAAATTTATCATATCATGAAGTCAAATATCAAAGTTTTACCTTTGATTAAACTAATATTAGAACTCTGGCTAAAACTCCAGAACAGCTTTGGTTATCTAGGTCAGACCCGTTCCATAAGAGTCTTGTTAATTTATGAGGGTCTAGTTAATTTCTTTCATGAAAAAGATTATAATTTCAGATCCCAAGGGTTTTACAATGACAGCCTAAACAAAGATGCCTCTTTGAAACCAAACTATAAACTTAACAGTTTAAATTATATATGCCAGATTGCATCTCATAAATTTAAAACGCTCTTCTCAAAAGATTAGAATGCAATGAAGTTAAACTGTTTATATTTGGAAATTCTGAACTTTTAGAAGAAAGGCCAACTTGTCCACATCATCCCTCACTATTTAAAACAGTTCATGTGCATTTGATGGCTGTGAGGTTTTATTCCTTCCCTGTTATGGTGTTATCATAGTAACAACTTTGAAAAAAAAGTACACTTTGTTCTTACTTCTGCACTTCTTTTTAATAACATTCTCATCTACACAGTCAAAGGAAAAGAAAATTTAGGACACTCCTTTTTTCCCCACTCAAACTGCTGTTGTTAAAAGAAGACTTTGAACCTGAATTATTTAGATGTACTCTACGTTATCTGAATTTGTTGGGTAATAATTCAAACTTTCCTTTTGGTTCAGCAAAATAAGGCTTTGAGGGATAAGTAAATATGGCTGAGGAAGTTCTTTGAACTAGCAATTATTCATCAACTAAAATGCTTCCAGTTACTGTTAACAAAAACACAAGCATCACATCCTCACAGTATAACCTCCACAAGCAGAAAAGAAGAAACTCCCTGACTTCTGCCTTCTCCCATTTCCCAAAAGTCCCTCAGACGAACTTTCCCTCAAGTATCCTGGCTAGAAGAGATTCACATGCCTAGCACAGGCGAGCAGAATAGAACCAATTGCCTTAGGACAACTAAGATGCATTCCATGCACTGAGGACAGATCCAGGCACCCCTGAAGCCCATGGCCTTATTGTATACAATTGGGTTTAATATATAAATTGCATGAGGGGAGGATTATAGTTTAATAGATGATTGACAGTATCCACCATTGGCTTTTAGCTACATTTTTATAGCACTTAAAACTTTTCAAACATTTTTAGATATGTATTTTAATTCTCAAAACATCTGGAAAGGTGGAATATAACCGATTATTCCTATCTTACATACTGAGGTCCAGGAAAGTTAAGTGGCTTGCCCAAGGCCACAAAACTGATAAAAAGATCTTGAATTTGTGTCATATTCATTTTAAAAATAATCACATAATGTTAAATAGTTCCCAAATAATGGGAAATTATATTAATTAATTTCCCTTTTAAAACATGCAGGCATTTATATGTTACTTTTTTAATGTTAAAAATACACCAGGAATCCCCCTGACATGTTCTCCTTCTGATATGAATTTCTACTTGACAAGCACTTTATGCTATTATGAATTTGTATAATAGCCTCAAAGAAAAAGTCTTTACACTTTGACATGGTAAAAACAGTTGAAAACTCTTTCAAAAGCAAGATGAACTGCCTATGCTACAGTTGGCCAATATCCTATCCTATATGTAGGAGATGACACTGACTGTTACTGATGCAGAATTATAGAGAATGTCACTGTGCTTAAACTCATTTATTGCAATAAAAGGCAGAGAGGAGACCACCTGGAGTCAGTTAGCCCAACTTCTGTCTCTCAGCTGGGCAAATAAAGGGATTCTATCTCTGTTTAAAATATTTGTAGGGGCTTCCCTGGTGGTGCAGTGGTTAAGAATCTGCCTCCCAATGCGGGGGACATGGGTTCAAGTCCTGGTCAGGGAAGATCCCACATGCAACGGAGCAACTAAGCCCAGGTGCCACAACTACTGAGCCTGCACTCTAGAGCCCGTGAGCCACAACTACTTAGCCCATGTGCCACATCTACTGAAACCTGCGTGCCTAGAGCCCGTGCTCCACAGCAAGAGAAGCCACCGCAGTGAGAAGCCTGCTCACCACAACAAAGAGTAGCTCCTGCTCGCTGCAACTAGAGAGAGCCTGTGTGCAACAACGAAGACCCAGTGCAGCCAAAAATAAATTTTAAAAAAAATTTGTAGAGTAAGATCATCTGTAGTTAGTACTGGTACCTTGCTAAGCTGATTTAAAATGTCCCATGTCATAGGTAGCTCTATAACTGTACTCATCTTCTTGGTTGCTGTGTACTCACAAAAGGGCCTTCATATTCCCTTCTGTGAGCAATGGAGGTGACAGTGCCGTGAGAGTGTCACTCTCTCAAGTAAGGTCAACCTTAACTCTCTTGTCAATTCTGTTACCTCTTCTCTGTTTTGTTTTGTTTTGTTTTTTGGGGGGTGGTTATTACATAATATTGATAAATTCCTAATTTATCCATTCTTAATAGCATTATATTTAATTATTTTTTATTTATTTTTTTGCTGTACACGGGCCTTTCACTGTTGTGGCCTCTTCCGTTGCGGAGCACAGGCTCTGGACGCGCAGGCTCAGTGGCCATGGCTCACGGGCCCAGCCGCTCCGCGGCACGTTGGATCTTCCCGGACCGGGGCACGAACCCGCGTCCCCTGCATCGGCAGGCGGACTCTCAACCACTGCGCCACCAGGGAAGCCCAATAGCATTATTTTTAGAACTCCACAGACCAATCCCATTAAAAAGTTAGTTAGTAGTGAATGATTATTTAAATTAACATTACTCTTTGAGATTTTCAAAAGTATTTCACTTCTAGGAATCTGTCCTCTAGAAATACATGCACATGTACACCAACATATATGTACTAGGCACTTCATTGCTACATTGTTGTAATTATGAAAATTTAGGAACAATATAAACTACCATCAGTAGAAGCACAGTTAAAAAAATTGTTATATACACATAAATGGAACTTCAGGCAGTTCTTTTAAAAATTTGGTAAATTTTTATGTACTGATGGAGAAGATGTATATCATAAATTGTTTTATTTTAAAAGCAAGATGTAGAGCAATACTTACCCTGTATTCCATTTTTGCTTTAAAAAAACATGGTATTTGGGCTTCCCTGGTGGCGCAGTGGTTGAGAGTCCACCTGCCATTGCAGGGGACACGGGTTCGTGCCCCTGTCTGGGAAGATCCCACATGCCACGGAGCGGCTGGGCCCGTGAGCCATGGCCTCTGAGCCTGCGTGTCTGGAGCCTGTGCTCCACAACGGGAGAGGCCACAACAGTGAGAGGCCTGCATACGGAAAAAAAAAAAAATAGCAAACATGGTATGAAATAAATAAAAATATATGTTGTATGAGCATAGAAAATCTCTGGAAGTGTACACAGCACTGTTAACAGTGAAACTTGTAGGAGAGTGGCAGTAAAGAATAAAACAGCTTACTTTTAACTTTACACATTTCTGTGTAGTTAGCTAAGTAACGAGTTTATAATTTTAAATAATCTGAAAAGAAAAAAGTTCAATTTTGGAATATTGGAATTGTTTTTTCATTTTTTCATTATGTTCATAAACATTATGCAATTGTTTCTTCATTAGAGTGGTTTGATAAAAGATATCATAGAGTTGCAGCAAGGAGTAGTGATGAACTGACAGGGTTTGAATACCAGTTCTGCTACTTACGAACTGTGCATCCTGGGGTAAGGGACTTAGTTCCTTTGTGCCTCACTTTCCTCATCTGTAAAGTGGGGACAATCACAGTACCAACAGAGAATGTTGTAAGAAGAAAAAGGAGATAGCACATAAAAAATTCTAACTTAAAACAGTATCTGGGGTTCCACCCATCAGGAAATTACACAAGCCTCTTTGATAGCCTCATGCACCAGAGGGCAGATAGCAGAAGCAAGAAGAACCACAATCCTGCAGCCTGTGGAACAAATACCACATTCACAGAAAGATAGACAAGATGAAAAGGCAGAGGGCTATATACCAGATGAAGGAACAAGATAAAACCCCAGAAAAACAACTAAATGAAGTGGATACAGGCAACCTTCCAGAAAAAGAATTCAGAATATTGATAGTGAAGATGATCCAGGACCTCGGAAAAAGAATGGAGGCAAAGATCGAAAAGATGCAAGAAATGTTTAACAAAGACCTAGAAGAATTAAAGAACAAACAAACAGAGATGAAAAATACAATAACTGAAATGAAAACTACATTAGAAGGAATCAATAGCAGAATAACTGAGGCAGAAGAACATACAAGTGATGTGGAAGACAGAATGGTGGCATTCACTGCTTCAGAACAGAATAAAGAAAAAAGAATGAAAAGAAATGAAGACAGCCTAAAAGACCTCTGGGACAATATTAAACGCAACAACATTCGCATTATAGGGGTCCCAGAAGGAGAAGAGAGAGAGAAAGGACCCAAGAAAATATCTGAAGAGTTTATAGATGAAAATTTCCCTAACATAGGAAAGGAAAGAGCCACCCAAGTCCAGGAAGAGCAGTGAGTCCCATAAAGGATAAAACCAAGGAGAAACAAGCCAAGACACATAGTAATCATATTGGCAAAAATTAAAGGCAAAGAAAAATTATTGAAAGCAGCAAGGGAAAAACAACAAATAACATACAAGGGAACTCTCCATAAGGTTAACAGCTGATTTCTCAGCAGAAACTCTACAAGGCAGAAGGGAGTGGCATGATATACTTAAAGTGATGAAACGGAAGAAACAACAACCAAGATTACTCTATCTGGAAAGGATCTCATTCAGATTGGATAGAGAAATCAAAAGCTTTACAGACAAGCAAAAGCTAAGAGAATCCAGCACCACCAAACCAGCTCTACAACAAATGCTAAACAAACTTCTCTAAGTGAGAAGCACAAGAGAAGGAAAGGATCTACAAAAACAAACACAAAACAATTAAGAAAATGGTCATAGGAACATACATATCGATAATTACCTTAAACATAAATAGATTAAATGCTCCAACCAAAAGACACAGGCTTGCTAAATGGATACAAAAACAAGACCCATATATATACTGTCTACAAGAGACCCACTTCAGACCAAGGGACACATACAGACTAAAAGTGAGGGGATGGAAATAGATATTCCATGCAAATGGAAATCAAAAGAAAGCTGGAGTAGCAATACTCATATCAGATAAAATAGACTTTAAATAAAGAATGTTACAAGAGACAAGGAAGGACACTACATAATGATCAAGGGATCAATCTAAGAAGAAGATATAACAATTATAAATATATATGCACCCAAAATAGGAGCACCTCGATAAATAAGACAACTGCTAACAGCTATAAAAAAGGAAATTGACAGTAACACAATAATAGTGGGGGACTGTAACACCTCACTTACACCTATGGACAGATCATCTAGAATGAAAATAAATAAGGAAACAGAAGCTTTAAATGACACAATAGATCAGATAGATTTAATTGACATTTATAGGACATTCCATCCAAAAACAGCAGATTACACTTTCTTCTCAAGTGCACACAGAACATTCTCCAGGATAAATCACATCTTGGGTCACAAATCAAGCCTCAGTAAATTTAAGAAAACTGAAATTATATCAAGCATCTTTTCTGACCACAATGCTATGAGATTAGAAATCAATTACAGGGAAAACAACATAAAAAACACATGGAGGCTAAACACTACGTTACTAAATAACCAAGAGACTGAAGAAATCAAAGAGGAAATAAAAAAATACCTAGAGACAAATGACAATGAAAACACGATGATCCGAAACCTATGGGATGCAGCCAAAGCTCGAAGAAAGCTCTAAGAGGGAAGTTTACAGCTATACAAGCCTGCCTCAAGAAACAAGAAAAATCTAAAATAAACAATCTACCCTTACACCTAAAGGAACTAGAGAAAGAGGAATAAACAAAACCCAAAGTTAGCAGAAGGAAAGAAATCATAAAGATCAGTTCAGAAATAAACGAAAAAGAAATGAAGGAAACAATAGCAAAGATCAATAAAACTAAAAGCTGCTTCCTTGAGAAGATAAACCAAATTGATAAACCAGTAGCCAGACTCATCAAGAAAAAAAGGGAGAAGGCTCAAATCAACAGAATTAGAAATTAAAAAGGGGAAGTAACTACTGATACTCAGAAATACAAAGGATCATGAGAGATTACTACAAGCAACTATATGCCAACAAAATGGACAACCTGGAAGAAATGGACAAATTCTTAGAAAAGCACAACTTTCCGAGACTGAACCAGGAAGAAATAGAAAATATAAACAGACCAATCACAAGCACTGAAATTGAGACTGTGACGAAAACTATTCCAACAAACAAAAGCCAAGGACCAGATGACTTCACAAGGAAACTCTATCAAACATTTAGAGAAGAGCTAACACCTATCCTTCTCAACTCTTCCATAATATAGCAGATGGAGGAACACTCCCAAACTCATTCTACGAGGCCACCATCACCCTGATACCAAACCAGACAAAGATGTCACAAAAGAAGAATATTACAGGCCAATATCTCTGATGAATATAGATGCAAAAGTCTTCAACAAAATACTAGCAAACAGAATCCAACAGAACATTAAAAGGATCATACACCATAATCAAGTGGGGTTTATCCCAGGAATGCAAGAATTCTTCAATATATGAAAATCAATCAATGATACACCATATTAACAAATCAAATGATAAAAACTATATGATAATCTCAATAGAAGCAGAAAAAGCTTTTGACAAAATTCAACACCCATTTATGACAAAAACTCTCCAGAATGTAGGCATAGAGGGAAACTACCTCAACATAATAAAGGCCATACATGACAAACCCACAGCCAACACTGCTCCCAATGGTGAAAAACTGAAACCATTTCCACTAAGATCAGGAACAAGACAAGGTTGCCCACTCTCACCACTATTATTCAACATAGTTTTGGAAGTTTTAGCCGCAGCAATCAGAGAAGAAAAAGAAATAAAAGGAATCCAAATTGGAAAAGAAGAAGCAAAACTCACTGTTTGCAGATGACATGATACTATACATAGAGAATCCTAAAGGTGCTACCAGAAAACCACTACAGCTAATCAATGAATTTGGTAAAATAGCAGGATACAAAATTAATGCACAGAAATCTCTTGCATTCCTATACACTAATGATGAAAAATCTGAAAGAGAAATTAAGGAAACACTCCCATTTACCATTGCAACAACAAGAATGAAATACCTAAGAATAAATCTACCTAAGGAGACAAAAGACTTGTATGCAGAAAATTATAAGACACTGATGAAAGTAATTAAAGATGGTACAAACGGATGGAGAGATACACCATGTTCTTGGATTGGAAGAATCAACATTGTGAAAATGACTATACTACCCAGAGCAATCTACAGATTCAATGCAACCCCTATCAAACTACCAATGGCATTTTTCACAGAACTAGAACAAAAAATTTCACAATTTGTGTGGAAACACAAAAGACCCCGAATAGCTAAAGCAATCTTGAGAAAGAAAAACAGAGCTGGAGGAATCAGCCTTCCTGACTTCAGACTATTCTACAAAGCTGCAGTAACCAAGGCACTATGGTACTGGCACAGAAACAGAAATATAGATCAATGGAACAGGATAGAAAGACCAGATATAAACCCATGCATATATGGTCACCTTATTATTGATAAAGGAGGCAAGAATATACATTGGAAAAAAGACAGCCTCTTCAATAAGTGGTGCTTGGAAAACTGGACAGCTACATGTAAAAGAATGAAATTAGAACACTCCCTAACACCATACACAAAAATAAACTCAAAATGGATTAAAGACCTAAATGTAAGACCAGAGACTTAGAGGAAAACATAGGCAAATATTCTATGACATAAATAACAGCAAGATCCTTTTTGACCCACCTCCTAGAGAAATGGAAATAAAAACGAAAATAAACAAATGGGACCTAATGAAACTTCAAAGCTTTTGCACAGCAAAGGAAATCATAAACATGACAGAAAGACAACCTCAGAATGGGAGAAAATATTTGCAAATGAAGCAACTGACAAAGGATTAATCTCCAAAATTTACAAGCAGCTCATGCAGCTCAATATCAAAAAAACAAAGAACCCAATCCAAAAATGGGCAGAAAGCCTAAATAGACATTTCTCCAAAGAAGATACACAGATTGCCAACAAACACATGAGAAGATGCTCAACATCACTAATTAGAGAAATGCCAATCAAAACTATAATGAGGTATCACCTCACACTGGTCAGAATGGTCATCATCAAAAACTCTGCAAACAGTAAATCCTGGAAAGGATGTGGAGAAAAGGGAACCCTCTTGCACTGTTGGTGGGAATGTAGGTTAGTACAGTCACTATGGACAATGGTATGGAGGTTCCTTAAATAACTAAAAATAGAACTAACATATGACCCAGCAGTCCCACTACTGGGCATATACCCTGAGAAAACCATAATTCAAAAAGAGTCATGTACCCTAATGTTCATTGCAGCACTATGTTCAATAGCCAGGATATGGAAGCAACCTAAGTGTCCACTGACAGATGAATGGATAAAGAAGATGTGACACATATATACAATGGATTATTACTCAGCCATAAAAAGAAACAAAATTGAGTTATTTGTAGTGAGGTGGATGGACCTCCAGTCTGCCATACAGAGTGAAGTAAGTCAGAAAGAGAAAAACAAATACCGTATGCCAACACATATACGTGAAATACAAAAAAAAAAAATGGTTCTGATGAACCCAGGGGCAGGACAGCAGTAAAGACACCCACGTAGAGAATGGACTTGAGGACACGGTGAGGGTGAAGGGTAAGCTGGGTCGAAGTGAGAGAGTAACACTGACATATATATACTACCAGATGTAAAATAGATAGCTAGTGGGGAGCAGCTGCATGGCACAGGGAGATCAGCTGGGTGCGCTGCGGCAACTCAGAGGGGTTGGGTAAGGAATGTGGGAGAGGTGCAAGAGCGAGGGTATATGGAGATATATGCATGCATATAGCTGATTCACTTTGTTATACAGCAGAGACTAACACAACACTGTAAAGCAATTATACTCCAATAAAAATGTTAAAAATAATAAAAAGCCAATCTTCTTTTTCTTTACTATCTCACAAAGTAAAGCAAACAGGGGATTTTTAATTTAATATCATCTGAATCAACTACCAGCGTTTCCATTTTTCTACAGACAGAAACACAAAGCACTGAGAAATATAGTTTCCTTACATAAATAAGCGCCTCTATTTTCTGATAAAATATCATGGATATATCAAAAAAGTAAAATAGAGAGACAGAGAGAGCAAGACAGAGAGAAAGAAGAAGAAGGAGGAGGGGGGAGGAGGAGAAAGAGAAAAGAAAGGAAGGGAAGTGAAGAAAGAAAAATCAGGCTACTTTTATAGTGTGATTACTCTAACTGGGGCTCTCAGGTCTCCAAAGTTTCACTTCCCCTTCCTTTCTTCTAAGATACACAAGTAGTTTAGTTTCCTGGGTGGATTGCTGACTTCCTGAACATCACTTTTCCTCCCATTCAGACTACCTCTACCTGGTACTGCTTTTCCTCCACCCAATCCAGGCCTTGGAGAGTGTGCCTTCTTTGACCCAAACTAAAGACAAGAAGCACAGGATTAGATTTGCTTTGAATAACCTGTCCTTTCATCTTTTCTTAGCCTGAAGTATGAAACAGAGTGCACCTTTTTTTTTTTAATTTCTTTCAATTAAACCCTGTCATAAACTGTATCCACTAGGAAAAGTCTATGGAGTATCCACACAATTATAAGGGAACTGAAAAATTCCACAGAAGACACTCAACTATTGTGTATATCTCCATTTCTGGCAGAGTATTGGAATTTGAAATTAAGAAGACAAAAGGGAGAAAGTTATAAATATAACAAGACCGGAAGCTACTGTTTCTGGAATTAGCTGGTTTTCAACTGCATTAGTCAAGAGAGTTCAATTACCTAGCCTTGATGTGTTTGTTATTCGCTCTCTTTTGTTCTGTCATTAGAAAATTATTTCAGAAACAGCCATCATTGCCAGATTGTTATTCTGGTACAATGCTTTCATGTATGAAATCACTATTTCAATCTTTTTTACATTTTGAATTATCATAGAACTAGTGTAGGAAGCAAGAACTATCAGCTTTTGCAAAGGCGCTAACTTACTTTCTGCAATCTTACTTATGCTAATACTTATTAAGGAATCATAAACAATTAAGCTATGATTCTTCTGGATCTTCCACTTACAGGACTGCTTCAGTATAATTTGTTGTACTTTATGTGTGTGAAGGAGCAGAAGGGCCACAGCCACAAGTACTTTTTGAAGAGATTCTCTCACATAGGGAAGGTTTATGTTTTAATTTCCTCCATAGATTTCAGAATTAAACATCCAAAGTAGGACATCT
Organism: Leucopleurus acutus; assembly: GCF_964270905.1. NCBI lineage: Eukaryota > Metazoa > Chordata > Mammalia > Artiodactyla > Delphinidae > Leucopleurus > Leucopleurus acutus. The sequence goes on from NC_139143.1 coordinate 132,580,626, forward strand.
CTCAGCCAGAAGTAGGCCATTTGCAGAAGACGCCAATGACAGGTGTCCGGAACATCCTGGTGTTTTGATTCAGTTCTATTGCTGCAAGATTGCCAAAAAGCTCTGATACGAGTGACTACAAACAGCATAATGAGATTTAACATTTTTCTGCCTGGAAGAAAAAGAAAAGATCTAAGCCAAGCTTCAATTGATTCTTCCAAAACAAAACAAACAAACAAAAAATGAAGAAAACAAAAAGGAATACTAAATATAAATGTTCTACCTGAAGAGCCCCTTTGAGTAGCACTTATGAACACTGGCCTGAAGCAACTTCCTGACCCTCACGCTCAAGACCTAACCTTAATCTCATTTCTGACTTTTTCATCAGAATCATTAACAGTTATGCAAGGAGTCTGAAGCCTTTTTAATTCTCCAGTATAAAATAATTCCATAAGTACTAAAGGTTGACATCTAGGCCTCTTGGGAACTATGTGATAAGACCAGATGGGAGAAGAACACACCACTCACACTTACCACCCAGGACACTCACAGCCCAAACTACCAGACCTGCTCCCACTCCATGTAACTGGGTCCCCAAATATGCAGATCGATAACATGCTTGCTGTATTCATAGCCTTAGCTCCAAGCCATTTGTCATGATCCAATTCCCCTGTGACTTTTATTTCTACAAAATTAATAAGGGTTGTTAAGGCCTGGCTTAAATGCTGATTGGCCAATAATCTTCTCTTCCTTGACATCTAGATATCCAGGGCGGTCAGAGTCTTTGGAGGGTCTTACTCCCTCAATATCCAGGGATCAAAATCAGGACTGGACAGAGATGCCTCAGAGGGACTGACTCTTCAAACTCAGACAGCTCTGGTAAGTACCCTTAAAAGTTGATGATGAGGGCTTCCCTGGTGGCACAGTGGTTGAGAGTCCGCCTGCCGATGCAGGGGACGCGGGTTTGTGCCCCAGTCCGGGAGGCATGATCTATTCGAGGGGCTCTCTGGTATTCTGGCTTCCTGGTAAATTCATCAAATTGGAAGAATTAACAGAAAATTGGAGGGCAGCTGTAAAGGAAAAGGCAGGATATTTAAACCCCTTTCTTTCCTTCCTGTGGGTCTCTTGAAGCAGCCATATTGCCATAATTCTGGCAGCTTTTCCCTTGATAGTCCAGCCCCTTCAAGGCAGCCTCCCCCAAGGCAGCTGCCCCAAGGCTCTAGTTCCAAATGATCATGGGTTGTTCCATTGACATTCCAAGCCCAGATGTGGCAGTGACTTTCTGCTTTGCGAATCTCTGGCTGCCTCACATCCATCTGCTTTCTCATTCATCTATGACCTCTACAACTCTTCCCTTGTCTTAATTTTCTTTGGTTTGGATATTTTCCTAAATGGACTATGAGTAATATAGGAGTATTTCAGTGGTTTAAGATATGATTAAACTACTGTAGGTGATGGCCTTACAGTGGAATGAGAGCATTTGGTGCTCCCAGATCTAAGTTCTTAACCTGGGATGAACTTCCGAATGACCTGAAGAACATTTTTGAAAGCCAGATTCTTAGCTCTTGTTTAAGGTCTCTGGAGAGGTACCACAAACATATCTAATATTTAAAATTTCCACAGGTCAATCTGCAGTACACAGCCTGGATAAGAACCACAGTTATAAGGTAACAATTTAAAACAAACAAACTAATCTTTAATCATGTTGACAGAGTAGAAAAGAAAATCAAACTACTGAATTTGCTTATATGAGTTACCTGCATTTGCCATCTGCTTCCACACAGTCATTCCCTGACCTTCAATACTCTACTCTGTGCCCAGGCAGGATGACCTCTATGACCTCATCATTTAGGCTCCCTTGCCCTCTGGCTTTTGTTTGGTTGATGGGAGGTACTGGCTGGAGATCAGAAGGTGAGAAGAGAGAGAAGTTGGGGTATTTGTTCATCTTCTGCTCTCCCTGCCTGGCCTGGATTCTGGCCAGAGTTGCAAGCTATGGTCATAATTCCTTTCTTTCCTGACCCCAAGCTCTCTTTGGGTTTTATAACTCTATCAATTTCCCTTGCCCTTTCAGTCCTAGTGGTGGGAAAGAGCCTCCACTAGGCACCAGTCCCTGGGCATTTCACCACCCTTTGCGGTTTCTCTTACCTTCATCCCCCTCTGTAAACAGCTGCTTCATTAACCTCTGCTCAGTTAACCAGTCTGAGTACATTTTTTTTTCTCATGGACTCTGGCAGAGACATCACTAATCTAGAAATCTTAATGAACATAATTTTAGATTGTTTTTAAAAATCAGAACCACTTTACAATATTATGAAAGGGTTAAAAATGCCGATATCACAGGATGGTTAATTGTATCCTATTCTAAAGTGTATTTGGAAGGAATATTTGATTCATAGTATACAAAAATTAATATAAAATGTCAAAATGGGATCTCTACAATAATTCACCTATTTCTGATAATGTTTAAACAAGGTTTCTCTTCTGAGAGTTATTTTAATAATGGTAACAAAGAGATATGTTATCTGTCTGAGCTCATTTGTTAGAATTCAAGCCATTCTGTTCCTTCCTTCCACTAACTGTGTATTTTGGATCCATCCTGATCCATTTGTGCTATCCCACAACAACCTGTGGTTCCTTAGAAGCCTGCAACCAACTTTTCTGATTTCCCTTTCTTTCCACTATCAGTGCTAAAGCACTTCATCTCTTTCTAGGCCAAAGTAATTTCCTCCTTACTTTCCATCAAAGTGCTTTACCAAGAATTATTCTGACTAGATGGAGAAAGAAATAAAAAGAAGGAACACAGGATAGAAAACATAGACGGATAATCACACAAAAGAAGGGAGATAATAGAGAATAGAAGATAAATGCTCTAGCCTGCAACTGTTTCATTGCAAATAGTTCTAGTTGCCTAGAATTTCCAGACACAGCCCTTGCTGAACAACCTGCCAACTATAAGGGAAAGTTGAAATCTTCAAAACTCCTATATTACTTTCCAATGACCCTTCACAAGTTAATGGCTATAAGTAGTTTCATGGAAGATGGAAAGAAGAAATATGGTGTAGGAAAATAGAAAGGTATGTGTAATGATGTGACTAATCAGTAAGGGGTGTATACAGATGATGCTGAATTAGGAACAAATATAAAAATCAGGCATGAGTTTGGACCCTTCATTTGATTACCTGGTATAACCACTTTCCATCTCATGTTGAATGTGCTCATCTCATCCAAGTGTCACCAGCAGTTAAAATTTACTTTATATTCTATTTCATTTCTTTGTCTAATCTGATTAGTAATTCTTCATAGTTTCTTACTTGCTTCAAATATTTTCATGCCTGATTTTCTTGTTTGAAACATAATCATTTCAAACCTATGTCTAATAATTTTCTTATCTGAAGTCCTTTCTTATCTGTTTCTAAGGCCTGTTGTTTTTACTGGGTTTTGTTGCTTTTTCCTTGTATGCTTACTTCTTCTTTACTTTGAACTGCTTATGGAAATTTTTGAGGGTTGGGATTAGAATAGGTTTTTTCCAAAAGGATTTGTATTTGCTTTGCCAAGCTGCTGAGGCACTACAAGTTTATAATCACTTTTAATTTATTTTTTGGCATGAAGTTTTCTGGAAGCCACATAGGTAATGTGATTGTGTGCTACAATATAGGGCCAATTCATCATTCCAAATTCTCAACAGCATATTTTTCTCTCTCTGTTCAAAGCCAAGGTTTGAGAGAGTTGATTAGCCTCACAGTTGCCTGGGAGGTAGTTATTACTATTTCATCATGTTGCCAAGAATGAAGCCCTTTGAGGGTGGTCCCAATTTTATATGAGTATGATTTCCAATTAGACTCTTCATCGTAAGAAGCCCTGTACCCTATGAGTGCATATAAAGTCCAAGCACATCCCATGTTGTAAGTGTTCTCAAGATGAAAGCCAGCTTTAGGCTCAGTTTACTTCTCTAAATGTCTATTTTTACATGGTCACCAATTTGAAAATTTACCACTCTTATCAGTGCATCCATCTTCTTTAGATGTTTTGTATACTTTCCCATGAATTTTAGTTATTTTCAATGGGATCCAAATACTTAGACTACCACAGTTCTAAAAACAGAAATATAGGAGGAGTATTTGCATAACTCTGGGCTCTGAGAAGACTTTTTAAACAAGTGTTTTTTTTAACAGTAAACTAATCAATTTCTCTGAATGCAGTTGTATATTTAAAATAGCAAAAACATTCTTATGAGCATTTCTTATGCTGGGAAAAGCTAAGGCCTTGAAGTTTTAAACACAGCATTATGAAGGAAGTCCTCTAAGGAGCCAGAGGAAAGTTATCCAAGAATGTTGTTTCAAGGCAACAAAGTTCTGTATTCTGGATAATGAGTCCCTCAATATGCTTCACAATAAAAAAGAATTTTTATTTACTAAATTTAAGAAACTTTGAATACTATATTACCCATACTATATTATCTTAGAGATCAATAAAATACATTACCGGGGACTTCCCTTTCAGTTTAGTGGTTAAGACTCTGCAGGGGGCAAGGGTTCAATCCCTAGCTGGGGGGCTAAGTTCCCACCTGCTGCACAGCCAAAAAAAAAAACCCCAAAACAAAAAACAAATAAAATAAAGTACATTACCATAGAAACGCTGAGAAGAGTTCTGAAATAGAGAAATCTGATCTTGTAAAACTTACTTGAAGCTGAAATTCTTCCCTTTTTCTACAAGAGAGGAAACTAGCATGCCATATAAAATATTCTGTGAACCTTGCCTTAAGATATGTTCTAGCATGTTATAGGCTAAAGATGGAGAATTTTCATAACAGAATACATAATATCTCCCTTATATGATTTTTCTCATTAAATTTTTTAACAGCAGATGAATGGCAGAGAAATAAAGATTAAAAGTTTCTAACAAGACTCAGAATAGCTGGCATTCCGTCCTTCCTCTTTCCTCCTTGAAACATCTTTTTCACTTACCTTCCTGGGCAGTATACTCCCCAGTTTTCCTTGCCATACTGGCTGATCATTACCAGGCTTCATGGCTCGTTACTTCTCATCTACCCAATTTCCTAAAGGTCAGTGCTTAGATATCTTCTCTACTTACACTCATGACAATGGTGATCTCATCCAGTCTTATAACTTAAATAATATGTTTATGCTGAAATTCCCAAATTTATATCTCTATCCAGACTTCTCTCTTTAACCCCAGATTCATATAACCATCTGTCCACTTGACATCTCCACTTGGGTGTCTCAGACTCAGCCTGTCCAAAACTGAATTACTGAGCCCCACACCTGCTCCTCCTACACTCTTTGCTATCTTGCTTAATGTCCTTTTTTCCAGGTGCCAAAACCTTGAAGTCAGTATATTTGAATTCTTTCTTTTTCTAACAATGCAAATCCAATCTGCCAACAAATTGTATCGATTATACCTTTAAAATATATCTAGGGCTTCTCTGGTGGCGCAGTGGTTGAGAGTCCGCCTGCCAATGCAGGGGACACGGGTTTGTGCCCCGGTCCGGGAAGATCCCACATGCCGGGGAGCGGCTGGGCCTGTGAGCCATGGCCGCTGAGCCTGCGCATCCGGAGCCTGTGCTCCACAACGGGAGAGGCCACAACAGTGAGAGGCCCGCATTCCGCAAAAAAATAAATAAATAAAATAAAATAAAATAAATCCAGAATAAACCTCTTTTTCCTCCTTCAATGCTCGATTTCTAATCCAGACCACCATCAACTCTTACCTAGATTATTACAATGATTCCTTACTAATCTCCAAGCTTCCATCCTTCCTTGCCCACTGTCTTAGTCAGGCTTCTCCAGAGAAACAGAATTAATAGGAAGCAGATAGATATAAATATCGATATAGATAGATATAGATAGATATAGATATAAGTACAAAAAGGGAGAAAATTTTATTATTAGGAATTGGTTCACGGAATTACGGAGACTGACAAGTCCCAAGATTTGCTTTCAGCAAGCTGAAGACCCAGGTGAGCCAACAGTATATTTTCAGTCCAAGTCCAAAGGCCTGAAAACTAGGAGAGCCAATGGTATAGTTTCAGTCTGAAGGTCGGCAGGCTGGAGACCCAAGAAGAGCTGATGTTTTAATTTGGTTACAAAGCAGGGGAAAAAAACCCAGTGTCCCTGCTCCAAGTCAGGTATTACAAATTCCATCTTATTTGGAGGAGAGTCAGCCTTTTGATCTATTCAGGTTTTCAGCTGATTGGATGTGGCCCACCCACATTTGGGAAGACAGACTGCTTTACTCAGTCTACTGATTTAAATGTCAAATTCATCCAAAAACACCTTTGCAGAGACACTCAGAATAAGGTTTGACCAAATGGGCACCCATGGCCCATTTAAGTTGACACATAAAATTAACCATTATACCCACTATAATCAATGCTCATTACAACACAGACCATTCTGTTAAAACAAAATCCATATGTTGTCAACTCTTCAAATTCTTCATTGGCTTTCCATCTCCTTATAATGACTATAAGATCCTCTCCAGTGTGCACCCCTTACTCCTCATTTCCTCTCTGATATCACTTCCTCAACTTTTTCTTTTGCTCATTCAGCTCTTGAGCATCCTTCTAGCTCCTCCAGCTCCCCACTCAGGGTCTCTGAACTTCTGTTCCCTCTGCCTGGATTGCTCTTCCTCTCAGATGTCTGTCTGGCTTACAAATCCCCATCAAGTCTTTGCTTCAATATTATCTCCTCACTAAGATCTGCCCTGGCCACGCTATCTAAAATTGAGCCTCTGCATTCCACACTCCCTATCCACCCCCACCCTCGCTTAAATTTTTCCCCATGTGTTTGTCACCATCAAACTTATTACTGAATTTTATCATTTATTTTATTTTCCTCTTTTCTGTCATTGGAAGATAAGCTCCAGAAGGGCAGGAAATTTTGTCTGCTTTATGCACTCTCCTATCCCTGGTGCCTAGAAAATTCCTGGAACATACAAAATGTTTAATAAATATTTGTAAATGAATGCATGCTTTCCATCTTCATATATATGAATGTAATGTTTCATTGTGAAAATTTTTTTTTTTTTTTTTTTTTTTTGCGGTACGCGGGCCTCTCACTGTTGTGGCCTCTCCCGTTGCAGAGCACAGGCTCCGGACGCGCAGGCTCAGCAGCCATGGCTCACGGGCCTAGCCGCTCCGCGGCATGTGGGACCTTCCCGGACCGGGGCACGAACCCGTGTCCCCTGCATCGGCAGGCAGACTCTCAACCACTGCGCCACCAGGGAAGCCTCATTGTGAAAATTTTTTAAATCTGACACTTTTTTTTTCACTTTAAATAACGAGTTTTCAACCTGCAAACAGAGAGACTGCAAAAGTATCTGTAGGTTGAATTTCTCAAACAGGAGCTACTGCTCTGTTTATGTTCTAAGATAAGTACTCAGTGAAGCCTTGTAATTCTTATAAGAAATAACTAGAAAATATTTCTCAATTCAGCTGGAACAGAGAACACTAGGTCTGGGATCTCAAAATATTTCTTAGAGTGTCCAAGAGACTTTGCCCATGTTAATTTTTTTCAAGTCTTTGATCAACATTATTTTCCTAACTTACATGAAAATCAACTGTGGGGCAGAGACATACAGAAAGAGAGTATATTCTCCATTTAAGGGGAAAGTGATCACTTTGAACTTGCCCCAAAAGTTCAAATCCAACATGGAGATGTACAGTGTAGGTCTTGTTATTAAGTAATCAATAATGCTGGTTCCTTAGTTAGACAGGTATGTGAATCCCTTCACCATTTATTCCATTGAATAACACTTAATAACTATGGTTGAGGAAAGTTTGCTCAGCTTTTGCTTTTTTTGCTTAAGCTGTCCTTCCATAGAGGCCCAACACAGAGGGTAATTGTCTTAATAACCCAAATCATATAGAATTAAAATAGTCTATCTTAGTCATTCCTATTCCAGACATTTTAGTTACCTGTGATTATTAAGTCAGCCAAGTTTCAAAAGGTCCACAAAGAAGGAAAAAAATTAATATCTATTGCTTCTCTACTTTATATCAGTTACTAGACTAGGCAGGTGTGTGTGTGTGTGTGTGTGTGTGTGTGTGTGTGTGTGTGTGTGATTCCCTATAACAGTCCCATGAGATTTCCACAGATGAAATAATTTGACCAAGGTATCATAGCTAGTATATGCAAAAAAGATTATCAACATTTCTAATTCAAATGTCTGTGACTTTTCTTGCTATGTTGTTTTCACATAAGATTAATGAGATTTATGGCAAGTAAGTATAAGACTACCTCTGCAATGACCTTAAGGTGAACATTTCCTTTCATATCCCATGAATTTGGAAGGATCCACAGCAGTGCATAAGATGGGAGGAGTTGTGTCTTTTCTCAGCTGATTGCACAGCCTCCAGTTTCCCCCAGATCTGTGGAAATTAATAATCATATGGAGTTTGGAAAAGGAAACTTCAGTTTAAGGTTGGAATCTATTCTCAACACAGCTGCCAGAGTAACCTTTTTTAAAATATAAGCCGCTTCTCTGCTCAGATCTCTCCAGTGGCTTCTCAGGTAGAAGCAGCAGCCCTTACAGTGTTCTTCAAGGCTCCACATGATCTGTTACTTCTCCAATCCAATCTCCTAGCATTCTCCCTCTTGCTCCTACCATGTATGCACCAACCTTTTACTTGTTCCTTTTCATTTGTTCCTCTCTCTGGAATGCTCTTCCCCCAAGTAGCCACGTGGCACACTCCACCACTTTCTTCAGGACTTTACTCAAATATCAGCTTGACAGAATCTCCTTGGCACTCTACCTTGGCCATATTCACCATCACCGAGTGCATCTACCATCTCCCATCACATCCACACCTGGCACCTCCACCCCACTCCCAGCACTTCTTACCCTCCTTCCTTTCTGCATTTTAATATGCTATGTATTTACATATCTATGTTGGTTATTGTCTGTCCCTCCCCTCCCCACATTAGAATGTGAAATTCACAAAGGCAAGGATTTTGCATGTTTTGTTAACTGCTGTATATGCAACATTTATACCAGTACTTATCTACATAGTACATATTCCATAAATATTGGTTTAGTCAATCAATGAATTTGAAAGTAGAGGATGTAGCATTTTCATGACTTCTGAAAATAACCAATTTGGTTCCAGTTAGTCTGTTTACACAAGTTCATATAGTACCTAATGAATTTTCCCCTAGAAAATATAGCATGTTGGACAGTAAGTGATTTTTAACTCTTAAGCTATAAGAACCCAAAGTCTTTATACTTTTATAACAAAGATCTTGCACTATCACTCTTCCAGGAAAAGGTGCATCAGACATGATGTTACTCATATTTAATTCTTTATTACTTGTTTTCTGAACCACTGAGATTTCAACTTTTGAGCTAAGACTCCCTGACGGCTGGCCTTCCATTGAGCATAGGAGCAAGAATTTCCCAGATGTTCTTAAACAAAATCCAATTTGACACGATGACAGCAGTTATCTTGAATTGTTAAAACCTTCAATTGGTAGCACGGCTGAGAAAGTAGACTTAGAAACCTCCAAAATTATCAGATTATGATTTATTTGAAATGAGTTAAAATATATTCTTTCAAAGGTACCAATCCAATTTTACATGTTTATATTTTTTCTTACCATTCTCTCTTCTGCTTTTTCTAAAACTAGATACATATTTAACTTCACCTAATGGAATCTTTAAATCAAAAAGCTTAAAGTGGGAAAATTTGCTTCAATTTGTATTTGACTTTAAAGGCAAAGAACAATACTATGACACTTGTTCCCCATCTCACATCTCTGAATTTAAAACTGTGAGAGTACAGAAGCCCACAGACTTTCAACTCGTATTTTACCCCAAATTCAACAGGCATGATTCTTTTTTTTTTTAATTCATTTTATTTATTTATTTATTTATTTTTGGCTACACTGGGTCTTCGTTGCTGTGCGCAGGCTTTCTCTAGTTGCGGCGAGTGGGGGCTACTCTTCGTTGCGGTGCGTGGGCTTCTCATTGCGGTGGCTTCTCTTGCTGCAGAGCACAGGCTCTAGGCGCACAGGCTTCAGTAGTTGTGGCACCCGGGCTCAGTAGTTGTGGCTCGCGGGCTCTAGAGAGCAGGCTCAGTAGTTGTGATGCATGGACTTAGCTGCTCTGCAGCATGTGGGATCTTCCCAGACCAGGGCTCAAACCTGTGTCCCCTGCATTGGCAGGTGGATTCTTAACCACTGTGCCACCAGAGAAGCCCAATAAGCATGATTCTCGAACTGAGGAAAAGCATTAAATGAAGAGCATACAAACCACCATCCTCATTCACAAAGAGGTCATTACTGAGGGAAAAGAAAGAGAAAGAAAAACTATAGAGGAAATTATGTGGTTACAAATATAGTATCTTTTCTAGAACTTTCACCTGTTTCTGTCTCTTTCTAAAATCAGTCCCTACCAGTCACAATGTCAGTCACACCATAACACCAAATTTCAGCTTCAGACATTGAGACAACTTTCCTGCCTTTCTCTTTTCTGGTTCCCAGTAAATATACAATCTTCTTTTCTCCCATTCACCCATGTAAGAGAATTGACCCAAGTCACTGAATGTATAGGTTGCATACACTCAATTATAGCTCTTTCTCAAATGAGATGTGAAATTAGAATCATGTCCTATTTTCTAAATCCTATCTAATATTGATGGAATGCACGCCAAAAAAAAAAAAAAAAAGCATTTCTGAGCATAAAAGGGAATAGCGTGGGGCTTCCCTGGTGACGCAGTGGTTGAGAGTCCGCCTGCCGATGCAGGGGACACGGGTTCGTGCCCCGGTCCAGGAAGATCCCACATGCCGCGGAGCGGCTGGGCCCGTGAGCCACGGCCGCTGAGCCTGCGCGTGCGGAGCCTGTGCTCTGCAACGGGAGAGGCCACAACAGTGAGAGGCCCACATACCACAAAAAAAAAAAAAAAAAAAAGGGAAGAGCGTGGATTTTGTGTTACTGTTTTATATTATGTTATTTTTATTTTATTGAGGTCAAGATTATCTAAATAAATTTAGAAATGTAAACTTTTTTCATTCAAAAGGGAAACAGCTCTCTAGCCTAGACAGTGGTGCTCACCTGTCATCTTGAAGAACATGACTCTGCATTGATACTATCATTGAAGGCATGTTTTTTTTCCTTGCTCAACATTTTCTTAATCTGTCCATATAAGAAAATCTACTTGGGCCATCTAAATAGTTTCTGATTTTTTTTCTGAATTGTTGAGATTTTCTGACAACTTTTTGGTAACTATTTGCCTAGATCAGAGAGTAATATTTCATACAGAAATGTTCAGAGTAATAAGAAGAAATATTCTCTCTTCTTATGACAGAATAACTCTACATACATAGAGAAATATATTGGAGCTCCTGTGACTTTTCCTTTGCTAAGCAGTAGCTAATTTATTGTCAATATGTGGTCTCACAATCTATTTCATCCAAATATCAGAACTCTTTATACCACCTGAATTTCTCCATTTCTACTTATTTCCTTTCTGAGATGAATTGGTTTTCACTTTTAAAGAAAGGGATTTGATTTACAATAAAATTTATTTATTTATAGTCACACAATGTTTACACAGCCACATTAGTTTATAACCCTAAAGCTTTTGGGGTTGGGGTTGTTGAATAAAGGTGGAAAATTCATTACCAACCTAACGCATATTTTCATATGCATGACTGATGGCCACAAAATACTACATAAGTAAGTACCTGGATTTGAGCCAGCAGGAGAGGACAGACATTTTAAGTAAATGTCAGGGAAATCTAATCCTTATGAAAAAATATTTCCATCAAGAATATAAATCACAGTAGAAGTTTATGGACCAATCAACAGATGCTTCTAGACAGAAAAGCAATCTGTTGGGTGATTAGAACTTTATTCCCTTTAGGGAAGGTAATTCAGTGTGCCAGACCATATTGCAACAGTGACCTGAATACCTCCCTCCTCATCCTTGATTCTAAAGATTCATTCTGTTTAGTTCCATTACATGCATACATGTCAAATTTACTTTTGTACATGAAATTCCATGAAAAGTGCAGTTTATCATCATTGGCATTTGTCTCATCTTGCTTTTACAAGTAAAATAATTTTAATTCATTACGCTGAACTGGTCAGATTTGTATACTATGTGCTTGTATGGGTATTTGAAGCTATGTATACATTGTTATTAATAACTGTGACCAAGTAACAAGTATAGTATTCTTTTTTTTTCTTTTGGCTGCACGGCATGCAGGATCTCAGTTCCCCAACCAGGGATCGCACCCGGACCCCCTGTGGTGGAAGCTCAGAGTCTTAACCACTGGACTGCCAGGGAAGTCCCAAGTATAGCATTCTTTTTGTTATCTTACATAAATTCTTTGGGATGGATGAATTTTTTAAATATTTTGTTCATTTTCATCTTTTATGAAACCCTTAGGACTTTAATGATTCATGTAAAAAAATATTAAAGAATTGCTAAAGTGATTTTTCTAATTCTTGCACCGGGTCTTAAAATAGTGATTGCAAATTAATAGGAAGAGCTACCATTGAGCTAGGGCACACATCATGCTGGGAGCCTTTTTAGCTTTTTGCACTATCTCTAATGCTATTGATGATCTTGCAAGGTAAGTATGAGTCCAGTCTATTTTGTAAGTGGGCATGTCACAAACATGATTAAAATTGCTAATCGAAAGAAATTCATATTTTTAAGAATTTATTTTCTTTCTTTTCAGAAACCATCATTCGGATTCTGTACATTTTTATGATTTATTAATAAAACAGTTTATCCTTCCTTCATTATATCTCTCCCTGCCTCAGATATGAAACAATATGGTTTCAATTTTAGCTAACCAATATAGTAATAAGTTTTTTATTCATGTGGTGCTTTGCCCATAGAATGTATTCACAAATAATAAGTAGCATGTATTCATAAGTAATTACTGAGAAATTAAATAAATTACATAGGTTATCTTAGTTTTTCAGGCCATAACTGATATTTCATAAATGCCTCCTTCTATGACTTTTTAGTTTATTTTGATATTTCTACTAGAAGCCAAAATCCTTTAAATTATATGGGATGCTTCTCCTCTTAGAGCTTTTTATGGGGAAAATGTTATCATCTGTAAGGTTTGCAGAGTGCCTAAAATGAGCTTTAGAAAATTCAACCTGGTCCCTGACCTTTGAGAATTTACAATAGAAGGCAACATGACTCACATTTTATTCACTATACATATATCACTGATATATGTAATCAGTTCATTTATCTCAACACCACAACTATCTAAAACAGAGCTGAAAACTAAAAGCCAAAAAAACCCAAAACACACACAAAAGAAAAACTCTATGGACCATTCTCTGGGTCACTGCCCTCTAATTGTAGGAGAACCTCAGACCTTAGAGTCATTTGAATTTGACAGTAAGTAGGCATAATTCTAACTAGCTTGCTTCATCCCCCACACTGCCCCATTTTCCTCTCTCCTCCCAGTATATTCCTTTGGGTTCCTTCAGTCTTACCTCCCTGCCTCTCTTGGCATCTGCAGTACCTCTGCCTAAACTCAGGTCTTCATTCTGTTTCTTCTGACCATGGTAACTACCTCCTCAGCGGCTCCAGTCTCATCTTCCCTCTCATAGGTTTCACCAAGTGTGTACTGTCATAAAGCTAATGGACTCATATCACCTTCCAACTTAAATCTTTAAAGGATTCCTAATTACCTGAAGAACTGAGAAAGACCTCTTTAGCATGGCACACAAAGCCCTTCATTCGCTGGCTTCTGCTACCTAGAGACCCAGTGAAGGAAAGCAACTAAGGGGGCTGAGACCCACTCAGTAGGCTTGATCACAAGTACTGCCCAGTCAGAGGCTTTGCACAGAGGTCTAATGTGGTGCATGGCCTTCAGAGACTCCAGGATGTCTAGTCTTTTTGCACCTTTGAGAAGGCAAAGAGTCAGTAGGATCAGGAAAAGCTGTTCTTTCTTGGCCTAACACACTCCTTGAGTTGATAAAATTGATTGAATTTTTTATTATTTTAAAAGTGTAAACTTCTATTAAGTGTAAATTCATGAGGTTTTTTTTTCAGTCCAAAAGCCAACAACTTTCATTAATTTAGTAGGAAAAAATATGGCACTATAAGTATTTTGAAAATTGTATTTTAATACCTGAAACTGGTATCTTGAGTTTTCTTAAGCTTTTACTGAAAATTTATTAGGGTTTTTAAATATTTATTACATATGTGTTAATACAAGTAATTTTCAAATGACAGCATAGAACAATTAAAAGCTCAGAAATAATTTGAGTCAAATTGGTTAAGCAAATAAAAACACTTGGGAGTATCATTTTAACAAGTTGTTCTATTTTTCTCCAAAATAATAGTTCAATATCATTCCCTATTTTTTATTGTTTACCTTTAAGTATATAGATACACAGAAGACAAGACTCAGAAAGTGATATTCTGAATATTCTCCATTATTCTAGCACATGCTCTTTATTTAATTTTTCACTGACTTTTCCATTGTTCCAAGGCAGATATCTTATGTTAACTATATATTTTTCAAGGACTGAAAAAATAGGTAAAAAAAATAATGATAAAACATATGGCAGCTCCATCTTCTTCTAAGTCACATATAAGACAGCCTGAGAGTACTCAATACCCTATGGGTAAATGTATACTTTAGGGAGTCACAAAGGAATTTATGACTTAAACTTTATGGAAATTCTGCTGAAGAGTAAAATACAAGTCAGATTCTCCTCATGATGTGAGCAGAGAGCTAAGGTGCTCAATAGCTTCCCACTGGAGTTTTCTCTGACTTTTTCTAGTTCTTCACTCTGGCCCATGATGTATTCTGCACCACACTTACAGTACAATCATAACTCAATACAATAATCATATTAGTCACAGAAAAGATATTGTACATATAAAATCACACGGGACTTGTTCCTGGCAGAAGGTGGGAACATCCAGGCTTCCCCATCAGGATGCTTCAGCTACAAAGGGCAGAATAACAGAGTAAGAGTGGTTCAATGACAGGGGTTTACTGTCATATAAAAGCCTGGTAGTAGGTTTCAGGGAAAGCTCAGCAGCTTCAAAGAAGTTACCAGAGACCCAGGCTTGTTCTCTTTTTTCTCCACCATCCTTAACATATCTGCAATGTTTCTCTTCAATGTTGCAAAATCAATGTTATGCTTCTAACTATAAACAGGTTCACATATGACAATACACAAAGAGAAGAAAGAACAAACAGTTCTTTCTTTCTCTCCGCCCCCCTTTTTCTCTCTCTCATCAGTAATGTGTATGACCTAAATTAAGGCCAAATATTATGTGCTGGATTTACATCTGATGAAACTGGGAGGGCCTCCCATGGTCTAACTACAAGTCCCTCCCCACGCTGTTCCCATGGATAAGGTCCTGTAGCCAAACAAGCCTCCTTATCAAGGTGACCAGTGCAGTTCCTATTTACCCTTGAGCAGCAGGTTTCAGGTGCCTGACAGCCCAAGGAATTATTCATGCAAGCCAATCACATCCTCCCACAGGAACCAGGGGGTACCTCATCCTTTTGCTGCTAAGCCTCCCTCCCACAGCCCCTGCTTGTTCACTCTGCTCCCCAGTACAATCCTCGAGTGGCCCTGTAGGACACGGTGTCCTCCTCTGCTCTGTGAATTTTTGTGACTAGTAAACTGCTGTCAGACTCATCTGTCCAGTGTGAGATGTCATGTGTTCAGCTCGTCTAATAACCCTAGGGTGGGAATGCCTTCCTCCCTCACCAAAGTAAATTGAAAGTAATTAAAACAATCAGTGAAGAAAATCTTTTGAGTTTCCTCAGAAAACTTCCCTTAGGTTCCCTTATGGCTCATGAACCAGAAATAAATCACACGGCCATCCCTGAATTAATCACTGGCAAAGAGGACTGTAATGATTGCAATAGGCCTAGACTAGTTAGGCACCATCCTCTGAAGGCTGCACTGTCTGCCTAATGTCAGGACAAAACCAGGCTTCTATTAGCTGGGAAGAAGAGCCAAATGGCTCAGAAGGCAATCACTGCATTACCACAAACATTTTGTCAAAACCCTCTAACCCACCTTCAGTATTACTAGGAGTGTCTCTGCAAAGAGCAGCATTATCATGTCTGCTTCTAAACATGGAACATCTGGTACCTTTTATTCTGCTTGTCACTCCAGTAACAGGTCAAAAGGCTAATGGCTGCCAAGGGAGGTAAAGGAGGATGGCCAATAACAACACACTCTGCTCACATTCAATGCAGCCAACCTCTACGTGCAACACATAGTACTATCCACATTCCACGGATGGAGAGTTAAAGCTTCACATGAGTTCAAGGGCCCCACATGCTAACTGGTGAATTTGGGATTCAAACGTGGGTCTGTCTAACCACAGAGCTCACGCTCCCTTGTTACTGCACAATTCAGCCTGGCTGAGCCATGGCTCTCAAAGTCACTGGAAGCTGCTGAAGCTGAGAGAATAAGCTGCTGACATCAGAAAGCTTGCACGGTGGGCATGAGATCTGAGTAAGTGAGGCCCCAGGGGCTTCTTCAGGATGAGGCAATAGGACCCACAGGAGCAAAGGGAGTTTTCCTACATAGGTGCACTGGATTTACAGTCAGCTCTCAGTCATCTGGGGACTGATTAAACAGCCTAAGGATTCAAGTTCACCTCTGCTTCCTTTCCCACCTGAGTCTTATATTTTAATCACCCTAAATAGAAGGGAAGCAAATAAAAATATGCTATTCAATCAGTCATCTTTGTATTTAATTAACATATTTGATGAAACTTCCCTGAGCAAGAAGGTCTAACGTAAGGGCTTTGAGGATGTCTATTGGTCCTGAATCATAACTTTTTGAGAGCACATGAAAGTTGTTTATTCTAATTCAACAATTCCAGGTCTTTTGTTCCAGCATTTCGACTCACTCCTGTTCAAAGGTCTTACTTGAATCTATTTCATAGTAGAATTAGCAAGATAAATTAGAAAGTAAAGAAGTAAGCATAGTTTCATGATCAAACTAAATGATGCATTATTTTTTTTAAAGAAAAGACAAATCTGAGAATGGTAGGCTGAATAATGGCCCCCAAAGTCACACATGTCCAATCCCTGGAGCCTGTGAATGGTACTTCATATAGCTACAATGTGATTAATAAAATCTAGTCCATTAGGGTGCGTGAAAGTTAAATACAATATTAATCTAATGAAAAAGTGTATTGTGCTAGGTGGAAATACATGTGAATATTCCTACCATCTTTCTTTTTCTTCCATCCTCTTCCCTGCACCCTTCCCTGCACCTTGAACCTCTGTAGTTTCCAATGATGCTGCTGCTCATCTGAAAGGACCTGATAAGAAGGTGAGCAGAGAAGTGGGCAAGGTCTAAGTGTTTGCTGTTGAGTGTTTTCACTGAAAACACAACCCTCTGGAAAAAATCCTATTTTAATAAACACTATTTTAACATAAGATTCCATTTCATGAAGTGATTCCCATATCCTGGCCAATGGCCCACAATAGCAAGGATTTGCTTATCTGGTTTAACAAATTCTATTAAGAAAAAATGTTGTAGACAGATGGATTCCCAAGACTGTGCATGCTGAAGTCAGCCAACTTGACAATTACGTTGTAATTTTCATTCCATATTTATACTTTCTACTGTAACTAAATGTGTCCACCAAGATTTCAGTGGAGTTAAAGAACAGGTGAAGTGGAAAGAACATGGCTCTGGGGTCATTCTGAGCCAATGACTTGGTTTAGATCCAAGTTCAGCCACTTTTGAACTCCATGACCCTGGGTAGGGTTCCAGGGTTTGATTTCCTCTTTTTAAAATAGAGGTAATAATAGTGCTACTGCTCCAGATGGCCGCAAGGATTAGAAAGAATGACTGTTAAGCTATCAAGGTTCCAGGCCTTGATTTCCTCTTTTTAAAATGGAGATAATAATAGTGCTATTGTTCCAGATGGCCACAAGGGCTAGGAAAAATGACTGTAATGTACCTATCTGGCATATAAAAAATAAATGTTTTGACAATATACTATTGTCATTATAGGGGGTTTTCTAGAGTCTAGAAAGAACTCTAAGAGATAAGTTTGAGTGTCAAGGACACCAGAAAGTCTCAGGGAGCTATAGAGTGAAGAATAAGAGGTGAGCTCAGTGGAGAGCCAGCAAGTGAAAATAAAGCAAGTAATATCTCTCCTGCTGAGAGATATTCATCTAACTTAAAACCAAAATTAGCAAAGCATTCATGGGACTCTTTCAAGTTTGTTATGATACAAAGTCCCTGATAGCTAAAGAACTGGAAGACTATTTCAGTAATTCCTGGCTTTTCCAAGTTGGCTAGAAAAGAACATCCCTTTGCATCCACAGAATTTACATGATGGGGGAGAAGCAGACCTAGACTGGGATTGAAGACTTAGTTAAAGCTCTGCCAGTGAGTTACTATGGAGTAGGACAGACAATTTCCCATGAAAGAATGTAAAAAGACAAGTTGACTCACTTGCCCAAAGGTATAGGTATCAAAATTAGTTTGACTGTAAGGAACAGAAAACCCAAAGTAATATTGGTTTAAGAAAAAGAGAAGAGGGCTGCTTGGTGTCCAGGGCTGCTTGCTGATTCCACAGTCACTGTCCCTTCCATTTTTGTGCTTTATGTATTTCACTCTCAAGATTGCTCATGGTTCAGGGTGTCTACTGGAGAGCCTACTGTCACATTCACTTTCCAAAGAACAGGAAGGAGAAAAGGGTGCATCTTCTGTTGAATCTGCAGCCTCTAAGGGCATATTGCTTCTCCAAATAATATTGGGGTATAATTACTAAGAAAAAGAGAATGAAGAGACATTTGATGGCAGTCTAAGAAAGAGATGGGAAATAGGTCTAGAGTTTTTTTAAATCCATGCTTTAGTAGGGTGGTGGTTTTAAAATATATCCAAAAATTATTTGACACCCCTCTCTTCCAAAAGTGGAGCTTAATTTCCCTCCCCTTGAGTGTGGACAGTGCTTAGTAATTCTAGTGAATAAAACTGTGATGGAAGTGGCTGTTAGATTTCTGAGACTAAGTCATAAAACGCATGTGATGTTCTCTCTCTCTCTTTCTCTCTGATTGTTTTCTCAGGGGAAGAGCCAACAGTCATGTCATCAGGACACTCAAGCAAACTATGGAGAGACTCACACTGCAAAAAACTAAAGCTTACTGCCAACAGCTATGTGAGTGGGCCATCTTGGAAGCAAATCCCTGAGCCTCAGTCAAGCTTTCAGAAAACTGCAGCTCCTGCCAATATCTTGACAGCAGCCTCATCAGAGGCCAGAGCCAAAAACACTCAGCTAAGCCATTCTCTTAGATTGCTGACCCATAGTAACTATATGAGATAATAACTATTTGCTGTTTTAAGTCACTAATATTTGAGGTAATTAAGCAACAAGTGCTAACTAATACCAATGGCTAAAATATCCAGAGACTGATGAGATCCTGTCATTTTTCTAGTCATCAAATATTTACTGAGGACCTACTATGGACCAAGCACTATTATAGACACTGGAGGTATATTCTAGTAGACAATAAGCACACAATCAAGTAAATAATATGTGAGATGCCAAAAGGAAAAATAAATGCATGCTATCAGTTAATGTATTAAATGCAGACAATAGAGTCTACAGTTGCCTCAGAAAGAAGGAATTTATTGAGGGCTAATAGAAAGTTCACACAGTAGCAACCCCCAGAACTCTACTAGAAAACTGACCTCTTAGGAAGCTGCTGCTCCTGTTATTGCTTCTGAACTTTGTATCATGCTGCCTTTGTCATAATCAGGAAAGCTGCTTTTGCTCCTGCCAACCTAGGAGCGCATGGCTTCTGCTAACACTTGCAGTAATGCCAGGAATGCCTGTGTTCAGCCTGTGTGTCACACAGCTGCCTTCAAAATCAAAGCCTTCCACCTCTTTGGTGGGATCTACACTCCACTGTCAAGAGAGGCTGGAAAGTCTAGGTTTTTTTAAATTCTACATTAGAAAAATTTGCATCTATGAGCAGAAGCAAGAAGAACCACAATCCTGCAGCCTGTGGAACAAAACACACATTCACAGAAAGACAGACAAGATGAAAAGGCAGACGGCTATGTACCAGATGAAGGAACAAGATAAAACCCCAGAAAAACAATTTAATGAAGTGGAGATAAGCAACCTTCCAGAAAAAGAATTCAGAATAATGATAGTGAAGATGATCCAGGACCTTGGAAAAAGAATGGAGGCAAAGATAGAGAAGATGCAAGAAATCTTTAACAAAAACCTAGAAGAATTAAAGAACAAACAGAGATGAACAATACAATAGCTGAAATGAAAACTACACTAGAAGGAATCAATAGCAGAATAACTGAGGGAGAAGACCAGATGAGTGACGTGGAAGACAAAATGGTGGAATTCACAGCTGCACAACAGAATAAAGAAAAAAGGATGAAAAGAAATGAAGACAGCCTAAGAGACCTCTGGGACAACATTAAATGCAATAACACTCGCATTATAGGGTCCCAAAGGGAGAAGAGAGAGAGAAAGGACAGGAGAAAATATCTGCAGAGATTATAGACAAAAACTTCCCTAACATGGGAAAGGAAAGAGCCACCCAAGTCCAGGAAGTTCAGTGAGTCCCATACAGGATAAAACCAAGGAGAAACACACCAAGACACATGGTAATAAAATTGGCAAACATTAAAGACAAAAAAAAATTATTGAAAGCAGCAAGGGAAAAATGA
Organism: Leucopleurus acutus; assembly: GCF_964270905.1. Lineage (NCBI taxonomy): Eukaryota > Metazoa > Chordata > Mammalia > Artiodactyla > Delphinidae > Leucopleurus > Leucopleurus acutus. The sequence goes on from NC_139143.1 coordinate 132,601,299, forward strand.
CAAATAACATACAAGAGAACTCCCATAAGGTTAACAGCTGATTTCTCAGGAGAAACTCTAGAAGCCAGAAGGGAGTGGCATGACATACTTAAAGTGATGAAAGGGAAGAACATACAACCAAGATTACTCTACTCAGCAAGGATCTCATTCAGATTCGATGGAGAAATCAAAAGCTTTACAGACAAGCAAAAGCTAAGAGAATTCAGCACCACCAAACCAGCTCTACAACAAATGCTAAAGGAACTTCTCTAAGTGGGAAACACAAGAGAAGAAAAGGACCTACAAAAACAAGCCCAAAACAATTAAGAAAATGGTCATAGGAACATACATATCAATAATTACCTAAAACATGAATGGATTAAATGCTCCAACCAAAAGACACAGGCTTGCTGAATGGATACAAAAACAAGACCCATTTATATTCTGTCTATAAGAGACCCACTTCAGACCTAAGGACACATACAGACTGAAAGTGAGGGGATGGAAAAAGATATTCCATGCAAATGGAAATCAAAAGAAAGCTGGAGTGGCAATACTCATATCAGATAAAATAGACTTTAAAATAAAGAATTTTACAAGAGATAAGGAAGGACACTACATAATGATCAAGGGATCAATCCAAGAAGAAGATATAACAATTATAAATATATATGCACCCAACATAGGAGCACCTCAATACATAAGGCAACTGCTAACAGCTCTAAAAGAGGAACTTGACAATAACACAATAATAGCGGGGAAATTTAACACCTCACTTAAACCAATAGACAGATCATCCAAAATGAAAATAAATAAAGAAACAGAAGCTTTAAATGACACAATAGACCAGATAGATTTAATTGATATTTATAGGACATTCCATCCAAAAACTGCAGATTACACTTTCTTCTCAAGTGTGCAATGAACATTCTCCAGGATAGGTCACATCTTGGGTCACAAATCAAGTCTCTGTAAATTTAAGAAAATTAAAATCATATCTAGCATCTTTTCAGACCACAACGCTATGAGATTAGAAATCAATTACAGGGGAAGAAACATAAAAAATATAAACACATGGAGGCTAAACACTATGTTACTAAACAACCAAGAGATCACTGAAGAAATCAAAGAGGAAATCAAAAAATACCTCGAGACAAATGCCAATGAAAACACAATGAACCAAAACCTATGGGATGCAGCAAAAGCAGTTCTAAGAGGGAAGTTTATAGCTATACAAGCCTACCTCAAGAAACAAGAAAAATCTCAAATAAACAATCTAACATTACACCTAAAGGAGCTAGAGAAAGAAGAACAAACAAAACCCAAAGTTAGCAGAAGGAAAGAAATCATAAATTTCAGAGCAGAAATAAATGAAATAGAAAGAAAGAAAACGATAGCACAGATCAATAAAACTAAAAGCTGGTTATTTGAGAAGATAAACAAAATTGATAAACCATTAGCAAGACTCATAAAGAATAAGAGGGAGAGGACTACAATAAGTAAAATTAGAAATGAAAAAGGAGAAGTTCCAACAGATGCCGCAGAAATACAAAGCATCCTAAGAGACTACTCCAAGCAACTCTATGCCTATAAAATGGACAACCTAGAAGAAATGGACACATTCTTAGAAAGGTATAACCTTCCAAGACTGAACCAGGAAGAAATAGAAAATATGAACCAACCAATCACAAGTAATTAAATTGAAACTGTGATTTAAAATCTTCCAACAAACAAAAGTCCAGGACCAGATGGCTTCACAGGTGAATTGTATCTAATATTTAGAGAAGAGCTAACACCCATCCTTCTCAAAATCAACCAAAAAATTGCAGAGGAAGGAACACTCCCAAACTCATTCTATGAGGCCACCATCACCCCGATACCAAAACCAAACAAAGATGTCACAAAAAAACCCAAAACTACAGGCCAATATCACTGATGAATATAGAAGCAAAGGTCCTCAACAAAATACTAGCAAAGAGAATCCGACAACACACTAAAAGGATCATACACCATGATCAAGTGGGATTTATCCTAGGGATGCAAGTATTCTTCAATATACACAAATCAATGTGATACACCATATTAACAAATTGAAGAATAAAAACCATATGATCATCTCAATAGATGCAGAAAAAGCTTTTGAGAAAATTCAACACCGATTTATAATACAAACTCTCCAGAAAGTGGGCATAGAGGGAACCTACCTCAGCTTAATAAAGACCATATATGACAAACCCACAGCCAACGTCATTCTCAATGGTGAAAAACTTAAAGCATTTCCTCTAAGATCAGGAACAAGACAAGGATGTCCACTCTCACCACTATTATTAAACATAGTTTTGGAAGTCCTAGCCACGGCAATCAGAGAAGAAAAAGAAATAAAAGGAATACAAATTGGGAAAGAAGAAAAACTGTCACTGTTTGCAGATGACATGATACTCTACATAGAGAGTCCTAAAGATACCACCAGAAAACTACTAGAGGTAATCAATGAATTTGGTAAAGCTGCAGGATACAAAATTAATGCACAGAAATCTCTTGCATTCCTATACACTAATGATGACAAATCTGAAAGAGAAATTAAGGAAACACTCCCATTTACCATTGCAACAAAAAGAATAAAATATCTAGGAATAAACCTAGCTAGGGAGACAAAGACCTGTATGCAGAAAATTATAAGACACTGTTGGAAACAATTAAAGATGATACCAACAGATGGAGAGATATACCATGTTCTTGGATTGGAAGACTCAACATTGTGAAAATGACTATACTACCCAAAGCAATCTACAGATGCAATGCTATCCTTATCAAATTACCAACGGCACTTTTTACAGAACTAAAACCAAAAATCTTAAAACTTGTGTGGAGACACAAAAGACCCCAAATGGCCAAAGTAGTCTTGAGGGAAAAAAATGGAGCTGGAGGAATCAGACGCCCTGATTTCAGATTATACTACAAAGCTACAGTAATCAAGACAATATAATACTGGCACAAAAACAGAAACATAGATCAATGGAACAAGATAGAAAGCACAGAGGTAAACCCACGCACCTATGGTCAACTAATCTATGACAAAGGAGGCAAGGATATACAATGGAGAAAAGACAGTCTCTTCAATAAGTGGTGCTGGGAAAACTGGACAGCTACATGTAAAAGAAGGAAATTAGAACACTCCTTATCACCATACACAAAAATAAACTCAAAATGGATTAGAGACCTAAATGTAAGACAGGACACTGTAAAACTCTTAGAGGAAAACATAGGAAGAACACTCTTTGACATAAATCACAGCAAGATCTTTTTTAATCCACCTCCTAGAGTAATGGAAATAAAAACAAAAATAAACAAATGTGACCTAATGAAACTTAAAACCTTTTGCACAGCAAAGGAAACCATAAACAAGACGAAAAGACAGCCCTCAGAATGGGAGAAAATATTTACAAATGAATCAACAGACAAGATTAATCTCCAAAATATATAAACAGCTCATGCAGCTCAATATTTAAAAAACAAAAAACCCAATCCAAAAATGGACAGAAAACCTAGACAGACATTTCTCCAAAGAAGACATACAGATGGCCAAGAAGCACATGAAAAGCTGCTCAACATCACTAATTATTAGAGAAATGCAAATCAAAACTACAATGAGGTATCACCTCACACCAGTTAGAATGGGCATCATCAGAAAATTTGCAAACAACAAATGCTGGAGAGGGTGTGGAGAAAAGGGAACCCTCTTGCACTGTCGGCGGGAATGTAAACTGATACAGCCACTATGGAGAACAGTATGGAGGTTCCTTAAAAAACTAAAAATAGAATTGCAATATAATCCAGCAATCCCACTACTGGACATATACCCGGGGAAAACCACAATTCAAAAAGCCACATGCACCTCAATGTTCATTGCAGCACTATTTATAATAGCCAGGTCATGGAAGCAACCTAAATGCCCATCGACAGATGAATGGATAAAGAAGATATGGTACATATATACAATGGAATATTACTCAGCCATAAAAAGGAACAAAATTGGGTCATTTGTTGAGACGTGGATGGATCTAGCGACTATCATACAGAGTGAAGCAAGTCAGAAAGAGAAAAACAAATATCGTATATTAATGCATATATGTGGAATCTAGAAAAATGGTACAGATGAACTGGTTTGCAGGGAAGAAACTGAGACACAGATGTAGAGAACAAACATATGGACACCAAGGGGGGTAGCCGCGGGTGTGTGGGGGTGGTGGTGTGATGAATTGGGCGATTGGAATTGACATGTATACACTAAATTGATGACTAATAAGAACCTGCTGTGTAAAAAAATAAATAAAATAAAATTCAAAATATAATTGGCATCTATATTGTATTCACAATATGGGAAACTATTAAAATGAGAAGATGTGCAAAATATTTGGGGAAATCATAAATGACACATATTCACTATGCAGAGGAAGAGGCTGGAGAATAAGGAGAGCTACTTTAGATGGTGTGGTCAGGGGAAACTTCCCTGAGAAGGCTATATCTGGACAGAGACCTGAAGGAAATAAAGGAGGAAGTACAAAGACCTTGAGGAAAATAGCACACTTGGTATTCGAGAAACAGAAAATAGGCCAGTGTAACTAAAGCAGAGTGAGCGAGGGGGACAGGAGGAGGAACTGAAGACAGAATGTTAACAGAGGGGAGACTAACTGGGGAGCTAGTAGGGCTTTCCTGACTAGGAAAAAGGGGTCACTGCTAGCCAATTCCTCCACCCTTCATTTGCTTAAGTATAGGCTATTAAATCATAAGTTGGAAGCAGGAGAAATAAATTATTCCTTGAAATAATTTTAGGATTTTCTGGACCCTTGTCTTTTGCCAGCTCTTTCCTCCACCCCAAAATAAATATACTTATACACTCTTTACCTTAATTTGATTCTCAATTTTGTTCTTGAAAGCCTTTTTTCTTTTCTTTTTTTTTTCTTTGCTGTATCACAGGCAAATGCTTGAGTTAGGTAACTAGTTGAATTGGGATGGGGTACCATAGACCTATTTGCAGAAGATGCCAAGAAGTCTCCAGCAGAATTCATTCTCAGGAAAGAGTCAAGGCACACCAGTTAGATTCAGAGAAAAGTAGGCAAAGTGGGAGGAAAGAGATGACTTGGATACCACTTTATCCTGCACACAGATTCTTCTTGATCAAAGCACCTAGGACTCACTAGGACCCTAAGGCAAACAGCTATAATAAAAAGTGTGAAGTACTCAAAGATCTGCACTGGCATAAGATGGCATCACGCTGGTTCCAGCAACTTACGCAGTGGTGAGCAAGGACAGGAATGACCACTGAAGAGATAAAAGATGAGTGTTACAGAAACAGACACTGGCAATGACCAAGAACAGAGATCATTTTTAGCACATCATGTTAGAGCTGCCTTTTTTCGATATCATTAAATACAGAAGACGGACATCACAGAGCCTAGTACAAGAAAGGAAAAACTTGACTAATGTGAGGGAGCAAACAGGATCAGCTTATGAGTCAGAAACGTGATCTGTGGAAATTCAGTTCTACTTGGAAAAAAATATTAAAAATGCAAGTTTTCATTGAATGGTAAGGAGTAAAGCTAGAAAAGTGACAAAGATCCTCAAACTTAAACAGGCTGTATTAGAATCATTCCTAAATACTAGAAGTTAGGGCAAATCCTTTGTGATATAATTGTATGTTTCAAACATTTTTGAGGGGAGAAGAGGCTGGTGTAAAAAGAAAGTCCAGGAGTAAGGACGGAGATCACAGTGGTGTTACTAATATCCTGTAGCCAATCTCAGTTGCCTTCCTTCTTTCTCAAAGGAAAGTTATTCAAGTTTCCAAATCTATTGAGAACTATGTAGAAAGACAAAGCCTCCATGAATAGTTGCTCATGTTGTACATTGAACAAAGACCCCACATCCAAGAGATACATTTCATACCAATCCCAGCATTAAGAATTTGTATTTTATAACTCTTCTTGCTATAGTTAACACATTGCTTGAGGTAAAAGTCACTTTTTCCTATGTCTAGGAATTTAGTTTGTATATAGGATAAAGAAGGGTAAACCAAAGCCAAATAGTTATCAGCCTACCTTTATACCGAGAAATGTAGTTTCAGGGATTTCTTTGTTCCAAGTTAGAGAATATATTTGGCTCAACTTTCCTCTTTCAATTCACATAGGCAGTGGGCAACTTAACACATCAAAAATGGAGAGTTTGGGCTTCCCCCCTGGCTCAGTGGTTAAGAATCCGCCTGCCAATGCAGGGGACATGGGTTTGAGCCCTGGTCCGGGAAGATCCCACATGCCACGGAGCAACTAAGCCCATGTGCCACAACTACTGAGCCTGTGCTCTAGAGCCCATGAGCCACAATTACTGGGCCCCCATGCTGCAACTACTGAAGACTTAGTGCCTAGAGCCCGTGCTCTGCAACAAGAGGAGCCACCTCAATGAGAAGCCCGCTCACCACAAGGAAGACTAGCCCCTGTGGGCCGCAACTAGAGAAAGCCCAGGGGCAGCAACAAAGACCTAGACAAAAGTAAGTAAATTAAACAAATTTTTAAAAAAAATGGAGAGTTTATGGCCTCTTTAGTCTATCCAGTAGGTTTCTATCGGAAAAACCTCCTTTTCCAGTCCTTACCACTTCTGCTACTCAAAGTACCAGGATTTCCCCAGGCATCATCCACTACGGGAACAACACTGGGAATCTAGCTAATCCTCTGAATCACAGGGAGACAACGCTGCAAGGGCCACTCCCTCCTAAACTCTCCTATTTCTTCTGTGATTCTGTGTGAAGCTTTGACTCCATAAAACACCATGCCCCTGTAAATCACAGGGTAGGAGGCACTGGAACACTCATTATCTCTAATGCTTGGATCTTCAAGACTCTGGGTCAGCTGCTCAGAAATATGCAATCTGAACACTGAACAAACATGTAGTATGTTGAGCTCATCAGGCCTGTGACAATACTTGGACTCCAGCCTGCTCAAGCCTCTTGAATCAAAAATAGTCAATCCAATTATGCCCTTTATCTACACCATCTTCAGGCACTGGGATAAAGCCAACATTCCAGATTACTATGCCCTCATTAATTGTGCTTTGTTTTCCTTATTCTTTCTCTCAGAGTCTTCCTCACAGCCTCGTTTCACAGGCAACATGGCTGATATATCTAACAACTGAACCTCAAAGTTCTGTCTGTTACTGTTCTCCAGTAAACTTTATCCACACCCCTCTTCCTAATTTATTGACTTCACTACATCCATATTTTATAAATTTTCCCTTTTATAAATTTCCTCAATTATGCAGTTTTAGTATGTTATCTGTATTCTACTGAAACTCTCATTCTATCCTCCATGTAATTTAACTTCTCATTCATATTTTCTATCTCCTTATCTTTCTGTGCTGCGTTCTGAGTAACTACTTTAGATACATCATCCAGTTTCTTAATTCTCTTTAGCTATATATCACCTCTGATTGAATCCATTGGTGAGTTCAAAATTGTGTATATTTTAATTCTAAAATTTACATTTGTTTTTCAAATATTCCTGGTAATTGATACTTTTATTATTTTTTCACTTATGTGATAATATTTTTTCTGTACTGCATAGGATAAGCCTGGAAATACACTTCTCAAAATTCCCCTTCTACATATAGTTCTGACCTGGAGTCTACCAATGGGAAACCTTGCACAAAATTTTGAAAGTGGGACAGAAGGAGAAGGGGCTATTCTCTGAAGGCAGCTGCACTAATGTTTCCTCAGCAAATCTGAGATTGACAGCAATTCCCCAACTCACTCTTGACAGACATCTACTTCACTCTTATGGGTAGGAAAACTGATATAACTTCCCTAGAGGTTGTGGAAAATTATAATGGCTTCCCAATGAACTCCAAAAAACCACATACTCTAGTGATTCAGCCTGAGAACGTTGATGGTGGCTTTAATAAACTATAATTTCCCATTTCTTCCAAAGATATAAAGCCTCTAATTCCTTGAATTAATTTTTGAAACCTGGAATACATGGAGTAGCTTTTGTGTTTTCTGACTGAACCTTGACTGATAAATCCAGGAAAAAGTGACCATTCCCATCTAAATGACCATACTTTAGGAACACAGACATTGATCATAGTATTTAAAAGAGTGTATTGTATTGTACTTATTGATGTGTCTATCCCCTCCTCTCAATCTCTACCCAACATATCATAAAAGGGCTAGTTTTCTTTTGATTTTTGTATCTTTAACATCTAGCATGATCCCCAGATTAACAGGACTAAAAATAAATAGTTTATTTTTAACATGATGAACCATAATTGTAAATCAGGTCAAAGATTTTTTTCTAAAAAAAAAAAAAAGATTTTTTTTACTGAAGCCCGTGCACCTAGATCCCATGCTCCGCAACAAGAGAAGCCACTGCAATGAGAAGCCTGCACACTGCAATGAAGACCCAACACAGCCAAAAATTAAGAAAAAATAGAAGAATTTCTTATGAAGAATGATCTACCAAATAAAACATATTACTTGTGGCTTCCAGGTTGTAAAGATGTCAGATATACCTTATTTGTCAGATAAAACTCAGAATTTTTGATGAGAACCTGACCCATAGTACGCATTCTAAATATTTATCAAAAATGCTAAACAAATAAGAAAATAAATGCTTTGCTTTTATATAGAAACTAGACGTGAAGATCACAGAATGGAAAAATAAAGCACATAGGGTCATCTCTGTTTTTTTAAGATCATTTCAGATATTAATGCAAACGTCACCTTCAGATATATTATAGCTCCTTGTCCAGAGTCCACAGGTTACCACAGTGACAAAGTGCCTGCACTTTATGCAGGCATAAGGCACACTGCTAAGAGCTACCCAGTCAACAGTACTGGCTATGATTTTTATACAGTCTTCCTTAAGTTATCAAATAACCAAAGTGAAGTTCACTGGATTTCATTTGATCTGTGCATAATTGTAAAGTCAAAACAGATATCCTACATTCTGCCAGCAACAAAATTTTCTTATGAGCCAGCAACCAGTAAGTAGTTTAAAAGGGAAGGTGCCAGAATTTTCTTCCCATCATGCTAACTAATATACCCTACTTTGTTCCTGGGAAAAAATTAAAATAGATTCATGTTTAATGATGATGGTAATAGTAGCTAAGACTTACTCAGCACTAAACAAGTTGTACTTTACCTACATTATCTCATTTAGTCATCATCTTAAAAGGTTCTCTCATCTGTTTTACAGATGATGAAAATTGAACTTCAATCTTTACCAAAGTGTCATTCTTGGGGAGCCCATTGTGAAGCAGTCACATTCTTATGAAGCTAGCCTTTCATAGTTTCATTAGTAAGTTGAGCAATTTTCAAAGCCCTGTGAACAATTTGCAGGGAGAGCATTAGAATTATAAGAAATGGGTTAAGCCCTTCATTGGCCAAGTACCCTTATACAAGTAACTCGATGGAATCATAATAACACACTAAGTACAATTCGTTTATTGTCTATCTCCTTTACTGGTATAGGACTATCTCCTTTACTGGTATAGGACTATAAAGGACTATACTATAAAGTAAAGTGCTATATCAGTATAGTACTGGTATCTATTAGGGCAGAGATCTGGTCTTTCTTGTTCAGAACTGAATTAAATACCTACAACCGTACCAGTGTAAAGCAGGTTCTCAGTAATAGTTGAGTAAGAGAGCAAGCAAACACATGAATGAATGATGTACTATGTAGAACTATAGACTTATAGAACTATTTTTGAATTTTTATTTTAAATCATTAATGATGTCCCTTTCAAATTTATGGCTCTATTAATGTCAGAGAGTCTTGAATATATCTTAAAAATGAGAATTTTCTTTCAATTTAAGTGAAGATAGCATTATGTAGAACCTCATTTACCATAAGGAAAACATTCTCATTCAACAATTATCATAATTTGACATTTCAGTAAAATTCTAAAAAAATTTTTAAATGTTCAAAATATTTATTTGACAGGCCTATAATTGCTAATTTCTTATTTTATAAATTATGGACATTATTTTTAAAACCAATCAACCAACCAACCATCTACCTAATTAGCCCTTCATAAAAGAAAGTATATATTACAGCCAAAGAACTAGGCAGGACTTAATCCCAGAATAAAAGACAATGCATCCCCAAAAAGAACAGTAAGTAATCTTACACTGATATAACTATGTGACATTATTCTTATTTTTCTCAATTTCCTGAAGATAGTTGAAATCTCTGACACAGACTGGCACTGATCCACCAATAACTTTTTGTACTAAAGGCTTTAAAATTTAGGAATCATTTGCAATGCTGAATCCATTAGTCTATTTTCTTAAAAGATAGGAACTCATACTGGATACTGTGGTGTCAGGCACTTTCACAAACATTCAACCCTACCCAAAAATGTTTGGAGGCAAGTATTAGCTTTATTGTGTGGATTAGAAAAGTGGCACTAAAAGAGGAAAACAATTATACAAAGTCACACATGCATATTGACTGTGTCTACTGCTCTTTCTACAAAGTCACCTCTGCCTTACGTTTTAAGACATACATTTCAATGAGGTCTTTTCTAACTATCCTCATCCTCACTTTTCCGCCTACTAAAAGGGAGACATTGATCTCTTTCTCTTTTCTGCCTTCAGGCTACCTGGTACTTACATCTGTCATACCAACTATTATTGGCCTTGCATCTGACATGTCTGTCTCCCAGGACCAGACCATGAGTTCCTCAAAGAACAGAGACAATCTTTTAGTCACTTAGTATCTCCAAAAGCAAACACAGATATACCTAGACAGTATCTCAATAAATTCTGGTTGAATGCTTAAACAAATATCTCATTTTGCAGGAAAAATGGAGTTTAAAGCATAAACTGCCAATCTAATATTTAAGTTTATACTTGCCAAGAACCTGTCCATACAGTTTTCCAACCATGGCAAAATATACGACCTCATTTTAGAAGATTTAAAAGATTCTTTAACATCTAAGAAATGTATTTTTTTCAATATAAGGAAAAGAAGATTTTAGCTTGAAAGAATTTCAGAAATTAAAGAATCTAACATCATTAATTTACAGATGAAGAAATGGAACCCAGGATGGTCATGTGACTCTACTCATGCAACCAAATATTCAATCAGAGGCCATAACCTATATCACCAAACTCCTGGTCTAGTCTTCTTCCTTCTATATCATGCCATTTAAATAATATTCACATTGCTATCTGATTATCTTCATCTATAAATAATTCAGCCCTGATATTTATAATAAATTTAATATACTCTGCCTGGATTAAAACCTTTGGGTACTATGTTCTTAAATCTTAGTTATACTGAGCCATAGATGCCTCTTTTAATAGTCTTCATATTAACTAAATAGCACATATAAAACATCTACCCCCAATTAGACCTATTTGCTAGGATTTTACAGTATAGGCCTAAGGGTAGAGGAGATGTACACTTTCAAATTCAGTTAAGTTGTCAAGCATTTGAGTGCCTACTCTGTAGAAAAGATGAGTTTTCATCTAAGTGATAACTACTAATATTTAACAAATATTAGATATTTGGGGCTTATTCCAGGTTAATAATTAATTCATAGGACCGCCAGACAAAATGTGGAAAATATTTGGGACATACTTACACTAAAAAATTATTTGCTTTTTATCTAAAATGCAAATTTAACTAGACATCTTATATTTTTATTTGCTAAATTTGACAACTCTGTTAGTTCAGCAAATATTTTTTGGGGTCTTACTATGTGCCAGGCCCTTAGAACGTAACAATGAACCAAACAGAAAAAGCTCATGCCTATGTGGAGCTTATATTCTACTTGGGGGATTTGTATTACTGATAAATAATGTTTCAGGTGAAGATGAGTAATATGAAGAATATGAGGAAGTGAGGCATGCAAACAGGGCAGCTGCTTATCAAAAAGGTAGGAGACATCATTCACATTCCATGTAAGCAACATGGCAGTTCTTCAGGAAAATAACTTAGGAAAGTGTTCCAGGGAGATGAAATAGCAAGGGTAAAATCCCTGGGGTATATACAATCGTGAGGGATTAAAGGAGCAGGATGTAGGCAAACAATTGAAAGGAGAAGTGTTAGGAAATGAGGTTGGACAGGTAGTCAGGAGAAAGATCATATTTGTAGGCCATGGTAAAGTCTTTAGATTCTAGTCTAAACGTCATGGGGAGCCACTGGATAGTTAGAGCAGGAGAATGACACAATATGGCATAGAAGCAGGGAGACCAGTCAGATGGCAGGTGTTCAATCAAGAAATAGTGGTGGCCTGGACTTCAAGAGGTGAGAAATGGTCAGCTTTGGGATATCATTTCCTAATTGAATCTGGGGCATCAGAATAAGAGAGGTGTGAGAGACTATTTTAAGATTTTTCAGCAATTCAGTGAATAAAGTGTCACTTGCCATGATGGAGAATACCATAGGAGGAGTAGGACTGGAGGAGGGTGAGAAACCAGAAATTCACTTTTTAGACAATAAATTTGAGGTGCCTGTGAGACATACTATCAAACATTAGAAGTAGTCTATAGTTCAGAGAAAATTCTGGGCTGAAGACATAATTTGGGTATAATAAGCATGGAAATGCTATTAAAGTCTTGAGTGGAGATCATCTAGGGTGTGATTATAGGTAGAGGAGAAAAGAGATCTGAAGACTGAGTCCTGTGCTCTCCAACATTCGAAAATCTGGAAAAGGAAGATAATACAGCAAAGGAGGATAAGTGACAGTGGTCCCTGAGGGTGTTCATGTGGTATATCTCCAAAGCAAAGTAGAGAAAAGGTTGTTCAGGAAGGAGAAAGTGAAAAGCTCTATCACAGGCTCTTGAAATAGGGACTGATATTGACATTGACCTCAGCAATATGAGGTCTTTGTTAACCCTAATAAGAGTTGTTTAAGTGGAATGATGGGATGAAAGTCGGATTGGAGTGATTACACTAGAGATTGGGAGGCAAAGAAGGCAAGACAGCATCTATAAACAATTTCTTCAGGGAGTTTTCTATAAAAGGAGAAACCTTGGGATCATAACTAGAAGGAAGGTGGCATCTTGGGATGTTTTAAATTAAAGGTGTTTACTATGTTTTTATGGTGATGGGAAAAACTGATAATGTAGGAATGACTGTGGATAATTATAGAAGCAAACTCCATGAATAGGCAGAGGGAACTGGAACCAGTGTTCAAGAGAATGGACTGACCTAAGGTAAACATATTGACTGATCCTGAAGAAGAATAGGAAGGGAAACAGTGGATATAAGCTCAGAAGCATGAGGTTAGTGGATTTGGTGGTAGGAAAAGGAGGTTTTCTTCAGATTGCTTCTATTTTCTCAATGAAATCAGGAGCAAGGTCACCTATTGAGCATGTAAGGGGAAAGGCAAAGGTTAAGGATAGGAAAAGTCTTCTCTGGAAGTGGGAGAATGACTGACTAGAAAATGTAGTAGTAGAATTCACATTTCAATGTTTTATCCAAATCATTAACTTTACATAAGACCATAGGCACTTATAAAAAGGTGATACCTGAGGATGAACTAAACGCTATCTATTCCAATTTCTGAATAAGCTAGAATGTACACTCCATGAGAGAAGGGATTGTTGTCTACTTTATTCCCAATTAAATCACTGTGTCTGTTAAATCATAATAGATGCTCAAAAAACATTTGGTGTCTGAATTAGAAAATGAGGAGACAGCCACTGTATCTTTACCTTTTTTGTTGTTATGGATGATCTCACCCACAAATATTTACCTTCTTACCTCATCCTAGCATATTTCTAGTAGCACTTTTCCAGCTGATTTTTAAAAAATATGTGGCCATTTCTAAGAAAACATTTTGTGGTTTACATTCATCTATTTTTAATTCACCAAAACATCACTTCACAGTATCTAATGGAAAGTTTAAAAGCTTCATGAACTAAAAAGCACATATTGCCAAAATTAAATGAACTAAAAAGAATGAAAAGTTTGGGTAGAGTTCAAAATTTTAAGCTGTCAAAAAAAAAGAATGTACAAAACTTGAGGTTCTCATTTCTCATATTCTGATATTAAACGTATGGAATTCAAGTGTCCAGACTGGATTAGAGGAACAAAAGTTTTAGGACAAACTTTCAACTGTGAAGTGTACTGAAAGACTATTAAACCAAGATCCTACAAAATAGCTGATCTAGCAATTGTGTTTTTTTACTTCAATGTGTTTATTTATCTACAGCAACAACAGTAAAACTTTTACTAAATCCCAAGATATTTCTAATTGTTTCACAGAAATGGATGGCTTTGCATGAGCGAGAAGATCTGCTTCTCTTTAACCACTGGAGGATATTAATCTTATTCTTTCCCACAAAACTGGTTATTAAACATGTGAAAAATATGTAATTTTGCTAGCAAAAAAAGAAATGCAAATAAAAGCACTAAGGCAATATTTTCACTTATTAAAAAAGTGATAAACATCTCTATGCATACAGGTTTCCCATATTTTTAATGATTTTCTTAGAATAAATACTTCAGTATGGGATTACTGGATGAAAAGCTATAAGCAATTTTACAGCTTTCGAAATATATAGCTAAACTATTTCCAAAAAATGTAGTAAATTACTATACTGAAAGTACAAGTTTTATAACATTCTGCCAGCATTGGCTTCTTGGCATTAAAATTTTTTTTTTTACTTAAAATACAGTAAAATTTATTCCTCTTGGTGTATGTTCTATGAGTATTGACAAATACATATAGTCAAGTAATGACACCACAATCAAGGTAGAGGATAGGTCCATAACCCTAAAAGTGCCCTTTTGTAGTCAACCCCTCTCCCCACCCCAACTCCTGGAGACACTGATCTGTTCTCTTATAATTTTATTTTTCCAGAATGTCATATACTTGAGCATATAATCTTGAAATCTTTTGAATCTGGTTTATTTCACTTAACATCAGGTGTTTAAGATTCTTCCATATTGTTGGGTGAATCAATAGTCAGTTCCTTTGATTGCTGAGTACTGATCTATTGTGTAGACATACTACAGTTTGCTTATTCATGGATTAGTTTGGTTGTCTGCAGTTTTGCGTTACTATAAAGTTGCTATAAATATTTCCATACAAGGTTTTATGTAAATCTAAGATTTACTTCTGTTAAGTTAGTTGGATTTCTAAAATTATTTATCCCATATTTATTCTGTAGTTTTTGAGCTCCTTGGTACAAATTCAAGTTCTCCTAGGGGATACTAGTACTCCAGCAGTTTGAGCAACAGAAGCTTAGGTAAAGCCATATTCAAGACAATGTATATAAAGTTCTTAGCACTAGTCAAAATTTGGAAAGATACTCTCATTAAAACAACAACAACAACAACAACTGTGAAGACAAAATATTCAGACTAGGTAACATGGATTTTTGGGGGGGTTTGTTTACTTTTAATAGTTTTCAACTTTCAAAGCTTGCTCCAAATGCTTCTGCTGGTTATAGGGAAACATGTAAGAAGACACAAAAACTTCTCAAATTTAAAGCTCCCAAAATAACTTGAGATCTGAATGATCCTCATCATTTCCAACAATCTTCTTAATTCTAAAAATAATAGTAATTGTCCCTGCTCATGAGGAGTTTACAGATTCACTAGAGAAGGTTATTTCGTGTCTGGAGAGATAATCCAGGACAGAATGTAAGGATATCAAAGGAGTACAATAGCTAATAAGTGACTAATGGAGTTCAGAGTTGGGAGCTGGGGGAAAGATCTGTAGGAGAGAAAAGGTAAGGATGAAATTAGCTGTGCTTTGAAGGAGAGATAGGACATTTAATTTCAAGTTCTAACCTTCTTCTATAACTGGTACACCTTGGAGTGTGAAGGCAATTTAGACAAGTTCTTGGCACTGATCCTTCTCCCTGTGTTTGTACAGAGCTATAATGAGTCACAATACCACCCAAGATAATTGGAAAACCTCTTTGGCACCCAAATAACAAAATATAGCTGTCTTTGTGGCCAGAAACATTGGTAAGTGTCTTCTTCCAAATCTGTCTGGTAATACCCACAAGACAGATTACACAACACCACTATTAAATTTAGAGAACATTAACAAAGAAGGATGAAGGACTGATGAGTAAAGCCCTCTGATTCTATTTGTACAGCAAACTAATCAAAGTCAGATGTAGTTAAGTCTCAATTCACATATAATTTCGCAGACAGAAAATAACGGTGTCTTTCTATAATACCAAGAAAGATATCTTTTCAGCAACTTTCCCATTATGCGTCAACCATGCTTATTATATTAAAAAAAATCAAGAGTTTATATAAAAATATTTTTGCACAAAAAAATCTCATAAACAAGCACTTATCTCTTTCCATTTTCCATCTCTCCCTCTCTTTTACAGTTTGATTCCTTCCTACCAATTCATTGCCATCCCCTCACTCTTCCCTTCCTATGGACACATACCACAAATGAGCACAGTCATCAGGGAGGGTTATTTATTTTTAAACCTAAAATATTTGGTTCCCAGACATCTAATCACCAAAAAATATAAAACTATTTGTTATTAATTACTGCATCTTAAGTGTGATTAAACTATGTACACATTGAGATATATAATCAGTCGTGAATATATATTCATTCATTAATCAATGTGGCAAATACTAATTACATGTCTAACATATGCCAGACACTAAGAATACAGAGATTAAATATACAACTCTGCCGTTATTGTGCCCAGAGTCTAATAGTTGAGACAAGGAGATAAAGAACCGTTATAATAGAGTATAATATGCAATAAAATAGGGAGAGTATTTCCCAGTGTGTTGTGTCGGCACACAGAAGGATCACTCAACCCAGACTGAGTTAGTAAAATCTCTAAGGGAGATAATCTTTGAGCTACACCTTAAAAAGGTAAGTAGAAGGAAGCCAGATGATGAAACCAACAGGAAAGGAGTGTCTTAGAGAATACAGCACATAAGAAAAAATGTTTCTATTGAACTGCAAATGGTTTTATAAGGTTGGCAAGTATGTTGCATTTGTAGAGCTTCTATAGTAAACCTAAATTCACATTTTTAGTTTATCAGATTCCCAACTTTTCAGTCATGACATGTCTCTTCCCTTCCTACAAGTGTTTTTAAATGAATATGGAATTAGAATTAATTTAGTTTGTTTGTTGGATTAAATTTGCACACATACCCTCTCTGCAGGTCCTGGCCTTGCTGCATGGTGACAGTCAGGGAGCTCTCCCCCAGGAGGCCTTCTACAGCAGAGCCTGCCTGTGCTCACCAACACGACTTCTCTCCTCTTCTTCCTAAGCACACAGCTAAATCGCCTTTCCTGGCCTCATTCCTGATAGGCTGGCATCAAGTCTGAGAAACCAAGTCTGAGAAAACAGAATGTGGACAAAAGTGATGTATTCTGTTTCCAAACCTGGCCTATAAAAATCTTCCATGCTCACAGCTCTGTTCTCACTCTTCCCATTCTACAGTAATCTGAGATATTGAAGGTAGCAGTACCA
Source organism: Leucopleurus acutus (assembly GCF_964270905.1). Lineage (NCBI taxonomy): Eukaryota > Metazoa > Chordata > Mammalia > Artiodactyla > Delphinidae > Leucopleurus > Leucopleurus acutus. The sequence goes on from NC_139143.1 coordinate 132,618,751, forward strand.
TGAGATGGAAGGAACCTGTATTCCAGAACAGCTGCTCATACCAGGGTCCCTTCACCAACCTATACTAGATTGTGAAATGAACACAAAATAAACCTCAACTGTGTTAAGCCACTGAGATTTAGGATTGTGTCAATAGAGCAGTTAACCTGAGCTCAAAGTGTTTGTTCCATTCTCTAACCCTATATTCTCCAGTGTATGTATTTTTGACTTGGTTTTTTATCATTATACTGGACATGATTAGTGTGTATCAGTAACTAAGCAACATGACTAATTTTTACAACCTTCTTGGTAGAAGCCTGCAACACCTACAGTTCTCTACTGACTGATCTGAACTGAACTTTTGTCCTGCTGTACATGTACCCTAAACAAGAAACTCTCTTACTTTTAGGGCCTTTCAGAAAGAAAAAAATCTCCAAAGATGAGATTTATTATTTATTCAGACTGCCAGAGACTTCTTCTTGGATATTGTTTATTATTTTCCTTAGTCATTGGGTATTTTCTCATCTTTCTTCTCCTTTTTATTTCTCTATGATAATCTTTTTTTTTTTTTGGAATTTTTGAATTTTATTTCATCTATTTTTTATACAGCAAGTTCTTAATAGTTATTCATTTTCTACATATTAGTGTATACATGTCAATCCAATCTCCCACTTCATCACAACATCACCCCATGCCACTTTCCCACCTTGGTGTCCATACGTTTGTTCTCTACATCTGTGTCTCAAATTATACCCTGCAAAGCAGATCACCTGTACCGTTTTTCTAGGTTCCACATATATGTGTTAATATACGATATTTATTTTTCTCTTTCTGACTTATTTCATTCTGTGTGACAGTCCCTAGATCCATCCATGTCTCTACAAATGACCCAATTTCATTCCTTTTTATGGCTGAGTAATATTCCATCGTATACATGTACCACATCTTCTTTATCCATTCGTCTGTCAGTGGGCATTTAGATTGCTTCCATGACCTGGCTATTGTAAATAGTGCTGCAATGAACATTGAGGTATATGTGTTTTTTTCATATATGGTTTTCTCCAGGTATATGCCCAGTAGTGGGATAGCTGGATTATATGGTAATTCTATTTTTAGATTTTTAAGGAACCTCCATACTGTTCTCCATAGTGGCTGTATCAATTTACATTCCCACCAACAGTGCAAGAGGTTTCCCTTTTCTCCACACCCTCTCCAGCATCTGTTGTTTGTAGATTTTCTGATGATGCCCATTCTAACTGGTGTGAGGTAATATCTTATTGTGGCTTAGATTTTCATTTCTCTAATAACTAGTGATGTTGAGCAGCTTGTCATGTGTTTCTTGGTCATCTGTATGTCTTCTTTGGAGAAATGTCTATTTAGGACTTCTGCCAATTTTTGGATTGGGTTGTTTGTTTTTTTAGTACTGAGCTGCATGAGCTGTTTATATATTTTGGAGATTAATCCTTTGTCTGTTGATTTGTTTGCAAAAATTTTCTCCCATTGTGAGGGTTGTCTTTTCGTCTTGTTCATGGTTTCCTTTGCTGTGCAAAAGCTTTTAAGTTACATTAGGTCTTATTGGTTTATTTTTGTTTTTATTTCCATTACTCTAGGAGGTGGATCAAAAAAGATCTTGCTGTGATTTATGTCAAAGAGTGTTCTTCCTATGTTTTCCTCTAAGAGTTTTATAGTGGCTGGGCTTACATTTAGGCTTTTTATCCATTTGGAGTTTATTTTTGTGTATGGTGAAAGGGAATGTTCTAATTACATTCTTTTACATGTAGCGGTCCAGATTTCATAGCACCACTTATTGAAGAGACTGTCTTTTATCCATTGTATATCCTTGCATCCTTTGTCATAGCTTAGTTGACCATAGGTGCGTGGGTTTATCTCTGGGTTTTCTATCCTGTTCCATTAATCTATATTTCTGTTTTGGTGTCAGTACCATAATGTCTGGGTCACTGCAGCTTTGTAGTATAGTCTGAAGTCAGGGAGTCTGATTCCTCCAGCTCCGTCTTTCTCCCTCAAGACTGCTTTGACTATTTGGGGTCTTTTGTGTCTCCATACAAATTTTATGATGTTTGTTCTAGCTTTGTAAAAAATGCCATTGGTAACTTGATAGGGATTGCATTGTATCTGTAGAATGCTTTGGGTAGTATAGTTATTTTCACAATATTGATTCCTCCAATCCAAGAATTAGGTATGTCTCTCCATCTGCTTGTGTCATCATTAATTTCTTACAACAGTGTCTTATAGTTTCCTGCAGACAGATCTTTTGTCTCCCTACGTCGGTTTATTCTTAGGTAGTTTATTCTTTTTGTTGCAATGGTAAATGGGAGTGTTTCCTTAATTTATCTTTCAGATTTTTCATCATTAGTGTATAGGAATGCAAGAGATTTTTGTGCATTAATTTTGTATCCTGCAACTTTACCAAATTCATTGATTAACTCTAGTAGTTTTCTGGTGGCATCTTTAAGATTCTTTATGTATAGTATCATGTCATCTGCAAACAGTGACAGTTTAACTTCTTCTTTTCCAATCTAGATTCAGTTTATTCCTTTTTCTTCTCTGATTGCTGTGGCTAGGACTTCCAAAGCTATGTTGAATAATAGTGGTGAGAGTGGACATCCTTGTCTTGCTGCTGATCTTAGAGGAAATGCTTTCAATTTTAATGTTTCCTGTAGGTCTGTCATATATATGGCCTTTATTATGTTGAAGTAGGTTCTCTCTATGCCCACTTTCTGGAGAGTTTTTATCATAAATGGGTGTTGAATTTTGTGAAAACCTTTTTCTGCATCTATTGAGATGATCATATGGTTTTCCTTCTTCAATTTGTTAATATGGTGTATCACATTGATTGATTTGCATATATTGAAGAACTGTAGCATCTCTGGGATAAAACCCACTTGATAATGGTGTATGATCCTTTTAATGTGTTGTTGGTTTCTGTTTGCTAGTATTTTGTTGAGGATTTTTGCATCTATACTCATCAGTGATATTGATCTGTATTTTTCTTTTATTGTAGCATCTTTGTCTGGTTTTGGTATCAGGGTGATGATGGTCTCATAGAATGAGTTTGGGAGTGTTCCTTCCTCTGCAATTTTTTGGAAGCAGTTGAGAAAGATGGGTGTTAGCTCTTCTCTAAATGTTCGACAGAATTCACATGTGAAGCCATCTGGTCCTGGACTTTTGTTTGTTGGAAGATTTTTAATCACAGTTTCAATTTCTTACTTCTGATTGGTCTGTTCATATTTTCTATTTCTTCCTGGATCAGTCTTGGAAGGCTATACCTTTCTAAGAATTTGTCCATTTCTTCCTGGTTGTCCATTTTATTGCCATAGAGTTGCTAGTAGTCTCTTAGGAAGCTTGATATTTCTGCAGTGTCTGTTGTAACTTCTCCTTTTTCATTTCTAATTCTATCTATTTGAGTCCTCTCCCTCTTTTTCTTGATGAGTCTGGCTAATGGTTTATCAATTTTGTTTATCTTCTCATCCACCAGAGGGCAGACATCAGAAGCAAGAAGAACTACAATCCTGCAACCTGTGGAACAAACACCACATTCACAGAAAGAGAACAAGATGAAAAGGTAGAGGGCTATGTACCAGATGAAGGAACTAGATAAAACCCCAGAAAAACAGCTAAATGAAGTGGGGGTAGGCAAACTTCCAGAAAAAGAATTCAGAATAATGATAGTGAAAATCCAGGAAAATCCAGGAACTCAGAAAAAGAATGGAGGCAAAGGTTGAGAAGATGCAAGAAATGTTTATCAAAGACCAAGAAGAATTAAAGAACAAACAAACAGATATGAACAACACAATAACTGAAATGAAAAATAAATGAGAAGGAATCAATAGCAGAATAACTGAGGCACAATAATAGATAAGTGACCTGGAAGACAATGGTGGAATTCACTGCTGCAGAACAGAATAAAGAAAAAAGAATGAAAATAAATGAAGACTGCCTCAGAGACCTCTGGGACAACATTAAACATAACAATCTTCATAATATAGGGGTCCAAAAAGGAGAAGAGAGAAAGAAAGGACCTGAGAAAATAACTGAAGAGTTTATAGTCAAAAACGTCCCTGACATGGGAAAGGAAACAGCCACCCAAGTCCAAGAAGTGCAGAGAGTCCCATACAGGATAAACCCAAGGAGAAACATGCCAAGACACATAGTAATCAAATTGGCAAAAAATAAAGACAAAAAACAATTATTGAGAGCAGCAAGGGAAAAATGACAAATAACATACAAGGAAACTCCCATACGGTTAACAGCTGATTTCTCAGCAGAAACTCTACAAGCCAGAAGGGAGTGGCATGACATACTTAAAGTGATGAAAGGGAAGAACCGACAACCAAGATTACTCTATCTGGAAAGGATCTCATTCAGATTCAATGGAGAAATCAAAAGCTTTACAGACAAGCAAAAGCTAAGAGAATTCAGCACCACCGCCCCAGCTCTACAACAAATGCTAAATAAACTTCTCTAAGTGGAAAACACAAGAGAAGTAAAGGACCTACAAAAACACACCTAAAACAATTAAGAAAATAGTAATAGGAACATACCTACTGATAATTACCTTAAACGTGAATGGATTAAATGCTCCAACCAAAAGACACAAGCTCACTGAATGGATATAAAAACAAGACCCATATGCACACTGTCTACAAGAGACCCACTTCAGACCTAGGGACACATTCAGACTGAAAGTGAGGGGATGGAAAAAGATATTCCATGCAAATGGAAATCAAAAGAAAACTGGAGTGGCAATACTCATATCAGATAAAACAGACTTTAAATAAAGAATGTTACAAGAGACAAGGAAGGACACTACATAATGATAAAGGGATCCATCCAAGAAAAAGATATAACAACTATAAATATATATGCACCAAACACAGGAGCACCTCAATACATAAGGCAACTGCTAACAGCTCTAAAAGAGAAAATCGACAGTAACACAATAAGAGTGGTGGACTTTAACAACTCACATACATCAATGGACAGATCATCCAAACAGAAAATTAATAAGGAAAAACAAGCTTTAAATGACACAATAGACCAGATAGATTTAATTGTTATTTGTAGGACACTCCATCCAAGAACAGCAGATTACACTTTCTCCTCAAGTGCGCATGGGACATTCTCCAGGACAGATCACATCTTGGGTCACAAATCAAGCCTCTGTAAATTTAAGAAAATTGAAATCATATCAAGCATCTTTTCTGACCACAATGTTATGAGATTAGAAATCAATTACAGGGAAAAAAGGTAAAAATCACAAACACATGGAGGCTAAACAATACATTAATAAATAACAAAGAGATCACTGAAGAAATCAAAGAGGAAATAAAAAAATACCTACAGACAAATGACAATGAAAATACGACAATTCAAAACCTATGCTATGCAGCAAAAGCAGTTCAAGAGGGCAGTTTATAGCTATACAAGCCTACCTCAAAACAAGAAAAATCTGGGGCTTCCCTGGTGGCGCAGTGGTTGAGAGTCCGCCTGCCGATGCAGGGGACGCGGGTTCGTGCCCCGGTCCGGGAAGATCCCACATGCCGCGGAGCAGCTAGGCCCGTGAGCCATGGCCACTGAGCCTGCGCGTCCGGAGCCTGTGCTCCGCAACGGGAGAGGCCACAACGGTGAGAGGCCCACATACCGCAAAAAAAAAAAAAAAAAAAAAAAAAAAAAAAAAAAAAAAAAAACAAGAAAAATCTCAAATAAACAATCTAACGTTACACCTAAAGGAGCTAGAGAAAGAAGAACAAACAAAACCCAAAATTAGCAGAAGGAAAGAAATCATAAAGATCAGAGCAGAGATAAATGAAAAAGAAACAAAGAAAACAATAGCAAAGATCAATAAACTAAAAGCTGGTTCTTTGAGAAGATAAACAAAATTGATAAACCATTAGTCAGACTCATCAAGAAAAAGAGGGAGAGAACTCAACTCAATAAAATTAGAAATGAAAAAGGAGAAATCACAACTGATATTACACAAATACAAGGATTATAAGAGATTACTACAAACAACTCTATTCCAATAAAATGGACAACCTCGAAGAAACAGATAAATTCTTAGAAAGGTATAGCTATCCAAGAGAACCAGGAAAAAATAGAAAATATGAACAGACCAATCACAAGTAATGAAATTGAAACTGTGATTAAAAATCTTCCAACAAACAGAAGTTCAGGACCAGATGGCTTCACAGGTGAATTCTATCTAACAATTAGAGAAGAGCTAAAACCCATCCTTCTCAAACTCTTCCAAAAATTGCAGAGGAAGAAAAACTCTCAAACTCATTCTATGAGGCCACCATCACCCTGATACCAAAACCAAAGATACTACAAAAAAAGAAAATTACAGACCAACATCACTGATAAATACTTATGTGAAAATCCTCAATGAAATACTAGCAAACAGAATCCAACAACACATTAAAAGAATCATACACCATTATCAAGTGGGTTTTATCCCAGAGATGCTACAGTTCTTCAATATATGCAAATCAATCAATGTGCTACACCATATTAACAAATTGAAGAAGAAAAACAATATGATCATCTCAGTAGATGCAGAAAAAGGTTTTCACAAAATTCAACACCCATTTATGATAAAAACTCTCCAGAAAGTGGGCATAGAGGGAACCTTCCTCAGCTTAGTAAAGGCCATACACCTCAAACACAAACATCATTCTCAATGTTGAAAAACTGAAAGCATTTCTTCTAAAATCAGGAACAAGACAAGGATGTCCACTCTCACCACTATTATTCAACATAGTTTTGGAAATTCTAGCCACGGCAATCAGAGAAGAAAAAATAAAATAAAATGAATCCAAATTGGAAAAGAAGAAGTAAAACTGTCACTGTTTGCAGATGACATGATACTATACATAGAGAATCCTAAAGATGCCACTAGAAAACTATTAGAGGTAATCAATGAATTTGGTAAAGTTGCAAGATATGAAATTAATGCACAGAAATCTCTTGCATTCCTATACATTGATGATGAACAATCTGAAAGAGAAATTAAGGAAACACTCCCATTTACCATTGCAACAAAAAGAGTAAAATATCTAGGAATAAACCTACCTAGGGATACAAAAGACCTGTATGTAGAAAATTATAAGAAACTACTGAAAGAAATTAAAGATGATACCAACAGATGAAGAGATATACCATGTTCCTGGATTGGAAGAATCAATATTGTGAAAATGACTATACTACCCAAAGCAATCTACAGATGCAATGCTATCCCTATGACCAATGGCACTTTTTATGGAAGTAGAATAAAAAATCTTAAAATTTGTATGGAGACACAAAAGACCCCGAATAGCCAAAGCAGTCTTGAGGGGAAAAAACAGAGCTGGAGGAATCAGACTCCCTGACTTCAGAGTATTCTACAAATCTACAGTAATCAAGACAATATGGTACTGGCACAAAAACAGAAATACAGATCAATGGAACAAGACAGAAAGCCCAGATATAAACCCACGCACCTATGGTCAACTAATCTATGACAAAGGAGACAAGGATATACAATGGAGAAAAGACAGTCTCTTCAATAAGTGGTGCTGGGAAAACTGGACAGCTACGTGTAAAAGAATGAAATTAGAACACTCCCTAACAACAGACACAAAAATAAACTCAAAATGGATTCAAGACCTAAATGTAAGACCAGACACTGTAAAACTCTTAGAGGAAAACATAGGAAGAACACTCTGACATAAATCACAGCAAGATCTTTTTTGACCCACCTCCTAGAGTAATGGAAATTAAAACAAAAATAAACAAACGGGACCTAATGAAACTTAAAAGCTTTTGCAAAGCAAAAGAAACTACAAACAAGATGAAAAGATAACCTTCAGAATGGGAGAAAATATTTGCTAACGAATCAATGGACAAAGGATTAATCTCCAAAATATATAAACAGCTCTTGCAGCTCAATATTAAAAAAACAAACAACCTAATCAAAAAATGGGCAGAAGACCTAAGTAGACATTTCTCCAAAGAAGACATACAGATGGCCAAGAAGCACACGAAAAGCTGCTCAACATCACTAATTAGTAGAGAAATGCAAATCAAAACTACAATGAGGTATCACCTCACACCAGTTAGAATGGGCATTACCAGAAAATCTACAAACATCAAATGCTGGAAAGAGTGTGGAGAAAAGGAACCCTCTTGCACTGTTGGTGGGAATGTACATTGATATAGCCACTTTGGAGAACAGTATGGAGGTTCCTTAAAAAACTAAAAATAGTGGCTTCCCTGGTGGTGCAGTGGTTGAGAGTCCACCTGCCGATGCAGAGGACACGGGTTCATGCCTCGGTCTGGGAAGATCCCACATGCTGCGGAGCGGCTGGGTCCGTGAGCCATGGCCGCTGAGCCTGCGCCTCTGGAGCCTGTGCTCCGCAATGGGAGAGGCCACAACACCGCAAAAAAAAAAAAAAACTATAAATAAAATTACCATATGACCCAGCAATTCCACTACTGGCCGTATACCCTGAGAAAAGCACAATTCAAAAAGACACAGGCACCCCAATGTTAACTGCTGCGCTTTTATAATAGCCAGGTCATGGAAGCAACCTAAATGCCCGTCGACAGACAAATGTATAAAGAAGATCTGGTACATATATACAATGGAATATTACTCAGCCATAAAAAGGAACAAAATTCGGTCATTTGTAGAGACGTGGATGAATCTAGAGACTGTCATACAGAGTGAAGTAAATCAGAAAGAGAAAAACAAATATCGTATAGTAACGTATATATGTGGAACCTAGACAAACGGTACAGGTGAACCGTTTTGCAGGGCCGAAATAGAGACACAGATGTATAGAACAAATGATTGGGACACCAAGGGGGTAAAGCAGCAGGGGGTGGGGGTGGGGGTGTGCTGAATTGGGTGATTGGGATTGACACGTATACACTGATGTGTATATAATGGATGACTAATAAGAACCTGCTGTATAAAAAAATAAATAAAATTCAAAAAAAGTAACTAAACGGGGAGATCTGATGAACTTCAGAATTGGCAAACACATCCACGTGCTGGGAGTGTGGCACACCCAACTCTATGAGGACAGAAGCTCCTGTGGTTGGGACTCTTCCAGATCTCACCCTATGTACCTCTTCATCAGATGTTCATTTGTATCATTTATAATAAACCAGTAAGCCTGAGTGAAAAAAATGAATAAATAAAAAACTAATAGTGGCCAGATCTATAGAGTTTAGAAAATGCACCCTTCTCAAAGCTCCATTTACAAGTTAGAACATGGCTCCATGACTGGAAAAGCATTAAAAGTCCTTGTAGTCTCTCATAGGTGGTGCCGTATATAGATTTGAAAACAAGAGTTTTCTCACTACCTTGCTGCTGTTTAGTTAGTTTCTCAACAGTCTCTGACCTATCCTTCTAATCAATCTTTTCTATGCTCTTGTTCCTTCCTCTTTGAACAAAGGAAGAAAAGATTAACGGCAAGTCCATTTTACTTTCTAGGAATTTGTTAAGACCTGCTAAATCTAATCACTATTCAAGTAGCCAATTATTACGAGAAAGTGAATAAAAAAGAAATGGATTCTTTCATAATTCTGATTGTGCACTTAAAAAATTGCTGCTCTAAGGTTAACTAAACATTCTAGGCATAGTCAAAGAATATTCTGTTGCAGTTTAACATGTCTCATAATACTATGGACTTTTAGAGCTGTGTAACTCTAGGAGGAGCTGAAGCTAAAGCCTTGGGGAAATTCTGAGCTTGCTCTATTTTTAAAGTCCATCATGTGCTAGTATTACCAACAGTTCAAAGAGAATACTGTATGTACTATTCAAATATTTGTGAACCATTATGTTTTGTATAAAGATGTCTATTAAGCAAAAAAAAAAAACTTTTTGTTTATCTTCTCAAAGAATCAGATTTTAGTTTTATTGATCTTTGCTATTGTTTTCTTTCTTTCTATTTATTTCTGCTCTGATCTTTATGATTTCTTTCCTTCTGCTAACTTTGGGTTTTGTTTGTTCTTCTTTCTCTAGTTCCTTTAGGTGTAACGTTAGATTATTTATTTGAGATTTTTCTTGTTTCTTGAGGTAGGCTTGTATAGCTATAAACTTCCCTCTTAGAACTGCTTTTGCTGCATCCCATAGGTTTTGGATCATCGTGTTTTCACTGTCATTTGTCTCTAGGTATTTTTTGATTTCCTCTTTGATTTCTTCAGTGATCTCTTGGTTATTTAGTAATGTAGTGTTTAACCTCCATGTGTTTGTGTTTTTTATGCTTTTTCCCCTATAATTGATTTCTAATCTCATAGCATTGTGGTCTGAAAAGATGTTAGATATGATTTTAATTTTCTTAAATTTACAGAGGCTTGATTTGTGACCCAAGATGTGACCTATCCTGGAGAATGTTCTGTGTGCACTTGAGAAGAAAGTGTAATCTGCTGTTTTGGGATGGAATGTCCTACAAATATCAATTAAATCTATCTGGTCTATTGTGTCATTTAAAGCTTCTATTTCTTTATTAATTTTCTTTTTGGATGATCTGCCCATTGGTGTAAGTGAGGTGTTAAAGTCCCCCACTATTATTGTGTTACTGTCGAGTTCCTCTTTTAGAGCTGTTAGCAGTTGCCTTATGTATTGAGGTGCTCCTATGTTGGGTGCATATATATTTATAATTGTTATATCTTCTTCTTGGATTGATCCCTTTATCATTTTGTAGTATCCTTCCTTGTCTCTTGTAACATTCTTTATTTAAAGTCTATTTTATCTGATATGAGTATTGCCACTCCAGCTTTCTTTTGATTTCCATTTGCATGGAATATCTTTTTCCATTCCCTCACTTTCAGTCTCTATGTATCCCCAGGTCTGAAGTGGGTGTCTTGTAGACAGCATATATATGGGTCCTGTTTTTGTACTCATTCAGCAAGCCTGTGTCTTTTGGTTGGAGCATTTAATCCATTCACATTTAAGGTAATTATCAATATGTATGTTCCTATTACTATTTACTTAATTGTTTTGGGTTTGTTTTTATAGGTCCTTTTCTTCTCTCCTGTTTCCCACTTAGAGAAGTTCCTTTAGCATTTGTTGTAGAGCTGGTTTGGTGGTGCTGAATTCTCTTAGCTTTTGCTTGTCTGTAAAGCTTTTGATTTCTCCATCGAATCTGAATGAGATCCTTGCTGAGTAGAGTAATCTTGGTTGTATGTTCTTCCCTTTCATCACTTTAAGTATGTCATGCCACTCCCTTCTGGTTTGTAGAGTTTCTGCTGAGAAATCAGCTGTTAACCTTATGGGAGTTCCCTTGTGTGTTATTTGTCATTTTTCCCTTGCTGCTTTCAATAATTTTTCTTTGTCTTTAATTTTTGTCAGTTTGATTACTATGTGTCTCAGTGTGTTTCTCCTTGGGTTTATCCTGTATGGGACTCTCTGCACTTCCTGGACTTGTGTGGCTTTTTCTTGTCCCATGTTAGGGATGTTTTTGACTATAATCTCTTCAAATATTTTCTTGGGTCCTTTCTCTCTCTCTCTTCTTTCTCTCTCTCTTCTCCTTCTCAGACCCTTATAATGCAAATGTTGTTGCATTTAATGTTGTCCCAGAGGTCTCTTAGGCTGTCTTCATTTCTTTTCATTCTTTTTTCTTTATTCTGTTCTGCAGCTATGCATTCTACCATTCTGTCTTCCAGGTCACTTATCCATTCTTCTGCCTCAGTTATTCTGCTATTGATTCCTTCTAGTGTATTTTTCATTTCAGTTATTGTATTGTTCATCTCTGTTTGTTTGTTCTTTAATTCTTCTAGGTCTTTGTTAAAGATTTCTTGCATCTTCTTGATCTTTGCCTCCAATCTTTTTCCAAAGTCCTGAATCATCTTCACTATCATTATCCTGAATTTATTTTTCTGGAAGGTTGCCTATCTCCACTTCATTTAGTTGTTTTTCTGGGGTTTTATCTTGTTCCTTCACCTGGTACATAGCCCTCTGCCTTTTCATTTTGTCTATCTTTCTGTGAATGTGGTTTTTGTTCCACAGGCTGCAGGATTGTAGTTCTTCTTGCTTCTGCTGTCTGCCCTCTGGTGGATGAGGCTAAGAGGCTTCAGCAAGTTCCCTGATCAGAGGGACTGGTTGTGGGTAGAGCTGGCTGTTGCTCTGGTGGGCAGAGCTCAGTAAAACTTTAATCTGCTTGTGTGCTGATGGGTAGGGCTGGGTTCCCTCCCTGTTGGTTGTTTGGCCTGAGGAATCCCAGCACTGGAACCTACCTGGTCTCTTTGGTGGGGCTAATGGCAGACTCTTGGAGGGCTCACACCAAGGAGTACTTCCCAGAACTTCTGCTGCTAGTGTCCTTGTCCTCACGGTGAGACAGAGCCACCTCCCACCTCTGCAGGAGACCTTCCAACCCTAGCAGGTAGGTCTGGTTTAGTCTCCTATGGGGTCACTGCTTCTTCCCCTGGGTCCTGGTGCACACACTACTTTGTGTGTGCCATCCAAGAGTGGAGTCTCTGTTTCCCCTAGTCCTGTTGAAGTCCTGAAATCAAATCTTGCTAGCCTTCAAAGTCTGATTCTCTAGGAATTCCTTCTCCCGTTGCCAGAACCCCCAGGTTGGGAAGCCTGATGTGGGGCTCAGAACCTTCACTCCAGTGGGTGGACTTCTGTGGTGCAAGTGTTCTCCAGTTTGAGGTTCACCCACCCAGCAGTTACGGGATTTGATTTTATTGTAATTGTGCCCCTCCCACCATCTCACTGTGACTTCTCTTTTGTCTTTGGATGTGGGGTATCTTTTTTGTGAGTTCCAGTGTCTTCTTGTCAATGATTGTTCAGCAGTTAGTTGCGATTCAGGTGCTCTTGCAAGAGGGAGTGAGAGCACATCCTTCTACTCCACCATTATCATTGAACCAGGGCTCTATGATAATCTTATATTGTGGCTTCCTTCTATCAGAAAGCAACTTTTCATTGGGCATTTAGCATAACAACCAGTCACAATTTATCAGTCTATGGTTTAAAATAGGTTAGTCATTTTTAATTAAAAAAATCATCTTAAGTTTTTATATTCAACTTGTTTTTATAAGAATATAATTAATAATAAAAATACCAAAGCTCATTGTAAACGATGAAACAAATACATTTTAAAAATAAATAAATCATCTCTTTCCTACTCTCCTTAATTCCCACCAGGCAACAACCAACTTGACTTTATTGCTTTTTACCTTGAGAATTAACTTTATTAGGTTTTTTATTACAAAAGCCTTGCCAAAACAATGCAACAATATATAAAGATATTAATCTTCCCTTTATCCTTCTTCCAATCTTACCTCCTGGGATTAGCCATGTTACCAGCGTAGTGTATATCCTCCCAAACTTCTCCATGCTCAAACAGTAGAATACAAACATATAGATCCTGGATATCCCTCAAGGACAATAGCTATAGATCTAATTCATTCATTTAAATAGTGATCTGATATTCCAGAGTATGAATGAAACAAATGTTTTTAGTCATTCCCCTATCAATATTCACCTTTTTTTCCCTCTGTGTGTGTGTGTGTGTGTGTGTAGCAGGGAGTGTAGGGAAAAGGGTCACCACTACAAACAACACTGCCATAAACTTACTATATGTAGGAAATATACTCAAAATATTCAATGGCCAGCACAGCAAAGAAACTGAATAATCAGAACTGATATCCAATCAATCTGCTGCTACACCATGCCCATACATAATTCAATTATCAGCTCTAATTTTGCATTCTTTCTTTTATATTGCCACTTGTATTTCTAGAGCATAAGTTTTCCCATAGATTATTGTCTAGGTTCCAGTTGTCTACTGTTGCATAATAAATCACCCCAAAACTTAGTTGCTTAACACTACAGCAATTATCTTACTGCCCCTTACTGTGTTCTGGAATTCAGGAAGGGTTGAGCTGGCAAAGCCTGACTCGTGATTACTCATGCAGTTGTAGGTAGATGGTGAATGGTGCCAGAACGACAAGGGGCCAGAAGAGCTGAAGCCTGGTCAGCCTCTTCTCCCTCTTCATGTAGTCTCAGAGCCTCTCCATGTGGTCTCTAGCATGGACTAGTTTAGGCTTACTCACAGCATGATGGTCTTAAAACAGTTGGGTGTTTTATGTGGGCAGCTGAAGGCTTCAAGAGAAAGTATCTTAGCAAACAAAGAAAAAGATGCATGGCCCTCTATGACCAAGACATGAAAGTCACACAGCCTCACTTCTGCCATATTCTGTTCAATATAGGTGAGTCATAAGCCAGCCTAGTTCAAAGGGAAACGCCATGTCTTCATGAGGGAGTGGCAAGGTTCTAAAAAGACTATTTTGGAGTAGAAAATATTTCGCAGCCATCTCTGGAAAATAAAATGTGCCACAGTTTGCCTTCTGGCCACAACTTATATCCCTCCCACTTGCAAAATATGCTCACTCTCTCCAAAAACTCTTCAAAAGTTTCATCCCATTATGCGTCAGGCTCAAAATCTAAGATCTTACCATCTAAATTAAACCCAGGTCCAAATGAGGTTACTTGTGTGTGGTTCTTCAGATACAGATGGCTGAGTATTCTTCTTCTTTATCTGAAGACCTATGACCTAAAAAGACAAGCTACCTGCACCACATGCCCAACATAAAAAGGTGGGACAGTAATAGGATAACCACTATATATGTCTCATTCAAAAAGGAAAAAATGAGAAGCACACAGCAGGCACTGGTGTACCCAACTTGGAAAAGCCTTACAGGCACTCTGTTGCCAGTTTACTGATTAAGGCCCAGTACTCTTCCCTGAGACTAATTTTCCGGAGCTCTGGGCTGTATCCTCTGGGGTCTTAGTTCTGCCCTCTGAGTTATCTTTTTGGTTTTCTTCTCATAAAATGTAGTCTATATTTTCAGCTAAGTTGAGTAGTTTTCCTAGCCTGTATAAGTTCTTGCCTATAGAAGATCAAGGAGTCCAAAGCTCTCTTCACTTTGTACTGCTTCTACCATTTCAGTTCAAGCTGAAGCTGATACAATTCTTTTAAAATTTTGTGGAGTTTTTGTATGCCAATTTATAATCTAGTGTATTATACGAAAATCATATCCCAAATCTCTTTAAGATAATTCCTCTCTACCTTGGGTTCCCTGTGAAGTTCCTGTAAAACACCGTTAAAATTCTTGAAAGCCCTGTTTTTGAATAGGGAGGATCTGTGAGGCAGTTCCTTAGGTCCTTAGAAAGCTTTTGTCTGTTTAAAAGGGTCTATGGGGGTTTCCCTGGTGGCGCAGTGGTTGAGAGTCCGCCTGCCGATGCAGGGGACACGGGTTCGTGCCCCGGTCCGGGAAGATCCCCTATGCTGCGGAGCAGCTGGGCCCGTGAGCCATGGCTGCTGAGCCTGCGCGTCCGGAGCCTGTGCTCCACAACGGGAGAGGCCACAGCAGTGAAAGGCCCGCGTATCGCAAAAAAAAAAAAGGATCTATGAAGCACCTTTATCATAGTAGTGGCCCCAGATGCTCACTTAGAGCCTTTATACTTAAACTTAAGTTACAAATCTAATAATCATGGCTGTCCAATTTGCCAGATTCCTGAAGATCTAATCGGAAAAGTAGAAGAGGTAAGTAAGAGTGGCACAGCTACAGTCAGGCAAAGTGACAGTAATGAGATATTACAGATGAAGTCAGACACAGATGAGGATGCAGAGAAAGAGATAAAGAGGAAAAAGAAAAACTCAAACTGTGCAGTAATCTGAGTTATTTAATTTTGTTGTAAATAATACTATACTGCTCGGTAGTAATGAGATCAGGAAAGCTTCAAGAGATCACAGAGACGTTAGTTGACAATCATTTTGGCACTGTGGTTTAGAGCACAGTTCTGGAGCTAGACCCTGGGTTTTAATCCCAGCTCCAATACTGCCCTGATGGTACAATCTTAGGTAAATTATTTTATGACTGTGCCTCAATTTTTTCATATTTGAAATGGGCATGATACTCAGACCTATCTTGTGGGGTGATTGTTAGGGTTAAGTGATATAATACATATAAAATGCTTAAAAAGTGTCTGGGACACAGTAAGCATTCAATAAATGTTAACCATTGTTACCATTATTATAATTTTGTTTGGTTGGCTTTAGAAGATAAAATATTTAGAAAGAATTTCATCACAAGTGGGTAAAATATACATCATCTGGTGCTGAAAGAATTATGCTCCAGTTATCTGAAAAAAATCTCCGTATGTGGAATTTCTCATTCTAGTGAAGCCAGACTGATGATACATGAGTATCCCAATTTCACAGATAAGAGAACAAACAGCTGAAATGAGGAGCTAAACATCCCTCACAAGGTCAATCCTGAGCTCCAGAACTCCTACTCAGTAGTTCAGGGAAGGATTTTACTGTTTCATTTTGTTGTCCCCCCACCGCCGCCTCCGCCCCGGCACCATTCTTTCTTGAACGGTGTCTTTGAGTACTGCTTACCAATCTGGTCTTCCTAGTGCCGTTTTCTTACATACCAGGGACAGGCAAAATTTCCCTAAATTTGTGATTCAAGATGTTCTAACATTTCTTCCAGTTACATTTGGAGGATATTAAAATCAAAGAGCATCCCTTACAATCCAAAGATCAGAACAACTTTCCAAATAATCATTTGGAGCAGCTTCTTGAATTTTGAAGGATCATAAAACTCTTTAACGATCTACCAAAACTATTGATCTTTTCTCCATTAAAAAATGCATAAGTACATTTGAGTATAATTTCAGGGGATTCATGTGGGTTTCCCCTAAACTACTGATATATCAGTTAGAGCATCCATGAACAACAGTTTCAGAACCTTTGATTTAAAGGCATTAGTAAGGTATGACTTCCTAGAGGAGCAGAGTATATTTTTTCTGATAGGGTTATTTGTCTTCTTTATAAAAATCATAAGCAGAAACAATTGCTAATACAACGTATTGAAATTATCTCCTCCAGAGCTGAGCCAGAATCCTTTTCATTTGTGTCTATTTTTCCCTAATCTATCTGTTTCTATAACTATTCTTGAATTGTCAAGGCATTCTTAAATTTGACCCTCATGTAATTGCAGAATCTGTCTTCCAGGATTATTTCCCAAAATTTAGTTTCTGTTTGGGATTTGGTTTTAAGCCAACAATTCAAATATTCAAAATATAATATTCTGAAGAAATATTCTCAAATTATTTCAGTCCTGCTGTTAGCTTTTCCTTCTCCACAATGTTCCTAAGGAATGAAATGCCCTTGGCTTAAATCTAATTCTTCTTTTTTGTCTGCTTAGTAGTCTATGGTTGTTTACCATATATCAGAAAAGGAAATGCAAGATGTCTTATAAATTGTTAGATTTTGATTTATTCTTTAAAAAAATGTCAGTTATACATTTGCACATAAATTGAATTTATATTCCCCATCCTTCAGTTTTCAGAATTTGCCAAGAAATATCTTCAAATTATTTATTTAATATATTCTATTTTATTTATTTGTTTTACTTTCTATTTAAAAATTGAAGAAATGCCCTAGGAGACGGAAATGGAGAAAAATATTATCTAAGGAGGGCACATAAAATTTAGAGCTAAAAGAGATATTACAGGTTGTCAGTCAAACGCCCTCATTTTAAGGATAAGGAAACTGCACCTAAGGACTTTCAACACCTTACTTAAGGTAAAGACCTGGTGGGGAAATGGTGATGGACCGAATTGGTGCAAAGAAGGATGCAGTGAAATGCTTGGTTTACAGTTCTTTTGCAAAAATGAATACAAAATAAGTTTTTCACATCTAAACGTTTAGAGTGGCAAAGAGTTACTTCCTAAATTCAATGTCTCAAAATCCACTTAGTTATTCTACCTTTGGGAGAGGGTGGGGAAAATGTGATTAAAATTTCCCCACCTATACAAGCATTATTGCGTTCTTTATTAACATCTCTAAGTCTCTTACTATGTTAGTACTACAACCTTAAAATAGAAATAAGTACAGTCACTCACTGGGGAAAACCAAAAAGCTGTTTTTTCTCTGTGTAGTCTACAAAAATTCAGTTTTCCCAAGTGATCTGCAAACAGAGATAGAGATGGGAGTTTTGCACTCCAGTAGGACAAAAATTTCTCCTGATTTAAGCCTTAACCCTTATTTTTTACCTCCTCTCTTTTCAATCATCCCGTGAATTCCTGAAGAAGTCAGTGAAATGTTTCCTTCTTGCCTAAGCTTGTATCAACTGCTGCTTTGATAATGATGCAGCATGCTAAGTAATGAGGACGACTTGGCAAAAGTTGTTTTAGTAGTAAGTTGTTTTATTGGAACATAAAGTTGTTTTACTAGAAAGTTGTTTTTATCCAGCACAATAAACTACACCAGTGTCTAGAACAGCTAGGTCCCTAACACTTTAAATTACTACAAACATCCAGACCTCCCATCCCATGCCCACAACCATATAGAAATATATTTATTTTCTTGAAAGCAGACATAGAGTAGTAAATTTTTATCAGAATTGTTTTTATGTTTTTTCCATTATTTGAAGATTTATTTTATTTTTTTAACATCTTTATTGGAGTATAATTGTACAATGTTGTGTTACTTTCTGCTGTATGACAAAGTGAATCAGCTATATGTATACATATATCCCCATATCCCCTCCCTCTTGCATCTCCCTCTCACCTTCCCTATCCCACCCCTCTAGGTGGTCACAAAGCACTGAGCTGATCTCCCTGTGCTATGCGGCTGCTTCCCACTAGCTATCTATTTTACATTTGGTAGTGTATATATGTCAATGCTACTCTCTCACTTCATCCCAGCTTACCTTCCTCCTCCCTGTGTCCTCAAGTCCATTCTCTATGTCTGCATCTTTATTCCTGTCCTGCCCCTAGGTTCATTAGAACCTTTTTTTTTTTTTTTTAGATTCCATATATATGTGTTAGCATACGGTATTTTGGTTTTCTCTTTCTGACTTACTTCACTCTGTATGACAGACTCTAGGTCCATCTACCTCACTACAAATAACTCAATTTTGTTCCTTTTTATGGCTGAGCAATATTCCATTGTATACATGTGGCACATCTTTATCCATTCATCTGTTGATGGACACTTAGGTTGCTTCTATGTCCTGGTTATTATAAATAGTGCTGCAGTGAACATTGGGGTGCATGTATCTTTTTGAATTATGGTTTTCTCAGGGTATATGCCCAGTAGTGGGATTGCTGGGTCATATGGTAGTTCTATTTTTTAGTTTTTTAAGGAACCTCCATACTGTTCTCCATAGTGGCAGTATCAATTTACATTTCCACCAACAGTGCAAGAGGGTTCCCTTTTCTCCACACCCTCTCTAGCATTTATTGTTTGTAGATTTTTTGATGATGGCCATTCTGACCGGTGTGAGGTGATACCTCATTCAGAATTGTTTTTAATTCAAATTGTGCAGGTTGCAGGTTAAACAGCTTAGATGCAAATAGGGCTAGCATTAGACTTTACACTGTGGTGTTAGGTGTTATTCAGCAGTTTCTCACCCAGGAACATAGGAATGGTGCTGCTTCTGTTCTAATGTTGACAACCTTTAAGTGTCATTATTGCTTTCTCCTAGAGTATCTATGGTTTTACCTTTCCTACAGCACCAAGGACAAATGAATAGCCTTCTCTAATGACAGCAGCTTGTTAACACTGAGTTGCTGTGAACTTGAAGGTCCACTATCCAAAGGTTGCACTCCTATTATATCCTACCATCAGCCTCCAAAAAAAATCCATAATATTGATAATAACTTTAATGCATATCATCTATCTCCCTATAATAATTTCCAAGAAACCCTGCTAAGATACTTCATAATTAGCACATTTATCACCTTTTCTTAGGACACACACACAAAAAAACCCATGTAGTATTTACCTCCATCCATATATGATAATCTTAGATAAGGCCATTTAATACCTGGTTGATGGTGGAGGCTAAAATATACTGCCTGGCATCAGGTTGTAATGAAAAACCATTACAAGTTATCAGACATATGATTAACTGGAGAACAGCTATCAGACCTTAGGTAAATGACAGGGAGCCTTCAATTGCACAGCAACAAATTAGGGTTAGCAAGGCAGGGACCAGAAATGAGGAATACTGAGGCGCAATGGCAGCCTCCCTTGGCTTGGAACTTAGCCAGATGAAAAATCAATCCTCCAAGGATCATTTGTCACATGTCAGAAGTGCAAATTACCGACTCTTATCAACAGCAAAAGAGGACATTTTTGAAGGTCAGCCATCATGGCAGCTCTAAAAATCTTAGACTACAGAAGGGTTGCACATGAAGCATGGCTCTCCCTGAGCCTGCAAGGTGTTTTCAGCTTTTTTTTTTTTTTTTTAACTTTGGTGGGAAACTGGTCATTTGAATGCCTTCAGCAAGATATGTGCCCTACCTCAGGACAAAAAGATGAAGATATTTACTTACTTTCCAGCTGGTAATGTGGTTGTTTTAAGAAAATGATTCAATAACTTAAAAAAAAAAAGGGAGAATAAGAATTTGGTTCAAGAAAGTCTTTCCATGTCATAATTTATACATAAATACAATGAATGAATGGACTAAGGCATCAGTTTGTTGGATCTCTAAATCCGAACGATTGGTCATAGATGGTCCAGAAGATAGCTGTGCAAACCTCAGGCAACAAATACTGTGGGACTAGGAACAAGCCTAGATTCATTTAAGGAGGAGGCACAATACTTGCCTTGCCTTTCTGAGCGCTGTTGGCATTGCATCTGAATGTCTGTTGCTGCCCCCTGGTGGCCCAGAGATTCCCACACCAAAGCCCCTTTTCTTCCCCCAATAAACACTCACCTGACCCTTGTCCCCAAGGCCTTGCTTTCTTCTTTACAAAGTTACAAGAGAAGATTTTTAAGTTTTAAAAATAATTTTTATATGACACTCCTTTTCAGGCCAAAACAACAAAAACAATTACAACAAATGTTTACAGAACAGAATGTGATCATTTTAAGTAACAAAATCGTATTTACAGACTATATTCATATTTCATTTCATTTCATTTTGGGAGTATGTATGTGTATAAGTGTGTGTATATATATGTGTGTGTGTGTGTGTGTGTGTGTGTATATATATAAAATATCATAATAGGAGCTGCTATTTGTTGATCACTTACTAGGTGCTAGGTGTACCTTCTGCATCATTTAATCACGAGGATTCCATAAGGTTATTTTACAGATGAAGATACAGGCTAAAGGACATGCTTCTGGTTCTGGAGCCCTACAAACAAGAATATATGGGGTACAGAAAGATGAAAGAAGGAAGAGAATGCAAAGAAATAAGAG
This sequence comes from Leucopleurus acutus, assembly GCF_964270905.1. NCBI lineage: Eukaryota > Metazoa > Chordata > Mammalia > Artiodactyla > Delphinidae > Leucopleurus > Leucopleurus acutus. The sequence goes on from NC_139143.1 coordinate 132,639,970, forward strand.
AAGTGCAAGAATGAAGGATGATTTTCTCTACAAGATCTAGACAACCTTCTTAAATAGAAATTTTCTTTATCTACTTAACTTCCAGAGAGGTCAAGTTCAAGGTCACACAATAAGTGCAAAACCCAGCGTTGAATCCAGATTTGCCTAAATGCAAAGCTTCTCAATTGTTACAATGGTGATTATAATGGAATTTGGCCAGAGGACTCAAGAACCTCCAAATCCTGTCCTCAATAAGCCACCTCCTCTCCCATGGGATCCCTTAGGGAATATTATACATAGACAAAAATGGCTGTCAAAAGAACTACTGAACGCAAACTGAAGTTTACTAGTTTCCTAAGCAAGTCTAGACGACAGGGAGGATTTTTGTGCTTAGGCTGAAGGTAACCTAAGTTTAGACACAAAAGACTACAGAATATCCTAGATCCTAAGGAAAAGGGAAATGTGAGGTGCAGGAAGAGCAAAGATGGAAAAGATGGCAAAGAAATAAGAGTTGCTACAGGAAAAAGAGCAATTCTCTACAACGTGGATGCAAGATCTAAACAACTTTTAAAATAGTTTCTTTGCCTACTTCTGCCTCTTCTTTTTTCCTTCATTTGGCACCTCTGTTCTTGGGTCCTCAATGTTCCTATCTACTGTTTCTAAGACCTTGATTATACATCTGATTCAAATTTTAATCCCCACACTTCCTCCCATCTGATGGTCGATGCTCCAAAATTACCTAACTCCTTCCCACTCTCTAATTAGAACCTAAGACTTTGGTTTTGCCTGTTTGTTCAAAGCTGGAGGAAAGCATCCTGATTGAGAGAGGCTGTGCAGTGTGGTGATTGAGAGTGTGTCCTCTGAGCTGAAGTCAAAGCTCTGTAACTTACTAGCCATCTAAATTTGGACAAAGTCTCAAACATCTCTGGGCCTCAGGTTCAATACCTGTGGGGATGATAATTATAGCATCAATCTCATTTATTTATTACAAGGATTAAATGAGTTCATATGTAAAATGGATTTACAACAGTAGTTGGCACAAAGCAAATCTATATAAGTATTTGATATAATTTACTTCTAAGGAGGTTAAAACAAATATCTTCTTTAACAGTCCAAGAGTCATCTAAATTTATGTTCAAAGAGGATACATAATAACTCCAATTAATGTTATTATATATATATAATAACATAATAACATTATATACATAATAACATAACTCCAATTAATCATAAGTAGTAACAAATTTTAGTTGCTGTAATAAATGAAGCAGAAAAAGTCAGGTCCTGTGTAGGGGAAATATTCCTTGTGTAAGTGATGGTGGAAGGGGGGATATGGAAGCAGACACTTTAAAGATGAAAGATAACATATGATAGGCAATGTAAGGTAAATGCTTAATCTGTGAAATGCAGAAACACCTCTAAATATTTTTTTTCATTTTTCAGACAATATTTATTTTCTACTTCTTATTTTTTCTAAAAATTCCTTAGTATTTTTTCCCAACAGCTTCCAAGGAAACTGAGGACTATGTTGCCAGTTGCAGCAGGATGGAGAATCTGTGGAGGCTCTTTACACCCTCTATCTTGTAAAAGTGGAGCCCAAGAGAAGAGAGGTCAAGGGATTTACACTACTCAGCTACTTCAGTTTTTGTTCAGTGGTAAGTAAAGCAATTCTAATACCAACAAAGGAAACCAAAATGATGGTTTCTGTAAATAATGACCACCCACGAGAGAACGGGAAGAGAGGGGTCATACACAGAGAGAAGGGCAACCAGGAGTGAATGTCTAGAGCAGGGATCATACAGCCAGCCTGAAATGACATTTTATAGCAATGCAGTGAAGAATACTCAGTAAGTTAACAATAACCTAAATAAAATAACAAGCTTCAACAATGAACATAACTTGCCACATTTCACTTAAATTAGGTTTAGCCATTTATCTTCACCTTGAAAAGAAAATCTCTACAATTCCTGTGATGTTTCCTGAGAAGGAAGCAAATGAAAAGAATCTTACATACTCTTAAACTAGGTTAAGATTATAATCATCACTTCCCTCATGCACAAGAAACACAAATGATTTTTCCTCTCCACAATCATGGGTCTCTCCTTTACAAAGGATTCTGTGTGTCCCTCCATTTCTGAATAATTTTTATTTAATTTGACTCAATAAGGAGCCAAATCAATTTGAGCCATTTTTACTACACAAAAGATTCTAGATCTCTCACTCAAACATTTTCTTCATTTTCTTGAAAATGTAGGCCATCTATAACACTAGTCTGAATTACTTTAGGAGAAATAGTATGAGATTTTCTATTAAAGTCCAGAAAAAAATAGATTTAATGGGACCAAAAGATAAATTTTAGCATTAAATTAATATTTTATCAATCCCAATGTAAATATAATCAAAATATCTACCTTCCTTGTATGTTCATCTTAGTTTCTGTCCTTGGATTTTGCATACCAATTAGTAAGTGATGAATAATGGTGGTGGTGATATTTACAATAGCATTAAAATTCCATCAAAAGGAAGAGGAACACAATTCAATTATAACTATAATTATACTTATAACAGCATTTATAAGTATAATAGCAGTTCGTCTCACAACTCTAAGTGTTATCAAATCTAGCAAAAATCTTAAGTCTGTAGCTAATTAGCACAAAGCAAACTGAGATCTGGTACTAGATACTTACATAAATTAAAAAGTCAAATCCAAATAAAATTTCCAAAATCTATCTTGACTTTGGCTTCAATTATCCTGTTGTCTGTCTATATTGATCAAATTAACAGGACCCATGCTAAATTTCCACTTGACTTAGCACTATGTACACATAGCCTATGAGTCTGGAAACATAGCTTTATTGTACATAAAGTCATCTTTTGGTGAAAGTTGCCCTGGTCAGCAATGCTGGAGACATGGCCAGGAAATCAAAAGGCCCCCATTGTGAATCCAGAGAGCTTACTCTCATCACTGATGATTCAAGTTCTAGAAACTGGAACTGTGATTGGATCAGGACTCAGAAGAATCCCAAAGTTCCATTAATCATTTCAAGGACACTCAGAAGACCCTCGGAAAATTCCTCTTCCGGTGCTTCTATAAGTTTGGCTACAAAATTTTCTCTGTTGGGAAAGAGGTGGGATTGCTTATAAAACTTGTTTTAAGAGCATGATTCCGTAAGATTCTTGTGGAAATAGATGAAGACCAACCAAATGAAAATAACCAATAGCTATTTGTTCAGAGCTTGCTATAGCAAAGGAGTCAGCCACTGTCATCTGGGTTTTGGTAGACGCTTAAAGGCAGGCAGAGTTGGATAGCTTTATAGTAGAAGAAAAGGAAAGGCTTCAGGTATGTCCTGATTGTATAATAGTTCTGTTGGCTTGGGAAGCTGTAGGTGGGCTAACTAGAAGCATGGCATCCCTATGTGATTGGCTAGGGGAGCATATTTAGCTTTCTCTGGTTGATTCCAAGTTGGAAGTGGGGACAAAAATCAGAGAAGCTGTCAGTTATTAATCAAGTCCTGGCCAATTTGGGCTGATTGTTAAAGAATTTATTGTGTAGCTTCCTGGATTATTACTAGAGATAGAAGTCTGACTTCCTACAAGTCTGACTTACAGCAGGCTGGCTCCCTAGGCTGTTTATTGTAGATAAGGGGCATAACCTGGGAAGTTTGCTGCAGGTTGTGGGTCATTTTATAAATGGTCTGGCCATCGTTCTCTTTGTACACTCATTCTCTCATTCCAAACATAATTTCCCCAAAAGGAATATAACTAGACATATTGCAACAAAGTAAAAGAAGGTAAGGAAACATGTAATACAACAAAATTTAATGAAAGTTCCTTGTCCAAAATTTTACTTGCTTGTCATTTTAATGTTTTTATTAGAGAATAAGGAAGGGCCTGGGAAAGAATCTGTTCCCTGGAATCTCAAGTGATGTAAAGAAATTTCAATGATGTTTGTATTAGTTGTATTACTGCTAAACTGCAGCAAAGAGACCCAAAAATACAATAGCTCAAACAAAATAAAGTATCTCATAACAATCCAGATATGTATACATGATCCAAGATAGAACATCACCATCATCATCATCATCATTATCATGTTTATCATCATCATCTATCTTTCTGTGGGTCTATCTATAATGGGAATTCTGCTTTCAAAGCCATTCATGACTCAGGTTCATTCATTCTCATTGTCTTTCACTTATTGTTCTTATACATTCTTGTGTGTTGTTTCCCTCACCTGCATGGTCATGACTGGCTCACCATCCCACAGAAACAGGGAAAGAGAAGTAGAGGGAAAGCAACTTTCTTTAAAAATATGGTGTGGGGAATTCCTTGGTGGGCCAGTGGTTAGGACTCTGTGTTCTCACTGCTGAGGGTCCAGGTTCAATCCCTTGTAGGGGAACTAAGATCCCAAAAGCCGCATGGCATGGCCAAAACATTTTAAAAATTAAAAAAATAAAAATATGGTGTGGCTACAATGGAATACAACTCAGCCATAAAAAAGAATGAAATTTTGCCATTTGCAGTAACAATGGATGGACTTGGAAGGCATTATGCTAAGTGAAATAAGTCAGAGAATGATAAATACTGTATGGTATCACTTAGATGTGGAATCTAAAAAATACAACACACTAGTGAATATAACATAAAAGGAAGCAGACTCACAGATATAGAGAACACACTAGTGGTTACTGGGGGGGAGGAGCAAAACAAAGGTGGGGGAGTGAGAGGTACAAACTACTGGGTGTAAGATAGGCTCAAGAATGTATTGTACAACACAGGTAATATAGCCAATATTTTGTAATAACCGTAAATGGAAAGTACCCTTTAAAATTGTATGACATTTTAGGGCTTCCCTGGTGGCGCAGTGGTTGAGAGTCTGCCTGCCGATGCAGGGGATGTGGGTTCATGCCCCTTTCCGGGAAGATCCCACATGCTATGGAGTGGCTGGGCCCGTGAGCCATGGCCGCTGAGCCCGCGCATCCGGAGCCTGTGCTCCGCAATGGGAGAGGCCACAGCAGTGAGAGGCCCACATACCGCAAAAAAAATAAATTAAAAAAAAATTGTATGACATTTTAATTTTAATAAAATTTTTAAAATATGGTGTGGAAGTTCTACTCATACTTATATACCACTGGACACGGCCTGGTCACATGGTCAAATGTAGGTAAAGGAAAGCTTGAGAAATGTAGTGTCTAGCTGTACTGTCAAACTGACTAAGAAGAATTCATCACCAAAAGGAAGAAGAAAATAAAAACGAGGAAAATGAGTGTTCTCTGCCAGAGATATCATAATGGCTATGCATTCAAACAATGAGAAAGTTATGAAAGAGCACAGAACACCTCACTCTCTTTGGAGCATTGTCCTGTCAAGCCCATGAGGCTTGGTGATGGGTTGCAGGCAAATCCACAGCTATCTGCTTCTTCGTCTTAGGGATTCCAAAGTTTCTCAGGCATTGATATAAAAAGCTTGCTCCCAGAGGGCTGAGAAGTGTAGATGATATCTAAATATTATTTAATGCTTTATTGGGTTGTAGAAAGAAAACAGTAGAAAAATCTTTACTTGTTGTCTGTCCCTTGGTGTCCTGAAAATTATTTCAGACCTAGCAAAGAGAAGGGAGGAATGCCAGATTTGACTTTTCTTAGGTATTTTATTTTTTCTTTCTTTTTAAAGATTTTTTTGATGTGGACCACTTGTAAAGTCGTTATTGAATTTGTCACAATATTGCTTCTGCTTTATGTTTCAGTTTTTTGGCCATGAGGCATCTGGGATCTTAGCTCCCTGACCAGGGATCGAACCCACACCCCCTGCATTAGAAGGCGAAATCTTAACCACTGGACCACCAGGGAAGTCCCTCTTAGGTATTTTAGCTTCTTTTCTCCTTGATAGCTAGAAATCAAATAATAATAATATGTCTAATAAATTTTGGAGTACTCTGAAAACTGCAAATATAAAAGATACAAGCACTATTTATAATTATGTCAAAGAAATTGAATAGTTTCAATCTGACTAATAAATCAAGTACCAGACCTCTGTAATTATGGCTGTTCCAGGATTAAGAATGTTATACCTATCAAGTGTAACCTGCCCCACATGTATTGTCCTAGAATGGTTTTCACCTGTTAGGCGACAGAGTATGTCTCATTTTAGTGTGCATGTGGACACAGGTGAGAGATCCAAGTGCCAATGTATAGAGTAAAACACTGATTCCTCATGCTTTAGAAAAGAATCTGTTACGGGGGGACAGCTACAAGAGGGTCAGCACTCTGGGCCTCATATGTATAAAAGGCCTCAAATTTAGACTTTTAAAATTATCTCCAAATGAAGTCATGCATAAGGATGTTTTATCTGTATATGTCTTCCAGGCATGTAAATTTTTTCAAGTAAAATAAAATTTGTACAATTTTGACTTTTTAAAGATTTTTCAACACACTGGGAGCCACAAATGTTTATGGGTGGAAGATCATAAGATCCTATCAGGATAATGAAACCCCTCAGAACAGAGTGAAGTTTGCAGTGGCAGTGTGATTTACCCTGTCTCTTCTAAAATGTTCTCTAAACCACGGCCAAAAAATATAGGTAACAATTGTATTGTTTTCAGAGAAAGTTAAAGATAGGAAAATATCTTGTCATGCTATACATGGAAGGGAAGAGGTTTATTTGAAAATTTAAAAAATTTTTTTATATGTATGACTTTGACACAGGTTTAAAACATCACATTGTCCTTATCCTATGCAGCTCTTGCAAAATACATTAATTTTTGTCTTCTTTCAAATTACTCTGGAAATTGAGATGGCCATAAATATTGGCATCAATAAGAATATTCTGAACTAAGGCCAGAGATTTAAAATCTTTGAAAAGAAGATTTGTTGACCTGGAGGATGCCAGATGGGAGAATCCATCATCTACCACATACAGTGAGCAAATTCCAAGTGCAAATGTGTTTCAGGAACATATCATTTTCCTGATCTAACTCTTTCTTCTCTGTTTATACTCAGACATGTCAACCTTGTTTTGGGAACCAAAACCTCACTCTTTTTTTTTGTACACTTTATTTTTTTAACTTTTTATTTTATATGGGAGTATAGCCGATTAACAATGTTGTGATAGTTTCAGGTGCACAGCAAAGCAACTCAGCCATACATATACATGTATCCATTCTCCCCCAAACTCCCCTCCCAGCCAGGCTGCCACATAACATTGAGCAGAGTTCCCTGTACTATATCGTAGCAAAATCTCACTCTTACATCCCTTTTCTCAAGAATAGAGTATTTCCTATTCCAATTTAAGACTATGGATTCCTAAGGTAGTCATTCCTACAAGAATAAACAATATAATCAAGGAAATCTGAAATCAGGACTGCTATTTCAAGCTCTTGTGTAGCTAACAGGACTTCTGACTAATCCACAGGAATAACCTCAGGGTAACTACATAACAGAGGGAAGGAAAGATTTTATGTTTAAGATTAGAAGTTCTGGAAACCAGATCAGGAGCATGACAAAATACGTGGTACACATGAGAGATAGATACAGGATTTTTAAAAGTAAAAAGAAAGAATTAAAGAAAGAAATGAGGAAGGCAGGGAGGGAAGAACAAAAGCAAGGAAGCAAAGAAAAGGAAGGAAGGTGCATAAAGTAACACTTTCAAATAATACTGGAAGCATATACACTCTGGATCAACAGCTTTCATATTTTCAGGGCTTCATGTGTATTTACAGGTAGATTAAAAACTCTGTTTTCTAGGCACAATTTTTGTTTATTCTGAAAGTGACAAATAGAAATCATCCACCTCTACCTGAGTTATTATGTTGAATAATATTTTAAAGTTGTATTTCAGTTTAGTACAAAACAGTGAGGGTGGAGGAAGAGCTGGTGATGATACACATGCCATGTGTATTCTACCACCTTTTGGTTCGTCTTGTGATGGGCACATATGCAAGATGGCTGACCTAGGTGAGAAATGCAGTCTATGATCATTCATGATTGGGAGATTCTGTGTGAAGATAAATGATCCCTATAGGTATCTGTCCCTTTGTCCTCATATTCTGACACTGAACTGGTGGTTTTCTTCCTATAATAAAAGTAATGATTGATGAGGTAGGTTTAGAGAAATACTAAGCCACCATTTCAGAAACAAACTCCTCTTTCTTATGTGCACCAGGACAATGATTCCCAATTTGGGATGACACAGGGGAGAGAGGTCTAGGAGAATTACCTGGAGAGCTATTTAAAATTGTACATTATCTCCATCACCTACAGTTGAGAAATTGCTTCTAAACCCCTAAACTCTTAGACATCAAAGCTCTTCCGTGTGCAGGACTGCATTAAGGCAGAGTGCACTAAAGAAAACCGCAAAACAAAAGACTCAAAGCAAGAATTCTTCCTCTTTTTGTTTTAAAAATACCAAAAAAAAAAAAAAGGAAGAATATGCATTAGCTCTACTAGCTATTATACAAAATCCTGTAATTTAGTCAAGGGGCTGTCTACCCAGCCACACATTAAAATCTTCTAGGGAGCTATTAAAATACACTCTTGCCCTGACCCATCCCAAACCAATTTAATCAAATCTTTGGGGATGAGTTCAGACCTCTATAGTTTTTTTAAACTCCCGGGTTATTATAATAACCTGTCAATAATAGGCAATACTGAGAACCACTGAATTAGAGCAATTAAATAGCATAAGGATCATAAATTGGATATAAATTCTAGTCCCAGCTCTGCTATGGATTTGATTTGCAGTCATTAGTAAGTTACCTAAATTCTTGGATTCTTACTTTTCTCAAAGTTAAAGCAAGAGAATTGAATTAGATCATTTAACAAACACTTTTTTTCCAAAGGTACATCAGATACATCTTTAACATGCCTTAAAGACTCCCTATCTCCTTCACTGATTTGGGCCAAGTCTGCTACTCTCGGCTTCCTCTTCAGCCCTAGTGAACCTATTTTAGCTCCTGAACACCTGCAAGCTCTCTTTTGCTCCCTAGTCTTCACACATTGTAGCCTAACTAGGAAACACTCTGGGCCCTCTCTCTCCTCACTCAATGCAGTCAGTAGTATCTGTCTAATCACATACACTTTTGACTTAAGGCTGTTCTTGTGATCATAGGGTCCTTAAAAAGGCAGAAGATGGGGTTTCCCTGGTGGCCCAGTGGTTGAGAGTCCGCCTGCCGATGCAGGGGACACGGGTTCGTGCCCTGGTCCGGGAAGATCCCACATGCCACGGAGTGGCTGGGCCTGTGAGCCATGGCCGCTGGGCCTGCGTGTCCGGAGCCTGTGCTCCGCAACGGGAGAGGCCGCAATGGTGAGAGGCCCGCATACCGCAAAAAAAAAAAAAAAAAAAAAGGCAGAAGATGAACATTGATGGACCCCGGTACAATAAAGTAATACAATTATGTAATAAATAAAACTCTGAGCTAGACATTCCAAAATGTGGGTCTTACCATCACATTCTGCTCTAATTAGAAAGCTGACCAAACATAATCCAGTAACTTCAACAACTTAACCTAAGTCTCAGTTACTCCCTTATGTGACTTGTAAAGTCATTTCCAGTATAAGCATATCACAGATGAGAAAGTGCTTTAAAACAGTTTTTAAATATGAACTAAAATATCATTAACACATACTGGAGGAGATGAAATAGAATGCAGCCATGAATTTCCCTAGGGGGATGAACCTGTCATAAATAGAGTCTTGAGCAATGACCATGAGGTCACTTTTGAAACAGAATATGGTAAAAAGTTTGACTTGTCCACATTATTTCTCATTCCCAACAACTACTGCTTCTAAAAGGTCATTTTTGGAAACGTCAGGAAATGGAAATATATGCATCAGAAGAGACTGAAAAAGAGGATCTTCTTTCCCATAAACTCTACAAATGAGTACTCAAGGTCCCAGTGAGGAAAGACCTTTAAACTCTCCCCATCTTCTACATCAGGATAATAACTGTGGGAAGGAGTGGAAGTACAGATCATATTTTAAGAAACAATGGGGCCCATAGGAGCAAGGAGAAGAATCTTGTAATACTTTCCCAGAAATGCTAGACAATTACATTAGGGAAAGCATGTTGTATAATCATAATTTAGATGCAGGGCCTGTTCTCAGAACATTTAAGAAGTAGAGTGTATTCTTATTCCCCTTCTATCCTTTACCATCTATTTTTCACTTTCTGGAGCCTCAATAGGCACAGAATGATATTGGGTTACTCCTAGCAGCTCAAGGCAACATATTGTGATGCCCCCCCCCATAAGCCCCAGCCCCAGCTTTCCCAATTTACTCATTCCTTTATGCTATTACAGGAAGCATGAAGAACAACAACAAAAACCCCCAAATCAAAAGCAAAATAAGCAGTGTCTGTCCCAGCTAGAATATTATAATCTGTTTGTGACTTAAAAAAAAACAAAGAAATGAAAGGCAAGTATGTGGAATTCACAGGGGATACAACAGGTGGCAAGTGGGAGGTTTGGTTTTAGGTAACAGTGGGAGCAGTCTATTGTCACAGGAGGAAAAAAAGAGCATGTGGGTAAGAATGAAAGGGTGGTGGAAATTTGATAGTGGACAGATGACCTAGCTGTATTATGATGCTTCTTATTTGCTTGGGAAAGAGGGATACTGAAGGTTAATGGAGAGAGAAGCTGTGAAGTCACCTCAGAGTTGGAAAGCAAATTTATTAAGGAACTCCAGAAAGATGGCTGGATAATTCTAAGGCCTCACTTGAGATTTGTGGTCATAAATGCAAAGTGAGACCAGTTCACAGAAGTTTGTCTCCAAAACTGCAGCCACATTCCAGGCTTATCACATACAGTATGGAGTCAGCAGATAAATAGTTTTGCCAGTTGAGTGAGATGGAAGGAAAGCATAACAAGGGAACTGAGGCTGATTATAATGAATGTGATGGACCATGGAGTCTAACCTGAGCAAGGAGAAAAGTGAGAAGGAGGAAACACTGCAGAGTAAAAAAGTGTTGGAGTCAATGAATTGGGAGCCTGGCTGGGATAATAAAATGTTCAGGTGGACCTACTGGAGTAAAGGAGCTAGGAAGGAAAGCAGTAGTGAACAAAAAGTAGGCTGCTTAAAACTGAGGTTTCAGAGGCACTGCAATTACTGATGATGATGATGCCTAGGGCAGTATTTTACAAATTTTTTTGAGCACAATCCTTAGAAAGAAAGGAATTTTACATGATAGTTAGTATACATATACAAATTTTTACAAAACAATGCCAATCCTTAAACATACTCAGTTTTCAATTCTATTCCATTCCTTTTAAAAATTCTACTTAGTAAATTATTTTCCAGCCCTACTGAGGCATCAGAATCTGTAGTGTGAAAAGAAGTGGTCTAGGGTAAGTTCCACAGGGGTAACTAAGGTGGGGTAGAATAGGACAATAGAATTAAGGAAATCATGGACCTCAGGGGCCAGAGTGTTGAACTAAGCATTTTCATTGCTGTTGTAGTCGCCGAGAATAATGACAGAAGTAGTAGTAAAAGAGAAAACAATTAGCCAGATGTAAAAACTTTATATTAATTAGCATTTCCAATAAAAATAAAACCATAATAAATGAGTAAATGAATGGATAATACATTACCCTTTACACATTTCAAATCCCTTTTGTAAGCTGACATGAGTAAATAGATTATAATTAATTAATTCACTAATTAATTAGATGTGTATTCATCTAACAAATATTTGAGAGCCTTCTGTGAGCCAAGGACTGTGCTAGCCTCTGGGCCATTATATATTATGGGGAGGAAAATACCTGGTTTCTACCCTCAGGTAGTTTGTAATCTAGTGTGGAATAAAGACATTGAATAAATAATCACGTAAATAATTAAATAGAGTTACAACTTGTGATAAGAACAATAGAGTGCTGGGGGGAGAACGTGGATTAGAAGAAGTGCTATCTGAAGAGTCCTCTTTGAAGTAATGATGTCTTAGCTGAATCCCAAAAGATGAGTAAGAGATGGCCATATGGTAAATTTTTTATCCTTCTGTACTTTACCTTCATTATCTTTGAAATAAAAGAGATAAAATAATACAATCTCATTTTAAGGACGGAGACTTAAAATCCGTATAGTTCAACAACTCTTCTGAGTCTTTGATCCTTTCTAAAATGTCTCTGCCCAAATGTCAATATCGTGGCAAACTTGCTCTCTTTCAAGGGCAATTAGTGAAAACTTTCTAATTATTATTTTAGATACTTTCTCACACATTAATGCATTCAGTCCTCACAACTACCCTATAAAAAGTAATGTTCTCTAATTTACAGAGGAGAAAACAGATGGAGTTGACCTTGATACAATGGTGATAGTAACCATTTCTAAGACTCATTCTCTGTTAATAGTGGCAAGATTTTTCTCTAATGCACCAATATATGCAAAGCAGCTGCCTAGATTTAAGGGACAGTTACAAGGTCATGGGACAATTTCTTTGAGTAACCATCTGGCCCTGATCCAGCATTAAACTCACATCTGTGACCTCATTTGCAACATGCTCTTGCTAAATCTAGACAAACGATTTAGCAAGAGCTAAATCATTCCTTATTGGCTCTCACTCTTTCTAATCAATCAACCAACACCTATAGACTGTAAATAGGCACTAAAACTGGGAAATCTGGGAATAAAGAGATAGATTTATAATCCTGCTTCCCTTCAAGCACTTACAAATTAATGGGGGGAATAGAAAACTAAGCAGAAGTTTCCAAACCAAGCATACTGAGAAGTGCAGATAAAAGATAAGTAGAAACTGCTACAGGAGCACAAAGGAGCACATACATATTTACTCTAACTCTAGGGGCAAAGACAAAGTTTTACAATCTTTTAAACATTGTTGTCTTTTGATAAACATTCACATTTCAAGTCTCTTCCACACACACAAAAAAAACAGTTCTAAGAAACCCCAAAGGAGCATTCCTCTACTGAGAACTGCAGTATTTTGTTTTTTTACCAGCATTTAATTTTCATAAGTTAAATTACACAAACAATAATTTTTTTCTTTTTCAAAATTAAAAAAGTTGAGCATATTGAATATTTTTTTTAATTGAAGTATAGTTGATTTACAATGTTGTGTTAGTGTCAGGTGTACAGCAAAGTGATTCACTGATATTTTTTCAGATTCTTTTCCCTTATAGGTTATTACAAAATACTGAGTATAGTTCCTGGTGCTACACAGTAGGTCCTTGTTGGTCACCTATTTTATATATAGTAGTGGGTATATGTTAACCCCAAACTCCTCATTTATCCCTCCCCACCTTCCCCCTTTGGTGACCATAAGTTTGTTTTCTATGTCCGTGAGTATATTTCTGTTTTGTATATAAGTTCATTTGTATCATTTTTTAAATTCCCTATATAAGTGACATCATATGATATTTGTCTTTCTCTCTGTGGCTTACTTCATTTGTTATGATAACCTCTAGGTCCATCTGTGTTGCTGCAAATGGCATTCATTCCTTTTTATGGCTGAGTAATATTCCACTGTATATATATACCACAACTTCTTTATCTATTCATCTGCTGATGGACATTTAGGTTACTTCCATGTCTTGACTATTGTAAATAGTGCTGCAGTGAACACTGGAGTGCATGTATCTTTTCAAATTATGGTTTTCTCTGGATATATGCCCAAGAGTGAGATTGCAGGATCATATGGTACCTCTATTTTAGTTTTTTAAGGAAACTCCATACTGTTCATCATAGTGGCTGTACCAATTTACATTCCTACCAACAGAGTAGGAGGATTCCTTTTTCTCCACACCTTTTCCAGCATTTATTATCTGTAGACTTTTTGATGATGGCCATTCTGACCAGTGTGAGGTGATAACCCACTGTAGTTCTGATTTGCATTTCTCTAATAATTAGCAATGTTGAATATCTTTTCATGTGCCTTTTCGCCATCTGTATGTCTTCTTTGGAGAAATGTCTTTTTAGATCTTGTGCCCATTTTTTGATTGGGTTGTTTGTTTTTTTGATGTTGAACTATATAAGCTGCTTGCATATTTTGGAGATTAATCCCTTGCTGGTCACATCATTTGCAAATATTTTTTCCCATTCTGTAGGCTGTCTTTTCATTTTGTTTATGGTTTCCTTTGCTGTGCCAAAGATTTTAAGTTTAATTAGGCTCCATTTGTTAATTTTTGTTTTTATTTCATTACTCTAGGAGACAGATCCCAAAGCATATTGCTGCCATTTATGTCAAACAGTGTTCTGCCTATGTTTTCCTCTAAAAGTTTTAAGGTATCCAGGCTTACGTTTAGGTCTTTAATCCATTTTGGGTTTATTTTTGTGAGTGGTGTTAGAGAATGTTCTAATTTGATTCTTTTACATGTAGCTGTCCAGTTTTCCCAGCACCACTTATTGAAGAGACTGTCTTTTCTCCATTGTATATTCCTGCCTCCTCTGTCATAGATTAAGTGAGAGGAATCAGGCTCCCTGACTTCATGCTATACTACAAAGCTACAATAATCAAAACAGTATGGTACTGGCACAGAAACAAATCTATATCAATGGAACAGGATAGAAAACCCAGAAATAAACCCACAAACCTATGAACATATTTTTTAAACTACCAAACCATCACTCCATGTCTTTCTCACAAAATTCTGCTAAGCTTCTTTGGCAGAAGGATCTCGCCTGTCCTCTTACTAACTACACCTCCTGGAGAATCACTGGGCTTAGATTATGTCAAAGAAATAAAAATAAATAGCAATACTGAGCATTTAGACCAATGCTTCCCAACTTTAACTGCTTCTTAGGGGCTTCAGTATCATATTTAAAATATTCTAATGTCCTGCCTCATGACAGACCAAATTAAATCAGAGTGGTGGGGTGAGAGTAGCACTCAGGAAGAAGGCACTGGATATTTTTTAAAAAATACTTGCTTATTTCAATATACAGCCAGGGTTGAAAACCACTGAAAGAAATATGACTGCTTTTTCTCTTCAGTTGGTCCTTGGAATTTTCCCAGTGGTACTTGGACTTTCCTAATTTGATTCATCTTGGGAGAGGCTACTCACTTCTATTCATCAGTACTCATTACCTCATTAATAAACTTGCAGTCACCTTTTTGCTGATCTCCTTATGGTAAGTCTCTCTACCTGCACTTGGTAATACATTTATTCATTCATTCAGTACAGCAGTCAGTAAGTCAACATCACTGAGCACCCACTCTATGTTTAAGGCAGCGCTAAGAGCATACAATGATAAAGTCATGGTGACTGCCCTTAGGGACTCCCAGTCTAACAGCAGGATTGCACTCTGACAGAGTATGGAAGTATGTATAAGGAGGTAAGGGGCACAAGAGGGGAGCACTAACTGTTCTTGGGCAAGGAACTAAAGAGGACATCTCAAACTTACCAAGGCAAATGATGCTTCAGCGGATTATTATAAAAAGTAGGCATGAAATGTCAATTGTCAGGTCCCTGAAAGTCCATCAGAAAAACCTGATGATCAAACAAAGCTACACTTAATTAGACAGTTCAGTAAGGGATAACACCACCTTGACAAAAGTTTACTAGTATCTTAGAAGAGTGAAGGCAGGGAAAGATAAAGGATTTTGAGACCTGGGCTCAGTGCCTTTAAGGTGGGTCTAGGAAGGCAGGGAACTAGATGGGAATAGGCAGAGTTTATGACATAATTGTGGATTGGCTTTGAAGCCAGTCTAGATGATGAAGCTGTTTGTCTTGGTAAATAAATTAATTAGCTAGTTCATCATCTTACCTTCCAGGAGCATGTATTTCATGGAACAAGTAGCCAAGTTATTTTTGCTTGTCCTCAGTATTATTTAATATAGAGACAAAAAAATATGTCCAGTCCCAGAAATGTTTACCACAGGAATATGAAATGTTGGTTTCAGTACTCAATAAAGGAGATGAAGAAGTAGACAGAAGGGAACTGGGCAATGAGTCAGTATGTGCAAATCAAAGCAATAAAAGCAGAGCATGCTCTAAAAATCTCTTTTGCTTTCTGAATCAAGTCCAAACTCTTCAATTTGGTGTTTAAGATCTTCTAGTATGTGAAACAACTTACATTTTAAGCATTTATTTCCTATTTGTTACTTATAACACAACCAAAAAGAATTAGTCACCATTTCTAACCTTTTGCACCTTTGCAGCACTATTTATGCATCTTCACATAACAGGGATCAAATCTCCGCTCTAACATTTTACCAGCCATGTGACTTTGAACTAATAATTTAAATACTTTGTGCCTATTTTTCAATTGTAAAAAGGCAAAAGTAAAAATAACTACCTCATAGATAGATACCGGTAAAATCATCTATCAACAAACAGGTATCTATTGAGTACCATCTAGTGCCAGGCACTGTTCTAGGGGAAAAGACTGCCCACATTCAAGGAACTTATATATTTTCAGATATGTTATGAAGAGAAATACTGAGTAATGTGATAGAGGGCAAATGTGTTGAGGAGGCAGTCTACTCCAGTGTGGAGATTTAAAAAGATCTCCATGTTCCTTGAGAAAAGAAACCATAATTATGCACTTTTCTGTGACACTTGCAACATTCTTCCACATTGTTGACACCAAAAACCAGTGAGTGAATAAATGAACAAATAAGATACTCATATTGTTACTGTAGAGAATGTACCTTGAGTGGTTTCTATACAAAAGCTTTTACATGACTTTTAAAAGTCATCTTGGTAGAAATTTTACAAGGGTAAGTTAGAATCAGAATAAATTGTTAAATTATAAATATAATTGTTAATATAATTATGTAATTAATATAGTTAGTATAATTATATATTGTATAATTGAATACAATTGTTAATAAAAATACACAGTTATAACCTTTTAGTCAAAATTTAGATGCAAGAGTGATGTTTTGTGTCTGAAATGTCATTGTTAGGGCCTTTTAGAGGAGGCTTATCCTGCTGATAGAGAAGCAAGATAAATCGTTCCTAAAATCAATTATAATTATACAATACTTAATATATTCCCCCCAAATTGATGCAACTTATATCCTTTCTCTCAGGCTTACAGTAAGAATTAATAATCTCTTCTTCACAGAGCAATAAGCTCATTACTCCAGCTGCTTTTTCTAGCCAAAGGGAAGAATAATAGAAAAATCACATTTTCCCAACAAATAATACACAGTGAAAAATATGTCCTTGGGTTCACATGCAGAAGTAACAGAACCTAGCTTCAATTATCTGAATGCTAACAATTTTCCAACCGTTGCAAAAAAAAATTAACTTAACTCTGATTCTTTAACTCCATCCTTATACAGGCTTTTAAAGAAAAAAAATATATATATATATATGTATAATTACTGAATAATAACTATGTACCAGGTACTACACTAAACATTTTATGTTCATTATCTCATTTCATTCCCAAAATACCCATAAGGAGTAGGTACTATTTTATTTCCCTATTACATGTGAGACAACTATAGCTCAATGAAATTACCACATATGCCTGCCTGAATATAATTCAACCCAGAATATCAGAAGATAAGATAATCTTTCATTATCCAAATTAGAATACAAACACAATAAAAAGGAGAATAAAAGCCTGATTGAATATATGTATACTAATAAGAATATAAATTTTAAAAGTAAATATGTGCATATTTGATTTATTTGGTTACATATTTATTTTAAATCACATGCCCTGTAAATTAACACATTATATTTAAAATATTACTTTTTTCCACCTTCAGATTTCATGAAATAAGTTTATTTAACCTCTTCACATGCCTCTTAACATCAAATTCTTATTGACCACTGGAACCACTTTTCTGAGACAGATAACATTTTTCCAAGAATAGCATTTGTATTAAAGTTCTCCAGAGAACCAACAGGAGATTGATAAATAGATGATAACTAGATAGACAGACAGACAGACAGATAGAGATTTACTATAAGGAATTGGCTCATATGATTATGAAGGCTGATAAATCCAAAATCTTCAGGGCAGGTCTATGGTATGGGAGACCTAGTGAGAGCAGATGATCCAGTTGCAAGGCCATCAGGCAGGAAGAGGCGATGTCGCAGATGAAGTCAGGGCAGTTGGCTGTAGAATTCTCTCTTACCTAGAGAAAGATCAGCCTTTTTGTTCTAGTCAGCCTTTCAACTGATTGGATGAGGCCACCCACATTATGAGGGGTAATCTGCCTTACTCTACTGATTAAAATGTTAATGTAATAGAATGTTAAAGTCTACTAAATTAAATGTTCATCTCACCCAAAAACACCCTTGCAGAAACACCCAAAAAATTGTTTAACCAAATATCTGGGAAGCCTATGGCCCAGTCAAGTTGGCAGACAAAATTAACCATCCCACCATTTTAACGTCTAATTTTTCTCTTTCTGACTGGTTTTAAGCAACTTGATTATGATTATCCGTGGAGTACTTTTCTTCATGTTCTTTGTGATTTAGTTTCGTTGAGCTTCTTGGACCAGTAGGAATTTGGAAATAATTACAACCATTATTTTTTAAAATACTTTTTGTGCTACACCCCCCACTGCCTATCAGTTCTAAGATTCCAAATATTACATGCATGTCAGATGGTTTAGTATTATCCTCTAGGCAGCAAAAGCTAAATAATTTGCAGGGCCCAGTGCAAAATTAAAATGAGGGATCCCTCATTCAAAAATTGTTTAAAAATTTCAAGAGGCAACAGCAGAACATTAAACCAAGTGATAACCCCTTCTTAATGTAGAATCTATGTGTCAGGAAAGGTTGCACACCTGTGAAGCCTGCCCCGCTCATTGGTAATTGAGATGTTTTTCATGTTATTTCAGTCTTTTTTGTCATCCTTCATCTTTGATAATTTCTGTTGCTATGTTTTTTAAAACTCACATATCTTTTCTTCTGCAATGTCTAATCTGCTCTTAATCCCATCCAATGAATTTTTCATTTGGGGTATTGTATTCTTAGCTCTGTGAGTACCATTCAGTTCTTTGGTATTTCTAGCATTTCCCATTATGTTCATGTAGTCCTTAGTCAGGGATTTATAAGAATACATGAACATAATAAGGAAATATATATATATATATGTGTGTATACATATATACTGTTTTTAAATCCTTGTCTAATAATTTTATTATCTCTATCATTTCTTGCCCTGTTTTTATTAAGCGATTTTTCTATTTGTCACAGGTCACATTTCCCTGCTTCTTTACATGTTAATGATTATTTTAGTGGATGCTGGACACTGTGAATGTTATGTTGTTCAGTGACTGGATTATATTGTCTTCCTATAAAGGATGTTGAGTTTTGCTTTGGAAACCAGTCAATTTACTGCCAAGTTCACTTGACCCTGTTGGGCTTTGTTAGAGCAGATCTAGATTAACCCTCATTCTAGGTTACAGTAAACCTACTCCTAAAGTATGGCCATTCTGAAGTTTCAACTAAATGTTTAGGGTATTCTAGCTGGTCAGAAAAACAATATCTCTCAACACTGTGCAAGCTCCAGAATCTCTGTTCATCTCAGAAAGCCTTGCATATGTTCTTTGTAAGACCTCATAGTCATCCTGCACATGTATAGCTTAGCATTCAGCCAAAACTCAAGGAAACCCTATGAAGATTCTCAGAGCTCCTTCTCTGTACAGAGAAACACCCTTCCCTGGGACACTTCTCTACAAATTCTAAACACATCAGCCTTCCCATACTGGGATCTCTGTTTCCTGTGCCCAACAAGATCTTTGCTTTTTAGGCTCCACTCCTTTGTTCCATGCCTTGGAAAGGCAAAAAGGCAGAAAACCTGGATGAATGCCAAGTTCACCTCCAGTGTTTCCCTTCTCTCAAGGATGGCTACTCTGCTCTGCAGGTTGCTCAACACCTGAAAACAATCACTTTGTATGTTTTGTCAATTTTATAGTTATTTGTTATAGGACAGTAAATCCCCTCCCATTACTCCCCCTAAGTCAGACTATTCCATCTTTTATGTGCCGTCCTCCAGCCTGAGATCACCTTCCCAGTCCTTTCCTCTTCAACTGCATAGCCCAACTCTACTCCTTTCTGTTCCTTGACATAAATGTGTCCTTGCTCCCCAGCTCATTTTGCTCTTTCCATAAACACCTGTAGATTTATTATCCCACTGACATTTATTATATGTGCTGGAGACAGGAATCTAGGAGAAGGTACAATGGTTTATAGTACTACAGTTTTTTAGAATAGCTTTCTCCAAAACTTGTCCTCAAATTATCTGCATCTTATTTATAATAAATATCATTTCCTGGCAAAGAAAACACATGCTATAATACTTATGAAAATTGTCATTCAAATAAGATGCAATGTATATAATAATTTCCATCTTCAGAGAGTATATAAATGTTTGATTAGATTTCATTTTTTATATACAGTATATGCATGTATTTTTAAGCTATATTACGCACTAAAATAAACTCCAACATACTTACTCAAACGTGTTTTGCAACAAATTTCCAACATATTGGAGGATACCACTTAATAAGGGCTGCCAAACTAACGTGCCTTTGTTTAGTGTCAGAATACAGATCTTCTTGCCAATTCTAAGCACATACTTAACCTTCTTTTAAATGTGCAATTGATTAGTCTTTGTCCTGTTCTTTTTACGAATTGCATATGTTTGCTTCTATAAAGCTTTACAAGCATGTCACTTTTTCACTGGGATCAATCAGAAGTTTCTTCATATACTACAGCCAAAATAAAGCTAAAGAAATAAAATGGAAGCTGAGACTAACAGAAGATGGCAACTGTCATCCATAAAACCCAATGTCAGGTTGTTGAATCCATCAAAACTGTCTCAATGGTCTCATTAACTGACTTATTTTAAGTACAATAAGTGCTAAAAATTTGAATTTTTCAAATCAATCATTATTAATAAAATATTGCTTTCATATATTTATAAGTTTTATATATTGTATGTCCACAGACAATACCATTTTTATTAAAGATATTTCCCTTCCAAAAATTATTTTTGAAAACCACTATTTAAGATGAGCAAAAAGCTTCAATGTTCAGGAAAACCTTAGACTGATTCTGGCTTAAATACTTTGCTTTTTCCTGGGTCTTCTTGTCTTTTTCTTGCCCCTCTGTAGTCTCCTCCCCCCATTTCTACCTCCTGTGACAGGCAGAAAGGCTACTCTTCATGCCATTTTCATAACCATTATTTCAAATAATAGCATAAGTATAACCAAATCTAACTAACATTTCCTCTATTAGTAAATATTTACTTTGTCTTCAATATTTCATTACAGTGAACACCATCCTAAAGATATTCAAGACTATAAATTATTTTTCTTTTTTTAGACTTTTTTTTAATTAATGTATTTATTTTTGGCTGCATTGGGTCTTTGTTGCTGCACGTGGGCTTTCTTTAGTTGTGGCGAGCAGGGGCTACTCTTCGTTGCAGTGTACGGGCTTCTCATTGCGGTGGCTTCTATGGTTGTGGAAGCATGGGCACACGGGCTTCAGTAGTTGTGGCACTCAGGCTCAGTAGTTGTGACTCGCGGGCTCTAGAGCGCAGGCTCAGTAGTTGTGGTGCACAGCCTTAGCTGCTCCGCGGCGTGTGGGATCTTCCCGGACCAGGGCTCGAACCCGTGTCCCCGGCATTGGCAGGTGGATTCTTTTTTTTTTTTTTTTTCCAGTACGCAGGCCTCTCACTGTTGTGGCCTCTCCCGTTGCGGAGCACAGGCTCCGGACGCGCAGGCTCAGCGGCCACGGCTCACGGGCCCAGCCGCTCCACGGCAATGTGGGATCCTCCCGGACCGGGGCACGAACCTGTGTCCCCTGCATCAGCAGGCGGACTCTCAACCACTGCGCCACCAGGGAAGCCCGGCAGGCGGATTCTTAACCACTGCACCGACCAGGGAAGCCCTTTAGATTATTTTCTTATGACAGACTCAAAGTAGTGGAGTATTAGATTAAAACTACTATTTTCTATTTCTTAAAAGACTTTTAGCAAATCATTTCAGTAGACAGTGAGAACCACTTCAAACTGGAAAGCAAATACTATCCTATGTCATCTGCTCAAATTTAATTTCACAGAAAAACCTCTGCCTTTTAAGTCATAGATATTAACCTGTTAGACATTTGTTTTGCATTCCTTGCTCCAGGGAACTTCCCTTACCTCCCCACCACTCCAAAGCTGGTGTTATGTTCCTTTTGGGGGGCCCTCAGGGGCCTCTTTGCTTTAACCTTTTACAGCACTAACTGTTTCATAATTGCTCATTCATTTTTGCTTCATCCCCAGATTTTATGTACCTGCCACCAGAGGCTTTACCTTGTTCACAGATATATTCCCCAGAACCTAGAACAGTGTCTGGCACACAGCAAGGATGCTATAATTTTTGCTGAATTAATTAGTTATCTTTATTAAGGAAGTGACTACATATCCTTTTCCATGTCCTTAAAATTCACAGTTTGGGGGTTTGTTTTGATTTTGTCCTACCAAGTACAGCAATGCTTAGCATATCTCATGGCACACAGACATACAAAAAAATAAGTTTTGAATGCATCAATAAACTAGTTCATTTACTTAAAAAAAGGACATGATATTCCAGAACAAACCAAATCTGATAGGTATACTGTTTTAGGATTTGGGGATTACAAAGAGATCTAGCAGTCAGAGTAAATATTTGCTTACTTGATGTGTCATTCACATTTCAGACCTGAACCTACCATTGTCTGTGTGACCTTAAGTAAGTCCTTTATGCTTCTTAGCTTCAGTTTCTTCATGTATAAAATTATGTGGTTAGACCAGATCATCAGTATGTGTTCTTCCAGTTCATTTTAACTTTACTTTGGAAGGGAATTTATTGAGTTATAATAAGACAATGTGACACACAGAGCTCAGTAACCCTGTGTTTTTGGTTTTTAAATTTGTTTTGTTTTACTGTAATTTCTTAATTACAAAATTTCTTTGAAAAAACATAAAGTACTTGTGAAAGCCTGATAAAGTTAGATGATTGTCCACTGGTAAGAGAGTAAATTTGTATGCCTCTAATGGTCATCAGAAGAGTTATTTGGGGCCATGAATATTTCTTTGTTCGGTTGGGCATGTTGTTACTGTGGTTGTATAATAACTGACACTAAAGCTCAGTGTAGCTCTTTCAAGACTCTGGTATCCTTTTCAGAGATACGGCACATAGTATTGTATGTTAACTAACTTTAACAAAAGAATAAAGTAGGGTAATCCCCATACCCATCTCCTTTTGAAAGGCCTATGTCTAAATACCTTTTAAGACTCCAGGGGTAAACCAAATTATCTAGGAATCTAATAGTTTTGTTCCTACATTTTAGTTCCCATTTGAAATGGCACTAGTCCCTCAGTAGACCGATAATCATATATTCACACCATTGAATATGCTAGTTTTGGGAGCGGTAAAGGAATAACTGTATTCCTCCATCTGCCCCTGATTTCTCATAAAGATAAAGCACAAATATATCACTTGGAGTGCAAGTCAGTGATCAGTGGTGCAAGAAGGAAGCCCACAGCAAAGTCAGAAGTGATGGCACAAGCTTATGTGCTATAGGAACGTTCTGGAGAGGGCACAGGGAGGAAAGGAAGACTAGACATTGTGCCTAACATAGGTTAGAGGACATCGCCCTCTGAAAGGGGAAAAGAGGGTGATCTAACAAACTACATAATTGCACATTTTTATTGTTATCATTGTATTACTACAATTATGTGCTTCTGGTTTAATGGCTTGAGGCTATATATATTTTATGAGGCTATATATATTTTATGACTAAAATATATATAGTCTGATTATCCAACAAGATATCTCTGCCGTCTTCCTTTTCTCTCCTCCTTTACCTCCTCTATATCATCATGTTTTTTTTTCTTTGCCTCCCTGGTACCGTCAGATTTATGAAGCTCAGTCTATTGATTCATTTATGACTTTTGGACATTTAGTATTCAGATTAACAGCCTTGTTCAGTGTGTTCTGTCTTACTTTCTTGTATGTAATTGTTTTTATAATTGTAGAAAATTTTTAAATATTTTAACTTATTTTTATTTCAAGTAGTTTGTTTAAAGTTGTAATCAGGAATTGCTATAATAAAGGGAAAATTGTTTAAACTTGCTCATGTTTCAAATATGTAATAAATCTTAAATGCTTTATTTCCTCCAAGGTAACTCTTCAGAGACATATCTAGCATCTCAAATCATCTCTAAGTCTGGACTTAGATGGCATAAAGAAGAGCCCTCTGGGGGAGGCTGATGACTTCATACTTAAAATCTATTCTCCTGGCAACGTTGGAAACTCAGATATGTTCCAGGCAAAATTTCACCCCTAAGAAGTCATAATTCCAATCTTAAATTCTCAGAATTTCTAAAGCAGAATAATTTTATACAAATCTCCTCTCTGCAGAATCTCTATTTTTGGTTTCTTCACCATACTGACTTCTTAATCAAAGTCTTTCTCCTGTCATACAAATTTGCCCAGGAAGTGCTCAGTTCTAAAGGAAACCTTTTCAGTATATTTTGGTCAGGATGAGCTAGTCTATGCTAAAGCAACAAATTACACCTCAATCTCATTTTATAACACACTGAAAGTTTGTTTATAACTTACATCAGTGTGGGTTGGTCAACTCTCTTCTAAAAGATAGTTCAGGGACTCTCATTAGGTACTCCATTAGGAAGATATGGACCCTGTAGTTGCCATGAGGAGAGAGTTAGAA
The DNA here is from genome assembly GCF_964270905.1 of Leucopleurus acutus. Taxonomy (NCBI): domain Eukaryota; kingdom Metazoa; phylum Chordata; class Mammalia; order Artiodactyla; family Delphinidae; genus Leucopleurus; species Leucopleurus acutus. The sequence continues at coordinate 132,664,562 of NC_139143.1, forward strand.
TTAATTGAATAAAAGGTCAGATCTAAAAGTGATATAAATCATTTCTGCCTATATTCCATAGCCCCAGCTTAACTGCAGCTGGGAGACTAAAAAATATAGCTCTCAAGTGAGTCCAGAAAGAGAAAATTATGTGGTATTGTCACTGCTACACACTATAATCCTTAGTCCCAAGAAGCAAACATGGAATTTCATAACCACAAACTCTATGAGACATATAATTGAATTTTTTCTAACTCTGAAAAGGTTTGGAAATTGATTTCCCAATGATTTTCCTGTAGCCTAGCAAGATAGGAAAAGCAATGTATTGATTCATACCTATATACCTACCTACCCTTATTCATCCACCCATATATTCATTCAACAATATTTCTTTTATACAAGCAAAAAACATATCTGATTTTTTCCATGTAATATTGCATCTTAAAGATTGTTCCATATCTATATTTATATAGATAGATACATACATAGTACAGAACTATCTCAATCATTTTAATAGTTATAGCTATTCACTATACTTCCCTATTAAAAGACAGGTTGTTTCCAGAGAACACACTTAATACATCTTTGAATATATATGCAATTATGTATAGATAATTCAGATCCCTAGAGGCAAAGAGAACTGTTGGGTTCACAAGCCAAAAATTAATGTTAGTACATAGTTGTGACCATTAACTCAGCCAAGATGACTGGTATATATTTTCTAACTGGTTTTATTCTGTCCTAATTGTTTAACTTTAATCATCTTTTTGTATATGTGTTTTATTATTATAATAAGAACCTATTATGTAGCTTAGCAGCTCATAGCAATTGTCAGGTTTAGAAGTAGAAATAAAAACAAAAGCTGTAAGAAAAAGAGAATGATAGAGAAGGGAAAAAAATCAGTTTAAAAAGTGAAAAAGAAAGGAAGGGAAGGATGAAATAAGGGGAGGAAAAGAAAAAAAATACAGATGGACAGGCAGACATTCGGAGAGGAAGGCAGGAAGGAGCCTTTGGAAAATTAAATGATGTTTTCAAATTATGTTTCCAAAGCCAGATTAACATTGAAACGAAGAGCCAAGAAAACACAAAAATAGAAAACTATGGACCACTCTCATTTGGGAAATTACCCCTAAAGTCCTAAATGAAACACTGGCAAATAAAATACAGCAATATATTAAAGTATAATATTCCATAACCTAGTGGGATTCATGCCACAATAAATCCAATATCTAGATTTTCTAAATACCTCAGTCTCCCCAATACCTAGAACAGAGCTTTGTACTTTGAGTAAATATGTACTAAGTTGATGAATAAATGTATGAATAGTGAAAATCTTTTAATATAATTCATCATATTAATAGATTCAAGGAGAAAAATTATGTGATCATCTCTAGAGATGCCAAAGAGGCACTAATAAAATTCAGCACATATTCCTGATTAAAAAAATATCAATAAAATAAGATTGAGATCCTGCCTTAATATTGTTTTAGAGAGACAGATTGAGAAGCAACTAAAAATTCGTAAGTAGCAATAACAAAATTCATCAAGGTGGTCCTGCCACATTACTGTATAAATCAATGGTTTTGAAATATACAAATAATAACTACTTAAAAATATAATAGAAGAGAATATCCAATTTATAATAGTAATAAAAAGATACGATAGTTAAGAATACCCTTAACAGATAATGTGAAAGATTTATAAAATTGAAAATTTTTAATTTTACTAAAGGACATTTTAAAATGTTTACAAATAGAAATATATATCCTGTTTTTCAATAGAAAAGCCTTCAATATTATAATATTCTATCATTTTTAAGCCAACCTAAAAAATTATATATATTATATTTATATACTTATATATATATCAATACTTAGTGGCAATGGTGGTAGAAAAGGGGCTTTGTGGGAGACTACAGTGTTTCTAACATGCATTGAAAAGGTAACAAGACTAACCCAAGATACCTGAAAAAGAATAACAAGTAAATTATAGCTGTATCAGATATTGAAATATACTATCCAATTACTACTGCATCATAACAACTCCAATACTTAGCAGTGTAAGACAACCATTTCATGATATTCCTGAAATCCGTGGGTCAGGAATGCAGGGCACAATGATGGTGTGTTGCTTCTAGAAACATTAGAATAACTGGGAGTGACTCAGCATTTGGGGGTTGGAATCATAACAGCTTTACTCATATGTCTGCTGCCTGGGCTAAGATAACTTGTAGATACAGCTCGGCTAGAGCACCTACACATGTTCTCTTCATGAAGCCAGGCCAGAACATTCCTAGAAAAAGCCACCCAAAACACTGGTTTGATGATTTGCCTCTGAGAGGAGAAAGTTAGTTGGCAGAGGTGGGAAGAGTAGGAGAAAAGGGAGGAAATGAAGAAAGGGAGAGTCCAAAGTACGAAGGAGCTCACCATGTTTACATATTAACTTTTATTTTTTTTAACTAGTTAATATATCAAAAAAAATTAGCCTAAGTAAAATTTTACATCTATTTATGATATACTTGATAAATTAACTGAAACTTCAAATTTCTTTATGTTCTGCTAGAATTTTTTCAGGATACAATGGTAAAAAAATTATTTTTTCAAGATTAGAAGATCTGTTGTTTTTTTAATGGGAAAATAATTATTTGGTTTTTTGAAGGATGAATGTAAGTTCTAACGCACAGAGCAAAAAGTTGTATGCATATTATTTGGGTGAAGTCAAAGGAAGTTCGTACCATCACTTGAAAATATTCATGCTTATAACAAAATACATGTCATGCTTTTTTCTTAATTTAATAAAAATGAAAGCAGGGGCTTCCTTGGTGGCGCAGTGGTTGAGTCCGCCTGCCAATGCAAGGGACACGGGTTTGTGCCCCGGTCCGGGAAGATCCCACATGCCGCGGAGCAGCTGGGGCCCGTGAGCCATGGCCGCTGAGCCTGTGCGTCCAGAGCCTGTGCTCTGCAACAGGAGAGGCCACAGCAGTGAGAGGCCCGCGTACCGCAAAAAAAAAAAAAAAAAAAATGAAAGCAGTATTTCCCTCATATTTGTTTCATGTTTGACACTACTGCTTCTTGTTTGGCCCAAGTCAGGGCCTGAGCTTTGAGATAACCCCAATTACTGGCAACCTACTGACAGTAGGTATAAGTAGAATGCCCCAGGGAAGACCGCTATATGAGCCTCAGGAAGGCAGCCTGTGAGATCAAAAAAAATCTAAACAGAAAATGTGTCACCACAAATTCAGCTTTGGAGTCAAACTCATAAGATCAAGAATTTCATGCCTTGGAGTTCCCTAGTTTTCTATATGAATGGCATAGTCTTATTAAATATTAATTAAATTTATTAATATCATTCTATACCGAGGTTCAGTCTGTATTTCAAATTTCCATAGTGATCCAAAGGAGACTATCACCGTAGTGTCAACTTGCTACAAAATGATTACCTAGAAATTCTAAGTAAGCCCTGATACATTAACCATACAAGCTGGGAAATAAATTTCATAACATTGAGTTAGATATCAAAGCATGATGGAATTTCAATAATAACTTTGTTACAAGGATATCAAACCCAACCTTAGTCTGGGCATATACAATTACTTCAGCCATGAGGTCAATAAAGCCATTTCTATGAAGCTCTTCTTGAAATGAGGAAGAGAGTGAGCCCTTCAGGAATTGTCAGAATTAGGACACCTCTCATAGCAGCCTTCCTTAAGTCTTTACCATTGTTGCCTTATGGTCCAAGAGCTCTCTTCTCTAAATTGTCCCTGTTGTATCTTGAGGCTGAATACAGTGCTGGCACTTAATAGGCAAAAAAACAAATCTTTGTCCATTGAAACTAGTTGGAATATATTGATAAAACTTAGTTTCCTCAAGGGCAAGTCCAGTAAATCCATGATTTGCTATTACCAGAAGTCATGCTAAGCACTTTATATTTATTATTCTCAAAACAACACTGAAAGGTAGTTACTATTATTTCAATTAGACAACTAAAAAAAAAAAATGAGGCTTAAATAGGTTGAGTAACTTGCCCAAACATATACAATGAAAGAGACAAAATTTGAATTCCTGCTCAAACCCCTAGGCTGCCTCTCAACTCAGGTCTGTACAGGACTAATTGCTATCTATAATCTCACAGCTAGCCTTCCCCACTCCAAGTACATACATTAAAGAGAACAGGTAAGGTGACAAACAAAAACTACTAGGTAAGCAAATTCATATAAAAGAACTATTTTGAATATATATCAGGCCATTTAGAAATGCTGACTTTCCCATCCTAAGAATGCCTCTGTTAATTCTCTGGCACCATTGCATTAATGATTAACTTTTGCTCTTTAATTCCTACAGCAAGAAAATAAACATGATGTCCCTACAGCACTAGCATGAATATCACTCTCTGAAATTGTGCCGTAGAGGAAGAGGTTGGCAAGGGAAAATTGTCTTCCAAAGGCTTATATGCTTGCTAGTCACTTCTTACTTTATGGTTGCTATCATGTCCTAAATGAGGTTATGTAAGTAAAACAAAGATAGACTTAAAAAAATTATTAAGTAACTCTAATATTCCATTTTGCATCATTAAAGGTCAAGGGCTAAATAGCTACCTCTGGCTTGTAAATTTATTTTACTTCTTTAAAGAAGAAAGTCACAGAAAGAGATTTCTGTGTCATTTCCTGGAGAGAATGCTAATAAAGTCCAGGGAGGACCATGGTCAAAAAGATATGCTCTCAGGTCTCACTGAAAGACAACTTCCAATGGTTAGATCCATTCTTCTGCTAAGTTGTAATTTCACTTGTGTACTGTCTTCAAGTATGTGGAAGAGAGACAAGGACAACAGAAAAATGAGAATCTAGGGGTTGGTGCTTGACAAGTTTTCTGTAATTTGATTTAGTCTGTAACACCAATTAATCTTTTGCAAAAGACCTTTTTGATGCCTTCAATTCATTTCCAGTGACAATATATTTGCACGCACAGGTCTTTTCATGCAACATTTACTAATGTTGTGGTAATGGGGCTTTAGAAAGGAAATGCTTATTGTTTCATTAAATTTTTCAATTTTTAAAAATTTTTCAATTTTTAAAAATTTATTTATTTATTTTTGGCTGTGTTGGGTCTTCGTTGCTGTGCACAGGCTTTCTCTAGTTGCAGTGAGTGGGTGCTACTCTTCGTTGCGGTGCGCGGGCTTCTCATTGCGGTGGCTTCTCTTGCTGCAGAGCATGGGCTCTAGGCGCACAGGCTTCAGTAGTTGTGGCACATGGGCTCAGTAGTTGTGGCTTACAGGCTCTAGAGTGCAGGCTTAGTAGTTGTGGCGCACAGGCTTAGTTCTCTGCGGCATGTGGGATCTTCCCGGGCCAGTGCTCGAACCCGTGTCCCTTGCATTGACAGGCAGATTCTTAACCACTGTGCCACCAGGGAAGCTCTCACTGTATCTTAATAAAGGTTAATGCATATCTCAACTTTTTCTGACTTTTAGGACTAAAAGTGAACTAAGTAGCAGTAAAGTTAAATCATCTGCTGCCTTCAAGGGACATAAACATCAATTTTCTGGCACCTCATATTTACCAATGAAATTACATTAAACAGTGAAATATTAGCTCTTTTAGCTTTCAACTTGCTTCCTATAATGTAATGAGGAAGCACTGTATCACTTAGTGTGCTCCTTCCTTCTGCCAAATCCATCTCTGAGTTTCTGGCAGGACTAAAAGAATGTACCTGAGGTGATTACCAATATGTTAGATTATTAAAAATTAAGTACCCCAGCATTCTCTTTTACATTCATTTTCCAGGACAATTGTCCAGAATACCTGAATTAAAGGCTACTCCTTCACCGCCTTAACCTTGAATTGCTTCTTTCTGAAGACAGAAGGCCTATCTCACAATCTGGGCATTTTAATGGTGATGTAAATTACTGACTCTAAAGAAATAACCAACTTTTAACAAGAGGCAGCCAACTACATCGTGGAAAAACTTAGGCTCAGTGTTAATCAGATAAGATACAACCAATATGACTCAGAATTCACTCTCTGCATCACATATATCATCAACAAAAGTGGTTTTTATCATGGTAATTGGCCTGGGCTGGGTGAACCGATTTTAGAACAGATGGACAAAAACCTTAACAAAAATAACCACAAATGGCAAAGTCACCTGAAACATAAACATCTGATATTTAACCTTTTTGTTATGCCTTAGGAAAGGAAGGAGATCCCAAGATACATATACATAGATGTTTAGTTTCTTCTCCTATGTTCATGGCAAGAACTGATGATCAGATGATGTAGTAGAAATCATCAAACAACTTTTAGTTCCTGTTCTGACATTAATTGAGTGGCCTTGTGGGAAGTTACTTAAGCTCTCTGGCGTAAATCTATTTGGTTGTAAAATTATTATATTTTGCTATACCTTCTACATCCCCTTACAGCTATAAAACTTCAAAATTCTATCAATACAATAATTTATTATGAAGCATGTAATACAGTATCTTTGTTTTGTTCACTGCTGAATTTGAGCACTTAGAATTGTGCCCAACACATAGTAAATTCTCCATAACTATTTCTTGAATGAATATAGCATACTTAAGTGTTTGTTGAATGAATTCATATATAAAGTATGTAACCTTTCAGTTTATTACTGGCTATATTATTATTTACATACAGAGAATATGTTGTGAAGAATTTTTTTGAAAACTCCCAAAGTACCACAAGTTAAAGTTCATGGTATAAAAAAAGAAGTTAAAAAATAAGGACAGTATTTTCTAATTTTTTCACTCCATAAAATACCCAGAGATTAATAAATGAGCAGCCACATGCAGTATAACAGATCAAGATCAATTATACTGTAAGACCAGATGCCATAAAACTCCTAGAGGAAAACATAAGCACAACACTTTTTGACATAAATCACAGCAATATTTTTTTGTTTCTGTCTCCTAAAGCAAAGCAAATAAAAACAAAAATAAACAAATGGGACCTGACTAAAAAAAACTTTTGCACAGCAAAGGAAACCATCAACAAAATGAACAGACAACGTACTGAATGGGAGAAAATATATGCAAATGATATGACTGATAAAGGATTAATAACCAACATATATAAGCAGCTCATACAACTCAACATCAAAAAAAAAACCAAAAAACCTGATTAAAAAATGGACAGAATAGACATTTTTCCAAAGAGGAAATGCAGATAGCTGACAGGTACATGAAAAGACGCTCAACATTGCTAATCATCAGGGAAATGCAAATCAAAACCACAATGAGATATCATCTCACACCTGTCAGAGTGGCTATCATCAAAAAGAACACAAATGACAAATGTTGGCAAGGATGTGGAGAAAAGGAAACCCTTGTACACTGTTGGTCGGAATGTAAGTTGGTGCAGCCACTGTGGAAAACAGTATGGAGGTTTCTCAAAAAGCTAAAAATAGAACTACCATATGACCCAGCAATTCCACTCCTGGGTATATATCCAAAACAAACAAGAACACTAATTCGAAAAGACACATGTACCCCAATGTTCATAGCAGCATTATTTACAATTGTCAAGATATGGAAGCAACCTAAGTGTCCACAGACAGATGAATGGATAAAGAAGATGTGGTAAATATATATATATACACACATATATACATACAATGGAATACTACTCAGCCATAAAAAGGGATGAAATTTTGCCACTCGCAGCAACAATGGAGAGAATTGGAGGGCATTATGATAAGTGAAATAAGTTAGACAGAGAAAGACAAATACTGTACGATATCACTTACATATGGAATCTTAAAAATACAACGAGTTAGTATATATAACAGAAACATGCAGATTCACAGATGTAGAGAACAATCAGTGGTTACCAGTAGGGAGAGGGAAGAGGGAGAGGCATTATAGGGGCAGGAGAGTAAGAGGTACAAACTATTAGGTATAAAGCAAGCTACAAGGATATATTGTACAACACGGGGAATATAGCCAATATTTTATAATAACTATAAGTGGAGTATGACCTTTAAAAATTGTGATTCACTATGTTGTACACCTATAACATAATATTGTACGCAACTATACTTCAATTTTTTAAAAAATCAGTGAAAATTGACGAGTACTTGGGGAAAAGAAAAAAGTAAAGACTTTTTAAAAAATCTTTGGCTCTTTGGACAAATATTTCCTGGACTTCTGAGTTACAAAACATGAAATTCTAAAATTTTAAGACTAGATATTCAGACACCTAAACTGCAAAAGAATCTGACCATGGTCTTGGGCATGTCTGTTTGACTCCTATTATCCACATGCCTCAAATATGTATTTCAGTTTGAAACTAGGAATATATGGTGACTGTAAGAGAAATACACCTTGTTCAAGCTGAATGAGTTAGTTGCTGGCTAAATGAGCTGATCTTTTGAGTAAAATCATTTATATTTGTCTACTTAAATGCTGGAATATATACCCCAAAGGTTGGTTTAAGCAGAATTAATGCCAAGCTTTTGTTGTTGGCAATATATAATCATACGTTCATTTTCTATTTAGAGCCATTTCTTGTTTATGATTACAAAATTATTTCATTTGTATAAAAGAGAGATTGTAAGCAAGAGAATGATAGAAATAATGCAAGTAAAAAAAAAGGGGAAAATTTGTATGTGAATACCTCATAGAGATTAGAAAGGCAAATGAGGAGATAGAAAATAATAATTGCTATTATTTGTTGAGCATCCACTCTATGCTTTAATAAAGCATATTTTAATAAATTAAATAATCTTCATAACAATCATAACAAATATATATTATCATCATCTTCTTTTTCAGGTTAACATGTAAATATGCATTAGAATGCCTGGTGGTAGCAAGTTCTCTGGAGAAAAAATAAGCCAGGGCAGGGGCAGGGGTAGGTGTGGGGGGCTAGAGAATACAGCATCATCTTATACATGAGAAAGTTGAGGCTCAGAGCAATAAAGTAACTTGTCAAAGGGCAGACAGAAAGTCAAAATCTAAACTAAGTTCTATCTGACTCCATTGTCCACACTATTGACATCAAACTTCCAAAAGAGAATTTTTGAGATATCAGTGATAAATTTGCAGTGCCTGATGCTGAGAAACACTAAATTTGATTTACACTTTGGTTGTCAAGGCTGATCATATGGCTATTTTATTACGTATACTACATTATGAAGCCTCAGGTTGAAATGTGATTGTATTTCCATATATTTCAGTATATCAGGGCAGGTAAAACTTTAAAGAATGAATTCCACTTTTTAGAGCTGAGTTGAAAAGAGTTCCTTCCTCTGCCTTTTTAATTGCATTAATCACAATACTAAATCCATTTTCTGAATCTCACATTCCAGAAATAAAAATTAGCTACATTCTTTTCTTTTTCTTAATTGATTTATTTCTATTTTTGGCTGCATTGGGTCTTTGTTGCTGCATGCGGGCTTCTCTCTAGTTGTAGCAAGCAGGGGCTACTCCTCGCCGCCGGGCACAGGCTTCTCACTGCAGTGGCCTCCCCCGCTGCAGAGCACAGGCTCTAGGCATGTGGGCCTCAGTAGTTGTAGCTTGCTGGTTCTACAGCACAGGCTCAGTAGTTGTGGCTCACGGGCTTAGTTGCTCCGCGGCATGTGGGATCTTCCTGGACCAGGGCTTGAACCCGTGTCCTCTGCATTGGCAGGCGGATTCTCAACCACTGCGCCACCAGGGAAACCCAAAATTAGCTACATTCTTTTGACAACCTATAGTTTTTATTTCTAATTTGTCTTCTTTAATCTTATTTCCTTCCTTCCAACCAAGTTGAGGCCTGTGGACTTTTCAAATGGTTTTCTCGGTGTGTCTTGCACCTCCCGTCTCTTCACTGTGGCTGCTCTCCTTCTCTCTGCATTCCCCACACCCCTTCACCTTCCTCAATCAACTGCAGCACCCTGCCCTCCATGCTGTTCCTCAAACATGCCAGGGTGCTCGTGCCTGACAGTTTTGCAATTTTGTTTGGCTTCTGCTTTTTCCTGGAATATTCTTCTTGCTCTAACCAGATATCCCCGTGACTAACTTCCTTACCACCTTTAAAACTTTCCTCCAATGAAAACTGCTCAATGGGACTTTGCTAAAAACTACTTATTTTTGCAAACTGCTCCCTATACCCCACACTTACCCTGCTCTACTTTTTTAAAGCATCACCTTCTAACAAACTAAATACTTTATTTTTTATTTTGTTTGTTGTTTATTTTCTCTCTGCTCCTCTACAATGAAAGCTCCATGAGGGCAGGGAACTTTTTGTCTTATTTTCTGATACATCCCCAAAGCCTAAAACAGTGCCAGACACATAGTAGACTCTCAATAAATGTTAGCTAAATAAATAAGCATCTCATTAATATAAATTCTTAGAGTGAAACTTCTTAGTCAAACAGTGGGCAGATTTCAAAATTCAGAGGCTTATTTGTAAATTAATAAGTAAATTAAAACACTGATTACAAAGTTTACCTAAAGCAACAAAAATGTATGGTCTGAAAATAGAAGTGCCTCGCACTCCGCAGAGGACTCACCTCCTCACTTCCTCTCAACTGTTACTCCTCTTATGACCACAAACCACAATGATGTACAAAACTCTATCTCTGAGGAGCAGCAAACACCTTCCAACTTTGATCTACTCACCCAACAAAGGTGCTTAAAGCTAAATTTAAGGACAGACCACCACTGATCTAGATGCAAAAGTCATACTCCAGGTGTTTTATTCACTGGACCTTCTCATATGTGCAAAACCCAGGGATACTGTCCTCACTTGCCCTTTCCAGACTGTATTCTTTGCCAGTTTAAACATACCTGGTTCCAACCTAGGATCCTAGTTCTTATCCGTCCTGGAGCCACCCCTCTGTTAAGCCATCTGCCTGGTCTGACTTGGAGTCCTCTTCTTGCCTATTTCCTACATTTTGCTCCAACACCCAGGAGGCGGGCTTCTAAATTCATAACACCCATGCTCTCCCTTTCTGTAGAATCCATGCTCTATAATCCACCACCTTAGCTGACCTGCCCTCAACAATTCTACCCCATAGTCAAACAACTGTAAATAAAATATAAATGGAAAAATTTTTATATATGTAACATATAATTTATATGTACCCCCTAAACTGTTTGTGTTCCTACTGTTCTTCCCAGTCAGGGTTATTAATGCATATATCTACATCTCCTTCTCCCTGTTCTTCCTAAGCCTGGTTCCCATTTGACATTCATTGCATATTTCAGAGAGTACTTCCTCTCCTTTAGCATCTGTCTTATTACTGAGAAAAGTTAAGCCTGTTCTAAATTGTTGTTCATTTGTTTTGACTCTTTGAATCAATGAAGCAATGAAACTAAAACTCTGCTCTCTTTTCTATTTGCCCCATGGCTTTCTACTGTACACTACCGAGTGGTATTCCAGCTCTGCAAGCCGCCATATATTTTGTGTTCCATTGTACAAGGGTGAGCTCAAAGTGAAATGAATATTCTTCTCTCAAACTTTCTAGTGACTCCATCAGCATAACTGATACTTATGTCAGCATAATTGATAATTTATCCAACCAGATGCAAATACATTCAGGTTTACCATTAACTCCACTGTGTGCTACAATCCAGCACCCACATTATTCTTCTCAAGGCATATCTGCACATTAAGTATTCCCCCTTCACAGTCTTATACTAACTCCATCACTGCAAATTCCATCCCAGTTTCCCTTTTCTCCAACAGGAGGCACAGACTGACACTGATTTAGTGGATCCTTTTAGATTTCCTTGCTGTTTTCATTTCTAAGTCTCCCTGAACTTAAATTCACTTGCTTTTGTCTTATACATGTGGTGTCTCCGTTTCCTGTTAATTCCTGATCACCTTTTCACAAAGGACCTACAGCCAGACCTAAAGGGTGATAGAGTTGGTTTTTATTGTTCCCCTTTTGTTTATCTCCCCTGGCTTCCAGCTGGACCCAGCTGCCTCTGGCAGCCCACCATTCCAGACCCCCACTTACCCCTCCCACAACCATTTTAGGTGGCACTATTTTCTACCTTAAAACATAATGCAGCTACAATAAAAGTCTTAGGTCAAAGACCTCTGTCTACACCACTACCACCATCAATCTGTGACCTATATCTCTTTTATTTAACTAAAGATTAGGAACCTCAGACCAGGAAAAAAGTAAAGATCACACATTACCAAAGAAGCAGAGACCCATTTGGAATAGGTAGATAAGGCTGTGGTCTGTAAATCATATTAGAAACAGACCCTCTGACTTGATAATATTCAAATTTGGCTGGGTTTTTTTCCTTTTTAGATATATCCCAAGTCTCCCCACTCTCATCATTATATCTGAAACCTGAGATTTTGAATGCCAATAAGTTATGTTTTCAGACTTTTCTCCTGGCTAACAATGTGTGTTGCAGTAATCATGATTTGATATCATCTACTTAGCACTGGCTTGGAGTCACCAGATACAGGTCCTAGTTCCACAATTACTTAGTTCCACAGCTCACTAGCTGTGAGAACTTATGCAAGTTACCTAGGCTTTCTTAGACTTAGTTGCCCAAAGTAAAATGGAAATAATAATTGTAGCCTTTGGAGGTCCAGCAAAGTTTAATAAAAGAACTATTTATAAATGTGTAGGCAGAGTTTAGAGAACACAACAAGGAAATATGCAGTGCCCAGGGCTATTAATATCCCTGGGCCTGAGAGGTGAAAGACAGAGCAGCTACCAGAACCAGGGAACTCAGGGAGACCTTGGTTAGAGGAAAGCAGCCAACCCAGTATAATGCAGCAGGCAGAGAGCTGGGCAGTAAATACACTAACACGACATTATCCCTTTTCCCAGATCCCACCACTATCTCTCATTGACTGACACCCACCTGGAAGCCAGAGGGCAAAGGAACCTAGTAGGAACTGTCCATAAAAGTCAGCCTCCTGGAACACCTGAGCAAGAGGTAAAGGGTGAGGATGGATCTGGAGGGGCAGCAAAAGATATCCATCGCAGTCTACACAGTTTGCTCCTCAGTAGCCATTCCGACCTGTTAATCTGGGTGAAAAAAATCCAAATCCCTAACACAGATGACAAACAAACCATTAGCTACTGCATTATTGCAGAATGATGCCATACTCCTACCCATAAAACATGAGCTATCACCGGCACTCTAAATATAAAGGAGCAGAGGGAGGGAGGAAAAGCAAAAATTAACTTGAAATTTAGGCGCAATGTTCACTGCCTTTATAAATAGCCATGAAGATGATTATCACCACTTCCTTTTCCACCACCACCAATTCTGTTTAACTTACCTTCTGCAACACCCGGGGATGGAAGGTGTGACTAAACCTTCATTTATGAGTCCTTATTGGTCCACACTTTATTGAGTTGCCAGAGTTTTCCACTCACCATGAAGAATAGCACTAAAGGATGTCCTAGCAAACCCCCGAGGTTACAGAAACAGCCCTCTTTGCCCTGATCGTGGAGGAGCAGCCCACTTCTTCCTTGATATTTGGGCTTATTCACTCTGGCAGATACAGTGATCCCTTTCTCTGCCTGTCGCTTTAATCCCAGAGTATCCAGGGAGCAGTCTGAGCTTTCAGTTCTTCAAAACTACGACTGGGCTCTCTGATGGAAGCACTTCTCTCCGAGGCATTTCTCTCCTGAGCCTCCAAATCCACCAAGCCCAAGAATACTGGTACAGGAAGCAAAAACAACTTTAGCATGTTATTTGGTATAAAAGTGAGCAGTGCCACTCTAGCCTCCAACTCTTGCATTCCAGAGCCCCAAATTCTGACTAATGGGAAGACTAACATACGTGGACTGATGGTTTAAGTCATACACCACTATCTGTATGACAGCACCAAATCTTACTGGGTGTTGTATCAGGGCTGTACTGTGACCGCTCCTGCGTCATGGGAGTAAGTGGTAAAATTGGTGAATACTCTGGGCACAAACCCACTGCAGCCCTTTCTTTGCTGTAATGTATGCCCCAACAGTGGAGGAAATGTTTTGTGGAACAGCGTGGTCATGGATACAGCACTCTAAGTCTATAACTGGTGGTGCAGGCAGAAGCACTGTGTTTAAGGAGGCAAATCTGTCCTAGAATACGTGTCTACTCTGATGAAATCAAAACACTGCCTCTTCAATGTTGAAAGAGGATTGACATAATCGATGTATCACCACATGGCTGTAAGGTACACCTGGGGAGTAATACCAAGTCATGGATCAGCCCTGGTGAGGGAAAGGCCATATTTTTGAGCTCAGGCAGAGCTTCCCACACTGCTGCCATTGCCGTAGTTGGGCACAGATCTAACACAAGCTGGAGAAAGAGGCGGATGGACAGCCATCTTGCCAAGCTTGTTATTGAGGGCCTCCTCCACTGTGGATGTTGTCTGATGACACGGAGGTGGGGCACAAATGTCTCGCCACTCAGTGCCCACTGTGAGAGAAGCATCACATACCTCTCTCCCACACCTCCTATCAGACTCCAGCCCTGACCCGGAACCATATCTGCCCCATGACTACAGGAGAGGAAGAACTCTTCAAAGAGGCCACTGAATCTTTCTGATTTTCCACTCTTTTAAAAGTTAAACACTCAAGTACTTCATTTTTCCCTTTTCTCATTCCCTTGACAAAAAGTTTATCTGTGAATATCCAATCTCAGAATTTCACTTTATTTTTTTTTAATTTTATTTATTTATTTTTGGCTATGTTGGGTCTTCCTTGCCCAGGCAAGGAAACACTGCCACCTCAATTCTAATTCTTTCTGCTAGTATTCTGCTTTGGCCTAGGTTTTGAAGAAGACACAGAAAATAAGGTCTCAGACGGAGGCTTTGCTCATGAACATCTAAAAATCTTACTAATACAACATTTAACTGTTGCATTAAAGGCCACACACACACATACACACATGCACACACATTTACTTTGTCATTCATTGAACCAATATTTCTCTTTTTTTAAGATTTATTTTTATTTACTTATTTTGGCTGCACCGTGTCTTAGTTGTAGCACGTGGGCTATTCGTTGAGGCATGCAGGCTTCTTAGTTGCAGCATGTGGACTCTTAGTTGTGGCATGTGAACTCTCAGTTGCAACATGCGTGAGGGATCTAGCTCCCCGACCAGGGATTGAACCCAGGCCCCCTGCACTGGGAGCACAGGGTCCTACCCACTGGACCACCAGGGAAGTCCCTGAACCAATGTTTCTTGAGGTCCTATTTTTGCCATGTATGTTTTGGGTAAAGGAGGATAAATTAGTGAATAAAATATATTAAAATCCCTGCCCTCCTAGAGTTTATATTCTTTTAGGTGAAAAAGATGTTAAAGAGGAAGCAGACAATAAATAAAATAAACACAAATAAATACACAGTGTGTTAGATGGTGATAAGAGGGAAAGGCAATGGGTGGGGGGTGAGGAGAGGGACAGTTGTGACTTCAAATAGAATGGTCAGGGGAGACCTCATTGAGGTGACGTTTCAACAAAGACTGGAAGGAAAGAGGGAGTCTTTATATGTTTAGGTGGGAAGAGCATTTCAAGTAGATGGAATAGCAAGTGCAAAAGCCCTGAGGGGGGGAGCACACCAGGCATCTATGAGAAACAGCAAGGAAGCCAGTGTGGCTAGAGAAGAGTGACTCAAGAGAGAGTCTTGTGAGATAAAACCGAAGAGGTAATAAAGGCCAGATTGTGCAATGTTTTATAGCTTTATGAGTTTGGCTTTCACTTTGAGTGTGATGGGCAGCCATAAAGGGTTGAAAGCAAAGATGAAGATGATCTGACTTCTTTTTAAGAGAATCACTCTGGCTGCTTATTTAGAATGGATTGTAAGGGATTAAAGGCCAGTTAAGAAGCCGCTGAAAATACACACACACGCACACACACACACACTCCAATCTACTCTTCGGAGTTTCATCATTTGTTCCTTTTCTCATTTAATAAACATTCATTGGGATGTGCAAAAAACTATAGCTGATATTATATAAACCCTCTAGCCCACTGCCTACCCCTAACCAAGAACTTGAAAAGGAGATGGCTATAGACTGAATGCTTGCATTCTCCCAAATTCATATGTTGGAACCTAATCCCCAACATGATGGTATTTGGATGGGGACTTTGGGAGATGATTGGGTCATGAGGACAAAGCTTTCATGAATAGGATTAGTGCCCTCATAAAAGAGGTGGCAAAGAGGTCCCTTGTCTCTTCCATCACGTGAAGACACAGCAAAAAAAACAGCTCACCAGGAAGCAAGCCCTTACCAGACACCAAATCTGCCAGAGCCTTGATCTTGGACTTCCCAGCCTTCTGAACTGTGAGAAATAAATTTCTGTTGTTTATAAGCCACCCAGTCTTTGGTGTCTGTTACGGCAGCACAAAGGAACTACTCTTTACAAGTATTATACTGCTGTGCATCTTGCCTGCTAGGAAGACCTGACAAAGCCCTGAAATAATTTTTGCATCCTTAATGCTTATCAAAGTAAAGAAACACAACAAAAGAGACCAAGTTTCTGGATTGCCACACAATCAGCTTATGACATTTGATATTGTTAAGACTGCTGCATATTTTCAAAGAAAAACTGTAGTGTTCATAGAAATATGACTGCAGCCCTTAAAAAAGACACAGATAATAATAGCAATTACTTTTACCGAAAGAGGAGATTTCCATGGAATTCAAGAGAGAACTGCAGTCATTTCTGCTATTAGAAAACATACATAAACATTATTCAAACTTTTTATATCTTAAGATTCCAGGAAAGGATTTTGTTTTTAAATACCACTAAGATGATCTGAAGGCCCAAAACTCCACAGTAATCCTGATGCTGCCCAAGATGGAGGTTATGTAACAAGAATTTCTAATCAGAAAGCAAGCCGATCAGACAAGCATGAGGCAGAGTCACCGGGTTTTTAGCTTTAGCAGGTTTCTTGTATTGAAGCATCATCCTAGAAAAGCGTTGACTTTAGAAATTGCATATATGCTCACTGCTCCTGGGATTCTAAGAAAATGAAACAGATCATCATTTCTATCGTGGTATCCTCTGGCTTAAAGTAAGAGGCTGGTTTTGGAAAGAAGTGTGATGTTGTAGGTTGAACACCATCTGTTTCATACCTTGATGAATGTTTAATGCAGTTTCTTTTCCCATCGTTCAATTGGCTCACACTTATTTATATACCTCAAGACTCCTCCTGTGCTCAGCAGTAGAAGTCTTCAGTGAACACTGAACTGCCTGAACCTCTCCAGCATCTGGCTCATGTCTATCTTATCACTTACCATAAATTGAATTTATCTTTTCCATTAGAGTATAAGCCCCTTGATGAAAGGCATCCTGTCTTACTCATCTTTGTACTCACAGAACACAGTATGGTACTTAACAAATAATGTGTTCAATAAATGTTTTGAATAGGATTAAAGACAAACATAAGGCCTGATACCATAAAACTCCTAGAAGAAAACATAGGGAAGAATCTCCTTGACACTGATGTTGGCAATGATTTTTTTTTTAGATGTGACACTGAAAGCACAAGAAATAAATGAAAAATCAACAAATGGAACTACATCAAACTAAAAAGCTTTTGCACAACAAAAGAAACAGTCAGGGGACTTCCCTGGTGGCGCAGTGCTTAAGAATCTGCCTGCCGACATTCACAGAAAGATAGACAAGATGAAAAGGCAGAGGGCTATGTACCTACCAATGAAGGAACAAGATAAAACCCCAGAAAAACAACTAAATGAAATGGAGATAGGCAAACTTCCAGAAAATGATTTCAGAATAATGACAGTGAAGATGATCCAGGACCTCAGAAAAAGAATGGAGGCAAAGATCAAGAAGATTCAAGAAATGTTTAACAAAGATCTAGAAGAATTAAAGAGCAAACAGAGATGAACAATACAATAACTGAAATAAAAAATACACTATAAGGAATCAATAGCAGAATAACGGAGGCAGAAGAACAGATTAGTTACCCAGAAGAGAGAATGGTGGAATTCACTGCTGCGGAACAGAATAAACAAAAAAGAATGAAAAGAAATGAAGACAGCCTAAGAGACCTCTGGGACAACATTAAATGCAACAACATTCGCCTTATAGGGGTACCAGAAGGAGAAGAAAGAGACAAAGGACTAGAGAAAATATTTGAAGAGATTATATTCGAAAACTTCCCTAACATGGGAAAGGAAATAGACACCCAAGTCCAGGAAGTGCAGAGAGTCCCATACAGGATAAACCCAAGGAGAAAGATGCAGAGATGCATAATAATTAAATTGGCCAAAATTAAAGACAAAGAAAAATTACTGAAAGCAGCAACAGAAAAACGACAAATAACATACAAGGGAATTTCCATAAGATTAACAGCTGATTTCTCAGCAGAAACTCTACAAGCCAGAAGGGAGTGGCATGATATACTTAAAGTGATGAAAAGGAAGAACCTACAACCAAGATTACTCTACCCAGCAAGGATCTCATTCAGATTTGATGGAGAAATCAAAAGCTTTACAGACAAGCAAAAGCTAAGAGAATTCAGCACCACCAAACCAGCTCTACAACAAACGCTAAACGAACTTCTCTAAGTGGGAAACAAAAGAGAAGAGAAGGACCTACAAAAACAAACCCAAAACAATTAAGAAAAAGGTAATAGGAACATACGTATCGATAATTACCTTAAACGTGAATGGATTAAATGCTCCAACCAAAAGACACAGGCTTGCTGAATGGATACAAAAATAAGACCCATATATATGCTGTCTACAAGAAACCCACTTCAGACCTAAGGACACATACAGACTGAAAGTGAGGGGATGGAAAAAGTTATTCCACACAAATGGAAATCAAAAGAAAGCGGGAGGGGCTACCCTGGTGGCGCAGTGGTTGAGAGTCTGCCTGCCGATGCAGGGGACACGGGTTCGTGTCCCAGTGTGGGAAGATCCCACATGCCGCGGAGTGGCTAGGCCCGTGAGCCATGGCCACTGAGCCTGTGCATCCGGAGCCTGTGCTCCGCAATGGGAGAGGCCACAACAGTGAGAGGCCTGCGTAATGCAAAAAAAAAAAAAAAAAAAAAAAGTGGGAGTAGCATATTCATAGCAGATAAAATAGACCTTAAAATAAAGAGTGTTACAAGAGACAAAGAAGGACACTACGTAATGATCAAAGGATCAATCAGGAAGAGGATATAATAATTATAAACATATATGTACCCAACATAGGAGCACGTCACTTCATAAGGCAACTGCTAACAGCTCTAAAAGAGGAATTTGACAATAATAGTGGGGGACTTTAACAACTCACTTACACCAATGGACAGATCATCCAAACAGAAAATTAATAAGGAAACAGAAGCTTTAAATGACACAATGGACCAGGTAGATTTAACTGATATTTACAGGACATTCCATCCAAAAACAGCAGATTACACTTTCTTGTCAAGTGTGCACAGGGCATTCTCTAGGATAGATCACGTCTTGGGTCACAAATCAAGCCTCAGTAAACTTAAGAAAACTGAAATCATATCAAGCATCTTTTCTGACCACAACACTATGAGATTAGAAATCAACTACAGGGAAAAAAACATAAAAAACACAAAAACATGGAGGCTAAACAATACGTTACTAAATAACGAAGAGATCACTGAAGAGATCAAAGAAGAAATCAAAAAATACTTAGAGACAAATGACAGTGAAAACACAATGATCCAAAACCTATGGGACAAAACAAAATCAGTTCTAAGAGGGAAGTTTATAACTATACAAGCCTACCTAAAAAAACAAGAAAAATCTCAAATAAACAATTTAACCTTACACCTAAAGGAACTAGAGAAAGAAGAACAAACAAAACCCAAAGTTAGCAGAAGGAAAGAAATCATAAATATCAGAGCAGAAATAAATGAAATAGAAACAAAGAAAACAGTAGCAAAGATCAATAAAACTAAAAGCTGGTTCTTTGAGAAGATAAACAAAATTGATAAACCATTAGCCAGACTCACCAAGAAAAAGGGGGAGAGGACTCAAACCAATAAAATAAGAAACAAAAAAGGAGAAGTTACAACAAACACCGCAGAAATACAAAGCATTCTAAGAGACTACTACAAGCAACTCTATGCCAAAGAAATGGACAACCAGGAAGAAATGGGCAAATTTTTAGAAAAGTATAACCCTCTAAGACTGAACCAGGAAGAAATAGAAAATATGAACAGACCAATCACAAGTAATGAAATTGAAACTGTGATTAAAAATCTTCCAACAAACAAAAGTACAGGACCAGATGGCTTCACAGGTGAATTCTGTCAAACATTTAGAGAAGAGCTAACACCCATCCTTCTCAAACTCTACCAAAAAATTGCAGAGGAAGGAATACTCCCAAACTCATTCTACGAGACCACCATCACCCTGATACCAAAACCAGACAAAGGCGCTACAATAAAAGAAAACTACAGATCAATATCATTGATGAGTATAGATGCAAAACTCCTCAACAAAATACTAGCAAACAGAATCCAACAACACATTAAAAGGATCATACACCATTTTCAAGTGGGTTTTATCCCAGAGATGCTACAGTTCTTCAATATACGCAAATCAATCAATGTGATACACCATATTAACAAATTGAAGAAGGAAAACCATATGATCATCTCAGTAGATGCAGAAAAAGGTTTTCACAAAATTCAACACCCATTTATGTTAAAAACTCTCCAAAAAGTGGGCATAGAGGGAACCTACTTCAACATAATAAAGGCCATATACGACAAACCCACAGCAAACATCGTCAATGGTGAAAAACTGAAAGCATTTCCTCTAAGTTCAGCAACAAGACAAGGATGTCCACTCTCACCACTATCATTCAACATAGTTTTGGAAGTCCTAGCCACGGCAATCAGAGAAGAAAAAGAAATAAAATGAATACAAATTGGGAAAGAAGTAAAACTGTGACTGTTTGCAGATGACATGAGACTATACAGAGAGAATCCTAAAGATGCCACCAGAAAACTACTAGAGCTAATCAATGAATTTGGTAAAGTTGCAGGATACAAAATTAATGCACAGAAATCTCTTGCATTCTTATACACTAATGATGACAAATCTGAAAGAGAAATTAAGGAAACACTCCCATTTACCATTGCAACAAAAAGAATAAAATATCTAGGAATAAACCTACCTAAGGAGACAAAAGACCTGTATGCAGAAAATGATAAGACACTGATGAATGAAATTAAAGGTGATACCAACAGATGGAGAGATATGCCATGTTCTTGGATTGGAAGAATCAATAATGTGAAAATGACTATACTACCCAAAGCAATCTACAGATTCAATGCAATCCCTATCAAATTACCAATGGCATTTTTTTCAGAACTAGAACAAAAAAATCTTAAAATTTGTATAGAGACACAAAAGACCCTGAATAGCCTAAACAGTCTTGAGGGAAAAAAATGGAGCTGGAGCAATCAGACTCCCTGACTTCAGACTATACTACAAAGCTACAGTAATCAAGACAATATGGTACTGGCACAAAAACAGTAATATAGATCAATGGAACAGGATAGAAAGCCCAGAGATAAACCCACGCACCTATGGTCAACTAATCTATGACAAAGGTGACAAGGATATACAATGGAGAAAAGACAGTCTCTTCAATAAGTGGTGCTGGGAAAACTGGACAGCTACATGTAAAAGAATGAAATTAGAACACTCCCTAACACCATACACAAAAATAAGCTCAAAATTGATTAGATACCTAAATGTAAGACCAGACACTATAAAACTCTTAGAGGAAAACATAGGAAGAACACTCTTTGACATAAATCACAGCAAGATCTTTTCTGATCCACCTCCTAGAGTAATGGAAATAAAAACAAAAATAAACAAATGAGACCTAATGAAATTTAAAAGCTTTTGCACAGCAAAGGAAACCATAAACAAGACGAAAAGACAACCCTCAGAATGGGAGAAAATATTTGCAAATGCATCATCAGACAAAGGATTAATCTCCAAAATATATAAACAGCTCATGCAGCTCAATATTAAAAAAAAAAAAAACCCAATCCAAATATGGGCAGATGACCTGAATATGCATTTCTCCAAAGAAGACATACAGATGGCCAAGAAGCACATGAAAAGTTGCTCAATATCACTAATTATTAGAGAAATGCAAATCAAAACTACAATGAGGTATCACCTCACACCATTTAGAATGGGCATTCAGAAAATCTACAAACAACAAATGCTGGAGAGGGTGTGGAGAAAAGAGAACCCTCTTGTACTGTTGGTGGGAATGTACATTGATACTGCCACTATGGAGAACAGTATGGAGGTTCCTTAAAGAACTAAAAACAGAATTACCATATGACCCAGCAATCCCACTATTGGGCATATACCCAAAGAAACCATAATTCAAAAAGACACATGCACCCCAATGTTCATTGCAGCACTATTTACAATAGCCAATTCATGAAAGCAACCTAAATGCCCATCTATAGACGAATGGATAAAGAAGATGTGGTACATATATACAATGGAATATTACTCAGCCATAGAAAGGAACTAAATTGGGTCATTTGTAGAGACGTGGATGCATCTAGAGACTGTCATACAGAGTGAAGTAAGTCAGAAAGAGAAAAACAAATATTGTATATCAACGCATATATGTGGAACCTAGAAAATGGCACAGATGAACCTGTTTTCAGAGCATAAATTGAGACACAGAAGTAGAGAAAAAACGTATGGAGACCAAGGGGGGAAAGCGGCAAGGGGTGGGTGTGGGTGTGTGATGATTTGGGAGATTGGGATTGACATGTATACACTGATGTTTATAAAATGGATGACTAATAAGAAAATAAATAAATAAAAGAATCTGCCTGGCAATGCAGGGGACACGGGTTCGACACCTGGTCCAGGAATATCCCACATGCCGCGGAACAACTAAGCCCATGCTCCGTAACTACTGAGCCTGCACTCTAGAGCTTGCAAAAACAGAACCTGTAAAAACAGAGAGTAGCATGGTGATGGGGGAATTAGGAGTGGGTGTTGGGGGAACTGGGAAGATGTTGTTTAAGGATACAAATTTACAACCACTAGATACTTAAGTCCTGGAGATCTAACGAACTGCATAGTGATTTTAGATGGCAATACTGTATTATAAGTTTCAAAGTTGCTAAGAAACTAGATCTCAATTGTTCCTGTCACACATACACACACACACACAAATGATAGAGGTGTTATCTAAAGCTACAGTTATAACCATATTGCAGTATATAAATGTATGTAATCAACATGTTGTATACTTAAGCTTATGCAATGATATATGTCAATTATATCTCCAAAAAATTAAGTAAAATAAATGTATTGATTAAAATAACCAAACTGATATGACACTGGATTCCCCAATCAATACCCAGAGATGTTCTAGGATCTCCTCATATGTATCTTAAAGATATTTATAATATTTTGCTTTTGGACTCTCTTTCCAATTATCCTCTCATTCGTCTTAGCAATAAACAAAATGTTTACCTCAATTTACCTTCCAAGCTGGCTGAATTATGTTGTTTGCATTGTGCTTTCCATCAACTTCATTTTCTACTACCAACTCAGTTGTAGAAAAGTAACAGAAACTGCAAATTCTGTCAGTCTCAGGAAAGAACATTCAAACTCTCTTTTTTTTGGTGTCTCTTTACTTTTATTTTAATATATGGTCATCAAATAAAAAATTTTAAAGCAATGAGAAAATAGAAAGCTACGATTACATTCAACATTGTTGTTTTATTGTGACTTCTTATGTGCCGTATTTCATAATAATACCTTTCTCTTTCCTCGACTCCTCCCCAAGATTTCCAGTTTGTTACACTTTCTAGTCCCCCAAGTCCTAAATCTAGAAGCTGCCATTGACTTTTCCCTCCTCTTTACCCTACCCACAGAATATTCAATAAGTCTCCATATCCTCCAATCTTCCCTTCACAGACTCCCTCATTACTGTCCTTTCCTTTCCACTATAACTGCTGAACTCAGCTATTACAGTAGCCTCCTAAAAGGTCTTCCTGATTCTGGTCTATTCCCCTTCTGGGTAACAACAAGCTCAACCTTCCTAAATCATCATCAAGATCATGTCACATCCACATCTAAAAGACATTTTTAGTTCCTTTATCTGATATCCAAGGCCATATATGATCTGTGTTGGTTCGCAAACTGGGGAGTTCCCCAGGTGAAATCTGAAACTGGTCCCTGCACACACAAGGGCAAG
The DNA here is from genome assembly GCF_964270905.1 of Leucopleurus acutus. Classification (NCBI taxonomy): domain Eukaryota; kingdom Metazoa; phylum Chordata; class Mammalia; order Artiodactyla; family Delphinidae; genus Leucopleurus; species Leucopleurus acutus. Next base: position 132,688,701 of record NC_139143.1, read on the forward strand.
AGAGACAGAAGAAAGAAGTACTCTACTCCAGATTGGTAGATGGCTAATTTAATAAGCAAGGGAACTTACATAAAATACTTCTCTTGGGTGGCCACAATATGAATAGATCTCTGCGCCCATGTACCAGAATCTGCAAAGTTTACAGAGATGCCTTAACTGGATTCAGCCATATGTACCATCCAGATGAGCTCAACAGTACACTGCTTTCTCAAGTCTTTGCCCTTGAAAACGTCTCCCACAATAGGAAGAGTGGGCAGGATATACATTCCAAGGACGAGGGAGGGGATAAATAGCCTCTGATTGCCCAGGTCCAGCTTGTAGGTCAACCGGTGGTCACACCCCTCAACGACCTCCTCCAATCTGCCTACTTCCCCATCTTCTCCTCACTCACTGTCTGCCTTACTCATGGCCCTCCAGCAAATTAGGTCCTTTTAAGTTCCTCACACTCACCTATCTCTTTCCCACAGCAGGACCTGGGTACTTTCTGTCCCTTTCGACTAACATCCTCCCTGGGATCTTCAGGGACCTGGTTCTTTCTCATTCCCCAACTTTTAGATCGGATATCACCTGCTGAGACAAGCCTTCCCTGAACATCCTTTATAAAATGGCTCTCATTCACCAGTCACTCTCCTCCATCCCATTACCCTGCACTTTGTCTTCACAGCAATTATGGCAATCTATAATTTTTTTTCTTGTTTATTTCTTTACTGTTTATTGTCTAGTTCCCTTCACCAGAAGATAATCTCCACAAAAGTAAGAATTTATATCTCTCATTTATTGCTGTATATATAGTTCATTGAATAATTCCAGCCACAGAGAATGTGTTCAATAAACATGATTGAATAAATTAATGAATTAATTCATATGTGAATAAGTGAACTATAGAGTCTAGGTCAATCACACTGAGGTCAAATTCCAGATATACCTTTACCAACTGTGTGATCCAATAAAGCTACTTAGCATCTCTGAGCCTTCATTTCCTAACCTGTAGAATAAGTCTAAGAAAACTTCTTCATACGTCAACTATGAATATTCAGTCAGATAATATTTGTAAAATTCCTACACAGAGACTAGCTCATAGTAGATGCTCAGTAAATGCTGCTTCCTTTCTCCATCTGATATCTGAGTTCCTCTTCTGGTAAGCTGCCTAATACCCCGGGACTCTGCTAGAACTGGAGCCCCCTTCAACCCTTCCACTTTTTGTCTGGATTAGTCATATCCCCTGTTGAATTGATAAAATAGTATTTACCTCACAGGGCTGTTCTGGAAAAGTGATAACAGTGGTTAAAACATTTAATTATTACTCTTACTGCAACTTAGAATTGTCCAGAAGAAAATGCAAGGTATGATAGGCAATACTAGTGAGACCGATATCCAGTATTCCTCCCCTTCCCAACTGTTTTAAGAACACACCTCTTGGGACTTCCCTGGTGGTGCAGTGGTTAAGAATCCACCTGCCAGTGCAGAGCAAACGGGTTCGAGCCCTGGTCCGGGAAGATCCCACATGCTGTGGAGGAACTAAGCCCGTGTGCCACAACTACTGAGCCTGCACACTAAAGCCAGCAAGCCACAACTACTGAGCCCTCGTGCCACAGCTACTGAAGCCCATGCGCCTAGAGCCTGTTCTCTGCAACAAGAGAAGCCACCGCAATGAGAAGCCCGCGCACCACAAGGAAGAGTAGCCCCCGCTCACCACAACTAGAGACAGTCCACACACAGCAATGAAGACCCAATGCAGCCAAAAATAAATAAATAAATTTATTTAAAAAAGAAAACTCTAGTTTATATATCAACTGGATAATATTTTCTTAGTCCATTTCCCAACTTTCCTTTAAAATCCATTTGAGTACTTTAAATTACACAATTTTTATTAAAAACTAAAAAAATTTTTAAAATCTCCTGAGCAAAAAAGCCAGGTGTTGGAAAGGATATGGAGCAACTGGAGTTCTCACACACTGTTAGTAGTCTTGTAAACCAGTACACTTTGTAAAATGATTTGGCAGTATTTACAAAGCTGAATATATGACAGTCCAATGACTCGATAATTACACACATGGATATATAGCAAAAATATGTGCATATTTATATTTGCAAAAAGACATGTTCTAGAATGCTCATAGCAACACATAATAGTCAAACACTGGAAACTATCCAAATGCCCATCAAGAACGGATAATGAATAAATTATGGTATATTCACACAAAGGAACACAGACAGCAAGAGAATAAAATCTGCACCCACACACAATATAGATGAAACTCACAAACAATACTGAGCAAGAGAATTCATACACAAAAGAACATACTATAATGTTGCTTTTAGATACAGTACAAAAATGGGGAAATATGCTGATAAAAGTCAACATAGACTTCTAGGATAATGACTAGGAGAAAGCACAACGGAGACTTTTCAGATACCTGTAGAATTCTGTTTCTTGATCTGAATGCTAATTATATAGATGTGTTTGATTCGTGAAAATTCACTGATTATTTATGATTCACTTATTTGCAATTTTCTGTATAAAAATTATTTTTAAGTCACACAATTAACAAAAGTTAAAAGAGCTCTAAAGACAAAAATAATGGGCAAAAATATTACAAAAGTCTGGGAGAAATTTCATTTTGGATAACATTGGATTAAGAAGTTAATCCATTAGACCATGTACACTTTAACCTCTGAAACAGAGCTCTACCACCCAGGAAGTAGGTACAAAATCAGCTCTGCTGTTTTCCACTTCCACCAGCTTCCCACCAACTCAGAAACACAGATTCTGTTCTAACCAGAAAACTGGGAATTCAGAAACCTGATAGCTGTGAGTCATAGTCAGCTTTCTCCCTCTCTATCAATAGTCTTTCTGCATCTATTCTGAGACTATTGTCCTGGCAACCTCTTCTCCCAACAAGACGCTTGGGGTATTATAGAATGTGTTTTTCATAAAATGTGATGAGCAGGATTGGATACAGAAGGCCATGTATGCACGGAATCCTAGCTGCCATGGTAGAGATATCCTAAGATTCCTTAGAATATAACCTCTCTCGGGCTGTCCCTTGTGGTCCAGTGGTAAAGAATCCGCCTTCCAATGCAGGGCACGTGGGTTCAATCCCTGGTCGGGGAACTAAGATCCCACATGGCTGGGCAACTAAGCCCACGTGTCTCAACTAGAGAGCCTGCGTGCTGCAAACTACAGAGCCCACATGTTCTGGAGCCTGCACACAACTAGAGAGAAGCCCACATAAAGCAACAAAGAGCTGGAGCACCGCATCGAAAGATCCCACATGCCTCAACGAAGCCTGCGTGCTGCAACTAAGACCTGACGCAGCCAAAAAAAAAGAAAAGAATATAACGTCTCTCAACTGATGAAAACCAAGGAGTCAAGACAGAAGATCTCTCCTGTCAGTTCCTTCTATATTTCAATTGAGAGAAACCCAACTCAAGTAAGATTGGTAAAAAGGTGGAGTTTGTTGGAAGAATTCTAGGTTGTCCCATTCAATTGAAATATATTTTGAGTAACTTCAGCAAAAATGGGCAGAGATCCTGTTGGGCTCCAGGATCAGTTGGGGAGGCAATATCAGGATGACTTTCTAAGTGCAAATTCTGGATCTAGACTGCTTGAGTTTTGCCCCTGACTCTTCTACATAATCCCTGTGCCTTTAGGACCAACCATATAATACGTTATGTAAAATATAATAATGCATGTAACACACATGAAACAGTGCCTAAAGTAGCACAAAGTAAGCATTCCATAAACAAATTTTAGCTGCTATTATTAATACAGGGATTTGTTGGGAATTATGTTTTCCAGAATCCCCTTCCCTATAGCTGGAATTGGCCAAAAAAGGAACTTACATGAGATTTGGCAGGTGGAAATGAACAGTGACTATTATGCTTAAGAGTCTTTTCAAAATCAGATGGAAAGACACAAAAGCCAACTAGGTACCAGTTCATCTTTTCCTCTGTTCCACGTCCATCCAGCTCTTCTTTGCAACTGATGCACCTGACAACCATCAAAAGCCCCAGAGCTAAGGCCAGACACTTGGCTACTGACACACAGAGGTGAAAGCTACAAAGAGAAGGAGCTACAAAGCTTCTCCTAAACATCTCTATTCACTCCATCCTCACAGTCCGACGTCAGCTGCTGTGCACGCTGTACATTTCAGATTCCCCTGCAAGCTCTGTCTTCTCCATCTACACCACTACTTCAAGAAGACTGATTAGTGATTTGTTTTCTAATCCACCAACTTCTCATTCTGGAATTTTACTTCCCTAAGGCCTCCCAAAATTGTATAAAGTCTTATTCCTATAATAAATCCCTTATCCCACGACATTCACAGTGGCTTTGCTTCCTTTATTGTACTCTGACTGATATGATTATTGGTACTGGGTGTGGGTCCAGGGAAAGAGAACCTATAATTTATTTTTAAATTAAAATTTCTATTTTGAGATAAAGATACATTCACATGCAGTTGTAAGAAATAATACAGAGAGATCCTATGTACCCTTTACCCAGTTTCTCCCAATGGTAATATCTTACAAAACTATAACTCAATATCATAACTAGGATATGGGCACTGGTATAATCAATATACAGAACATTTTCATCACGACAAGGACCCATCACAATGCCCTTCTATAGCCATATCCTTTGTCAAAAATCATGTAGGCATATTTGTATGTTTATTTCTAGGTTTTCTGTTCTGTTACATTTATCTATACCTATTCTGCTGCCCTGCAGTCTTGATTACTGTACCTATATAATAAGTTGAAATGGGTGGATTGACTCCTATCATTATATTTTTTTAATAAAAATTGTTTTAGCTATTCTAGTTCTTTTACCTTTCAAATAAATTTTAAAGTAGCTTTATCTATAGCTACAAAAAATCTTGCTGAGATTTTAATAATAACTGTGTTAAACCTATATATCAATTAAAGAAGAATTAATATCTTTACTATGTTGATTTTTCCTACCCATGAACATCGTGCGCCACTCCATTTAAGGAGATCATGTTTGATTTCTTTCATCAGAATTGTATAATTTTCAGCATATATTTTCTGTACATACTTTGTTATATTTATCTCTAAATACTTAATTTTTTGAGTGATTGTAAATGGTATTGTATTTTTAATTTTGGTGTCCATTCTTAGTATAAAAGAATACAATTAAATTTTATATATGTTCATCTTGTATCCTGCTACCTTGCTGATCCCACTTTTTAGTTCTTGAAGACTTCTTGTTGATTTGGGGGGCTATTCTATGAAGACAATCATGTCATCCACAAGCAGGGACAGTTTTATTTCTTCTTTTCCAATCTATTTGCCTTTGATTTCCTTTTCTTGCCTTGCTGCACTGGTTAGAACCAGTGCCATGGGGCTGATTAGGGACATTTTCTCTGATCCTCCAATTCTTCCAAACTCCCTAAGCTCCTCCCATAAATGTGTAAGGTTTAATCATCAACGTTCTCATTCCAGCCAGTCTGGAGTCAGCCTGTAGTCACCATCCTCCACCTGGGTGGGGGCCTTAGTTCCTGCAGAACTCAAAGACTGTATCAGATTGTTATGTATATCCCTTGAGGAGGAACTAGGACTCTGTTTTATTGCTAAACTATTGTTTCTCGACTGCTTTTCCTTTGTTCCTGCATTCCCTGACTTCCCTTAAGATCATTGATTACTGAGACCTGTTCAAGGGCAAGCACTGTGGCCAGGCTTAGATCACAAAATGGCTTAGGCCAAAATGGCTTCTCTTATGTCAAGAAAGCCATTCCTGGTTCTCTTTCTCCAGGGACACCCTAACCTATCTGCTTACACTTTTATCTACTTAGAGAATACATAAAGAATCATGAGCAGAAATATGGACAGTAAGGGCCATTCTGGCAAGGTCTCAGATAAAAATAAGTAACGTGTTATTGGAAACTGGAGGAAAGGCAAACCTTGTTGTAAAGTGGCAAAGAACTTGGCTGAATTGTGTTCTCATTCTAGCGTTTTGTGGAAGGAGAACTTGCAAGTAATGAAACGGGATATCTAGTTGAGGAGATTTCAAAGCAAAGTATTGAAGGAGTGGCTTGGTTCCTCCTGACTGTTTATAGTAAAATGTGAAAGGAGAGAAGATGAATTGAAAAAGAAAATGTTAAGCAAGAAAGAACCAGAACTTCAGGATTTGGAAAATCCTCAGCCTGCCCATATTGCAAAAAATGAGAAAATGTATTCAGAAAAGAGCCACTAAGGGTGTGGCCAAACAGCCATTTGATAAAGAGATTAGTATGAGTATGAGTCACTGCCTTAATCAGGCACCCCAGCAGAAACACTGCCAGTTTGAACTGAAGAAGACAGAGACAGGATGAAATGAAGGAAGGCTATCAGGCTTCTTAGATTCTACAAGACCAGATCATAGAGTTATCCAGCTGCCACTGTGTGGTATACTTCAAAACCACAAGAAAAAATAACCCTGAAGGCAATTCAGAGATCATCAAGGCTGCCTCCTTGGTTTCAAAGGAAAGAGGTTGGTATGGGCAGCGGTGGGGGTGGGGGTGGTGGGGGGAAGGGGGTGAATTGCCTCAGTTTCACCAGGCCAGACAGCAATCTCTCAGAGCCATGAAGGTAAGGTGCCTGGAGTCCTGGGGGCAGGGTCACCTACAGCTTTGGTGACCCTTGTGACCCTCAACTGGCAGAGTCTTAGGGGTGAGATGCATGCCAAAGAGAGACAGATGGAAGAAAGGAAATAAGAAAAGAAAAAGAAAAAATCTTGGTATCCATATAAGTCCTAGACCCATCATCCCCCTGCCTCATTCTCAAGTAATTCAAAATTACTCATTTAAGATTCATCATTTAAAGTTCACCTCCTCTACCACTTCTAAGAGGTATTCTCTGACACCCAACTCCACCATGAGACTGAATTAAGTGTTCTTCCTTCATGCTTCTATAACACTTGGTGCATACCTTCTTTAATAAACTTACCACACTGATTTTTCATCATATATTTATATATCTATTATCTCCATTAGATTACAAACATCTTGAAAACAGATACCATGTTTTATTCATTTTTGTAATCTTAGGGTCTAAAAATATTAGAAATTATTCCAACATATTAAAATGCTATCAATGATTATTTGGGGGTTGTGTAATAGTAAGTGATATTTATTCTCTATATTTGACATATTTGTAAGTGTTTTACAAGAGTTATTATCTTTATTATTAAAAAAAACACCTTATGACCCAAATTTGCTGCATTTCCCTCATTGAATATTGTATCACTGAGGATAGAAAGACAATCTTAACTGTGGCAGACCCTTGTCCATGTGAAAATAGTATATCTCATCAATAGTTTTCCTTTTGGTTATCTTCTAAAATAGAAAAAAACTATTGAGATAGTCAATACTCTCTGCTTAATTTTTTTCACTTGATATTCCTTTCTCCCTTTTCAAATAAAGGAAACTTTCTCACCTTAAAGAATGATGCAGGCATAAGAAGGCCTACAACCTTTACCACAGAGAGTAGTCAATAAAATCTCCTAATAAAAATGCTATTGAGTGGGGCTTCCCTGGTGGCGCAGTGGTTGAGAGTCCACCTGCCAATGCATGGGACACGGGTTTGTACCCCAGTCCGGGAAGATCCCACATGCCGCAGAGCGGCTGGGCCCGTGAGCCATGGCCACTGAGCCTGCGCGTCTAAAGCCTGTGCTCCGCAACGGGAAAGGCCAAAACAGTGAGAGGCCCACATACCGCAAATAAATAAATAAATAGATAAAATAATAAAAATAAATCAAATTTTAAAACTCACATGTCATAAAAATAGATACCAAATGTGTATACCTGTGTAAAGATATTATTATTACTCCTTCATTTTATCATGCCATTATATTATTTCCTAGATATATCTGAGATACTGATTTTAGTAATCTTTTTTAAGAAAAAGAAGAAACCGGTGTGGGGAAAAGGGAACCCTCCTGCACTGTTGGTGGGAATGTAAACTAACACAATCACTATGGAGAACAGTATGGAGGTTCCTTAGAAAACTAAAAATAGAGCCACCATATGACCCAGCAATCCCACTCCTGGGCAGATATCTGGAGTAAACCTTACTTCAAAAGGATGCATGCACCCCGATGTTCATTGCAGCACTGTTTACAATAGCCAGGACACGGAAGCAACCTAAATGTCCATCAACAGAGGAATGGATAAAGAAGATGTGGTACATATACAATGGAATATTACTCAGCCGTAAAAAGGAACGAAATAATTCCATTTGCAGTGACACAGATGGACCTAGAGATTGTCATACACACTGAAGTAAGTCAGAAAGAGAAAGGCAAATATCATATAATATCACTTGTACATGGAATCTAGAAAAATGGTACAGATGAACTTATTTGCAAAGCAGAAGTAAGAGTTACAGATGTAGAAAACAAACTTATGGTTACCAAGGGGGGAAAGAGGGATGGGAAGAATCGGGAGGTTGGGATTGACATACATACATTCATATATAAAAAATAGATTACTAATGAGGACCTACTGTATAGCACAGGGAACTCTACTCAATGCTCTGTGGTAACCCAAATGAGAAGGAAATATAAAAAAGAGTGGATATATGTATATGTATAACTGATTCACTTTGCTGTACAGCAGAAACTAACATAACATTGTAAAGCTACTAGACTCCAATAAAAAAAAAATATTTTCAGTAAAAGAATAAGAAGAAAACTTTCAAAATATCTTTATCAGTATCCTCATTTTAGAGCTAAGGTAACTAAGACCCATGGAATTTAAGTAGACTCCTCAATTAGTAGCAGAAGTCAAGTGAGAACCCAAATCTCTAGTCTGACAGTCAAAGGTTCTTTCAATATATTAAAATACTTTGCAAACTTTCCTTTATTGTTATATTTTTATAAGCAAATCCATAAATGTATATGTGATAGGGCTGCTTCTAAAATGGTCCCCAGTGATCTCCTGGCTCCTGAGAATGACTCCCTTGTGTAATCCTCTCCTCATGTGTGTGGGCTGGAACCCAGTGACTTCCTTCTAGTGAATACAATGCAGTTAAAGTGATGGGCTGTTACTTCCAAGATTAGATTATGAAAGACTGTGCCTTCTGGCTCTGACACACACTCTCTTGCTGGTGCTCTTTTGTTTTCTTTGCTGGCTCACTCTGATGAACCAGGCTGCCATGTGGAAAGGCCCATGTGCCAAGGAACTGAAGACAGCCTCAGTCCAACCTATGAAGAACTTAATCCTACCAATAACCACTGCATAAGTTTGGACACAGATCATTCCCCAGTTAAGTTTCAGATAAGACTGCAATCTCAGCTTACATCTTTACTGTAATCATGTGAGAGTCCCTATGCTAACCTGTGCCCAGATTGCTGACTCACAGACACTGAAATAATAAACTTTGTTGTTTTAAGCTATCAAGTTTGGGGGTAAGTTGTTGTAAACAGTAGAAAACTAATGCCAATTTTGTACCTGTAAATGTAAGGTTACCATACAAATACCTAGAAGTGTAGTAGTTGCTTTGGAACTGGGCTGAAAGGATTTTGAGGAGGATTACTGAGAAAGTCTAAGTTGCCTTGAATAGGCTGTTAATACAAATCTGTATTTTGAGAATGTTGCCAGTAAGAGAGCTCAAAATGAAGTGCAAAAACTGGAAGGAGAAAAAAAAAAAAAAACTAGAAGGAGAATCCCTATTATGGAGAATCAGAAAGCTTAGTGACATTGTCACCTGCAATTATGTGAAAAACAGAATGTATACCACCAGCCACCATGCTATGAGGAACCCCAAGCAGCCACACAAGAGGATATTTAGAAGTGTTGTCTGACAGCCCCAATTGAAGTCCCAGCAAGAACTATTTTATTCCAGGCATGAAAGTGAATGAGAAAGGCTTCTTATGATTACAGACCCATTTTCAAGTTACTCCCAAACAGAGTCTTCCCATAGATCTCTGACATCATGGAGCAGAGATAATTCATTCCTATCGTGTCCTTTCCAAATTCTTGATTCATGGAATTTGTGAGTATAATAATATGTTTGTCATTTTATTCCACTAAGTTGGCGGTGGCAAGTTATGCAGCAATAGTAACTGGAACAGAGCACATCAACAAAAGTTGCAATGGAATCAGAAGGTGATACTCAAGGACCAAGGAGAACAAGACATGTCAGTGAAGGTCAGCCCGGAAATAGGACAGCATATGGACCAGACACTTCTCCCCTGGTGCTGTGATGTCATTTGCATAAGCTATAACCAGATGACATCCCTAGGAAATAAAAGGAAAAGTTCTTGAAAGGTGAAAACAGTCTTGATATAAATGTGAATTTTGAACTGAGTATAAATCTTTAAATTAACTAAATATTTATTTAAAATACTCTATGTTCTAGACTGGGAGTGACTGAGTTACCTGCAAGTGGCAAGACTGGGAATTTCCCACTGTTTGTAAAAATGGGGATTCCAGAGCAAAATTGCTTTCAGTTTTAAAAAAGTAAAATTACATTTATGAATTCTTGAGTTGTGCCTGTAAATTTTAAACACCTCACACTTACAATTATTTATTTGTTTTAGTATCTGTATTCTTTATTGACAGTAAGCTTTCAGAGAACTGGGATCATGATTGTACTGCCCACTGTTATATTCCTAGCTCCTAGGACATGATTTGTCACATAATAAAAGCTCAATAAATATTTGTTGAATGAATGAATAAACAGAAATACATGCTAATTGACAATCACAGGGATCACCATGGTAAAATGCTATCATTGACCAACAAGTAATTTTAGCAAGCATAAATCTTCTGTTCACAATCATAAGCACTTTATTTTCTCCAAATTAATCTCAGTTCTGAACTCCCTAGCTATTGGACTTCAAGAATATTATCCCTGGTCATAACCAGGGCTCTCCCTCTCTTCCAGTGTCACACTAGTATTCAGGAGGCTTATTTTGTGCCCTGAAAGCAGGAACAGGGCCTCTAGTCCTTAACTATCATGATGGCCACTGCCTTCTTCAGAGTCCAAGCTCTTGAAATCTAACAGCTCTTTGCTGCTTCTGTACCTCATTGTAGGCATGAGAATCTTAAGTAAAGCTGGATTGTGATTCCATTTCCCTGGATGCATTGTGCAAACATTCCTGTCTGGATGCTGTTATTGTGATGAAACTAAATAAACTATTGGTCCTTTGCAAAGGATCCTCAAGGGTCTCCTCAGAGGCATGAGTTATAGAGGATGAAATGTAAGTAGCAGAAAGCATTCATGCTGGTACCTTGGAGGGATTTACAATGAGGGTCCAGACTACTTTTCCAAGATGCCTCAGTACTAATTACCACAATACTTCTCAGTTGAGGACAAAATATCCAGCACTTTTGCAATAAAGACAAAATTATCCTAATGACTACATAAATGCTCCCACAGCAGCCACATTACCTCTTAGGTCAATTTTCTAGAGATAATAAGTACACTCTGCAAAAACACTGTACTATCTCCACACAGGAAAGATCACTCATCCTTTATAAGCTGCCCTGGTATGCAAAGGGATACACTACCAAGCATGCGTGCCACAGTGGCTAGGATGGCTTGTCTGAGGTCCTCATTTTTAGTGCTGCTGCATCAAGTACGGTCTACAGTTTAACAGGTGTCAGGGAACACAGACTTTATGTCCTGCTGATTAGGAAGAAAGCTATCAGGTATATCAGTTAGCTGAGTTCACTCCAGATGCCATACACTGAGACCTAATTTAATTAGTTGAAAAATATAATCTTTATCACTCTAATGGTAAGCAGTTTAAATGGAATGGCTATCACTTTTATTATGAAAAATATTATAAATGTAAAACAATATTACCAGCTTCCATAAATATTTCATATAGATTCTCCTTTGTGGTTGTTTAACTATAGTAAATATAATTAGCACACTTTAATTTGCTCCATCATCACCAGTAACTAAATAGTACAGATACCAGAAACTAATTTTTTTGATAAAAATCAAAGAGGAATCAAAAGAATTTCCTTCCAGAAAGCAGAACTGTCCCCAGGTTTATTATCCTGGAGTTATCTGCATAAGAATAAACATCCCTAGGGAAAGAGGAAAATTCAGTTGCTTTTACATATAAAATTGACTACATTTTTTTTCACTGTTATCCATTTATTTGGCTCATGCATTTACTCTAGAAGCTGTCCTTTGAATACATAAAAACTGGATTTAAACAAAAAATTCATTTTAGTTTAAGGAAGAGTTAACATATCTTCCCTCTAACATCTTCCTATTCTCAGTAGGTCTCAGTAGGGTGTTTTAAATGTATTTCAAAACAGATCACATTCATCCTAGTAAAAATCCTTAAAAGTGATTTTTTAAGTTGACTAATAAATAAATGAATAAATGAGGGTGCCCAATAGCCAATATCCATTAGAATGAACAAGTATGGGGCAGTGTTAAGGACCTGGGACCGAAGGGGGAGGTGGAATATCTCATTAAATAAACATTAATTACTACTCAACACTACTACTATTGTCATGTGTGTCAGGGTACTGGGTCTTTGCCTTATCACTTTGTGATAAGGTTAAAATCATAATCTAAGGGGGCAATGGACAACTAAGAGACTTCAAACTTTTGCTTGGTGATACAAGGGTTTTTGTTATTAAAGCAAATTTCTCTGAATGCTAATGGGAATAAGGAGACACATTCATGATTCTTTTGCATTCCTGTATATCTTGCAAGTAAGGCACTAACAGACCTTAGCTACATACTATCTTTCCAAAAATATCTGCAAACAGCTATACAGATAATGTCTCTCTGAAGCAAAAGGCAGGTGTGCTTACTGCCTATTATAAAATGCTCAAATTCCCTAAGCTGAAAGTTCCTCTCCTGTAACATAACCCGCTGCATACACAGGTGGCATCTGTCACTCTTGTCATCATCATGTGGGAATTGGGGCTCCAAAACTGCTGATTGGTACTCTGGCTACTGCTATTTATATTAGTAATAAATTGTCCTTTGTCTCTGACTCATGAGTCTCATGTCTTCTACCATCATCCATGAGACTGTGTAGCAGGCTAACTTGTTAGCTATAAGTAGGGTAAAACCAGACTCTTTGCAGTTCCTGAAAATAAGATGTTCAAGAATAAAAGGAAATATTCTTTGTACATCTCCATAAAGTATGGCTAAAAACACAAGTGTGGCGGTATATGGCTTAATATATTAACTCTATCACTAAGACAGCATAATGATGCCTTGTCTTAGGGAGGGTGATAAATTAGTAGAAAGGCAGTTAAAGGCAGTTACAGCTTTTGAGTTTCAAAACCTGACGCTTCATTTTCAGGGTGTGAGTTTCTGAGGTCCCAAAATCTGAGCCCTTAAAAACATAAAATGTATGCTTTAAATAACAGATTGGAAAGAATGAAGGAAGTCACATCACATCACCTGCAGGCTAAACGAAGACTCCCTTTTACAGTGGGGATGTGTGGCAAGGGGAGGAAAAAGAGAAGGGACAGGGAAAACAAGAAGGCTGTATGCTGTTTGTTCCCTAAGAAAGCGCCCTTAGAGGCTGGGGATTGGGAGGCAGAGAAACCCTGGAATGTGAGAGGAGTGAGGATCTGTGTCCTTCATTTTCACATAAAACAGAGAGGAACTTGACAGCTGCAGCATAGTAGGAGAAATAGTAGATAGAATGCCTCTGGGGCTTGTCTACATGGAGAGATTTCCCCTTCATCATTGGGGTCCAGGAGCAGAGCCAAAGGTGTTTCATACACAAAGTGGGGTACAGAAGCCATGTGATTGAGACAGCAGAATACAGTAGTAACACACATAGACCAATTACTGAAAGTGGAAAAAATAATATACATCTCAGCTGGTGCCATAGCGGATAGATGACAACAGCCAAGAATGAGTCCCAGAGCTTCCATAAGTCCTCTGGAACTTACATACAATATGGGGGAAATGTGTAGGAGGACAGGTACCCCTGAAGTGGTTGAACTGACTAATATTTAATCTTTACCAGCAGGCAGAATAAGGGTTTAAAATAAAAATTGCTAGGAAAAAAATGAGTGTTTTTTATTTGTGTGTTTGTTTTGTACATTGTTTGTGGCCTAAAATCTGCACTTGCTAGACCTGTATTCCTAAAACAATCCATTTTAAAAACACATTTACTGTGTTCATCATTTCTTTAAAGAAAGGAAAACTATGTCTTCTTTTATGTTCTTGGCCAGAGTCTCCTGAATTGTCCAGCTCTTGTTATTTGTGGATTCCCAGAACTGCATGAGACTGAAACCATGATGCAGTCCACCTGACATTATATCCACAGAAAGGGATTTTTAAAATCTTCCTCTAGTTAAACAACTAGGAGTCATATAAATAATGGAAACTATTCCCAACCTCAACCTACCCTCCTCTATTACTGCTCTGCAGACACAGAGAACTGGCAATTTCAACTCAATACACATTTCCTCTGTATAAGTAAAAAGGTAAATGAAATTTTATTTACAAGAGTCTCAATTCCACATGTAAAATTTATACCTATATAGTATTACTCAGAGCCTGGACAACCTTAAGAACATATATTTTCTGAATCTCTCTGCATTCTTTCAAAATTATACCTTAAGGGGTCCATTTTTATCTCAATATATTTTGAAAACAGGAATGTTAAATGAAATTGGAAAACTAGATAAATTTGCAATCTTCTGTGAAGCTTTTTATCCTAGAAAATTTTAATCAGTTTTTATAACAATAAAGCAGCAATTCCAAAGGTTAAATTATTTTCAAAGTTTCTACCAAGCCAAGCCATGCTAAAGGGGCTACCTATTTAGCTACGTCCATAAAGGAACTCAAGGTGACAAGAGCAAAGGAGAGAAAAGTTATATGATTTAACAAGGGCACTTGATAGAAAGAAGTCACCAATCCCAGGTAGAGGTTATGTTTGAGAGACAAAAATAGAGAATAAAATTGTACCTCCCCAAAATAAATCTTCCAAAAACCTGCCTTGTACATGAACTTCTTAACCCAGTATCTATGATATTCCTGCATCATATTGATGTTATAACTCTCTATGAAATGTTCCCTAACTTGTGACCCCCCCCCCACCCTAGCCTTCTTTTCATGCACATATAAGTCTTAAAAACCTCTTAAGGTCTAACCCAAATCTCTCCCTCCCTCCCTCTCTCCCTCTCTCTCTTTCTTTCTCTCTCTCTCTCTCTCTCTCTCTCTCTCTCTCTCTCTCTCTCTGATACACACACACACATACACACTTAAGCCTTAATTTATATCTCCCCACTGATAAACCCAAAAGACCTCTATAGCTCTCATTGCCAGACCAGTAACACCTTTTTGATTTTCCAATCTGTTACTTATGCCTGACCTATCCAATGGACCTTGATGTTATTTGAGGGTTGGAAATGTGACTAATATAAATTTCTTATTCCCAAAAGAGCCTAGACCTCTGCTGGTACTCAATAAACCATTGGTTGAATTGAAGCAACTCTGAAAAAGCTTCTTTGACTCTGCCAGGAAAGTATCTTGCAATATTTCACAAAGAGGAATGTACCAGAAGAATGACCCTAGTTTAAGTTGTTGACTATGGGAACTTTATGTAGTAGCTAACTTGAAGAAATATCCATAGATACCAATTACAACTTTCTGTTTAGGGCTTTTGTACTCTGATCTCCATGTTTTTCATTATGAGAGATAATGGAAAACTAAATTTAGCTTTTCCCAAAGCCCTCTGTTTCAGAGATTTATGTTACAAATAAATGAGTAAAGGGGAAATGAACCAGAAACAAATGGATGCTATTTCCCTCAAATCAGACATGATTTTAAAAATTTAAGACAAAGGTGATTGGATAAAAAAGAAAAAAAGCATCACCCTGAGTATAATACTTTTCAGAAACTTGTACCAGATATCTTGATAGCACAAAATCGTTTAGATTCATCCATCCATCCCTGACAAACAATACATAAATGTAGCCTATAATATCTTCTTTATTAGGCTTCAAGATATGTTCCTCCTTCACTAAATACACATCCCTCCCTTCTAATCTAATCTCACCAACTTTTTTCCCAATTGTACATTTCTTGTACTTAGCATCATGACATCTTGGTAAGCAGTATTACAGAGAAAATAAAAGATTTTTAAAAGCCAGAGATTTTTTTCTTGCTTCATAATTTTATTTCAACAGGAGTTCTGCACAAAAAACTATGCATGAAGGTTAAATCAATATACCTAACCTTATTCTGACTCCAGCTTTCAGGTAAGAAAATGTATTTGTTACCTAACATTTTTTAAAAATAACAATTAAAATAAAAACAACTATTTATATTCACTGAAAATTACGTTAAAAATTATTCTCATCTTGGGAAAACACTTTTAGTGCAAACATGTTAATGAAACAAAAAAATGCTAACCCTATAATGATGGTGATGATTACATAGGATGTCAAAGACCAAGTTTCATATCCAAGTTCCTCTATACACTAGCTGTGTAACCCTACACTAGTTACTTAAATTCTGAGTCTCAGTGTCTTCATCTTTAAAATGCTGCTAGAAGGATTAAATAAGAATAGTATATGTGGGGCTTCCCTGGTGGCACAGTGGTTGGGAGTCCGCCTGCCGATGCAGGGGACACGGGTTCGTGCCCCGGTCCGGGGGGATCCCACGTGCCGCAGAGTGGCTGGGCCCGTGAGCCATGGCCGCTGAGCCTGCGCGTCCGGAGCCTGTGCTCCGCAACGGGAGAGGCCACAGCAGCGAGAGGCCCGCATACCGCAAAAAAAAAAAAAAAAAAAAAAATATATATATATATATATATAGTATATGTGGAGCTCCTAATACAGAATCATCAATAAATGCTAGTCTCCTTTAGTATCATTTAGAGATTTCTTGCAGTCATATGTAACAATTATCATGGTTTACCCAAGTAGGGGTTTATTTTTATCACATAACAAGAAGACTGGAGGCATAAAGTCCAGGGCTGGTGCAGTGCTTAAGAAAAGCATCCAAGACCCAGGCTCCCTGTGGATATACCCACTTTAGCAAATGGCTTAATCCTTATGGACACAAGATGGCTGCTCTACTTCCAGACAACAGTTTGGATTCATGTTAGAATAATATATCTTTTCCCATCCCTTTGCTTTTAATCTTTCTGTGTCATAATATTTAAAGTGGGTTTCTTGTAGACAGTATGGTTGGATCGATTCTTTTGAATTTATACCCAGAGGTAGGATGGTTGGATCCTATGATAATTCTATTTTTAATTCTTTAAGAAACCTTCATACTGTTTTCCATACTGGCTGCACCAACTTATATTCACATCAATTGTGTACAAGCATTCCAATTCCTTCAAGTCCTTGCCAGCATTTATCTTTGTTTTTTTGTTTTTTTTATATAACAGCCCTTCAGGCAGGTGTGAGGAGACATTCCAGTGTGGTTTTGTTTTGCATTTCCCTCATGATTAGTGATGTTGACCATCATTTCATATACCTGTTGGCCAGTTCTATATCTTCTTTGGAAAAATGTCTATTCAATTCCCTTGCCCATTTTTTAATCAGGTTATTTGTGGGGGTTTTGTTTTGGGTTTTTTTTTTTTTTTTTTTTTGCTATTGAGTTGTAGGAGTTCCTTGTATATTTGGATATTAACTTATCAGATACTTTCTCCCCTTCCATAGTTTGCCTTTTTACTTTGTTGATTGTTCCCTTTGCTATGAAGAAGCATTTTAGTTTGATGTAGTCTCACTTTATTTTTGCTTTTGTTTCCTGTGGTTTTGATGTCATATCCAAGAAATCTTTGCCAAGACCAATGTTCCAAACTTGTCTCATATGTTTTCTTCTAAGAACTTTATAATTTCAGGGTTTACATTTAAATATTTAATCAATTCTGAGTTGATTTTTGTGTATAGTGTAAGAGAAGGGTCCAACTTTATTCTTTTAGATGTGGATATACAGTTCTCTCAGCACCATTTGTTAATGATACTATCATTGTATATTCTTGACACTCTTGTCGAAGGTCAGTTGACCATAAATGCATGGATTTATTTCTGGGTTCTCTATTCTGTTCCTTTGGTCTATATGTTGTCTTTATGCCAGTACCATACTATTTTAGTTACTGTAGCTTTGTGATATATTTTGAAATGAGGACTGTGATGTCTCCAGCTTTGATCTTCTTAAGATTGCTTTGGCTATTTGAAGTTATTTGTGATTCCATATGAGTTTTAGGATTGTTTTTTTCTATTTCTATAAAAAAATACCATTGGGATTTTGATAGGAATTACACTGAATCTGTAGATCACTTTGGGTAGTACAGACATTTTAACAATATTAAGCCTTTCAATTTGTGAACACAGAATGCCTTTCCATTTATTTGTCTTTAATTTTACTCAGCAATGTTTTGTAGTTTTCAGTGTACAAGTCTTTCACCTCCTTGGTTAAGTTATTTCTAAGTATTTTATTCTTTTTGATGTTATTATAAATGGATTGTTTCCTAATTTTCTTTTTTGATAGTTTGTTGCTGGTGTATAGAAATTAAACTTCTTTTTAATTGAAGTATATAGTTGATTTACAATATTGTGTTAGTTTCAGGT
This sequence comes from Leucopleurus acutus, assembly GCF_964270905.1. NCBI lineage: Eukaryota > Metazoa > Chordata > Mammalia > Artiodactyla > Delphinidae > Leucopleurus > Leucopleurus acutus. The sequence continues at coordinate 132,707,231 of NC_139143.1, forward strand.
GTACAGCAAAGTGATTCAGTTATACATATATATGTATATATCTATATTCTTTTTTTTAATTTTCCATTATATAGTTCATTGCAAGATATTGAATATAGTTCCCTGTGCTATACAGTAAATCCTTGTTGTTTATCTATTTTAGAAACAAAACATTTTGTTATGTTGATTTTTTACCCCGCACCTTTACTGAATTCATTTATTTGTTAGCATCTTTTATTGTGGAGTCTTCAGGGTTTTCTACATATAAGATCATGTTATCTGCAAACAAAGATAATTTTACTTCTTCCCTTCTGATTTGGGTGCTTTTCATATCTTTTTCTGCCTAATAGCTCTGGCTAGTACTTCCAGTACTATACTGAATAGAAGTGGTGAGAGTGGACATCCTTGTCTCTTTCTGATTTTAGAGGAAAAGCTTTCAGTTCTGCACTGTTGCATATGATGTGGGCTTTCCATATACGAGCTTTACTAAATTGAAGTAAAATCCTTCCATGACAAGATTTTTGAGAGTTTTTATAATGAAAGGGTGTTGAATTATGTCAAATGATTTTTCTGCATCTATTGAGATGACCATGAGATATTTATCCTTCATTCTGTTAATATGGTGTACGAAATTAATTCATTTTCCTATTTTTTTAAAAATATTTATTTATTTATTTGGCTGCACCGGGTCTTAGCTGTGGCATGCAGGATCTTCGTTGCTACATTTGGGATCTTTTTTTTTTTTTTTGATTTTGGTCTTATTTATTTATGATTAATTCACATGCACTATTTTTCATTTTATTTATTTATTTTTTTAACATCTTTATTGGAGTATAATTGCTTTACAATGGTGTGTTAGTTTCTGCTTATGTGGGATCTTTGTTGCGGCACGCAGGTTCTTTAGTTGTGGCATGCGGAATCTTTTGTTGTGGAATGTAAACTCTTAATTGAAACATGTGAGATTTAGTTCCCTGACCAGGGATCAAACCCAGGCCCCCTGCATTGGAAGTATGGAGTCTTAGACACTGGACCACCAGGGAAGTCTCTCATTTTCCTTTGTTGAACCATTCTTTTATCCCAGGAATAAATCCCACTTGAGCATGGCATATGATCCTTTTAATGTGTTGCTGAATTCATTTTTCTAGGGTTTTGTTGAGAATTTTTGCATCTATGTTCATCAGGGATATTGGCCCATAGTTTCCTTTTCTTGTGGTGTCCTTATCTGGCTTGGTATCAGGATAACGATAGCCTCATAAAATGAGTTTGGAAGTGTATTCTTTTCTTCCATTTTTTTGGAAGAGTAAGAAGAAGTGGTGTTTATTCTTTAAATGTTTAGTGTAATTCAACAGTTAAGACATCTGGCCCTGGACTTTTCTCTGTAGGATGTTTTTGATTACTGATTTCTATAAACCTCCTTATTTGTTATAACTCTGTTCAGGTTTTCTATCTCTTCACAATTCAGTCTTGGTAGGTCGTCTACCTAGGTTGACAACTTCTAGGTTGGTTGTCTGCTTCTAGGAATTTACTCATTTCTTCTAGGTTATTCAATTTGTTGGTATATAATTGTGCATAATAGCCTCTTATGATCCTTTTTATATCTGTGACGTCAATTGTAATGTCTCCTCTTTCTTTTCTGACTTTACTTATTTGAATCTTCTCTTTTTTTTCTTAATTAGTGTGGCTAAGGGTTTGCCAATTTTGTTTATCTTTTCCAAAAATCAACTCCTAGTTTCATCAATTTTCTATTTTTCCATTCTCTACTTCATTTGTTTCTACTCTAATCTCTATTATTTCCTTCCTTCTGATAACTTTAGGTTTAGTTTATTACTTTTCTACTTCTTTGAAGTGTAAGGTTGTATTGTTTATTTGAGATATTTCTTCACATTAATGTAAGAATTTATCACTATAAACCTCCCTCGGTACTGCTTTTGCTGCATCCCATAAGTTTTGGTATATTTTGCTTTCATTTTCATTTGCCTTAAGCTATTTTCCAATATCTAATTTCCATTTTGATTTCTTCTTTGATCCAATGGATATTCAAGAGTGCATTATTTAATTTCGACCTATTTGTGAATTTTCCAATTTTCATTCTTAGTTGATTTTTATTTTCATTCCATTGTAGCCAGAAAAGATACTTGGTAAAATTTCAATCTTCTTGAATTTGTTAAGACTTGTTTTGTGACCCAACATGTGATCTATCCTGGAATAAGTTCTGTGTGTGCTGGAAAAGAATGTGTATTCTGCTGTTGGTTGGAATGTTCTATATATGTCTGTTAGGTTTACTTGGTCTATAGTGTTGTTCAAGTCTACTGTTTCCTTATTGATTTTCTGTCTGGATGTTTTACCCACTATTGAAAGTAGAATATTGGCATCTCCTACGATTATTGTACTGCTGTCTTTTCTCCCTTCAGATCTGTCAATGTTTGTTTTGTATATTTAGGTGATCTGATGTTGGGTCCATATAAGTTTATAATTGTCATATCTTCCTGATGAATTGACCCTTCTATCAGTCTATAATAACTTTTTTTGTGATAGCTTATTACTTAAAGTCTATTTTCTCTAATATAATTATAGCCACCTCTGCTTTATTTTGGTTACCATTTGCATGGTATATCTTTGTCCATCTTTTTACTTTCAGCCTATATGTGTCCTTAAATCTAAAGTGAGTCTCTTATAGACAGCATATAATTGGATCGTGGGTTTTTTAATCCATCTTTTTAATCCACTCTATGCCTTTTGAATGAGGAGCATTTGCATCCCCCCAAAAAAAGTATGTATGTTGAAATCCTAACCTCTAAAGGTATCAGTAACTGGGGATTAGGGGAGGTGGTCAGGCCATGAGGGTGGAACCCTCATGAATAGAATTAGTCCTCTTATAAAAGAGATTCCACAGAGCTCCCTAGCCTCTTGCATTATGTCATGACATAGTGAGAAGTCTGCACTCCAGAAAAAAGCTCTCACCCAAACATGCACCATGATCTTGGACTTCCAGCATGTAAAACTGTAAAAAACAAATTTCTGTTGTAAGCTACCCAGTCTGTGTTATTTTGTTATAGCAGCCCAGAAAGTCTAAGCTTCTTTACAATGATTCTTTTGAATTCTGGTCAGGTAATTCATATATTTCCATTTCTTTAGTGTTAGTAACTGGAAATTTATTTTATTCCTTTGGTTGTGTCATGTTTTCCTGATTCTTCATGTTCTGTAGTTTTGTGTTAAGGTCTATGCATTTAAAGAAACAGCCACTTCTTCCAGACATTATGGATTGGCTTTGACTGCAAAGATCTGCAACCTGGCTAGATTCTGGAGCTTTGTACCTACGTGCCCCAACCTCTCTCTCAGGATCCTGTAGTCTCTTACTCCCTTTGGTGTCCAGTTGTACTGGGTTCTTTGGCATTCAGTGTGAGGTGGGATGGACTGGTCTCTCAGGGAGTGCACTGAAAACTGATGATGTTGGAGACATGTTCCACTCCTCTCCCTCCTTATTAGGCTAGAGGTGTCAGTGCTGTTTTCTCAATCTTGCAGATCTGTGCTGGCTTCAAGGAAACTCCTTCCTCTTTTCCTTTGCTCTTATCTGTTCAAGGCTTCCAAACAATGCTGATTCCTTCAGCACTTGGTGTGAGGCAGGACGGAAACCAGCCCTGTGAGATGCCCAGTGAAAGACAGGGAGGCCAGGCATGTGCTCCATCCCCCCAACCCGCCACACACAACTGTAGAAGTCACAGGCTCAGCTGATCTCCCTTGGCACTAAAATTGTGCCAGTCTGGGGGAGGAGTTGAGGCAGATCAAGTTAAATCCCTCTTTTTACCCATTTCAATGCAGCTGGGTTCAGTTCTGTGTCTGGTGTGCTGCAACTTCTTAATTGGATTCTGGATTTCTCATAAAGATAAGATGGGACTGCCTATTCCACCATTTTTCTGACATAGCTCGGAATACTCAGGTGAAATTCATTTTAATGATACATTTATTCTTAACCCAATATATCCAAAATCTTATTTCAACTTATAATGCATACATATAAGTTGAATGCATACATCCTAAACCTGAGTACAGAAGCATAACTAAATAGAGGAATATTCTTCTCAATAACTAGAAGTATGAAAGTAGATCACCCAAGTCTGGTATGGTAACTCCATAAAAGCATAAAGAACTCAGGTTCCATCTAACGTTCTTCTACCCAACTTGAGCATTTGGCTTTTGTCCTTATGGTCACAAAATGACTTCCATCTTCAGGAACTGCATATGCATTTTAGGCAGGAAAAAAGTTTAGGGTAAAGTACACAAAAAAAGGAGTATGCCAACTGAAGCTGTAATCAATATTAACAAAAAAACTGGCTTTCTCATTAGCTCCATCCAGTAGAATTCCACATACATCTCACTGTCTGGGTCATATAGCTACTCCAAGTTGCAAAGGAGTCTAGAAGATGAGTGTTTTTCATGGTTTCACTGATGCCTCAAAAGAATAAGGCTTCAGGACTTCCCTGGTGGTGCAGTGGTTAAGAATCTGCCTGCCAATGCAGCGGACACAGGTTCAATCCCTGGTCTGGGAAGAGCCCACATGCCGCGGAGCACCTAAGCCCATGTGCCACAACTACTGAGGCTGTGCTCTAGAGCCCACGAGCTGCAACTACTGAGCTTGTGTGCTGAAACTACTGAAGCCCACGTGCCTAGAGCCCGTGCTCTGTAACAAGAGAAGCCACCGCGATGAGAAGCCTGCCCACTGCAATGAAAAGTAGCCCCTGGGGCCACCACTAGAAAAAGCCCACGTGCAGCAACGAAGACCCAACACAGCCAAAAAAGAAAATAAAATCCATAAAAAAAAAAAAAAGAATAAGGCTTCTGTTAGTGAAGGAGAAGGGAGGGAGGGATATTGATTAGGTAACTAACTAATTTATAACTGAATGCTATGTAACACAGGTAAAATTTCTTTCATTGAATTTAATTATATATAAACATTTTGCAAATAAAATAACAATGGAAGGACCTACTTTTACACATAGTTCTTCACAAATGAATTTACTCAGTGATTCAATTAAATTTATGACTTATACAGTTAAACTTCAAAGAAATGTCGGTGACCCTAACGGAATTAGACTGAATCAAAGAGAACTTTGGTAACTCTAGTCCTTGTTCCTTTTTGTTAATTCTTCAGTGTCTGTAACTATTTACCAGATAAACAGTATCTTGTTCTAAATCCAAAGTCATAAACCCTGTCACTTGAGAGATAACATAAATTAGTAAAAAAAAAATGGGTAAAAATATTTTGATTACATATTAAGGATTACTGAATATTCTTCAAATCTAGAGAGAAATATGCTTTTTTCCATTTTTCTTGAAGTACACTAACCTTTGGATATATTTTTCATTTTCCCGCTTTTAAGACATGGTATAGAGAAATAGTTCTCTACTGTGAGAAAACTAACAGTGCAAGCACAATTGATACATTGATAATGCCGACGCTATTGGCATTGGCAACTAGAATTGGAAAGCCAACTGTGAGTGCTTGTGTCTGTGGTATATAGGAGAGAACCACCCTTTGTAAAAGGGCTCCTACTACCCAGAGCTAGGCATTTATTACCACGCAGAAGCTCAGATCCAGTGTTGTCAGATTATGTTTAGGATCCAGATATTTTATATGAAATTTCCTGAGTTTTAACTGTTGGCTCAAAAAAAACCTTAAGAACAATGTACGAAATAGACATATCAGATTTGGATTATGACCTATGAATTGGATGCTTCTGCTCTAGAGAAAAACCCAGAAATTTTGCAAAATGCCAGGTCATTGAAAAGCAGTTCAAGAACATCAGATTTTGGACCTGGTGCAGAGAGAAAATAAAACCAGTAGGCCAGATTTGAGGGAGAAGGAAAATAGAGATTACACATGATATGCCTTGATTCATAAAGGTATAATAGGTGCTTTAATTATATTTTGCAAAGACTCTTTGTATAGACTTCGGACCCATTTTAAATACTTTTCAAATAATGATAGTAACCAATGCACTTCAATAAAAACAGGACTGGATAGAGTGGTTGTTACCAGTAAATGCTAATGAGGGTCAATAACTGTTTGGCAGACAAGGTACTAGGTCTTAACTTTTGATCTACAAAAGTCTCCAAGGCTATATATTAAATAGGAGCAAAAATCTTTGGAGGGATAAAAAAAGAAAACTACAAGTTGGATAAATAAAATTTTAAACCAAATAGCAGGATGGTTTAAAAGATAGTCTTTGGAATTAAGCAGATCTGGTTTAAAAGCCAGGACTTGCCACTTAATAGTTCCCGTGAAATTTAATAAGATTTAAATTTTTTTTAAATTTACTTCTTTAAGCATCAATTTTCTCATCTGCAAAATCTCACTAATGATAGTTCCTATTGTAAGGATTACTGTAATGCTTAGACTATATATGTAAAGCACTTAGCAAAGTACCTGGCACATATTAAAATCTTCAACACCTGATATATAGATTCTCTGAGGATATGCATATATTTTTATGTATACTTAAATATACAGTATTCAAGAAAGCCACTACATGCAAGGCAATTCCACCAGTTTTACCAGTTCAAATTATTTCCTTGAAGATTTGAAATATTTATACTATACTCATTCTGTAGCACTTAGGTTAACCGCAGGGTATTAGTTTAAGTTTTCCCTGGTTACATCAGCATTTTTTTAACTTAAAAAGAAAAACATGTGCCCTAAAGAACAGCTTAAGTTTTACTGTGTTTTAACCACAATCTCATTTTTGCATGCATTTAGCAAATCAGGGGTGTTTTTCTTTCAAGGAAAAGGTGAGAATTTGAGTGGCTGCATTTGACAAATGTGTTGTCAAATGCCCCCTGAAGCTTGGAAATCAATCGACCATGTTTCTCTCATGGAGCAATAGGAACAAGACAGAACATGCCTGTGATCACAGGTCTCCCCTTAGGGTTCTTTTGAGCATGGGAGAAGAGTACCACATTTGTCATCACTTTTTGAAATCCCAGAAATTGCCTTTCAGTAGAAGACTCTGTTCTCTATTCCCTAAATGTAGAAAAACTATTTTCTACATTTTTCCCAGCATCATGCAGGCAGGGACTACCTCTGTGTTGTACGCAATTATTGTATTCTATCTTATACAGTAAGTGCTCACCAAGCGTTTGTTGCGTGAATGAAGCAGAGTCCCATCTTTTTATGTTGATAGTTCCCCTGGTAGACAAAATTTGAAATGTTCAAAACAGCACTTAAAGTTTGCTCCATTCGTTTGAACAATTAATTACTCATATTAGTTTTGAGTGAAATAAGCAAGTCATTTCTTATGGGTTTTTTTCCCCAAAACAATGAGCATATAATAGATGTTCAATAAATATCTATTAAACTAAGCTTAACTTCTAATCTTTTCCATTTCCTTTTACAACAACCTAGCAAAGCCAAAGGATACACAGGTTGTTCCTGAAAATAAAATGGCAATGTAATGAATTCATAAGACTGGAAATCCACAAACCATGACAGGAGAGCTAATTTTAATAAAAGAGGCAGCATATGTGTTTTGAGTTGAGAAAGAATAAAACATTCTTATTCTAGATTAACACTAATTTTTCCTTAACTATGAGGCATGTTGAAAAGAGAAGATAATGAGCCTATCTGGTTTAAAGTCCAAAATGATTGCATTAAATAAGGGCATCAGGATATTCTGTGACTGCAAAACTCATCGGGTTACCTATTACAGCATTCAGTGGTGACCTAGTTTGAGCAATTTGAACGAGGGAATTAAGGTTTCATAGAGGAGAAATGACAGCAATTCCAGTTACATAAATGTAACTAATTCAATAAAATACCATTTTTCCCCTAGAATTTATTAGCAATCAACTAGATTAAATAAGTCTATATACAGACAGTTCCCATTAGTAACCTCTCTAATAATAAAACAGATGGCATCATTCTGGATAATGTAAAAGGCTTGACTCTAAAAAGAACAGATGTGACTACAAAATTAAAGTACAACAAAACAAAACCTGAACCCTGAAATTTTAGGAAAAACATTTTGTTAATTTATTAAGTACATCTCACCAATTCTTGTATATATGTCTGAAACATTCCATATATGCTTCAACTCACACTGAGTAGGAATTTAGTTTTTGCCACATATATTTTCTACTTCACTTCTCTGTGAGGAATGTATAACTATATTTGCCTTAAATATGTAAATTTAAATTTGTATTTAAATTGTCTTAAATATTTTGCTTTGAATTTGTAGTGGGACTAACACACTTGAGAAAATGCATTAGGAAATTTATTCACTTCCTAAACCATGTGAATTCCAAAGGGAAAGTATTTTCTTATTTCTCAGAAGGTAAAGTAACATTAGAAACTAAAGAAAGGGGGATTCCCTGGTGGCACAGTGGTTAAGAATCTGCCTGACAAATGCAGGTAACATGGGTTCAAGCCCTGGTCCGGGAAGATCCCACATGCCATGGAGCAACCAAGCCCGTGCGCCACAACTGCTGAGCCTGAGCTCTAGAGCCCACGAGCCACAACTTCTGAGCCCACTTGCCACAACTACTGAAGCCCGCGCACCTAGAGGCCATGCTCCGCAACAAGAGAAGCCACCGCAATCAGAAGACTTCACACCACAGTGACGAGTAGTCCCCACTCTTCACAACTAGAGAAAGCCTGCACGTAGCAATGAAGACCCAAAGCATCACAAATAAATAAATAAATAAATTTATTTTTAAAAAAAGGAAGGAAGACGTCTGTGTGATTAGAAAACATGATAACAGAGACCAAAAGTTCACTGCAAAATTCTCAAATCCTCCTCTCTCCCTTCCTTGTCTCTATGCACATCTCTCCTTTCCCTGTCTCTATGACAGAGCAATCATGAGACAATATTTCATGTATACCAAATGTTATAAATACTGCCTAAATCCTAATAAAGAAACAGCTTTTGCTTCTGTTGATCTATGTTTCTGTTTCCTAGTTCATTCATTTCTCTTTTTTTGCTTCCTTTCATCAATTTTTTTCAACTTTTTGCACAGATACTTCAATAATTTGAACTATTTTCAAACTGAGCTATAAAAGAAACTCCATGTACATTTTTTTTAGCAACTTCAATGAGCAGAAATTTCAATGACACTCAATTCTAAAAATTTATTGTAATTTTCATTGTGATTTCCCCTTTGTCTCATGTACTAGTCCTTTTTTAGTTTACAAATCTATGGAGCCTTCCTAAATAATTGTCTATTCTTCACAGATGTAGAGAACAAACGTATGAACACCAAGGCGGGGAAGTGGTGGGGGTGTGGGTGGTGTGGGATGAATTGGGAGATTGGGATTTAATATATATACTAATATGTATAAAAAAGATAACTAAATAAGAACCTGCTGTATAAAAAATTAAATAAAATTCAAAATAATAGTAATTGTTTATTCTTGGCTTCTAATTTAATGTACTGTGTTAAGAGGACTTGCTCTGATCTTCACTGAGACTTCTTTTGAGAACTACTACCTGTACCTAATGCCACTGTTTATAACTGTTTTATGTACCCTTAAAAAGAATGTATATTTTCTACTTTAGGGTACAGATCAAGCTATTATTTTTGTTCAAGATCATTACATTTTTATCTACTTGATCAATTTCTGATAATGGTTTGCTAAAAATCTCCCAGTATCTTTGTGAATTTATCAAATTTACCTTATAATTGTGTCAGTTTTATATTTTGAGACAATGCTGGGTACACAGAAGTTCATAATTTTTATATCTTCTTAGTTAATTCTTCCTTTATTATTATGTAATAATCTTTATCTCTGCTTATGCTTTTTGCCTTAGTTTCTAGTTTGTATAATTTTGTTTTGCCAACTATTTTAAATTATAATTTTCCTGATATATATTTTAATTATCTCTTTATTTTCTATCTTTCTATGTAGTTTTGTTTCAGATTTGGCTCTTGGTTACATCATATATTAATAAATGGATTTTGTAATGTTTATCCAATCTAATTATGTCCTCAGTAGTGAAGATTAATCAATACACACTTATTGAATCTTCATATGTACTATCACACTGGTCATATTTCTAACATTTCCTTTTTTGTTTTCATTTTTTCTCTTTTGCTGCATTCTGTTGGATTGTTTTACATATAACAACAATAATGATGATGATGATGATAAATAAAATTTAGCATTTAGTGTAGGGTATATATTATAAGGGCTTTACATGTACAAATTCATTAAACCTTCACAACAACTCTATAAGAGAAAGACTATTAAGATTCCCATCTTGTATTTGAGGAACTTGAGGCACTGAGAGGCTAAGTAACTTGCTCTAGGTCACACAGCCAGTAAGAGATGGAGCTAGATCTGAACTTAACAAGTCAAGTTCCAAAAATTACACTCTTAACCACCACACTGTCCTCTTCTTAAGGTACCTTTTACAATGATTTTTAAATGACTTTGGTTTCAGAAAAAGATTTACACTTACATCTGTAAGAATTTCCAAACTATGAACAATTTTAGAGAGTCTGACATCAACAATGGAAAATAGGCACAAACTTTCTGAAAAACTACTATAATCTTACTCTTCTATTCATTGCCTAAAATTGAGAAAGAGTGGAGGAGAATCACCACATGGCCTCATGATTCTTTTAAGTTGCATTTTCGAAGTCCAAACCATTTACAAATTAAATTCATTCTAAGAAAAACTATTTTGACTTGTAGAATATAGAGCAAATGATGATCCAGGACTCTTTAGCCTAGGTTTTAAGAAGGTCTGGCAGCTTCTACTTTATGCTCTTTGGACCCTAAGCTGGTATGTAAGAAGTTAAGTAACTAGAGAGAGAGGACCTGTGGAGTGGCCCTGAAGGATGCAATGCAATGTGGAACACAGGCCACATGAAGAAGCACAAGTGCCAGAGATGTGAGTGAAGAAGCCCTTCTCAATCTTCCAGTCCCCAGCCAGTCTAGGCATTGCAGCTGAGGGACTTCATGGAGCTGAAATAAACCATCCCCATTCTGCCCTCTCCAACATGAGAAATATTTAAATCGTTGCTGTTTTGAAGCTACTCCACCTCTTTCACTTCCACATCAAAGTCTCACACTGGTACATATAATTGCTGAAGCCTATGTCACATGCCTGTGGTAGCTGTAAGGATGTCCACTGATCTCCATCCTGACTCCTCCATTAGGGGGCTGGGAAATAACATGAAAGTTTCTCTCGTATATGAAAAGATAATGGCACCCATGAATAAGACAGATGGATACTACACATACCTAACAGTCATGATGTGGAAATGTGACCAACTAACCCTGGATCGTGGAGAGCAGGGACTTTAACTGCTGAATTAAGAAAGAACTGCAAAGAATCTAGCAGATGCATAGCAGTCACAATGTGTTAAATAAATGACAGAATTATGAAATGCTGATCACATTTTGCATATCTCTCATTTCAACAGATATTAATATCTGTTTCATGGTGGGAAAAGAGTTTCATATATATTTTTTCTTTTTGATGACTATCATAATGTGGGGATGGGGGAAGCAGAAGTAGTAACAGCTTCTGAGGACTAGTAATGAAATTGTTTAAGTGAAAATGGACATAGAATAGTTAAGATAGCCTAATTAAAGACTCACAGACATAAAGAACAGACTTGTGGCTGCCAAAGGGGAAGAGGGTTTGGGGAGGAATAGACTGGGAGTTTGGGATTAGCAGATGCAAACTATTATATAGAGAATGGATAAACAACAAGGTCCTACTGTATAGCACGGGAACTATATTCAATATCCTGTAAAAAACCACAATGGAAAAGAATATGAAAAAGAATATATACATATATATACACATATATGTCACTTTGTTGTACACCAGAAAGTAACACAACATTGTAGATCCACTATACTTCAATAAAAAATAAATTAAAATATATATATAACCTAGTTAAGTTATTGAATTTCAAGGACAAAGAAATAATACTTCAGTCACTCAAGAAGAAAACATATGTGATAGTTAATTTTATATGTCATATTGACTGGGCTACAAGGTACCCAGCCATTTGGTCAAATATTATTCTGGGTGTGGCTGTGAGAGTATTTCTGCGTGAGATTAACATTTGAATTGGTAGACTGAGTAAAGCAGACTGTCCTCTCTAATGTCGCTTAGACCTCATCTAATCAACTGAAGACTTGAACAGAACAAAAAAACTGAGTAAAAGGGAAATTTACCTGCCTAACTGATTGAGCTGGGACATCAATCTTTCACCCTCAGACTAGAACTTGCACCAATTGGCTCTCCTGGTTTTCAGGCCTTTGGACTCAGACTGAAACTACACTGCCAGCTCTCTTGGGTTGCCAGTTTGCCAACTGCAGACCTTGGGACCTCTCAGCCTCCATAAGCACAATATAAATATATATCCTACTGGTTGTTTCTCTGGAGATCCCTGGCTAATACAAGTCACCTACAAGGAAAAATAAATCAAGCTAACCTCAGACAGCTCCGCGATATTCAGTGCTAAAAAATAATAGAGCAAGTTTCTGAAGGAAAGAAACCCAATGTCTACAGAATCTTGACGAAGGTAACTCAAGAAGTTCATACATTGCCAAATTGTACTTCAAACATAAAAGTAATAAATATCTTCACATATGCAAGATCTCAGGAACACATATCTATAAGCCTTTTTCGGACAGAAAAATCTACTTGACAGTGAAATCCAACCAATCAAGAGATGAATCAACATAAAGATTTTCTTAAATAGAGAAGCTGTGGTGAAACAAGTGATAGCAAGACTTGTGGTTACAGAACAGCGCTTAAATGTCATAAACTTGAAAACATGAAAATGACAACTTACCTAAAAAATTAGCAGGAGGAAGAAGGGATGGGAGTAAACATAAAAGTACAAACTATTTTCATTTATCATAATAGCAAAATAATAGATAACATTAAAAAAATACATCATGAAAAAGATGGCTCCAAAGACTTCACTTTTTTCATAAGCTTTTGTTGTTAACCTTAAAAGGATACTTTACAAAGTAATATCTCTTTTCATGGATAAACAGTCACTTAAATTTAGCAATTCTTTCCATTTCACCCATTTCTTTTTCTTCCTTTAAAATTATGTGAATTTAATGTCAACTTAAATTTAAAATGTTTAATATAAAAAGCAGTAGATGTAATCTTATTATTAAAAATTATTTCTCTCTAATGTCTATATGGAAATGTACATTGGAAAATACTAGAAAACTTTTTTTATATTTCTGAGAAAAACTAAGAGCATTACATTCCACCAAAATGTTTTTCACATTTAAATAGCAACAAACATTCTCAAGCATGAAAGAACCCAGGGAATATAACAAACTTGAGACTTTTCTGGGAAAAAAATGTATGCTTTAAATTGTGCCAATAAAATTAAACCAATAAAGAAATGAATGTATAATTCAAATTATTTGTATTTTTTTTTTTTTTTTTTTTTTTTTTTTTTTGCAGTACGTGGGCCTCTCACTATTGTGGCCTCTCCCATTGCAGAGCATAGGCTCAGCGAGCCCACTCTGCGGCATGTGGGATCTTCCCTGACTGGGGCACGAACCCATGTCCCCTGCATCGGCAGGCAGACTCTCAACCACTGCGCCACCAGGGAAGCCCAATTATTTGTATTTTAATATAGTGAGAGCTGAAACCATCTTCATCCACAGAGCTTACTGTCTATGTTCACACGACTTTATTATTCCACTGTCCTCATCAATATAACTTTACTATTCCAGGAAACTCTTGCCCAGGAAGATAAAAATAACATTTTTGTTCATTCCAAGAATTCTACAAAAGATTCATAAACTCTTCAATAAAAAACAGAAATAACAGTTTACACCCCCAGACTCTGGACCCATCACCTCAAAATCCACAAATTTTAAACTATTAGACTATGATTCTTACCCAATTCTAATCAAGTCACTACACTGGAAGTCCAGGCTTAAACAGGACTCCAAGACTCTCATAAATATCCCAACTTTGTCCTCCTCCCTCTAAGATGCTAAGACACTGTCAATTCAGTGTTTCTCCTTACTGTGGTAAGAATAAATGCGGTTTTGTCTTCTCAGTGAGTTGTTTGGGTGGTATTCTAGGGTAGCCAGCGTTCAACAAAAATCATGACTAGAAAAGAAAAAACAACACAAATCAAGGCAAGAAAGTAACGATAAGAAAATCCAAGCATACCTTAGAAACTAAGGATAGGAAGGAGGAGAGATGGGGTGCATAAAAGCTGGAGACGAATAAGACCAAAATTCCTTAACAAAGGTCTGAGGTGGGTTCCACTTCCTTAAAAACAGGGTCTTGAAGAGAGCTGTTGCATTCCTTCCTGGGAGGCCGAGTGAACAAAGCCCAATCTAACACCTTTGCTTCCGTCTTAAGCAGTGTTCGTCAAGTGTGGCTCACGGACTGCCCACCTCAGAATCATCTGGAGTGTGTAACAGCAATGCTTTCCCCCAGACCCTACTAGCATCTCTACAAGGAGGCCTTGGAACTGGCATATTTAGTACACTCTGCGCATTAATAAACCTCACACCGAATTAGAGAATCCCTGAGCTAAAGGGTGCAACTCTCATATCTAAATTACCCTTTCCAGGGGCCCCAGTGGCGGCTGCGGTCTGTGCGGCGGCAGGGAGGGGTGTGGGGAGGGGCGGTGGCGTTGGGATCGAGGTCGGGAGCGGCGGAGACGAAGCTGGGCAGGACAGCGGGAAGGCCAAGTCTAAGGCAGTGTCAACTCACAGAGAGCTGGGCTACAGTTTCCTGTGGGCTGCATCCACAGACATTTTAAGACTCACACCACGAGCCACAAGGAAGAGCGGCTGCCACTGTGGTAGTGCCCGGGCCGTACTTCTCCAGTAGCTGGAGCCAGCAGGGGACGCTTCCGAGGATCTCGAAGTTACGCGGATCACTCCGTGCCACGTGCAGCGTGCGATCCGCGGTGACGAGAGGTTGGACTCCCTTATCAAGGCTACCATAGCTGGGGATGGTGTGATCCCTCACATCCGCAACTCTCTGATTAAGGGACAGCAGAGAACTGCTTAGATAGTTATTTTAACTGACATTCTTCCTCCACCGTCATTGTACTGTAACTGGGGCAGAAGAAAAATAATGGGGCTATGTGGAATTTTTAAAACAGTTAAGTGGAAAAGCATAGAAAGTTGCTTCAGACTTGCTAAAAGAAGCATTCGTAAGTTCCTAGACTCGAAGTTTGATAAAAGTAGCTTTTGGGGGACTTCCCTGGTGGTCCAGTGGTTGAGACTTGGCCTTCAAGGCAGGGGGTGCAGGTTCCATCCCTGTTGGGGGAGCTAAGATCCCACACGCCTTGTGGCCAAAAAAAAAAAAAAAAAAAGACATAAAACAGAAGCAATATTATAACAAATTCAATAAAGATTTTAAAAATGTCCACATCCAAAAAATCTTTTTTAAAAAAGTACCTTTTCATGTGACAACAGTTGTGTGTTCCTTGGCTAGGTTTCTCCCATGTTGCTTTATACAAAAATGGAATTGATAAACCATATTTTTAAAATTACCCTTTCCAACTTTATCTTTTATTAAAAGAGCTTTGTTTAATTAAAACAGATGAGGGCTTCCCTGGTGGCACAGTGGTTAAGAATCCGCCTGCCAATGCAGGGGACACGGGTTCGAGCCCTGGCCCGTGAAGATCCCACAAGCCGCAGAACAACTAAGCCCATCCGCCACAACTACTGAGCCTGTGCTCTAAAGCCCGCGAGCCACAACTACTGAAGCCTGCACGCCTAGAGCCCATGCTCCGCAACAAGGGAAGCCACCGCAATGAGAAGCTCGCACACTGCAACGAAGAGTAGCCCCTGCTCGCCGCAACTAGAGAAAGCACGTGCGCAGCAACAAAGACCTAACGCAGCCAAAAATTAATTAATTAATTTTAAAAAACAGCTGAGAACTTTTGGATAGTATAGATAGTGGTAAGGTAACCTTCAGCAAATCACCTGGCCAAACTCTATCTCCCTTGATCCAGCTCCTTCTCAACTCCATATACTACAACTCTCTTCCCCACCCCAGCTAAGTGTTGACTGATTGATAAAAGCCATTTATGAGTAACTTTACAGCAACCTGACTTCTTTGCCGTTCCTTTCATTTTTCAATTATTTGTTTAAAGTTTGTTTCTGGATTGTAATTTCTGTGAGCACAAGAAAAATTTGTCTTATACCCTGGCATTTTAAAGATAAAATTATTCATGACACTCATTAAAGAACAGTAAGGTAGAATTTATTCAGGAGAGCTATCATGATAGGGCTAGGGACCACAGCAATGGGGTGTTGTAGGGGAGGAGAGAGCTTGAACACAACTCTGAATACGACAAGGAAAAAATGGAAATTTATAGCAAAGGAGTGGGGTGCATGGGGGCAAGGGAATCAGTAAATGAAAAATTACTAAAAGGAAATATCAGGGGTAAGGAGGGTTCTGGCTAAACTGATCTAACAGCATTCTTGCTGAAGGCAGACCAGAGGGATCAGACATCACCTGGAGGATGATGGAGTATGAGGGACCCAATCGGGTACGGAGAATGATCTGATGTTGAAGATGGTGTATTCTGGTTAAACTGATTTAGCAGTGTTTTTGCTAAAATGTGATAATACAGAGACCAACACAGAAGTTCAAAGTCAAGGCCTAGTTGAAAAAGGGCTCAGAAGAGCCTGCTTAGAATTTGGTCAAGGAAAGAATCTTTGCCACCGTATCTCCAGATCCTAGCACAGTGCTTTGTACATGGTAGATGTTTAATAAATATTTGTTAAATTAATTAGTACCATATTGGAAAATGTTGGTCAAATGCAATGATTTCAGTTTTAGTGGAATTAATGGTTAGATAGTCTTTCTAACAGTAATTGGTCAACAAGTTACATTGTTATTTAATATCATTCCTCATTTGTGATAATAAAATAAAGTTGTCCATATAAAAGATCAGGTCTTAGAAGGAACTAGTACAGTGTTAAAGGTTAAAGTTAAAGTGTTTAGAATCTTACAAGAACTTTTAAAAATCCAAGGTAGTACACTGGACCTCAGGCAGGTTATTAAACCTTTCTGAGATTCCAGTTATCTGTAAACTGGGGGTTATATTAGCTGCTTCACTTACCTGTGGGCTAGAAGGGTTGACAAACTACGATCCATGGGCCAGATCTGGCCTTACAGTCTATTTTTGTACAGCCTGGGAGCAAAGAATTGTTTTCACAGTTTTACATAGTTGAAAAGAAGAAGGGCATGGGTGACTATGTGTGGCACATGAAGTCTAAAATATTTACTATCTGGCCCTTTACAGAAACAATCTCCTAATCCTTGTGTGATGGTTAAATTTATGTGTCAACTTGACTAGGCCAAGGAGCACCCAGATTAAACATTATTTGTGGGTGTGTCTGTGGGCGTGTTTCCAGATGAGACTAGCATTTTGAATCTGGACTCAATAAGATAGATTGCCCTCCCCAATATGAATGGGACTCATCCAATCTTTCACAGCCTTCCAAAAGAACAATATAGGACAAAAAGTTGAAGGAAGGAGGAATTTGCTCCTTTTTGCTTCCTGCCCATCAGAGCTAGGACCTTAGTCTTCCTCTGCCCTTGGACTGGAACTTACATCATCAGCTACGTTGGTTCTCTATCCTTGAGACTCAGACTAGGATTTTATCACCAGCTTTCCTCCATCCAGCTTGCAAACAGCATATTGTGGGATTTTTCAGCCTTCATAATTATGTATGCCAATTCCTCATAATAAATATATACATATATATAGAGACATATATACACTAATATGTATAAAATGGATAACTAATAAGAACCTGATATATTAAAAAATAAATAAAATAAAATTCAAAAAAAAAGTTGTGGGGGAAAATAATTAATTTGCATGTCCTAAAGAAAAAAACTCACAGTATAACAAAAATTAAAGCTCCCTTTTCTTATACAACTAAGTCACATCTCATAATGGTAATTTGATATTCAAACACTGTGAGAAATCGAATTCTCAAATTTTGTTAAAGAGCTAAGCATTTAAAATATAACCGAACCATTTTGATTCAATTAAGGTAGAAAGTTCTACTGCTTTATTTTGTTTATCAAATATATCATATATTAAACCTTATTTGGGAATTACTTCCCAAGTTAAGCAAACACAAAACTTCTAACACAAACACAGAAGAACTCTCACGAAAAAGATTCCAGCAGAGGCAGGCAGACATTGGTACCGTTACTTAACTGAAATGAAGAAAAAACTGCAAGGTTTAAAACAACCAAATAATGTTTGTGGCTCTGAATGTTTGAAGTTAATGTAAACTATTTCTTCTTTGTCTACCAGAGTTAACCATTCACCTCACTCCCAAAGACTCAAGTGAATCAGAGCACAGATGTCTCAGCGACACCCTTCAGGGAGATAAAAGGAATAAAAGAAAGCAAGTACTAAACTTATATCACTGTTTTCAAAGGAAAAATGTTTAAAGAATCTTTTCCAACTGTTTTTCTGTTTTGTTGATAGGTTTTGTTTTAGGGAGTGGAAATGCAATCTCACCTTTGGGATCTAGTTTTCTTCAAGTGCACAGCAATGTATCTTGTGTTCTGAATTTGCAAAATTCTTATAGAAAAATGAAGAATCTTAGAGATAGGAATTCATCTGAAATATCCAATGATTTTTGTTATTTGCATTTTGTATAATCAGAAAAAAATAGTAAAGTTTATCATTCCATAAAACTACTAGATTAGAGATAATCAGTCACAGAATATCACAAAATTAACTTTCTCTGAAGTGGATCATTAATTTTTATATCAATCAGTTAAAAAGTGGTGGTGAAATTTATACAACATTTGGGAGGATTCAGATCAAGCCTGAAACAGCCATTCAGGACCCAAGAACTCAGAAGTTTGCAAACCTGAAATGAGAGTGAGCAACAAATTTCACAATTATGTTGTCCTGAATCTTTCTGCTATTCTGGTCATCCATATTCCCCACACTTGAAATTTAACTCATTAAAGGTCCCGAGCATAAGAACCTGAAAAATGTAATTGTGTGCTTTTATCAATATTCAATGAATACTCATTTCATCATTTTGAGATTTTTGTGACCAAATAAGGATGCTTATCCTGCAACAAGTCTGTTTGGTCTACCCTTTTCTTTCTGAAGAGCACAATACCATAATTTGCTCTAAAAAAAAAAAAAAAAAGGCAACATCACAGAGTGGAAACACGAAAAGGAAATACTTTTGGAGGATATGGTGTAACAGAAGAGAAATTCTCTAAATAGGTAGTCTCAATTTACTATTTTTCTCTTCTTATTCACTGGAAAAGATCCTTACTCTCCCAAGAATCAGTTTTTGTTTATCAAGCAGACAAACAAAAGAATCCACAATTTATAATATAAGAATGATAATAAATTAAAGGGCCTTCGTGTATATTCCCTGTCGCGCTTTTTAACAAGCAGCTGGCTCCTTTGTCTCTGCTAACACTCAAAAGCAAAACTAAATCTAGACAGTCCTTTTATAAATTATGATATATTTCTAGAAACATGGGAAAATCTTCAGTTATACTGCAATTGGTGTCCCACTATATAGAGTGAGAAAATTACTGTATTTTTGTTAACTTTCTGGTAACTGCAAGAATTAAGTCAAGTCTTTATGGAAATTGCCCCCCCAAAAAATGTAATTATAAAATTACTAATTGAGTAACTGATTGTAAATTCTAATTTCTTCTAGTATTCTATGAATTAAAAAAAATTTTAATACTATGTTGCTGGGCATCAAAAGAGGCATTTTGTAGTGCTTGATTAACTACCTGATACACAGTAGACATTCAATAAATGTATTTTTTTAAATGAAAGATAAAGAAGATATTCCTGACTTTTCTTTATTATCTACCTCCATGTAAGACAAAGTTGTGTTTTCCCCTGTTACCATAATATAATACCTGAAATTTAAAATATTCTATCTGATTTTAACCACTAACCCCACCTTAAAATAATCTGAATCTTTAAATTTAAATCAGTACAATTTAAATGAGTACAATTTACCCAGATCCACTATATTTTTATTGAACACCGAACATGCAGAAAATACCGCAGGTCTGTAACAGTGAGCCACTGGCCCCAGAGAGCTTATAAAATAAAAGGGACAGCACGTACATTAATAGTTATAAGACAAGGGAAAACATAAGCATCATAAGCATCGGAAGACAGGGGAATATACAATTGTGAACCAGGGTGTCAAGGAAGAGGTAACGTTTGAGATAAACTGTGGAAAAAAAGTAACAAGTCTTTGACAGATGACATTAGAGAAATAGGGTATCCCAAGCAAAGTAAACACGGTGTACTTTTTTAGGTCTTTCAGGGAGTTACCACTAACCCAGTTTTACTGGATCAACAGGTCAATGTAAAAATAAAGTACAAGAGCAGCCTGAAAGTTTATGCTCAGCGTGGAGTGGAGGCGCTATACTTATTTTAATAGGTAATGGAATGGCATTTAAGGTTTGTACCTGTCAGTGTCTGAAGCAAATAGCACATTCAAATAGGATCAGTGGGTGGATGAAGACACGATTTACAAAAGGTGTGGGCTGTGTAAGGGACACCAATAAGAGATGGTGGACCACATCCTGCCAGCAACAGTGGGAAGGGTTGCCACCACCAGTCCTAAAAGTCGAAGTAGAAGGAGATTTTATTGGAACCTGCAGAAAGAAGCAACAAATTGTAAGAGCGCATCTCCTGACATGAGGCAAGACCTTTTGTGGAGGACAGGCAACCTACGGCTGAGCAAGGAGAACCAGGGGAATAAGTACCCAAACTAACTCTCTGCTTGCTCCTTCCAGCCTCCTGCAAGCGCCCCCTGTTGGCTAAACTCAGTTGGAAGCCGGAAGGCAAGGGAGACCATTGATACAGTCCATATAGACCTTCTTCCCAGGGCACAGAACAGGACAGAGAAAGGAATGGAATAGATTTGGAGGGGCAAAAGGAAAATATAAAACACAAGGCTTTTGAGCAAAAGAGAGATACCTCCTAGAAAAATTGATCCAACGGGTATAGAGAGAATCAAGAGACGTATAGATGAAGAAACTAAGAATACAGTAGAGAAGACTGTAAAGGTCAGAAACAGGGCCATGGCAGTGGAAAAAGAAGTAAAAATTTGCCTGTGAGAGCTTTTGAGGGTACAAGTAGGTTCTTGGAATAGTGCCAGGCATGAATGCAATGTGGCTTTTGATGGCTTCTGGTGGACAGTTGTGTAACAAAGGGATGAGAACTGCTGCTGGGGTCCTAAAGCACAAACTTAACGCTGTATCCATGGGCAAGTAGGCGCTAAGCAGAATTAGCTGGAAGTTGAAGGGATCCCAGGTATGTTTTTTTCCATGGATGGCTTGCTTGAGGTACAAATTCTGGAGACTTTTTATATAAAGTTGTGAAGAGAGGTGTTGGCTACAAGGCAATGAACAAGGAGTTTTAAGCAAAGGCAGATGTTCTGTTATCCTGAAGATTTCAAGGACATTTATGACAGCGGTCATGCATCTTAACAGTTGACAGACAGCTGGATGGATCCTCATGGAATAGAAAACCAAACAACTTTCAATTTTATTAAATATTTATAAACAAAAAAAAATTTTTTTTTTGCCTGTGAGAAACATGACAGTGATAAATCGTGGGGCTTCTAACAGATTAGAAGGAGGGGAAAAGGAAAATTAGAAGTCCAAAATTTTGAACCTTGGTTCCTGGGAGAACAAGGCCGTTATTAGAAACATAAAAATTAAGTGCTGGATTTTAGAGTAAAATGCATAAAGTTCCTAATTGCTGCTCACAGGAATGGGGAGGCCTGGAGAACGTGAGCTATGAGGGGTGTCCTAGAGGTCAGCACAATCCAGAACAGGGTTCTACCCTAGGTCACAGCAAAAAGCACAGCAAGAGAAAGAGTCCAGATCAATTTGGGGCCCCAAACTGATCTGGACTTTATTTAATGCACCCTATACCCTTCCTGAAAAATCTGCTTTAAAAAATAATACTGCTGAACCATCTCCCCACAAAATATCATCCAAAATAACATGCAAATGGGTAAGTCATAGGGGAGGACAGATGGGAAGTGTTGAGCATAGACTGCAAACCAAACAACTGTAGTAACTGTGGTTCCAAAACAGACTGCAGAGTCGTAATTCTTGAAAGAAAGACTGCATGAAGTAAAAATAGTCATTTGGCAATAAAACATATAAAAATCCAACCAAAGCATGGGGTAGGAGAAGGAAGTGGGAAGAAATGTCAGTGTCAGCAATTGAAACAGTGTGGTAGTGTGGTAGCACTAAAGGACAGATGAAGAGAAAAGAATGATGCACCTGGACCAGATACAGGTGCATATAGGAATTAATACGCGATACACATGTATTTAAAACTAGAGGAGAAGTAAAATTAGGAATTAGCATGTGATACGCACATATTTAAAATTAAAGGGGGATAAATATGTATTTTAAATTCCCAATTTAATTTGCTTGGGGACAATTAACTAATCTTTTGGAAAATATTAACATGATTTGGTATCATTTAGGAATGACTTCATCTGCAAATAGCAGAAGCCCCAACTTACAGCTGCTTAAATAAATTCTGGCTTGCCCTAAAGAACTCTGGGGATAACAGTTCAGGACTGACGACAGCTCAGTGGTGTCATTAAAGACCCAGGTTGTTTCTCTTTTCATGCCACCATCATTACTCAGCAGGCTATTGTTCTCATCCTTATCACCTCAGGATAAAGATGGCTGGGCACCCCATGACCTCGGGCCTGTGTTCTAGGCATGAAGAAAGGAAAAAGGCAGAGGGCATAATGGGCAAACCAGTCACATATTCACCAAACTATAACAGTGGTGGCATCTGTAACCAGATTATTTTTATCTCTAGCTTTTTGTGTGATCTGAATTTTTCCAAAGATTGTATATTGAATTTTGTCAGAAATAAAATTATGAACCTATTTCCATTTTGCAGAAAGACTAGTCAAGGAAATCATAAGTCTCTTTCAAAATCAGTAAGCCTCCATTTCTCTGTGATTCTCAGTATCATCTTAAGTTTTATTTTTAGCACAGACCACTTACTAGATTTCTTCTTCTGGAAAATGAGCTGTTCAGAAAACTAACGTTTATGTTCCAAACCCCTGGGAACACAAAAATTATGGGTTATCTTAGTAATAATGCTGAGTCTCTAAGAACTTTATTTAATGCATTTAGGTAAGCTGTGTATTTTCAAGCATCTAATTACAACTACTAAAGATAATTCCTAGCATGATCTTCACAGAAGGAGAATACGGGGGGCCAGAAGAGAAAAATCAACCTACAATAAAAAAAATCAACCTACTATTTTCAGATTTTGCTTAAATATTCTGTTCTACCCTAGAATATTTTCATTTTTTACCATACAGATGAATATAATTTTTAAGAATTCAGTACAATTATAGAGTACCAAAAAGGTTACAGGATTCTGGGAAAAAAAGAAATGTCTGTGCTTGAGTTAGAAATAAATCTTCACTCTCCCCTAAACTTTAAAATAGTTCTTATGATTAAATTATACGATATACTGAAGATATTAAGCAAGTTAATTATTTCGTAATGTGTAGGCTAGACATATTAACATTGGTGGTAGAAAAGCACTTAAAGTGCAAAACAAGAAAATGTTATTTAATTTTGGGTGACAGATTTTTTTTCATTCCTGGTTTTCAAAGAACCCAGAAAAGCAATTTTCCACATGCCATTTTCCAAAGAGGTAATACATAGTCCTTTAATAACCATTCTGGACATCCTCTCAGTTCCTAGGAATGATGAAGAGAACAGGCATCCAACCAGGACAACCTCCAGCCCCTAGTGTGCAGCTCAAAGTCATTCCTTGTAATAGAAAGGGATTGAAAACTGCCATTTTGTTTTCCCTTCATTCTTTTCTCCACTGTGGGATTGTGTCTGATTCATGAAAAAGTGCAATTTGCTACATTAACCAAAGCCAGTTCTGTTATCACTCTAATAATAGTCTGAATCCTAGCCCTCTACTCAAGAGGTCTGTGATATTTAACAAATTATTTAGCATACTTGGCCCTCAGCTTCCTCACCAGTAAAATAGGTGCCGTTGTGAAAATTAAGAAAGATCATGTTTCATTAGCTCTCTGTACATAATAACCAGTTAATATATTATAGCTGTAATGTATATTATATAATATGTTATATAATTAAAATCCTATCCATTTTTCAAGATTCCTACATTCTTGTTCAGATTTCACAATGAAATCCTCACCCCCATAATGTAGCCTAAGCAATCTGTCCTTGCTATAAGACATTACCTGTATTATTTGAGAATTTAATTTGAGAATTTAATTAGATCCTGTTTTACAAGTCACTCCCTAGGTTTCCCATGTTCTCTCAGGAGGAGACCTTGTCCTACAGGGTCTGATGGCTTGCCCTGATCCTGACCAAAGTAGAATAAGTAAATGCTGCAATCCAACACCCGCTGTGGTCTGGAGTCATTCTGTCCTCTATACTTTGTATAAATGGATGAGCTGCATCCATACAGCTTGCTTCTCCACTAAGCAGGTTTCCTTCTGGTTTAGGCCTCAGTTTCTTTGCATGTAAACCCAAGTGTCCAGATACCAGCATCTTTCCCTGAACCCAGCCTCCTTGGTTTGCATCTCTCATGATCTCCTGCCAGTATTGTCCACCAAAAGGGATGAAGTTATTCCTGCTTCCTATCACCACCCCTCTGTCAGAGGTAAGGATTATGTCAAAAATGTACTGATCGGGCTTCCCTGGTGGTGCAGTGGTTGAGAGTCCGCCTGCCAATGCAGGCGACACGGGTTCGTGCCCCGGTCCGGGAAGATCCCACATGCCGTGGAGCGGATAGGCCCGTGAGCTATGGCCACTGAACCTGTGCGTCCGGAGCCTGTGCTCCGCAACGGGAGAGGCCACAACAGTGAGAGGTCCGCGTACTGCAAAAAAAAAAAAAAAAAAAAAAAAAATGTACTTATCACTTATGATCGCAATATATATCCAGCAATACCTATTCAAACTTTCCTTGGTTTCTAAATTCTCTTGTCATATTCCATCCTCCAAATTGGACCTCCCTTGCTATAGATGCCCTGCGATTTCATCATCATAACCTTTGGGTACTACCTATTTAACTTGCCCGCAAACACACGTGAGGCCAAGCCCCCAGCCTGACAAGAGATTGTGACCAAAAGTTTTGAGGTTATACAGACCCTTAAGGAGAAGTAACACAGTTTATACTTTATCATAATAAGAAGGCTTTGAGAGTTTTAAAAAGGGAAGTAATGTGATAAGATTTACCTTTTAGGAAGATCGCGCTGAGTGCAGTGTGAAGACATCTGGATGATATCTTTTTATTATAAACATCAAACCAGTTATGAAAGGAAGGAAAAACCTTAAGGTCAGGAAATGTTACAGAGGTAGAATCAACAGAATTTGATTATTTGAATATGTTATAGGGTAAGAAAAACAGAAAAAGTTAAATAAGTTGCTAAGGTCAAACATCATAGGCATGTTTCTTGCCTCATCAACTTGATTGTATATTTTTTGATGGAAGGAACTAGTTCAAATGTTTTTATGCACATTTTGGTGCCTAGTAAATATGTGTTCAATTAACCAGTAAAGGATCAATAAATCTGAATGTTATCTGTCATAAGCCTTGTATATAAGGAATTCTCTTATCAAAATCTAGAACCTAGGGGCTTCCCTGGTGGTGCAGTGGTTAAGAATCCGCCTGCCAGTGCAGGGGACACGGGTTCAAGCCCTGGTCTCGGAAGATCACACATGCCGCAGAGCAATTAATCCCATGAGCCACAACTACTGAGCCTGCTCTCTAGAGCCCGTGAGCCACAACTACTGAGCCCGTGTGCTACAACTACTGAAACCCGCGTGCCTACAGCCCGTGCTCCGCAACAAAAGAAGCCACCGCAATGAGAAGCCTGCACACCGCAATGAAAGAGTAGCCCCGCTCGCCAAAACTAGAGCACAGCAACAAAGACCCAAAGCAGCCAAAAATAAATAAATAAATTTATTTAAAAAAAAAATCTAGAACCTAAGCTATTTGAGCCAGTTTTTCCAAGTTTGCATGTAAAGAAACACTGACAAGAATTGCACAGACGCCTAGAAACTAGAATACAAATTCACTCACAGTTTGGAAGGTAAGATGCTGACTTGATCATTCTCTATGTTATTAATAATCATTAGAGTTAATTTGGATAGGTACTAATTAAGCTTATCTAATTTAAACCAAACAAATTATCTAAGACATCACAGTCCTCAAAATTTAGTGAGTATCCAAATCACTTGGAAGATTTTTTTAAAATAAGATTGCTAGGCTCAGAGTTTCTGATTCAGTTGGTTAGAGTGGAATCCAAGAAATCACTTTGAGAAACACTGCCTTACAATATTTCCAAAACTTTGATTATAAAAATCACCTACAGTACTTATTAAAAATAAAGATTCCCAAGCCCCACCTCCAATCACCTCTGAATCAGAGGGTTCAGGGAAGGTGTGCAGGGATCTCTATTTTTTTTTAAGTGCTTCATGGGATTCTTATAATCAGCCAAGTTTGGGAAACGCTGCCTGAGAGCATCTTATGAGGTAGGTACTATTAGTATTATTATTTTACAGAGGGAACAACAGGATTAGCAAGATTTAGTACTAATAAATGACAAAGCTATTAACCCTTCCACTAGAATACTTAAACCATCGTTCATGCTGAAATATAAAACGTTGCTTAAATGGGGGTACTATGAGTATCTTGGTGACAGGGACTTTAATCTTATTTATCTCAGTATCTAAAACCTGGCAAGAAGCACACTGAATGGATGGTGAGAAGCAAACCCTGTAAAATAATTCTATGCCTACATAAAATTTAAAAAACAGAGCAGCTAACAACAAACAGGCAAAAACCCAATCAGTCAAACAACCAATGAAATGAAGGAAGGAAGAATCATATGACCATTTAAATGAATTGACTGGTTGGACAGAGAAAGACAAATACCATATGATAGCACTTATATGTGGAATCTAAAATATGATACAAATGAACTTATTTACAAAACAGAAACAGACTCACAGACACAGAAAACAAACTTATGTTTACCAAAGAGGGAAGGGGGTAGAGCAGGGATAAATTAGGAGTTTGGGATTAGCAGATACAAACTATATAGAATAGATAAACAACAAGGTCCTACTGTATAGCACAGGGAACTATATTCAATATCTTATAATAAACCATAATGGAAAAGGATATTAAAAAGAATATATATATTCATATATATTCATATATTTATTCACATATATTCATATATATATATATATCACTGAACCACTTTGCTGGACACCAGAAACTAACACAACATTGTAAATCAACTATACTTCAATTTTAAAAATTGTAAAAATAAAATAAATAAACCAACTAGAAGATTAAATCAAAGTTCTCAACCCAGTAACTCTTGGTAGCAGGAAAAAGAAAAAAAGATATTGACTTTGATGCCAGAAAAGATATTTTACTAAATATTCTATAACTGGTTTGATATTTACAATAAAAAATATTATCCCAATGTTAAAAGCTTAAAAGTGTCTTATAAATTGTTTTACTAGATTATTCCAGGATTTTCAGAAAATGAAATATCATTGTTTGCAGAAGAGTTATTACACATGCAAACTGTTCTTAAAAATCTTTTCTCTAAATGTTCCACAATTAGATTGAATGACTTCTTAAGTATACAGTATTTAAAATTATTTGATTGTAAACATATGTATATAATAATAGCTAACATTTACAAGTGCTCTGTACCTTTTAACACATTTGATCCTCAAAACAAACGTTTGAGGTAGGTACTAGTATTTTCATCATTTACAGATAAGGAATTTAGGCCCAGCGTTCACTTAGCCAGCAGGTGGAGGAGCTAGGCAATCAACCCAGGTGTCTTAACCACAATGTTACGCCGTCTCCCATATTTTGAATAAAAAAGAGACATCCTCATTTCACTTACTTATTTGAATCAGCTTCTGCAGTTGTTATTATTTGCAATAACAGAAGCAAATTCTAGATGGAATGGGGACAATAAGGAAGAAATAATAAATTGAAGAATGATCTCCCAAAGGAAGAGGTGCTTAATTGGGGCCATGCCTAAGCAGACAAAGAAGGTATAGGTAGTCATTACAGTTACAGGGGAGAGAAAAACGGCTGCTCATTACTTTTCAAAGAGCAATTCTACAGTAACAAACAAATTCTGCCAAACCATTTTGAAAATTTTCTTAATACAAAGCTTGCTACACTGCTTTCCTTGAGGATCTACTCCAAGGATCATATTACAGGTAGCCCGATGGATTCTGTTTTGTGGTATTCTGTCCCACATTCACCCTTTGGGTTACAGAATTGCAATGTATCAATAAGTTGAAATCACTGCCTCTCAGAATTGGAGTGGAAATTTGAATGATTCAGATGAATCTGAGAAACTTAAATCTCCAAAACCACTATGCTTCTCTTGCCCGTGAAAGCAGACCTTCCTCCCATCTCCCTTCTCCTGCTTGAAGATCCTGAAATGACCCCATTCAGAGGATGTCAGTTCTCCTCAGTTTCTGATTTCCTGACTGAAAACACATGACATAGGCAGAATAACACTTTAATAATAACAACAGTAGTAATAAATTCTGTTAGTTTTACAAGGCTAGGTACACAACACATTCATAATCAATATTTGTTGGATGAAGAATTAGAAGAAGTCTTAGATGAGCCCACTTTGTATCAAACTCCAGATTCTGGTGATGCTTATCATAGAGAGAATCTAATAGGCTCCAAGATTATCTTCCTAAACTTATTTTTCTAAGTCTAATCTGATTAAAGAGAAGATAGTTAAACTAAATTTGTAAATGTAAAATGTCCTTCTTTCTGAACAAAAGTATTCTCCACTTCCTATTAATAAAAATAAGAATGAAAGACAGATTTTCCTAACACAAGAAAAGCCCTAAAGTAAAATTTATTAATTCTACCCCCAAGAGCTTTTTATTTTTTCAAAAAATTTTTTTATTTTTGTCTAAGTAATACATAAATATAATTCAAAAATAAAATGGGATGAAAAGACTCATAAAGAAAAGCAATAATCTTCTGTCTTATCTCTCCTCACATATCCATCTCATTCTCTAAGGGGAAACACTTGCCAAGTCCTTGCACTATTTATTTTGGCGGTTCACATCAAATCTGGAAATAATATCTGCAGGCTGCTATTATTTAATTAGCTATTTTCAATTTTATTTATTCACTACTATAATGTACGGGTATTTAACTCTCTTGCCATCTCTTCTTCATCTTTCCATCTTTTCTTCACCTTTCTTCCAACACAGTTGTATAAAGTCTCATTTAAATCGTTAACATCTGTTTACACGTTTAGGAATTTGCGAAGCCAAGAAGTTTACAGTGATTATATTTCCTTTCCTGTACAGATTTCCTGAGTTTTTCTTTCCTTCATAAAACTTATTTTTAATAATAATTTTCCTTTTTGTAAGATTCAATAGAGCAGATCCTCTATGAAATTTTTCCAGAGACCTCCTCTTGGAGTCTTCTATTTTCCTAGTGCAAACCAGGCTGTTTCTCAGACTTATTTCATGATTATCATCCTAAGAATTTTCTCAGACTGTACTTCTGGATTCCATTCTTCCTCCTATTAGTTTATTTCTTCATTTTACTAGAGTATATCAAATTTCATTGAGAAATAAAAATTTTGTGGGCAAATAACATTTTTGCATACATAAAAATGCTTTTGATCCACACCTCCGCTTGAATTACAGGATGACTGACCATAGAATACTTAGTTGAAAGTCATCTTTTTCTCAAACTTCTGAAGATTATATCACTGCTATGTCCCTACCATCTCTTAGAACAATTCCTGGCATCTACTTGGCATTCAATAGATATTTGTTGAAAACACGAATGGATGAATGTAATGCTTTTTCAAAACTTTTTAATTCTCTTCTGTTTCCCGCCATATTTCTGTCTTTACTTTTCTCTTTCATTGCTGAAGTCCCCCCACCCCAAATATATAACAATCCTCTTTTGCTTATTCACATGTAAGAAAGAGGCTCTGAAAAGCTGATTGAGGTACTATCCACATGAGTAGTTCTCAAAATATGGTTCTCAGCATCATCTGGGAACCTGTTAAAAAGGCAAGTTACCTGGCTTCATCCCAAACTTAGTGAATCAGAAATTCAAAACATGAGACCTCTGTGTTTTAAGGAAACCTCCAAGTGATCCTACAAGTTTGAGAATCACATAGGTAGGGCCAAGGCTGGCAGCCACTGCTTTTGAGTTACTTGGAGGGGAGCGAGCATTTATGTAGGGAGATCATTTCTATGGGACTGTTTAATTTCTTCAGGGAAGAAATCTTGGGTCTCCTGCCCAGAGGATAAATATCTAACAGCTAGTGTTCTGCTGGATAGTTGAGAGTGGGACAAAACGACCAAAACTTCTCATATGATAAGATGAACAAAGTGATTCTTAGATCACTAGAATTGCTGTAATTCTTTAACAAAGAGACCTGGTTCCAATTCTCAAAGAGATCTGGCTGTTTTGACCGCTAATTAAGTTTTCTGTATCTCCTTTCTTAGACATGTGTACTTACCATAAACTCTCATCACCTGAGGTCACCTGAGTGTGTCTCTGCTCTAGCCAATCTGCAAGAAGCGGACAAACACAGTTTGAAATTACCAGTACTTTGCATGATATGCACTCTTTGAATTACTTGCAACTCAAAAAACCAAGCAAGTGTGGTGCAAAAGCTTGGAAAACAGCAAAATTATTCCAGCTCTTCACTTTATAAAGTACATTTCCTATATTTCCCTCCAAGACCACTAGGTGGCACTTTCTGCTCTGTTTTAATAACTATTGACGCCTTTCCTTTGGGACACCATTAATGGAGTTCGTTTTGGCATCTCCTCAAGATCTTGCCAGAGAAAGGTTGAACTTTGGTGATTCAGTTCGCCTTTGGGGCACTTAGTTTTGCTGTATTAGTAAAGAGTTGAATAACGCCTTGTAATTGTCCACCACTGAAGTTGCATTTATTTTGACTTTGCCCAGAGGGAAATCTGAATACTAAATTCCAAATTCAACAAAATACAACACAATTTTCTAATCTAGAGTTACAGTAAAATATTACTAACCCGATCACTCTGAGGATATTTTCCCCCTTGCAGTAGGGTCCAATAAAATGAAGTTTAAAAGTTACAGATGGTTCGTGCAAATAAATACTTCAAGACCCCTACAGAGAGCAGTAACAATGATCCTCTGGGTTTTATAGAAATTTTATTCTTACAAGTTTAAATAATATGCACATCAATACCTCATTGATCATCAGAAGATTTCTTATTTGAGAGGATCTCCTAAAGATTTGTCTTCAAAATTTTCTTATGTGTCGAAATTTTACTCATTCTTTAAGAACATCTTCTGGTTCATTGCCTCTGATAAACCTTTACCACAACCTCTCTCTATCCTAAGCTGAATCAGGAGCCCCTCCTCAGTGCTCTGTATTCCACTCACATGGCACTTACCACACCGTCCTAGAATTATCTTTCTGTGAGTTATATCCTCCTTAAAGAGTGAAGCTGTGTCATAATCATTTCTATATCCTATTTTTATGGAGCACACTTCCATAGTGCACAATGGAGGTCTAGTTAGATTTTCATTTGGAAAACAATACGGGTTCTTAATTATTTAATCAGAATCTTTTAATGTTCATTCTTTTTCTTAAGAAGTCAGCAATCCAATTAATTTATGAAGTATATTACAAAGTAACACTAGTTAATATAGGGTGGGACTGGGCAAGAAAAGACAAACTTCCTGGAATGGTGGCGATGGCCAGAAACCGACTTGGATTTGCATAAGTGGTGGTTATTTGGTTGCTTCCTGTCCTCTAAGATGTCATGGGGTCTCTTAAAATATATGAGTTTGGTCACTTGAGCTTTTTCCTTAAAACCTCACCTTATGTCACTAATTCATATTTCACTTAAATGACATGTATTTTCATAAGATGAAGCAGGGCAAAACTGTCATGCA
Organism: Leucopleurus acutus; assembly: GCF_964270905.1. Taxonomy (NCBI): domain Eukaryota; kingdom Metazoa; phylum Chordata; class Mammalia; order Artiodactyla; family Delphinidae; genus Leucopleurus; species Leucopleurus acutus. The sequence goes on from NC_139143.1 coordinate 132,739,238, forward strand.
GTTGCTACAGTTTTCCAAAAAATTCAACAACAGTTGAAATGTCAGGTGTACAAATTATAGTCACTGGCATACAAATTATCACACAATGGCAGCTTCACAAGGTAAATATTAATGTGCTTCCTTTGAATTTCAGCAGGTTGTCTATGATTGGATTTGAGTATTTTCGGTATTTTTATGGAAATGTATAGAGACATTCTAAGCAGAGGTAATAAAACCTGATCTCAATAGAAAAGAGGAATTTTACAATGAATGATTTTTTTAACATCTCAGAGAATGAACTGTAAACAAAACTGACCAGGTGGTCAAATATGAAGAGAAAATATGATTAATGACCCTATCTATGTCTTGTCAGATGAAAAATCCTGGGCCTGTCTGAAGAGATACTAAACGAACACAAGACAGTAAACAGCGTTCTTGCTCGGCCAGAAAAATCCCAGCTTTCAGTGTATAAAAATGTGTGAAAGTGACCCAGAAAAGATTCTCTCGCTGGAAAGTAGCCCAGCTTTCTGCTTCTTGCGCCAGCTTCCAGGCGGTCTGACAGCAAGACTAGACAAGAACCAGAACCGAACTGGGGAGGAAAGAGAATGAAGAATGTGAGTGATCAGGACTTTACTTCTGTTTATATGAAACCTCCCTTCATCAGGTGCTTCTCAGAAAAAGTAAAACTGCATAAAATAAACTCCTTATTTGGTTTCAATCATATCTTCACTAAGAGGCATAAACAGGCAGATTTAAATGTCATTTTATTTCATTTCCCTGCCTTGTGTTGTTTGGAGGGGATGCAATGGGCCATATAATCCCCATTCTGGGATGGATCTCGGTCTCCTAAATGACAGGGACCTCTGTGTCTTTCCATTGTAAGAGTCAGAAAGTCCATAAGCCATGGGTTCAAGTTCAGGTGCTGACATGATTTTGAGACTTGGGCAAGTCATTCTATGAGCTTTGATATCTCCTAAAATAGTAATAATGGGGGAAACTATTCACAGGACTACCACATGAGTCAGAAAAAGTAATACTAATAACAGCCAAAATTTGTAATCTTAGAATAAATATCCAAAGAGTCATTGTTCACTGAGAGTTGGAATTAGAGGCTGCACCAACTGCCTTAGTCCAAGAAACTCTTTGACAACAACTTTTCAGAGAACTGGAAAAAATAGGAGAAAAGAAATAAGTTTAATTGGATTCAGTTCTAAGTCTAATTAATGTGCCCAAGAAAAGATAGGCATATTCTGGCAACAAAAGTCACAAAGATCCAGGGTCTTGTTGGGGGGGGGGGGGAATAAGATAAACTGAAGATCTGGACTTTATATTCAAATTGTATGCCATCAGGTGTGCATTCCTAAAACCCGGCTCATAAATTTTCTTCAAAATACCTTAAGCCTCTCCCACATCCATCTCTCAGGGTGGAAAAAAATTTGTCTTTTGCTTTGGATGTGTCAAAAATAGAACATGTATACCTATTCCTTCAAAGTGCAGTGCACTAATACATGTATTGTAATCATGTGGAAAGGCATTAAAATGTTTTGCTGTTTGTAACATTTTATTTAGTAAACATTTTATTTTGGAAATGTATGTATGTAGACTTTCTCACGTATACCGTTTTGACAATGACAGGAAACATCCCTTCCAGGTCCTCTGTTTTGGAACTAAGCCAATGAAGCAGACAGGAGTAAATCTATTTTCTCCCTCAATATCATCTCACATTTTAATGTAAATAAACAAGTCTGACAATTCAACAGCCAATACAATAAATTCAGACAGTGTGTGTTATTGGTGTGAAAATTCGAGAACTAAAGGGTTAAGCTCTGAAAACTGTCTCTTACCTATTCAGTTTATTTAACCTCTTGAAATGAGCAGAAATAATTCAGTTATTCCTAGTGTCATCTGTCTAAGGATTAATTCAGAGTAGAGCTAAGGACCTCTGCGGCTTGAGCAATTTCTCTCCTCAGTATGACCTGAGGATACCTCTTTTCCACCATAAGACATTTCAGGGCTTCCCTGGTGGTGCAGTGGTTAAGAGTCTGCCTGCTGATTCAGGGGACACGGGTTCGTGCCTCTGTCCGGGAAGATCCCACATGCCGCGGAGCGGCTGGTCCCGTGAGCCATGGCCACTGAGCCTGCGCGTCCAGAGCCTGTGCTCCGCAACGGGAGAAGCCACAACAATGAGAGGCCCGCGTACCGCAAAAAAGAAGAAAAAAAGAAATTGCAATGCGAGCCACATGAAATATACTAATAACTCCCATCATTTTCAAATGTCCCAAATTTATACCAGCATTCAAAGAGCAATTTTATTTTATTTATTTTTTTAAAAATATTTATTTATTTAGGCTGCACCAGGTCTTAGTTGAAGCATGCAGATTCTTAGTTGTGGCATGTATGTGGGATCTAGTTCCCTGACCAGGGATCTAACCAGGGCCCCCTGCATTGGGAGCGCAGAGTCTTACCCACTGGACCACCAGGGACGTCCTGAAAGAGCAATTTTAAATAACAGTTATCCCTTTGCAGAAGGCTATCCTCAAGCACTAATTCAATTTACTATTGATAGACTTTACGGAAATAGAAATATCACAAGAAACCTCCTTTCTAACATTTTCATTATTGATGAAAAGTGAGGCATAAAGTACACAATGTTCATTAAAAAACAGCTTGAGTCACACAGAACAGTGCATCACATATTCAGTAAAAATATATTCTTTAATAGATTCCATTAGATGCAATGATCCGAGTTACGTACTGCAATTCTGATAAAGTTATTTGACATTTCAGAATACAGAATTTCTATAATAGCATGATATTATAGAAATATATTTGGTCTTTGTCCCTGGTTCTTGTCACACAGCCCCTAAAACCCTTGGAACTTTCTAAGTGATAAGAGTGATAGGTATGGCTCTTGTCCTAATGAAGTGACTCTTGGCCCCTAAATAGCTGCAGAAGGGAGGCTGATTGCCAGAAAGACCAAGCCTTGATTAGAAGCTGAGAACTTTCAGCCTTACCTCCCAACTTCCTGGAAAAGGGGAGGGACTGGAAATTGAGTTATCAATCTCCAGTGATTTAATCGTGCCTGTGTAATGAAATCTCCATAAAAATCCCGGGACAACAGGGTTCAGAGAGCATCCAGGTTGATGAACACATGCTGAGAGAGTGGCCTGTCCAGAGCGGGCAGCCATCCGCCCTCTCCACACCCTGCCCTGTGCATCTCTTCCATTTGACTGTTCTGTGTTGTATCCTTTTATAATAAACTCGTAATAGTATGTGCCCTCCTGAGTTCTATGAGCAGTTCTAGAAAATTATCAAATCTGAGGAGAGGGTCATGGGAACCCACAATTGATAGCTGGTCAAGTCAGAAGTACAGGTAGCTCAGGACTAGTAAATGGTGTCTACAGTGGGAACAGTCTTGTGAGATTGAGCCCTTACCTTGTGGGATCTGATATTAACTCCAGTTAGATAGTGTCAGAATTGAATTGTTGGACACCCAGTTGGTGTCCAGAGAGTTGGAGAATTGATTGGTGTGAGAAGAAATACCCCCACACATTTGGTGTCAGAAATGTTATGAGTAAAAATAACAAGTGGTTAGAAAAAAATGATTAAGGGAAAATAAATTTTTAATATTTTATGACTTAAAAATAAAGTTAGAAATGAAAATTTATGTTCACATGAAACCTATACCCAAATGTTCATAAGAACTTTATTTGTAGTAACAAAATACTAGAAACCCCAATATCCTTCAAAGGACAAATGGTTGAGTAGACTTTGGTACATCCATACAATGGAATACTACTCAGCAATAAAAAAGAATGAACTACATATAGATACATGTGACAACCTAGAAAGTCCTCAAGGGTATTGTGCTGGAAAAAAAAATATTCAACTTCAAAAGTTGTATTCTGGGACTTCCGTGGTGGTCCAGTGGCTAAGACTCCACGCTCCCAATGCCAGGGGCCCGGGGTTGGATCCCTGGTCAGGGAACTAGATCCCACACGCTGTGTGGCATGGCCAAAAAAAAAAAAGTTGTATTCTGTATGACAGCATTTATCTACATTCTCAAAATAACAAAACTACAGCAATGGAGAGCAGATTAGCAGTTTCTCCGGGGCAGGCATGTGGATAGGGGCTGCAAATCCAAAGAGGTAACATGATTGAGTTCTTTTGTGGTGATGGAACAGTTCTGTATCTTAACTGTGGGGTGGTTTCATGAATCTATACTTGGGATTAAATTGCACAGAACTGCACACACATACAAGAATGCAGGTTAAAAATTGGTGATAGCTAAATAAAGTCTGTACTCTGGTTAACAGAAATGTACCAGTGTCCTGTTTTTGATATTGTACCATAGTAATATATGATGACATCACTGGGGTAAGCTAAGGGGAGGGTACATGAGACTCTGTACCATTTTGTAACGTCCCATGAGTCTACAATTATATCAAAATACAAAGTTGAAAAAAGGTTTTAAATAGTTAAAATATTAATATTATTCACATCAACAGAGATTTAATTTATCTTTAGTTTCTTGCTAACATTCTCTTTTAATTTTATTATTTTTTAAGAAAAGAGGGTATTTTTCCCATGTTACCCCAAGATAGCATATGTAGTTATCTTTCCATGAACTATCTCCAATTTCACTTCATTCTGACATGAAAATAGGATTCAGCATTTCACTGACTCCCCCATTTAAAAAAAATAGTCCGTTTCACAAGGCATTGGTGAGCCATACAGATTTTACTAAAATTTTCATATGTGAAACATTGCATAATACACAACAGTTTTACTAATACACATACACACACATCTCCTCTCAAATCAGTGTTCTCTGCTGTCCTTACTTGCTTACAGCCTCTTTTGTACCATGTGTCTCTTACTACTCTTGCACCCATGGCTGTGGCCTAAGCTTGGTTCAGTATTAAGTCAATATATACAGATAATTTTTTGGGTTTTTTTTCCACAAGAAGTCCAATCATGTGAAATTTATAATTTTGCTAATGCTTAAAAGTTTGTTCAATTTTATTAAAAATTGAACTGCTGGAAGGATAATTTTACATGTTACACAATTTTTAGCCAAATCACTAGTTCTGCTACTTACATTTTTCTGCCTTCCAAAAGCCAGGATTCCCAACACGTGCCCTTGCTTGTAATTTGTGATAACCTGAGAAATGTAAGCCAATCATCTCTCTTGACCAAGTTCTACTTACTTCTCTTTTGCGGAACAGCTCTGCCATATTATGTGCCACCTCAGCCACTTCTGGAACTAAGGTAACCACATTTCCTCTGTCTTATTTCACACATAAAGCAGTTATAACTTGTTGATTTATCCATTTAATTTGACAGGAAATATCAAAGTCATAATCATCACACAGCATTATATATCTTGCTGAATGTGTATATTCAGAAAGCTAAAATGATAGAATGTTATTTGTTATGTTACTACCTTAACTTTAAAAAGTGAGTAAAAAGAAATCATGTATTGGAGAAAATAACAACAGTATTTGCTGTACAACGTGGGCTGTTAGACACATTGATTTGTTTGTCAAAAATCTCCTGCTTTCTTGAGAAATGTTCTCTCACCTAGGCAGTTACTATAGGAACAGTCATTCTCAGAGCTACTTCATGTTATCTTGTGAAAGCTGATTGTTAGCATCTCTTCCAAATTCACATTCCGTGCTATCACATTGGGAAAATGGCCGTGGTGAGAGTATTTATACCTCAGAGATGGCAATCACTACAGATTGGTCCCTCCAGCCCCCCAAAATCCTCCTTTCACACCCCTCTGCCCACCTCCCTCACCCCTGCCCTGCTCCAAATCAACACACCACTACATTTGGTACACTGTGGCTCTGGTTTGGGCTATAGTTTATACAGAGGTGGATACCTGACTCCAGCTGAAATCAATCAGTTCTTTTCCTATAACTTGTGAAACTGGAATTGAAAATAAAAGCCAATTTCTCTTCAGTGGCTGAAATAGTAATAAGCAAATCAGGAGATATTGGAGAGAAAGGAAGAATGCTTATTACTATTTAGATCAGAAAACCAAAGACAAAGGGCCTACAAAGAGAGAGAGAATTATAAAACAGATGTACAGAGGTGAGGAGAAATGAGAGATGGTGAGATGATTTAGGGATATATAAGCCCTTCTTCTACTTATTCCTTGAAAACATCTGCATTTCTATCCACGGGTTCCATTAAATACTTCATTTTCATTATAACAAATTATTCTTTGTGCTAATTTAATTTAGATAAGATTTCTGACCTTGGCAATCTAGAAGATTCCTAATATGTGGAACCTCAAATAGTTGCTGATTTAATCTGAAGACTTCTCAAATCCTCTCATTTAGTATGTATATATTTCAAAAGCATAATTTTCACAATAAGAAGTACCTCAAAGTACCTTTTGAAATTAACTTGAAACATACACACACACATAACTTGAGAGGAAGAGAACAAATGAATTAAATGCTCAGCAGAATTAAATTTGTGTGCCTGCCTTATACCAGGTGATCAATAAATATGAGAATTTCTTCAATTAAGTCCATGTGTAGTGTTAAATGGTGTCATATGGACCAAGCTCTTCACTTAAAAACCAAGGAACAAAAATGTTAGAAAACAAAATAAGAATTTGGGTAGCTGGCTTGGTCATTACAACTTGCACAGATATTCTACTAGCCCATTGAAAATGAATCTGATTAAAGAAATTCAGTAAATAAAAGAAAAGTTCATGTTTTGTCCCAGGATCACCATGCTTGTTTGGATCCTGAAGAGCAAGGGGACGAGCCAGGAGCTCTGAGAGCTGAGTTCTGGTCCCAGCCGTACCTTTTGTCAATTGTATAATCATGAAAAATTGCCTCACCTTTCTAAGCTTCCACTTCCTCATCTGTAAAATGAAGATAATAACAGCATTTATCCACTGGGCTATAAGGAAACGTCAGACAGTTCATGGAAAGTTCTTGGCACAGAGTGTAAACAGGCAATAAATGCAATCTATCATAATAATGATATCATTACATTATTGTTTCTATTATTATTGTTATCATAATGGAGGTTATTATTATTATAATAATAAGGTTTCTTGTAAGAACCTTTAACTAGTCTCCTTAGATCCAGCCTCACCCACTTCAACTACCCAAACTCTCTTAAACACCATTTCCAAGTTAATATTCTCATGATTTTCCTTCAGCCTTTCCTTCACTGTCCAATTCTGAAATCTGTAATGAGTCAAAATTATTCATTAAATAAACTATAATCCCCTAGCCTGGCATCCAACGTCTTCAATGTGTAGCCTTAAACTGCCATTCCGGAATTGTTACTATCAGTCTGTGTACCTTATGTATAGTCCTTCTCTATTTGCCCTTAGTGTCTGTCTGCCTCCATATTTTGCTCATTCTCACCTTTTCATCAGACATGCAACCATCCTCACAACCCCTGATTTACCTGTTGAAATGTTGCCTGTATTAGTTTTCTATTGCTGCCGAAACAAACTATCACAAATGTCGTGGTTTAAACACAAATTTATTATCTTATAGTTCTGTACGTTAGAAGTCTGATACAGTCTCAACTGGGCTAAAATCACAGTGTCGACACAACTGTGTCCTCTTTTGGAGGCTCTAAAGGAAAGTCCACTTTCTTGCCTATTCCATTGTTTAGAAACCTCCTGCATTCCTTGGCTTGTGGTCCACTTTTTCTGTCTTCAAAGGCAGCAATGTTATACCTCTCTGACTACTTCTATCTCCCATTGTCACATCACTTTCTGACTACACACAGCCTCTTCCCTTAACATTAATGTTAAGGTCCCTTAACATTAATCACAACGTCAAATTCCCTTTTGCCAGGTAAGGTAACATATTCACAAGTTCAGGGCATTAAGAAATGGACATCTTTTAGGTGTGTGAAAGTGGGCGCAGCTGGGTGGAGGGGAGCAGAATTATTCTGCCTACCATACTTCCCATTCATTTTTAACCTTGGCATTCTAACATACAGGTAGTGAAATGGTAATTGGCAATTAGGTTTAGAGGGTAATTTCAAACATATTAAATTTATGCATTTTCTTTGATTCCATGTAACTCCACATCTATGAAATCTATGCCACAAAAATACTTACACATTTATTCATTCAAAAATTCTTATCAAAAGTATATGATACCCCAGGTATTTTTCTAGTTTCTAGGAATAAAGAGAAAGCACGTGGTCTCAAGCCACTAGTGGAAGAAAGCAAAAAAATAAATAAATATGCATTATGCTAAATGGTGATAGATGCTGGTTTTGGTTGATCAGACCAAAATCTTTAGAGTTTTTCTTAATTCCTCTCTTTTCCATACATACATATCTAATTCATCAGCAAATCTTACTGACTCTATCTTCAAAATATGTAAGAATTCAACCACTTTATTGTGCACAAATATGCATCTACAAAAATGGTTCCCAAGGTAAATCAGGACATTATTACTAGATGAAGAGAGATCAAGTAATGAGTAGGAAACAAAGAAACAAATATCTACTCTGATATCCTATATATCTAACATGTATCTAACACAAACTCTAGCCAAGTAACCAGCAGTTATAACAACACACTGACATATCATGAAGTCTTCACAGCTATCTACCAAATTTTTATTATTGCATAAATATTTTTAAACCCTACCTGAAGATACATTCTACTATGGTGATATCTATTGGATAGAACATTAAATGGGTAATAAAAAGCAGTATATGGCCATGTACAAACCAATATAAGTAAAAGCTAGAATGATAATATAGCATTAAGATGGCACCAAAGTAAAATCTCAGATTTCCTGGAACATAGTTGGTGGGCCAGGGGCTATTGTATGCAGATCCATGTCATAACCTCTCCTGTTCAAACAACATAATATTGAAAGTCATAAGAGTGCATAGTCCAGTAAATATGAATTAAATGCAAGTTAATCATATCAAGTGTGCCGTTAAACATTTCTGTGTTTGGACTTCCTTGGTGGCGCAGTGGTTAAGAATCCGCCTGCCAATGGAGGGGACACGGGTTCGAGCCCTGGTCTAGGAAGATCCCACATGCTGCGGAGCAACTAAGCCCGTGTGCCACAACTACTGAGCCTGTGCTCTAGAGCCCGAGAGCCACAACTACTCCAGCCCGTGTGCCTAGAGCCCGTGCTCCGCAACAACAGAAGCCACCGCAATGAGAAGCTCGTGCACTGCACGAAGAGTAGCCCCAGCTCGCCACAACTAGAGAAAGCACAGCAACAAAGACCCAACACAGCCAAAAATAAATTTATTTTAAAAAAATCATTTCTGTGTTTAAAATTGTGCTGTGAATACAGGTCAGAACCACAAGCCACCATTTAGCCTCTGCTAATATGATTTTCTACCTAAGTGCTTGCTGCTATGATTCAAAACAGTATGTGTCATGAGGTAAAGGCAGGCTCTAATCTTTGGTCTATAGTCCAAACAAAAGTGTGTTGACTTTCCTCAGAAGAACATCTTACTTGAAGACTAATGAGAAGAGTAAAAAAAAAAGAAGCTCTAAAAAAATTTTTTAAAGACCTTGAATTTGTTTAATGACTAAACTATTATTATTCGGTCTTATTTGACTATTTTCCTTTGCTTCTGCACTTTCTCACTTCTCTGATTAAACTTATTCTTTGGCTAAAGTTTCTCTACAGACAAAAGTTGGGGAAGGACCATAGGGTCCTGCTGTGTTTCAGTAGGGTACATTATTTTAGTATAAGAGCCAGGTAATTAATATCCTTAGTTGACAATTCAAATGGGCTTGAGAGTACAAAATGTCTGGAATCTGTATCCTTGATCTTCCTTAATACCCGGATATAATAAGGATTAAGTAGTGGCTGCAAAGCACACCCGGGGCTTATAACAATTACTTGGATAGAAGATGAACTTCCGCTTGACTCAGTAGCTGAGAGTTGTTTACTATAATTTACTTATTTTATTCAAACCCTGTTTTGGCTGCCAATTGTTTGGTGTAAAATTATTTTTCTTTAATGACAATATTGCCAAGTGGATGGATTCAGAAATTTTATTGACCAACACAATTTTAGCTTAAGAGCCAGTTTAAAAAATTGCACAAAGCTAAAGTACAGAATTTAAATGATTAAAGTAGTTGGATGAGGACCAAAATTTCCAAAGGGATTCCATATTGATTTCATTTTACTTAAAGCACATTTCAGAGCAAACAGACATTGAAAGCAAATATATCTGCTGGATGGTAATTGCAGTTTTCTGCAGAGGTCATTGCTAGGCCCTCAGAGTCAACTGTTTATTTCGTCCTAGAATGAAATAAAGTAGAGTCCAAGGGCATAGGGAGCACCACCTTTGAAAGAGGGCTCTCTTTTATTACCCTCCTTCAAGCATCTTCTGTCTTCTCCTCAGAAACTCCCATGCCCCTTCCTGAGGCTTTTCTTCTGGGAAAAAGAACCCTTACTCCTTGCTTAACAGATATTGCCCAGAACCCTTACTCTTTGCTTAACAGAATAAAGCATCTGATAAACTATTTCCAACAAAATACTAGTGACAACTATATTAGCTTCATCCTCCTTTTTGACACAGCCATGTCCAATTTTAACCCACATGTCAGCATACCCAACCTCCAACGTAATCCTGGATCCCTCCTCCTAAAATCTGTGCATTCCTACGGTTAACCCTGTCATGTCTCTAATGGGTCTTGAATTTTTGTTCCCAAGAATTCTTCAATATCACCTCCCATGACTGAGGTGTTCCTCATGTAGAACTTAAGTTTATTTCCTTGTGTTCTGCAAAAAGAAAAATAGTAAAAGAAAAAAACAGACAAATCATTTGTGTCATAGCCTTTTGTGAAGACCTGGAGACAATGTTGTATAGCAGCAACACACACAACCAATTCAATATTATGTCCCCCAGGAATTCCCTGGTGGTCCAATGGTTAGGACTCCGCACTTTCACTGCCGAGGATGCTGGTTCCATCCCTGGTCCTGGAACTAAGATCCCCGCAAGCAGCTCAGGGGGCCAAAAAAACAAAAAATTAGTCCACCAACTTTAAGAGAAGCATCCTCTACTGTTGCTCAGCTCCCTCTTTCCCTCTATTCAAACACCAGCATTTCAAAAATACCACCTCTGGCTTCCTTTTTTACATCCAAAGACTCATCCATATGCTATGATTAAACGTAGGTCATTTTGTCTGAATCTAATTTTTCTCCCCATCTCCCCAGTCTCTAAAGGCAAGGGAGTCGAATGGAGATTTATTTAGCCAATGAAAAGAACTGTGTCACACCCTCTACGTTGTAGAATGGGCTAGGGTTCATTTTTATTTTAAATAACTATTATTTCATTCTGTAACATTATACAGCCTTTCTTACTGGGTTAAGTGTTTCTCCACGTAATGCATTCAAACAATCTCTTTGGATCTCTCTTTCCAAGAGACTATGAGCTTTTCAAAGTCAGGAATCAAGTCTAATTGTTTCGTTTTTACTGTTTATTATGAAAAATATTTTCATGAACTCCTGGTACTCATTACCCAGCTTCATCAATTATCAATTTATGGCCAGTCTGGCCATTTATACCTTGCCTCCTTGCTGTCTCCAACATATAATTTTGAAGAAAATCCCAAATACCATAAAATTTTATCTGTAAAAATTTTTGTATGGATCCCTTAAAGATAAAGACTCTTTTAAAAGCACATAACCATAATAGCACTATCACAAAAAAATATTAAAAGCAATTGTTTTATTTTACCACGATTTGTTTTCTAAGCCTCCCTTCTATTACACAACACCTGGCACACGGAATTGCCCAACCACTGTCTCCTGAACTACTAAACTTTCAGGAATCTTCATTTTGAAAAGGCAGTATTCAATCTCTCCTCTCCTCCCAACAAATTCTTCAAACTGCTCAAAACTCAGTCCAATATTATCTTATTTTTTTCAAAAATTATTTAACCTTTTAAGTAGATAATACATTTATATGATTCAAAATTAAATATATAAATATATATACAATTACCTTCTCTGTGAAAGCTTCCTTAATTCTCCCAAACACAGTTAATCACTTCCTCTTGAAGGCTTTCATAATATACCATCCATCCCTTTAATATGAATCTAAATATTATTTATTATAAATATTCATTTAGTTGTCTGTGTTCCCAAATTTAGTCATCCCTTCAAGGCAGTAATTGAGCCTTGCTTATATCACAGTAACCTCAATTGTCCAGAGTACCTGGTCATAAGAGGAATTTTATAAGTATTTGATGAAAAGAAGGAGGAAGGGAGGGAGTACACAAGAAGCTGGGGCTCAGTTATGCTCCCTGTAGTAGGAAGTCTACTGGAGCAATTCCATAGCCCCACATGAGACCCACTCCACTCTGAAGTAAACGTATATGGACAGAGATGCTTGTTTCTTTTAGATACTTTCTATCTCTAGCATCTAGAATAGTGCCTAATAAAAGTTTAACACATATTTATTGAAATGAATCAAGAAAAGGCCTTTGCCCTACACAAAAGACTGATGAGTTGATATGCATTCTTTTTTTTTTTTTTTGCGGTACGCGGGCCTCTCACTGTTGTGGCCCCTCCCGTTGCGGAGCACAGGCTCCGGACGCACAGGCTCAGCGGCCATGGCTCACAGGCCCAGCCGCTCCGTGGCATGTGGGATCTTCCTGGACCGGGGCACGAACCCGTGTCCCCTGCATCGGCAGGTGGACTCTCAACCACTGCGCCACCAGGGAAGCCCTGTTGTGCATTCTTAAGTTAAAATGCTTACTACATCATTTTTTAATGACTACCTGTTGTCACAAACGTTTTTGATAAATTAAGCATTTCTACAAGCACGTGTCACTTGTTTTCAAACCAGGATATCTTCCTCTCAGAAGAAGTATATACTATTTATTGCCTTAAAGGAATGCCTAACTAATAACCAGTGGCCTCCTAGGAATTTTATTTCAGTGTAAAAGCCACCAATGTAATCAGTGCCTTCAGGTGCCAAATCCAAAGGCATAGATATTTCTGATCTTTATGCAAATGGCGACTCAACAAACAGATTTTTTTTTTTTGGTAGCACCCGGGCTCAGGAGTTGTGTCTCGTGGGCTCCAGAGCACAGGCTCAGCAGTTGTGGTGCACAGGTCTAGCTGCTCCGTGGCATGTGGAATCTTCCTGGACCAGGGCTCGAACACGTGTCCCCTGCATTGGCAGGCGGATTTTCAATGAGTGCACCACCAGGGAAGTCCCAACAAACAGCATTTTTATTCCCTCCTTCAGGGGAACTGGATCCATCACCCAGATCTGGCAGGGAGGGCAAGCAGATGGTAACCAGATCTGGATAATTTAATTTACTGAGAAGGAAATTATATTCTCCTTATCCTTGGTTCAGGAGCTCAGTTTGATTTACTCTGACCTGGAGATATTATTTGTATACTTGTTTGGTTGGCAATGAGCTTCGGACAATTGAGTCAGAAACCTCTAATAAATGCTATGTGTTTCCTTCATCCTGGAATCAGCTTGAACAGGCAGTCAAAGGCAAATCACCCCTTTACCTTTTATATATATATATATACATTTATTTATTTATTTTTGGCTGCGTTGGGTCTTTGTTGCTGTGCGGGGGCTTTCTCTAGTTGCGGCAAGCGGGAGCTACCCTTCATTGCAGTGCGCGGGCTTCTCATTGCGGTGGCTTCTCTTGTTGCGGAGCACGGGCTCTAGGCACGTGAGCTTCAGTAGCTGTGGCCCGTTGGCTCAGTAGTTGTGGCTCACTGGCTCTAGAGCACAGGCTCAGTAGTTGTGGCACACGGGCTTAGTTGCTCCATGGCATGTGGGATCTTCCCAGACCAGAGCTCGAACCTATGTCCCCTGCATTGGCAGGTGGATTCTTCACCACTGTGCCACCAGGGAAGTCCCGAAAGCATTAATTAAAGTTTTATTTATAATAGTCCCAAACTGTAAACAACCCAACAAATAAATAGATAAATAAATTGATGTATTTCTTTACAATTGAATGCTCCTCAGCAATAAAAAAGAATAACCATTGATACACACTAAAATGTGAGTTAGTCTCAAAATAATTATGCCAAGCAAAAGAAGCCAAACAAAAAGTACACCTGTCCACTTATATAAAAGTTTAAAAAATGCAAAGTAAACTGTAGTGACAGAGAACAGACCAGCAGTTATTTGGGGAAGGGGAAAAGAAAAGAGGAAAGGGGAGGAATTACAAAGGAACACAGGAAATTTGAGGGAGTGATAGGTACATTCATTATGTTAATTGCAGTGACACTTTTATAGGTGTCAAAACAGGTCAAAACAGGTGTCAAAACAGGTCAAAACAGGTCTAGATATACATGGTTTATTGTTAAGTTCAATTATACCGCAATAGAGCCATTAAAACAATATATCTCTTTAGGGATAGGGGCCAAATTTTAATCATATTTGTATCCCTGAGTTCTGGATGCTGTTCTAGTACATCATAAGTACACAACAGCACAACAGGAAGTAGCAGTTAGTAAATGAGATAAGAAGAAGATGGTGTCCAATGACTGCGGTCATGTAGGTTGACTTTGACAAGTAAATTCATTATATCTTAGTTTCTGCAAGTGATTGCATAATATTTATGCTGAAGCCTGAATCATGGGAATATTTTTGTTTTTTAATAAATGTTTATAAAGGACTTAACATCATAAGTATAAATGTAATTCTTTGGGTGAAGCTTTAATACATTATTTTCTGTAGTTAGCTTCAAATATCCACTGCCTTTTGACACACTCTTTTATTTAGAGCAAAAGAAAAAAAAAAACAATAGTCTGTCATTTGCAAAGTAAGAAAAGAAAGAAGAAAAGTAAAATTATTTTATCTTCAATTAAAGCACAATAGAAAGTAAAGTGTTCAAGCCCCATTAAAAATATTTGGCAATAGATACAATACTGAACAATTCTGTCACTTTACAGCATAAAAAGAAATAACTATGAAATATAATATATCCATTTAATCTGGGTTAAAAATTTATAATAAAAATATAGATTATCAATATGCTGAAATTCACTCTTTGGCACCTCCATCTTAAAAAATCATCTCACTCTATAAGTCTATCTATATCTATGGTTATTGTTGAATCTGAATATAGAATAATAATACTGCCAGTAGTTGGACAGAAAATCTCTGCCAAGGCATTCATCACCCAATAGGAAAACGAAAAAGAGAGAAAGTTGGTAAAAAAAGAAATACAAATGACTCTTAAATATATGAAAGATGTTCACTAAGTGCAAGTTAAAACTATAATGAGATATCATTTTTCATCTATCAGATTGTCAAAGATCAAATATTGATAAATTCCTGTGTTGGCAAGTGTTAGGGAAGGAAGCACTTTTATTCTTTGCTGGTGGGAATGCAAATTGACACACAACATCCATGGAAGACAATTGGGCAATATCTCTCAAAATTAAAAAGTAAATATCATTTAGCCCAGCAAACATATCGCCTGCTGAGTGTAGTACTTCAAACTGGTGTTCACTGGGAATAAATGCCAGTCATGCAAATGTCCTTTTTCTTAATATAATATTTTCTATTAACATAATTATATGAATATAAAAGAGATCATCTAATATAAAATTTGAACTATGGTATAGATTGCTGAGATTAAAGTTTCCACATCATATTTTTCCTAATTTAGTCTATAAATTTTCATCAAATGTGTCCAATGCTTTTTTCTTAAATGACCTAGCAGTCGTATCTGAAAAACAGAGACAATACATAGCCATGACTGCACGATATTGGACCCAAAATGTCTTATTTATGTTTATTCCTTATCTTATTTATGCACAGGCACAACACATCTGAGGATTTCATTGCATATGCGTTAAATTAATATGGAGGCTAAGAAAGAGTAAAAAACTGATACTAATGGCAAGGAAATTTTAATCTCATGACACCAGTGATTTTACATAGGGGAAAGAGGGGTCTCTTTTTGATTCAGAGTCCAAGCAGTATTTACCAAAGCAAACTTAAAATAAACCCCCCCAAAACACAGCAAATGGAGCAGAAAACTGTAACATCAGGAAGTCATTTTTTATATATAATGCAAATAAATAGTCAGCCAGTGGTTTGCTGAACATCTTAGAAGTAAACATATCCTTTTATAAAATGTTATTAATAAAGGCTTGATACTTAGACTGCACTTTGAGTAGTGCATAATCAAAGAACGGCTTTGTAATGAGATCCCTAAAAGAGGAAACTGACATATATTATGTGGGACAAGACCCACATGAGACATACAGAACAAAATAAAGATAGGACTAGAATGGAAACTATTTCTCTGCTACAATAGATATGATGTCACTAGATTCTTAGCAAAGGAAATTGGGGATTATTTCTGAAACCATTGGGAATCCTTTAAAATCTGTTATACATAAATACGTGAGGTAAAACATTTCTTATTACAAAGTTTGGGTTTATTTATTCCCAACAACTCATTTTATTATCCTTATCATGTACCCAGTTGGAGATATCAAAGTAGTGCAAGACTTCTGTCTATGGAGTTGCAGTCTGGGAATAGCCTGCCTTGCACAATTCTCTTGTAATGAAGCCTATTTCAATCTTGAAAGGCAACACGTTATACTAATTTAGATTTTTCCAAAGTGTATTCTTTGAAAAATTAGACATAACTGATGCTCCTTAGTTTGCAGGGTAAAGGGTGAAGGGTGAAAGGAGAAGATGTAGTGTGATTTCCATGGTTCGAAATGCTTACTATTAGACCTCTCTTGGAAATCAATAAAACACATTTACTTATTAAAGATGAAAAATTGTTGCAGTAAAGAACTCTCTTTAGGACTTCCCTGCTGGTGCAGTGGTTAAGAATCCACCTGCCAATGCAGGGGACACGGGTTCAATCTCTGGTCCAGGAAGATCCCACATGCCTCGGAGCAGCTAAGCCCGTGCGCCACAACAACTGAGCCTGCACTCTAGAGTCCGCGAGCCACAACTACTGAAGCCCGCGCGCCTACAGCCCGTGCTCCTCAACAAGAGAAGCCACCGCAATGAGAAGCCTGCGCACCGCAACGAAGAGTAGCCCCTGCTCGCCGCAACTAGAGAAAGCCCACGCGCAGCAATGAAGACCCAATGCAGCCAAAAATAAATAAATAAGTACTAATTTTAAAAAAAAAAGAAAGAAACCTCTTTAACTTTATTTCTCAAATTAACTTGATCAAGGAAAGCTTTTCTCACGTAATATTAAATAACACACTGAAGATGTAATATTTCACAGAACAAGCTTTGGAAGAATACACTACTTGGTGATAGAGATAAGGAGCAAGGTGCCTAGATTGTAACCAGACCCATATACAGAAACTATTTTCTCCCACCCCATATTATAAACCTATTAAAGACATAGACTGATGGTTTAATAACTAAAATCCAAGAACAGGAGTATAATTTGAAACATCTTGGCTAGAATGACTTCTTGGGGAGTCTATCTTCAAAAGTTTAGTCAGGGAGCAACACTGCTGAATTATATTGCTAAACAAATGGAAGGAATATGGAAGAATGTAATGGTCATAAAAAGGGAACGAGTCATGAAACATCTATGTGGTTTAAGAAAACACAATCTCACTAAGAAGGCTTTAGAGGGAAAGAAGTTGTTCAAAACCCCAACAAGAAGTTTCCTGAGATAAAAAAAGGTATAAAAGTCAAGAATTATGGGTAGGGGATCACTGGAGAAATTAATTCCATCTTACCAATATAGATTGAGAAACTGATCTTATGTCCAAATTTACACCTGTTATCTCAGCATAACAGCTGATAGTATCCACTTTTACTCTTAAAAAGTGTTTCAATTTGGATAATAAATTACATGGGACCTCCTATCTATTGAACACCTACCATGTGCCGTGTGTACTAAGCAGTAACCAAAATTTCTTTTGATACGGTATGTGCCTTGCCATCAAAAAGTGAACAATCTCATTATAGAGGCAAGAATAGTATGTCTGAAACAATCTGAAAACAATAAAAGGTTTTCTAGTTTAAGGTTAATATCTAGTATAGCAAATAAATTGCAGAAGAAAGCAGCCAGGGGAGAGGGTAGAATGCAGCAGAAGTGCTGGGGAAGATAGATGGATAAGCTTATACCTAGAACCCAAACTTGAATCACTGTGTCCTTGAGTGGGACAAGGGTGCAGACAGACATGACTGACTGACTCTAGCCGAGGACCTTCAGGCTGCCTCTCCTGCTGCAAGGGAACTAAGACTATATTCCTCGAAGAAGTCTCCATTTTTTAAACCACTTTCTTCAGATTAGAATGTCAGATAGTGCTTCCATATCAAATGTACTACCCCAAGTACAAATCAGGACTCTGTTCCCCATCTTTTTCAGACTGCAAATATACCAAATTTTGAATTTTATTACTTTCCAGAAAAGGGCAGGTTTTTGACATCCAGAAACCAAATTATAGGACCGTTTTGCCCCCAGAACACTTTCCATGACTAGGGGAGCCTCTGGATCTTGGCCTCTGCTTCATTTTTCACCATTTTAGCAGTCACTTGCTGAATATCAGCTCCTATGTTCAATTTGCTCCCAATGTTCTCTGGGGTTAAACTATGCTAGTTTTCTAAAAACTAATTCACTTTACCAAGTCTTTCTTCTGAGTGGAGTCAGTTTTCTGCTCATAAAAGCAATCTTTACTTAACATTCTGTGAAATTTGGTGGCCTAGGACGATGACACATGCCAAGTATGGCACAGAACCCAACAGTCTGTTTTCACAGGGAAAGAAGATGAATGATGCGATGCAATCGTCCCTCTGCGAGTAGCAGACCTAACAAGAAAATAAGCCTTTCATGTGGAGGCTTCATAATGCTTTTCACTGAGTTCACACAGCAACTTCAAAGCGCTTCTCTGTCAAAAGTAATTATCTCCAATTTGCAAAGCAGCACACAGTCTTTTCACAGATCACACAGTCCCCTTCAGATCTGAAGCTGTCTGGATGTGGACTCTGGATAGCACGTCATTTCTTGTACAGGAAGCAAGAGCCTCCTGATTCAGCCAAGAGGCTGAGAGAAGAAGGGGAACACCTCTAATTAAAGACTTCCCAAAGAGCTATGTCCTTTGTGCTGGCAGGCTGCTCACAGGGGTCCAAGAGCCCAAGTCAGCACAACCTGAAATTAAAAGACAGCCCTAATACTCGGATCACTCAAATAGTATCCTAGTGTATGGGGCACCTCTCATGAGCAAGTCAATCCCAGTGTTATATAAGACAGAGTAAACTAATAAAATGGACAAAACAGTGACTTGTGCAACCTTCGCTTAGTCCCTACAGCACTACTGTGAAACAAACCACATGGCTCTTCACACAATCAACTTCTGGCTGTAAAACAGAGTAAAATTCACATTTTATTCAGAGCAGTTGACATTTCTTCAACATAAGATATTTTTTTAAAGAATGAATGATAAAATATAAAAGGATTTCTAGGATCCTGTCTCATTCTAATATGCAATCTTTTACATAAGAATTTTTATCTTTTTGTGCATCTTGCTAAAAGGTATGAAAAGTGCGTGGTGGCTCTTAACAATTGTAAATCGACTTTCCTAGGATTTCTAGCTTTCATTTTTAATTAACTAATGTAACTTTACAGCTAAATTCTAGGAATAATTGCTAAATTTCTACCACCATTTCTTTTAGATGGGACTGATTTGAAACCAGCAAGAATTGTCTTTACACAGACCCTTTTCCCCAATAGATTGTTTTAATTAATTTTAATTTTTAATCGAAGTATTACATTTACAATTGTTTGGGGGGTATATACAAGACTAAAAGATTTGTAACAACAAAAGACTCATAATAACAGCAACCAAAAAAAATAAATAAATAACAGTTCCACGTTCTCCTTGCCTGCCACTTTTCTTGTCCTGTTTACAGTTTTAACAGTTTCTTTAATATTTATTTTCAAGACCCTAAAAAGTGGGTATGTACAAATGTCTCTCAACTCATCAAATTTATTTACTAACTTTTCTAATACCATAAGTTATTTCACTCACCCTCTTCTCCTCCTCCTATTTCTGCCAATATAATTATAATATTTTTTCTCTCTCTCCACCATATAAACCCAAATGCACAGTTTTCATATTATAATTATTTAAATATTCATCACTGCTGTGTTTCCAGGAATTGATAATAGCCTCATTTTTAAAATTTCTTTTATCTCTAACACACTCCAGCAGCTCTACAAAATACCTTACAATACAGTTTTCAGTTCAATCAAACCTGCCAGATAAGTTCTCGATAAACTCACTCCAGCTGTCCCCTGACCTCCTGCTCCAATCTGGACTGACTGCTCTTTAGGCCATGCATTATCCTGGAAATTCCCTTTGCTGGCATCTTGAAAATTTTCTTCGCCTCTCTTGTTTTGGACATGACGTTTCCTAAGTCCAAAATATTTTTTTTCTTAGTTTACTCACTTATTTTGTTGAAGATATACTTTTCAGTATCTTTCTGAGGAGAAAAAGGTTTGGGAGTTTACATGTCTGACAATATCACTGCTCCACTATAATACCTGATCAATATGCTGTTATATATAAAATATGTCTTTCAGCTTTTAAATTCCCATTGAGATGTGTGATGTTATTCCATTTTCTGTTGCTCTTCTTTGTAACTAAATTTTTCTCTCTAGAAAATTTTGGAAGGTTTTTTTTTTTTTTTTTTTTTTTTGCGATACGCGGGCCTCTCACTCTTGTGGCCTCTCCCGTTGCGGAGCACAGGCTCCGGACGCGCAGGCTCAGCGGCCATGGCTCACGGGCCCAGCCGCTCCGCGGCATGTGGGATCTTCCCGGACCGGGGCACGAACCCGTGTCCCCTGCATCGGCAGGCGGACTCTCAACCACTGCGCCACCAGGGAAGCCCCTAAAGGTTTTTTTTTTTTTTTTTTCTGGTATTTTAATGCGTCGGAAAGAGTTTGTCATTTTTTGTGCTGGAAATTTAGTTGGCTTTTTCAATGTAGAGTCACAAGTGTTTCAACTCTGGGTAATTTTCCAGTAATATTGAATTGATAATTTTTTCCTTTCTGTTTATTCTCTCCCTGCTGGAATTTATGTTAGTAGGATGTTGGACTTTCAGAAATAAGGTTATCTTTATTTTCTTATCTTTCTCTTCTATTATCTATTTCTTTGTCTTTTCATTTTTCTAGGGATTTTCTTAACTTTATCTGTTGACCCTTCTTTTGAATTTGTTTTTATTTGGCTATCATAGTTTTAATTTCGTGAAGTTCTTTCATAATGTGATTATTCCTTTTAATTGTATCCTGTTCTTGACTGATGGATGTCATACTTTTATTATCTCTGGAAAAATAATGACTTTAATTTCTTTGTTTTCTTCTGCTCTCTGAATCATCTCCCCTTCCCCTTCTTTTCTCTGTTTGTTTGTTTGTTTTGATGTCTCATGCTAAAGGCTTTATTCACATATCTAGCGCTCCTTAGCTATCATTTTAGGATCAGCAAACTATGACCCTAGGGCTAAATCCACTCACTACTTGTTTTTGTGAAACCTTGGTTTCACTTTCTCCAGAGGTTAATCTCCAGGCTCCAGTAGGAGTGAAGAGGGGTAGTAACCTAAATAGCCAGAATGGGGGTGGAGACAAGGTAAACTAACGGCTTCTTTTACAGACTGTTAAATAACCCCCCAATTTGGGGTCCCTTTACATACCATTTTATGCCTTCATTATGGATCACCTGATATCTCCAATTTCTGATATTTTCCAAGGTTCTATCAATACAAGGCAAATTAACTTGCTTGTCCAAAGGAAATTTCTGTCCACTGTGGAAGTGAGACATTCACCCAATACACAAACTCTTGGTTTTTGGAGAGCCTGAGGAAATGTCACCTATACAACCAAAAGCTGGCTTATGTGCTAAGATCACTATCTTGAGGAACCCAACTCAGGATCAATACATTCCATGATGCAAAGATTTCCTAGAGGCATAATTATATGCTGCAGAAGAGCCCTATAAAGAAGAGTTAAGGACAGAGAAATAAAAATTGAAAGGTAGGGCTTCCCTGGTGGTGTAGTGGTTGAGAGTCCGCCTGCCGATGCAGGGGACACGGGTTCGTGCCCCGGTCCGGGAAGATCCCACATGCCGCGGAGCGGCTGGGCCCGTGAGCCATGGCCGCTGAGCCTGCACGTCCGGAGCCTGTGCTCCGCAACGGGAAAGGCCACAGCAGTGGGAGGCCCGCATACCGCAAAAAAAAAAAAAAAAAAAAAAAAAAAAATTGAAAGGTAACCAGAATGAAGCCATCTGGTAGTGATGTCAAATATAATCTAGAGTCTAATCGGATATCTGCTTAATGACCTTTGAGATTTCAAGGGAACGTTTTTCTGCCACTGACTCAAGGATGTCATTAACCACATTGCAAGTAGCCCAGAGTATGACCAGAGGAATGATTTTCTAGTTAAGCAGAGACCTCTTGAGCTTTCACACTAAATTAGACTGATACTAGAGAGGCTATGGTAATGGAAAGCTTTGAAAATAGAACATCTAATCCAATTCTTCAAAGACTGACTTACACTTAAATCTCATGTTCTAATCTGAAAACTACTCTGAGCTCTGAAATGTTGGCTTCACAGCATATAAAGTATTTTGCCGTAATTTTAATTCCAGCTAATCCTGAGATAGAGGATAAAGAGAAACAGAGACAGAGAATAATATAATTTAATAAAAGATGCCTCATGAAATGGAGCAATCATAGACCTCCATTCAAAGACGATTTATTTTTTTTAATTTCTAAGTACATAATAAAAGAAAGAGACAAGGCCCATGTTCACATGCAGCCTACAGCCTGGTATAAAGATATACGATACTGGGGCCTCCCTGGTGGCACAGTGGTTGAGAGTCCGCCTGCCAATGCAGGGGACACGGGTTCGCGCCCCGGTCCAGGAAGATCCCACGTGCCGCGGAGCGGCTGGGCCCGTGAGCCATGGCCACTGGGCCTGCACGTCCAGAGCCTGTACTCCGCAGCGGGAGAGGCCACAACGGTGAGAGGCCTGTGTACCGCAAAAAAAAAAAAAAAAAGATATACGATGCCTAGGTCAAAAATATGGGCTCACAGAGGAGAGAAATTATTTCCAGCTAAAAAGAACAGGGATGGCTTGTAAAGGATGGGTTAGATTTTGACAGATGGTAGTAAAAACAAGGGACAGAAATTCTGATTCAAAGAAAAGCAATGCTTCTCGCAGCTCAGGAGACGTTTCAATTTTAAGGCTGTCAATGTACTAAAAAGTAAAGAAATGAAAAAATATAAGGTTATAAAAACACGGCATATTTTAAACATTCAATCCCGTGTATGTGTTTCTGTTTCATTTTGAGGTAATATTAAAAAGTCTAAATTTAAGACCTTTTTTTAATGAAATCCTCAGGACAAATGGTCTTTTGGGGCTTCCCACCATCAAGTACCCCAGATAAACTCTGGGATACAAAAGCAAAGGGAGGGAATTCCTTGGCAGTCCAGTGGTTGGGACTCCGCGCTTTCACTGCCAAAGGCTTGGTTTCCATATCTGGTTGGGGAGCTAGGATTCCTGCAAGCCACGTGGCGCGGCAAACAAACAAACAAACAAACAAAAAAACCCCACAAAACTCAAAGGGAGATAAAGCTACAAAGTATATTCTGAGGAAATAAATGTGATCCTGATTACATAAATATACAAGACAGGTTAGGTGGGTTTTTCCTCCTACATCTTTAAGAAATATTTAATGACATTTTTTCAGGAGAAAGAAAGCACAAGAAATACGATTTCTTTTAATGGCTTAAAAGCATTTATCTATCTCCTTCAAGTATCACTCCCCTTGTCAGCTGCAGTAATAATGTACCTTTTTTTTTTTTTTTTTTTGGTACACGGGCCCGTTGCGGAGCACAGGCTCCAGACGCACAGGCCCAGCATCCATGGCTCACGGGCCTAGCCGCTCCGCGGCATGTGGGATCTTCCTGGACCAGGGCACGAACCCATGTCCCCTGCATCAGCAGGCGGACCCTCAATCACTGCGCCACCAGGGAAGCCCCAATAATGTACCTTTTTAGTGAACTGTCTTATAGATTTCCTTCCACATCAGTTTTGATTCTCCAGCAAAAGGAAATATCATCAAAGTATAACGTGACTTTTGTTGAAGTGGCAGCCAACTTTCATGGCATAAACACCAGGTGATCTCTTCACCAAGGGTCAGATCAACAAGAGAAGAAATTGTCCTCTGAGGAAAAGAAGCTCATCTTCAACAACAAAAACATCCAATAAAAATCAGCGTCAATGCCAAAACTCACAAGCTCATAAAATCACTATTTCATGTTTTATAAATGCCTTTGTTTTATGCGCTACCTTTCACACAAAGCTCACTCACTTCCCCCGGCTTTTTTCCTATAAGTATTTCTCAGGATTAATCATAACATTGTAGATAGAGTTGTTGAACAAATCAAAGTTTATCAGGCAGAGAAATTAGCAAATCTATAATTATTTCTCTAGACCTTAGAAGAGAATGGGTTGAAAACACCAGGCAAGAAACTGTCAAAGGAACTGGAAGTGGGAAAGGGCCTGCAAAGTCACAACAAATAAGCTCTGAAATATATGAGATGAAGATTTTCCAGGAGAAAAGCAAATAAAAATTGAGAGCCATGAGGCCTACCTGAATGTAACCAGGGCATCATTTGAAAGTAGAGGTGAAGAAATTACAAATAGTCTTTATTTTTTTAGTTTAAATATTTATTTAAGTATTATCTTTTTAAGTAGTGCAAAATGAATTTGTTATTTATTAGGTTTATAGACAATGCACACTTAGTGGTTGATTTTTCACAATATTTTTCTCCATTGATGGAGTGAATGTAGAAAGATGGTACTAGAGTCATTGTTGATGATCCCTAATCCAAGTAAGTGTTTTTTCATAAATAGAATTTAAATTACATATTTACTTTATATTAGTCTCTTTTTGGGAGCTTACCTGTTAGGCCTGTCTCTGTTGGAAAGAAACATTTATTCACTGTACCTCTTCAGTGTATCTAAGAAGCCCTACCATGGCCAGAGATGGCACCTGATAGATTCCAGAGGAAGATATGTATGACTCAGAGGATGCTCTAGACAACTCCCTTCATGATTGTGATATATTAATTGCAAAAAGGTCTCCAATGATTTACCTCTTTCTAGTATCCATACTCTTTGCAATGTGACTTTTAACTCCTCCCATAAAGAGGTGGAGTCTATTTCCCCACTCCTTGAATCTGGGCTAGCCTTGTGACTTGCTTTGGCCAATAGAATGCAGTGGAAGCGATGCCATGCAAGTTCAAGGCCAAGATCTCAAGAGACATTGCACGTTTCCATTCTCATCTAGAATTCTGCCACTGCCATGTTAGCAAGCCTGAGCTAGCCTTTTGAAGTATAAGAGTCATTTGGGGAAGGTAGAACTAATGCTGGATAGAAAATAAAACAGAAATATCCACAATATTGATAAAATTTGGGTTTGAGGAAACAAAATCAAGAATTAAAGAAAAGTAAAGAGAATATAACATATATATCTTTTCTTGCAGTTACAAATCATCCTCTTTGACATTTTTATTTTGAGAGAATTTTTACAAAGGAGATTAATATTTGTAATAATTATTTTTTTAATCAATTTAGTAGACTTTGTAAATATTATACTTTATGGATTGTTTTTCCCATTTTATATATCAAATATTATTCCCTAAAGTCAATTTTCTGGGAGAAAAATTAAAAGAAGGAAGAAGGCAGAAAGAAAAAAAGTTTCCTAAAATAATCTCTCCTGGCAACTGAGGATATACTTATCTAGAAACAAATTTACTGACCATAAAATCTTGTTGTATGTATTTGCTGAGAACTTTAGTGAAACACATCTCATCAGTGGAGTGCTCTGTCTGAAGTTGGGAGCTTTTTGGTTGGCAAGTGCCCTCAACCTTCTATGAGCCAACTGTAGTTTGCTATTTCTAGTACTACTAAGACTACCTACACCAGACCAGATGTTCTTAAAGATTTACCAAAGATTATTGATATAAGTTTTTTGGAAAACAAAGAATGAGGAAAACACATTATCACAATTTCTGGCAACTCTAAAACATTACCAGTTTGAAAAAGTGAAAAATCAGAAGAGAGAGGGATTTTGAAGTGTCTTTTGCAATAGCAAAGCAAAAATGCAGCCAAATTTGGTTATAACTGATTTGGGGCATGGAGAGACAAGATAAATACTTCTCTCCTACAGATTTTCTCTGAGACTGGGAGTAAAAAAATCACCTGACATCACTGCATACATGGGCTATGTGGAGGTTCAGAAACAAGAGCGTGGATTAGGCTGGAGCCAGGAAATGGGTTCTGGGCTTGGATCCACTGTAATTCGCTGTGTGACCTCTTTCAAGTTCTTTCTCAATACCACAGAGACAATAAAAGTGTTCTTTCAATAATGAGTTCTTATTTCCATTTTTTAAAACAACAGTATAAGTCCAGTAATGACTGTTACTATTTAGGGAGTGCTTAATATGTCTCACACAGTGCTAAGCACTTTACAAGTACCCTACCTGTTACTGTTCAAAATAATCCAGGAAGTAGGTGCCATTATTATCCCTGCTTTAGAGATGAGAAAACAAAGAGGAGATTAAGTAATTTGTCTAAAGTCACAGGAGAAGTAAAACCAGGATTCAAATTCAGGCCTTGTGGCTCCAGAGTCCATACTTGTAAACTGTTCTATATTTGAAAAAAAGTATGATGTATTCTAGAGATAGTATGTGACTTCTAATATGAATTATATTTCACAGTATTACAAAACATGTGGTCTTGCAAGTTAAAATAATTATAGTTCATAATAATTGTATTGGAATTGTGCTAATTGGAATTAGCACAATTCTCCTGTTTTATATTTCAGATAATGCATTTTCCAGCAGATTGGTGAATGTGACAGTGGAGAGATGTCTGGATCTCAAGGTTCTAATTTTTCCTCTCCATATGTACCTGTTTCTTCCATGAATTTAGGAAATCTGGTCTCTGGCATCCAGGTTAGAGATTTAAGCTTATTGTTTCAGACTAGTTATCTCCCACCAAAATGGAGATTCTTGTCTAAACCACATTGTTCCTTCCTGTCACCAGGTTAGATCCAGCTCAGTACAGGTCCTGGTTATTGTAGGTTTGAGGTATACGGAGGAATCCACCAAGGTCTGAGGAAGATCTAAAGACCCAGTCAACCTAGGCCATGACCTGGGAGTGGGAAGGAAGCAGTGTTATAGATCATCACCCCAACTTTAGTGAGGGATAACCAATCTGAAAGATAATGCACTTGATTCAGCAACTTGAAGACCAGAAGCCAAACTAGCAAGTACATAAACAGGCCATAAATCTTTCCAGAAAAACCTGAAGATACAACACTGATCTCACCCATTAGTCAGAACCTTCAACCCTCTCCCAGCTCTCTCTTGACTTCTAGAGTATTCCTATAAAGAGGAGGACCTTCCAAGTGTGTAGAAGTATCTAGGGTTACTCTAGATGATGACCTCTCCCTCCTGCTCAGGGAAGAACTTTTACCTACAGGTGTAGGTTATTTTAAAAATTAGAAACCAAGGTGCTACATCTACAAACTTTCTCTGTCTTATTTTTATTATTAATTCTCACAAAATAAGAAAATACTAAAATTGGAAGGTTGTGGTGAGTAGAATAATGGTCCCCCAAAGATATCCCTCTCCTAATCCTCAGAACCCATGAATATGTGACCTTACATGGCAAACAGAACTTTGCTGACATGATTAAGGTCAAGGCTTGAGACAGGAGATTATCTTGGATTATCCAAGTGAGCTCAATCTAATCATATGAGTTCTTAAAAGTAGAGAATCTCCACCAACTGGGTCAGAGACATGAGATGGAAAAGGAAGGAGAGATTCAAAGCATGAGGGAAACTCAACCCACTGTCTCTGACTGCAGATGGAGAAAAGGGGCCATGAGCCAAGGAATTTGAAGAAGCTAATAGCTCTCAGAGGACAGCCAGCAAAGAAATGGGGATCTGTGTTATAACTGCAAGGAACTGAATTCTCCAGTTGAGGAAGAAAATGAATTCTCCTCTAGATCCTCCAGAGAGGAACACAGTCTGGCTGATACTACTTTAATTTTAGTCCAGTGAGACCCATATAAGACTTCCAACCCTCAGAACTGTAAAATAATGAATTTGTATTGTGCAAGCTGCTAAATTTGTGGAAATTTGCTATGATAGCAATAGAAAAGTAATACAAAAGGGATCTTAAAGATGTTTTGAAATCTATCCCTAATTTTGACCAGTGATAAAACTGAATTCTAGCTCTGCCGTAGAATGTTCTTCCAGCCCTATCCATCTGGCTAACACCTATTTTGCCCTCTGGACTTAACTTGGATGACTTTACTTCCAGGAAGTTTTCCCTGGCCCTCCAGAACTGGATTAGGTGTCCTTGCCCTATGGATTCATAGCATCCCATGCATAATTTAGCACACTGTCTACCTCTCTGAACTCTCACTAAATTTTTGAGGTCCAAGACTTTGTTTTACTCAACATGCTGCTAGAGTATTCTGCTGAAAATGAGCAAAGGGCAGCAAACAATTTGGTAACCTTGAAAGGCAGTATGGCTTGGCTATCAAGAGCATGGGCTTTAGAATCATACAAGCTAGGTTCATGTCCTGGCTCTAACATCTTTTAGCTGTAGGGCCTTAGACAGTTTCTTTAAAGTTTAATTTCCTTTACTGTTATTTCCTCATAAAAAGAAAGACAGTAATAGCACCTGCTCAAACAATTGTATGAGAATTCATTTAAATGATGCTTGTAAAAAGCCTGGCCATGTTCCTACTACATAAGAATAGCTAAAAAATTATTTCTCATTATTATTATTAGGTATCTGTGATGGTTAATGTTGTGTTAATTTGGCTGGGCCATGATGTCCAGATATTTGATCAAACATTATTCTGAATGTTTCTTTGAGGGTGTTTTGGATGAGATTAACATTTAAAGTGGTGTACTTTGTAAAGCAGATTGCTTTTTATGATGTGGGTGGGGTAGGCCTCATCCAATCAGTTGAAGGCCTGACTAGAACAAAAGACTGACCTCCTCCGAAAAAGAAGGAATTATCCAGATAATTTTGAAGGCAGATGGCCTTCAGAGTTGAACAGCAACATCAGCTTTCCCTGGGTCACATACACACACATACCCTATTGGTTTCTTTGGAGAACACTGAATAATACAATATCAAACCTGTAACCTGTAAATATGGTAATATTACATACAACATGTAAAAACAAAAATGTGAAGATGGGTAAGATTCCCATTACCCATTTTAAGTAAATTTTCCTCCATTTCAATATCATATGGGACTCTTTCAGTTGAGAGGAGTACCAGCAAGAAGACAACAAAAGAAAAGCTGGCTTAAAAAAAAAAGAAAAAGAAAGAAAGGAAGGTGAAGAAGAAGGAGGAGGGGAGGGGGAGAAGGAGGGAGCGGAGGAAAAGAAATGTCTTAGCTCCTGTGACTGATATGTACAAGCATAGGTCTAGCCTCTGAGATAACTGGATCCACGTTTCAAGAATATCACTGAGGCCCGGTTTCTGTCCATCTCTCAGAGATGCCTTCTCCATGGGGTTTCATTCTCAGATAGGTGTTCTCCTCAGAGTGGTGAAATGGCTATAGCAGCTCTACATGACACACTTTCAGGCTCAGGTCACAAGGGAATGAGAATGTATCTTTTCTGGTAATTCCCATAAAGATTCTGAGATTCATTCTAAGTGGTCTAACTTAGATTGGGTGTTCATCTGGAACCATCAGTGTGGTCAAGAGACCAGATATGTGCATTGGTTTAGGTTAATTAATCTGTGCTCACTGCTAGAGCTCCTCACTAAACCACTAATCAATCATAGGGACAGGGAAGCTTTCTAAAGGGTATATAGCGCCTGAAGAAGGTTAGATGGATGCCAGGTAGTCAACAACAAGCCGCTCCAATTGCTTAACAAAATCGCTCTTTACAATTTTGGTTATTTTGCCTTTTACAAATACTATTTGATTTCTGAGGATCAAAAACACAAGAGGATGCCTGGCATTAAATATTTTTTAAACATCCATGTTATAAATTCATCCAACATGGAAAATGTATAACAGTGAATTTCCTTTCTTGGCTCCTTTTTTTTTTTTTTTGCGGTATGCGGGCCTCTCACTGTTGTGGCCTCTCCCGTTGCGGAGCACAGGCTCCGGACGCGCAGGCTCAGCGGCCATGGCTCACAGGCCCAGCTGCTCCGCGGCATGTGAGATCCTCCCGGACCAGGGCACGAACCCGTGTCCTCTGCATTGGCAGGCGGACTCTCAACCACTGCGCCACCAGGGAAGCCCTCTTGGCTCCTTTAAAACAAGAACAATTTCAAACCTTTCCACCACATTACAATTATCATTGTTTCCTCTTGGTGGTGATTACTTCTAAGCTTGCTTTATATTTTCATAATATTCTGTTACCATTATTATTAGCTATCACATATGGGCCAGCCATATTCTCTGGCATTTCTTTCTGCACTATTCAATTTAAAAAACAAAGACAAAAACAACAAAATCCTCACACCGGTTGGATGAAGCAGATTGTCACTGGATTAAAATGAAAACCCTCCTCCCTCCGGCCTCCATAACCAGTCTGTTACTTGGGAACAACAGCAGTTTCTAAATCTAAACCACAACAGGAGTTGGATGGACAGTTTTTATCTGCCATGATTCCAATATGCAAAACACCGTCTGTATAACTTAGAGAAAGAACCCAAAGGCATACACACAGAAATTTTACAATGGTTATTATTGAGCCAAAGGGACAGTTAACAATGACTGAGCACCTACTGCATGCGTGCTTCACAAACATTATGTAACTTAATTCTCATAAGAACTCCATGAAGCAAACATTACTACTATCTCCATTTTACTGATGAGGACAGATATTGAACCTTAGAGTATTTAAATAAGTTGCTCAAAACAAAGTCAAATAGCTGGTAAGCACCTGACCTGGGTTTTGAACTCAGAAAGTCTAATTTTTACTTTTCTTTAATGGAAGCCTGTTTTTAAAAATGTCCAATTCCCTAAATTTGCTAGAAAAAAATCATTTTTCCAAAAAAGAAAAAATAGTATAGAAGGAAGGAGGAAGAAAGGAAGGAAAGAAGTCAGGCAACAATTTTGTCATAGTGTAATAATCACATTATAGCCACAATAAATTTTTTAGACTAACTTGGAGGTTGTTAGATATTAATGGAAGAAATTTCCACATGTTGAGGTGTGGGGAAGTCATTCTGGCTTATATATGATTTAACTTGAATTTTATGCTAACTAAAACAGCCTGTTTGTGGCCTATCAAACATACATTTTACATCTGTTTTAATCATTAAAGAAAAGGGTGCATTGACCACAAATAAAGCATGTTCCTGTTAAAAATAAAGATTAAATGCCTCCAGTCCTGGGACACCAATGCCAGTAGTCCTTCGATAATAAGACCGCTTTCCCAGGTGTCAGGGCCAGACTGACTCACCCGGTACAGCCTGATCTGTTTGTTTGTTTGTTTCTGGAAACCTGACTCTTTGATGTTCTTTGTTGTGACAAGGTATAAAGCTGTGTGAAAACCTTGCTTCTGAGGGGCAGTCCCTCAGACTTATCTAAGTGGCTGTCTCCCAGGCTATAGTCCTCAATTTGGTTCAAATAAAACTCTTTCTTATCCCTGTTATAGTTTGGTTATTGATTATCTGCATCAACAATGTAAAAGGACAAGGCATGACATTACTTTGCAGTGGGTGCTGTAATACCCATTGGACCCCCATTGCCAGGCCAGGGCTCCTATCCACCCTTCTCTAGAGAATTGCCTCAGCTGGGTGGAGCCACTTCACCAGGGAGGTTACCCACACACCCCCATCCCCACCACCTTCGCTGCCCCTCCCCCTCCCCACTCCACAACTAATGATTGACTAATACAGGACTATGAAAGTCCAGCCCATTTGACCCACATCTACAGGGCATTTATTTCAGAGACCATCCCTTGAGAAGCAGGCCAAAGCTAGACTTTGCCAAACTTTTATTCAAAATAAAATGAGTTATGTGAATAAAATACATGTCCATCCTAGAGAGTCACATCCTATTCCCTTTCCCAACTAAACCCTAATAACTAATAACTAGTAACAACCCTTGCAATATCAAGAGAGTAGTTTGCTAATCTGCTTATGAATTCTCTATGCTGGACTACGAATGGTGCACTGGAACAATGAAATGAAAGGTCAGAAGACCAGAGTTCTAGCCCTGGTTCTGCCAGTTATTTTTATTAGCCATGTGATATGGAGTAGTCACTTAACCACTCTGAATCTTCCTTTCCTCTCTATAGAAGATGGACTTATACTTGTGCCTTCTAATTCAACAGGTAGGTGTGAGAACAGCTGAGCTAATAAATGAAAGAAAAAAACAAAAACAAACAAACAAAAATAGGTCTGGACTTTTTTCTATTTGAAGAAACTGAGATATAAAGTATTGTAAAATTAGTAATGAACTCAGAAATCTTTAATTCCCCAGGGCTATGCTATATGTGTTCTGTTAGAGGCACACTACTCAAAAGATCAGGAATATTTGCAGTATCTGACCATTCTCACTGGAACAAATTTAAATTGATTTTGTGAGCAATAAGTCAATATTTAATCAAATGTGGTTATTAAGAAAAAGAAATACAGCAATCCTTTCTTCAATGAACCTTCAATTTCTATTCCAAGTCAATTACATTGCATAATTTTTTTTCTAAGTTTGGGACTTCCTCGGTGGTGCAGTGGTTAAGAATCTGCCTGCCAGTGCAGGGGACACAGGTTCAAGCCCTGGTCCAGGAAGATCCCACATGCTGCGGAGCAACTAAGCCTGTGCACTACAACTACTGAGCCTGCGCTCCAGAGCCCGCGAGCCACAACTACTGAACCTGTGAGCCACAGCTACTGAGCCCGTGTGCCACAACTACCGAAGCCCATGCGCCTAGAGCCTGTGCTCCGCAACAAGAGAAGCCACTGTGATGAGAAGCCCGCACACCGCAACGAAGAGTAGCCCGCACTCGCCACAACTAGAGAAAGCCTGCATGCAGCAACGAAGACCCAATGCAGCCAAAATTAGATAAATAAATTATTTAAAAAATTTTTTTTCTAAGTTTGTAGTTCTGTTATGAAGCAAATGGAATCAGGGTTTCTTTTGCTGTGGAGATGAAAATTCTTTTTTTAATACTTACTTGTCTTTGGATAATTACTCAGAGAAGTTTTCTTATTTTTACTAATAAGACTTTTGTTATCCCTTGACGACTTTGGTTTAATCGTGTTTGCCATATTTCTTATTTCTTTTGATATTGGCCTCCTAAGAGAGGTTTCTTATGAAGCACTTGTGTTACCTTTTGCGTTTTTCTAAAGTGCATTACAAGCTTTATTTCCTTTTTCCTGAAACTTTCTTTAGGTCTACTTAAGTAATTAAGTGATCATATTATGTTTACAAAAATACAGGGTGTTAGATTTCTGTTTTGTGTAAAATCAGTTTGTAGTTCCCAACTGTTTCCTGGCTCCTCTGTGGAATTCAGGTCATTTAAGGCTATGCTGTTGTTAAAAAGGATGTCAATTTTTTTTTTTAATTCCAGATTTCATTGTTACTTTCTTATTTACCCCTCACATCTCAGAGCTAGTAGTCTTTGGCACAATATTCCAAAATAAAGGACCACTTTATGCACCTTACCTATAATAGAACTCACTAAAAAACTAAAAGAAAATGTACAAGGTAGGACTGAATTTTGACTAATGTGCCTTATAAAGCAACTCAGTGAAAAATAGTGTGCTGGAAGCCTGACCTCATCTAACTTGATCAGTATGTGGCTGTCCGGTTATGTTACCCTCTACAAAGCTAGATGTATTATGAAGTGGGAAGGGGTGCGGTGCAGTGTTTAAACACTGAATCATCATCTCGGTGTGAACTATGTTAATGGAGACATACTTGCAGATAACCAAAAGTGTAGATAAGCTTCTTAAACCCTAATAAACAAAACGGTGCCTTCTCAGGCAATAAGGGAAATTGCCTAGAACATGGTTGTGACAGTTAATTTTATCCACAAACTTGGCTGAGCTATAATGCCAACTGTTTGGTCAAATAAATACTCGTCCAGATGTTGCTGTGAAGATATGTTTTAGATGTGATTAACATTTAAATCAGTAGCCTTTGAGTAAAGGAGACTAGTCCCTATAAGGTGGGTAGGCCTCACTCAATCAGTTGAAGGCTAAGCAATTCTGCTTCAAAAACAGCAACACAGAAAATTTGTCTGAGAATCCAGTTTGCTGGCCTGCCCTGCAGATTTTGGTCTCAAGACTGCAGTAACTCTTAGGTGAATCTCCAGCCTGCCCCACACATTTCAGACTTACCAGCCCCCCACCATCACATGATCCAATTCCTTGAAATAAATTTCTTTCTCTCAGTCTCTCTCTTCACACACACACACACACACACACACCCTATTGGTTCTGTTTCTCTGGAGAATTCTGACTAATAAAATGGTAGTTACTTGCTGCTCACCAGAAGCTCAGGCAATGGATAGACCATATATAAAAATAGACCTTTGACCTACCATCTGCAGCAAGCTCCCCAGAAAACCAACTCCTTATCTACAATAAATAACCCAGGAAGCCAGCTGCTATAAGTCAGATGTGTAGGAAATTTGATTGCTGCCTCTAGTGACAATCCAGGAAGCTAAACAGTAACTTCTGTAATAATCAGCCCCAAATGGTTAGGACTTGATTAATAACTGACAGCTTCCTTAATTTTTGTCCCTGTTTTTGACTGAGGACCAAACCTAGAAAACCAAATATGTTCCCCTACCCAATCACACAGGATCCCCACTTCAAGTCAACCTGCCCACAGCTTCCCTAGGCCAACAGCCTCTAATCGGGGCATACCTGAAGACTTCTCTATTTACACTACAAAGCTTTTTCATTCTTCTGTCTGCCTTTGTTTCTCTTAGCTTTTTTTTTTTTTTTTAACATTTATGACAGTGATTTAATGTTATTCATTTAAAAGTCATCTAACAGTTTTAAATTCGGAAATTTTTGTTTCTCATCCACATTAACAGGCATTAAAATTTCTGCAATTCCTATGCTCTGCCTTCCTTTGAGTCCGCCAAAAAACAAGTGACAGTAGCTGACTCCCTGGTAAGCTTAGAATAAATAGCCTTTTCTTTTCTTATTCAAATGGTCATTTGTTTATCCCTACAGCCTTAAGGTACAGAAATGGCAAGAAATCAAGTCTTCCAGAAACCACAGTGGGATATAACCAGCCTCAAAATGCTGCTACCTACAGAGACAGAATTTCCAGGGTCCATACACATAATTCAGAATTGCACAATACATAAGAATATGTATTTGTATGTATTCTCCTCCTACCCAGCACTATTATTAATCGAGTTCAATGATAGGCTCCCCCGCCCCAGCCATGGCCTTGGGTATGTAGGATCTTAGTTCCCCAAACAGGGATCAAACCATGCCCCCTGAAATGGAAGCATGGAGTCTTAACCACTGGACCACCAGGGAAGTCCCAATGATAGGATTTTTTAAAACTGAAACAAATGGTGATAGCAAATGTGACTGAAAGCCTTTAGTACAAACAATTTAAAAAAATCCAATTATTTTGACTTACGACATAGTGACAATAACTTGCTGATTATGCTTCTAGCTATGAAAGTATTTCTTCCTTTACCCTCAACAAATTTACTATTTCAGATGAAAATATAAGAAGTAATATTTCTCTATAAAAGTGGCTTTTGACCTGCCCCGTACAGATTTTATAACTAATGTGCAAACACTAAGATTTGAGCATGATAATTACACAATTGAATTTATAAAAATTAAGTGGCTGAGACCTCTAAGAGTTGGGAATTAAAAGGGCCCAGGAATACAATTTAATGCCACAGAGTACAGAAATATCACAATGGGATACATTTGATAATTAGATTTATTTTTTAAAAAAATAGTAAGTACAACCTTAAATCAGTAAAATTTCACAGACTTTTCAGATATTTGATTTTTGGCTTATGGTAATTAAGTGTAAACCATTGCTTTGAGTGCAATTTTCAACAATATACAAAATCACCCTTGATTTAAGAACATTCATTTAATAATTTAAATTCCTCAGAAAACATGAAAAATGAAATGCCATTATATTGTAAACATGATCAATATAAATCTTAAGCTTGAAAAAAAGAACACAATCCCCAATAGCAGCACAAATCTCACCTCCTTCAGAGGCAAATGTATATCCAAATTAACAAAAAGATCTTAACAGAATTGACTTGTCAATTACAATACGGGAAAGAGGAAACTTTTTAACAGGAATGATACCAGGAAGATTACAGTTGTGAAAGGTAATAAAGTCCCTTAAAATTTTCACTTGAAAACTCTGCAAAGGCTCATTAATGGTCCATTCAATTATTCAGAAGTTTTGATCTTTTTGCAGGAAGCAACCTCTAATAGCAGTTCTGGAATGCTAGTTGGGACTTGCATTTGGAGAGTGCTGTATTAACAGTGCACAAGAAAAATATGTTATTAAACCTTCAGGCAAAGACTTCACCTCCTCCAAGAATTCTTTTCTGAAGACTACATTCTTTTAAATCTGCATTTCGACTGATTTCCCTATACATTTATACACCCTGCATATTGTAATAAGAAAAGAGAAAACGTTTACAGTCCACTCTATAAACATAGTGAGGCCACTCTATAAACATAGTGACCCGCCGCTCCCAAGATTAAGCGCGCGCGCACACACACACTCAAATAAAACTTACTGCTGCCTTCAGAGCTTGATCTAGATCATCCAGTAGGTCTTGTTTATCCTCTAAGCCCACAGAGAGTCGAATCAGTGTGTCACTAATTCCAAGGACTTCTCTGTCGCTCTTAGGCACTGAAGCATGGGTCATGATTGCCCTGAAAGAAAGAATGAGCAAAATTTTGATCACTGTATTGTAGCAGGGGATGCATGTTTCTATCTCATAAATTGCAACTATTTTCAAAATTTTTCTACTCTAAATATCAAATGCTTCATACACCTACAATGTTTCGCAGGCAAAAAATTAAGGAATTGTGCAAATTATCATTTCTAGTCATGATTTTAAATGAACACAAAGATCTTTTATTGTTTTCATACCATCAGTAAGGTATACTCAATCGGACACTGAAGGTGCCAGTCAAACACCCCCATGCAGGAGGGGAAGACATAGCCTCCAGTGTGTGGATTTTAACACCAACCTGAATAAGGCCTTGGCCAGAAGTCATACACCCCATGACCAACCAGCTGCACTTATAAGAGGCCTCTTGGATCAAGAGCTGGTCGGAATTAATTCCATCTGGATCAAAGGATCAATCCAGAACTGGACCTTCTGAGGCAGATCAGGGAAAGACAACCTACGATCACTGGTAGCAATCACTAAGCATTAGGAATTAATTCCAACACATAACTCATGACACAGAGGCCTCAGAGGATGTTCAAGATCACGTAGCAACTCATCGTCATCGTCAGCATGGGTAAGGGTAGAGCACCTACTATGGTTCAGGCTCTATAGTAAGAATTGGGAAACCAAGAAGAATGAGATATTTTCTTTAGTAACAAAGCAGGAGCTAAAGACTATGACAATTCACAAAACAGAACAGTCTACAGCAAATACCAAAGAAGTATGGACAATAAGAACTGCCGGAGTTCAGAGGAGGGAGAATCTCTGCGGGCTGAGGCATCACGGAGGGGAGGCTTATATAGTCTTAGGGAGCGCTTAGACGTACACTGCCCCCAACATTCCACCATCCCCTTCCACCACCAGCAGAAGGAATCACTTTCTCCTATCCACTTCAGGCCCATGGAAAGAAAATCTGAGTTGTGTCCAAAGTAAATGAATATCTTCTTTGATCATTCTAATGAAGTTTTACATGCAAACATCCTCCTTAAAATGTTCTGCCTTTTTAGGCTCTTAATTCCTTAAAAGAGAGTGAATGTGTAGAAATAAGAACTTAGGCTTCTGGGACCAATAGACTTGGGTATGATTCTCAGCCCCTCCACATACTGGCTGTGTTGGGCTTGTAAAAGTTACCTGTCCTCAGTCAATTTCCTTATCTCAGTACACTGTTATCCACATTTTACAATCGAGAAAACTGAAATTGAGAGTGGATAAGTAAGTTTTCTAAGGTCACCAAGTTAACACACGTTGTTAGGCTGGGAGACCAACCCAGTACATGTTGGCTCAGCTTCCTCCCCGCTGACTGCAATGCTGCACTGGTTGCAGCGTTGTTGGGAGACACAGAACGAGGGTGATAAAACAGACAAGCTCTGACCTAAATTTATGCTTCCACTGGCACTGGGGTTAGCGCTTAGCTGGAGCTCCTGAGGGCCAAGCAACTTTAAACCACATCCCTAAATAAATCAAGCGAGGTCTACTTTTAAGAGAGCCTTAAAGTAATATACATTGCATTACTACGAAAAATAAACCAATTTCATATGCTGAGTGTGCCCTCTTGTGCATCCAGACTTATTAGCAAGCATTTTCCTGAAAGACTAACAAAAACCTCTATGGCTTATTTTAATTATTTGAATCATTATTTGGGTTTCATTTTTTTTTTTTTAAAGATTATGAAATTGCCTGACTCTCCGCATGAACTATAAACTACTAAACCAGGGCAGGAAATGTGCCTAAATTTTAGTAATCCCTGACATTCCTCTGCACATAGTTATTTCAGAAATGTTCATGAAGGGCTTCCCTGGTGGCGCAGTGGTTGAGAGTCCGCCTGCCGATGCAGGGGACGCGGGTTCGTGCCCCGGTCCGGGAAGATCCCACATGCCGCGGAGCCTGCGCGTCTGGAGCCTGTGCTCCGCAGCGGGAGAGGCCACAGCGGTGGGAGGCCCGCGTACCGCAAAAAAAAAAAAAAAAAAAGAAATGTTCATGAAAATTAAAACATAGAAATATACCATGCATTTAATACAGTTGAAAATTAATAGGTAATGATATTGATTTATCCCTGTAATAATTATAATATATGGTCATAGAA
Organism: Leucopleurus acutus; assembly: GCF_964270905.1. Classification (NCBI taxonomy): domain Eukaryota; kingdom Metazoa; phylum Chordata; class Mammalia; order Artiodactyla; family Delphinidae; genus Leucopleurus; species Leucopleurus acutus. The sequence goes on from NC_139143.1 coordinate 132,778,237, forward strand.
ACGTAAAAAGAAAAACAGGATGTAGCTCAGGAATGCTTGCTGGGACAGATAATCATTAAATAATAATCATTATTTTAATTATTAATACTATTTTATGGATGAAAAGATTGAAGCACAAAGGTTAAGTGATTGATGTTCTCAAATCCAGATCAAGGCTGCTTTAAACTCTCCGCTCACAGTTTCTGACGCAAAGCCTCAAGAGTGAAGTTGCTAACATATTCCTGTGTGACATTTGATTCATCAGCAAAACTTTCTGAACCGTTGTTTCCTTGTCTGTAATATAAGCTGTTGGACTCCCTGATCTTAGGCTGTTTTGTGTTCTATTATCCTCTGGTGCTTTGATAAAATTAGATGAATTGGTTGGGTCAGTTAATGAAGGGTCAGGAATACAGTTGAATTTTGGGTTTATGTCACAGATGACACAGAGCCATTTACCCCACAGAAAACAGAAAACAAACAGACTTGATGGTAACTAGCAGGGCTCTCCTCTGATAAATAAGAGTATGGAGGATTTTTTTTATCAGAAACACATTCTCAATTTCCCCTGGAGTCTTAAAATCAGCCCTTCTGGTACAAAGTCTCCAACCTCCCTTCCAGAGCAGAGTGGAGTAGAACAAGTGGCCCTGGTTCGGAGGTCAGAGAATTACCGCTGGAATCTCCTTCAGGCAAATAGGAAAAAAGCAAAATTTGGGAGGACGCAGCTTACTGTTTAGTAGCCCCCATTAGATTTTTATCAGGGTCTCCATTCTATGGAGTTAGAGTCCATTCCAACTAGATAGTGCCATGCTGCTCTTATTGCTAAATATCTTGAATGATCCCCGATTTTATCCTACTCCTTTTCCAAACAATCATTACAGCTGAAATCAAAGTTAAAATACTGAGAAAAACAGAAATACTTACGGAAGCTCAGCAAGACTTTCATATCCTCCTAAGCTCTCAGCCAGCGTAAATAGCTGTGGCAAAGAAAATATTAATATAGATCTTCTACTAAAATAAAAATACTAAAATCTAAAAATAAATGTTGTTGATAAAATGGCCTCGGGACGGGGGATGGAAAATGGTGCAATTATGAATAAACTACAAATTGGATAAAAACTTGGAGAAAAAATCAGAATAAAATCCATAACAATGATTTCACCAGACTAAATTAATTAATTTATTTATTTTACTTATTTTGGCTGCATTGGGTCTTTGTTGCTGCGCCCGGGCTTTCTCTAGCTGCGCCGAGCGGGGGCTACTCTTCATTGCAGCGCACAGGCTTCTCATCGTGGTGGCTTCTCTTGCTGTGGAGCACGGGCTCTAGACACATGGGCTTCAGTAGTTGTGGCTCGCGGGCTCTAGAGCACAGGCTTAGTAGTTGTGGCGCACGGCCTTAGTTGCTCCACGGCATGTGGTATCTTCCCAGCCTAGGGCTCGAACCTGTGTCCCCTGCATTGGCAGGCAGATTCTTAACCACTGTGCCACCAGGGACGCCCCAATTAGACATATTATGTGTTAATTTTTAAAACATTAAAAGTTGATTGGTGGGCTTCCCTGGTGGCGCAGTGGTTGAGAGTCCGCCTGCCGATGCAGGGGACACGGGTTCGTGCCCCGGTCCGGGAGGATCCCACATGCTGCGGAGCGACTGGGTCCATGAGCCATGGCCACAGAGCCTGCGCGTCCAGAGCCTGTGCTCAGCAACGGGAGAGGCCCCAACAGTGAGAGGCCCGCGTACCACAAAAAAAAAAAAAAAAAAAAGTTGATCGGTACTTCCCTGGTGGCACAGTGGTTAAGACTCCACGCTCCCAATGCAGGGGGCCCAGGTTCGATCCCTGGCCAGGGAACTAGATCCCACATGCATGCCACAACTAAGAGTTCATGTGCCACAACTAAGGAGATGGTGAGCCGCAACTAAGGAGCCCACATGCTGCAACTAAGGAGCAGACAAAGATCAACTAAGGAGCCCTTGAGCTGCGAAGAAGGAGCCCGCCTGCCACAACTAATAAAAGGAGCCCACATGCCGCAACTAAGGAGCCAATGAGGCACAACTAAGGAGCCCTTCAGCTGCAACTAAGACCCAGCACAATAACATGAGCTCTAAAACCTCAGAATTATTACACTTGAGACATAGCTCTGTGGTTAACCTTTAAATAAAAATCTCTAAATGTCTATCAAGTTATACAAACTTACTCATTAATATGTATCACTCACTAAATTAATACATCTATTTAACCCCTTCCTAGGGAAGAAGGGAAAAAAACTTGGTTGTTGTATTTAGTGTTATAGTGTCATAGAATTTCACAACATGTTAAAAATTCTTCTCACAGCTGTGTTAAATCAAATGTGCACTACTATGTTTCTGATTTTAGAAGTGGACAAATTTTAGAACCAATAGAACTTTGACTAATCCAGAAGCATCCTTTTCTTTAGATCTGTAGTATTTAAAACTCAGTCTTAAATACATTACTGCATGAGCTCAAAGTAAGCCCAAAGTATGGAGTTACACAGGTCTCTCTCCCAGGGCCCCTGAGAGCCTTCTGCCTCTGTGAACATTAGGCAAAGGCCTCCCTTCCGTCACTCCAGGCAGATGCAACCTGGGTGGTGCAGGGTTTAGAAAGCCATTCCTAGGCTGGATTTCAGAACAGTCTTTCGTCATTGCAGTGACCACACACTACTGCGGTTTCATATAATACTTCATTTGAAAAGACGGTTCACTTTAAATTTAAAAACCAATGGATTAGAACATTCTGTCTCTCTCAAATGGACGGCAGTGTGCAGAGTTAAATAAGTTAAGTAAGCAGATTCATATATCTGCTACTGCATCACTCTTGTTTCAAGTGATTTTCCAACCCAAAGCATTTCATGACAAAGAGGCTTGTGGGTGTGAACTCCAGGTACAACAACATTAATATGAGTCAGGTGGAAGTGAGAAATAATGACTATAATAATGTTATAAGAAGGTCTTAACGTCTACAGTTTAAAAAACTAGTTTGAAAGTTTACCTTTAGGTTCTTGAGGAAAGTCTCAGCATGTTGAAGGGAGCCCTTGATATAAAAGGTGATCATCCCTGGGCAACCTGTGCACTGACGCTTTGCCAGCTCATGCTGAGGATGAGAGGGCAGTCCTGTAGTCATAAGGTATAACGAATGTCTTATTTTAGAGTCAAACATGTAATTTCAGAACAACAACAAAATCACCATTTGCTTAAGTCAACTGCAAATAAGCCTAATAATGAGCTTTATGCCATGTTGACATCTGACCTCTTGTTCTGGTCCCTGTCTATCTCTCTAGCTTCATTTTGACCTATCTTTTCTGGTCTCTCCTTGCTCTAGCCATGCCAGCTTTCTTTACACCAGTGGCATCACACTCTTTTTCAACTTGGGACTTTTGCATATGCTCTCCCTTTAACCTGGAACATTCTCTCCACTGACTGCCCCCTTCCCTCTGTTAATTATATCCTCTGTAATTTTTTTGCTTAATGTCTGTCTTACCCACCAGACTAACTCCATGAGGAGAAAGCTATTTCTTTTATTAATAATTGGATCCTAGTTCCGAGTGCAAGGCCTGGCCCATGGTTGGCTTTAATAAACACTTATGGAAAAAATCTGAGATGTCTTGTCCATGACCTTTTAACAAATGTTACCCACTCCTCAGGGCACAGCCCAAAACTCTTCTCCCTTCCTCCATTCAAAATGCACACCAGTCAACAGCTCTATACCTAGTGTACATATTAGGGCATTTAATCTCCTATGTATTTCTGCCTTGCCTTATCTAAATTCCTTAAGGGCAGGGATCAAGCCTAATTCTCCTTTACACCCAAGACTACATGGATGCACACCTCAAAAGGGTTTAAAAGAACTATTTACTTAAGACGACCAGACCACAATTAAAAAGTCTGGTAAAATAAATTCAAAGAGTAACATGTAAGTCTGCTAACTCACATGAGCATTTCTAGATGTTGTAAAGGTGAAGAAATTCCAAAAAAAAGTAATAGAATTTCGGGGGAGTTTTGGTACCAAGTATCAAGTCTCAATCTATATCAGATAAAAGTTAGAGCTAATGCAGAATATCAGACTGATAAGATTACCAGCAAATTACTGGAAAGTACAAGGTTGCAATCCTGGAACAGGTATACACAAACCTTCAAGCTAAAGACAGGAACATCAAATATGTAAGCTTAATTTTTTAACATCCAAGCAACCACTAGACTATAGACAACTCTAGGCCAGAGATCATGTCCATCTTCTTTACCATCAGACCCACCAAAAAGCCTGACACACAGACACACAAAAAGCTCAATAAGTGAACAACATAAAAATATATGAAAGCACCTAACTTACAAACAAATGTTACATAAACAGGATGCATAGGATAACACTTAAAATCCTAGTGTAAGCATATGTGCTTAGAAAGCAGATTAACATACCGGGATAAATAACCTTTTCTACCCAAGGATTCGACTCCAAAAACTGAGCAACTGCCATTCCATTTTCGAAATGCTTCTCCATGCGGATTTGTAGAGTCTTCAGACCTCGATTGCAGAGGTAACAGTCAATAGGAGATGGAACTGCTCCAAGAGCTGCAAAATGAACATGTCCTGGATTAGTCTGAAGGTGAGGAGGCACCCAGAAAATCCTCTCACTGCTCTTGTTCATTATAGTGACTCTGAGAAGTTAGCTACAAAGCCCAATGTTTGAGTTTTAGTGGGAAAAATTAATATATCAAATTAGAAACATGAGAATGAAGCATAAAACATGCTTAGTGAAATGGGCTTTAAAATGAGAGGGGAGGGCTTCCCTGGTGGCACAGTGGTTAAGAATCCACCTGCCAATGCAGAGGACACGGGTTCGAGCCCTGGTCTGGGAAGATCCCACATGCCGTGGAGCAACTAAGCCCGTGAGCCACAACTACTGAGCCGGAGTGCCACAACTACTGAAGCCCACGTGCCTAGAACCCGTGCTCTGCAACAAGAGAAGCCACTGCAGTTAGAAGTCCACGCACCGCTACAAAGAGTAGCCCCTGCTCACCGCAACTAGAGAAAGCCCACGCGCAGCAACTAAGACCCAACGCAGCCAAAAATAAATAAATAAATTTATTTTAAAAAAAAATGAGAGGGAAAATGAATTATCCTGAAAATTAAGTACAAATACAATGATATGAACTTTTCAAATATGAGCATCAATAGTCTTTTCTATGATTTTAATGAAAGGACATAGTTTAATCTTGTATTTCTTTGACAGAGTATTATAATACACAGAGAAAATAGCAGTTCAGCTCCTATTATTTCTGAGTGTTCTACCAATATTCTATTTAGCTTTTGTCTAAAGCAGCCTGTGATTTCCCATGCCTCCAGGATACGTGCCTCAGTCCTTTTTTTTTTTTTTTTTGTAAATGAAAGGAATTTATCAAGCAATAAATTTTGGTTTCCTTCCTCAGTGCCCCCTTTTGCTACCCAACATGTATTCCCTGGAAGGGGATTTTTATTCCTAATTATGTTTGTATCTTATCTTTCTGTCAAATCACAGTGGTTAAATCAAGTCTCTTTCAATAAACCCTTCTCCATACCTGAGATAAGAAAACAATCTAAACAGAAAACAGACGTTTAGACACCCATTGAAAAATATAAGTTTATATGTTAAGTGCCATTTAAAAGTTATCATCATTTCAGATATAAAAGGTATAGTATAAGAAAGCCATCATTCCAAATGTTTAAAAAAAAAGACAAAAGAATCCATTAAGTCATAAAACTAAAAATTCACTTGAGGGACTTCCTTGGTGGTCCAGTGGTTAAGACTCCACGCTTCCAATGCAAGGGGCGCGGGTTTGATCCCTGGTCGGGGAACTAAGATCCTACGTGATGCTCGGTGGGACAGAAAAAAACAAAAATTTACTTGAGCTTTACCAAATTATGATCAAAATTAACATGGCTTTGAAAAATAACAAAACGTATCTCTTGGTCATGTTGTAAAGCCCTATTATGTTATAACTGTATTTTTATAACCCAATTTCTCTTTCCTCTAAAAAATCAGAATTTTTCCCACTATTTCTCATTTCTTCCTAAATTAGTGGAATGCTATCACTTCACAGCACTTAGTGGAAATACAAATATCAAATGTAGTCACTTTGAGAGCATAAGGGGAAATTTGGGTTTTTTAATACTTACAATTTTGCAAGAATCGGAGCCTATCATGAAGCCTCTCAGAATTAAGTGACACTAAGCCCATCACAACATCACTGTGGCCTAAAAAAAAAAAAAAAAACAAAAAACTTTAAGTTAAAAACAACATATGTTTATTCCTCAGCTTATAATTTCTAAAATGTGACTTTCACTTGAAAAAACTCTGGGAAAAATCCCTATAGAATCAGTTTAAATAAACTTTAGCAAAAGCTATACCTTAAACAATAAAATTAAAATCATGTAAAAATTAAATGTTTCTTTTTAAGCTATCAGCAGGATAAAAATATAACATTTATAGTACATTTTAATCCTCTGCTGTTAAATCATGAGCATAGTTTTGTCTGCTATAAATGAAGTCCTATATTTAATCAAAGTATTTTCTTACTTTCTACATGAGTCACAGAGAAAACCTGAATAATAGAAGTAAAGGGATAAAAGGATAAAGTCTTATGCTACTTTCATCTATTGATGGAAAAGAACATTCTAAGTGAAGACTGTCTTACCATTCATATATTTTGTTGCTGAATACATACAAATATCAGCTCCCAGAGCCAAAGGCCGCTGAAAAGAATAAAAGGTTTTTATTCCAAATGGGAAATCACTTGAAAATATGCTTCATTGCCTGCCTATTTATTATTGTAAATTCCATTCCTATTCTAACTTTTAAAAATACGCACATCTTAAAATTTCCAGGAACTCTGGTATTATCTTTCCCTTTCCTCCCTCACACCAAATAAAAATACAAAGTATTAGAAAGTATTAAATCCAAAGGCACAAATTTTCTGGAAATAGCAGATTAACTCAGGTCAACAGGTCTTCTGAACTTGTTTCTTTAGAGCAGTTGCTGACTAGCCCCTAAATTTATTACCTTTGGCAGAGATGTTGGCATTTTATGACTCAGTAAACACAGAATAGTTGACACAAACATTTAGCAATTGTTCTGTCAAGTAAGTATAAAAGTGATTTGCTTAGGTTTTTAATCATTAAAACCTTACAATGTATGCTGTGGTTATTTATTGATTTGCCATGATCTTGACTCTTAATTACTCTTTTATTATACTAGTTTTGTCAAGTGTAAAATCACTTATAAGGAAATTTGTTTAGATTGTTTTCCCTCACTGAACTTTCCTGCAAAGTAATTCTTTAGTCTTAGATGTCTTTGTTTACGGTGAAAATTAAACTAATAATCAACTTATTCACTAAATAATGTAATATCAACATCTTTCCATTTAAATTTCCTTTAAAATAAAGTGTGTGTGTGCGTGTCTGTGTGCGTGCACACGCACGCGCACGCATGTGTGTGTGTGTGTGTTTAACCTCCCTAGCTGGGGGCTATGGGACTTTCCATTTAGGGTTTCAAAAATAGGACATTTTAAGTGTGGTATTCCTCAAAGCACTCTCTACATATGTGTTTGCTCATCTCTAAAGTGATGAGTCAAACTAGATGTTGTGTGAGGTCTCTTCCAGGGCTAACATTCTGTAAACTATATGGTCAAAAGGAAAAATAAAAACCAATAACTAACAACTGTTGATGCCATTATGCTCCAAGAATCATGAGTTACTTTACATAACCCAGTGAAGCACTTTACATAACCCAGTGAAGCATTGTTCAAAATACTTTACCTAACTCAATAAAATCAGTATGTTTATGACTAATTGTACAGATGGGGAAAAGGGACTAAGAAAAATAAAATAGATCACTCAGATTTAAAAAATGGTAGAGACAGGACTCAGACTACCGGAATTCAGAGGTTCTACATGGAAACTTTATGCTTGTATGTCCATTTTGCCTTTTGTGAGACTTATAAAAGATCAAGAAGACAAAAGACAGGAAAGACAGAACATACCCACTTTTCATGAGTGTAAAATAATGAGAGGATCTTTTCAGAAGATTTGCTTTGTGGAACCAAATGTGGTTCCACATTTGGTTTGTGGTTGCCTAGGGACACTGTGATTCTGATTAATTCAACTGGAATGAATCCAGACTGAAATGAAGCAAATTGCAGTCCCTGGCATGAGGAATGTGATGTGGGCTTCAGAAAGGTGGAAAAACTGGACCTATTTTAGTGACAACAATAGGAGAAAAAGGGCCAGGCCTGATGAGTAACCTGGGCAGGCCCAGCTAAAATGATTCATGCGATCTCTTTGGGAATATACAGGACTCATGATGACTCAGCTAGAGCAATCCTATGCTATAATAACTGCCCTACTGTAAGTGGTAGATGGGGTAAGGAGTTGGGATAAAGACTCCAAGAGTGAAAATCACCTGGGACAAATAGATGATGCCAGGAGATTTTCACTTGGAAACAGACTGCCTTACTTGATATAAGAATCAGCTGGGGCTTCCCTGGTGGCGCAGTGGTTGAGAGTCCGCCTGCTGATGCAGGGGACACGGGTTCGTGCCCCGGTCCGGGAAGATCCCACATGCCATGGAGTGGCTGGGCCCGTGAGCCATGGCCTCTGAGCCTGCGCGTCCGGAGCCTGTGCTCCACGACGGGAGAGGCCACAACAGTGAGAGGCCCACGTACCAAAAAAAAAAAAAAAAAGAATCAGCTGAAGCTATATCATGAGCCAAAGGTAGATGACACATGAAGCCATCTGAACACATTGTAGCCAGGAAATGTGTTTCAGGAAAGGAAGGTAAAACATGGTAGTGCCTTCCGAATAAAATGGAGTAAGGTGAAGAACAGCTTTGTGCAGACTCCTAGGGAGTCAGCCAACTTCAGGGACCCAGAACAGAAGCAGGGAATATAAACAATTGAGCTTGTAAACATCTGCCTAATTGAAGAGTTGGAGAAAATGAGCTCGGGTTTCAGGAGCTCTGCAGAATAAAGGTGAACTACAGGAGGTGTAATAAGAATGACCACAGGATACAGACAAAAAGGAAATAGCAGGGAGATGGTAACTCCTAATAAAGAAAGGAAACAGAGTTAGGTTACTCAGAGGAAAGAAAAGGAGAACGTGTGGGGAAAAGGCAGACAACCAGTCAATTATAGAGAGATCCCAAGATGATCTACCAAAAGGAGCAAAGCAGAAAAGAAGAATCTGGAAAAATGTACAAGAAAAGAAAGAAAGGAATTGCGGATGAATGGGAGGGTTTGAGTGGGGAAGAGATGTATGTAGAGGACAGGCAGGAAAAGAGATAGTCTAAAAGGAGCACTGTAAAGGAGCTGTACTCACAGATACAAGGTGAAACATGGAGTAGAAATTCATGATACAAATAAGGTAAAGATATAGAGGGCAGGGCATGGTCTTTGAAGCACTGAGGGAAGACAAACTAGAAAGAGGGAAGACAAATGGAGAAATAATGTGTGATGTACACTGAGATGTCATTGAGTATAGCTTTTCTCTTCCTTTTATTTGAAAAGTTAGCCAGGTTTAAATATATATAAAATAATATAACTGACCTGGAACCAAAACATAAACATTGAAACCCCTACTATGTGTAAGGCACTGACATATACAATCATATAATACGGCCAGGTCTTCAGAGAGTTTACACAGGGAACTTAAAAGCTTTAATTAAGACAACATTTAAAACACACAAAGTCCCACACAACATATTAACGTAGTGTTGAAAAGATATTAACTAATGGTAGGAAAGATCCAATTTTAATTCTTTGTCTAATCAATAATTATAAGCAGATTTCATGTAATTTAATGTAAACAAGTCCTTCCTCTCCTAATTACAGGTACCTGTGTAGTCTACTAATCATTTACCTGGAAATATGCCGACATAAAAGTGTTATCCACGACCAAAATAATGTCTCCATGTTTATGGACAGTATGTGCACAGGCTTCAATGTCAATCATCTTCAAGATAGGGTTTGTGGGAGTTTCAATCCAAACAAGCTAAAACAATTCAGTAAATGACAATAGTTTGTAAAAACACACTGCCAAACATCTATCTCATATACTGTAACCATCTGGGAGGCTACATTGGAAGACCATAGATGATGAAGTTTAAAGGTTTGAATCTGAATCCCAGCCCCATGAATTTCTAAGAAGTCATCATAGGTAAGTAACTAACCCTCTACGTTCTTCCAATTTTTTATCTATACAATAGGATTGATAATATTTACCTTATACAGTTGTTGTAAGGATCAAATGAGATAGTGTACATATAAGCAGAAAAGCATTCAAGTTAATTATTGTAATTATTTTCCATTAAAAAGAGGATGAATTCCAAAGAGATAGTTCAATGTCTGGGAATTTTGTTCTCAAAGATAAATAACATAGGTTGTCTAAGTTTACATTCTGGAATTTTCAGTAAAGAGAACTATCTCTATGACGCCAAAAATATCCTGAATAGTAACTAGATGCACTAGATGCACTAGAACCTACAAAATAAGTCCCCAGAACTTGAAGAAGAGAATGGGTTTTAGAGTGAGGAAGAAAAGTGACACAAACAACAGAAAACCTGGCCACAGCTCACTTAAGAGACAGTATCATATTTATATTTATCTGTCTATTCAAAAACCAAGCACAATCCAGGCACATCATGGATGCTTGATAGTTATAGAAAAGAATTCTGTTTGTTAAACAAGCTGCCACTGTATTGATTGACATTATCTACAGCTTTCTTTTTAAAAGGATTAATGGTTCTTTTTTCTATGTAAATGGACAAGTGGTCTGGTTTAACTCTCTTCCTACTCTAGAGTTTTACTGTAGAAAAGACATGGTAGTTAAAATAATGCATATTCTACAAGAACAGAGTTATTTAAGAACATATAAAAATTTATTTCTGGGTAAGAATTTATTATTGTCATTCATAATAAAAATTAATTAAAATAAAAATAAGTAAATAAATACAAAGTAGATTTTATGTAGACTTAAAAAGTCTACTTCAGATGATGAGGCAGACATTTCAGGGGGAAAAATGTATTAATTCAAGTTGGTAAAGAGGCATTATATAAAGTTCTATTGACAAGAATTAATATACACACAATATGCTTTCCTCCCTTAGAAAAACTCAGACCAGCTATTTTAATAAGAATCTTTTCTCCCAAGCAAGAAAACAAACAAAAAACAACAACAACAAAAAAAAACAAGTTCCTTTAAAAACAAGCCTTAATCACTCAAAGCTCACCCTGGTGTTAATCTTCAAAGTAACTTGTGTGAGAAAAGTTTTTCATTTTTTAGCATTCACTGCAACATAATCTTGAGTACAATTCAAACCTTTTAATCATTAGCAAAAAGTTGGGAAAGGCTGATACTTATAAAAGGCACTGGTCCTTCTTTTCCCCATGCAGAATTTCAATGAAGTCCCAAGAAAGAATATCACATATGCCATTCATTCCAGCACAAAACACCTTCCGGTGGCATACAAGCTTCCCAGGATGGAAGCTAAAGACTGCTTGTGGCTCATTCTCTGTTTCTATCATTTTGCTGAAGTATCCCTTAGAACCCTTAAAACTATGCTTAGGGTTTGGGGGCTTCCTTACAAGCTTCCTTTTCTGTAACCCAAACTCTGTGGTGACTTTTGTTACCAATACTAGCTTGGTAATGCAGTTAAGAATTGTCTGCTTTTGCTAACAAATTTTTTAACAGTCATCATGTATTGGGTACTGTAATAAGCATTTCATACGCCTTATCTCATTTAGTTCACACAATCACCTTTCAATAAGGCAGGTACAATTGTCCCCATTTTGCAAATGAAAAAAATGAGACTTTGGTTAAATAATTTGCCCATGATAATATACCAACCATGATACAGAATTAGAATTTGAATCCCACTACAGAATGCACGCACCTAACCATTATGCTATACTACACAGAAGTCAGACCTATCCTAATCTTGATGGTTTCCAATGGCTTCCAGTAAAATTTGTTATTCAGATTTAAATTATTTCCTCAAGCAAACAGAAATGATGAAAACAAAACATCACAAGGAAAACAAACAAACTGAAAACTGAGTTACCTTGGTTTCTGGAGTAATAGCTGCCTCTAACAATTTGGTTTTTGAACAATCAACAAAAGAAATCTTCAATCCAAATTCAGTTGCCACCTGCCTGAAGTACCTGTTTGTACCTGAGGCAGAAGAGAATCAGATAAAATGAAAAGAAAACTGTATTAGGAAATATTAATTCCTTAAAAGTATAAACACATAAAAAATATAAGGAAGTGTCAATCACCAATAAAGAAACAGCTAAAAGCAATTCTACTTTGTTTGAATAGTTTGACCTTCTCGTATACTAAAGAATATAAGGCTTAAATTTTAAACTAAAAATCAGAGTCAAATAAAATACACTTGATACCCACACCAAGTTGTGTGAAGCAGAAAATGTTTCTTAAAATACACAATCTCTACTCTTCAAACATGAAGTGGCATGCTTCCTGAAATATCAATATCTTTTTAAAACAATTCTTTCCTACTACTCAAATCTAAAATAAATGAACTGGGACTTCCCTGCTGGTCCAGTGGTTAAGACCCCAGGCTCCTAATACAGGGGGCCCAGGTTTGATCACTGGTCAAAGAACTAGATCCCACATGCCACAACTAAGACCCAGCGCCACTAAATAAATAAATAAATAAATAAATAAATAAAATTTAAAAAAATAAAATAAATGAATCAATGCCAATGAAATATTCAAAATAAAATTTCAAACTGATTATACTTTGGTAAGAGAAAAGAATTGGTTTTTATCCTTTGTTCTTTCTCAATCTTTTTGTTATGTGGTTCTGAAAGCTTTAGTAGACAAATGAGACAATGTAAATCAAACTACTAGAGTTTTACAGTGAAAGAAGATAAATCATTCAACTTAGAATGGCTTCTTTTAAAAATACGGTTCTGGATTTGATGTATATATATGCAAATTTAAAGAAAAATTTGCTGTTATTGATAGTGAACCAAAAAAGAAAAAAAAAATTATCATCAAAGATATACTGGAGGGATTTCCCTGGTGGTGCAGTGGTTGAGAGTCCGCCTGCTGATGCAGGGGACACGGGTTCATGCCCCAGTCTGGGAGGATACCACATGCCGCAGAGCAGCTGGGTCCGTGAGCCATGGCTGCTGGGCCTGCGTGTCCGGAGCCTGTGCTCCGCAATGGGAAAGGCCTCAACAGTGAGAGGCCTGCGTACCGCAAAAAAAAAAAAAAAAAAAAGATATACTGGAGGGACTTCCCTGGTGGTGCAGTGGTTAAGAATCTGCCTGCCAATGCAGGGGACAAGGGTTTGATTCCTGGTCTGGGAAGATCCCACATGCTGTGGAGAAAGTAAGCCCATGCGCCGCAACTACTGAGCCTGTGCTCTAGAGCCTGCGTGCTTCAACTACTGAAACCTGTGCACCTAGAGCCCGTGTTCCGCAACAAGAAGCCACGGCAGTGAGAAGCCCGCGCACAGCAACAGAGAATAGTCCCTGCTCTCCTCAACTAGAGAAAGCCCACAGGCAGCAACGAAGACCCAATGCAGCCAATAAATAAATAAATACATTTATTTTTTAAAAAAAGATATATTGGTCTTTTGGTAGACTAATCCTAGGTAATATAAGATAATAAAAGAATGTAAAGAATTGTTAAAAAATCAACAGCAATTTTCAAGATTTTGTACCTATGTTTACCAAAAGGTTTTTATAATACATTATAATAGTAACGAAAATTTTGATTTTTCTATAATTTCAATTCATCAGACTATCATAGGGTACTATGATAAAATATAAAGCATTTTGCAAATTTCTGAGAGGGATAAAATGATTACTAAGAGTAAGTCTCTTCCTTCAAAGAACTTACAGATTTAACTTTTTGTTCAAATAGGAGATAGATAAAATGATAATAATATTCCATAAATCACATTTTAATTATTTGGAAGCATTTGGTATATATTTATAATATACTTACAAAATTTTTTGCTGTTGTTTTGAACACAAAAATCATTCTTACTTAAAGGTAAGGGCAACTTGTCTTCCTTACCTTCCCACTTACCACTTTATATAACTAGCATTTAAACAATTTGGAATGAAAGTTCTTAAATTTGTATCCATGGATAGGTTTCAAGGGGTAAGGGTCCTTGGAGAGGAGCCTTATCATTTTAAAATTAAAATGATAAACGTTGGGTATAGTCTTAAGTACATTTTTTGGAAAGAGGTCTATAGCTTTCAACAGCTTTTCAGAAGCTTCCCTAAAAAAAAAACGCAGGGGGTGGGGTGGTTAAGGGTTGGGTAGAGTTAAGCCCTTTGAGAATGACTTGGGTTATAGACCATCTTCACTGGAGGTAAAAATTTTTAATTACACTAGAACACTCTCTCTTTAAACACTATCTTCTCTAGAGTAGAATATATCTGGGATAAGCTCATTCCAGCTGCTTAAATAAAATTATTATTAAACAATCTCTCTTATAAGCAAGTTCTGGAGCATAGACCCTAAGTGTTTATGCTCCTCCTTTATCAAGTGTGAACCAGCATAGAGTTGTTCATCATATTTTGAAAAGATAATCAATAGTCAATAATCCTGGTAGCACTGTTAATATAATTCAGGACCCATTTTATTGTCTTTCAAATATCAGCTGAAACAACATGAATGAGAGAGGTCACCTACCTCCATACACATCATCCATACAAATAATTTGGTCTCCTGCTTTTAAGAGATGGGTAACAGTCACAGTGGCTGCTAAACCTGAAGCAAAGGCCAAACCTAAGGTAAAAACCAAGTTAGAGTAAGCCAAAATGTCAGAACTATAGGTTAAAAACACCTACAGTATTTAGTTGCATTACTTTATATCCCTCTCTCTGCTGACTGAAAGACAACCGTCACTACTGAGTCACCAGAAATCCCCTGATTAATACCATTATAAAATCCCCCTTTCTATTTCAAAAATAAAATGTCTTTAAAATAAAAATACTTAATTCTGCTTTGGTTATAACATTTCTCTGAAAAGCTTCAAAGAAATAATTCTTTACAAAATTCGGAGACAAAAGACCAATTGCCAATTAAATTACACTTTAAAAGTATCAAACTCTAAAGAAATTTCAAACTTGAGGAATAGAGCTAAGATATGATTCATCCATTAACTATATGGATATGCAGTTGAGAAAATATTTTAACAAAACTCACAATCAGACCTGATAAATTTAATAAATTTTATCTTTTTAATTTTTTAATGTGGATTCTCTTTAAACACATGTGATCCTGAATCTCAAATTGAACAAAAATAGTGAAACTGAATAATAAAAAAATAACTGGCATTGTACACATTAAACACTGTAAAGAAAAATATCCTGATAAAATATCAGTGTATCACCTTGATGATAAAAATCACTTGTGACCAGTAGATGGGATATCCAATTAACTTGCAAAATGTAATTTTTGCAAAGTTTTTTCAGAAAAGTTGAGGTTGACATTGCAGTTCTCTACTAAGCAGATCTGTGGTCCAACAATGAATTCATACAGAAAGCTAACCTTTAAATCCCATTCAAAACAACCGTGTTTTCTTTTTTTTTTTTTCATTTTAACATCTTTATTGGAGTATAATTGCTTTACAATGGTATGTTAGTTTCAACTTCACAACAAAATGAATCAGTTATATATATACATATGTTCCCATATCTCTTCCCGCTTGCGTCTCCCTCCCTCCCACCCTCCCTATCCCACCCCTCCAGGCGGTCACATAGCACCAAGCTGATCTCCCTCTGCTATGCGGCTGCTTCCCACTAGCTATCTACCTTACGTTTGGTAGTGTATATATGTCCATGCCTCTCTCTCGCTTTGTCACCGTTTACCCTTCCCCCTCCCCATAGCCTCAAGTCCATTCTCTAGTAAGTCTGTGTCTTTATTCCTGTTTCACCCCTAGGTTTTTCATGACATTTTTTTTTTCTTAAATTCCATATATATGTGTTAGCATACGGTATTTGTCTCTCTCTTTCTGACTTACTTCACTCTGTATGACCTAGAGTCTGTCATACAACCGTGTTTTCTGAAGCCCACCTGAAAAAAGTGTCTGGCATATGAACCCTCAGCCTTTATAATTTCTGTGGGAAATAATATTCCCCACACATTACTAAATTTAAGAAATTTAGTGTTTAAAAAACTCCCCCTCTCATCCAAAACAAAAGAAACTCCCCCAATCCCAAACAAACACCAAAGCTCATATTAACATTTCTGATTCCTACACTCTTGTTGTGAGAAAACTCCTAAGACTCTCCTTTTTTAAATTCACGATTCTGCCCTCATTTAGTATCATTTGTATAAAAAGTACAAAGATGATTTAACAGCCGTCCACTCCCTTCACGGAAGAAATTCAAGTTTTGAGGAGTTAATCCCTAATCTCCCAAAGCACAGTATCAAGGGTACCTGTCTATTGCAAATGTTCCTTGGTGCTACTCTCAGGCACAAAATAGCAGGTGAATGAACCAGAGTATAAGAAAGCTTATATTCTCATAGGTGGTATTATAAAACTTAGTTAATTTGTATCTATTTATACTGACAGCTTCAGACGAAGAGTACCTTTACATGAATTCTAAGTGGCAAATTCTGCCATTTTGCCTCTCTTCATATTTATTTTCACCTTATAATTACACATATACATATGAAGTCAGCTGTGGGACCTCAAGCAAATAATTCAATGTCATAAAAAAATAAGAGTTTTGAACTAGCTAATCCTTATTTCTTTCCAATTCTACATTCTGTGTCTCTATAATTTTTTTCTATACAAATAAGAATGGATTCTAGATTTTACAAACTTTGAAATGAAAATCACTTACTGTACTTAGCCCCATCCAGTGCTGCCACTGCTTTTTCCAAGCAATTCCTGGTGGGATTTCCAGAACGGCTGTACTCAAAACCCTGAAGGAAAGAAGTTAGAGTTCATCCTAAGAGATTTAAATTTATTATCAGGGTCCTAACATAGACATTTCCTCAACTACAGGTCCATCCTGCCATGCCTTTCTGTTATTTATCTATTACATGTCTTGCCATTAGACAGAAGCATCACTGTTGTGGCCGTAGTGGTATGGAGAGGCCCTGAAGTCAGCCAAACTGGGTTAGAATTCTGTGTCTGCCACTTATGAGCTACATGCCAATAGGTTAGTTACTTAATATTTCCCAGAGTCAATCTCCATACCTTTAAAATGGGAATAAAATACAGATATCTACTTCATAAAATTGATGTGAAGATAAAATGAGATAAGTTCTCTGCATGATGCCTGGCATGTGCTAACCACTAGATAAATGGTGGTTTTTATGTTAGAGTCACCTCTACTCATTAATCTAGGGATATTAGGAAACAGGAACCACCTGAACCAACAGAGTAAGCCTATTTCTAACCTGCACTTCATTTCCTAAAAAATAAGTGTTGTGAGCTCTGTTTAGCATCCAACAGGAAGCTATGAACAGATCTTACAAATGCTCGAAGTTCAGATCTTAGCTCTACAAAAGCAACTCAAAAAAGAGAGTAATTCTCAGCAAAACAGCTCTATAAAACCCCTTTTTAAATTTTGCATTATATTCCTTTTACATGTATGACACTATACTACCTGAATTCATCCAGTCATTTTATTTGATTTATTTAGTTTTATTGAGGTATAGTTGATGTACAATATTACATAAGTTTCATGTGTACAGCATAGTGATTCACAATTTTTAGAGGTTATATTCCATTTGTAGTCATTATAAAATATTGGCTATATTCCCTGTGCTGTACTATATATTCTTGTAGCTTATTTATTTCATATAGTAGTTTGTACCTCTTAATCCCCTACCTTAACCTCCCTCCCCCCTTCCCTCTCCCCACTAGTAACCACTAGTTTGTTCTCTGTATCTGTGAGTCTGTTTTTTTTTTGTTGTTGTTATATTCACTAGTTACTTTTATTTCTTAGATTCCACATATAAGTGATATCATACAGTATTTGTCAGTCTCTCTTTGTATCCAGTCATTTTATTTAATCCTCACAATCTGCTCTAAAGAAAGTAAAGCCAAATGTTACAGGGAATGTCAGTGCCAGAATTCAAAGCCAGGACTTAAACACTCACTAAAAATCCTATACATACTTTTCTCCTCCTGCCCCACATAGCACATAACAAAACACAACCACTCTTACACCTGTTTCTGATTCAGGAGCTCCCAGTATTAGAGATAGATATAGATATGGCTATAGATATAGATATTTAAGTTTTGTTGCCTTTTTTGTCTCCTTGTTTTTGACAAACCGGGTAGACATTTTATAGGGCTCCAGGATATCCTCATTACTGGCCACCATCACCTCCTTGATGTGACCTGCAGCTGTACTCCAGACAGAAAAAAAAGTTTAGATTCATGTGGCTATTGCCATGGAAAGGTAGTCCATGTCCCCCTAAATATTCACTGCAGAGATTTAACTTTGTGGTTGGGGAGGGGGGTGGGGGGAGAAGCATATTTCAGTGCCAATTCTCACTCTCATTCATTCAATGACTTTCCAGATGGAAGTGGAGAATTAGATGCTTCTCATTCAGCTCCTCAAATTCCCTTTAGTGCTCTCAACTGACATTTTAAAGATATTAAGAGGAGTTCGTGGATTTTGATGGAAGTGGAGAATTAGATGCTTCTCATTCAGCTCCTCAAATTCCCTTTAGTGCTCTCAACTGACATTTTAAAGATATTAAGAGGAGTTCGTGGATTTTACCACCCCTGCTGGCTCTCTGAAAACATTTAATTGTTAATATCACAGCTAAATTATTAACTTTTGCACTAAATGCTAAAGCTTGGGCAGCTACACATTCACAAAGCCCTACACGAGGAAGAAACTTGGAAGACAGGTTGTGTACACAATTTGATTACAAAATATAGTAGCTAGAAGTATCCTAAACCAGTTGTAGAAATGCCCTTAGAACTCTACTTCACAAAACAAAGGGCCACGTCTAAAAGAATTTTCCTCAACTTATATAACATAACACACTAAAGAGGTGTTTGAAGTATAATCAAGGTTTTGGATCTACAAAGTGTATTCAATTACAGTTGACACTTGAACAACTCCCAGGTTAGGGCACCGACCCCCTGCTCAGTGGAAAATCCATGTACAACTTATAGTCAGCCCTCCATATCCGAGATTCCTCCATATCTGTGGTTTATGTCCCCAGATTCAACCAACTGCAGATTATTCAGCACTGTAGTATTTACTATTGAAAAAAATCAACATATAAGTGGACCTGCACAGTTCAAACCCCTGTTGTTCAAGGGTCAACTGTAATTTCTTCTGGACCTCAGCAACTTTTAAATACTCCAAGATCCATCAAGTATGCTACCAAAAAAGGAAAAGCTATGTAATGAACACAGAGGCCTATCTCATCTATGACTCTGGGTAGGTTCCTTTTCTATAAAAAGTACATAATACCTGTCTTGCTCTCTAACCTGGTTGTCGTCCAGATCAAACAGAAAAAGTGCAAATATGAACACCATGAAATAGCAAACTACTGAGCAGTTATAATGTACAATGCAGCTTAACATACATATCAACAACTTATGTGGTAGGTACTATTATTAACCCATTTACACAGGATCAACCTGAGGCTTAAGGTAAGTCAAGTAACTTGCTCAAGACCAACTGGCTAAAAAGAGGTGGTGTCAGAATTCAAACCTAGGTCCTCTGACTACATGATTTAAGCTCTTAATTACTAAACCACAATGATGCAATGGGTTAGATTATTGCTAGCATTACTGTAGTATAGCACAGGATAGACTAATGCCCAAGAGTGGGTGGGGTTCCAGAGCAGTACTGCATTGGAATCCCAGCTCTACTACTTACTAGCCATGTGGCCTTTGCATTGATACTTATCCCCAAACCTCAGGTTTTTCATGAGGCAAATAAGAACCTAGTTCATACTAGAATTTCTGTAAGGATTATCTGAGGCAATATATGTAATACACATGATAGAATGTAACTATGAATCTGGCTCAATGGCTATTAATAACTACTGGAATAATATTGGGAGTTAATAGCTACTGGGAATAATCTTGATTCCAGGTGAGTTATGAGACTCTTAATCTTTTTCTTAGTTGACTCCTTAATATATCTTTACAATTTTTGTTGCTAAAGGTAACTTAAGGAAGTTATGACACTCAGTTTTGAACTGCAAATTTGCCAAAATCACATGAATATCAGTCCAAATCTATAGGGCATGTTGGACAAACTGTTCCTTCCAGTCCTGCTTATCAAAAGAAATGCTTATCAAAAGAAATATGATCATTGAACCATTCAATACAAAGCTTTATTACAAGGAGGTTTACAGGTGTAGTAAACATCATTCCTGATATACACAAATTAAACCTCACAAATTACTTGCGTGCCTTCTTAATTTATAAGCCATCTCTCTTTTACCGCCCAACACTGGACCGCCCCAGACAGACCCAGCTCACCAAGTGCCGGCCAGGAGCCCCTTGCTTGAACGTGGTGGACAGTGAGATGGGAGGCACTACAGCGTGGGAAGTCCATTGCTCTGGTTCCTGGCCCACATGGATGGCCTGCGTAGCGAAATGTTGGAACCTAGGCAGGAAACCGTGTGGGGAGGCGTCTTTTTCCTGCATGCTGATCTGCGAAGGAAGGTGAGAGTTAAAGGGCAAGGAAGATAAAACTGTGAAACTGGTGAGTCGGGGCTTGAAAAAGACACCGAAGAATTAGGCGAAAGAGAGGTAAAGGTATGCCCAGCAGGGTGACCAGCGGCGAGCGTACAAAAGGCGGACTGTAGCTGAGACTCTATTAGCGGGCCGGGAGCTTTGCTTCACCTCGGGGCGGAACCACCGCGACCCAATGAGCGCAGGCCCCTACGCGGTCCCTGCTCCCCATTGGCCGGCAGCGGAGGCGTCGTCCGGAGCGTCGCCGCCAACCCTCTGGCACAGGACTTGGAGTGAAGCCGGGGTCTCTGGACCCCTTGGTTGGTCCCTGCTGGTGAAATTCCTGAGTCCCGGCCCAAGGGAAGCTTCATTGCTGGCTCCTGTGAGCCACCCAGGCGTCTGTGTGACCTCAGACCGGAGGTTCGCCAGAGATGTGCAAATAAACTGCCTTGACACTGAAACCGAGTAACCTGTAAACAGGCCACGCAAATATCCTCCTCTTACCGTAGCCCTTGCCCCAACCCCTCCCACCTCCACCAACCGCCCTTTGTCCTGAGGGCGGTTCTGACGGACGAAGCGACAAAGTGGAGATCGGTGACGAAAACGGTGGCCCAAGCTGCCAAATGTGCAGCTTGGATTCTCATTAACTGAGGGCAGCCTGCCTTTGAAACAACGCTGAACTCTGTAATGACCCAGTAATTATGTTGATTGAAACAGGAGTGAGGGTCATAATTTTCTTAGGTAATAGTAGAGCTACTGTGATAAGGATCTCTAAGCAGGATTCCGGCAGCTTCCTAAGAGCTATTCAAACGACTTTTTTCAAGCATCATTATCTTCTTTTGAAGTACCCAGAGAGACTCTCCCTGATGAAAAAAAATATATATAGTGTGTGTGTGTCTTTGAAAAACTTATTGGAGCCTCAAATCCTTACACAAAATGCCTTCATTGTTACGCAGTTGACAGCAACATCCCCGTAGGAAAAAGGAAGCAGTCCCGTGTCACAATTTATTCACCTGTATCCAGAGCCCTACTCTCACAAGGAGCACTCCTTTAAAACAGACAACAAAAATCTCCTTGTTCCCTAAACAATACAGACTTGACCTATTTACTATTGTGACTATTTTCTAGGACTAGGGTTAGGAATACTTCTGTTCCTGCAGCGTGTTAACTAAATATCTGAAAATTTATTAAACCATTTAAGAAAGAAGAGAATACAGAATAAACGGCTCTTAAAATTACAGGACTGAGGCAACTGGCTTTTCAAATTAACTACCAGGACACAGCCATTAAGCACTAGGACAACAGAGCCTAAGGACCTGCAAACTTTTAGAAACCTAGCAAAATTTTTAGCCCTGTGGGGAAAATGGATGGACTCCAAGACACTAATAGATATTACTGTATATTTAATTAATATTTTCTGTTAAAAAATAACATATCGGGCTTCCCTGGTGGCGCAGTGGTTGAGAGTCCGCCTGCCGATGCAGGGGACACAGGTTCGTGCCCCGGTCCGGGAAGATGCCACATGCCACGGAGCGGCTAGGCCCATGAGCCATGGCTGCTGAGCCTGCGCGTCCGGAGCCTGTGCTCCGCAACAGGAGGGGCCCCAGCAGTGAGAGGCCCGTGTACCGCGAAAAAAAACAAAAGACAAAAAACAAAAACATATCAACCGCAACTCCTCTCAAGATATATATATATATATATATATATATATATATATAGCTGTACATGGGTATGTTTTTATATGATATGGTGCTTAGGGACCCAGAGGCTCTAAAACAGTCCTAATTAGTTTATCTCCTAATATTTGTGAGCAAACACTGAGTTGCATGAATAGGGATATTTTATTTAGTATTACCATAACAAAAGATTCTTTAAAAAATGACACTGGACTTCCCTGGTGGCACAGTGGTTAAGAATCCACCTGCTAATGCAGGGGACATGGGTTCGATCCCTGGCCGGGAAGATCCCACATGCCATGGAGCAACTAAGCCCATGCACCACAACTACTGAGCCTGTGCTCTACAGTCCACGAGCCACAACTACTGAGCCCGGGTGCCACGACTACTGAAGCCCATGCGCCTAGAGCCCGTGCTCTGCAACAAGAGAAGCCACTGCAATGAGAAGCCCACTCACCGCAACGAAGAGTAGTCCCTGCTCTCCGCAACTAGAGAGAAAAACCCGCACGCAGCAATGAAGACCCAATGCAGACAAAAATAAATAAATGAATAATAAATAAAAATAACACTAATATAAATGCTCTGAATCGAGCCTTTTTTATGCTCGTAAATTGAGAAAACTCTATTAGGTGACAGCTCACTATTAGGTATCAAGGATTCCTATGATTTAGTAACTTGCAGGAATTGATCCTTCAAATTATTCCTGTATGTGTGTGAGGATGAATAAGGGTGTTTCTTGTACCTATTTTCGCTCTTTTTAATAGCAGAAGAATGAAAAACAGCTTAGTTATCCATCCATAGGAGACTGGTCAGTGTGTTATTGATACAGTTCTGTGATGGCTACAGTATAGTTGAGAAGCAGCTGAGATTGATCTGAGTTGGTATGTCATGATTGCTAATTTCTGGGACAGTAAAGCAAGGTGCAAAGCAATGCATATGTTATGCTCCTACTTTTTCAAAAGAGTATATACCATGTTGTGTTATTTTTAGAGGAACACATATGATTTAATGTGTATAAAAATCATTCTGGGGGACTTCCCGGGTGGTCCAGTGGGTGAGACACTGCGCTCCCAATGCAGGGAGCATGGGTTCGATCCCTGGTTGGGTAACTAGATCCCACAGCCATGCCACAACTAAAGATCCCGCGTGCTGCAGCTAAGGCGCAGCACAGCCAAAATAAATAAATAAATAAATATATATATATATATATACACACACATATTTTTATACATCAGGCTCTTATTAGTTATCTATTTTATACATATTAGTGTATACATGTCAATCCCAACCTCCCAATTCATCCCACCACCACCACCACTTTCCCCCCTTGGTGTCCATATGTTTCTTCTCTACATCTGTGTCTCTATTTCTGCCCTGCAAACTGGTTCATCTGTACCATTTCTCTAAGATCCACATATATGCGTTAATATTTGTTTTTCTCTTTCTGACTTACTTCACTCTGTATGACAGTCTCTAGATGCATCCACGTCTCCACAAATGACCCAATTTCATTCCTTTTTATGGCTGAGTAATATTCAATTGTATATATGTACCACATCTTTATCCATTCATCTATCGATGGGCATTTCGGTTGCTTCCATGTCCTGGCTCTTGTAAATAGTGCTGCAATGAACATTGGGGTGCATTTGTTTTTTTGAATTATGGTTTTCTCTGGGTAGATGCCCAGTAGTGGGATTGCTGGGTCATATGGTAATTCTATTTTTAGTTTTTTAAGGACCCTCCATAGTGGCTGTATTAATTTACATTCCCACCAAGAGTGCAAGAGTGTTCCCCTTTCTCCACACCCTCTCCAGCATTCGTTGTTTGTAGATTTTCTGAATGCCCATTCTAACTGGTGTGAGGTGATACCTCATTGTAGTTTTCATTTGCATTTCTCTAATAATTAGTGATGTTGAGCAGCTTTTCATGTGCTTCTTGACCATTTGTATGTCTTCTTTGTAGAAATGTCTATTGAGGTCTTCTGCCCATTTTTGGATTAGGTTGTTTGTTTTTTTAATATTGAGCTGCAAGAGCTGTTTATATATTTTGGAGATTAATCCTTTGTCCATTGATTCATTTGAAAATATTTTCTCCCATTCAGAGGGTTGTCTTTTCATCTTGTTTGTAGTTTCCTTTCATTTCCAAAGCTTTTAAGTTTCAGTAGGTCCATTTGTTTATTTTTGCTTTTATTTCCATTACTCTAGGAGGTGGACCAAAAAAGATCTTGCTGTGATTTATATCAAAGAGTGTTCTTCCTATGTTTTCCTCTAAAAGTTTTATAGTGTCCGATCTTACATTTAGGTCTCTAATCCATTTTCAGTTTATTTTTGTGTCTGATGTTAGGGAGTGTTCTAATTTCATTCTTTTACATGTAGCTGTCCAGTTTTCCCAGCACAACTTATTAAAGAAGCTGTCTTTTCTCCATTGTATATCCTTTCTCCTTTGTCATAGATTAGTTGACCATAAGTGCATGGGTTTGTCTCTGGGCTTTCTATCCTTTTCCATTGATCTACATTTCTGTTTTTGTGCCAGTACCATATTGTCTTGATTACTGTAGCTTTGTAGTATAGTCTGAAGTCAGGGAGTCTGATTCCTCCAGCTCTGCTTTTTTCCCTCATGACTGCTTTGGCTATTCAGGGTCTTTTGTGTCTCCATATAAATTTTAAGATTTTTTGTTCTAGTTCTGTAAAAAATGCCACTGGTAATTTGATAAAGATTGCATTGAATCTGTAGATTGCTTTGGGTAATATAGTCATTTTCACAAGACGGATTCTTCCAATCCAAGAACATGGTATATCTCTCCATCTGTTTGTGTCATCTTTGATTTCTTTCAACAGTGTCTTATAGTTTTTTGAAGACAGGTCTTTTACCTCCTGAGGTAGATTTATTCCTAGATATTTTATTCTTTTTGTTGCAATGCTGAATGGGATTGTTTCCTTAAGTTCTCTTTCTGATCTTTCATTGTTAGTGTATAGGAATGCAAGAGATTTCTGTCCATTAATTTTGTATCCTGCAACTTTACCAAATTCATTGATTAACTCTAGTAGTTTTCTGGTGGCATCTTTAGAATTCTCTATGTATAGTATCATGTCATCTGCAAACAGTGACAGTTTTACTTCTTCTTTTCCAATTTGTATTCTTTTTATTTCTTTTTTTACTCCAATTGCCATGGCTAGGACTTCCAATACTATGTTGAATAATAGTGGTGAGAGTGGACATCCTTGTCTTGTACCTGATCTTAGAGGAAATGCTTTCAGTTTTCCACCATTGAGAATGATGTTTGCTATGAGTTTGTCATATATGGTCTTTATTATGTTGAAGTAGGTTCTCTCTATGCCCAATTTCTGGAGAGTTTTTATCATAAATGGGTGTTGAATTTTGTCAAAAACTTTTTCTGTATCTATTGAGATGATCGTATGGTTTTTCTTCCTTAATTTGTTAATATGGTGTATCACATTGATTGATTTGCATATATTGAAGAATCCTTGCATCCCTGGGATAAATCTCACTTCATCATGGTGTATGGTCCTTTTAATGTGTTGTTGGATTCTGTTTGCTAGTATTTTGCTGAGGATTTTTACACCTATATTCATCAGTGATATTGGTCTGTAGTTTTTGTTTGTTTGTTTGTTTGTTTGTAGTATCTTTGTCTGGTTTTTGTATCAGGGTGATGATAGCCTCATAGAATGTGTTTGGGAGTGTTCCTTCCTCCGTAATTTTTTTGGAAGAGTTTGAGAAGTATGAGCGTTAGCTCTTCTCTAAATGTTTGATAGAATTCACCTGTGAAGCCATCTGGTCCTGGACTTTTGTGTGTTGGAAGGTTTTTAATCACAGTTTCAATTTCATTACTTGTGATTGGTTTGTTCAAATTTTCTACTTCTTCCTGTTTCAGTCTTGGAAGGTTATACCTTTCTAAGAATTTGTCCATTTCTTCCACGTTGTCCATTTTATTGGCATAGAGTTGCTTGTAGTAGTTCTTAGGATGCTTTGTATTTCTGCAGTGTTGTAACGTCTCCTTTTTCATTTCTAATTTTATTGATTTGAGTCCTCTCCCTCCTTTTCTTGATGAGTCTGGCTAAAGGTTTCTCATTTTTGTTTATCTTCTCAAATAACCAGGTTTTAGTTTTATTGATCTGTGCTATTGTTTTCTTTGTTCCTATTTCATTTGTTTCTGCTCTGGTTTTATGATTTCTTTCCTTCTACTAACTTTGGGTTTTGTTCATTCTTCTTTCTCTAGTTCCTTTAGGTGCAAAGTTAGATTGTTTATTTGAGATTTTTCTTGTTTCTTGATGTAGGCTTGTATTGCCATAAATTTCCCTCTTAGAACTGCTTTTGCTGCATCCCATAGGTTTTGGATCGTTGTGTTTCCATTGTATTTTGTCTCTAGGTATTTTTTTATTTCCTCTTTGATTTCTTCAGTGACCTCTTGCTTATTTAGTAACATATTGTTTAGCCTCCATGTTTTTGTGTTTTTTACATTTTTTTCCCTGTAATTGATTTCTAATCTCGTAGCGCTGTGGTCAGAAGAGATGCTTGAAATGATTTCAATTTTCTTAAATTTTCTGAGGCTTGATTTGTGACCCAAGATGTGATCTATCCTGGAGAATGTTTCATGTGCACTTGAGAAGAAAGTGTAATCTACTGTTTTCAGATGGAATGTCCTATAAATATCAATTAAATCTATCTGGTCTATTGTGTCATTTAAAGCTTGTGTTTCCTTATTAATTTTCTGTCTGGATGATCTGTCCATTTGTGTAAGTGAGGTGTTAAATTCCCCCACTATTTTTGTGCTACTGTCAATTTCCTCTTTTATAGCTCTTTGTTGTTGCCTTATGTATTGAGGTGCTCCTATGTTGGTAGCATATATATTTATAATTGTTATATCTTCTTCTTGGATTGATCCCTTGATCATTGTGTAGTGTCCTTCCTTGTCTCTTGCAACATTCTTTATTTTAAACTCTATTTTATTTGATATGAGTATTGCTACTCCAGCTTTCTTTTGATTTCAGTTTGCATGGAATATCTTTTTCCATCCCCTCACTCTCAGTCTGTATGTGTCCTTAGGTCTGAAGTGGGTCTCTTGTAGACAGCATATATATGGGTCCTGTTTTTGTACTCATTCAGCAAGCCTGTGTCTTTTGGTTGGAGCATTTAATCCATTCATGTTTAAGGTAATTATCGATATGTATGTTCCTATTACCATTTTCTTAGCTGTTATGGGTTTGTTTTTGTAGGTCCTTTTCTTCTCTTGTGTTTCCCACTTAGAGAAGTTCCTTTAGCATTTGTTGTAGAGCTGGTTTGGTGGTGCTGAATTCTCTTAGCTTTTGCTTGTCTGTAAAGCTTTTGATTTCTCCATCGAATCTGAATGAGATCCTTGCTGGGTAGAGTAATCTTGGTTGTAGGTTCTTCCCTTTCAACACTTTAAGTATATCCTGCCACTCCCTTCTCATTTGTAGAGTTTCTGCTAAGAAATCAGCTGTTAATCTTATGGGAGTTCCCTTGTATATTATTTATCATTTTTCCCTTGTTGCTTTCAATAATTTTTCTTTGTCTTTAATTTTCTCAGTTTGATTATTATGTGTCTCAGTGTGTTTCTCCTTGGGTTTACCCTATATGGGACTCTCTGCACTTCCTGGACTTGGGTGGCTCTTTCCTTTCCCATGTTAGGGAATTTTTCAACTATAATCTCTTCAAATATTTTCACGGGTCCTTTCTCTCTCCCTTCTCCTTCTGGGACCCCTATAATGTGAATGTTGTTGCATTTAATGTTGTCCCAGAGGTCTCTTAGGCTGTCTTCATTTCTTTTCATTCTTTTTTCTTTATTTTGTTCTGCAGCTGTGGATTCCACCATTCTGTCTTCCAGATCACTTATCCATTCTTCTGCCTCAGTTATTCTGCTATTGATTCCTTCTAGTGTAGTTTTCATTTCAGTTATTGTACTGTTCATCTCTGTTTGTTTGTTCTTTAATTCTTCTAGGTCTTTGTTAAACATTTCTTGCATCTTCTTGATCTTTGCCTCCATTCTTTTTCTGAGGTCCTGGATCATCTTCACTATCATTATTCTGAATTCTTTTTCTGGAAAGTTGCCTATCTCCACTTCATTTAGTTGTTTTTCTGGGGTTTTACCTTGTTCCTTCATCTGGTGCAAAGTCCTCTGCCTTTTCATTTTGTCTATCTTTCTGTGAATGTGGTTTTGTTTTCACAGGCTGCAGAATTGTAGTTCTTCTTGCTTCTGCTGTCTGCCCTCCAGTGGATGAGTCTATTTAAGAGCTAAATACATATATTTTTAAAAAATCATTCTGGTAGTTTGAAGCATGGATCTGCAGTAGAAAGACAAATTTTTTACATTTTATTTGCTTTTGTGTTCAAGTTTTATACCATATGTTACCTTCTAACAGTAAAATTAATACCAGCAATCCTAATTTTAAAATGTCAGTTAAGCAAGTTATTTAGAAAGAAACTTTTTTTTTTTTTTTTTTTTTGCGGTACACGGGCCTTTCACTCTTGTGACCTCTCCCATTGCGGAGCACAGGCTCTGGACGCACAGGCTCAGCAGCCATGGCTCACCGGCCTAGCCGCTCTGTGGGATCTTCCCGGTCCGGGGCAAAAACCCATGTCCCCTGCATCGGCAGGCAGACTCTCAACCACTGCCTCACCAGGGAAGCCCTAGAAAGAAACTTTTTAAGTGAATAGAAGACAGCTACTTTAAATATAATAAATGCTATATAGTTTGGAGTGTGTGGTAATTTTTCATGTAAATTAGGTTGTAAACAACAAAACAGCATTATCTTAACACTTACTGAAAAAAGATTAATTCCTCTTGGTAATGGGATTCTTCATGGGCATATATTTTAGAGGAAATGGGATACTTCTTAGTTTTTACATTTCTTTCATAACACAAAGTTAATTAATATTTTTATAATAAATACTTTTTACACACTATGTAAACAGCATTGTCATTAAAGTCAAGCTATGGATAGAGATATTGTGACTGAACAGAGAAAACAGTAGGGACCTTGGTGAGATGTTCTATAATATGCTATTATTGTAAAGCATAAATATAGGCAGTGATTAGATCTGCATTGTTTTACCTCAGAGGGGAAAAAAATTGCTCTTCCTTGGCTTTTGACAATCAAATTTATGAGAAGGCAGGAAATTTGAAGCTCAGGGAGAGGAGAAAGACTTTACAACACAAGTCCTTAATTTGGGTTTTGTAGATCACTACAGTGAGCCAAAGACCTGAGGATATCACTTATGAACCTACTTCCATTTGCCTGTAAAAATAGTTTTTTTAAATAATAAGAAAAAAACCCTGAATCTGGTTTTGGTATGACATAATTGAAAGTGATAAATCTTGAGCGTAAAAGTCTAAACACTGTTGATGGAATTATTAAATTTAATATCAAGAGAGACACCAGAGATTGAGTTTCTAGCACAATTGCTTTGTTTTAGTGATGAGATTAAAAAAGTTGTGGCTTGCTCATGCTGGCATATAATCTGATGAGCATATAATCTGATAATAAACAGATTTCAGATATTTGGGATAATAAAGTAGCCCAGAAATCATTAAGATGCATTCCACAGTGATACAAATGTAGCCTAGTATGACTGAAAAATGTAATGAAGTACCAACTGGGGCATTTTTGAGTAACAGTGAAGCTGCTGAGTTTTGGAGTCAGAATGCTTGGGTTCGAAGCTCAACTCTAGCACCTGCAACCTCTGTGACCTTGAGAAGTCAATTTACTGAACCTCTGTAAATCTCAGTATCCTCCTCTGTAAAAATGAGGAAATAATAATACTTGACAGTTTTCAAAAATAGGTCCTTAGAAGCTCATGGCAGGCCAGGGATAAGATACGGGGCAAGGGTTAGGATATGGGGCAGGGATAGAATATGGGACAGGGATAGGATACAGGGCAAGTAGACAGAGTGGGCAACACTTAGGTCAGAAAACTACTTTTTGATGTTTTTGATATTTCAACATCTTTGCAGAGGTATACTCTACATAGGCTACGTGGTCCAATGGAGAAAGCTGTGCCTTTTTGCACAGCCCATAAACCACCACAAAGATAAGATATAAGAGTGATAGATAACTTGAACTATTCAGATGCGAAGAAGTCTTGTTCAACTGGTAATACAACAATTGAAAAGCTCTTGACTTACTTGCTGACAATTTTATATCATAGGGAAAACGTGTTAATTCTCCAAGTTTCAGGACTGGCTGGCTCACTGCAGAGCAATTAACCTCCCTGGTGGACAATGACACAGCCCTACATATTTCCACAGATTTCCGAATGTGGAAAGACCAATCCCAGTTGAGAACCATGACTAGAGGAACTAAGGGACTGCTCTGAATTTAATCTTACCAACAGGAGAATGGATAGGTAATGAAGGCACATGGAGAACTTTGGGAGAAAATTACCTTATCTTGAAGATTCTGGTATCTCAGAAAAGGAAAGCAAGACATATAAGACATACTAGACAAAACCTCTCCAAACTGTGTCCCTAGGAATTTCTGTACAAAACAAACAGGCTGTGGTCAAAAAAGTTTAGGAAACACTACACAGTTAATCAGTCATCTTTAGAGTTACAATGCCTACTATTACCATGATAAGGGTCAGAGAAGTCTTAGAACAAGAAACCAAGTGTCAAATATTTCAAAAGGGAAGACTCTTCTCCATAGACCTGTGCTCTCTTCTTCTGACTCATCTCCCATTTCTACTGTAACATTTTTCTCTTAACAGCAATTTAAAAAGATAAAAAGTTAAAATTAAAATAAATAAATTAATTAATTAAAAGAGCTTCTCTGGACAGGCTTTAAAATACAGACATACCTCAGAGATATTGTGGGTTTGGTTCCAGACCACCACAACAATAATGTGAATATCACAATAAGGTGAGTCACACAAATTTTTTGGTTTCCTAGTGCATATAAAATTTTACTTACACTATAATATAATCTATTAAGTGTGCAATAACATTATATCTAAAAACCAATGTATGTACTTTAATTTAAAAATACCTTATTGCTAAAAAATGCTGATCATCATCTGAACCTTCAGTGGGATATAATCTTTTTGGTGGAAGAGGATCTTGACTCAATGTTGATGGCTGCCAGCTAGTCATGGTGGTGATTGCTGAAGTTAGGATGACTGTGGCAATTTCTTAAAATAAGAGAACAATGACATTTGCTGCATCAATTGACCCTTCCTTTCATGAATGGTTTCTCTGGAGCATGCAATGCTATTTGATAGCATCTTACCCACAGTAGAACTTCCTTCACAATTGGAGCCAATACTCTCTAACTCTGAACAAACTCAAAGTCAACCATGAGGGTTGGAATCAACTTCTTTCAAACTCCTGTTACTGTTGGTATTTTGACCGCTTCCCATGAATCATCAATGTTCGTAATGACATCCATTCTATATACAATAGTTTGCATCTGCTAAGCCCAAACTCCCAGTCCATCCCTCCCCACCCACCCTCCCCCTTGGCAACCACAAGTCTGTTCTCTATGTCTTTGAGTCTGTTTCTGTTTCTTAAATAAGACTTGAAAGTCAAAATTACTCCTTGATCCGTGGGCTGCAGAACGGATGTTGTGTTAGCAGGCACAAAACAACATTAATCTCACTGTATATCTCCATCAGCGTTCTTGGATTACCAGGTGCATTGTCTATGAACAGTAATATTTTGAAAGGAATCTTTTTTTCCTAATCAATAGATCTCAAAAGTGGGCTTAAAATATCCAGTAAACTATGTCATAAACAGATGTGCTATCAATCCAGGCTTTGTTGTTCCATTTATAGAGCACTGGCAGAGAAGATTTAGCATAATTCTTATGGGCCTAGGATTTTTGGTAAACAAGCATTGGCTTCAACTTACTGTCACCGGCTGCATTAGCGCCTAACAGGAAAGTCAGTCTGTCCTATGAAGCTTTGAAGCCAGGCACTGACTTCTCCTCTCTAGCTATGAAAAGGTCCAGATGGCAACTTCTTTCAATATAGGCTGTTTCAATCTACATTGAAATATAAGACTGTTTCATTTACATTGAAAATCTGTTGTTTAGTGTAACCAACTTTATTAATTATTTTAGCTAGGTCTTCCGGATAACTTGCAGCAGCTTCTACATCAGCACTTGCTGCTTCCCTTTGCACTTCAAAAATTTTTTTTTAAATTAATTAATTTATTTATTTGGTTGCACTGGGTCTTAGTTACAACAACCAGGCTCCTGAGTTGTGGCAAGCAAACTCTTAGTTGCAACATGCATGTGGGATCGAACCTGGGCCCCCTGCATTTGGACCACAGAGTCTTATCCACTTCACCACCAGGGAAGTCCCCTGCTTTTATGTTATGGAGGTGGCTTCTTTCCTTAAATCTAATGAACCAACCTCTGCAAGCTCAAACTTTTCCTCTGCAGCTTCCTCACCTCTCTCAGCATTCATAGAATTGAAGAGAGTTAGGACCTTTCTCTGGATTAGGCTTTGGTTTAAGGGAATGTTTTAGCTGGTTTGATCTTCTATCCAGACCACTGAAACTTTCTGTATATCAGCAATAAGGCTGCTTCACTTTCTTATTATTCATTTGTTCACTGGAAAGGAGCACTTTTAGTTTCCTACTTTTCCTTTGCATTCACAGCTTGGCTAACTGCTGCAAGAAGCCCAGCTATCTGCCTGTCTCAGCTTTCAACTTGCTCTCCTAACTAAGCTTAATTTCTAGCTTTTGATTTAAAGTGACTCTTTCTTTCACTTGAACCATTAGGGGCCATTTGTAGAGTTATTAATCAGCCTAATTTCAATATTGTTGCATCTGACGGAATAGGGAGGCCGAAGGAGAGGGAGAGAGAAGGGGGACAGCTTGTTGGTGGAGCAGTCAGACCAAACACAAAATTTATCAGTTAAGTTCACTGTCCTATATGGGTGTGGTTTGTGGAACCCCAAAACAATGACAATAGTAACATCAAATATCACTGATGACAGATCACCATAATACATATAATAATAATGAAAAAGTTTGAAATATTGTGAGAATTACCAAAATGTGACACATAAAAATTAGGTGAGCAAATGCTGTTGGAAAATTCCCACCAATAGACTTGCTCGACGCAGGGTGGCCACTAACCTTTAATTTGTCAAAAACCCAATATTTGCAAAGTGCAATTAAAGTGAACCACAATAAAATGAGGTAGGCCTGTATTTAAGAAAAAAATATAAAATAATTCTAGCATCGGAGAAGATGTCATTAAATAGTAAAGAGTAATTCCAACCCTTCCACTAATGTTTTTATATGTGAAAGAAATGGGCAGTACTTTAAGGTTCTCTCCTCTGATCCTTCAACCAATCAGAAATTCCTTTGAATGTCCACACCTGGTTAATTTCTTCTCTGAATGGCCACTATAGCTACTGTAAGCTTTCATCACTCTCTTCCATCACCCTCCTTCTCTTTTAACACTTTCACAGAAAAATAGGTGTGAATTCACTAAATTTTCCCTTCTGCTCCCCCCTAACTTTACTCCACCTCTTTATTGTCTTTTCTCTGAAAGTCACACCCTTACAATAATAATAATAGCTATAACAACTACCTTTTGTTGAGTGCCTACTTATTCTAAGGGATCTACATAATTATTTTCTAATTCTTAGAACAATTCCAAAGGATAGAAATTATCTGAATTTTATAAATGAGTAAACTAAAATTCAAAGAGTTTATGTAACTTGTTCCAGTCACAGGGCCAGTGAATGGAGACTCTAAATTCCTGATCCCATCCTGTGCCTTTCCTACATTTTTATTATGTTCTCCCACACAACTCCCTCCTCTCAGGCTACAACCATGCTCAAGCCTCTCCTGTAAATAAAACAAACAGGACTTCCCTGGTGGTGCAGTCGTTAAGAATCTGCCTGCCAATGCAGGGGACACGGGTTCAAGCCCTGGTCCGGGAAGATCCCACATGCTGCGGAGCAACTAAGCCTGTGCGCCACAATTACTCAGCCTGCTTTCTAGAGCCCACGAGCCACAACTACTGAGCTCGCATGCTGCAACTACTAAAGCCCGCGTGCCTAGAGCCTGTGCTCCGCAACAAGAGAAGCCACGACAATGAGAAGCCCGCGCACTGCAACAAAGGGTAGTCCCTGCTCACCACAACGAGAGAAAGCCCTCATGCAGCAACGAAGACCCAATGCAGCCAAAAATAAATAAATTTATAAAACAAAACAAAAAAATTCCTTAAACACCTCATCATTCTCTAGCAATGACTCTAATTATCTTCTTCTTTTTAAAAATTCTTATTTTATTGAAGTATAGTTGATTTACAATGTTGTGTTAATTTCTGCTGTACAGCAAAGTGATTCAGTTATACATACATACATATACATTCTTTTTCACATTCTTTTCCATTATGGTTTACCAGAGGATATTGAATATAGTTCCGTGTGCTATACAGTAATATCTTCTTCTTTCTATAATCAATGTATCTTTTAAATATATCCTCTCTTCTTCATGCCCATTGCAGCATCCTTGATCAGGTACTACCATGTGCTCCTGCCTGTTCCCTTTTCAGTTCACCTTGTACTTTACAGGCAGAATAATTCCTCTAAAGTGCAGGGTTTTTGTTTGTTTGTTTGTTTGTTTTGGCTGTGCCGGGTCTTAGTTGCGGCATGCTGGATCTTTAGTTGCTGCATACGGACTTCTTAGTTGCAGCAAGTGGACTCTTAGTTGAGGTATGCATGCAGGATCTAGCTCCCCGACCAGGGAGAGAACCCAGGCCCCCTGCACTGGAAGCAGAGTCTTACTCACTGGACCACCAAGGAAGTCCTTAAAGTGCAGTTTTGATAACGTTGGCCCCCTCAAGTCCCTCTTCTCAAGAAAGGACTCCTATTTGTACTTTGTTCCTAAAGCTGTACATGCGTGTGTGACAATGATCAACACTGAGCTATATTCATTATTAATTTATTCATTCAACAAACAACCACTCATTGCCAATTATGTGTAAGCATAATGGTTTGTCTTGGCTCAAGTCTCTTATTATATGTTACCTGGACTATCTATTCTATCCATTCTAGCTGGAAGAACTTTGAAAATGAAGGTGCAAAACTGATTACAGTATGCCCTGCCCAGAAAACGTTTAAATTCCTTCACCTGGCATCCAAAACCCTTGGTTATCTTGCTGGTCCCTACCCCTCTCCAGCCATACGAAGCTACATCCAGTTCCTTGGATGTACCAATATCCTTTCATGATTATGGGTCTTTATACATATTGTTATGCTGGAATTCTCTTTCCCCTTTTTCACCAGATGAGCTAACTGCTATAGGTTCTGTATATCTCAGATCAAGCTTTTCCTCTTCTGGCAAGATTTATCTGAAGTTACTATCTCCAGAGTTGCTTTCCCTCCCACAGATGTGAGTTCCATACAATCCTTATTGTTTTTATTTGAAACTGCTTGTTTAAATGTCTTTTGCTAGGTTATATGTTCCTGGAAGGAAGGCAGCAGTATCTTCGTGTCACCAGCACCTAGCTTTGTAGTTGGCATACAGAAAATACTCAATAAATATTTGTTAAATGACTGAATAAATGTTAGGCAATCGAGGGAATAGCAAGACTTCATTCTTCTCCTCAAGAAGTCTGAAAAGTAAGCAGTGGAAACACATCAGTATTGTCATACTATTTACTGCGCTGTGTATTTGCTTTAAATGAAGCTAACTTCTTTATAAAAGAAATTTTTTCCCAGATGAATTATTAACCAGTGTATTATAAGAAATCTATAGGGGCTTCCCTGGTGGCGCAGTGGTTGAGAGTCCGCCTGACGATGCAGGGGACACAGGTTCGTGCCCCAGTCTGGGAAGATCCCACATGCCACGGAGCGGCTAGGCCCATGAGCCATGGCCGCTGAGCCTGCGTGTCCGGAGCCTGTGCTCCACAACGGGAGAGGCCACAAGAGTGAGAGGCCCGCATACCGCAAAAAAAAAAAAAAAAAAAAAAAAAAAAGAAATCTATAGATATATACATAAACCTCTTGATGCCTATTGGAGTGTTTTTTCTGAAGTACAAATCGGACCATAGAAAGAAATGAATATGAAAAGGGAGGGGTAGTTGTTAAGAAGGGAAAATGGCAGAGTAGGAAAAGTAAGTTAGCAGGTTAAACTGTTCTTCCTATGGTTGCAGTTCAAGAAAAGGAGGAGAAAAGCGTAATAGTTGCTGCTGCTCCTAAGTCTTCTATATTCAGATTTTTACTCATGAACAAGAAATACTTTGTCTTCTACATGACTACCTTATCTAATCATCAAAAAACCAAATGATTCAAGCTTCAAGATGATTGGATAAATATATCCAATTATACATTATACTTAGGCACTGCTGAGCTCCTAGCATAATAGTTTTTATTAGAAACAGGCCTGAAAGTCATGTTCTCTCACTTATAATTTCATGGTTATTTATTTAAAAGTCCTTCAATCTTTACAAAAAATGTTCAACACTAGATACATCCTTTGAGATATTTCTTCCATAAGCAGAAATTACAAGTCCATTTATTTGTCTCTTGCTAAATTTTCACTTATTAACAGAGCCTCAAGCAAAAGTTTTGAGTCACAACCATTAGGATGAATAATATCACCATCTAGTCATTCATTGAATATTATTTATTGAATGCCAGCTGTGTCAAGCACTGTGCTAGATGCTGGTTACATTAATAGATACAGTAACAAACAAGACACACACATTTTCAAATAAGAGAATTGGTCTCCACTTGTAGCAGAGACAGAGTAACTGCTACCTGACTTCCTCTCTCGACACAGACAACTAAAAAACTGAACAAAATATGATTTTTAAAAAAACTATTATCAGACAACAGGCAATGCAGAACTATTTTATCTTAGAGAAGGAAACAAACAAGGTGAGCTGTATTGTCATCCCAACAGGAAAACTGGAGTAACTTTCTGGATCAGAGAGAGAGGGATCTCAAGCAGAACATGTTGGCCCAATGCAGGGGGCCCAGGTTCGATTCCTGGTCAGGGAACTAGATCCCACTTGCCGCAACCAAGGATTCGCCTGCTGCAACTAAGAGTTAGCATGCTGCAACTAAAGATCCCACATGCTGCAACTAAAGAGCCCACATGCTGCTACGAAGATCCCACGTGCCACAACTAAGACCTGGGACGGCCAAATAAATATATATATATATATATATATTTTTTTTTTTTTAAAAAGGACATGATGGCCTCATTTAGCTGAGAAGACAGAGATCAGAGTTCAGAGGATTGAGGTAAAATGTCAGAGAGGGAAATTATCTAGGGAAAAGCTCTAGGAATCTGTATAAGGCATTTCCTTGTGTCTTTGGATGAAAACTAAGCTACAAGTGCATAAGTGAAATTCCACAAGCCTGGGAAAAGAACAACTACTGGGTAGCTGAAAGCTGAACAATTCCCAGAGCTCACCCAAGGCGGGGAGACATATGAGTTAGAACCACAGGGTAAGACCTCAGACTTCTGGGACATTCAATAGTGACTCTGTAAGTGCAGCATCTCAGTAGTAGGCTAAACCAGCCACAAAGTAAAGGATACTTTATGACCAACCTATCAAAGCTTAAAAACAAGCCTTTAAAGGGGAAAGCTG
Organism: Leucopleurus acutus; assembly: GCF_964270905.1. Classification (NCBI taxonomy): domain Eukaryota; kingdom Metazoa; phylum Chordata; class Mammalia; order Artiodactyla; family Delphinidae; genus Leucopleurus; species Leucopleurus acutus. The sequence continues at coordinate 132,816,181 of NC_139143.1, forward strand.
ATAGAGGTAATTTCACCACTTCCACAATAAACTTCAACATTCTTTAAAGGAAACAAAATCCAGACACTCAGCCACATCAAAGTCCACAATACTCAGAATCCAAGCCAACACCTCTAGACAGGCAGAGAAGATAATTGTACAAGGAATTGGAAGGACAATAGTTACTACAATAACTGTTTAAAATAACTTTTTTACTACAGATTTCCTGGAAGCCAGAGAAAATAAAAATCAATATAAAAGCGCCCTGTAGCTCTTCATATCAGTTGAAATGAAACGTGTATTTCTTTCAATAGAAAAGCTTTATTCTAGGCATGAATTCTGGGAGGTATTTATCCTATAGATTGTTTCATGTGAGCTACTAAGTATCACGTTAAAAGTATACAGCTTCAGAACATAAGATTTTGAGAATTTAAAACTTTCATTTTAAGTTTAAAATAGTTATTATTAGTTTCATAGTCGACTCCTAATTTCTCCACAGCTCCTTAGGGAGATGTCCTAGAAATCTGTGGCAAGGTATGGTAAGAATCAATGTGCTACAACAGCAGTTGTAATAATAACAAAACAAAAACTACAGTAACATGTACATCCATGTATTTAAAAAATCAGCTCTTCAGGGGCTTCCCTGGTGGTGCAGTGGTTAAGAATCCGCCTGCCAACACAGGGGACACAGGTTTGAGCCCTGGTCTGGGAAGATCCCACATGCCACAGAGCAGCTAAGCCTGTGCACCACAACTACTGAGCCTGTGCTCTACAGCCTGTGAGCCACAACTACTGAACCCACGTGCCACAACTACTGAAGCCTGCATACTTAGAGTCTGTGCTCCACAACAAGAGAAGCCATGACAATGAGGAGCTCAAGCATCACAATGAAGAGCAGCCCTTGCTCACCGCAACTAGAGAAAGCTTGTGCACAGCAACAAAGACCCAATGCAGCCAAAAATAAAAACAAACAAATTAATTAATTAATTTTTAAAAAATCAACTCTTCAATCTCCCCCTCCCCTCTTCCTGTGCATCATTTTCCCTTCTCTTCCAAATTTCAGAGAACTTCCATATGAACATTTTATAATAAACATTAAAGGACATAATTTAATTAAAATATCTGACATCTGAAAAGTTTTTGATTACTTGTGTTGAAAGAATTTAAAAAATTAAACTGAGTAGGATCTTGGAAATCTGTTGACCTGAATGAGATTTCTTGACCTCCACTTCTGAGTCCCATTCATATGCCTCTCCCGAGCCAAATGGTGACATGGGGCTTATGGGAAGCTAGAAGTAAGACAGGAGTCAACATCAGCCCCAGGTGGGAAGTCCTGGTCCTCCAGACCTCCCTGTCCTGTGATAGGGAAAGTATGGAGAGATTGGGGACCATGGAGGAAGTAAGGCCTCACAGTTACCCAAAAAACTGGGTTTACCTCTTGGTGGGTGTTGAGCCAAAATGAGACAGGGCAGGGGGAGGGGCAGGGCACAACCTTTAAAAGAATGACACAGCTATTGAGAAGACAACAAAAACTAGTTAGAACCAACTAGCCCCAAGATGGTGGAAGATTTGACTTCCCATAGACCTTGAGCCTCATTGTAATACTCAGCATGGCAAATGACACACCCAAAGGCACCATGACTGTTCCAAGGCTGACCATAAAAAGTCAAAACTTTGGTGGTGGCCCAATTCCTGGAAATCTCCACCCTTTCCCCAAAATAATTAGAATAATCCTCCCAATTGTTAGCCTGTGAAATTACCCCGCCCCATACTCTGGGGTGACTCGCACCTTCTGAGACAGTCCCCATTCTGCCTCTGGAATGTGTATCTTTCTAAATAAACTTGCTTTCACTTTACTATGGCACACTCTTGGATTCTTTCCTGAGTGAAACCAAGGACCCAAACTTGGCAGCCCACCCCAGGGACTAACCCGAGACCTGGGATGTGACCATGTTCTCACTTCCCCATTCTCCTGTAACAAAAAGATACAACCAAGGCAAAAAGCAGGAGAAGGAAGGATTTATTACTTGCAGCAAGTAAGGAGAACATGGGAATCTTTCCTAAAACAGTCTCCCCAAACAGCAAAAGTAGGAAAGTTTTAGAAGTGGGGTACACACATATTCGTGAAGGGGCTTGAGCAGAGAAGAATTCAGCATGGAATTGGGGCAAAGGTTGACAGAGTCCTATCTTTAGTTGATTAAAGTCAGGAGGGTCAACATCATTCTTCCATCCTACACCTGGGTGAGGGCCTCAGGTCCTGCAGAACTCAAAGAAACATATCAGATTGTTACATATATCCCTTCAGGAAGAACTAGGACTATTTTATCACTGAACTATTGTTTGTTTGTTTTTTTGAATTTTTACTTTATTTTATTTTATTATTTTTGGCTGTGTTGGGTCTTCATTGCTGCGCGTGGGCTTTCTCTAGTTGCAGCGAGCCAGGGCTACTCTTCGTTGTGGTGTGTGGGCTTCTTATTGTGGTGGCCTCTCTTCTTGTGGAGCACGGACTCTAGGCATGTGGGCTTCAGTAGTTGTGGCACGGGGGCTCAGTAGTTGTAGCTCGTGGACTCTAGAGCACAGGCTCAGTAGTTGTGGTGCACGGGGTTAGTTGCTTTGTGGCATGTGGGATCTTCCTGGACCAGGGCTTGAAACCCTCTCCCCTGCGTTGGCAGGAGGATTCTTAACCACTGTGTCACCAGGGAAGTCCTGAACTATTGTTTTTTTTTTAAAAAATAATTAATTAATTTATTTATTTATTTTGGGCTGTGTTGGGTCTTCGTTTCTGTGCGAGGGCTGTCTCTAGTTGTGGCAAGCAGGGGTCACTCTTCATCGCGGTGCGCGGGCCTCTCACTATCGCGGCCTCTCTTGTTGCGGAGCACAGGCTCCAGACGTGCAGGCTCAGTACTTGTGTCTCATGGGCCTAGTTGCTCTGCGGCGTGTGGGATCCTCCCAGACCAGGGCTCAAACCCATGTCCCCTGCATTAGCAGGCAGATTCTCAACCACTGCGCCACCAGGGACCCCGATAAAGTTAATTTTACATAATGAAAATTAATTTAAATAGCCACATGTGGCTAGCAGCTATTGGAGAGTATAATTTTAGAATTGTCAGTGAAACCATGTTCCACAATTATTTAAAACTTCAGAATTTGGAATCAATTCTGGTTACAAATTTGGTCTTGCTATTGATTATCTGAGTGAAATTAAGCAAGTTATTTTATTGAGCCAAGCCTCAGTTTTTGTTTTCAGCAGAAAAGTAGAAATAATAATCCATATTTTGTATAGGATAGTGCTACTACTCAAAGTGTGGTCTTCGTGTCAGTGTCCATCAATAGTCTCTTTGCTGCAGGTTAGAAATGAAGAGTGAGTGACTTCCCTGGTGGTCCAGTGGGTAAGAATCCATGCTCCCAATGCAGGGGGCCCGGGTTCGATCCCTGGTCTGGGAACTAGATCCCACATTCATGCCACAACTAAGAGTCCGCATGCAATTTTCTAAGAGTCCGCAGGCTGCAACTAAGAAGCCCACATGCTGCAACAAAGATTCCTCGTGCTGTAACTAAGACCCGGCGCAGCCAAAATAAATATAAATAAATAAATAATTTTTTAAAAAAATGTAGAGTGAGCAATAGAAAATTTTATAAAAATTTGACAGAGTAATTTTATATCTTTTGACCATAATAAAATTTTTATGACATTTAAATTTTTCTAGCTATTTGTTTTTGTTGTATTTTACAAAATATTAGTCTGCAATAGACTGTGAATAAAACAGAGCTGGTACTTTATCACAGGTGGCTTGAGAGAAACTGTCAGAGATTCACTGCAAAGATGGGAGTAAAGGTTGTAGAATGGTACCTGTTATGTAGCAAGTTATTGATGAATGGCTATTATTATGAATGTCAGTCTTGTAATTTCTCAGTCTCTAAGGTAATAAAAACAATTTCTCTCCTTTGGACTGCTCAGAATAGAATCCCATTGGTTTATTCTGTGTCTGGCTAACTATGTCCAGGCCTATAAGTCTTTATTTCTTTGAACAGCCGTAAGGTACAATAGAGTCACTATGAGTTAATAGCAATATACTCATTCTAATGATTGATTATGCTTTTGATTGAAAAATGTGTAAAAAATGTATGTAAGGAATAAAGTTTGTTACTCCAAGTGTTTAATGAAAATTTGTATTTGGGTGAATAAAAAGAGTATTGCAATTGAAGTGAAGCACAGAGGAGTTTTAGAGCAGTGAAAACAGTCTGTATGGTACTATATTGATGCCATGCATTTGTCCAAACCTGTAGAATGTACAACACCAAGAGTGAATCCTGGGGAAAGCGGGGGTGGGGAGGGTGGGGGAGGTGTGGGGTGGTGGTGGGATGAACTGGGAGACTAGGACTGACATATATACACTAATATGTATAAAATAGATAACTAATATGAACCTGCTGTTTAAAAAATAAATAAAGTAAAATAAACTTCAAAATAAAATAAAATGGTAAAAGCAGCTGTACTTACTCAAATCTTATTTGACTGGTAATCATCTTGAGGGTTTAAAAAAATTTTTTTTTTTAAAAAGAGTGAATCATAATGTAAAACATGGGCTTCGAGTGTGTATGATGTGTCAATGCAAGTTCACTAATCGTAACAAATGCACACCCCTGGTGAGGGATTTTGATAATGCAGTGCATGTATAGGGCAGGAGGTAAGTGGGATATCTCTGCGTCTTCCTCTTAATTTTGTGGTGGCTTTACTGCATTTGGAATTTATATGGTTATTTGGTAATATTGTTTAAGAACTACTAGGTCTTCATGCAATCCTGCGTATTGCATAAGAATATAATTTATGCTATGATTTTTTTAAAAGACAGATTTATTACTAGGAACCACAAAGACCAATCATCATTAATTTTTTACCGTGTTTTATTTGATAAATGTGTGCAGCTGTTATACTGAAAAGACTGTGACAGTTTAAAACATCATAGCAAATAAACAATATTAAAATTATTTTGTCCACACTTGTATACTGTGTATGCAAAATGCCTTAATTACTAATAAGCCAATGTGTTATGATACCAATAAAAATATTATTGTAATTGTATAAATGAAACATACCCAATCAAAAGGTTTTAATTACAAAATGGTCACTCAGAGAACATATGTGCTGGATAAAATGCTTGAAGAAAGAATCTTGGAAAATAAGGAGTTGCTGAAGTAACATAAATTAGACAATTAAAAAAATAGGTGTAGGGCTTCCCTGGTGGCGCAGTGATTAAGAATCCACCTGCCAATGCAGGGGACACGGGTTCAAGCCCTGGTCCAGGAAGATCCCACAGGCCGTGGAGGAACTAAGCCCGTGCACCACAACTACTGAGCCTGTGCTCTAGAGCCCGTGAGCCACAACTACTGAACTCACGTGCCACAACTACTGAAGCCCATGCGCCTAGAGCCCATGCTCCGCAACAAGAGAAGCCACCACAATGAGAAGCCTGCGCACCTCAACAAAGAGTAGCCCCTGCTAGCCACAACTAGAGAAAGCTCACGCGCAGCAACGAAGACGCAACACAGCCAAAAATAAATAAATAAAATAAATAAATTAAAAAAAAATAGGTGTAGCAAAAGAACACAAATATTGAATAGCCATAGCATTGAGCAAATTGAAATTGCATTCAAAAGGAAATAATATTTTTACAATGAACAATAGAGCATCGAAGGAAACAAGAGCATATATCTAGGACTTGTTGAAAATTCAGGAACACAGAGTAATAGTAAATGCCTGTAGTACGAAAGAGCATTTGGAAAAGTTGGTGTTTTAAAAATTAGATGGTGTTTAAAAATTGGAGACTGATCAAAATGAAGCTGTACATATGTTATCATGTCTTGTTTAAAATTAATCTGGATGAGTTTCTTTTTCTCCTTCCACTTCCCTTCCTCTTCTTTTCTTCTCTGTCCTCCTCCTCCACCTCCAGTCCCTCCTCCTTTTAAAATTTATCTATGGTTATTTAAAAACAAATTAGAAAAGCTTTAAGAACTAAGAATAATTGTCCTATATTGTGTGTGTATGCACACACATGCAGAAGGGTAGCTTAAAAAGTCTAACAAATATTTCAATTGGTAGATCACATCCATTAGTAATATCCCTAATCCTTACTTCCTGAGATGAAACATTAAAAATATTTTGCTTTTATTTTATGTGTTAACTGTATATAGACACCACAGTGAGGAGCCTCCCCCCAGAATAAAAATAATGTTACAAGTAAGCAGACTTATTTGAAAGTAAAAATTTGAAATGATCACATAGTGAATTTGAGTAGAGATGTACAAAGTCATCTAAAAAAAATAATGGCTTCCTGGGTCATACTTGACAATGACCACACAGAATGTTTTAATATATCTAAAGAAAAAAGTGACAAGTAGATGTATATGAGATAAGGGGATAGGGGTGTAAGTCAACCAGGAATTCAAAGAAAAAGGAATCACAGAGGCACAAGTTGGCACTGGCCATCCAAGCACGGTGTGCTGGTGAGGCATGGGCTGGTGCTCCTCAGGTCTTGTAAATCTCCATCTGCCTCACAGACAGAAATTTCACTCCTGTGGAACAGGGAACATCAGGCTCACAAAACACAATGCCGTTAAACATTAGAATCAAATAACTGGCTCCTCTTATTCTGATTCCATGCTCACCAAGCAGCATTCTGCTTATTTGGCTTTGTATGCAGTTTGTCTACAGGGGGATGTGCTAATGTGTAATTCTAGTCCACTTGGTCATTAATTTTAGATTGAAATTCACATATATCAGTCTTTTATCCTTGGCTATGTTAAGTTCGTCCCTGGAAAATAGACTCACTCTCAAGAAGCTGACAAAGTTAGATTTCTTCACGTGTCATACTGGGGACCAACTCATGGACTATGGTGAATCCATCACAGCAAGTTCCACTATAGAAGGCTCTTGACTGTCAGCCAACATTCTCCAAATGGTAGCTCTTTGCATTCCCTGGGCCAAATGTTCATAACAGTCAGGGAACCATGGTAGGTTACATTTTAGCAATAGGGGGTCCTCAATAATTATATGATCGCTTGACTTATTTTTCTTCTCTTGATGTTGCCTCAAAATGATCCAGATGATATTATTTTAGAAATTGCAGAAGTAGAATGTGAGGATAAGACTGAACTGAGAGCTGAAATTATAAAGTTTGAGAAGTGGAAATACATAAAGAGAGTGCATTTGGAGTAAAGATGGCATCCTCTTGATACCTGTGTCACATACTGTTTTTCCCTGTGCCAACTGCTCCAGCCTCAACGCTTTCCCAATATCCGCCTTTATTTTTCTATTAATGAGAATGGGGAAATCCTGAGGAGCAAAGACTCTATGAAGGATCTTAAAATCAGAATTGAAGGAAGAGTGCTGGTAAAATTTATAGTGGTATCAAGAGAACAAATAACAGGAGAGAGAAAACTCAAGAAGGCAAATCTGCATAGTAAAGGAAAGTTGTATTATTTCATTAAGGTAATAATTTATTGATTTTTTACATATGGAGTTAGGAGCTGTTAGTAAATCACAATTTTAGTTAGCACATGGACTTTAAAGGAAATGAAGGAAAAAGGCAGACTGAGCAGAAAACATAGGCAACAACAAAATTTGTATTAGATTCAATAAATGCAAGTGGTGAGTAACGATACCTAATACCTGCTGTATAATAAAATAATACCTACTATATTCATCAAATTTGAATGCAGAAATATAAAAAGCAATTTTCAGAAACATCACCTGTGCTTAAGTGTTGTTTGTAGAAGTTGATGAATGCTTAGGATGTGCTAATCCTAAACAGCAAAAGAAGACCTAGTTTAGGTGACAGTTGATATTGAAACCAAACTTTGCAATATGAATGACAGAAGAGAACTTTATTCCAGGTAATGATTTCAATCTTCACACTACGAAGTGGTAAGATTTTATGATTCCGTCTAAATACTGATTATAAATCAGGATTCATATTCAAAGTAAAATTATAGCATGCCTTAAGAATGTTAAATAAACCAGCTCATCATTAATTAATTAATTCTTACCACAGATATTTATTGAGGACCCATTAATGGGGCAGGGGCTATGGATATTAGGGTAAATACAACATAGTCTATACTTTTAGAGTTTATGTTCTAATGGTATACCGATACAGAGAAGTAAGTCAGCAGTTACACTATTGTGCAAATAGATGGTAAGTAATGGTGAAAGTACTCAGTGCTCTGGAAGTCCATAGAATGACCTAACCCAGACATGGATAAGGTGCCAGAGAAGTTTTCCTGAAGATCCTGACAATTAATTTGAGACTTAATGGCAAGAAGAGGAGGGTGGGGCTGAGTTCTTGAGAGAGGAAATAGTGTGGACAAAGGCTTGGACATCTTTTGAGAAAAATTGTTCAGCATGACCAGACTGTTGTGTACAAGCTGGACATGGTACAATTAGAGAGGTAAACAGGATCAGTGAACCCATGAAAGTGTTTGTAATCCATGTTCTGTTCTTTGGACTTCATCTAGAGGGTTGTTAAGCTTTTAAAAATAGTTATTATAAATATTTGAGACACACAAAACAGCATAGGAATATAAAAAAATCTATTTGTGCCACTAAGCTTAAGAAATGAAACATAAATCCCCTTAGAGAAAACTCCAAAAAGCAAAAATTAAAAAAAAACATACTTAATAGGGCTTCCCTCATGGTGCAGTGGTTAAGAATCCGCCTGTCAATGCAGAGGACTTGGGCTCGAGCCCTGGTCCGGGAAGATCCCACATGCCGCAGAGCAACTAAGCCTGTGCGCCACAACTACTGAGCCTGCGCTCTAGAGCCCGCAAGCCACAACTACTGAGCCCACGTGCTTAGAGAAGCCACTTCAGTGAGAAGCCTGCGCACCGCAATGAAGAGTAGCCCCCGCTCACCGCAAGCAGAGAAAGCCCTCGCGCAGCAGCGAAGACCCAACGCAGCCAGAAATAAATAAATTTAATAAATAAATTTAATAAATGAATAAATTAAATTAAATTTTAAAAAACATACTTAATACAAGCACATATATGTTGGAATTTCCTTCTCTATCCCTAACTGATGACATTTCCCCGTTCATATTCCATAGAAATCACTCTCTTGAATTTGGTGTTACTATTCCTGTACATTTGGTTTTGTACTTTAACTACATATGTAACTCTAAATAATACAAACAAATGGTTGAGAGGTTAGTAAGGTAAAATACAAGTTGACCAGTTAAGTTTGAATTTCAGATTAAAAAAATAATTTTTTAGTATAATTATGTCCCACATATTGAATGAATATTTGTAATACTTGCAATATTGTCCCATGCAATATGTGGGACATACTTATACTAAAAATTATTTTTTTATCTGAAGTCCAAATTTAACTGGGTGTCTTGTAATTTTTTTCGATAAATCTGGCAATCCAAGTGGTGAGAGTATGTGGAGTTCTGTGTATGTGTGCATGCAGGAGTGGGAACTGGGAGCCAGAGACAAAAGAGTTTGTGGACAGTTTCAAGTGCCAGGGCCTGAAGCCAAGTTGGCCAGTGTAAAGTTGAGAGAAATAGTTCAATTTTAGAGCTATATGGGAGATAGAAAAGTCAAGATTTAGTGACTGGTTGACTGTGTGAGTAAAGGAGAGGGAAGAGTTGAGAATAATAAAAGTGATGTACAGGTCTGGCTAGTGGGATTGCTGACAGATAAGTTCTATTTTGAACATGTTGAATTAGATGTTCTCTTGAGGAATATTTAGTCTAATCAATACAGCATGTAATTGGATGTATCTTGGGGCAATTAAGTAATTTAAAATAAAGCAGAACTAGGAAGCCATGGACACTAGTACACTCACCCTGATCCATCTGCTCCATTTAACTTCTTACATATATACCTATCGTGTCTTAACCTCTTCTTTTACTAAAATTCCTATTCATATCTTTGTATCTCTTGCTCCAAGTCTCTGTTGGTGATCTAAAAATAATCTCATTTACATATGTTGCTATTTATCTTTTCCTTTTCATTTCATATTGACTTGCCCTCTCATTAAGGTCCTGGCATATTTCCTCCCCCACCAAAGAAAAAAAAGTCTGTGTGTTTTATCTTTCTCAGAGGAATTGCTTCCTTCAGGAACTTCCACAGCTATCTGCTCTGGTTTCCTTGGCAACCCCTGCCTCTCTTATTCTTTCTGATTACTTAAGAGAAATCTGACTAAATCACTAATAATCACTGATCATAAATAGTAGAAGGAATTAAAAGTGCTCAGTATACCTTCTGAGAAAAGGAGTAGGCAAATTTGGAGGAAATAAAAATACGGAGACCTAAGGAGATGGATGTAAAACGTGTGAAGGTATTGATTTACAAAGTTTGTTATTTTCATTTGTCAGTGCACTGTTTGGAGTGTTGTCAGGGTTGATGAAGACAATACCTCATTAGCTAGGCAGCTGTATCATCTATCCAAGCAAAATTCTCCTAGGCCTATCTCAACAAATATGGAGTGTAGGAAATCATATTCTAGATTATTGTGAAAGTATGAAATACAAACCTTGAGAGAAGGAGAATAAAGGATGTAGACTAAACTTGCTCTAATGTTTACATTAGAAACATATTGGTATACAACATAAAGAGGACTGCATAAGATTAGTAACTACCAATCTTCTATTAATTAATTAATTAATTAGGCTGCGTTGGGTCTTTGTTGCTGCACGCAGGCTTTCTCTAGTTGTGAGAGCGGGGGCTATTCTTGTTGCGGTGCGCGGGCTTCTCATTGCGGTGGCTTCTCTTGTTGCGGAGCGAGGGCTCTAGGCCTGCTGGCTTTACTAGCTGCAGCACGTGGGCTCAGTATTTGTGGCACATGGGCTTAGTTGCTCCGCGGCATGTGGGATCTTCCCAGACCAGGGATCGAACCCATGCCCCTGCATTGGCAGGCAGATTCTTAACATTTGCATCACCAGGGAAGTCCATAACTACCAATCTTAGTCTGTTGAAGCATTTATAAATTATAACAGTGGGATTTTATTATTTTATACAGTGCATTCCATATTTCATATTGTGATACTACTGCTTTCATTAAATAAAGACACCAGTATGGGGATTAGGTGTTTGTCTAAATCTAATACAGGTACATACAATTCCCCTAAAATTCAGAAATATTCATTCTTAGAACCATGCTTAATCCTCCAGTTATTGTTGGGTGATAGTGAACAGTAAGGCATCTAACAAAATTTTCATTAGAAAAAGTTGGGACTCCACTTATCAGAAAGTACTTCCTCCTGCTATTGAAGGCAAATTGACCATTATTTGGATTCTTAGCCATACCAAGAGGGAAATTAAGAAGTGCTAGTCTGTAAGACCAGAGTAAATATAGTATATTGAAAAGTTGTTATATAGTTGAGTTGTTGGATTGAATTCTATCTCTGTAACATTTGAATAAAATGTAAATATGTTGTTTGATGGTGAAGTTATTCACTCATTACTTATTGATATAATTGATAACCAACATATTTCATCATATTTAGTCTTGACACTGTGATAACAGGCCAGTTCTTCCCGCACCACCCCCCACAAGGAAAATCCCACTTTAAGTCATTGGATGTAGTTCTTTTCATGGCTGCTCTTGCGTTTGTCTCCCCGTCGTCTTTTCCACCTCATTCTCATTATGAAATAGTTTTGCAGTTTTGGAGTGCTTGGCCCCACCCCACCCTGCTCAGAGATGAGTTGTGATTGGGCAAACCTGATAAGGGTAATCTCTTCTGCCACAGGGATTTGTTCAGGTAGCCCAGGCCTGAACCAATCAACACTCTCCCAGACGCAGAGATTGGACAGGATCATCTTATGAATGTCGAGCAGCAGACTTGTGGGGTCTTGGGCCCTCCTTCTGGACCTGAAGGAGGAAGCTCCAGGCCCCTGTTACTGCTGGCAGCCATCTTGTATCCTTGAGAGAAGTTGGCCTTCGGAGAATGTTCCGAACAGGGAGAAGGTGCTCTGAGTCACAGAGAAACTGACATGCGGTTTGGAGGGGCCCCTCTTGAAGACGTATCTCTGTACCGTTGTGTAAGTAAGTCAATAAATCCCTTTAATTTAAGACCGTTTCAGTTGAATTTACTGTTATTTGTTAAAAAAAAAAATCCAAAGTGATATATATTTACTCTTGGGCCTCACTTAAGAATCCAAGAAACTAGTAGTCAGCTAAAGTATAGTCAGATTGGGATTATTTAGTAAGTTTACTTAACGTCTCATCACTTAGTTTACAGTTCTCTTGGTACATTTTAGATACTTTGGGGTCTTATGTTATGGGTGATCGATTCAACAACTGTTTATTATTAATATTAAGCATTCACTATTTCACTCTGTAAGGCACTGTGCATACAACAGGGATAAACATAGTTTCAGTACTGAGAAATCTCAAAGAACTAGTTGAAGAGGTGGACAAGAATATCAAAGAGGCATGCAAAAGTTAAAATCAGAAAAGGCAAATCAGAAAGATTTGGGAAAGAAAGGGAAATCAGAAGAAGGCAAAGAAGGGACGCATATTCAGAATGGTGGGGTGTTGGAGAGGAGACAAGGAGAGGAAGGGCAGGTGTCATTAGAGACTCCTAAGAAGGGGTTACTAACTTCTGTTTTTGTGCCACGGACCTCTTTGGCAGTATAGTGAAGTCTAGGAACCCATTTTCAGAACAATGTTTTTAAGTGTGTAAAATACTTTGGATTATGAAGGAAATTTAGAGTATTGAAAGAGCTATCAAAATACCTGAAAAAACAAATTTGTGATATAGCAGTATATGTGCTTCTTTATTAACTCATAGAAGAACAAGATTTATCAGTGAGCATAATTATTAACATAATTTTGAGGTAGTGATGAATTTAAATGATATTTTGAGTTATCTGCAGCAACTGTAATGTGATATGAAAATATCTGTGGTTTCTTTTGGTTGCAGAGGCACAGTTACCTCTAATATTATTGTGGTTTGTGGTCTACATTCATAATAGAAGGATGTGCTAAATTTTATTTAGTGGTTTCATTCAATGTAATTTTCTGAACCCCTGAATTGTATGCCAAGTTAAAAAAAAAAAAAAACCCTGTGTGAAGAAGAGATAAAATTTGAACTAATTCTTGATAGATTGAATGAGGTATCTAGGTAAGTGAAATAGAAATGAATTCAGGATGTATGGAATCACATGTACAAAGGCATGGTGGCATGAGAGCGGATAAGGGACTGTCAGCAGATTGCTTTGGTTACAGTGAAGAATGAATCTGGCATTGTGCGAGGAGGTTAAGCTGGAAAGATTGGCAAAATCTCATATCCTTGGGGTATTGGTTGGTTGTACATTATAGTATTAAATGTGATTCTGTCTTTAATGTGTTTGGAATCCTTTGCAGACTCTCTACTGCCTAGCATATATAGCCCAAGTTTCATACAGTTGCTCCTGTAATCAAGTCCCAGCTTTCCTTTCTAGTCTCATTTACCACCACTTTTCCTGCCACATACCATGCTCTGATAATTCTCAACTATCATGCTATATTTATACATACTATTCTTCTTATCTCTATTCATCATTTGGATGATCACTTCCTGTGCCTCAGTTGCCTCATCTGTAAAATAGGGACAGAAAGTACCTCATAGAATTGTTGTGGGGAGTAAATCAAATAGTTATTGAAACTTGCTTGGAACAATGCCTAATATGTGGTAAGCTCTCAATAAATTATAGCTATTATCATTATTGTAATTTTTATTCTTACCTATAATATCTTTTTCCCCTTGCCCAATTGGCCAACTCCTATACATTCTTTAAAACCCAGTCTGGACATTACCTCCTCCAGAAAGATTTTCTGATCACCCAACTTTCATTTCCTCCAGATAGAATTAATAACCTCCTCTTCTGTAGTATATCAGGATCTCATATAATTTCAATTCTTGTATTTTCCACAATGTACTATAAACTTATATTTCTATATCATTTTTCCCTATTATACTGTGGAGCTCCTAAAAGTAAGGGCTGAATATTATTTTTGATGTTTGTAGTGTTTGATTTTACTGAGGGGACGCTTAGGAGTTTCCATATCTGTCCATGGGTGGCAGCCACTAATAAGTTACTTTTAAATTCTAAATCCAGTGGTAACACAGATATAATGGTAGACAATTTGGTATAAGTTTAAAAAAAATTTTTTTTTATTAATAGGATTCTGGCCACTCTTCCTGTACACATCCCTTATATATTGGTGTTTTCAAGGTTTTGTTCTAGACTGGACCTTAATTTCTCACTCTACACAATCTTCCTTGGGGAACTCAATGACTTCTGTGGCATCAATTACTGTGTAATGATAACTTCTGAATCTTAACCCAGATTTGTTTCCTAAGGTTCATTTCCAAATACCAAAATATTTGCCATCTAACTCCTTATGGTGAGCAACACGAACATTCAATTCAATAGGCCAAAACTGAACTCAGTTTTTTCTAAACTCTTAAACCGTCTCCAGCCTAACTCTTACTAACTTGGTTTATACTCTCATAATCTCTCACCTCCTGAATCGCATACTTCTTCTAAAAATTAATTTATTATTTTTTCTGATTAATAAAAAGGAATACTTTCTCTTTGTAAAAAGAAATTCAAGCAATGAAGGGAATATGTGATTTAGCAATCTTATCTTCCAGAGTGAACTACTGTTCCCCCTGTGTGACGTATATTCTACCAAACTTTTACGTGCATATTTTTACACACATTTTTATTTGATTTATGCAGGAGTCTCTACGTTTCCTTGTCTCTATAGTAGCCCCCTTGTAATCTATTCTGGATACATACTTTTCTAAGGTATGGGTGACTGGGTGACTTTTCTAAAAGGCAAATTGCATCATGCTATTCCCCTGTTTTGATTTTGTTCTTTTTTGCTTTGTGTGTGTGTGTGTGTGTTTACTATTCTCCTGTTTAACATCCCTAAAAGGCTATCCATTTCTTGTAGGATAATGTCTAAACTTTTGAGATAACATACAAAATCCTACATGATTTGGCCCCTTCCTATTTCTCTAGCCCTGGAATTACACTTGACTGTGCTACATTCCACCTTTGATGCATTGGGAAGTTTTTCCAACTGTCAAATGAAGATTGAAAATAATACTTATCACAAGGAAATAGCATATAAAGTGCTGAGCCTACCACCTGTTTCAGAGGCTATTGTGGAAGAAGAAAATGTTTTTGTACATAGGTGTCCAGTCCCTCTTGCTTTCTGAGTAGGAAGACCCTTTGAGGTGCAGATTGCCCATGCAATGCTTGAACAGAATTGGAACACCTCCCCACCCCCAGCCCCCGGCCTCCCCCCCTCCCAGACACACACACAAGAAAGAAAAGGAAGAAGGGAAGAATGACATTAATTTGAATAGATTTGAAAGACGATGGAAGGTGAAACCTGAGTAGCAGGGAAGGATGAAGAGAGGACAGTTCCCACAGGAATTTTTATTTGGAGGGGTGGTGTTATGGAAGTAGATATAAGGTTGGTTTAAGAAAGAAGAGTTTTGAGAGAAGCAGCTGTCAGAGTAAATGGGACTTAGGAGAGACAAACAGGTTAATATCTTTCGGACATTGCTAACTCCTCTGCCCTCCAGTTCCCAACAGCTTTAGTTATTTTGTCAAGGTCAGATTTATGTTCTTTAGAATTTGACGCTAGGTCGAGGCTGGCCATGAACTAGTCCAGTGATATTCCGGTTACACAATTATTGTTTGCCATCCTTCAGGGTCCACTCCCCATGCTTTAACTCTGACGCCTGCCCGAAATTCATTCATCCGACAAATATTTGAATGACCTTCCCTCTCCCAGTCTGCTGAATAGCCTGTTATCCAGGGTCAGTCCCTAAACTTCGGTAGTGGCTTTTCTGACACTCCAACACTAAAATTTGCCTTCCCCCCACCCTTTTTTTTTTCGTGCAACCCAGCACTCCGCATCCACTTCATTCGCAGTTACATTTTGTACTCAATTGCTTGACTATCTTTCCTCCTCTAAGGAGCACCTTGGAGCCAGGAGTGGTGTTTTATAAATCTACTAGCAGAGTGTACGGCACGAAGTAGATGCTTAGCGAAAGTTTATTGAATGAGTGTCCTGTGCATTTCAGTGACATCATATCCTGTGTGCCTTGGCGTCAGTCAGCACTCCTGAGGGAGGCCCAGAGGTCGCAGGGTTTGTCATTGTTTATAACGTGCATCGAATATCTCAAACGCAGGCTAAGGTTTCAGACGGCCCACAAGAAGCGCGGCCATCAGGACGCTGGATCCCGGTCTTTTAGTTCAGAGACTGCAGCTTGGGGCGGGAACCCACTGCCTGGGAAGCGCCGGCATTCTACAACCCTGGGAACAGAACCTGCGAGGGAGGGAGCAGGCAGCTCACTTATCGCGGTGTTTCCTCCCTCCTCCCTCCCAGGGGAGTTCTCGCGAGAGAAGCCAGGGGAAGATGGCCGTCCCCTGTTTTTCGGTGTGAAGCAGTGGTGGCGGCTGCGGCGGTGGAGACGGGGATTCTGGTGTCGTGGGCACCTGAACTCTAGCTCCCCCCAGCGAGCGCGCGTCCCTTCGTGCCTAGGCGAGAGCCGGCTCTTCTTCCTCCGGGAGATGCGTTTGTCCCGGGCTCGGGGGCGCTCTGGGAGTTCATGCTGCGCTGGAGTATCCTGGCCACCGCTCTAATCGCCTTGTGCGGCCGCAGCGCAAGCTTCGTCGCCAGGGGTGAACCTCCTGGATCCCCTCTCTGCCCCTGGCGGCGATGACCGGGGAGAAGATCCGCTCATTGCGGAGGGACCACAAGCCCAGCAAAGAAGAAGGGGACCTGCTGGAGCCCGGGGATGAGGAAGCGGCGGCTGCCCTCGGCGGCACCTTTACCGGAGGCAGGATTGGCACAGGCAGCAGCAGCAAGGGCGGTAGAGCCTGTCATAAGATCTTCAGTAACCATCACCACCGGCTACAGCTGAAGACAGCTCCGGCCTCCTCCAATCCCCCCGGCGCCCCGGCCCTGCCGCTGCACAATTCCTCCGTGACTACCACCTCCCAGTCCCCGGCTCTTTTAGCGGGCACCAACCCCGTTGCTGTCGTCGCAGGTGGAGGCAGTTGCCCCGCACACTACCCGGTGCACGAGTGCGTCTTCAAGGGGGATGTGAGGAGACTGTCCTCTCTCATCCGCACGCACAATATCGGGCAGAAAGATAATCACGGTGAGGAGTGCTCGCCCCTGTCCACCTCTCCTTCCCAGAGCCTAGGTTGTGCCTCCCCAGGCCTCTGAAATCCTAACAGACCCTTCTTTCCTCTCTTTTGCCCACCATTCCAAGCCAAATGCCCGTAAATCTTGTAATAGCATGCCAGTGGTTTCGGGATTGGTTCTTGTGGGTGCGAAGGAATGTTTCTTCCTTGGCTACTTCAAACTCTTAGAAGCTGTTTGGTTTATGTTTGAGACAGGGCTTCAGTGTGTTGATTCTTGACCATAAGAAATTTTAGATTGCCTCTCATCCAACCTGGTTATCATCCATTGTTTATTGAACTGTATCTTTTCTTCTTCAACCCTCCTGCCCCCTTGGGATCTTGAATTTTGAACATATAAATTACCCAACTCCCTTCATTGCCCAGGTACAAATCCCAACCTGACTGCAACTGGTTGTGATTTCTACGTGCCATCAGGTTGTCTGTTTCTTTTCTTTCTTTTTTCTTCTACTTTTAGGAAGCTTAGTTTGGTACAAAGTGTTTACACTTTGCAAATGCTTTGATTTCTGAAAGCCACAGTACAAATTTGTTGGCATTTGATACCTGGAGCATGTAAAGTGACTTCTGAGTGGCTAAGATTTTGTTGAAGTAGAGCTTAGAGTTTTTTGCTTGTTTTAGATAGATAATTGCTAATAGTAATGTTTTATCTTGATGATCTGTGACTAAAAATAGTACTATGATTTTTCATAGTAACCTCATCATATCCTACATGACAACATATAGTGTCATTTGTTATTCAAGGACCGTATTTCTACTTTTTGCTTTAATTTATTAGCTGAATTTTTTTCTGTTTCTTCTAAAAACATAATGTGACTGAGTTGACATTTAAACCACAGTAAATTAATGAAAACTATTGTCAACATTGATATTTTCAACATTTGATAGGCCGTTTTAAACTGGGTAGTTGGCAAATATTTTTAATAGCTCGGCTTTTAACTGAACGTGAGTATTGTATACATTCAGTTAGAATAACTCAACTCTGCTCAAAATAGTGCAACACAGTAATGAAATACTTGCCTGTGGAATAACCTCCCTTAATTCTGTTGGACTCTAGGCTTCTTATGTACAATTAGGGCAAAAATTGACATTAAAAAAAAAAAGTAAGATTTCTGTTGGTTGTATAATTCTCTAACAACTGCATTTGTATTCTGAATTTACAATATTGTAAGAATTACTACCTCTCATTTATCAAAAATCAAATCCTCCAGAGTGTTCCTAAAAGCTGCACCCAGTTTTTCATTCCTACATTTAATTTACTTAATTACTTTACTGTTGTTGCAACGACATAATATTGTTCGTTCATGGTAATTATTTTCTGACCCTTTGGGAAACAGTTTTTAGTGGGAGATCTGTTGTAGCTTCAGGTTGTTTAGTTATTAGGACATTTTTCAGATTTGGTCTTCATAGTAGCTATATATATATATATATATATATATATATATATATATATATATATATATATATATATATAGTTTATCTTATGGCCATTGCCTTTAAATTGTAGAGTTCCATTACATTGAAATGTACCTGAAAACAGATAAAACTTTGTTTTTGAGAATTGATTCCCTTTGAAAGAAGAAAGAGGTGACTATGACTGACAAAGTATGATAGTATAGAATGTTAGAACTGATTTTCTTGACTGATCACAGAAGGTACTGAATTGCAGGATTATTGGGCTTGCATATGTCATCTAGCATTTACGAGTTGGTTTGTTAAAGTACAAATTCTGTTCAAAGTAATTAGAATCCTGAATATCCTTGAACTCTTCCTTAGCCCACTGAAATTCTCTTTCTAAGTTGTCTTGATATACTAAATGCTTGCATTGTACTTAGCTGCCCTTACATTGTTGATTTTATTTTTTTTTTATTGATGTATAGTTGACTTAGAATGTTTCAGGTGTACAGCAAAGCGATTCAGTTTTATATATATATATGTATTTTAGATTTTTTCAGATTCTTTTCCATTATAGGTTATTGCAAGATATTGAGTATAGTTCCCTGTACTATACAGTAGGTCCTTGTTGTTTATCTGTTTTATATATAGTAGTGTGTATCTGTTAATCCCAAATTCCCAATTTATCACCCCCCTCCCTTTCCCCTTTGGTAATCATAAATTTGTTTTTTATGTCTGTGAGTCTATTTCTGTTTTGAAAATAAGTTCATTTGTATCATTTTTTTAGATTTCACATTTAAGTGATATAAGATGTTTGTCTTTCTCCGATTTACTTAGTCTGATAATCTAGGTCAATCTATATTGCTGCAAATGGCAATTATTTCATTCTTTTTTATGGCTGAGTAGTATTCCATTGTCTATATATACCACATCTTCTTTATCCATTCATTTATCCGTGGACATTTAAATTACTTTCATGTCTTGGCTATTGTAAATTGTGCTGCTATGTACATTGGTGTGCATATATCTTTTCGAATTAGAGTTTTCATCTTTTCTAGATATATGCCCAGGAGTGGGATTGATGGATCATATGGTAACTCTATCTTTAGTTTTTTAAGGAACCTCCATACTGTTCTTAAAGGCTACACCAGATTACATTCTGTTACATTGTTGATATTTTTGATGAATGTAACCAATGGTTCACATACCTGTGGAAAATGTAATTGTTTTGCCTGCAATTTACATTCTCATCTCCTGCAGTGAAGACTCCTAAGGAAGAGTGGCTTCTATTTAATGTGCTACTTCTTTAATCTCCTTTTCCCCTGTAGCTGCATAATTTCCCTGCTATATTACATTACTTTTACTCATGAAATTTTACTAACCTGGATACTTTAGTCTTTTTAGATTACTTTTCCTTTCAAATTACAAAAGATAAATGTGTTTTGAGTCACCCAACAAAAACAAGCTCTTTGTTATATTTGGATTGTTATAGCCTGATGAGTACATAGCAGAATCATACACTCATACAGGTGCATAGCAGAGCCATACAATTATATCACATCATATGACATAGTTTTATATTCACTAGATGTTCCTTCCATAATGTAATGATGATGATGATCATCATCAAAGATAATAGTTTATTAAATACATCAATGCTATGCTAAGTGTTTACATACATTATTACATTTAATTCTCACAATAACCCTGCTATAAAGGGTAGCTTTATCCTTGTTTTAAAGGTGAGGAAAGTGAAGCCTGGAGAGGCAAGGAAACTTTGCCAAAGTTGCATACTTAGTAAATAAGCTCCAAAGCTGGGAACTGAACTGACAGCAGGAACTCCAAAGCACATGATCAGCCTGTTTGTAAATATTTCTGTTGATCGGGATGCACTATTTTGCAAAGAAGTCAATTTTAATAATGTGTATGTGGCAATTTATGGCAAAGTTTTTAAATATATATTTCTCATTTAGTACTTGTAGAGAGAGAATGCCACTGAACAGCTCACAGAGATTTTCTGTAGAGCCCAAATCTCTCACTGTTGTTATTTTTCTTTTTATGTAATGGCACGGATAAATAGGCTACTTTGTCCACATGATAGCCCTTTAGGTATTTGACAAGCAAGAGCTATCATGTTCTCCTTATCTTCAGGTTAAACATTCCTAACTTCCGTATCCATTCTTCATATGACATGGTTTATAAAATTTTAAGAATGGTCCCTGAAACACAGTAAATGCTATAGAGGTGTATTAAAAAAGTAAATGAAAATCTTAGTCATCTTCTTTTAGTGAAACTCTGGTTTGTTAGTTCTTTCCTTTGAGGATGGTGCCCAGAACTAGCCTTAGTGTTGAAGCTATAGTAGCCTCATCAGCAAAGACAGAGACTATATTTATTGCTCTAAGGAATACACATTTAGTAATGTATATTAGTAAAGAGCATACATTAAATAATATAGTACAAGAGTATGTAGATTTTTTAATACTGTTTATTCTCAAGTAAGTGGCTGTCTTTCTGTTCTGTCCTTTTTTGTCCTTATTTTTTTTTTTAACCTCAAAACAGGACTTTACATTTATTAGTTTTTATCTTGTTAATCTTGATCCTTTATTCTACCTACCTGGAAAGCTTATTGAATCCTAATTTGGTCACTATTTAGCTCACTGTTCATTAGCTCTTTCAGTTTGCAGTGATCTCTGAATTGAAAAACTTTTTTTTGGTGTGTGTGTATGTATGTGTATTTACAAATTATTGTCAAATTGAGTAGGAGCAAGGATAGAGCTTTTTCTTTTATGGAAAAATGTTAGTTGAGTTTGAATTGCTTTTTCTAAGCCATCAATTATATTAAGGAATATTGTATTTGGATCCAAACATATCTCTTGAAATATAAGTTAAATATAGTAACAGCCATAATATCATATATATACTGTGTTCAAATATGCCAGTGATTTTGACACATGGTATATTTAATAACAGCTCTTCTCGGGTGGGGAAAAAGATACATTAAGTGTACAAAAATTACTTAAACCTTATATCATTAGTATATCTTTAGTTATATACCCCCCCTTTTTTTTTTTACTATAGGATTAAAGTTTAAGTCTAGGCTTTTTTTCACATTGAGTGTGAAGATTTTTCTGAATCCCTTTTTGCCATTGGTAGTTAAACAAAGCATCATGGTAACATGCTATTTTTTTTATAGTTGATGCTAATGATTTTTACTTCTTCCCCTTTAGAACTGAGAATGCTTATGAAGTTTATAGAAGACTTTCTTGATTTTGACTGCATCCCATTTGTTAAACTTGTAATTTTGTTTTTTCCCTTAATTGAGTCAAATATCTTTGGAAGTTAAGCACCTTATCTTGGACATTAGTCAGAAGCTTTTAGGGGCCAGAGTGACAAAAGTCCTTGATATATGAATTGCTCAAACCAGCGTTTCCTAGATGTGAAAAATTTCTGATCTATTCTGAGAGGTTTGGCAGTTTCTACGGCCTTTAATTACATCGTCTGGCCTGTGACAAGCCATCTTCTCTATACACAGTTAATTTTCATTTTTACTGAATTGTAGTGTAATCTTCTTGAAGCTATTTTACATAGTGATTAGAGATTTCAAATTTAAAATAAAAGTCAGTTTGAGAATATTCCTGCCAATGCAGGTAACTCAATGAAGTGATAAAGAAATGGTTAACTTGTGTCTGGTGGCTGACAGATTTCTTCAGACAGAGATTTTAAAACATCTTACGTTCAGAAAATTTAAAAATGTACATTTGAGAATGGAGGCGATAGGAAATCTTTTTGGTGCCCATACAATATGTTTATTTTGGCTTATTCTATATGAATTGATCTTTCTTTTGATATCATTTTCTCTGCTTCGTTTTTGTCCCTAACCTTCATGATGGGTGATACAAGAGAATAAAGCACAATATGTCTGTTTGAGAAAAGGCGACTATAAAGGTAAACTTTGCATGGAAAAAAAAATCTTGAAGTCTCAGGTGAACAATTTTAGTCAAGAGGCACATCTTTAAAAGAACACTAGTAGTTTTGTATCTGTCCTCCTCGTGTTTTGTAGTCTTTTCTGAATTTTGTTTTTGGAAGGCATACTTCATTTTCCCTTAGGAAAAAAAGTGGTTTCTGGAGGCCCAAGATAATCCATTAAAGTTTTATGTACTGTCACTGGGTATGAGGGTGATTTGTCTGTGAAATCTGTCACTCCACTGATCCTGTGGGGTTGATTCAGTTGATTTCCATGACTGTATGAATAGAACCTTCTTCCTTTCACCTTTTCCTGCATGTGCATCTCCAACAGAATAGGACTGTCCTGGTGTTAAATGAGTTTCCTGATGCCATCATCATTAGCACTATAGAACATGAACTGCTACTTGAAATTGTGATATGAACACATCTGCAGAGCTACCTCTGAAGAGCTGCTTTCACTGAACCACAGTAGAAGTAGGAAGTCTGACCTTCAAACTTTGGCAAAAAAGGAAGCAGAAATGAGCAATTACTGATGATATTGTGTCCTGGGCATCGGCAATGAGGCAGGAGAATTCTGGAGGACTTATTGGAGAACTGAATATGTCTGTCCCAAGTTAATGGCATTCATAAGTCATAGAAATCTAAATGAAGAGTACAAGGTAATTGTCAGGATGCTTTGTGTTCTAGAAAAGGAGTGTAGATTCTCAAAAATTGGATAGGGGCTGGAAAGACAAACAGTATATTCCTGTTCATATACCATTTATTTCACTGGGGAGCGGTAGAAGATCAGTTTTAGAGCAAGACAGAAGCATGTCAAATGAGGGTAGGAAAAAGGGAAAAGGTCTCTTTTCTAACTGTTTAAAGATTATGAATGGTGTTAGTTATCAGGATATGTGAGGTTTAACTGTGTGGTTGCATTTCATCTGTTCTTAAGCCTGTTAGTCTTGTTGGTATCCCAAAGATCATCTGTAAAACTAGAAGGCTTTTTCTATATATGGAATCAGATCTGAGTTGGAGACCATACTTCTCTACAAACTGGTTTTTATGTAATTATACTATTTATTTAACTGCTGAAATAAGTCGATATAATAATATCTATCTCTTGGGGCATTATAGTCTTAAATGGGAGACCACACTTGAAGAAAATATTTTAATGATGAAGGCTCATATCATAGTAATATCCATTAATATCAATATCTTGCTCTACTTTTGCTGTGACGTGCCTTTCAGTAGAGGACATTCTAGTTTTTGAGGTTTAGTTAGGACTTCATTCAATTGAGGTTTTATCTGCTTCTTGAATTTATACTGCCTATCAGTTTGCTAAAAGGTTTATTTGACTCTCCTGTCAGTCATCTTTCGTCTACTACTGGTGCAACTTGGTTCAGAACATTTGGATTCTTGGCTGTAGATATCTGTCAGGTGTGTTAATTTATCCTCTCTTAATCAGCACTGAGCTGACTTCTATAAAGCCACCTGTGCTGTGTTGCATATCCTCTTGGATATTGGTTGGCTTTCATAGAGAATTGTGTGGACACCTGCATTGTCCTGAGGTAAAATGCTTTTTGGAGAGTAAAAATAGATTTTAACACTATTCTAATGGTTCTTCATAGTTTTTTTCCCCCTTTTTTGGTTCATTCATTCCTTCACTTAACAGATATATACTGAACTCCTGATATGTGATAAACAGTGTTTTAGGTGCTGGGGTTACAACAGTGAACAAAATGAACAAAGTCGTCCCTGCTGTCAGGGAGCTTACATTCTAATGGGGGAAGATAAATAATAAACAAACTAATAAAAATATAGTAAAGAGAATATGGCAGAAAAGAGTTTTAGGCAGAGAACTGCAAACACAAAGGTACCATGTTCAAAGAATAGTGTGGCTGGAACAGGCAGAGAGTGGTAGGATATGGGAGATTTTGAGACCGGGGTGTAAACATGTAGAACTTTTGTAGGTAATTGTTAAGGATTTTGGCTTTTACTTTGAATAACATAGGAAGCTATTTGAGGGTTTTGAATAGCCAGGTAACATGATCTGATTTTAAAAGGCTCTTTCTGGCTACTATATGAGGCAGAAAAGAAACTTTGGTCGGGGGCATGGGTCAATTTAACATGCTATTATTATAAGTGGGGGTAACTGGAAATAATGAGAAGGTAGAACTGGTTAGGAGTCAATGATAGATTGAAAGTAATGTGTGTGTGTGTGTGAGTTTTAGTACTATAGTACCATTTATGAGAGAAAGCACAAAAATTCTCCCTTTTTATTGCTTGCTTGGATGAGACTTGAAGATGTCTGTGGAAGCTGGAGCTGTGTTGGTTCTAGGACTTGTAATTTCCTGCTTTGCTCCCTCGTTAGGGGTCACATGAAGTCAAAACTATTTTTGTAATAACCCAAAGTCATTGTTTGCCTTTTTCACAGCGCTGACATTTTCACTGATGGTACAAAAGCAGTGGTGGGTAAAATTGTTGGAACATTAGCATGAATCAAGGCACCAAACTGCTAGTAGTCATTGTATTATTCACTGCCATGTACTTGAAGTAGGAAAAAAAAAAAAGCCAATTTCACAATGTCTTTGATGAAGGCGTAGAAATTGTTAATTTTTAAAGTCTTAATCTTGAGTACATACTTTTTTATTCTTTGTGACATAATGTGAATTATGCATAATACTTTTCTGCTGCATACTGAAGAAAAAGAAAGGGAGAACATTTGTGCAGTTGAGTTGTAAGCCAAACTAGCTGCTTTTGTCATGGAACACCATTTTTATTTGAAAGAACAGCTTACACACAAACTATGGTTATCACAATTTGGATATCTGGCATACATTTTCTGGAAATTGGATGAAGTGAACCTGTGACCTCAAGGAAAACAGTTGACAATATTTGTTGCCAATTAAAAAATTCAAGCTTTGAAATGAAATTTAGAATTTGGAAAACTTGTCTCTGTCACTGTAAGCTTGACAGCTTCCTAGTATTTAAAGACTGTTCTGGTCAGATTGGTGATATTACTAAATGTGATTTAAAAATTTTTGTATACTGAAATGTGTTGACATTTGGAAGATCTGCATAACTCAGTAAATCAGTATTTTTTAGACTGATCAACGCCTGATGTTACAAAACCATGCATCAGTAAAAGATCCATTCAAAGTGTAAGAGAAACCAATGAATTTCAGTGTACCACAGTACAAAAAATTTATTGATATGGTTTGAGATCTCACATGGCAACAAACATTAAAGAAATAACCACTTACTAAGTTTTGGTGTAATATCAAAGAATACCGCCAATTATTTGGAAAGGCTGTTAAAATACTCCTCTTTTTTTTCAAGTGCATATCGTCTGAATCTGGATTTTCTTCATATACTTCACGACAGCATTTACACCTGACTGAATGCAGAACCAGTTATAAAAACCCAGCTGTCTTCTATTAGGCCAGACATTAAATTAAATTTGTTTTTATTTTTAATTAAAGAATTTAAAATAGTACCACTTTTGTCATTCTTTTTGTTTTGTTTTGGAAAATTGTATTTTTTTCATAAAAAAATTATATTAACATATAACGGTTTTAACAATTTTAATTTCTAACGTAAATAGCAATAGATTTATTCATATAAGAGATTTTTGGGATCTTCAATAATTCTTAAGAGTATAATGCGGTCTTGAAACCAGAAAATTTGAAATCTGTTGGTATAGTAAAAAGAATACTGATTTTAGAGTCATGACTCCCACAATTTCTGGATATGTAATTTTAGGAATTTACTTAACCATTTTTAGATGTATTTTTCTTATGACATGTGAAATAGGAATAATCTTTGTCTCACAGGGTTAGGGAGCAAATTAAATAAGATATCTAAAGTATACAGCATAGTGCTGGGCACATAGTATATAATATATGCCCTGTAAATGCCAGCCATTTGGTTGATAATTTGCATACTTCGACTATAGTGGTCTTAATATTACTGGAATGTTTTTTACTCATTTAACGAAACAGAGTTCAGTTTTGTTTACCAAGTTAAAACCAAGGCATCCAATTTCAGATTTAAAAGTATATTTTGAAAAGTTAACGGAGAAAGTTATTTTAAGTTTTTAGTGTCCTTTGTGTAACAAATTAGTTTAAGCAGTAGGTTGAGGACTTAGAAAACTGAGGGGATAGTAGGTGAAGGGTCAAACTAGGATACTTGAGCACTTAGTTTCATGATACATTTAGTCAGTAAAGTAAATGTGGTATTGGGTAGATAATGATGTTGATAAAGATTATTTTGCATTTAAAATATTGAAATCATAGCATGACATTTGGCATCCTTGATTGTAAGTAGTGTGTATTTCTGATTATGTTCTTACCTTAAAGTGAGAGGGACTGGATCGTTGAGCTCAAAGTCATTTCTAGTTCATAAATCTTTTGAAATCGTGATTAATTTGGACTTGTAATAGGAAGTTTCATTTGTAACTTAAGTAGGTGCTGAGGCTTTTACCTTTTCATCTGTATGTTCTTGGAGGGTTTAAGAAAACAGAGTACTTATCTAGGTGCATAAATGCCTTGATTTCTTCACCTGTATGCTCTAGAGTGTAAGTTTTTGAATAGTTACTATGTTCACATGCTACAAAAGTATAAAAAGATATAAAAGGATATGATGTAAAAATAAAATTTCTCTCCCACCTGTCTTTATCCACCCAGTTATCCTCTTTGACAGCAGCTAGTGTTATCAGTTCCTTGTTTTCTTTTTCTGCTACCATTTAGAACATGGTACTTTTTTTTTTCTCCTGAAAGATAGGGAAGTGAAGAAAGAACTATTACAACCTTTCCTACTATTAGGACAAAAATGGATATTCAGAAATTTATATGTTTGATTTTAAATGTCTTTCTCTTTTCTTATTTTTAAATTTATATCTCTAGCCTCGACTTCTCCTTGGAGTTCCAGATTTTATAATTATCTCCACTTGGGAATCTCAGAGATATTTCAAAATTTATTTGTCCAAAATGGAGTTATCATTTTCCACTTCCCACCTGGCCATCTAGTAAATCACATCATTTAGTTATCCAGTTCTCAAGTGTCAATCACTGGGATCATTCTTTGTCTTACCCCCTCTTTTTACCCATACATGTCTAATTAACAAGTTATTTTGAATCAGTCTACTTTCTGTCTCCACTGCTACCACTTTGAGACCAACCAATTTTTATTATCTTTTCCCTGGAATACTGCACCAGACTCATAACTAGTCTCCCTATGTCCCCTTCCATTCCATTCTCTGTATGTTAAGAATAGTGATCTTAAAATGTAATTTGTATCATGTCATGTCCCTACTCAAGGTCCTTTAATGCCTTCTCCACTTAAAAGTAAGTTCATATTTTTTACCATATGTTATAGAACCCTGCATGATCTAGCCCTTTCTTACTTCTCTGATATAATCTTTTACCAATCCCTCCTTTTTTTCTATGTCTGGCCATACTTATTTTCTTTCAGTTCCTTGAACATGCCAGGTTATTTCTGGCCTCTGTCTGGAAAGCATTTCTTCTTATTCTTTGACTTCATAGTTCTTACTTAGCGTTTAGATCTCATTTTAGAGAGATTTTCCTGACTTAAATATCAAAAAGTATGTCTGTCCTTATTATTTTCAGCCTTAGCCTTTTATTTTTCTCAACACTTATAATCTATTTTGTTTTATTTTATATTTCTCTTTCTTTATGAATATAAACTCCACGAGGGCAAGAATTATTTCTAGCTTATTAATGGTTGAATCTCTAGTGTCTAGCACTATGCCTAGCACATAGTGATCCTCAGTAAATATTTATTGAATGGAAATGAATGGATTTTCCTTCTGGGTAAAATGTTGGAGAAATAACAGAACCTATGAACTCCTTCTAACTTTGTATTAAAATACAATGATAACTCTAGAATCAAGTAAACTAGATAATGAGAGAAATTTTTAATAATAGTAATGTAGTATGATTAAATATAGAAATTATATTGATGAATGACAGGTGTTCTTTCCTGTCACCTGTAATGTGACATGAAACCCTTAGTGATTAGAGCATTGGTCTACAAACATTTCATTAAAGGGCAAGATAGTGAATATTATAGGCTTGCAGGCCATACCATTTGTTGCATGAAAGTAGCCATAGACAATTCATAAACAATCAGCATGTGGCTGTGTTCCAGTAATACTTTACATCATGTCCCTGAATTAGAGGATGAAGAAGTTTCTAATATGGAAAACAGATGGCAGGAGCAAGTATGTGCTCGACAGCAAGCTTACCCTTTCTTCTTGCCTTCATTTATTGTTATCATTAAGACTTATAACAGTAGAAAAAAAATAAAACTTTTTCTGGTACCTTATTTTGAATAGAGAAATTCACACTAAAGAAGCAAGTGGGCAAGAGAGCTTATTTTAGTTGAGAGCTAGACTAACCTTGGTGATGGTTGTTAAGGAACAATAAATCCAGTGAAAAGACCTTTTTAAGGAAGACTTTTTCTTTTAAAATTATTAGGAGAGTGAATAAGTTTTTACTTATCGGCCACCTATCTCTTATTTATCTTTAAACAGCTTTATTCTGATATAATTCCTATAGCATGCAGTTGGACCATTTAAAGTGTACAATGAAATGGTTTTTGGTATATTTAGAGTTGTGCAACCATTACCACAATCACTTTGAGAACATTTTTATCAACTTAAAAAGAAATCATGTATTTTTTTTTACCTTTCACTGGCCCCCACTCCATTTCCTCCAGCCCTAGACAATCTCTAATCTACTTTCTGTCTCTTTAGATTTTATTATTCTAGGCACTTCACGTAAATGGAAATCACACAATCTGTGGTCTTTCACTTAGCACACTGGTTTTTAAGGTTCATTCGTGTTGTAGCATGTATCACTATTTCATTCCTTTTTATTGCCGATTAAGATTACATTGTATGGATGTACCTCATTTTGTTTGCACATTCATCAATTAATGGACATCTGAGTTGTTTCTACTTTTTGGCTATTATGAGTAATGCTGCTATGAACACTTGTATATAAGTTTTTGTGTGGGCATGTTTTCATTTTCTTGGGTATATATCTTTTGCTGGGTCATGTGATAAGTCTGTGTTTACCATTTTGAGGAACTACCAAACTGTTTTGCAAAGTGGTTGCAATATTTTACTGGCCCAACAGCAGTGTTTGAGGATTTCAGTTTTTCCTCCTTTCCAACACTTGTTATAGCCATCCTAGTGAGCATAAAGTTGTGTCTCCTTATGGTTTTGATTTGTATTTTCTTAATGGCTAATGATTTTGAGCATCTTTTCATGTGCTTTTTGGCCATTTGTATATCTTCTTTGGAGAAATGGCTATTCATATATTCGCATTTTTAAATTGGGTTGTCTTTTTTTTTTTTTTTTTTTTTTTTGCGGTACGTGGGCCTCTCACCGCTGCAGCTTCTTCCGTTGCGGAGCACAGGCTCCGGACGCACAGGCTTAGCGGCCATGGCTCACGGGCCCAGCCACTCCGCGGCACGTGGGATCCTCCCGGACCGGGGCACGAACCCGTGTCCCCTGCATCGGCAGGCGGACTCTCAACCACTGCGCCACCAGGGAAGCCTGGGTTGTCTTTTTATTATTTAGTTTTAAGAGTTTATTTAGAGTATTAGAGTCTCATAGGAAAGTGCTTAAATATCAGCTTGTTCTTTTAGCTTCAGAGTGTAGAGGAGTTTCTGCTATTTATTCTCTTGAATGTTGAGAGGATAATGAGGGCAATATGCTTGTCCTTTCCCATATTAGATCTGAATAAATCATTTCAGGATGGATGAGCAGAAAAAGAAAATCCATTTGAGAGTCTTTGGAAAACAGTTATTATAAAAGAAGCATCATTATAAGTATCCTGAAGATACTGTTAGGAATACTATAAGAAATAGAAGAAAAGTTTAGAAAATAATTGCCTTGTTTTTCAGTAACACATAAAACAGTTTGTTTCTTTAAAACTGTTAAATAGTGATGTGAAGAAAACAGTCCAAATTATGAAGATACTATGG
Source organism: Leucopleurus acutus (assembly GCF_964270905.1). NCBI lineage: Eukaryota > Metazoa > Chordata > Mammalia > Artiodactyla > Delphinidae > Leucopleurus > Leucopleurus acutus. Next base: position 132,846,730 of record NC_139143.1, read on the forward strand.
AAATTTTAAAAAATATAATCACTGCATTAAAATGATCTAAATTGAGTATAGAAAGTAAAGTTTTGACAGTAAAGAAAATTGAATGAGTGATGTACAAAAATAATTTGAAAACAAAGACTGTAGAGGAAAAGGAGACAGATTAAAAGAATGAAGGACAAGTTATAAATATGGACTTTACATGTGTAGATTGTATTCTATGAATAATATGAATTTCCAGAGAATAAAACAGAAGAAGTGGATCAGAGGCAACACCCAAAGCTATAAATAAAGAAGAAAACATTTTTTTATCTAAACTTTGTTCTGATTCCAAAGTTAGAGCTCATAATTTGTTCCAGGGAAAATTAATGAAAAGAGATCTGCATATCTTCACACAATTTTTTTTTTTTTTAATTGCCCAAGCAGCGTGGCTTGTGGGATCTTAGTTCCCCCGACCAGGGATTAGACCCGGGCCCTCGGCAGTGAAAGTGCAGAGTCCTAACCACTGGACTGCCAGGGAATTCCCTCTTGGTGCTATTTTAAAATTGAATGAATCCTACATATATACAAGTAAAAAGCACAGATTACTATAATATTGAACTAAAATGTATATCAATTTGGCCTCAGACCTCGCCAATGTTAGAACATACTTGATACACCATCTGCCAACTGTAGAATTCTTTCTAGCCAAATATTCATTTGTGAAAGCAATAGTAACATTCTAGAAAATAGACCAACCATCATGATATCATTCCTGAAAAATATTATTCAAAGAAGTATCTCAGATTGGAAGGGTTAAATGACTAACCCAAGAAAGGAGACATGTGTCCAAAAAGGACTGATAATGAATTTTAAACCAGTTAAATATACCATAGATCAGTCTAATAATTAAAGCAAATATGATTATAATCCTAAGAGCAAATTTCCAACCCCCTCCCAAATAAAACCCCAAAAAAACACTTTTGCTTCAAATTTTGAAAGACATGTAATCTATAATGGGTAAGGAAATGGTTTATAACCACTGATTAAATTAGTGAAACAAAAATGGAGCTAGAGGAGACATAAAAGTACTGAACTCTTTATAATTGCATCAAAAAGAATAAAATACCTAGGAATAAACATACTTAAAGAGGTTAAAGACCTGTACTAGGAAAGCTATAAGACACTGATGAAAGAAATGGAAGACAACACAGATGGAAAGATATACCATGTTCATGGATTGGAAGAATTAATATTGCTGAAATGGCTATACCACCCAAAGCAGTCTACAGACTCAGTGCAATCCCTATCAAAATACTAAGGGCATTTTTCACAGGGCTAGAATGAATAATTCTAAAATTTGTATGGAAACACAAAAGACCCTGATTAGCAAAGGCAATCTTGAGAAAGAAGAACAGAGCTGGAGGGATCATGCTCCCTGACTTCAGACTGTACTACAAAGCTACAGTAACCAAAACAGTATGGTACTGGCACAAAAACAGACACGTAGATCAATGGAAGAGAATAGAGGGCCCAGAAATAAACCCACGAACATATGGTCAATTAATCTATGACTTTGTCATAGGAGGCAAGAATATACAATGGAGAAAAGAGAGTCTCTTTAATAATTGCTGCTGGGAAAACTGGACAGCTACATGTCAAAGAATGAAATTAGAACATTCTCTAATACCATATACAAAAATAAACTCAAAATGGATTAAAGACATAAATGTAAGACCAGAAATCATAAAGCTTCTCAGAAGAAAACATAGGCAAACACTCTTTGACATAAATAGTAGCAAAATTTTTTTGGATCTGTCTCCTAAAGCAAAGGAAAAAAAGCAAAAATAAACAAACAGGACCCAATTAAACCTGAAAGCATTTGCATAGCAAAGGAAACCACTGACAAAAATGAAACGGCAACCTATAGAATGGGAGAAAATATTTGCAAATGATCTGATCAACAAGGGGTTAATATCCAAAATATATAAACAACTCATATAACTCAACGTCAAAAAAAAAAACCCAGTTGAAAAATGAGACAGAAGATCTGAATAGACAGTTTTCCAAAGAAGACATACAGATTATTAACAGGCACATGAAAAGATGTTCAACATTGTTTAATCATCAGAGAAATGCAAATTAAAATCACAATGAGATATCACCTCACACAGAGTCAGAATGGCTGTCATCAAAAGGAACACAAATAATAAAACAATTATACTCCAATAAAAATTAATTAAAAAAACACAAATAACAAATGTTGATGAGGATATGGAGAAAAGGGAACCCTAGTACCCAGTTGGTAGGAATGCAAATTGGTGCAGCCACCATGGAAAACAGTATGGAGTTTTCTCAAAAAACTAAAAATACAACTACCATATGACCCAGCAATTCCTCTCTTGGGTATTTATCTGTAAAAAGCTGAAAACACTAATTCAAAAAGATACGTGCACCCCAATGTTCATAGCAACATTCTTTACAATTGCCAAGATATGGAAGCGACCTAAGTGTCCATCAGCAGATGAATGGATAAAGAAGATGTGGTTTACATACAATGGAGTATTACTCAGCCATAAAAAGATGGAATTTTGCCATTTGTAACAACATTGATGAACTTGGAGGGTATTGTGCTAAGTGAAATAAGTCAGACAGAGAAAGACAAATACTATATGGTATTACTTATATGTGGAATATAAAAAGTAAAATAGACTAGTGAATATAACAAAAAAGAAACAGTCACAGATATACAGAAGAGTTGCAGATACAGATATGGGGAGAGGGAAAGGGAGACAAGAAGAGGGTAGTGGATTAAGAGGTACAGACTACCATGTATAAAATAAATAGGCTACAAGGATAATAATACAGGGAATATAGCCAATATTTTTTAATAACTATAAATGGAATATAACCTTTAAAATTGTGAATCATTGTGTTATACACCAACTATACCTCAGTAAAAAAGAAAAAGTCCAGACCTCTTCATTTGTTGTAATGGGAATCAAAAGTAGAGTTTACTTTTTTACTTTGAGTGTTAGATAAGCATGAGTTTAAAAATGTGTTCTAGGACTTCGCTGGTGGCACAGTGGTTAAGAATCCGCCTGTCAATGCAGGGGACACGGGTTCGGGCCCTGGTCTGGGAAGATCCCACATGCCGCGGAGCAACTAAGCCCGTGCGCCACATCTACTGAGCCTGCGCTCTAGAGCCCGTGAGCCACAACTGCTGAGCCCACGTGCCACAACTACTGAAGCCCGCACGCCTAGAGCCCGTGCTCCAAAACAAAGAGAAATCACCACAATGAGAAGCCCGTGCACCACAATGAAGAGTAGCCCCTGCTCACTGAAAATATAGAAAGTCTGCACGCATCAACGAAGACCCAGTGCAGCCAAAAATAAATAAATAAATTTATTTAAAAATAAAAGGTGGTTCTAAAAAGTGTTAGTTTGCTATAAATAGAATTTAAAATCTATCTATAATCTGTTATTGTGGAAGATGAATTTTAAAAGTCCAAATTAAAAAAAAAAAGTAGAAAAGCAAAGCCACAGGACTTAAAAAACAGAAATCTCCAAAAGTATGATTGTGTCAAATAAAGCTTTATATTCCCATATTGTGTTAGTAATGATTCTTGGATTTACAAGTGATAGAAACTCATTGCAAACTAGCTTAAGCCCCAAAGTATTTATTGATTCATATAACTGAAGATGATAGGGTAGGAGACAATAGTGACATGATTGTATCCAGATTTTCTGCAGTATCATGAGGACTTTTGTTGGTGGCGGGGCGGGTATTGTACAATTTGTTAGATCTGGTGTTATGTAGAATTTAATTCTTCCCTCTTGTAGTTGGGCTTTCTTCTATGTCAGAGTTCTTCAACCTCTACACTTGACATTTTGTGCTGGATGATTCTGTGTGGTGGAAACCTATCCTGTGCACTATAGGTATTTAGTAGCATCCCTGGCCTCTACCTTCTAGATGCCATTAGCACCCCCCACTCCCCAGTTTTGACAACCAAAAATGTGCCAGACATTGCCACATATCCTCTGGGGGATAAAATTGTCCCTGATTCAGACCCGCTAATCTATATGGTAGAGAATATGCAGTCTCATACTCAGAACCTTAAAGTACTAAGGTTCCAATGTCAAGAGACAGTTTTCCTCACTGGCTCAAGTACAAAAAAAAAAAAATGCAGAAAAGAACCTTGACCCAGGTGGGAATTGTGCCCTTCCCTGAAACTATTTTCTAATTAGGTATCAGACTAGTTGGGTTTGTGTCATGTGTCTTCCCTGGTTCATGTACTTAAGGTATGGCATTTGTTACTAAGAGAAAGGAGTAGTGAAGAAATTCCAAAAGTAACAACGATGACATCTACTAACTAAAAGGGAAGAAAAGGACTTTCACACATACTTGAAGGAGAATAGTGAAAAATGGAGATTTTATTGTTGAGTCAATGGTAAAGAAAAGAAAGCTATGAATCCTCAAGATTAATTGCTGATAAAATTGAATTTGAGGTAAAAATGATTTAAAAGTGCTAAGAGAGTAATTATATTTTGATAGAAGTTATGATCATTAGCACTCATAAAAGTATTGCATCTTTATGCACTAATCAAAAGAGTATAAAAAAATAGAAAGCAAATTATTAACGAAGATGGAGAAAAGTTAACACATAAAATCAAAGTAGAACTTCTGCCTCTAGTAATGATGAACTAGATAATGAGGACAACTCTTCTTTAGAAGGCAATAAGAATAAAATATTCTACTTTAAGGACATTGGAGAGCTAATGAGGTAGGAAGGGATACTGGGCCAAGATCTGGCAGAAGATGGAAATCCAAAGATGCAAACCTAACATTTGAGGTTACTTTTCCCCAGCAGCTTTTGTGAATCCAGAAGAAGCAGTTGAGAGGCTGAGCAGTACTTTTGACAGCCTTGGTGAGCTAAGAGGACAAAAGATGGAGGTCAGGGCCCACCAGGTGTGGGGTATCTCTTAAACATGCTGCTTTTGGGGATGGAAACTTGAAGAGCTGCTTAGGAATAAGGTTGAACTGCAGGTAAATCAGCTCTGATATAGGTTGAAGCATAGCTTTGAGTCATTTGTGAGGGCCGGAAAAAAAATGTCAATCCCTGGATTAGTCTAGTACCCCCAGCCACATGTCAGAAGCAAATAAAAGTCTCTGTAGAATTTGTTTCTTAGGCTTCAAGATTTTTGCAGAAGGAGTTAATTAAATATGTTCAGCATACAATTCAAGATGACCAGCATTATAGGGAAACTAGACAACATGAATGAGAACCAGAGAGAAGCAATAAGAGAAACAGAGCCATCAGAGCGTCATTTATTGTAATTATTACTAGACAGACTTTATTTTTTATTTATTTACTTACTTAATAGACGTATAGTTGATTTACAATGTTGTGTTAGTTTCTGGTGTACAGCAAAGTGATTCAGTTATACATATATATATTCCTTTTCAGATTTTTTTCCATTGTAGTTTATTACAAGATATTGAGTATAGCTCTCTGTGCTATACAGTAGGACCTTGTTGTTTATCTATTTTATATATAGTAGTTTGTATGGACAGAGACTTTAAATAACAATGTTTATTATGTTCTTGGGGGATGAGAGACAAGTTTGAATATTTTAGTGGAGAACTGGAAATTATGAAAATTGAAGTAACATATTTGGAAAATAATTCAATAGAAATTCTCAAATGGAAATATATAATAACTGAATTAAAAACTAAATAAATGGGCTTAATACAGTTTAGATCCTGAAGAAGACAGAACTCATGATCTTGGAAATATGTCAGGAGAAAATATCTACAATGAAAAAGGGAAAGAAATTTTTTAAAAATTAAAAATGGTAAGAGTAGTTCTATGTTAATTGAACCCCAGGAGAGAAGAGAGAGAATATGGGGCTAAAGCAATATTTGAGGAGACAGTTGCTGAGAATTTTCCAAAATTGATGAAAGACACCAATTCAGAGATTTAACAAGTCCAACCCAAGTAGAATAAAAAAAGGATTCCACATTGGAGTGAAATGGCTGAAAAAACAATCTTAAATGCAGCCAGAGAAGTCACATTACTTTAAAAGGATCAGTAGAAATTCCTACAGCTGACTTCTCAACAAAAAAGAAAACCATAAGACTACATAGAATACTGAAGAAAATAACAGCTAATCAAGAATTATATACCCTGTACAATATCCTCCGAAGTTGAATAAACATTTACAATCAAAAACCTAAGAGAATTCACTTATCAGACCACCACTAAAAGAAATACTGAAGGATGTGTTTCAGATAGAAGAAAAATGATTCTAATGGAAGGCTAGAGAGGTAGGAAGGAATGAAGAGCAACAAAAGTGGTAAGAAATCTTAAATGAATATTGATTCTATAAGGTACAAATAAAGACTCATGGCACTAGATAACAGCATATAAATCTGGATGGAGGGAATGAAGTTAGTGTTCTAAGGTCAATGACTTGCTCTCAAGAAAGGAATGTGCCATTTAACATTAGACTTTGATAAATCAAGGATGCATATTGTAAACTCTAGAGCTGTGCTGTCTAATAGAAAGCCAATGCAAGCCACATTTATAACTAAGTTTTTTAATAGCCACATAAAATAGAAGTAGGTGAAATTAATTTTAATACTACATTTTATTTAACCCAAAATATCCAAAACATTATTTTAACATGATGATCAATATAAAACATTATTGAGATATTTTACATTCTTGTTTTTCATACTAAGTCTTCAAAATCCCACTTATGGCACATCTCAGTTCAGACTAGCCACATTTCAAATACTCGGTAACCACATGTAGCTACCATATGGGACAGTGCATCTCTAGGATAACTACTAAAAGAATAGTAAAATAAAAAAAAATATACCTTCCATCCACAGATAAAAAACCAAAATGGAATAATGAAAATAATCAATTTAGAAGAAGGTAAGAAAGATGAGAAAAAGGAACATGGAACCAGCAGGACAAATAGAAAGCACAAAGCTGGATGGTAGATTTAAACTCCAATAATATCAGTAAGTATAACATATGAGGCTGGATTAAATGCTCTGGTTAAAAGACAAATATTAGCTTACTGTATGAAAAAACACCCAACTACATACAGTTGGAAACACATCTGAAATATAACAATATTGAAAGTGAGAGGAGTGAAAAATGTATTCCATGTAAATATCAATCAAAAAATTTGGAATAGTTATATTAACATCATAGTAGGTTTTAAAGCAGAAAACATCTGAGATAAAGAGAGGTGCTTCAAGATGAAAATCATTTGTTGAACTAGGAAAGTATGAGGATTTGATTTGTACTTAGTAACATAGCTGAAAATATATCAAGCAAAGTTGCTAGAAGTACAAGAAGACATAGAAACCCCCAATTACAGTGGGATATTTTTAACATTCCTCTTTCTTTAACATGCTGACAAAAAACCAGTAAGGATATAAAAGATATGAACAACACAGACTGGATCTAGGAGGTTTATATGAAATGCTGTACCCAAAACCCTTAAGATACATGTTCTTTTCAAGGTTACAGAAAACATTTACAAAAATTGACCAAACTTGACCATAAAGCAACTCTCAACATGTTTCATTGAGATTATACTGAGTCTGTTCTCTGATCACAGTGTAAGTAAACTAGAAATTATTAATAAAAAGGTAAATATACTAGGAAATGGTAAAAAAATCAAACATTTAAGAATCCATTTCAAGAAATTAGAAAAAGAACAACTTAACTTGCTTTATTTCCCAAGTTGAGTCTATTTTACCCAAATAACATAGAAGAAAAGAAGTAATAAAAGAGCAAGAATTATTGAATTAAAACAGACATTAAGTAGCAACATGCCAAAACTTTGTTCTTTAAAAAAGTGCATAAAATTAAATAAACCTCAGACTGATCAAAGAAAAAACACAAGTAACAAATATGAATGAAAAGTGGGGCATCTGCATAAATTTTAATGTCATTAAAAAATCATGGATATTGTGAACAAAATGTATGACAATAAGTGGCAATTTATATGACATGGACAGAATCCCTGAAAAATTTAATTTGTCAAAATGCACACAAAAAGGAATTAGAAAACATAAGTACTCTTGTTATTATTAAAGACAATGAATCTGTAATAAAAATGTTCACTCAAAGGAAACTCCAAGGCTAGATGGTTTTACAAGTGTATTCGTGTAAACATTTAGGAAAAATAACACCAAAAGTTTTACAATTACATTACTTAATTATGGAAACATTTGAGTTTGCAACCCTTGCCTAAGGTAATGCCTGTCGCGTTTTAGTGATCAGGTTTCTGTAACTATTTGATATTTTTAAGGTTTGTTTCTATAGTCAGAACTTTTTCTTATGCCTTCATTCACGAATGCTTATTGACTATTTTGAATGTTAGATGTGTATTGGAAGCATTTCATATACATAAATGAACAAAATATGTATCTAGTTATCCTGAGGTTAATGTCTAATGAAGGAGATAGATGTTTACACAAAAAATTTAAAGTACAGTTTAGTGTGAAAAGTGCTGCAATAAAAAGATGGGTATAGAGAGCTTTGGGAGCAGTGCAGAGGAACATCTGATTGTCTAGAGAAGACTTCAGTGAATAGGTGATGTTTGAGCTAAGCCCTAAAAGGTGAGTATTAACTTGCCAGGCAGATCGGGAAGGAATATTTAGGAAGGATTAATAAAATGTGTGAATATTGAGAACCTGGCTTATTGGAGAATTTATTGTATGCAGTTCAGGTGAAATACAGGGTAAAGAAGAAAATAGGAGAAGAAAGGAAGGTAAGGACATATCTCAAGAACCTTTTATGCCATGTTAAGGATAAAATATGGACCACTTCCAGCCTTTTAAGTGTAACATGGTCAAGTTTTTGTTTTAAAATTATTATTCCAATATAGAGAGGAGATTGAAATGGGGCAAAACTTGAGGCAGGGAGACTTGAAGGTTGTTGCAGTAGATATTCAGGTAAGGTGATGAGAACTTAAACTAGAAAAGAGGTGGGAATTAGGAATGATAATCCGAAGTAAAGGTTTTGGTTTTGGCATAGTGTTGAGCTTTTGTTTCTGGCACCAATTTGTCAACAAGTTTGTTTACTTTTTATGACTGCTTTTTGGTTTTGATAAATTGTCATAGAATGTGAATGCAAACTTATGAAAATAGTTCAATATTTAGAAAAGGTGGAAGATGATCTTATTCTAGACCAATAAAATTGGAAATTGATACTTATACATGTGGATTTCTTTTCTTTTTTTCTGGAGCTGATCAGAAACAAAATAAATGTTTAGATTAACAAGGTACTGTTTTTAGTAAAACAGAAAATGTGTATCTTCTACAGACCCACCTAGGATTTAGCATTTTGAGACAGAAGAAATTGTTTACCTTTGCAATATACTTTTTTTTTAAATTGAAGTATAATTGTCATACAACACTTTATTACTTTCAAGTGTATAACAATGATTTCATCTTTGTATATAGTGAAATGATTACCACAAGAAGTCTGGTTAATATCCAGCACCATACATAATTCAAAATATTTTTTTTTCTTGTGATGAGAACTTCTAAGATCTACTCTTAGCAACTTTCTAACATGCAGTATAATAATAGTCATGCTGTATATTACATCCCTGTGGCATTTTTTTGACTGAAAGTTTGTACCTTTTGATTCTTTTCACCCATTTCGCCTACCCTCCCATTCTCCACCTTTGGCAACCACCAGTTCATTCTCAGTATATATATATATATATATATATATATATATATATATATTCATATATATTTAAAAGATTCCACATATAAATGAGATAATACAATATTTGTCTTTATCTGACTTCACTGAGCATAATGCCCTCAGGGTCCATCTCTGTTGTTACAGATGGCAAGATGTTATTCTTTTTTTTAATGGCTGAATAATATTCCACTGTGTGTGTGTGTGTGTGTGTGTGTGTGTGTGTACACACACTGATTTTCTTTATCCATTCATCTGTTGATGGACACTTTGGTTGTTACCATATCTTGGCTGTTGTAAATAATGCTGCAATGAACATGGGGGGTGCATATATTTTTTCCAGTTAGTGTTTTCATTTTATTTATTAAAACTTGAGGACTGGGATTGGGACTTATTGATATTTATGAGCAAGGATGAGTATATATATAGTAAGGTACTTAAATTGTGTGATGAATGAACAAAGATTGATATAACAGAGAAATTAGCAGCAAAGGAATCTGACATCTGTTTGGAGAAGAAATCCCAAAAGCAAAATGGAAACCTTTTACGGGAGGTGGGGGGAAGAGGAGTAAGATACCTTGTATTTAGAAAGCATGGCATCCTCTGACCCTCACTTTGCCACATAAGCAGGATCATTTTGTGGTCACATTATTTTTGCTTAAAATTTGTCAGTGAAATTTCTGAAGGAGCTGAAACCACCTTAAAATAATTTTTCTGATGTTTCTACACTAATTTAATTTATTTTTGCTTTTGTTTTAGGAAACACTCCTTTACATCTTGCTGTGATGTTAGGAAATAAAGGTTAGTAAATATTTTCTTTTTTTGTTTAACTTCACTCATGTATAGTCAGTTTAAATATTTTAAGATGAGTTTTACGTTTTGAGTTTTAAAAAATTCGCCTGATTATTTGATGTGCTAATTGAGTTTAGGATTCAGTATATTAAAAAACACAAATACTTTCTCATTTTTCATAGCACTTTTTTCAAAGAATTAGTGGAAGTCTTATACTAATCTTTATGCCTTTTGAAGCTTTTTTTTTTTTTCTTGTTTGGTTATTTTATCAAGGAAGTATAATTTCAGGAGACTCTTGTTTCCAAATATTAAGTTTTATTAATTATTGTAATACTTTTAATATTCAAAGAGTTTTATAAGATTCTTTAATATGGACTATTTTATATATCTAAACTCATAAGTCTAGATTTTTTATGGTAGATGATAATAAAAAGTTAGTACTTATTTATTCTCCAAAAAGAAAAAAGGAAAGCAACAACTCATAGACAGGTGATTTAAAAGATCTACTTTTTAAGGCTATTCCTAGATGCAATAAGTCTTAGTTATCTGGATTCCCAGTAACCCTGGAAAGTGAGGATTCCAGATAGCTGATTGGCAACCTATTGAGTGCTAGATTTTTAAATTTTGGATGTGTTTGATAAAAATCTTTGGAAAACATATACTCTTGAATTTTTAAACAGGCTAATTAATTTTTGTTAACACTTTTCTGATGATCTAGCTGTATCATTATGAACATCTATTATTGTTATATAGTGTGATGTGGCTGTTGCTGTAAACATTTGATCTGAATGTATGATGATCTGAAGGATGTTACTAGAACTTGCTTTGTTGAAAAAAATTCTTTTGTTGGTTTGGTTTTATTAAGTTCTTGTGCTTAGGTGAAGCATATGATTTGTAGGAAATTTAATACTATATAAATTGGGGGCTCAAATCTTTATTTCTTTATTTAGTTATGTTATTTTTTTCTCCTTCTTACAAGGAAGAGACTCAGTCAAGTAACCTTTTTTTTTTTTTGCGGTACGCGGGCCTCTCCCGCTGCGGAGCACAGGCCCCGGACACGCAGGCCCAGCGGCCACGGCTCACGGGCCCAGCCGCTCCGCGGCACGCGGGACCCCCCCCCGGACCGGGGCACGAACCGGCGGCCCCTGCAGCAGCAGGCGGACTCCCAACCACTGCGCCACCAGGGAAGCCCAGTCAAGTAACTTTTAAGTAAAGAGAGATTCATTAAGGTGCTACATATTATAGAAATTCAAGCTATGGGGACTAGCTATGTCTCAGGAAGAGTAGTAACCAAGACAGTCTGGGAGATCAGCGATCCTTTCTCCCTTCCTCCCTCCCCCTGTCCTTCCTCCCTTCCTTCCTCTCTGTCTCCCTCCTTCCCTCCTTCCCCCGCCCCCACCCCCACCCCCGCAACCTTCCTCCTTCCTTCCCTTCGGATATGTATATCCATCTATTTGTCCAACTATCAATCATCTATCATCTGTCTCTTATGGTGCATCTGCTGTTCTTTCTTTATATATATATATGTGTGTGTGTGTGTGTGTGTGTGTGTGTGTGTGTGTGTATATACACATATATATATATATATAAAATATTCTCCCTTTTCTTGATTGACTTTTCTGTTTAGTGAAATTGACCATGACCCAAAATAACTGTTCTAGGTTCCTAAACCTTCAAGGCTTTGATTTCAGTGTTCTCCACCAAGTAGTTCAGTTTCTTAGGTTCCTGAATTTCTGAACAAAAAGTTTGATTGGTCTAGTTCATGTCGAGCCAAGTCACAGTGATGAGTGACTGGCAATCTCATGAATTGACTTTGGGATATATATTTACTCCTGTGAAGTTAGCTTTAGCTTGGCTGGCTTTGGGTGAGAGTTGGGAGTAGAAGAGGAAATCAGGAATACAGAGGAAGAATGTTTATCAGGAATATTGGCAGGGCAGACAATGATAGTCATCTTTAGTATAGATACCTTGGTGAAAAGATATCAGATATAGTTAGCTAAATTTGAGCAGTTAAAACTTATGCTTTCTTTCAAAGAACATTCGATCAGAACTTTAGAAAATAACTGGAATGTATTCATTTACAATATGCTAGATGCTTTTTTTAGGGCTTTATGTATGTTTACTCATTTAACACAACAACCATGTGAGGAAGATACTATTATTATCCCTATTTTACAGATGAAAAAGTTAGCTCTGAGAAGTTAAGCAACTTTCCCAGGGTAAAGTAGCAGAGTTTTGACTTGAACTTGGAGTATCTTGTTCCAGAGCCTGGATTCCTGATTATTATGGTGAATTGCCTTGCTCTCTTTTCACTGTGAACCATTCAAAAAGGAAATGGTCTAAATCAAAGTTAGCTAACATGCATCGTGCTTCCCTCCTGTTTTTGTGGTAAATATAGTTAATTTGATGCCAAGTCTGATTGCTATTCTAAATTTAGCACTTTAATAGTAAATATGGATTTGCCAGGATTCGAATATGAAATTAAACATATCTACCATCCTAGGTCTAAGTGTTCTAATTTTCAGTAGCGGTATTGTTAGGTTTCATCATAGGATTGTATCAGCCTATACAAAATGTGTTTCACAGAATTAGTTTCATTGGATATTGATAAGTTTTTAGAGGAAAATAGTGCTTCCAGGTCAAATTGATTCTGAAAATAGTGAGTTAAGTTTTAAGCAGTTTTGTTTATTGTGGACCTTCTTAGAACTTTTGATATGCTAATATTCATTGTGACCTTCTGAATTGGAGCCTTCTGTTGGATATAGAGTCATTGTTCCAATAGTTATTTGGTATTTTCTCTTTTTCACAAGTATCTTGAGAAACTAGAGTTCTGTGGAACATATTTTGGGAAAAACTTGGTTAGATGATTCAGGATCTGCAAATAATGTCAGTATTTGCTCTTCCTGAGTCTTTTTCATGTAGAGTAGGTACAGCCATTAATATACTGATCAATTTATAATTTTCCATTTACATTTTTCCAGTTGAATACTCTTTTTTGCTTTTTTTTTTTGACCTTTTAATATTTTTGATATTTGGTTGCATAGGAGTGAGATTGAAATATGTAGTGGAAGATAAAACATCTACCTTATACTTAATTCTGTAAAGCAATTTTACATTATACCATTGTTCAATCTGTGCCACTTTTATCTTCTCCTTTAGAGATATACTATGCCTTTAGTGACTTCACTGTTGAAGGGCACTTTCTGTTTGTATACTTGTTTGTAAACATAGTAAAAATTCCCAGGGTATTCAAATATTTGTTGACTGAATTAAAGAGAGATACCCTATGACCTATACACCTTTATTTACTTCTCTCAGTCATCTTAACCTACTGAATAACCTTATTTTTCACCATTGAAGTCTGATTTTTTCTGAATTTCTGAGTCTATTGACCATGTTTGCCATGTTGGCTGGCAAGTTTTTCAACTATGGATTTGAATTGAAATGGAGAAAAACATTATACTTAAAAGATTTCAGGAATCTTTAGGAGGTGAACTAGAAAACTAACCTTTAATTCTTATTCTTTTGGTTAGACATCAGAAAAAATTCTTCAAACCAGTTGCTGCAACTTTTAATTTATTATCAGTATTTTTTGGAACTGCAGTTTTCCATTTTTTTTCTGAAATAAGTCTAGAGTTAGTTTGATTTTTCATCTTCATAAGGGTCTCTCTGAATATTCTGTTTTGTTCCCAGTTGTCCTATTTATCCCATTCACTCTCTTTATATTTTGTCACCTGTATAGCTCTGGTATATTTATATGTGATTTCTGTTTATCATAATTTCATTTTGTTTAGACTCCTCAAGTCATAACTTCTTTGTGGCGCATTTGTGCATTTTTAAGCCTTACTGCCTGATTGTTAACTACCTTTTTTTCTTATTATTCATTGTTACAGTTGCTGAGAGAAGGCATTTGATTGTTCCAGTTTTTTTTTTTTTAATGTATGAGACTAGGTCAGAGATCATGGCATATCTATGATTTTCTGGCTTTTCGTTAGTTGCTCATTTCTACATCAGTTGAGTTGTGGTGTGAGCAAAAGGCCTGTGGCAAGGTCTGTGGCGTATGAGAAAACGGTTGACATCTTTAACGTATATATAAATCATACCAGTTCTATACCTTAGTTTATGCAATTGGTATATTGCTTTAGATACTGTTGTGCATCTTCCTTTTCAATATTTTTAAACTAATATTTTTTCTTTAATGATTTTTAGGTTATTAATACATGCTTGATGAAACAATTGAAATAATACAGTATAAAGATGTATATAAAAAGCATCATCTCTCCTACATTTTTTCTGATGTAATTAACATTAATAGCCTAGTGGGCATCCTTGCACACCTTCCTCCTTGTAATACAGGGGCTTAGTTTGTTTTTACTTAAGTTGAATCACTGCATCTAGTACTTTGCCATGTTTTTCCTTTCACTCAAAAGTTTATCATGAAATACAAAGTCTGTAGGTATCTATCCATGTTCATGTTCCCCTACTTTTTTATTTATGCACACAAACACATATTTACATAAAACCCCCTGGTAGATTTCTTTAGGAGAGTGTCCATTTTATTTATTTATGTATTTATTTATTTATTTATTTTTGATTCTTTTCTTTGGGGGGGAGTATAATTGCCTTACAGTGTTGTGTTAGTTCCTGCTGTACAACAAAGTGAATCAGCTATACGTATACATATATCCCCATATCTCCTCCCTCTTGAGCCTCCCTCCCACCCCGCACCCCCCCAACCCCCACCGTCACACCCCTCTAGGTCATCACAGAGCACTGAGCTGAGCTCCCTGTGCTGTACAGCAGCTTCCTACTAGCTGTTTTACACATGGTAGTGTATATATGCCAATGCTACTCTCTCAATTCGTTCCACCCTCCCTTTCTCCCTCTGTGTCCACAAGTCTGTTCTACTTCTGCACCTCTTTTCCTGTTCTGCAAATAGGTTCATCAGTACCATTTTTCTAGATTCCATATATATGCGCTAATATACGATATTTGTTTCTCTCTTTCTGACTTACTTCACTCTGTATGACAGACTCTAGGTTTATCCACATCACTACAAATGACCCAATTCCATTCCTTTTTATGGCTGAGTAATATTCCATTGTATATATGTGCCACATCTTCTTTATCCATTCATCTGTCGATGGACATTTAGGTTGCTGCCATGTCCTGGCTATTGTAGATAGTGCTGCAGTGAACATTGGGGTATCTAAACACACATACACATTGTGTATCTAAACACACATTCATATGTGTAGTTTTTATTTATTCCTTTATAAAAACATGTGATCATAATATACTTCTCCATTGAGCAGATATATGATTTAGCAGTGCAATGTAGACATTTCTTTCAGTCTATTGGGATGACTTAAATTCATTCTTGTTTTTAATATTTGTCTTTTTTATTCATTTTTTTCTTTCAATGCTTTATTATGAATAATTTCAGATATACAGATAAACTGAAGGATTATCACTATGAGCATTCAAATAGTCTCTACCTAGCTTCAATAATTGTTCACATTTTATCATTTGCTGTATTTTTCTCTTTATCTTAGTGTTTTATATGTGTGTGTATATATATATATATATATATATATTTTTTTTTTTTTACTATTTTTGCTGTAACATTTGAAAACTAGATGTAAGCATCATGACATTTTACCACCAAATACTTCAGCATGCATCTCTAAGAATAAGGACATTGTCTATCATGACCAAAATATCATTATCACACCTAAGATAATAATATTGTTATAATATCTGATATCCAATCCATATTTAAATTTCTCCAGTTGTTCGAAAAATGTCTTTTATCGGTGTTTTATATTGAATCAAGATCTGATTGGGATTCATTCATTACATTTGGTTGTTTGTTTCAGATAATCTAGAAAAGTTTGCCCACCTTTTTTCCCCCTTCCTTTGTACCTGACTTTTTGAAGTGTCTTCCCCAGTTAATTTGTAGAATGTCTCCCATCTCAGTTTTGCCTGATTATTTTCTCATAATGTTATTTAACTTGTTCCTTATACTCTGTTTTTTCTATGAATCAAAAATTAAGTATCGTTGCTTTATTAGATTCAGGTTAAACATTTCTGGAAAGAATACTGCAGAGGCATATGAACTTTATATTGTATCACATTAGGAAACATAATTTTAAGTTATCCCACTATTACTGCCACTAAGTTTTTTGGGTTTTTTTTGCGGTATGCAGGCCTCTCACTGTTGTGGCCTCTCCCATTGCAGAGCACAGGCTCAGCGGGCATGGCTCACGGGCCCAGCTGCTCCGCGGCATGTGGGATCCTCCCGGACCGGGACACGAACCCGTGTCCCCTGCATCAGCAGGCGGACTCTCAACCACTGCGCCACCAGGGAAGCCCTGCCACTAAGTTTTGATCACTTGTTTGAGATGATGATCTTCAGCTATCTCTACTGTAAAGGAACACTTTTCATTTTATTAAGTAATCTTGGGATGATACTTTAAGTAAATATCCTATTTCCCAGCACATAGCCTTTTACCTAGTGACTTTAGCATTCATTGGGGTCCTTTGCCTGTATCAGTTATTACATTGTTGTTATTGCTGATTTTCTAGTTTTATCATTTCTTCTACATTTATTAGCAGTCATTCTTCTATAAAGGAGAACTCATTGTCCTCTCATTTTTTGATGTCATTATGGGCCTATCAGTTTTTTTTTGTTTAATGTGTTGTAACTAGTCATTATTCTTTTTGATGCTCAGTTTCTCAAATTTGGCCAATGGCTGACCATTCAGGTGGCTCCTTTGTCCTTTTGACTCTATTCTTTAAAAATGCCTGCATGTTATTAGTCCAGGGATATAGAAGCATCATGCTTTAGTCAGTCATTCTCCCATGATGGATATTCATATTTGCATTATAAATAATCCTAAAATAAATGTTCATGTACATATATTCTTATATATTACTAGCAGACTTTCTTAAACACCTTTGTGAAATTTCTGTATTTATTTTACTTTATTCTGATATAATTTCCTGCTAATGTAGATGTTCCTTCTATTACTAGGAATAGTGCTAAAACAGTGCCATTCTTCCTCCACCTCAGCTCACTTGTATTACATTACAACTGTCATAACACCTTTATTTCCTTCAGAGCACTTATCATTATCTTTTTTTATTTATTAGTTTACTTAATTATATTTTAATATTGGAGCTCTCTGATAGCAAGATCTTATCTTTCTTCTCACTAATCTTTCTTCTCACTACTTATGTCCAGGACCTAGTACTTAGAATTGGCATATAATAGGCACTTGGTAAATATTTGCTAAAAGACTGATTGAATGAATGAATCATTCATTTAGGGAATTTAGGTTGGATAGCCATCCTAAATTTCCCATGAGCCTTGGTTTCAAATGTTTTTCTGCCTGTTAATATGCTTTTTATTTTGAATTAAAAACAAATTTCCTCAATGTATACAAGTGTCTATACCTTAGACTTTTTTTTTCTTTTGTAGGAAACTTTTATTCATGTTGTCATATATTATGTTCTTATTTTAAGACTCAGTTCAGATTACCTGTGTTAAATGTTGGATATGCCCCAGCCACTGGAGTTGGGAACAGTAAATACTATATAAACAAAACAATTGAAACCACACAATCCATTGATGAAGTACTATGTACATTAATTTTCCCATGAATAACTGGAAACGTTGAGAGCAATGATTTATACCCACCACCCCTGAACTTATCAGCCAAGATCCAAGAGGCCAGAGATCCCTCGGTGCTTCCTAAAATATCCAGTGTTGGGAATTCCCTGGCAGTCCAGTGGTTAGGACTCCATGCTTCCACTGCAGGGGGCATGGGTTCGATCCCTGATCCCTGGTCCGGGAACTAATATCCTGCATGCCTCAGGACACGGCCCCCCACCCCCCAAAAAAAGGAAGAGATAAAAGAAAAATCCAGTGGTTTGGGAACTGTGTCCTGAGGATAGGTTTTTCTTTTATGTAATTATTCTGTCACTTGTGGCACAGTCTTCAGTGTTCCCCTTAAGTTTCAGTGGGTGACTGTGCCTGGGCTGGATGGTGAGCTTAGTATACCTTAGACTTTGTTTGATTACTAGAAGGACTGTCTGGGTTTGTCCTTGTAGTCATAAACAAGTTTTTGTCCCCTTTGGGTGTTTTTCTGAAATAAACGAATTGTAAAATTTGAAAAATAAGGGTTTGTGGAAACGTTAGTGATTCTTTTTGAAAATACTTTTTTTCCCCCTGAAATAAATAATGAGCTTTCCATTTGACCTTGCAGAGGTAAGGTCTTATTAGATAGTGAAATTTTTAGGTAAATTACTCTTGAGTTTCTTGGGCTGTCTTTTATAGTATGGAAACATTCTCAAAATACCCTTGGGAACAATTATTAGGGAATATAATAGTTTCTTTGCAGAGAGATCCAATTTATTTTTAGGTAATAGAATAGATACTTCTTGAATCTAAGGATCTGAAATAACCTGGTTTAGATACAGAGGAATTTTAAAAATTATTTAATTCTCTATAGTATAGTACTTATATCATAGATCTATTATATTAACTTGATTTCTTGAATTTTTACATGAGTTTTTAATTTAGAGATTCTGAAAATTGCATGATGTTTGACGTTATCACCATTTTATGTTTCAGAATGTGCCCATTTACTTTTGGCTCACAATGCTCCAGTAAAGGTGAAAAATGCTCAGGGATGGAGCCCGCTGGCGGAAGCCATCAGTTATGGAGATAGACAGATGAGTAAGCAATATAAATTACTATTGTTGATATGTATTCTAAAACTATGAAGTGATGCATTTGAGATATTTGTCATTCAGCATAACTTTCCATACTATGAGAAGTTTGCAGTTACTTACAAACTTATATATGAATTATTCATGACTTTATATATATATAATTACTATATATTATATATAAATGTACCTAAGTAAAAATATATAGAGACATACAACATTATATTCGTTTCAGTAGTACAACATATTGATTATTTGTATGTATTGTGAAATGATCACCACAATAAATCTAGTTAACATCTATCACCATACATAGTTACAGTACTTCTGTTTTTCTTGTGATGAGAACTTTTAAGATATACTCTTTTACAACTTTCATATATGCAGTACAGTGTTGTTAACTATAGTCAACATGCTGTACGTTGCATCCACATGACTTATTTTTTTTATAACTAGAAGTTGGTACCTTTTGACTCCCTTTATCTGTCTGTTCCCTGCACCCCATCCCTGACTGTTGGTGGCTCCAGTTCTTATCTATACTGAGACCTAGCTGTCTTTTGTCTCTCCAGGACTTATTCATAGTTTATACAGATTTTCATTGTGGTATATTTATGTTAGGGTAGTTTTAGGAATTCTATCAGACTCGGTCTTATTTTTGTAGCACATCAAAAGTTAGTTTGGAGGGAAAGAGACAGCAGTCTTTGTTGGTTTGCAGTCTTACCAGGAACTGGCAGTCTTCTTCATTTGGTCTCAACTTTATATTTCTTTTCCCAACTCGTTAAGTAGATTAACTTCTCTTATATGTTTTCACAGTGGTCCATTATTTTCCTTTGCAGCACTCAGCACACTTCTAAATAACTGTTCAATGTCTTTTCCCTACACTGTATCCTGATGGTATAATCTTTGTGAGGACTCAAGTCATGAATATGTTTTCTTATTCATCCTTTCATTTCTGGCTCCTAGAACAAAGAAAATTAAAACTGCAAAGAAAATTTGAGATTAATCGAGAATTAACATTTTTCTGAAAAGTATTATATTAAGATTTTTATTTACTATAACTCTATAGTAACTCTTTTAAACTATAAAGTTTAAAAAACTTTAAAATATTTTTTTCTTTTAAGAAAGTTGTAACATTTGTTGTAGAAAATTAGGAAATTATTGAAGAACAAAAGGAAATAATTTCACCCAGAGAGTTATTATATTTTCTTCTAGTTTATTTTTCTAGTCATGTTACTTTCCTATTTAAAACCCTTTAAAAATTCTTATTCTTAAGATGAAGATGAATATCTCTAACTTGGTTTATAAGATCTAGTATGATAATGTCAGTTTTTAATCTCCATCCTTATCTTGTTCTTTCCACATGGTTTCTGTATGTCAGCTCTGCTGGCTTTTCAGTTTCTTATATTCACACATCCTTCCCCTTCTGCCCCAGCTCCTTATAATTCTTCAGATCTCAGTTCAAGTACAAGGAAGCTTTCTCTGCCCGTATACTATGCCAGAATTCTACCTGTCACTTTCATTAGGCAGTAAGCTTCATTTAGAGTAGGGATTGTCTGTTTGTCTCTTAAGTACATATCAGGTGCATTGGAAACGTAGTAGGAATGTGCAATTAGCTTTGACATTGAGGAACTCATCTTAGTTGGGGGAGAGAAACCAATGAATATTCTGCAGTATTCTGAAGTATTCACAAAGTATAGAGGAAAAAAGATGAGGGAGAAAGTAATTTCAGTTTTGGCAAGGTGTTTGTTTATTTAAGCTGAGTCTCAAAGGATTTTAGGAGTAATAATTAGGTGGGTAAGGACATTCTAGCCTATGACAGCAGAATATATATAAAGCATGGAAATGTAAAGAACAAGGCACGTTTTAGGGAACAATGTATATTTCAGTGTGGCTCCCTAAATGAGGCTACACGGCAACCATGGGTGAAGGGGTGAAGTGTAGTTTTGAGAGATGAAGTTTGATGGTAAAGGAGCCACACTGACTGAGATGTGCTTTTCAAGGTTTTAATCTCAACCTCCAGTCACTGTAAAACCTCAGAAGACTTTAAAGCAGGAATTGACATTATTAGATAAGCCTGAAGACTGTTTAATTGAGTAGGGAGGCAAGAGATTTTTAGAAAAATAATCTTTAGAACAAATATGGTAAACTTGACTTAAAGAAGAGACAGTGTGTTTAGAAAAGTAAGGGATAGATTAGAAAGATAAATGAAGGAATCTACAGTGGTTGATTATCTCTTGGATACTGGTAGTAATGGAAGGATTCAGAGTAATTCCAAAGCCTTTATCATGGATTAATGGCTATCTCATTAATTAATTGATATACAGAAAATAGGAAAAAGAACAGTATGGATTTTAATTGATTTGGCGTTAGGTTTGTTGAGTTTGAGTTTTCTGTAGTATATGCAGGTGGAACTGTACAAGTAAGAAGTAGGAGATAATTAGACTGGAGCACAGAAGGAAGTGGAAGGCAGAAGATACACATTTAAGTAATACTTGGAGCAGTAGGGCATAGCTCCAAAAACTTTAGACACAAAAAACTGAAAACTTTACAAGTACTCTATATGGGAGAAGAAGGAAAGAGAAAGTTAAGTTAGTTGTGTTTTTTTGGAGTTCTTCATTTGAGTCTTTGTATGAATTCTGCCTAATATCATCCAAATCCTCTAAAGCTGATTTTATTTTCATTATCAATCACTGTTAATAAGATCCTTACAGTATGGGAGTACAAATATTGACCCTCCCCCCAAATATGATGGTAATTTTGTCTGATTGTGTTTTTTTATATAAATTTATTTATTTTATTTTATTTATTTTTGCCTGCTTTGGGTCTTAGTTGCTGCGGGCAGGCTTTTTCTAGTCGCGGTGACCAGGGGCGACTCTTCGTTGCGGTGCACGGGCTTATTATCGCGGTGGCTTCTCTTGTTGCGGAGCATGGGCTCGAGGCTCGTGGGTTCAGTAGTTGTGCACACAGGCTCAGTAGTTGTGGCTCGCGGACTCTAGAGTGCAGGCTCAGTAGTTGTGGCGCATGGGCTTAGTTGCTCTGCGGCATGTGGGATCTTCCCGGACCGGGGCACGAACCCGTGTCCCTTGCATCGGCAGGTGGACTTTCAACCACTGCGCCACCTGGCAAGCCTGGCAGGCGGATTCTTAACCACTGCACTACCAGGGAAGTCCCTGTCTAATTGTGTTCTGAGTGTTCGTTTCTGCTTCCACAAGTGACGTTATTTTTAATGTGAAGTCTCATAGAACAGGAATTTCTTTGCATACATTACTATGCTATATACAGTTGTTGTCACTACGTTTTTAATAATGTTTGGTCATTTTAACATAATTTTCTATTTACTAAATGTCTTCAGTCAATTACAGTATATTTAGTTAATGGAAACTATATGACTTCTGCTTTTCATTGATATCTTTTCTATTTAGGAAATTAATTCTTTTTGTTCTTTATGTCAACAGGGGTCTGTTTGAATTTGAAGGCAAGGTAGATTGAATAAACATTTATTAAAGTATTTGCCTTTATAGTGGAGAAGAATTATAAAAAGAATTCTACTACATTTAGGTAATATCGCTTTGATATTAAAGTTAAATTATAATGAACATGAAGGTTAACCAGATTCATATAAATTTGAATCTGTAAAGAACCCTAATGTTTATATAGGTCATTGGTTCTCACACTATTTGGATTTTATAGACCAGAAAAGAATTTTATTAAAGGATTGTTGTAGAGTAGCCAACTTTTTCACTTTAGCATATAAGAACTTTAAAAGTACTTTCTTCTGCGATCACAATTTCATTAAAAAAATAAAAGACACTTTGAAACCAAAAATGAAAGAATAGTCCTTAAATTTTAAAAAAGTATATAATGTATAAAGAAAAAGAAATCCACCCTGGTACCCAGTTTTTTCATTTGGCTGCATATCACTGGAAACTTGAACAGTTGGCCACTGAAATGTAGACTTGTGTTTGGGAACTGCTGACCGAGATCACAGGTAGTGTGTAACTGAAACTAGGTCCCGTGTTCCCTGACTTTTATGTCTCATCCTCTTCTGTCCCAAAAGACCTTTAGTAATTTAAACATTGCTCTTTGATTTTTGGCTTTTAAAAATACATTGGGATTAAAGTTAGACCTGTGGTTAAAAATAAGAGTAGATTCTACTATTTCTCATATTCTTCCCTGAGCTTTTCCTTTTGGCCTTTGTGGACAAAACAAATCTGATTTAATAAGCTTTTATTACTGTCTTCTTTCCACATTATTTTTCCCCCAACCTTATACTTCCCTTATACTTCTGTATTCCATATAAGACGTTAAGTAGTTTATAAGAGTGCATACTGTAAAATAGTAAAAATAATAGTATTTTTATTTGTTTGTATGTATATATATGTATATGAAAACAAGACCAGGAGGAAATCAGCATGTATTGATGTATACATTTTACCCCCCTCTGTACATTTTTTCATCTTATTTCATTCAAGGCTAATATTTTCCCTTATTTCAATAAATGTTAGGGATTGATTGATTTTGCTAGTTAATTTTAGACCTTTATTCTAATAAACAAAACTTATACTTACCTACTTGCAGGCACAGTAGTAAGCAATTTATATAGAGCCTCTATAGTAACTCCATGTAGCAGATTTCACTTTATTCTTAATTGACATATGAAAAAAAGAAACTGAAGTTTAGGGAAATTAAGTAAGTGTTCCATGTTTATACAGCTAATAAGTAGTAATGCTGTGGTTTGCGCTTAGGCAATTTGTCTAAATCTCCATCTCTTAACTGTTGAGAAGACGCTCTGGGGGGTTTCAGGTTTTATTAGAGTCAAAAGTTCTTTTCACAGATAGAGTAGGATTCATTTTAGTATTTTTTATGCTATGTTGGTGGTATGTGAGAGTACAGCCTCAAGTGAAAGAAGAACAGATGCAACTGGTAACAATTGCAGATAATTACATTTTTAGAAAAATAATGTCCAGTGGGATTTTTGAGATCTATCTTTGAGATCATCTTTTAGATCAGTGTTGACAACAGGACACTGCATCATCTGATTGAGATTGGTAATCTTGACTCAGTCAGATAAAGCCTACTGATGATTAAAAACTAGCAAAACTAGTATGAATAAGTTGATGTCGAGGTATCTGTTTTCAATTTTCCTTGAGGATCTTAACAGTTTTGCTAAAGGTATTTTCTAACTTATTCACAATATCTATATTATATCTCTGTGTAATAAGCCAGTGGTGTTTCCTAGCATGGTGAAATTGTTTTTCATAAATTTTTTATTGAGGTGTAATTGGCAAACTAGCATGGTGAAATTTATTTTAAATTAAAAAAATTTTTTAAATTTAAATTTTAGTTACAGCTCTTTTAAGGAAGCTTAAGCAGCAATCCAGGGAAAGTGTTGAAGAAAAACGACCTCGATTATTAAAAGCCCTGAAAGAGGTAGGCTAAATTTCTTTGCTGATTTTGCCCTAAAGGGTAATTGCAAGTGTACTTTTAAGCATTTTAAAAATACAGTTTAATTTCTCACTAATTATTAAGGGTCAAGAAATGGTAAAAATCCTGCTTCAATTAAGCAATAATGACATTACAAAATACTCTGATTATGATGTGTAATCTTATGGGAAGCATTATTTGCTTTGATCTTAGAAGGCAGATAAAGAATTATTGCTTTCAGTAAATTAGGTAAGAGCTCTAAGAAAAATGGAGGTAAGTCATAATTAATGGCAGTAGTTTTCCTTTGTCCTTTGGATTGAAAGATTTTCTATGAGCTGAAGTGCTACTGCCTTAGGAGCAGTTTGCATTTTCGTTATGTAACAAAACTCTTTTTGTCTGTCCTACTTCATGATGGTAAGAGCTGGGTGTGCTGGCACAGAAAGGGAGAGAGTTTTGTTTTCTGTTGTTTTTTCCTCTGCATTTTGGATGCGTGAAAGAACTGTGGGAGAAAGATATATCATCATGACTATGTCTTCTTTTAGGTATGCTTTGTTTTTGAAATCTCAAGGGATAAATTTTTTTGACAATATTTGATTAATAGTTCCTTGAACAGTTATAGTCTTTGATGTTTAGCTTCTAATTTGTGAAATAAAAACGTTCTCTATAGATCTCATATGATGACATATTATTTCAGATTTAGTAAACCTATCACTTTATAGAAAAAAAGTTTGTATTGCAGTGGGTGATTTTATTAGACCATTATGAGCCTACACAATAATCATTTTGGAAGTTACTGTTTTTTTTTTATAACACTTCTAAAGTTATTAAGTATTTTTACAATACTACTTATTGTTATGCGAAATGGAATATTTATTGATGCAAATTTAAATGCCTGTCAGTTTCAGATATGTTCTTATGTGATTAAAACGTTCTTGTAAAATCTAGAGTGGTGTGAGTTTTCCTTTGTAGATATGTGTAGTAATGTCTGCTATTGTAATGTAATTTTAAGTAATAACCATATATATTTTTTGGTTCTTTCTCCAACTCCATACATTGAAATTATTTCCTATTCCTGTCTATAGACCTTTAATGATAACAGATTTTTTTTAAGCAAAATATTAAGTAGGTATAAGAGCTGTTAACGAAGGTGTGCATTCAATAATTATTCATATTTCATTTCTCAGCTAGGTGACTTTTATTTAGAACTTCACTGGGATTTTCAAAGCTGGGGTAAGAGTGTGCTATATTTTACTATAAAATATGTACGTATGCAGAAATGCAAGTGCAAAAATAACTATTATATAGAAATGTTAACATAACAAATATTGCCCTAAGGAAATTAAAATATTTTTCGTCAAGTTGAATGTAATGGTTATAAAGCCCTATAGTAATACTTAATTATCCTAACCTGATTAGTAACTTTCATAATTATTATTTTTAAGATTAAAAATTCTCTTTTTTTAAAATAAAATGCTGGTTCAAATATTATAATAATTTAATATAAGGAATTTTCAGAGGGAAGAGAAGAATAATTATGGGATTATTAGTTTACTGAATTTAGGGAAGTTTGACATATAGTATTTAGATCCCTGAATGTGAAGAATTTGGTTAACATTAATTTATTTTGTATGTTTTGTCATCTTTCAATCACATTTGCTGCTTTTATTGCATACTTTATAGCCACTGTTTTAACATACTATTTGGTTGCACACTCTTCCACTTATTTATGAAAGACGTTAATTCCTAGATATTTTACAGTCATTTATTGATTTACCTTGGCAAGGTAAGTTTTCTCTCCTCCCCATTTTAAACATGAGTCTACTTAGGGAGAAAACTTTGGTGTCCAAATAGGAAGTTTGATCCTAGTGACCTTTACTTTACTAAGTAAACAACTATCCAAACCACTAACTTTTGGGTTAAATATTTTTTTAATGTAATCTATTTATAGGTTTGAATATAGTATGCTTATGTGTGTTTTTTAAAGCATCTGAATTAATCTTTATGATATTAAGGATATTTGAATGCTTATTATCACCAAAATAATCATAAAAATAGATCATAATCATAAAAATAAATCAGATATTGATAACTCTAGAAACCACTGTTAATGTTTCATATGAATATTTCAAACTCTTTTCAATGCTTACAAACGTGTGTGTATGTACATATATATAAATATAAATGTATATATGTATATGTATCCTCAGCATTAGTTTTTTTTTTAATGGGATCATACTATTATATCATTATGCATTTTGTCACGTTTACTTAATATATCATAGGTATCTCACATTTTAGTTCATGAGGAAGTACTTCATTTTTTTTTTTAACAGCTGCATAATACTGTACAGCATGGGTGATTAAGGTTTTTCTAGTGTTTAATCTCTAAATGTAAAATTTTAATCCCTAAATATAATCAGTTTTTTCTAACATTGTTAACAACTGTAGTTCATCAGGCTAGTTTTGGCTCCATCAAAATCACACATGAGGGAGTTCCCTGGTGGCCTAGTGGTTAGGACTCTGGACTTTCACTGCTGTGTCCCAGGTTCAATCCCTGACTGGGGAACTGAGATCCTACAAGCCTCATGTCACAGTCAAAAAAAAAAGATCACACATGATTTTGTTTTGTTAACTCTCGTAGTCCTTTATGCTCTATAAATTATTCAGAAGTCCCAGTGTTCTAGAATACTGAGAGAAAAAAAGGTTTGTAATAGCACTGTATAATAAAAGAGGTCTAAGTTAGATTGGTCTGAAGCCTGAGTACTGTTTTTTCACCCGGTTTTTTTCTATCTGTAAATACCCCAGTCATTCTTGGCGATCCTAAACTGAGGTTGTCCCTTGAGTGTACTGGCTCTTTAATTGATTGTCTTAGTAGTTGTTAGTGGTTTGAATTCTAAGATAGTCACTTTATGTTGCTGAGCAAAATGTTCTAAAATATTTTAAAAGTGACATTTCAGTTACATGAAGAAATAGAAATGGATGTAATTACTCCAGAAATTGTGCATATGATCTGTAGTTATAAACACATTATAAATGTTGCATAATCAGGTTCATTATGCAACCACTGAGGTACTTGTTTAAAGTATTGCTGCTTTGAGAACTTGACTTTGATGCAAAAAAGTCAGCCCATCTGTTTCATTGTTGATAAAGGTTTTTACTGATTTCATGTCAAATTATTAGCACCTGATGGTTAGATGTCATCTATAATTTTAAAAACTAAACTCATTGGCTAGATTTAGCTTAGACACTTTGGATTAAAAAAATTGGATAATCTCTATTATTAGATTTGATTATCAAGCTTTTTTCCAGAGTTTAGGCATGGTTCCTCCCCTTGTTAAAGCCCCTAATATTTAAAAAAAAAAAAAAAAAGGCAACCCAGAAATAAGAGGAAGTTAAGAAATATTGAGGTCCGGCGTTAAGTTTAATTTAGAGGTTGTGGAGCCCACAAACTCTACTCTTTCTCCTTCAGTATTTGGCTGAAAATAGCCTCAGACTTGGTTAATAGCAAGTCTGGAAGTGACTGAATTATTCCAGCTTGAGTTTTTAGGTATGGAAAAGCTTTAAATTGGAATCAGAAGTACTGGCTCCTAACTGTTTGACATGGCAAATCACATAACTTTCCTGAGCTTCAGTTTCTTCATTTTAAAAATGGGGATAATAATAACTGCCCCACCTATTTCAAGCCTTTGTTTTGGTGTAGATGAAATGAAACCATGTTTTTGAAGGAAGCCCTTCAGGTACTGTAAAGTGTTAAATAATTTTATAATCACTACAAATTTAACATTATGTGTATATAGCGTGTTTCAACAGAAAAACTAATAGTTTTTTTTCTTTATCTCATAATGTACAGAATATCCATCTTGTATTTGGGACTGTTTTTTGCATATTATAGATGGAAAACATTCAACCTAGAAACTCTTCTTAAAATCAGGGAGTAAGTGATAGCAAAACCAAAATTAAAATTTTGAGACTTTCCATTTTTCAGTTCAGAGGATTATGCTGCCTTTGGAGTACTGTGTTAGACTCTCAGATTATGCTGAGGTAACTTAAGATACAGACAGCCTAATTGTTCAGTTTACATTGGGGAAGAAAAAGTCATCACAGAATTGGGAAAATGAAAATTGCTTTATTTTTGGAATGCATTAAAATCTTTTTTTCTCAATGATATCTTTTTTTTTTTTAACTTTTGCTTTTCAAACCCTAAGCTTCTTAATTTTTTTCTACATTCCCCTCTTCCTCCTTTTCTGATTTTTGATAAATGGGTATTGGTATGTGATTCTAAGTTTTGTTTTTATAGGTTACCATACTACTTCAAAAGATGTAATAAGTTAAATTTAAATTGTTAGGATGCTATCTTCTTGTAATCGTCTTTTTCATGCTACACCAAATATTTAAGGACAGAAAAACTGGATCTCAATAAGCATGAAAGAGGAGCTTTGATCATTTACGTAGATTTATGCCATTATTAATCTTTTTAACTTCTGTTGTTTCATATAAGGAAAAATTTTATTGGAAAATGATTTCTTATGTTCTTTGACCAGGGTAACTCTTAGTTGATATTCCCTCTGGGCAGTAAAATTTTCTTGCTTTTATAAAATAAGTCTAGAAAACTGTCTTCAATGCTGGAAATCATTTTGGATTAAATGACCTCTAAGGATTTAAAAAAGACATTTTTATATTTGGTATACCTTTAATGTTAGTGAGCAAATATTGATGCTTTTGAAAAAGTTAACTAAAAAACTAGCCCTTAATTTTCTCCAAAGTCTTTGTTTCTTTCTAACCCAGGTTGATTTATCACCCATTTTTAAAACACAGAGTTTTGTAAAATATACATATAATATATCTTACATAGATACACACACCCACGTACATACACATGTACATGTGATGTAATCTTTAATTTCAAGAATTTTGAGTTTCACATTTCTTTCTTTTTTTGGTGTGTGGTAGTTTAATTATATAGCCTGTTATGTAGATTTATTTATCCATAGAATAACTTATATTTCCTCAAAATATAGCAGATAGTAAATAATAAAAAAACTATGAGACTGTAGCTTGTGATATGAATGTAAGCAACACTGGAATGTAGAAATCTATAAGTCAATAGTATGATTGCATTTTATGGATTTTGAAACTGAGCTACAGTGAGCTTAAGTAACCAACATATTTGGGATTCAGACTCAAATTCGACTATCTAGCTCTAAAAGTGTCTTTTTCTATTACACATATTACTTTTCTGGTATTTAATCCAATTATATTTAGAGGATCAGATGGAATCCAGGCTTATCTGGTTACCCATTCAGGAGGGTTTAGTTACCACAGGGCATCGTTTTCTAACTTACAGTAATATCCTACAATATATACCCAAGAGTGGCATTATATCAACTCTGCTACTCTTACATGTGTTTAGTGGGTGGTGGTGGTGAACTATACAGCAATTACAATTAAACAGTAGGTATTTGAAGTTCCTCAAAATTGCTTTGTATATTATTTTTAAGTGGAAAATACTATTTTAAAGGAAATTATTACAATTTTGGTGAAATAGTAAAATGTTTACATTACTCTTCTTCTAATAAAAAAAATTTGTAATCTCTCTGAACTTCAGGTGGTTATTTTTTGCCTTTTCTTTTTACAAATACAGTGCCTTTACTTTCCCGAATTCTGCCTTCTGATGCATGTAAAATATACAAACAAGGTATCAATATCAGGTAAGGTGATTTGATTTTTTTTCTGAGTAACAGATAATTGAGATTTAGAGATAGCTTTTCTTTTTGTAGTAATAGCTTATACTTGGATGTAGTATTTTATAACATGTTGTAATATATTCACAATATTTTATTTCCTTTGAGATACTACAGATAAGGAACCAAAGGCATAAAATCTTGACTAAAACAAAGGTATTATTATTTAACTACAGACTATCTGGAAGGCAAGTAGAGTGAAGATCATGATATAACATTAAGAAGATTTAAGATGGTTATTTCCCTCTTCCTGGCTTTGTAGGGAATAAGGGACACATAAGGAGGACATAACTATTGTCCTGTTTTTCCTCCATCCCTCTCCAACCCTTCCCTCCCCTGTCTACCCATCCATGCTTCTAGCCATTCATCTGTTCAGTCATCTATCCATTCTAGTGAACACTTTAAGGCTAATATTAATTTTCTTCTGTTTCCTTTTAAAACTAAGATTGATGTTTGGATCTCACAGGGAATCTATTTACTTTATTTATTTCAGGATTTTATCATTATCTCTTTAGCTTTCTGTTAATATAGGTATATTTACAAGTTATATATATCTAAGCTATATATAATGCTGGTGAATATGCCAACTTTTTAGTATATTCATACCTATTAGTATATTTATATATACATAAAATTTTACATGTCTGTATCTTATAAAAATCCAGAATATTAATTTGAATATGTAAGGGTCTAGAGCTAGAGATGTCTTAAAAGGTTAGCTCATATAAACTCTTCATTTTATAGATTAGAACGTTCTGACAAGTGAAGTGATTTTTATGAGCATATTGCAAATTAATCACTGAGCCAGGACCTCTCTGACTTCCTGTAAGATCATATCATGTCACAAGGCAGAAATTTTAAAAAATCAACTCTTTATGAGATTTATTGTTCAATATGTTGAATTATAATGAAGAGATAACCTTTAGATGGAAGTAAGTTCTAGGGTCATTATTCTCCAGCAAAATTCTATTAAGGTAGAAGTTTCTGTGATTTTGTTTTTAAAAATAACCTCCTCAGATGTTTCTGATGATGAAAGTGTTCATGCACATTAAATTCATGGTCATTATAGAAACCTTGGAAAATACAGAAAAGTATAGATTAGAAAACTAGGAAAGGATTTGATAATGATGTAGATTTAATTCAGTAGCCTATTGTTAGCAATATATTATGGTTATTAAAAAATTATCAGTTTAAAAATGCTTAATATAGGTGCTTGCCAAAGTTAGTAGATAACTTGGGAGAATAGTATTATCTTCCATGTGCTACTTTAACTAAAGGTCAGTTTTAGTTCTGTTTGATTCTTAAATTTAGGAGAAAAGGAGCTTCTTTCTTTTAAAAAATTGTTTCACATTTATATATGAGTTTTAAAAGTAAATGACATGATGCATATTACCTAATAAATATAGATGATAAAAAAACCACAAAATGGTTAAGATAGAGACATGA
The DNA here is from genome assembly GCF_964270905.1 of Leucopleurus acutus. NCBI lineage: Eukaryota > Metazoa > Chordata > Mammalia > Artiodactyla > Delphinidae > Leucopleurus > Leucopleurus acutus. The sequence goes on from NC_139143.1 coordinate 132,878,567, forward strand.
GAATAAGAGGCTGAGAGAGAATAATTGTGTCAAAGAATGTAGTTTAAGGGAAGCTACTGCAGTTTAGCAAGACTCTGAAACCTGGGACTTACTAGCAGCCGAGGTTGAGGGAGGAATGTGACAGGTTCAAAGTGCTAGTTATCAAACAAAGTTTACTAGATTAATGGAGAAGCTGCATTTTAGGATGTATGACAAAGGTTTTTTGCATAGATGAAGAATTGCTTTAAAGAAAAAGAAATTTGTTAACATTAAATAAAAACTTTAAAATTTAAACATCAGGAGATGATTACTTCTTTTAAACATCACTTCAAATGAATTTTACTTGTATCCCCTGACAGTTATGTGATAATTTAAAGTATCTTTTTTGGGAATTCCTTGGTGTTCCAGTGGTTAGGACTCCACGCATTCACTGCCAAGGGCGCGGGTTCCATCCCTGGTCGGGAAACTAAGATTCTGCGGCCGTGTGGCCAAAAAAAAAAAAAAAGTATCTTCTTTGTTGTCAAAGAGAAATTAATACTTTAGTAGAAATAGGAAAGTGTGGGCAACTTTATTGTTGAGAATACTAACAAATATTTTCACTGTTAATAATTTTGAGGTTACATATAACCACTGACTAAAATAATCATTGCAAACTTTCTCAGTCAGGCTCTTCCTATTTCGAGTAGGCCCTATTTCCTTTTCACTGTTACTTGAGCATTTTTCAAGTTTTTATCTGAAACAGAACATGTTCTACTCAAATCTTTGCATTTGTATAAAGAATTTTTTGTTCTTCATGGTGAATTACATGGCAAAATTAAAAGTATTTAGGCTTATAAGCTGAAAGCCAAGGACTAGTTAATACATTAAAATATCATTGTGATAAATTATATAAAAAATTATATTATAAATTATATCATTATGATAAATTAGATTTAAGGGCTCAAATGTTGCCAGTGTCAGTCTGCCTTTGTCTCTCTGTACATCTCTTCTCTCACATTTCCTATCCCCACCCCTTGCAACCCACTACTACTCTCACCCAGGATGGGCAAGAAGGGAATGGAGGCAAAAGACTGTTCTGGCCCTTTTCTTCTTTTTTTGGTGGGGTATAGAGTTCCCTGGTAGCTGAAGCTTGGAGTCCAAATAGGCCATGCATGTAAAATGATCTGTTCCTTTTTTGAGACTTCAGTAGCCTACATCTTATAGAGGTGGGGGATAAGCCCCTTTTATTGGCATTATTTTCTCTTACGCCACATGTACAAGCAATAACAGGATATGTTTAGTAGTACAGGCACCAGTAGTACAGTAGCAGGCTACTGGAAGTGGACCAGGGGCTAGAATTCAACTGTAAAGCAGCAGGTAGTGTTCACTCATATAGGAGTTGGTGACTTGGTTTTCTTTTTAGGACTTCTTATTTGGTTCTGAGGGGTGTGTATATTTTATATGGCTCAGAAAAGAGCCTCTTATACCTAGGATAACCATATTTCCCTGTTCACCTCTGTTGTCCTGGTAAAATTATTAACAGTATCACCTTCACCTTTAAAAACTACTAGTTTTGGTGATAAATTATATGTAACCCTAGTTATTCTTTTGCATGCGAAATATGCTCCATTTTTCAGCTTCTCCTACAAAGCCTTGTGCAAGATTGAAGCACTTCAGGGTACTTGTGAACTTTTCCATTCCATTATTCTCCCAAATTTCAACAAGTAGTGATTTGTAGATTTTATTTGAGACCAACCCACTGGGTCGACCATGCCAGGTCTTGGTTATAATGAGCACAACAAACATACAAGTGTGTGAGTCCATGAATATTTGCCATAGGAACGATGCATAATGTTTTCAGGCTGTGGAGATGTTGGAAAAGAAAATGCTGGGAAAAAGAATGCTAATCTGAATCTGGGAAGTCAAGCAGAAAGGCCAAGAATTTAGAGTAAGTTAAATGGTTTATCGAGTTGAAGGATGAAGCAAGGTTTGGTACCAAGCATAAGCATAGATGCAGATCATAAGGACAAGACTGTGGACACACAGTCCTTAGTCTAAGAATGTGGTCTGTCCATGGCTATACCTCTCTTATATAGTGTTGACCTTTGAACAATACCGTTTTGAACTACTTGGGCCCACTTATATGTAGATCTTTTTCAAGAAATACGTACTACAGTACTACATGATCCAAGGTTGGTTGAATCTGAGGATGTGGAAATGTGCATATGGAGGGCCGACTGTAAAGTTACATGTGGAGGGGATGTGGGTCAGCGCCCCAAACCCTGGTGTTCAAGGGTCAGCTGTACTCTGCCGAGCTAGCAACTTGGTCTTGAAAGTATCAGAGAATGTTAGACAGGTCTGCTTTCCTTTTCTGCCCTTCCCCCTTGAAGTAACTTTTATGGAGTAGCTACAGTATAGGAAATGGTAGAGAATAAGGGTACAGTTAGAGAAATGCATCAACAATGGGGAAACAACCTTTTTCTTGCTGGATTAATGAAGTATATATTCAGAAAAATGAAATATAGATAAAATTGAATATATATTTAAATATTCTTTTGGTGTTTTTTAATGAGATATTTTAAATTTAGCTTTTATCTATAAATTTGATTTTGAAATATGGTATTAGCATCTTGGTTTGAGTTTAGAAGGAGCAAAACTTGTTTAATTAATATGAAGTTTTATTGAAGTTTTGTCAGAATTTTTCATCTATCCATCTTTCACAGGCTTGACACTACTCTCATAGACTTTACTGACATGAAGTGCCAACGAGGGGATTTAAGCTTCATTTTCAATGGGGATGCGGCACCCTCTGAATCTTTTGTAGTATTAGACAATGAACAAAAAGTTTATCAGCGAATACACCATGAGGTGAGCATGTTGTCTTATCAGTATTCCTGTAAATGGTTTAAAAAAGTCTGTGTAGGGATTTCCCCTGTGGTCCAGTGGTTAAGACTCCGCCTTCCAATGCAAGGGGTAAGGGTTCGATCCCTAGTTGGGGAACTAAGATCCCACATGCCACGGGGTGCGGCTAAAAAAATAAAAGAAGTCTGTGTATGCAACCAAGCCTCGGTGTAATTGTTTTAAAAGGCGTAAGGCATAATTGAGATGGTTCATTCCTAAAGCTTTGATTTTCTTACCTCTTGCTTTTTAAAAAAGTTTTATCATCTGTTCTCTATCCTGACTAATCCACTGAGTCTGTTTGCTCTTAATTCACTGATGATCTCCTAGTGAAATAAACCCTAACTTCTCATAGTTCTCATTTGTTGAACCTGTTCTGGCCCTGTCCCCATTTATCTTCCTATCTTAGTTTCTTTTATTGTTGTGAACCATCTCTACCTCTTTAATATGAACACCTCTCTTGGCTTTCTGTCTGTACCGTTTTACTTTTCCCAACTCTTTGGCCACCTTTCTTTTCTCCGTCTTTTCACTCTTAAAGTACAAAATTATACCCCTTCTAAACACCATATCTAAACACCATGTGAATTGCCTTCACAACGACCTTTGAGAGACCATATTCACCATCATCTTATATCTGTTGTTCCCTGAATGCTTATAAACCAAAGAAAAAGCTTTTCTAGTATCTATATATATCATTGATAGCCTTACAAATGTTTTTAGGTCAATATTTTGTTTTGTCACTGTGGCTTTTATTTTTCACCATTTCCTTTCCTTACGTTTACTACATCTTGTGACCCCTTCCTCAACATCTCTTAGATTAGACCCTCCTACTGTCATATCTGTTGATATTTAGTTACCTTGTATGTGTACTATTGAAATAAATAGTTTCCTAACTGGCACTGAGCAAGGAAGAGTTGGATTCGAAGAGAAGAAAAAAAGACATTCCTTGTGGGGGAAACAGGATGAGTAAAGTCAGGAAAGTAGGACTAAGAATGGTTTATTTGGGAAACAGAAAAGCAATCTATCTGACTGCAGTGAAGGTTTCTCTTACTGAGCATAGGAACATGATTTATGGAAGGCCTTAACAGCCAGATAAAATAATTTAGGATCTGTTATAGTTGGCAATAGAGAGTCATAGATTCTTAAACAAGGGATTGATTTGATCAAAAAGTAATTTAAATGAATTAGTCTTATATATAATAGTTTTTTGACTTTTCCTCCTTCCCTCTCTTCCTCAAACATTTTATCAAGGACCTAATAAATGCTAGACACTGCTAGGTGCTATGGATAGTGGCATTGTATTAATAATATACAGTTTGTCTCGTGCTATCTGCGGGGGATTGATTCTAGGAATCCCCAAGGATACCAAAATCCACAGATGCTCAAGTCCCTTATATAAAATGGTGTAGTATTTGCATATAAGCTACACACATCCTCCAATATACTTTAATTCATCTCTAGATTACTTATAATACTTAATACAATGTAAAGCCAAGGTAAATAGTTGTAAATACAGTGTAAATACCTTGTAACTAGTTGCCTGTGTGGCAAATTTAAGTTTTGCTTTCTGGAACTTTCTGGAATTTTTTTTTCTCCAAATATTTTTGATCCCTGGTTGGTTGAATCTGCAGATGTGGAACCTGCAGTTATGGAGGGCAAACTGTATATCAATTACTATCATATATTAAGCATTAAATGCCAGCATACTGGAACTATAAATACTTTAAAGCTCTTTTATTAAATCCTTAAAATAACCTGTCTAAATAGTACCATCTCTTTTATAGATGAAAATATTGAGGCTTATAAATGTTAAAAGATATCGCTAAGATCACACAGCTAGTATGCAAGATGGATTGGAAAAGGGAGAGAATGGAAGCGGGGAAAATATGTGTTTTTATGGTTATAGGCATACTTCGCTTCATTGCACGTCACAGATATTGCGTTTTTTACAAATTGAAGGTCTGTGGCAACCCTGTGTTGAGCAAGTCTATTGGTGCCATTTTTCCAACAGCATTTGCTTACTTTGTGTCTCTGTGTCACATTTTGGTAATTCTCGAAATATTTTGACTCCTCTACCAGCAAACAGATTATGACTTGCTGAAGGTTCAGATGATGATTAGCATTTTTTAGCAATAAAGTTTGTGTTGTTTTTAAAATTTATTTTTTGGCTGCTTTGGGTCTTCGTTGCTGTGTGTGGGCTTTCTCTAGTTGCGGCAAGCCAGGGCTACTCTTTGTTGCCAGTGCATGGGCTTCTCATTGCAGTGACTTCTCTTGTTGCGGAGTGCGGTCTCTAGGCACATGAGCTTCAGTAGTTGTGGCACACGGGCTCAGTAGTTGTGGCTTAACGGGTCTAGAGCACAGGCTCAGTAGTTGTGGCGCATGGGCTTGGTTGCTCTGCAGCATGTGGCATCTTCCTGGACCAGGGATCAAACCTGTGTCCCCTGCATTGGCAGGCAGATCTTAACCACTGTGCCACCAGGGAAGTCCCAGCAATAAAGTATTTTTAAATTAAGGTATGTACCTTGTTTTTTTAAGCATGATGCTATTGCACACTGAACAGACTACAATACAGAGTAAATGATGGTGGTGCCACAGATAGAATTGGGGCATTTGGAAAAGGAAACAGGTTTGGGGTTTTAGATGACCTTCATATTGGATCTGTTGCTAAAATCAGTGTATTTGTTTCAACCTTCTCTTTATATAGACTTCTCTGAAGTATTTGCTATTATTGGTAACTCAGTTCTTAAAATTTGCATTTCCTTGTGACTTGACCTTGATCATTAGATGTTCTTTTCCCATATCTCCTTCTTACTCTCTTTTGCCTGTTTCCTTTTCTCTGCTCACTTCTTGAATATTGATATGCGCTTGATGTTCTCATTTTTACAGATTGCCAGAATAATCTCTTCCATTCCCACAGCTCTCACTACTTCTTATCAGTTGATAGTTCACAAGTATATATTTGTAACTCAGATCTTCTGAGTGGGGACCTATCTATTTAAATGCCTAATGGATAGCCTGTGTGTCTCCTAGGTACCTCAAAACTTAGCTTATTTAAGACTTAACTCATTATTTTCCCTTTAAGGTGCCCGTTCTCCCATTTTCTTTCCTTTGGTGATTGATATCATTCTCTGTTCAGCGAGAAAAATTGGAGGTTTTTTTTGACATCTTTTCTTGTATTCTCACGTTTCCTAATTAGAGAACATGTGTGGTTATTCTTGTCTCCCTCATGTCTTATAATTATCCCTTTTTTATTCATGCTGTTATTGCCATAATTTAGGTATTCATTATGTCAACTGGACTGTCACAAAAGTCTCATAAATGATCTTCCTGGCCCCCTTCTTGTCTCCTTTTAAATTATTTCACATATTGGAGATAGGTTGAACATTGAAAACAAATTCATGACATTTGTCTTCCTTAAAGACACTTTAAAAGTTCCCTATTGCCTGAAGAATGAAATCCAAGTTCCTTAGCATGCCATGGTTCCTTCTGTGACCTGGCTTTTGTTCATTTTTCCAGCCTTTTTCTTACCCTGTTATCATAGATACCTTCATGCTAAACTCTTTGCAATTTTTTCCAGACTATTTAGTGTTTCATTCCTTTGTTCATATTGTTTCCAATTCTGGGGATACCCTTCTTCTTGTACCCTCACCCTGGTGGGGCACCTACTTAGTGTTACTTCCTCATCTGCCAAGTGACCATTGTTTTGAGGTTCTCACTAATGTGGTACCATAGAGCTTCTAATGCTGTTTTTGTCTATATGGCTTTCTTCTTTCTTGGGGCTAAGCTTCTCAGAGGTTTGGGGTTCTTTTAGTTGTAGTCTCTGGTACCTAATACAGCATCAGTACATTCTAGTTAGAGTTTGGCAGAATCTTTCTGTAAAGGGAGAGAGTCAGTATTTTAGATATTTAAATATATTTGCAGGTCATATGGTCTCTGTCACAACTGCTCACCTCTGCTGTTATTAACATAAAAGCCACCAGAGACAATATATAAATGAATGAGTATGGCTGTATTCTAATAAAATTTTACTTGAAAAACAGATGGTGGACTGGATTTGACTGCTGGCCATAGTCTGCTGACCCTTATTCTAGACTCTCATATATGTACTAAATAATTCGAATTCTTATGTTTTAAATAACAACAGGATAGCTAACTGGGCAATAGATGAGTTGGAAAGATAGTACTAAAAGAGAAACCAGAGATTAAGGCTAGTAGTGTAAGTATTAGCTGATGTTATAGTATCAATGAGATCACCAGTGGTCTGGTATTTAGGGTATATGTGTGTGTATTTTATGTCTAAAAGAATACAGAAATGCTAGATTTTGAGCAATAATCCTCAGGGCAGGGAATACTTGTTTTTTATCCTAATATGTATACATAAGTAATAATTGTTCATTAAATGTTTGTTGAATGAATGTAATTAACAACAGGTCTTTTTCAATGATGTGGTTAGGAGATAGTCTATGATTTACAGAAGAGTTATGTTTCAAAAGTTTATTTGAAATTGGGATGTTTGAAACTTAAGGCAAATTTCTTCATAGGTAGTGTTGTATATAGTGTTGTTCCCAAGCTAGTACATAAAATCCTAATTGATTTGTAATATATTTACATCATGATGGTTAACAGTTCTGTACAATCTATGCCAGTCAAAATTTCTCTTTAGGAAATTGTGTTCAGAATTAGTTTGGGTTACCAGGAATACATTTTCACCTGTTACAGCCTTAGCATTAATGTCAAGATTTTCTGTCCCTCACTTGTAAGGGTGAAGGAAATGGGCTATATCTGGGTGAAAGTTTGTGGTGACGAATAGAAAATGGGCCTCCTGGGAATCTAGAAATCAGGAGGTAGGGAAAATAGAGCCTCTACTTATTGGAAACCTTATGGATGGTTCTCATTCTCCAGTCAACTCTCTAGGTTCTGCCTTTTTTCTCCCTCTTTTCTTCGGATTCTGGGGTCCTAAATATCAGAGAATCTCTCTTGGCCTATTATATTTAGAATAGAGCCTCATCTAATGCCTACTCATTTACTCTTCTGTACCTGGTCTCTTAGTTTTCTGTCCCTGAAACAAGCACAAAGCTTTCTCTTTTAAAAAATAATTATCGATCAATTATTTTATGCCAGCACTGGGGAATATGTTGAAGCAAGGCTGCTAATTGAGTTTGGAAATTATGAGTTGATATTTATGGATTTCTTTTCTTTCTATAAGGTGTATAGAGAAGATCCCATGTGGCCTCCTTTCCTTTTTTCCTTCCTTATCACCTCTCTCCTTTCCTCCTTCCCTTCCTTCCTTCCACTTAAAACTATTGGGAAAGAAAGGCTCATAGTGGTGGGTCTTTAGATTAAAAAGAACTAAAGTAAGATTCATCTATACTTAAAGAAAACAAAACCTTCTTACAGGCATTTTGTCTCAGACGTGTCTACTTAATTCTTAAAGTAATCTTTTACAATTACTCTGCATACTTTGTACTTCTGTAATGGGTAATCTAGTATTGTTTCCATTACATATCTGGAAGAGTGTGAGTACCCTTTTTATGTGTCCTGTATTTTTAGATTCATAATTAGTTATAATTCTAACTTATTTAGTTATATGAAGTTTACACTTCTGTAATTGTTTTTAGAGTAACTAGCACTTCACATTTTTTTAGAATTGGTCCTTTTTGTTTTTTGAAATCTGTAACGTTTTAATTGTTGACATTTTCATATGTGGCGCTAAAAACCTCTGAAAATCTAGATTCTTATATTTACCTTTTGCCCCCACCCCAGGAATCAGAGATGGAAACAGAAGAAGAGGTTGACATTTTAATGAGTAGTGATATTTACTCTGCAACTTTATCAACCAAATCAATTTCTTTCACGCGTGCCCAAACAGGATGGCTTTTTCGGGAAGATAAAACAGTATGTGCAAATCGAGATTTTTACACTTTAAAAATTGTTTAGTATTTAATGTTGTCAAAATAATGTGATGGAAATACAGGTAGAAAGAAGTATCTTACTTACTTGTTTTCAAGTAGTTTATTCTCTTCTCTTTGAACCCAAATAGGGAATTATATTGGTTGGTTACAGAGTTGGAAGATAGGAGAAGCCAGGAGAGAAAGTTTAGTTCATTTGAATTTTATGTTGAAAAATATTCTTGTTGTTTGTTGCCTTGTTATTATACAGGAAACAATGTCTTCACATGGTTCCATTATATTTCTAATGCTTTTTTTCTTAGGAAGACCACAAAGAAGCATATACTTTTAAATTCATTTCTCTGGACCTTTTTTCTTTCTTCTTTTAGAATTTTAAACTATTTACTTACCCAGTATCTGTCCCTCAGTATTCCATATATTTGACTAAAATTAAATAAGCTTACATTTCTACAACACTGTAATTAAATTAAATCTCAGTGGCGGTTTCCCCATTAGTGAATTGTAAATTCTTTCCATAATTCCCATTTCATCTGTCAGCAAGAGGTTATATAATATATAATATTTCAAATATAATATGTTCAAAATATATTCAAACATTTTTTAGTTGCATGTATGAAGAAGCATCTTATAAAATTTTAAAGTCAAGGATAAGTAACACATTAGGTAAGGGCCAAGATTTTAAGAATTCTATTTATCTTTTATTACACACAGTAGAAATGAATATATCCTCATTAGAAAGACAAAAATAGCCTGTAATAGTCAGGGTTCTTTGAGAAACAAAATCAGTAGGAGTTCTGTATCTCTCTGTGTATGTGTATATATCTGCATATAGATGTATATATACCTATAGACAGAAGGAGAGAAGAGTGAGGGAGAGATTGATTTATTTTAAGGAATTAGCTTGTGTGAATGTAGAGGCTGGTAAGTCTGAAATTTTTAGAGCAGTCTAGCAGGCTGGAAATTCAGGGGAGAGTTGATATGGTCTTGAGTTTGAAATCTGCAGGCTAGAATCTCAGGCAGGGTTTCTGTGTTGCAGTCTTGAGGCAGAATTGCTTTTCCTTTGGGAAACCTTAGTCTTTGCTCTTAAGGCCTACATTTGATTGGATATGGCCTTTCCATATTCTGGAGGGTAATCTGCTTTACTTCAAGTCTGCTGATGTAAATTTTAATTAATCTAAAAAATGCCTTCATGGAATTCCCTGGTGGTCCAGTGGTTAGGACTCAGTGCTTTCACCACTGTGGCCTGGGTTCAGTCCCTCGTTGGGAAACTAAGATCCTGCAAGCTGTACAGCACAGCCAAAAAAAAGAAAAAGCCTTTGTAGCAACATCTAGACTGGTGTTTGATTGAACAGTTGGACATCATAGTCTAGGCAAACTGACATAAAATTAACCACCACACAGTCTTACACATAAAGCTGAAAAATCTCCCTTGACCACTACTCACAATCCCAGAGTCCTTTGCAGAAGGTTATCCAGCTGTATATCCCCCAGACCTTTCTTTATGCTTTATGTACATAAATATCTATTTATGATTGATAGGTTTATTTTTCATAAAGTGTCATTTTATCTATTGTTTTGCAACTTTTTTTCCCCCAATGTCTTAGAAGTGTTTTCTTTTCAGTAGTATTACTTCATTCTTTTTAGCAACTGCATAGTATTCCATAGTATGGATATGTTGTAATTTATTTATCCAGTCTCTTATTTTTGGACATTTAGATGGACACACATTTGTGTCCAGTTTTCTCCCACTATAAATGATGTTATGTTTACTATCCTTTTACATGCCTTTGCATTGTCTTTTATAGATAGCAAGAAATGGAATGGCTGGATTATGGGGAATATACATTTAAATTTTTTTATTGATATGATTTATTTTTAATAAATGCTTTTTCATTATAAGATTTCAAAAATTGATCATTATCACTTGAGTGTTTCCCAACCACAGAAAAATTCTCACTGTGAGATCTAGGTTCATCAATTTTCCTCTCTAAGCCTATTTGGCAACAAGTACCATTATAGGATTCCCAGTTGTGAGATCCTACATTGCAATCCATTTGTTGGCTTGAAGTCTTATTTGTTTGTACTCTGTTCTTCTGGACAGCATTAGAAGGATCACTTCAAGAGAAGATAAAAATTGAAGCTGCTGTTCATCTAGTGCTACTGCTAAGCAGCTCAAAGCTCTTGAAGAGTGTCTAGGTGATCTTCTTAAGTCTTTGACAGGTAAGGAGGGAGTCAGTAATGCTTATGGTTCCCATTTTGTAGGTAGAAACAGGTACAGAATGCCTTGCTTTCTAATGACTGGTAAGGAAGCCACCAAAAGCAAGGTGGAAATGGAAGCAACAATAAACACTTAGTTTTGGAATGCCAGAAAACAGCAGCAAGAGGAGAGCAAGTGATCTGCATGCAGGTAGAAATGGGAAGCTTATTTTCAGTAGTTACTGATCATGTTTTTTGAGGTAAGTTATTTCAAACTCTGACCACCTGTGGGTCTGGAAAAAGGTGAAGGTTAATGTTGAAGGAGCCCTCTTTTCTTGATGTCCTTTTAATCCATTTGAGTTTCCCTATCCCCAATCCATAATATAAATACATAATTATATTGATGAGCAAAACTACTTGGTTGTTCTCCCACTGTTGAAAGAAGCAAGCAACTGTAATTTGAAGTTTGGGCCTGTTAGAGAATACTGGAACAGGTAATTAATTTTAGTTGTACTAGAAATTTTTATTTCTTTTTATTCCATTTTTTTCTATCTATAAAATGGGAACATTAATTATCCCTGACCCCTCCTTGTAACTCATGATATTTGACTATTAGCTAAATTAAGTTGTCAGATAGTTTTGTGCTACTTGGGAGTAGATTCTAAAGGAATACTGTGTGTTGTTTTTACTTACACTTAATTCATTTGCAGATTAACTACCATACATCTTGTGTGTTTTAAATTTTCCTTTACAAATTTGAAATGTGTAATTTTATGTATTTTTTAGTTTAATAGAATGTATAAGATAATTTGATAGTTTCAAGTACCAGAGGAATATTTTATTTACATCTAAATGTTATATGTTTATGAAGAAACTGTGTATTACTTCAAAATTTTAAAAAAATCTAAGATAAACTTTATTATTTTGAAATATTTGATTTTGCTTTAGGAAAGGGTAGGAAACTTTTTGGCCGACTTTTATCTGGTGAATGGACTTGTTTTAGAATCAAGAAAAAGAAGAGAACATCTCAGTGAAGAAGATATTCTTCGAAATAAAGCCATTATGGAGAGTTTGAGTAAAGGTGGAAACATAATGGAGCAGAATTTTGAGGTATAACTTTTACTTTTCTTAATTTATAATGTTCTAAAGAGAGAGGGGGTAGACTTCATTCCTGGCATTCAGTGAGTTTATATAAGTATGCTCATAGGTTTTGTTTACCATGTATCACCTTTTATTTTTCTGTGATACAGTCTTTGGTGATTTTTTGTGAACCTGTTCTTGATCTTTGAGTCTTCACTAATAAATAGATTAAAATTGTTTTGTAAGCATGAAACCTGGTGTTAATTTTTAATCCATGTCCCTTTGCATATATATATATATTTTTTTTCCTACTTCACCAACTGAAATCTTCTGCTGCTGTGAAGACCTGGCTAAAAATCTACCTACTTTATGAAGTCATTTCTAGCCTATACCTTCCCATAATTTTTTTATTCAGCATGTATTTATTGAAAACATGGTACATGCAAAGAATTGTGTGACAGTAGGAAAAGGGGAGGGAAATCATGGAACTACATAGCTATATGAGACAAGGTAACTTGGCTCTATAATCTTATTTCCCTAGTAAGATGAATTGGAGGGTTTCTTAAATTTTTTTTTATTTTAACAATTTTAGACTTTAAAACCAGAAAAAAAATGATTCCCAAATGTTAACATTTTACTACATTTTTTATAGCAGTGTTTTCTAGGATTGGGACCCTTTAGTGGATTATGAATTCAATTTGTGGGCTGTGACCCCCACTTTTTTTTTTTTGAAGTAGAATCTAAATTCAGATAATAAGGAAAAACTAGAGCACATAGTATGGGTCCTTATTACTTTATGAAACAATAGTGTCAAGGGTGTATGTTGTGTCTACTTGCATATGTGTGACTGCTGGGTTATAGTGTAAAATGTGAGTCACAGTCAGAAAAAGATGAAAGGCTACTATGAGGAGACTTGAATTCCTTGAATGTTTAGCCTCTCCCCTATGGTATTGTGCCAGATTGCATTTTCAGGATAGACAAACTTTTCAGAATAGTATGCCAGGTCTCAACTAATTCATGGTGATACCGTGTGTGCCAGCAAATTTATCTTAATGTTTAGAAAGTTTATGTGTTGAGTGAATCAACCATAGTTTAGTTAAGTGAGTATAGGATGTAAAGTGCTTAAGAAGCCACATTAAATGTTTAAGTTAAAATTGTGATCCAGTTTAGTGTGATCGTGTCCCCTTCCTGCCAGATCCTCTTTGCAGTCCTCATTTTTCTTTTGTCCTTGGGTTAGAGCCTCACTAGACTTTATTTTCCAGAAGCCTCCTGGTATTTGCTGATCTCTCCATCAGTAGGAGGTAATAGGATGTGATATGCTCAGGAAATAGAAATGGAGATGGATTGAAGAGAGGGAATGATGAGCCTAATCTTTTGACAAAGCTGTTACCCTTTCCCATTGTTAACCAGACATAAAGAACATTTCTTTGGACTATATTGTGATTTAAATTTTATAACAGTTCTTTTTTAAAAAACGATTTTGTTGTGGTGGTGCTTATTGCTACCTTTGTTTAATTTTGGCAGCAAACCATTTTGGGATGAGTACACAAATTTATTTTCTTTAGGGCAGAGGTTGTAACTTGATGCACTTGAATTGGTAAAGGGGTCTTTAAATGACATTTTAATCACGTATAGTTTGGCATGTTGAAATTAAAACATAGTTTAATCCCAGATGTCTATATAATAAAACAAAATAATATGAATTAAATAATTAAGCTTCTGACTTCTGATCAGATCAAAGGAAATAGTTCCTGGGCATTGTGTGAAGTATTTTTTCATATATCATCTCATTTAATTTTTAATTATCACAGTGACCTAATGAGATAACTATCATTGCCCAATTGTATAGAAAGGAAAATGAGGTTTAAAGAAATTAATATATCTGAAGTCACAAAGCTATAAGTAGCAAAGATGGGTTTTGATTCTTGGACCCTTACCCCAAGTTCTTCTTGTTCTTGGGCTAAGTATATTGCTTCCCAGATTGCCTTTGTTAAAGTCTCATCTTTGTGTGTAACCAGATTTTCAACACGTCTTAGCAATTCTTACAAAATATTGTGAAGTTGAAGTTGTAAAAGGAATGAGAGAACGTTGCTATTGGTAAAAGTAGTCAAAATCAGTATTGTGGTGTTTTTTTTAATGATGTATAGAGAACACATTAGTAAAAAGCATGTTTTTGGCTTTGGAACATTATTGAAAATTTCAAGAACTTAGAAAATATGTATGACTATTATGATTGTTTTCAAAAGACATGAAAATATTATATATATATACATATATATATATGTACATATATATATATATTTTTGGCCATGTTGTGTGGCTTGTGGGATCTTAGTTCCCCAACCAGGGATTGAACCTGCACCCTTGGCAGTGAAAGCGTGGAATCCTAACTACTGGACCGCCAGGGAATTCCTGAAAATATTATATTTTAAAGCCACATTTTAATAGAATTTCAGTTCTTAAAAATGTATGTCCTTTTCAGAATGCATTTATGTTCTTTATTCTAAGTGAATAGCTTTTGAGTTTCTTTTTTTTTTTTCAGACAAATATTTGTTTTAATTTCTATAAGAAATAGCTTATAGGTAACACTTGGAAGTAATTTTTGCCTTTTAACTAGTTTTGCCATTTCTACTCCTTCTTTTCCCTCTCTTTTCCAGACAGTTCTAATATTTAGTATATATTTTTGACAATATTTTTTATAGTAAAATTTAAGTGCTCAGAAATTCTTAAGTTATGGACACTTGCTCCTCCACTTTTGGTGCTTTTTTCCACTTTGTTCTAACCACTTATTGTTGGAGGGGGGAGTAATGCCCCATTTATACCTTAGACAGTCATTGATAAAAGCATTAATTGTATGCAAGCTATACATACAGAATATTGAGTTAAACTCTATTAGTGATTATGTACTTTTTTAATATATAAAATCAAAATAAGAATATATAGATATAAAATACATGAATGTGTTAAACTTCCAGAAAATTTTGCCATATAAAATATTAGAATTCAGCAAATCTAGCAATAAATCAAAACTATTTCTTATATGCTTCAAGAAAAACAGGCATTAAAAGTTTGCATTTAATTATGTAGGAAAGGTTTGATTTCATTTTAGTTACAGAGCCTACTGACTTAGGGAAATAAACTTAGAAAGCCATCTGGTGTCCTGTGGCAGCCTTCATGTCTTCCTGTTTCATTAGATAGTTATGGGAACAGTATAGTGGGAACACTGATGGGTTCAGCTGTGAGTATCAGTATATAACAAAGGATCAATTAGAATAAACATAAACTAAGAAAGACCTTATTAAAATATAAAAACTGATATTCCTAATGATGAAGTAAAGTGCTCAGTGGAAGGTTAAATTAGATTCATTACAGTCTCTACTAAGATGGGGAATGTGTAATGTATAGTTTAGAAAGAATTCTATTGGCAATAGTAGAAACTGCTTAGAGAATTTTATTACCTGGAAAAATATACTTATATGACATTCTGCATTATCTAATCATGCCAGGAAAATGAGTCTTTACTATGATAATATATATATTATATATATATATATATATATGATAATATATATGTGATTTAATATATATATAATTTAATATATATTTTATATATATATAAACACTCAGTTATAGCCAAATGTATATACAGGTATTAAATATATATAGGTATTAAATAGACTGGAAGCAAGAGTAGACAAAAGAGTAGACAATTTTAAGCAGTGCTCTGAAAGAGAAATTGACCATGATCTGCTTAGTTAGATAGAGATTTGGGTGGAGGTGTGATTAACCTTTCTGGGTTGGAGCATCAGTGGTAAATTTTTTCAGTCATTTCTTCTGTTTGTTACAGCTTCTATTAGCTTGTCTGCCTTCTGCAGGATCACAAGACACTGTTTTACCTAATGTTTTGCCACAATATTTATGACAGTCACTACCTATTAAGCCCATTTGTCATTCTGTTAATAGCCATTGCCACATGCCATACTATTGTGTGTAGTATCACATTTTATATATCGTATTTGGTATTGGTTATGATATAATTTTGGCTGATTATAACAGTAACTTAAACAAGACAGGAGTTTATTTTTCTCTCATGGAAAAATCTGAGTTTATATGGTTTCTTTGTTTTGTGAGTTAATCTCAGACCTAGCCTTTTTTTTTTTTGGTCTTATTTCTCTACCATTTCTAGGATCTGGCCCTCATTCACATGGTATACGATGTTTTATTACCTGTTTAGCATTCCAACCATTAGGAATGATAATTGCTAATAGTAATTAGGAAAGAGAGGACATGCCTGTTCTGTTTGAGTACCCAGTCAGAAGTTGCATACATCACTGCTCAAATCCCATTGGTTAGAACTTAGGTGTAACTAATTTAGCTAGCTGTAAAGATATCTAGAAGTCTTTAATCTAGGAAGTCATGTGTCCAGCCAAAAATTGGTAGGGAGGTTCTTTTACAACAAAGAACAGGAGATAGATTATTGATTGAGTAGACAATTAGTATTCTCTAATGTCTCATTGTTAGATACATACCTGATGCTTCAGTTACCACATAAACTAGTAACTGTCACCCAATATATACCTTCAATTCTGACCTGTCTCTTAATCACCAGATCTATAGTATTTTGCCTACCTCCACTTGGATAAACATAGGTATCTAAGATTTAGTATGTTTAAATCTGATCAGTTTTTTCATTCTTCTTATTTTCTCTGTCTTGAGTGGTAACACCATTATCTACTACCATTACCCAAACCAGCAATCTGAAATTTGTCCTTGGACTTCTTAGCTTTCCTTAACCTCTGTGTCTAATCGATTACAAAATCCTAAAGATCTCATGAATCTATTTCTCTTCTTCCATTTTGAAATAGCTTATCATTTCTCATTTGGACTACTGAGATAGCTTCCTAACTTACTGCTACCAGAATGACCTCTCTGAAATAGATTGAACTATGTAAAGCCTCAATAACTAAAATGTATAGAATATTTACTATGTGTCAGGCACTATTTTAAGTATTTTATGTTAACAAGCCAGTTTTATCCTTACAACGACCCTCTGAGGTTATGTAGTTGACTAAACTGAGACAAAAGAGGTTAAATAACTTGTCCAAAGTCAGCTAGTAATTGGCAAAGCCAGGATTTGGTCAGTCTGGCTCCAACGTTTGTGTTCTAAAACATTATATTGCTCAAAATATTCGTCCATTGCTTTCTGAGTAAAATACAATCTACTTAGTGCACAAAACCCTTTCAAACTACTTTTTCTCTTCTGTGTCTTGCCCTCTTACCTTGTATCTTGCTATTTTTCCTTCATGTATGCTACACATGAAGGGAAAAATAGCACCACACTTGTAGTTTCCCAGTACAGCATGCTTTTTCTCACCATTGTACTTTTCTCAATGTCCTTCATTTGGTTATTTTGTTCTCTTTCTCTTAGACTTCTCCACCAGGAACCACCATTGCTGGCACATCTTTTTGGCTACCCCAATCTGGGTCAGAGAAACCTCTTCTCAGTGCTTTTATGCCATCCTCTTGATCCCTCTATCATAGCACACCCATCCTGTATTATAATTATCTACTTCCTGTGTTTCTCTTTGTAAACTTCTCAAGGGCAGAACGTCATCTTTCATATTGCCTGATGCTCAAAAACTGTTAGTTTCCCTTCTTCCCCTATTCTTCTGTTGCTACTCAGAGATCATCAATGATTTCTAACCAACAAAATCTGTGGCCTTTTTTTCAGGCTTCTTTCCCTTTAAAGTCTTTGTCATGATATTGAAACAGCCTTTTCACTTCCATGATACTTGTCTTGCATCTTGTCATGATACTTGATACTTGTCTTGCATCTTGTCATGATACTTGATACTTGTCTTGTATCTTGTCATGATACTTGATGCTATGTTTTTTTCTTTTCCCTTATTGATTAATATCTGGCTCCCTTCTGTCCTCTCCGCCCTCCCCCCTGGCAAATCTGTGTAGTTTTTAGGACTCAGTCATTAGTCCTCTGTTTTATTACTTTTCATTTAGTTAGTCAGAGAATTCTTAAACCATTATCTCTAAATATGATTTCTCTCCTTTTCTTTTTGTAACTGCCCTCTAGGAACTTCCAAGTATAAAATAGTTACTATTATTTACTGAATCCTTTATACTGTGCTAGGCACTAAGATTTTCCATACACTGTCTCCTTGAATTCTTAACTATGAGTTGGGTGGTCATATTCCCATTTTGCAGGTGAATTAAATGGACAATAATATAAATAACATGCCCCAATTCACACAACTACCAGGTAGTGGAGCTGGGTGGGATTCCAGTTCATTTTTGTGTCTTCAAAATCCTTGATTTTAACAACTCTAATATGCTGCCTATTAACATCTTAAACTCATTATATCCAAAACTATACTTCTCTGAATGGAATCCTCTCCCAGTGTTACTGTTCATTTTGTTATTTATGTCTTTCACTTATTGCCCTTTTGCTCTACAGTTTGTGGTTTTTCCTTAGCAATTTTCGATTTCTACTGCCACTCCCTTAGTTCTTTATTGCCAGTTCATCCTATTGTGATCCAAGCTCTTAGTTAACAAAGATGAGGTGTAAGTTTTAAATCTGATATGACCTTTACCACTGTTGTTGATCTCCCTTTTGAACTTTCCTCCCTAGTTCAAATCAATCTAGTGTTTTCCCTGTTAATTCTCTCTGTCCAAAATATTCTTTTTATTTTCTTTTCATTTAAATTTGAGCCTCAATCCCCTAGTCTCGATTTATTGTCTATAGAAAACTGCTCTCTTTTCTGAACCCCTGTATTACTCAGTTTTTTGTAAGCTCATTTGATCTTTAATCATTTAATACTTTGTATTCCTGATTAACTATTCATGTTTGTATGTGTTTTTTCTTTCCAACTTTGAATTGTAAACTCTGTGAAGTCAGGATTAGTTTTTATACTTCTCTGTAGTTCCCACGTTCAGCATCTAGCATAATGCCAGGGACATTTTAGATGATTAAAAAATCGAATGGGGCTTCCCTGGTGGCGCAGTGGTTAAGAATCCGCCTGACAATGCAGGGGACACAGGCCATGCTCCACAACAAGAGAAGCCACCGTGGTGAGAGCCCGCGCACCGCAATGAAGAGTAGCCCCTGCTCGCTGCAACTAGAGAAAGCCCATGCACAGCAATGAAGACCCAACACAGCCAAAAATAAATAAATTAAAAACAAAACAAAACAAAAACAAAAAAATAGACATTGAATGAATGGATTTTACTACTTTGACACTTTTCTTTTTATTTGAGATTTAAAAAATGATAATAAATATTATTGGACCTTACATCACCATGGAAGTATCTCAGAATAACCTCTTAAAGCATTATATTGAAGAGATTAAGTAGATTATAGTTTATTGTATGTTTTAATTTTATATTTTAAAAAATATAATTTTCTTTTCTCCCTCCCTCTTTGTCTCTGTATCTCTCTTTTTTTCTCTCTCTCTCCCCCTCTCTGTTTGTTATTTTTTGGCAGCCAATTCGAAGACAGTCCCTTACCCCTCCTCCTCAGAACACTATTACATGGGAAGAATATATATCTTCTGAAAATGGAAAGTAAGTGTTGTTTTGTTTGTTTATATATTCTTTGGTTTTTAGAAAAATTTGTAAAAACATGAATATTTAGGCATAAAATTTTTTTTACAGAGAATCACTAGTATAGTTTCATCTGAAACTAAAAATATGGATGAAGGGGCTTCCCTGGTGGCACAGTGGTTGAGAGTCCGCCTGCTGATGCAGGAGACACGGGTTTGTGCCCCGGTCCGGAAAGATCCCACATGCTGCGGAGCGGCTAGGCCCGTGAGCCATGGCCACTGAGCCTGCGCGTCCGGAGCCTGTGCTCTGCAACAGGAGAGGCCACAACAGTGAGAGGCCCGCGTACCACACAAAAAAAAAATATATATATGGATGAAGCATGATGAGGGAGAAGCATCCCCAGTTACATTCTCTTTTTGAATAAGTTGTAGAGCCTTCTTTTTACATCCCTCTTGCCAATTTATATACACCAAAAAACCTATAGGACATTGTTCTAAGGAAATATGAGGACTTGCCCAATACAGTTGCTTATTTGAGTTTTTGCACTGTATGATGAACTTTATATTCTGTTATTATCCAGAGTCTTTTGCAAGGTATGTAAGGCTACTCATTGTTTATCTACTTTTTGCCTTTCCAAGCTCATCTCCTGTCGTGATCTCTTTTTTTCAGCCTGTGCCAGACTACTTCTTACTATGCTTACCCAAGATGTTTGCTTAATGTTATATTGCTAATACTTAGTAG
Source organism: Leucopleurus acutus (assembly GCF_964270905.1). NCBI lineage: Eukaryota > Metazoa > Chordata > Mammalia > Artiodactyla > Delphinidae > Leucopleurus > Leucopleurus acutus. Next base: position 132,898,903 of record NC_139143.1, read on the forward strand.
AGTACCTATTACATAGTTTTTATATCCAGTAAGTACTTATTGAATAAAAGAATGATGAATGAATGGTTTATTTTGAATGAATAAATAAATAAGAATTTTTTTCTGGCTGCCCATGCCAAAGAAAATACAGTCCTTTGTAGAAAATATTCTTTTGGTGGAGAATAAAATATTACCTACCCTCATGCTTAGTAAGAAGTTGTCTTTTTTTTTTTTATGTTGAAAGGTTTATTGTTATACTTTTTCTAACTTCTATAAAATGTTTCCATCTTATAATATTCTACAAGTAATGTAAAATTCTGCATTCTTTATATCACTTCTTATTGATCAGTGCTGAGAACCATAGACAGTAAGAGGTTGAATTGAATAAGTGATTTAAAAGATACAAAATATTTTTAAAGGTTGTTTTTTTCTATGGATTTGCTTTGTTATTAAAAATAGTGATTATTAAAATTCAATATGAAATTTTCTGGGTTTTGATCATATTCTTCTGAATTTTTATGCTTTGCTATTTTCTTTTTCTTGTTACCCTTGCCTCATTTATTATACGTTTCATTCCCTTTTAGCATAATTTTATTTCTATCAGAGTAAGAAAAGTTGAAATACTAATGAATGTCATTGGAAGATGACAGATTCTTCTTGGGAAGATGACAGCATGTGGAAAAAATTTCCTAATATTTTCTTTCTTTCTTTCTTTCTTTCTTTCTTTCTTTCTTTCTTTTTTCCTTTTTCATTTTAGAGCTCCTCATCTGGGTAGAGAACTGGTGTGCAAAGAGAGTAAGAAAACGTTTAAAGCCACAATAGCCATGAGCCAGGAATTTCCCTTGGGAATTGAGTCGTAAGTTTGTTATTAACTGCACAAGTTTATGAAAGAAGCTATTGAACTCTAAATGCTATAATAATGTTGGCATCTGAGTGGTGCATTTGAGGCCTTTGAAATGTAAAAGCAAACAGCCATTGCTTTGACAGTGTGTCGTGCTCCCTTCTAGAAATATTAACATTTTAATTATTTTAACCAGATAAATTTTTGAATAATTATTTTTTAATTACAAAAGTAATACATGAATACATGCTTATTGTAAAAAGTAACAGTTGGGAAGTTTATAGAATAAAAATGGCAGTTTTCTTTCACCTCAGGTAAATAACTGCTGTATTTTTGTCTAGATTTTTTCTGTGTTTTTTTAGAATTTTTTATAAAAATGGGGGAACAGTCTACAATTTGTTCTGTTAGTTCCTTTTTTTCTTTTAAAAGTGAGTTATCATGGAGTTCTTACAATAAGTACATTATTATCTTTTTCTTCTTTCCTTGATATATTGTAGTATTGATATACTGCCATTTATTTTATCATCCCCCTACTGATAAACATTTTAATTATTTGTAGTTTGTCACCCTTATAAACAGTACTCCTGGAGTACTTGAATATATCCTTCCAAACCTGTATTCATCAGATGCTCATTAAAAAAAATTGATTTGGAGAGATGGATGGAATGTGAGGTGGGTAGCTAGAGCCGATTCTGACAGAATTGTACCTTTAGGCTTCTCACTAAAGTAGGGGATGAATTGAAGTCCTAGGCTTTCCTTTGTAGATCCTTCCACTTTCAGTCTGGGCTATTACATTAAAAAAAAAAAATTCTCACGGAAGAGAGCAGGACCCTTCTTTTCTACAAATTCTGTGCACATCTCATACTCCTCAATAGCCAGGCTTTGGAAGAGTAGATAGAATTTGGTATACAGTCCTCAAGTTATTGATCAAAGAGGGAAATAAATAGTTCTCAGAAGATGCGGGAAGGGAATTAGCCATACATACAAATCTGCATAATTTATCATATCTTGGACCCAAATGACTCCAAGATGCACCAGATATATACTCTAATGAAGAAGAATAATGTGGCAAATTATAAGATGCTCTCAATTTTAGGAGTTATCCCAATTTCAGAGATGTTAATATGTGAAAAAAAATGTGTATTTTAGAATTTATAAAATGTGGAATTATAGCCATTCCCCCTGCAAAAAGTAAAATAAGGAATATAGATAGTATGTAAAAGCCAGAAAAAGAACTCATTCTAGAATAAAATATAAGTCAAAGAACAGAAGAAAATTTCTTGTAAGTACTATAGGAAAACATAAAAAGAACATGAAATTGGTAAACTAGATCACTCTAAGATGAGATGATAAGACAACAGAATGAAATGGAGATTGTAAACCTAAGGAAATAAATTAAGCACTGAATAGCACTATTGCAAAACAAATACAGTAGAAACAACAATGAACAGGATAGATGTGACCAAAAATTAAATTTTTATAGCTTATAGTGAATCCAGTGAAAGAAGAGGTTAAAGAAATTTGAGAAGTAATATTTATGGAGGAGAGTGTTTCAATATAAGGATCATTGCTGTTCCATTTAAATAGAAAGCCTCCAAAATGTAAACAAAATAGTATTCAAAATATGATAGAAGAAAATTTCTCTGTATGGAAGAACTAATTCTGTAGCCTAACATTAGGCTCCAAGAAAAATTGATAGAGAAGGATTAGTAACAATTATTATATTGGTTAAACTATTGTATTTCAATTGTTAATAGAGAGTTCTAAAGGCATTCAGGTGAAAGGGTAAAAAACAGCCTGGCCTTACATCTTTTTTACATCTTGATATTGCTGAGGCAAAGAAAGTGTGATCTGATAGTATATCTAGGTAAGATGTCATTTACATATCAAGGCAATTGAAAAGGACACAGAAGAATTCAATAAATATAGCAGCCATGGGCCTTTTTTGAAAGAAAAATACTACTACTTGAAAATGAAATTCATCCAACCAAAGGATAAAAGAAGTTAAGAGACCTCATGAAATTGTAGTTAAGAGGGAAGGATTATAAACTGAAATTTTATGCCAGTTGGATTTCTCTTTAGTATGTAAAAAAGAAACACTCAGTTATCAAATCTATAAGAAATCAAGGAATAATAAGTACGTAAGAGCCCTTCACACACACAAAATTGACAGTGAAATTCAGGCGTCCAAACAGTGAGGCTAATTAAAGAACTTGGGAATTTGTAGACTTCAGGAAGAAGACTAGTGTAAGCCTTGAATCTGCTGAAATATAGATCTGAAATCAACAACTGTGGGAATTATGGCTGCCCAATAAAATGTGAAAGTTATAAACTTTGACACTGTGAAAAGAATAATAAAACAAAAAAACAGGAGGTGGAAGGAGGTGTCATTTTCTCATCTTTAATATCTGGAAGTCAGTAATACTGTGTAAGTTTGAAGCATGTAGTTATAAAACAACATAAAGACACAATGAAATCAATTTGAAAAATGTTTTTCTCCTTCCATTTTTCAGATTATTGAATGTTTTGGAAGTAATAGCTCCCTTCAAGCACTTTAATAAGCTTAGAGAATTTGTTCAGATGAAGCTTCCTCCAGGCTTTCCTGTAAAACTAGGTAAGAGAAAAATTTTCATGTAAGTTCAGTGTCTGTTAGAAATATGGAGCTGTTTACTAACATTTAAGAAGAAGAAATATGCTTTGAAGGAAAATGGATTTCATAGTTTAAATTTTTATATGGTTTTTCTGTAATTACATGCATTGATATTCATGTTTTGTCAAATATATAAAGTTCCTGATGAAAACTCTAATTCTACTTAAGTCAAATGTAAGGGATATGCAAATATTTCATTCAAGAGGGTGTGGGTGAACTTATGATGCACTGTGATAATGTTTTAATATGAAATATAGGGAGACTGGATTTTAGCCCAAATTTTCAGCAGACTCTGAGTTTCTGAATAGTGGGAATGTTTCTGTTGTCAACAGTCATTATTCAGGGATACAGTAATACTCCTTACATTTTATTTTTCAGTCTTAAATGTGTAAACTTAATTTTATTTTAAACAATGATCTTTCAAAACAGTAAACTTTCATTTTCGTATATATTTATCTTCTTAACTATATTAGAAAACTGGGAGCAAGACACTATTTACAGGTTCTTTAGGAGTTGAGGTTTAGATTTAGCATTGATTTAAGCTCCAGGAGGGCCTTCAATACCATCCACTGATCCAGCCTCCAAATATTTAATCAGTGCCTGCTGTGTACTGGACCCTTTTCTATGGGGGGGATGAGAGACAGCAAAAAGCCCCTGCCCTTTTGGTGTTTACATTATGTATGGGGTAGGGGGATATTATATAATAATATAATTTTTATATAATTCCTCTGATATATTTTATCTTGTTTTACTCAATATTACTGAAACCACATCTCAGAATAATTAGGCCAAAATGCTTTAATCCCAGAAGTAATGCTTTTATTGCTAAAATTAAACTCGACCTTCTCAACTTTCCAAATTTGGGAATACATTTTGTGAATTAAAATTGATTTTAAAACATGTTCTAACTATGTCATTCTAGATTCCCTTTGTGATGTAAAAGCACTGGGAACCCAGTGTCTACTTGAGTAAACCAGTGATAAGATTCTAGGCAGAAACTGTTAGAAAACTAAAGCTGAGAGTTTGAGCTGTGGATCATTACATGAGTATTTCTGCAGAAGCTTCAAATCCCACTGTAATTGTCTGTAGCCAGAAAATAGTTCAAGCATTGGACTCTCTTCTATATACTGTATTTAAGGGGCACAGTGACAAACTAGAATAGAGGGTAGGGATTAAATATATGAAACTATTACTGTATTCACATTTTTTAAAGTCCCAAACACAAATCAAACCTCACAATACAAGTTTTTTTTATGAAAAAGAAATACTTTATATAGAAAGGAAAAAAATCTACAATACTTTTTTGCAGGCATTTCTCTGATATAGAGCCATATTAACAAGGGATTTATAATTTTTTGCTTGTATACTTATTGGGAATTTGCTTACCTCTGTCTCTCTTGTCTCTTTGTCCTTCTTTCAAAATGACCATATAAAACTCCAGTCCTATGTCAGTTTAATCTTCAGTCATTTCTGTTTCTATATTTAGGCTAGAAGATACAATTGAGGGGAAAAATTTGGGTATTGTTAACACAATTACATGTTTTCAAAAGCAGCCAGAGCTTTAAATGCTGATTTTGAATGATCTTTTCTCTGATTTGCTGCTTCCCTCATTCTGCTTTCAAAGGTTAAATTTGAACCTCCTTCATCAGTCCCCATCCCCACCCCCCACTACTTCCTCCCACAGTCTAAGCAGATGAATTTTGTTTTCTTAGTTACAAAAAAAGGCCATCAGAAATGAGACCTCCCTCATTACTCCCAACTTCTCACACAGACTTTTCTGCCCCAAGCCCTATCTTTTCCTCCATCTTTTCTATCTCAGTAGAAGTGGTGTCCCTTTTCTTAGCTTGATTATTCTCTTCATTTGTACTGTGGATCTGTTCTCCTCCCTGCTTTTTTAAAAAGCTTGCTCTATCAGTTTCCCCATATTTCTCCTTTATCTTCCAACTCCTGTACAGCCTTTTTCTTCTTAGCCGTTAGGCTTTGTTCAGTTCTTTCTCCTTTTAAAGTTAAACCAATTAAAGGTCTTTCTCTTTTTAAAATTCAGCCGATCTAGGGAGTTCCTTGGTGGCCTAGTGGTTAGGATTGTGGGCTTTCACTGCCGTGGCCTGGGTTCAGTCCCTGGTTGGGGAACTGAGATCCTTCAAGCTGCACGGTATGGCCCAAAAAAAGAAAAGTCAGGCACAGGGAGGTGAGGGGAAGATGGCCAAACTTCAGAAATAAAATTCAACCAATCTAATGAAACAATCCCTTTAGCTCCACCCTACCCAGCACTTGCCTTTAATCTTTGCTTTTCATAGCCAAGTTGCTTGAAAGTCTACTTTTATCTCTCCATTCTTTCTTTCTATTTATAGTTTATTATAAATGGGGGAAGGTGAAAGGAGATAAAGAGAGGGTAAAATTTTTCTACTTCACTTGAATTGCTAAAGTGATGACACCAGGGGCCTATGATAAATTAGTTATATGTAATGTATACCTAGAGCAACCACTAAAGAAGGTGTACAAAGAGATATACTCAAAAACACTATAGATAAATAAAAATAAAATTCTAAAAAGTAGTCATGTTGGGACTTCCCCGGGTGGTCCGGTGGTTAACACTCTGCGCTTCCACTGCAGGGGGCACAGGTTTGATCCCTGGTTAGGGACGTTCCACATGCTGTGTGGTGCAGCCAAATAAATAAATAAATAAATAAATAGTAGTCACGTAACCTACAGGAAGGCAAGAAAAAGAAAAATATATGAAAAAAGACAACAAGCAAAAAAACAAAAAATGAAACAGGAGACTTAAGTCTTAAGTATATAAATAATTCTATTAAGTATAAATAGTCTAAGTAAAACATTTAAAAGATATAGATTGGAAAAACAGGTAAAAGAAACATGACTCTACTACATGCTATCTTCAAGAAACCCTTCAAATATGATATTGGCAAGTTGAAAGTGAAAGGATGGAAAAAGATATATCATGCAAACATTAATCAAATGATAACAGGACTAGCTATATTAATATTAGATAACGTAGATTTCAGAGCAAAGAAAACTACCGGGGTGCGGGGGGGCATTATATAATGATAAAGGGGTCAATCCATGAAGAAGAATAGCAATCTTAAATGTGTATACCAAACAACAGAGCTGCAGGATAAGTGAAGCAAAATCTGAAAGAAATGAAAGGAAAAATAGATTTTCAATTATAGTGAGAGTCTTCAGCACCCTTCTCTCAACAGATGATACAACAACTTGAACGAAAATCAGCAAGGATATTATAGAACACCTCTACAACACCATAAACCAAAGCACCTAATTGGCATTTATAGAACAGTTTACCCAACATCAGCAGAATACACATATTTTTCAAGTACTCATGGAACATATACCAAGATAGGCCATATCCTGGGCTATAAAACAAACCTTAATAATTGAAAAACAATCAATCACAGTAGAATCCAACTAGAAATTAATAATAGAAAGATAACGAGACTCTCCAGTTTGTGATATTTTGTTATGCACTCTTCTACATAATTTATGTCAATGGTGAAATCTCAAGGGAAAATAATATATTGAGCTGGATGAAAGTAAAATTACAAATATCAAAATTTGTATAATATAGCTAAAGTCATGCTGAGAGGGAAATTCATAGCACTAAATGCATACATTACGAAAAGAGAAGTCTTAAATCAATAATCTAAGCTCCTACTTCAAGAAGTTAGAAGAACATATAAACCCAAAGCAAGCAGAAGGAAGGAAATAATAAAGAGTAGAAATAAATGAAAGAGAAAACAGAATAAATAGAGAAAGTCAGTGATGCAAAGAACTGGTCCTTTGAAAAGAGTGATAAAATCAACACATCTGTAGCAAGACAGATAAAAAACAGAGAATGAAACAGGATAGCATGACAGATCCTGCAGAAATCAAAAGGGGATAGTAAGTGTAATAATGAATGAAAGGGAAAAAAAAGGCACTCAGAGTAGAAAAAGGAAGAAATAAAATCTTCTCTATTTGCAAATGACACGATTCTATGAGTTGAATCCCAAAGGTTCTAGAAACAAACTAGAGTTAATGCATTCTGCAAGATGGCAGGATAAAAGTTAAACATACAAGAATCAGTAATATTTCTGTATATTAGCATTGAACACACTGACACCAAAACTAAATATTTTTTATGATTGCAAAAAAAAGGAAATAGATGTAAATTTAACAAAACATTTACAGTACTTGTATGCAGAAAATTATACCACACTGATGAAAGAAATAAAAGAAGATCTAAACAAAAGTAGAGACATACGATGCGCATGGATTGGAAGATTCAACGTAGGAAAGATGTTAATTCTTCCCAAAGAGATACATGGGTTTAACACAATTCTTATCACAATCCCAGCCATATTTTTTTGTAGATTGAGAAAAGATTATTTTAAAATTTACATGGGATGGCAAAGAAACTAGAATATATATATTTTCGAGGGCTGCATAACAGAATACCACAAACTGTGAGTGGCTTAAACAATAGAAATTTATTGTCTCAGTTCTGGAGATTAGAAATCTGAGATCAGGGTGTCAGCTGGGTTAGCTCCTTCTGCAGGCTATGAGAGGAAATCTGTTTCATGGCCCTCCTCTAACTTCTGGTGATGTTTTTTGGCTTGTAGAAGCATCACTCCACAATCTTTGCCTTCATCTTCACATGGTGTTCTTTTCCTGTACATGTGTCTTCGAATTTCCCCTTTTTGTAAGGACACTAGCCATTGGGTTAGGGACCACTCTAATGATTCTTAATTTGATTACTTCTGCAAAGACCCTGTCTCATAAAACAGTCACATTCTTAGGTTCTGGGGGTTAGGACTGGAATAGATCTTTTTGGAGGGGAAAGAATTTGACTCAGAACAAGAGCCAAAACAACTTTGAAAAAGAATGAGTGTGAGTAATCAGTCTACTCCATTTCAATATTTACTGTATAGCTATAGTAATCAAGACTGTATGGTATTGGTTGAGATATAAACATATAAGTCAACATAAGAAAAGAGAATTCAAACATAGATCCTTATAAATATGCTCAACTTATTTTTGATAAAGGTACAAAAGTAGTTCAGTGGAGGAAAGATAGCCTTTTCAACAAATGATGCTGGAGCAATTAGACATGCAAAGGTAAAAAAAATGAAACTCCACCTTAATCCTACAGCTTATACAAGAATTAACTGAAAATGAATCATAGACTTAAATTTAAAAGTAAAATAAAACAATAAAACTTAGGAAATAAACGTAGAAGAAATTCTTAGGGATCTAGGTTTAAGCAAAGAGTTCTTAGACTTCACACCACAGCATGACCCATAAGAGAAAAAAAATCAATGAATTGGACTTCTTCAAAAGTAAAAAAGCTCTGCTCTGTGAAAGACCCAGTTAAGAGTAAAAAAAACACAAGAATGCTTAAAACTCATCAGTAACAAAATAAACAAGCCAGTTAGAAAAGAGCAAAAGACACAAAAAGACATTTCACATAAGGGGATATATAAATGGAAAATAAGCACAAAAACAGTGTTGCGAATCATTAGCCATTAGGGAAGTGCAAATTAAAACCACAGTGAGATATCATTACATACACCTAACAGAACGGCTAAAATAAAACATGGTGACAACTCCAAATGTTTGTGCAGATGTGGAAAAACTGGATTGCTCATACATTGCTGGTGGTTATGTAACATGGTACAGCCACCCTGGAAAACGTTTTAGCCATTTCTTAAAAAACAAACAAACAACTAACCACCCAACTTCCATGGGATCAGTCAGTTGCACTCCTAGGCATTTATTCCAGAAAAATAAAGATATGTTCACACAAAAACCTGTATACAAAAATAAGTTTGTAATAGCCTCAAGCTAGAAATAACCCAGCTGCTCGGTGCAGATTCTCTTCATCTCTTCCACTCTGTGTTTGTTATTGATGTTCATACCGTTAAGTCTGCTGGACACTTTTCTGTTATCTGACTTAACCTCTCAAGATTTCATTCTTTTTGTGGAGTCCTTGTCCCAGTGAAAGCTGGTAGTTTCTCTTCAGATTTCCTCCCACTTTTTGGATAGAGTTCTCTCTTGATCTTCTTCCTGCCTCTCTGACTGCTCCTTCTGGAGCACATCCCTCCTATTACTTTTGTCACCCTACATTATATTCTCATTACATCTGCCTAAACTTAAGCCAGAACATGTTACTACTATGCTCACAACCATCCACTGGCTTTCCATCTCATCCAGAGTAGAAGCCGCAGACTTTTTCTTGACCTAAACCCCGCTTGATCTGGCTGCCTATATCTTCTCAAACCTCATCTTCTGCTAATCTTTCCCGTACTCATTTGGCTGTAGCCACACTGATCTCCTAGCTGTTCCCAGAATAAACCATACACTTTCATTTTAGGGCTTTTTTACTTATTCCCTCTACTTGGAATTTTCTTCCTCTAGGCAACTGTGTAGTTTGTTCTTATCTCAGGTGTTTGCTGAAAGGCCACTTTATTGAGGTTTTCCTTTGAACCCTAATCAAGAACTCTTACCCTCAACACTGAAACTCCCTATCCCCCTACTTGCTTTATTTTTGCCTACATACTTAGTCACAATTATTTTTTACCTATTTGTGGTTTGTATCTCCCAACCAGAATGTAATCTCCATAAATGCATGATTTGTTTTCTACTGTTTCCTGGTGTATATCCAATGCCTAGAACAAGGGTCATCAAGGTCATCAAACTTCTTCTGAAAGATAGTAAATATTTTAGACTTTACAGGCCATATGGTTTCTGTCACAACTATTCAACTCTTGTTGGAGAATGAAAACAGCCATAGAGAATAAGTAAACCACATATTCCAATAAAACTTTACTCTGGACAGTGAAGTTTGAATTTCATGTAATTTTATCTGCGTGAAACATTATTCTTTGTGTTTTTTAAAAAACTACTAAATTATGTAAAATGTTTTCTTAGCCCACAGGCCTTACAAAAAAAGGCCAGGCAACAGGCCTTACTTAGTTCGCTGACCTCTGAATTAGAACAGCATCTTTACTTAATAAGCACAAATGAATGATCTTTTCCACCAGAAATAACTGGAAACTCTGTAATCCTTATGTTGATTTCTTTAAGTTTTTTTTTTTTTTTAAATGAGAATATTACTTTCTGCAATAGAATACTAGGCTTGTAACAGTCAGCCTTAGTTTATGGTATGCCTTTATCCTAGGCATTCAACTTAGCTTTCACAGAATCATTTCAGAGTTTTAAGTAACCTTTAGAGTTTATTTTGTAGACGAAATCCTTGAGCCTCATAAATTAAATGATTTGTGGGAATCAGAATCTAGGTTTTATAATTTGTGTTCTTTCCAGTAAATCGTATTAGGAATAAAACTGCAGAGTGATTAAAGTATTTGGCCATTTTTGATGTCACATTTCACTCATAATTTCATCTAGAAATGTATTTTATTTAGAAGAATATTAGGCTGTGGTGGTATGATATTACTCCAATTCTGATGAGATTATTTTTATACCATATATTAAAGTGATGGATTGTTTTTTAGTGTTTTAAAACAAAAAAGGATGAATGTATTTCATTTGTATTAAATGAAAAAAAAATCAGCTCAGATTCAGAGTATATACACTACAATCTGAAGAAAAGATATCAGAATGCAAAAAGTACAAATGTAGCCATCCCTTTGCCCCAAGAAAAAATAGTCTAGTGGAATCTGCCATCATAGTGCTAAGACTGGGAAGCAGTGGGACCTTGAGTTTTTGATGTAATTCTTGATGCTTTGGTGTCTGTCTCTCCTCACAAGTAGCCAAACTCTTCCTGCAAACACCCATACTCAATATTAGATGTATATTAGGATTTGTCTGGTCCTTGAATAACACTTTTTTACATTTTAAGGAGTATAGATATCTCTAATAGTATTTCATAGTCTATAAATAGGTTACCATTTCATTTTACAGTGTTATCATTGATTGTCCTCTCTAGATATACCCGTGTTTCCTACGATCACAGCCACTGTGACTTTTCAGGAGTTTCGATATGATGAATTTGATGGCTCCATTTTTACCATACCTGAAGACTACAAGGAAGACCCAAGCCGTTTTCCTGATCTTTAACTGACACAGAAAATGATGCCATTCAACCAAGGAAAGCTAGAGAATGCAGAGACCCCAGAAGTGAATTCAAATAGAAGGGACAGATGTTTTCATTGAAGAAAAGGGAATTATGTTGGATCGACACATCAGTGATATGATATAATGAAATGGGCCTCTAATAAGAATTCCAGCAAGTTTCCTGATGTGCCATTTTCAGTCTTTTTAAAAATATACATATTATAAGTGTAATAGTTTGACAGCTTAATGACCCCAAGTCCTTCTTATGTAAAACAGCTATGAGTGCTGTGATTTGTTTTTAAAAATTTTTACACTTCTTGTTGAAATATATATGCATATAAATATATCTATATCTATATCTAAAACACTCCTGGACCATTAACATAAATTAAATGTCTTAAGAGATATGAAGCCCTTTTAAACTTGTCATCTTATATTCAAGGTGACCTTTATAAATATTCCTTCAAGCTTTGTTTTCATAAAATGTAAAGTATGTAACATTATGTATAGTTCAGTAATTTGAATGTTTGTTCAGTATAATGAACTAGAAGGAATGCAGTTTTCTGTAGCTGAATGAACCAAATGGTAACCATTAAACAATTGCATTTATATGTTGCAATACACTTCAGAAGGAGCATTCTCTCTGCAGGGAATAAGGTACCTCCTTTAGCACCTTAGTGCAATTCATTGTGGTGCTATTTGTTTTTACCTGAATTCTTTCTTCAATGGAAAATGTTTGTTAATAATCTTCCTTTCATAGAAACTTTTTTTTTTTCTAAACTTGAGTTTAAAAGTCCTTTTTGTGTTCATGATGAGCATGCTTAAAGATATTCTTCTTCCAAATCTGAGCACTTTAAAAAAATTCCAAATTTTTAAACTTGCTTCCTAATAAGTGCACATCATTCTGATTATTTTGTTTTTAGTGGAATATGGATGCATTTGTGTCAGTTTTAAAAACAATCCACATATTTTGGGCATCCCTACATATTTAATGCTTTCAAAATAAGGTAAAAACATTTTATATGCTAATAGAATATATTTGTTACAAGTTAAATTCCAGAAACATACACAAGATTGACAATTCCTACTGTTTATTTTTTTAAGTAAGTCACAAGAAAATATTTATTGATTTTAATTATCTCCAAAGTGTTAAAATCATGCATTATTCATTTTTGCACATAAAAATTTTTCATACTTATTCCAAGATGGTTTGAAGGTCCAACAGTGACAATAAATTAGGGAGAATAATGTATAACAGTCATAAAATGTTATCTTGTATTAAAGAGCTTAGCTAAGGAAATGTTTTTTAAATGTATCTTGAAAAATGTGTCAGAATGCATCTGTCAAGTTTTTTAGAGTGACCAGTAACTTTTTTCAGGATTTTAAATAATTTGAATGAGTTTAGAGACCTTTATTGAAGAGATGGCTTAAAAATCCGAAGCATCAACCATAAGAAAAATTTTGTAATAAACATCTTTAAAGCTGCATCTTCCATGCTGGTACATACTACATTGCATATGTTGACATTTTATTAAATACATTTTATAATGAAGAAAAATAATCATAGTTAAAAATTCAAAGACCAGTTTCTACCTTACGTGGGTCTGTTGAATTTTGTGGAAAGGGTGGGTAAACCCAGACTAGTTTTGTTAAATAGAAGTTGATCCCTATTATTTTGGGAATGTTTGTTGGACTTAGAGATTCTGTTATCCTGTCACTGATTATATGAGGTTTGAGATACTGAAAGGCAATGATCACTGTTGCTTTTAGGCTCCCTTGCTTTGTGGGAATATGGTATACTTTCAAGAATATACTGCAGACTTTTTTTGTAATTCATTGGGGAAAAAACATGGTAAATTGTAGCTTGGGATTTATCAATTTCCTAAAGCTGTGACTGTTTTGCTGGGATACACTGGAGGTAGGAAGACTACTGAAAACTTTTGCACTTGAATTTTGTTTTTAACTTTTTCTTTCATAAAGAATAGTAGAGATTATCCATTCCAAAATGTCTTTTATCTGATCACAAAGGACAAGCAAATGTCAGTATCTCTTATGATGGTAAAAATAGGAGTTATTTAATGCAAATAAACTTTTCACAGTATTAGACTTTTCAAAATGTGCCTTTTAATCCAGCTAATGAATGAAGCTATATGCCGTGTTTCAAGTAAGTAGATAAAAACACTATATATTTTGATACTCTTACGTGGTAATCTAGATTTTGTAATGTAGGTTCATAAAATTCTCTTTGCCTTCCATTTGTGACTGAAAAAATTGTTTAAAATTGGGGGGCTATAAAATGGTTACCTTAAATGGCCGTTTAGAAATGTTCAGTATATCCTGCCACCAGTATGGTTTCAAAAGAATATAGGATTCTTTAAGAAAATTCCCTAGAGACAGTTTGCCTGTCTAGACATTCGTGTACAGAAAATTATCAAGCTTCATAAAAAGGGAGGCATAAAGCTGATGCTCTGATTATTGTGAGTATAGCTACATACAATTGTCTAGACACGAACACATTTCAGAGAAGCTGATAGCCAACAGAAGCTGAAAAAACTATTCAGTTTTTCTCCTGTTTAGAACTGGTATTGAGCCCCACTCACACTAATAAAAATGTGTTTTCATAGTGTTATTCATGCACAGCTTATCATTCACATCTTGGGGAAGGGTGGTGAATAATGAGTGCTTAAGTGAAATTTCTCCCTAGTTTTCACTAAGCCTAAAGCAGACAAAGAGCTTGTTTCGAGGCCACAAAAGGACTAAAGAAAATACTGAGTTGCTTTTGCTCTTAACTTTTATTTGTCACAATATGGTTGAGAAGAAGTTGTAGAAAACGGGGTGAGTTCAAAGTCCAACTTGTAGTATGCTAGCCTCTGAAATTGAGCAAATTACTTAGTATGGACACACTATGCCTGTGCTTAACTCCAGCAAAAGGTATCTTAACTGTGTTTTCCAAAATTAACAAAATGAATCCTTACCAAAGTTGCTATACTTGGGAACTTTCAAAGACAACTGACAGTGAAACCTAGATAAATGGACAGGAGGTATTAAATCACTTGTAAAGACATTAAAACTAAACTCAGTAAAAGCCCATCATTTGTATATTATGAATGAGCAAAAGGCTTTTGTAAAGCATTTTATATCAGAAATCTGGGCCAATAGTATCTTAGAATGCCATCTAAAAATGTCATCTCAGTAGCGCGCACACACACATATATTTTTTTGTGGTACACGGGCCTCTCACTGTTGTGGCCTCTCCTGTTATGGAGCACAGGCTCCGGACGCGCAGGCTCAGCGGCCATGGCTCACAGGCCCAGCCGCTCCGCGGTATGTGGGATCTTCCCGGACCGGGGCACAAACCCGTGTCCCCTGCATCGGCAGGCAGACTCCCAACCACTGCGCCACCAGGGAAGCCCAATAGCACACTTTTCAGATCATGTGATTATCCTTGTAGTACTACCTAGTGATGAACTTTAAAAAAACTGTTACAGCTCATTTTAGGAATAGTACTTCTGGCCATAATGGCACATGGTACATGGAATTAGAATTTTCCTTTTGCCACAGCACCTAAAAAAACTGAAGGAAATTTCCTGTTTTAAAGAAAGGTATTTGGCAATCATTCCTGAATTTGCTCATGTTTTGCAGGTGAAAATAATTAGCCTAAAGCAGAAACTGTGTAGTATAAAAACACAAAAATAAGACGCACCTGTACCTCCCATAGAATTCTTGGTCACTGAAGAAGGCTGACAGTGACTGGCGGGGATGTTTAAGTAATGAACATGGGTAGCGTAGGAATTCTGAAGAAGTGAAGCAGAAATTATGTAGTTCATACACGTTGTGGCTTATCTGCTTGGTCCTGCAGTTTCAGCCCATTCTTGTGGGTTCCAGCTTATGGTTCCAACTTATTCTTACCCCTCTCAACTATCCTTTTCTTGACTGCCTGTGGGCTTTAGTCTTCAGCATCAGATGCACAGCGTAGACAACTTTGAGGCTATTAAACCAATTCCCACAATTAAGGTCAAATCTCTGTCAACAAATCTTTTTGGGTCATTTGGCTCCCTGGATTGAATGCTGACTGATAAGAACAAAATTACATGATGCTAACCTACAGGATGCTTGTCTTCCTTAACTTGATATTTAACGCCTACTATAACCTTTAAGTATATTCTTAAGAATATTCCCACTAGCAAAGAATTAGCATGGTTCACACGTTATTTTGCTGAAGAATGTCTTTATGAATTTTACATATACTTTGATATTATAAAATGAAAATGGGAAAATAAAACTAAGTAAAACAGACTCAAAATCAACAACTCCAGAATTAGTCTCATTTAAAAACTACCTCTGCTAATAAACCCTTAGTAACATATTCTGATGCTCTTTAAAAGTATCAGTAGAGTTTCCATATTTAAACACAACTACATGTATTTGATTAGAGAAACTATTTTAGATAGGAGTGAAATGCACTAGCTAGATTTGAGACAAAGGGAACAGAATCACAATTCCAGTTTAAAAGATGTCTATCGATCTTCAAACAGCACAGACCACTTAATCTGGTGCCCAAGTGAAGAAAGTGGTATTGTTTTGCCAGAGGAAAAGTAGGCTTGTACAGGCTATATGACACTAAGAGCAGAACATCAGTTTTAAGATGCAACTCCAAGGTGAATGTAAAATTAGTTTTCACTGTTCTAGTAGAAGCCCAGTTTGTCTTTCTTCCCTAAATAACTAATATTCTTCTACCTTCCACATAGAATCACTACCAGGGAGCTTATTATCCAAAACCTATATTCACGAAAATGTAAAGGGAAATATAGCCATATCTGCACGCAATTTATCTTAGTGCTTTTGCTAAAACGTTACCCCAAACTGAATTTTCATATAGTTTTGAAAAGCTCCATAATTAAATAGCAGGTACCGTTTACTGACCCAGGCACACAGGGCTACATTTCTTTCTACCAACTACTTTACAAGGTAGATATCACTCCCATTTTACAGACAGGAAAATGAAGGTAGGAAACACAGGTCTCCCCAGCTGTAAATGAAGCTGAAATTCATGACTGGGCTCTTAAATAGCTACTACCTCATTCACTCATGAAGAATTTAAGCAAATAAATAGCACAAACATTTTTCTAACAAAACCACTTTTATTTTTTAATCATTTTCACTACCAAATACAGAACAAAATTCAGTGTGGAGGCAGTGTTCACTTGATTTCGACTGGTTATGTGTTAAAGGCTTCTGTCCCGTGCAACCCTACCTTTGTGCATAAATGTTCACTGAAAAATAACCTAAGTATAGACTCCCTTCACGACAGCATCTTAAGTCAGTGGTACTATTTTAAAGCCCAAAATTTCTTAATCCCTTTTTAGAAATCAGCATACTATATATTCAAAGACTGCAAGTGAGGGAATAAAATTTGAGTAATATTAGGCTTAACCAAGTGAAACCGCCAATATCTTACTTGTTTTTGACTTACAAAACCGACAATATCATATGGTTCAATCTTTAAATGTTTTTCTACTAAATTTTTTTGTAAGTTTAAAGAATGTCATTTGCGTTCAACTTCGTGTTTAAAAATGCAGTGATTTTTAGGACCATTACTAGAACGTCTTACTACAGACAAAATTCCCTTCCATAAAATCTTTAAAAAGTTACTACAAACTGTAAAAACAATGCTGGCTTATCTATATGGCATTTCAATTCTAAAAGTTAAAAAAAAAAAATTATACTCCAATTTGGATAAAAGCTACAATTCCGGCTCATTTCCCCCTTAATCCCAGCCACTCAAACACTACTCATTTCATAAATGAATAAATATACTATTTAGTATTGTACAGTAGATACATACCATTGAGTTTCTATACTATTCCAGAAAAGTATGTTTATATTCACCAAAAATATAAATTTACTAGATATAGGTGGGATCATTTGTTTATCCTAAAGTTCATTGCTTTACTCAACCCAAGTCCTACACCCAAAATATAAGAAAGAAAATTACACTTAGAAAAAGACTGTTTTAGATAGAAATTAAACTAATTCTGACAATTCTAATGGCAACTAATCACTACAGTGATGGATTCCATCTTACTACTATATTAAAATATGTGGACTGAAAGGAAAAAGAACTTGATATGTAAAATGAATGAGGTAAATGCCATACATTCAACAACGTAAATAAATACAAATACAGTTTTACAGGAACATAAACATAAGTTTAAGGGTTTTATTATCAAAGTCTTGTAAAACAATTTCAGAAACTGTACATCAACATGGCACAGACTGTAGCCTACTTTTGTTTTTACTGCACAAAAGTGAAGCTTGGAAACTCCTGTAAGAAAACAGTTGCCTAACTACTTTGCATTTAACATGGAATCACTGTGTGCATAAGATTACTACTGCAGTAACAGTAACACAAAATTTATTGGTTTTATACAACTTGAGATCAAATAAAAAGTACATTATCAAGTAGATCTGTCTTATTTTTAAAAGCATATGAAGGTCAATTTAAAATGCACTATCCCCCTTTTCCAACAACGAGATTAAAACAAATTAATAAAAGAGTGGACAATTGAAAATCAGGACAAGAGATAACTTTCTTTTACAGATGGACTTCAGGATAGGCAGATAACTTTCACTGATGTAGATGTTCAATAAATTATTTTAGGAAAAAAAATTCCCAAACACCTTATGAAAAAGTATACAACTCTACTCCAAAATATGCTATTTACTTACTGCCAAAGACAGTTTCATTGAAATCTTGTTTCTGTAATTAAAGCCTAATTATAGCCATCAAAAAAGGTTAGTGCATATATAACCCTTCAAAGTTAAACAAAAGCCACAAAAATTTAGCCACAAGGCTTAAAGGATTATCTATTTCAAATGCTCATTTCCAGATGTAACTATAAGAATGTTAATTTGTCATGTCAACAAACAAGACCATAAGTAGATCCATCATGTTGGAGGATTTGAATGACATTTAGGATATTCCTGCCACAATTAACATGCAATCAGTGCATTCCCTACATGGCTCTATTACGGCAATGAATCAAATTCTAGAAATACTATAAGTGAACTTAATAAAGGAGATCATACAACATAAACAATCCATGCCTGCTGTAGATGCATGCAGCTTTTCATTTTTGTTATGAAGCAGCACCAGAATAGTAAAACTGCTTGTTTACTCAATCAGATTTCAACCTGTCAATAACTGGTTACCCATGTATCATTTTTCTAAAAGCTTTTGGATGTAAATAACAAATATCAACATCAAGAGCTTTATAACCATTTATGACTCAGAGCTGTATACATCTAGATTTGAGATGAACAAATACAGCATTAAGAAATCACACAGAGGAATGACACTGATGCACGTATACAGTTGGATTCCCACAGAGGCAATATTCAGTCACTCATATCCATGTCTTCTTCATGATGATCATCGCCATTCACTTTGGATTCTCTTAGTGAGTCACCAGTTCCCTTTTCCACAGAACACTCTTTTGCTTTAGGAGAAGCTGGCTCTGTCAGTTTCTTCTCCTCTTTCTTCTCTTTCTCGCTGTCATACCCCTGCTCCTCTTCATCATAGTCCCGTGTAACCTGCTTTGCCAAGGAAAATAATAAAAGTAAACGTCTTCACAGGAAAATCACTTCTTTAAAGTACCAGCATCACCCAAAACACCAAAATAAATTAGTTTGTAAACATACTTTTACATCTTTATCACTCTCTGATTTTCTTTCCCGTTCCTTTTCCTTATCTTTACTTTTCTTCTTCTTGCTTGTGGATCGTTCTCTTTCATCTCTGCTTCTTTCCTTGTCTTTATCTTTCTTCTTCTCCTTTTTATGTCTAGGATGACAGTAAAATGCTGACAAGATGCTTGAAACGAACTGCTCAAGAACTTTCACCATTAATTAAATAAGAGTAAGTTTAAACTTGTTTTAGATGGCAAACTTGACAACCCAAGTTCACTTGCTATAAAGAGGACAGCAAAGATCCAATTTCAAGTCACTGGATACAAGCTGTATATAAGTAATATAGGGAAGAAGACTATAACTTGATTACAGCTCGAAAATGCCCAATCCTCAACAGTGTTTATTATAACACAGCCTCAAGTCATGAAGAGAGTGTATCAGCACATTCTTAAGCATTTTAATTCCTGAAAAGGAAGAAAAACTCTAGTACAGTTCCTGAAAAACAGGATAGATTTAATAAAAGATTAATATTCTTACCTCCTAGGGGATGGTGAGCGAGACAATTTTCTTTTGGGAGACCTAGGCTTTTTAGGAGATCTTGTGCCACTTCTGCTTCTTCGTCGTCGTCTCTCTCTAGAACCACAAATGTGCAAACTAGACTTTAAAATACAGTATTATCCAAAAAATGCAGACACATCATAGCAGATGTGTCTATGATGGAGCTCCACTAGAGAGAGGATTCTGACAACGAAAGACCTATTTTCAAATACTGTTCTGAGCCTAAGAAGCAAATGAATACTAAAAAACTGCAATTCTTTTTTTTGTAAACTATGTGCCTTTCCTTTAATGTCCTCAAGAAAACCCTAATTTTAGCAATACTTCTTAAAGACATTATGTCATCAAAACATTAGAAATGTTAAACTTGGGGAAAAACTGATTAACAAAAGTTCTAACTCAAGGAAAAACAGTCTGAAGTAAATTATTATTTATGGAATCAGTTTTAGATTCATTCAGTGGCCAAAACGTGTATAGGATAATATGCTGTGTTACGGAAGGCAGTTGCTAATAAAATCCAAAATTACTTCTAAATCACTAGGTAAAAACCAGAAAACCAGAGTTAGTGGTAACACAGATCAAACCGACTTCCTGTTGTCTAGCAAACCATGCCCAATTCACGCCCTGCTTTGAGCAATTAGCTTTTTAAGGTGTACCTCTCCTCTCTCTTTCAATTTTGACTTAAAAAAAATTCTGTGTCTACAACACAAACAGATGGGAAGGAAAGTCCTGCCCTATTCTTGGACTGGAAGAATCAATATTGTTAAAATGACCATACTACCCAAGGCAATCTAGATATTCAATGCAATCTTTATCAAAATACCAATGGCATTTTCATAGAACTAGAACAAATAATTTTAAAATTTGTATGGAAACATAAAAGACCCTGAATAGTCAAAACAATCTTGATAAAGAAAAACAGAGATGGAGGAATCATACTCTATGTCTTCAGACTGTACTACCAAGCTACAGCAATCAAAACTGTATGGTACTGGCACAAAAACAGACACACAGATCAATGGAACAGCATAGAGAGTCCAGAAATAAACCCACACACTTATGGTCAATTAATCTATGACAAAGGAGGCAAGAATATACAATGGAGTAAAGACAGTCCCTTTAGTAAGTGGTGCTGGGAAAACTGGACAGCTACATGCAAAAGAGGGGCAGAACATTCTCTAACACCCTATCCAAAAATAAACTCGAAATGGGTTAAAGACCTAAATGTAAGACCAGATACTATAAAACTAGGGGAAAAGTAGAAAGTGCTTTGACATAAATCACAGCAATATTTTTTTGGATCCATCTCCTAAAGTAAAGGAAATAAAAGCAAAAATGAACTAATGAGACCTAATTAAACTTACAAGCTTTTGCATAGCAAAGGAAACCATAAACAAAACAAAAAGACAACCTACAGAATAGGAGAAAATACTTCCAAACAATGAGACTGACAAGGGGTTAATCTCCAAAATATACAAACAGCTCAATATCAAAAAAAAACCCAATCAAAAAAATGGGCAGAAGACCTACACAAACATTTCTCCAAAGAATACACACAGATGGCCAACAAACACATGAAAGGATGCTCAACATCACTAGTCATTGGAGGAATGCAAATCAAAACAACTGAGGTATCTGTCACCTCACACTGGTCAGAATGGCCATCATCAAAAGGTCTAAAAATAATAAATGCTGGAGAGCATGTGGAGAAAAGGGAACCCTCCTATACTGTTGGTGGAAATGTAAATTGGTGTAGCCACTGTGGAAAACAGTAAGGACGTTTCAAAAAAAACTAAAAATGGAACTACCATATGACCCAAATTCCACTCCTGGGTACATATCCAAAAAAAAACCCCACAAAAAAACAAAAGATAAAAACAAACCCACAAACAAACCAAACCCCACACAATTTTGAAAAGGTACATGCACCCCAGCGTTCACAGAAGCATTTTTAACAACTGCCAAGATATGGAAGCTATGTTAAGTGTTCATCAACGAAAGAATGGCTAAAGAAAATGTGCTGTATCTATACAACAGAATACTAGTAAGCTATAAAAGAATGAAATTTTGCCATTTGCAGCAACATGGATGGACATGAGGGCATTTAAGCCAAGTGCAATAAGTCAGACAGACAAAGGATTAATCTCCAAACATACAAGCAACTCATGCAGCTCAATATCAAAAAAAACAAACAACCCAATCCAAAAATGGGCAGAAGACCTAAACAGACATTTCTCCAAAGAAGATATACAGATTGCCCAACAAACACATCAAAGAATGCTCAACATCGTTAATCATTAGAGAAATGCAAATCAAAACTATGAGATATAATCTCACACCGGTCAGAACAGCCATCATCAAAAAATCTACGAACAATAAATGCTGGAGAGGGTGTGGAGAAAAGGGAACCCTCTTGCACTGTTGGTGGGAATTTAAATTGATACAGCCACTATGGAGAACAGTATAGAGGTACCTTAAAAACCTAAAGAGAATTTTTTTTTTTTTTTTAGAACCATACGACCCAGCAGTCCCACTACTGGGCATATACCCTGAGAAAACCATAATTCAAAAAGAGTCATGTACCATAATGTTCACTGCAGCTCTATTTACAATAGCCAGGTAATGGAAGCAACCTACATGTCCATCAACAGATGAATGGATAAAGAAGATGTGGCACATATATACAATGGAGTATTACTCAGCCATAAAAAGGAACAAAACTGAATTATTTGTAGTGAGGTGGATGGACCTAGAGACTGTCATACAGAGTGAAGTAAGTTAGAAAGAGAAAAACAAATACCATATACTAACACATATATATGGACGCTAAAAAAAAAAGGTCAGGGCTTTCCTGGTGGCGCAGTGGTTGAGAGTCCGCCAGCTGATTTAGGGGACACGGGTTCGTGCCCTGGTCCCGGAAGATCCCACATGCTGCAGAGCGGCTGGGCCCATAAGCCATGGCCACTGGGCCTGCGCGTCCGAAGCCTGTGCTCCGCAACGGGAGAGGTCACAACAGTGAGAAGGCCCGCGTACCGCCAAAAAAAAAAGGTCAGAAGAACCTAGGGGCAAGATGGGAATAAAGATGCAGACCTACTAGAGAATGGATTTGAGGATATGGGAAGGGGGAAGGGTAAGCTGGGACAAAGTGAGAGAGTGGCATGGACATATATACACTACCAAACGAAAAATAGCTAGCTAGTGGGAAGCAGCCGCATAGCACAGGGAGATCAGCTCGGTGCTTTGTGACCACCTAGAAGGGTGGGATAGGGAGGGTGGGAGGAAGGGAGATGCAAGAGGGAAGAGATATGGGGACATATGTATAACTGATTCACTTTGTTATAAAGCAGAAACTAACACACCGTTGTAAAGCAATTATACTCCAATAAAGTAGTTAAGAAAGAAATACATCAGACAGAGAAAGACAAATACTGTATGACATAACTTATACATGGATCTAACAAATACAACAAACTAGTGAATATAACAAAAAAGAAGCAGACTCACAGATATAGAGAACAAACTAGAGGTTACCAGTGGGAAGAGGGAAGGCAGGGGGTAATATATGTGTAGAGGATTAAGAGGCACAAACTATTAGGTATAAAATAAGCTATAAGGATACATTGTACAACACAGGGAATATAGCCAATGTTTTATAATAAGTATAAATGGAGCATAATGTTTAAAAATTGTGAATCGCTATACTGTACAGCAACTAAATTAAAAACAAAAAAACAACAAACAAATCCCACCTAACGACAGCAAACTATTGGGTGTAAGACAGGCTCAAGTATGTACTGTACAACATGGGGAATACAGTCAATATTCTGTAGTAACTGTAAGGGGATAGTAACCTTTAAAAATTGTATAAAAATTTTAAGAAATTAATTAAATGAGAAAAGTTATAGGACTTTGAAGATGACCATTATATGATTCAGGCACAAACAAAATAATCAAAAAAATAATAAAGCCCTATACCTTAGTTGTCTTCATTTCAGCTTCCAAATTAAGCTTTAAATAACAAAAACCACCTTACAAGTCATCTGTGACCCCTGTCCTGGAAGCATTACACAGAACTTTCCCTTCATCAAATATTTAAGTTTGTCACGGTTGTATACCTTACACTTTCTTGTACTGCTTTGTGTAACTAATATTCCAAATTCCTTAGAAGGAAAAGATGTTTTTTATATTGTATTTCTGTGCCCTATGATAGACTGTAGTACGGCTGCAAACAATAAAAATGTATAGAATATGCCATAATTTAAGAATGATTCAATAGTTAAATAGGATAAGATGCTTATGAATAAATCCATTAAATAAAGAAACAGGCAAACGATATGCCTCCAGTTTTTAAGGTAAGAAAATACATATTGCACATCCCATCTTTTATGCCCCTTTGCCACCTCAGACCTACTATGGCATTTCCTTGAGCACTTATATCTGGTTTAACTTTCTGTTTTAATATATTTATATGTGTCTTTTTAAAGAAAATATTCAGCACCTTGAAAAGAAACCCCATATCCTTTAGCTATCACACTCTAACCACTTATCTACTTCGTCGTTATAGATTTATCCATTCTGGACATTTCATATGAATGAAATCATACAACATGTGGTCTTTTGTGTCTAGCTTCTTTCACCTGGCATGTTTTCAAGGTTCATGCATATTATAACATGTAACAGTACTTTGGTTCCTTTTTACTGCTGAATAATAATCTATTGTATGGAATGTACAACTTTGTTTACCCATGTTAGTGGATATTTGGGTTGACTTTTTGGTTTTGAATAATGCTGCGAAGCATATCCAATCCATGTACAAGTTTTTGTGCAGACATGTTTTTGTTTCTCTTGGGCATATCACTGGGAGCAAAACTGCTGTCAAAAAACTCTCCCTGTTTAATTTCTTTAGGAATTGCCAAACTGTTTTCCAATGCAGTTGCACAAGTTTACATCCTTTCTAAGACTGAGCTGTAACAGTTTTTTACATACTCTAGATACAAGTCCATTATTGGAAACATTATTTTTCTAGCACTCTGACAGTTGTCTTTATATTCTGAGTGTTCTTTGAAACAAAGTGTTTTTGTTTTTTTAATTTATTTTACTTAGTTATTTATGGCTGTGTTGGGTCTTCGTTGCTGCGTGCAGGCTTTCTCTGGTTGCGGGGAGCGGGGCCTACTCTTCGTTGCAGTGTGTGGGCTTCTCATTGCGGTGGCTTCTCTTGTTGCGGAGCATAGGCTCTAGGCACGCAGGCTTTGGTAGCCGTGGCACGTGGGCTCAGTAGTTGTGGCGCACGGGCTTAGTTGCTCCACGGCATGTGGAATCTTCCCGGACCAGGGCTCAAACCCGTGTCCCCTGCACTAGCAGGTGGATTCTCAACCACTGCGCCACCAGGGAAGTCCTCCAAAAAAGTTTTTAGTTTTCATTATCTGCAACTTATGTATTTCTCTTTGGGTGCTTATGCTTTTTGTCATATCTAAGGAATCACTGCCAAATACAAGGTCATGAAAGTTAACTTACATATTTTCTTCTAATAGGATTTTACTTTTGGCTTGTAAGTCTTTTATCCATTTTGAGTTAATATTTATATACAATGTGAGCCTCCTAAGTGAATTTAATCAAGATTAAGAAAACAAACACTGTAGTAAAATGTGTAAACAAGATTGGAAGAAAATGATTTGCTGAGAAATTCAACAGCTTTAAATTTTGAGAGAACTAAGCCTCATGTGTGTCTGTGGTAAAAGATTTAAGGATTCTTAGCAATGCTAGGAGTCCTAACATTTGAAGGAGAATTATTTCCTTACTGTTTTAAAAAAGTACAATGACCCTTTACTTTTGCTTAATAGAAAATGAACAATGTCAACAAAATGTTACTGGGACTGACAGATACACACTACTATATATAAAATAGGTAAGTAATAAGAACCTACTGTACAGCACAAGGAACTCTAGTCACTACTCTGTAATGGCCTATATGGGGAAAGAATCTAAAAAAAGAGTGGATATGTGTATATGTATAACTGATTCACTTTGCTGTACACCCTGAAACTAACACAACATTGTAAATCAACTATACTCCAATAAAATTTTTAAAATAAAAGTAAAAAACAAAAAATTGGAAGAAAATGGAATTAAGCCCTTACTACTATCATATGAATTCCATGTTAAATGTGAAAAATATATTTTCTGAGAAGAAAGTTTCCAACACTGAATTTTCACTACAGCAGGTTAAAGATAGAATTACTACTCTAAGAATGACACAAATCAGAACTTGCATTGCCTCCAATTATTTTATCAATGAACCACTATGTATGGGGGAAAAATTATTTTCAGCACTAACATGTAGGTATTTTAAATATAACTTACTATGATAAAATGAATTTAATGTGATAATGCAGTATACATTAGCCATTAAAACTTAGACGTTTAAGGGGAAAAAACCCACACAAACAATTCAAATTATGATGTGAAATGCATATAGCAAACATAAAAACTGACCTCTGCTGAATTCCCACACTATTTTAAATACACTCTACACCATAAAACATTAAGTGAAAAGAAAAATGAACTTTAGGTTATTCTTCACAAATTGCCTTTAAAAAAACTTCACCACGGGTTTCCCTGGTGGCGCAGTGGTTGAGAGTCCACCTGCCAATGCAGGCAACACGGGTTCGTGCCCCGGTCCAGGAAGATCCCATATGCCGCGGAGCGGCTGGGCCCGTGATCCATGGCCGCTGAGCCTGCGCATCCGGAGCCTGTGCTACGCAACGGGAGAGGCCACAACAGTGAGAGGCCCACGTACCGCAAAAAAAAAACAAACCAGAAGACTTCACCACTGAAGTATGTAGCTATGTACTCAAAAACATTTCATGTTCACCGTCTACTGACAGTCTTGCAAACAAAGCTTAAAAAAATGAAAGCTTAGGAGAGGAGGAAGATAAGATGGCGGAAGAGTAAGATGCGGAGATCACCTTCCTCCCCACAGATACATCAAGAAATACATCTAAACATGGAACAACTCCTACAGAACACCTATTGAACACCGGCGGAAGACCTCAGACCTCCCAAAAGGCAAGAAACTCCCCCCACGTACCTGGGTAGGGAAAAAGAAAAAATAATAAACAGAGACAAAAGAATAGGGACAGGACTTGCACCAGTGGAGGGAGGAAAGGTTTCCACACACCAGAAGCCCCTTCGCGGGCGGAAACTGCGGGTGGCGGTGGGGGGGAGCTTCGGAGCCGCGGAAAGCACAGCAACAGGGGTGCAGAGGGCAAAGCAGAGAGATTCCCGCACAGAGGATCGGTGCCCACCAGCACTCACGAGCCCGAGAGGCTTCTCTCCTCACCGGCCGGGGGGGAAGGGCTGGGAGCTGAGACTCAGGCTTCCATGGAGATCAGGGAGAGGACTGGCAGTAAGAAAACAGCCTGAAGAGGTTAGTGCACCACTACCTGGGAGGGACTCAGGGAAAAAGTCTGCACCTGCCAAGAGACTTTTTCTTCCCTCTTTGTTTCCTGGTGCAAGAGGAGAGGGGAGGGGATTAAGAGCGCTGCTTAAAGGAGCTCCAGAGACCAGCGCGAGCCGTGGCTAACAGCGCCGACCCCAGAGACGGGCATGAGACGCTAAGGCTGCTGCTGCCGCCACCAAGAAGCCTGTGTGAGAGCACAGGTCACTGTCCACAACCCCCTTCCCGGGAGCCTGTGCAGCCCGCCACTGCCAGGGTCCGAGGATCCAGGGACAACTTCCCTGGGAGAACGCACGGTGCGCCTCAAGCTGGTGCAAAGTCACGCCGGCCTCTGGCACGCCCACACTCCGTACCCCTCACTCCCCCAGGCCCGAGTGAGCCAGAGCCCCCGAATCAGCGGATCCTTTAACCCTGTCCTGTCTGAGCGAAGAAGAGACGCCCTCCGGTAACCTACACGCAGAGGTGGGCCCAAATCCAAAGCTGAACCACGGGAGCTGTGCAAACAAAGAAGAGAAAGGGAAATCTCTCCCAGCAGCCTCAGGAGCAGCGGATTAAAGCTCCACAATCAACTTGATGTACCCTGCATCTGTGGAATACATGAATAGACAACGAATCATCCCAAATTGAGGAGGTGGACTTTGAAAGCAAAATTTATTTTTTTCCCCCTTTTCCTCTTTTTGTGAGTGTGTATGTGTATGCTTCTGTGTGAGGTTTTCTCTGTATAGCTTTGCTTTCACCATTTGTCCTAGGGGTCTATCTGTCTGTTTTTTTTTACTTAAAAAATTTTTTTCTTATTATTTTTTTAATTTTAATGACTTTTTAATTTTACCTTACTTTATTTTAATTTATTTTATCCTCTTTCTTTCTTTCTCCTTTTTCTCCCTTTTATTCAGAGCTGGGTGGATGAAAGGCTCTTGGTGCTGTAGCCAGGAGTCAGTGCTGTGCCTCTGAGGTAAGAGAGACAACTTCACGACACGGGTCCACAAGAGACCTCCCAGCTCCACGTAAAATCAAACAGCAAAAATCTCCAAGAGATCTCCATCTCAACACCAACACCAGCTTCACTCAATGACCAGCAAGCTACAGTGCTGGACACCCTATGCCAAATAACTAGCAAGGCAGGAACACAGCCCCATCCATTAGCAGAGAGGTTGCCTAAAATCATAGTAAGTCCACAGACACCCCAAAACACACCACCAGACGTGGACCTGCCCACCAGAAAGACAAGATCCAGCCTCATACACCAGAACACAGGCACTAGTCCCCTCCACCAGGAAGCCTACACAACCCACTAAACCAACTTTAGCCACTGGGGACAGACACCAAAAACAACCGGAACTACGAACCTGCAGCCTGCAAAAAGGAGACCCCCAAACACAGTAAGATAAGCAAAATGAGAAGACAGAAAAACACATAGCTGATGAAGGAGCAAGATAAAAACCCACCAGACCTAACAAATGAAGAGGAAATAGGCAGTCTACCTGGAAAAGAATTCAGAATGATAGTAAAGATGATCCAAAATCTTGGAAACAGAATAGACAAAATGCAAGAAACATTTAACAAGGACCTAGAACTAAAGATGAAACAAGCAACGATGAACAACAAAATAAATGAAATTAAAAATACTCTAGAAGGGATCAATAGAAGAATAACTGAGGCAGAGGAATGGATAAGTGACCTGGAAGATAGAATAGTGGAAATAACTACTGCAGGTCAGAATAAAGAAAAAAGAATGACAAGAACTGAGGACAGTCTCAGAGACCTCTGGGACAACATTAAACACACCAACATTCGAATTATAGCGGTTCCAGAAGAAGAGAAAATGAAAGGGCCTGATAAAATATTTGAAGAGATTATAGTTGAAAACTTCCCTAATTTGGGAAAGGAAATAGTTAATCAAGTCCAGGAAGCACAGAGAGTCCCATACAGGATAAATCCAAGGAGAAACAGGCCAAGATACATATTAATCAAACTGTCAAAAATTAAATACAAAGAAAACATATTAAAAGCAGCAAGGGAAAAACAACAAATAACACACAAGGGAATCCCCATAAAGTTAACAGCTGATCTTTCAGCAGAAACTCTGCAAGCCAGAAGGGACTGGCAGGACATATTTAAAGTGATGAAGGAGAAAAACCTACAACCAAGATTACCCAGCAAGGATCTCATTCAGATTATATGGAGAAATTAAAACCTTTACAGACAAGCAACAGCTGAGAGAGTTCAGCACCACCAAACCAGCTTTACAACAAATGCTAAAGGAGCTTCTCTAGGCAAGAAACAAAACAGAAGGAAGACACCTACAATAACAAACCCAAAACAATTAAGAAAATGGGAACAGGAACATAAATATTGATAATTACCTTAAATGTAAATGGATTAAATGCTCTCACCAAAAGACACAGACTGGCTGAATGGATATAAAAACAAGACCCATACATATGTTATCTACAAGAGACCCACTTCAGACCTAGAGACACAAACAGATGGAAAGTAAGGGGATGGAAAAAGATATTCCATGCAAATGGAAACCAAAAGAAAGCTGGAGTAGCAATTCTCATATCATTCAAAATAGACTTTAAAATAAAGAATGTTACAAGAGACAAGGAAGGACACTATATAATGATCAAGGGATCAATCCAAGAAGAAGATATAACAATTGTAAATAGTTATGCACCCAACATAGGAGCACCTCAATATATAAGGCAAATACTAACAGCCATAAAAGGGGAAATCAACAGTAACACATTCATAGTAGGGAACTTTAACACCCCACTTTCACCAATGGACAGATCATCCAAAATGAAAATAAATAAGGAAACACAAGCTTTAAATGATACATTAAACAAGATGGACTTAACTGATATTTATAGGACATTCCATCCAAAAACAACAGAATACACATTTTTCTCAAGTGCTCATGGAACACTCTCCAGGACAGATCATATCTTGGGTCACAAATCAAGCCTTGGTAAATTTAAGAAAACTGAAATTGTATCAAGTATCTTTTCCGACCACAATGCTATGAGGCTAGATATCAATTACAGGGAAAGATGTGTAAAAAATACAAACACATGGAGGCTACACAATACACTACTTAATAATGAAGTGACCACTGAAGAAATAAAAGAGGAAACCAAAAAATACCTAAAAACAGATGACAATGGGGACACGATGACCCAAAACCTATGGGATGCAGCAAAAGCAGTTCTAAGAAGAAAGTTTATAGCAATACAATCCTACCTTAAGAAACAGGAAACATCTCGAATAAACAACCTAACCTTGCACCTAAAGCAATTAGAGAAAGAAGAACAAGAAAACCCCAAATTTAGCAGAAGGAAAGAAATCATAAAGATCAGATCAGAAATAAATGAAAAAGAAATGAAGGAAACAATAGCCAAAGATCAACAAAACTAAAAGATGGTTCTTTGAGAAGATAAACAAAATTGATAAACCATTAGCCACACTAATCAAGAAAAAAGGGAGAAGACTCAAATCAATAGAATTAGAAATGAAAAAGGAGAAGTAACAACTGACACTGCAGAAATACAAAAGATCCTGAGAGTCTACTACAAGGAACTCTATGCCAAAAAATGGACAACCTGGAAGAAATGGACAAATTCTTAGAAATGCACAACCTGCCAAGACTGAATCAGGAAGAAATAGAAAATATGAACAGACCATTCACAAGCACTGAAATTGAAACTGTGATTAAAAATCTTCCAATAAACAAAAGCCCAGGACCAGATGGCTTCACAGGCGAATTCTATCAAACATTTAGAGAAGAGCTAACACCTATCCTTCTCAAACTCTTCCAAAATATAGCAGAGAGAGAAACACTCCCAAACTCATTCTACAAGGCCACCATCACCCTGATACCAAAACCAGAGAAAGATGTCACAAAGAAAGAAAACTACAAGACAATATCACTGATGAACATAGATGCAAAAATCCTCAACAAAATACCAGCAAACAGAATCCAACAGCACATTAAGAGGATCATACACCCTGATCAAGTGGAGTTAATTCCAGGAATGCAAGGATTCTTCAATATAAGCAAATCAATCAATGTGATACACCATATTAACAAATTGAAGGAGAAAAACCACATGGTCATCTCAACAGTGCAGATGAAAGCTTTTGACAAAATTCAACACCCATTTATGATAAAGACCCTCCAGGAAGTAGGTATAGAGGGAACTTTCCTCAACATAATAAAGGCCATATATGACAAACCCACAGCCAACATCATCCTCAATGGTGAAAAGCTGAAACCATTTCTACTAAGATCAGGAACAATACAAGGTTGCCCACTCTCACCACTCTTCTTCAACATAGTTTTGGAAGTTTTAGCCACAGCAATCAGAGAAGAAAAGGAAGTAAAAGGAATCCAAATTAGAAAAGAAGAAGCAAAGCTGTCACTGTTAGTAGATGACATGATACTATACATAGATAATCCTAAAGATGCTACCAGAAAACAACTAGAGCTAATCAATGAATTCGGTAAAGTAGCAGGATACAAAAGTAATGCACAGAAATCTCTGGCATTCCTATACACTAATGATGAAAAATCTGAAAGTGAAATCAAGAAAACACTCCCATTTACTATTGCAACAAAAAGAATAAAATATCTAGGAATAAACCTACCTAAGGAAACAAAAGATCTGTATGCAGAAAATTATAAGACACTGATGAAAGAAATTAAAGATGGTGCAAACGGTTGGAGAGATATACCATGTTCTTGGATTGGAAGAATCAACATTGTGAAAATGACTACTACCCAAAGTAATCTACAAATTCAATGCAGTCCCTATCAGACTACCACTGGCATTTTTCACAGAATAGAACAAAAAATTTCACAATTTGTATGGAAACACAAAAGACCCCGAGTAGCCAAAGCAATCTTGAGAACAAAAAAACCGAGCTGGAGGAATCAGGCTCCCTGACTTCAGACTATACTACAAAGCTACAGTAATCAAGGCAGTATGGTATGGGCACATAAACAGAAATATAGATCAATGGAACAGGGTAGAAAGCCCAGAGATAAACCCAGGCACATATGGTCACCTTATCTTTGATAAAGGAGGCAGGAATGTACAGTGGAGAAAGGACAGCATCTTCAATAAGTGGTGCTGGGAAAACTGGACAGCTACATGTAAAAGTATGAGATTAGATCACTCCCTAACACCATACACAAAAATAAGCTCAAAATGGATTAAAGACCTAAATGTAAGGCCAGAAACTATCAAACTCTTAGAGGTAAACATAGGCAGAACACTCTATGACATAAATCACAGCAAGATCCTTTCTGACCCACCTCCTAGAGAAATGGAAATAAAAACAAAAATAAACAAATGGGACCTAATGAAACTTCAAAGCTTTTGCACAGCAAAGGAAACCATAAACAAGACAAAAAGACAACCCTCAGAATGGGAGAAAATATTTGCAAATGAAGCAACTGACAAAGGATTAATCTCCAAAATTTACAAGCTGCTCAATAACAAAAAAATCAAACAACCCAATCCAAAAATAGGCAGAGGACCTAAATAGACATTTCTCCAAAGAAGATATACAGACTGCCAACAAACACATGAAAGAATGGTCAACATCATTAATCATTAGAGAAATGCAAATCAAAACTACAATGAGATATCATCTCACACCAGTCAGAATGGCCATCATCAAAAAATCTAGAAACAATAAATTCTGGAGAGGGTGTGGAGAAAAGGGAACACTCTTGCACTGCTGGTGGGAATGTGAATTGCTTCAGCCATTATGGAGAACAGTATGGAGGTTCCTTAAAAAACTACAAATAGAACTACCATATGACCGAGAAATCCCACTACTGGGCATATACCCTGAGAAAACCAAAATTCAAACAGAGTCATGTACCAAAATGTTCATTGCAGCTCTATTTACAATAGCCCGGAGATGGAAACAACCTAAGTGCCCATCATCGGATGAATGGATAAAGAAGATTTGGCACATATGTACAATGGAATATTACTCAGCCATAAAAGAAATGAAATTGAGTTATTCGTAGTGAGGTGGATGGACCTAGAGTCTGTCATACAGAGTGAAGTTAAGTCAGAAAGAGAAAGACAAATACCGTATGCTAATACATATATATGGAATTTAAGAAAAAAAAATGTCATGAAGAACCTAGGGGTAAGACAGGAATAAAGACACAGACCTAGTAGAGAATGGACTTGAGGATATGGGGAGGGGGAAGGGTAAGCTGTGACAAAGTGAGAGAGTGGCATGGACATATATACACCACCAAACGTAAAATAGATAGCTAGTGGGAAGCAGCCGCATAGCACAGGGAGATCAGCTCGGTGCTTTGTGACCACCTAGAGGGGTGGGATAGGGAGGGTGGGAGGGAAGAGATATGGGGACATATGTATATGTATAACTGATTCACTTTGTTATAAAGCAGAAACTAACACACCATTGTAAAGCAATTATACTCCAATAAAGATGTAAAAAAATAAAAATAAAAAATGAACGCTTAAAAAAATGCCGAGAATTCATAATGCCACCCTACCTGCTTGCACTTCTGGAACGTCTGGCTGTGCTGTAACTTTTTGGTGGTGTTTTGGAACGTTTCTTTTCTTTGTCTTCTTTCTTTTTGTCTCTAATAAATGAAAACAATTTATGAATGT
The DNA here is from genome assembly GCF_964270905.1 of Leucopleurus acutus. Taxonomy (NCBI): domain Eukaryota; kingdom Metazoa; phylum Chordata; class Mammalia; order Artiodactyla; family Delphinidae; genus Leucopleurus; species Leucopleurus acutus. Next base: position 132,932,823 of record NC_139143.1, read on the forward strand.
ATTGGAAGGTTCAACTAATATATATTTCTATCAAACTACAAATAAAAACAGATGTACAGTGAAATCTAATGTTATTCTTTAATGTTATTATACAAACTTACAAACTTTTATTATACAAACTTAATGTTATTATACAAACTTACAAACTTAAAAATAATAGTAACTCAAGCGGCATATTTGTGGTAAACAAATTTTAAAAATCCTATTTTCCTGGTATTCCACATAAAACTTCTCTCCAAGAGCAAAGCAGAGTATGTGGCAAGAAAACAAGGATGTTGGCCAGTTTCTTAGTGTGTCTGGCGATAAACGGTAATAGTTTAAATAATTTTCTGTAGGCTCTTCAACACTTTGTTTTTCTCTCAGCTAAGTAAGTAGCAGTTTCCCAACCGACCCTGGCTCTAAATCCTCTACTGACAGGCCAAAACCCCATCGCTATTGTAAGTTTTTCTTTCAAAGCACACACCCGATGTAACCTCTTCATGGATGAAGCCAACCTTGTAACTTTTTCCCAGCTGCTATATATTCTGGGCTATTCAATGCTTTTAGAAAAAAAACATCAAAATGGAGTGGTACTACAACCAGGCCTCAACTCTAAAATCTTTCTACAGATTCTTCTACGTTTACTTTTATTCCCCACAGCATTTTTTCACCCCAAGATTCTAGGCAAAAGGTAAAATATATACATATTTATAATATATATATGTCCCTCATATCCTTATAAACACACACCTATGTTCAACTGTTCTACAGTTTTAGAGATTAAAGTATCTCTTCGGTTGTTCTAGGCTAGTCCCACCCTATATCCTGTGCTTCATTCCCTCCCATCTTTGCTCATCCTGCTCCATTAGTTATCCTCTCTATTCATTCAAGTCTTTATCATCGAATTCCTAGATTACTTTAATAGTCCCTTAAGGGGCCCCAGTCATGGTTTCCACAAATTGATGCTATACCCCCTATCAGAAATCTTTCGAAGTACAAACTTGAAAATATTAATTCCCTGCTCATCACTTTTCAATTCATTCCTGTTGCCTCCTGGATCAGCCGCAAACTCCTTAGTGTGAACAAAAAAGCCTTCTATGGTGATCTGTCTCCTTAACTTTCCTGACCTCATTTCCTGGCCCTTCTATACCAAAATACTTGCTATTTCAAGAATTCATGCTAACTTTGTAAACATTCTCTACCTGAAACCATGCCCCCCGAGTCCAGTCAAATCTATCAGAATTCAATACTCAAGAGTCACCTCTCAATAAATCTCTTCCGACATCCCTAACAATGTCCCTTCCTTTGTAATTACATTCACCTCTCTCCTAGTATAAAGAAAGTTCCTTGAAGGAAGGAATGCCTAATTGCTTTGTATAAGAGATATTTCATTAAGTAAGCTTGTTTGTTTGACTGATTGAATTAAAAGATGACTAACTGTAAAACATGAGTAAAAGCCTCGTTAGAGGCTGAACACTCAGTAAAGCTATCCCAGAACCTCTGTCCCCACTTGAGTTATATGCTTACCAAGAATAAATTTTGTTGCCCCCTCCCTGTTATCCTTACTATTTTAATTACATAATTAAATATATAAATGGGTAAAGTAGTATAAAATATAGGGCTGCTTCTAGAAAATTAAGGCAAATATTTTAGAAAGAGATAAAGGACATTTGTTAAAAATTAAGTGTTGTGAAATTGTATTGTGTGACAACTAAAAATGGGGGGAAAAATCAAGATATTTCCAAGTAACAGAGTTCTCAACACTTTTAAAGGTGGTTTAAATGAAAAGAAAGTGATTTGGTATGTATTATTCAAGACTAGGCCTAATTTCAAACAGTGTGGCCCTACATGAAAAAACAAATTATTGAATGCATGTTTAAGTTGAAATACAATGTTAAGGTGGGGATGTCTGTTTTTTAATGAATCCTCACTTTAATTCTCTACTGGTCCCCAAACCATGGGATAAGCCTGTTAAGTATGGTTCAGTCTCTGGAATATAGCAATACTGAATTCATATTTACAAAGGTGCTCACAATGAGGTATATAAAGATGAATTAGGAAGGCATGATTGTCTGCCATAAACTCTTTGGCATACCAAGAGATGTGGCTGGTAACACTACATCCTTAGTAATGGTTGAATAGAAAAGAGGAAATGAAAAAAGGCAGTAGAAACAGCTAAGAATTTTTACTACAAAGAAATTTTATCTAGGCCTTCAGCTGTAAATAGAAATCTCAAGTTTATGAAGGAGCACAAGAAAACAATGTCAGCCTCCTCCAACAGTTTCTTCCCATCTCCTATCATAACCTCTTGTCATTAAAGCAGCAATATTTGGGGGTGTTGGGAACTCTAAAATTTGTCTTCCCACTCAGTGTTTGTTAATAGTTTTTTTTACTGTACCTGTTTTTTGATGTGCTCCTTGACCTTCTACCCCTCTCTCTGGAATGAGATCTTCTCCGTCTTGGACTTTTGGATCGTCGTCTACTCCTTGACTTAGAATGTGATCGCCTTCTTGATCTGCTTCTTGACCGCCTTATAATGTAAAAGGAAGCAAACACATGTATGTAAATGGAAAAAGACTAGCTCTGTTTCTGACTATTTCATATAAGCATCAGACAAAAGATTCAGACATGTGGACTAGCCATCAGTGAGGGTAATTTCCTGCCATTATTTATTTACTCTACACAACAACATCTTTGATATCCTAGAAATTAGTAAATACCTTTTAACCCCTGGAATTCCTCACCTTTTAATCTTTTGCTCAACCTGTCAAACCAATCCTACTTTGCCCATTGAAACTACAACTCCAAACTTAAAAATACTGCTAGAGAATGAAGAAAAACAAAAAATATCTGACTCATTTGCATCATTTCACAATTACATAGCATTTTTGCAAGTACACCTTATTTGATTCCTCACTATTGCAAGTTAAACCCATTTACTACTTATTGAATACTTATTTATGCCCACTACATGCTTTACAAATACTAAGTCATTTACCCTCATAATAAACCTAATAAAGTATGTACCATTATTATTCCCATTTTAAAAATGGAAACCATATAGTGTGTTGCCTTCTATGATTTCCAGTTATTGTTCTCTGAAATATATTCCACTTCTTCGATTTGCAGTTTAAGAGAAATCCAAGTAATGCAAGCATGATACAGATATATACAACTCAGTACAAACTGCCTTTTCTACTCTTAAGTGTCCTCAACATTACATCATCATCTCTTTCCTGCCACGTAAGAGATGTTTCTCCCTGTGCCTACTGCATACCACCCTGCTCCCCATACTTTCTCTAAAAGGTTAAGTGCAATTAACCTTTTGATGTTCTTTGATCCTCCTTCCTATTTTATTCCTTTCTATTTTAAGAATAATGAAAATAAATTGCAGTTCTTTGCTTAGACTTGGTCATTTAATTTCTAGTGGACCATTCAACCTCTTTTCATGGAAAACTTCAAATACAATTTAAACTTTTTGCTTTTACATTTTCAAAGTGCCAAAGGACGGACATTTTCGTAATGTAGAAGATATGTGTTCAAATCTCATTTATAAGCCAGTTAACTGAGAGCATTCATTATTTAACCTCTCTGAGCCTATTACTTCAGCAAAGAAAAACAGCACCTCCATCACAGAATAGTTGAAATTATAAAGCCCAGCTCAGTGCCTTACTGTAGACACATATATTATATACTGACTCCCTCTTCTCTTACTAATGTGCTAACATAGTATTGCCATCATTCTCTAGAGCAGCTGTTTCAAAACCCATCAGTAGCAGTGTCTCATCGAATTCAATAACTTTATATTTTGCTCATTTCTTACTTTTGACCATATTTGAAACTATCTACTAAAGCAATCCCTCTCAATAACATGTCTATATCCTAGGAAATTTTCATGTAATGCTTACCTACCTTTTTCTAAGCTCCATAAGGACAAGTGGTATATATGTCTATACCACTGTACCCTTGAGCAACGACTACAGTGTCTGACTAGTAAACGGTACTACTAATATATTTTGAGTGAAATATTGACCCTATAAAATATCAGAACCATCACTTTCTTATTAAGAATTTTTTAAAATTCTGGAAAACCAAAATTGATGCTATTAGAATTAAGTATTATTCATATTTTGAGAATTCTGGCTTTAACAAAAATTTAAGTCAACAATCATCTTAGCAAAACGGTTACACATTTATCCTACCTCTAATGTATATAGAAAAAAACATAGTTGCAGGAAAAAATCGTAAGTACATTGTTGTAGGTTTCCTTCTAAACAAAGTGATTAATAATATAAGATAGTGCTCGCTTCGGCAGCACATATACTAAAATTGGAACGATAAAGATTAGCACGGCCCCTGCGCAAGGATGACACGCAAATTCGTGAAGCGTTCCATATTTTTTCTTACTTTTCATGGAAAAAAGAAGTCACTTACAAAAGAAAAAAAATTGTTGTATTATTAGTTGAAACTTAACTAAGTCTGTGTAAAGGTAGAACTGAGTTGTTCAATACAGTAGCCACTAGTCACATATGACTATTTAAACCTAACTTTTAATAATTAAAAAAAATATATAAAATACTTTAAAAAGTCTAATAAGCAGAGGTATTACATCAATCAATTTATTATAAGGTGCTGAAACAGTTATTTTTCAACAGCATTGCACTGCAGAGCCACTTCAACACAGTTTACATAAGCTTTTAAAAATTAGAAAAATAAAAATTATCGTATTATGTATCTAAATACGTAAAAAGCTTATTGAACGTAATGGTCATTTTATATACCAAGATGCTAAAAATACAACAACTCATAATCTTTATCTTTCTGTTATGAGGCATTACTACAAGTGTTCAAAAGCACTTTGCTCAGGGAAATAAATGTTTCACTGTTATTTCCCATTGGTCATAATTAAAATTAGTATTTGAAAGCCTTAGCATGTCCCTGTTATGTACAAAGGAAAAAGATACAGGTTCTCCTTTTTAAGTCTTTTTAATTGTTAAACTAAGCTATGAGAGCACCAGTTCTGGAAGGTTAGGATTCTAAGTACAGGCACAGCTCAGAGATACTATGAGTTTGTTCCCAGATCACTGCAATAAACTTAGTATCACAAAAAAGTGAGTCACAATGAATTTCTGGTTTCCCAGTGCATATAAAAGTTATGTTTATACTATACTGTAGTCTGTGAAGTGTGCAATAGCATTATGTCTAAAAAACAGTGTACGTAATTTAATTAAAAACGTGGCTAAAGATTGCTAAACATCACCTGAGCTTTCAGTGAGCCGTAATCTTTTTGCAATAGTAACAACATCAAAGATCACTAATCACAGATCACCATAACAAATATAATAATGAGGTTAGCTATTCTGGAGTGGCAATTGACAAGTGTAGAAAGATTAAACCAAGATGAATAGTAAAGATCCTTGAACACCATTCTAAGGTTTTATGTGTCAACTTATTAAGACAATAAGGAGCTTCTAAGGTTTCATAGAGCTGTGACATGTTCTAGATTTGGTTTTTGAAAGACATCTTTAAGAATGAGATGGGCTGGGTGACAGACACACCAGACAAAACTACCCTGTAACATTCTGCTACAGACTGAATGTTTGTGTCCTCCCAAAATTCTTATGCAAAACCGAATACCCAATGTTATGACATTATGAGGTAGCGGCCTTTGGGAGGTGACTACGTTATGAAGGTGCAGCTTTCATGAATAGGATTAATGCCCATATGAAAGAAGTCTCAGAAGACCCCTTGGTCCATTCCCCTATGTGAGGACACAGTGAAGAGACAGCAAACTATAAATGAGGAAGCAGGTCCTCACCAGACACCAAATTTGCTGACACCTTGATCTTGAACTTCCCAGCTTCCAACACTGTGAGAAGTAAATTTCTAATGTTTATAAGCCACCCAGTCTATGGTATTGTTATAGCAGCCGAATGGACTAAGACACAGTCTAAGAAATGACTGAACAATGTTATGGGGTCCATCAATTTTTTTTTTTCCAAAATAATAACAAGATATTTTTTGCCTTTTCCACTGTGACATTTGCACTAATAGTGCAAAAGCAATGGTGGTGTACAAGTGCTGGCATCTCCTTATTACAAATCAAGGTAGTGGCAACTGAACCTCCCTATTATCTACTGTATTCTTCACTGGCATTTGTAGTATGCACTTGCAGTAAAAAGAAAGAAAAAAAAAAGAAACCCTGCCTAAGGATGTCTTTGATAAAGCCAGTAAAAACTATTAAATTTATTAAATCTAGTCCCTTGAGTAATATTAGAGTAATATTATTGACTAGTAATATTAAATCTAGTCCCTTCAGCAATATTCTGTGCAACAAAATGGGCAGTATGCATAAATCACTTCTGATACTTTATAGTTCAATGACTGTGTCAAGGAAGACACCTGTGTGATTGAGTGTGAGCTCACCTAATTGCTTTTGCCATGAAACATCATCTTTACCTGAAAGAACAAGTGACAAACCATGGTTGTTCAGACTTGGGTATTTGGTAGAACACTTTCATGGAAAATGAGTAAGGTTTATCATTTCAAGGAAAACAAATTTGTTGCCAATAATAAAATTTGAGCTTTCAAGAGAAAATTAAATTTTGGAAAACCTGAACACACCATTGTGAACTTGACAGCTTCCTAACACTTTAAAAGGGTTTACCGATGAGATGTGTGGCGATATTACCAAGTCATTTTTTTGATCTTGTGTAACAAAATGTGTCAACATTTGAAAACTTGCATAATGCAATAAATCAATCATTTTCCAAACCACCAATGCATAACTGTACAAAAGCATGCCTGGGAAAAAGATCCATCAAGGTGTAAGAAAGATCAACAGATTTTAAAGTAGCAAAATATAAAAGGTTCACTATTACGGTTTCAGATTCCATATTACTACTACCTTTTAAGAAAGTACTCTTGTTAAGTCTGGTATTATATCAAAAAATACTATTCCCAATTACCTGAAAAGACTATAAAATTACTTTTCCCTCTTCTCACTATATATTTGTGTAAGATTTTCTACATATATTAACTAAAATATATTGCAATAAGTTGAATGCAGAATCCTGTACACGTCTTCTAGTAAGCCAAAGGTTAAAGAGATTTGCAAAGATTTAAAACAAAGCGATTCTTTAAATTTTTCTGGAAAAGTTTTGTTTCAAAACTAAGTTAACACAAATGGGTTTACTACTGTTATTTCAGATGATGGTTTCAAATTTTATTACGGCCAACACTGATAGATATAACCCACATAAACAAAAGCTCATCGGAGTACTCAAATTTTCTACAAGTATAGAGGTCTTAATACCAGCAAGTTTGAGAGCCACTGGGCTAGAGAGACCCTTACAAACTTATACAGGAATGTCATGTGAAAAAGAAAATACACTGGTCCTTTTAAATTGCCTAGTCTTACTCTAGGTAGGATAAAGAATAATTGGTACTATCATGTGGTTTGTCCAATAATACAAAGAACAATCTCATAAAAGGTAAGAAGTTGTCATCTGCAAATATTCAAGCTTTAGATGGTAATCTGCAGGCTGCATGATGACATTCCATGTTCAAACTCTCAGGAGTCCGGTGAAAAGTCAGAACTAGAATTCAAGTTAAAAGTTTCAAGTCCAGTGTTCTTTCCATAGTACTAATTCATTTTAGTGCTCAAATCCCAGTGGCTTCCTCCTAAGCCTGGATTTTTGGGGGTTTTAAAGTATCAATCATCCATGTCTTTTCTCCATTTATATATGTGTGAACACTTATTCTCATACTCTGCTAATAGCAGTAGTTACCAAAACCACTTTAACCAGGAGCTAATTAGGTTAAGAGATAAGCAGATGTGATAGAGAAATTATCTTTGTCTAAGCTACAACTTACTACCAAAAAGCAATCAATCTAATAACCTGTGCCTAGAAGATGAGGGAGTCCTCCTCCTCCTAGAACGTGATCTTGATCTCGAGTGCCTTCGTTTTTCTTCCTTCTTATCTGGATTTAAAAGAAAAGGAATTTGGCTTTAGACATCGTCAAGCAGGAAGATTATTCCCATTCAGGAGTTATTCTTAGAATTTATTACCTTAATTTTCAGCTTTAATACAAAATTCTTAAATTCAGGCAGCTAAAGGTTCCTTTGACTATTTCATTTGCCAGACTTAGGAGGCTGTCAAGTGTCATCCATAAAACAATCTATGAAAATCATTACCTTTCTCATTCTTTACCCTTTAGAGATTTCTAAATCATGAGTCCCTTTTTCCATTCCTAGGTTCTACTTCCCCAAATATAGCTACCATTCACCCAGATTAAAACACTAATCTTTACATGTTTATGTATTAATAGCATCTCCCCAACCAGTACTTAAGTGTAAAATATGTTTAAAAAATACGTTTACAATAAAAATATAAACATTTAAAATTGTTGGTCCAGCAAAATGTTCCTTCTTTCATTCATCACTTAGCTCTATGCTCCTTTCCTAAGAAGTGTCTCATTCATTAACTCTTTTCACTATACTGCTGGGACAGAACTGGATTTTACTAATCTAGCTCTTTTTTTAATCTGTCTGTCCTTCTTCTTCCTCACTCATTTTCAACTGTGTAAGTGCAGAGAGCAGAGCTAGAAACATCTGTCATCATTTCCTAGTTTTAAAATAACACATAAACTCCTTAACTTACTCCTTTAACTTAGGATATAATGAAAGAGAAATCCAGCCATTGCATTCTTCGTATATGGACTATCAAAGTGAGACTGAGTTCCTCTTTTACATTTAGATCATTTCATTAATAGGATTCAATTTATTGTGAATGTCATTATTAATAAATTAACAAAAATCTTGGGGCAAAAAAAAAATTCATAAAGAAACCAATTTTAGTCATTTCAGTTATGAGTTTTCAATGAAAACAGAAATGGTGTTCTGGCTTTGGAGTCGTACAGGTCCAGTTGTCTATCAAAATTTCCTACTGCTTGCCATGTGACCTTGGGCTAATTGTTTAATAATTTGTTGATTAAATGAGATAATACACATAAAGCATCTGGTATTAATTTATCCATTATACTTAACAATTATTTGCCTAATACTATATATAATAAAAACCATCCCATTTATTAAGAAATAGAGTGAAAAAATAAATAAAACATTGTTTTTAATGGGAAAAAAAAAAATCAGGACCAAAGATCAAAATACATGCAGGAAAACAATGGGACAACCATTCATTTCATCTCAAAAAGACAATCTGCAAAGAATAATACATTTGCTTTTCTTTAAACAAATGGCATAAACAGAAGATCTTTAGTAGGTTTTCTTGGTCAAATAAAAGACTGAAATCAATTAGGCTACCCCAACTTATGCAAACATAAATGATTAAAAAACCACCAAAAAAAAAAAAACCTTATAAATTAAAAACCACCAAAATATCACACGAAGCATTAGGTAATCCTAGGCACTAATGTTTCCGAATGAGGAATTCTTTGTTTAGCGAGTGGGAGGTGCTTGTACACTGTAGGATGTTTAGTATACCCCTGGCCCTCTGCCTACCGGATGCAGCTGGTACCAGCATGACAACTAAGTGTCTCCAGATATTTCCAAATATGCCTGGGTAACAACTCTTACCCATACCACCCACCCACTCCCAAATGAGAATCACTGCACTAAATGATCTTTTATCAAAATATGGGAAATAAAATTTAAAAAAATGACTGAAGTATTATTCAACTAATTTCCAAACATAATTGCATAAACCTATTTTACCTGGTTCTATAGCAGCAGAAATTAGGGACTGTGCTTCTCGTACTCTCTTCATGGCTTCCTCTATTTCTTTACTAGAGGTATCTGATTTCAGACTTGGTGAAACAAGACCAGCAGCTACATGATTCAACCTGGAACAGAACCAAGAATTGCATCTGAAATATTTAAAAATGTACAACAGCATTTCAAATAAACACATGTTCCTATTTTCATTTTAGTAAGATACTCCTTGAAAAAAAGGGGGGGGGAACTCCACAATTTTGATAAAATTATATGTAATATATATATATAGTATAGTAAGCTTTGGATATTTACAATGGCACCTGCATTTTAAAAGACTCAGAGATATGTGGAATAAGAAAAAAAAAATTATTTAATTTTGCTCAACATCCATGAACTTTCTATACACATTTTGGCAAATGTTAGTACATGGGAATATGCTGATGCTAAAGATTTTTGATTAACAGAATCTTCCTTAATATGATTTAAAAACTTTCTAAATCATAATTTTGTTGGGGAAGATAATTACTTTTAAGTTTGCAGATGGGGAGAAACTGAGGCAGAAGCCAATGGCACACCAAAATTACTTACGAAATTCCTGAATGGAAAGGCTAAAGATACACCTTAAGGGTTTATAAAAGTAAAAAAATACTGTAGACACCAAGTTGAGGCTGGTAGTTATTTGTGGGTAGAGTGGGAAAGGTAAACAAGAATGAGTACACAGGGAGTTTTTAGAAACTGTATTAGTGTTTGTTTGTTTGGTTTTTTTTGCAGTAGGCGGGCCTCTCACTGTTGTGGCCTCTCCCATTGCGGAGCACAGGCTCCGGACATGCAGGCTCAGCGGCCATGGCTCATGGGCCCAGCCGCTCTGCGGCATGTGGGATCCTCCCAGACCGGGGCTCGAACCAGTGTCCCCTGCATTGGCAGGCAGACTCTCAACCACTGCACCACCAGGGAAGCCCCTAAAAACTGTGTTAGTGATATTTTTATAAGCAGGGTGGTAGACACTTGGATTTTATCTGGTAATTTTTAAGAAAAAAATGCCACTAACTACTATAATCAAATGAGTCTGTCCTGCCTCCCCCACATGCTCTCCCACTTATTGACAGTGACTTTCACCAAGTTAAGAAGAAGCATTAAGCTCAGATTTGATATACTAAGAAACTACCAATGAAAATATCTCGTGAATTTGTGATATATCAAGTAGGAAATATAAGTTACAGCATGAAGAAAACTTTTCAAAGCCCCTAAAAAGATGTTGACTATTATTATGTGACATGTATTACTCCTTTACTCTGGGCTAGTGTTTCCCTCACTTCTGTCTTCCTCTTACTCATCCCCTAGGGCAGTGGTCCCCAACCTTCCTGGCCCCAGGGACCAGTTCTGTGGAAGACAATTTTTCCATGTACGGACAGGGGTATGTGTGTGTGTGGGGATGGTCCAGGCGTAATGCGAGTGATGGGGAGCAGCAGATGAAGCTTCACTCGCTCACCTGCCACTCACCTCCTGCTGTGCGGCCCGGTTCCTAACAGGCTGCTGTGGACCGGTATGGGCCGCAGCCTGGGGGTTGGGGACCCTTGCCCTAGGGCTTAGCCTCTCTGATCTTTGAACTAAGTTCTCCTCCTTGTAATAAGTTCCCATAGCACCTCTGTACTTCCTTTAGTTGGATGCACATGCTTTACTATAGTTAAATAGTGTCTCCCTTTCTGAGTATAGTAGTAATCAGTGTAATTTTTTAAATGAATCAACTAAAGACAACACTTAGCTCTTTACTTGTCATCCTGGTTTAACCTATTTACAATGATTTTCAAAGACCAATAATTATTCCAAAACAAAACCCTTTATAGATGGGCTTACCTCTGGATTTTTTCTCCTTGTTTCTAGAAAACAGGATTACATATTGCATGCCTTGAGAAAACTTTCTTTTAGCTATCAAAAATAAAATACCTGTTCTCTAGATATTAGTATATCTCTATCACCAATGGGAACAGAAGAAAAAAATCCTTACTTGGGATCAACAGTACTCATAAGTTTCAGCAACTGATCTGCTGCAAGAGACTGGAAAAACAAAAAAATAGCAATGAGAACACACAGAACAATAAATGATTACTATTTTAATTTTTTTAGTATGTTGAAATGTCCTAGAACAATCTGGCAAACCTACAGAAACTAACATATCCCAAGCACAACAATGACCAATAGAAATATAATGCCAGCCAAATATGTCATATTAAGTTTTCTAGTCACAACATTAAAAAAGTAAACAGGTGACATTAGAGACTGTAGTACTGGATACCCAGAGCTGCTTTATCAGGTAAATTATGAAATTATGAAGCTGAACAGTCCAGATTTTACAGAATAATTACCTCCTCCTTATTTTAAGACTTTCTAAGGGAAAGTAACATTTTAAGCAAACATGTAAAACAAAACTCAAAGTGCTTAGTCAGTATAATAATCAAAAGAATTCCATAAAGGACTTCAGGAAAAAGTTTAGCCAAATCGCAATGAGGGAAAACAAAAATTTCCAAGTGAGTAGATGACAAGAGAATAAATTATGAACACACATTCCTATCATTTCATGACTTTATTTTGACTTCATAACATACTGATGTGGTGTTGGCTTCCTGTGAAACTCATCTACTTTGAACTTTATCCAATGAGAAATTCTTTGATGGGCAAGGGACCAATAATGCAGTGACCTTTTAAATCTCTCATTAACAAGTTTACATAAGAAAAAATTACTACAATATATAACAGTCAGTTACCTCCTGCTCTTGAAATGCAAAGTAACATTTAATGAAGTAATTTTTTTAATTACAAAAATGAGTTCAGAGTTGAAGGGTATTAAGTTATACCTGAGAGTTCAAGTTTGCTCCAGGAAGCCCAAGTGCAGCAAGGGCAGGATCAAGAGTAGGAGCTCCCAAAGCAGCCAATGGAACAGCGCCAATCTGTGAAATTTCAAATTTTATTTATTTAAAATCTTGTTTCTGTTTCTTATACTGTGGGGGTTGGGGGAGTGCGTCAACTTTTATTTCCTCTAAAGGCCAGATAATAACTAGTTTAAGTCTGTAGGCTGTGCGGACTCCGGTGCAACTACTTAACTATGCCGTTGTAGATCAAAAACAGTCAGAGACAATACATAAATAAGTGGCCATAATTGTGTTCCAATAAAAATTAACAGATAATGGGGGTCTGGCCCAAGAGCTATAGCTTGCCTACCCCTGCTATAACATGATGGCCTCATTTTTCACTCATCACAGCACATTTATCTCTAAAATCAGAATTTAGAAAAAATGCAAAGATTTTCACACATTCTTGTGCCATTTATAAATATTTACTGCTTCTTAGCTCCAAATCCATTGTTTGTTGTCCTACTGCGTGATACTGAAGGCAGCACCCTTATAAGCATTTCTCCTTTGACAGCTGGCACGATGTTAAGCTTTACTTTTAGGGGGAGCTGGAAATACCTTTAGGGGGAGCTGGAAGGGCACTGACTGTGGAAGGGATTCTTTATAGTTCCTTTGTCTCCTTTCTGATTCTTATTGCAGTGCCACATGGGACACTCAGTGGCCTTCACCTCAGTGCCATCCTCTTAGGCAGCTTCCTAGCAAGTTCCGTGGTACTCCAGAGAACTTTCTACTGTATCTAACTTTTTGAAGGAGGTCTGAATCTTAGCCTTGAGGGGGAAGATGCGCCCCCTCACCTACATGTGTTTCTTTCTTGTGTTTTCTTCCTTAGCTTACAAGTAGAGGTTGCTTCCTATACCTGCGATTCTGGTACTCATTAGAGTTCCCTTAGTAATCTCCTGTTACTAATTAGTAATTCCTTATACTAAAACTTTTCTCCTTCGAATTACGGTATGGTTCTGTCTCCTGCCTGACATAATTCTGATTAGTCAGTTTAATGCACACAAACCATGCAAAATCTTATAACTTTGGAGGCCGCTGACCTTCTCTACAAGCACTGTGCTGAAATTTCTCCTAGTTTCATTATTATTTAGTAAAAATAAGTTACCAAACTTCCTGCACTGTAACTGTTTACTGAGTTAAAACACTGTTAATACAGTTGATCCTTGAACAACATGGGGGCTAGGGGTGCTGACTCCTCATGCAGTCAAAAATACACCTGTAACTTTACAGTGAGCCCTCCATATCTGCTGGTCCACATACTTGGATCATGCAGTACTATAATATGTATTAGTAGAAAAAAATCCTTATATTTATATATAGATATATAAATGGACCAAACAGTTCAAACTCATGTTGTTCGAGGTTCAACTGTACTATTATAAAAATGGTTTAGTGAATACACAATTTTGTACATCAAAGGCATCTACAAATTACCCAGATCTTTGAATTCATCTTTATTTTAAGCCACCTACTTAATTTAAAGCCCAAGAGCAAGATAACAGCGCATGAAGAAAAAAAAAAAAGTCTGAACTTCACCTTAATTTTCTTTTGTAGTTCAAATGAACATACTATTTTAAACAACATGTGTAACAGAAATCTTATGCCTCCTGACTTACGGGCTATTTTGAGAGCCAGTGACAAAACGATACAAGATATTTACAATTCTCAGAATGTTCTTAAAACGCAAACTACCACTTTAATATTTTTGATTACAATACAATACTACATACAGCCTTCTACAATGCTCTGACCACGCGGTAACAGTATACGAACCAGAATCACAACAGCACTCAAAAAGCACAAATATATTTCCATTCTTTAAGAATTCAACAGAACTAATACCTGGGTAAGTGGGTTAGGAGTAGGCAGGAGTCCACCACCAGGCAGAAGACCTGCCACTGCGTTAGCTGGTGCCAACAGAGACAAAGCCTTAGTCTCATCAGGAATAACTCCTGCAGAGAAACATCCATGCATTAGAACACACTCTTTTGCAAGACAGAAAACACACAAAAACACCCAGAAAATGTCTCCCTGATACACCACCTGAGTTTGTTGAAAGTATTTATGTTCGCTAAAATATAAAGCTTGATTTCTATGATTATTTATCATTAATTTTATGTCAGAATGAAACTTCAATGTGTGAAAATCTGTATCCTTTTTCTCTACAAATGGTTAAGTTTCTAGAGTAAAAAAAAAATAGCACAATACACACTACTTTTTTGTTAACACTGCCAAGATTTCATCACCTGTACTCGATTTTTAAGTCATGAACCAAACGTAAGCAAGCACAGTCGGTTCTCCAGGGGTGTGCTCTCAACTTTCAAAAGCTGTTTTATGAACAACGACTCGTGTCGGCTGCTTCACTATAAAGCACACAGAAAAATCAAGATACACAAGACAAAAAAAGTTTGATTTAGGGGTTAATAATATGGTACAGTTACTATGATTTTCTTTTACACCTACCATACAAATTTTGTAAAAATTAAGAGAAGAAAAGTATGTAAAGGAAATATTCTGTTGGAATCAAGCGTAGGGCTTTTGCTGACTCATGAAAATGAATGTTTCTGAAGGTCTCTGAATACACACAGGATGTGTGTGTGGGAGTGAGTGAGAGAGAAAGAGAGAGAGAATAAGTAAAACAACATGGCACATTCCTTACCTGTACAGTAAAATGCCTTATGTTCCAACATGTGCCATGCTAACCATACCAAAAATGCTGCTACATAGTGTCAGTTGAAAAGCTAGCTTAGCCAAACTCCTAAAGCCAAAAACAACATGTATGTCTGTTTTTAAAGCCTAATCTGTGTATTCAGATAAAATCTAAGGGCCCTAAGACAAATATTTATGTAGACAATTTAAATTCTATCCAACAGCAAAAGCCCTATACAGATGGATTAATCTGTTAATGTGCCCAAGCCCCCAAAATGAGAGTTCAATAATACAATTAAACTACATATTTGCAAATACCAGTAGTATTTCTGTAATACATATTAAGAAACTGCATCTCATCATAAAACATACAATATGTACAGGGCACTTAAGAGAAACTGGATAAGCTGCAGAAGAAAACTGTTGGGTGGTATTTTCAGCAGGGCCTGGTATATAGTTCAGGCTGAACCAGGGAAAAGAACTGTAAAACACAACAACAAAAAAGAAAAACCACTGTTAAATAAAGGTAATGGTTCCTTCCACCTAAACTGAGAAGTGCCGATAATATAAACAAATGTATACTACACAGCACTGTTATCTTGCTTGTGTCAGAGCTGTCATCAATTTAGATACCAAGAGTTATGGAGGGGGGAGGGGGGGAGAAGATCATTTAGATATAGGGCATTAATGCATCATTATTAACAAACCTACAAAGATTATGGGATAATTTTGCATGCAAAATTATGTCTCAAGAGGATAATATTAAGTATCAACATCTTACTAAAATTAGTGCATTTGCAACATTTCTGGCAAACTAAAATCCTCTTGAATTTATTGTGAGACACCTGATAGAAGATCTGCATCCATTAAAAAAAAAGTCATGCATCTGATCCTCTGATTAAAAAAAGACTATTTAAAAATAAAACTACAATTTAAAAATAGCAATGAGGCCCCTCACCAGTTAATTTTCATGCGTCAAGAGTATTTTTTTTTACTGCTGCTTTGATAGAACCATGAAATACTGCATGAATGTGTAGAAACGAAAGAAAAAGAAACAGACAAAAGAAACAAACATTAACCAAGGAACCTAAATAATCCCCAAATCCATTACTATTAAGAGTTCCTTCCAAATCCAGCTATCTCAGTTTTACCAGTTAAGACTATTCCTTACCGTAGACTTTGTGTCTATTGTTCTAAAACACTGACCAAGAACCAACACCAAAGCTTAAGAGCTAAAACCAGGGTGAATGGTGACAAAGGGATTGAGTACATCAGATATTTAGTGGACATAACATTAATACAGCATACCATACCAAAAATTACAGTAATACACTAATAGATTCTGGAACTAAATATTTCTGTAATTCTATATATGTACTCTCTAAATATTTCACTTTCAAAACAGATCCAGAAAAATTATTATGGTCTAAAAATATTTATGAAAGCCAGTTATATGATATACTGTATTATGTTCAGGGCTTGGGAACTATAATACTTAGCCAATAAGAATTCTTTAAATTAAAAGGCTAACTAATGTTTTGTAAATTACTCACATGATTTGACCCTTGTTCCAAAAGCTATGTTCTACATTTTACTTATCCTAAATTTGAATTCTGTAAATTTTCTCTTGGTGATAAGTCTTATCCTACAACAGGCACACTGATATAAAAGAAAATGCTTAATCAAAACATACTAACTCATAAGTTTATCAGCATATATATATTTTAAAACCTTAGAATTGGGCTCATACACTTTAATATCACGGACATAGATTTACTGTTATTATATAGCATGCCTTAACCCAACTATGAATGCAATTTAATTTCTTTAGAAAACCACAGAGGCAATTTTTCTAAGTTTTAAGGACTAGACATTTCACAACTTTTACAAGGAATGGTGTAAATGTTCACATCGGTATTCAAAGATCTAAGATAGCATCTAAAGTTAACAATATCAAGATTCTGCTTCCACTGACCAGTTCACTAAGGAAAGGGGAAAGCATTTATATCCCGGTCAGCATATATGTTAATAAAATCCAGTAGTTGTAACATATTTCAGTGACTTCTTTGACTCAAATTTATAGTTACCAAAAAGCAAATAAAGTAGCAGTACATTGGGAACAAACTAATATATGTCTTAGAAAATTTTACAAAATGGAATTAATAGAGTGCTGTCTTGTCACAGTGGCTTTTTTAGATCCAAAAACCCTGCTCATTATTTTTCTGCCAAATTACTTTAACAGCCTAAAATGTAAAAAGAGAGAAAAATGTAGTTAACAAATGGTTACACCAGGAAAACACCTGGGGGACTTGAGTGCTTGCTGGCCTTTAGTTAATGTCTAGAATCCCCTGTAGCTGCAGAGGACCCACTGTTTTTCAGTCATCTGGAAGAGTTTTGCATTTGCCTTCTCCACTACAAAAATCACACACACAAATAACAGAGAGAAGAATTTATTATTTAGAGATATTCTAGAAAATATAGCAAGAATGAACAAGAAAATCTGGCATAAAAACAAAACACCCAGTGCCCATCTGGCACCTAAGCTATAGGAAATCTTGAACTTTCATAAAAACCAAAATCATTGCGACCCTTGGTATACTGAAATTCAATGTGGGATATATTTTTTAAAGTTATCAGTGAGAAGAATCACTAAGAGGAATCACTAAGGAATAAAACCAACCTGGTCACATTTATTCAAAACAGAAACAACATCATGCATTTATTTGAAGGTTTCTGTGTAAATGTGCATGGCGTGAACTGTTCACCTTCAGGACATTTTCATAAAACAACATTAAATTAACTAAGTAGATATTAGGGATATGGTTTTAATGAACTTAAAAATACTTTAAAATAATGCAAAAGGTTAAATATCTTATAAAAACAGACCTGATTTTGAATTTTTAAGTTAAAAAGAAAGCCTTCAAGTAAAAATACGGACCACAGTATAACAAGGGTTTCAAAATGTTAATAGCTTAGATTTTTAACATGCTACTAATGCTCACTCTAAAACTACACTGAGGTAGATGGTCATCATAGGATGCCCACATAGGTAGTTAAACAAAGCACAAACCTTCTGCATATGGTACGACTATCAAAGCTCTGTCAACGAATACAGTGTTTGTCAGATGCTGTGCCACAACTGCTGAGTCCGGATCATGGAACTTAACAAAGCAGACTCGGGATGAGACTGGCAAAGGCGAATCACTAAAAAATAAACAGATAACATAAAAGAAGAGAAAAATATCAGCTAAAACAGAAATGAATGATTCACAAATGACACTTGCATTCCAAAAGTAAAAGAGGCAGATAAAAATACATAACTGCACACATATTAGTTAACCAGTTCAAAAATACGTGACATTTCCAATAAAGTACTACCCACAGAACTGACCGTAGCAAACTGCACCTAGACAAAAACAATCACTGTTTAAATTTACAATGCATCAAGTTACAAACAGCTTGAAACTATAAAGTCTCAGAGTTTGAACAGGTCACAAAAATGTCAACATTTATTTCATAATAACAATACCAGCCATTTAAAAATACAGGTAACAAATTAGTTTTGGCTTAGAAAACTTTTGATTACAGCTAACTTTTCAGAGTTAAAAACAAAACTTTTTCATTATGGCTAACTTTTCAGAGTTAAAAAACAAAACCATTCCATTTTAGGGACATACGAATATTGTGGTAAAGTACACCTATCTGACAATGAGTTTTCTTGATCTGCTACTAAATGCCCTGTCCTCCTAAACCTACAGCATATTAGAACTCCCAGGCATTATAAATAGTTAAGGCTCTCCCACTAGAGCACTTTCACAGAGAAAAAGAAAATTAAGCACACATGGGAATAATACTACACCCCGCCCCCCAATTAGGCAAAATTTCAGTAAGCTAAGTGTCACTCCCCTCGGCAATTGCGTTCTTATATAAAACAAAAACAAGTTGCTACAGTGCAAGCAATGGTAGCTTAAAGATAAAATTAGAAAAAGAGCAGAGTTTTTGCTGTTTTTTAAAAATATAAGATGGTTAAATTTCAGCCACTAAACTCTCTGTGAAAGGGAAAGATTAAATAAACAAAGGCAGGGGTTGCCTTAACACCAAACCAAAAGCTATTTGAAAATCAATACCGTAAGGCAGTAGTAATCACGTCATCCCTGGTTTATATTAGAATCATGGCGGGAGTTGGGGGGGTTGCAGAACTACAATTACATCAAGATCTCTGATGAATGAAGAACTGAGTGCTGCCTTCTTTAATTCTCCCTGACAATTTTAATATGCATCCAGGGTTCAAAGCAAAGCTGTCAATGTATGTATCACAGATATCAAAATGGACTTAAACCATCTTGCTACAGAAGTTTACTGCAAAATGTTTTTGAAAGGATACAATGTTTTTTCAGTGTAAAGCATCACTGGTCTAAATTAACAATGTTGCACCCAGTATACTGAAAAGAATGCTGTTTCATTAGTTTTAGTACTAAAGCTATATAGCTCTTCGTATTTCTTTCCTGACATCCACATTCTTACCACTAAATTAAAAAGCTCTTTAAACGCTATCATTTTATGTTCTTAACATCTAACACAATGTCTTGGCAGGTAGTGAGCACTTAAATTTCTTAAAAAGTGACCTCTACCATTTCTTTGATACCATCTATTGTCATTTAACTAAAAGAAAAAGATAATGACTATCAAATATTAGGTTTTTAAAGAATATAAACATAACACTTCTTTTAAAAAAATAAGGGGGCTTCCCTGGTGGCGCAGTGGTTAAAAATCCACCTGCCAATGCAGGGGACACGGGTTCAAGCCCTGATCCGGGGAAGATCCCACATGCCACGGAGCAACTAAGCCTGTGCGCCACAACTGCTGAGCCTGTGCTCTAGAGCTCTAGAGCCCGCGAGTCATAACTACTGAAGCTTGGGCGCCTAGAGCCCGTGTTCCGCAACAAGAGAAGCCACCGCAATGAGAAGCCTGTGCACTGCAACAAAGAGTAGCCCCCGCTCGCCGCAACTAGAGAAGACCCGTGCGCAGCAACAGAGACCCAACACAGCCAAAAAAATAAATAAAATTTTTTTAAAAAAATTAGGAAAGTATGCCTACATTCTCCCAATGTATTTCCATTTACTTGGCGATCTTAAATAATTCACATTTTTTCTACCCACTCATGTCTGTGCAACATTAGTTGGCTATATCAAACCTGTAAGTGGTGGTGAAGTAAAGATAAAATACAAACAATTTAAGTATCACGGAAAAGAGAGTCACAGTAAGACAACTCAGAAGGACAAATAATTAATTTCTCTCCACTTTAAATGGTCTTGTTTAAAACCATTGCTATTTGGTCCCACAAGTATACTGTCATACTTCCTCAGTTAAAATTAATAAAAGAGATGCTAAGATAAAGAATTGATACTGGAAATTAATTTTCATACCCTAGAATTTTGTGCAAGTACCACTGCTACAAATAAGACTGTCTTTACTCCTTATCTTAAAGAATTAATATAGAAGAGGCAGTGCAGCTGAAAAGAACTGAGGAGCAAGACTGGTGGTGATATTGTCTCTACTTTCTTAAGAGTGACCTCTAAGGGTTTTTTCAGAATCTTCTGGGATGCACACATAAAATTCAGATTACTCTTCTCCATCTCAAACCCACTGAATCTGAGAATCCCTTTTTTTTACGGGAAGGCTCTGATTCTTAACAAGATCCGCAGCTTATACTCGTGCCTGCTAAAGTAGAACTGCTGGTTTGGGTCAGATGTTCTTT
Organism: Leucopleurus acutus; assembly: GCF_964270905.1. Classification (NCBI taxonomy): domain Eukaryota; kingdom Metazoa; phylum Chordata; class Mammalia; order Artiodactyla; family Delphinidae; genus Leucopleurus; species Leucopleurus acutus. Next base: position 132,953,851 of record NC_139143.1, read on the forward strand.
CAACCCCCAACTTAATACTGAGCTACCCATTTCTGAGCAGAGAATTTTGAGCTTATAAACAATGCATCTCCTAAACCCTGCAAAACAGCAAGTGTGTGGCAAAGCTAACAACTCTGTTGACCTCATATGCCCTTTCCATCATGTGCTCTTATTCAGTTCTAAAGAAACAGTAAACTGCTGCATTTATTTAAAAAAATTTAAACGGTAAACTATGTTCTTTCCCTTACCTAACTATACTAAGTTACTTATATGATCATTAAAGTATCTCTTTTTGGTGCTGAAAAGTTAGTAATGAATTTATCTGCAGTGTTATAAGTAGCCTTCAGTTACTGCATAACTGGCATATGCATCTCAAGGATCATTACCTGATAAAGACTCCTGTTACATTCTCCACTCTGAAATCCCACTAAAATCAAACATTTGAAGAATACCTACCAGGCGTAAAAGAATGATTCCACTCACAAGTTGTTTGGCTAAATCAAGGAAATTCTGATCAAATGGCAAAAAAGAATCAAAACATTGGGGTTTGAATAATAGTTCTGACACTAGTAGAGGGGCTTGCGTATACAGAACCCATGTGAATTTCAGTTCACTCATTTGTAAAACGGTAAAATACCTTCTTATTCTGAATATGAAAGGACTGAGCAAGATAAAATAGGAAAGCATTTAGCATACAAAAGACAAACCATGTTGAATTTTCAATATGCATTTTAAGAAAAACCAGAATCAAAGTAACCTTTTCTTTTAAAAAGGAAGAATGAGGGAACACTGACATGCTTTCAGATAGCTGTAGGTAGGGCTATCATACTGAAGAGAGGGATAGTATACTATTTCCTGTGAAGATTGTATTATCACTGGGTGAAATTATAAGCCAGCAATTTCTGGCTTAAAGGAACCAAGATATAGAAGGTTCAATAATGAAACAAAGGGAGACACCTTCTTGAGGAGGTTGTCAGTGAAATGTCTGGCATAATCCCAGATCCCAGGAATTTTCCCCCCAAACAGGCATGTAGAACTGAAATTAGTTTCAGCAGGTATGTGTTGGGGCTCAGTCATGTAAGTTCTTTAAAAATGCCCCTAGAGGGCTTCCCTGGTGGCGCAGTGGTTGAGAGTCCGCCTGCCGATGCAGGGAACGCGGGTTCATGCCCCGGTCCGGAAAGATCCCACATGCCGGGGAGCGGCTGGGCCCGTGAGCCATGGCCGCTGAGCCTGAGCGTCCGGAGCCTGTGCTCCGCAGCGGGAGAGGCCACAGCAGTGAGGGGCCCGCGTATCGCAAAAAAAAAAGAAAATAAAAAATAAATGCCCCTAGAGTGATGTTGATGACCCCAAGGGATCTCATTCTAGAAGAGGGAGGAAGTCAAACTTCTAAGTTGGTGAATGGTGCTACACAGAAAAAGCAGTTAAATGAATAGAGAAGGCAGGGAGCAGGGGTGTTGTATTTTTATATAGTGTGATTAGGTGACATTTGAGCAACAAAAGAAAGCAAGTCCGTCACAGGCATATCTAGGATAAGAGTTCCAGGTGGATAAGAATACCTTTTGGGAGAAATACACACATACCCATTAAAAGAAAAAAAAAAAATCAAACACCAAATGTGTTTACAATCAATAGAATTTTAAGTGATCCGAGTTAATTCAATCTTATTCTACGAATAAGAGTAAATTTTTGGAGTATTTTTGGAATGATGAACCCCTTTTAGACTGCTAGGGATTCCATAGCACATTATCCCCAGCAAACTGTTGAAAACTGTAGTGAGCTTTAAAGAAATTGTCAATAAAGTATTTCCAAATTGTGCAGGTCAGATTAGCTACTGAGGCTTAGTTAAAAAAACAACAAAAACAACAAAGTTAAAATGAACTAAAGCATCTACATTCACACTATTCAAACTGGAAAGGCCACTAGCAATGTAACATTCACTATATTGTTACCTTATGCATTTTCAGAAGAGAAAATGATCTGTATGTGGGAGCATATATGAAGGAGTCAAAGAGAAAAACTGTGTCAATATTTATCTATTCCTCCCGATATAGGGGAAAGAATCCTCTTAATGCATAGCACCCCAGATCATGTTACCTGGTGCACAAAACTCTCCTGGTTATAATGGAACCACTCCTTTGACTACATATCAAAAGCCAGACTCCGTTCCATCATGACTCCCTCTAAGATATGGACCAGGTAAAAGATCCAGTAAACTTCCCACACTTCTTTGTCATCTTTTTATACAAGTATCATAAAAAGAACACTTTCGAAATAAAAGCATTTTACAGTCAGCACCTATGAAGAAGTTCTTAATGACCTGCTGGACCAGAAATAATTTTTTCATAAATAAATCCAGTATCTCACATACTTTGAGAAACAACATGATTACAATCAAGTCATCGATAATAATCAGATGTGTCACTTTTATTTTCTGCCATTTTACTGTTTATTAATTTCACTAATAATTTAACAAAGGGTATGTTGTGAGAAAATAACAGCGAAACATCTATAAGTTTCTATTATGAAAGCTATTTGTCCTTCATTGTCAAAGCAAATTTCTGTTCAAAATAACTGTAACAAAAACATGTTTGTTCCCAGACTTCTACACTTCATGTAGATTACTCTGAAATCTCCCTCCACATGTATATTCCCTCAAAATTAAAGACAACACAACACTTGCAAACAATAATCATCTGAAAATACTTCAAGTAGAAAGTGATGAAATACAGTAATACTTAAATACCGCAGTATGATCAACTTCCATTAATTATTTGAGAAGTGTACAGAGGTTAACGGTTTATTACATCCACAACCGTGGCTTCCTTGAGGATTCCAATTTCCTGTTTAGAACTTCAGTGACATCATAAAACTCTTACGGTACAGCAGGTACTGAGTACCCACTGACAGTAAAATCTGAATTTTCACTTTTCCCAAAGAGCACTGGACTGTTTTATTATTTCAAATTTTTGCTCTAATATTTATCACATTTTGTCATAGCTTAATTTTTTTCTTTACAATTACTGCACTCATTCAATACTTTTGTGATACAAATAAGAAATGACAGGATAAAAACAAAAACCACATACCCCAAATTAAAAAGTTTAACATTCTACAGAATTCCTTCTGAAGAACAATTCTGAAATATAAATATGTACATTATTTAAACAAAGGAAAACCCAAGGTTTCAGCTATAACTCATTCTCTCATTTTAAAAACTACTCAGGCTCACTGAATTAACTGTCCAAACGAGTATTAACTCTGAATTATGTTCACTGGGTCAGAATCACTGAACAATATTTAGCATTAAGTGAACAACAGCCTATAAAGTTCAATATCAAATTAACAGAGATGAATATTTTTGTTACTTTCCAAAGAATTAAAACATTTGTTTTTTATAAAGAAATTAACCTATATACAAAATACATCCAGTGGGCAGTTTGTCTTGATTTAAGTGCCCAAAGAACGACCACGCTGGCACAATTTAAGGAAAAAGAAAAAAAAAAAGATTAGAAGCGTCTCCTAATCCCCCAAAACCCTGGCCCTGCCTCTCTGCATTATTAATAGGCCTAATGCACAGATTGCTTGCATAAGTAAACGCAATAGCCAACCTCAACTAAAGCAGACCAGCCCAGGGAAGCATGAACAAGGGCCTGCAGGAAATGCTGTGCGTTAGGCCCAGGATGAGGAGGAGTTAGCAAAAACCGTGATGGTGGACGATACTCACTCAGGCGGGAAGAGGCGCAGTTCGTCGATCTTCCCTAGGAAACCGAAGAGGGTCCGCATCTGCTCAGAGCTAGCGCTCGGGGAGACATTAGTCACCTGGATTACCTCGGTGCCGCCGCCTCCGCCGCCGCCGCCGCCGCCCCCCGGCCCGCCGCTGGGGCCCGGGCCCGCAGTGCTGGGGACGATGGTAGTGTTGCTCATGGCGCTGCTCGCGTACTCGCTCCTGCTTTAACACATCAAACACACAACAAACAGTGAGAGGGAGGGGGAAGAGGAACCGGTTCGCCGGAGAGGGGACAGGACGGTGTCCGAAGCTGCAGCCGCTGCTGCCGTCGCCGCCGTTTCTCCGCCCCGCCGGTCGCCGCGGGGAACGAAGAGGCCGCGCGAGCTCGACACCACGAGAAAACAAACGGCCTCCCCCACCTCGTTCCAACCACCTTACTCTCGGCCCGAGCTCCCCACAATGCCTTGCGGCGCAAGGGCGCGTCACCCTCGGCTCCGCCCCGTGCCGGCCCAGCAAGCCTCACTCACAGCAGGAGAAACTCGAGGGCCCGCGGTCTCGTGAAAGGAGTCATCTCCATCCCTCTCTGCTCCCTTTTTTTTTTAAAGACAAGAAAAGTGGAAGGCGTTAACTTTTTTTTTTTTAAAGCAAGCCTCCACTCCCCGGCAAAAAACTGCATGCACACTTTAGCAACTATTCTTATTAAAAATGCCCACGATATTTATTTCTTTGTACAGAGTATCTTGTACAGATCTGTCCAGTTACTAATGAAATTTACACCCTAGCTATCAAGATTTTCCTCCCTACCACTATAAAATTTTCTAAATCTTTACACACATCTTTGTAACACTGAATTTGTGACGAATTTGCTTTCCCACTAAAATCTTAAAATATATTTTAATGTTACACTCACTAGTGCTTTATAAGCTAATTTCACAAATTCACTCTTTTACACTTGATCTTGGTCAAAAGGCCTAGAAGCGATACAAATTCATTTTAAAGAACATTTTACAGTACCTAAATATGTACAAGTATGTGATCTAAAATTTCTACAGAAAAACCTGCTTTACATGCATATTCTTGCTTAAAATAATTTTGAAGCTTTTGATCATAAAAAGATCCTTGCCTAATTTTTCAACCTCATGTGAATTATTCTCCCACTTTCATCCAGTGTTATCCAATGACTTGCAGTTCCCAAACCTGACAAAATCTTTTATTTCACAGTGCCTTTACACAAATTATTAATGACCTCCCTCATTTTATCTAACTGCTATCCCCCATAGGGCCTTCCTTGCCTCACTGACACAACTGCAAGCAGAGTTAGGGTTTCCTTCTCGCCACTCAACAACAGAGGTACATATATTTGTTATACTGACATGTCCCCCACAAAGCTCTGAGTTTTCTGGGTCAGTTTAGGACCTAGCACAATGTCTGTCACATAGTCAATGCCCAATAAATGTGCTGAACACATGCACAAATATGCCTTAATGACTGTCATTTATTCTAAGACAACTGTTAAAAAATTTACTTGATCCTAAATATTTCTGGAGGCCAAAATCTGAGGACATATACAATATTTTCTTTAGTAAATACTTCTATGGAATAATGCAACTGAGAGTGTAATTTGTTAGAGATTAGAAACTAAAGTTACTGAGAGCCAATTGGCTAGGTTTTCTTACTAGTTACATCATTTCTGCTAGTTCTCATACAAAGGGATGGGTAGGTTGAATATACACCTAGCAAAATTACAAATTACAATTAACTGCATGTCATTCATAAATGTGTACCTGTGAATATAAAAGATGCCAGATAATTAATTTTCTTATTTTGAATCAGACATATGTCACTGTCAAATACAGATTCTTAACAGTCTGATAAAGTTAATTAGTATATCAGTACCCACAAAATGAAGGCCTCCACAGTAGCCCAGCCCACGTAACAAATCTAAACCTAAGTCAGCCAGCACTTACAGGAAACACCTGTCAAGGAAACCTAACAGCAAATCGCAATCTTCCAACTCAGTTTTAGCTAGATTACCGTGCCCTAGAATATAGGACCTGCTAGCCTTATGAAGAAATTCTCCACCTCTTGGCCAATGCTTCTTCTAATTCTTTATAAAACTCCCTCTTGCCCAAAATCCCTTGTGAAGAGTGCTCCATGCTTGCCAGGCACTGTACTCTCCCAATCCATGGATTGTTTTCCTTTGAATAAATGGCATCAAACACCTTACTAAATTGTTTCAGTTTTGTCACTTGATACGTTTAACTCTTATTAGAAGTGGCTATGATGTTCTATGACAAAAGGGCAAATAATACAGGGGCAGGGTTCATGCCTGTCTTTTTTTTTTTTTTAATGTTAACATCTTTTTATTCTCTGTGGTGGATACACAGAAATCTTTTCTATTATTCCACACTTTTCTGTATGTTTGACATATTACATAATTAAAATGACAAATTCAAGCCAAAGAAAAACATAGTTCTGTGATAAGATAAATCTTTTAAGTCCTCAGAAACCAGGTTATACATAAAAACTTACGGAACACACAAATAGATGGTGCTTCCATATGGAGAAACAGTGGCAAAAAAAAATCGTTCTAATAAGGAGGATTTCTGAATATTTTACTTTCAAATCATCTAGCAGCTAAAAAAAAATACTGGACTTACAGCCAGAAGACTGGCTTAAAATAAAATACTACCTTGTTATTAATTAAGTGTGATTTGAGGAAATTTCACTTCACTTCTAAGAACCTACTTCAGTCAAAAGCTGAGTGAGGAGCTGAATCATAATTTTGAAGATCCTTTTAGGTCTAATAAATAGATTAAATAACTAGGTACCTACCTTGTGTTATTATTGTCTGTTTCCCATAGAAATGAAATAGCTAAAGGCAAATAACTAATATATGAAAGCAAATAAATGTATCCAATCTATACTAGTATTAAATCACTTTAGGTTTATTTAGGCTCCCAATTGAACAAGACTATAAAAAGTACAGAACCTGGACACAAGTATCATGCCTGTCTTATTTACTTTAACCCCAGTATCATGAAAATGTTAAAAAAAAAAAAGCCTCACAAATTCCTTCAAATATTATTATGCCCCTGCTATGTTTCAGGATTTTCCTAGCCCCTAGAAATACAGCAGAGAAAAAAGATAGGCAATGTTCTGATCTCATGAAACGCCAGGTTCGGTATGGCAAACTCTCAATACAAAAACAAAGACGTAAAGGAGTAATGTGCTGTGATGAAAATAAACCAGGATAGGAAATGGGGGAGAAGGTGTTATCTGAGCTGAAACTTTATTAAAAGGAGGAAGCAAAGCAATCCAAGCAGAGGAAATAGCCAATTAGAAAGGTACTCAGGGTGAGAACAAGTTTGAAGCTTTCAAGGAAAGTAGGAAGACCATTTTCTTTGTTGATTAAAAGCTTTACAGTTTATATTTCAGAGAGAGACTTATAAGAAAATCCTGTATCATGTGGAAAGTGAAGTGAAAGAAGCATGCACAGGGAAGAGCCACCTGCTCATTTTTGGGAGTGGGTTTGGGAAGGAAGGCTTCCAGTTATATTTGAATGAAAATTATTACCAATCTCACTAATGGTTGATGCTATTTCCAAAGCAAAAAGTAACCTGTCATTTTGGCCTCTTTAGTCATATTATGGCCTATTAGTCATGTTTGGCCTATACATGCATATTATAGTGCATAATTTCTGATAGGCTTTTGAAATATGAAAAATAAGATTCCCGATAGTAGTGCCCTATTGCTCACAGGTGGGGAACTGCTACTACCACCACACTGCTAAGAAAAATTTAAAGAGGTGCTTGATATTGGAAAGAAAGTCTCTCAAAGAATATTAGAGAATACTACTTTATGCAAATCCTCAAAACAGTACCAATCCTATCAGTCATAATGAACAAGCTTTAGTTCTTTCCAGTATCAAGGTTCTAAAAGATCTCATGTATAAAAGAATGAAACTACACCCCTATCTTATACCACTCACAAAAATTAATTTGAAATGGACTAAAGACTTAAATGTAACACCTGAAACAATAAAACTCCTAGAAGAAAACATAGGAAAAACGTTCCCTGATGTAGGACTTGGGAACGATATTTTGAAAGTCGAAAGCATAAGCAACAAAATTAAAAATAAACAAGTGGGACTACATCAAACTAAAAAGCTTCTGTACAGCAAAGAAAACCATCAATAAAATGAAAAGACAACCTATGGAATAGGAGAAAATATGTACAAACCATATATCTGATAAGGGGTTAATAACTAAAATATACAGGGAACTCCAAAACACCTCACATCTGTTTGAATGACTAGCATTAAAAAGGCAAGAGATAACAAAAGTTGAGGAGGATGTGGAGAAAAGGGAACCCTTGGGCACTACTGGTAGGAATGTAAATTGGTGCAGCCACTACGGAAACAGAAACACCATGTTGAGATGTCTGTATCCCCATGTTCATAGCAGCATTATATACAATAGCCAAGACATGGAAAGTGTCCATCGATGGATGAATAAAGAAGTTATATCTAAAAAACAAAGAAACAAACAAAACCAAACTCACAGAAAAAGAGATCAGATATGTGGTTATCAGAGGTGGGGGTGAAGGGAGGGAGAATGAGAAGAAGGTGGTCAAGTGGTACAAACTTCCAGTTATAAGATAAATAAGTACTTGCGATATAATGTATGACATAAGTATACTTAACAATGCTGGATGATATATATGAAAGTTTCTGAGAGAATAAATTCTAAGCATTCTCATCACAAGGAAAAAGGTTTTTTTTTTCTTTTTCTTTTATTTTCTATCTATATGTGATGATGGATATTAACTAATTTTGTTGTAATCATTTCAAGGTATAGGTAATTAAAATTGTGATGCTGTACACTTAAAACTTATACAGTGCTGTATGTCAATTATATCTCAATAAAACTGGGAAAAAGAACAATTGCAATAAAGATATTTCTAAGGAAAAGAAAAAGACCTCATGTATTTAAATGGAAATTCTTTAATTAAAAGATAGAATAGCCACAGGTATGTACAATAACTCTACCCACTGGACACCATGTTCCCAGTTGGGTAAGTCAACTTACCTGTTACTGTTAGCCACCTTTGTTCACACTACTGGAAAAGATTGTAGAGTCCTCTACATCAGGGGTTCCCAATCCCCTGGCCACACGGCTACGGGTTCATGGCCTCTTAGGAACCAGGTCGCACAGCAGGAGGTGAGCAGCAGGCAAGGGAGCGAAGCTTCATCTGTATTTACAGCCGCTCCCCGTTGTTTGTTGTTCGCATCACCACCTGAGCCCCGTCTCCTGTCAGATCAGCAACGGCATTAGATTCTCATAGGAGTGCAAACCCTACTGTGAACTGCGCATGCGAAGGATCTAGGTTGCATGTTCCTTATGAGAATCTAATGCCTGATGATCTGAGGTAGAGCTGAGGCAGTGATGCTAGCACTGGGGAGTGGCTGCAAATACAGATTATCATTAGCAGAGAGGTTTGACTGCACAGAGACCATAATAAGTCAATTGCTTGCATACTCATATCAAAACCCTATCAGTCAGTGGCAAGTGACAATTAAGCTGCATCTTACAGAGTAGACTGGACATAAGCAACACACTTCAGGTGTCACTGTCTCCCACTACCCCCAGATGGGACCACCTAGTTGCAGGAAAACAAGCTCAGGGGTCCTGAGCTCAGGGGTCCTGATTCTGCATTATGGTGAGTTGTATAATTATTTCCTTATATATTACAATGTAATAATAATAAAGTGCACAATAAATGTAGTGTGCCTGAATCATCCTGAAACCACCCCTCCCCCCCACCCCCCAACCCCTGGTCTGTGGAAAAATTGTCTTCCATGAAACCGGTCCCTGATGCCAAAAAGGTTGGGGACCGCTGCCGTAAATTGACATAATTTTGCAAATCTGCACAAGCAACAGGTCTTTTACCAAATTAGTTGTTAAGCAGCTCTTTCCCTCTACCAAATATACTCTTTGAGGACAGGGAAGGCAATGTATTCATCTCTGTGTTTCTGATATCCAACAATATTTTACTGGAACAAAGTAAGCATTTGACAAAAACTTACTGAGTATCATCTGTGTGCTAGAAGCTTTACAAATGCCTTACACAATCTACTCAACAAAGGCTTGGTGAATGAAGGCAGGAATGCATTTGTTAGATTTACAAGGAAGTTTGGTTGAGAAACTCTCAAAGTATTTGGCTATACATTTTCCCCCCATAGCTATAGAAAGCAGTAAGAAAAACATGGGAAATAAATCGCTGCTTACAAACCATAACTTAAAAAAAACAAACTTACCTGCAGATCTGTTTTGTTTTTCTACTTCTACAAATTAGGTAATTGTATTTCTCTTCTATTTCTATTAATTGGATGATTCTATAATGATTAGTATCTACTTCAAAATCATAATTATAAATCCCACACTCCCTTTTCTGCTCCATCTAAAACGAAGGGGAGAGACTAAAGGATAAGTCAGCATTAGGGGGCTAATGGACAGAATGATGGACAGACACACACCAGAACAGAAAAAGTCTACTTACTTCCAAATACTTGTTTTGTTAACTTATATTGTCTGTCAATAGCAGAAATTCTATATCTACATTTCAAAATTGACAGCACAAGGTCTGTGAACACCTTGAAACTGTGGGCAAAAATCTGTATTTTTCATTTTATTTTTCAAAGTTTGTTTTTATGATTAACATAGAGAGAAAAGAAGTTAGAGCATTAGGATACTATTGCCTAAAACCACATGCACAGTACTCTCAGCTGTGGTCCATACAACCACAATCAATTTATTTGTAACAGATTTATTGGCTTTTGGATTGAATAGGGTCAACAGAAATATTTGGAGGGGAAAGCTCCAGGTACTGACTACTCACTACCTATCCTCTATGTTATATGAGATTTTTTTACTCTCAACTGAGAAAAGGCCATTTGAGGGACTGCTTCATAATCTTAAAAAAAAAGTGAAAAAAAAATCCAGTACTTATATCTTTATTCTAAGTAAATAGTTTCAAGCATTTTAATACTAGAGTTTTCCCTGATCAAGGAATTAGACATCTGTACAATTTGAGCTCTTTTTCCCCTTACGCTATAAAATTAACTTTCTCATCATGAAGGAAAATTATTTCTAAAGAGTCTTATGAAACTGGTAAAACTGAAAGTGTACTCAACTCAGTAATTTGAGGATCTACATTAACTGAATGCTTTTAAAAAGTGTTTTAATCCTCACAACACTTAAAAGGTGCTACAGTGATTAAGAATGCAGGCCTAGAGTCAAACCAAAGGGGCTCTGCCACAATTAAGGTATTTGCAATCTTTGGCTCATTACTTTGTGCTTCAATTTCCTCATTTGAACAATGAGGATAATAATAATTTCCAACTCACTGGGTTGTTTTCTGGATGAAGTGAGAATACAAATGCTTAGAAAACATAAATATCAACTACTATTATTATCCCTAATCTACAATTTAAAAACTTTCAGTTTGAAAAATGTTTACCTCAACTGTGTTCCACTTTATACCATCACCCTATTTTAGGCTAGTATCTTGGACTATTACTACTTCATCATTTACGTGAAAGATATGAATCAAGAGTTAATTTATACAGTGAGAGGAGTTTCTTACTTAAGATCCCACATTTTAATATAGGCTTTGGGGGCATATATTTTTTAAAAAAGATTATAAAATAATAAATGCAAAATATTAAAACTATATGAGTGTAAAAAAGTAGAAGTCCCTCATTCCCATTCCCCTATGCATGTTCTCAACTACTGTTAACAGGCAATGTGAACCTCAATTTCCTTATGTGAAAAATGGAGATAATGATACCACTTAAAGTTTTTAAGATTAGAAACATTATGGATATGAAACACCTAGCACAGTGCCCAAGACATAGGTACTCAACAAATGCTTTATACCATTACAAGAAAGTCTGTGTTCCACTTCCTCTTCTCTTCAACAGGTGAATAATAACAATAATACTTCTGGTCTAACCTTAGAGCATTACCGTCAAATGTGAAAATACTTCGTAAGTGGTAGTAAACATGTGAAGTATACTATTATTAGATGCTCTTTCTCCTTTAAGAGGCTGCTGCAATGGAAACATGATGACAGATTTCAGATTTTCATATTCATTTTGTTCCTAAAGCAGCACTTTACCAATAGCACGTGTAGATAGATGACAGCTAAACAAAACATTCCTTTTTTGATAAAACACAAATGCTTCATGGAAAACTCTTGCTAGGAAGGCTTCAATTACTTTTCCATATTTTTAGAGCAAGATTGCTATTCTAATTTTCAAAAGACAAACAACTCCACACATGCTTGATCAATCTTAAAAGTACTGTGAAAAAAAAAAAAAGTACTGTGACATGGGTTGGAGCAACAGACTATCAAATAACCAAAGCACCGATTAAAAAAAAAAGCAAAATATTAGTAAATACACAAAACAATCTGAATTTTTGATACACGCTAAAGCGAAAGGCCACAATGCTTTTTTCCTTCAATTTCCATCTCAGCCACTTTTAACTATGAACTGCAGTTAGTTTCAAGCCACAATTAGCTCATGGTGAAGTCTAAAGCACGTGGAGACATTGATCAAATAATTATTTTGAAGGAAGGAAGAGATAGTGGAAAGGTAACTTTTTAGGAAACGAGGAATCAAAAGAGAAGCAAAAAGGTCAGGAGCTCTATAATGGAAAAATATCAAAGCTTTATTAACCGCAGATAAATTTAGTGATGAGTGCAAAACATGTATCTCTACAAAGATGAAGAGCAAAAGCTCTGGGTTCACAGATTTGCACTGTGGAGACCAAGTATTTAAATGTTCACTAGTATTTCAACCCCCCCAATAATAGTACCCAAATCACCTAAGTATATGTAACTGTGATATTTGAAAGGATGGAAAAAAAAATGATGTAGAAAAAAAGTAGTGGACACTCTTGAAGGTATTTTGAAAGTTAAGCTAACATTTTTCTTAATTGCGAGTATAAATACTCCACCTCCAAATTTAACAGATTTTTAAATAAAAATCTATCAATTGTGAATGTCAACAAACTATCAAATTATTACTATTTCCCCCGTATCAACTTCAGTTGGTACTAAGAATAAAGTCTCAGGGGCCATATCTTGTCTCATTAAAACTGTTGGGGACGTTTGCTTATACAGAACTTTTACCATGTATAATTATTTAATGTCTCTTTTTGAAGTATTGAGCAAATGGAGTTGCAAGCCAAATCCATTTGAATAAAAATGCTGGCAGGGGTGATATAAAGTCAAATTTTAAAATAGTGGATTTTGATTAAAATGATTTTTCTTTAAACAGATTTATTTGGTACTGGTTTTGTATCTGTTAACACAAAGAAAGGATAGTATTATGAAGTACATTCTCAGATTTGGTGCCCTAATTTTATCTCTGTATAACTTTACTACTTTAAACAAATTCATAAAACCTATACAATTGATGTTAAAATTAAGACTTGAAATCACATAACACATTAATCTTGGAAAAACGATCAAGAAAACAGCTATTAAATGTTAGAAGTAAGAATCACTAGGGATAATGGGAAATATTTTCAGCTGATTTTAGAAAAAGAAATAATACCATAAGTGCTTTTTATTTAGTGACATAAGCGACTGCTTTATAACCACCACCTGTGTTTTAGCTTTTTTTTTAACAGACTATAAACAAACAAAAAAACTGAAAGTAATTAAGATAAAAAAACTTTAAAAAAAACTACTTCTTCCACTTCATGTGAAAAACATTAGCAATGTAAAAGCCTTTTTGTAAGAGGAAAGTAAAAAAATTTTCCTAAAGCTAGTGGACTGTAATTCTTTTACACTGAAAGTAGAGAGAAACAGAAGACAACATTTATATCAAATATTAAACCTCCTAGAGCAAGCTCACTGCTTCCTAATTCAAAAGTAAGAAAGGGAAGCACAGGGAACATACAAAGGATGTACAAATGAATAATCTAAAATAAAATGCACTGTCTCCAGAAAAAATTACCACACAAAGTTCCAATGACAACAAAATACAATTCAAAGCCACATTTGAAACTATGAATAAATATGCAAAATATGTACTACCTTCAAGGAAACAGCATGTTTTCTACTGACTACTTTTAAGTTGGCAGTTATAAGCCTAAATGGAAATCAAATGGGCAAAATGCAATTTTCAAAGGAAACTAAAGATGTGTAACAAGCACCATTAAAGTTGAATATTTAAAACACGACGAGTCCATGTGCAATATAATTTTGCTCTCAATTTTGATAATTCAAACCAACTTATTTACAGAGTAAGGACAAACACAGAAAGAAAACTTTGAATAATAAGCATATAAGAATGTAAAAAATTCAACTCAAAGAATACTTAATAAGCAATATATGTTAGGTCCAACAGCTCCAGTCAATAATGACAGTGTTAAAAAGTAGAATGTTCTCTCAATAAATAACGTTAGCATAAAGCAGCAGTTCTCACAGATAAGGCAATGTTCTGAAAGGTGAACATTATACTGATTCAGTATAGGCTAAATCTAAATCTCCTATTTTACAGAAAAAGAAAACTTCCTAGAGATGTCTGCAATCAAATTCACTTTGCTCCCGATGACATTAAAAAAAATTGTGCTCAAAAATTTGCACAAATTAATACCATTTTCCTTTGCCACAATTTCTCAATTTGCCTCAATAAATTCATCTTACCAATTGTAGCTTTCAATTTTGAAAATATTTAACATGTAGCAATGTTCATAATAACACAGCCATGTTTTAAAATGTCTTATTAAATTTTAATGGTAGTCATAAGCTGCTCTATCTTACTTTGATAAGTCATACTTTCCGTTATGAAACAGAACAGCATTCTTTGGCCGATACAATTCTTAGGGTCAATGTATTTTTGGTTTCTTCACTTTCTGTTTTCATTTAGCAAATCTAGAAGAGTGAAACCTTCCATACTTTAATAAAATGAATATAATAAACAGTAGCTACGTAAATTCTGTTACAAATGGTAGCTATGCAGTAGTCTCCAGCCCCTACACAGGAGATATCCGTTTCATATTATTTTAATAATCCATCTTTTTTTTAAAAGAAACAAATACTTTAGCTTCAATGCTCATGTTGAAAAAGGTTCGGATCTTTTGTTTTAATGCATTCTTTCGAAAGTAATACAATGAATATACAGTGTTAATTCCCACGAATATAACTATATATAATTACACTTTCTCATAAAGAAGCTCAATTAAGTTGATAAGCTTTCAGTTTGCATGAGTTTGAGATGAAACATGATTTTCCTGATTGCATGAGGTAATAATTTTCACCCTCACTTGTTCAATCTGCACTTGCTACAGAGGTACAATACACAGTGTAATACAGATATATACTTGTAAAATTTTTATACATGTCAGTTTGTTATCTATTGAAGTTTACCACAAGAGTGCAGTCACTTGGATTTTTCAGAATTACTCTGCCACTAATCAGGACATGCTTCTCTTATACAAAATGCAACAATGTTTCAACATAATACTATAATTAAATGTCAATAATGAAATATTTAACTTCAAGTAGAAGCACAATAAATCAAAAAAACTGTATCTTCCTTATAATTAAAAAAAATTGAACTAAAGAAGAATCTATTGTAGGAGGAGAGGTGGTTACTGTAAAATTTTACACTTGAGTAAATAATCCTCCAAAGGTAGGCTGCTACATCCTACAAAAGAGAAAAAGGGTTTTCTCTAGTAAATAATTACCTCCTAAAACATAATTGAAGTCTCCCTAAAAATGGTTCGAAGACAAATGTTGAAAATGGTGAAATAAAAGCCACTAGGGAAATCATAATGATTAATAAGAAAGGTTTTAGAGAGAGAGATCGATCTAGGTTCAAAGGCCTGGTCATACCACTTATAGAAACTTACGACTTTTGGCAAATTTCTTAATCCTTTTTAGCCTTAATTTCTTCACCTGTAAAATTGATCCTTGTGCTAAATAAGAGATAGTAAAAGAGGTATTATCAGCACTGAGCCTGATACTTAGGGCCCAATAAGGTAACTATAATGATTATTGTCAAGACAAACTTGGGTCGGGGGGTGTTTATTAGCGACCTTGCAAAAACTGCTATGTTCCTTGCTTTAAAACCCACTCTGTTTGTTTGATAGTGTAATTACTGGTAGTTTTCTGCTGTTCACTTTCAATGCAAAGGACTCCATAGAATTAAGAAGAAAAATAATCGAGGGGGTCAGGGTTTAGAAACCTAATTTTACGGCTGGCAAGAACGTGGACTCAGGCAAAACCGTGTGCGCTGCAGAATTTGTTAGCTGGTCGTCATATTACCTTTTAATTATCCTAATGATCCCCAGCCGAGCTGATGGGGGGTTAAAAGGATATCTCCAGGGGAAGGCTTTTTAAAACAAAATTACTTTAGGCAAAACAAAAGTCTAGCACCCAGGACAATACTAAAGAGGATGAGTTATTAATTACTTATTGAATGACTCACTAAAGCTGTATATTTCAGGCAGAAACTAACTGTCCAAGATATACGACTTACTGCACAAAATTTTCATTTTCCATTCTGAACTGGATGGAATCCGTTTCCTCACCAAGCTCTCAATATTTAAAACTTCATCTTTGCTTAATTATTTCAAAAAACCCGAATGAGATAGGAAATGATTAACCCTACATTAATGAAAAAGGAGTGAGCTTAAAAAGCTGTCAAGTAAACTGTCTAAAGTTACACAGTTTGTAAGCTACAGAAGGACCTGGGATTCGAACTCGTAGCTCTCGGGCTCCGAAATCTAAGCTTTTCTCGCTACACTCAAGCTTGCGCTTCCACTTGGCTTCCCTAAACCGTCCGGTAGAGAGAACGTTCATTATGAAGCTTTTTTTTTTCTTTTTTCTTTTTTTGTGTTTCCTTCTCTGTTGCCAACCCTTCCATTTCACACTACCTCCTATGTTGGGCTACGAATTCCATACAACAATCGAGGTGCACTAAGGCTAGGAGTCGGAGTATAGACCCAAAGAACAGAAATTGGTTTTACTGCCTACGCGGAATGGAGGTCTGGCGCCAGCACCAAAAGCGACAAACAGGCAGGGGTCCAGAGAGGCTGCAGACCGCGCCCAGGTCTCAAGTTTTAGTCAAGGCCCACGTTCCGGCCAGGCGAGGGGAGCAGAGAAGGTTATCCTTTCTTGACACCCTCGCCGCCGCGGGAGCACAGAAGAGTAGGTTGGAGTCTCAGTAATAGTGCCCACAATAAATTCAAACCCCCTCTTCAGCCCGTTAAACGCACTTACTTGAGCGAAGTAATTTCCAAGACACAAGGCCGGCACCGGCAACGGGAAGGGCCCCTCGGTCCTCCTGCCCCAGACGCTGACGGTGACGACAGCCGAGCCGCGCCGCCGAGAGCGAAGGCCCAGCGCACGGAGCGCGCGCTCTCGACAGGGGCTGGGCGGCTCCGCGGCGCCACCTTTAAGCGTCACTGGTGGGGCTCTGCTTCTGAACACCCGGGTTTGAACATGTCACGGCTGAAGGGAGTAGCTGGGCGGGATCCCCGAGCGGGGTTCCGAGCTGAGAGGAGAGACTGCGGTGCCTCCGTACCCCAGGGGCTATTAAAGGCGGCGAGGAAGAGCGGGCAGTTAAACCTGTCGGGCCGCAACCTCAGTGAAGGTAAGATCCAGAGGTACGACCCGATTGTGCGACCTCGCAGAAAGCACTTGCCCCACGTAGCCTCCCTTTCCTCTGGCCTGGGTTTGGCCGCCTTTTGCCCAGGCTCCTAGCCAGGATCCCGGTGCTCGAATTCAGGCACTCATAACATTTTCACTGGTTCGGTCAGCTCGTTCGGTTCCTCCTTTCGCTCCAGGAGTGTCTGGTGCAGGGAATGTGCTGGGAATACGGTCAAAATTTAAACGGGTTGCTTTCTGGGATTCCTGCATTCTATGGAATAACAACATAATGTTTGACTAAATTAGCTATCAAGTGATGGGCACATGCTTTGTTTCTTTGGCCCTCTGTTCCTCCTCTTAATTTAATCACTTAGGGCAGTTATCAGCGCTAAAATTCTGTATTTTATCTGCTCCTTTGTGAACTAAGAGTGAATGTCACTGTTCTCTATCAAGACCATTTTCTGTGTGCAACTGGACAGGAGGATACAAGGAATAATGAACATTATCCTAAATTGAAGATCAAGATGGATGCCATACTGAGTGAATTTGGGGCCATCCTGAAAATCTGGTAAAGATAAAAAGCACAAATCTGGACACCGTGAACGAATAATAGCCAGATGCTCTTCTGATTTTCTGTTGTATACGGGAGGGAGTGGGAAGTGGGGAGAGAGAGATTATGGCATTCCTCCTGTTTTCCTCTACTTATATTTAGGTTTAAGGCTACCTGGGATTAAAAGCTTCCATTTCCTTGTAATGATTGGTTTTTTTATTGTGCCATGTATGGAGTTGACCATGCAAGCAAATACTTGCTGAATGAATGAAAGGGTATATGACAAAATCTCTGCTCTACCTAGAAAAGCTTTTAATCAATGGGGACATTAGTATTCTAAAACTACAGATGTGCATATACACTTGCTTTTTCCAAAGCCTGGAACTTTCTACATGATACCTTTCTAGGGTTCACTCTGCTTCCTGTAGGACTCTGCTCAGATAGGCCCTTCCTAACTACCCTATCTAAATACCATTGCTAACATGTATTCTCTGTTTTTTAATAGCATTTATTACTATCAGAATTTATATTATATATTTGTTTATTGTCTTCTCTCCTCTGCTAGAGTATTAGTTGTATGTGGTCAAGAAGCTTTGTTTTATTAATTGTTGTGTCCCTAACACTCAAAATAGTGCTTAGTACATAGTAGATTCTTATTAAACATTTGTGGAAGGAATAAGTAAATGAATGAGTACTCCCAAATACTAAGTGTGTGCTGGAATGTACTTATTGATTGGATCCAGATGGTTTAGTCTATTAAAGTTTCAGGGAGCAAATGAATTTTGACTCCTAGCTTCATGATGACATGGATCAGGGCTGTTTAGGTCATTATTGTATAAACAGAGCCTAACATAATATCTGGCACATACTAGGTACTCAGCAAATTATGTTGAAGGTACAATATTTCATAGGAGACAAAAGATGTAAATGGGAGAGGCACATGGTATCTATAGCTTATATATAAAAAAGGACTTCTTGTTATCATAATATAAAAGGTTTTTCTTTATCTAGTTGTAGCCTTCAACTTCCTCTTTTGTCTTTCAGCCTTTGATATCCAAACTGCGGTAATTCTGATCTATTTGTAGTCCAGTATGGGGCCATGCTTCTTATTTCCATATCTTTGCTCGTGTAACTTTGAGATGCTTAATCTCCCAGTGTTTTATTTTCTCGTTTATAATGTGATAGTAGGAATAGGACCTACTAAGGTTTAAATGAGATAATACACATAAAAGGCCTGGTACATAAAAAGTACAGGGTAAAAATTGGCCATTGCTATTATTATTGCAATAGCCTCCTAAATGGTTTCCTGAATTTCTTGTCTTAAATCTCACCCTCTAAATCAGTGCCATTACCAAGAATTATCTTTCCAAAACAAAGATCTTACTATGTCATTCACATTTAATGACTCCCAGTAGCCCACAAGATTCAGCATAAAGTTCTTAGTACAACAAACAAAAAAAGTCTTTTGAAATCTTGCCCCTAAGCGTCTACAATAAAGCCTCCTGTCTCTTTTCGGAATCCTATACTTTAACAACAACAACAATAACAAATTGTTCCCCCCCACTCCCCGAACAACCGTACTTTAAGGTTTTTTTAGAACAGTTTTAGGATTCCAGAAAGTTGAACAGACAGTACAGAGAGTTCTCGTATACCCTTTCTCCCAAGCTCATAGTTTCCCCTATTATTAACATCTTGCATTATGTAGTACATTTGTCACAATTGGTCAGCCAATATTGATATATCATTATTAATTAAAGTCCATTATTTACATTACTGTTCACTCTTAGTCTTATACAGTTCTATGAGTTTTGACAAATGCATGATGTCATGTATCTACCATTCCAGTATCACATAAATATTTTCACTGCCCTAAAAATCACCTGAGCCCTACCTGTTTATTCCTTACCCTGCTTCTCCAGAAGCCCTGGCAGCCACTCATCTTTTTTTTTTTTTTTTAATAGATTTATTTATTTATTTATTTTTGAGTGTGTTGGGTCTTCGATGCTGCACGCGGGCTTTCTCTAGTTGTGGAGAGCGGGGGATACTCTTCGTTGTGATGTGAGGGCTTCTGATCGCGGTGGCTTCTCTTGTTGTGGAGCATAGGCTCTAGGTGCGTGGGCTTCAGTAGTTGTGGCTCGCAGGCTCTAGAGCTGAGGCTCAATAGTTGCGGTGCATGGGCTTAGTTGCTCCGCGGCATGTGGGCTCTTCCTGGGCAGGGCTCTAACCCGTATCCCCGGCAGTGACAGGCGGATTCTTAACCACTGCGCCACCAGGGAAGTCCCAGACCCTCATCTTTTTACTCTTTCTATGGTTTTGCCTTTTCCAACACGTCATATAATTCGAATCATACAGTATGTAGCTTTTTCAGACTGCCCTTTTTCACTAAGTAATGTGCATTTAGGGTTCCTCCATGTCTTTCCATGGCTTGATAGCTCATTTCATTTAACACTGAATGATATTCTATGGTACGGATATACCATTTTATTTATCCATTCACCTTTCGAAGGACATTTTGGTTGCTTCCAGTTTTTGGCAATTATGAATGAAGCTGCTGTTTGTGTTCAGGTTTTTGCGTGGGCATAAATTTTCAATTCATTTGGGTAAAAACCTAGGAGTGCCTTTGTTTTGCTTTTTGGAGCTTTCTGGATTTTTGTTTTCCTTGAATATTTTTGATCTGCAGTTGGTTGAATATGCACATGCGGAACCCAAGGATACAGAGGGCGGATTGTATACTCCAGGTCTTTCTTTCGTCCTTTATATTTATATGATTATATAAATGTATTTGTAAAGTGTGGTCATGTCCATTGTTTCTAAATTGGAAAAATAGAACCTAGCCTTTAATTTTGCCGTATATAACAAAAAGCAGTTAAAATTCTGTTGATTCTTTTTTTTAAGAGCAAATGTGAATTTTTATTTTGAAAGAAATCATAATACATTTTTTAAAAATTTAAAGCTAACAAAAAATTTAAAGCTAACGAATAACAAAAACATTCCAATTTTCAGAAAGAACAATATATATATTTTACTAACTACCTAACAGCTATATACAGTGAAGGATTTCTATAATGCTTTATTTCCTACATTTTTTTACATCTTTATTGGAGTATAATTGCTTTACAATGGTGTATTAGTTTCTGCTTTATAACAAAGTGAATCAGTTATACATATACATATGTTCCGATATCCCTTCCCTCTGGCATCTCCCTCCCTCCCACCCTCCCTATCCTACCCCTCTATGTGGTCACAAAGCACTGAGCTGATCTCCCTGTGCTATGCGGCTGCTTCCCACTAGCTATCTACCTTACGTTTGGTAGTGTATATATGTCCATGCCACTCTCACGCTTTGTCACAGCTTACCCTTCCCCCTCCCCATATCCTCAAGTCCATTCTCTAGTAGGTCTGTGTCTTTATTCCTGTCTTACCCCTAGGTTCTTCGTGACATTTTTTTTTCTTAAATTCCATATATATGTGTTAGTATACGGTATTTGTCTTTCTCTTTCTGACTTACTTCACTCTGTATGACAGACTGTAGGTCCATCCACCTCATTACAAATAGCTCAATTTCGTTTCTTTTTATGGCTGAGTAATATTCCATTGTATATATGTGCCACATCTTCTTTATCCATTCATCCGATGATGGGCACTTAGGTTGTTTCCATCTCCGGGCTATTGTAAATAGAGCTGCAATGAACATTTTGGTACATGACTCTTTTTGAATTATGGTTTTCTCAGGGTATATGCCCAGTAGTGGGATTGCTGGGTCATATGGTAGTTCTATTTGTAATTTTTTAAGGAACCTCGATACTGTTCTCCATAGTGGCTGTACCAATTCACATTCCCACCAGCAGTGCAAGAGTGTTCCCTTTTCTCCACACCCTCTCCAGCATTTATTGTTTCTAGATTTTTTGATGATGGCCATTCTGACCGGTGGGAGATGATATCTCACTGTAGTTTTGATTTGCATTTCTCTAATGATTAATGATGTTGAGCATTCTATCACGTGTTTGTTGGCAATCTGTATATCTTCTTTGGAGAAATGTCTATTTAGGTCTTCTGCCCATTTTTGGATTGGGTTGTTGTTTTTTGGTTATTGAGCTGCATGAGCTGCTTATAAATTTTGGAGATTAATCCTTTGTCAGTTGCTTCATCTGCAAATATTTTCTCCCATTCTGAGGGTTGTCTTTTTGTCTTGTTTATGGTTTCCTTTGCTGTGCAAAAGCTTTGAAGTTTCATTAGGTCCCATTTGTTTATTTTGTTTTTATTTCCATTTCTCTAGGAGGTGGGTCAAAAAGGATCTTGCTGTGATTTATGTCATAGAGTGTTCTGCCTATGGTTTCCTCTAAGAGTTTGATAGTTTCTGGCCTTACATTTAGGTCTTTAATCCATTTTGAGCTTATTTTTGTGTATGGTGTTAGGGAGTGATCTAATCTCATTCTTTTACATGTATCTGTCCAGTTTTCCCAGCACCACTTATTGAAGAGGCTGTCCTTTCTCCACTGTATATTCCTGCCTCCTTAATCAAAGATAAGGTGACCATATGTGTGTGGGTTTATCTCTGGGCTTTCTATCCTGTTCCATTGATCTATCATTCTGGTTTTATGCCAGTACAATACTGTCTTGATTACTGTAGCTTTGTAGTATAGTCTGAAGTCTGGGAGCCTGATTCCTCCCGCTCCGTTTTTCGTTCTCAAGATTGCTTTGGCTATTCGGGGTCTTTTGTGTTTCCATACAAATTGTGAAATTTTTTGTTCTAGTTCTGTGAAAAATGCCAGTGGTAGTTTGATAAGGGAGTGCATTGAATCTGTAGATTGCTTTATGTAGTAGAGTCATTTTCACAATGTTGATTCTTCCAATCCAAGAACACGGTATATCTTTCCATCTATTTGTATCATCTTTAATTTCCTTCATCAGTGTCTTATAATTTTCTGCATACAGGTCTCTTGTCTCCTTAGGTAGGTTTATTCCTAGATATTTTATTCTTTCTGTTGCAGTGGTAAATGGGAGTGTTTTCTTGATTTCACTTTCAGATTTTTCATCATTAGTGTATAGGAATGCCGGAGATTTCTGTGCATTAATTTTGTATCCTGCTACTTTACCAAATTCATTGGTTAGCTCTCTTAGTTTACTGGTAGCATCTTTAGGATTCTCTGTGTATAGTATCATGTCATCTGCAAACAGTGACAGCTTTACTTCTACTTTTCCGATTTGGATTCCCTTTATTTCCTTTCCTTCTCTGATTGCTGTGGCTAAAACTTCCAAAACTATGTTGAATAAAAGTGGTGAGAGTGAGCAACCTTGTCTTGTTCCTGATCTTAGTGGAAATGGTTTCAGCTTTTCACCATTGAGGATGATGTTGGCTGTGGGTTTGTCATATATGGCCTTTATTATGTTGAGGAGAGTTCCCTCTATGCCTACTTTCTGCAGGGTTTTTATCATAAAAGGGTGTTGAATTTTGTCGAAAGCTTTCTCTGCATCTATTGAGATGATCATATGGTTTTTCTCCTTCAGTTTGTTAATATGGTGTATCACGTTGATTGATTTGTGTATATTGAAGAATCCTTGCATTCCTGGAATAAACCCCACTTGATCATGGTGTATGATCCTTTTATTGTGCTGTTGGATTCTGTTTGCTAGTATTTTGTTGAAGATTTTTGCATCTATGTTCATCAGTGATATTGTCCTGTAGTTTTCTTTCTTTGTGACATCCTTGTCTGGTTTTGGTATCAGGGTGATGGTGGCCTCGTAGAATGAGTTTGGGAGTGTTCCTCCCTCTGCTCTGTTTTGGAAGAGTTTGAGAAGGGTAGGTGTTAGCTCTTTTCTAAATGTTTGGTAGAATTCGCCTGTGAAGCCATCTGGTCCTGGGGTTTTGTTTGTTGGAAGATTTTTAATCACATTTTCAATTTCAGTGCTTGTGAATGGTCTGTTCATATTTTCTATTTCTTCCTGGTTCAGTCTTGGCAGGTTGTGCATTTCTAAGCATTTGTCCATTTCTTCCAGGTTGTTTATGGCATAGAGTTGCTTGTAGTAGTGGATCTTTTGTATTTCTGCAGTGTCAGTTGTTACTTCTCCTTTTTCATTTCTAATTCTATTTATTTGAGACTTCTCCCTTTTTTCTTGATGTGTGTGGCTAATGGTTTATCAATTTTGTTTATCTTCTCAAAGAACCAGGTTTTAGTTTTACTGATTATTGCTATCATTTCCTTCATTTCTTTTTCATTTATTTCTGATCTGATTTTTATGATTTCTTTCCTTCTGCTAACTTTGGGTTTTTGTTGTTCTTCTTTCTATAATTGCTTTAGGTGCAAGGTTAGGTTGTTTATTCGAGATGTTTCCTGTTTCTTAAGGTAGGATTCTATTGGTATAAACTTCCGTCTTAGAACTGCTTTTGCTGCGTCTCATACGTTTTGGGTCATCATGTCTCCATTGTCATTTGTTTCTAGGTATTTTTTAATTTCCTCTTTGATTTCTTCAGTGATCACTTCGTTATTAAGTAGGGTATTGTTTAGCCTCCATGTGTTTGTACTTTTTACGGATCTTTTCCTTAATTGATACTAGTCTCATAGCGTTGTGGTCGGAAAACATACTTGATACAATTTCAATTTTCTTAAATTTACCAAGGCTTGATTTGTGACCCAAGATATGATCTGTCCTGGAGAATGTTCCATGAGCACTTGAGAAAAATGTGTATTCTGTTGTTTTTGGATGGAATGTCCTATAAATATCAATTAAGTCCATCTTGTTTAATGTATCATTTAAAGCTTGTGTTTCCGTATTTATTTTCATTTTGGATGATCTGTCCATGGGTGCAAGTGGGGTGTTTAAGTCCCCTACTATGAATGTGTTACTGTTGATTTCCCCTTTTATGGCTGTTAGTATTTGCCTTATGTATTGAGGTGCTCCTATGTTGAGTGCATAAATATTTACAATTGTTATATCTTCTTCTTGGATCGATCCCTTGATCATTAATGTAGTGTCCTTCTTTGTCTCTTCTAATAGTCTTTATTTTAAAGTCTATTTTGTCTGATATGAGAATTACTACTCCAGCTTTCTTTTGGTTTCCATTTGCATGGAATATCTTTTTCCATCTCCTTACTTTCAGTCTGTATGTGTCTCTAGGTCTGAAGTGGGTCTCTTGTAGACAGCATATATATGGGTCTTGTTTTTGTATCCATTCAGCCAATCTGTGTCTTTTGGTGGGAGCATTTAGTCCATTTACATTTAAGGTAATTATCGATATGTATGTTCCTATTCCCATTTTCTTAATTGTTTTGGGTTCGTTATTGTAG
This sequence comes from Leucopleurus acutus, assembly GCF_964270905.1. Lineage (NCBI taxonomy): Eukaryota > Metazoa > Chordata > Mammalia > Artiodactyla > Delphinidae > Leucopleurus > Leucopleurus acutus. The sequence continues at coordinate 132,979,064 of NC_139143.1, forward strand.
GTCTTTTCCTTCTCTTGTGTTTCTTTCCTAGAGAAGTTCCTTTAGCATTTGTTGTAAAGCTGGTTTGGTGGTGCTGAACTCTCTCAGCTTCTGCTTGTCTGTAAAGGTTTTAATTTCTCCATCAAATCTGAATGAGATCCTTGCTGGGTAGAGTAATCTTGGTTGCAGGTTCTTCTGCTTCATCACTTTAAATATGTTCTGCCAGTCCCTTCTGGCTTGCAGAGTTTCTGCTGAAAGATCAGCTGTTAACCTTATGGGGATTCCCTTGCGTGTTATTTGTTGTTTTTCCCTTGCTGCTTTTAATATGTTTTCTTTGTATTTAATTTTTGACAGTTTGATTAATATGTGTCTTGGTGTATTTCTCCTTGGATTTATCCTGTATGGGACTCTCTGTGCTTCCTGGACTTGATTAACTATTTCCTTTCCCATGTTAGGGAAGTTTTCAACTATAATCTCTTCAAATATTTTTTCAGTCCCTTTCTTTTTCTCTTCTTCTTCTGCAACCCCTATAATTCGAATGTTGGTGCGTTTAATGTTGTCCCAGAGGTCTCTGAGACTGTCCTCAGTTCTTGTCATTCTTTTTTCTTTATTCTGACCTGCAGTAGTTATTTCCACTATTCTATCTTCCAGGTCATTTATCCGTTCTTCTGCCTCAGTTATTCTGCTATTGAACCCTTCTATTCTGCTATTGAACCCTTCTAGAGTATTTAATTTCATTTATTGTGTTGTTCATTGTTGCTTGTTTCATCTTTAGTTCTTCTAGGTCCTTGTTAAATGTTTCTTGCATTTTGTCTATTCTATTTCCAAGATTTTGGATCATCTTTACTATCATTATTCTGAATTCTTTTTCCGGTAGACTGCCTATTTCCTCTTCATTTGTTAGGTCTGGTGGGTTTTTATCTTGCTCCTTCATCTGCTGTGTGTTTTTCTGTCTTCTCATTTTGCTTATCTTACTGTGTTTGGGGTCTCCTTTTTGCAGGCTGCAGGTTCGTAGTTCCGGTTGTTTTTGGTGTCTGTCCCCAGTGACTAAGGTTGGTTCAGTGGGTTGTGTAGGCTTCCTGGTGGAAGGGACTAGTGCCTGTGTTCTGGTGGATGAGGCTGGATCTTGTCTTTCTGGTGGGCAGGTCCACATCTGGTGGTGTGTTTTGGGGTGTCTGTGGACTTACTATGATTTTAGGCAACCTCTCTGCTAATGGATGGGGCTGTGTTCCTGCCTTGCTAGTTGTTTGGCATAGGGTGTCCAGTACTGTAGCTTGCTGGTCGTTGAGTGAAGCTGGGTTCTGGTGTTGAGATGGAAATCTCTGGGAGATTTTCGCTGTTTGATTTCGAGCTGGGAGGTCTCTTATGGACCAGTGTCCTGAAGTTGGCTCTCCTACCTCAGAGGCACAGCACTGACTCCTGACTGCAGCACCAAGAGCCTCAATATCATTTTCTGTTTTAAGAATGGAAAGGTAATTCAGCCCTTCCTGTAGCATGGTTGCTATAATCTGTTTTTCTTCAATCACAGCATTTAATCTGTTTACATTTAATATAATATTGATACATTTGAGTTTAAATCTATATTATTTTATTTTCATTCTTTCCATTTTGTTACTTTTTTCTTGTTTTATTTTGGTTTATTTTTTTTTAATTTTTATTGGAGTATAGTTTATTTACAATGTTGTGTTAGTTTCAGGTGTACAGCAAAGTGAATCTGTTATACATATACATATATCGACTCTTTTTTTAGATTCTTATCCCATATAGGCTATTACAGAGTACTGAGTAGAGTTCCCTGTGCTATGCAGTAGGTCCTTATTATTTAGTTGTCTATTTTATATATAGTAGTGTGTATATGTCAATCCCAGTCTTCCAATTTATCCCTCCCCCCAAAAATTCTATTGATTCTTATTCTTAAGTGGTGGCCTCCTGAAATGGATTCTTCTTAATGAGGTCACTTGTAAGAGCTGTGAGGCATTTTACTAACTAGATGGGGTTGTTAACTGGTATCCGTACAGTGCAGATAAATATTTACCTGTAACTGAAATCTGTGTACTCTTGAGGGTTTTTAGATACGCTTTCTTTTCTAGTTCCTTTGCGAAAGAACTAGGTCCTAGTTCTTTTGTAAAAATACTATTTATTATTTTCCTCTTTATATAACCAATATGTCTACTATAGAAAAAGTAGAATCTATATACAGCATAAAAAATGAAAATAACCATCTACGGTTATCACTGTTGATATTTTGGAGGTTTTTCTTTTATAATTTTTTTTGTGTGTGTGTGTGAATATAGTTAATTTACTTTCTGTTTTTTTATTTTTAACAAATTTGGAATTGTACTGAGTTCTGCTTTTTTGACTTCTATTTGTACATTTTTCAGGAACACTTGAAAAATAGAGTAATTAAAATAATCAGATAATAGTCTGTCTTATGAATATTGTGATTAATTTAAATATCCAAATATTGTTGGCAGTTTTAGAGTCATCATTCTGAGTGTCAGTTCTATAAGTTACTTAGAAAGGTATACCCAAACAAAATAACTAATAATAACCAACTTCAAAGAAGCACATTAGAAATATTCTGGAAATTTTAAGTGACAGCTCTTTTTATGAGCAGCAGTGTGGGAATATATTATCTTTCAACCAAAATTAATTATCTTTTGTTCAGTATAGATATTGCAGCTCTTTTTCATTGGACCAGATAAAATGAAAGTAGAATTGTAAAGGAGGTATTGATTGTTGCTTTGTGCTTGCATGACCATGGCAGAACAGTAGTGTAGGAATGTTTTTGAGTGACTCAAAAACTCAATGAAAGTAAGAGGGGCCAGTGTTTGGAACAAAAGAATGCTGTAAATTCTAAAGGAAACCACACTATTGAACTGACAAGAACATTGGTAAGTGGATAATTTATTAAATAAGCCAATTAAATTAGTTTGGAAACCATATTATTTGAAAGAGAAATACGGGTGTAAGGCTATCATTCCTTATCTTGAAGAGAGCAGTTTGGTTAGTTTCTGTTTGTGGAATTAAGTAAATAGGTCTAGGGCTTCTAGGCCACAAGATGTCATGTTGTCTGTTTTAGGGTAATGAAAATTTGCCATGTTCAGTTTGTACAGTTTGTTGTGACACGACAAAAAGTGTAACCCAAACCATATGTTTACTAAGATTTTAAATAACCATCCTTAAATCTGTATTAACCATGTTCTGCTTTACTATTTAGCTTAACTCTGTATTTTGACTCCTGATTGTCTTAATGGAATTTACTGTTATATTCTAAAAAGCTAATGAGAATTAACCAAACTATCCAGATTTTATAACAAATAATTCCAGAAAGAAACTATGCTTCCAGGTGAATAGATCATCAAAACAAGCTAATTCTTAAACAGTTCTTAGAAATGAAAACACGAGGAAAGTGCCTTAATCCATATGTAATGGCAAAATCTGAGGTGAACATTTAATTTTTAGTATACTGAAATCCAAGGAAGTCTACTTGTTTAGATTATAAAACAAGGACCTTGATAGTTAATTGAAAATCCCATTCCTATTTCTTGATCTGTTGATATATTTCTAAATGTTAGTATTTTAACCTGTTGGGATGTGTATCCCAAGTTATCGCCAAGGCCAAAGTTTATTTAATAAAGTAGTGCAAATTTAAACTTACCCCTATATTAATATCATGTTCACTCACTTGCATTTTAATATGTTTTCTTGAGTAGAAGAGAAAAAATACAGGCTGGGAAGAATGGAATTATAGTTTCAGTGAAGCTTGTCTTCACTATAAAACTGAATGTACCCTCAAGTTAATGTAATAAATTCAAGCATGTTTTTCTCTTAAAGTGATTAGTAAACATGTTTTCCTTTTCATATGTTTAACATTGTTTCACTCTTTTCTTACAGTATCCTGGACTTCAGCAAAGAAGTGTTGTCTTCATGCATTCTAAAATAACAGTGGTTCAGGTGTTCTAAACCACAAAGATATATTCCTTTGAATCAACCTAAAGCTGCAACTGAGTTAATGCCTTCCATATAACTTTTTAATTTTACTTTGGGGTGTGTGTGTGTGTGTGTGTGTGTGTGTGTGTGTGTGTGTGTGTGTGTGTGTGTGTGTGTTAAACTTTAAAGATAGCCTCAAAGTGACACTATAATATTATGGTTTATCAATTTGGAATTATTTGTTTAATGTAATGAGGCCATTGGTGGCCATACATAAACTACTGTGGAGAAAATTGGAATGTTTATCAATGAGCTTTCCCGGATTCTTTACAGAGTGACTTGATCTATTGGTTTATTCTTTTAAAGTGCTCATAATTGGGTAGACAGTTTAGTAAATGGCATTTGTAAGATAAACTATTATCAGAATATTACCCTGCATCTAGCAAAAGCCTTTTTGTACTGCTGTTACTGGATTCTAGCATTTAAGTGACAGTAGGGCCCTCTCATTTAATCAACGAGGAAACTGGGGACCAGAAATACTAGGCTACTGGCCAGTTTGTTTAGTTATACAGTTTAAACCAGAGCCTTAGGTCCCTGACTCTTTGGTCAGTGTATGTCCATGATGCTATACTGTGTATCATAGTTGAATATATTTACAATCTTTTAGAAGATGGTAATCAATCTAGACTAGATCTAGACTTTAATGGGTATGATTTTCTGCCTTAAGTAAACAGTTATTATTGTATACTGTGCATGATCATTATATTTATGAAACTGTCCAAAGGAGTCAAAAAAATTTTTTAATCTCATTATTTATTGCTCCTATAGTTTACTTGCTACACATTCTTTTATTCATCCATGTAAACACCATTTTAGACATGTTTTTTTATTTCTTCTCTGTTTCTTCACCTACCCACTTGTATCTTCCTCAAATTAGACAGTTCTCTGCTGTCAACCCATTTGTTACTCCCTATTTCTGTAATTAGCTGTTGTCAATGGAAGAAAGAATGAATTGCCCAAAAAAACATGTAAAGAAGTCTTTTTTCAGTGTTTGTTAAGGATCATGCCATCCCTTGTGGAAGTCTCTAGTCACATGGCTATTTAAATTTTAATTAACCAAAATTAAATAAAATTAAAAATCAAGTTCTTCAGTCACTTTAGCCACATTATAAGTGCTCATTGGCCATATGCAGCTAGTGGCTACCATATGAAATAGGGCAGATACAGGATATTTCCATCATTGCAGAAAGTTCTGTTGGGTAGTGCTGCTTAAGGGTATTATCGACCCTGTGAGAAATGTATATATGTGTGTGTGTATATGTGTATATATATATATATATATATATATATATATACATATACACACTTTATTTTTTTATTCATTCACATATATACATATGTGTACATATGCATTCATAAGATTGTCTTGATATATTACATCATCTATATTTTAAAAAATTCACTCTTTATCTTTAGTTATCTTTATTGGGGTATAATTTACAAACAGTATGTACATTCATTTTAAGTGTACAGTTTAATGAGTTTTGACAAATATATACTGTTGTGTAACCTCTACCAAAATCAAGATAAAGAACATTTCCAGTACTTGAAACGTTCCCCTTGCTGTCAGTCTACCCCCACTGCTAGCTCCATGGAACCAGTGGTCTGCTTTTTGTCAATATAAATTAGCCTCTTCTAGAATTTAATTCGAATAGAATTATACATTTACAGTTTTTCCGTGTTAGGCTTCTTTTGCTTAGTATAATGTTTTTTGAGGGTCATCTATATTGTTTACAAAAGTAGTTCCTTTTTATTGTTGAACAGTAATAGTCCATTGTATGTATGTATTTCAGTTTGTTTATCCATTTACCTGTTGAGTTGTGTTTTAGCTTTTGGCTATTATGAATAAAACTGCTTATGAGTTTTCAAGTACAGTCTTTGTGTAGACATATGTTATCATTTCTGTTGAGTTAAATACCTGAGCGTGGAATCGCTGGACATATAATAATAAGTGCATATTTAACTTTATAAGAATTCACCAAACTGTTTGTCCCTAGTAATATGAGAGATTCAGTTGCCACAAATCATTACCAACACTTTGTATTGTCATTATTTTTAACATTAGCCATTCTTGTGGTTGTGTTACAGTATCTCCTTATGGTTTTATTTATATTCCTTGATGATTAATGATGTTGAGTATCTTTTGAACTGCTCATTCGTTTTTTGTATATCTTTTGCCAAGTGTTCAGATTTTTTGTCTATTTTTAATTGGGCTGTTTGTCTTCCTGAGTTATAAGACTTTTTCTATTCTAGGGATGCAAGTCCTCAGATATATTGTGTATCTATATTGGTATCTATTTAATATATTCTCCCAGTCTGTGGCTTGCCTAATTTTCTGAACAATTTCTTTAGAAAAACATAAGAGTTTTTAATTTTGATGAAGTCCAATTTATCAATTTTTTTCTTTTATGATTGTACTTTTTCTATACTGAGAAATTTTATCCATCCCAAGGCTGTGAAGATTTTCTCCTCTGCTTTCTTATAGAATTTTTATAGTTTTATCTTTTACATTTAAGTCTGTGCTGTACTTGGCATTAATTTTAGAGTATGTCACAAGGCAAAAGTTGAGGTTCATTTTTTATCTATACGAACATTTGTTTAAAAGACTATTCCTTTCTTACTAAATTATTTTGGCAACTTTGTTGAATATTAACTGACATTATTTTATTGCCTGGAATATTTTCTGAGCTCATTTTTTTTTTCCTGTTTGTCTATATGTCTGTCCTTATATAAGCTTTATGGTAAAAATTAAAATCAAGTACTGTTAAGTCCTATCGCTTTCTTCTGTTTCAAAATTGTTTAATATATTTTAGTTCTTTTGCATTTCAGTGTACATTTTAGAATTAGCTTGTTAGTTTCTACAGAAATGCCTTCTGGAATTTTGATTAGGATTGTACTGAATCTATAAGTCACTTTGAGAAGTGACATCTTAAAAATATTGAGTCTTCAAGCTGTAACTTGGTATATTTCTCTACTTATCTAGACCTTCTTTAAGTTTTTACAGCAAAAACCACAGGTCTTTCATATATTTTGTATTTTCATACCATAGGTTTTGCATATATTTGTTAAATTTAACACTGAGTATTTCATGGTTTTAGATGTTATGTCTTGTAAATCTTTAAGCATTTAAGAATGTTTTCAGTTACTGATTGCTAATATGTAGAAACACAATTGATTTTTGTATATTAAGCTTGAAGTTTGTGACCTTTCTAAACTCATTACATTTAATTTTTTTTGTAGCTTTCTTAGGATTTTCTATATAGATGTTCATGTCTGCTAATAGAGACAGTTTTACTTCTTCCTTTTCAATCTGAATGGCTTTTATTTATTTTTCTTGCCTTGTTGCATTAGTCAGAACTGCTAGTAAAATATTGACACAGTAAGAATGGGCATCCTCACTTTGTACCCAATTTTAGAGAGTAAGCCCTGAGTTTTTCACCATTAAGTATATTGTTAGCTGTAGATTTTTCAAAGATACCCTTTATCCGGTTGAATGAGTTCCCTTTCATACCTAGTTTTTTGAGAGTTTTTATCTTGAATGATTGTTGAATTTTGTCAGATGCTTTTTTTTTTTAATTCCTTGACAGTCATATTGTGTTACTCTTTTTCTGTTAATATGGTCAACTGCATTGATTCATTTTCAAATGTTAAAGTAGCCTTGCATTCCTTATATAAATCACTTGGTCATGGTGTTTAGATTTGGTTTTTGGTTTTTGGCTTTTTCCCCCCCCTTTCAATGTCTTTGATTTTGGTATCAGAGTAGTGCTGGCTTTATAAAGTGAGCTGGGAATTTTTCTTTCCTCTATTTTCTGAAACAGTCTGTAGAATCAGTATCACTTCTACTCTAAATGTCCATAGAATTCACCAGTGAAGCCATCTGGGCCTGGAGTTTTCTTTGTGGGAATGTTTTAAATAGCAAGTTTAATTTCTTTGGTAGATACTATGTGCTTTATTGTGATTTATAAGAAATATATATATTTGGTCATTCAGATGACCAAAATATATTTCTCAGAGATATTTGGTCCATAGTTCCTGGCCCACAGCTCCCAAAACCCTTGGAATTTCCTGAATAATAAGAGCAATGGGAGCATCCTTTGTTATAATATTTGGTTTCTTGTCCTCAGTTCCCGAAAAACAAAAACAAAACCCCCAAAAAACTGCTTCAGAGCCATAAAAGTTAAATGGTGTCTTGTTAACAAGCCTTTAGTACCACAAGTGAGTTTATGTTAATGAAAGTGACTTGCAAAAAACACCTAAGGGTGGAGGCTGGTTGCCAGGAGAACTAACCACAGATAGAATCAGAATCAGAAACCCTGATTCTGGGGAGGAGAGAGGGGATAGAGGTTGAATCAATCACCAATGGCAAATGAGTTAATCAATCATGCCTATGTAATGAAGCGTCTGTAAAAACCAAAAAAGGAGAGGGTTCTGAGAGCTTCCACATTAGGGAACCAGTATGCTCCCATGTGCCATTGTGCTGGACCACGAGCTCTACAAGGATGGAAGCTCCCTTTTTCAGACCTTGCCCTATGTATCTCTTCATCTGGTTGTTGGTTTGTATCCTTTAATATTGTTTGTAATAAATCTGTCACTAGTGAGTAAATGGGTTTTCCTGAGTTCTGTGGGCCATTCTAGCAAATTAACTGAACCCAAGGAGGGAGTCGTGGGAACCTCTGATTTATAGCCAATTGATGAGAAGTACTGGTAATAAGCTGGGCTTGTGACTGGCCTCTGAAGTGGAAGGCAGTTTTGTGGGACTGAGCCCTTTACTTGTTGAATCTGATTCTATATCCCCTAGTAGTGTCAGAGTTGAGACACCAAGAGGGTGTCTGAGAATTGATTGTGTGGGGAACAATATGCACACTGGAATTGGGTCCAGGAACCCTTTCAAAAGGCTACTCAGATTTCCTATTGCTGTTGTGCTTTTTTTTTCCCCCTTTGAGGGAATTTCTCCATATCCTCTAAGTTGTTGAATGTATGGATATAAAGTTGTTCATCATATTCCCTTATCCTTTTTTTAAAAAATAAATTTATTTATTTATTTTTAGGGTCTTCGTTGCTGCACACGGGCTTTCTCTAGTTGCAGTGAGCGGGGTGGGGGGGATACTCTTCATTGTGCGCAGACTTCTCACTGTGGTGGCTTCTCTTGTTGTGGAGCATGGATTCTAGGCACGGGCTTCAGTAGTTGTGGAACACAGGCTCATTAGTTGTGGCTCACGGGCTCAGTGTTGTAGCTCACGGGCTCTAGAGCGCAGGCTCAGTAGTTGTGCACAGGCTTAGTTGCTCCATGGCATGTGGGATCTTCCCGGACCAGGGCTCAAATCCATGTACCCTGTACTGGCAGGTGGATTCTTCACCACTGTGCCACCAGGGAAGCCCCTTCCCTTATCCTCTTAACATCTGTAAGATTGGTAGTGATATTCCCACTTTCAAAGAACTGGGTATTGGTTTTATTGCTTTTTACTATTACCGTATTTGTTTTCGATGTCATTGATTTCTGTTCTTTTTTTGTTTACTTTGGGTTTACTTTGTTCTTTTCTATCTTTCTAAGATTGTAGTTTAGATCATTGTGATATGGGATTATATATGAGCAAGATTGGCCATGAGTTGATAACTGTTAAATGTGGGCGGTGGGTACGTGGAGCATTATTTCATTATACTATTTGTTAATTTATGTATATATTTGACATACTATATAACTTTAAAAATTACATAAAGCAAATAAATCTAACTCCATAGTAAATTTTTTTCACATTTATATGCCTATTGACATTTATTTTTTACCTGGTAGTTTCTGTTTTGTGAATTGGTAAGCTACTTTTAGGATGGCTCCACTGAATTCCTCAATAATTAGGACAATATACCTTTCAGTGGTTCTTCATATTTGTGGGGAGGGAAGAAAAGTGACATGAATCTTGGTGCTATAAACTCTTGAAGAAATTGAGATATTTCACAAACAATGGGGAAAAGAATGAGCAGTAAGTCAATGTTTATGGAAAAGCAAATTGATACATATTTAATAACAGCAGTATAGTATCAACAATTATCCATCCCGTGATAGTTCCTACAAAGACAAATTTGGTTAACCAAAATATCTGAAGTAATAATGATAAAATTGTAACATTCATTTAGTGTAGTTCATGGGTAACAGATATTTTTGTTGTGTTGTATACAAATTTCTTGTGTTCTCCACCTTCCTCCTTACAAAAAAAGATATTTTCCATTACATTGCCTTTTAAGTATAATCGTCTTAATGTACCTATGTATGTGTAGGTGTTAAGAGAAAAATATATGCACAATGCTCTACATATTTTCTTTAGGAGTAGACTTGTGCATCTCACATAGCTTCTTCCATACATTTTTTTTTAATGTTTTGTATTGTTTTGTCTTGCCTTGTTTTTTTTTTTTTTTTGTCGTTCTTATACTGGAGCTTTTTGTTGGTGACCCAAACTGGTATGGCACATTTGTAACTTATTTTTGCTTAAGGGTAACATTGATTTTTAGTCAAATACATAAATGTACCCATTTTTATTGACTCATTTGGTGTCAGTAACTTCACATGCTAGTGCTGGGCTGATGTGTGTTTCTCATTCCCACTCAGTCATCCATATCTACCCACCAAAATAATAATAACAACAGTGAAGATACATTTTATGCTGCTTTTGTACTCAAAGAGTTGGAAATAGTGGCTTTTGTTTCTTTGCTTTGCTTTAAAAATAAACCTCTGTGCATAAACATGGGTGGATTTTCATTCTGTTTTATTCCCATTTGCTGGGGATTCATTGATAGAAGAGTAGAGAAATGCAGATTGCTTAGGCAGAGAGAAGGGTAGGAAAGGGATCTTATAATTTATTCTAATACAAATATAGGTACCTCATTTTTTTTGAATGAATGGATTTCAGGAACTTTGCTTTGCTTCTGTAAAACCATTGTATTGGATTGCTTGATCTGATTGTGTCCTGAACTTGAAACTTTGACCACACCTTTCCATTTAATGTCATTTTAAAATGATAGTTAGTAACTGTAAGGCATAACCAATGGTTGCCTTGATTAATATTAGCTAAAGTTCTAGATCATACCCATATATCGTCCTACTGGTATCAAGGAATGAAGGACTATTTAAAATAGTTCTGCTATAGCACTAAAGCAAGTTAATATTTTCTGGAGCTTCAAGTGTTATAGTGATAAACCTGGACTCTTTCTGTTTAACTTGAACAGTCTTATTGGCAGTGTCAAAGGAATTGCTGTATATGCTGCAACAGAAGTAATACAATGTTGTGTGATGGGATAAGAAATAAAATTGTACGTCAGATAAAATAGAGAGCAGCTACCAGAGTCAGATATACCTTACAAATATTCACTGAGAAGCAAGACAATTTAGTTTTTCCAGGGTTTAAATCCCGTTTAGCTATATAACCCTGGGTAAATGATACATTCTCTGTGCCCCATTTTTCTCATCTGTAAAGTGAGAATAACAGCTACCTTACGGAGTTGCTATGAGATATAAATGAGTTAGTTTAAATGTTGATTTCCATACGTTCTCTGTTATGGTTGCCTAATGGTAGAGTCCATTCTTTATTTGTCTTGCATATCTAACCACTATGTGCTGTGCAGGGAATGTATACAGTAAATATAGTTGAATGAAAATAAGAGTGAGATCTAATATGAAAAATACATATCCAATATTCTGTTTTGGAATAAAATCAACTTCCATTGTAATGTAGTTGGAATTCATTGCTATTTGTTTGATTTATTTGAAAGTGTTTTTTTAGTGTTTCAGAAACTTCTTTTCAGTAGATAAGCAGAATAGCTGTTATAAACATGTGTATTTAGTATCTCACCTCTTTCCCTTCTTTTTTTTTTTTTTGGTTTGGTGGTGGTGGAAATAGTGCCTCAGTGTGTTTGGAGAATAAATGTGGATATCCCTGAAGAAGCTAATCAGAATCTTTCATTCAGTGCTACTGAGCGATGGTGGGAACAGACAGATTTGACCAAACTAATCATATCAAACAATAAACTTCAGTCACTTACTGATGACCTCCGACTCCTTCCTGCACTGACTGTTCTTGATGTAAGTTGACTGATTATAAATATGGATCTTCGTCTGAAGAGACTCTAAAGCTAAATTTAGGCTTTGAGTAATAGAAGACCCATGTTCAATCGGTAGAGTGCAAGGAAGAATAACAAATTATTGTGTTCGGCATAGCATAATGGTTGAGTGCAGAGTCAGAACATCAGCCTTCAAATTTTGACTCTGCCACTTGATAGCTGTGTGATCTCGGGAAGGTTACCTCTTTGTGCTTCAGTTTCCACGTTTATAAACCGAGACTGGTACTACTACCTGTTTTTAAAAATTGTTCTTTGAATTAAATGAGTTAATGCATACAGACAGAATTGGTATTTAACAAGTGATTGCTGCTGCTCGTCTTTTTTTTTATTGCTATTATTATTATTTTTTTTTCCTGCGGTGAGCGGGCCTCTCACTGTTGTGGCCTCTCCCGTTGCGGAGGCTCCGGACGCGCAGGCTCAGCGGTCATGGCTCACGGGCCCAGCTGCTCCGTGGCATGTGCATGTGGGATCTTCCCGGACTGGGGCACTAACCCGTGTCCCCTGCATCGGCAGGTGGACTCCCAACCACTGCGCCACCAGGGAAGCCCAGGGACTATGTTTTTAATCCCTAGTTGCCATGTCATGAGTAGTTTATTTCATAATCTACAGACTTCTGATATACTTTACTTAGGATCATCAAAAATCTTCCATTTCATGTCTGAAAAAGTTGGATGTAGTCAGATTTCTAGAGAAGTTTTTATATTCTTCATTTGTTAAATGAATGAATTGGCATAAGTGTTCTCTTAAAGGTTCCTTGTACCTTAAAAGCATATGATTCTGTAAGAACATGAGAGAAGTCTCCCTCATTTATTTTTTGTAAATGTTGACATAAATCATACGATCAGAGGGCTGTTAGTTTCTGACCTTGTCATCTCTCATTTGAGATTGAAGTTCCACTCAGTGAGGGGAAGTTTTTTGTTTTTTTTTTTAACTGTAGTATTTTGAAATTGATCTCTTATCACTTCATGATTTATTAGCAGCAGTTTGGTCAATTTCAAACTCCTTTTTCTTTTCTATACTCAAAACAAATTACCAATAGCCCAGCTATGCTTTTGAGCTAGAATAACGAGACTATCATCAGAGAATATTGTACAATAGCAAAGCTCATGGTTAATTGTAAGACTAAGATATTGACTGTGTCTTTTAATAACTTTTAGATACATGATAATCAGCTGACATCCCTTCCTTCTGCTATAAGAGAATTAGAAAATCTTCAGAAACTTAATGTCAGGTAAAATTTAAACTTATTTCAGTATTGCTAGTATAAGGGTGTAAATGTAACATTCTTTAAAAATTTTTTCAAACACTTTTTCTAGCATGTAAAAAATGTTTTGTATTATCTCAGAAAGTGATTAAGCAGAATAATAATTTTAAGTTTTATTTCTCAGATTATTTTATTTTTTGTTTTAGAATTGCCTGCATGTTTTCTGGTTTTACAAATTTAAGGCCAGTTGATTTTTTTTTAAATACTTTTATTTTATGAAATAATTTTTAGTGGTTATAATGAGGAAAATTTCATGTTTTCGATATTAGTAGTTTTTAAACTTTTCTGAGGACTCCTGGGATTCCATGGGTATGCGTCTGGTACTCACTGATAGGTACATGGGAAGCCAGGTGGCTAAGGCCCTAGCTAACTCTGTTTGCCCTTCAGTACACACTCAGACTTTCAAGAAAAATAACTGCCTTTTATGTTATATATACACAGGGGGAAAGGGATTAGGGAAGATTTAATTTAGGAGAAAAAAATGAAAAAGTTTAAGTGTTCAAAACATAGTTTGAAAAGCTGGGGCTTATAAAATAGATATAAATCTATCTATCACAGCATGATAAAGTTGCAGTTTTCTGGAGTTAACTGGTTTGAGGGAGAACAACAGTTCCTCAAATAACAGTCCTTATTTGGTGAAAAATAAGACTGGAGTTGCATATTGCATTCATCTGGACATGCCAGGCCCTCAAACAGAAACAGCTATTTTTGTCTTGAGTGCTACGTTGAAACCTAATCCCCATGTAAAATGTGACTTCATTGTAGTGTATGTATGTGCACATCTTTGTCAAAATTCTAAGCCTCATGTGCAGTGTAAAAATTATAGCCCAATGTTTTCATTTATATGTAAAATCAAGTTGATTAAAAGGAACCAATCAAAAGTTCACAAATTATATGTTTGGTTAAAAATCTTTATTTCTTTGAAACTCTCAATTTGATTACTTTAGATTACTGTCATTTTAATGGGTGTGTACTTTTAGGATGTAAAGTTTGTAAGTACTTAAAATTAGTAACCTTACTTCATTTTTTTTAATGAGCCCAGGTAGTCGATTAGCAAAAATGCCTTTATAAATATTTATTGTGTTGTCACGAAATTGTTCAGCATTTGTTTTATCAATCAATAGCCATAACAATCTGAAAATACTCCCTGAAGAAATTACAAATCTAAGAAACCTGAAGGGCCTATATCTCCAGCATAATGAACTAACTTGCATACCAAGGGGATTTGAACAACTTTCCAACTTAGAAGATTTAGTAAGTTTTGATTTTGCAATATTTATATAATTTGGGGCTGGTGGGATTTTTTATTAGGCTGAAAAATTGGATGTATGATTGAAATCATGGTTACATGGGCAGCTGATTGTATGACTAGATTATCAGAAACAGTGAATTACAATTAGAATGCTAAATTAGTATTTGTAAATTTGATTTTCTTATGTTTTTCTTATGAAGGAAATCACCTTAGATTTTAATTTAGGAATAGAGTTTGGGAAAGGAGCCATTGAGGATGACTTTGTTATTCAGAGGCTTTTATGGCTTAGCAAAATAGAGGAAAGGTGTTTTTAGCGTATACCAATTCCCTTTTTTATCTCCATTTTCATTTCCTCCTCTGTAGCCCTTATGGCTCTTTTGTCCTCTGAGTGTCCAGATAATACCTTCAGGGCCTGTTTTTTCTACCCTATTTTTCAAAATGGCCATATTTCTTGGTAAAAATTTTTATTCATTTCACATCTTAAATAGAGATAACCATAAAGCAATGCAAGTATTATTTTAGTCATATTGTTAAGAATAATACAAACAATAGGCACTTTACCTATAGCATATTACTATATTTGCTATACATATAGTAGATTACATATTACTTTGCTATACACATAGCAAAGTAGATAGTTTTATCCCCATTAAAGAAACTAAGACTTGTAAAAAAAAAAAAAAAAAAGTAACTCATCCAAAGTCATATAACTAATATGTAAGGAATTTAGGAATTTAACATAAAATAATCTGACTTCAGAGTGTATCCTTTTTTTTGTTCCCCCACTTTACCACGGAAGAAGTAAGGCTCTACTGTAAGGTATCCTATGTGAAAGACTTCAGTTGTATTCGATCAGATGTTCTAATATAAATCTCTACTCCACATAGTTATTTCATGTTACATTCTTGTTCTAGTCACAATTACATGTTTTGAAAAACTCATTAGTCATTTTAGCCTTAAAGTTTATTTTTTGTTCAAGGAAAAATTGCTTTTACTTATTTTTTCTTGATATTTCACCCATCTGCACCAGTGTTTGAAATCAAAATACATACTCTCTTCAACCATTTCTTCAGTAGCTCTTTGTTTTTCAATCTGATCAGATTGGAAATAAGGTTTGGAAAGTAAAAGGCATAGGTAGGTGAAATGAGTGGTAAAGGAAGGAGCCATCAGATTTCCTTATAAAATTTGCTGGTAAAAGATAGCAATTGATTTAAAAAGAAAAAAAAAACAAAAGCCTAGTAGAAAGCTTAAAGGAAACCTAATAAACTTTCTTTATGGGTTCCCAGATAGTCACTGCATAATGAAAGGATGCTTCAGCTGAGAACTGTGGTCTTAAGGACTCATTAGCAAATAAATCATAAATTGAGCAACAATATATTAAAACATTAAAAGTATAAGATCTATAATAATTTAAGCCAATAATATTTCTTAAAGTTATATAAAAACTGCTTAACACAATGATACTAAATAAATAATGAAGAAATGACTTAGCATAAATAATGATTAATTTATATGCACTGTACTTATTTTGTATCTAATTTAGTCATTAACTGCAGTAATTAAATATTTATTAGCAATTCTGTTGTTTTGGGTTCTTTAAAACTTACTAAGAATTTGTGAATCTTTTCTTTATCAGAAACTTTTTTTTATTTTTAGCTTTTGATATTGGAATAATTTTAGATTTACAGAAAAGTTGTAAAGATAGTACAGAGAGATCCCATATACCCTTCACCCACCTTAATGGGCGAACATTTTTTTTTTTTTTTTTTTTTTTTTTTGCAGTACGCGGGCCTCTCACTGCTGTGGCCTCTCCCATTGTGGAGCGCAGGCTCAGCAGCCATGGCCCACGGGCCCAGCCGCTCCGCGGCATGTGGGATCTTCCCGGACCGGGGGACGAACACGTGTCCCCTGCATCGGCAGGCGGACTCTCAACCACTGCGCCACCAGGGAAGCCCTAATGGGCGAACATTTTACTTAACTATGGGATATTTGTAAAAACTAAGAAATTAACATTTGTACAATATTGCTAACTAAACTACAGATTTTATATTTTCCCAGTTTTTCCACTAATGTCCTTTTTTTTTGTTCCAGGATCCAATCCAGAATACTACATTGCATTTAGTGTCAGTAACTTTTGATATTACTAAATATTTATTTATTAGTAATCTGTTGATTCTTAGACCTTAGAGTATTTGGGTTGTATATTATTATATTGATGTTGTAGATTATGATATGTTATTTTATGTTATTATAATAACAGTATGTTTTAAAAAATACACTGATCTAGCATTTTTCCTTTTTCTATCTTAATTTATTTGGAGTTACAGTTGTTTAACGTTAGACTAAATCATAGTCTTCAGAGAACAGTTCCTCTAAGTCATTTTTTTCTTATTCATTGTTGCCACTTGCCTTACCTAACAGTTTGATGATAGCTGGTGTAGTACTTATATCTGATTTGAATGTTGTAAGAAGAATACCTGATTCATAACATTGTCTTTTAAAGGGAGTTTCAAAAAAATATTCTGTCATAAAAGACAAAACGGAAACAAAGACTTAAAGCAACATCAAGGTATAGAGATTAATTAGGCAAGCTTGAATGAGTGAAAACTAGAGAGTAGAGTAGACTTCTGTACTTAGTTAAAGCAGACTTGCTGAGGTCAGCAGAACCAAGAGGGAATATTTTTTTCCTCCCAAATTAAAATGGCCATTTTTTTTCAGCTTACTTTTTTTTCCTTCCAAGAATTTTTCTTTCTTGAAAAGATGTTTTTCATTTCATATTACAATTTAACCATACAGTTTGCCTGATTTATCATAGGTACTCAACAAATATTGGATGAAACAATAGATTTTTTTTTGAAAACATGATAACATGGTACAGCATGACTTAATATTAACAGAAACCTTTGTGTAAAATATTTTTGAAGTCAGAATTCATTTTAATTCCTCTCTGCTACATTATTAGGCACATAGTAGGCCCACAGAGTATATTGAGGTAATGAATGATGATCTGTGAAATTGTCAGTGAATGAGAGTTACAAAACATATCATCTGTAAATAGTTTTTTTAATGTTGCAATGCCCTCAAAATTCTGAAACTCCCCTTAGGGATCCTTTCTTTTTTTATTTACTTGTTCATTCATTCACTTTGTCTTTCTCTTTTTAAAGGATCTTTCGAACAATCGTCTTACAACTGTTCCTGCTAGTTTTGCATCTCTGTCCAGCCTGCTGCAACTCAATCTTTCCAGTAATCAACTGAAGAGTTTGCCTGCAGAAATAAGTGGAATGAAAAGTAAATCTTCTCTATTTTAAAAAATAAAAAAATTTGAAGTTGGTGCAACTTACATTTAAAAAAATATTTTTTTTTATTGTTAGTTACAGAGAAGTAAAATAATAGATTTTATGGTGGTAAATGCAAACAATAACAACTAGTCAGATTTTCTCCAGGCCATTGTAGTCTAGCAACTTTGTAAAGAATTACCACCAGGGGACTTCCCTGACGGTCCAGTGGGTAAGACTCTGTGCTCCCAATGCAGGGGGCCCGGGTTCAATCCCTGGTCGGGGACCTAGATCCCGCATGCATGCCGCAACTAAGAGTTCACATGCCGCAACTTAGAAGTCCGCATGCTGCAACTAAGAGTCTGCATGCCACAACTAAGATCCTGTGTGCCACAACTAAAACTCGGTGCAGCCTAAATAAATACATAAATAAATAAATAATAAAACAAAACAATAAAAAAAAGAATTACTGCCAAAACAATACTTTGGCATATCAAAAGGAGAAAAAGAAAATAAGATTATAAATTGTGGTAATATTGTATACCTGAGAAATTGATTAAAGTTTTGAGCTATTCTATCTCTTCATTCATTTTATTCAACATTTACGAAGAGGTCATTCCCCTTTCCTAGGTGATGCCACCGATGATACATGGTTATATTATTACTGTATCCTCCTTGAGGTCCATAAGTAATAATGTCAAGAGATAGTCTAGTTTTGCCCAAATTGTCAATTCTTTTTTAAAAAAAAATTAAAATTTAGTGGTTCCATTAAACTTTACTATTGAACCATTATATTTGGTGTATTGTAGAACTAATATTAAGGGATAAAAAAACTGAAGGTACGTTTCAGTACCTTTTAAGTAAGTATACTTAATCATGTTAGAATTCTTGATTTAGAGTCCAAAATCTTCATAGTGATTTTTTTTTTTTTTTGTCTAAAGGCAAACTATTATTATTTCTTAGTTGATGACCACACTGTGTCAGCTATAGACCTTACTACTCTTTTTTGCTAATCATATATGAGCCTTTTAATTTTTTTAAACCTCCCTTTTGTGGAGGAAGTCATAGATGTGATTTCGTACAGTTGATTACAGATTATTTTGCAGTGAACTTGTACAATTGTGCTGTTTGACTTTTTAAAAAATTAATGTATAATTGACTAACAATATTATATTATTTCAGGTGTATAAGATAGTGATATTTTTATACATTACAAAATGATCACTGCTGTTTTACTTTAGATTAATGGTTATTTGTAATTTATAACAGGAATGCATAAATTAAATCTGCCATAAATTGAATTGACATTTCAGGGGAGCCTTTAGTTGTGATACCAGTAGTTGACTCTGCTTGCCTTCGCCATTTTCAATAAAGGTATCAGAAAGTAGAGCTAAACATAAAATATGATATCTGGAGTGCGTATGTAAGCATTTTGTTTTTCACAAATTGAGTAGAAATATTGAGAGAGAGGAGCAAATATTGAAGTCAATAGAAAAATACTTTGAACTTACAGCAGTTTTTCTAATATACTATATAATTATGCTCAGATGCTTTCTGTCCTTCAGCCATGACAATGCTACTTTTAAGCTATCACCAGTAGGACATTTAGTTATTATTTCACTATTCATGATGAGATTCCAAGAACAGTATCTAACATTTGCATGGTTCTTTGTAACTCAGAATACTTTTAAATATATTATTTTGCTGCCACAATAGTTCTACAAGTTAGTAGGGATGCATATTATTTACATTTTAAAGATTCAGGAAAAAAGAAAAAAAAAAGATTTAGAAACCTAGGCTTAGAAATTATGTAGTAAATTGTAGAGCCAGCGTCTGCATCTTCTTACTCCATCCTCATTGCTCTTTTTCACTTTTACTATTCATATTTTTAAATTTTTTATTGAAGTGTCATTGATTTACAATGTTGTGTTAATTTCTGCTGTACAGCAAAGTGATTCAGTTATACATATATAAACAATCTATTTTTTTTTAAATAGATCTTTACTGGAGTATAATTGCTTCACAATACTGTGTTAGTTTCTGTTGTACACCAAAGTGAATCAGCCATATGCATACATATGTCCCCATATCCCCTCCCTCTTGAGCCTCCCTCCCATCCTCCCTATTCCACCCCTCTAGGTCATCGCAGAGCACGAAGCTGATCTCCCTGTGCCATGCTACTGCTTCCCACCAGCTAACTATTTTACATTTGGTAGTGTATATAAGTCGATGCTACTCTCACTTCGCCCCAGCTTCCCCCTCCCACCCCGTGTCCTCAAGTCCATTCTCTATGTCTACGTCTTTATTCCTGCCCTGCAACTAGGTTCATCAGAACCAATTTTTTTTTTTTTTTTAGATTCCATGTATATGCGTTAGCATACAGTATTTGTTTTTATCTTTCTGACTTACTTCACTCTGTAGGACAGAGTCCATCCACCTCCCTTTCTTCTATGTACTGCTTCTATTCTCAATCATGCTCTTAGATGGAAACACTTGTGAAAGCTAGTTTCTAAATTTAAAACAAACTTGCTTTATAGAATTTATTGGATCAGGTAGATCAGATTGTGACATTTTTCTCAGTGATCTAGCCAAATAATACATAAATTATTATAAGTTGAAAGTAGTACTATTATATTTGTTTTGGAAAGCAGTTAACGTCTTTAAACAATGAAAGAAGTAGTCTAAGGCAGTACATCAATTCAGTCTTGAATTATGTTAAAATTGACAGGCTCAAAGTACAGGAAAAAAAAGTTGTAAAATGCATATTGTCTATTCAAACTATAGGGTTGAGAATATATAGTGGAAAATATATGGTGGCCATTGTAAGTGGAAGAATCTGTAGTATGGATTAGGGAGAAAACTGCTTATTAAAGTCTTAAGAGAAAGAAGACCTTTACTTTTTTTCCATTTTTGTTTTCTGTTCTGCCTTTTAAGAAAGATCCAGGGGGTGAGAGAGATGCTGCAAGTGAGAACATTCTTCTTGAGCTATCTTATACCTTCTTATCAAGAGTGTTAGCTAAGCTGTTAGCAAAAGAATGTAACTTGAAAAAATTAGAAGAAGAAAGGAAGGAAAGAAGACAGGGAGAGAGGCAGTATGAGTAGATGAAAGAATAAGAGGGAATACATAGAAATCCATGGGTTTTTGACAGAACATCAGTTGCCTATTTTAAATACAGATGTGTCTAAGCTACCACTGGCCAGAGTTACTTGACATTCTTTCATACGAGTAGTATGCTTGTATGTTTACCTTAAACTTTTTCTTTTTAAAGATGTATAATTACTGAGGGAAATAATCTCATAGTATATAGTTTATATATTTTAGCATACTTTAAAGGAGTACTAGAGTACTTTGTTTTTTAAATCTTTACAAAGATGACCTGAACTATTATTAAACATTGATTTTAATATCATTGTTTCTCTTTAATTATAACTAAATAAAAACATTTTTAGTTTACATTTATGTAATTCAGTGGTATTCTAGGATTCTTGATTATTATAGCAGTATAGAACATCACAGGTTTGTAAGTCCTCATGATTACTTACACATTCTTTGAATGTATATACAATTATAAACCAGTATTTTTTCTCTATTAAAATATCTTTGTGTTTCACTAAATATATATTACAGGATTAAAGCATTTGGATTGTAATTCAAATCTCTTGGAAACTATACCTTCTGAATTGGCTAGCATGGAATCACTAGAATTGCTTTATTTGCGGAGGAATAAATTACGTTTTCTACCGGAATTTTCTTCTTGTAAATTATTAAAGGTACTATTTAGTTGATTATTAAATACCTATACATTTTCTGAAAGTTAATCCTGAAAATGAAATTTTAAACGTATTTTACATTGAGAATATGTATTAGTTATGTGTTATTTTTTCCTATATTCCTGTTTTTCAGAATTTTAATGACTAAATATATTAATGGTATTGTTAATAATAGATTTTTTTTTAAAAAAGCAGTAATCAATTTTAAAAATAAGAATTTGTCCATTTCATCTGCAGAGTAGTTTATAACTGGAGAAGTCGTAGATGATGAGGCTTACAGAGTAAGTTGGGACCATAGTGCAGGAAACCTGGAATACCAGGAATGAATATGTATCTAATTCTATAAGTTGCCAGCTCATGTTTACCTCATCATAAAGTCTGTTTAAAATTAATTACTTTTTTTGGTATTAAGTATATAGCATTAACATTGTATTTAAATTTGCTATGCTTTGCTTTTCTGTATGTATACTTTTATGCACTAGTGTTGAGTTTGTTTTGTTTTTTGTTTGTTTTTCTGAGTATAGTTGCTTTACAATGTTGTGTTCCTTTCTGCTGTACAGCGAAGTGAGTCAGCTATATGTGTGCATATATCTGCTCCCTCTTGGACCTCTCTCCCAGCCCCCCCACCCCGTCACACCCATCTAGGTCATCACAGAGCACCAAGCTGAGCTCCCTGTGCTATACAGCAGGTTCCCACTAGCTATCAGTTTTACACATGGTACTGTGTATATGTCAATACTAATATCCCAATTTGTCCCCCCATCCCCCTCTGTCCACACGTCCATTTTCTATGTCTGCGTCTCTATTCCTGCCCTGCAAATAGGTTCATCTCTACCATTTTTCTAGATTCCACACATATGCGTTAATATACAATACTTGTTTTTTTCTTCCTGACTTACTTCACTCTGTATGACAGACTCTAGGTCCATCTACCTCACTACAAATAACTCAGTTTCGTTCCTTTTTATGGCTGAGTAATATTCCATTGTATATATGTACCACATCTTCTTTATCCATTCATCTGTTGATGGACATTTAGGTTGCTTCCATGTCCTGGCTATTGTAAATAGTGCTGCAATGAATATTGGGGTACATGTGTCTTTTTGAATTATGGTTTTCTCAGGGTATATACCCAGTAGTGGGATTGCTGGGTCATACAGTAGTTCAATTTTTAGTTTTTTAAGGAATCTCTCCATACTGTTCTCCATAGTGGCTGTATCAATTTACATTCCCACCAACAGTGCAAGAGGGTTCCCTTTTCACCACACCCTCTCCAGCATTTATTGTTTGTAGATTTTTTTTGATGATCGCCATTCTGACCCGCGTGAGATGATACCTCATTGTAGTTTTGATTTGCATTTCTCTAATAATTAGTGATGTTGAGCATCTTTTCATGTGCCTCTTGGCCATCTATCTGTATGTCTTCTTTGGAGAAGCGTCTATTTAGGTCTTCCGCCCATTCTTTGATTAGGTTGTTTGTTTTTTTAATATTGAGCTGCATGAGCTGTTTGTATATTTTGGAGATTAATCCTTTGTCAGTTGCTTTGTTTGCAAATACTTTCTCCCTTTCTGAGGGTTGTCTTTTCGTCTTATTTATTGTTTCCTTTTCTGTGCAAAAGCTTTTAAGTTTAACACCATACACAAAAATAAACTCAAAATGAATTAAAGACCTAAATGTAAGACTGAACACTATAAAACTCTTGGAGGAAAAAATAGGCAAAACACTCTTTGACATAAATCACAAAAAGATCTTTTTTGACCCACCCCCTAGAGTAATGAAAATAAAACAAAAATAAACATATGAGACCTAATTAAACTTAAAATCTTTCGCACATAAACAAGAGTTACTTTTAAACAGAATGGTGACAGTGATAGAAATAACTGAAAAAGTTATCATTTAATAAGATTAATTATCTGATAATCTTAGATTCTGCTAGTGAGAAATCAGTATATATAATAATCACTAATAAAAATGTTGAGTAACAAACATTTATTATAATATAAATAACTTTTTAAATTTGTACTGATTTGTTCTAAAACTTTAATTTTTTATCAGTATAGTTCTTGGATTTGTGTTTTTATTAATTCTATAAATGTAACTACTAAATCATTTCTCTGCTTTGGTTTTATAAACTTTGAACTTTCTTCCAGTTTAAACCTTTAATTAATTTTTAAATTACTAGGAAATTTTTGAAAATTTTCCTTTTTGTCATTTTTCTTTAACTGTAAGATCGCTTAAATATAATTAAAAATTTAAGCATCTTAGTAATTAGAAAATTTTCCATGTATTTTTCAATGATTTGAACTCAAGATTTCAATTTTATTTTCATTATCTAGTATAAAGTTGAATACAGAAATACACATGATTGATCTTTGCTTTTGTAGGAATTACATGTAGGTGAAAACCAGATTGAAATGTTAGGGGCAGAACACCTTAAGCATCTGAATTCTATCCTTGTGCTAGACCTGCGAGATAACAAGTTAAAATCTGTTCCAGATGAAATTACACTCCTGCAATCTTTGGAAAGGCTTGACCTAAGCAACAATGATATTAGTAGGTAAGTTTAAAGATGGAATGAATAAGAAATCATGTCTGTATTTGGTTGTAATTCATAAGTTACAAAAGCATGTAGAGATCTCTTTTGTAAATCAAATTCAATAACTGTTTATTGAGTAGGTATCATGTGTAGACCTACAAAGATTTTGTTCTTGGCAGCAAGCTTAATATGCTAATGAAATCAGTTACTCCAACTCGCTGGGACACAAACTCTACGAATAACTCCTAGATCAGTGCCTGGGTACATAGAAGCTGCCTGATAAATATTTGTTGAATTTGTTAAATGACGTAAAGCCGTGGGAGAGATACGAAATACTTTGGGGGTTTAAAGGAGATACAGGAATCACAATTTATTGAGAAGAATCAGGGCAGACTTTGTGGAAGAAGTAAAATTTTTAGATGATATTATAGAACTGGGACCAGGGTGAAGCAAGTTAATTGCCTACAGCACAAAATTTAAATGTACTCACAGGGTCATGCCTCATTATAGTCCTATCATGTGATCTTTGAAGGTTGACCACTATTTTCAAGTGCATGCATAAGGTGGTCATTTGGCTGGAGGAAACTGCACAAACAAAGCTCTGAAAGTTTAGAAAATAAATTGTAAGTATATATAGAGAGAACAGCAAGGAATCGAGTTGAGATGGTAGGGTGCACGAAAGGAGATTGTGAGAATTTAGGTCTTGAAAGATAAGTTGAGGCCATGTGAAAGAGGTCCTTAAAATGCCTGTGAAGAGCCAGTTTTCATTAATTAAGAGGTGGGGAGATTAAGAACAAAACCAACTTGATTGTAATCTCATTAAAAAATAAATTGGTGATAGTGGGTCAGATACTTTGGATAGGAGTGGTTTTGTAGACGGGAATTCTAAAAAATTCTATTAATCTAATAATGGTCACTAAGGAGCACTTGATATATCCAATTTACTGAGTTGACAACTTTGTAGATTTCTCTCTTATGTAATAAGGACCTAAACTGTAGTGACAATGGGAATGGAAAGAAGAGGAAAGATGTGAAAGGTGTGATGAGTTAGAATAAGTAGTATTTAGCAATTGGTTGTGTTGGAGCTGCAGAGGAAGAGGGTAGTGAGCAAAGAATCATAAGGAGTTATAAAATCATAATATTTAGAGATGGAATTATTTTCCAGATACATTAAAAAAAGACTCAGACTCACCTAGGATTGTATGCCAGTTAGGTGTCTGAAGTTTTATGTTTGGATGTCAGACACATGGTTCGCTCTTCACAGAAGGAGAAAGGTTAAGCAAGGTAGACTTTCTTCTATGTGTATATTTCAATAACTTTTTAAAAATCAAAATTGTTTTCACAATGTACATATGGCATATGGTACATCTTTTTATTTTATTTTATTTATTGTTTCTGGCTGCGTTGGGTCTTCGTCTCTGTGTGCGGGCTTTTCTCTAGTTGCGGTGAGTGGGGGCTACTCTTGGTTGCAGTGCGTGGGCTTCTCATTGCGGTGGTGTCTCTTGTTGTGGAGCATGGGCTCTAGGCATGTGGGCTTCAATAATTGTGGCTCGCAGGTTCTAGAGTGCAGGCTCAGTAGTTGTGGTGCGTTGGCTTAGTTGCTCCATGGCATGTGCATGTGGGATCTTCCTGGACCAGGGCTTGCACCGATCTCCCCTGCATTGGCAGGCGGATTCTTAACCACTGCGCCACCAGGGAAGCCCCATATAGTACATTTTGACCATAGATTTGAATGCTTGGACAGTGACCATTCTTTCCACTCACTTCTCTTTATGACAGAATTAATAACTGACCTGGATATTCCTAAAAGTACTTATAACTAATGAATGAAATAATCGCTTGCCTCATAAATATTGGCACATACATTTTTCCCCATAACAGTCTTATTTTGGCTACTACATGAAAGCAACAGAAAGCAAATATTTAAAACAAAAACAATGACAAATAATATTAAATAAATAGAGTAATGGGTACAAATATTTCTGATATATATGTTTCTCTTTCTCCAGAGCTCTGGATATAAAGTGTGTATATATCACAGGGCCTAGAACATAATGAAACTTATAAGTATTTTCCTTCCTTTCATCTGATCTCATACTTCCTAGATATTAGACCATTCTATGCATTTTTTACCCCTCCAAAATCTCCTCTAACTAAAATATTGATTCCTTGCAATGCTACCAGAGTAATTTTTATAAAGTACAAATTATCAGGTTGTTCTTCTACTAAAAAACTTTGATGATTCTCCATTCTTACAGCACTGTTTCCCAAATATGGCTATGTATCAGAACCCCATGAGAAGCTTTAAGAAAAAATGCAGATACTGAGGCAACAATGAATCAGAATTTTTAACAATGGAACCTTAGAATTGTTTTGGGTTTTATTTTTAAAAATTCCTAGGAGATTTTGATGCGTCTGGTTTTCCATCCAGCAGTTGGGAATCACTGTCTTGAAAGATAATGTCCAGAATTTTTAGTGTAACAGCAAAGTACATCTCACAGTCAGACTTCATTCATTCTCTTTGTCATCTTTCACTCCCACAGGTATCCTACTCTGAGAACACTGAACTGCAAATGTACTGACTTTTTCTTCATTTTCTTTACCTTAGAATGCCCTTTTCCTGCCTGACTGCCTGATGGAATTCCATTCTTTTTAAGCCCAAATCCAGGCTTTGCTATTCCCTTCTCCCTCTACTCCCCTTGCTAATTTCTACTTCTGTACTCTCAGAGCAACTTCACTTGTTTAGCACTTGCCTTATTACATATATATATATATATATATATATATATATATATATATTCATTTGTTGATGTATAATCTACATACAGTAAAATCTACCAATTAAAATATACAATTTGATGATTTTTGACAAATGTATGTAATTGTGTAACAATTGTTCCAGTCATGAAGAACATTTCTGTTTCCCTAAATTCTCCTCGTACCCTTTGCAGTCAATCCCCTTTTCATATCCCCAACCCCTAGCAACCAGTGATGTGCTCTGTCACTGTAGTTATGCCTTTTAAAAATATCATATAAATGAAATCATAGCATATAGTTTTTGTGTCTGTCTTTTTTCTTGTAGTATAAAGCTTTTGTGATTCATTCATGTGATTTTGTGTATCAATAGTTTATTCATTTTTATTGCTGAGTGCTATTTCATTATACAGATATACCACAATTTATTCATCTCTTCACTAGTTAGTTGATGGATGTTTGGATTACTTTCAATTTTCTGACTATTGTGAATATTCATGTAAGTCTTTGGTTGGACATTATTTTCATTTTTCCTGGGTAAATATGTAGGAGTGGGATTGCTTAGTTGTATGGTGAGTGTATGTTTAACTTGAAAAAACTCCACTTTCTAGAGTGGCTGTGCTATTTTATATGCTCACCAGCAACATAAGATAATTCCTATATTTTGGTTAGCCATACATGTGTCCTTTTCCTTTGTTCAACTAAAAATTTTTTAAGGGAAAGTTCTTGAAATCCCTATACCAATGCCTAGTATATTATAGATGCTTAATAGATTTTGAGATTTAATATTTATGTGTATAAACTGGTTATCTTTTTGTGTACCAAAGATAAAAATTACTGAATGAAAATATGAATTATGCAATTGAAAATTATTCTTTCTCATTTTTTTCAATTAGGAAATATTTTATTTGCTTACATTTACTTTTTGGCACTGGATACAATTTAGCAAATGTTTTATAGCTCACATTCTTTTTTTAGTAATCACAATATGATAGTATCGAAACAAATCTCTCTTTTTTTTCTTTTTAAACATGTTTGGCGTCTATTTTGAGAGGAAATATTTTAGGTCTAAATTACTTAGGCTTTCTTTGACACTATTTTATGGTGTATAGTTTGTCTTATGTTAGTTTTATAATCTACTTATAATCTGGTTGAATTATACTTACCCTTAATGTCTTCCTTGAAATCAATTTAATCTTTTGTAGTCTGCCCTGTTCATTGGGAGAACTTCATTTGAAATTCCTGGCACTAGAAGGAAATCCTTTGAGAACGATTCGAAGAGAAATTATAAATGTAAGCATATTTAGAATTCAGTGCTGGTTTTTAAATTTTATATTGAAACATACACGTTGATCTATAAAACTGCAATGTATGTCTTGGTGAATATGTCTTTCTCCCCACATTTTCAGAAAGGAACCCAAGAAATCTTAAAATATCTACGAAGCAAGATTAAAGGTACTTTTCTATTTTCTCCCATATTTTGAAGGATAACATGAAAAGTGGTAAAGAGTTAATAGTATATAAATTTACATGTATTTTTGGTATAAATATTTAGAGAAAATGCTCCCTGGCAGGTGTGGCTCTAATTCTGAATCCACTAGGCCATAAATATGCTGAAATTATTTAAAAAATCATTAAATTCACAATAATACTGTTCTATCCTTAATCTCTTTGAGTTGTGTTATACTGTAGCAATTAGAACATATAAAAAAAGATTCTGTAAGCACCTAATGCTTTACCTTTGAAGAAAGAGCAAAACTTGACTATTATGGTATAATATAAGGGTTCTGTTGACTGGGAAGTATATTAACAGGCATTTGAATATATGCTGCATTCATAGTTTTGGTAAGTTCTGACAAAAATAAAGACAAAACACATTTTTTAGGATATGCTAATTTAGCACAAACATGCACCAAAAGAAAAATTACCATAAATTTAATTTTTAATGTTTCACTAAAATTGTGATTTATTCCAGTTTTTATTTCATGTATGTTATTGTAGCACACACTACATTTAGAACATTAAGAAAAAAATTTTTTGTGCCAGTGTAATGCTTCATAACAAAGCACTCCGAAACGTAGTGGCTAAATACAGTAGCTATTAATTTAGCTCACAACTCTTGGTTATGCACAGCCTAGTCTAGCACCATGTTGTCAGTCAGTAGATGTTAAATAAATAAGATAATTGTATACTTAAGTAATTTATATTTTCCACTTTGCCCTTCAAATAAATTGACATAATTTTCTAAGACTCTCATTTTCTGACAATCAGAGAGTGTCCTTTTTTCTCCAGATATACTTTCTCCTCAAGAAAGATTGATTATTCTGATATAAATCAGTTAGAAGTCATGTCAGAATAATTAGAAAAAATTTTAAAGCCTTTTTTTTAGACTAGTTTAAGGTTTACAACAAAATTGAGAGGAAGGTACAGAGATTTCCCATATGTCCTCTGCCTGCACACATATACCCTCCCCCAGTATCAGCAACACTCACCAGAATAGTACATTTTTTACAAAGGATGAACCTACATTGACACATCAAAATCACCCCAGGTGCATAGGTACCTTAGGGTTCACTCTTGGTGTTGTACATTCTATGGGTTTGAACAAATGTATAATGCCATGTATTCATCATTGTAATATACAAAGTATTTTCACTGCTGTAAAAATCCTCTGTGATCTGCCTATTAATCCGCCATCCCCCCCACAATCCCTGCCATCCCTGACAACTACTGATCTTTTTCTTGTCTCTGTATTTATGTCTTTTCCAGAATGTCGAATAATTGGAATCATACAGTCTGTAACCTTTTCAGATTGACTTCTTTCACTTAGTATTATGCATTTAAGCTTCCCTCACGTCTTTTTAAGGCTTGATAGCTTATTTCCTTTTAGCACTGAATGATATTTCACTGTCTGTACGTACCACAGTTTATCTGCTCACCCACCTACTGCAAGACGTCACGGTTGCTTCGAAGTTTTGACAGTTATGAATAAAGCTGCTATTGTTTTTTGTTTTTTGGGTTTTGTGGGGTTTTTTTGCAGTACGCGGGCCTCTCACTGTTGTGGCCTCTCCCATTGCGGAGCACAGGCTCCGGATGCACAGGCTCAGTGGCCATGGTTCACGGGCCCAGCCGCTCCTCGGAATGTGGGATCTTCCCTAACCAGGGCATGAACCCGTGTGCCCTGAATTGGCAGGTGGACTCTCAACCACTGCGCCACCAGGGAAACCCAAAGCTGCTATTTTGCATATGGATGTCCCATTGTTTCAGCATCATTGTGAAAAAGACTGTCTTTGCCTTTGTATATTCCATTGTATTACCTTTGCTCCTTTGTCAAAGATCAGCTGACTACATTTATGGCGGTCTCTTTATGGATTGTCTATTCTGTTCACTGATCTCTTTGTTCTTTTACCGTATCACACTGTCTTGATTACTGTCTTTAAGTTGGATAGCATCAGTCTTCCAATTTTGTTCTTCTCTTTCAATACTATGTTTCCTATTCTGGCTCTTTTGCCTCTCCATATAAACCTTAGAATCAATTTGTTGATACTGACAAAATAACTTTCTGGGTTTTTGATTGGAATTACATTGAATATATAGATCAAATAGGGAAGAAATGACATCTTGACAGTATTGGATCTTTCCATCCATGAATATGGGATATCTCTCCATTTATTTAGATCTTCTTTGATTTCATTCATCAAAGTTTTGTAGTTTTCCTCATAGAGTTCTTATTCACATTTATTAGATTTATACCTGAGTATTTCAGTTTTGGATGCTAATGTAAATGGTACTGTGTTTTTAATTTCAAACTCTACTTGTTTATTGTTGATATAGAGGAAAACAATTTACTTTTATACATTAACCTAATATCCTGCAGCCTTACTATAGTATAATCACTTAATAGTTCCAGGAGGTTATTTTTGGATTTTCTAACAATATGATTGTGCCATCTGTGAACAAAGACAGTTTTATGTCCTCCTTCCCAATCTGTGTACCTTTTATCTCTTTTCTTGTCTTACTGCATTAGCAAGAACTTCTTCCAGTGCAGTGCTGAAGAGGAGTGAGTGGAGAGAGGGAACATCCTTGCCTTGTACCTGATCTTGGGGGAAAGCTTCAAGTTTCTCAACATTAATTATGACAGCTGTAGGGCTGTTATAGTCTTTATTAAATTGAGAAAGTTCTCTTGTTTCTGTTTTACTGAGTTTTTATCATAAATGCCTGTTGGATTTTATCAAACACATTTTATACATCTATTGATATGACCATGTAATTTTTCTTTTTTAGCCTGTTGATATGAAGGATTACATTAGTTGATTTTTTGAATGCTGAACTAGCCTTGCATACCTGGGTTAAATCCCAGTTGGTTATGGTGTATAATTCTTTTTATACTTTTTTTAGATTTGATTTGCAAGTATTTTGTTGAGGATTTTTACATGTATGTTCATGAGAGATTTTGCTTTCTAGTTTTATTTTCTTGCAATTTCTTTGTCTGGTTTTGGTATTAGGGTAGTACTGACCTCATGGAATGAGTTAGGAAGTATTCCCTCTGCTTCATTCCTTGGAAAAAGATTGTAGAGTATTGGTATAATTTCTTCCTTAAATGTTTGGTAGAATTCACCAGTCATACTGTCTGGGCCTGGTGCTTTCTGTTTTGGAAGGTTATTAATTATTGATTCGATTTCTTTAATAGGTAATAGGCCTATTCACATTGTCTGGTTTTTCTTGTGTGAGTTTTGGAAGATTGTGTATTTCTAGGAATTCACCCATTTCATTTAGGTTATCAAAATTGTGGACATAGAATTGTTCTTAGTATTCTTTCATTATCCTTTTTTGTGTGCATGGAACCTGCAGTGATGTCTTCTCTTTCATTTCTGATATTAGTCATTTGTGTCCTCTCTCCTTTTTTCTTAGTTAGCCTGGCATAGAGGCATACTAATGTTATTGATCTTTTCAAATAACTAGCTTTTGGTCTTATTGATTTTTCTCTATTGATCTCCTGTTTTCAATTTCATCAATTTCTACTCTAGTTCTTATTTCTTTTCTTCTTAATTTGGATTTAATTATCTCTTCTTTTTCTAATTTCCTAAGGTAGAAACTTAGATTGGCGATTTTAGATCTTTCTTTTTTTCTAGTATATGCAGTGAATGCTGTGAGTTTCCCTCTAAACACTGCTTTCACTGCATACAACAGATTTTAATAAGTTGTGGTTTTATTTTTATGTAGTTAAAAATATTGTAGAATTTCTCTTTAGATTTCTTTTTTGAGCTATGTGTTATTTAGAAATGTGTTGTTTAATAATCACATATTTTGAGAATTTCCAGTTATCTTTCTGTTGATTTCTAGTTTAATTTCATTGTCCTCTGAGAGTAGACATTGTATGATTTCTATACTTTAAAAAGGTATGTTTTATGGCATTATAAGGTACAAGGTCAATTAAATATATTAGGATATATATTAAGCTGTTGTATTGTACATGACTTCTTCTCATATGCCATTGGTCAGAACTTACATTGCGGCCACTTGTGTAAGGGGAGCTGTAAAATACAGCTTTTTTTTTTTTTTTAAATAAGAAGCAGCTTTATTGTCATGTAATTCACATGCCATACAATTCTTCCATTAGAATTGTACAACTACATGTTTTTTTGCTATATTAACAGGTAAGTACAACCATTGCCATAGTCAGTTTTAAACATTTTCATCACCTCAAAAAGAATTGCAGTACCTTTTGGCTATTATGGATAATGCAGTGATAAACATTTATTTACAAGTTTCAGTGTGAACGTGTTTTCATTTCTCTTGCATATATATCTAGGAGTGGAATTGCTGGGTCGTATGGTAATTTTATATTAAGTCATTTGAGAACTGCCAGACTGTTTTTCACAAAGCAGCTACACCAGTTTACATTCTCATTAGTATTGTATTAGGGTTCTGATTCTTCCACATCCTCACTAACACTTGTTTTCTGACTTTCTGATTCTAGCCATTCTAGTGGGTATGAAGTGGTATCTCATTGTAGATATGATTTGCATTTCCCTGATAAATAATAATGTTGAACATCATGTGCTTATTAGCCATTTGTATATCTTTGGAGAAATACATTGCCCAATTGAGATACATTGCCCAATTTTTAATTATTTTTATTATTGAGATGTAATAATTCTTTATGTAGTCTAGATATAAGTCTCTTGTCAGATATATGATTTGCAGATATTTTCTAGGCTTCTGTGGGTTTGTCTTTTCATTTTCTTGATAGGGTCCTTTGAAACAAGTTTTCTTTGAATTTTGATGGAATCATTTTCTTTCTTTTTTTGCTTATGTGTTTGGTTTCATATCTAAAAGTCCTTTGCAAAATCCTGTTTTATGAAGATTTTCTCCTATTTTTCCTTCTATGAGTTTTATACTTTTGCTCTTACATTCATGTCTTTGATCCACTTTGAGTTAATTTTTATATATAGTATGAGATAAGGGTATAATTTCATTCTTTTGCTTGTGACTATCCAGTTTCTGTGTACCATTTGTTGAAAAGAATTCTTTTCTCACGGAATGGTCTTGGCATTTTTTGTTGAATATCACTTAACTATAAATGTAGGATTTATTCTGGACTCTCAATTTTATTCCATTGATCTGTATGTCTATCCTGTGCCAGTACTACACTATCTTGATTACCATTGCTTTGTACTAAGTTCTGAAATTGGGAAGTGTAAGTCCTACTTTATTCTTCTTTCTTGGGTTTGTCTTGGCTATTCTGGGTTTCTTGCAATCGCATACAAATTTTAGAATCAGCTTGTTAATTTCTACAAAGAAGTCAGCTGGGTTTCTGATAGGGATTACATTGAATCTAGATCAGTTTATGGAATATCGCCATCTTAGTTTTTTTAATCAAAAAGTCAATAAATGTATATGGTAAAAAAAATTCAAGCAATATATAAGAACATACAATGAAAAATAAATCTATTTGTCACAGTAGTCCCCTCCCAAGAGACATCAGCCTCTCTCTTTACAGTCTCCTTGATGCTGATTATTAAAAGTAGCTCTTTGGAAAGTGTTGAGAATATTCTATTTCAATATGTAATCATGCTAATATACATGTATATTTAAAACATAATGCTGGGTTTTGTTGCTGGTTTAATATGTCTCTCTGCTGATGTAATTTGGCAATATATATTACATATTTTTTAAAGTGACATAACCAAATCGCTAGGGAACTTCTAAATACAAAGCTTCACTTGGTATTAATATTTCTCTCCGTGTCTTTTATTTCTATTTGATATTCTGTCATTTATTCTGTGCTACTTCTGTAAATAAAATATTTATATGATATGTATTTGTGTGGAAATAATCACTTAATAATTATTGATTAATGAATAACTGATGAGCTTAATGCAAGAGAAATACACTTGGCATTATTCAACAAATGTTTACTAAATGCCTACTGGGTTGAAGCAAGATGAAGGATACTACTTTTTTTTTTTTTTTTTAATGTTCTTTTGGCAAGCCTCTGCTCTTAACATATGAATACTAGGACCGTTTTATTGTTTTTGCATCGCTAAAAATTAATAGTCTTATTTTATTTCTGTCTAGATTGCTGAAGTCTCTTTTGCCAAAAAATCACAAAGCTGTCTCTTTTAAATGTGTATGATTTTTGTTTGTTTTGTTTTTTATGCCATATTATGACAGTGTGAAACATTAAACAGTCTCTGGAGATTAGTGAAAGGGTTGATTGTATGTAAATGTGTAAGTAGGTATGCATGTTAGGAAATATCTATTTAAAATAAAGTCTTAATTTGCTAAGAAAGATCTTAATGTGAGTAATGTACCAAAAGCTTACTTGACTATGCAAATTGCCAGATTTTAAATGATTAGGGGTAATCAGCTTCATAGTATCCTAAGCTGAAAAGATAGGCAGATGCCTATTTGGTAGAAATTTTTGGGAAATAATACTTTTCCTTTGTTAACAAATTCCTTCATTAGAAGTAATACCATATTATATTTGCTTAAGAGGAAGGATTGCTTGTCATTGTTTCTTCTGAGACATTGTAGTTATTCTTTCCTACTCCTAAATTTTCTTATGGTAGGATTTATTAAAATATTTTGAACTTTATTTCTATTAAATAAAGATTAAATTCTAGATCTAGATTTGAGATATTGGAAATAACGCATATGAAAAGATATTTTTACCAGTAATATCTATCAATAGAAATCATGTAAACTATTTTTAAGTATTTTTAAGAATTTTAAAAATGACTTTGCAGTATAAATATTGGTTTTTATATAACTTTTCTTTTGCCAGATGATGGACCTAGCCAAAGTGATTCTGTTACTGAGACTGCCATGACACTACCAAGTGAATCTAGAGTCAATGTACACGCCATCATCACATTAAAAATATTAGACTATAGGTATGTAATTCATTTTTTTAAATGTTGTAAAACACATAGGAAACTTTTAGAAATAATCCTTCAGAAAAATTGGTGAAGAATTCATCAGAGTGCATTAGTACTTAGAATAATAGCAATTGCAAAAACAGTGATGAGATAAAAGCATATTAAAAGTACAGTGAACTTAAATGCCCATTCCTTAGGTGATTTGTGTTGATTAGGCTTAAGAGA
Organism: Leucopleurus acutus; assembly: GCF_964270905.1. Classification (NCBI taxonomy): domain Eukaryota; kingdom Metazoa; phylum Chordata; class Mammalia; order Artiodactyla; family Delphinidae; genus Leucopleurus; species Leucopleurus acutus. Next base: position 133,014,607 of record NC_139143.1, read on the forward strand.
TAGATAAACGGTTGTTAATAGTAAAATTTTTATAATAAAGAACATTTTATTATTATAAAAAATAAGAGTGACAGTATTCATTGGTAATAAAATTTTCTGACTCAGTTACCAACATCCAGAGAGAATTTTATATTGGAGGGGCTCCTATATTGGTAACTAAAAAATACGTATCATTTATTTAATGAACACCTCAAACAGGCAAAGCGTGAGAGGTTGTACTCTGTTTATATATTTGAATACAAGTCAAATAATATGTCATAATAATGTGCTCTGGTAGCACATATGATAAACCTGAAATAATTACAATGTTGGTATATAAACTGAGGCAGAAGTCTAATAATTTTTATATATTATGGGTGTGTGTTCGATTGGAGAAAGAAGATACCTATGCAGAGATTGGAAGTGGTTGTCAAGTATTCTTCAGTACTATCTAAGGCAACAATGATAAAAACCAATACTGTCAAAACTCTTGCAGTGATTAGCTCATGTCTGGGTATTGTAATGAAAATAAAAAAGAATACAGACTCAAGTTAGATAGTGACTGGGTTTGTTCAGTTACCCACACAGCCAGCATTAATCTCTGGCCTCTCTTCCTTAATGTATCAGTAGGTACCACCTGCTGAGTGGTTAAGATTCAGTCTCTGTTTCAGATTTGTTATGTTCCATTCACATAGAAATCACTACCCTAAACCACCTTCCTTCTTTGACACTGTAACAGGGTAGTACTCTTCCCTACTTGTAGTTGTGTCCTTCTTCTCATTGCATAACATAGCAATTTAGCATGTCTTATCTTACGCATAATATATCCATTTATTCAGTAGGTATTTTTGGAGTCTACTAGGTATGTATCAAATTCTATGCTAGGTGTTGTAATACATTGAATGATCAGACAGACTTGATTTCCTGCCTTGGAATTTCTTAGCTTAAAATTCCTTTTATCTCTGGGTTCCATTCTCTCCACCCTGCTTGGATATGATTTATTGAGTTTCTATTCTGTGCTGGACATTGTACTAGGTACTTCACATATGCTCTTGCTTTTAATCATTTAAAAAATCTATAAAGTAGTATTGATACAACTTTTTTTTGGTGGGGTGTAATCATTCCCATCCTTTAAAGGTACAGATGTCACAAAAGCATAATGAAGATAGTGCTTAAGACCATACATCTTAAATTGTTTTGATTCGAAATTTATTGTAATTTGTTTTCCTTGGAGTCTTTAATTGGACAGGAGTATTCTATTTAAAATATAAATTATTTCCCAATCTTAAGGCATATATGCCTTCAACTAAAGTTTTAAACATAGCGTAAATCTTCAAAGTTTAATTTGAATAAATCAGTTTCCTATGATTTGAGCATTTCTGATAGAAAAGATAGAAGTGCTCCATCTGCACAGCAGAAAATGGGTCCTGAAAGCAAAAGTGGAAGGCATAATAACAGTGAAATCTAGGCTTTTTATCATTTTTTTTTACCTTTTATCTCTCTGTATACTGTATGCTTTTCTTATACAGTTCTCCCATAACACACATTATATGTAATATTGTTTTCTTGCTCATACAGTCATTCGACATTCCATTGAAGATTCTTTTAAGTGGATGAGGTTAGGCATTAAAAATTGTAAAAGAATAACATAAGCATAACAGCTAATTATAACATCAAATTGTTAAATCTGCAAATGTCAGAGTTCTACTATACTTTCATTTAAGATTAAATTTATATTTTATTGAAAATATAACTGAAAATTTTAATGAAAAGGAAATGTATTTATGTTTATATTTGCAAAAAATCTGACATAAATAACAATGACTAATTCTTCAGATTCTAATTTCATAGAACTGAGGTTTAAGGAAGGTAAATTACAAAGCTTATTTTATTAATGGAAGAACCAGGAATAGTTTAATCCAAGGCCACTACCCTGTGTACCTTTTCACATGCTAAATGAGAGAGAAATTGGTTTAGGTTATGAGAAAACTAGTTTAGTACAGTGTTGAACTTTTAAAAATGATTGTTGTCTTATAGTTAACTATATACCCAAAGAAAGTTGAGAACTAACCTGTGTTAGAGATTTTTAAGAAAAGGGGTGAGAACAGTTCTTTAAATTATACATTTAGTTTTACTCTGAGGTAGAGGAATCTATTTACTGTTCCTTTACTGTATGACTTTTGGACATCTTAGGCTCTGAAGATATCTGTTTTTATTCCCATTGAGTATATGACTACACAGAAGGTGTGGCACAAAGCGTTATGACACAATATGTTGTCTGAATTCCTAATAGTTAACATTTTGTGGGTTGGCAGGTTTTTTTAGCATTTTTTACAGAACTTCATAATCAACTACCTTGAAAAATCTCCTTATGAAATCTTTAAAGGCCTTTAAAATGAAAAGCAATAATCATATCTTTCCAGATTGCTAAGAATGATGCATTTTAAACCATTTTTCATTTAGTGATAAACAAACAACTTTGATTCCTGATGAAGTGTTTGATGCAGTAAAAAGTAACATTATCACTTCTGTTAACTTCAGTAAGAATCAGCTATGTGAAATTCCCAAAAGGTAAGAGCTGTTCGTGATGCTATTTCTGTTAAGTTGTGAATCATTCTCAGTTGTACTTGCATATTAGTTGCAAGAATAATTATTTTTCATAGTTTTTTAATTAAAAAGTATATGTAAAATTTCTTACATTGTTAATGTTTGAGGGATTTGGTAAAATTTACTTAAGTATTCCCTGAGACACTTTTAACATTGGTTCTGAGAGATAGGTTAAAACTTTCTTTTTCATTTACATTTTAAACTTGGAAAATAGGTATTAGAATTATTAAAAATATTACTTTTTTCCTATATAGTGAAATATCAGAGGAAAGTTTTAAGAGATCATCTAAAGCCAATTTCATGTAGATTAATAGGAATTTGGGGCTATATGTTAATGAATTGCCAAGCCAGTGAATTTTTCCACTGATAGTAAAAGCAAAATTGACAACTCTGTTAACATTTTTCTCCTAGAAAAGGATTCTTCATTTACAAACATTAGAAATCGTTTGCATTGTACTCTGTACTGTTTAATACATCTCTCTGGATGTTAATTATAGCACAATCTTTAGGTTTTGAGAGAATATTAGTTTAGTATGGTGTTGAACTTCTAAAAATGATTGTTATCTTGCCATTAACTATATACCCAAAGAAAGTTGACAAATAGCCTTGCAATTAAAACAGCACTATGGGAGACAGGATAGGGTAATCATAAAGAATTTGGGCAATAGAGTCAGTTGCTTGTATCTATATCCCAGATCTATGAGCTTTGTGGCTTTGGGCAGGTTTAACTAGCTTCTCTTAGTTTCCTCAGTTGTGAAGTAGAGATAATAATAGACCTATTTATAAGAATTAAATTAAATGACATATCCACTTAAAGCATTTAACCAGTGCCTAGCACTTAATAAATACTTAAGTACTTAAAAAAAAAGAAAAAGAAAAAAAAGATGATGTATTGGGGAAATTTCATCTGACTGCCCAAAATTTTTTTAGATGGCTTAAAATTTTTAAAAAGTCAGACAAACTATTACTTGCTTTCTATTTACAGAGAATAGTTTGAGGAATGTAGATCTTGAAAGATGATAACTTTAAGAGATTCTACTGAGAAAGGAGATCTAGTTCATCTTCTTTTTCTCTCTTGTTTAAAGTGTTCAGAAGGTATTTGATAGAATAGTTGAGCATTTAGATTGGCTCTTAGATATGACAAGTTTGCCTTGGGGATCCTAGATCAAACAAGGTGATTGGGGATGAAGATGGAAGGAGTTAAAATATTATGTTATTGCTTACTTTCTCATATTATTCCACAGTCTGATTATTTTTATGCAAAACAGTATGCTATTCTGTTACCACAGTTATTTCATCATGTTTTTTTCACAAGTCACAAAATTGATTGCAAAAATAATACTTATTTATAAAATATTGGAGTAAATGAAGAGACAAGTAATTTATGGTCTCATCACTGATTTATTCTATTGACTTCCTGGCATATTTTATTTCAAGCTGCTACCCATTTAGAATTATACATATAATTTGTATCTTGACTGGTTTATTTGTCATAAACATTTTTCCATTTTGTAAACAATACTTTAAACATGTAATTTATCTATATACCATAAGCTTGATTGTAAATAAAACAAAACATTGTATCTCTAAACCAAATTTTCAGAAGAATTACTAAATCAGAGTATGGCTCTTGATACATAAGTCCAAAAGCTTTCCAAAAAAGTTTTATCAGTTACATATCCAGACTCATGGTTATCTTTCATGATGGTATCTTTCACTTTTAATCTTCTTTAGCACAGCATTTGATATTCTTTCTTTCTTTTTTTTTTCTTTGCTAATATGATAGACAAAAATGATTTACAGTTTAACTTTTGTTTTTTGGCAAATCATATGTAACATCTCGTTCTTAAATTAATATCATACTTTCAAACTACTAAGTTTGATCAGGTTTACTTAGAAGTATTTAATTCTTCCTCTCTAAGTATTTGGCTTAAGTTGCTTAGTAGTAACACTTAGCAAACCTAGGAATTAACTTACTGTTTTCTTGAAATCATGATTAAATGATAATTTGGATAAGAGATACTATACTTTTAAAATGTTGCCATATCTAAAAAGCATTTTGATGTATCAGATACTTCTGGTACTTAGATGGTTTTATATTATGGAGTCTAAAACAATAACTACGATGTTACAGAATATATGTCTGACAATTTATTTTATGGATTCAAGTCACAGATATAGTATAAACATTGCCTAGATTGAATTTTTTTTGTCCATAATTGGTTTAAATATAAACTGAATGGTTTCTTAAACTTCAGTCTACATTTAAGGTCAAATAGAAATTCTTGGGCAGATAATATTATGGCTATTTTTAAAAACGTATTTTTATCAGTTACACATCCAAACTGATTGCAATTTTTATGAGAAAAGTAACAGTTACAGAAAATCTTAATTAGCAAAAATAATGTAAGATTTTTTTCCTCTATAGTCTGCTTGTAGTTTTGAAGTTCTGACAGTGAATTCAAATAGTATTAACATTTAAAAATTATTTTTGTTTCAGGATTGTGGAACTGAAGGAAATGGTTTCTGATGTCAATCTCAGTTTTAATAAGCTTTCCTTTATATCCTTGGAATTATGTATGCTTCAAAAATTAACCTTTATAGATTTCAGGTATTTATTGATACTGTTGCTTCCCTTTTTAAAAAATTATTTATTTATTTTTTATTTATTTATTTTTGGCTGCATTGGGTCTTCGTTGCTGTGTGTGGGCTTTCTCTAGTTGTGGCGAGTGGGGGCTACTCTTTGTTACGGTGCGTGGGCTTCTCATTGCGGTGGCTTCTCGTTGTGGAGACAGGCACGTGGGCTTCAATAGTTGTGACTCGTGAGCTCTAGAGTGCAGGCTCAGTAGTGTGACCCACGGGCTTAGTTGCTCTGCGGCATGTGGGATCTTCCCGAACCTGGACTTTACCTGGTTTACCCTGTTAAATCTATTATTAAAGAGTTAACTGCAGTATCAGTTGGTTGCACATTGCCATTAGGATTTGGCACATTAATCAAATACTTGAAGCAGCTGACCGATTCAGAATTCTCAGGACACAGCCTTAATGAAATCAAGAATTGACAAACTGAGCTGCATAAATTTTTGTCTGGTCAACATTTTAATTATAAACTAAAGTTGTACAGATTTTCAAACTTTGTAAATCATCTTTTTTCTGTCTAATTTAGGAATAATTTTTTAAATTCTTTGCCTGAAGAAATGGAATCATTGATAAGACTACAAACAATCAACCTTTCCTTTAATAGGTAAGAAACAGAACAGACAAATCTGAATAACAATTTTCTGTGGAAAATTTGTAGGTCTTACTAGAGAATACAACTAAAAGAACCAAATAAACAAAAAGGCCCTATATGTTTTCTTTATTTAAATATCCAGGTTTATTTTCACTTAGTTCTACTTAGAATTAAAAGTGATGTTGCTTTTTTAGAATTTTCACAACTGATGTCTAGTAGATTTTTTGTTTCTTTTAGCCATTTTAAGAAACCTGTAAGCTAGTAGGAAGACAAATATGCAAATAAATAATTCTAATCACTGTAGTGGAAGCACAGTGCATAGACATAAGTGTTTCCAGAGATTACTTGAAGGTAGAGGAGGTAGCTCTGAAACTGAGGTTTGGAAAATAGACATTTGCCAGACACACAGGGATATGGCATCCCATGTAGAGCAAATAGCATATACTAAGGCACAAGGATGTGAGAAAATGATGGGACACGTCAAGAAGTTCAATATGGCTCGGACCATAAAGTGGGAAAGTAGAAGAGTGGAAGTCACAAATGAAGTTGGGTGTGTAAGCAGTAACCAGCCCTTTAAGAGCTTTTTATGCCCAGTGAAATTTAGATTTTATTCTGTAAACACTATGAAGATACTACTAATAATTAAGAATAGCTAGTATTTATTGGGAGCTTATTTATTAATATTTATTATCTGCTGACTCCGGACCAAGTACTTTACATGTATTACCTCATTTAATCCTCACAAAAGCCCTACATGGTAGGTTCTGTTATTATGTCCATTTAGAAATCGAGGATTAGGAATTAAGTAACTCACTTAAGGTTCACATAGATTATAGAGCTGGGGTTTGAGCCCAGGTGTTTTGACTCTAGAAGTTGGGCTCTTAACAACTATGTCATATTGTTTCCTATGGTGAAAGTTGCTTCTGGTAGAAGTTAATATAAATATTAGTAGCTATCATTTAATATATTACAGATACTATACCAAGGTCTTCAAGTATATAGGTTTAGTACTATTATTATTCCTCATTTACAGATGAGGAATCTAAGGCACAGTGATGTTAAAATATTGCCTATTTAAGTTTTTGTTCCGTCTACTCTATTATTTGTGTTTTCTCATGTGTAGGTTATACCACTGTTGTCATTATTTAAAAATATATGCACTTCTCAGATTTCTTCTAATTTTTATTTTTGCATTGAACTATCGATTCTCTATTGAGCTATCAACTGCATTGTTAATTAATGTCTTTTGGGGAGCTGGCAAAACCTAACCCTAACTTCTGTGTTAACTGGTGAGCTACATCTTTTTTAATTACCTTATTTATGGGTTGTGTGGGGGGAAAAAGAGGAGATACTATTTAGGGTGGTTTGGTCCATCTGTACTCCTTGTTATTGATTCTCCGATCCCTCTAATTTCAAAGGTGCCTTGAGTTTACTGTTCATTATTGCTTTTTTTTTTTTTTTTTAAACATCAAGGCAGCAAAGGAAGGGCAGTATGGGGAAGTGAAAAGGCCAACTATAAAGCTTTCTTTCAGCTCATCCTTGTCTTTTCTAGTTGAGGCAGCAGTTTGCCTCACACTAAAACCAAACTAGCTTCTGTCCCCCAAAAGATCCTCAGGGATTTTGTGTTAATTACTGAGAATTGCTCTGAGAGCCATAAGCTTTCCCATCTCTCTTGTGGCATCTTCAGGGCTGCTTTGGGTGAGAAAGCCAGCAGCCTATAGTAGTTTTGTCATTTTTTCAAAAACCAAAATGAGTGTATTTTTGGTTGTTGAAAAAATGACAAAACTAGTCAGTTTCGAAGCTTAAGTCAAAGCAAAGTATAAATCTCTAACTTTTACTTAAGATATTGGCAGTGATTCTCTTTTATAAGAAGTAAAAGTGAACTAAGGAAGAATACCTACATGGAGACATTATACTGAGAGCATTTCAGGAAGATTTCCTTGTCTCCTGAATGAGAAAAGAAAAACATAGGAGAATTTACTCCAAACTTTTGTTTGATTTTATACATTAAATAGAAACTGTTACAAGTGTGTCCACTTAACATATATTTCAAGGTTTCCAGAATTAATCCAGTTTTAAAAATTTTTCTGAAAAATTTAAATGCAGAACTTATACCAAATATTAAAAACTTACATTAAGAAAACTTTATCTCATGGTATCAAACTTAGGACCATCTATTTGAAGGAATGATTTTGCTTCTGATTCTAATATATTTAGGTGTTCTCTTCATATTCTTATAGGTTCAAAATACTACCTGAAGTTCTGTATCGAATTCCCACACTTGAAACAATTTTGATTAGTAATAATCAGGTTGGATCTGTGGACCCTCAGAAAATGAAGACAATGGAAAATCTGATTACATTGGACCTTCAAAATAATGACCTCCTACAAATTCCACCAGAGCTCGGTAATTGTGTGAACTTAAGGTAAATGCACCATTCTACTAAGTTTTTCCATTCGATTTGTTGAAGTGTTATTTTTTTGTTTTGTTTTGTTTTTGTTTTTTGAGGTACTCTTGCAGGCAAGTTGAAATAAAAAATTTAATGTCCCATTAAAAATAACAGGTAACAAAACTCCGAATCCCAATTCTGTTTTTCAAATGTTACCAAATATATTTTTTAGTTTTTTTTATACAGTATGTATATGTGTAAATACAGCAATTGATTGTTTCTAGTGATACTTTTCTCATCACTATGTATGTATATAATCTGAAATTCTACTGCATAAAAATGTCAAGGAAATATAAATTCCTTAGCTGTGCATATAAGTTTTTTCAATATCTGATTACAGACTACTACCATTTTTTCAAGACCAGCATGGCCTTTCTTACTCTGTGTTTGCTGTTACCTCAGCCTCAAGTGCCTTTACCCTGCTTTTATCAGTAATCAACCTAATTATCACCTTTGAAAACCTTTCCGATATTCCAGGCAGAGTTAGTCCCTTCTCTGATTTCCCATCCTGCTTTATTTGGACTCATTTATACGATTTCTTTGTCCTCCTTTGGAAGAGTTACCCCAGTGCCTAGACCATAGTAAGCACCTAATAAGTGCTTGTTAAGTGGATATAAAGGGAATTTGAGACATGAACAGAAAGCCCAGTAGTTATCAGAATGTGTCAGAAAAATTTAATTATTGAAAACTGCATATGATGGTTTAGCATATTTTACTTTACTAGAGTGGCACTAGTATCTTTCTCTGGTACCTCACAATACTGAATTATAGAAGACAAGTAAGTTGATTATTGTTATGTGCAATAGTTGTATTCTATAAAGTCTCCATGAACACCAAATTAGTAAATACTTAAACCATTGCTCCCTAGGGGAAATAACAGAGTTAGGCTCTTTCAAGCCTCTGGTCATGTTTTCATCAGCCAGTCAACATATAACCTTGTGTTATGTGTGTTGCTGTATTAAGATGCCTTATTTCATATTGTTAATTCATTAATATTGAGCTATGGCCAAACAGCACTGTGATTTATGCCTGAATGAAGCTTATCTAACATACGTATCTTCTGTGTAAGATACATGACATCCTTCTTGTGCTTAGAAAAACTAGCCATCACTTCAGCATTACGCTTGCAGGCCATATTAAACAGTGAAATCACCAAGAAAAGGTACAATAATACAAAAAATGTTGCACTAAATAGACCATGGAAGGAACATTTGTTTACAGTATGGGAGCTGAAACAAAAAAGACAGAGTGTCACCTTGTTTGAGCTCAGTTGGGAATGTGCCTGTCAAGTGACTCAAATTTTTTGCTTCTCGTCCAAAATGACCTTCAAAATGCCACATGTATTGATTTGGGGGTTACGGGTAAATTTTAGTGAATAAGCAAATTTGGAGTCTGAGTAATGAAGATTGACTGTAATTAACTTTTTTTCTATAAATTAAGAAAATCATTCTTTAAAATAATTCCCAAGGTACAGGAATATTTGAAGATATAATTTAGATCTATGGTATAATATGTTGTGAATCCTTTGACTTTTATTTACATAAACACTTAAAGTTATTGAAAATTAATATAAAAGTCTCTATCTTATAATTTAAGATATTTCATTAATTAAATAAAGAAACAAATCAACCAGCACTTAGATCTTAAACTGAACCTCATTTCAGAATATTTAAAATAGATTTTATATATTGTGTCTGGTCAAGGGAAGGAGTATGAAGGCAGACATGTTAATGTTCCCAGTGTGGAAAAGGATATATCGACTATGTTATAGTCTTTGGTATGAGTATTTGTCAGTTTGCTCATTCTAACACTTGTATAAATATAATTCACCCATTTAGTATATGGTCATTATAGGATTGAGAAGGTGATGGGTAAAATGATGGTTCATATCGCAGCTCTTCTGTTTAATAGCTGTGTGATCTTGGACAAGCCTTTCTTACCATCCTGAACTTGTGTTTCATTATCTATAAAATAGAAATATTAATGGTGCCTACATCACAGGGTTGTTAAGATAATTAAGAGAGTCAGTGAATGTAAGTTACTTAGAACAATACCTTTCACATAATAAGTATTCATTTAATGTTGTTTCAGTCATTACTGTAGTTACAATTCCAATTGTTTTAATGCTTAGATTTGAAAAGGGACAAATTCTTAAAAACACACAAATTTTACATATAAAATAGCAAATGAAATTAGAAGAAAAGGCTCCCTAATGGAAAATGTTTTAAATTCTTAATTTCTCTCCTTTGTTTAGGACATTGCTACTAGATGGAAATCCGTTCCGCGTTCCTCGAGCAGCCATATTAATGAAAGGAACAGCTGCTATTCTGGAATATTTGAGAGACCGAATTCCTACTTAAGTTGAAGTTGTTACATAATCTTGGTCATGTTAATTCTTAGAGTTCTTAGATTGATAACTAACATTTCTAAGGTATCATGTACATTTATAATGGTGTAACTACATATAGTGTTCATACATTTGCTCTGAATGTTTTGCATAAGATTTATCCTCACTTTCATTCCCTTATAACACAGCAAACAGTTTCTTCAGAAGTGAATTTTTATTTATCACAGTTTAATATTTTTATAATGACAAAGCATTGTTGTAGAGGTGGGTTTCTTTTTCCCATTTCTGTTTGTGTTACGTATATTATGACCAATTGACTTGAATATGACCATCCAATTTCTACCTTTTTATTGGATATAAAATTGAATTGAATTTTGTTTAATACTGTTCTTTGGCATTTAAAAAAATAAGACTTTTCATTATCCATAATAGGACTTTCATGATGTGGTTGGTGTCAGTATAAGTTTCAAATTAATATTTACTGGCTTGTTTTTGTTTATATAGTTGAAATGTTTTTTCCTAGCCTTTTTTACATGTTTCATGAAATCATTTTGTCAGGGTTTCTAATGTCACAGAAATGCTACATAAGATATGGTTATTGGTGGAGAAAATAGTAAAAGTGTTGTTATAATTGCTCTCACAATTCTGAATTTAAAACCTGACTGGGTTTTGTTTTGTTTTTTTTAAGATGTCTTAGTGTTAAGTTTCGATACAGTGATCTAGTACTTCTAGATTCAACAAATTTAAAGAAACTGGATCTGCATATTTTTCCCTCAGAGTGTGAGCATTTAAAAAATACCTTTTGTTCTTTTAAAAAAAAGTACTGAAATTTTATTAATTTTTATGGATAACAGCAACAGAAAATAATAGCATATACTACATAGAAATCTTGAAATGTATTTTGTTTAAATACTTACTAAGCAGGTATTTGTATATATAATTACTCTGTTGATGTGTTCTAATCCATCCTTGTGCCTTTTTTTTATTTCCAGGGTCTTAATTTTTAAATTTGCTTGTAGTCATGTGGTAATTTTCTAAAAGGGAATTTGTTATATTTGATAAAAATCAAATATAAACATTTATACCAAAAATATCAGAAGTAAGTAGGCTAGTCAGTCATTATAAAACATACTATGTGATTCTATTAAGTAACTAATCAATAGAATGTATATTAGTTTATATAAATAGATGGATGGATAGGTACATAGGTACGTAGATAGATAGACAGGTGGATGGATGGATAGATAGCTTTTGGATGATTGAGACATGCTCATATTATGAAAAAAAATCATTACTAATAAAGATAAATACTACGTGTTCATTAAAAAGTTACATTTTTCAAATATTGATTACAATGTTTATGTTTTTGGTTTAAAAGAAACATGCCCTTTTCATACAACAACTCTGTGGCTGCCTAAGAAATCTGCTTCGGTATTAAACAAAAGACATTTTACAATAAGGTGACATTTTATTATTTATACAATAAAGAGACTTTTATGTTATTCAAAACACTTTTTTAAATACTGAAAAAGTTGAGTACACCAAAGCCGAAAAATGGCTCTGCTATACACTGCACAGCATTATTTTAGTCCCTGTATTTTGTATCTGTACAGAAAGCATCTTCAAAATGCATTCTAATCACATTGTACACCTTTACTGATTAGTGTCAATACGTAAAATAAAACTGGAGAATACAGCTTGCATTTGCAAATTAACTGACAAAGTAATTTCACTGATTCAGTAAATTTAAAATATAGATTCATAGGACTTCTTTGCACATAAAATGAAGCAGCTTTCAAGGTTGTCATGGTCTCATACTGCAAAAAAACCATTAACTACATTCACAATCTATGTTAATAAAGTAGTAAATATGTCTTCATTCAGTTTTTATTTACATCAATATGTAATTCAACTAAAAAGTACTGTTAATTGTGATACAGTAATTTCTTTTTTAACACATACAAAAATGACAATTTTTGTATATAATTTGAGCTCAAAATCACGATTATCTCAAAATATTAATTACAATACAGCCATTTCAATTAAACATGTCATGATTTAACTTTTTATAAAATGGTAAAATTTGTTATTAAAGTAAGCAATTTGTTTTGAATTGGCTAGAGTTCACCCACGTAGAAAACCTTAAATGGTAAGAGGTGTTTCCAGCCCCCTCCCACCCGAATTTGTATACAGCCACCTAAGCTAGCAAAGAGACAGAAAAGGCCCCAATTTATAAAGATTAAGCCTCTTTTGCTATACCGCTGTGGCTTGTTGTTTCTTCCATAAAAGCTTTACAAGGGTAGTGTCAATAAACTATGCAGTGAAATGCATGCATTAATATACAGTATGTCTGTAAAATGTTAGTGTTTACTCTAGTGCACATTAAAATGTTCACAAAGACTGCAAAAGAAGTCATAAATAAAGAAGCACTTACAAAGATCTACCAATTGCAAATTGTAAACTTGAAAATTACTTGATAATATAATGGAATTTCTTTGAAAACAGATCCCAATTCAAGTTCTTTCTCTGGCTAAAGGAGCTCTAGTTACTTGGCCTTAAGATGTCACTGTTTAGCTGCACATATGGTAGAGAAGTCAGATGTCATAAAAGAATATGAGTCTAGAGACTGTCTTCATTTTACTGAAATAGTGGCCCAATGTTGCATCACTGCTTAGGATTTTTTTTTAAACTTACAGAAGAGTGAAATATTTCACTAACTGAATTATATGACCTCAAATGAAAAATGGAAAATTTGTGTGTGTGTGTGCATGTGTTTAGCATATGGAAAAATATTAATATAAATAGGTGGAATTAGAGCTTCATTATACAGTAATAAAAGGATTATGCCCCAAAATAACAGGTTAAAAGAAATCAATTATCAAATAGTTTAGGAATGAGAGAATTTTCATGGATACTTAAAAATCCTAAAAACATAGTATCTAGTTTCTTTTTAATTCTTAACAAACCAATTAAAATTTAATCACTATCTTTGTTTAGAATTGCTGTTGCTAATTTAATATTTCTTCTCTGAATCAAAAGAGGCCATAGTTCGTATTTATGGTTTACTTATATACAGCTGGGTGGGGTCATGCCCTTGGCTGGTTATAAGGTGGGAAAAATGAAAATACAGTACCTGCAAACCTTACTTTTTGCAAGGTTGTTTTTGATGGTGTTTGAAATTTACAAACAGAATTCAGTAGATTTTTACCTCTGATGTTTCAACTAGGAAAAAATTCCTCTCTCATATGAAGACAGTGTCATTGTCCTTAAGCTTCCTTTAGTCCCTTCTATACACTGAGTACAGAGAGAAACTTGATTGGCTCTTGACACAAAAATATCTGGTTTATCTATCAATTATCTTTCTCGTGAATACTAAGGCTTGCATTTTTGAGGAGGAAAACGTAGTTGAGGATGTTAAAGGGAAATGCCTAAACACCATAAAGCAGTATTAAACATTTATTGCATTCCATTGACACTAGGTGTCATCAAAGCTAAAACCAAATTTTCTAGAGTAAAAATTAACATAAAACATTCCTTTCTGCCCTGAACAGATGCCTTTCCACATTCAAGACCAATAAGAGTCCTCTGAGTGGAAAGACTGCAAGTATTGAAAATAACATTTATTTTAGCAGTACATTCTGAAAATAAATTACCATAGCAAATATGGGAACTGCTTTATGTTCTATCTGCCTGAGAGTTTCATCTTGGTTTTCCTGTGGACTATTCAAAAAATTACATAAGATCTCCTGACTAAATAAGGGAAGGGGATTAGGGAGAGAAAGATACAAAGAAATATAATGTGATTTTTTTATTTCCCATTCATCAAATACTTTCACTAATCTAGCTATCATAAAGGTCAGTTGACCTGCATACCTGGGCATTATTTAACCTCATTACTTTACATGTGCAAAACAAGTGTGCAAAGAAAAACACCTATGTATGTCTATACAGAGACATAAAACCTGAGTCACAATAAAAAGTTTTTAATATAAGAAAACATTTCTTAATGTAGGAAAATAATTTCTAAAGGGCCAAAAATACCTTTATACAATATAATCTGCTAACTTTACAACTCAGTGTGCATAAGCATCACATATTTTTTAAGACCCAACAAAAAAAGAAATCATTTACAGTTTTCTTAACTATAGCTTAGATACCTATATTTCAATTTCTAACATCTATTTTCATTCCCCTGAATTCATTAACTTTTCTAAAAGAAAAAAGTTAAAAGCACATTCAAATATGAGGACTGTTTAATTTCTGATGAACAGTTCCTACTTTTTTCTAAATATTGAGGACATAGGAGATTTGGGGTTGCTAGGCATATAACTTAATGTCAAGCCACAAAGGAATTCTAAAATTCAAAAGAAAATATGTAATAAACATTACTTGGAAAAATATTTTGTGGATAGAGTTGGGCCAAAGTCTGCATGAAGCCATTCTTATTTGCAGGCTCCCTTTCTGCAGATGATTCACTCTTAAAAACTCCTTTCCCTACACACCCATTTCCTTAGCTTTCATTTTATTTCATTTCCTTAGATTTCCATACTTAAACCCTGGAATTGTGCCGACTGAAGCTCCATGGTTCACATTCAGCCACAAGGTACAATGTCTTCTTCACTTAACTAAATCTTTATCTCTTCCTCTTCAGGAGCTCAGTTTTCTGGGATGACTCCCTGGTCTGCTCTCACGTACCCCTTTACTTATTAGGAAAAAAAATCTGTTTAAGTGTCCCTACTGTCTTATTACTAGACACTGATTTAAGGATAATTCAAGACATACTTATCTCCTGGGCTGTATACATCTCAGATGCATACTGAGAAAATTTTATAGAAAAATGAGGGCAAGTTGCTTCTCCATCTGCCCCCAGATGACATTGTCATTAATTATGCATTTATGTCAGGTAAGTCACTGACAGAACAGGAAGCCATCTGAACCCAAAGTTTCAATCCTTGCTTGCCTCTGTAGTTGGATATAGGGCCCTGGCCGTTTCAGTACTTGTATGGACAGGTGAAGGGATTCTGGACAGTGTCCTTGAATGCTGACTTTCCTCTCTGGGGTCAGCAGGCCTGGTTTGGGGAATAGGGTGGGAAGTGCATGTGGTAGTGTAAGGGATTAGAGGCATTAACCTAGGGAACTGTACTCTTGCTGCCTTTTTGTATGACACTTGCCTGAGGGTCACTGGAAGGATTTTGTATTGTGCAGAAGGCTAAAAGCAGAATCACACTTTCTCTGCCAACAGACTTGTTAGCATGGGAACCAATGCAGAAAAATGAAAAAATGACAAGAAGCTGAGAATTAAATGTGGAGAAAATTGATAGTTGGTTTCAACATGGCAATTTGAGCACTTGAGATTTAAACAGGATGTTCCTTGTGTGGCCAGACCAATGAAAATGGACAAAATGACGTGCTGGTCTCTGGTCCTGGAGGCTATCTGGGGAATGCAGGAAGAAAGCAGTAAGCGTGCTGTAGTTTGGATAAGGGGGACTCTGTAAAATTCAGATCCATCTCTGGTGATGTTGAGCTCTTCAGGCCAAATGTTAAATTAACCATATGATCAAAGGTGCCCTTCAAAAGGCATGTCCATGCTTAGCTTGATAAATGAAAGCAGCCTGCTGTAACAATTCTCACCTTTCCAAAGCCAACACACACTACCTGACAAGAGTATAGCATACCTAATATGTTATTGCTTGAAAATCTTCCCAAATATTAAAAAACAAAAACCAAAACGACACAGCTTTCAAATCTGTGGTCCCTCTCCCCCCTCCCCCCAACAAGGCAGCTAATTAACCTAGAATTTAAATTAGTTTTATTTAGGAAACAATTATTTCACTTTACCTGATACAAGTACTCTTGTGTACCCTCCTTTGTTATTCTGGAGTGGATAATAAACTGATCAAACCAGATGAGGATTCCAAGACAATTTGTAACAAGGACTTGGGAGTTTCAGCCTAATCTGAGAAAGCAGACCTACATATTGCACTTTTTGGAGGCTCCAGGGAGACACCTGTCCTGTCCTCTAGCTTCCCAAAAGGCTACTTTCTGAAATCCTATGATTAATGCCTCATTTCCTGTGACCAGCCTTTGGCCCATATTTAAATGTAATTCCCCTGAGGAGATGAGGGAAGGTCACACTATAGAGGACTTGATTTCACCCTTCCTGGAGAGCTAGTTTTCAAGTAGTAGTGAAACCCTTCACCTGATCCACCCTCCTAACAATTAAAAGCTAAAAGCAACATCACCCAGGAAGTAGGAGACAAGCCATTATTGTATAGTTGTCTTTGCGGTATGTCTAACTTCAAATGGTCTGAATAAAATACGCTGTTTGTGTGGTTTAAAGTCCACTGGCCATAGATTTCACTAGAGATGCTTTTTTCTTTCTCACTAGTGACTTGCTGTTCTAGTTAGAATTCCTTACTGAATCCTTTGACAGTCTTAACAATGAGTTCTTGAAATGCTAGAAGCCCATTACATTTCTGTTTTTCCAAGAGTGCATACAGAGTTCTGAAATGCAGTAAAACACCTTATTTTCTACTACTTGCAGAGTTTGGAGGCAAACTTGATAATAAACAGAAATTTGAGTACAGTGTTCTTGCTTATGCTAAAATAACTTCTTATATCAATATTTCAGTGAGTTTCAGGATTTGAGACATCTATGTTTCTGAGGGTAGGAAGCCTTTAGAATAACCTGATGCAGGACTAATCTTTAAAGCTACATGAAGCACTAAGGACAGTTCAGCAGATCTCTTTCTGAAATAGGCAAATAAAATATAATAGGGTCTTCACACGCAGTAATGCCTTTGAATTTGACATATGATAAATAACAGACTGCTACTTTTAATTTCTTTTATCTCTAAAATCAGGCAGCAGATGCTTGGAGGAAGACTAAATGGTCTGCCTTAAACTAAAGAATGATTATCTTTTTCTGTGATTTTTTTTTAATACTAATTCTCTCACTGGTAGATCATACTTTGGACAAACTTGAGCTCTCCACCAGGCCAAGAGGCCACCTGACACTAATATATTTAATAGTTCTACAACATCCCTTCATTCTTCAGACAAGAATTTGAAACAGTTATGACACATCTCATGATATATTGAGAATTTAAATTTGATTCCTTCATTTTTTTAAACAATTGATTTCCCTTCTCAATTTTTTTGAGGTTGTGTGATTCCCTGCTGTATCATGTACCATAAAGAGTTACAGACATAACTTTTACATAGTTTTCTCTAGTTTATCATACAGTTCAGCATATAGTTCACAAATAGCCAGTCTTGCCAATATTAGGACATTTATTGCTTTCAGCTATCACAAGTATTTGGAAATCAAAAAAGCTTAGTGGAATGATGATCTCTGCATGGAAGGCATATGATGAATAGGTCTAGAGATCTAATATGCATGATGACTATAGTTAACAATATTGTATTGAATACTGGAAATTTGTTAAAAGAGTAGATTTCAGATGCTCTCACCACACACAAAATGGTAACTATGTAAGGGGATGAGATGTTAAATAGATCGACTGTAGTTATCATTTCACTATGTATTTGTATATCAAATCATGTTGTACACCTTAAATATATGTAATTTTTATTAAAAAACTTAAAAGGGGGAGGCATCACACTCGATAGCTGTCCTTTCTGGATTAAGGTGAGGTGTTGACTAAATAAAAAGTTCAATTTAACAGAGCAGAAAAAAAAAAAAAAAGGCCTCTCAAACTGACCACTGACCATACATATATATGTAGATACTGGGCTTTTTTCAATACCTTTCAAACTTGATCTTAAGAAATATGCCCAAAGTGATATCTGTAGGTCAGAATCCCTCTGATTAAGAATATAAGAAGCATGATCTCATTTTCAAATTCAAGCGTGCTACACAGTCCATTGCAAATAGTTTTAATAAACTCCCATTTTCTAAGTTGCTGCACAAAGACACTAAATTGCTTCAAGGTTAAACCCACCGCTTCATCACCAAATGGCAGCTAATTTTCCAGACCATGGTTAAACTCATATACTTTTTGAAACCCCCTTTGTTATACAGTTGCTGTCCCATCTCTAGGTTAATCCTAACCTGAGTTTGACAATCCTTGATTTTAACCTCAAAGAGCAAGTAAAAACTCAGGGGTTTTGTTGCATATAAAACCATATCTGCTATTTCTCTTCAGAATCTCCTTCAGAATAACTTGTGGGAATTTAGATGGCTTCCACTTCTTAGTGCTTAAGAGATGTTGCCAGGGCAGCTGCAACGGTCAACACTTAGAGAAGGGTGTGGGGATTGGCCACATAGGTATTTCAGCTGTCCATCTAAATGGTATGTGTGAGAGTTGGTCTGTATCTGCATAGTTCTAGGCACTCTTTAGTTTTCTACTTTCTAGAAAATTTTATTATAGGTACTGCTCAAGTTGCATTTTTAACTGAACTCTAATGGGTCCTCTTCTGTTCTTAAACACAAAGAAAGCATCTTCCTAACATGAGGGTGTTTATTAATAGTCAAGAGTGTGATCTTTTCCTTATATATAGGTACATAAGTATTTAGAATATGCAAGTCCACTAGAAGTATGTACATTTGTTAAGGTGTTTAAAATACAAATTATTTTAAAGCAAAGATTTCAAGAGATGCTAAAGGTTAACTGTTCTATTCTCTCCTTTCCTGAGATCAATCTCTTCAAGTGGAACAGTAGGCCTTTGTTATCAGGCTTTGGTGCCCTCCCTCCAGGAAGGAAGAGATGCCCTTGATTTCTGACTTTGACTCCTAAGGGGCAGCCCCTAGGAAGGACAAAGACAGATGAAAGAGGAAAGTGAGAATTTAGCTAGCTTAGTGACCATCCCTCCCAGATATGATTTGTTCTAGACCATACTGCAGAGATTTACATTCTCACTGTCGCCTGAAACTTTGTCCTTTTTGGAAAAGAACATATATGAGGGATAGAAGCCTGCCTTCCTAAGGGAATAGAAAAAGATTCCTCATCCACATTAGAAAAACTTAATAAAGCTGAAAGGAAGCATTTGCCATTTTATTATACTGAGACAGAAAGTGATAATACACTGTTCTCCCCTTATATTTTGTACCTACACAGTAGCATTTATTAGACTTTTTATGTGTCTGTCTCTCCATTAGATTGTGTTTCTTGAGGGGAGGGACCATGGCTTATTTATATTTATATTTCCCTCTGTTCTCAAAATCTTTTGCTCATTAAATATGTTTATTAAATTGAATGCACAGGAAGAAAAAGATAAATTGTTTTAATCACTGATAATTTTTCTTAAAGGATAAACACATAGATTGGCTACAGGACAAATCTTAGGATAGTTCAGAGGAAGACTTAAGAGGGAATTACTTAACCACCTCTCCAAGCTATAGATCTATTCAAACTTACATACAGGTCTGGATGAATATTCTAAATATGAGTGTATATTGTTGTGGGAGTGTAGGTGAATGTGCCGGGAATATTTATGGAAAGTTTAAAAAGAAAAGAAGACATAGTCCCTTACCCTTCAGTAGTTTATGATGATCTAGGTCCCCAGGTCACCGGGATAGTAACTATCATTTTGAGGAAATATGTGAAAACCTAAAAAAAATAGTACCCGATATTTGTGTGTGTGTGTGTGTGTGTGTGTGTGTGTGTGTGTGTGTGTGTGTATGAGAGAGAGAGAGAGTCTTGAGTTTGAATTTTTCTGAGAAATGGTCACAAACAGATTTGTAACATTTGCTAGCAACATTCATGGTTTTATAAAGAACACAGAGTGATGGCCTGCTAGAGAATCTGTCTTGATCACAACTTAGCAATAAGTATTTTGCACATCAAGTGCAAAATACTTATTGCTAAGTTGAATGACACCACAAGTAAGGCTGAAAATTTATGTCCAAAGACTTGCTATAAAAGATGGATAATTTAAAACAAACAGAAGGACAGCAAGTAAAATGTTACAAGTCAAGAACATAATGATAAAATAAAGGAAAAATCAAATTTGGAGCTTGAGACTTGCCCACAACTTAACAACCTTTTCTTTTACAGGTGATTTCTGGCTTAATGAACATCACTAGAAGTAAGTGGAGTCTTGAATATGTCCATCATTCACTTACTTTACAGGGAGGTGACACAACTGGATAATCAGCATTCTGTTGGGAGGGGGGAGGCATGCAAGGAGTGTTGCAAAGGGATGCAGGCATTTTAAGCAACGGTTCCTCACAGCTTTCTTCTTCCCTCAGCTGCTTAGGGCTCCACACCCCAACCCAACCTTGGTGGTTTTCTCATTTGTTGTACCTAAAAACAGAGCTTCCCAACCTCTTTACATCATGGCACAGATAGAAAACGATCGTGTTTGTTCTGAATAATGGGGTATAGGTGTGTAAAATAAATAAGGCCGCTCCAAGCCCCAAGTGAAAGCAATAAGTTACAAGCCCCTGTGCTCTGAGGGGATCGATATCTCAGTACTTGTGGGAACTAAGCTGGCTGCTGAATGGAAAGCACTGACCTAGAAATTGCTCCCAGGAATACAAAATTAAGACTCTTCATACGTGATAAAAAATAATACTTTAGGTACTAGTTGATACCAAAAATCTAGAGATAGTCCAGTACCACAAGCATTAATAAACAAAGAAACAAACAAAAAACCACTATTGGAGTATAGAAATAGCTTTCAAGTAACTCTTCTCTCATTCTCAGTACAAATTCTTCCCAATTTACATTCTAATATTTAGTTCCAGATTCTACAACAAAACCTATCATGTAAAGCTTCTGGAAGTCTGAGAAGGGATGAAAAAGATGATGAAATAGAAAGTAAGGCAAATAAAGCAAGCCAAAAGCTGTATTCAAAAGAATGAAACCATGGTGGACACCTTCTATATTTGCTTTAGAATGTGTGGCCATGTTTGTTTAGGAAATATTTTTCTCTTCTGAAAAGAGAAGAAGCGTACTTTGTAAGCAAACCCAAGATGGTGCCCTAAAATTGGCACATTTGAGGTCATAGAGAAGTTATAAAGCACCAACCCCCAAAGAAGGTTGACTGAATTTGCTAAGAACATACTGTGTTAGTAGTGGGTGATCATGTGGCCAGAGGAAACTGTTTCCTTTGGAGGAAAACACCAGAGGATTTAAATAGTTTTACCTAGTCTTCGGGAAAGAACACTGTGTTTTCTTTCTACTTTTGCTTGGGTTTAAAAGAAGCAAAGATTAAATGATTGGCAGAGAAACACCATGAATATGTAGGCCTTTGGTGGAATTAGTAAAGGGGAGGCTCAAACGAGGATGATGACTGAGCTCTGAGAGTGAGGGTATAATTAGCTTAGAAGAGGTAAACAGAAAATTTTGGTTTTTTAAAACAATGCTGTAGCCAGTAGAGGCCCTGAAGTTCCAAATGCCTAGGAACCAAAATAGCTTGAGGCCACAGGTCACCAGAGCTGCTCTGGGCTCTGTGCCAATACCCAGACATTCTGACTGAAAGAAGGGAGGTTGGGGGACATTTTAAACTACCCCTTGACTCTGATTATCACTTTATGAGACATAGTTTGAAATACATTCCATATTCACTTTACAATAAAGTAAAATCTGATTATAATATTAGGCTAATTATTTATGCACATAGATAAAATGAAAAATTAGGAGTTTATGCTAGATAACTTGTTACTGCCTGATGTCAGCTAGAAATAAAGCTGTATACAGATATACACATATTCAGATGTGGACTAGTGTTAGAACTATATAGTCAAGGCTATATGCTAGGCACACTTAATTCCTGATGTTTAAGTTTTGGAGAGCTCATTTAAAAATACATATTTTAAATAATTTGTGGCAAATATCTTCCCACATATTTGGAATGAGCATATTTGAAGGAAACTCATTAAAATAATGGCAGATAAGGCACAAAATATTTGGAAAACTGAAGCTAATTAGAGAACGATTAAACTGGCAGATGTCATAATTAAACTGAACAAATGGAACATCAGAATTTTAAATCACACATTCACCTGAGGCTGAGAGAGAGAGAGCAGTCTCTCTCTGTGATTGGGTACTAGGTGGTTGATACAACTGAGAGGTTTAGTCAAAAATTATAGAAACTGCTTAAAATAAACTCAAAGCTTTTAATTGTTTTTCTAGTATTGTTTAAATTTAGAGCTTTATTTCAAATTAATTCTCTCAAAAGAGTATGGAAAGGGGTGTTAAAAGTTTTATCAACAGTTTATTAATATTTTTTATGAACAGTTATATCAGTACAATAGGTATAAAAATGGACTGTCCAGAGCGTGTGGTCATCCAAGCTACAGACTTGCTGACTTAGATATATAATATAGATATAAGGGCTCCATCTTGTGGCAGCTCTTCCAAACTGCAGACATGTTCCTAAAAAGTATGGATCGGTCCTTCTACGTACGAGGATACTATTGATATGCTAGACTTGAATCCAGTAATTTAAACAGAGGGTCTTATTGGGATGAAACATATGGTTTCCTCTGGTTAGGAGGTTACCAACCTAGTGTTCTTCTCCCTTAGACACTTTTTTTTTTTTTTTCAGGGACTGAATTATATTATTTTTGCCTCTAATGAAGGCAATGTATCTAATAAAGCCAATACCAATGGCAGTAGAAATAGTTTTCTTTCTACTTTGAGATCAATAGGCCAGATTTTGACCTCTATAAAAGTTTGAGAGGGGGCGTGCGGTTTTATCAAGGTAACCAAATTTTCTGTGATCTATGTAAATAGTTCATCATGTTAATTTTAAAGCTTTTGCAGTGGCCTGAGAATTCTGGCTGGAGTGTATGACATTTCACTTAAAGGATGAATATGGTGGAATCTGTCCATGAAATGATCTAAAATGCAGTGTGAAAATATTGTTATGCTGAACTATGGCCAAAGGCCTGTGGACAGACTTTTCTTATTCTAGAACAGGCAGCATGAGGCAGTGGTTTCATTAAATTTTAGAGCTAAAATAGGATTGGGGATTCCCTCTTCTAACTACATTTCCCTAGCCCCATCCTTATCACAACTTCCTTTACTATTGCCCACATCTCCAAATTTTAAATATAGCCTTGGCAAAGTAATCTACCAAGTCACAGTGTACAGGTGGAAGAACCTTAAGTATGGACCTAAAACCAGATCTAACGATGTACTTTGTCTCCTTAGTTGACAGCGTTGCTTCACCTCTCCAGGCCTCGGGCCTCTGGTAAAATGAGGGAACTGGGCTTAATTATCTCTAAGCTGCCTGTAAGACCAAGACCATGGCACTAAAAGTTCAACCTTATGCACTCATTTCTCTGAGAGATTTCTGGCATCAATCTGCATGACTCCTTCGAAGAAAAGAAGACCCAAACAAATCAAAAGGATAGATATGATGTACTCCAATTCAGTGAACAAAAGCCATTTCTTAAACTTTTTGGACAGTGTTAAGGTCCTTAGAACACATAAAAGGGAAATTAAATACAGCTGTTGAAACACAGCACAGTAACCTAAAAGGTCTTAGAAGAAATGCTAAGGAGGAGAGGAGGATTGGGTTAAAAGGGAGAATTGAAGAAAGAAAAATTAGGAATGAACTGAGAAAATGAAAGTTTCATGGTTTAAATTTATTATGTAAATTGAACATCAACTTCCTGTTAATTCAGTATTTATTAAATGTGTTTATGTGCCAGGCCTATCATCCACTTAATCATTGTACAAATATTTATTGAGCACCTACAATGCATCTGACACTATGACAGGCACTAAGGATACATACTAAAGAAAACCAGATGTGCCCTCTCAAAGCTATTCTGTCTAGAATGCCTCTTTTAAGTATTGTCTGGTCCTCTCAAGGAGCACACAGGTGATAGGAGAGGAAAGAGCAAATATATGTCAAACCTCTATGACTGTTGATAGAATGTGGTAAGGACTGTAAAGCATACAAAAAATAATATGATGGTATTAATATGAGGGAGAGAAATTTCTTCCAATTAAGATTAGGGAAAGTTTCATGGTGGTAATGTTTGAGCTGGACCCTGAAGGCTGCATATAATTTTGATAATGTAGAAAGAGAATGGGGAGAGGAAGACATTCCAGTAGAGGGATCATTATGGGCAAAGGTTGAGATTAGAAAGTACTCAGTGAAAGGAAGGATTTTTAGGTGTCTAAAACACTGAGTATGTATAGATTGGGTGAAGAAAAACAAGCAATTCCTAGATTCAGGTAATCAGACTTTCCTTGGAAGAATAAATAGATGTCTATGATATGTGAATATGTGTGATCCTACCTCATGCAAACAGTATTTTCATGGGCTGGGCTGAACAGCGCACAGTGAAAATACTCTTCACCACACTGAAGGAACTGAAGTAAATAAACATGAAGTGCAGCCAGCTGAATGAATATTCAACTCATTGCATTTCTGAGGGGGTCACTCTAATATCCGACCCTATGGACTCACATGCTTCCTGACAGTCTATAAGAGGCAGTGGTCATAGGAGGGACTCTTTGGGGGCATTCAACATAGAAGAATCTCTTCAATCAAACATGCCAAGCCTTTTAAAATACTGACTTCTATCTCTTTCCTCCATCATGTCAGAGGCATATAGACACAGTGCTGAGTCAGGTTGAGGGACATCATTTTTTCTAATAGTCTCTCTCTTCTTTGGAGAGAATAATTTGGCAAAATTCTCTTTCACAGATTTGAAGCTGCTATTTATCTTGTCCAGTAAGGCATCCACTCTTGCCACTTCTAGCCTGTCAAATATTGTCCTAAGTCTTGGAAAACATTCATATGGCCTCCCAAAGGCCATAGGACCCAGTGGGGAGACCTATCTGTAGCTCCAAATGGAGAAACCATGCTCAAACCCAAAAGAGATTTGACTAGATAAAGATGCTGCTTCCTTTTGCAATACATGGGCTGAGGGCAGGGACAAAGGAACTCACCATATGGCCTTGCATTGTCTTTGATCTGGAAGTTTTCTCATCTTTCCACTTAATTGTGAGATTTCTGTGCAGAGGACACCATGTTACAGCCCTTTCAGTGCCTGGTATGTAGTAGATGCTCAACGAATATTTATTAACATTGCATTTAATGTTTTTTTTATATTCTTCAATAAAATGTCCCCAAATGTTTTGAATTTATGAATGACATACCTTAGGCATCTGAGATTCAGCTACAGTAACTGTTTTCCTATGGAGGAATTGTGGAGATTGGTGATGAAAATAAGTCTCTGTACTAAGATATTTTACTCTAGGTACAGAGATACTTGACTATTTGTAGGCTGCTTACTCATCATGTTATTTTAAAGCAGGAAAAAAAACTGGCACAAATAATACAATTTGTGTTTGTGCAACAGTGATAGTTTTAAGAAAAAAATATTTGTATTTTCAAAAGTAGAGAAAGGTTGGATGATTCATTTAACTTTTTTTCTCAACCACCTTTCCTACACACGTTGAAAATTATGCTAGCTTAAAGAATGAAACACTTTAAAATCTCCCTCCCCCCTCCCCAAAAAAAGGGCAAGGCCTACAACCTCAAGAGTCACAGGATTTCAGTGCTTTCTACATAAACACTGCTTGAATTTCACAATCTTCCACTCTGAAGTGCTGCTATTAACAAAAACAAAATTAGGCAAAAAAAGTGAGTTTTGCAGCCCAGGCTAATTTGGGGAGATATTTGTGTGGCTGAAGAGATACCCTTCTCATTTGTGCCTGCCTTACATCTAGGTCCACTTCTTATCTTGTTCAGTGCTCAATGGGTTGTTACAAAGCATGAGCTGACTGTTAACACAGCAAAATCCAACAGGGGAAACACTACCAGATAAAGTAATGCTTATAAAGTTGGAGCCAGTGAATTATTTTCCTCTCTTTACTTCCCATGGAACTGCTCTCAGGGAAGATTATGATAATCACATAGTTAAAAGCCCAAAGGCTTCAATATTCCTAGGTTTTCATTTACTCTTTTTAATCAAAACTTAGAGTGGACTTTCCCCCTCCATTTATCAGAAATCTCAGAATTCTCCAAAGTAAAAGTTGTACAATTTATACCCTCACAGGATAGTGTTTCCAAACCATTCTCTTGCAGACAGTGTCAAAGGTGAAGACGATTGCAACCTGTCCCCATAACAATCAGCTGGGAGCCTCAGAGAGAGTCCTCAATACCGTAAAGTTCAACATTTTAAAAACAGAAGTGGAAACAGTTCGACTAAGGCATTGCCACCTTCACGCTTGTATACAAGCTTTGTTTGATGTTGTCAGACACATAAGTGCTTTCACCTTTGAGCCTTTGTTAATGCTACTATTCCAAGTTCCTTGATCACCCAAGAAAGTTCCTCCCAAACTGGGGGCTGGAACCATTAGCTGATACTCAGGGGTTTCCAAACAGAACTCTAAGGGGGCCTCTTATTCTTGTGTCAGCAGGATAGAAGAAGTCATTTACTGCCTTTGGAACATCATGGGGAGTTGAAGGAATGGATGTACAGCAGCAGCAGCAGTGAGGAAGAGAGGTCAGTTTTGCATACTAGAAACACAAATGCCCCCCAGAACGTTCAGAATATAACTAGAAAATTTGATTGTATCTGCCTTAGTTTTAGACAGTGGGGTGTTTCAAAAAATACTCTCTGAATAGTTTAGATCGAATGAAGCTGAAAGATTGCATAGGAGAGCTGATACACAGGATCTCCTATAATATTGCCCTACATGCTTTCTTTGGTGCACATTTATTTTTCCACAGCCCACATTCTATTTTCTTGCTATAATGTACACTTGGGGGATGGTTTTGCTGAGCAATGGGGGAAATACTCTGGGCCAAGTCAGGATGCTTTTCTTAATGGAAGGTGTATTGCTAAGGAAAAAGTTCATGCAAGTGATTTTGAATCTGATGATTTCCCCCCAATTCCCAGATGATCAGGTAACTACAACCATAAGAGAGGGCACATCACCAACCCAGTGTCTGAACATTTTATTAAGCCTCAGAATGATTTAGCATTTCTGTGAGAGGAACTTTACTAGACACTCAGCCCTACTTTTCTTGATACTACATGAAGGACTCATCTTCTTAACTTATTAGGTTTCATTATTTGCATAACTTTTTACTGACCCAGTATTTCAATAAACCTGCTGTTTGGTCAGTATATCAGGAATCAGTCAAATATGTTGTCTGATTGAATTTACCAAAGATTTACAGTGGTGGTCTTATGCCAACGTGGCTTTTTATCTGGTTATGTTGTATTGCCCTTTGATAAGAGGGTATTCGTCAGAATACACCTTCTTGATCTGTGTGCCAGTGAGGGGCAGAAATTTACTGAGGACAGCATTAAAAGCCAATGGAAAGACAAGTTGGCAAACACACTATATTTTCCAAAGCTTTAAATTGTGGTGGAGATATTAAATCAATTTTATGAATAAAAGTAAAATGTTTTTCTGGCTTCATCAATTATTTTGGCAAATTCAGATACTTTTCACCTAATATATGAATATATAAGACTAATTTCTTCAAAGCCTTCCTCCCTTTGAATATTCCCTCTCTTTAGCTCTCCCAGTAAAAGGTATTTCAGTCCTACTTTTAGAAAGTAATTATATTAGTGATATATGTGTAATCATCTTTAAGATTAAGAATAAATTAATGCTGATTTGTCACCCTCTCTTTAAAACTGCTTTCCATCCCCAAAACACAATCCAACATAAGGCCCCAAAACAACCAGGGCTGTTTGACATCTATGTAATTACAATTCTTATTAACTGGAACACATATATTTTATAGATTTCAATGAACAATAAATTAGCATGATATACATATTTGTATGTTATATTGACTTTCAAAATGCCTTGTCAAAAGTACCCTTTTATTTTAAAATTGTTATGTTTGTTTAGGTAGCTTGTGTTGTCTGGCAGGCTGGAATTATCATAATAGAGCTTTTGTGACAATGTATGATAAGCCATGTAAATAGTTTTAAAAACTGTCCACTAATGCCAATTTGGCTTGCAAAATCTGCAGCAATTCTAATAATAATTTTTAGTGCTTATTCCACCTCTGATTTTTCTCATACCCCTCTGTTAGGTACAGGACAGCTTCCTCAGCAGAAAGATTCCAAGAAAAATCAAAGACCAAGGTGAGTCTATTGGAGTCATCATGAATTCCACTCCTTTGTTGTGGTTGTTGTTTTTTCTTTTTTTTAAAGGCACACCCTTAACTTTTGTTTGTTTGTTTTTGTTAACATAAACCAGACAATAATTTCAGAAAGTAAAGCCAATTATCCGAAAAAGGCAATACTCAGAAATCAGTGTATTATTGGTTTTGGTCACCCATGGAATCCATTAGACTTTTTTCCCCTGTAAGTGATCAGTGATTTTTTTCAGTCCACCTAAAAAAAAAAAAAAACACCTCTTTTCAATATTACCTGCCTTTTCTCAGTATGCAGCATGGCAGTACAATTGACAATGAGGTGCTTTGGCACATCAGATTTCTTTTCCAGTTGGTCAGGGATCCCTTTTCTCTTTTCCTCATTTCCTGAGAACAGGAAGGATTAAAGCATGGCCCAAGACAATGTTGTCACATTAGGAGTGTACAGGTGTTTACTAGGATTATGAGCCTCTCAGCTTGGCCTCAGAAGCATCTCCTGAAGCCCTGGGTTTGATGTGGAAACCTGACATAAGAAAAAAGACTTGGGAGGTCCTTTATCTGGCTCTTCTCCCACCTCTCCCATAAAAGATTAAACAAAACTAATGGGATGATTGGAGGTGCTTCATTGCCACTGAACTACTCCCATGGGTTTGTTTTTCCTTTAAGTGATCTTGCGAGGCCAGTGAGGGCCTCTATCTTGATTATCCAGTGGCTGGATATGGTGGTTTGGTGTGAGGTTTTGACAAAGAAAAAATTAGGCTCTGAAAGACATTTCTCATCAGAAACTGTCAATATATTAAAATGCATTTAAAAGTTACTTCTGGGAAGCATATTAAAGAGGCCAATCATTTAATCATTTGCTAAATGTCAAAGCCTACAAAATCATAGTATAATGTCACTCTGACATAAAGCAACATCAAAATTAGTGCCTCATCTATAAAGTGAAGTATCATTTGCCTTCAAGTGACAAATTCTATTGCCAAAAAAATACCACTGTACTTCTAATAAGTGACACTCATTTTAATAGACCCTACAAAAATACAATATTTTCAATGTCCCCATAAAACAGTAACTTACAAATATTACTCTCAGAGCTTTGGTGACATCAATATGTGACACTTGTGAAAATCCTAACAAAATACTTGGAACACTAGCATGTAAAGTAAATCCATTATATATATTTTAAAAAAGAGAGCTATGTGAAAATATGAGAGAGAATGCATATAACCAACTCTGGGAAATTATTCTGGAATTTCAAATTAATATTTTAATCAAATTAATGACTAATATATAAAAGAAATATTTTAAAGGATTATAAAATGAATTTTGATCATTTATAGAGAAAAACATTTCCAATGTAAACATAACTAATTCTATACTAATTATGCTAATCTTTGTTTTCAGTGAGACAATTTAGAATTGTATATACTTTGAAACTTTGGGGGAAAAAAGGTATTTTCTCTATTTCTGCCCTCAAAAGCAGGCACAGAAATTAATAATACAGGTAGACCAAGGCTCTGAGAACTTATATTTGAAGTTTCATATTTAATTACCAAAGTTTTTTATCACCCACCATAACTTTCTAACAATAGTCTTTCTTAATGATAAATTTTATCAATACCCCAAACTCATTTTAAATGATTTAAAAGTAGCAAATTGGATAAAGCAACACACAAATAAATTCCACATTTACAAGTAAAGAAATCACAGGGGCTACAGTTTATAATCAACATAAACTTGAAAGAAATAAAGCAACACCTTTCCTGCCACCCATCATTCACTGCTTACATTTGGGGTGAAAAAGATTTACCTACAATGACCTTTAGTCTGTTTCTTAACTCTGCATGTTTTGTAATTAGCTAAAGGCATTGAACAAATTAGTTTGTCCTATTTTTATTCAGGTCCCAGAGATTAATGGCTAATTTATGAAATATTTCACTCTGTGTTATGAGAATTTAGCAAATGAATATGGAACCAAATATAAACACTTTATACCATATGTACAGTTGCTTTCATAAGGCATTATCTTGTAATTTTTATTGAAAAAGATTCAATATAGTAAAGTCTTATTTTAAGATATATTTTCTTTCTCAATCCGAGATGTTTAGTTTATGAAAATATTGTTTTTTCTCTATATTCTTTTTGTATATATGCCAACATGTACCTTGTGCTAGAAATATTTTATGGGAATTACAATTCTTTATATTTGTATTTTCTATATAAAGGCATATACAACTTTGAGGCAGTGTTTCTGATGGAGAGCAGAATTCGTAAAGAGCTTGTGTGTGCTTCCGTGCTCCGAAATTATATGAAATCCACTTCAAGAAGAAACTTATTTGATTAAAAAAAACAAAACAAAACCAAAACCAAAACTGCACCAATGCACAGCCAGAGGCTGACAGTTAAAATAATACATAACCACATGAACATCATATTTATATAGTTAACATTTTTAAGGATGACCAGTGCTAACATATAGTATTATACATTTGGCACTAATGTTTGCCATTGGTCCAGCAATTGGCAAAATTTGTTTCTATGTATAAATTTATTTTTGAACATTAGGTCTGGCTAGACGTATCTTCACTATTTATAAAAAATATTTAGACAGTAAGCTCACGTTGAATAACTAGGTCTACTGTGTTCTGGAAACTCTTCAGTAGTAATACAGCTTTTTCATGTTCCATATGTACAAAACTATGTCCATTTGCCTGTAAACACACAAATAAAACAGGGCAATCAATGTAAGATACTTGTTTATCACATTATCATTGTTTCTAACAATAAAATTCAAGGGAGTATTGAGCAACCAAGTCATGTGTTTTTAAAATTCACAGCAGAATTGTAATTATGGGAACAACTAATTTCACCCAGCTTCAACTCAATTTATTAATTCAACAAATATTTATCAAGTATTAGTATATCCTACTTAGGATTGTCCTAGTATAGTCCTAGTCACTGTGCTAATCATAGAGATATACTGGTCAGTAACAGATAGATACATTTGAAATATGATAGTTGTTTTGTTGTTGTTCTGATTTGTTTGCAGGAACTTAGTTGAGATGGTTCGGAAGTGTTCATAGGACCACTGCCTTTTTGTTGCATAATCACTGATATAAACCCATCAACACGGTCAAATGTTTCACTCATGCAAACCATATAGTATAGTTAGATCTTATTTTGATCCACTGAAAAGTCCTTAATTTACATGTTTTTATATTAAAAAGATAATTTTTATTTCCCTCATTGTTGAATGCAAATATATTCATTATTTATAGCAGTGGTTCTCAATCCTATCCAGAAATGAATTAATTTCTGTGTGATCTAGATTCATCCTGTTATTTTATAAATGAAAGAGCTACACCTCAGAGAGGCCAAGCAACATGACTAAGGTCACACAGCTAAGCTAGGGCTGAGTCATCTGATACCATAATATTCTTACTATTTCTCTCAATACTTTACTGACATAATAACACTGCAATTGTTTCTAGTAATTTGAACTGATATTTCATTGATCATGATAAAATAATCAATATTTTCCCTTTAAAATTGTTGCTATATCACCTCCTACCATAATTTTTTTCGTTACAGTGTTTGCAAAAGCTGTAATTCTCATTCAGATTCCTAACAGGTTTAATTTAACTTATTCTAGTACTGGTAAAAATAACATTTAGTCCTAAATTTGGATCTACCAAAATGCTAAATCTCTCATTCTTATAGTTTTAACTCTGGCTTAATTGTGTTGTTGTAGTTACATGTGAACTGTCTCAAAAGTAGAAAGACTAAGTCAGACTATCTGCCTGGGCAATGAGACTTGAGAGGAAATAAAAAGGAGAAAACTTTTAGGGTAGAATCAATAGATTTGGCATCTGATTGGACAAGGGTATGAAAACAAACAAGAATCAAACTGTGATGCCATTAACAGAAAATGGAAACCTTGGAGGAGCAGCAGGCTTAGTTGGGAAGACAACGGAGTTTGTGGTACTGACGACACATGCAAGGAAAATGTTACACATATATTTAGAAATAAGAGACTGGAGTTCAGGAAGGAGGTCAGGGTGGCAGCATTAGAAACAAAAGTTAGGTTTTTACCACAATCTGGTATTTACCACATGGAATGCTGAGAGAATTATCAGAGAATAAGTTTAAAAGGGAGCATTGTGAAAGAAGGGAAATCTAACTAGGGGAGCAGGATGGAGCCATGGCTTTGGATGTGTAGAATAGAACTTAAAGACAGTGTTTGCTGTTGACCTGGGCATCTAGGTAAATTTGTCTGAAGTGGGGGAGGGAAAGGTGAAACAGGGCCCAATCCTTTTTGCTAGAGGATGGCAGAAAGCAGACGCTAGCCTGATGGCTGAACTAAAGAACGAGGATACCAATGCATTGAGGGGAGGGAACAGGAAAACTGGCAGGAGGAGAACTGGAAAGGGGATCCTGAAGGGGATCAAGGTAGAGGGCTCATAAAGGTAGCAGGAAATCCACGAGGATCAGGTATTTCCTAGAGGCTTCAATTAACCCTAGTTTTCTGAGGCACAGAGGAAAGAGCAGAGAAAGAGCATAGCTTGATTAATTCTGTCCTGGAATCTGGGTCTGTTTCCAAGAAACAAGGCTTCAAGATGTTCAGACCCACAGTCCAGGTTCTGATTCAAGCTAGGGAGACTCCTTGTATAAATTAGCTTTTAATATTGCTTTAAAGCATTGGCTTTTAGTTGTCATGCTTTGTAAGTACAAATGATAGTTATATAGTTGGAAACACAAAGAGTTGATTTCCCAGAAGGAAATAAGCAGGTTGATAAATTAGACCACTGTGTCAAATAAACATTAGGACTCTACCTGTAATTCTAGTCCCCAGAAATGTTTTGGCTCTAAGCCAGAACTTGGGTGACTCTCAAGAGGCTTATTTAAAAGACCACAACTAGGGACTGCCTGGGAATGGCTTCAAATTACCGAAAGGATTCTGAAAGATCAGAAAGCAAATTATTTTAGAAAGTTTATTAAAGATTAAATGAGTTAATATATGTTAACTGCTTAGGACAAGGCCTGGAACACTGTAAACGATCAATAAATGTTAGCTACTACTATTAATATTACTTCACTATTACTTTCTTGAATTTAAGAAATACAATTTTCATTAAGCCATAAGAGTAGAAGGACGAAATGTCAGAGGAAGGAACTGTTTAGTTAACCTTAACTTTTTTTTAAAGATGAAAATGTGAGGATCAGAGAGTTACATGAAATATCCAAGCTCACACAGCTAGTGGCTAGATGAGAATTTATGTCATAACTCTGTATCTTGACACAATTTGTTTCATTGGTGTTGTGAGGTTGAAACAAATGTTTTAGGTTCATTAAATTAATTCACTTGTTAAGATTAATTGCCCTATTTCTTTTTTTTTTTGTGTGGTACGCGGGCCTCTCGCTGTTGTGGCCTCTCTCGTTGCGGAGCACAGGCCCGTGACGTGTAGGCTCAGTGGCCACGGCTCACGGGCCCAGCTGCTGCTCCGCGGCATGTGGGATCTTCCCAGACCAGGGCACGAACCCGTGTCCCTTGCATCGGCAGGCGGACTCTCAACCACTGTGCCACCAGGGAGGCCCAATTGCCCTATTTCTTGATATGGAACATTATGGTAGGCCTGATACCAGGGGAGGTAATGACAGAGGGGTTTGAATGGAAGGAGAAGATAGAATCTCAGTTCTAGAGAACTTTCATTTATATTCTTAGGACAGAAGAGCCAAGAGAATTTACATTGTATTTGTTCAAATGAATATGGCTATCTGGCTTACATCTTAGATGGTTCAGACAGGGAATCAGACAATTATGTTACTACATGTGTGCAGGGCTTTTCCAATTAACATGAAGTTCAGAAAAATTACAATATTTCAACTAGAAAGGTTTCATGGTTGTTTCATGTGTGTTAATAGAAGAGCTTAGGAAATAAAGGAGGATACTATTTAATATTAATTGCAGAGTATAAATCTGATGAAGCTTTGAAACGTAAATGCATATAATCTACATTTATGCATTTGACATTTTGAATATGTATATAATATAAATACAAAAGATGATTTGAAGAACAAATGTTAAATTAATAAAGTTTTAAAATATGTTGCCACATTTGGCTACGTATGTTTTATATAAACACACAGACTATCATGGATTATAATAAAATGTGTGCAATTTTGAGGAAATTGCAACTTCAGTGAATAGCTTAAGTCAAAATGAAGTTAATAAGAAAACAATCTATGAAAGAAAAGATATTCTAAAAATTTTATGCTTCAAGAATGTATAATTAATGTATTTCTGGCTTTAGCTGATTTGAAGTATAAAGGTTCATTTTACAATAGTTTTTATGTTTTTTCCAGAAGGTATCCTTCCTTGTTTTAATTCCACTTGACATCTGTGCCACAAAAGGTTTTTTAATTGCCCCTTTGCATGATTTAGACATGACAAGATGGAAGGTTAATGAAAATAACATTTGCAATTCTAACAAAAAGTACAGCTTTGTGATTACAGCTCATCAATTTACTGTAAAACGTACTCAGTTTCTGGATTTCATCCTCTTATTCCTTCCTGAATTTATCTTTGATTTTCTTCTGCTAAATATTTTGTTAAGTGGATAAATTATGGATGTTTATATCACAGAAATTCTCCAGAGGATGTTGTAATTCTCCCAGGAATTCTGTTGTATTCTTATTATTCAAAGCTCTAAATTTAAAAACTAGTTTCTGAGAAGGCTTGGCCACAAAATTGGTGGGATTATCCAATAAGAAGGACAGCATGATTCTTTTAAGAATCCGAAAGAGAAATGGGATTAGAGACTTGGTGTATGATTTTGAATTGATTTAAACTAACCCTCAAGGGACAAACATTTAAAGGGGCAGTATACATGTATTTTGTATGTTAGATACAAAGGCAGTCCTTTGACTGCCTATAGCTCTTGGGATGAGGGAAAATGAAAATATACAGCAACCACCTTAGAGTTATAGGGCAAGCCTTCATGTTGTCTAATCCTGACAGCCAGAAATTATGAGACCAAACAGTGGGAATCTTAGGTAATTATATTTATGTTTCCCATTAACTACCTGGAATTATTTCCCATTGCAAAATTTTAATCTGCTAGAGTAGTCTCATTAAATATTAGGATATATTTAGGGCTGCGTATACTGTATAAGCAGTACAACAATAACTATATGCCAAGTCATTTGAAAAATTTTCCTATCAAAAAATCTGACCTACAGACCTTAAATTCTTAGAGAGTTCCAATGAAAAATTTACACTGCACTTTTAAATGTGAGGAAGTTTGAAGTCTCAAGTGGCTTTTACAGTAGGATTAAAAAAAATTCATGGCAATAGAATTAGAAAAGAAAAAGAAGTAACAACTGACACTGCAGAAATACAAAGGATCATGAGAGATTACTACAAGCAACTATATGCCAGTAAAATGGACAACCTGGAAGAAATGGACAAATTCTTAGAAATGCACAGCCTTCGGAGACTGAACCAGGAAGAAACAGAAAATATGAACAGACCAATCAAAAGCACTGAAATTGAAACCGTGATTAAAAATCTTCCAACAAACAAAAGCCCAGGACCAGATGGCTTCACAGGCGAATTCTATCAAACATTTAGAGAAGAGCTAACACCTATCCTTCTCAAACTCTTCCAAAATATAGCAGAGGGAG
This sequence comes from Leucopleurus acutus, assembly GCF_964270905.1. Taxonomy (NCBI): domain Eukaryota; kingdom Metazoa; phylum Chordata; class Mammalia; order Artiodactyla; family Delphinidae; genus Leucopleurus; species Leucopleurus acutus. The sequence continues at coordinate 133,050,962 of NC_139143.1, forward strand.
GAACACCCCCAAACTCATTCTACAAGGCCACCATCACCCTGATACCAAAACCAGAGAAAGATGTCACAAAGAAAGAAAACTACAGGCAAGTATCACTGATGAACATAGATGCAAAAATCCTCAATAAAATACTAGCAAACAGAATCCAACAGCACATTAAAAGGATCATACACCATGATCAAGTGGGGTTTATCCCAAGAATGCAAGGATTCTTCAATATATGCAAATCAATCAATGTGATACACCATATTAACAAATTGAAGGAGAAAAACCATATGATCATCTCAATAGATGCAGAGAAAGCTTTCAACAAAATTCAACACCCATTTATGATAAAAACCCTCCAGAAAGTAGGCATAGAGGGAAATTACCTCAACATAACAAAGGCCATATATGACAAACCCACAGCCAACATCATCCTCAATGGTGAAAAACTGAAACCATTTCCACTAAGATCAGGAACAAGACAAGGTTGCCCATTCTCACCACTGTTATTCAACATAGTTTTGGAAGTTTTAGCCAAAGCAGTCAGAGAAGAAAAAGAAATAAAAGGAATCCAAATCAGAAGAGAAGAAGTAAAGCTGTCACTGTTTTCAGATGACACGATACTATACATAGAGAATCCTAAGGATGCCACCAGAAAACTACTAGAGCTAATCAATGAATTTGGTAAAGTTGCAGGATACAAAATTAATGCACAGAAATCTCTTGCATTCGTGTACACTGAAAATGAAAAATCTGAAAGTGAAATTAAGAAAACACTCCCATTTACCACTGCAACAAAAAAGAATAAAATATCTAGGAATAAACCTACCTAAGGAGACAAAAGATCTGTATGCAGAAAATTATAAGACACTGATGAAAGAAATTAAAGATGGTGCAAACAGTTGGAGAGATATGCCATGTTCTTAGATTGGAAGAATCAACATTGTGAAAATGTCTATACTACCCAAAGCAATCTACAGATTCAATGCAATCCCTATCAAACTACCAATGGCATTTTTCACAGAAATAGAGCAAAACATTTCACAATTTGTGTGGAAACACAAAAGACCCTGAATAGACAAAGCAATCTTGGGAAAGAAAAATGGAGCTGGAGGAATCAGGCTCCCAGACTTCAGACTATACTGCAAAGCTACAGTAATCAAGACAGTATGGTACTGGCACAAAAACAGAAATATAGATCAATGGAACAGGATAGAAAGCCCAGAGATAAACCCACGCACACATGATCACCTTATCTTTGATAAAGGAGGCAAGAATATATAGTGGAGGAAAGACACCCTCTTCAATAAGTGGTGCTGGGAAAACTGGACAGCTACAGGTAAAAGAATGAAATTAGAACACTCCCTAACACCATACACAAAAATAAACTCAAAATGGATTAAAGACCTAAATGTAAGGCCAGACATTATCAAACACTTAGAGGAAAGCTTAGGCAGAACACTCTATGACATAAATCACAGCAAGATCCTTTTTGACCCACCTACTAGAGTAATGGAAATAAAAACAAAAATAAACAAATGGGACCTAATGAAATTGCAAAGCTTTTGCACAGCAAAGGAAACCATAAACAAGACCAAAAGACAACTCTCAGAATGGGAGAAAATATTTGCAAATGAAGCAACTGACAAAGGATTAATCTCCAAAATTTACAAGCAGCTCATGGAGCTCAATATCAAAAAATCAAACAACCCAATCCAAAAATGGGCAGAAGACCTAAATAAACATTTCTCCAAAGATGATATACAGATTGCCAACAAACACATGAAAGAATGCTCAACATCATTAATCATTAGAGAAATGCAAATCAAAACTACAATGAGATATCATCTCCCACCAGTCAGAATGGCCATCATCAAAAAATCTACAAACAATAAATGCTGGAGAGGGTGTGGAGAAAAGGGAGCCCATTTGCACTGTTGGTGGGAATGTAAATTGATACAGCCACTATGGAGAACAGTATGGAGGTTCCTTAAAAACTATAAATAGAACTACCATACGACCCAGCAATCCCACTACTGGGCATATACCCTGAGGAAACCATAATTCAAAAAGTCATGTACCAAAATGTTCATTGCAGCTCTATTTACAATAGCCAGTATATGGAAGCAACCTAAGTGTCCATCAACAGATGAATGGATAAAGAAGATGTGGCACATATATACAAGGGAATATTACTTAGCCATAAAAAGAAATGAAATAGAGTTTTTTGTAGTGAGGTGGATGGACCTAGAGTCAGTCATACACAGTGAAGTAAGTCAGAAAGAGAAAAACAAATACCGTATACTAACACATATATATGGAAAATTAAAAAAAGGAAAAGAAAAAAAAATCGTCACGCAGAACCTAGGGGTAAGACAGGAATAAAGACACAGACCTACTAGAGAATGGACTTGAGGATACGGTGAGGGGGAAGGGTAAGCTGGGACAAAGTGAGAGAGTGGCATGGACATATATACACTACCAAATGTAAAATAGATAGCTGGTGGGAAGCAGCTGCATAGCACAGGGAGATCAGCTCGGTGCTTTGTTACCACCTAGAAGGGTGGGATAGGGAGGGTGGGAGGGAGGGAGACGCAAGCGGGATGAGATATGGGGACATATGTATATGTATAACTGATTCACTTTGTTATAAAGCAGAAACTAACACACCATTGTAAAGCAATTATACTCCAATAAAGGTTAAAATAATATTCATGGAATAAAACATAAATAAGAATTTCTCTTCTGTCTTAAATGCACACATGTACTGCAGCTTGAATGTTTCATGAATTCAGGCTCAAAAAAAGACATGGCAAAATAGAAAAGACTCAACTGAAGACTTTGTTCATTATTTGTATAGAAAGTCAGGCATAGAAATGGTAATAAATAGTAATCCTGAGAATATTTACTTGTTTATCTGCTTTGACTTTAGAATGCCTGTTTTCTTCAAAACCAGCATGTGGAATGAGCATCTCTAAAAAATGACTTCCCTATCTTGGTTTGCAAGCAGTTCCCCAACTAGCTGCACTTTATTTCTGTACTTTACCACAAAAGGAACTGCAAAATCAGCCTCTCATTTTCAGGGAACTCTTTGTAGCCAGGTTGGTCTCTGTTTTGGTGGAGAGCTTGCTGTTAAGAGAAAACAGACTGGGAGTTGATTTTGTTGCGTGTTTGAAGTCAGATTTTTCCTGTCTCTCTTCCTCCATTTTCTGCTCTGTGTAATTTTGGGCACGTCTACTTCCTGGGCTAGGTGTGTAAAGGTAGAACGTTAGTTCTATTTCCTTGTTGCAGTGTTCACATGGCTTGGCATCACACTTTGTACATTGTGGGCATTTAATGCATATTTGCCAAATCAGGGAATGGAAAATGTCATGCTATCAGTAAAATTTGCTCCAGGAGAATCAGTGTTGTATAATGGAAGAGGCTCAAATGAACTATTTAACCTCTGTCAACAACAGATACCTTGCAGGGTGTTGTGTGTTCTAAATGACACAAGATGGGTGCTTAATTGATGTTATTTTTATTTCAGCCAAATTATGGAAGTTAGAGCCAGCTTAATGAACTTAATTTGTCTTTATTGTTTTTCATGTTTCACTTAGTACCTAAATATTATTTTTTTGATTTGCAAAAAGTATTTACTCCGTCTCTAATTAGTTATCTGTGCTGAACTTTATACACTATGAACAAACCAAATGGATAAAGGTATGCAGTGAAACTGGCATATAAAATCATACACATTTAAAAAACTATTTTTGGTTATCTTCTAACCAAATGCTATTTAAAAATATATGCACATGTATTTTATCATTATAAGCAATAATTTCTCTGAACATTAAGAGTTACATGATGCTGAACCCACCCAACTCCCTACCCCCCCCACCTACCCCCCCAACCTCTCCAATGTTTTTGATTTTAAACCACCAAATAAGATCAACAATAGAAAAGTGTTAACTTATTTAGCCTTGTTAGGAAATGCTTTAGTGAAATTTCCAAATACTTTATTTCTTTAAGGGTCCCACACTTCATTTTGACCATAACACAAATTTCTCCTCTTTACTTTTTGTAGTCTTTTTTTGGGGGAAATTTTAAAGAATTCAGAGAAATAAATGTACTCTAACCCATTCTTAGGTACTCATGGTATTAATTATGAACATGAACACTCTCTGGAATGAAGCCGTGGACCCAGTTAGTTGCTTCTACTAGAGGTATTCCCCTAAGTGTGTTCTGTGGAAGTGGCTAATTGACGTTGTTGGTCAAGAGGGCTGCATGGTTAAATATGTTGGGATATATCATTTTGTATGATTTTTCAGGTTCTTAATATGCTTACAATGTAGAGCCCCTGCTCTGCAACAAGAGAAGCCACCGCAATGAGAAGCCCGCACACCACAACGAAGAGTAGCCCCATTCACCGCAACTAGAGAAAAGTCCATGCCCAGCAACAAAGACCCAACTCAGTCAAAAATAAATAAATAAAATAAATAAATTTATTTTAAAAAAGGTGCAACATATCAGGTTTGTTCGAATTATCATCTCTTTGATTATTCTATTTTGGTATCTTCGAGATATAGCCATAGACCAGGAATATACTTTGGATTACAAATTCCAAACTCTTAAAATTATTGCAAAGTAGAACTGGATGTCATAAACTAATTATAAATAATATAATTTCTCTTTTGTCAAAGTTAGGCTCTTGTCTTGGGAAGGGGTGGGGGCAGGTAAATGAAGAGGATAGGTATTGACTATCATGATAGACTAGAATACAATATACTTACAGGTGAGCTGTAGGCTACAACTGAGAGTCATGTTAACTATCAAGTACAATATATCCTTTTTTTCCAGTCTATTCATCTTTTCAACAGAGTAACTATAATTAATAGATATTCTATATTTAAATATACTTTAAATTATAAAATGTATAATGAATTAGACTGAATTTTTTAACTGCAAAGAACATTAGAATAAAGAAACTATGATGTTAAATCAACGAAACTGCCACTTCAAAAATGGTCAGATATCGGCAAATTTACACGGCTCAATTGAATAACATTTTTTATGCTCCATGTGCTTTCCCTGGTTCTCTCTCACTCTTCTGTAATTCGATTTGACAGAAGGTAAGGCTGTGAGGGGTCAGTTGCCCTAGCACAGTGCTCTTTCCTCATGCCACACTGTCTTAAACCAAAATGACTTGCTAAGCACAGCAAGTCATTTGAATATGCACATGAATTACAGTATCTATTCTAGGAAAATGAATAGTAAAATGACAGAATAATCATGTGAATATGTTTTAATTAACATCACACTTTAATACACACATCTTCATGTAACTCAAATAACATGCTCAAAATACCATAGCAGAATAAGAAGAGAATAGTGGGTAAAAAGATTTACAGAAAAAAAAAAGAGATAGCTCTTATATAACAAATTCTGGGTTTGGGGGAAATTTGGGAAAGGTATATCTCTTGCTATTTTATATCTCTTTTGCTACTTGCTATTGGGTTAGATCAAACCCAATAACTGCCATCACTTAAAGGGGAGCTCATTCGTTGTTTTTGTTTTTTCCTTTTACCTTGATTTTCCAAGTAGTATTCACAAAGGTTTGTAAATAAATTTGCTCCAGTGAGGAGATATTCTAATGATCTTGTAAGTGACAGATAACTCAATGTTATAAACTCATTTTTTCCAGTGTTCTTTAAACTAAGAGCCACAGTATTATAAAGAGACAAATATATAATTTCCTTTCTTAGCATCTGATGTTGGCAATGATTTCAGTTTAGAATTAGCCATTTTTATTTCCTTCAGAAAATATAATTGGCCACTTGTGCTTTTTAACTAGTATGAATGAAACTGTAAATACAGCAATTTATTTGATTAAGGTCTATGGGCATTTTTCTTTTACTGAAAATGGACTTTGATTTTATTACACTAGATACAAAAAACTTCTATAGCAAAAATAAAATGTTACATCCTTTATAGTCATTTGTGGAGAGAAGAGAAAACCCAGGTGCAGCTCTTCTGCAGTTTTTGTGACTTTTAACTGATTTGGCTTATAATTCCTTCCTACTTCTTGCACTGGGAATTCATTTCTCTGTGCACTTTGCTGTTTCTGTATACATCTCAGGGACTAGAAATACTAAACCCTCATTTTCCCACATATAACCCTTCTAGAATTTCACAGCCAGAAGTGTATTCTAACCCTGCAACTAGATATTACCTTAATTCTCATTTCCTTCTGCAGGATGTCTATATCTATATCTGTATTTGTAGATCTCTATCTATATAACATTTTTATACCATTTAAATATTTCTGAATTTGGAAGGAAAAGTCTTTCTTTTGCTCCATCTGTCATGGATGAAGGCAAAGTCCCCAAACTTGTTTCAAGCTATGGAAGGCTTCTCTACCCAGCTTGGCATTCTAATAAATCAGAGATCTCAGATGAACTGGCTTCATTTTTTACAGACTCTGAGATTCAAAATAATTTCTTTGAAATTCAGTAGAGATAAAAACTAGCCACTTCCTTTCCTAAACAGCAGCATGTACCCAGTGTTAGGGAGTTACGCTGTCAGTTTATTCTTAGCCATTTTCCGTGGAAATTGATAAAATTATTGAACAGTTGAATTTTTGAGCTGGGGGACCTTAGCTGTAGTATAAACTCATTTTACATATAATGAATGTGAGTTCTCTAGACATGATATAAAATGCTTAAGATCAAAGGGCTAGCTAGGCAATTAAAAAATATAGAACTTCAATAATAAAGTGGTTAAAGAAAATATTTAGATTTTATGTGTCTTTTTTTTGTTTCAATGTTTTAACTCAAAAGACCAGCTGCTGGTTTGGTCTTCTGCTTGCATGGAATTGACTTGGACCTTTTGGATGGTACTTCTCCTGGGACATTGCCAAAGGTTGGAGCAACCCGCAGTCTTTTCAGATAATTATCATTTTTGAAAACTTGAGTTTTCATGATCTTGTTAGTTAGTTTAAAATATGTGTGAGAATAAAATGCTAAGACAATTTATCTATATAGGGTTTCTACTTTTCTGGGATCTTTGAGAGAGTTCAATAAATAGAAGGTAGAAGATCTCCTCAGAGCTGAGTTGAGTGGGGCCCTTGCATTCTGGTAACTATCTGCATAGCCAATCTGACAGAAGGCTCCTGTGTTCTCAGTGTCCCTAAATCTTCAATTTATTATGTTGAACCATTTTATAATTTCTCCAAATAATCGAATCTCTGCAATGTTAGATAGTTCCATCCAGTTACACAGTGGAAAATTTCTGGGGTCATAAGTCAAAATATTGAATCTTAAATAAATTGATGATACTTAAGAGCCTTGCCCTGTGATGTAGGAAATGATTAAGTGGAAGTGAATTAAGAGAGAAGGACGAAGAAAGCAAAAGGGATGAGGTTATACCAAGCATGTACTTAACTGTTTACTGGAGGGATCCTTTTTTGATATGCAGAGCTTTAAGTTAGGGAAATGTCTTTTTCCATCACACAATACATTTTAAAAAGTCACCTTGTATACAGCTAAACTTTTGTTCAAACATGTCAGCAGGGAGAGTAGAGAGATATAACCAGGTGTTTCATATTATTCAAACAGTAATAAGCTTACTGTTGAGAAATTAAACATGGACAGTCTCTTCTCCCTCATCTAAAGTCACATAGATACCCTATTTGGGTACTTCATATTCTTACTTACACTTGATACTTATGCACAGATTCCTGTATGTATCAATTCTTCTTTCATTCCCAAAATTCATTTAAACAAAAACATTCGGAACACCTGCCATGTGCCAGGTAATGGGGATATAGGATTCTATAGGTCTGAAATGGTTTCTGACCTGCCTCTCAACCCCAGAACAATAAAGGCAAATAAGAAATGTAAGAGGAACTTATGTTCAATCACTTAATTCAAGTCATTCAGCTTAATAACTTGGGTACATATTTGTTTCAGTGTTGGCCTTAGAAAGCATTGCTTTTTATGTCTTACCTGAAGGATCTTATCACCAGGCTGCAGCAGGTTGGATGCTGGTCCATCAGGCTGAACCCTAGTAACAAAGATACCCTATAAGTCAGAAGTAACAGAGGTTAGGATTCTATTTTCAAGAACTAGATCTACTTAAAAACTTTTTCATTCACATAGAAAACAGTGAAAACAGATTAAAAACACTTTACACATGTGAGGTTAAAATATTATTATAGTATTTTAAGCAAGGCACCACCCTCTAAATCAAGTTTAAGAAAAGCAACATTTTTACTTGCACAAAACGCTCATATTGTTTGTTTTGTTTTGTTTTGCGGTAAGCGGGCCTCTCACTGTTGTGGCCTCTCCCGTTGCGGAGCACAGGCTCCGGACGCGCAGGCTCAGCGGCCATGGCTCACGGGCCCAGCCACTCCGCGGCATGTGGGATCTTCCCAGACCGGGGCATGAACCCGTGTACCCTGCATCTGCAGGAGGACTCTCAACTACTGCGCCACCAGGGAAGCCCTCATATTGTTTTTAAAGTGCATTTATGATTTATAAATTAATTTCATGGCATAGTCTTAATTTCTTTCTTAAATAATTTGATGTATGGTTCTAAACCATCTTTTGTGTAACTTTTGTATAACTTCTGAAGTTGTCTTAAGTTATTCCTCATTGAAAATGTCTCCTATCTGATAGGTTGTAAATTCAACGTACACTTTAAAAACCTTACTAGAATCACATATAAGACTGGTTTATTTTAATGAGTATTACTTTATATGTTACTGAGAATTTTAAAGTAAAATGAACAAATAAAACATAAGAAAATTCCAACGTATAAAGTTTGCAGCTATATAGTTACAAAATTCCTAAATTGATTTAGTTTATAAAAATGCCAAATTAATTTTACTGATCATGTACACAAAGCAAACACTTGTTGAATGTCTACCATATGCTAGGCCTTGATTGCTGGTGTTATAGAGATATACAGAATATAATTTTTGCCTTCGATGAGCTCACTATATAGGAGAAGAAAAGTCAAGAAAACCGACTATAAAACAGTGTGAGAAGTGTTATGATAGAGGTAATCAATATAATAGATTATTTAAAATGTTGCATCCAGCTTAACCTTAATGTGTTGGAGCTTCTAAGAAGAGGAGATATCTGGCACGGAATCATAAAGGACAAGTAAAAGTTATCCACACAGATAAGGAAAGATATTCTACATGGAAGGGATAGCACATACAAAAGTGAGAGTGCCTGTTACATTCAGGAAGCTGCAAGTAGTTCTATTATGACTGCAGTGGTTGTGGAAGGGTTCGAGTGGATGTGGTTGGGAACACGGGAGAAAATCATATCAATCCCCCAAAGTAGGTAAGGACCAGATCAAGATGGGTCTTTTATCAGTTTGGGGAGTGAAGTACTTTAAACATGATGGTGACAAGATTTTGATTAATATACTAAGAATGAACTGATGAGTGGATAAACAAAATGTGCATATCTATTCAGTGGAATATTATTTGGCAATAGAAAAGAATGAAGTACTGACAACACTGATGAACCCTGCAAACATTATGCTAAATGAAAGAAGCTAGTCACAAAAAACCACATATTGTATGATTCCATTTATATGAAATGTCAAGAAGAGGCAAATGCATAAAAATGGAAAGCAGATTAGTGTTTGCTAGGGGCTGGGAAGCAAGGGGAGTGACTGTTAATGTGTACAGATTTCTTTTTAAGGTAATAAAAGGGTTCTGGAATTAGATAGTGGTGATGGTTGCACAACTCTGTGAATATACTAAAAACCACCTAACTACACTTTAAAAGGGTGAATTTTATGGTATGTGAATTATATATCAATTCAGCTCTTATTGTTTTTAATTCTTGAGTATTCATAGAAGATAATATTTTAATGGCTTTGCCTGTTATTTAGAAAATTATCTCATTTACTGATCTGTAAACTTAATAACTCTCACTTAAACCCATAACTTTATGTGTGTATGTCTTTGTAAATGGTTTAACAAACAGACCCTAGTTAAAATATTTCTATGTGTTTTAATTTAGCATTTTAGATCTTTATGAAACATTAATTTAAGGATTTTGAATGATTTTTATCTTTCTGATTTTAACCTGTTATCTTTCCCATTCAAAGATGAAACTACAGTAAGTATTAAAATATTAGAAAACTGCATAACTTTAACCAGTAATTTGACTTCTAGAACTTATGTTAGGGAAATAACTGGATAAGTATGCAACATGTATTTACTAATATGTTCATCACCGTATTATTTGTAATAATAAAAATTACAAATCACATGTAAATGTCTAATAACAGGGGATTAAATAAATGAATTATGGTAAATCTATACAATAGAACGATATGTGGTCATTAAAAATGGAGTCCTAGATGACAGCTATAGAAGGACACTGGTGCTTAGAGAAACAAGCAAGTTATAAAACATTATGTGTGGCATAATACTATTTTTGCTGAAATATGTTTAAATGTATATTTGTGTGGGAAAATAACTGGAAGAATATACTCCTAAACATTAGCAGTGGTTATACTGGGTAATGAGACATCATATATATGTATATTTTTTTCTTTCTTTTTGCTTTTCTGTGTTTTCTAATATTTCTACAATGATTAGGCACTAATAGGATTAAGAAAATAGTAATAAAAACTTAATCTTTTAGGTTAATGGTGTCACAATTTGGTGTGATGTTCAAACAGCTAGTTACTTTGGTCAGTTCAGTTGTACAAATGGTCAGTTCAGAAGGAAAAAGAAAACTGGTTGTTTGAAAGGGAAGTTAAATAAGGCACAATGACTAATCCACCAGACCAGTGAATGGCACTGGTTGTGAGAACACATATAATCCTCACAGTCATTTTCATACTGGGCACATAACTCTCCTACTCCATCAATCCAGGAGACTATATGAGTACAGAGTTCCCCTGGTGGTCCCCCTTTTATGCTGTTGCGGTCTCTGTAAAACAGGCAGAATGACACTGCATCTCTGGATGCTGAAGGCAAAGTTGTTTTGACTATTATTTTATCCCAGCAGTCAAAGTCTGTGTTACCTAGTTAATTTTGATTGCCGTTCTTCAGCTTATTGTACAGGAACAGTTTTAATAATTTTTGTATGAATCCAGACCATAGGAACTGAATTGTGGCCATCATATTGCAATGCTGAGAGGAACTGGCAACACTCCACAGACTGACTGCTGAAAGAATACCAAAGCCATGTCTCTAGCAGGTTTAATTTCAATCATCACAAAGCTCTGTGGGGTTCAACCACTGTTCTGGAGACTTGCTTTGAAGCTTTCTCTTATGGTGGCCTGAGTCTTCCTAAGCATTTATTGCTGTTTTCTAAAGCATTAATATTTCTTTTCAATCAATAAGTTTTACCAACTAAGAAATTGCTACTGCCCATTGGCATAGTTTCTCTTTCTCTCTGTCTCTTTCTCTCTCTCTATATATATATCCTATCAGCCAGCATATTGCCACATTAGTCAAAACAGATAGCAATGAGTGTTATGTTTGATAATGGTCTGTAGCATTCATTATTTTGGAGGTGGAATCCTTCCCCAAAGACTGCCTGAAAAGCCCAGTGCCCTGAGTTTTCACTGTATTTATGTATTACATATAAACACTGTCATATGAAAGAGACCAAATAACTCTGAACCCATTTTTGTGGTCTCTGTTATGATGAAATATTGATGAGAAATATGAAAACTTTGACACTGTTTTCAAAAAGTTCATTGTAGCAGTGTGTGTGGCACTCAGTATAGGGTCTATAAATGTTATGATAATTATTGAAAGTCTGAAGGTTGAGCTACAATCCAGGGTCTTTCTTTCCAGCAAAGCCTGCAATAAGAGATTTCAGAGTCTCCCAACTGTACCAGATTTACTGTCAGAAAATTCTTCATTACTCTTAGTCTTAGAGTACATTGAAAGGCCGACATTTATTATCTTTACCTTGAATTCCCAACAGATAAGAGGATTTGCATCTTTGATTTAGGGAAGGGGAGGGAAGAGGGCTGGAAAGTCTCTCCTGTATCATCTGTGGTTTCCTAGTGGTGGCTGTCAGTGATAATGGCTCCAATTACTATTTACTTTCAATAATGAACATGGGTCCCAACAAGAGGGCTTTCTGATGGTTCTTAATAACTTTTAGAGGCTACTTCCTTTGGTAGCTCCAAGCCAACATCAGCTCTGTAACAATGGCTGCTAGAGTCTAGTTACTGGCTTATGGCATTTCTGAGTGTTTCTCTAATGTTTTGCACCTCATCACCAGCTCTCATGTTCCTTAGTGACTTGACAGCACAGTGGTTTTCCCTTAGTACCACCTCTAGAGGGCATCTCACAACAGAGCTAAGTATTGCAGTCCTTTCCAAAGAATGCAAGTCTTTTCTCCTATCAGACACCAGTAACTGGGTGTGCTTGAGACAGACACAGACACAATGGACTCATGTATCACAGAGGGACCCCCATAGGTTTGAACCAAAGCTAATCTGGAGAGCACTGGCTGGATGCTACAAATAGGCTTGACCTTTTGCCATTTCACGTTTCTTCCCCAGTTTTTAAATCGGTCTTCATATAAGTCATAAATGAAGTTTTTCCAAAAGTACCCATAATGGGTTTTTAAAAAGTTTTACTTTTCGCAAGTAATTTTGAAAATGGATGAGTATAGAAGGTTTTTCACAGTGTTAAAATCTGACCTGGTCTTATTGGTTACCTAGTCTCTGCACCTCTGGACATAAACCTTGAAGGACTCAAGGTTCCTTGAAAGTTAGTCTACAAGGCCAACATTTCACATTCTAACTTTAGAGGAGAAAGGAACTTTATATGGCTTTTTAATGATGAAGGTGAATGACTGTGACAGTCTCAGCTATTGTAAATGTAGACACCAAAATAGAACTTGTCTTAAGGGAATTACAACTTCAATTTGTGAAATATGCTTTTCTTTAAAATTCTGAAAAAACTTGGCTCTAGCTGATGCTAAGAAATTGGTTTCTAGGAAGGCCATATCTCAGATAAAAATTGCATACAATTACAATTACAGTTCAGAACACATTGGTTATATATTATAGAATATGGTATCATATGCTTTCATATAATTATAAAAGTTCAAAGAGCATTTCTGGAGAAAAAAATGACCCATAAAGATAGCAAACACAGCCATAGATTCAATAGCTTGCAAGGGGAAACTTTTTTTTTTGATCAAATATTGGCAAATAATTTCTTTTCATGAATTGAGCAAGGTTAATATTAAGCTATGATGCAGCTCACAGAAGCAGCATTACACATACACAGTAGACTGTGTTTACTTAATCCCTGTGATTATTAGAAGACACATCAAGAATAAAGGTGTTTCAATAGCTTTACTCTCTATGAGTCAAAGTGTGAAAACAAAATATTTTAAGGTTAATTGCTGAGAGACAAATCTTGAGCTTTGAACAATTTGCTACCTTAAAAACTGAGGAATTTATATGCAGCAAGTGAAGAGATTTATCCCATGACCATTAGAAACTAAAGGAGAGGGGAGAGGGAGGAAAGGAGAGAAAGAGAAAAAAAGGAGGGCATTGGCAGCTACATATGATGATTCAGTGTATGACTGAACTTTAGCTGACAAAACAAGGAAATGTAAAATCCATAAAAAAATGAACAGAAAGAAGAATTGTTTTAGAAACCTAAAAAATTTGAGCCTCAAAAGACAGAGATACAAATTATACAACTGACCAAAGTCCTCTAAAAATTTCACAAAAATCTTATGCACAGATGTTTAAAGGAATTGAAAATTCTCTTTCATTAATTTTAAAATAAAGAAATATTAAAACAAAAATCACTTGGTTGCATTTGTAAAAAATAGAACTACCATATGACCCAGCAATCCCACTACTGGGCATATACCCTGAGAAAACCATAATTCAAAGAGAGATGTACCACAGTGTTCATTGTGGCACTATTTACGACAGCCAGGACATGGAAGCAATCTAAATGTCCATCGACAGATGAATGGATAAAGAAGATGTGGCACATATACACAATGGAATATTACTCAGCCATAAAAAGAAACAAAATTGAGTTATTTGTAGTGAGGTGGATGGACCTAGAGTTTGTCATACAGAGTAAGTCAGAAAGAGAAAAACAAATACATATGCTAACACATATATATGGAATCTTAAAAAAATAATGGTACTGATGAACCTAGTGGCAGGGCAGGAATAAAGACACAGACATAGAGAATGGACTTGAGGACACAGCGAGGTGGGGAGGGGGAAGCTGGGGTGAAGTGAGAGTAGCATCGACTTATATACACTATCTAATGTAAAATAGTTAGCTAGTGGGAAGCAGCAGCATAGCACAGGGAGATCAGCTCAGGACTTTGCAATGACCTAGAGGGGTGGGATAGGGAGGATGGGAGGGAGACACAAGAGGGAGGGGATATGGGGATATATGTATGCATATGACTGATTCACTTTGTTGTACAACAGAAGCACAGTATTGTGAAGCAATTATACTCCAATAAGGATCTGTTAAAAAAAATAATGCATTGGAGCAACAGAAGACTATCTAAACCCATAGAAATTGGCTATGTGATTACAAATATCTTAGTAACAACGTAATGGTGTGATTCTAACAGAAAAAATACACTTGCACCATTCTTTTATGTCATTGTAAAGCTTTGTTTAGTAGCCAAAAAGAAAAATGTATATAAACATATAGTTTTCAAGATACTGCCCTTATGACTTGATAAAAACAACCAAGAAGTAAGCAGTTTATTTCCTTTTATCTGAGATTCCTGTTAGAAATGACAAATTGACTACAAAAAATCGATTTTCTTTTTTTTAATAGTTTGGTGCTGATCACCAGGCACTACTCTCTTTTGGGGAATTTGAATATAAGAGTTGAAATTATGTTTGGCTTTGATTACTTTATACAGGCGTACCTTGTTTCACTGTGCTTCACTTTATTGCACTTTGCAGGCAATGTAGTTTTAAAATTGAAGGTTTGTGGCAACTCTCTGTCAAGCAAGTCTATCACTGCCATTTTTCCAACAACGTTTGCTCACTTCATGTTTCTGTGTCACACTTTGGTGACTCTTGCAATATTTCAAACTTTTTCATTATTATTCTATTTGTTATGATGGTCTGTGATCAGTGATCTTTGATGTTATTACTACGACTCGCTGAAGACTTAGATGATGGTTAGCATTTTTAGCAATAAAGTATTTTTGAATTAAGATATCTACATTTTTTTAGACATAATGCTATTGCACACTTAACAGACTACAATATAGTGTAAACATAAGTTTTAAATGCACTGGGAAACCAAAAATTTCGAGGGACTTGCTTTATTGCAATATTCATCCTATTGCAGTGGTCTGGAAACAAACCCCAATATCTCTGAGGTATTCCTGTTAGGAATTATAATTGTAATTTTCCTTTTATTGATTGCTTCAGTATTGCAATTATTCCTTAACAGTTAAAAATCTCTGGGAGTCTGTGTATTTTTGACTGAACGTACATTTTCTTCCTGTTTATTTCTTGGTAAAATTCTTAAGCTTAAAAAAAGAATTTTCTTTCATTTGATTTTCATATTTTCATTTAAAAGTAAATGATCACACTCTTCCACATAATGTCTTTCCAGATTTCTTGCCTCTTTGGGAAAAATAGGTGAAATATTTTTCATTTCTTTTACTTTATGAATTCTTCAAAGCCTGTATTTAATATAATACCTCAACTGGTGGTGAATATATGGATTGCTGAACTTCATACAGTTTACTGATTTGATCAGAGTTCCTACTGGCTTTTCGTCTCAGCTTTTTTTTTCTTCTTTTAAATTAATTTTTGGCTGCGTTGGGTCTTTGTTGCTGTGCGCAAGCTTTTCTCTAGTTGCGGTGCGCAGGCTTCTAATTACGGTGGCTTCTCTTGTTGTGGAGCATGGGCTCTAGGTACGCGGGCTCAGTAGTTATGGCTCGCGGGCTCTAGAGCACAGGTTCAGTAGTTGCACGGGTTTAGTTGCTCCATGGCATATGGAATCTTCCCAGACCAGGGATTGAACCCATGTCCCCTGCATTGGCGGGCAGATTCTTAATCACTGCGCCACCAGGGAAGTCCTCTTCTCAGCTTTATACATAGCATAAAATAGTAGACGCCATTAAAAAAAGAGTGGGTAACTGTAGGTGGCTGTGGCGTCTCCTTCCTAGGTACTACTAAAATAGTATCAGTAATCAGCTTTCTGATTATCATCCCTGCAGTCTTCCTCAAAGCCCCTTCAGCTGTCAAATTTTTGACACTATCTACAACACTTCAAAATAATGGATTGAAAAGTGAAGAATTCAGTCAAAGCTTTTTTGTCACTTATGCTAAAATAAGGTTTTTAAAGTGAATAATTATTGTATTGTAAACTACATTCAGTCAAACTATGATTCTTTTAGATAAAATATGGTTTTATGTAGAGTAGACCATACTAGAAGTATTGCTTAGGGCTGGCGGTGAAATCAGGAGGTCAAAAAGGCCAGTGACAAATGTCCAGAGGACACTCTAGTTGTGGATTCCTGACACATTGACTGACAAAGTGGCTCTTAGGCCACGGCTGTGCATTGGCAGTGTGGGGCAGAGTGAAAAGGGAGGTTTTCTTCCCTCACTTTTTAGTCTCTGTATTTCTATATTATTTGAATTTTTATAGTGAGTGTTTTCATTTCTTACCTGTATAATTTTTTAAGAGATACAAGTTAAAGAAAAAAGACGTTGCAGTTGTACATATGTGAGACTAAGAACATATTATGATTTTAAAGGATGATTATGTCGATTATGTTGAGAATGCCCTAGTTCACAATCAGTAGGAGGTACCTAAGTAAAAGTGGTTCTCGATTCTCTGTCTCTTTCACCACTCTCACATTATGGCTCAGAGATGGACACCTTCAGAGAACTGAAACCGCCCCAGCTGATGTGTGCAAATCATACAAAACCCAACATATTGTAGGGTCTTCTTGCAGTATAGGAATAAGCAAATCTTGTACCTTAGTCTACATATCCTACTAAATTAGTCACAGAGTCAAGGTGGAAACATTTTTTTTGAAGTAGAGAATAGGATGAATGTATGATTTTTCTCTCTCAATAAACACACAGAGCTTGGTATACCTCAATAAACAAAGAGAAACACAAATTTAAGATATGATTTTTCTTTAATCACCTTACTGTTTACTCCAACACTTCCTATTTTCTATTAATAAATGTTCTTGGAGGTTAAATGATAGTGCCTTGTTATGGGAATGTGGTTTGTGTATGGTAATGGGGTTTGATCCAGTAGGTTTCAAAAATGGAAAATAATTTCTACTGCATTATACCTAAAAAATAGAATTGGTTACTAAGATCATGTATCGCTATGTTAATTATATTGTAAGGATGATTGCAATTAAACAAATGCATATTTGTAATTTTGTACCTTATACAGTAATCATAAACTGTTACTACTTGTTTACTGCTTAATGTAACTCTGAATTTATTAACAATATATTTTAAAAATATACACATACATATATATACATTTTAAAATAACACAGTCTAAATTCTGATCTAGTAGTCCAACTTTCCAGCATAGTTCTAACACCTTCAGGTTAACTTGGTGTCTGGAAATCTATTCTCATCTGTTTATGGTTTTCCTTCAACTCATTCAAAGGATCTTAGGGAGGATTTAAGGATTTAAGTTGGAACTTACAGAAGTTGAGAATAAACTCTTTGAGTTCTCATGATTTCCTTCACACACCCAAAAGAGAAAAATGACACAATAAAAGTGTTTTGCAGTTACTTGGGTTTCCTTCTCAGTTGTCTTTGATTTCTCCGATCTTACCTATTGTTACCTAAAATTTTTTCCCATCTAAGTGTGTTGCCTCCAAACTTCCCGCTCCTTCTGATCAACATCATTTTCTAAACCACTTTCTTTCGCTGCCAAAGAACATAGATTTGGCTCAATTAGTGATTACTATCTCTTAGAGAGACTAAGACTATATTTGTAGAATATAAGTCTTTTTTTTAAAGAAAAAACTTAATCAGAAAAATTACAAGTATTTAAAAGCAGATTTAATGGGTCTCATTGAAAAAACTATGACACAGCAAATTTCAGGATCCACACTGAAGTATCAGTTGCTTTGGCAATCCCTCTCAGTTAGATGCCATGGTTGAAAGCACTCAGGCAGTACTTCTCATAGAGGAGCATATCAGAATTGCTGGTACTAAAGTACTTTTAGTTTGAAAGATGAAGAACATCCATTGTTTTCATAGTTGCATAATGGACACTTTTGGGGACCTGCCCAGATTCCCTTTATCAGATTGGTGCTCTCATCCTGCAGGTGCTGCTGACAGCTCACATCTAACCCATCTTTTGAAAATTACCCTCAGACTGGAGCCTCCTTACTGGGAAATGCTGGGAAGGTTATGCTCCTTCCCATGTAGTTAATGACTGATACCAGGGTACAAAAAGCTGTTATCCTCCTCAAGGTGAGACAACTCTGTGGTACCATTCATGCTCCAGAGCACCCTGTACCCTGTACCATCCAGTTTCCACTAAGTCCACATCTTTGTGGATTTCCACTTTCTTCACCTGCCCTATCCTGCATCCCTTATTCTCATATAGATTTCACCGGACAGCAATTCTTCAATAAACTACTTGCACAAAAGTCTTCATCTCCGGTTCTGCATTTTGGGGAGCTGGCTTTAGACAAATATAAACTATAAAAATTAAAGCTCTGCAGTATCTTCTTGCCTGGAAGGGATACGTAGATTCTATATTTTGCTTACTAGCGATTCTTTGGAACCCAGTACCAGGAGATAAAATGCACCTCTGCTCCCCAAGCAGAGAGCAACTTTGGGGGTAGATTGGAGGAAAAATGGATAATATTGTTATTAAATATGTATTATTAAGATACATCTCAAATGTTATATAGATAAATTTTAAAAAAGCTAAACAATACTGCTACAGGCAGAGACATGGAAGTTATTACTTTTTAATTTATTTTTGTTTTATTTCTATTAATCTGGATTCACAATATTTTCAAGAATTCTAGTTGGTTATAACATTTTCAAGCAGAAACTAGAAATACTACGGAGGTCCCTGCAATACCACTTAAAACTTGTGGTAGTAACTTTATAAATGGAATATGAAAGATTTCACAGGTTTCCCAAAGATCTTTTGGACCCTCAGTAATTAACTTTCTCTCATTGTTGGATCTGTCAATTCTTGTTAGTTATTACCTAAAATATTATTTATGAACTAATTTTAAGTGCTTTCACATTTTGATTGAGAAGTCTCTGACATTTTTCCATCAAATAGCAACAAACTTTAAAAGTCCCAAATCCTTTCCCACACCATTTTCTGTCTCCTTATTTAGCTTATTTTGTTCCATGCTAAATGGCTGAAATGATGCAGCAGAGAGAACATAGATAATATTTAACTCTAGCAACTAATATAGCTGGCTATGTACTTGGACTTTAATTTTATTGAAAATTGTTTTACTGATTGTTAAAAATATCACAAAGTGATAGCAATCTCAATTCTAGTGACTTTCTAAATATATTGTTGAATAAAAATGTCCCAATAAATGTTCTTATTTAAAATGGTACTTTTAAATCACCTTATTTTTTCATATGTATGATGGAATGATATTTTCTTAAAGAACCAAGTCTGTGTTGAGTTATATTTTATTATATCTTTTCACAAGCTGAAATCTTATATGTCTTCTTTATAATATAATGTCTTGATACTGAAATTATCCAATTGGCTAAAGCACACTGCCATGCCTTCTTAAAAGGCCTCATATAGGTGGTCATACCTATAGGAATCCTATTAATAGGAGATTGCAAAGACTGCATTTCTATCAATATTTCTGAAGAGATTCAGGTTTTTTTTCAACATACAAGACAGAACAGAACAGGCAAAAATGCATTTTTCATTAAAAAAATTCTTGCTTTTAAAGTTCTCAAACAACCAAGTGGCATTCTGAACCTCAAACTGCAGTGTGACTAAGATGCAGCTGAAGTAATTGTGTTGTAAAATAATTTGTTTATTTATTTTTAAAAATCCAGTTTTATATGTAAATTATATACATTTATATTATATCTATTCCTTGCTCCTGAATGTTACTTTCACATAACTAATAGATTCTCCAAATTACTTTGCATTACATAATCGCTTGAAGTAGAATTAAAGATGGGACAGATATATAAATTATATTATAAAATTAATTTAGAAATATACAAAATAAATCACTTTTGTCTAGGAGTTGTACAAAATGAAGGAAATATTATATGTAGTTTAATGTTTATGTAGTAAATATAAATCATATGCTGTGTGGAGTTCTAGACAAATGTGTTTGCTATTCCTGATTTTTATATCCATGGAGATTACATGATTAGGTATAGACATAGGGTATGCACCTTTTTCATAAGTCAAGAGCATATCTTTTGCAACTTTTTATTTATGAATCACCCAGTTTCATGAGGCTGAACAAACCCAGAAAATTATTCTTGTGCATTTTCGAATTTGCTACTGCCAAGCACGCCTCTGGGTATTGCTATTCCCAGGTAAAGATGTCAAATAAATGCTTTGGATCTGCACATCTAACCTTTCTTCTCTTTGTAATATTAATCATATAAAAACTTTTATTTGATGCAATACTCGTCTCCACACAAATTTTCTTCTAGGGGTGGAAAGTGGGATATAAATAGGAGGGAGGCTGTTTGGCATCTGGAATCAAGTTTTTAGAATTTATATAGAATTAGATATAGTAATTTATTCTGAAATTCCAGAACATTTATTTAGAGTTTATTGGTGATTATAGTATTTTACATTTGCCATGCCTACAATATTCTTCCTTGGCTTGGGATTTTACCTGTACCATGCGCAAATTAAGGCATTAAAAAAAAAAAAGGATTGTTTCTTCTATCATTTATGTGTGTAAATGCCAATTGCCCAAATCAGTGGAAATATGGGTAGGCTCTCTGGCATCTGCTCAGCATGAGTGTTTATGGTAAAACTGTGAAGAATAAGTGATTCTTTGGTCCCAATGTCCTAGTATGTATATTTCCTGATATCAAGAGATTTGAGGATATTCATAATACAGCTTCCATTTTGATCCTGTGACTAGGTGATTGTTCATGGCATTGTTCATTGCTGTACCTTTACAGTATATAGAGAAAGAGGCTATGAGTTCTTGTTAATATCTTTAAACTCCAGAAGCTTAGTCCTTCCTTCTAAAATGAGGCAAGGAGGGATATCAGTCCCTGAATGATGAACTGTGTGAATACATCATTAAAAATTCATTTATTTTCAGAGTCTCGGGCTGCCTTATGAAGTCACACAACATGATATCAGTCATCCATTAATCCAGTCTCTTCTTCCTAACAACATCTCGTGGAAACTGTATTGGTATATTACTTAAATTTTGTAATCATGAATTATTATTTTATGAACATTTAAATATAGGGAAAGATTATTGTGGTTTGTTCCATTGGCAGGATCTCCACTGTAGTAATACCTTAGTCCAAAAGTTATATAAATGCTTAGCAATCTAAGGTATACAGTATGCTTCTAATTATCTAAGTTCAATAGAGAATACATGCTGACTTCCAAGGACTTGAAGCAAATATCTAGACTATAACTAATTACAGTGTTCTGTAACACTTTCAGTATTAGATTATTATGTTAGTCTCAACTCTACAGGGTATAAATTTGTCATGTGGCTCTTCGGCTAAGTGCTATTTGCAGATAGAGGTATGTATCATAGTGCTTGTTAAGAGAAAAGGATTTGGAATCAGATCAATTTGGGTTCAAATCTTATCTGCCACAGGTCAGCTAAATGACCTTGGGCAAGTTAATTAACCACTCCGGGCCTCAACAAAATGGGGAATAATAATAGTCAACTAACACAAGTTGCTAAGAAGATAAGTTCATGTATATAAAGAGCCTAATACAGTGACTAGCACATTACAGATACTCAGTAAAAGTCTATACTTTTATTATTATCATCAGATTTGTTGGATCAAAATCTTTTATCTCTCTGGAGCATCATGCCATCTTGACAGCAATGTTTTTCTATAATGATAAACCAGATAATGGCTCCATCCACTTCACAGGGAGGGCAAAGGCAAGCATTATATGAAGGCTTTTTCATCTGGTTTTCTACAGTTTTCTCTTTCCAAGTATGTAAAAGCAGTTTTCACCTGGCAGTGAACCCAAAATAATGAACTCCATGATGAGTGAGTTGGGTTGTTCAACTACTAAACACTGTTCTGACAATGATATGAACTGCAGGACTAATTGTGCTCCATCCATTTAACCTAAGGAGACCATAATCAGACTACCTTGGCGTCTTCGAGAAGAGTTAAATTTGCAAGACCAGATGATGTTCTAAGCCCTCAAAGTCTGGTACAAAACAGTCTTTATGTCTTAATCCTCAATTCTCCCTAAAGCCTCAGTTAACTTTTGGGCTGTACCAAGAGTTTTTCTGCAATAGTCTCACACTACCGCAGAACCTAAATTTGGAACTTCTGCCAGACTGAACAACACAACTCACTTTTGTCCCAGTTTCATACTCTCAGCCCTTAGGGATGACTGCTTCATGCTTTTCCTATCTGGCTGTAAACCAGGTAATCAGTTTGGATGCTATTTCACTTTAGTCCTTGGCATTTGGCTGAAACAGTGGCTCCTAGCAATCATAATGAAGAGAATGGAACAAATCTACTGGCTATTTTAGTACAGAAAGTCTTCAATGACTCTAAGACATTCAGATATCTTGGATACTTAGAATTTTGAGTGTCATTACAAAACACTTAAACATTAATGAACAGTAGGTAAAATAATATAGTATGCTCGAAAGACTGCTTCTAACCCATGACTTGTTTATTGGAAGGGGATATATATCATATTAAAGTTTAAGATTTTGCATGACTAGAACTCCTTATAAAGAAAGCATCAACCTCTGACCCAGGTTGAATTAAAACATCTGTTTATTTTGGTTCTCCTCACCCCTCCTCACAGCTGTAAATTAGCCAGTTTATGATAAAATTGTCTTTCAACATTGGAGAGAAGAGTATTTTTAAAGTTCATTTTCATTTTCTTACTGTTTGATATTTTTAGGTTGATATAGGCACTGGATCCCACTCTAAATTTTATGCAACCTCCACAAGAATGGGGCACTGGGGATAAAAAAATGCAACTGAATTTCCTCGAGATTAATCCCTTCCCTTGTGAGTGGATTAAATTCTTATAGAAATTGTCAAAGCCAGTGTCTTTAGATCATCTCAACACTTTTAACTAAGTATCTACCATATGTTTGGTGTGGTCAATAAATTAAGAGCAGTCTGAGTCTTCTGTAGATTTGGAACTTTTAATTACTCTGATCAATTTTGCTGTAATAGAGATTCACTTTTCAGATTTTAAGTGTTTTAGAAAGTAATCAGGCAAAGAAAAGTGCTTTTGAGGGGAATCTTTCAATGGATAGATTATATAATTCAAGCTCTATATCTGTTGCATTTAACCAAAAGAGAAATTATAAGATCATAGAAATAGTTCAGTCTCACTAGAGTCATCAAAATGTTACAATGAAAAATTAAATGAATAGTTATAAAGTGTTCATATTTCATCACAGTGGAAGAATTACAGGCAATGATTTGAAAGCCTCACACCTGCTATCCCCTTCAGTTGAAAATAAAAGCAGAAAAGTAACAGCATTCAGACATCTTGACTATTTAGCAACTTGTGCATCTTTAATTGAAAAATATCTATTACCCTGTGCCTTCCAAAAATATAGTGAAAAGATATATCTGCTGGTGAGATAGGAGAGGAAAACATGTCTTTTGAATTTCAACTATCTTATGAATGATAAGTTTGTTACCTTTTCATTGAAAGAACTTATGGAAGAGATGTAAAACCAGAGAAAAAAAGAGGGGTCAAGATGAATAAGACAATAATTTGAGGCTTTTAAAAATACCATCATATGTTTCTGATAATTTTGACTTTTCATGCTTTTTGTCTTAAGATATATTAATAATTTATTAAAATTCAGTAAACACTTGGTCCTACTAAGCCATGAATATTTAAATTCTACTAAATCAATGATTATCCTCAACATCATTTCAAAAAGGAAATGTAGTAGTTACTTATACACAGACATTTCTAACTGGAATTTCCCTAATTATATAGGGTTGCTTCATATACATTCCTTATATATGAATACCTGCTCCAATCAGTTAACCAAATAAATTCTTATCTATGGCCACTGGGGATTCCTTTCTACTCCTTTCCATCCAAATAGTCCAACCTCTTTCTTTCTTCTTCTTCAGAAAGGAAAGGAAGAAGGCATAACTAATGGTAGGAAACAAAAAGACTGGGAAGAAGTAGAGGAAAATAAGGGATTAATGGCTATGGAAATCTCCAAAGAAGGGGCATCCAAATTTTTTCAGAAATAGGTCTTTAATCAGAAACTGATGTGTGGGTGATTTTTACAATAGTGGTAAATTGAAAGGATCCGCACCACTTTGTGACTCAAAGGTTAAGTCGAGAGCCTGAGGAGGTTTTATTCATATCTAATTTCTGTCTTTCTTCATCATCCCAAAGTTTTATGATGTCACTTAATGCAATTAAATTTGATGAGGTCAAAAGCAGACAGATTCAATGATCATCAAATTATAATCACTAATTGTTTAAAAGCTGAGAGTATTAAACCCTGATGGCAGAAGGCAGGTTACATAGCTCAGGGTACATTTTTTTGCTTAAAAAAGTCAAGTGGTCCACAATGGGATCAGACAGGCCAGATGTGAACATATGCAGCATGGTGGATATTCAGCAACGTTTGAGGTTAGAGTTGGGGATGGTGGTGAACCATTACCCATGATTTGACAGACAGGGGTGAGCATAAGAGGAGGACCTGATTCCTCTGCTGTGGCTAACACTGATTTTCTCACAGAATATTTGTTTCCCATGGTCTTTGAGTTCTACAATTCTATTAGTGAAATACTTTACCAACATGATGGATTAAAGAGATGGCAATCAGCTGGCCCTGGCGTTGAATCATTATTTATTCATTCTGTTACTATGAGAAAACTTTTTCCCAAATCAGTGATCCACAAATAAAATTTTGGAAAAAACTTGTTAGAAATTGCCTATATAGCTTCCTTTACAAATATATACAACTGTGAACAAAACAAAAAGCAAAAGCAAGCCACTTCCTATTCAAAGAGAATGCTTAAATTTATTTTTTCTCATTCATAGGATATGTCAAGCACTGTAGTGAATTCTTTTTTCCCTTTGCTGAAAAAGTTTCTAATTGGCTTCATAGTTAGCCAGCTTATTAAAGCACAGTCAAACCAAAAAATTGAAAAAAGTTTTTTTGCTGCAGTAGAATATACTGTTTTTCTAGTTAAAATTGACAATAAGAAATTCAGTTCTTACCTTGTCAGAAGGTTTAAATGGATTTCCTTGTCCACTAATTCCACCACTGATACTAAATCCAAGGCCAGGATTCTTTTCTATTCTCACACAAAACTATGTAAAAAAGATATAAAAAGGTAATCAAATACATATAAAAGCTAAATATCTTCAAATAACTGTATCCCAATAGAAAATAGTCACATTTCACTTAAGTTCTCAGGGTTAGCCTATGTTAACTTGGTATATAAAAGACAGTATAAACTCTGACAAAATAGTGTTTCTATAAGCATCAGTTATAATTGGAACTAACAAAATTACCTGAACAAGCAGACATGAGTAAATATTTATTCGTTACCTGTGCAGGACTAAATTTTGATTAGCAGTTTTTAAAACTTAGAAAACCCCTTAAAAAAAAAAGATTGTACATTATTTTAATTATCTACTTTAAACGTACATATAGTCTGACTAATTAGAAAGGACTGTATGAATAAGTGAAAGAAAATTTGCAAATGTAGAGTGAGGGAAAAGATGGCTATTTGATTAATTAGTTGATTAATTATTTATACATCTTTATTGGCGTATAATTGCTTTACATGTTGTGTTAGTTTCTGCTGTATAACAAAGTGAATCAGCTATATGTATACATATATCCCCATATCCCCTCCCTCTTCCGTCTCCCTCCCACTCTCCCTAGCCCACTCCTCTAGGGGGTTACAAAGCACTGAGCTGATCTCCCTGTGCTATGCAGCTGCTTCCCATTAGCTAACTATTTTACATATGGTAGTGTATATATGTCAATGCTGCTCTCACACTTCGCTCCAGCTTACCCTTCCCGCTCCTTGTGTCCTCAAGTCCATTGTCTATGTCTGCATCTTTACTACTGTCCTGCCCCTAGGTTCGTCAGAACCAATTTTTTTTTTTTTTAGATTCCATATGTATGTGTTAGCATACGGTATTTGTTTCTCTCTTCCTGACTTACTTCACTCTGTATGACAGACTCTAGGTCCATCCACCTCACTACAAATAACTCAATTTCGTTTATTTTTATGGCTGGGTAATATTCCGTTGAATATATGTGCCACATCTTCTTTATCCATTCATCTGTTGATGGACACTTAGGTTTCTTCCATGTCCTGGCTATTGTAAATAGTGCTGCAATGAACATTGTGGTACATATGGTTTTCTCTGGGTATATGCCCAGTAATGGGATTGCTGGGTCATATGGTAGTTCTATTTTTAGTTTTGTAAGGAACCTCCATACTGTTGTCCATAGTGGCTGTATTGATTTACATTCCCACCAATAGTGCAAGAGTGTTCCCTTTTCTCCACACCCTCTCCAGCATTTATTGTTTGTAGATTTTTTGATGATGGCCATTATGACTGGTGTGAGGTGATACCTCATTGTAGTTTTGATTTGCATTTCTCTAATGATTAATGATGTTGAGCTTCCGTTCATGTGTTTGTTGGCAATCTGTATATCTTCTTTGGAGAAATGTCGATTTAGGTCTTCTGTTCATTTTTGGATTGGGTTGTTTGTTTTTTTGAAATTGAGCTGCATGAGCTGCTTGTAAATTTTAGAGATTAATCCTTTGTCAGGTGCTTCATTTGCAAATATTTTCTCCCATTCTGAGGGTTGTCTTTTGGTCATGTTTATGGTTTCCTTTGCTCTGCAAAAGCTTTTAAGTTTCATTAGGTCCCATTGTTTATTTTTGTTTTTATTTCCATTTCTCTAGGAGGTGGGTCAAAAAGGATCTTGCTGTGATTTATGTCGTAGAGTGTTCTGCCTCTGTTTTCCTCTAAGAGTTTGATAGTGTCTGGCCTTACATTTAGGTCTTTAATCCATTTTGAGTTTATTTTTGTGTATAGTGTTAGGAAGTGTTCTAATTTCATTCTTTTACATGTAGCTGTCCAGTTTTCCCAGCACCACTTATTGAAGAGGCTGTCTTTTCTCCACTGTATATTCTTGCCTCCTTTATCAAAGACAAGGTGACCATATGTGTGTGGGTTTACCTCTGGGCTTTCTATCCTGTTTCACTGATCTATATTCCTGTTTTTGTGCCAGTGCCATAGTGTCTTGATTACTGTAGCTTTGCAGTATTGTCTGAAGTCTGGGAGTCTGATTCCTCCAGCTCCATTTTTCTTTCCCAAGATTGCTTCAGCTATTTGGGGTCTTTTTTGTTTTCACACAAATTGTGAAATTTTTTGATCTAGTTCTGTGAAAAATGGCATTGGTAGTTTGATAGGAATTGCATTGAACCTGTAGATTGTTTTGGGTAGTATAGTCATTTTCACAATATTGATTCTTCCAGTCCAAGAACATGGTATATCTCTCCATCTGTTTGTATCATCTTTAATTTCTTTCATCAGTGTCTTATAGTTTTCTGCATACAGGTCTTTTGCCTCCTTAGGTAGGTTTACTCCTAGGTATTTTATTCTTTTTGTTGCAGTGGTAAATGGGAGTGTTTCCTTAGTTTCTCTTTCAGATTTTTCATCATTAGTGTAGAGGAATGCAAGAGATTTCTTTTTTTAATATAAATTTATTTATTTATTTTTAAATTTTTGGCTGTGTTGGGTCTTTGTTGCTGTGTGTGGGCTTTCTCTAGTTGTGGTGAGCAGGGCTACTCTTTGTTGCGGTGTGCAGGCTTCTCATTGTCATGGCTTCTCTTGTTGTGCAGCACGGGCTCTAGGCACATAGGCTTCAATAGCTGTGGCACATGGGCTCAGTAGTTGTGGCTTGCGGGCCCTAGAGCTCAAGCTCAGTAGTTGTGGCGCACGGGCTCATTTGCTCCATGGCATGTGGGAATTCCTGGGCCAGGGCTCGAATCTGTGTCCTGTGCATTGGTAGGCAGATTCTTAACCACTGTGCCACCAGAGAAGCCCAAATGTAAGAGATTTCTGTGAATTAATTTTGTATCCTGCTGCTTTACCAAATTCATTGATTAACTCTGTAGCTTTCTGGTAGCACTTTAGGATTCTCTATGTATAGTATCATATCTTCTGCAGATAGTGACAGCTTTACTTCTTCTATTCTGATTTGGATTCCTTTTATTTCTTCTTCTTCTCTGATTGCCATGGCTAAAACCTCTGAAACTATGTTGAATAATAGTGGTGAGAGTGGGCAACCTTGTCTTGTTCCTGATCTTAGTGGAAATGGTTTCAGTTTTTCACCATTGAGAAAGATGTTGGCTGTGGGTTTGTCATATATGGCCTTTATTATGTTCAGGTAATTTCCTTCTATGCCTACTTTCTGGAGAGTTTTTATCATAAATAGGTGTTGAATTTTGTCAAAAGCTTTCTCTGCATCTGTTGAGATTATTCTATGGCTTTTATCCTTCAGTTTGTTAATATGGTGTATCACATTGATTGATTTGCATATATTGAAGAATCCTTGCATTCTTGGGATAAACCCCATTGATCATAGTGTTTGATCCTTTTAATGTGCTGTTGGATTCCGTTTGCTAGTATTTTGTTGAGGAGTTTTGCATCTATGTTCATCAGAGATATTGGCCTGTAGTTTTCTTTTTTTTTTTTTGCGGTACGCGGGCCTCTCACTGTTGTGGCCTCTCCCGTTGCGTAGCACAGGCTCCGGACGCGCAGGTTCAGCGGCCATGGCTCATGGGCCCAGCCACTCTGTGGCATGTGGGATCTTCCCGGACCGGAGCACGAACCCATGTCCCCTGCATCGGCAGGTGGACTCTCAACCACTGCGCCACCAGGGAAGCCTATATAGTTTTCTTTTTTTATATTTGTTTGGTTTTGGCATCAGGGTGATGGTGGCCTTGTAGAATGAGTTTGGAGGTGTTCCTCCCTCTGCTAATATTTTGGAAGAGTTTGAGAAGGATAGGTGTTAGCTCTTCTCTAAATGATAGAATTTGCCTGTGAAGCCATCTGGTCCTGGGGTTTTGTTTGTTGGAAGATTTTTAATCACGGTTTTAATTTCAGTGCTTGTGATTGGTCTGTTTATATTTTCTACTTCTTCCTGGTTCAGTCTTGGAAGGTTGTTTTTTTCTAAGAATTTGTCCATTTCTTCCAGGTTGTCCATTGTATTGGCATAGAGTTGCTTGTAGTAATCTCTCATGATCCTTTGTATTTCTGCAGTGCCAGTTGTTACTTCTCCATTTTTATTTCTAATTCTGTTGATTTGAGTGTTCTCACTTTTTTTCTTGATGAGTTTGGCTAATGGTTCATCAATTTTCTTTATCTTCTCAAAGAACCAGCTATTAGTTTTATTGATCTTTGTTATCATTTCTTTTCTTTTTCATATATTTCTGACCTGATCTTTATGATTTCTTTCCTTCTGCTAATTTTGGGGTTTTTTTGTTCTTCGTTCTCTAATTGCTTTAGGTGTAAGTTAGGTTGTTTATTTGAGATGTTTTTTGTTTCTTGAGGTAGGAATGTATTGCTATAAACTTCCCTCTTAGAACTGCTTCTGCTGCACCCCATAGGTTTTGGGTAGTCGTGTTTTCATTGTCATTTTTTTTAGGTATTTTTTGATTTCCTCTTTGATTTCTTCAGTGATTCCTTGGTTATTTAGTAGCATATTAGTGTTTGTATTTTTTACAGTTTTTTTCCCTATAATTAGTATCTAGTCTCCATAGCATTGTGGTCAGAAAAGACACTTTATACGATTTCAATTTTAGTAAATTTACCAAGGCTTGATTTGTGACCCAAGATATCATCTATCCTGGAGAATGCTCCATGAGCACTTGAGATGAAAGTGTATTCTGTTGTTTTTGGATGGAATGTCCTATAAATATCAATTAAGTCCATCTTGACAATTAAGTCCATCTTGTCATTTAAAGCTTGTGTTTCCTTATTTATTTTCATTTTGGATGATCTGTCCATTGGTGAAAGTGGGGTGTTAAAGTCCCCTACTATGATTGTGTTACTGTCGATTTCCCCTTTTATGGCTGTTAGCATTTGACTTATGTATTGAGATGCTTCTATGTTGGGTGCATGTTTACAATTGTTATATCATCTTCCTGGATTGATCCCTTGATCATTATGTAGTATAGTTCTTTGTCTCTTGTAATAGTCTTTATTTTAAAGTCTATTTTTTCTGATATGAGAATTGCTACTCCAGCTTTCTTTTGATTTCTATTTTCATGGAATATTTTTTCCATCCCCTCATTTTCAGTCTGTATGTGTCCCTAGGTCTGAAGTGGGTCTCTTGTAGACAGCATATATATGGGTCTTGTTTTTGTATCCATTCAGCCAGTCTATGTCTTTTTGTTGGAACATTTAATCCATTTACATTTAAGGTAATTATCAATATGTATGTTCCTATTACCATTTTCTTAATTGTTTTGAGTTTGTTATTGTAGGTCTTTTCCTTCTCTTGTGTTTGCTGCCTAGAGAAGCTCCTTTAGCATTTGTTGTAAAGCTGGTTTGGTGGTGCTGAATTCTCTTAACTTATGCTTGTCTGTAAAGCTTTTAATTTCTCTCTTGAATCTGAATGAGATCCTTGCTGTGTAGAGTAATCTTGGTTGTAGGTTTTTCCCTTTCATGACTTTAAATATGTCCTGTCACTCCCTTCTGGTTTGCAGAGTTTCTGCTGAAAGATCAGCTGTTAACCTTACGGGGATTTCCTTGTATGTTATTTGTTGCTTTTCCCTTGCTGCTTTTAAAATTTTTTCTTTGTATTTAATTTTTTGTAGTTTGATTAATGTGTCTTGGTGTGTTTCTCCTTGGATTTATCCTGTATGGGACTCTGCGCTTCCTGGACTTGACTATTTCCTTTCCCATGTTAGGGAAGTTTTCAACTATAATCTCCTCAAATATTTTCTCAGAAACTTTCTTTTCCTCTTCTTCTTCTGGGATCTCTATAATTCGAATGTTGGTGCATTTATGGTAGTTATTTCCACTATTTTTTCTTCCAGGTCACTTATCCTTTCTTCTGCTTCAGTTATTCTGCTATTGATTCCTTCTAGAGAGTTTTTAATTTCATTTATTTTGTTGTTCATCATTGTTTGTTGGCTCTTTATTTCCTCTAGGTCCTTCTTAATCATTTCTTGTATATTCTCCATTCTATTTCCAAGACTTTGGATCATCTTTCCTATCATTACTCTGATTTTTTTTCAGGTAGACTGTCTATTTCCTCTTCGTTTGGTCTGGTGGGGTTTTACCTTGTTCCTTCATCTGCTGCATGTTTCTCTGTCTTCTCATTTTGTTTAACTTACTGTGTTTGGGACCTCCTTTTTGCAGGCTGCAAGTTCGTAATTCCCATTGTTTTTGGTGTCTGCCCCCAGTGGGTGAGGTTTGGTTCAGTGACTTGTGTAGGATTCCTGGTGGAGGGGACTGGTGCCTGTGTTCAGGTGGGTGGGGCTGGATCTTATCTTTCTGGTGGGTAGGGCTGCATCTGGTGGTGTGTTTTGGGGTGTTTGTGAACTTAGTATCATTTTTTTTTTTGAACTTAGTATCATTTTAGGCAACCTTTTCTGCTAATGGGTGGGGTTGTATTCCTGTCTTGCCAGTTGTTTGGCATGGGGCATCCAGCACTGGAGCTTGCTGGCCATTGGGTGGAGCTGGGTCTTAATGTTGAGACAGAGATCTCTGGGAGTGCTCTTGCCGATTGATATTACATGGGGCTGGGAGGTCTCTGGTGGTCCAATGTCCTGAACTTGGCTCTCCCATCTTAGAGGCTCGGGCCTGACATCTGGCCAGAGCACCAAGACCCTGTCAGCCACATGGCTAGGTACATGGGGATTTTCTTGCCTTTTGGGAAGTCTGAGGTCTTCTGCCAGTGGTCAGTAGGTGTTCTGTAGGAGTTGTTCCACATGTAGATGTATTTTTGATGTGTTTGTGGGAAGGAGGGTGATCTCCACCTCTTACTCCTCTGAAATCTTGAAGGTCCCCTGATGGTTATTTAATTTAAATCAGTTGTTACTACTTTCTAGGAGAGTAGAATATTTCATCTCGGTAGATAATTCTATTGTTTAGACATAGCAGGGGTTTTATTGGGTTGGCCAAAAAGTTCATTTGGTTTTTCCATAAGATCTTAACAGAAAAACCCAAATGAACTTTTTGGCCAGCCCAATAGTTTGAGAAAGGGGAGAAGTTTTATCCACAGTTAGAGTGAAGGTGAAACAAAAAAAGAAAGAAATACTCAGTAAAAAGAGTTTTGGGTTTTGGCAGCAACTCCTCAAAAGGCAGTTAAAAGTGTTAGAGGAAAGAGGAAAACACTGTGAGAAAGAGAGAGGTCAAAAATATGGAGAAATTGTGACAGGGAAGAGTCAATAAATATTTAGGACTGTGAAGGCTAATATTCCAGTATTCTGTGCTCTATTACCTCCCCAAACCCCAAATCATCAATGAAATCTGTTAAACGTCAGAGCCTTATGCTTTGCAGTACTGTTGGGAAATGACGGCATTAGGAGTAGGTCCACCTTGGGGTAAGGTTGGAGTAAAGATAACAGCAATTATAAGAATTGATACAGGGACTTCCCTGGTGGTCCAGTGGTTGGGACTCTGTGCTTCCACTGCAGGGGGCACAGGTTTGATCCCTGGTTGGGGAACTAGGATCCTGGATGCCACATGGCGTGGCCAAAAAAAAAAAAAAAAAAGAACCTGATACAAGGAACGTAGATCAAAAATTCAGCAGAAGGGAAATTAGTGTCAGGAATGACTTAGAGAAACTATAATAAACCTAGGAATTCTTGACGATCCTGAGCTGGGGATGTGAATGTGTGGGCTGTGGGGAAAATGCTAGTTTTCCATGTAAAGTGGGACGGGGTGGCCCCAGATAACTGAAAGACTTGGCACCCCAGAGGTAGCATGCACTTTGGTTACACAAAGGGAAACAAACAACTTTTATAACTTTTAAGTAAAGAATGAGTATTGGAACTAGGGTGAACCAAGTATTACCAGAGATTAGCAGGCAAAAGATTATCAATAAAGAGTTAAGAAAAAAGTCTAAAGAAATACATTAGCATATATTTTGTATTTGTATAAATGTATATTGGAAATGTTCTTAAAGATGATTGGAAACATTTGCTTTTTTAAGTAGCTCAATGTTTTCCCCAGCAACATTGCTTAGCCTATTAATTTGCTTATGGGAAAATGCAAATGCCCCAAATGTTCTCTACATCTTTATTTTTAAGGTACCTTCAATACTTACCTCTTAGATAGTTCAAGACAAACTTGAGTCCTATTCCTGACTTAATTAGCATATATTGTGGGTCGATGGGAGCTGGATCAATTAAGTTTGGCCATTTAATAGGACTATCCTTAATTCAGTCATATTCTTTAATAGTAAACATAATGTATATTACATAGTTCACTTGCAACACAAGGACCAAAAACTATCCACTAATGTGATTTTTATGATAGACTCATTAATGAACAGTTTCTAAATGATGAGTAACTGCAATTACCATAAATACTCTCCTATATTTTTATTTTAAAGATTGGTTTAATTACAACTTTTCCTTTAATTGATCTAGATTTGTTAAAACTAGTTATCATAGGGTGGTAGAAACTACAGTTTCTAATAGTTTTGTATTTATATGGCTCACAGTCTGTGGATCTGAACATATAATAGCTCGATTAGCTCGAAGGAATACTTTAGCTTTGTTCATCACACGAGTTCACCTTGTAGTCCTTTTTTTGTTATTAGTGGTTAATTAGAAAATGAGAAGAAAGGAACTAATACTATTTAAACATTTTACTTTTGCTTTTCCCATATATCTGTGCATTTCCAATTAAATTATTTAAAATTTGGGCTATATCTTTCTAATGTGAAAATTTTATATTGTATAACATAATATGTGGAAGGTGTACACTTTGGGCTTTCTCCAGGCCACTATAAAAACTGAAAGGAAACATAGGCAACAGATTTTATTTACAAAGTAAATTGCTGAGGGTACTTTCTAGTCATTCTCTTTCAAGGTAGTGACTATATCTATTTTATATTATTGTCAATCTGGAAGGCACTAAAAAATCTTAGGAAAACAAATTTCATATGTGCCAAGTATCTGAAGAACTGCTTCAATATATTTTTAATAATCGAAATAATAAAGATGACACTGTGTTTTTATAAATATGACAACCAACCACAAATTCTGATCTGAAGCTAGGCTCCCCTTGGGCACACTATGGTATGGCTAATAGGTTGTGTTGGGACTGCTATGTTCCATAAAGCATGTCAGACAGAGTATTCATCTCACATAGAAGGAGTTCCACCTGTCTGCTAAGGCCCAAAGGGGCCATAAAATGTGAGAGGAGGGAATGCCTCACAGCCAAGAAACAGTCTGAAACTAAAAGGGTTTAGCAAAGAGGAAATGCAGTGTTCTAGAAAAAGGTCAGATCTAGGAGGCTAATAAATAGCTTATTCAATGAAAATCAGCTTTTCTATTTTTTATTAAGTTATTGATATCAATGAGTGAAATTGCTGGCTGAAGATAACAGCAACAGTTTGGCAGGAAATGGTGCATTTGCTTCTTTCAGAGTCTGCTTCCATCATTTGACTACTTGATATTTCTGGTTTGTGTTAATCTTGCTCTAATTAAAATACTGGGTCATAACTTGGAGAAGCCCATGACAAAATGGACTGTAATGTAGCAGCGAGGCTCTGTGAAGTCGTAATGTATAATCTCTGGAAGGCAGTGATCTCATTTGGTCTTGCAATGCTCTAAAACCTAGTAGCAAGCACAAAGGAAATACGTGTGTGTGGGTGTGTGGGTGGGCACATGTGCGTGAGGTGTAATTCAGGATTAGAGAATTGCATTGCAGAAAGATACCTGGTGATGCTGTAATTAACGTGCTTCCTATGCTTTGTTCTAGTGACCATTCTCTTTCCTAGCAGTATGTATTATGAAGCTTTTAGTGGATACCTGCTGTTTTTGCTGCTCAAGATCCATTCATTCTTTGTCTGGCAGTTATAACCTCAAATTCTCTTTGAAAACCACCCACTTCTTTATTCTCAGCCTGTATGCTTTCAGTGAATCATGTTATCTAGACCTAAAACAAAGCACTGGATCCCCTAAAAATATGATTTATTATAGGATGAGCAGGTCACTTGATTAACTAGGAGTAATGAGATGGCTATTAGGATTTTCAGGAAAGAGAATCTTGCTCTTTCTTGCTTGTTTTACATCTCAGAGAGTCTGAGGCTCTTGAGCTATCTTTCTATCACGAGGGGAAAGCCTTTTTGGCACAGGAACCAGCCCACAGAGAGAGAAGTCATGATTTCCTCTGAGCCTAGCATTAAGCCTTATCTGAAGCTTCCTCCATCTCTGGAGTTCCAGCTGATATGAGTTTAAACATTCTCCTTTGGCTTAAGTCTTATTAGGTTGAGTCACTCATAATCAAGAGGCATAGTTGACTAAATAAATTGAGAAGAAATTTGCTTATTTGTAGACATAAAAGAATTGATTTACCTTAAAAGAAAAAAATTATACACTTGTTAGAAAATTCTTTTGGGAAATGAAGTGAGCAGAATTTCAAATATTCTGTACTGTAAGAAATTCAAGGTAAATTTTTGATCTATTTACGGACTGTTAATTGCTGAAGCATCAAGAAAGGACCTTGTAACTAAAAATGTTTCACCTCTGAGGCCATTTCCAGGTTTGAACCCTGAGAGTATTAACATAGAGAAGGTCTGGTGAAGAGACATCCACATTCCGCATGGAGTTTTAATCAAGTAGGACATCTGAATCACCTCGGAATGTCTATTATATTATCTCTTCATTGACTATCTACAACAGTGGCTGGCACATAGTTAGCACTCAATTAACTTCTGGTTGAATAAATAAATCGGTAATATGCATGTGTGACAAAAGATACTCTCAATTATTCATTGTCAAAAGTATATGATGACTCTTTCTTAAAACATGTGATGAGTTTTTCGAAGATGTGCCAGTTATTCAAAGAAGTGCTCCAATTATATTGTTAACTGCTTGGAAAAACCACTGTAACTTTGAAAATGAAAATGGTTGTAGAAATCATGATTCATGTCTTTATGCCACAAATATTTATTGATTTTCTACTAAGTGCTAGGCACCTTATCAGACAGACAAAAAATCCTTGCCCTCATGGAACTTACATTCTAATGGGGAAGACAGATAGTAAACATGTGAACAGGAAGTAATTTCAGATAGTGATATGAGCTGTGCAAAAAAATAAAGCAGGAAAGTAAGTACAGTTTGACGGAACAGGAGTGAGGAGCTATTTTAGTTGGAGTAGCTAAGAAAGGCCTCTCTGAGGATGTGACATTTGAGCGAAATGTGAATGAGATAAGGGATCAAGCAACAGACAATAAGAAAAATGGGAAAACTATTCCAGGCAGGGAGAACAGCAATTTTAAATGCCCTGAAGACAGATGGATCTTTGTAAAGTCAAAGAACAACAAGACGGCATATGGACAGACATATAGATCAGTGAAATAGAACGGAGAATCAAGATATAAACCCTAACATTTGTGGTCATTTGATCTTCAACAAAAGGTCTAAGATAATTCAATGAGGAAAGGATAATTTTTTAAACAAATAGTATAGGGACAACTGGATATCTACATGAAAAATAATGATTTTTACCTGTACCTCATACCATACACAAAAATTAATGCAAAATAAATCAGGGACTGAAGTGCAAGAGCTAAAACTATAAACCTTTAGGAAGAAAATACAAGTAAATCTCCGTCATCGTGAGTTAAGCAATGATTTCTTAGATATGAAACCAAATGTTATAAAGAAGATGACTGACTTTATCAAAATTAAAAACTTTGGTGCCTTAAAGAGACCATCAAGAAAGTGAAAAGACAACCCACAGAATGGGAGAAAATATTTTGTATCTGGCATATATGAACGACAGTTACAGTTCAAATAACCTAATTAAAAAATGGGCAAAGAATTTTAATAGACATTTACCCAAAGAAGATATATGAATGACTAATAAACACATGAAAAGCTACTCAACATCATTAGTTATTGGAGAAATGTAGATTAAAAACACAATGAGAGGGGCTTCCCTGGTGGTGCAGCGGTTGAGAGTCCGCCTGCCGATGCAGGGGACACGGGTTCGTGCCCCGGTCCGGGAAGATCCCACATGCCGCGGAGCGGCTGGGCCTGTGGGCCATGGCTGCTGAGCCTAAGCGTCCGGAGCCTGTGCTCCACAACGGGAGAGGCCACAACAGTGAAAGGCCCGCGTACCGCCAAAAAAAACACACAAAAAATCCCAAAAAACCCCACAATGAGATACTATCAATACTTCACAAGATGGCTATAATAAAAAAGAAAGACAATAACAAATATTGGTAAGGATGTGGAGAAATTAGAACACTCACATTGCTGGTGGGAGTAAAATGTGGCAGACACTTTAGAAAAGAGTTTAGAAGCTCCTTAAAATTGATAAACATAATTACCATATAACCCAGCAAGTTCATTCCTAGGTAACTACTCAAGCACAATAAAAATGTACCTTCACACACAAATTTGTACATGAATGTTCAAAAAGTGGAAAGAACGCAAATGTCTATCACCTGATGAATGCATAAGCAATATATGGTATAGCCATATAATGGAATATTATTTGGCAGTAAAAAGGAATGAATTACTGATATGTGCTACACTAAGCACATTATGCTAATTAAAATTAGCCAGTCACAGAAAACTTCATATGTCCTATGATCTCATTTATATGAAATGTCCAGAATAGACAAATGTATAGAGATACAATGTAGATGAATGATTGTCTAGGGCTGGGGGCAGAATAGAGGGCAGGGAGTATGGAAGATGACCGCTAATGGGTACAAGGTTTCTTTTTGGAATTATGAAAATGTTTAAAAATTAGATTATGGTGATGGTGGTACAACTGTATAAATATACTAAAAACCACTGAATTGTTCAATTTAAACAGGTGAACTTTACCGTGTGTAAACTATATCAATAAGGCTGTTAAAATCAGCAACAACAACATGATCAGCATGACAAGAGAGAAAATGGCTAAGGAAAGAGTAGAAGGAGAGGAGGCAGGGTCCAGGTCTGTAGGGACTTCATGCCATAGTGAGGATTTATAAGGGTTCAGAAGTTTTCAAGCCACTAGGGATTTTTAAGCAGAAGACTGACATGATCTGATTCATGTTTTAAAGAGATCACTCTGGCATTGGAAAACAGACTGGAGAAAAGCAACCGGCAAAAGAGAAAACAATTAGGGAGCTACTGAAGTAGATAGGAGTGAGGTGATGGCTGATAAGGTGGTAGCAGTGCAGGTGATGAAAAGTGGTGAATTCAGAATATATTTTAATGGAATTGCTGTGACTTGTACGTGGGCTGTGAGAAAGGGAAGTCAAGGATCTTTGGCCATAGCAACAAGATAAATAGAAGAGCCATTAACTGAAATGGGGAAATCTAGAAGAGAAGCAGGTTTGGTAGGGGCAGGGCTGGGAAACAAGAGTTTCTTTTGACTATGCTAAGTTTAAGAAATTCATTGGACATCCAGGTTGAGATATCAAAAGGTGGGTAATTGAATATAAACATCTGGAGTACAGGGGAGAGGCCAGAGCTGGAGATATATAAATCTTGGACTCATCCATCCTGGAAGTAAATGAAATCATACAGGTGTGAGTATGGATACAAAAGAGAAGGGGGTCAAGGTTTGAGCACTGGATCACTCTATCATTTAAAGGTCAGGAACAGAAAAGGAGTCAATAAAGAAATCAGGAAAGAATGGCTAGTGTGGAAAGAGGGAAAGCGGTAGAATAGTGATAGCCAAGTGAAGAAAATTTAAAGAAAGAGTTCAGTCAAGCCACTTACTGAGAGATCAAATGAGATGATGATGGAGATTTGATTATGGGACTTGACAGAAGTAGAGAGAATGCTTCATGGTACTGAAATTAAACTGGAAATTAAATTTGCTGCTACTTTCACTTTTAGTTCCTGGTCTTATAGGTTATTATATAACAGTGCTTGTACAATAAAGAGTGCTATGCAATGATAAGGTATTATAACTTTTGTTGTGATTTACACTATGTGTATTGCACAGCTATACAAAATCTACATAAAACTTCTCTGCCTTCCCAAAATTTCTAACGAGCCTGTGTCATAGACTAAAAAAGGTAATAATTATAAAAATATATAAATGTTAATATTAAAAAATTTTTTTTTGATCCTTCTATTTTCATATCTTTTTCTGTTGTGTATCAGAGATGCAAGTCCAACTAAAAGTGCTAATTAAATCTTTTGAAGAAACATACTAATAGGTTGATGAATAAAATCCTTTGAGTAGCGTTTTCTAGATCTTTCAGAAAAAAATAGCCAACTCTGTATGTAACTAGAAAGTAGAAACTCAAATGTTCTTTCGTCTGTAAATGCATTTTAAAGGTTATTCACTTCATTTCCTTCATTTTAAACTTGAGGAAACCAAGAAGACCATACATATATTTAGTGGAACACTGAAAGAGGCCTTCTGATTCCTACTGTAGTGTTTACTGAATCCTACTATTTGACTAAACATAATTCATAAAGTCAATTTGTAGAATTTGTGGTGTTGAGTTAGACATTATTTGTGTCAAAGTATGAATTTAGAGTTGCAGTATTACTTTGGTTACTGGAGAATAAAATTCTATGGGGAAAATATGCATAAATAGCAGTAATTTAAGTAGAGCAGGATGAGGTATGGGATGTCCCTGAAATCATTTGAGTAAATAATATACATTAAAACCATCTTAATATCTATTTTCTAACCATCTTTATTAAATTATTGCCTTTTAATTTTAAAATTCATGATTAAAAAACCCAAATATTTCCAAGTTTTTCTTCTTATATCAAACACTCAGGATAATGTATTTTTCTTCACTTGGTTCCAAGTGAACCTCACCTCACCTGTAACCTCACCTGGATGAGGTGAGGTTAGATGAAGCCTCACCTGGAACCCTTGTGAGCCCTTCAGGCAACTGATCAGAGCATCTAAAGAGATGTCTGAAATCATGTCTTAGCCAAAAGCTTCATGTACTCCACATATTATTATCAAAATGATTTCTTCCAGGGTACACTATAGCATCTCCTTCAAGGAGGGTTTCAGAGCTTTGTTTTTATTTCCCCTTGAATACGATGGGTGTGAGCTGCTTTGTATAACTTACAAGGCTTATTCTAATGTAATTCTAATGTAATGTTACAAGTTCTCTTTTAGGCACAAACTTTAGTTCAAATGTATACTCACAGGAACTGGCAGGAAACAGCTATGGAGCTCTGGCCCTCCTGATATGTTAGGTTCATTAGCGGGTATGTCCTCTTGTCTGGGGCAGACATGGACTTGAGGGTGCACTTTTCTATTTTTATTCTTCCAGTGTGGGCTTACTCTTGACCTCTATGTTTGGCTATAGTGCAGCAGGCTGTAGCATTATGTGGTAGACTCATGAAATTGGATTCTAATTCTAGCTCAACTTCTCTGAATCTTAGATTTTTAGTCAGTAAAACAGAAACTGCTCTATCCACCACAGCATTATTGGTTAGATTAAATCAGTTAATATATGAAAGGATTTTGAGACATTTGAAGCATCATGCTGATGTTTTTCCTTCCTAATTCTGCTTTGGGGTCTATATGTTCCACATATACAGATATGCTTTGCCTTGGATTATACATTTGCAAAACAGAAAAACCAAGTTTATGTTAGTTTCTATAAAAACTATTCAACAAGTTATGGATGACTTGTGTATACTTCTAAATAGTGTTAATAACACTATGCTATTCAGCTGGCAAATTGCTGAGTTATAGAATATCTCGATATCAGTTCTCAGCCTTGCCTACACGATAGAATCACCTGGGGAGTTTCAAAAATTCCCATTACCCAGCTCACATCCAGGCTAATGAAATCAGTTTCTTTGGGGATGAGGCCAGGGCATGAGTATTTTTCAAAGTTCCTGAGCAGCCTCCATCGGGCATCATGGAATTTCCTCAAAAAACTAAAGTAGAACTACCATATGATCCAGTAATTTGACTCCTGGGTATATATCCAGAAAAAACAAAAACACTAATTTGAAAAGATATATGCACCCCAATGTTCATAGAAGCACTGTTTACAATATCCAAGACATGGAAATAACCCAAGTGCCCATAAATAGACAAATGGATAAAGAAGACATAGTATATATACACAATAGAATATTACTCAGCCATAAAAAAGGATGAAATTTTTCCATTTGCAACAACATGGATGAACTTGGAGGGTATTTGCTAAATGAAATAAGTGAGACAGAGAAAGACAAATACTGTATGATATCACTTATAAGTGGAATCTAAAAAATAGTACAAATGAATATATGCAACACAGAAACAGACTCATAGACATAGAAAACAACCTTGTGGTTACCAAAGGGAAAGGGTTGGGGGAGGGACAAATTAGGGATATGGGATTAACAGATACAAACCATTATGTATAAAATAAACAAGGATATATTGTATAGCACAGGGAATTATAGCCATTATCTTGTAGTAACTTATAATGGAATATAATCTACAAAAATACTGAATCACTATGCTGTATACCAAAAATTAATATGATATTGTTAATCAACTATGCTTCAATTAAAAAAAAAGCTGAGCAGATTCTAATGTACAGCTGAGGTTGAGAATATCTGATATAAAGTATTATTTTATTGTGAAGGGGAGGATAAGCTGAATAGTCATTTGGACTGGGAAACAAAAGGAAGAGCTAAGAGAATGGATATGATGGCTAAGAGTTTTCATGTGGAACGCGAAGGAGTCAAATCTTACTTTCTGGCTTTCTTCAGCTCACTGTTTAGTACAACTCTATTATTCTCTATTATGTTCATCAATAATCAAAATGGTTTATGCATTATAATACCTTTTCTAAGTAAAATTCCCTGATAATGAACTTCAAGTGACATGCACATGATTTTGTTGTAGATAATTTGTTAAAAAGAATATCCATTATTACACATCAGATTTCTAGTCTATGGAAATTAATACCTTGAATCTGGGTCGCACAGTATGGTTTAAAAATCACTTCCATATATTTTATGCCATTTAATCCTAGAGTAGAAAACAGATGATACTTAACGTCTATGAAAAATAGATATGTAAAAGTAAGTGTATTAAATTAGAATTCTTAGATATTTTGCCTTGTTTTATTGTGATGGGTAGTTTGAAAGTTGAGATGGTTTCATCATTCAGGTGGAACATCAAAGTTTACTAAGTACTTCTTTATGGCTAAAAAAGGCTAAGTGT
Organism: Leucopleurus acutus; assembly: GCF_964270905.1. NCBI lineage: Eukaryota > Metazoa > Chordata > Mammalia > Artiodactyla > Delphinidae > Leucopleurus > Leucopleurus acutus. Next base: position 133,093,518 of record NC_139143.1, read on the forward strand.
GCTGATTAGGTAAAATATGACATTCATTTAAATTCATTCAACTTCATTAGTGGTAGCATTTATTATGTATGTTCATTGCTATATGGAACTTATTTTAATCAGATTAGAAATTCATTAGTTCTTTAGGTCACATTAAGAGATACAGAGGTATACTTTTTCTAATAATAAAACTTTCCATTTGTTGAGTATTTTTGCTTTTCAAAGAATTGGAAGTGTTCATGTGAGTTCCAGTCAGCATACCATCTGTATAAGGCAGTTCTATAACTCTGAATTGTAGCTGTAACATATTTAACTAATATTATTTGACAGAAAGGGACACTGAGGCCACAGCAAGCATCTGGATCATGTGGTTAATTTAATGGTAAGACTGGTACACAGAACTTGGGTTCTGGGTTAGATAGACCTGGATTAAAATTCCAGCTTGACCAATTATACCGCTCACAAGTAGCTTGACCAATTATACCTCTTACAAGTTACTTATTTTCTATGTGCCTTGGTTTCTTCATTTATAAAAAGGAAATAAGATTACTGTGAGGACTAAATGAAATAGCGTGTGTAAGCAGGACCAACTATGTAATTAGTGGGGCCTGATGCAAAATGAAAATGTGAGGCTCTTTGTTGAATGATTTTTAAGAATTACAAGCTGGTGACAGCAGAGCATTAAACCAAGTGTGGGGCACTTCCAAATGCAGGACTTTGTGCAGCTGCACAGTTCACACACCATGAAGCCAGGCCTGTGTGTAAGATACATGGTAGTTATAGCATAAATACACTTTATATGGTATGAATAGCATAGTAGGCACTCAATGTATGGCAACTGTTGTCTTTTCTTTTCCTACTTTCATTCAGACTTCTCTTCCCTGAATTAAAAAAATGTAGATTCATTGTCATTGGTTGTTTTTCACCTGTAGCATTCCAATAAGTGATTACTTTTTTAAAGTAAAATCTCCAAGCTTTAGTAGAAATTATTGTGCTTTATCATGCTGCACAAAGCATGTTTATTTGTACTATGTTTATTTTTTATTTACTTATTTTTTAACATCTTTATTGGAGTATAATTGCTTTACAATGTTGTGTTAGTTTCTGATGTATAACAAAGTGAATCAGCTATACGTATACATATGTCCCCATATCCCCTCCCTATTGCGCTCCCTCCCACCCTCCCTATCCCACCCCTTTAGGTGGTCACAAAGCACAGAGCTGATCTCCCTGAGCTATGCGGCTGCTTCTCACTAGCTATCTGTTTTACATTTGGTAGTGTATATATATCAATGCTACTCTCTCACTTCATCCCAGCTTACCCTTCTGTACTATGTTTATGATGTCTCCTTGCACTTAAAAATTATGAATGACTTAGATTTTTTCCATATTGTACTTGACCAAATTTAACATTGTTTTTGTAGTAATCATTTAAGAAAACTCTGTTTTCTCTTAATGGCCCTTTTAATGCACCACTAGAAATGCCTTATGAAAATAGAGTAACTTGATTTATATGCCTGAAACCCATATTAGAATTTTCAGTTACCTCCTTGGTCTTTGCACTTCAATTGCTACTCTATAATTTTCGTGTGAAACTATACAGTTCTTAAATGTTTTAAATATTTTCCTCCTTTTTTTTTCTTGTTAAATATGGAAAAAGTCTTGCTTTAAAGGGCACACACACATATTAGAGAGGTCTGAGTTTTCAAAAGAAAAATGAGTTAGGAAGGTAAAAAAATACATAAAATATTTTTATTATGAGAGTGAATTACATAACCTCCTTCAGCCTCTTTCTGTTTGTTTGTTTGTTTTCTATCTATAGACTAGGGAGGTTGGACTGATATTCATTAAGTGCCCTCCAGTATTTTAATTCTTAAAATCTTGTATTTCTATTTCTTCTGTTTCCTATTTCTTTACTCTCAGTGCCAGGCTTACTTTGTGTGCATGTGTGTACATGTAGAATTGTATCATTGGACTCTCTCAAAAACTTTTTGAATGTTGTTGTTGGTGGTAATGTTCTCATTTTATAAGGAGAAAAACAGAACCTCAGGAAAGAGTTAATGACTTGTCCAGATTCACACACTTTACTAAAAGTTAACATGGAACTCGAACTCCAAATTCTGAAACCTATTCCTAGTGTTCTCTTTCCTGAATGCTATAGAGCTAAACAAAGAAGTAGAGAGGTTTAGAAAAAGAAAAAGAGATGAAAGAAAACAGTGTAGCAGTTGTGGTGTGCTGGAGAATGTTTAAGAGCTGGCTGGGGGAAGGGGAGGGCCCTGGTTTGTAGTGTTTGCTCATTTCCCTGGTGTAATTATCCCCACAATTTCAACCTATCAGTGTGGTGTCCCTGAAGGTAGAGTTGGGAAGATATGCACACAGTAATGAGCCAGGATGAGTATGCTCCAGCATGCCACTGGTAGTGGATAAATATTACACTGAATCATGAAAAAGGTTTTGAGAAACTGTCTCCAGATTTATAACTCAGGGGAGGGGGGAGCATAGTTTGGGGACTAGTACTATTGGTTTAAATGCTCCTTAGGCTTTCTCGTGGTCACTCCAAAATTTTCATCTCAGCATTCCAAACCATTTCAGTTTGAAACCAAGGCAGAAAAAACCAGGAATTCAAAAGGAATTACACTTAAGTACTTTCCTTAATATAACCATTGAATGTTTAAGTTTTTATCTCTCAGTTTGAAAGACACCTGATGTTGTTAGAGTTACAAATCAAAATACTTACAATGACTATAAATACATTCTTTGAAAGAATCATGATATTTTAAGTTTGATAAGCATGTAAACTAAAACTTAATAATCCTCTCATTAAGTCAAGCTATATAATTTATGTATTTTTTGAGAAATAATGTAAAAAAGGCCTTTAAATTTAGAGTGTTAAGAATAACTGTATGTTAATACTAACCCTACTATTCAAAGTAGGGGAAACAGAGGGCATTGATCTCAGTGGATTTTAAATGTGCTGATTCTGGGAGAAAAAAATTTTGTAATGACTTATCTTATTAATTATTCCTGTTAACAGGAATCATTAAATCAGAGAACTGGATTGAAGTTATGATATTTGTGGGGGAGAGGATATATGAACAATTTTTAACCTAAGCTGCCTGCGGTAAAGCATAATTTAAAACTTCATTAACTTTTTAGAATTAAAAACCTCACCTCATTACCTGATTAAAGACACCTGTCTGATTTATTTTACCTTAAATCCAACATTTGGCCTAGATCAAGGCAGGATAGGAAGAAGATTATCTTAAAAAACCCTATCTCAGGGCTTCCCTGGTGGCGCAGTGGTTGGGAGTCCGCCTGCTGATGCAGGGGACACGGGTTCGTGCCCTGGTCCTGGAAGATCCCACATGCCGCGGAGCGGCTGGGCCTGTGAGCCATGGCCGCTGAGCCTGCGCGTCCGGAGCCTGTGCTCTGCAGCGGGAGAGGCCACAACAATGAGAGGCCCGCGTACCGCCAAAAAAACCCCCCAAAAAACCCTATCTCAGCTTCAAGAAGGGTATTAAGAAACTCAGGAGATGTCAGGAGCAGCTGGGATCCAAATAATAAATGACCCAACAGCATAAAGGAAAAAACTGGAGAATGAAGATAATCTTAATCTTGTCTGATATGTTTAGGAAATAAGGACGGTGATACGTGAAGCTTTGAATAAGCAATAATAAAGTGAAACCTTTATAAACCATATTAAGGGGTTAGAGAAGTCAGTGGGAGCTTTGCCTAATTATCTAAAGAATGAAATAAGAGAAATTAATTTTAATTAAATTAATTAAATTAAATTAATTTCTCTTACTAATTAATAAGAGAAATTAATTTTCTGAGAGTATTAATATCTTGATGTCTTACTTTCTAACCTTAATATGACTCAACAGATGAGATCTTATTCAGTGTTCTGGCCTTAAGAAAGGAAAGCAGAGTCTACAATGGAAAACCAGATCCTAATTTAAATAGGTCAGAGGAGCAGCAATTCTTTTTTTACTACATGGCACTTATCAATAGCTTTTGGAGCGTTTCATAAATGTTTCCTTCCTAACTGCTCTTTATCATTTTGTTCATAGCAAAGCTTTATCTCTGTATTACTCAAAAATCAGAAGATAAAACTTTTAAAAAATGTTCCCACACATCGAGGGGAATATACAGTTCAGTTTTTACACTGTCAATTTCACCAAAGGCCTTGGTAAATATACCTAATCCATTGAAGCTCTTTGTAACATTCAAAAGCTGTGCTGCAGAGCTAAATTGGAGTTGGGAGTGGGCAGAAGGAGGTGCAGGATAAAGCAGAAAAAACTATTCCAATTCATCAATTTTTCTTTATGTGAAATGGGCATTTTACCGACCATCAATTACTCTATGTTGTAGTTCTTAACCAATGAAAATAATGATAAAATCCCTACAAAGAGTGCTCTACTCCATTCAACATGGTGACAGCATTAATGTGTCCCAAACTACATTAATGAGGGAAGGCAAACCACGGATTTATGGACTTTCCCCAAATATTTCCTGAAAATTTATCAATTATAAAAACTCTACTCACCTGCTCTGGATAGCCATCCATACTCCTTTGCCCTTTAGTTTGAATTAAGCACCGTCCAGGCTGAGGTCCCCGGGTGGCCTGTGAAGAGGGGATCTGAATAGGCAATGGTGACTGAAACTGCTGGATGGTCACTTTGTTTATGTTTCCCTCATATGGCTGCTGCTCCCGGCTACGATGTTGAAGGCTCTGGGACCCCATCAAGGTCTGGATGTGGCTGCCTGCCTGTGGAGAAGATAATCTGTCAGAAGGTTTGTGGTGTTGAAGGGATGTGATTAAAGTAGAAAAAAGAAAGTACAGAATACTTCGCCAGTAAGTAAAGTGGCATAATTTGGGCTTTCAGCCATGGCTAGGAAGGATAATGAAAAAACAGTAAGGGTCTGCCTGCTGTGGTTTGTGAGAATGCTAATATCAGAGCAAGGTCACGTTAAATACACTTGTCATCTGATGGCTTGCCAAAGCTTATTTTAGCCCCCATTTTAAGGAAACAAAGTTCAGTTTGGAAAATCTCAAGAAGAAAAAAAAGTCACAACTTAAAAAATAAAGTGGAGTTCTATCTGGCATTTCATTTAGAATAATAGCAGGGAGAGAGATGTAATATATGAAACATCAGGGAGAAAATTATAGAAGCTACTTTCTAATTCTGCAGCAAAAGAATTGAATTGCATATTTGCCTTTATGCCACACACATGTATAGGAAGCTTGTTCAGGTGAGTATAATCAATATTTATTAATTTTCTGCAATATTAAATCAAGAGTATGGTTTTTGCAATCTTTAAGTTCCATTAAAAATTAATCATGTGATAAATTCCTGTGAATATCTGTAGCCTGTAGAGGCACTAGATATGGAAAGGTCTTTAAAGTGAACTCTGCATGAAGATCATCTTCACATGAGCTTTCAGAGAGACTCATCAGTACCTCATTTAAAACAACAATGATCATTTATCAGCCCTTGAGGGTGGTTGCTAGAGGAGAAAGGGCATGCTTACTTTGGTCTCCCATCTTTAAATGACTGGTGCCTAATCCTGTTTCTCGTTCATTCCGATTTTCTTACCTTCATTCTAGCATGGGCTCCTTGAGTCATTCTACCTGATATCTTTTCTATCAAGCAAGCAGTTCTGTTTGTGAGCTGATAACCTAGAACATGCCATTTATTTATTTATTTAGCCATGCCTCGCAGCTTGTGGGGCTCTTAATTCCCCAACCAGGGATCAAACCTGTGCCCCCTGCAGTGGAAGGGCAGAGTCCTAACCACTGGACTGCCAGGGAAGTCCCCTAGAACGTGCCTTTTAAAATTAAGTATGGTTTAACATGGAGGTCTAACATGGGAAGTGAATGCTTATCTTTAATACTTTTAAACCTACGTTTTAATGCTGTGCTTGGTACTTCACCCAATGGATTACTTCCTGAATCCATTGTCTTTCTTTTGACCTTTTAAGGGTAGGCAATTTGGAATTTAAAAGTAAATTTTACCTTAGAACTCATTAATTAGGAAAGTTTGTGAATTTTCCTGACTAATCAAGATTTTTAATTACTATGAAAAAGTCAGATTGGAGGTATAAAGGAAAAACTATTAAACAAGTATTCAAGGAAAAGATGAATTTTAATTATTTTAAAGTTCTTAAAGAAGAGCAACATAAGAGACATAGGAGATGACAGTGATCATGCAAAATCATTTAGAGAGGGAAGGCATGTTTTTTGATTCCAAACAAGAGGTAATTTCACTAAAGAAAATATTCAAAATTATTATTTAGCAATATGCAAGGGAAAGAAAAAATCATTTGATTATATTTTAGATATCCAACTGATTGTCTTATCATGTACAACTTTTTACATTCAAAAACAGTGAAGATATTTCAGTCATGAGAAACTGGAGGAAAAGATGCAAAAAAAAGTTTCAGGCTATAACAGCACAATAACAAAACAATTATCAATCTAATACTGTCTAATGCAACCAGGGATCAGAAAATTACGACAGCATAAACACAACTAAGATAACCTCATAAAGGGCAAATGTGTATTTCTCTAATGTATCTATTTCCTTCTCAGAAATCTAAATGAAAGATGTCACAACTTTCTCAGCCATTCTAGAAGACTGAACACCCTTCTGGTCGAGTTTTTCCTTGTTGCAAATTCAATTCTCTCCTACCTCCTTGGAATTTCATGTTCTCTTGTTTGGTAGGCAAGGAAAGCCATGATAAACCCAGTATCACATTTGGGGCTGCTGTACTCTGAATGAAGTCACTGGCCTGATGAGTTATTTAGTTAGAGAAAATGATTTCCTGGAGCTAGAGGAACTGGGGGTGTAGGTGGACTAAGGCTGACTGGCCTGGCTACTGAACAAGCAATTGATTTTACATTTATATCTGCTTCTCACATCCACTGGTATAATACTCATGGGTCTTCAGTTAGTCCTTGAGCCGATGGGAAAGAGGAAGACTGGTTGTTTAATTGAAAGTGACAGACAAGCAAATAATTTTTATACCCAGAAAAACTTATAGAGCTCCAGAACATAGCTTTAGTCCCACAATGCATAATCCATTAGAAAGTCAATAATGACTGCTTAATAATAATTTCATTGATTAGAATTTTCTGGTAATGGTCTATCTAAGGGTAAAAAAACATAGATATTATAGAACTATAATACCCTTTAGACTTATTTTTATGGTTTATTTTTTCCTTCTGATGGGACAGTTTAAACTTTAATTATGCTTTGATTTGAAACTCTTTGAGGGCAAGCACCACATCTTACTTACCATCTTTAATAACCGGCACAGTAACTGGCACTTAAGAAACAATGGCTACTATTCAAATACTAGGTGCTAGATAATGTACTAAAACTTACCTTATACATATTGCCTCCTTTAATCCTTACAATAGCATTAAGGGATAATTATTATTAGTTATTATTACTTAATTTTACTGAGGAGGAAACTAAGGCTTGGAGAGGTTAAGTAACTTTCCCCAGTAATTTGCACAACTGGTAAACTGGCCAGACTGGGATTTGAACCAAGGCTGTCTGGCAATCAGAGTTCATGCTCTTAAACATAAAATTACATTGCAACCACCATTCCCCGGAACTGTCTCTCTTCCTACAATAGTTGAACTATGAAATGAAAAGAAACCACAGAAAGGAACAGAAGGATCTGATTGTTAAGGAAGGATATATTAAATTTCTTTAGCAGCTCTTCAATTTGCCAAAGGGCCATTCCTACTTATTGAATTAGGTCTATTATCTATTTTAGATCCTACGTATTTGACTTAGAACTTTATACTTGAGCAATTAGGAGGATACTCTGTGTATTTAGTAATCTTTCCATGATTATGAAATAATGACACTCATGTTCACAGATGGCTTGGCAAAGCATAAAGTGGGCATGGAAGGAACATTCTGTAAAATGATTCTGTTCACATCAGTAGCAGTTTTTTCACTCTTTATTGGGGCTACCGGGTGCAATAAATGAGGATGGGGAATGACAGCTATAGAAAGCAAAGAATTAACACTAAATTCTTTGTGAAGGTAAGCAAATATGAATGACACAAGACATCTAAAGGGACAATTATGGTGTGGAGGGACTGTAAAGAGTAAGTTATTTTGACTGGCACAGAGGCTTAAGAAAGGTAATAAGGATGCTCATGATGAAGTACAAAGGACTGATGAAAATGTAGGAAATATCGAGACTGGATTCGTTCAGACAGAGGGTTAGCTATGAGGACACTGACTCATACTGAAGGAGAATTTGAACATGAAGGTTTCTATAAAGGCTGAGGTACACATTTTGAATGATAAAAAGGAATAGAGATTTGACATTTGTTTTGAACTTTCAATGGGAGGTTGGACAAAATAACATGTATTTGAGAATAGTGATGGAATATGATGTTTTCAAGTTGACCCAAAACCATACTGTCAAAGTTTATGGGGAAAACTTCAATATCCATAGGACCCCAGGAAATATTTATGTCAAAGCCACAGAAAAGAAATGTGATTTGATACCAAATGGCACTGTTCATACGCAATTCATCTCACGCTCATCAGGCTTATTATGTGGAAATTTGAAGTGTTTGGGAGGTTTTGTATGGTATAAAATAAATGACTTTTTCACTACAACAAAGTTTTGGTTCACACTATTTTCTTAGAAAAGAGTGTTAGGCTGAGAAGTTTATTACTCAATTTGGTTATCACTTTTACTACCCATCTTTGCTCTTGGACCACTTGTGGTGCTCCCAAAAATCAAACACAGCCTCAAAGGATGACAGTTTATGCCACTGAGAATATTCAAATGGGTACAACTCATTCTCTAAAATTAAGTTCAAAAGAGTTCTGAAGATGTTTGGGGTCAGCGTCAACAATACAGAATTACATACAGAGGATAATTAAGTAACTGATTTCAAGGAAACATCAGCACTCATTTAAATGAGTCAGTTTCAGTAATTTTGTAAAACAACAACAAAACAGTCCTATCACTTTCTATCTGCACCATGTACTCTGCAGTGTTTCTCCTCCCTTTGTTTTTTTTAACATGTACTTTTGGTTTTAGAAATTGAGACAGTAGGATTTCTGCTTCTGGTATGTGGAGTAGGTATACTGTTCCCTATTCCCTCCATTAAGAACAATGAAAAACTCTGGACATTGTACATAAACAAATATAGGAAAACTCTGGGAAGCAGACTGAAGAAGCCAAGGACCAAATAACAAGATGGTGGTAAATTTCTCAGGTTTTATTTTTGTGTCATATATCCCAGACTAGGAGTTGAAAAAATGGGCATCCCCTAAAATGCCAGCCAGTGCAGACAACAAAAGCCCCAACAAAAGCCTACTCTCTCTAGCCAAAGAACCAGGAAAAAAGGGCATCCTAGCAAGACAGAAAACTTTCAGATTGCTCTACTACAGCCAAACAACATGGAAAGAACTGTGGTCCCATCCCAACAATGCCAGCAAAGGCCAAGTGGGAAGCTGATACTTCTACCTTTATAGGGATTTAACAAGGCACAACACTCCTGCTGGGGTGGTGTCAGAGAAGGCCAAGTAAGGTGTCACTGCATTCATCCCCACTGGCCAGCAGTAACCCACTCCTCACCCAGTGGTGTTAATGGAGACCGCATAAGGAGCATGAACTTACACTCTGACCCAGCAGTAATGAGGCACTCCTCTACCTTCCCATTAGGGTGGTTAGAGGAGGTCTTAGTAGAGAGTCAGGATTTTCTCCATCACCCAATTATAATGAGGCTACTCCCACTGAGGTATCAGCGGGGCCATCTGGGAGCTGGAACTTCAATCCCCACCTAGCAATAACAAGGAGACTTTGCCTCAAGTGTCACTGGATGCTAAATGGAAAAATTGGACTTGTACCTCCACTTGGCCAAAATGAGGTGCTCCACCATTCCCCAAATGGAGTGGTGTCAGAGAAGGCCAGCTGCAACAGATGGTTAAATACAATCCAGAGTTTTATAACATAATATGAAAACGTCTAGGTTTTAATCATACCAAGAACCAGGAAGATCTCAAACAATGAATAAAAGACCACCAATAGAGGCCAACATTAAGAAGACAGAAATTAGAATTACCTGACAAAGATTTTTAAGACAACAATTAAAAAAGTGCTTCAATGACCAATTACACAAATGCTTGAAAAAAACGAAAAAATAGAAAACTTCTGAAGAAATATAATGTCTTAGCTAAGAAACAGAAGATGTAAAGAAGAAACAAATAGAAATTTTAGAGCTGGAAAATACAATAACTGAAAAGCTCTGTGAGTAGACTTAACATCAGAATGTAGAGAACAGAGGAAAGAAACAATAACCTGAAAGATAAGACAGTAGAAATTATCTAATCTGTAATGGAGAGAAAACACATTGAAAAAAAATGAACAGTCTCAGAGACTCTGTTCAAAAGTTCCAACAGTAATATTATCAAAAAAGAGGAGAAAGAAAGTGGAGCTGAAAAATTAAAAGAAGAAATAATGGCTGAAAAATTCTGAAATTTGGCAAATCTTATAGATTTAAGAAGCAGAGAGAATACCACACAGGGTAAACCCAAAGAAATCCATGCACAAACACGTGATAATCAAACTTGTGAAAACTAAAGACAAAGGAGAAATCTTAAAAGCAGCTGGAGAAAAATGACGTCTTACCTATAGAGGAAAAACAATTTGAATGACAGTGGATATCTCATCAAAAACCATGGAGGACAGGGCTTTCCTGGTGGCCCAGTGGTTGAGAGTCCGCCTGCCAATGCAGGGGACACGGGTTTGTGCCTGGTCCGGGAAGATCCCACATGCCGCGGAGTGGCTGTGCCTGTGAACCATGGCCGCTGAGCCTGCGCATCCAGAGCCTGCGCTCCGCAATGGGAGAGGCCACAACAGTGAGAGGCCCGCGTACCGCAAAAAAAAAACCAAAAAAAAAAACCATGGAGGACAGAAGGAAGTGACACAATATTTTTCAAGTGCTGAAGGAAAAGAATTGTCACCCCAACGTCCTATACTTGTGAAAATATTCTTCAGTAATTAAAGAGAAATTGAAACATTCTCAGATGAGGGAAAATGAAGAGTATCTGTCACCACTAGACTTATCCTAAAATAATAGCTAAAGGAATTTCTCTAAATCAAAAGAAAATGATAAAAGAAGAAAATTTGGAACATTAGGAAAGGAGAAAGAACATGGCAAGCAAATATATGGGTAAAAAAAAAAGCTCTCTTTTTCCTCTTGAATTTTCAAAATTATGTTTGATGATTGAAGTAAAATTATGTTACTGTCTGAAGTGATTCTAAATGTATATACACTGAGGAGGGTGAAGGGACATAAAAGAAGGTAAGGTTTCTATACTTCAGTTGAACTGCTAAGTGATGATGCTAGTAGACTCTTATAAGTTATGTATATGTAATGCAATACCAGGAACAATAACTAAAAAAGCTACACAAAAAGATATACTAGAAACACTGTAGATAAATCAAAATTAAATTCTAAAAAGAATACAAACACCTCAGAAGAAGCAGGAAAAAGAAATTAGAGAAGCAAAAAAAGAGACAAACAGAAAAAAAGAACTTAAATTAAGAACTAAACCTTAATGTGTCAAATTAAATTAAATGCATAGAGATTAAATACACAAATTAAAATACAGATCTTGGCAGGCTGGATTAAAGAACATTATTCAACTATATGCAGACTATACGAAGTCACTTCAACTATAATGAGCTAGGCAGGTAGATATTAAAAGAATCAAAAATAAATATCATGCAAATATGAATTAAAGGAAATGATAGGTGGCTACATTAATACTAGATAAAGTAGATTTCAGAGCAAAGAAAATGTACTAGGAATAAAGAGGAATTTTATAGGATGAAGAAGAGTCAATCCGCCAAGAAGACATAGCAATCCTAAATGTATACACAACAAACAACAGAGGTGCAAATGTGTAAAGCAAAATTGATAGAACTAAGAAAAAAATAGACAAATTCGTTATTGTTATAGTTGGAGATTTCAACACCCTTCTCTAAACAACTGATAGAAGAACTAGACTGAAAATTAGCAAGAAAAAGAAGAATTCAACAATACCATCAACCCACCAGATCTAATTACCACTTACAGAACATTCTATCTGACAGCAGCAGGATACACATTCTCTTCAAGTTCCTACAGAATATTTACTAAGACTATATCCTGATTTGGAAAACAAATCTCAACAAATTTTAAAGAACTGAAATCACACAGAATGTGTTCTCCAGCCACAATAAATCAAACTAGGAATGAATGATAGAAAAATAAAAGGAAAATATTCAAACACTTGGGAGCTAAACAATGTAGTTCTAAATAATTCATGGATCAGAGAGGAAGTCTCAAGGGAAATAAAACAATACATTGAACTGAATGTAAATGCAAATTTGCAAAATACAGCTAAAGTAGTGCATATACTAGAAAAGAAGACACCTCAAATCAGTAATTAAGATACTACCTCAATAGCTTAGAAAAATAGGAGTCAAATAAACCAAAAGCAAGTGAAGGTAGGAAATAATAAAAAAGTTCAGAAATTGATGAAACAAAATGAATTACAGATAAAATGAATAAAACTAAGAGCTGGTTCTTTGAAAAGATCAATAAAATTGACATACCTCTAGCAAGACTGAAAAAGAAAAAGAAAGACACAAATTACCAAAATCAAGAGTGAAGGGGATATCAATAAAGGCCCTGCAGACATCATAAGGATAATAAGGTATAATACTACAAATAACTCTACATAAGTAAATTTGACAACTCATATGAAATGATTCATTTCCTCAAAAAACACAAACTACTATAACTCACACAATATGAACTAGGTAATTTGAATAGTCCTGAAACTATCAAGGTTGGATATAATTTAAAAACTTCCAGAAAAAAAACCTCTGGGCCCAGATGGTTACACTGGAGAATTCTATCAAACGTTTAAATAAGAGTCAACAGTAATTCTGCACATACATACTTTTCCAGATAATAGATGAGGCAGAAAAGCTTCTCAATTTGTGAATAAAACCACATAAGGACAGTACAAAAAAAAAAAAAAAGAAAGAAAGAAAGAAAAAGAAAATTACAGACTAATATCCTTTAGAATACTGATGCCAAAGTCCTCAACAAAATATTGGCAAATAGCATTCAGCAATATATAAAAAGAAACATCAATGGCTGAGTGGGGGTTACTTGAATAATACAAAGCTTTTTCAATATTTGAAAATCAACCAATGCAATGCCTTGTATTAATGGGCTACAGAAGAAAAATCATGTGATCATATCAAACAAAGCAGAATAATGTTGTCTTGAAGATAAGAGTGTATTTATGTCAAGCACCTTAGTACAATGCCTAATATGTATTGTAGATACTGTTTTATGATTATGACAACCAAACTGTTAAGCTTTATTTTTTTCCTCTTGTGGTGTTTGTATTCAGCTAGGGCAATTTTGATGCCAAAAATCTATGTTCTCCCATTTGGACATTAGAGGACAAACTTTTACAAATACATGAAAGGGAGCTCTGAAGCTTGAAGGAGAGGGGGTAGGAAGCTGCTGTTTCTCTTGCCCTAGGGACTTGGTGACAGTGCATTCTGCTGGCACAGTGCAGTATTGGGGGAGGGGATTCAAATTATTTGCTGATCTTAAATTTTTTAGAGCCAAATACTGGTAATATACTCCAGTGCTTCAAATGACAGATAAAAAAGTGAGGCAATAGGGCCTTTCCCTTCAGTGCATATGCCTTAGGATGGCAGCTGGCTGATGTGTGCAGGCAGTCATTTGTGGCTTAGTGTATCTCTATAAGCAACTTTTTCTGTGATTAAATGTCAACTTATAAAACATAGCTCTGGAATTGGAAATTATTAATCAAAATGAAAAAAACAACAGAGGATCCATAATAGAAAAAATGGTGAAATTAGAGCTAAATCTACACATTCTACCTACAGTTTGTTGTGTGATGATGCTGACTTTTACATTCCTGAAATAAAATGAAAAGGAAGATGTTAGCACTAACAATAAAAGTTTGACAATTACTTATTTTGCCCTTAAGATTTCTAGGAACCTAAAGGTAGTGGAGTAAGTCAGATAAAAATCAAGTGTCAAGAAATGGCACCTTATCATTTTGACATCCTCTATTTGGCAGCAATCCTTGATCATCTGCCAGTTGTCATGTGGTTTAGGTCTTCAAATTACATACTCAATCACGGGCATTTTCATTACAATGGATTAATTTCACATTTTATTTTTGCTTTTATATTTCTTCTGAAATGAAGATAGTATAAATGTTATTGAGTTAGCTCCATTTTCTGAAGTCGAATAGTCATTTGTGTTAAGGAATACCTATGTTAAGAATTGAGGAAGTAAGTAGTTTTAATCTGCCACTGTTTTCTATTGCTTTGATCTGTGGCAAGATTTTTTTTTTTCCTCTTACTTAATAGCCATTTGATAGACACTCTTTGGGTTTGCACTTTTATTAAGGAAATAATTTAGAGTCAGTCTGGATAAGAACAATCTCCTGATTTTATGACAGTAATGTCCCACACTACTGGAGATAGCTATATTGTTGCACTGGTATTAGGAGATAAAATAATGTGCTTTGTGAATTAAAGAATTAATGTTGTATTAAGTACGAAAATCCAGTACAAAAGTGACTGTGAAACTAAACAATATTCAGCTGTCATTCTTACTGTAAGTTAGGGAAGAATTTTCCATTCACATTTCTACAACTTCCTACCTGAACTATTTTTTAGAACAAATTTAATTACATAATAGGAATAGAGTAAGTTTTAAAAATACCTATGAATTAAATAATACTAAAATCAACTGATTAAAATATATCATCCTGGCTGTTTAGATTAACAAAAGGAATATTTGAAATGGATCATTAAATAGAGAAAATTATTTCATTGATTTTTTTCAAAAGCTTCTTCCTGATTTAGCCACTAAGTGTATGGAACTGCCTCTGAAGGATCCCATTTTCGTGAAATTTTTGACTTCCTACTGGCCATGTACTCTTGCTTTGGCAATTAATTCTTGTTTGGCAAGCAAGTCTTTATATATTTTCAGCCTTCTCTCTCTTATATAAATAATTTCCAATTATAGGGAGATTTGAATCTAATTGGATGTATTCATTCTTATTTCTCTAGTATAGCAAAAGGCATGGCTTCATGGGCACACTGGAAAAGGTAACACAATCATCAATCAATAAGCTTTTTTTTAAAAAGAGTACATTTAGTTCATCTGAATAACAGTTCTGATACTGGTAAACCCAAAAGAAGTGCAATATGAAAGTCTCAAGACTAGATTTGAACCCTTAGCTTACAATTCCTGTAATTGTTCTTTGGAATGTTCTATATATTTTAACTTATACAACCCCAAACAGTGCATTTTTATCCTGTTCTAGAACAATGACATATCTATTCCATAAAGACCATGCTGAGGCTAGTGTGGTAGAAACAGAGGCATGTATTTGTTAGGGAGGGAAATTAGTGGCTGTCTTAATATAGACACTAAATATAAGCATCAAAAATTTCAATGAGCCTTCAATACGTGTTTGATAGATGCCTAAACATGTCATCAATAGTTGATCCTAAAAAAAAAAAAAAAAAAAAAATAGTTGATCCTTAATCACAGAAGTCCCCTAAGATATAATTTTCATCTACTTACTTTATTCCTAATCCTTCCTAACCTGGAGTGATATTTATGACAGTGGGTATGTTCACCTCTCAGGCAACTGGTGTGATTGGAACTGTTGCTTAAAACTCCCTTTTCAACCTAAGGGTGAAATTAAGGTGTGGATACTTACTATTCACACAAGTATTCAGTTCCAGATTATTTCTGAATACCGAAACTCAAAGGAAAGTGGAGTTGCATTATCATTGATCTAGAGAGTCAAAGTTCTGCTAGGGTTAGAGGTTCTTTTTCATTTGGACACATTTGGTGTTTTCCCACAGTTCCGCTTTCCTTTTTAAACTTATGTCCCTTGAAAAAAGTTGGCTTTTGGTCAAAAGAAAAACTCAATATATTTGTGTAAGAAATGTCTCTCTGGGGGCAACAGATAGTGCTAAAAGTTTTTGTTTGTTTTTGATAATTAAAAAATCTGTAATTGTATGACTTCATCAATTTACCCTTTCACTGACTCACTTCTCGTTTTGGGGGCAAAGCTCACTGATAGCAAATGCATTTGACTGCTATTTATTTCTTCTTGAAGTCCAGCAGCCTCAGTAGAAGTGACACCAACATGAGTGAGGGTGATAGGAAGAGGATGGTTGAGGGAAGCAAGGAGAATCTCAACCTACCAACCAACTCAAAAAGATCTCTTTTCCTAATGTTTATAAAAATGTTTGGAGTTCAAAATGACTCTATATGCAGGATTCCAGACACGCAGGCTCAGCGGCCATGGCTCACCGGCCCAGCCACTCCGCAGCATGTGGGATCTTCCCAGACTGGGTCACGAACCCATGTCCCCTGCATTGGCAGGCGGACTCTCAACCACTGTGCCACCAGGGAAGCCCTCCAGTCTATTTTTGAGTTTCAGTGATGACCCAGTCTACCAGAAGAAAAATTTACTGCAACCAGTGCAAAATTTCCTCCTATCAGAGGAGAAAAATGAGGCTTGGGAAAGAGAATCAGAAAAGAGGGAGCCAGGATTGTGCTTGGCATTACTCACAGTAATAGAGAATATTGGTTTTGTTTGCTTATGAACTGATGAAGTCGAGGCATTACTCCTGGGCATTCTTCACTGTTAATAACGCATATTGCTTTAGGAGGGAAAAAATACAAAGCCTCAGGTGAAACTTACACTACTTGACCTATTTCTTTCTGTACAAAAGGAGAGTTTAGCTACGGCATTCACATTCACTAAAGTTTAAAAAGCATTTTTTTAGAATTTCAATATTACTTAAACTAGAGCAGATATGCTTGACTTTTATGTTATTGATGGAAATAGGAAACATTTCTTATCTCTTGTCTCTTATCTCTCATATGTTAAGGTTTACCCAGTAGATTTTCATATCTGCTTCATCCACACCTTGACTTGCTCTCTTATAGCCTCAGGATTTGTTCTACTTGTTGCCATTCCTATGTTTTCTAATATTTAAATCTTCACCTATCTTTCTTGTTTATTCCAGACTTTCCTCTATTTCTGTGTAAGTGAGTTACATCCGCCTTCCGCCCCTGCCCCACCTCCCGTCCCCTGTCTTTGATATAAGGGATTCCAACAGCAATAATGTCCATTCTCAGTTAAATATAAAAGCCAATAATTATAGTTACATTTATTTCAGTTGTACATATATAGAGTACTGATAGCAATATTTGTTTTTAAAGGCAGTAATTTTGGAGAAAATTACTTTTCAATGACTACAACTTAAAGATTATACATTTTAGATAAGATTTTTTATAGCATAATAAAATGATTTTATTTAAATTACTAAATGTATAGCTTGATTTTTCTTAAGTTGATTTTCTTTTAAACATCTACTTATTTAAAAATGACATAAATTTATTCTTATCCTGTGAAAAATTCTACAACAGACTGATTTTTGTTACCAAGTGAAAAATCAATCCCAGTAATAGTTTGACTCAGTTGTTTTAAACACAAATGATGGTGTGGTTGTATAGTCAATAGCAAAACAATTTAAGATTTTCAAAAGATATTTTAGACTTGATCTTTCTATATATGTATAAAAAGAAACAGTAAAATGCATTATACTAAGAAACATGACAAATGGCAAAATTATAATAAGGAATGAATATTAATAAATTAAAATTTTTTTTAATATGTCATATGGTCTGAAAAAGCAAAAATTTCGATTTGGGGGCCTGTGAAAGAAAGAATTAAAAGAACATAAAAATGATCAAACCCCACATAATTTCTTTTAGTTTCTGCTAATGAGTTCCTGGGCATGCCTCAGGGATGACGAGCATCTGGAAATCCTGAAGCTCTTAATGGCTGAGCTTGCAATGGCTGGCATTGTAGATGTGAGAAAATCATGGGCAAGTTCAGCATAAGGGGCATGTCTGTGAGCCAAGACTAAATTAGCTACATTTTTATATCTTTTTCTTCAACTATGTACATCCTGATGTTGACCCTTGATACCCACCTTTATTATTCTAACTGCCACGTCATTATGCACTTAACCTAGAATAACAGACACTTGAGGAGGGAAGGGTCACTAATGCTGAAAGAGACCTTTGAATGTCTAGTCTTTACATATTAAAGAATTTTCAGATTTAATATCACTGGAATTTTAAAGTTTCTTGGTTACTCTTTCATGAAGAGGAATGTTTTAAGTTTCATTTGTTTTAATATGTCACTTCAGCCTTTTTGCTGCAATGTTTTCCTGCTCCAGCATTTTAACATACCCTTACAGGTATTGTCCTTCAATTTAAAATCTTCTCAGGGATATTAAAGCTTTTTAAGACTCTCAATACTTTTAACAGAGTTTGTCATTTCAGATTTAGAGAAACACAGCCTTGTCATCCTTATGGAGAATGCTACCAAATCAGAGTACAATGTCTGACTTTAAAATGAAAATGGTTTTCATTTATATTTTACATTATGACCTTCATACTATATTCGGTTACATTTAGGAGAGTCATCTAAAATATTTAGTCACCCATGTGATCTTGGCAAGTAACCTAACCTCAACTCCAAGTCTCTAACTGAGGAAGTCTAAATTCAATTTCTTCTTTCATTAAAGTGGACAAAAATAATAGTGTTTACCTCATATGATTGTTGTGAAGATAAGACAAACAAACACATGAAAGCATTTAGCACAATGCCTGATACAGGGTAGTATTTAATGCATGGTACCTCATAGTTCTTACCATGGTGACTGTGACTTAATCCAATAGACTGAAGCAGTAAAAGCAATGATGTGATACGACCCTAAAATGCAGATACTCCTTCTGAGCACTTTTGTTAAAAACTAAAGTTTTTAACAGCAATTCTCAAAGTGCTCAAGCAGTACTGTCTGGAATTTGAGGGTGTGAGGGTGGATTTACCTTACTGTGACATGCTCTTCTAGCAGCGATTCCCAGACTTTTTGAATTAATGGACACCAGAATTTGAGATTTTGGAGACTGACATAGCACGGGAGAATTTAAAAACTACCTCCTACTATTATGCTACTGAAAAAAGAGGCTAGGATTTAACACCCTCAACACTTTGCCGTATATTAGCCACTCTCAGGTACATAGAACAATGATGGTGGACACAGGAGCAAAATTCTTTCTGATAGATGAACACATTTTGTTTATGTTATATATCTAAACCTCTGGATCCACAGGTTGGAGGGTACCCATATTTGTTCTCCTGTAATGCTTGGAGTACTGCTAGGCATAGCCATAGGTATTACCAATATTAGTTCAAAAGATACAACAACTAGAACAGAGAGCCACAAGTTCAATCATAGTTTTTCTAAAATGGATTTCCCACGGAATCTCTGCAGCATCACAGTACTTTCTGATCACAGTAGTGTCACAGTACTAGAACTACACAATAGTATTATCCTAGTAGTAGCATCCTAGTAGTATCCCTTGGCATAGAGATAAGATTTAAAAAATCTTCGGCAGAGACTTTGAGAAGCAGACTCAAATGGGGTACTGACTAAGACTTCTTCACCACTTATCCTTGATTCTGCATTCCATTTGTAGTTTAATTTCTGATTTTTCATTCTTATCCTATCTAGCCTAATGACTACTTACTTCAGGACAATGGCAAAACCAACACTGACTTTAAAAAAAATTGATTGTAGAATAAAATATAAACTCAAAGAATAATAGTACAACGTTCACCCCTATTTTGGTAAATCCAGCAGCCCAGGCTAATAATCCATTACCATTTTCATTTCCTTAGGTTGATTCTCACTAGAATTTTAACTTGATATCCTCAATTAATATATAATAAAAAACTAAAATTGAATATTTAAAGCATTCTTTATTCTCTTTACTCTGTGACGTAATAGGTAAACATATCCATTATTAGGTTCTAAAGTCTCAGATTTTAGGCAAAAGTGTTATAACATAGGGTAGTCAGAAAATGCTTATGATAGTAGGAAGAAGCTATAAGTGAGTTTACACATGAAAGACATGGTAAAATTTTAAATACATATTACATTATTTCACATTTGACAAGACGTATAAAAGGCTACTGAAATTTTCAGATAGATTAAACAATTATTTTAGCCGTTAACAAGAACAACTAGCTCACAAATGTTTAATCAATACAGAATTGCATGGGGTTCTCAAAGCAAGTAGAGAAGCAAGCAAATGATCATCATGATTTGTATTGATGATATGATTAAACATAATATTATGGACTTTGAAAATAGATTTTATGTAAAATGGATGCATGAATGGATAATGTAAACACCTGTTAATTCTATTTAGAGTAATAAATGAATAAGGCTTTTCCTTTTATGGGAAAATTATAGTAGCCCTTTGCAACTAAGTACTGATTACGGTTCTCTCTTTGGTTAGGTCATGTAAGGGTCCCTTGGCTCTGATAGGTACTCCTTCAATTTCCTACCATCACATTCACAATCTCCTCTTTTTTCATAAAGAAGCAGATTTCCCTACTTCCCTGAGATTTCCAACTTCCTCTTCACCAATCGCTTC
This sequence comes from Leucopleurus acutus, assembly GCF_964270905.1. Taxonomy (NCBI): domain Eukaryota; kingdom Metazoa; phylum Chordata; class Mammalia; order Artiodactyla; family Delphinidae; genus Leucopleurus; species Leucopleurus acutus. The sequence goes on from NC_139143.1 coordinate 133,114,138, forward strand.
TCATCAGCCTTTAAATGTAATCATCTTAAATATTCCTTCTGTCTTCCTCATGTCCCCTTCCAGATTCTACCGTAATTCTCTTTCCTTTTAAAAGGAAACTCCTTTCTTGAGTTTTTTAAAGTTTCTCTATTTCTTAATGTAGTTTCCTATGGATTCTGCCCCGTCAGTTAAGTAAATTACTTTTTGTCGCTAAAGCCAAGGAGCCTATACTCACTTACGTTGCTTGATTTTTTTTTTGCACCATGTGATACTGTTGACCCTCCCCTCCTTTAAACATTTTTTTCTACTTGATTTCTAAGGTGCCACTTTTCCTTGTTTTTCCTTCTACAGTATTTTAGTGGTCATTGGAGTTGAAAGCACATCTATTCTATTCCAACAGATTAGTCAAGGCCAATCATATAATTCCATTCATCTTGCTAGGGGTGAGAAGTCCTTAGCTATTTTGGATCAATGAGATGTAAAAAGAGGCTTGTGGGGGGATTTAGGGAAAAAAGGTTTTGCTTGTAAGAGACAGCTATGGGAAACTTGGTTCTCTCTCCTGATGGATTGGAAGGAGGAAGCTTGTTATCTTCAGTTGCCATAGGTAGCCATCTGATAATTATGAAAGGAACCAAGTTTAGGATAAAGCCAACAATATGAATGGAAAAGTGGAGAGGGAAAAAAAAACTAAGTATTTAAAATTATCTAACTGAAGACTAATCTGAGCCTTACCCTAGATCTTGTCTACTTCTTATGTTAGCTAAATATTTTAGTGTTCAAGGCTGGAATTTTCTATAACTTGTGGTAGAAAGAAACTTATTGACAAAATCGATGGTCATTTCTTCTCTGTTCTTGTTTCTAAGGACATGCCTTAAACGTTGGTGTTCTGTGGAGTTCTGTGTCGTCTATCTGTCTCACTCACGACTCAATTATGACTTATGTTTTAATGATTGCTAAATTTGTATCGCCAGCTAAGATTTCTCTCCTGAACTTCAGAAAACTATATCTAAATATCCACTAAAAATTTCCACTCCGATTTCCTAAAGGTACCTCAAATCTACATCTTAAAATTTAAACTTCCCTCCCCTCCTCCACTTACACCTATTACTCTTTTGCTTTCCCATCTCAGTGAATGGCACATCATGACTCATACAAATTAGAAACCTGGGGATTAGTCTTGGAACTCTTAGCTGTCTCTTAGGCCCTATGTCCAGTCAATCACAAGATCACGTTGGCTCTACCTTTTAAGAATATATTGGATCTTTGCATTTTCTCTCTATCACCCGTTGCTTCCATCTACTCTCCCTTGGATTACAAGAGAAGCTTTGTAACTCATTCCATGGCCTCTAGTTTTTCTGCTCCCCAATTCGTTCTCTGAAAAGCTGTCAGAGTGCTCTTTAGACAAAAATTTAATGATGTCTTTTCCCTGTTTAAAACACTTCTTCCCATTTCTTTCAGGATAAAGCCCAGCATAATCTGGTTTATGCTTATCCTCCTAGCTTTCTTTTATGCCACTCTTCTCTCTTAACTTTCTTTAATTTCTTTACTAAACTTGTGTCCTCTCCAGGTGCTCTCCTAGCCATCTTCACAGGAGTATATCTGCAGTGCTGGATATTGCTCAATAGGCAGATTAATAACGTGTATAACACCTGCAAATCAGAATATTAACAATTATTTGGGGTAAAATAATTTGATATTTAATATATCTTTTTAAAAAAGCACTGAAGGGCTTCCCTGGTGGTGGTGGTTGAGAGTCCGCCTGCCGGTTCAGGGGATGCGGGTTTGTGCCCCGGTCCAGGAAGATCCCACATGCCGCGGAGCGGCTGGACCCGTGAGCCATGGCCGCTGAGCCTGCGCGTCCGGAGCCTGTGCTCCGCAATGGGAGAGGCCACAACAGTGAGAGGCCCGCGTATAGCAAAAAAAACCCCAAAAAACAAACAAACAAAAAAAACACTGAAGTATTTATCAAGGGAAAAAATCACCACTTATGTTACAAAGAAAGTATGGGATTATGTAGTGTATATGTTATGAAGCACAATTATAAAATGAACATTTATGAGCTTAAGAACTAGACTGTAAGAATCACAATTCAGCTTAAGAAACAGAACAGTACTAAAACTAATATCAGCTTCCTCCCTGATTCTACCCCCAGCCTCCCCTTTAGAGATAACCATAATCCTAAAGTTATGTTAACCATTCCCTTATAAAAAGTTTTCTCACTCATATACTTATGCCTAAATAATATATTTTTAGTTTTGCTTGTTTTTGAGATTTATAAATATGGAACTCTTGATGTGTGTCATCTTCTGAAACTTGTTTTTCACTCAAACTATGCTTCTAAAGTTTATGCACATTATCCTAATTATAGCTAACAAATGTTCATTGCTGTAAAGTATTCCCTTGTGTGAATATTTTTTATCACATTTCTTGTGATAGACATTTAGGCTTATCCAATATTCTACCATTGTATGTGTTGGTATCTTGAATGACATACACAAGAGTTCTTCTAGGATATCTTAGGAGGCCAATTATTGGAATGTTGGGTATATGCATATTCAGCTTTATAAGATAATTTGTTGCCAATGTGATTGTGATTTATACTCCCACAAGAAGTATAGAGTTTACATTGCTCTTATACTTGCAGAGAACTTATATTTTCATACTTCTTAATTTTTGTAAGTCCAGTAGGTATAAAATAGCATTTTTTCTGTATTTCCCTGATTGATAAAAGGTTCAGTTTTATTTTAATGTTAATTTACTCTCCTGATGCCCTTGTATTTTACCATACTTTTGGTACTGTGTTATATGACTTTTCATATTGATTTGTAGGGTTTTAAAAAATATATTCTGGAATATAAATCTCTTGTCCCTCATATATGTTGCAATTATCTTCTCGGTTATAGCTTTCTTTTTGCTCCCTTTCTGGTGATTTAACATGACGTATTACAATTACCTACTTATCACTGAACCTACCTCATCAGACTAATAGGTACTAGAGGTAAGACACCATACCATATTTTATTCATTTTTGTTCTCTAACATCTAGCAAGTACTCAACACATAGTAGTGCTGCTTAGCACATACAGTTGCTCACTAAGTGTCTGATGAATGAATGACAGGATGAATGAGTTGCTATGACTTTAGAAATGGTGAATCAATTTTTTGTGGTCAAATTTCATTTTATGCAAATTGGCTACACCATGCTGCTGAATCCAACAGAGTCAGAAAGTATACATTACACAATTTCCGGTAGTTGCACTTCACAGGTGGGTGTCAGACACAAATAAGAGGTGACAGATCTTCAGATAGGTGGTAGGATGTTGTTTATAAAAATTCATTACCAGCTCTGAGCATTTGGCAATGTTCACTTTTCATTCTTTTCAATGTACTTACAGTTAACCAGACTCCCTATTGTGGGATAGTATTTAGCCTAAATTTATCACAAAGTTAGAAATGATGTTAAGATGCAAGATATGGATTACATATTACAATGGATATGCAAGATTCATGGTTTGTGTCATTAATTTGAAATTGGTTACCTTTTTAGTAATGGTGTCCGGAGGTACATCCCGCCTCCCAAGAGGATAAGGATTCCACTGGCCACTAGGAGATACATCTTCTTGTCCATTGTCTAAAATGTTGCTTTGCTGGGACGGGGTCTATTGCAAAAATGGTATGGCATTCTTTAGTGATGTAATAGAAGTTTATCATAGTTTTCTGAAAAGAGTCCCTCATGATTATGGTAAAATTAATTTTGTTTAATCACAGAAAAACATATATCCTAAACTGGAGGTATTATTATATACTATTTACGTGGTAAGAACTGTAAATTAATAGCTTTTTGGAAGCAGTGAGAAATTCAATTAAAATAACCATCTTATAGTTATTTACTGAATTTTAAAGAGAAGTTTAAATTTACAGTACTGGAATAAAAATAATCATTATAAAATTAACCAATTGTTAAAAACTACAACATTTAAAAGTTGCTTCATTTGTTTCTTTAGTGTGATCTTACCACTTGGAATATAAACTGAAACCATATAATACATAGTATGTAACTTCCAATATTCCAAACCATAACCTAAAACAAATTTTATAAGGCTGTATTGATTCGGGGAGAATGTGTCTTGCACTAATCCAAAATGGTATTAACACTAGCATAGTGCTAGATTCATGGCACTATGACATTATCTACAGATCGCTTAGAGGAAAGATTAACACATCAAAAAATATTGTGCTGTTAGAATTTCAGTGTAAATAAATCATAATTGTTTTGATTCCAAATTGATTTATATAGACCATTTATGCATTAAAGTTTACACTCTTCATATATATTTTATTTTTGGCTGATTTACTGCTTATTATTTTTAACAAATAATAATACTCCTGTATTTATTGTTATTACTACTAGATATTTTGGGAGGCTTCTGTAGTCTGACCTGAGTAACAGAAAATAATCATACATCATCAGAAAGATGGCATCCCGTGTTGGGATACAGTAATGGGATATTTTTCCTGTTGAAGCCGATTAACTTTTTCCATAGGCTTTCTCCTCCTCTAACCTACAGGATATACAAGTACTGCTTGATTTCCTGGGGAATTCTTATGTGGTGAGATATTATACTCAATGTTTCCTATGCCATTTTCTCCACATGTTTTGGAGGATCCCTATGGATAAAGAAAGCCTGGTTAGAGAGTGTATGTGCAGCTCTTTGTGTGAAGAATGGTCCTCCAACCCTGGAATGAGGGAACTGGGCCATTCTCTTCATAACATGGTGCAGATGGACTGCTTGCCAGGCTTCATCCAGTTATATGGAGTGCTCCTTCCTAATTGTTCTCCTTTAGAAAACAATTATATAACCACCCTATCTGCATTTTGACTTCATGCATTTTTAAAAAGCATTGCTTGGAACTATTTAAAAATAATATTTATTATGACAAGATTAATTAAACAAAATTAGATGAAATTTTCCTGGGGTCTAGTGGATATAGTGAAAAGTAAGGAAATAATTCAATTTTCTTCTTTGGCTTTGGCCGTGTGAATTCCTTTTTCATGAGCATATCAGCAAGTATGAAAAAAGAGAAAAAAGGTACTGAATTGAGGCTCCTGGGTTAGTTAGGAATGAATTTACATGTGTTTGTTTGAAAATCAAATAGAGGTAACATATTTAAAGTATATATTACTTGAAAATAACCAGACAGCTATTCAATGACCATCTGTCTGATTTCAAGCATTAATTTTCTAATCTTTACCTTTTAGAGATTAATGTTTGCATATGCCCACACACGATTTTTCTAGCATATGATAAATCAAACTGTTAAAATTAAGCAGTTAAAATATAATTATGCAGGACAGACACTACTGGACAGTTTTCTTTTTGAATTTTTAGTACTCATGTCTTTTCTGGTTTGGTTTCTTTGCCAATGAAGTGGGATAATAAATATATTCAACTAGGTGGGTCTGTGGAACACAGATTTTTGAGAAGTGGTCAGAATTCACACATATAATCTTTTTTTCCTCCATATCATCTTCATCTCCATCTCTATTTCCTCCACTAAACTCCCTTCAGCTGCCCAGACATGACTCCTACTCAGAGAGCAACTGAGAATTGCAAGATTCTTTTCAATGCAAAAGAAGGCTAAAACCCTCAGTCAAAATCCTAATATCATGATAATGAGATTCTTCATTAATTTAGCAATTAATCTCTCTCTTTTTAAAATTAGAATTAACAACCGCACTAATTCCTTTATGTTACAGGGCCCAAAGAGAACATAAACATGCAGACACGTGAAAAAAATACTTTGACTAGACACCAAAATTAAAGGAATTTCCTGAAAGCAATTTCCTTTATTAATTTCAAGAATGCTCTGACCTCTTTGTTTTTCTGAAGTGAGACACCCTAGGGGTGACTTAAGTTTGCAAAAAATAGACTGTGAAAACAGTTTATTAATGTTTGGGAAGGAAGAACCCAAAAGAGAATTATGTAGTGGGTTCACATTCTTTCTCAAAAGGAGTGAGTATAGCTATTTACAAAAAAATGAACTTCTGATAAAGTGCTCCTGAGCTTTACATAAATGCAGTTACTTAGTTGTTAAAATTCTATGAAAAGTTACAAGGAGCAACTGTCACTATTGAATTTTATTATTTCAAAGAAAATAAGCAAATTGAGGTTCAATTATCTTTAGTACCACATTCTAGTTATTTTCTTTAGATACTTCAAAAGATTAAGAATTAGTCTTTTCCTCACCACATATGACCAATTAAATATAAAATACGTGGAAAATCATCACAATATACCATTTCTTCAGCTTCTAAATTCTGTAGATCCTTAATATTTCAAAATAAAAGAAAAACTCATCAATGTGATTTAGTGAAAAGTCAGAAATTATATTTGTTAAGAAATTCAGTAATGCTAGTAGAAGTTTTGCTGAACAGATGCTAATCCCAAAGATGACTGTGGACATTTGTAGATTTAACATTTATGATTTTGACTACTGTGAATGATCACAAGCATCTATTGGAAAGAAGAAGTAATTTCTAATTTGTTGAGACATAAATGTGCATGAATATGTATCTCTATGTATCTGTGTATGCATGAGCATGTATATGAGTGTATGCATGCAGGTATGCATATGTGTGCCCATATGTGAGGATATGTGTATGTAGAGGATTCGCATATATGAGTAAATGAGCTTAGTTGATCCAGTAGCTTTGCTCTTGACTGTTAATTGATGGGTGCACTGAAAGCTTGGGAAATTCACTTATGGCATTTAGTTGGAGGAACTATATGAGAGTGGTATTAGAATTTGGCACTGTGCAAAGGTCTTGGGATATATTCCTTAAGAACTCAAGGATCTATTTTGCTTAGTAATTGGCACATGGTTCACAGAGGGCATTACCACATCTTCAAAAAAATGTGTGAAAACAACTTTCCCCAAAATATTTTCAGTGAAATTATTCTTTTTCTGCATATTTTTTGAAAAAAGTAGGTTATAAAGACAAATATACACCAAGTTTGGATCTTAATTATTATGATTTCACAGTGTTCAATCTGAAGATGGTAATGTAATGTCCAGATTATTTTAAAGTTAGTATTTCATTATATTGGTGGGGAAGCATCTGTATGAGTATTAAGCTTATTTTGGTAATTTTAATCACTGTCTATGAGGATTTATGTGGATTTACAGGCTGAAGACTTTTTTCATAATTAGAAAGATAAGTGAATCCTTCTTGAGCAATAGGTAGCAAAATCAGTAGAAACTATAGGCATAAGTCACCCCAAAGTGCTGCAGAAATATTGCTTTGCTTTCAGCAAACAAAACAAAACAAAATAAAGCAAAACAAAACTGGAATTAAGTAAGTAACCTTTGGAACTAGGGTGAACGAATGCATATCAGATATTGTTACTATTTGATCCTGAGTCACTTGCATAGGTCTATAAGAAAGGACATTAGAAATTTGAAAAGAATTTAGGTGCAAACATTGCTATCTAAACTCTAATTCAAAAGACGGTGGAATAAGTATCAACTAATAAAACAGATACTGAGGCCATCTTCTTCCAGGCAAAATTATATGAAAAGATCATTGAATACATATATTTCCATAATTTCAACTTCCCTTCCTCTGAAATTGTAATTTATATTAGTGTCTGTTTCAATAAGCCAATAAGCAGTAGGTACTATGGCGTAATATTATGTTGGTAAAAGTTAAAAAAAAAAAGGAAAAAAATTATCAATTTCTCCAGTGTAGAAGAGACCACACTATTTATATTGGCAGCTGGACACCTGCAGATGGGGAGTTAGAAAAGGCCAGGGATTTCTTTCCCAGCCTTGCATGTCTCTGGAGCAGGACTATTATGGATGATTAAGTTGTGATTTTCTTAGGTTCAAAATCTTTGATCTTTTTCTGCTACCAAACATATTTCTTGGTGCTACTGAGTGCTCAGGAAATGCAAGTGGATCTTAAAGAGGGCAAGGTAACTACTAGCATTTATTAAGCTCAGCTAAATAAGCGAGCACTGTATCTGTAGCACATAGGGGATGATTTGGGTCATGATGTATTTTAGATTAGTTATTATGTTCTACTTGTGTATTCTTTTCTCCGTCCCATAAGATCTACTTTTCTGGATTGTTGTGAAGATAATATAATTATGTCTATGAAAGAGCTTTATCAACTATTATGAATTACAGTCTATGAAAATGTCTGATTTTATAAACATTTGAGAAGACATCATCATATACAAGAAATCGGGACTTGAGTGCTAAGCAGAGTTGGATTCAAATTCTACTACCATGCTAGGTGTAGTGGTTACAACAGTAAAACAGTGAAAATATAGTTGAGTTCTTTTATGTAACACATGAGTCTCAGTTTCTTCTTCTATACAATGGCGAGAAATAATTCCATTCAGGGTTTTTGTGAGGGTTGTGAAAAAAAAAAATTTAAAGTATCTCATGGTACTATGTACATAGTAGATTTCCAATAAATCCTAGTCTTTATTCTTCTCCTATCAAAATATTTATTTTTTCTACCATTAATCTGGACAATAAAAATGACAGTTTGAACTGACATTTTACAATATTATATTTCTCTTTGATAACATAAAATTTCAAGACATTAGCTAAGCTCAATTACAACAGAACACATCCAAAGAAGCACATTGAACCATCAATAACGTCATAGAAAGTTGTCTTAAATGCTTTTTGGAGAGGCAGTGAATAAATGACAAATGAATAAATGAATGAATGAATGAATGAGTAAGTAAATAGATAGAGAATACTAATAATTTATAATTTAATAGCTGACTTATATGTCTTAGATGTTCTATTTATAAATACTATTAAATTTTTTATTAAACTAGAGTAAGCATCAAAAGATGAAAATATTAAAGGAAATTAAATTTATTAAACTAATTTTGTGGTTTTCTTGATTTGCATTCTGTTAATATCCAAACAGTTTCTGTAAAATTACCATAGAAAATATAATTTACTATCTATAATACAGAAAGACTATATTTAGCTTGTAGTCCATGAAAAATGTACAGTACTCGACCTGGAATATAATAAATATGAAAAAATAGAAATATTCAAAACACATAGCAAAATCTGGGAGAGTCTTTTCTTTTTATCCACATAAATATTCGCTGTGTAAATACTTCAAGTTCAGAGTTCTTCAATCTTTATTCAAAAATAGTTATATCTTTTAAGTAGTTTATTACAAATTTGTTTAAAAGAAAATTGAGAAAAAATTATTAGATATGTTTTGGTAGTCTAAAAAAAAAAAAAAATCCAAACCGAAAAACAAATAATTTGCTCAGTCAGGACCTCAGGTAGTGCCCTTTTGTCAATTACCATAATGGAAGGATGGGGAGGTAGGAATCACAAAAAGGTGCCCTCTCTGGGTACGTAACTTGCAAGAAGACAATCTCAGTGTAACAGAGAAAATACAAAGAGGTGCTCCTTTCTTCTAATTACAAGAGGTTAAGTCTTGCCAGCAGAGGGTGTGGGGAAAGGGTCTGGATTTCAACCCCTGAATGTTCCCTGGGGAGGGCACCACCTATACAAAAGTATGCTGCAACTCCATACCCAGTTCTTAACTGGTAATACGTGAAAACATTCATTTAGATTCCTTAGGACACTTCATTTATTCTTTCTAGGACACCCCAAAGTCATTTACCACAGTACTTAACTAGAGATAGCCAGTGTTATCATTCAGCAATTTTATGAATAAAAAGATAGCTCCAGGATTTTCACAGGAGAATGAACAGTTTTTGTCAATTTTATCTACTGAAATATTTTTATTTTGATCTTACTCTATATTTTAGTGCAATTCTCATGGCTAACAATCATTTAGAGGCTGTAATGATATCTTAAATAGCTGATACTAATTTTTATTATCTTAAGTGGCAAGATGAAAGTGCTGTAATAGATTTTTATGTATTTGTAAATCAAAGGAAAATATTTTTTGCCTATCTCCTCTCCTGGTGAGAAGGGCTCCAGGAAACTAAGCCTCAATCATAGGACCGGTTATCAACGGTTAATGGAGAATCTGAAAGGCTGCACCTTAAGAGAGGTTGACCCTAAAGTTTGGCAGAAAAACAAATTTTCAAATTAAGGAGCTCTGCAGAAGAGATATACCTGAGCACAAAGGCAAAAGGGCAGAGACTTAGATTGGAATCCATGAAAGGAAGTAGAGCATGGAGTAATCTTGAAAGTGATTAAACATCCAGTAACCACACCTGATAATGTTCCTGCACTAGCAACAAGGTAGCAAAGTTGTCCAGATGCTGAAATGTCTACAGTTTACAGAGCTTAAACTCATCATTTGGGTCATAAAGTCTTTTGGGGGCAATGGAGTAGTTGCCCTGACTGTTTATTTCCATCCCTTGTTTTCTTTCTTCTCCCTTTTATTTATTTATTTTTTGGTGTATATAATAAAGTATTGATGATAATTCATTTTGAGATAGACTATTTCAATACTTGAATTACTCTTTTTTAGGGGGGCCTGGATGGCAGCTTATTTATTTATTTGTTTTTATTGAAGTATACTTGATTTACAATATTGTGTTAGTTTCAGTTGTATGCAAAGTGATTCAGTTCTATATATATATGTGTGTGTGTGTATATATACAGAAATGTATATATATTATTTTATATATATTCTTTTTCAGTTTCTTTTCCATACTTGAATTATTTTTGGTTTGCAATTTAAGGTAGTTTCCAAAAAGAATTCCTTTAGGTCATCTCTGTGCCCAACTGAGTAAGGTTGCAATGTCTCCAAATATAACTCTGCAATATTTCTGTTACAGATCATCTTAGAGCTATAGTAATAATGAATCCATTCTATAGGGTACCCCCCAAAACATCAGAAAATTAATATAGCAACACAGAGGTACCTAATTTATATCTGGAGAATAATTTATACATTGAGAAACAGTGCTTCAAGTGTATTACCATTTTTCAGACACTGAATATATCTATATTATCCTATAGATTGATGAGAAAATAGGGCTAAAAACTAAGCAAAATAAGGGGTTATCCATACGATATAATTTCAAGGGGTTCAAGCAATAGCTTCTTTCATACCAAGATCTCTCAAATCTGCTCACTGTATTTTGAAATTCTATGATTGTAGTTTAAGGGTTTGATTTCTGTTTAATTACCAAGCTCTCCAGAAAAGGTGTCTATTTAAGTTGTGATGGCTCATCTGTTCCTTAGTGCAAATAAGTTTCAAGATCTTTTTGAACACTGGTTTTGTTAGGGCAGAAGATGAAAGCCCTGGGCATCTAAGAGGACATGAAGAACAGACTAGAGGCTCCTGTGAAAAGGGTCTCACTGATGGTAGTGTGCTGGAGCCGACTTGTACTAGCTCATGAGAGCTGACTATTCTCAGTCCCAATTCTGAGTTCAGTGATGTCAAGTTACTACTTTGAAATTGGCCAGAGAGGGAATGTTTTATCACTGACATAGGTAAACACCATAAATCAATCATTTTTCTCCCTGGAGAGAGTTACCTACACAATACTGGTCCTGTAACAGGAGACTGAGGACAAGGAAAATAATTTTCAAAAGTTCTCAATTAAGTTAGCTTTTTTTCTTTTCCCCAAAGTGATCATGGGTGACAGAAAAGCTGTGAATTTAAATGTCTCTTTAATTTTATTACTCTCCTCAGAGTAGGAAGCAAACTATACAGAGCTAGGGGCTGTTATTAAGGCTAATTTGACAATAAAATGTGAGTTTGTGGTCTTATAACACTCACTTTCCTGGGATGGGAGTTTGCTTCATATGTTCATTAATTTGATTAAGAGAAGAGTGTTTGGAGGTTACCATCATTTTGTTATCCTTACTTTTCCATTGCTTTTTTTTGTAAAAACTTACTAGGTTAATGACTACATTAATAATATAGTCATAATGACATATTGTGTGAAAATGACTCATTAGTTTCCATCGAAAGGTAACTAAGAGTGCATTAGTCAATTTAAACAGGTAAAATGTGTATTCTCTGTTTTGCCTGAATAAAACAAGCAGAAACGGTCCTTTGACAATGGAAATGTTTCCTCTTACAGTATATTCTCTTTCAAATAAGCCTACATTTTCATTTAAAATCATGTGAACTTTCCACTTTTCCATTAACCCAGGATGAGTAAAAATTTGCTAGCTAAGTTACAAATTTGTTTCTCATGTTTTACTTCTGTGTAATATTTCCTACCAAAAAAAATGGGTTAAAGAAGTATTTAGCAGTGCCAACCACTTAATTTTCATTCTAATTTAGGACTCTATGTCTTTTCCAAAGGAATCAACTGAAATCCAATAATAATTTCTTTGTGTGTGTGTGTGTCTCTTTGTTTTGTTCTTTTATTTTTATTATTTCTTTCACTTCATGAGGATTAAAACTGTAGTTCACATCCATTCTCTATCTCAGCTCTTGTACTCAACCAGCATTTATTTAATCTTTTCTTCTGAGAATTCCTTACTTATAGCTAGTTCATTGATACATTTAAGACTTAGATTAATTGACCATACTGTGTGGGTTTATTTCTCAGCTGTCTGTTGCGTTCCATTGATCTATGTGTCTGTTTTTATGTCAGTGCCATCCAGTAATAAATTCTAGTTCTGTTCTCAGGATGCATCAGCAAGAGAATATAGGGTGGTCTCCAAAAAAGTAAAAAAAAAAAAAAAAAAAAAAGAAAGGTATATATCAATACATACATATACACACACAAAAGAAAGAGAAGCAAAGAATAAAAGAAAAAGAAAATGAATAATAAGAAAAAAATGAGTCTTAAAGCAACACAAAAAGCCATGTACCTGCTCAATCCAAAAAGCAAAGCTGTTAAGCAGGAACCTGATAATCAATCTAGCTATAAATATTCATTTAGCAGCTAAGAGTTTGGGCTCTACATTGTTTGCCCTTGTGCTTTTTGGACTCCTGAGAGTCTATAAGCAGGGCTGTATGTACAGCCTAAACACATTACGTGAACAAACAACATTAATTGGCTTTGGTATGCTGACACATGTAGGGCAGTCCATACTTACTTTCTGAAGAGGTAGTTCTTGTAGATCAAATTTAGACTTAGTCTGCAAGTTTAAAGTCATGCTTCTGCCTGCATGCATTGCTGAAATACCTCCATAGGGCAGCATGCCAAGGTTAACTGTGCTGTGTTTGTAAGCAGCATTCTGAGTAGAGGAAATAATCATGTGACAGGATGTGAACACATGCTCAACAAACTGATTATTACACGAACATGTTTAAATTTATAACATTTAACTTAAAGCAGGCAAACAGTAACTTTCTTTTTTAAACATGCACTTGATCAGACAGAAGCATACAGTAAACAGTGTTAGTTATGCACATAATGAGTACCATCCAAAACTACAGAAAAGACAAAAAGCAAAGATAACATTTGTTTTACATTTGCTGCTAACTCAAAGGCATAAAATCTATCTCTTATATATCATGATTGTAGTGACTTTGGACAAATGTTCATCAGTGGCGGTCTATTAATTCAAAAATTTCAAACAGCGAGGTCTTAATCAAATTTTGTCAGCTGCAAATCTCATGGTCTCTTTCACATTGTAAGATTAGCACATACAAATTAGCTTAGCTTATAATTCTGCCTTAAAACTAATACACTGAAAAGTTAAAGCCAAAATCAGTTGCTTTTATTTCTCTGTCTATAGGCATAATTATGGCAACTCAGAAAAAAGAGCTGGTCAAAAAAATTAGTCAATCTGACCAGTGGATGATTGAATTTGCTTATTAGTTTAGTTAAACCAGTCAACTTGTATGTGAATCCAAATATTCTAACTATTTTGTTGTTTCTTAAAAATTACATTTTAAACTGGAAAAATTTCATAATGAAACTAAAGGAACTATGATTTGAACTATTAATGCTATTTATCTGATATACCTAAATACCTATAGAACATTCTAGTGATATTTGCATTGTAGCTACCCTTCAGTAGGTGCATCTAAAGTTATTCCAAGTGTCTGATAGGTAGTTTGTTTTTTTCTACAGAACTTCATTTAAAAATTAAAACATTTTGTATACCCTGTCATCAAATAGTTTCCATCAGTACAATCTCTACTTTCCACCTATCATGGACATGTAATAATTGACAGCATTTGGCCCTTTTAAGTAATTCTCTTAATTTGGAAAAAAAAAATCTACAGAAGTTAACTTAGTACACTTTTTAAAACTGGATATTATTGAACATTAACAGCAGGCAGCTATTCTATTCTGAGGGCATTTTTGCAAAGAAATGATTTTTAGCACCAGAATTCCATCAACTGAAAGACTATTAAACTCCTGATGGTGTGCTGTCTACTAATCATATTTGTTATGGATCCCTGATTATTTCATCCAGAGATTTTTTTTCATTGTCACCATGCCAAAACTGAAAAGGACACTGAACATTTCAATCTAGCACTTGAATGACTCCTTAAGGGTTAAAATGACTCCAGTCTAGTGCTCTCTCAGCTCTTATGGAAGAGTAGCAGTCTTAGACATATGGGTTCATGTTTTCATTTCTCCCAGTCAAATGGGGCTCTATAGTGGAAGCATGAGCCTTGAGATAAAACCAAAGGAGAAAACAAGCATCTTTAATCTAGGGTAGTACTTGGAGCTGCCTCTCCAAGGTCAACACCGAGCAAGATCTTTAACCAACATTATGTAGAACACTTAAGCTTATCCAATGTCCAGGCTTCTAGGCAGTTCTCTTGTATGAGGAATGGACAAAGATCTTGTAGTTTCTAATGTAACTATTTGATTTCCAGGGTTCAAATCACTCAACTAAATTTCACTGAAAGGAAGCACACTGGGGCAATCTGACTTTGGGCAGAATGTTAAGAACAACAGTACAGAACTATTTTTACATAACAACTCTGTGTTCCAGCACCCTGAATTTATCTTGTTTTAAGTTTTAAGTTAGATACAGCCTGAATAGCTCAGTAACTCAATTTAGAGAGGGAAAGAAAAGTTACTTGGAGAAAAGAGGAAGAGCTTTCAGGATTTGATAGCTTGAAGCAATATTCTAAGGTAATTTAATTTCATGGAATTAAATGAGAAGCTATTAAATATACATTGAAATTGCTCTGAAAAATGAAAGACAGTCTGAGGGAATTATAAAGACAGAGGATATGTGAAGACTAACTAAAAAGGGAGGTATTTTCACAGTAATGGAAAAATACATACAAATTTACTTTTAGTTATCTGGATCTGGGACAGGCAGGACCTCCAGACTTCTGCTGATCCAAATCCCCCTTCCCCAGTCCTATTTTCCTCTCTCCAAATTCCTGCTCCAACTAGAGGAGTCACCTACTTTTCAGTAGCTCTGATCAAAGGAAGGAACCATTTATTTGGGAAACCAGTAAATAAATGATGGTACCAAGTGCTTAAAATTTTGTCTTTTCTTTTTCATGCTTTGTTTTCACTCACTCCTCTGTTGCCTCAAATTACTAGTCATTGTATATATGCTCCAAAAAGCTTCTTATAACCTTTCTTGGCTAGTTCATCTTACCCTGTTACGTATGGTCGTGTCTACACGAGGCCAGAGTTCCCAAACTGTACTGTTTTATTTGGCCCCAAATATTTTCGCCCTCCAAGTTATCTGTCTACATGGAGGGTATAACTTGAGGTAAGGCATGGTGACAACCGACCAGGTGTCTCCCACTGACAGCCAGTCATGAGGCTTTGATGAGGCTCCCTTCAATGGGACTGAGCACACCTATTTGAAACAGACATTCTGATGAAATATTTTGCAAGGCAGAACCAGTTTCCACATTGAGAAACTAATACCCACACCCACATTTATTAGTTCACTCTTTCCCTATAAATAATTGTTTTCTTGTCATGTAGACACGACCTACAAACAATATAATTATCTTAAAAGAGTACACCTGAAAACATAAAATTCAGCATTAAGAAAATATATAACAAATGCAGTGACCTGTGCTTTTAGCAGGACACCAAATGAAATAAAACTATTGAGTGAAACATTCTAATGGTATATTATTACCCAGATCCCCAATTTACACTGAGCATTTAAATCTAGAAATAGAGAACAAAAGGCCCTATTTTCACAAAAAGGACTTTTAAGATTCTAAGGTCAATGCAGAGTACACAAAGCCCTCTACACCAAAGCCGCAAAGTATCAATACACTCAGTGGTGATGGTCAATTGATCATAGTTCTAGAAAATGCAGACTTCTCTTAGAGAGATACAAACAACAACAAAAAGTAATTCTAGGTCTTATACAAGTTTTTTTTTTTTGCTCTCCTCAATTGCTATGCATTTCATGATTTGCTGTTATTCAATTTTTATCTGCATTAGGATTAATGTCCCCCCCTTTTTTGCTGCAATATACACACTAATTTGTACGTTTGTAGTCTTTATAAAGACATCATCTATTTTTGTTGTCTGTAGTATGATTTGAATTTAACCATTTCTTTCTATATGAAAAGCAACATTCTAAATGGCAGGATTTTCATTGAATAAAATAATGTGTAGGAGGGCATTCAATCTCTGCTTATTTTATTTTTCTGTTTCTTGCTGAGAAGATTATTGCTCATTAGAAGTAATAACTTTAGTAGTCCCATAGCAGTAACTATATGCAAATTGTATAAACAAATTAGGTCTGATTTTAATATAAGTGAGTCTGTGCAGAAAGGATTAGAATACTCACTTTTTATAGATTCAATAAAAATCATACTCTTTAGGTCACTAGAGAACAGTTTTGTGTCCTAGGAGATGCATTTTGCCTTAATGGCTAGAAAGCAATTGAAGCACTATCCCATGTAACAGAGTCGAATTCTTTCTTACTAACCATATTTAGGATAGTTTTGACAAATAATTCACCTATACATTATGAACTCTCAAAGAGCATCAAACAGTATCCATGAAAAAACTATTATGATCAATTTCCCCACAATATAAAGATAAATAAAATGCTGATCATCTATTCATTCATGTAGTTCATGCTTCACTACATGTGCTTAGAAATGCCAATAAAGTAAAACTAAAGGCAGGGGGGATATTCTTACAGAGAAATGCCAAACATACCCTGTCTAACCTTCTAGCTTCTATATGTCTAAGCAGCTGTTGTCTCCAGTCTGCAGGCATTTTACCACAGCTCTCCTCTCCCTTCACAGGAGTAGGCCTCGTCTTTATATCACTGTTATCTGATGGCTTGTCACCATAGTTACCCAAGTTATAGTCAGATGGTATTTTTTCCAAAAGAGCTGCCATAGTAGGCCTAGCTGAAACTGGCCTGGTTTGGGAGGCACCATAACTCTCTGTACTGTAGCTTCTTGCAGACAATGGCCTCCTTTGGGTAAGGTTTTTAACTGGAAAACTTCCCGCCTGAGCTTTCACTTCTTGATATGAAGGGTGTTCATCTTCATACCTGCCATTCCTTTTCAGGAACTGGGACTCAGTCACTGAAACGCTGCTTTGGCGATCCAGACCTGCCCTGTATGGAGGTCTGCCGTACCTATCATTCGGAGGCAGCTCATGAGGTTCACTGACCCTTCTAAACATGGCCATTTCTGTGGAACTTGCCAGGGAGTCAGCTCTTCTCAAGAAGCCTGCCCTGGCACCTTGGCTTGCAAACTGGGCATTTACCACAGCATCCTCATTAACAGATGGCTGAGAAAATGAAAATATTTGCTCAATCGGTGGGTATCCTCTGTAAGCTCTAGGACTAACCAAATCCTTGGTGATGTTTTTGCCCGGCTGTTGCACGTACTCAGAATTGTGTTGAAATGGGGGCGGTATCCTCTTTTCAGCTTTAACCTCCACTGCTCCTTGGGGATTGAAGCTTTGGTCAAATTGATAGACTTTTTTTGTCATGGAAGCTTTTTGTTGTTGTGGCCCTTTACAACTTCCATAAGTGAGCATCTCGTCATCCAGCATCGGGACTGACTGGCTT
This sequence comes from Leucopleurus acutus, assembly GCF_964270905.1. Taxonomy (NCBI): domain Eukaryota; kingdom Metazoa; phylum Chordata; class Mammalia; order Artiodactyla; family Delphinidae; genus Leucopleurus; species Leucopleurus acutus. The sequence goes on from NC_139143.1 coordinate 133,132,042, forward strand.
CGAGACATACTGGACATACCATGCTCTGGTCCTAACATTTTGTCAGGTCGTTCGTGACTTCCTAAGTGATCACTCCCAGAAGCATAGTTTTCTAATGGTATATTATAAACCTTGTATGTACCAACGTCAATCTCATCGATACTCTGTGACTTCTTGAATTTATTGGACTTGATGTCTTTCATTAGTGGGGAAAGCCTCTCTGTGCTTTTGCTAATTGAAATAACACCTTTAGAAGATTCTGGGCGGCAGTGGATTTGAGAAAAGACATTACTGAGACTCCTGTTGGAATTAGAATCATGATACTCCCATGGTACTCCTGGAGAAAAAGGACTAGGTATTTCAGCAGATTCTTTTATATGTTCTTTCCTTTCAGGCAATGGGCTGGTGGTAGGGGTTGTCTCTAATTTGGAAGGGAAAGCAGTCCTGTCTTCAAAAGGACTAGGGGTTCTGGTCCAATTCTGCCAAGGATTGGAAGGAGGCACTTCTGTTTCTGGTGTGTGTCTGTGTGTAGACTGCTCAAGTTCCAGGGGAACACCAACAATCCTGTCCTGCCTAATCAAAGGCCTGCGTCCATGAGAAGATGTGCTTCTAGATTTTGAACTCAGGAGAGGATTATTGTTGGCATTCTCGCCTGTGGTTTCCTCTGCAACAAACCCGGTGTTATCATAATGTGAGCCATCAGTCCAGTTGTCAGTGAAAGTGTCACTCAATGGCAGCCGGTCAGGACGCTGTGGTAGATTCCCTGGGGGGACAGCCTCCCGCTGGCTGAGCAATGGCTTTGCATCAAGAGGCTGTGGGAAAGATTGTGCAATCCTGTGAACACAATGGGAAGAAGAAACCTGAAAATGATGAAGATCTGGGTCTTTGCCAGAAAGAACACCCGGCAAGAATACCACCATCCTTTGTTCATTCATCCACACCTCAATTATGATTAACGTTAGCATTATTATTCCATGTCCAAAAAGAGTCACCCCTTTACCCTGCTCTAAATTTTATTTCTTCTCAGTTATCATTACCTTCTAATATACACAGTTTACTTACCTGTTATATGTCTTGTGTCCTCTGCTAGAATGTAAACTCATGAGGGCAGAGGTTTTTTTCTCTTCAGGCTTAGCATAGTGCATGGCACATAGTAGGTACTAAGTACATATTTGTTGAATGAATGAATGAATGAATAAATGAGTGAATGAAAGAAATATAGATATTTTTAGTAATGGTCCTGAAACCTGTCTGATAATTAGAGCTACCTGATTCCTGGTCCCCATGAATTTCTGATTCAGTACAATTTCCAAACTATTAGTTGAGAGTACATTTCTTATCAACGCTTCTTATATCTAATGAACCCAAGTTGTCTTCAAATAACATATTTGAGGGCCAGGTATTAGAAGACATTAAATCCATTGTATAGTGTATGCATTCACATATCTTTTCTAGAATGTAAATTAAATTAAATTAAATAATTAAATTAAATTAAATTGTGAGTTCTGGTCATTGGCATGTTTATTCTGGTGACCACAGTATCTCTACAAGATGCTCATTTTTCTAAGTTTATTCTAAACCATTTGCACACTAATGATATTGAATTATATATCTTTTATTAAAGATGTTCAAGGGCTTTTGCTAATTGAAAAAAAGTGCATTTAGAAGGCATCTTCCAAAAGTACCTAAATCAGTCTCAGCTTATATAACAAATAATAAATTTAGAAACTGAAAGAGTTAAGATTTTTATCATGGGCATCAATGAGTAGAAATAGTTATTCATCAATTACCAAAGAATATATTGTTAGCAGTATTGACATTATCAGTAAAATATGAGTGAAAGTCATTGACTACCTATATCATATGACAATTTTTATTTGCTATTTGTACTGTGAAACATAGCAACATGTTACAAAACAAGGGAATCAGCACTGGTTAAATGCTACTTCATTGAGTCACTTTATTGACCTCCATGGCTTTTGATTTTAATATATCTGTAAAATGGAAGTAATATAGAGTAGGAGCCATTTTGGAAGGATTAAATACTTTTACTTACATTCTAACTTTTCCAGGTGGTGATAAAATGATGATGATGAAGATGCTGATGAAAAATTTATTGAATGTTTACTCTGTACTTGGCACATTAGTGCTTTCCATGAATCTTTCCTTAATTCATAACACCATTTTGGATGGTGAATGCCCAAATGTGTCACAATTATGTACTGAGGCAAACACAATTTTTGATTTTCGATTAAAAATTTTTTGGGTTCTATCATCTCAACCTGTTAATGTACTACCCTCACTCCCGTAAACAATGGTTTTGCTGTGTAAAATGGATTTATCCACTCTTGGAAATCCCAGGGGGACTACATTTGCTTACCTGCCCCTCTGTCTTCTATGTCACTCATGTGCTGAATATAATCCCCAAATTAAGAAGATTCCATTTTTTTAAAATGTTGCTGAAAATAAGCATTTGGGGACAGAAAAGAGGGAATTCTAAACACACCTGTTACCCCACAAAGAATTATGTACTGCCTCTTTAGCTGTTGTCTGCAAGGACCCCACTTTAACCCGGGTGTTAGAGGATCCTGAGGAAGCCTGGGAAGGCGAGTAGTCTGAGTAAGTGCCTGAGGAAACACTGTTATTCAGACAGTGAGTTTTGTCAACTTCAGACTCATCGGTTGATTCTGAAATGTAAACAGGAAATTATTATAATGCTGTGAACATTGACAAGTATAAACACAGAAAGGCAAGTATGAAAAACAGCATACCAATGAATGTTAGATATACATATTTATAAAATATTTCTATAGACTATGGTATATCATAATTTACAACTGGTGATTCATCATGCACATGCATTTGTGGCATATTTTCCACATCAGGTTCACAATGTTACCTTTTTTGTCCTTCCCTAGCAGAACAAGTTTGGGTGGGTACAGAGGGGTCTCAGCTAATGAAGGGTGAAGTTCCCCAATCCTCATTTCATTAGCTGGATGAACAAAAGAATCCTGAGAGATATAATAATACAGGACAAGGAAAGTAAACATTTAAACATCGGTTAACCAAGATGGCAATATCTTTATTTGGCTCAGATACAAGATGGGACTCCAGAATTTAATTAACCATGGCACACTAGGAGAAGTGAATCATATGTATCTCTGAGGTAAGCATTAAAAAGTTTTGTTTTTCTAATTTAAATGAGTCCATTTATTCATCAGACATTTTTTGAAAGCTGTTTATATGCCTGGCACTGTGCAAAGAACTGTGGAGTTTCCAAAGAAAGACAAAATGTCACCAATGCCCTGTGGGAGTTTACAGTCTAGTTAGGGAGATAGATATAACTCATAAAACAGGACTGAATTTTAATAAGTCATATATAAGTAATACAATACATAATCTATAACATATAAACGTGTAAGAGTTCTAAGGAATGAACTCTTTTAAGAGTTCTAAGAGGAATATATTACTGACCAACTAGTTTTTTTTTCAAATATTAACAAAGTTAATGCACAATTGGGCCCTATAAATACTGCTTTTACTGCCAATCTCCCTCTTAATTCCTACTGTTTCCCAAGTGATCTTCTCAGTTTCTTTAGTTTTACCATGCCTTCTTCCAAAGGTTTCTAGTTTTCTCATGATCAATTTAGCCCGCTAAATCTTCAGTCTACATCCTTTCACTCAGTGTAATGAGCAACATTGGTATAAGAATATAACTTTATGACAAATAAACATATTTAAAAAAAACCGATGAATTTTAAACTTCTGTAATTCAAATTATTATTCCCGGTTAACCAGGTAGTGGGAGGACATTAGGAAAAGCAAAATTCTCACTTCCTTCTAGATATAAAAATGGCTTGTTTACACTCAGGAGTAAGTAGTGATATAAATTTGTGCACAGCAGTTATATTTCTGTCTTTTCCCCTTAAGCTCAATTTGAATTCAAAGAAGAATTTTCAGTTTTTTTCATTCATTAGTACTTGTTTGTTTGAACATTAATGTAATACATTTAGAAGTATTTTGTTAAATTGGAGAAAGAATACACTTGAGGACAAAATATAATAATGAAATGGTTCCTGCCTTATAACTAATTGGTTGGTAATATCAAATAGAAACTCTTACTATACATTTTGCCTACCCCCGCCCGCCACCGCAAACCTGGGTATATCTGACACTTTTTAAAAAAAATATTTCAGTGGGAGAAGACTGGACGATCATCTAGTCCAATCCTTTCATTTCCTAGAGGTGGATTCTGAGACTCAGTGAGGCCCAGGCTTACATATATAAGTAGACAAAGATCCAGCATGGAGGTAGGATTCCTTTGGGCTCTAGTCGGATGATTATCCCTTACATTGCCGCCTCCTGGTTAGCTCAGCTTGAGCATATTAGAGACTTAACATGCAGTATTGTATATATTTGAAGAGGAACAGAAAAGAGAATGGGATTGATGGAAATTCTGGAGATGAATAGGAAAATCTGTGTTTTCATGGATTTTGAAAATTATTTCAAAAGTTTAGCATAAGAAACTTTGGATATAGTTTTGAGTTGAGAGAATAGAGTAAAAGCCTTCACACATCTTTAGAGACATGTATTAAGTAGAAGCAGATGCAAGTTTGAGAAATGGTACTATGAAAGGCATAAAATATGTTAAGACTTTCAAAAATTTTTCAGTTACAAAGTGGCATATTTCTGTTTTATTCCTGCTTTACCACTTATTAATCAGGTTGCCTCGAGCAAGCCACTGTAACTCTCTGGATCTTATTCAATTTATCAATAAAATGAGGGTAATAGATAATAAGAATTAGTGCAAATTTCTGTCTAATACTAACATTCTATAAATATCAATATAACTTATTTGTTGAAATAATATTTTAAAAAGGAAATATTCTTATGACATTTTAATATAGAAGTATAAGCATTTTGTTTTAGTCAAAAACAAATAAACAAAATAGTTGTATAAGCACAGAAATGTAAATATAGTTAAGGATTTCACTACTTTTTTTTCCCCTTATGCCTGACACATTCGGTACTCAATTTATCTTTTATGTATAGATCAAACATTTACACTTGTATCTCACAATTTTGACTGGAGCTCTGCATGGCAGCTATAGTTTGACTTAAATTCTAGTCTCTGATGCTGTTCAAGAATTTCTATTTTGAATCAAAAAAGAGCCCTCATGACTGGGAAGAATGATATCAGTTAATCATGAACTTGCATCTCTTCTCTAGAATTCTGTGGTCCTCCACCTAGGTAGAGGACTACTACTGAAGCAAGAGTAATGGATTTACACTGACCCAGTTAGACTCTCTTATCTTTATGAGCAAAATAATGATGATGATGATGATGATGGTGGTCATCAGTTAAGAAGAATCTATTACCTGTCTACTATTGTGTTACTATGCTAAACACTATATTTTATCCCTGTTGATTATTTAAATGATAATCTTATTTTTATTTATTATTTTAAGTTGTTTATTATTATCACCTTTGTTTTACAAGTAAAGAAATGGAAGTTCAGAGAGGTAAGCAAATAATTCCAAGTCACAAGCTTAATAGATGGTAGAGCTGGGATTTGAACTGGAATCTGTTCTTCTTGAAGGTCTTCTATGGGATACTGTATATGCTATATTGTCTATCCTAAGAAAAGCTCACTTCTCAAATGGGCTTCACATAACAAAGTTAACTATCCAACAAAGGAAATTAATAATTGGCTTTGCCTCTATAAAGTCTTTTATAAATAGCTGGAAGAATCAAGTTCATGTTGGAAAAGTGGGTGAAGCTTTTGGGACTACTTCTTTGGGTGAAGACAGTGGAAGTTACTAGTAGGGAATCAAATTTAGTGGAGTTCCCATTATAAGTAAATTGAGCCATATTTTTTTCTGGTGAGGGGACAGAGATTGAGAGGAAAGAAACGGTAAAAAAAAATTTATTTTTTTTAACCCCATTGCCCTTCCACTGGTCAAACTAAATCTTGGCTGATACTGCTGTAGTGAAAGGGAGCCTAAAGCTTAAGGTAGAAGTCAAAGGGGGAAGAAAGCTTATGCCTGAGCTTTCAAGTCAAAATAAATAAAGGCATTAATAAAAGCATTTAAGGAAACTTTCAAGGGTAATTGACTATTCTCTTTTTCCTGGAGAAAGATGTGATTCCTCTACAGAGAGAAATTGGACTGAGTCTACTAAGAAATGGAAAAGTGCCTTCCTTTATGAAAGTGGTTAATGCAAGCTAGCGACTCACAGAAGTATTAAAGGAGAATGTGGCAGGGTCTCCCTCTCTTGTGGATGGGAAAGGAATGGCCATTTACTGCAGCTTTCCTCTGTGCCACGAACTGTGCTCAGAACTGTTATAAATACTTTCATCTGATTTCATCTCCACAAAATCTCTGAAAGACTGTTATTATTATCTGTATTTTTAAAGATAAGAAACCAAGGCTCAGAAAGGTTTCAGTGACTTGTCAAGGTCATACAATTGGTAACAAGGTGGAGTCAAACTTTGAATTCATGTCTTCTACACTTAAGTCCTTTCCCCCGTTCTGAAAACTGTGCTCTTGAGGCACTCACAGTGCTGTTGCTAATTCACAGGGACACATGGGTTACTTTAAATATTTGAGGGGAAAAAAGCAATACTTGACATCAGTCAGATACTGTGAGAACTGCTACCTTGAGGTAGCTCTCAGTTTCAACATTAGATTGCACACTTCTTTTGATTAATAGTCTGTGTGAATCTGGGTTTTTGGTGGTTGCTGTGATAAAAAATAATCAAGTGCCACTCGAAAATCAATGTGAAACAGAAATTAGAGTTGTAGTACCCAATATGATTCCAAGGTTTGAGAAGGTAGGTGGTGTCCAACAGGTGCACACATTCCATGAGTAAGTAGTTTTGGTTATTTAAGAATGAACTAAAACTATTATTTTCTCTTTCAATTTATGTGTATTGTTTTTTCAAATAACCACTAAGTGGGGCATAAGTATTTACTAAGTTGTTCAGACCTAACAATAATAATTGGAACTGTTAGGTGTTTCTTGGCTATCACTGTATATTAACCCCTGATACTTTTGAGCCTTTGAAATTTTGATTTTAAGTCTCATAGGTTTTGATTTTTACATATAAATAAAATCTGGCTCCTTAAAAACTGTTTCTAAGTCACCCAGTCTATGGTTTTCTGTTATAGCCATCCAAATGGACTGATACTGGGGGAAAAACAAATGTAATCTCCACAAGGCATGTATGAAGGAAAATGGGAGCAGAGGAGAACCTTCATATCTCTCTGACCTCCTTGTTCTTATGGCTCTCTTGGCCATATTCTCTATGTTAAAACTCTTGGCATAGGGTTGCAAATAGAAAGTGATCAATAAATGATATATCTTTCCTTTTCCCTCTTTCTCTGCTGCATTTGTAACCTATTTACCTTGCTTCTTCTTTCTGTTTTCTGCTTTTGCTTCTGCTTACCTCTGTTTGTTTTTTCTTGGTTTTCCATATTTAACAACATGGATAAATATGTCATACAGTGTGTGACACCCTCTTCCACCTTCTTGGTAGCATGATCTAAATAATGATGACCCAAAAATGGCAGGCACAGGTAAAACATATAATAAAAATGCATAGTATACACTGATCAGCTAGACACTTGGTTATTTGTATTTATTATATCTGGAAGTAGAATAGAATTAGGGCCCCTTAATTTGGATGCAGTAATGAGAAGGGAGGATGATACAGAAAAGGACATCTCCTAGCCCTAGGATGGCTAAAAGTTGGGCATAGAAGATCTAACATCTCAATTTTAGAAAAAATATTGATATTATCAGTGAAATTTCTATTCAAGAGGAAAAGGCTAGTAGATGAAGAAAACTAAGAAAGAGTGGGGCGAATCATAGAAATAAATATGAAGCTGAAAGTTGAGCTTCAATCTTACTTAGCTTGGCTACTTTAGCAAATTAAGAAGATTAGATAGGCAATACAAAGTCACTATAGTTTTTTTTTAAGGAGGACAAGATTAGATGTGTGTTTAAAAAGATCATTAGCAAGGCAATGGGGGGCTTGGGACAAGGTAAGCCAAGAAATTGACAGTTTTTACAGAAATGCAGGACATAGTTGAGGACCTGAAGAGATAGAGGAGATACACTTAGATGAAAATGTATAGGAGTTAGTGATTGGAAGGGGCAGGGAGTGGGGAGAAAAAAGGAAGAAGAAATCAAGATGCCTCCCAAATTTCTAGCTTGAGTGAACCGGTAGATAATGGTGCCAGCTGAGATCAAGACCAATTATACTGAAGCAGAAGCAGGTTTGAGGAGGAAACATTAAAATTAATTTGGATTTGTTAAGTTTGAAGTGCTTGTGGGACAATTTTAAGATTTTTTTTTACTATTGGGATATTATTAAATTCATGACCAAAGCCATCTTTTCTTTGTCTCATCTCTCCCATCCCTGTATTAAGCAATTTTAGGATCTACGTATTTTTGCAGTAGTTATTCAGTTTGTGGGTTATCATGACCTTACAGTTATCTTGATGTTAAACTGTGATGACATGAGATGTAAATATAAAGTGTATGTGTACTTAGGGTGTACCCACTAAATGTTAGTTTTCCTCCTTTTTATATTATTGCAGTATCTTAGAGATAAAAGAAAAGTATGTTGCTTTGCTATAGTATATCTGTAATGTTTTAGAGATGAAAAAGTACAATAATAGGAGTTTTATAAGCAAAATGAAAAAAGCAATGAAAATAAATATTTACTTAAATTTTCTTCCCTAGATATCCAGCTATATTCCTCTCTTTTGGGTAAGGCTTGTACTTCCACTGGCAGATATGCACACCACGCTTATTTTTGCTTAAGCTTTCTTTTCTCTTCGCCTAGAATGCCTTCTTCTCTTTTTGACTTTAAAAGAATCACCTAATCTTTAATATGCAGTTCAATCTTAAGCATTTCACATAACTTTTAAAGTGATTGGCAGTGACTGCTTATCACTCCATTTTCTTAGAGTATTATATTCTCCATCACACAACCAACGATGTTATCATGTTTTATATAATACATTCTCTAATGGCTTCATCTGTGTTAAGTTTACCTGGCTAGGCTCTCAATTATTTGGAGACTATTCACACATTTCATATTTCTTTTCTCTCTCTCACAGTGTTTAGCACAGTGCTAAATATACAGTTGGTGTTTAATGCAAAAAACTGATGCTTTGAATGCAGATTTGTAAAAGAGTTTTGTCAACCTAGATTTTTGAGCAGTAGGTATAGGAACTTCTAGATATACTCATATCAATTATGTTTCTAATGAAGATTAAAAGATGATAACCAAATTAGCTGAAGAGTAGATGAAATAGTACAGAGGTGGCATAAATGTAGTTGAATTCTTTTCAGACCACACAGATTGATAAGGATAAATATCTAATTCATTCTAAAATATAGAAACTAAGCTTCATATTAGATTCTGTAAAGCTAAATTTCAAAGTTATTGCCCCTTTTTATATAGTAGTGTTTCCTATAAAGGGTGTAACCCAAACACAAAAACATTTTTAAAAACTGGCTCTAAATCTGATCAAGAATTTTACTGATATTTGCATAATAATAATAAAAACTTCATTTAGGTTTTCCTAATGACTCATACAATAAAAGTTTGGGGTAGTCAAAGGAATATCATGAAAATGATTTAATGCACTTACTGGCCAGGCCTAACTGGGTGAGCAAATTATTCCTTCTGTGTGTATTGGAACTTTTGGAGCTGTATTAATGATTTTACGCCATGAAGGTGCATTTATTAAATGCAACCCTCATAGTTTGGAAGAGTAGAGAGACTCATTTATACATTAGGAAAAAATGCACTTATCAAGGAAGATCTGTTCAGTTAAAAAAACATATCATTTAGTAATTCCAAAAAATCCAAACCACACTGGCAATTACCAATAACCTTGAAATACCTCCACTGTAATCTCCTTTGGGGCTACAGGCCACTTGTGTTCGTATTTTTCTTTCACAGTTTGCTCCGTGTTAGCAGTTGGATTTGAATTCTCAACACGCACTCCATGGCTTGGCTTACCCACCAGATTTTGAACAGATTTTACCATATTCTTTAAATCCTCTGGGTAAGGAGTTGGATATCGTTTTAGGTTTATTTCAACCTAGAAGTTTGTAAAAAGAAATTTAACATAAAAATACCTTCAGCAAGCATGTTCACAAAACTACTCCATTTTATGTGTAGTAGTATAACCAAATGCAATATAGTGAGTGTTGAGCTGGCTGAAAAACTGTGTTGTAGAGTAGAACACACAGTGTTCTTTTCACATTCTGCCTCCTGGGACTTCTCCCCACCCCTGGCCTCCTTTCTAGATTAAAAACAATTTTTGGATTATATCTTATGTTTAGGTCTACTCTATAGATGGTTGAAATAGCAGTAGGTCAAACACTTAAGTGATTGGTAATCTCTGAAAAATTTAATCAAGTTACTATCAGCTGCTTTTATACTTTAGAGGCTGTTCCCTTACCTATCTTAATTATTTAAAAAGAATCATTTTGACATTAAAAATATCTTTGGAATATCAATGCAGGTGATGGGAGAAGACCCCAAAAGATTTACAAGTGAGTTATCATGTATTAAAAAATGGGGAGTTGGGCTTCCCTGGTGGCGCAGTGGTTGAGAGTCCGCCTGCCGATGCAGGGGACACGGGTTCGCGCCCCGGTCCGGGAGGATCCCACGTGCCGCAGAGCGGCTGGGCCCGTGAGCCGTGGCCGCTGAGCCTGCGCGTCCGGAGCCTGTGCTCCGCAGCGGGAGAGGTCACAACAGTGAGAGGTCCACATACCGCAAAAAAAAAAAAAAAAAAAAAAAAAAAAAATGGGGAGTTGACAGTATCTGATCAAATATGCACCAGCTCTGTGTTAATTAGCATGTTACATCAAAAGGTAGGGTAGCAAATTCTTGTTAATAACTAAAAAAAAAAAATCCTTCAAGGAGGCTTTTATATTTAGTTTTTACCATAATAAAGTAACATGCTTTATAGGTTACATCTTACAATAAAGAGAAATAAAAAATTGAGAACATTGCCTAGGATATTCTAGGTAAATATGTAAATTTTGGCTTATACTTATCCAGAGACTTATTTCTATTCTTTTTTTTTTTTTTTTTTTTTTTTTTTTTGTGGTACGCGGGCCTCTCACTGTTGTGGCCTCTCCCGTTGTGGAGCACAGGCTCTGGACGCCCAGGCTCAGCAGCCATGGCTCATGGGCCCAGCGGCTCCGCGGCATGTGGGATCTTCCCGGACCGGGGTACGAACCCGTGTCCCCTGCATCGGCAGGCGGACTCTCAACCACTGTGCCACCAGGGAAGCCCTATTTCTATTCTTGAATTCATTTTTGGTGTCTCAATCTGACTTAGGGAATATATATATATATATATATATATATATATATATATATATATATAAATTACTATTCTTCACATTTAATTCAGAGAGAGAAAATATGAGACATTCCATACAGAATATTCCACCTTCAGAGTACTTAAAATATACTTAAAATGGAATAGATACAAATTATCCAGGCTGATTAAAATGGAGTGGGAGGAAAAATAAGGGGCATATTTACTTGGCTTGGTTTATTCCAATAGTTATGTCTTTTTGAATCTGAGTAGAACCAACTTTACAAAATGGAATGATTTATGTGATTGTGGTGAGTATGTGTTGGGGAAAGTGTGTGTGAGGGTGCGTTGGGGGAGGGCAGAGGTGGAAGAGAAGCTGAAAGGGGAAGAAGAAAGAGGGGGATGAGAGATAAAAAGAGAAAGAGGGTGGGGCACAAACATACCCACCCCCTCCACACCTATGTAACACATGGGATGTAAGAAAATATGATAGTGATATAGATCTGAGGATTATAAATATGAATTCAAACACTTTTGCTCATCTGCAGTTTTAGCAAATCCACCAACTTTGTTATTCTAGTATTTCATCTTCCTGTGGCTCTCTGTCCATGTCAAATACTGGGATTGGACTTCACTAGATGATTTTTAACATTCCTTTCAGAACTAAAGTTACAAAATTATTTTTCCAATAAATGTTTGGGAAGCTGGTGAAAAAACAGATAAATTTGTTAGTGTAAATCTCATTGAAATGTAATTTAATCTTTAATACGCTGAAACAAATAGGATGAAGTTAATAATATATAGAAACAAAGCTACAAAAATATAACCCAAGAAAAAAAGACTACCAAAAAACAAAAGTATAAGTTGTTAGAGTGTAATATAAGTATATCTCAGGGTACTTTATAATGCATTCTTAAATAAACATAAAAAGAATGATAGCCATGCTAGACAAAATCCATTGGGATGAATGCATTCTTGGATCTGCTGTTTAAATTGGTATTAGAAATATTAATCACAAATTTGATCTAAGTTTAAAAATTATATTGTTGAACTTGTTTAAAAGTCCTTGATATCAAAGGACTTAAAAGTCAAAAAACTACATTTAAAAAATGTAAATTGTAGAATGGTGTGACTATTATGCCAATTAAGAACATCTTTTAATTTTTAATATGAATGAAAAATAACTTTCAAATAGGTCCTTAAATTAAAATTCTACACACCTTAAACAATCCTCAATATTAAAACTACATTTCTAAATTGAATCAAAGGCAAAAAATGGGACGTGTTCTTTTTTTTAAAATATAAATTTATTTATTTATTTATTTTTCGCTGTGTTGGGTCTTGGTTGCTGCACATAGGCTTTCTCTAGTTGCGGTGAGTGGGGGGGCTACTCTTCGTTGTGGTGCGCGGGCTTCTCATTGCGGTGGCTTCTCTCATGGCAGAGCACGGGCCCTAGGTGCATGGGCTTCAGTAGTTGTGGCTCGCGGGCTCTAGAGCACAGGCCCAGTAGTTGTGGCGCACGGGCTTAGTTGCTCCGCGGCATGTGGGATCTTCCCGGACCAGGGCTAGAACCCATGTCCCGTGCATTGGCAGGTGGATTCTTAACCACTGCACAACCAGGGAAGCCCCCTGGGACGTGTTCTTTCTTAGAATTAAATACATCAAGTAATGTAATCTAATTTTTGTAGATGCTGTGTCCCTTCTGACACAGAGGGCTATTTGCTAATGACCATGGTACCAATATTTTCTGGTTATATTATAAGCAAGTTAATGTTATATTTTGGTCACATCATGAGAATATATTTGGGCACTTTATCTCTGTAAAAATATTTAAATGTAGAAATAAAAGTGGATTTGCCATTAAGCTAATGAAGCTTAAGCTTTAGGGTCTGTCACCCGCATGGGCTCTTTCCAAAGCCTTGTGAGGGGCCCTACTTATGTATTTACATGGTTATTTTATATTCTTTTCCTTAAAGAGGCTCCTCTCCAAATTGTGGAAGCTGAATTCAGGTCTCATAAAACTTGGATTTGTTCCACCTATACAATAAGCTACTTGCTTCCCATTCACTAGTCTACTAGCAGAATTTACTGGACTTAGAGTCAGAAGACCCAAATTAAAGCCACAGATTTACCCCCAACTAGCTATCAGCCACAATCTTTCTGTCCAGTTTCTACTCATGTAAAATGGGAATGATAATATCTTGGGTTAATCTAGAGCTCGAATGAGATAATAAATGTGAAGTCCCTTGAAAATGTATAATTTCTATGCAGAGATTAGATACTATTTCTAATATCAGATTCTTCTCATGTATTTTTTGAATCTGGAGTCTTTGGCAATCTAGTTTTATTATATATATGTCTAACTATAATACCTGTAACTGGATTTTTTTCAGGTTGTATGCAGCAATAACTATCATTTACTCATTATCTGCCATGTGATAGGCACCATGCAAAGTGTTTTATAAGAATATATAAAACTAATTATTATTAGTTATTTATATAATAAATAATACTTATTTTATTATTTACCATATGGATTTAATTATAAATGAATAATAAATGGTTATAATTAATAATATTAATTAAAATCTATAATTAATTATAATTAAATCTCATTTTAATTTCACAACCCATTTGTAGCATCGGTTACCATTTTACAGAAGGAAAACAGGGGCTCAGATGGTGTAAGTTACTTGAAGGTGATACAGCTACAGGAATCAATGCCCATATTCAACCTAGGTCTAACTCCAAAGCTTATGCTTCACAAGTGTTACTTGGCTCAGAGCTATTCTCTGGTATAGGTGCAGCATATACTTGTACAATCTTGTGGAAGAAATAGTGTAAATCTAAAGTGTGAATTTTATTGAGTTAAATAAGATAATTTCAATTTTTAAAACATAAAGTTAGCATAATATTTTATAATTAAAAAAATGAAAGTATAGTATTTTATAATTCTGTTATGTTCGTAAGCTCTCTAAAAGCATATTTTATACACTTTTACAGATTGTTTTGCCTCTCTATTTTTCAATGCATGTGTGAAGTGCTTCAGAAATGAATAACTATGATCATAAACACAATTATATTAATAGTCCAGTAATGCCCAGTTAGTTTCTTTATATTGCTAAATATATAGGCTATAAATATTCCCTTATTCTAATACAGGATATATGTAATAGGTGGGAAAAATTTGTCAATTATGTTCTTACCAAAATGTTGTGTTTATCACTCACCATAAAGTATTTGCTCATTTTACAGGTACATTTTATTAAAATCCAATATTTTTACTGAAATGTTATTTTATTTTGGAAAATAGAAGTGTTTCACAACATTCTATATATCTCAGATCTTAAGAAAGTGCAGTAAATGCAAATAGTAGCTGCAAGATGTTGGAGACTCTCAAAGATTTAGCAATGAAGAAAGAAGTAATGTTAATAGCTAGGGCATTTAGAAGTGATACCTTGAATTCACAAAGAACTATGCTTTCCTTATATAATGATTAACTTGTCATTTGATTTGATTGTAAATTCCAGTAAGAGAAATAATAGTTAATGCTTTGGTTATTAATTGTTAAATATCTTATTCTAGGAATTAATTGGAACATTTTACATAGAAAGGAAACCTATAGCGGTTTTAGTTAGGATTCTCAACTTGCCATATATTGTAGAAAGAATATACACACAGAATAAGAATTTAGTCCATTACATGTGGATAAAGTTTACAAAATATGTAGTGTTCTTCCACATCCCATTAAGATTTTTTTTCATTAAACTCTTCAATACCCCACCCACTGAGATAAGGAAGCCCTATCTGCCAGAATTCCCAGGCCAATCTTCTCTTACAGGAATTCTCATCATCTGTGCCTTCAAATTAAAAGGAAATTGATGCTTTTCAACAGATGTCCATCTTTGTGCTCAAAGTCCACTCTCAGCAAATTTCAATTCAAATCTCATGCTGTTTTAGAATCAAGTTTTAGTTATTTAATCTCCCTCAGAATTGATATTACAAAAAAATGTGTGTATGTCTGGGGACAATTTAGATTGCATCAGTAGTGTCATCAACATTCTGCCCGACTATTGGTATTCCCACACTTTAAATAAAAATCTTGAAAAATAAAAACATAAATAAAAATGAAGCACCCAACTTAAAAACCATGCCAGATATCCCACCAGTAGGCACATCATATCGATGTTCCCTCCCCCTCTGGCTCAGTTCTCCCCACCCCATTGCCAATGTCAATGAATAAAAAATTAAACTGGGATCAAACACTGGCAATTGAAAGGTTTCTATATGATCAACATTTCTTACCCCAAATCATGCAGAACATACCCCGTAAACCACTGTTCCAAGGTTGCCTCTACGTAAGGGATTCTCCTACCCCAAACACCTAGGCCTACCTGTCTGCCACTTAGAGAGGGAAGAGTGGTGGATTGTGCTGCAACTGGCAATGGAGTACACATGCTCCTTTCCTGCTGGAGGCCACTTATACAACCCCATGCCAGCTGTGGGTCATTCTGGGGGACGGGCATATCTTGGATCTGCTGATCACACCTGGCCCATGGTGTGCAGCAATCGCCAGACAGTCTGGCAGGTTGGAGAGTAATCCCACGCTGGCCCCTTTCCCAGGGGGCTTGGCAGGAGTGATCCTGTGGGAGAAGGAATCTCCATTTTCTGGGAGAAAGAGGAGCACTGTAGCAAAACTTTCACTTTATCATTTTTCTATTCTTGATATATTTTTTTTCATTCTGGGTAATGCATTTAAAACAACCATCAGAAAATTAGTTTTAATTCTATGTAATAAAACAGTACCAATATCATATGAAGCTAAAGGGTCACAATTTCTTCACACAATGCAGCTTTCATACTAAACTAAACTAAACTAAACTTTCATACTTTCATACAGTGAACACATTATAAGTAGGGCATTATACTCTAGTCTATTTGGAAGTTGATGCCATAGGTCAGTGGTTCCCTTTAAAATTTTATGTAAATTAAAGGTAAAATGGTACTAAATTTAATGTACATGTAATGAGCCAGAAAAGTATAATTAATTTAGTGCAAGATTTCAGCATATTCCATTCATCATCATACTTCCATGATGATTTATTTAGACATTTGTTTGTGTTCTAATTTGTCCAATAGCCAATGGCATTGGAAATACTCAAATTGGTCAAAACCAAGTAGTTTGAGATTTTGGAAACACATATTATTTCACCAAAATATAAAATAAATCAAATATAAATAAACATAGAGAAAATGTACTCTAAAGTATAATGAACCTACTCTAAATATAATCAAACTTGATCACATAACACACAAACAGGACTTCTAAATGTCTGTTTGCATTTGCTATATTTTATGCTTTCAATGACACATATACCAGTATTAAATGCACTCTTTTCTTCTTGGAGCCTTTGAATATAGGTTTCTTTTTAGGAAGAAGTATGTAGTTTTTGACATTCAATGAAGTAAAAGAATGAATCAGAGGTCCACTATAGAATGCATCATCCATTGGTTCTGGATTTAACATATAAAATCCTTACAAGAAGAACTGAAATGTTCTAAAGATCTTTTTTTGTTTATTTTTAGTTAAAAAATGTCTCTTTGGTTATTAGATAGCACTAATCAACCGTTTAGAAACATTTTTTTAAGTCCAAATCTTTAACAAAATTGTCATTTTGATTTGGGAATCCATTCTGGTTTCTCCACAATGAAATAGGTAGGCTTTGTCAATTACCTTACTAATTCCAGTAAGGTTCTAGAGTATGCTGGTTTAAGAAAAAAGTTTAGAAAATGTGGGAATGAGGGGATAGAAAAGAACACATCACACAATCCAGATCTATTAATAGGATGCATATACAATTACTTATGTAATTAGTCACTAAGGGTGAGAGCTGTTAGTATCCATGATGGAAAAAGTGCAAAAATAATACCATAAAAAATTGATGAGAGATTCAAGATGTTGCCATGATGATGACATGAAGACCTGATGTTGATATAATCCATATAAATTCTGTTATTTTCAAATTTATATAATGTAAAAATACAGATTTTAAAATTCCGACCTTGTTACTTGACTTAGATTAGTGCCAATAAAGCATTTTTTAAAATATGCTTTAAGGTGAAAAATTTTAAGTAATTTTCCCTAAGGGACATCACCTACTCTTAGGCTCTTACCTTCATTAAAACTTGTCCTTACACTTAAGAAAACTCATAAAGTCTTTTCAAATATTCCAGAGACATAGAATCTTTCTGAGATTTTAATGCCAATGTAATATATTAATCCGTTGGTTCTTTCTAAGTGTGTATTTTGGCTTCACACAGTCTGCATGATGCCTTGCCTTGATCAGTGATTTTAAAAAAACACATTTCAGTGTTTCAAAGAGGTAATAAGGTGAAGTCCATCACCCAGACTTTTGTGTTTGATTTTTAGGTTTTTTTTTTTTGGCTTTCTCTCAGCTTGAATCTCTTTCATGTTGCTATTCTGTAAAATGGGGTGGCATATGAAATTTGCTCAGTCAGGATGTTAGTCTCATTCTGAAGCACAAAAGTGCTTCCAAAATCATCATCCTGCTATAATGAAAGGTATCACCATGAGACTTTAAGATGTATCTGACCTTCTAGCAGAGGTCAGTCAATTAGTCCCAAGGGCTATTTGAATAATAACAATGAACAAATAAAAATAATGAGAAGAAAGAGGAAACAAAAATTAAAAGGTTCACCTTAACTTTCCCAGCATTTTCATCATCTTCCTTTTTTTCTTCAAATTCAAAGGCAACAGTCATGCGTTGTTGTCTCTGTTCTTCCCACAGTGTAGGGTTAAAGCTGTCACTGTCTGACTGGAAATCTACAGTTAGATTCCAAAGTGTTATTGCTTTTTTTAAAAAACATAAATTGTTATTTAACAGAGCTTAGTACGCTATGCGAAAAATGGTGATAGGTACTAAAAACAAATACAAAGAGAAAAAAAGAAAAGGAAAAATAAAGAAACAGAAAGAAAGAAAGAAGTAAAGAGGGAAAGAAAGAAAGAGAAAGAAGGAAAGAAAGAAAAAGAGGGAAAATATTCCCCTCATATTTGTTACATAGTCTTTTAACATCTTAACTCACATTCAGCTTTCTTAAGTATACATTAATTATATATTGGGGTAGAGAAGTTTCCAGTGTAGAGAATGAGCTCTCCATAACCTAATTATGATAATAGAGCTGAATTAGGTATTTTAAACCATTATCTCTTTTAATCTTCAAAACAGCACCATGGTAGAAGTAATATAATCCTCAATTTAATAATGAGAAAACTATAGCTGAGTTTTAAGAAACTTGTTCAAAGCCATGCAGCTTCTCCACGGACAATGCAGGATTCTATACCATGACTGTGTGATTATAGAGTCCATAACTGTAACCACTAAATGCTATTAGGATGTTATAAAAGTTACTACATAACTTTGGTTTTGCAATAAACTGTCCAAGATTGCAACCTTTCTTGTCGTTGTTCTTTTGTGTGTCTGGTAGGGGGCAATGTAGTGGTGCTTGGTTTTATGGTAAAAAAGCATTTGGAAAATAGTCTTTAACATTCAGGTCTCAATTAATCTAAATGTCTCAAATTAACAGGGAAAGGAAATGGCTTATCAATCTTTAATTTACATGTTGGTTAATGGTAATATCTTCTTTGCAACAATCCTGTGAAGATCACATGAAAATGCAATAAAAGCACTTCCCAAAGGATAAACTTTATTATATAAAACTTTGTGTCTTGCAAGGATTTCTGCAAATTCACTCATT
The DNA here is from genome assembly GCF_964270905.1 of Leucopleurus acutus. Classification (NCBI taxonomy): domain Eukaryota; kingdom Metazoa; phylum Chordata; class Mammalia; order Artiodactyla; family Delphinidae; genus Leucopleurus; species Leucopleurus acutus. Next base: position 133,151,151 of record NC_139143.1, read on the forward strand.
ACACTTCTGCTTGAAAAACCAAAGGGTGACTTGCTTAAATTTCAAGAAAACTTTTCTGTTACCAACTCTGCTTTCCTCAAAGGAAAACAAAGTGAAACAAACTAGGCTAATTCCTTAACATCACATCTTACCTAACTAGATCTACCTCATTCCATGGAACAATTTAGGGATTTAATCTGTCAGACTAGATCTCAGAAATGGCCAGAAAATATGAGACACTTTTCATTTTCCCCTATAGCCTTTCAAAATGAAATATTTTGTTAATCTAGGGATATTAAAATGAAAATGTAAGTAAAGTTGCATGAATGAAACATAATCCTTATTTAAGACTCTTGTTATACCCTATGTAAACACAGTGGCATTTCTTTCATAAATTCAAAAGATCAATTTTACTGAAGCTTGAAAAATACATATGAAACAATCTTTCCTTTTTCTACTTCTGTAAGTCAAAATTTGAATGAAAATATCCTAAAATATTTCAAAATGATTCATTTCCATTTTTAAGTAAAAAACCTTAAAGACATTTATTATAATTATCCTGAAAATAAGAACTACATAAGCAAATAGTTTCTTTTAAAAGTTGGTCTCTTTTAAATGGGTTGGGTGGATTTAATCCATGGGTGGATTAAAGTGGGTTTACTCTTTCAAGAATTACTATTACTGTTAGACTGTGGTAAATGTGCATGACAGCCTGTGCTGGCTTGAGCTAAGGGGCCTGTGCTGAATTTCAAATGGTAAAGGATAAAGCTCCTTTAAAAATTTTATGAGTAATGTGATCATAGAAGAGAAAATTTTATTACTGAAAAAGGTTTAAGTATTTCAAAAATTATTCCTATCATAATTGCTGACATTGTTTAGGAAAACTCAACTTGAAAAATTAGTCGTTTGCAAGTCATCTCTTTACGGTTGACTCTTAACATGAAATAATTTGGGGCCTGAGATCAGGACTAAATGTTTAAATTGTGTTCATAAAATTAGTGAATGCAGGAAATAAACCAACTTATCTTCCTTAAGATCTGACTCTTCTTAGCTCATTTCAACTGGCTAGGTATCACCTTCGGTTAACTAGTCCTGGGTTTTGCAATCCACCAAGAAAAGATGTCGCTCCTAAAAGTCAACATTATTTTCATGACAGATATAAAGAGGAAGAGTTACGTTTTTGAAATCTTACTTAGAATATTACAGTATGGAAGATAATTAGAGTTGCTTAGAGTTAACCCCCAAATGATTTATGTGTGTCATGTAATTATGTGTCTTGCCCATGTGCCAGTATTGGCCAGAGATTAGAATAAAATTAATCCCTTTTATTCATAATCATACAAGCATAGGAGAAATTTCTACTGACTGTTTACCTTCATCACCACGAGGTTGCTGTGGAAACATGTAGTTAGTCAATACTCTTTGCTTTGTTTCTGGATGGGCTTCAGTTTGTAAAGGGATAAGGGCTTTGGACTGGAAGCAAAGGACATAAATTAGATTAATAAGATTGGAAGTATAAAGAATATTTCTTTTATATAGCATAAAGGTCAATAGTCTGGACGCACTGTGCTGAATGAACAGTTAAAGAAAAGTAAGGAAAAAGGTAATGAAATAAGAAAGTATAACATAAAATAAGACTATTGTAGAGGAATATTTTGAAATTCTAAGGTTTTCATAATGAGATTTTCTTTTTCTTTAGTACATTCTTTTACAAGACCTATTCATCTTCATTGAGTAATGTCAGTTTTGATCTTGAAGAGACCAAAATATGTCAAACTGTTTCAACTAAGTAAACTTTTGGTATAGTCCTATATTTTCATGAACTGTTGCCCTAAAAAATAAATGGAATTTGCTATCAAATTTATACTCTACAAGATCATCTATGAATTTAATTAGGTTAAAACATAAGCATTTATTTTAAAGAAATTTTTGTAACCAAAGACAGGGTCCACATACACATAAGCAACAATCCTTGTATTTGATATATCACAATATATTTACCTATGGATGGTAACATTTAATTCTCTATTATTAATTTTATTTCAGAAATACTATTTATGAGGTATTTTTTAGAACTTTTATATTATATACTATTTTTATAAAACATATTGGAAATAATCATATTATTTAATGTTTTAAAATACACTTATTTCATGACATTTATTTTTTGTTTGTTTGTTTGTTTGTTTGTTTTGTGGTACGTGGGCCTCTCATTGTTGTGGCCTCTCCCGCTGCAGAGCACAGGCTCCGGACGCGCAGGCTCAGCGGCCGTGGCTCACGGGCCCAGCCACTCTGCGGCATGTGGGATCTTCCCGGACCGGGGAGCGAACCCGTGTCCCCTGCATCGGCAGGTGGACTCTCATCCACTGCGCCACCAGGGAAGCCCCATGACATTTATTAATAAGAGTGAAGCACAAAGGGGATTTGGGATACCAACTTGTTTCATGAAACTAAGTCAGAAACACATTAAATCGCTGTTCTAAATAAAAGCTAAATGGTGCAGCCACTGTTCTGTTCATTCTCCCACAAGAGTAATAAATCATGACATTAGGGGATGTTTTTTTACAATGCAAGACTGTAGAAAATACTGTTCCAGTAGCATAGTTCACGTTGATTCCAGAAATGATTTATTTATAATGATATATTGGTGCTTTGAAAAATCTACAGTCCATTGGTAAGACTTGAATTTGAATGACAATCTAATTTTTTTTAGTAGATGGAAGAAAGTGCTGTAATGACTGTAGGAATACAAACATTATTCTCACACTTATATTTCACATTTTGTAGAAGTTTATTTTAATTTTTTACAGAAGTAGCTCAATACCTATGTCTGAACAATTCATTTACCAGTAATGCTGTTTTTATGCTCAGAAAATAATCATAACAAACTAAAACCAAGATGATTTGTTTTCACTTGGTAATTCATATTTTGGGATAGGATGTTTTAAAATTTTAGGATTACAAGAAAAAAGTAAAAAGAAGAAAAATAAACTATGTCAAAATCGTCTATCACCAGTTTTTCTGGTGGCAAATCAGATGTCTTCAACTATTTCTTTTTATTTTACAGTTAATAAAATTATTCATTAACAATCAATTACTAATTCTATTATAATCTATTTTCATAAGTATAAGAGTTAATATCAAAACAATTTCACAGAAGATACTGGTAATAGCAACAAAAGACATCACAAATTTTTTGAATAAAGTTTTAGAATTAAGTTGATTATAATTAAAAGCACACACACACACACACACACACACACACACACACACAAAAGGAACATGGAGGATAATAATTCCCTCTTGTGGGAATTGTGGTAATGATTTCTTATTCTTTACCTTCAGAGGTATAATTAAAGTACATCCTCTGAGGACATGTATGTACCACCTAGAAAAATGATCATTTTGTGTATTAGATCTCTGAGAATGAAGTAGAAGCTAGATTGAAGCATTTAAAAGGGGTGAGAACTATAGTACTGTTTGTCCACAGTAATGAAATACTTATTTGAATTATTACCTTTACAAAAATCTCTCCTCCAGGGGATAAAGAATCTATATTTTGCAGTGATTGTCAAAGGTACCTATTGGGAATAAGTTAGCAATTCAAAGTTTCAACTGTAGTTCATTTGAATAAACAAAATAAATCAGGTAATAAAAATTTTTACCTGATTGTCAGAAAGCCACAAAGCTGCAAGCTCCTTAAGTTTGGTAAATGAGAATGGTAAATTCTTCAATCTGCAAAAATAAGAAAAGTCTAATAGCATGGGTGAAGATGGATAAATTTCATTTTTATGAAGAATTTTTTAAAATACTGTAACTTATTTGTTTCACTCTTCTCTCTACTTCTTTCTCCATTGAGTAGCCTGAGCAAGCTTTTAAAAGTGAAAATCTCGAGTTTACAACTCTTCAAATGCTAGGATAAAACTGAAAATTGTTAACATGCCTTGTCAGACCTTATAAGATCTGGTCCTCCAAAACCTCTCCAGAGCTTCTTTGTTACTCTTTTCCTGACAGTCCCATTAGTTCCACTGGCCTTCTACCAGCCTACTCTGAGGATTAGCCAAGCTCTTTTCTTCTGTCTGGAATATTCTTTCTTCCATACTTCACTTAACTAAAATTCCACATATTCTTTAGCTCTCAGCTTAAATGTCAGTTCCTCAAAGCTTTTCTTGACTCCTCATTTAAATTTCTTTCACCAGTTTAGTCTCAAAGTACTTTCATGGAACATATCACAGTTTGTAATTTTTTGTTTAGTTTTGTGGTTATTTTTTTACTGTCTGTTATCCCCATAAAATTGTAGGCTCTATGAGGGCAAGAGGCCATTTCCACCTTACCCCGAAAGGAATTTACAGCTCCTGAAAGCGTGTCCTTTTGTTCTTTCACCCTTCATATATTGTGTAATAGATATTCAAAGAGGGAATCTTTAAAAATAGCATTTTGAGATAAGTGAAGTTGGCATCAGCCTTGGTATTCAATCAAAATTATCTGTTTAGCTTTGGCTTCAGCCTGTGGAGGGCCAAATCACCAACTGCCTGCTTCAACATACTGTATGATATCCCTGAAATTGTGTATGATCAATATATTGTCATTACATGGGTTACCACCATAGCTAGTCAACAGAGTGAATAATACAAACAAGGCACACCAATGAATTTATTGTTATTTTCTGCATGTTCACTTTCGAATACAAACATTTTAGATATGACTTGGAATGATAATTTCCTTGAAATTCTTTAATATGTTGGAATTCTATCAGTTAAATGATGAATAAATATATTTTGAGAACAGAAGTGGAAAATGTTATAATAATTAATAAGGATTGTGGAAGCAGTTAATTGTATATGCAAAAGCAATTAAGCACTATCAAATAAGTTAATAAATATGAAAAGATATTGACAAGCCAAGAAACATATCAACAGAGTGTGTATTAGCTAGGTAAGTTTAGGAAGGATATAATAACCTTTCTGAGCTAACAGAAACTTGTAAAACATAAATAAGTATATAAAGAATAACAGGGATTAAATTATATCACAATTATTTTTAATATAATTATTTTTATACTAGCATTTATAACATTAAACCAAACTGTCCATTAAAGTTTTCTAATTTTTTAGTTATTTAATTTAAGTCAGAAATTATGAAGTAATGTGTTATGAGGAGAAGTTTTTACGTCATGTGGAGATGAATTAAAAGTAGAATATCAATTCTGCCACATAAAAATTACATGAGGGGAAAACTGTCCAGAATCATATACAATATCCATGATAAATCATCAGTCAAATCATAAATGTAGAGTATGGAAAGAAACTGTCAGAAAAGGATGTTACCCTCATTTTTCCTTGTTCTTCCAGTGACCACGATTGAAAGTGAGCATTTATTTAGTATCATAACTGTGTGGTGTATTGATCACAGGAGCAATCTTACAGTTGACAGTGTAAAAGAATCATTGTTCCTGAACTATAATGACAAACTTCTAAAATTTATTACATTTTAAATATAAAATTGGAATAATCATGACTTTTGGATAACATTTAATATTTAATCTTTTATGCAAGCAGTTTATTCTCTGACAGTGATGTTCAACTTTAGCCTCAGCTTTGACTGAATGTTGATTTTAATCTCAGGTTAAGATTCATTGATTAATTCATCAATTTAAAAATATTAATTTTGCTCTATACTATGTTCCAATCACTGTATTAGAAGACAAACTAGCTTATATTTCTGGCCAGATGAAGTATTTTAAACTCCTACTATTATGAGATTCTCAATGTCTTATTAAAATCTTTTGCATTGGCATTTAGCAATGTATTGTCCTATGGTACATACTCACATGTGCTATATTTGTTGGATAAATAACTCCATTAGGAGTCCTAACTATGGGTCGTTTAAAAATATTTTATAAGCATATTTTCCATATCATCATGTAAAGTATTAATGTATAAAATTTGAGCAGACCAGGTATTTAGGAGAGACTTCCAGCTCACCATGAAAACTCTCCCTCCAGGTTGACAATAATGGAGCTTGGTTCCACTGGGGACTGTAATTGAATCCACTGGAATCCACCTTCCTATGGTATCTCTACGACCATGTTTCTAGTCTTATTCACAAGAATATAATTAGAAAATTCTGAAAAATGTCTTACTGAAAGTTGGGCACAACATTTAATGCATTTCCTTCATTATCTTGTAGGTTAAGAGTCAAAACAAGAAATGGGGTTGATTTGACATGAATTACTCTTGATGCACCAAGCTATGAAGCTTCCATGTCACCTTGATTTAAAAAAAAAAAAATTCCAAAGCCTTTAAAAAAAGATTTTATTTCTTACATGGAATATTTTAAGCTACTAAGTGAATGGTTTTTGAAATTCACATTAGTAGTTTTTTCTTAGACAAACCAACAAACAAATGACAACTCCCACACTTAGTGAAACCTTAGAATCTGAACATTCTCTGTGATTCCATAAAAGCTAATCTTTGTTAGTTTTGTTGCAGTCTCATATTATCATTTATCTGACTGAAACTTAATGAAAACAAAGAGTTCAAGTAGTCTATTCTAATCCACAATCACTTTACCTTCTTAGAAGTTATTTTTAGTCAGTATTGATTTTATCCTTTCCTATTTGAGGACAACTGTGGTAGAAATAAAGATGAACAGCATTTTCACCCATTCACCAATATAACAACTTTGTCACAAGAAGAGGACCTAACCTTTCTTTGTTCATCCTTTTCAGAGCATGATTAAATAGCCATTTGGTTGTCTTTACTATAATGTGCAAACCTCATGACTTTTGAGTACTAGCTTCTTGGCAATATTCTCACCAGTGTTCTGGTGGTGTGGACAGTATATACATAGCTCAGTTAATTTACCGGAGACATAAATATATACATGAAAACATATATGTATGCATACATACATAACTGTGGACATATTTTTATTAATAAATTTTGTAGACTTTCACTACAATTATTTTTCCATGTTTTCATAATATTATGCTTTCTGTATATGGGAGGGTTTTGGTACATAAATTTGGGTGTATAAATTTTACATAATTTTAATATACAATATATGTTTCTATATAATCAAACAATAAAAGTTTGAAATATCAGTTTAAAAACAATTTAGCTTCTGCCATTTTCTAAATGGATATTTGCATACTTATATAAATATTTGCATTCCATATACTTTATAAGATACAGAAAAATTTTTCAAAATTATTGATAAGAAACAATAATTTGCTTTTAGAAAATAACTAATATGTGATTGTGAAATATTGCAGAAATACCTGTTGTCACTTAAATTTAAGACTCTTAGTTTCTGCATCTGTCCAATCTCTTCAGGAAGAAATTCCAGTTTATTGGAGCGTAGAGACATAACTGTTACATTCTTACAGCTTCCAATCTATGGGTAACAAAAGAAAAAAAAAGTAAAGAATCACAGTGTAAACTATTTTTATACTAACATTTATAATTTATAAAGTAATTTAATTAATTTACAAATTTCTTTATCACTTTAAAGACTATCAATATGTGTATTGTTTTATTTTTTATAATCTCACTCTCTAAAATATGTCTATAATACATATATTCCTTTAGATATTAAGACTGTGTATCTCATATTTTTTTACATATTATGAAGGAAAAATTTTCTTTTTGATTTTATGATTAGAATACTTGTTAGCTTCATTGTTTTCATAAATCACATTGTTTTTGTCTATCTGAGTAAGTACTAATAAGCTATGTTTATAATAGATCATATATACTCAAAAATGAAATATTGTTGATATTTCCTTTGAAAAGTTAGTTTTATTTAATGTTACAATGGTATTTTTATTTTTATTCATAACTTTTGTCTCTAAATAATGATATATGAATTATTGTTCCTGTATTATGAAAGCATTTAATAGAAAATGTTAAATTGAAAATATACTTCACAGTTTTTTCTTGACATGAATACATGGAAGTCCCATTTAGAGATGAATGCTAATGGACCATTTTGGTGGATCCCGAAGTTAAAACAATTATGCAACATGATACTTTAAACAACTTATTTATATTAAAAACTTTCACTTAGAACTGGAAGTATAGTTATCTCAAAATTTATTTATTGTTTTTAAAAGCAAAATATATAAGTTGGATTAGTTAAAATTGTATTCCTTAGCATGAACTAATTTATAATATTTTATTACTATTTTTGGCAAGCAGTGTTTAAATCAAATGTATTTCCTGGGTCAAATATAAAAACTTATAACTTGCCATTTAAAAAAGAATGATTAACAAATAAATAATTCCTGTATACATTCACAGCTCAACTCGTAAGCTACACTGCTACTGAACCTGTTAAGATTTAATCCCCAAACAGATTCATTAAAAGAAATTAATAGAAACAAGTTTATTCCTCACTTCTCTGGGTAATTCTGGAAGGAAATTCTCATCGACTGCTAACGTTCGAAGACTGTGAAGGTAGCCAATAGTAGAAGGTAGTGACTCCAGTTCATTACAGCTACAGTCAAATTCTTCTAATAAAGATAAACTGAAAATTAAATACATTAGTTAGACATTTTAAAAGGTCATGTGACACAAAAGTTTTGGAAAAGCCATATATTCAAATTCACCAACCAAATTATTTAGCTAGTGACTACGTAATATTATATAAGTTAATTTATCTGTTCAACCAAATGTTCAATACCATTTAATAAGTGGTTCAATTTGCTGAAATAAATGTAGTTCATTTTTCTCCTTTCTTAATTCACCTGTCATTTAAATGAGCCATTGAGAATGACAAAAGGTTTTGTTTGTTTTTATACAACTTAGGTGTCACATATAGTCAGAGGCTCATAATGTATATCCTTGGAATGAGTGCATATAACTGGCATGGGCAGGTAGAAGGGTATAGAGGGCAGGTCCAAGAAAGGGAAGATAAGGGGGGCAAAATATTAACAACAAAAACACTGATTAAATGCTAGGTATTTTACTAAGCATTTTAGAGATAAAAATAACTACTCTTTTCTTTAAAATAACTCTAGCAGATATCTATTATTTTGAACACATTTTACACATAAGGAAATTGAGGCATAAAGAGGCTAAGTAACTTGTCCAAGACCACACGAAGTAGGAAAACTAGTACCTAAATGCAGACAATATGGCTCCACTCTATTTTCTTGCCTCTCAGCCTGTGCATCAGTAGCAGAGGCTATGGACAGGGCTCATTTCAGCCTGCAGATGTGTTTTGGTTGGTTTACATAGTATTTTAAAAAGTGGTAAACTCTACATAATGACCCAGACTTTTGGTGCCTTTTGAAAAAGAAGAAGATCTGCAAATACTGGGCCTTTGTTCTTGCATGACAATAATGGAAACAGAGTAATGGCTGCTGTCTTCAAATGAGCACAGCTCTCCAGTTTGTGACCACCTAGAGGGGTGGGATAGGGAGGGTGGGAGGGAGGGAGACGCAAGAGGGAAGAGATATGGGGACATATGTATATGTATAACTGATTCACTTTGTTATAAAGCAGAAACTAACACACGATTGTAAAGCAATTATACTCCAACAAAGATGTTACAAAAGTAAAACTTCAGATGTATGCTCAGAGGTAGAAGTCAAAGAATTAAACAATTAAATAATACAATTAAGGTTTCTTATTTTTCTTTCTTTTATGAAAACATTTTTGAAGTTAGTCTTGAATCATAGTAAGGCACTCCTTACTTTGCACAGATTTCAGTTATCATGGTTTCCTTAAATAACATTAGTCCCCCAACAACATGGCTCAAATTTCAATTACCTCAGTATATTAACTGTGAGTAACTGCATAAAGTACAAACTTTGCTGCTAACCCTTCAGTCCACAAATCACTGTGTAAATAACAGATGTACATCATGATCAGTGACTAGTCATATTACTTTTTTGAGTCTGTCAGTGATCAGCCTCTGCACATCCCCTATTCAGTTCACACATGGACAGTAAGTCTTGTAGTTATGTTGCCTTCTTGTCAATCGGCTATAGAGAGATACTATAGACACCATAATTTAACATTTAAAACACTACTCCTGTTGGATAATGCTCTTCGTCATCTTATTTCTCTTGGAGATTTGGATGAAAATGTGAAAATTTGCTTTTTATCACCAAGAACAACTTCATTAATCCAACCAGTGGACCAAGGAGTTATTTCAACTTTGAAGGCCTGTTATCTTACACAGACTTTTGAAGAGGCTATTGATGCTACAACTGGAGATCATACAGTTTCTTTAGCTGAGTTTTGGAAGAAATATGACATAAAGCATTCAATTGAAAATATTCAAACATCATGGCAGGAAATAACAGCAAGTAATACTCATGCATTGTAGCAGAAACTTTTAGCATACTGTGCAAATAACTTGGCAGGATTTGAACTGAACATACATGGACTTATAGAAGAAACAGCTGACTGTGGGAATGCTGCCTGCCACTATTTGAGAGCCTGTAGATCTGTTGCCAGAAGAACTTAGTGAAGGAAAACTTGTTGACATCAATGAGGAAAGTGATTGTAATAAAAGGATGAAGATGTCTCAGAGGAAGTGACCCTGGCAATAAACTTTACATTAAAGGAACTCTCAGAGATATTTCATGATATTGAAAGCACAAAGGATAAAAGTTTGGAAGCTGATCCAAGCTTAAAAGGAGGATGACAATTCACTGACTCATAGAAAAGATGTTCACTCTGAATTACAACTTACACAATGAAAAGAAGGCAAGCACTGTTCAAACTAATTTTAAGCATTTTTTTTAAAAAAACACTTTAATTCTTGATGTTCCTAATGTTTACAATGACTGTGTATTAAATCCATGTTGATTTATTATTTTTCCATTTCTCTATACATTTATAACCAACAGCAACAGTATTTAATGTTTGAAAAGGTTTAAAGATCTTTCGTCAGAACAATCATAATTTCCTCCATTGATTCTTAAGACTATTTTGCATAGTTTCAGTGTGCATGGTTGTTTTCATAGTCCCCACTACTGTGCAAAGTGAGGACTTCCTACAATAAAAAGACAACATTTTTACTGCATCATGGGCTATACTGAATTAATAATTTATAGCCTGAAAGTATTTTACAGTTTTGGGTTACAAAGAAAATCTATTATGTGCAAAACACACATTCTTCAATGATCTCTGAATTCAAAGGATTCAAACTCAAAATCTAACATTCCAGCTGACTTTATTTATGGTTATCTTGTTATAAATCACCTAAGGTATTTTAATACAGGATCCTATATGAATACAGTTGTACCACATTTACTCAAATTATCACTGGCATTCAAAAGATAGACCAAAATAAGTGAAATAAATCTGACAGAGAAAGACAAACACCACACAATTTCACTTATATGTGGAATATAAAAACAAAAATACAAAAAAGTAAAAAAAAAAACCCCACAACCAAGCTCATATATACAGTGAACAGTTTGGTGGTTGCCAGGAGTAGGGGATAGGGGGTAGAAAAAAATGGGTGAAGGTGACTAAAAGGGATCAACTCCCCGTTATAAAATAAATAAGTCATGGGGATGTAATGTACAGCATCGTATAGTTAACAATACTGTGCTTGAAAGTTGCTAAGAGAGTAGACCTTAAAAGTTCTCATCACAAGAAAAAGGTAACTATGTATGGTGAAAAATGTTAACTAGATTTATTGTGGTGATCATTTTTCAATACATACAAATATGGAATCATCCTGCTGTACATATGAAACCACATTACCCTTTGTACAAAAAAAGGCTAGACCAAAAGCTACCTTTTTTAGAAGTTTTCTCTATAGTCTATAATAGTACACATTAAAAGTGAAAACTAGCTGCAAAGGAAGTATAAAGTACTTCAAAGCAGTACTTCCCAAACTTTAGCGTGCATATGAACCACCAGCAGAACTCGCTAAAATGCAGATTCAGATTCAGTGATTTGGGGTTGGGCCCAGATTCCGCATTTGAAACAAGCTAATGGGTGATGTAGAAGCTCCTGGTCCTGGGACCACACATTTTTAAATAAAGTACTTGCAAATATGGCAAGAGTAACATTAAAACACACACACACACACATGGAGAGATATACCATGTTCTTGGATTGGAAGATTCAACATTGTGAAAATGACTATACTATCCAAAGCAATCTACAGAATCAATGAAATCCCTATCAAACTATCAATGGCATTTTTCACAGTACTAGAAAAAAAAAATTCTCAATTTGTATGGAAAGACAAAAGACCCCAAATAGCCAAAGCAATCTTGAGAAAGAAAAACAGAGCTGGAGGAATCAAGCTCCTGGACTTCAGACTATACTACAAAGCTACAGTAATCAAGACAGTATGGTACTGGCACAAAAACAGAAAGATAGATCAATGGAACAGGATAGAAAGCCCAGAGATAAACACATTCACATATGGTCACCTTGTCTTTGATAAAGGAGGCAAGAATATACAATGGAGAAAAGACAGCCTCTTCAATAAGTGGTGCTGGGAAAACTGGACAGCTACATGTAAAAGAATGAAATTAGAACACTCCCTAACACCACACATGAAAATAAACTCAAAATTGATTAAAGACCTAAATGTAAGGCCAGACACTATCAAACTCTTAGAGGAAAACATAGGCAGAACACTCTATGACATAAATCACAGCAAGATCCTTTTTGACCCACCTGCTAGAGAAATGGAAAAAAAAACCAAAAATAAACAAATGGGACCTAATGAAACTTAAAAGTTTTGCACAGCAAAGGAAACCATAAACAAGATGAAAAGATCACCTTCAGAATGGGAGAAAATATTTGCAAGTGAAGCAACTGACAAAGGATTAATCTCCAAAATATGCAAGCAGCTCATGCAACTCAATATCAAAAAACCAAACAGCCCAATCCAAAAATGGGTGGAAGACCTAAATCGACATTTCTCCAAAGAAGATATACAGATTGCCAACAAACACATGAAAGGATGCTCAACATCACTAATCATTAGAGAAACGCAAATCAAAACTACAATGAGGTATCACTTCACACCAGTCAGAATAGCCGTCATCAAAAACTCTACAAACAATAAATGCTGGAGAGGGTGTGGAGAAAAGGGAACCCTCTTGCACTGTTGGTGGGAATGTAAATTGATACAGCCACTATGGAGAACAGTATGGAGGTTCCTTTAAAAACTTAAAATTAGAACTACCATATGACCCAGCAATCCCACTACTGGGCGTATACCCAGAGAAAACCGTAATTCAAAAAGACACATGTACCACAATGTTCATTGCAGCACTATTTACAATAGCCAGGACATGGAAGCAACCTAAGTGTCCATTGACAGATGAATGGATAAAGAAGATGTGGCACATACATACAATGGAATATTACTCAGCCATAAAAAGAAACGAAATTGAGTTATTTGTAGTGAGGTGGATGGACCTAGAGCTTATCATACAGAATGAAGTAAGTCAGAAAAACAAATACCGTATGCTAACACATATATATGGAATCTAAAAAATAAAATAAAATAAATGGTTCTGAACAACCTAGGGGCAGGACAGGAATAAAGACACAGACGTAGAGAATGGACTTGAGGACACAGGGAGGGGGAAGGGTAAGCTGGGACGAAGTGAGAGAGTGGCATGGACATATATACACTATGAAACATAAAATAGATAGCTAGTGGGAAGCAGCCACATAGCACGGAGAGATCAGCTCAGTGCTTTGTGACCACCTAGAGGGGTGGGATAGGGAGAGTAGGAGGGAGATGTAAGAGGGAGGGGATATGGGCGTATATGTATATGTATAGCTGATTCAATTTGTTATACAGCAGAAACTAACACAACATTGTAAAGCAATTATACTCCAATAAAGATGTTAAAAAAAAAAGGTAAGAGACATATAGGAAATGGAAAAATATCACGCTAGAGTGTTCCCTAACTTGTATAAAGAGTTCACAAAACTTCTCTGTCCACGAAACTTATCTTTATGTCATACCTATTAAAATCTCAAGTAATGATTATTTTGAGGAATATAACTTAGGAAATGCTGGTTTAGTTAGTAGGTGTACTGAGCTTTTAATTTAAAGGAGGAAGCTGCAGTGGTCTGGGTAGACAGAGGGAAAAGAATTAAGTTGTAAAAACAAGTAAGCATATTTTTGAATCTAAATACCCCCAATCTGATTTAAGTCAATAACTCTTTACCTTATTGGACTTCATTTTTATAAAACATTTATTAAATGTGTGAGCACTTTCCATGTATTAACACATTTACTCCTGGGCTTCCCTGGTGGCGCAGTGGTTGAGAGTCCGCCTGCCGATGCAGGGGACACAGGTTCGTGCCCTGGTCTGGGAAGATCCCACATGCCGCGGAGCGGCTGGGCCCGTGAGCCATGGCCGCTGAGCCTGCGCGTCCGGAGCCTGTGCTCCGCAACGGGAGAGGCCACAGCAGTGAGAGGCCCGCGTCCCTCAAAAAAAAAAAAAAAAAAAAAAAAAAAAAACACACATTTACTCCTCACAACATTCTTATGAGGTAGGCATTATTACTATGATTTCCATTTTACTGAGGAGGAATCTAAGGCTCTACCCAATAGCACATTGAAGAGCCAGGTTTCGGACCCAGAAGGTCTGGCTCCAAAGCCAAAGCAACCAACTGCTGTGGTAAACTTCTCTCAGGGAGCTTCGTTTTAAACCAGCATCTCGGGCTTCCCTGGTGGCGCACTGGTTGAGAGTCCGCCTGCCGACGCAGGGAACACGGGTTCGTGTCCCGGTCCGGGAAGATCCCACATGCCACGGAGCGGCTGGACCCATGAGCCATGGTCGCTGAGCCTGCGCGTCCGGAGCTTATGCTCCGCAACAGGAGAGGCCACAATAGTGAGAGGCCCACGTACCGCAAAAAAAATAAATAAATAAACCAGCATCTCAGGTAATTCTGATGCAGGCACAATGGAATAGGGTTTGAGAAGACAGTTATCTGATAGGTGTATAAGTAAGCTGAATCCAGTTAGTGGTTCTTAAACTTTAGCATGCGTCAGAATCCCTGGAAGAGTTTGTTAATACACAGGTTGCTGGTCCAATGCCCAGAGTTTCTGATTCAGTAAACCTGGGATTGTCTCTGAGAATTTGCACTTCAACACGTTCCCAGTTGAAGCTGATGCTGCTGATCAGGGGACCACATGTTGAGAACCACCAGTCTAGACTAGAATATGGAAAAACTTGAATATTAGTGTGAAGAAATTTGGGTTTTATCCAATGCAGGGTGTGTGTGTGTGTGCATGTGCACACACACTTTGTTTTTAATTTTTTGACGAGAATAACATTACATGATACAAAATTCAAAAAGTACAAAAGGTATACAATAAAAGCAAGTCTCCCTATTTACTCTATTGCCCAGCCCCCAAATTCTCCTCCCCAAAGCCATGTACATTTCCAGTTTCTTGTGTATCCTTCCATGCTTAGGGAATAGAGGGAAGCGCAGTTTTTAGCATTCAGATACCTAGAATGCTTATTTTCTTGTTATTATAGCAGTCTAGTAAGTACACTACTGGAATTTACCATCCAGGGTATTGATATCATATAAACTAAACATCTGGATCAAAGAAGTAGAATTTTAGACATAGGTGGAAATTACAAATGAAGAAACTAAGCCACTGAGAGTTTAAGCAATTTGTCCAAGTTCACACAGTAAGTGGCGTAGCCAGGGTTCACACCCATGCTATTTGACTCCAAAGCCAGTGCTCCTTGCATTATTCCTCAGGTGTTTGAGGCCCATAGGAAAGAAGGCATTTACCCAGCTTTGCATAGTTACTTAGACTCTCTGATTCTAGTCAGCAGTCTTTCTCATTGACCATACTCTATGATGGAATGACTTTTTAAAATATCCATTCAAATTTTTGAGATTTTATTGCCTTTCTCCAAAGCTATGAAGCTAAGAGAGAGTAGGTTTAGCGTATGGTTCCTCTTCCTATGGGAGATCTTTTGCCTTTAGAGCAATGGGGCTCTTAAATGACCTAATATTACAAAATGTGTTACTCAACTATAACACATATTAAGAAGCATCATAGGACCCAGCAATCCCACTACTGGGCATATACCCTGAGAAAACCATAATTCAAAAAGACACATGCACCCCAGTGTTCATTGCAGCACTATTTACAATAGCCAGGTCATGGAAGTAACCTAAATGCCCATTGACAGATGAATGGATAAAGAAGATATGGTACATATATACAATGGAACATTACTCAGCCATAAAAAGGAATGAAATTGGGTCATTTGTAGAGACGTGGATGGACCTAGAGACTGTCATACACAGTGAAGTAAGTCAGAAAGAGAAAATCAACTACCATATATTAATGCATATATCTGGAATCTAGAAAAATGGTACACATGAACCAGTTTGCAAGGCAGAAATAGAGACGCAGATGTAGAGAACAAATGTATGGACACCAAGGGGGGAAAGCGGGGATGGGGCGTGGTGGTGGTGGGATGAATTGGGAGATTGAGATTGACATGTGTACACTAATATGTATAAAATAGATAACTAATAAGAACCTGCTGCATAATAAATAAATAAATTAATTAAATTAAATTAAAAAAACAGAAGCAACATAGGTCAATTAGCAGCTTAGCTTTGAAATCTGATAACTTCTCTCAGCCTCTGTTTCTGCATCTGTTGATGGGGAGATAATAATACACATTGAATAGTGTTGATGGGGCCTTTAAATAAGAATACATGTAAAGCACCAAACATGGTGTCTGGCACAATATGAGCACACACAAAAAGTTGTTTGTTACTATTTTCATTACACATTCAATTATTAGGGTGGCTGGAACTCTTAGGCACAACTTAAGATTCAACAAAAAAAATAACCAATTTTACAAGTCATGTGGCACAAAAGTCATGGAATCCATTTCAACTGTGAAAGATGTTGAAAAATGAATTCTTTCAGCAACTTTTACTAGTTGGACTATTAAAAATTACCAAAGATAAGTCTAACCTATTGAAACATTCGATGTGCAGAATGAGAATATTTTTGGTCACTGCAGCTGATCTGAACATTTTGGTGCAGAGTTCTAGGTAGAATGTCTCATAATAAAATAAAGACTATTTCACTACTTACAGAACATTTTCTGCATGTGATCTGGTGTGCCATTAAATAGGATTCTAATCAAATTTTACCTCTAGCTTTGAGCTAAATCTCTGATCTATCAGTTCTGAATTCCCTAAAGAAAGCAAAGCCATTATATCATTATTATTATTTTTACTTCATACAGATTGTTTATTAAGGTATACTATAAAATTTTAGAAATTTAGTTTATTTTTTGCCACAAGTGTTACCTTGAAGTGAGAACATGTTAGACAATGGCTGTCACAATTTTACCATCCAAGACATGATGTATTATAGAACTGGAATCTTCAAACTTTTTCATTTTAGGACCTCTTTACAGTCTTAAAAATCATTGGTAATCTTAAAGTACTTTTTAAAATATGGCTTATACCTATTGGTATCTATAATATTATAAATTAAAAGAGGCATTTAAAAATAGTTATTTATTATTCATTCTTAAATAACAATAATAAACCCATGACATGTTAATGTAGGTAACACATTTTTATAAAAGTAAGTATACTTTCCAAAACAAAAAACTTTAGTGAGAAGAGTGACATTTTTATTTTTGTGAATCTCTTCAATGTTTAGCTTAATAGAAGGCAACTGGATTCTCATATCTGCTTTGTATTCAATTTATTGTGGTATATTGTTTTGATTAAGTTATATATAAAAAAGTCCAAATTCACAGATAGGTAGTTGGAAAAGGGAAAAGTATTTTCATGGTCTTTTTGGATAATTGTGATTATTCTTTGATATTACACCCAAACTCAACAAATGGCAGTCTTTTTAGGGGATACAGTAATTGCAATGTAGAATCTGAAATACATCAATGAACTTTTCTTACTTTTCATACCAATACATTAAAATCAACTAATCTTTTTGCACTTTGAATGGGTCTATTTCTCATGTGTGATTTTGTAGCTCATGCACTGGTCATTTGGAAAGTGTTGCTTCACTGAGTTGAACAGATTTTCCAAATGTTGACACATTTCATAGTACAATATCAACAAATCACATTCATTATTACACCAGTGATATCACACCAGTCTTATCAGAAAAGGCTTTAAATATTGGGAAGATGTCAAATTCACAGTGGCAGATACAAATTTTCCAAAATTCTAATTTTTACTTGATAGCTCAAATTTCACTGTTGGCAACAAATTCTGTCAGTTGTTTTCCTTGAAGTGACAAGCTCAGTTTGTTCATTTTTGACAAAATGTCTGCCAAATACTCAAGTCTGAGTAACCACAGTTTGTCAGTCATTCTTCCTCTTTTTAAAATAGACTTTATTTTTATAGCCGTTTTAGGTTCACAGCAAAACTGAGCAGAAGGTAGAGATTTCGCATATACTTCCTACTGTTTTTTTATTCTGCCTTTTTTATTGTAATAAAATATAGTCATATAGTCCATTTCTTTAACACTTCCCTTCATGGCTTTATATGAATGTCAAAACATCAAATTGTAGACTTTAAATATATGCAGTTTATTGTACATCAATTATAGCTAATAAATCTGTTTTTTTTAAAAAAGCTAGGCTTTCTCCCCACCACCCCAAGTACACCCAAATCTGTTAAATTATGGATTTATATAATTCTTCACATGAAATGTGGGGCAAGATTCCTGTAAAATGGCCTTACAAAATGTTAGAATAAAGACAGCTTATTGATTTCTCACTTTACACAAGTTGTAAACAAAAGAACTTCAGTGCAACACTGATAATAACATACATGTTTCTTAAAGAACTGTAAATCAAACATTAATGGCAACATAAAATTAGAAATAAATCCCTATCAAACACACGGAATATATTTTGTCCTTAAAAGGCAATGATGACCTTTCACCTTGCAGCTTTTTAAAATGCAAGCTAAAACAGATGCTTATCTCCTTAAAGTCTAAAAATACATTAAGTTTCCACAAATATCAAATTTTACTAA
Source organism: Leucopleurus acutus (assembly GCF_964270905.1). Lineage (NCBI taxonomy): Eukaryota > Metazoa > Chordata > Mammalia > Artiodactyla > Delphinidae > Leucopleurus > Leucopleurus acutus. The sequence continues at coordinate 133,170,146 of NC_139143.1, forward strand.
CAGTGTAATGGTAACATATACATAATGCAGATCTTATAAAAGTTGATTTGATTTTGTAAGACATAAGTGTATTTAGAGCTGCTACTTAGTCAAAAACATCAAATTAATAGTATCTGGAAAATTACAGGCAATGGTATAATTGAAGGTCTGGGTAATCACTTTGCTTATGAAAGAGTGATGGTTAAGTATTTCTTATGATATTATCAATATATAGATGGGTGTCAATGCAGTGTCTAAATATAAAACTAAATTAAGATAAATTATATACAAATATATAACTAAATAAAATGTGGTCTCAAATGAGTTTACATATGAACAAAATGATTGATATCTCTAGCAGAAAATGTGTGAAAGTAGAAAACTCAATATATTCTTTTGTTTCTGGCTTTAGAGAGACTGACTGGTATGAAACTTTGTCACTTACTTTCCGATTGTATTGGGTAGGATTGTAAGTTGATTGTCATCTACTTTCAGAGTAGTTAGTTTTTTCAACAAACCTAAAACAGAGAAGAAGATATATTAATATATAAGAATAGATTTCTGACAAAAAATACAATATAAAAGGAATCGCTTTTTATGAGTTGTAATCCTGATCAAACTACTGTCCCTGTCCACCAGTGGAGCCAGAGGAGGGCTGACAGTCTCAACATCACTTGATTGGGTGATGAGTGTTTGTCATGCTAATTCGCTGCACTCTGCTTATACCAACCTACAAACTGATACTCGTATGTCTAGTTTTAACCTTCCAGTTACAAAACATTTACTTACATCAATGAGAGTTCAAGTACCTTGGTGGAGACAATAAACAAAACACAGGGCTCCATAGAAACATGAGTTGGCAGTACTACTACCACATTTCCCTTTTCTATTATGCAGCAAATGGACCCGATGAAACTTTTCAAGCCAACTGTGTTCGGTATTTTATTAACTCATAAGCACTAATAACTAACATTCCTGTTGTGATACAAATTGAAAACAAATCTGAATTAAGCCTAATAATCAACAAATGGGTACTGAAGTACTGCAGTGTAGTGGTTATAATTATCGACTTGGAAAATTACAACGTATGACTTCATACTCTTTCTGTTACCATAAATCCTTGACTTGGATCAGCAGTAAGTACAAAAACTTGTAGCTTTTAATCTATCAAGTAGAACTGGCCAAGAATTGATGTTCCAACTATTTATATTTCACTGTCTGATTTATGCCCTCCATACCTTTACTGCTTGATCTACTCCTACTCCCAGGGTTTTAAAGAGCAAAAACCACAGAGTAATTGAAGAACAGCTTCCTTTACCCGGCCGTAACAGAACCCATTGTATCAATATGGCTTAAATAGCTAAAATCCAAGACAAAGCATTAACAGTGGCTAATTTTTGTTTTACACTGGAATATAGATATACACTATAGACGACTTGTTTTGCAGAAAACTTGTTCTGATGGATATAGTAGGTTCCATGGTTGAATGTGTTTGGGAAATCTAAATTAAACAAAATCAACCAGATTTCTTTAATGAAGTTTTTCTAGGAATTTTTAATATGCTAATGTAACAGGGTGACACTAAAGTTATTGGGCAACTTGTGTGTATGCACAGAGTATCTTGTATAGTGGCGTTTTGCGAACATGCTCTCAGAAGCACTGCTATAGCTCATGTTTACCCACCTCAAGTATTTTGAGCATACCTTAAAGGCAAAAAGTAAGTCACAAGAAGTCTGAAATAAAGCCATTGTTGCACTTTAAGTTTCACTATGCCCAGTTACGTATTCTGCAGAAGCACTCAGAATTTCTGCTCTAGTTGAGAGAAATGTTATCACTATCAGACTGCTCTGAGAAAATACCTACAATATTTGGAGATTAATACATCAGCTTGTGCTGTTAGGATACATGGCTGAAAACAGTAGCACCTGAGAAAGAAAACAATTCTCACTGGGGTAATCTATCTCTGAAATTTGAATACCCACTGCCATATTCATCTATGCTCAAAGGGTGACTGAATCACTTTAGCTTCTCTGATGTATGTGTAAGAAACTATAGACCTTGGAAATATAAAAGAACGCCTGAGCTTGTTCATCAATTGTGAAAAGACAACAGGGGACTATGAATTACAGCTAAATGAGCTAAATCAAACTACAGCTAAATCAAACTACTGTCCCTGCCCACCAGTGGAGCCAGAGGAGGGCTGACAGTCTCAACATTGCTTGATGTGGTCACGAGAAATTTTGGGCTGGGTTACAGATGGCTCTGCAAACATGAAACCAGGTTGGAAAGCAGTCTTTAAGAGAATCACAGTTCCTAAGTCTGAAGTAGTGGTGAGAAAATTTCGAGGCAGGATAGGGATTAAGGCCAAAAGATTGATGCAACAGATTTTTTTTGAAGAATGGAGTAGTGGCTCTGACAATTGACAGAAGCTTCTATAGCTTTAAAGGTTTAAGTGAGTTAGGGCTCCCTTCTTAGTTCCACGTCTGTGGACTTAAGGGAACTTCACTCATTTGTGGTGTGGCTGCTTTGTCACTCACATATTCCATCCAAGGGTGTGCCCTTTGGACACATTCTGGAGCTTCGGTAGGAATCTGGTTGTTCTTGGAGTGGGAAAAGGCCAACAGCCTCAGCTCTGTTGCTCATGACTTCCTCTTGCAGATAAATACTACATAGCTATATCATATCTGCTTGGACTCTCTTCTACCCTCAGGCACCAAAGGTACTTTATCCTATTTCTTCCTCAATTCCCCACCTCTTTATCCTATATTCCCAACTCAGATGTACTGAAGAGAAAGAAAAAGGAGGCTTTTTTTGCTATGATTTTAGCTACTTATATATAAATATATAATAAGCAGCAATGTATTAAATATTACTATCAAAAATAGCTAATATTTACATGGCATTTACCCTAGATAATAGAATTTTGAAAGCCAAACGGCTGTGCACTCATCATATCTAAGATTATAATAATTATTATATTATTATAGTACCTAACATTGATTGAACATTTACTATGTGCCAGGTACTGTTCTAAGCAATGCTACATATATTAATTCATTTATTTCTCAAAATAATCCCCTGATGCAAGTACTATTACTTCCCCACTTAAAAGATGATAAAACTGAGGCACAGAGAGATTAAGTAGCTAGTGTAAAGTCACACATTTAGTAAGGTAGAAAAGCCAGACTTTGAACTCGGGTAGCTTGACTACAAAACCTGTGTCTTTAACCACTAAGTGAATAAGATACATTATTTTGGAACGTAAAAAAATTATATTCTCATTTACTGAGTTTCTCTGCTATCCAAAGAAGCTGATTATTAAAGCTCTATCTTGAAAATGTAAAGAGCCCCCTTCATTTTCCCTGCAACCAGCACAAGGAAAGGGACTCAGCATACAGGGTTCATTGTTGAATATATCACTCCATTCAAATACCCCACAACTGCAGAATTAAAATAGGTGTAAAGGAAGTAAAGATTTTATTTTAGTTGCTATTTCCCTTTATTAATACTGTGACGTTTCTTGTCTTTTATTCTTTTAAATGTTGGTAGTTCAATAGACGATCCATGCTCAAATAAAGAAGAAGAGATGCAATTTACCATCCAATCAGAATCAACAAATTATTTTAGGACTTTTGAACAGAGTTCCCAGGTATTTCTCTTGACCAAGAAGGAAATTCTTAGAGGAAAGTTAGCCATTCTACGTGTATAATCAGGTACTCTGGCAACTCTGCAGATGTATAAATGCAATTTTCCCTAAAAGGTCAATAGAGTCCAAAGATAGTTCCAGGAGTAAGCTACTAACAAGTTACTTTCTTAATCTGAGAACCACTCAGATTCTAAGTGTGAAGGTGTTAAATATGTTATACCACCTGCCTGTGCTGGTCTGTTTTATCATCCCAGGATCTAATCTGATATTTTCTATCATCTATACATGCTGCCTTCCCCAGACCAGAAGGCTAATTCCCTAGTCTGCTTTCTTAATGGAAGATATTTTAAACAAATAATCATATCATCTTTTATTTCACAATGTGACATTTTCATTTCCAGAATTTCTAATTGGTTCTTTTTTATAACCACCTGTTCTTAGTCATAGCTCCTGTTTTTGTTTTATAAGTTATTTTTATTTTTACAAATGTTATTCTTCCTTTTATCTATTTGAGGATCTGCACATACTTAAAATTTTTTTTTTAACATTGCTTGATAATTTTGGTTTCCCTTGGGGTAAATTTTCCTATTGTTTGAGTTTTGGGTTGTTGTAACATTAGTTTTCCTTTAAAATTTTTGTTTTCATGCCCATTTGTGAGGGTGAATATTTTTTCCTTACCTATGCTCACCCCTCCCTGCCTGGCACTCTTATGGTTACCTCCACCTGACCCCCAAGTTTCTGGAGTTCAGAACCAGGTCTTATATTAGCAACATGGTACTCTCATTTGATGTGGATATTGCAGATTCAGTCCAAACCAGCTTGTGACGAGCCATAATTTTCAGCAGTGAATCTGTATCTGTTCTCTCCTTCCACCCTAGCTCTACATATTAGTTGCAGGTTTTCTCAAGTCTCTCTTTGCAGAAAAGGGTCCCTTCCCTGCCTCAGTCCCTGTAAGTCTGTATTCTTCTGTTACGCTTAAGGTCTTTTTTTTTTTTTTTTACTGCAGAAACAATTTATCAGTCAAGCCTGGGGTCATTGCTGTGTTTCCATTATGTCTCAAATCCAGGTATATGTTCATTCTTCTTAAGCAGGGCAAAATTATTTTATTTACTAAATACTTAAGGAGCACTTACCATACACCAGGCATAATTCTTTGTACAGAAGAGGCAGTAATGAACAAATATACGTTCTTCTAATATAGTTTTTCCATTCTCATTGTGTCTTTGAAGAGGCATGGAGTGGTGATTGAGTAGGAGAGTAAGATATGTATTTTGACCATATGGTTATCTTGACCAGATGACCATCTCTATCATCTTGACTAGAGGATGCTCTTTTAAACTATTATATTTCCTTACCTTCTACAACACTAAATAGTATTTTCTAAGCTTATCTGATCATAAGTTTCATCTAGGGTATTTAACAAGAATACAGAACAGAGGGCTTATTACACATTTATTGAATCAGACTTTTCACAGAACGAGCCTGGAAATGTGGAACTGTTTAATAAAGCTCTCAGATAAGTCTTATGGTCGAATAAGTTGGAGAAACACTGTTATAAAAATATATAATTATATAAATAAAAAAGTCATCAAATCTACAAAGAAAGAAAAGCCAGCCTGTTCTGTTAAAACTAGTATTCTCTATTAGCCTAAAAGAATAGTGAAAATGGAAGCAATAAAATATTGAAGAAAAATTTGGGAAACTGTTTTTTCTTCTAGCTTCCCTTCAATCAGGCTACCTAGGTTGTGACTCAATTTTTAGAAGCATTAATAAGTTCCAGACATATGATACATCTAATTCAGAGTGTTAAAAACTACATTCCAAAGTTAAGTAGTTTGATGATTACTCTCCTAGCTGTTTCCTCTCATAAATAATAATAATAAGATATACATACAAAAGGTTTACTCATATTTAAATTAGATTCTTTCATTATTTTACTCAGATAAAAAGTTATGACAAAAATAGATTGAGTGGTTAATATATACTAACAGACAAAATATCTGGTCTATGAATCTTAAATATAAAGGTGAGATGTCTTTTTTGAATAATAGAAATATGAAGATATTTCATATTTATTGTGTTATTCCTAATTATAGTGATGTTACAATAATAGTAAAAATAGAATATAGCCACGCTGTGGATAGAAGCTACTGTAATTCTATAGTAATAAAAGGAGACATACATGTTTATCAAAGTACTTAAATCTAAGATATATACTCCTTTTAATAACATTTTACAACTTAGGAGATCTAAAATTATTTAAAATATATCAATTTAGTAGGATCATTTTAATAGGAGAGTCTTCTTGAGTTTGACAACTATAGTTACCATTTCATTTTAAGATATTGGTAAAATATTTTATCACCTTGAATAATGATCATGCTAATTTATTAATATCATGCTAAGAGTATATACCCTACATCTGCGAACAAACTATAGAAAACAGTATATTTGACATAAACATTCGTGAAGAGATATTACATTCTCACCTATAGAGTCAGGCAACTGTTGCAACATATTGGATGACAGTAAGAGGTCCTCCAGGGCTTCACATCCAGAAATGTCCAAGTCAACTGTTTCTATTCTGTTTTTTGACATATCCAGGTATACCAACATCTTTAACTTCCCTATAGACTTGATGACATTGCATAAACTCAGGGTTAGTTGAGAAACTTTCAGGAAATATTTTAAAGTTGTAAAAACCACAACACTATAAATTAATTTTAAAAGCAAATTCAATGATAACAAGTTTTGGCGAGAATGTGGAGAAACCATAACCCTCATACATTTCTAGGAGGAATGTAAAATTATACAGCCACTTTGGAAAGCAGTTTGGCCATTCCTCAAAATATTAAACATAGAGTTTCCATATGACCCAGAAATCCCTAGGTACATACTCAAGAATGAAATATACATCCACAAAGAAACACAAATATTCAAAGCAGTGTTATTCACAACAGGCAAAAAGTGGAAACAACCCAATGTCCATCAAATGATGAACAGTTTAACAAAATGTGGTATATCCATAAGCTGCAGTATTATTTAGCAATAAAAAACAATAAAGTAGCAATACATGCTACAAAATGGATGAACCTTGAAACATGCAGTGAAAGATGCCAGTCACAAAAGACCACCTATTGTATGATTCCATTTATATGGATTGTCCAGAATAGGCAAATCTATGGAGTCGGAAAGTAGATAAGGATTGCTAGAGGCTGAAAGGTCAAGAGGAAGGGAGTAACTGCTAATGTTTCTTTCAGTGGTGATGGAAATGTTCAAAATTAGATTGTGGTGATGCCTGTTCAATTATGTGAGTATTTTGAAAACCATTGAACTGTATACTTTAAATGGGTGAATTTTATGATATGTGAATATATCTCCCAACAGAGATAATATGTTAAAAGATAGCAGCAATAATCTCAAAGTTGCTGTAGAATTAAGTAAATTGAAAGAAAGAAAGAAAGAAAAACGAAGGAAGGAAAAGAAAGGAAAAAAGTTGCCACCTAAACAACATATGCTGACATTCTGATTCTTACAATTTCAAATGCATAAGAAAGGTATTAAATCGTGATTTGGACCTCATCCTACTACACAGAATCAATTTGTTCATTCAACAGTTCTTTTGAGGATCTACTATGTACCAGGGCTTTTGTTATATACTGGAGAACAATCATGAATAAGTCAGCTATGTGAGGGAAGAGACTTGTCATGATATAGATAAAGTCTTTAAGGTGCTTATAGCAGTGAAGGAAACTGTCAAATAAATAACTATAATACCCTATGATATGTACAATAAAAAAAGCATGTAGAGAATGCCCTAGAAACAAAGGGATGCAAATTGCCTGGAAGGCACTGCTGTCAAGAAAAGGAGAAACTGTACCTGGAGGAGAGAGCAGCACAGAGAAGTGTGAGGAAGTGTGGTGTGTTTGAGGGAGAGTGGGAGATTCAACGTCACTGAATACAGTGATGAAATTAAGCATCATAAGAAGCCAGCTGTTAAATGGCCTTGCCTGTCATGTGAGGATTACGTGATCTCTATCTTATAGGCAAGGAGAGCTATTCAAAGCTTTTAAGATGGTGAATGACATAGTCAGATTTGTGTTTTGAAATAATGACCTCAGGGAAATGTGAAGGGAAGATTCATGACTGGGGTTAGAGTAGATCTGAAAGGATTAGAAGAATTTGGAAGCAGTTTAGCTGAGGAGATGAAAGGGACCTGAGTTAAGGCAGCAGAAGTGGGGATGCAGAGGGGATGGCTCGAGAAAAATTTAAATGTGAAATGATTGGATTAGTAACTGATTACTGAGGACAGGGGAGGAATCAGGTCATACATTGGGCAGGGAGTGAATAGTGATTGTTTAGCTTGGACATGTACTATGGGAATTAGAGCAAGATAAAATCCTTCATTTTCCTTTTCTTTAAGGGCATGAGTTGCAAATAAATGTCCCACATATATCTGTGTTCAGTGGGTCATCTGCTTGTTGGTCTACCTGTATACAATTTACTATGCTGTCTCTACTTATTTGACAGAGTATAAACACATAAATATTACATAAACAAATTTATTATGCAAGCACACACTTGGCACTGTGTTAAGTACTTTATACATATTACTTGACATAATACTTTATATTCTTGCTGCTCAGAATGTGTTTTACACAGCAGCAGCATTGGTACAACCTGGGAGTTTGTCAGAAATGTGGAATCCAGACCCACTCCAGACCTATTGAATCAGAATCTGCACTTGGACACACATTAAATAAAGCTTAGAGGTTAAGTAATGTCACACGCTGGTTTCCCTGAGAATTGGAGACAAAGAGAAATTTATGAGAGAGATTCTTGGGATTAATACCAGGGGAAAGAAAGAGGGAAGGAAGGAAGCAGGATTGGACAGATGAAGGTGGGCTATGATGAAGTTTTGAGGAATTCCTCAGCTGACCCTTCAAATAGTATTGAAGTAGCAGGGAAGGGGCCCGGCCTTCAGAGTCTTATTTGGTTGATCATTGGATGCAGGTCTCCTGGAATAGGGGTGTAACCCTGCATGAGAAAGTTCTCTCAGCTGAGGCAATTCCTGAAGAGGGTGGAGAGCTGCAAGCAGCATGCCCAGAAGCTGGGGAGTTCATCCAGGAGGATGATGCACGACAGGATATACTACAAGTAACATTCCAAAGTTTCTCCATTAATAAGGGGTGGAGCTAAAATTCAAACTCGTTTTTACCGGAATTCAGACTGCAAAGCCTACCGATTACATTAGCACTTTCTGACTGATGCCTTAATTAACTCAGCTCATATCTCTAGCCCTGCTCCTCCAGTTCCCCATGTGGGCAGAGGGTGAACACAGTCTTAGAACAGGTGAATAGTTGCTAGGCTCGGAACTGGGTACTCTGGGTGAGTCAGGCCATGGGGCTGAGTTTCTCCTCATGCCTAGAAATATGTTCCTTGGAAAAATACTGTCACTTTACTTATATCTCTCCACCCCAAGGAACTATTATGTTACCTTAGCTCATCTCTTCTAATGAGCATAGAAAGAATAATATATATGATTATGTGTTTATGTGTGTGTATATTTCTTTTTTTGTTTCATTACGATGAGGAAATTTCTTTTCTTTTTGAAGCTTCCTGAATTGCTATCTCCAGCAAACTCAATAAATATTTTGGTGTGAAGTTTCTAAATATCTTTTTTTTGGAAGGAAAATAACAATTTGGTGTTTATTTTTATCTTTCTAAAGCCTTACTTTCAAACATCTTATAAAAGCAATAGTAGCCTAGAGTGATAAAGGCCTTTGAGGCCCAATGTCTCAGAGTTCTTGAGGATGCTGAATGTTGCTCCAACATCTCTCTGAACATAGAGGGGCCTACAGATGAGTGGTGGGCAACAAATAAAATGTCAAAGTCATCACAAGCAAAAGAAGATACTGGAGTTTGCTGTTTAGTTATATTTTGGTTGATTGATCTTAGAGTGATGGCCACAAGACAGAGCTCTGTAGCAAACTAATGTTTGATCATTATCTATTTGCTTCTCTGATTTATGAAAAACAGTGGAAAAATGAAAGCCCAGGCTTCCAAAAGTATTTAAAAAGTATATTAGCTTAATGTATTTTGGTACATAAACTAAAAATAAAAAGGAACATGCTTTTTTTCCCTGTGTCTTATGACAGCAGTCCCCAACCATTTTGGCACCAGGGATTCGTTTCGTGGAAGACAATTTTTCCACAGACCGGGGCGGGGGAGGGGGGATGGTTTTGGGATGATTCAAGAGCATTACATTTATTGTGTACTTTATTTCTATTATTATTACATTGTAATAAATAATGAAATAATTATACAACTCACCATAATGCAGAATCAGTGGGAGCCCTGAGCTTGTTTTCACTTGCCACTCACTGATTGGATTTTGATATGAGTCTGCAAGCAATCGATTTATTATGATCTCTGTGCAGTCAAACCTCTCTGCTAATGATAATCTGTATTTGCAGCTGCTCCCCAGTGCCAGCATCACTGCCTCAGCTCCACCTCAGATCATCAGGCATTAGATTCTCAACCTGGATCTCTCGCATGCACAGTTCACAGTAGGGTTCGTGCCCCTATGAGAATCTAATGTCGCTGCTGATCTGACAGGAGGCGGAGCTCAGGCGATAATGCCAGCCATGGGGAGCAGCTGTAAATACAGATGAAGCTTCGCTCGCTCACCCACTGCTCACCTCCCGCTGTGTGGCTTGGTTCCTAACAGGCCACTGACTGGTACTGGTCCATGGCCCAGGGGTTGGGGACCTCTGTCTTATAACACTAAATATTTAGGATTAATTATCCTGTGAAACTGTCAGACATGGGCTGAAGACTGCATTCAAGATTAGCCTTTCAAAGTCAAGCATGTCTAGGTAATTGCATAACAACTAACTGCCAGCACTGGACATCCAGGAAACCATGTCTGTTTAGGGCAGGGAGGTGTGGGGTATTCCCACAAGGAGCATCACAAAATGTGGAATTCAAGTGTACTAACTAAAGTGGGAAATCCACTTAAACTTGGCAGTATGTAATAAAAAATCTACTTTTGAAGGAGAAAAAATTAGGCAGCACTGTTTTACAGAAGATTTAATCACTACTTTTCCATTTAAATAATACACTAACTAAGGGATTAGAGGTCTGAGTTGATTTCCAAGGTTGGATTTGGGGAATGGAGTAACTGTGAAAAGTAAGATGAGCCTAATTCTCATTTATACCTTCTATTGATTCTATAGCAACAGAATTTTGGAGCATCAGAGGAACAAAAGCCTCTGGAGCTGGTATGAATTACAGACCCACCATTTACTGGCTGTGTGACCTTGGCCCAGTTACTTACTCTTTCTGTTTCAGTTTCCTCATCTATAACATGGGATTGGTAATAAATCTGCTTCACAGGGTTGCTGTGAGAATTTGGTGAGTCATTTGTAAAATGGCTAGATAGTGCCTAGCCCATGATAAATGCTATGTAAGTGTTTTTGAATACATGAATACATTGAAGAAGCAGGTATAAACTTTTCCAACTAGACATACATTCTGATTCCTCAGTACTTGCATAAGGGATTGATCACTGTCTTACTTGTTGCCCCAGGGTTAGTACATACCTTGAATATGATACAAATCAGTCTCTGCTATGTGTAGTGGAATATAGATTTGTCTCTCATGTTATATGTGAGTCCCTCAAACAAATATATTCAAGGTCATTGAGTATATTATTTTTGTAACCCTGACATTAACATGGTTTCTAGTTCATAGAGGTATATTTGTGGTTTCAAATGGTTTTTGAATAACTCAATAAATAGAAAACATGCATGCTTTTCTGTTTTGCATTTGTGATGAAAGTAGAAATGTATTCCTTTGGTGAGAGGAGAAAGTATTTTTTCCCTAATCTTTTGTCATATTTTCTTCTTTATGTGGTCCCATGCTTGTTCAAAAGGGAATAAGCTTCCTGTTCTTGTTGCTTTTGCAATCATTTAAAAAAAAATTAAATGTTAATTCAAACAAGGAATAAGTTTGACTTTGGGAATATACATCTAAATCTCAGTGGCTGAAGAATTATTACACAACCAGCTGCCCTGGCTTCTTAGCCCAATGCAAGGAGTTTAGAGTTGGCTTTCACCAGAGACCCTTGTGGTTGTTGTTGTTGTTGGTGGTGGTGGTGGTGTGTGTGTGTGTGTGTGTACATGCTTATATTCAAGTGCATGTGTTATGAGTGGTAAGAAGCAGTGTTTTATGGAAAGCCATTCTCTCACTGGATGAAAAAGGAATGAATAGTCACACTCAGTGAGTTGACTGATAAACCTACTTTTCAGGAGGTATTATTGGATGTTCTGATAACCTACTGATAAACCTACTTTTCAGGAGGTATTATTGGATTATTGGAAGAAAAATCGATTCTAGTTTAACTTTCTATTTTTAACAATTTATGCTCCTTGCCTTTTTCAAAAACTCAAATATGTTCTATTGGAAATCACCTGAACCAAGAGAGAGAGATTTGTATTGTGCAAGAGCTCTAACAATATGAGCAGAAACCATTATCTAGTTACCTACAAGAAGGTTGCTTTTGTAAAACTAAGACTTGGTATAATGTATAGCATTGTTTTTCATTTAACAATATGAACGTTTCAGCTTTTGAAAAACAGTAAATAGGGAAGGAGATGAAAAATATACACCTAAGAGAACACTAAAAATTTTCATACATTTTACACACCTATAACACTCATAAAAGTTATATGAAATATTAAAAGAAACAAATTAGTGAAAAACACTTGATGATGGAACACTCCTAACAAATGTTTAACTTTGAAATGAAAACACTGGGATTTAAGATGTAAGATTAATCATTATCAGTTACAATTAATATACAACATAGATGCTAGACAACATGGCATAATAAAAACTTACATACCCCAGGTAGCACTTGCAATGCATTATTATCCATCCACAGCTCCCTTAAATTTTGTATTTGATCCAGAACTTCAGGCTAGGAGAGGAGTAGGGAGAAAAGAGAGAGGAGAAGAAAACTAAATTAGTCTTTTCTTGTCACAATACAAGATGTAATTTCTTGGATCTGGAACTTTGATTTGGGAATCTAGTGTTAATCCTATAAGAAATTCCAAGTTTAACAGACCTCTTCCAGCACAACTGGTAATCCCTGAGGTAGCCAACCTAGAATTTATGTGGAAACAATCAGAACAACAATAATAAAAGTTAAAATCTATTACTCTCCCTTAACACCCTACAATTATCCTTTGTAGTATTTATTATACTCTACTCTGTCTTCTTCACTAGAGTATAACTTTTTGAAGGGCAGAGTAATGTTTGGTTTTTAATCACTGTATCCTCATATCCCCATTGTTTGCCATGATACTTGGTAAATAGTAGGTTTTTATCATATGTGTGTATTAACACCATACACAAAAACATCTCCCTCCCCTCACCCAGCTCCCAGGCATTACATTACCATGATGTGTTAATAGTATAAACCCACCCTAAGAAAGATAAGAAATCTTTTCATTTACTCAACAAATAATTAGTTGTTGAATAGTGAGGATGCCTACTACGAGAAACACACAGTGCAGGATCCACAGTTATTCAAACTCAGTTCCTGCCTGGAAGTAGCTGATGATCTAATTGGGGAGACAAATGCATATAAACAACTAAAACACAAGGCATCGTATGGGAGAAAAGAATATTGTAGAGAAGTCCAGAGAAAAAAGAGAGAGAATATAATCAAGGTGTAACCTACAGTGCATAATGAAACACTTTAACTCCCTAACTAGAAGCTGTCTCTAGCTTCTATCTCCTGGGCAGCAGACTATATATAGAAGATAGAGGTTGTTATTGCTGCCAGCATCATTTCTTGATTTATGATGACCTCTTGTTGTTTTCTTTTCAGAAATCATCCCCTCCCTCACCCTAAGGCCACCTGCTTCCCTTGAAGTTGAATCCTTTTTACCACTTCAGGGAACTGACAAAGGCCTAAGCTAATTAGTGCATTATCTTCACCTGGCCACAGGGTTTGGCTCAAGGATCCATTCAGAGCAGATAAGAGAAATGGTTCTCTGATTGGAACTTCTGGGGAAAAGACTTGCTCTTGCCTGCTGGATTTGAAACTGGAAGGGTACAGTCCTGGGGGCTTCAGGCATGAGGAAAGGGGCAAAGCCTGTTTGAGTTAAAAGATGGATCCTGATGACATCATATAAGTCTAGAATTAAGCCACACCTGAAGTCAGATTTTTTTGTCTCTTCCAACTGAAAAAATTATCACTGAAAGAAGATACAACCATAGTTTAATAAAATTTGAGACCTAATTAGGAAAGCCAGTGTATTTGATAGAATACTTGTGGAAAAGAATGGAATTGTATCAATGTTACTATTAGACTACTGATAATTGTGGGTCAGTACAATACACTTCAGAGACTTCCAGGACTACTTTGGCAATAGTCTCTGATACCTTTAGCCTGCAATTACAGTGGAACGTGGTACTATTCCTGGGAGAAGTTTCATTTATAACAAGCATCAAAACTTAAAGTTATGACAGGGAAAAAAAGGACTGCATGAGTAAGTGCTGGGGGATATTTTGTGTAGGAAATATTCCACTGTCACTTACATCATAGGGAACAGGTAGTGAACTACTCCATCTCTGTACTGGAAAACATCGGTCACATGATGCAGTTTTTCTAAGCCCAGGCATCATGCAGACTTTAGGAGAAGAGAAAGAGTTGCATACCTGATAAGTTCAACACAACCTTATGTATGTAATAAGATAGAGATTAGTGTATAAACTTGAAACAATGAGCCTTATTCAGGATGGACTAGATTATGCTGTGGTAACAAATTAATCCTGAAATCTCAGTGTCTTACACAACAGGATTACTTCTTACCCCATGATCTTGTGTTACCTGCAAATCAAGACTTCCAGAAGAGCCAAAGCAGGAACGACTATGGAAAACTAGCCACTGCTCTTAAAGATCTCAGGCTGGAAGTGACACATCACTTCTGCTTATAGCTCATTGTCCAGAACTGTTTATATGGCTAGGACCTAAGTTTAGGGAAGGCTGGGAAATGTAGGAGGAATTCATGGAATATTTGGTGAACACTACTGCCCCTGCCACACAGTGACACCATATGAGAAAAAGAATGACAAGAAGGAATATATAGTACTTTCATAATTTAGTTATCCCTTCATTCAGTAAGTACTTATTAAACAGCTTCTAAGTTCCAGGCACTGCACTAGAGTCATAATGCATGGTATGGTCTCTGCCTTCAAGAAACCCATGGTCTATTTCTTGAGCAAACATACAAAGAACAAATACATGACATTATGGGAATATAAAGAAGGGGGTACCTATATGCTTTAGTATTGAGGGAAACCAGACATGGATTCATGGAGCTGAGATATGAAGGAGCTGGTCAGAAGAAAGGAGAGGAGAGGAAACACATTTTAGCCAGAAGCAGAGTGGTGAGAAACAGCATGGTGTAGGAATGGTAACAACAGGCAGTTTGCTTTACACGATTGTCAAGTTTAAAAAGGAGTAAGTAGCAGAAAATGAGGCTAACAAAAGAAGGTGCCGGTCTGTGAAGGCCTCATGTTTTGTTAGGGAGGTGGGACTTTACCTTATGGTCTAGAAGCATAAAAACTTTCTAAAGGAAAGTGATTTTGGCAGATCAATGTTTTATATGTATCACTCTATTCTGGTGGAAAAAAGAAACAAAGAAACCAAAAAAGCTTATTAGGACTAGTAAAAAAAAAGAGATAATGAGGGATAAAGATAAGTTGGATTCAGAAAACGCTTAGAAGATGCATGGCCCCCAGTTTCGCAGTACTTAGTAGTGCCACCAATGGAGGTGCAGACTTTGGAGGTAGGAGCAGATTTATGAAAGAGACTGAATTTAGTTTTGATCATGATTAGCTTTAGGTTCCTGTGAGACACAAGTGGAGATGTCCAGAAATCAGGTGGCTATTAAAATCTGAAGCTTAAGGAATAGGTCTGTGCTAAGGTTGTACGACTTAGGCATTTTGTGGAAATAGAAACCCATGTGGATGAGCTCCCTACGGGGAATGTGAAGGGACTCAGAGGTGCAGGTGACCGAGGAAGGAGCCCTGTGGAACACTAACACTTGAGAGTTGAAAACAGGAAGTGCTGCTGTCAAAGCCCATTAACAATTCCCAAGAAATAAAAATAGGATCTTGGTAATAAAATAAGTTCTAACCTTTGTTTCCTTTGTACTTTGTCTAGTTTCACTCGCTCATAGGGTGTCGGGTGAAGAGGCCTTGCCCCCCGCACTTCAGACTAGAGTTCCTCGTGCAAAACAGCTGAGCCCAACACCTCAGCTCTAGGCCGTGTGCAGAAGTGCTGTGCATGATACCGAAATCCAAGATGGTGGCAGTGGGCCATGTGCAGAGACGCTGTACCCAGCACTGCGATCTGGAGTGACTGCTGGAAGCAGCACAGCTGCACCAGACCCAGGAGAACGCTGCCCCTGCCCTGTTGAGGAGACCCCTATGAAGCAGCCCAGCCCATAGTCCATAGGGGAGAACTTGTGCTCTAGGGCACGAGCTTGCACCTCTCCATTCTCTGATCAAAGAATAAAGCTTTCTTTTGCTTCGGAACCGAACTCAGTCTCATTCTATTGGCACAAGCAACACCAAGCAGAAGGACCCTTGTTGGGGCCCGACTCGAAAGGGTCAGTAACAGAAGGGCAAACTACAGAAGAAGGCAAGAAGAAATGGAGTCCAGAGGAGTTTAAAGGGTTATTAAAGTCCAATGAACAGAATTGTGTTAAGAATAAGTAAGTGAACAAGAGTATCATACACTGGAGAAGTGTCCAGTAAAATAAGAGATGAAGATATCCACTCAATTTTGGAAATAGCAGCATGCTGGTAACCTTACTGATAGCCATTTCATGTGATAACTGTATTATAGTGGGTTGAAGATAAATGAGGCAAATAAATGCGGGCAATACAGATAGAGTATTCTTTGTAAAGTTTGGATGAGAGGTGAGGAGAGAAGTTGTGGGGCTAGGTAGAAATTGAGGAAGTTGAGAAAAAAGAAATCTGATAGGAAGACACTAGCAAAGAGGAACAGATTAAGGACAGACAAAATGGTATAAAATTAATGGAGTAAATGCCAAGAGGTGACAAAAAGGATGGGATTGATAGCACAAAAAAGAAGGTCTGCCCTTGAATAGAAGTGAGACACCTCATTTACTGAGACTCAAGGGAAGGTAGTAAGGTTGATGTGGTTGTAGGTGGGCATGGTGGGGGAAGGCTGGAAGTTGAGAGGGAGCATGTCTGACGGTCTCAAATTCTCTTAATGAAGTAAGGAGCAAGGTAATCTGTTGAGCTGGCAGGGCAAGAATTTTCTATACGAAGAGCATTTTGGGAGAATGGTTCATACTGGAATCGTTGGAGGGGAATCAAAGAGGAAATTAAGGGCAATCAAAAGAGCTCTATCGGGCTTTCCTGGTGGCTCAGTGGTTGAGAGTCCACCTGCCGATGCAGGGGACACGGATTCGTGCCCCGGTCTGGGAGGATCCCACATGCCGCGGAGCGGCTGGGCCCGTGAGCCGTAGCCGCTGAGCCTGCGCGTCCGGAGCCTGTGCTCCGCAACGCGAGAGGCCACAACAGTGAGAGGCCCGCGTACAGCAAAAAAAAAAAAAAAAAAAAAAAAAAAGCTCTATCAATGGTAATTATTGTAACTTTTGGGGGAGCCAGGTGGGAAACTGACAGTCTAGGAAAAAACAGAAGAAATAGGAGATTTCAGGTTTCCATGAGGTCAAAGAGGAGTATAGTAAGAGTGACAGATTGAGAGAAGTAGAAGGATAAAAAATTAGAATGAGAGAGCAAAAGTTCAGAGTTTAAGATTTCTGAAGTAGTTCCAGGCAATGAAAAAATTCAAGCTTGTAACCCTGGGTAGTATGACATCTTGGTGTGTGTGGGCAGGGGAGGACGCTGTGGGAACATAAGGTCTTGCATGATCTCTGAGGATTTGGGTAACCTTTGGTGGACTGCATAGTTTGCTCCCTTGGCTGTGTTACAGAAAGTGGCAGATAAAACTGATCAATTATACCTCTAAAATACCTCTCACAACGGGTTCTACTGGGGACCCTAGACATCTAAGACAACTAGGAGAGAGATTACTGCTGCTAACTTATATTTCTACTTTATTTCAAAAGTTCTCATTTAATTTATTTAATAATATAATAAGGTAATAAGAGTCCTACTTTACAGATGAAGAATCTGATAATCATTTTCTGGGGAAAATGAGAATAGTTTGATGAGGGTTGCATAACTGCAGCTGGGATTATCACTCAAGTCTCCTGGCTCCAAAAATGACATCATCTTACAGCTTAAGACTGAAATTCTGAAATAATGAAGAATGCTTGTGATCACAAATGCCCAATAAAGAAAGTAAAGCATATGCTGGATTTCTAAAAAAAGATAATATTTTTATTACTGGATGTTATAATAAAATATGTCACAGAGGAAATTTCAGCAACTTTCTAATAAAAACAGAGACAAAATGTATTCAGCAGATCAATACATAACCTTGCTGAAACAACATGAAGATGCAATGACGTCTCATGACCAATAGACAGTTTTAAAGTGGATCTCGGAGCTAAACTAAATGGCTTACACCCAACCAAACACATAAATTGCCTTTTTTCATACCGCTTAATTTCATTCTCAAAGTCAATTGTTTGGATTAAAAATGAGTGAATTAAATCAAGAATGGCTTGGCATATTCAATGCTGATGAAGGTGCTGTGAGCTGGGCACTCACATAAACTGCTTTGATGATTATAAATTCGTTTGGTCTTTTAGGAAAACATTTTCAAATATGTATCAGTTCTCAAAAGTGTTCACATTTGCTTCGGGGCAACTATCTTACTGAAATCATCTGAAATATGGAAAAATCTTATTGCAGAAAAATTTCATTGTAGAATAATTAATAATATTAAAAAGTTGGTCACGCTTTAAATAAACTACAGCATAAGGAAAGAGATAATCAAATTATGATAAAATATGTTGGTATAGCATACAAAAATGAAAATGAATTATCTATATTTTTATGTAAGATATACCCTGCAAATAAAAGCGAATGAAAAACAAGTTTAGAAAATTTGTATAGCACAAATCAATTGAATATAAATTTTAAAAAGTTATATATTTATGAATACATAAACATACAGTAAAAATAGGAATATATAGAATAGATGCACACCAAATTAAAAACAGTAATTGTTCTGGGATTGGAGTAAGAGTAGGAAGGAGAATATAAAAGATTTCTACTTGATCTACAGTGTTTTATTTCTTTACAAAAGAAATCTAACTCAAATACAAAAAATAGTTAACATTTGTTCCTTTTGGTTGGCAGGTGTTTAATATATTACTTTAAAATTTTTATATTTGTTTTCATTTTTAAAACATTAGAAAAATTATGATGGAATAATGATTAATTTTTTTCTTCATTTGCATTTCTTCTGTATTTTCCAAATTTCCTACAGTATATAAGCATTAATTTAATAAAACATTAGAGAACATTTCAGTGTCTTGTCTTACATTTACACTTACCTAAACCACTGTAGAATTATCTTTGAAGTGATCTTATTTTTATTAGCTGAAATGAGCTAAGAAAAGGGTTACATCAGTTTTAACAAAAATAAAACATATATTTTCCATGACTACAACAAATTCAAATAACTCCTGTCATGTATATGCAGTTTTATTCTGTTCTCTTGATATGACTATATGTGTTACTTTTATTCCACTAATTTCGATAATAGAATTCGATTATATTTATCTATACACCTATTAAATTTTTTCTTCCAATAAGGTTAAGAGAAATGTTCACTGAAAAACATAACATCTGACATTTATCTAATTTTATCAAAATTAAACTAGGAAACTTTAAAATTTAAAAAGAGAACTTTACATTTGAAATGTCTTAAAATTGTTGAGATTACCTGGCAGATACTGTAATAACAAAACTTTGTTATTCCCAGAAACTATGCAGAACTGGAAGGCAACAGTATGGAACCTGCTTCAAAATGCTGACAAATACACTAGAAAGTGGTTTCTCAAATCAATAAGCGTAAAATAACCAACGCAAATTTAAAAAATTATATTCTCCAATCAAAATGACCCAATTATGATATTTCATTGAGATGTTTCAGTTATTATAGTTTTTCTAAATTTTGAGATCAATACTTTAAAGTATTATTATTTTTTTTTTACTTTTACCATTTTTGTTTGATAACGTTAGAGTTTGCAATTTGCCGAGGAAACATGACTACATTTTAAGAAAATTTCCCTCATTTTCCTTCAATTTTTTATTTAATAATACACTTAGCTTATTACCAGCTCTATGGCTCTCACAACTGGGAAATCTTTTATTTATGAATTCCATGGTGCACTGTGGAAACTCTTTCTGATACACAAAATAACTAAAACTGTTCAGCTCTTGATGACAAGCCTACTTGTTCATTCTCTCAATTGTTCTGTCCTACATGCCTTTAGACTGTTTAACTTCTTCAGTTACTTTCTTTGGAGATAAAAACGTTAGCTCCGTTACGGAGATTACATTCTGGTGTTTCACGTTTCCTAGGCTGGGTCCTACAAAATGTTATTAACAACTGGACAAGGGAAGCAATTCTGGTTTCATGCTTTCCAATTTAATGTACTACCCTCTACCTAGATTGCAAACTTTGATGACCTTGTCTCAATCTAAATTTAAGGGTGAAAACTGTATAACAAATACATTCTTGTTTCATAATTTGAATTGGTCTTCTTGCCTTTCTTCTCCAAAGAACTGCAGCTACTTCCTTCCTCCACCCTCTGTCTACACTGCAGCCAGTAGGCCATTTCATTATGTCCACTCTTGCTTGAAACAGTTTTTCCATTATCCAAAGAATACAAGGCCCACATACCTTGACCATATCAGACAAAATGACCCTCATCTGACCTTTGTTTACTTCTCAGCCTTTTCTTTCACAGCACCCTCAGTTAAACGTGAGCCTCAAGGAAAACCCAACTGTTTGCTGTTCTCAAAGGCATCAAGTTTTATCTTGCAGTCTGGTCTTTGCGAATGTTGTTCTTAAAGCCTGTTCACCTGATCCCTGACTGGGTTAAGAATCCTTCCTCCTGTGTTGGTGTCCCTACTGTAGCACTTTGCAAATTACATTGTAAGATCTTTGAAACAGGAAACTGAATCTTGTTCACCTCTGCATCTCCAATTCCTTCCATGGTAATTTGTGCATGCTAGTGCTTCAAAATTTCCATCTGAATTGAACAAAACAATCTATATTCATAATCAGTCTTTTCCTCTACATTATCTCAGTAACTCCCTCCCAAGTTCCCACTTAAAGTTTGTCATCACAAGTATATGTATCACTTTTGAAGTCTCAATTGCAAATATACCACTGGCCGACCATAATCTCCTATACTTCCAGTTCACTTACTCCAGTACCCTAGAACTCCCTAGCAGAAGTTATTGATATGATATATCACTGATATGCTAAATTTACCTTTATTTGCCTATCTTTCTTTCCTTACCACACGGAGATTCATGATAAACATTCCATCATTATAAACAGTTTCCCTCAAACATCTCTCAGCAGATGTGTCCTCTTTCCTTCTGTCACATTTGCCTAGATGAACTTAGTGTTTGTTGAATCCAACTTTCCGCCTTTTCTGCTACTGCACCAGGATTAGTTGAAGAAAATCACACTTTGTTTGACTGGTTTTACTGTAAATTCATGACAAGTACCTGAAATGTGGACTGAATACTGACAGGCGACCCTATTACTTTTCCCTGAGAAGTTACTTTTCAACTCTCTGAGACTATCATAGTTCTTCAATCTTGAATCCTCCTCTTAGCCCAGCTTATAACTTAGCCTATAGTTCTCTGAAACAAATGAACAAGCAAACACACCATCTGAGGTGGATTTATTCCAAAGGTAATGAAGCTTAAGTTTCAGGCCTCCCACACGCATGGCTAGAAAAATTTGCAGAGGAATATATTTTAAAAACAATTAGTTAAGATTCCTGTTGTTTGCTACATTGACTTTCCCTCCATCATAGTTCCTTGGGTGCAATGTGGCACAATTGGAATTGTGTTTAGTTGAAGCTGAGTTGGGGATACACTTAGTTTGGATTTAGTGCATTATGTTTATGTGTTTTGTAGTCACTTCTGGAGTTTTCTTTCACTAAGCACCTCTGGCCCTCCCAAATTTTATCCCCTTTTGTCCATTTGAGATCTGGATCATATCTCTTCCATCTTTTCTTGTCTTTGCAGGGATCCAGGCCGGGAGTAATCTTTTTTCCAACACACATCAATCTCTGTCTCTACTAGGTCACCTCCAGCCACATTCAAACATGCTTTAGTTTGTCTCATTGTCTGTATAGTCCCTTCCAGCTACTTTTCCATTTGTTTGCTCTTCTTCGCAGAGACACTTTAGAAAAAGTTTGGCCATGATTTACCTTTGCTTTCTTATGTCCCATTTACCCTTCAAGCCACTCTGATGTGTCCCTGAAAACTGCTCTTGTGCAGTTTTAGGGCTGAGGTCCCTAAAATATGGCTACATGAGTCAGACTTTTAGCTGCTAAAGTCAGACAATAAAGGATAAGTAGCAAATCAGGGGAAAAAAAACAATCTTAAATGTAAAAATGAAAAACTTATATTAAAGACTGATTAAAGAAAATTTTATAGTTATAAGTATTTTCAGGATACAGAAAAATATTTGCAGTTGCCAGTGCAATTTTAAATTCTAGAATTGTTAGGTGATATATGGATGTTCATTAGTGAAAATTATAATTATGGTAAACTATAATTTCTATGTTATACCTATTTTCTCTCTCTCTTATTAATGTTTGAAATGTTGAAAATACAGACATATACTTTTAGATACACCATATTCTATAATTTACAATTCCTATGAGCTAATCTATGAAAATATCTAAAATTGTTTTATTTCCTCTGTATCAGATAAATATTTTTTCCAATATAGTTATTTTACTGAATGAAAAACAAACCTGAGCCACTATTTTTTTTATTTATTGCTGTTAGTCAAGCCCACCCCATAATGTGGATTAATTTATAATAGCAGTGAGAAATATTTTTTAATGAAACTGCTAAGATGTACATAAGAATCTATGTATAGCATTAGTTCTATTTTTTATAGATACTGGAAAAATTCTTTTTATTTTACTACTTGATGATAACATTATTGGATTTTACTTATTTAATACAGTGAAAGTTAGTTTATCTGGCAAACCAATAACCTGAAATCTCTTTAAACTCTTAGTTCCACACTCATTATTGTAAGCCTCTGGAGCAGGGCTTACATCCCTGAATCCCTAACACTTAGCAGTGCACTTGTTGCAAAAATGTCAGCAATGACCCTTGAAGGTCGAACAGATGTACTGCAAAACTGATTTACTTTCTGAATCATAAAAGACTACTTCTATTCAGAGTGATTTCAATGTAATTCAGAATTTAAATGCTTTGAAAATCAGTAATCAATATCTGGTGTATAAGTAATTAGTTTTCTATTAAGTATATAATGCCCAATTACCTGAACAAAAAATAACAGAGAAATTATGTCACCAATCTGTTAAACAGTAAGAAATGCAGCAAATAAGAAACTGGATTGTCAAGTATGCATACATATCTTTTCTGCTTGAAACCCAGTAAATGATAAGGCAGATCATTATGCCTTACATCAGTGGAAGTTAGAACCTATATTAAAAATTGTAAATCTTTCCATGTGAAGATCATTTTGTTAAGTGTTTGGTAGCAAGAGTAGCTCATTAGAGGTAGGCAAGAACAGAGTCAAGACAAGACCCATTCATATTTGGGTTCCAAAGTCATCCTGTCTTCAATTTGTAGAAATTAGGAAATGCTAAAAATGAGTCAACACCATTATATCCCTACCACTTAGCTTTATGCTTAATAAATATGTGTTAACTGAAAAAAAGAAAAAAAATAGTATTATCTATCAGTAGAAGCCTTTAACCATGCTGCATTTTAGTGTTCCCATTAGAGAAGTGGAAACACTTGTATCAATACTTATCCTACTTTACTTCACTACATGGTAATGGCATTTACATCAATAAAATCTTGTGTTACACATCACAAGCTTTTAAACTGTATTTTGAGAAATATAAATACTTTAAAACATTATTAGAGCTCCATGGGTTATTTTAAATAGAATTTTAGTTATTAAGTGTGCATATTTTAATTTTATTACCCTTAACATATTATAGTTTGTTTTATTATTTATTACTCCTGAATATGTCGTCCTCTACATTTACAATACATTCTAATATTTACTATTCACTTATACATTTATTCTCAATTAAAGATCAGATCAGAACACAAGAGATATAAATATTGCTGCATATTTACTATGTTTGTTTGACCATATCTCACATAAAACAATATGAACTGGTAAAGAAAATTTATATCATTCTACAACATCTATCCCTAAACCTGTTTACTCTAATACTTATAATCTTAATAATAATAATAAACAACTAAATCTAGCAACTTATAATACTTCTCATTATTAGTATTAAAACTTGGAATATTTATTTGTAAGTATTCTAACTGGCCGTTTCTGAACATTTAACAAGTACTTACCGAGCACCAAGCTCATGTCCAGTACTCTGTTATGGGATATAGGTGCATGTGCAAGTGGGGAAGGGAAAACTCAAGAGTATTGTGATATGATTTTAACATCTCATTGTTTCTACATTTGCTTTAAAACACTTTAAAAGTCTTGGTTTTATTTTTTTCTGCACAAATTCTATCATGTGAACTATACCAATACATTTTATATTTTTTAATAGTTTCACATAACAGTTGAATGAGCTGTTCGCCAGGGTATATATCTGTCAATAGGGTTCTACATCAATATACCCAAATTATTCTTATGGTACTGTGCTGATTTCTTTATTAATTCCCATTTGAGAGCTAATTGCTGCTATGTAATTTAATAAAATTATACTATTTATTGGTGCAATCTACAAGGATCAAGGTTATGTAATTTGAAATTACATGCTCGATTATTTTGCTTGTCACTATAAAAAATATGGTATATTTTATCAGACAAATCTTTCTTTTATATTGCAAATGAGCAATGAGTTTTGAGGTTATAACTCAAATCAATTTGTATTGTATCAACTTTAAATGAGAAATTTCCTTACCTATGTAATCTTGCCTACTATTTATATTCTAGAACTCCCTGAGCTGTCATCACATACTTACACCTTACCTACCTAGCTTTCCACCCTCACTCTTGTTACTCCCTCTCAATCTATATTGCAGCCACTCATCATGTTCTTTTCTACTATCCCTTCTGCCCAAAGTGCTTTTCCTCCTTTTCTTTGCCTGGCTAATTTCCACTCATCCTTTAGATTTCAGTTCAAGATCACTCCTTGAGGAAAGTCTTTGTATGGCCAAACTCCATTAGATGATCCTCAACACTTGTCATGGCTGGAATTTTACATTTCTGAATGCATTTGATTAATATTTGCTTTCTTCACTAGACTATCAACTCCACAAGGGCAGGGACTATCTCCGTTTTCACTTTATTTTGGATACTGGGTGTCTGACAGAGTGATCAGTAAATATATTCATCCAACAGATTTGACTGACCACTTAACATACTTCAAGCACTGTGCTTAGCGTGGGGGATATGACGGAGAATAAAACAAAGTCATAGAGCTACATTCATTCATCCAAGAATGAAAGAATGAATGAATGAATAACTTGTTGATACTAATTTTCCCATATCAACCTCTCTTCCATGTAAGAATGAACCTTTCAATTTGTGTCATGCACATTGTGCTTTACCATTAACACTTTATGTACAGTGCTTTGCAAGTAGTAGATTGTTAATAACCATTTGCCAACTTGATGAATAAACTCGTGTCCCACTGGATTAATTGCAGATGTATAGGTCAAGGCTGGCTATGTCACAGGAACAAAGGAATATATTTTAACTGCAAATTTATTATCTTTTTTGTAACAAGTTATTCTTTTCTTCATGTGTGAACAGAATGATTTCTTAAATTTTTGCCTATCATTATTATGGTTATTTAATGTTCAAATTCTTATTAGCGAGTCAATAAGGAATACTGCTAAAATATGAATTCCTACAAACATGATGTGAAAAAAAGTTTCCCAGGTTTCCACTTGTAACATATGCTATGGTCTATTTTTTTCTTTTTCATATGGAGTTGTGAACAGATGTTTGGGCAGGTTAATTCTGTACTAAATCTTGTACTTCTATATGTGCCGTGCTGGCCAAGTCAGCACTGTAGCTCTCTCGTTGGTCATTAATCACCTCAAAACCACTTATTTTTGCTATTATTAAATTAAAATGAAAATGAGAGTTCTGTTAACAAAAGCTTATTTTATACAGTGGGGAAGCAGCCTCATCTCTCATTCCTCTGCCATGAGAACCTTTACTCTTGTTACACTAATCTAATAATAAACCCTCAGCACGCTTGTGTTTCCTCATCTCTATCTATTCTTGTGATGATATCAATCTCTTGGCCAGGATGCTCTCACCCCTCCCCACCCATCCAAAACCAGCTCATTCTTCATGGCCCAGCAACTTCTGTGCCTCAGGGAAAGCTAAAATTACATCAGTCATCCCATTAACATATGTCAGCTCCACAGCGTTTGAGTTTCTATGTTCAAACAGCTAGGCCATATACTTAGGGAAAATACAAAGATTAGGTAGTCACATGCCTTTCCCTTATGATGTTATAGTTTAAGAGAGAAAAAAGGTCAGCATTCACTCAATAAATACTTATTAACTGGTGACGATTTTAAAATTTGCTGTGGATAAGAATCATCTGAAGAGTTTGATAAAAGGTAGATTCTTGGGCTCCTTATGAAACCCACTGAATCAGAATTTCTGAGAGTGTGACCCAGAAGTCAAAAATTTTAACAAGTGTTGATGGTAATTTGAACATGCTTCTCTACTATACATGGCTTGCATAGGGCGGTTACTAAGATGAATGAACAGATTCTCTGCCCTCAAGGAGCTCACATCCTAGTTAGGGCAGGTGGTTAATCACAATGCAAATGAAATATTATGTAATTATTACATTAAAAACTAGAATAGGCTTGTAAGCCAGTTTCTGGGACCATAGGGGATGGAAAGAATCAGTAGTACTGGATGCACTGAAACTACAAGTTAGCCTCACTGGGTTCTGAGGAATTAAAATCCCTTTAAGACAATATTCATCAGGAAGTAGAGGAGGTAGAAGGAAAGGTTGTTCTCTGTGACCATGCATCTACATGGATAGGGACAAGTATGACGTAAGAAAGAAAGTAATGGGGGCAGTGGAGGTCTCCTTAGAGAGGCATTTATAGGAGGGAAAGATTATTTCTAGCTAGTAACATAAGGACATTTTTGAGGAGGTGCTGCATTGGAGCTGGGTCTTGAGGAAGGGTAAGGTGTACAAACTATAATATAGACATGAGCATGAAGGAAAGCAAGGATATTCCAGAAGGAAGAATTAGTACAAGCAGGGACACAGAAGAAGGAAAGCAAGCTGAAGGCAGGGAGAATAGCAAGCAGTTTAATTTGGCTTAGAAAAGGGTATGAGAAGGATAACTTTCTCATAGTTGTGGATTTAGGGAAACACTCTAGGAAGGTAAACCAGACCAATCTTAGGGAACCTTGAGTACTAGACCTCAGAGTAGCATTTACTCTTTGGACAACTTATTTGACACAACATATGTTACTTTTTATACCTTGTCTCCCCAACAAACCTATATTTTCCTTGAAGGCATGGGCATGTTTCACATTTCCTTCAAAATCCCTCAGAATGTAGCACAACGTCTAGCATACAGCAGGAGTTCAAAAAATTTCTGTTGACTGTTAGGAGAGATTGTTTTTGTTCTCAGAAGGAGAGCTTTCGTAGCATGTGGGAGGGCTATGTACCACTGGGGTTTTCTTCACTCTGTTGGCACCATGTTAAGCATATGAGAAAACTGTCACCGTTGACAATCACAGAGGTCATGCTGTGAGTATGTGGAGGTGTCTAAAAATGAATAATGCAAGTTTAGCCCATTGGGAACTTTACTACAGATGCATGTTCCTTTTCATTTTCTGCACATTAACTGAAAGTATTTTCTTAAATTTGTAAAAATGTGTACCTGGAATGGAAATAAATAGTAATGACTACCCTGTAAAACAACTGTTGGAATATTTAAAAAGTAACGACGGTTGTTTTGGGCTACACATTTAAGGAAGAAACCTTTTATATTGTTTTGTTTTGTTGGGCTTTGTTTTGTTCTTTAGAGTTAAAGAACTGGCTCTCAAATTCTTCATGGACTATACGGCTGTTGAAGAGGGTTGTGAGATGTTTCTTCAGGAAAAGTCACGATAGCTAATCCACCCCCATAATAAATCCATATGGCCAAGACGTTCAGTAAATACACCCAGACAAAACATAAATATTTAGTGAAAACCTACTACATGTTTGAAAATGGTCTAGGTTCTTGTATATGCTGGTGAACAAGGGGAACAAATTCCCTAATTTTGTGAAACAAATTCTAATAAGATCTAGTAGTTTGGTGCAATTGTTCCAACAGCAACAATAGCAATAATTAGCTATATTATACAATATTTTAAAGTTTGTAAAACTTTTACATATCTGTTGTGTTATTTTTCACAATTCTCTTCCTTTCTGATTTTCCATACAATTTTCTTCTATTTTTATCTATTTCCATAGGGTCTATTATGCCAGTGATTCTCAAATCTCTATTGCTAGCTCAGACACCTTTACTAAATTCCAGATCTATATTTCTAACTATATTTTAGACATTTTCTCCTATGTTTTCCAAAGGTTATTCAAACTCAATGTGTTCAGATCTTCCATCTTCTCGTATTCAACCTCCTCTCTTCCTGTGTTCCTTTTATTTCAATTAATAACAGCATTACCCACCAAATCATCCCTATTACAACTAGAAGCAATAGATCTGATTCTTTCTCCCTTTTATCCACCTTCCCCTTTCTGTCATTTCTTTATTTTCTTGAATCTATGGATTTTTTTTCTTCATTTCTTCTGTCTTCACATCTTAGTTCTGGTTATATAATTCGTTTCCTAAACTATTATAGTAATTTTCACTTATCACTGTGCTTAATCTGTTCTTATTAAAGTTCTAGCTCCTATCACAATTTCTAACACAGAGTAGGTTATAAATTTTTAAAAAATTGTTGATTTAGTGATAATTTGTCCTTCAGATCAGGGGTAAATTTTAAAATGTAGGCTTAAACATATTATTCTCCTACATAAAAATTTTCAGGCTGTCATTCATGAGATAATACCAAATTCTTAGCATGACATTCAAAGACTCTAGTGCTTTTACTTCAGTTCATTTTTCTAATCTTACCTCCTTTTATCCTACAAAAGTACCTGTATGCCAACCATATCTAACCACTTAAAGCTCTCTAAGCCTACTCTTCTGTTTCATCCATCTGTAACTTCCATGAGCTGTTCTCTCTCCCCTACTTACCTTTCAAGTCTTTCTTTACCTTGAACCTCTGTCTTTCACTCTGAAAGTCACTCTTCAGTTCTTCTGTCTTATTTTCTATCTATCTATGCATCTACCTTTGTCTCTTAATTGTGTTGCTATCATTTGCATTTCTCTTATTAGGCTTGAATTTCTGAAAGGTAAAGTTTATGTCTTTTCATCTTTGTATCCTCAGTGCTTGCAGAGTACCTGCATAAATGTAGTGTAAACGTATGGTGAATGAATAAACAGCAAGTTGATTCAGATGTCAAAATGGGTTTATCTCTCATTTTTCCTGAAGTTTCACTGAAGCAAAAAAAACAGAAACAAAACTGAAAACAAATAAAGGGGAAAAAATGCTGCTGCTAGTAAACAGGAAATGGTAAAACTAAGAAGCCAGAAACTTAGAGAATTTTGTAGAAGATACAAAGTAAATCCAATTATGTTTAAAAAATCCAGTGCCAATCACCTGTGACTTAATACAAACAAAAAGGAGTCCCTCTGGGAAGTCAGAATTACTTGGTTTCTCTAACAAGTTCTAAAAGTTTGTGTAAATTAGTACTGGTTTTGAGAGGGGAAACTTGCAGCATCTATTAAAATTAAATATGCATAGCTAGTGATACAGCATTTCTGCCTCTAAGAAGCCATTCTTTGCAAGTATTTGCATTTGTATGTGAAGAGTTGGTCACTGCATAATTAAAATAGCAAGATATTGGAAACAACATACATGTCCATCAATGGGTTACAGATTAAATAAATAATGTGACACCCACCATAGGAAACCACATATAACTTTTAGAGAAGAATAAAAGATGTGCAATGCCCATGATACATTCTTCAAGTGAAAAAAATGCATATGCAAGTGCATGTGCACATTTGTAAATGCATAGAAAAAAGTGGGATGACAGACATTGAATTTTATCTACCTCTGGGGAGTGCTAAGGGGGATTTTTCTCTTTTTCCTTTTTCACTTCTATATTACAATCACTTTTATAACTAAAGAGTAATATAAACAGTTTAACAATTTAAACAAAAAAAATTTTCAGACATGGAATAGGAGGGGCTGAGAGCAAAACCAGCCATAGTTAGTCCATAAGGAACAAGGACTTCTAGATGGTCAGGATTAGTACTTAGAGTTATTTCACTATCTAGGACTGCTCATTACAGATCTGGCCCATTGCCTTCTAATATGAATAGTAGGGTCAGTTAGAGAAGGAGGCAGTATTCCAGCTAACTTCAGGTTGGCACGACAAAAGCAGCAGTGAAGTTCCACTATGTGTTTATCCTCATTAGTAATTCTTCCTCCACATCTTGCCAGCAAGGACAGCTTTAGGCCCTAGGAATCCCCTAACAATGGCTAGAAGAGATGGTGGGTTGAGAGAACTCAACTAGAGCACCTCACAACAGGTAGCTGACCACAGCATTGATTATTCAGGCATGGACTGTGCATTGGACATTTGTCACCTAAAGAAGGGCCCTCTGCTGCCATCCACCTTTCCTGAAGGACCCAAATGATATCTACTTGTTTGTCTACATGCTTGCTCACTCACCAGAGCCAGTATATAGTATCCGGCTTGAGGAGAGTGAAGTAGGGGAAGGGAACCAGAACCATATGAGACAGAATTATTTTATAGTTGGAGAGGTTCAGTGCTGTGCTTATCTCTGGGGCCTATAAGTCTGACACTGACTCTTGGCTGAGATAAGGGCAGTGGGATAATTAATGATTT
Organism: Leucopleurus acutus; assembly: GCF_964270905.1. Classification (NCBI taxonomy): domain Eukaryota; kingdom Metazoa; phylum Chordata; class Mammalia; order Artiodactyla; family Delphinidae; genus Leucopleurus; species Leucopleurus acutus. The sequence goes on from NC_139143.1 coordinate 133,201,040, forward strand.
ATAATGCACTAAAGTTTGAAACTGCCCTGGTGGTACCCACTGCTGGTTTATTAGGACTTATGCCTGGCATTACAAGTCAGATAGTCTGGCTTGGCTATGTGTACAGAAGGCCATGAAAGACACTACTGGAGACTTTTAGGATGCCTCCTGAAACTAAGATTTATCATACAAATCTTGGTGATTTTATCCAGAGAGGCAGCATGTCGTGTGTGAATAATGACTTTGGGAAGCTGTACTTGGAAGGCTCTTGGGCCCCTGATGTTTGCCTGCATTCTGTTTCTACTGCTTTACTGTATAATTTACATTTATTGAAAACCTTATGTGAGAATTCTCTGTGGAGTCTCACAAATCCTTTCAATTATCTGTGTTGTAATTTTTGCAAGAACCTTGAATAAAATATAGCTGTAGTAGTTTTTTAATGCTGCATAACAAATTACTGAAAATGTAGCTGCTTAAACCAACACTCACTTATTAATTCAAGTAGGTCAGAAATCAGGGCATGATGTAGTTGTGTTCTCTGCTTAGGGTCTCAAAAGGCTAAGATGGTGGTATTGGCTAGACTGCATTATCATCTGGAGCTTGGCATCCTCTTGCAAACTCACATAGATGTGGCAGGATTCAGTTCTTTGGGATTGTATGAAGGACGTCCCTGTTTCCTTGCTTTTTGTCAGCTACTTTCTTGTTGGGGTAGCTCTCAGGCCTAGAGAGGCCTATATTCCTTGACTATGGCTCCTTTCAAGGACCTCTCAGACTTTCAATCTCTTTAATTAAGAAGAGTCCATTCCCTTTTAAAAGATAACCTAATTAGGTCAGATTCATGCAGGATAATCTCTCTATTTAAGGCCATCTGATTTGGTATTTTAATTATATCTGCAAAATCCCAGTAGCACTTATATTAGTGTTTGATTGAATAACTGAGAGAAGACCTCTGTATTCCAGAGGGTGCAGATCTTGGGGGCCATCTTAGAATTCTGCCTTCCTCAACTGCTCCCAATTGTTAATTGAGTTTATTAATACAGACCATAGCATTGTGTTCCATGGAGCCACAGGAAGTAGAAGAAGACTCTTGGGTATGAGAGCACTCCTTTATTTTACCAGGACAATCCTACTTGTATCTATTGTACAAAATTACAGTCTGTAGAAATTACAGCTATTATATTTTGTTCATACTTTTTCTTTTGGTAATCACATCTAGCCTCATAATTTTAAATTGTACATGTATACTTGTATTTCTTTCTTTCTTTCTTTTTTTATGGCCTCACTGCACAGCTTGCAGGATCTTAGTTCCCCAACCAGGGATTGAACCTGGACCTCAGCAGTGAAAGCACAGAGTCTTAACAACTGGACCTCCAGGGAATTCCCTATACTGGTATTTATTTATTTATTTATTTATTTTTTACGTGGCAGACAGCATTTTTATTTTATTTATTTATTATTTTTTTAATTTTTTTGCGGTACGTGGGCCTCTCACTGCTGTGGCCTCTCCCGTTGCGGAGCACAGGCTCCGGATGCGCAGTCTCAGTGGCCATGGCTCACGGGCCTACTCGCTCCGCGGCATGTGGGATCTTCCCGGACCGGGGCACGAACCCGCATCCCCTGAATTGGCAGGCAGACTCTCAACCCCTGCGCCACCAGGGAAGCCCTATACTGGTATTTCTTAAATGTATTGATCTGGCCTGAACTTCTGACCAGACTCATAGTTAACTGCCTTCTTGACATCTCCATTTGGATACATAATAGGCATATCAAACTTAAGATTTCCAGAATAAAACTGATATTTCCCTCTAAAATTACATCTCTTGTCCTTCGAATATCTAGTTGGCTGATTGGTAAAGGTCCTCCCCTATACAAAGCTAGTCTGTACAAAATGGGAAACGTAGGTGTTTTTCAAATGTGCAGACACCAAAATCAAGTGTCATAGAACATTAAGAAACATGGAATGGCCCAAAGAAAGGAACAAAATAAATCTCCAAAAACCAACACTAAAGAAGTAGAGACACATGGATTACCTGATAAAGAATTAAAAATACCCATCATAAAAATGTTCAACAAACTTAGGAAAATGATACATGAAAAAACGAGTAGAAAATTAATTTAAAAACCCAGAAACTTTTGAGGTGAAAAACACGGTAGCTGAACTGGAAAATTTACTAGGATTATTCAACAGCTGACTTGATCAAGCAGAAAAAAAGATGAGACATTTGAAATTATGCAATCAGAGGAGAAAAAGGAAAAAAAAATAAAAAAAGTGAAGAAAGCTCAAGGGACTTATGGAATACTGTAAAATGTATCAATATATGCATTATGAAAATTCTAGAAGAGGAAGAGAGAGACAAGGGCAGAAAGCTTTTTTAAAGAAATAATGGTTGAAAACTTCCCAAATCTGGTGAAGGAAATGCACATTCAAATTCAAGAAGCCTATAGTTAAAAACACTGTACTGAACACTTAAAAATTTGTTAAGAGGTTAAATCTCATGTTTGCACTTTTTTTTGCCACAGTGAAACAAGCAAACAAACAAAACCCCTGCATCTTGTATAGTATTCTACTCAGAAGTAGAAATGTCATCTTTCAGTTGCTTAGTCTCAAATCTTAAACTCATCCTTAACTACTCTCCCTCTCATCCCTGACTACTCTCCCTCTCATCCCTGACATCCCATCTGTCAACAAATCCTATTGCTTCTACTGAGGCAGGTTTCCTCTAAACTTAATGAAGTTCAAACTTTCAAGCCCCTTACTTGCATGAACTCCTTTCCAGATCCTGGGAGGCAGCCTGGCAAAGTGTTCACATGGCCATATGTTTTTGTGCAATTTGCACAAATCTTTTTTAAGGTTAAAAAATTAAAACATAATTCACATATGATACATTTTACCCTTTTAGAATATAAAACTGAGTGATTTTTAGAGTATTTACAAAGTTGTTTGACTACCATAACTATATAATTCTAGATCATTTTCATCACCCCCTCTTCCAAAAAAACCCATACTCATTCTTTCCATTCTTCCCTCCTCTCCAGACCCTGCAACTACTAATCTACTTTCTGTCTCTGTGAATTTGTCTATTCTGAACAGTTCATATAGCTGTAATCATATAACACATGGCTTTTGTTTCTAGCTTCTTTCATTTAGCATGATGTTTTCAAAGTTCATCTGTATCAGTCCTTAATTCTTTGTTATTTCCAAATATTATTCCATTGTATGGATATACTGCATCATGTTTATTCATTTATCAGTTAATGGACATTTGGATTTTCTTTCTTTTTGGCTATTAAGAATATGCTGCTATGAATATTCATGTACAAGATTTTTTGTGGATATATGTTTTATTTTATTTTTATTTATTTATTTTTGTGGTACTTGGGCCTCTCACTGTTGTGGCCTCTCCCGTTGCAGAGCACAGGCTCCAGACACGCAGGCTCAGCGGCCATGGCTCACGGGCCTTGCCGCTCCGCGGCATGTGGGATCTTCCCGCACCGGGGCACAAACCCGTGTCCCCTGCATCGGCAGGTGGACTCTCAACCACTGCGCCACCAGGGAAGCCCCGGATATATGTTTTAAATTCTCTTGGGTAGTGTGGTTGGATGAATATTGTGTTGGCTCCCCACAGATATGCACATCCTACTCCCTAGGGCCTGTGAATATATTACCTTACATGGACAAAGAGACTTTGCAGATATGATTAATTTAAGGGTCTTGAGATGGAGAGATTATCTGAGTGTCCCAATGTAATCATAAGTGTCCTTATAAGAGGAAGGTAAGAAGTTCAGAGAAGGCAGAGAAGGAGATGTCATGACAGAAGAGAAGTTGAAGTGATACAAAGAAGGGGCTGTGAGCAGAGGAATGCAAGTGGCTTCTAGAAGCTGATAAAGGAGAGAAAATGAATACTTCTCTAGAGCCTCCAGAAAGAATACAGCCCTGATGACACCTACAGAACTTTAAAATAATAATATTGTGTTGTGTTATATGTATTGTTTTAAGCCTCCAAATTTGTCATAATTTGTTACAGTTTAATCACAGGAATCATATTTTGGAACTTGGAAGTGGGTTACTCCTGCAACAAATACCTAAAAATGCAGAAGTGGCTTTGGAACTGGGTAGTGAACAGAGCTGGAAAAATTCTAGCTAAAAATGCATGATCGAAAAAGCCTAAATTGCCTTGAACATACTGTTAGTAGAAATATGGATGGTAATGAGTCCTCCTTATCTCTACTAAGGAGGACTCAGAATGAAGTGAAGAGCATGGTACAGAAAATCTGTATCTTCTTAGAGAACACCTAAATGATCATGAAAAGACTGCTCGTAGCAATGTGGAGTCTAAGCCCTCACTACTAATGAGGGCTCGGAAGGAAATGAGGAAGATGTTAACATGGAAAATGGAGTAAAGGGGATCTTTGTTATACAGTAGCTGAATTGTATCATACACTTATGTAGAAAGCATAACTTGTATGAGGTAAATTTGATATTTAGCTGAAGAGATTTCCAAGCAAAATTTTGACGGTATGGCCTGATTTCTACTTGCTGTTTGTAGTAAAATACAAGAGGAAAGGGTAAATTGAAAGAACTATTAAGCAAAAAGAAACCAGGACTTGACTTGGGAAATATTCATCCTACTCAGACTACAAAAAAATGCTAAAATTAGGAGATTCACTACCAGGAAAGTGTGCTCTGGAAATAAAGTCAGGGTGTGCTGGGGCAAACCTTTCTAAGGATTAAAGTGACTTGTAAGGATCAAAGTGCTTAGGTAGGTGTTTCATGGAACCTGTTAGACATCTTAGAAGAAGCCAGGAATAGACATGAGATTATCCAGGAAAGATCCGTGAGGAACCCCTTGTGCAGTGGAGAAATCTTCAAGATATAAATGGGAGACCCACAAGGCTCTTTAGACTGTTGTTTCAACAGAAACACTGCCAGCATGGACTGAAAGGAATAGAGAGAGGACAAAAGAAGAAGACTGCCAGACTCCTAAAATTCTATAAGCAGGAAACAGGCTGATAAATCTACTCAGCTGTAAACCTTGCTTTCCTACCAGGAAAAGGAAGAATGATGTAGGGGGTAAAGCCAAAGGCACAGAGCAATGGGTCTTGAGCCACAGAGTTTATTCCCTGGCCTTGAAACCTCATGGAGTTTGCGTGGGTGAATTTTGATATTGGTTTTGAGTGTAGACTACTTTTGTCCTTCCATTTTTTTTTTCCCGTTCTGCATGGGAATCTCTGTAACTGTTATCCTATGCCTATTGCACAATCATATTTTGGAAGCAGATTGACTGTTTCCTAGTTTTACAGGTCTACAGATGGAAGGTGATTTGGACTCAGGATAGATTGTATACAGAACCTTACCTATGCCTAACTTAGATGCTTTACATGATGAAATTTGGGACTTTTGAGCTGATGAGATTTAGATGAGACTTTTATACATGAGTTGATTTTGTAATGAGTGAGAATTTTGGAGAACTTGAGTTGGGGTGGATGCATTTTCAAGTGGTTAGACATGAATCTTTGGGGACAGGGACCTTACTGGTAGGCTAAACAATGGGCTTTCAAAGACGTCCATGTCCTGACCCCTGAACCTGTGAATATTCTACCTTACAGGATAAAAGAGAATCTGAAGATATGATTAATTTAAAGATATTGAGAAAGAGAGATTATGCTGGATTATGTCAGTGGTCCCAAAGTAATCACAAAGGTACTTATATAAGGAAGACAGGGGAGTTGGAGAAGACAGAGAAAGAGATGCAATGATAGAAATAAAATCAAAGTAGGAGACATAATGACAGACACAGAGATTGAAGTAATGTGAGAAAGGGGTCACTAGCCAAGGAATGAGGTAGCCTCTAGGAGCTGGAAAACGTAAGGAACAGATTCTCTCATGAAGTCTCTAGAAGGATTAAAGCCCTGATGACACTTTGATTTTAGGACTTCTGACCTCCAGGACTGTGAGATGATAAATCTGTATTGTTTTAAGCCACTAAGTCTGTGGTCATTTGCTACAGATCAGCAATAAGAAAGGAGTACAGGTATGTGCCTAGGCCTGAAATGCTAGGTAAAATTAAGATCTTTTAACTATAATTTCTACCCTGACTTCCACTATGTTGCAATTTCTTTCATGTCATGTGGTGATGGAATGGCCACAGGCATTTTGGGGAGACAGATAAAAGGGAGTTACATGGGAATACCTTTAGTATAGATTTAATGGAATATATTTATATGGTTTGCAATCATGTCTCCACGTAGTTAACCTATTGTTAGCCATCTAGAGTAGAAATGGCTTCCAGAAATACTTTGTTCATTGTGTGAATTCCCCTGACCCTCATGACGTGAAGGTACAGGGCCAAGGAAAGTATTGGGACATGAATATGTCCTTTGGTTCTCAGTGTGTAGGTGGAGGAAGAGAAACAAGGCTTGAAATGTAGGGAGTCAGAGGTTTTCCCAAATTTGACAATCCTAGAATTTTACAAGCTGTATCAATGAAAAATTGTAAAGATAAAACAGATGTTTCCAAATTATCAGGAATAAAAACCATGGTAGAGGAAAGCCTGGATTATTTTTCTATTATCGCCATAGAAAATGATATTACAAAATATTTGTCATATGAACACACTGTCAAAGAGCATGAGGCCAATATGTAGGGGGAAAAAAGAATATCACAGATGTGTGCTATTATGTTATTTTTCTGGATTTAATGATGTTTACAACATTTATCAGCTTTTCAAATTGTATTCTATTAATTTTAATTTGTAATTTAAAATTCATAGTTTCTTTTTTTCATCTTAAGTAAACATTCACTTTTGTACTTAATTATGTATTCCTAATTTTGTATTATATTTTGAAAGAAGGTGTCCCTAATTTACAAGTTCAGATCCTACTTCTGGCTATATCTTTAATATTTACCCAGAAATCAGTCCTTACCACCTCCACTGCTACTACCCCATCCCCAGACACTACCATTTCTTTCCTATATTATTGCAATAACTTCCTAACTGGTCTCTTTGACTCCACTTTGACCCACTTTCCATTCATCCTCAGCACAGTATTGAAACTGATCCTGGTAATGCCATGTAATGCAGTGTAATTAAGGTAACATACTACAACCAAATGTAGTGTAATGTAACATAACAATGTAAGTCAGACCATGGGTTCTACCTGTTCAAAACCTTCCAGAGGGCTTCCACTTTACTCAGAGTGAAAGCCAAAATCCTTGAAATGTCTTACAGGATTCTACCTCTCCCTGTGCAACTACCTCCGAACTCCCCAAATTAACTTATCACCTACTCTTCTCACTTACCCTCCTCCAGACCTTCTAGTCTTCTTGCTGTCCACAAGTCAGACTTGCTTTCATGTCAGGTGCTTATACTGCCTGTTCACTCTGTTTAGAATGATCTTCCACCCAGATATTACATGATTTGCTCCCTCGCCTTCTTTAGGTTTTTGCTAAAATGTCACCTGCTGAGTAAAGCTTCCCTGGCCACCCTAACAATTACACTCTCCATACATGCATACACACACACCCACACCACCCCCGCGCACACACACACACTGTCTCTCTCTCTTTCTCTCCATCCCCCTTTCTTTATATTTCTCCTTAGCATTTTCCTTGCCTTCTGGGTTTGGTTTGTTGTGAAACCTGAAATCAAATAAATTTTTTATTGATTCAATTTCAGATAATACATCCAGATAGTATACATTTCAGCATTTCAATGGGGAAGATGTCATTTTGAATTTGATTACTTTAAATACAGTTTTTGTTAGTTTTTGGATGATTCACAATCCCTATTCACAACTCAAGAATATTCTTGGGTTTACTCCATGATTGCATAATACACTTATTTTCCTTGTAAAGTGTTGGTTATAAATTTGTACTCTTATTTCACATAATTTTCCCTGGTTCAATCAGAGAGCATTTCTTTTAACTTCTCTTGTTGACACTATTGACAGAATCACCAAGGCACTTGACTACATTGAGATATATGCCATTCTTAGAAAAATCTATTTATGGAAAGGGAAACAGAGCTAATTAATTTCATTTATAGTACCCAGTCTTATTGCAATAATAAGAAATGGCAATGAGAGAAAAACTGCTTCCTTTGAAAACAGAGGCCAAGATAACTTATTTTATTGCTAGGAAAAGGAAAGTTTAAAAGCAAAGAAATGAGGTTTTATTTTATTTATTTATTTTTTTGTATGTGCAACATTGGAAATTGCTTTTTAAAGCCCTCGGTCAACAGATGTTGCACCTATAAAAGTGGAGACCCCAGTTTGATCCTCCTATCTAAAAAAACTCCATAATTATTTTCAGACATAAAACACCTTTTAATTGAATGATCCATCAAGGATTCCTTTCAAATTCCAGAGTTGGTGGAAATACAGTTTTATTTATTGGTCACAGTTCTCAATTTTGTACTTTAAAGTTTCATGGAGAAACTCATTTAGAAGTATGTTTTAAAGTGAATTGAAATTGATTCCTAAAAGGATAGCTTATTATGGAATGATTGTTTTTCATATAAACTAAAGCATTTCCTCCACCTCTATTATTGCTTAGTTTGAATCAAAAATTTTCAATTTATGTAGGCACGATTCTGATGAAGATAATTGACTTAACTGTTCACTTTTAAAGTCAAATGATTCATTCATTCATTAGAAACAATTATCACGAGCCAGTTGGGAGTTGGTACTCTACTAGAGGCTGGGAAAACTTTCTGGAGAAAATGATGCCAAAATTGAGTTGGCAAAAATAAACATTTGTTTTATTTTAAATGTTTAAGGTATTGTCTTTTAGCTGTGGCCCACTTTTCTAATATTCTACTTCGTAATTCTGAGGTTAACTACATTTCTTTCTTTTTTTTTTTTTTTTTTTCGGTATGCGGGCCTCTCACTGTTGTGGACTCTCCTGTTGCGGGGCCCAGCTGCTCCGCGGCATGTGGGATCTTCCTGGACCGGGGCACGAACCCGTGTCCCCTGCATTGGCAGGTGGACTCTCAACCACTGCGCCACCAGAGAAGCCCTACATTTCTTTTGTGATATGTGACTCTGCATCAGGCCCTGATGACTGGGTGTACTGGAGAGGGCTGGAAGGCTAGAGAAGGCAGAAGGGACTTGCTCATTCTACTTACTTCCTGGGCATTTAGTATCTCAACAGCAGCACTGCTCCCTGCAGTGACACTAAACTCCAGCAACAGCAGTTGTTTTCAGCTTGTATTTTTTCCACACAATTAGAACTAGCCTTATTAGATCCTTGAAGACATCAGCTGACTGGTGCCCCTATTTAGAGGTCCGAGTGGCAGCTTCAAGTTTTCATAATTCCTTATATTACCATCTTCCATTTGTCCCCTAAGCTAGAGGTGGTAGCTGCTTCCTAGAGTTATTACATCTGTGGTCCTTCAGAGTCCCCTTTCTGTCTTTCCAGTTTTCTAGTACATGATTATCCATTCCTTATATTAAACTTTCTTTGTTACATACTTGATATAGTTTCTACCCCCTGCCTGGACCTTGGCTGATACAGAAACTGATGTGTCTCCAATCATTTTAAAAATTAGTTTCATTTCTCAAGTTTCTCTTGATATATCGATAACCTCTGGCAATGTCTGTGATCTATATAAATTCTATATGTGTATACACGCACACAATCTATGGCTTCAGTAGTTTTACAAATGCAGGAAATGGAAGCGTTACTAATTAGGATGCTTTAAATATCTTCCCTGAAATTGGGATGGCCTGTTATAAGATGACAAATTGTATTTTTATTACTCTGCTTTTTCTTATAAGCTTTACTTGAAGAATAATTAACAAAATTTTATTAGTAAGTGTGGCAAACCTACATTGTAATTATCTATAAAGGAAATTACCAGATATGTAAATATAATGCTTGCCCCAGGTATACATGCATCCTAGGTAATTAAGGATGAGCACACCTTGGGCAAGCTAGGGAGTTGAAATCATTGGCTGTTACGCTACTGGTAAAGTTTAATTTAATTCTAATCAATTTAAATTACAAGTTAAAACAGCACTCAGCTCTTTCAAATTTCTATGAAAACACATTCATATTATTTATAAAACCAAACAGATAGTCTATACAACGACTGGCATTTCTTCTCCGTTATTTTGCTCAGAGTGACTCCATTCTTTACTTGATTTATCCATTTGAAATTTTTGTTTGATTCTATGAAATAAAGTGAAAAAAGTCAACAGAAACAAATTCAGTTTGAATATTGAGATTAGAAATTCTTGCTTAGTGTGATCTGCAGCCTTATTAAGCATTTAAAATAGTGGCTTGTAGAGTGCAGACTATTTCTTAAGCTTTTCTATAAAGAAGCTTTATAGAATATAAATCCTCTAATACAGTCCATGGATAGCTGAATTTATGAAATCTTTTTATAAAGATGGCTTGACATACTGTTTCAAATATTAGAGAGTTAAAACGATGTTACTGGGACTTCCCTGGTGGAGCAGTGGTTAAAAATCAGCCTGCCAGTGCCGGGGACTTGGGTTCGATCCCTGGTCTGGGAGGATCCCACATGCTGTGGAGCAACTAAGCCCATGTGCCACAATTACTGAACCTGTGCTCTAGAGCCCGCACACCACAACTACTGAGCCCACGTGCTGCAACTACTGAAACCCGCGTGCCTAGAGCCCGTGCTCTGCAACGAGAAGCCAACGCAATGAGAAGCCTGTGCACCGCAAGGAAGAGTAGCCCCCGCTTGCCGCAACTCGAGAAAGTTAGCTCACAGCAACAAAGATCCAACGCAGCCAAAAATAAAAACAAAACAAAACAAAAATGATGTTACTCATTTCCTGATGAATTCTCTGAACTTTTAAATTCAATCCATCTTTACATGTGTTTAAAAAATGTTTTTTAATCACAGAAAAATATATATTTTTTACTCTTTAAATATTTTTGTTGCTGTCATTTAGGTGTTTTGTTTTTTAAAATCCATGTTTTGTTCTTTAATCCAGAATTTGAATGGTCTGTAGTTTAGAAATATCTCTGTCAGTAACTGACACATTAAATAGCTCAAAGAGTTGAAAATACTCTTAAAATGATCTCATCATGATGCCTCAAACTCTGGAGAATGAATCCTGGCTAATTTTAGGTGCAGAGGCAGGAAGACTTTCTTTAAGGACATGAAATAGATATTTAAAAATTACCCTTTATCTGATTACTTTTCCAGAAAAAACTTACAAAATAATTAATAAGATGGTATTTCAAAATCACTTATTTCAAAATTACTCATATTCATATTTAATCCAAATTCCAGCAGGAGAGACAGAAGATACAGTTAAAAGGCAACATTTGAGGAGATAAGGACTGTTAATTTTTCAAAACTGATGAAAAACAGGAACCCATGGATAAAGTACACAAGAATAATGTATACCAACCTCATGCATGAGCACAGATGTAAAAAATATCCCTGACAGGATGGAACTGAATATAGCTTATATAGAAGGTCATGATCATCGTTATATCACGATCATGGACTCTAAGGCATACACAGACCATTTCCCAGTCTGCTTTTAGCCTCCTCTGAGCTGAGCAATTTTCTCTTTCTGGCTTGCCTTAAAGCTTTCTTATTTTGCTTCTTATGACTGACTCTTTTGATGAATGTTCCCATAGCAGAGTTTTTGGGGGCTCTAAGTGACATTTTCCTGTATGCCACAGTCCTCTCCTTTTGAGGGAAGGGGGGTTGAAGAAAGGAAGTAAAGGAGCTTGGAAGCTAGAGCTAGTTTTGGGGGATGGTCAACCATGACCTCATACTATTACTGGATCCATCCTATCTCCTCGGGGCTCTGCTACTCAATCTGCTCCATTTTCCAGTATTCTGGCTCATGGTGATTTGCTTTGGGGCTCCATTATTTCCTGCACCAGTTCAGGGCAAATAGCCATTCTTAGTTCATTGGATAAATATATATATACCTGAAATATAATCCTACCATACAGCTTTTGGGCCCCATGATAATCACTGAATCTGTTTTAGGGTCCCTGACCATTCCATGACATTGGGATCTCACTAATTATTGTAACAGTGCGAAGAATGTACTACATAGAGTGTACAGAGGATTTTTAAGGATTGATGCTATCCAACTCCACACATCAACCTACTAGTGTCCCATCTCTGACCAGGCTCCAAATAATGCTCATTTGACCTCATTAAAAGAAAATGAGGGAAGGGAGAAAGAATATACCAAAAATATTAATAATGATTATATATGGGGATGAGGTCACAGATTACTTTTACTATCGTCTTTATACTTCTTTTAACTTTCTAATAATTTTAAATGAACACTTATTAATTTTATATTGATAAAAAAGCCATGAAAGAAACACACATAAAAAAAGTTTTAAGAATCTATTATGTTCCCAGAACTTTGTCTAGTATTTTCTAGTGGTTATTCCTGTAGAAACATAAGATAATTTCTTTTGTTTACAATTTTTTATTGTTACGAAAGCATCCATAAGTAGATATTTCTACTTCAGACCTTGTTTGGGATATGTACCTTGCTTCTCTAGCAAGCAGACTTCTGTTTTCTTCATTAGGTTTTCTCATTCTCATTCTCATTTTTTTTTTTTTTTACTTACTGCCATCTCTTCACATCTGTCTCTTTACCATGACACACAAAATGAATCATCTAACAGTAATCTCCTAGGTGTCAATATCTAGCTACAGATTGGAATTTAATTCCCTTTCCTCCATATGCTCTTGTTTCTAGAAGCCTCTTATCAGAGCAAATTATCTTATTTTCACATTAAAAATTGTTACTGTCAGAGAAATAACAGCTAGTCCCACACATATGGTGAATAAAATTCAAATATTTGATTAAAAGTAAATAACATTAGAAATGTGAAGTTCCAGAAATATACTCCCCCCAACCCCGCCAAATAACTATTATCAAATAAAGCACCCCAGTAGAAATGCAAAAAAAAATTAAGAGACTTAACTTTGTGACAGGCATAAAATATTGGGAGTTCAAAAGTAAAAAATGTTTTTACTCAGATGATGATTTCTTAGACATCAGAAGCATAAGTCAAAATATGTGTATTTAAAATTTACCTTTAGTAAGCTTATTTTCAAAAATAAACATGCCCTATTCAACTTTGTCAATGCAAATATTTATAGTAAAATATTGATTCACAAAGTATCCATACAAAAGGCTTGCAAAATTATATACCTGACAGAACTGAAATTCATTTGAAACATACATTAAATGTTTATTATAGATTCTCTTGCATGAAATTCTTTCAGAAAGTCTGTGAGATATATGGGTTTGATACCCTTATTTTATTGAAGAGGAAGCTGAGGATAGGGAGTGAGCTATAGACCCAAAGGTACCCAGCTAACCAGTGATGGAGTTGAAAGTTAAACCTCAGTCGTCTGAATCCATTGTCCATGTTCTTTCAACTACTAGGCCAAGCTACATGTCTTCATGGAATCATGGGTAGATCCTAACTTCTTAGCAACTAATTTAAAAAACTACCAATAGTTTTGCCACTGTTATTCACCACCTTTACGTCTCTCTCTACCTACACTAATAAATATCTCCTTTAAAAATGCCAGAGGTGCATTAAACTATGTACTGGGTCATTTTGCTCTACTGTGTTGAGGCCACCTTGCCAGCTGCCCTATAACAAAGTTGGGTGCATCCAAAGCAGAGCAAGCTTGGCGATGTGATGCAGCAGGCAGAAGGAAGCTCTGAAGTTTGTTTTTAGTGGACCTCTTTCAGTTTGCATATCATTTGGACTCTCAGAGCCTGTAGTCTTGCTATGGGGTCACTATTAAGGTTATGGCTGGTGAGGTTCCTTCACAACAAAAATCGGGGATGAACTTCCAAGCATGGTGCTGGAGGGAAGACAGGACAGAGACTTATGCATGTATATGCAATGATAACTGGGTGATGGCACTGCCAGCAAGAGGAAGATGACCAGTGCTCCCAGGGGGTATTGCCTGAGCCCAAAGAACCAACTGGCAGGTTCAGAATTGCAGATTTAACACAGGAGGCAGTATCAGCTGCAAACATCAGCCCAGAGGCCAGCACTTCTGAAATCCAGCCTGAGGACAGGGGGTCTCTTTTCCTCATGTCAGAAAGATACGTACCTTCCTTCGCACTCACTCAGATTCCATCTTAAGGAGACAAGCAGGGGAAGGCAAGAGGTTACAGAGAATTTCTATGCAGGGAAGATGAACACAACCTAAAGGGACCATGTAACTTCTAAAATTAGATTTAACTTCTAATCATAGAAAAATAGAAGTCAGTTTTTACCCTCAATAAAGAGCTGATAGAGGCTGGGACAATGATCAAATTAGTTACGGTCAAAGTAAAACAAGTTAATTTTTTTGCACATTCAAGTTGTAGTGTGAATTATACCCTATCACCCCTATACATTGGCATTTACTGGGAATCACTTTTCCAGGCCCTGTACATTTTTTAACTTAATTCTCCTACAAACCTTGGAGGGGAGGAACCATTATAATCTCCATTTTATAGAAAAGGAAAATGAGGGTTAGAGAGGTTAAGTCATTTTCACAAGGTCATGTAGCTAGTAACATAGCTGCAAAAGAAAAGCTGATTACACTCTTAAATGTTTCAATTTAAAAATAGTTAAAATACAATTTAGGTGAATTGATTTTTGAAATTTGAAGATGTTCAAGTGGAAGACCTCTGAGTAAAACAGGCTGGGTCTGCTGGTAAAAGAGTATTTTCTTTCTAATTTGCATTTGAGATTTTGGTTTTCAGGAACATTTAAAGAAAACTTAAGCCTAAAAGGAGTAGTCAAAATTCTGTCAATTTTGCTGGCAGTGAGGTCATAACATATGTTCACTAGAAAGACACTTTCAGTACAATTGGAAATAAAAGGCCATTGACCACTCCTCTCATGCTATGCCCATTAAGCAGCCAAAGCAGACGTCTTCAAGGTATGGACTTTGAGTTAATCAAGTCTTGGTTTAATTCCTGTTCAACCACATAAAAGCTATGTAAGTCAGTGACCACCTTGAGCTTGTTTCCATGTTGCATGGCAACATGTCAAATCAGGATTAAATGAGGCAACATATATAACACTCTGAACATGGTGCCTGCTATATAGGTGGTGCTCAAAACTGACAATTTGCATCTGCCTATCCATACCCCCGCTTTTTAAAGTTAATCCTAGTATTATTCAATCCCCTGTAGCTTACTATACAGATAAACAATCACTTTAATTCCAGATTTTATTTCATTTAGCAAATGTAAATGTGCACCTGATGATTTAATGCCTGGGGTTATCAAGACAGAGCAAAAGAAATAATCCCCTGGGATATATTTATCAAATTTAGAAAATGCATTTGCTTACCAGCTCACTGAATTCATTATTGCCTAGGTCAAGTCTTTCCAACTGGGCCAGTTTGTGCATTGACCTATAACAGATGGAGAAAAATATTATTGTGAGGCAGTGCATGACACATCGCTCCAAAAGACATTCCACCCACCTCCCTATCAGATTTACCTGGGTGTATAGTGCACAGATACGGGGGTATTTTTTAAGGAGAAGTAAGTTGCAAATATACAGTAACATATGCAAACTGCTGCCTGAAAACCTTTAGTAGCTTACCATGTTTCCAAATGCCAGTCTATGGATGGAGTTCTGGCCTGGATGCTTAATGAAAATCTGGGAAGCTTGTTAAAAATCTATACCAATAGGAGGTACCAATTGGGGCTCCAAAATCCATATTTTTAAGAATCCCCACAGGTTTTGGAAACCAACGGATAAACCCAATTCTTAGTAAAGCGTTCTAAAATTTCACAATATGGCCACAAATTCATCATCAATCTTGTCATTTTTCACTTCCTTAAATGAAATTCTGTTATAGAAAAACATTTTTATCTTCTTTTTTTGAGATATAGTTGATTTATAATATTATGTAAGCTTCAGATGTACAACATAGTGATTCACAATTTTTAAAGGTTATATTCCATTTATAATTATTATAAAATATTGGCTATATTCCTTGTGCTGTACTTTATATCCTTGTAGCTCATTTATTTTATACATAGTAGTTTGTACCTCTTAATCCCCTACCCCCAACTTTTGTACTCATTGTCTCCTAAACATATTGGCTTGAATGATGCTGCAGCTTTGAACAACCTTAAACCTCGGGCAAGAGTTGGTGCCAAAGATTAGACGTACCTTAGCACATGCCATGTGTAATCAGCATTTACCAAACCATTCTCAAGTATAACATACAACATAAGAGAAGAGAGCATTTTTCTGATTTTCAAGTTTTTTATCTCCCTACTAACCAGAATGCTGTCTCCAACTCTTGACTATACAGAAATTCTGGAGGCATTGTTGACTCAAATCTCAAAAAATTTTCATTCCTTCATCTTTAAAATTCATGTAGTAATTATCTTATAGGGCTTTTATGAGTAGCAAATGAAATACTACTGTAATTCAGACTCTGGCAGGCACTCATAAATGCAAAAACATGTGTGTACTCTTTCTTCACTCAGCAACTGTTACTGAAAGATTATTATGAGTTAGATAATCTTCTGGGGTCTGGGGAATAGCACTGGATGAAAAGAAACAAAAATTCCTCCTCAAAAATACTTTACATTCCAGTGGAGATGATAATGACAATAAATAAAACAATTAAGTAAAATAAAATAATATACTAGAAGGTTATAAGTGCTATGAAGAACACTTAAGAAGAGGAGGAAGATAGGAAGAATTCATATAACATGACTGCAATTTTTAATAGGGTAATCAGGTCTCACTGAGAAGAAATTTGAGCCAATGCTTAAAGGAAATGAAGGAGCACCCTAGTGCCTAGACTGAAGCAGGGACACGTTGCTTGCTTGAAGACATCCTAGGTAACCAGTGTGGCTGAAGTAGACTGAGGGACAGGAGAAGTAAAGACATGATAATGGGGAGTTAGAAAATATGGGGCCTTATAGCCCAAGACTTTGGCTTTGATTTTGAGTAAAATGGAGGGTCACTGAAAGGCTTTGATCAAAGGTATATTGAAGTGACTTGTTTTAAAAGGATACCTATGATTTCAGGCTTGTAGACAGACCGAGGAGGATGAAGGTGGAAGCTGGGAGATCAAACAGGCAGTTAATGGAAAATGCCAAATGAGAGGTGACGGTGGTTTGGTCAGGTTGGTGGCAGCGGACGGGGTGAGAAGTGGCTGGATTCTGGACATATTTAAGATTAGATTCAAATGTTTTGTTGACGAAATGATTGTGGGGAGTAAGAGAAAGTAGAGTCAAATGTGATTAAAAGTGTGTTTTGGTCTGAACAACTAGAAGGATGAAGTGTAATTGACTGATGGAGAAGACAGGGTGAGCAGGGTTTTGGGTTCATCAAAAGCTTGGTTTTAAATGTTCTCACCCCTGTCCATCCCCCCTCAAATTTCCTCCCCAAAAGATAAATATGTGAAGTGATGGATGGGTTAATTAATTAGATGAGAAGAATCCTTTCATAATGTATACTTCCATTAAATCATCACAATGTACTTTAAATATCCTACAATTTTATTTATCAGTTATACCTCACCTCATAAGGTTGAAAAAAAAAGAAATGCTAAATTAGAAATTTCTATTGTAAAGCCAACTAGAGATGTCAAGCAGGAACTTATATACACAAGTCTGGAGTTCAGGGAAGAAGTCCAGGCAAAATAGATCATTAGAGCATGGTCAGCATACAGATGGTATCAAGCCTTGAGCATGTGAGATCACCAAAGGAATGAGTGTAGATGAGAAGATAATAGGTCTAAGAAGACATGAGGATGAGCCAGGAAAGAAGACAGAGAAGCTACTAGGATCACAAGAGAAAAGACAGAAGAGTGTGAAGAACTGGAAGCCAAGTAAAGATGGCATTTCAAGTTGGAAGAAATAACAAATTGTAAGAAAAATTGATGATATACCTGAGAAATGACCACTTGATTGAACAACATGTAGATTAGTGATGACTTTGAGAAGATCAGTTTTCTGTTTTAAGCTTTTGCTAATGCTCTTTTTCTCCCGTTCAATATGCCTTTATCCATACATCTTCAATACTTTTTATTCAATAACATAAACATATTGATTTCCTACTATCTCTCAACTTTTAAGGTTATCAAGATGAAAGGTGTTTTTCCTATTATCAGGTAGCTCATAATCTTGAAAGAAAATGGTTAAGACAATGGGCCATGTTTACCCAATAGACTAAATGCCATAGAAAATATATGTGTAGGATTCTAAAGAAGTGCTTTTTCAGCGTTGGGGAGTGAGAGTAAAAAATAGGAGACTCGGGCTTCGCTGGTGGCGCAGTGGTTGAGAGTCTGCCTGCCGATGCAGGGGACGAGGGTTCGTGCCCCAGTCCAGGAAGATCCCGCATGCCGCGGAGCGGCTGGGCCCGTGAGCCATGGCCGCTGAGCCTGCACGTCCGGAGCCTGTGCTCTGCAATGGGAGAGGCCACAACAGTGAGAGGCCCAAGTACCGCAAAAAAAAAAAAAAAAAAAAAGAGACTCTACTGACCCTTCACTTTGTAGCAGTTGATCAGGCTACAGAATCAGAAGAGATGGATGTTTTTTGGAAGAGACATCAAAGGGGGGCATTGAAAGAGATCAAAGCCCATTTAAGGAACTGCAGGTTAGTAAGAATGGTAAATGAGAAACATAGTAATAAATAAGAAATAATATGTAGACAAGGGCCAGATCATGAGATCATCCATGTTAAACAAAGAAGTTTGAGTTTTAGCTTGAAGGCAATGGAAGCTTTAAGATTTAGATAGGGAAGATATATCAAATTTTTATTTTAGAAAGATCACTTTGGCAGCTTGGAGTGGTGTGGGAAATGTGGAGAAGATGTGCTAGCAAAAGGTCAAATAAAAGACTGTCCTGAAATCTATGTGGGATATAATTGTGGCCAGAAATAAGACAATGGCAGTATGGATGATATGGCGGGAACTATGAGGGATGCACTGGTGAAGACATACTTGGTAATGATGATAGTTGGTTGGATGTGGAAGGTAAAGAAGAGGAAGGAATTGAAGCTAGTTTCTGGATTGAGTAGCACTGTGGGAATGTTGCAAAGGAATAAATCTAAGGTGGAGAGAGCTGGATGTAGTGAATACTTTTTTAAATACTATAGAGAATTTGAGGTGAATGTGTGAGTCCTATGTTAGGAGAAAATTGTGTGTGTGCACGCATGGTCACACACGTGCACATGTGCACCTGTGTAAGACTGGAGCTCAGGTAAAAGGTCTTGACTAGAAATAAATATTTGAAAAATAAATAAGTGATGTTTCTTGTCTACTCCACCACAAAGTTATCTCTCCTTTTAAACTCACATACTATCTGCTTTCTTTTCCATGATTTATTTGGCATTGGTCACTAACTTTCTTGAATTGTTAGTTTTTTCATATATATATATATATATATATATATATATATATGTCTCCTTTACACTTCAAGATGCCCAGAAGGGTCTGTGTGGGACCACTAGCAGTCCAAAGATGGTTGTGAAACATTGGCCAGCATTGTAAGAACATCTGACTCACCTCTTGCCAAACCTATACCACTGAATAGGTGCTTCTAGTGGAAGGGGCAGTAGTGGCTGTGCTCCATGAAGAGAGAATTAGATTTTCTTCTGAACCTGGGAATACTGAGGAGTGGCAGATTCTCTCAAGCTTTGTTTCTAGACCACATTGTCATCCAACAAACAATGAACACCAAAACTTTGGGAACCAAGGTGAAGGACCAAGTGACCAAGCATGGCAATGAATGAAAAATGACCACAGGAGTAGTAAAGCCACCTGCATTTGACTTGACCATGTAGCCTTAGGCAAAAAGTATTCTAGTGAGAACCATTATGAGCTGAAGACCAGAAGCCTTTCCACAACTTCCTGAACTCTAGGAACTCTGTAGTTCTCACTGATCTCCAAGATGCGTATCACATAAACCTGAGAATATACATTTTTTCTAGCCATGGTGGTTAAAGAGAAGGACACAATTATTTTTATTAAATGAAGACATGAGTGATGTCTTGTACTTGAGTGTCCTAAAGTAAATTTTATTAGTTCTGGGACTTATCTCTTTTTTCTAGGTTAAATATTGGTGATCTCTTAAATCATTTCTTACATGATGGGGTTTCCAGAAACCTAAACACCCTGATCATCTTTATCAAAGCTTCTCTTCCAAACAGGATGAGATACAAACTTGGCACTTTTATTTTTATAGATAAAGCTTTACTGGAACATAGTCATGCCCATTTGTTAACATATAATCTATGGCTCTTTTGCACTGCAATGGCAGAATTGAGTAGTGAGACAGACCATATGGACCACATAATCTGAAACATTTCTGTCTCTGAAGGCCAACTGGCACTCAGAATTAAACACTGTTCTTTAGACGTGGGCTGACCAAGACAATGTATAAATGTATCTATTATGTCTTATGTTTCTATTAGTGTAGTTTGTTTGATTCCTTTTGTATGGGGATAGGTAGCCTCTCTGCCACCTCTAAGACTTTTTCTTTTCCCATCCTAGTTTTAGGCTATTGCTTTTGAAATCTTTGACTCATAAATACATACGTAAAACTATATTTTAAGTTTATAACATAGCTTCCTACGATTCCTTTGCCATTCTTTTGAATGAGCAACAATTTTCCTTTTGTTTGCTCCAGAACAACGACAAAAGGCTTTCCCATGAGGTTCTCTAAACTATTTCCTGAAGCTTATTTAAGTTCTGTTTTTTAAAATTTTATTTTTTTTTTTAAATTTTTTTGCGGTATGTGGGCCTCTCACTGTTGGGGCCTCTCACTGTTGTGGCCTCTCCTGTCGTGCAGCACAGGCTCTGGACACGCAGGCTCAGTGGCCATGGCTCACGGGCCCAGCCACTCCGTGGCATGTGGGATCTTCCCGAACCAGGGCACGAACCCGTGTCCCCTGCATTGGCAGGCGGACTCTCAACCACTGCGCCACCAGGGAAGCCCAGTTCTGTTGTTTAAAATATCTTTTCTTCTATTTTAATTTTATCTTATTTTATTTTCTTGATCCTAGTTTCCATTAATTACTATCACCAAAGTTTCATTCTATCATTACATTCTTACTTCCGTTTTTAAAGTTACTTTCCAATATGATTTCTTACATATCTTTAAAATTTTACACTCTTATTTCTGCTTTTTGAAAATGTCATTCTATATTATTTCTTACATTTTACACCTTTCAAAATGACTGTCTTTACCCATAAGATTTTAGACAGTCTATAATGCAGCCTGTTGCTTTTCTTGTTCGTGTGCTAGTTACTAAACTATAATCATTGTCAAATTGTCCAAAAAAAGTTCCTTTTAGATGAAATATGTAATAGGTTTTTAATTTAATTAGGACACAAACAAGTAAGGCTTTGTCAGAAAAATAAAATAGAACTCATGGTATTTTTATGTTAGTAGTGTTTGTGAGCATTTATTCATTCACTTTGTGCTTCCTTATGGCAGATGCCACGTGGACATTGAAGTTACAAAGATTTCTGGGATGCAGGGTTTCTCAACCTTGGCACTATTGACATTTTGGGCCAGTTGATTCTTTGATATAGGGGACTACTTTGTGCACTGTAGGATGTTTAGCACATCTTACATAGTCTCTACCCAGAAAGACCTACTTTTAAAATGGGAATGATCTTTCAATGAATAATTACTTCACAGGGTGGTAAATGCTAGGATAAAAGTATGTATAGATTGCCATAGGAGCTCAGAAGAAGGAACATTTGACAGTTTGGTAATTATGGAAAACTTTATGAAAAGGTGAAGTTTGAGCTGGGTTTTGGAGAACGTTGCTATATGAGTCATATATGTGAAAAGAAAGAATGAAAATGCTAAAAGAGTACATCTGAAGCTGAGGTTTTTCTGTGATTATAGCTTAAGTCCACAATACTAACGTGTATCCTTAAAGAATGTAAGAGATTTTGGTCCAAAGTGAAGAAATTCTAAAAATTCCCATTAGAGTTTCTTGCACGAATCCCTGTCATTCTATCCTCATGGCTGGATAAGGGGATATCTGGGATGCAGCTCTCTTGTGCATTGTAGGATGTTTAGCAGCATCCAAGGCCTCTACCTACCTAATATCAGTAGTAATCTCTGCAGTTTTCAGATGTCTCCAGACATTGTCAAATGTCCCCAGGGTAGAGGTTAGGGGGGCAAAATTACTTCTAGTTGAGATCCACTGTGCTAGAGGAATATTCCAGGCTTTTATCTCCTCTCCTTGCTGATTCCTTGGAGGGTGAGCCTCTTATATCCATTTGTTTACCTCCTTACTCTACTAGGTGGGGTCCCACGTGGCCTGTTCTTATGCACTTCAAGCAGCCTACTTGATTACGTACTCATTTGACTGTACTCCTTTGTCCTTACAGTAAACACGTGGGTCTGGGGCCTACCTCTATGTCCCAACACAGGAATCTGACTGGTGTGACTTCCCCTTACAAATGGCTTGAAGGCATGATCACTGCCATAGGTTAGGGAGAAAATATCAGGACTTGTTACAGTTTGGGTCACATTCTCTATCAGTTATGCCTACAATTTGATCATCTCCTGTCTGAACCAAATATCTTTCTGATTATTTAGATTCATTTGTAAAGTTCACCTAGTTATCTGAATGAGCAAGTTCTAATGAAATTAGTTGTATTAAATGATGTTTACCAACCTATGTTCATATTATACATGTAAAAATTGTAGAAATGTATAAAGTTTCCATGATTGTTACATTTATCATTGCTGCTTCTCTTGCCTGTAATGTTCTAACTCGTAAATCTCATAGCTGGCTCCTTTTCAACTCAGCTCATATTTTTCCTCCTCATATCCCCTTTACCCAAAATTAAATCTCCTTCCCATCTTCATGTTATATATTACCCTGTTCCATTTTCTTCTTAACACTTACACTTTCTTCTTAACACTTAAAATTAACCTAAAAAATTAAATTAAATATTTTCAGTTAATTTTATATTTTAATATTTAATACTGAAAATTAAAACTTGTTTACTTGCTAATTATTTTCCCCCTACTAGACTGAAGCTTCATGAGAGCAAGTAAGTTGTTGATCTTACAAATAGCTTCTCAGTTTGTTTAATGAAGATATTCATATGTGCGTGAATGAATAACTCTTTACCAGTGAGCTGTTTGAATTCTAGAATATTTACAAAGAAAAACCACTCAATTTTTATCAGACATCTACAGTTAACTAACAGTTGCCAAGGAGGCAGCTATAATTAATTAACAGTTGCCAAGGAGATATCCTGATAGGCCTGTTTTAATGAATATTATAATGAATATACATTAGCTTACTTATTGTAAACTATGCTTGATGATAAAGGCAGATAAGGCTGAGATTCATCCGTCCCAGGATATCTGCATCTTGTGTTAAGTTGACTTCCTGACATTTTCAATAGTAGGTTTTAAAAAATCCAAATAATAAAAAATACTAAGTGAAATATTTAGGTGAGTTTTTCATTTGTTTGGATATCTGAAATATAGCAACAAAACTCTAAATGGAGAGTAGTTTAAGGCATAGATTCTGAATTCAGACAACCTGGGTATAAATCCTGATTCTACCACTCACTTAGCTGTTTGACTTTAAACCAATAAGAACATCTTTGCACCTCAGTTTTCTCATCTGTAATATGGGAATGATAATAAGAATCCTTACATCATAAAGTTATTTTGATGATTAAAATAGTTAATGCAGGTAAAGCACATAAATTGTGATTGACATATGGTAGGTGTTCTTTAAGAGTTAGGTATTGAAATACTTACAGAAGAATTTCAGAGTTGGAAATATTTTGAGAGATTATTGAGGTCAGAGTTTCTTGAAGTTTTCCTAAGACTTATAAATGTTGCATGATTTAAAAAAAAATTTCAGATGGTCAGTACATTTTGGCAAATCTTGCTTAAAAAATGTTAAATAGATTTCTTATCAGTAGGACTTCTTATAAAACAACAAATGTTCATTGTGATTATTTAACAGATTCAATTAGTTTAGACAATTTCCTGTTTATGTGACCAAAAACATTTTTCTTTTCTTTCCCACAGGACATTTCTTAGACTAGGAGAACACTGTAAATACTTTTTTGCAGATGTTGAAATTGAGTTCTTGTCCATCCCAGTCCATGGAATCATGGACATACTTAGTCCATGAAAACACAGGCATGTGTGTTTCCCTATAATGAATATAGGATTTAAATTTGATCGAATCATCCTCTTTTGTCTTCTTGAAACTCTGACCTGTCAGGCCCCGCATCTTAACTCCCAATATTCACTTCAGGCTCTTCTTGCATTTATGACTGTTTTGGACATGCTTCCCTGGTTTGACTTTCACATTCTCCTTAAAAGACCATATTGATTTTTGCCATTTGGCCTTATGCACAGCAACCTCAGGAAAAAGAAGTGCTCCCTTCTTACTAGAGGAGACTTGGTGACTTGTTCAACGTCACACAGAAAGTTAATGACAGAGCTGGCACAGGATCTCTTTTCACAGCAGTGGCCAATCATCTAAAACTGGCCTGGACTGTTTGGCTTGACCATTGTTTAAATATGAATGTTTTTTGAAAAGAATATTTTCTAGAGCTCACTGTAGTCTGTGCCAGGGGTCAAGAAACTTTTTTTCTATTAAAGGCTAGACAAAAAGGGTTTCATGCTCTATAGGCCATATGGTCTCTGTCTCAACTACCCAGTTCTGCCATTGTAGTGCAATGGACATGGCTGTGTTCCAATAAAGCTTTATTTATAAAAAAGGGGCCACCAAATTTGGACCATAAGCCATAGTTTTCCAACCCCTGGTCTACATCAGTCCTTAAGATCTTACATCTAGATAGCTCCGTGAGTTTATGACATAAGCTTGGTCCCTAAGAATATTTAAGTTTTTAAAACCTGATACAATAGATAAATTAAGGACTGGAAATATTTATTATGAGGTAATTGCCACTAGATAACTATATTTATATACTATTTGAAATTCTCATTTCTTAGGGTACATGTTACTGGAATCTAGGGACCTTTATTCTTAATACTGTCCTTTGGTTGCATTTATGAAAATTAAGTCCTTACTAGCATGCTATTACTTTATAGCATTTATCCAATTGCAAATCTGGTAAAAGATTCCAATTGGAGCAATGACGGGAAATAACACAATATCTTGGTGCATCTGTCACTCTGATAAAATTATACAGTCTATGATTTGCTTTTTATCAGATTCAGAGGTTTTATCTATTCAAGTGTACAATTACTTCTGAAGCCACATAAAGTTGGCAGAATTTTGTTTCTCCATAAATTCCCAGTGCAATAACATGGGTTTGCTGACTCTCACAAGATTCTGCAAATTTTTGGCATGGGCTTATTCATTCCATCTTTTAACTTGTCTTTCAAATGTTCTCAAACACTCTCTAATTAGTGGCTATTCATGTCACAAGGATAGGAAAACTCCCCTCAGTTGCTACTGTCTAATGTTTCTCTCGTATTGGAACTTAGGGAAAGAATATACTATCTTTCCACTTAATCCATGTCCTATGTTAAATGGACATTTACATTTTATACTTTGGACCTACTGATTCTACCATGTTCTCTTGTTCACAATCTTTCTTTAAATGAACTTTGTATTATACATTTTTTTTTTTTGCGGTACGCCGGCCTCTCACTATTGTGGCCTCTCCCGTTGCAGAGCACAGGCTCCGGATGTGCAGGCTCAGCGGCCATGGCTCACGGGCCTAGCCGCTCCGCCGCATGTGGGATCTTCCCGGACCGGGACACGAACCCGTGTCCCCTGCATCGGCAGGCGGACTCTCAACCACTGCACCGCCAGGGAAGCCTTGTATTATACATTTTGAAGTAAATCATTCCTTACAACACAAGTACTAAAGACAAGAAGGCCCAGGAATTGATATTCTTTAAAAATGCAACTAGCAGCATACCTCATGTTGAAGAAACATAAACTTATTATATTTACACACAAGGAAAAATTTAAAATCCATTGTCTAGTAACATAATATAATTTCTCTGATAAAATGTTTTCTATAAAGATTCTCCCTTAATGGCCTACATGAGAAAATAATCTTAAAAAAAAGAGTGGATATATGTATATGTATAACGGATTCACTTTGCTGTACACCTGAAACTGATACAACATTGTAAATCAACTATACTCCAATAAAAATTAAAAAAAAATCTTCCTCGATTATTACTATATCTTAAGCCAATGTCACAGCTACAATATTTATGTACTCTCCATCATTTCAATTCAACTTTCCCCTAAGAACAGCAACAAAAAGCTAAACTGGCTTCTTGGATCTCCCAGAAGGATATGTAACCAAACTAAACATCTATTATTCTGTCAAAGAATATTGGGAAGACAATTTTTTAGAATTTGTCTAATTAAACAATTTGTGAATGCTTCTAATTAACATGTTTCTCCTTGCAGTATTTAAATTTTTAGAATAAATATTTAAAATACATAATTTACATCAAGCTGTCACATTATTTTGAGTATTTCCTTGGGAAATATTTTTTCCTTTTAAATATTCAACATTTAAAAGTTTAAGCTGATTTCATGATGTTTTATTAGAAAACTTTTCTTTCCTATATCTATGTATCTTTAATTTAATGCATAACATGAAAAAAATTCTGTATGAAGAAATAAACTTACAAGAAACCTCTCAAGAATAGCTTTAGTTTATATAGTAAGATAAACTTCTCCAGTGAAATAGATTAAAGTATAAAATAGAACCTTGTGAACAGCAACCAGCTATAAGACAAATTCTGCACTACTCTAATTAGATTGAGGAGAAGACTGAATTTCATTCCTCTCTCTCTAGTCTTCTTGGGTTTATGACCAGAACCAGTCATTCATTCACTCTGAACGTGAGTTTTCCCACTGGCCAAAAATTATTGTGCATTCCTAACTCATGACAATGCAGTAAAGATAAAATTGTAAGATTTTTTGAACTCTTTCTGGAGAAATGGTGCCATATGAGCAGAAACCATGACAATTATCTCTGTGTATGGTCACACTTCAGGAACTGAAGCTCCTGGCTTGCACTGAAGCAGTCTAATCAAGAGGTTATGGGAAACATAATCAGCTATGAAGATGCTCATTTTCACTAGAATATGCTGCAACCTACATTATAAGCTCATGAGGAGATTTCAAACGCTACTGAAAAACTACTCAGGCAGTTAAGCTATTTTAAAACTCATAGATAACTGAGCAGGGAAAAACAAGTTTCTTTCCTAAGAGACTCTTCACACACACACACACACACACACACACACACACAGGCTCATTGTTTCAGGCTCATTATTTCTTCCTATTATTCAATGAAAAAATTACAACTTGTCACTTTGGGCTTTGTAAATATTAATTCATGTACTTTTATGTAGATCTGGCCTTAGATTGTTGATACCCTGACTAATGTAAAATACAGAAACAACCCTGTGACTAAGATGTCGGAGAATTTGACCTTTAGCAGATAAAGGCCTTTGAAAATAATCTGCCAAGGTAGCCATGGCTGGTTTCCCAGGCAACTGTCATTTCCTTTCCCTTTCTTCCTTGCCAGTGGTATCTGCCTTGCATCAGAGACTGGAAATCCCAAATAGTCATGAGGCAAACCTCCTCTGCAGCTAGGATATGAGCATATGACTCAGTTCTGGCCACTAGAACAGGAAGAGGAGGAGAAGAGATTCTGAGGGAGATCCTGAGAAAGATTTTTCCCCTTGGTTTAAAAGAGGGAGAGAGGCATGAGAACTTTTTTTACCTGTCCCTCTTTTTCCTCTTTTTTTCATGGTTGAATGAGAATGTGATGTCTGGAGTTGCAGCAGACACTATGAAACCATGAGGTAACAAGTCCAAGGATGAAAGCCAACATGCTGGGAATAGCAGTGTAGAAAAATCGAAAAAGACTGAGCTTTTGGTAAAATCATTAAGCTACTGAAACAAACTCTGGAACTGCTTATCTTGAGACTTTGTTATGGACAACAAGGTACCTATTATTTAAAAAAGTCACTTTTACTCAGAATTCTGTTTCTTATTGCCAAAAGCATACTTCTAAATACACTCATTCTGCTGAGCTATTAGGTTCCTAAAAGAGCATCACATGGTTTGTTGGTGGCAGACCTAAAGTAAAAATAGAGATCTTTTAAGGCCCAGAGGTGTCTGATACATCACACATTAAAAAAATTCCTAATTTATTAATTTGAGTTTTAGTAGATTTTAGGCAAAAAATATAAAAGGCATAGTTTTAAAACTTTTGTTCTTGATTAGAAAAAAACTTTTTGATAATACTAAGCTAGCAAAGAAATGAATATATTACTACTTAATTAAATTAAGTACAAAGGTGCTTTTGGGATCATGAGAGATAATGTGCATTGACATATATACACTAATATGTATAAAATAGATAATAAGAACATGCTGTATAAAAAATTAAATTAAATTTAAAAAACAGAAAATATGTATAAAAGTATTTGCATAGCCTTTGCAGCTTTAATTGATTTTATTTTTTTTCCACTTTTATTGAGCTATAACTGAAATATAGCACAGTATAAGTTTAAGGTATACAGCATGATGATTTGACTTATATATATCATGAAGTGATTACCACAATAAGTTTAGTCAACATCCATCATCTCATGTAGATACAAAATAAAAGAAAAAGGAAAAATATTTTTTCCTGTGGTGAGAACTCTTGGTATTTACTCTCTTAACAACTTTCCTATATAACATACAGCAGTGTTCATTATGTTAATCATGTTATGCACTACATCCCTAGTACTTATTTACCTTATAACTGGAAATTTGTATCTTTTAATCACCTTCATTCAATCCCCCCTCCTTGTCCCCTCATCTCTGGTAACCACAAATCTGATCTCTTTTTCTATGAGCTTGTTTGTTTTCTTGTATGTTTTTGAAGTAGAACTGACCTACAACACAATGTTAGTTCCTGATGCACAACATAGTGATTTGACATGTCTATACATTACAAATTGATCACCATGATGTCTAGTTACCATCTGTCACCACACAAAGTTAAAACATTATTATTGACTCTATTCCCCATGCTGTACATCTCATCCTTGTTACTCATTTATTTTGTAACTAGAAGTTTGTACTACTTTCCCTCACCTATTTCACTCATCCTCCTGATCGCTTTTCCCTCTGGCAACCATCTGTTCTCTGTGTCTATGACTCTTTCTGTTTTGTTTGGTTTGTTCATGTGTTTTGTTTTTCAGACTCCACATGTAAGTGAAATCATATAGTATTTGTCTTTCTCTGACTTATTTTATTTAGCATAATACCTTCTAGGTCCAACAATGTTCAAAGTAGTTTAAGTTTTTTCCTTCCTGCATTTGACTTATCAATATTCTAGTTTTCCATTTTGACAATTTCTTTTTCATAAATTATTCTGTGGGTTTTTGTATGATTTCTGGTGTTTATAATTTCAACTTTTCAGAAACCATGACTGTGATTCTATATATATTCTGTTTCTTTTATTTTTTATTACTTTATAGTTTTGAAAATATGGTAAAGATGTTAATATTTTCAAGTTTGTATGCCTCTTCACTTTTATGTTTATTATATCTTCAAAGAAAATTACTCCACAAATCTTTTCTTCTAAATTCAGTTAATTAGAAAAATTATTTTTTATTATTATTATGATTATAAATTAAAATTATTAATTTTTCTTAATTTCCTAAATTGTTTCTTAAAATAATATTTGCCTCAGACTCAACTAGATATTTTTTCTTCTATGTATTTATTACTAGAGATTCTTCCCTTAGTATTTGAATGCTAAAACCTACATTACTGGTATATTTTTTCATAGTGTCTATCAATACATAGAAATAAAATTAGCTTTTATTTAATAATTGGAATGATATGTGCTTTTAGCTGCATATGTTCACTTAAAATAGCAATTTAGGAATAAATTTCACTTAGGATAACTTTTTGATTGGTCTTAACCAGGACTAATTTTTTTCCCCATGGATATAAATTGGCATAAAGATTATCATTCTAAAATATGATTATAACAATCAGTACTTAGAAGTTGTGAAATAAAATATAATAGGATAGCAATCAGAAATAATGGACTGTACAATAGAAACCAAATAGAACAATGGGTAAAAAATCAACTCTAGATGAGACCATTGTGAAATGTGCCTCATAATGAAAGCTCATTTCAATCAAAGAACTGTAAAAGACACTGAATTCTAATAGCATTATTTCTTATGGGTAATTATATTTATATAAAGGCAATCTTGCTTTAAAAAAGTCATAAGTTCAGCCATTGATTCTCAACATGCTGTCAAAAAAATGATATTTCTGAACCTGAATTTTACACTTAGCTAACTGCCCAAAAAGGAAGAAAGGTCTGATTCTTCATATCATCATTATCATTGTAGACAAAATAACAAGTTGACTATCTTATTTTGGTACTACCCTGATACTTCATTTTACAAATTCCTTGTAAATTATGCCTTTTAAATTCATTAACCAAACAATTCTTTCTTTAATATAACAAACATCTCTTGAGCACATATCAGTTGGCTAGGCTAAGGGCTGGCACTAAGATGTGGTCACTTCCTTCAGGTACCTCACAACTTAGTGAAGTGGACATAAAAACCTACAATTAACAATAATAATGGATAATATGAAATTTTTATTATGTGTTTAATAGTAATTCAACAAATAGTAATTCAACAAAACAATAGTAATTCAACAAAACACAGTCCCTGCCCTGATAGAGCTTATATTCTATGAGAAAATTAAGAAATTAAGTAATTTTGAAATTAATGTGTTAATGTATTATGCCTGGGATTCATGCTACCTAGAAGATGTCGTGTTTTGAGAACGTGTAATTCAGGAACTGACCCAGAGATGGCTTCATATCAGATAATATTGACATTAGGGGTTATGAGATGAAGAGTTCACCAGATGGAGAAGGCAGAAAGGGATTTTCAAGCAAGGAAAATGACACAAGCATCAGCATTTTCCTAGGTATTAAAGTATTCGACATGTTCGGGAAATAGAAAAGTATTTTCTCAGTAAAATTCTCAGCAACATGAAGGGACTCAGAGGACTTCTTTATTTCCTTAGTGTTAAAGCCCAAAGAAGACAGAAAGTTCTTTCTCAAAGCAGTTCACTCTTGGAGAAGACCAGTTCAGAGAATTATTCCCCTGTCAGGCCACAGTGGGTTATGTTCCCAGGGCAAGCTGGACCTTCACACTGTGAGCAGAGCTCACAGGTCTTGCGATTGGAGAACCATCAGTGCCAAAATAAGAAGATGGAGCCCGAGTCCCTTTAAGGAAAGGAAGGATTGATTGTCCCAATAAAGCAATGGTAGAAAGAACTTGCCTCTTACTTCTCTATTTCCTATTTTGATGAATGTTACCACTACTTCCCTTGTAGCCTAAAATAGAAACTTGGAAGCTATTCTAAACTTGTTTTTTCTCTATCACCTTCCAAATTAGTCAATTACAAGTACCTGTTTATTCTACCTCTGTTATATGTCTTGAATATATGTTCTCTTTTCATCCTCTCTGCCTGACCCAAAGAAGGCTTCATATCAAATAATACTAGAATTAGGGTTTAAGAGGTGAAGAGTCCCTTAGCTCCTCTCACTTGTTAGTTTACTTACTTCTTGGTTTAACCTCTTTTACTTCTTGGACTATGGTGACCCAGGCCTTGTAACAGCCTCTTTACTAGTCTGCCTGCCTCCAGTTTCAGCTTCTTCCAATCCATACTTATCATTGTCACAAGAGTAATCCCCCAAATAATTTGGTCATGTCATTTCTGGGCTCAGAAATCAAATTATTTCAGGAAAAGGTTCAAATTCCTCAACATTGCATTCAAGGAAATTATAATTTGACACCAGTTTACTTTTCTGGTTTTATTGACTGCAAAACTCCTACACATATTATAATCTACAGACATTTATAGTGTGCTAAATGAGCTAGGTTGTCTAATGGGAGCCATTCTCTGGTAGATTTATCTTTGGAGGTTGTGAGACTAAATTTAGCCCTTTTAAATATACCTCAGAGGACTTCTCAGACTAAAAAATACAATTGAGAATAATTGAATTTTTATGAGGAGCAATTACTGGGGAAAATATTTGTTATGGTTTTGCCTCTTGAAAAGTATTAGTTTATCAAAATAATATATTATCAAATAAGCTGTTATACTTTTTATAGATCAAAAAAATACCAAAGTTTTTGGTTTGTATGCAACTAATATGAAGTCTCTCATGCGAAGCTGAGCAATAGAAAATAATATTTAAAAATCTATGTAAGGGATATAATGTACAACATGATGCCTATAGGTAACACTGCTGTATGATATATATGAAAGTTGTTGAGAGGAAATCCTAAGTGTTCTCATCATAAGAAAACAAATTTCTTTTTTTACTTTTTATTTTTATTGCATCTAAATGAGATAATGGTTGCTAATTAAACTTATTGCAGTAATCACTTCACTATATATATATATATCTCAAACCATTATGTTGTATACTTTAAACTTATACAGTGATGCACTTCAATTATATCTTGATAAAATTGGGAAAAAATGAAAAAAAACTAACTGTTAGTGAGTCATAATGTATCCAAATAAAAGGAAATAAAAAAATTCTATGTAAAGAAGCTTTCCTAGAACATCAGTGAAGTAGTAGGTAGAGTCTGTCACTATCTCCTAATTTAAGAGCTATTAAAATAGACATTGATTCTGAGATTTGCAATAAGGACCCAGAAGTAATGGAACCTCTATTATGATGACTTCTAATTCCACGTGATGTGTTCTTTTGAACTAATCAACACCACTGGATCTTCTCTCTTCATATCAGTTCACAGGCAACCAACTCATCAATAATATCACTTCTTAGTTAGAGCAGCGGTTTTCAGACTATGGCCTGCAGGCCAAATCTGGTCCACTGCTTGTTGTTATATAGTCTACAAATTAGGAATAGTTTTTATATTTTTAAATAGTTGAAAAAAATCAAAAGAAGAATAATATTTCATGATATGAAAATGATATGAAATTCAAATTTTTCAGTGTCTATAAATAAAGTTTGTTGGAACACAGTCATGTTTGTTTGTTTACATATTGTCTTTGGCTGCTTTTGTGCTACAATGACTGAGTAGTTGTGATGGAGACCCTATGGCCTGCAAAACTTAAATATTTGCCATTTGGCCTATTGCAGGAAAAAGTTTGCTGATCTCTGATTTAAAGTGACATGTCTTATGGACTGAATGTTTGTGTCCCCTCAAAATTCATATGCTGAAGTCCCAACCCTCAAGGCGATGGTATTTGGGGGTGGGCCCTTTGGGAGGTAATCAGATTTAGATGAGGTCATAAGGGTGGAACCTCACTTCCCGCAATTGGATTAGTGTCTTTATAAGAAGAGGAAGAGAGACCAGAGCTCCCTCTTTCCCTGCCATGTGAGGATACAGCAAAAAGGCATACTTCTAGCCATACTTCTGTCTGGGGGACAGAATCAGCCAACATCTTGATCTTAGGCCTCCAGCCTCCAGAAATAATTTCCTGCTGTTTAAACCACTCAGTCAAGGCAATCTGAGCTGACTAATACAATACCTAATATTTGGAAATTATGGGCTTGGTAATATTTTAATTGGCTGCCCAGCATCTGGCATTTTGGTCATTTCCACTTTAGGAAACTTGGTAGGATGCAAAGCTTACCTACTGAAAAGGGAAGAGCAGCCCTGACAGCTGACAGCTGGTAGCTAGCCTGGTTGCTACCACCAAACCATAGTATTTCTCTGCTGATCATAAGCAATTACACAAAATTATCAGTTGAGAACTCTTCAGACGATGATGGAATAAAAAAAAACAAGTCAACTACAAAATCAGACCTGGATAGAGACAAAAGCAGACCTTGTGCTTCTATTACTATAAGGAATTACTACTTCTTCTCCAATGGCAACTCCAGCTACTCTCCATTCCCCTAGTCTCAAAGGTTAAAAAATGCCCAAATCTCCAATAACCAAATGCCCCACTTTCAGAGAATACCTGATCCAGAAAAATAACCACATTCTTAAACCTTCTCCAAAATCACCTAAAATCCCTCCTAACTCCCTCTTACTGAGGTGCTCCGTGGTTTTCCATGGTATGCAGCCTCCCTTGCAGCAACAATTAATAAACCTAATGTTGGTGAGTAAGTGTACATGGTGGTTTTTGGCTGCTGGGGATCAACATCCTTTTTAGAAGCCACATACTTGGTTTTCAAGTCTCTCTGGCATCAGTGAATTGGGGACAGGGGCTCTACAAGTCAGACACATACACCCTTCTCGCCACAGAAGCTAACTGTGGAGAATTCATTATGGCTTGAGCAACAGCAGCAGCAGCAGCAGCGAGAGTAACACGTTGCAGGGTGATGGTGCAGTAACAGTGGTCAGTACCCAGTGCTTGCAGGGTGCTGGTGCAAACTGTGGCATTCAGCATTCAGTGGTGGCAATGATGGTATGACACCACACTGTTCTTTGAAAAATTGCTTTTGCCTTTTTTCTAAGTTTCACTTGTTGTCTTATAGCCCATTCTTTCATTTATTCAATGTTCTATCATTAAAGTCTCTTTCAATTTAAATCATGCAGAGTTGGTTATTGTGTGGCTAGTTAAGAACCTGTTGATACTGGAACAACATTCTACATAGTATCCCCCTAAGCAACTTCAAGCATTTGATGACCGAAATATAACTCTCTAGTCATAGATGCTCTTCTAAGTTCCAGGTCTATTTTTTTTTATTGTTTACTGAACAGTTTTGAATATACCATATGAACTTCCAATTTATTATGTTGGAAACAAAATTAGTCATCTTCCCAGACCTCCTCTATTTCCTGCCGGTGAGTTGATACTACCTAAATCAGAAACCCATGACTAATTATTCACAAGTTCTATGGATTCTACTCTCTTTGAAATTTATTTCTTCTCATCTCTATGGTCATTGTCATAGCTCTAGTTCAAAGTTTTGTTTCTCCCATGAATTACTTCCGTGGCCTTGATAACTGGCTACTGTGTCTTCCATTGTGTCCTCTATAACACACTCTCCACTTCGGAGCCACAGATATCTTTTAAAAATGTAAATTATATGACGACAAATAAAATTTCATTTGCCAGAACAAAGTTGCTTCTAGAATAAAAATTCACATGATACTGGCATGTTCAGAAATGCTCTTGAGTTACTACTTCCAGGATATGTTCAACTGGAATGTGTAACGGTGTCTGTGTTTCTGTCCAATAGAGATCCTTTTTGGTCACTATTGTAAGCAAGAAGTGACTCTGCTAAAGGGAGTTTTAAAAACCTCTGCCAACCCTGTAGCACCAAAGTGTCACAGGGTAAGTTGATTCTATGAAGCATTTATTTGTTCATTTAACAAATATTTATTAAGCATCTACTATGTATTAGGCTTTATTCTAAGATATAACACTGTAGATAAAAGTAAAACAGATAAAACCTCTGCCCTTGTAGAGCTACCATTTTAGTGGGAGAGATGTATGAGAAGGAAATAAACATAAATGTACAATATAGCATGTGGTGAAATGCGCTATGAAGAAAATAAAGCAGGGTGAGAACGATTGAGATCATCTGGAGAGCTTCTATTTCATATAAAGTGGTCAGAGAGAGCCATTGTTGAAAGTTAACATTTTACCCAAGTTCTGAAGGAAATGAAGAAATGTTATGACATAATGTAGTGTATATAAACACAGAAGACTATACTGTATAAAATCATGACTTACATAGTTAGACTGTCTGGGATTAAATATGAACTCTGTCACTTACAAGACCTTATAACCTTGGGCAAGATATTTAACATTCCTGTGCCTCAGTTTCTCCATAAAATGGGAACAATATGAGTATCTACATTGTTGGATGGTGCATCTTAAATAAGTTAGTAGATGTAAAGTGCTCAGAGCCCATGGTAAACACTCAAAAAAAGAAGTTATTATTAGTTTGAAAAATGTATGGTAAAACAAAGAATTGAGGTTAGGAGGAAAAACTTTTAATATCACACAATATAATCCATAATTTGTAGACAGTAGAGGAAGCAAAACCTTCAGTAGAAAACA
This sequence comes from Leucopleurus acutus, assembly GCF_964270905.1. Lineage (NCBI taxonomy): Eukaryota > Metazoa > Chordata > Mammalia > Artiodactyla > Delphinidae > Leucopleurus > Leucopleurus acutus. Next base: position 133,237,085 of record NC_139143.1, read on the forward strand.
AATAATGAAGACTCAGTGGCTAAACTTGGAGCAGGTACACAAGAAACCAGAAAGAAAAATTATGTATCATTCATCCAAGTATTCGTTGAATACCTACTATGTACCAAGAACAGTGCCAGACAATGGACATGGAGGTAAGAAAGTTAGATATTACCTTCTTTTACAGAAATTTTATAATTTGACAAGAAAGACATACAGTAAAATAGTAATTACAGCAAAAGGTGTAAATGTAATGGTATAGAATGTACAAGGAGGATATTATAGGAGTATATAACTGGAATATTAATAAGAGCCATGAAATAAAAAGCATACATGCCAGATAACATATAGAAAATTATCTAGACTGAACCAAATTATTTCACTTTTACTTTAGCTGTTTAGTCTCACTTTTACTTTAACTGTTAATCAAAGTGTAAGATACCTATAGAAGAGTACGTAGCAGAAGTGTAATGCTCACTGAATTTTCATATACTGAACTGGTTACCCATGTAATCAATATCAAGATGAAGAAACAAAATGCTTTCAGAGTCCAAAAGCAGTCTCCCTCATGCACCCTTTTAGTCACTAATTACCTCCCAAAAGATAACCACTATTATAATTTCTGGTAAGATAGACTAGTTTTGTCTCACATTATATTCTACATAAATGAAAACATATATATTCCTTGTGCCTGACTTCTTTCCTTAAACATTCATACAGAGACTTGTACATGACCATTCAGAGAAGCCAACTCGTAACAGAGAAAAACTGGAAAAAACTTTCAACTCAGATATCCATCAAGAGGGGAAAAGGTAAAGAAATTGGGCTATATTTATACAGTGGAATACTATTCAGCAATAAAAATTGGTAACCATTATAACATAGACAAATAAAATAATAATGCTCATTGAAAAAAGCCATATTCCCCCAAAAAAGATAATATACTCTAAGATAATATTTACATAAAATTCTGAACTAATTCTTCAAACTAATCCGTAGTGATAGAAAGCAGAATAGTATTTGCCTGGGTGGGGAGTGAGTAAGCAGTGCCATGAGGAAACGTTTTTGGGCGATGGATATGTTCATTATCTTTACTGTGGTGATGATTTTGGTGGTGTATATATGTTTCAAAACTTATCAAATTGTTACTTTCAATATGTGCAATTTATTAGATATCAATTATACTTAAATACAGCTGTTTTTTTTAAAAAAAGAAGAGTTGGATACTTTACTAACAAATGTTACCAAAACTTTCCCAAATTCAATATGTATTCAAATCTCTAAAAAAAGATATCATCACATATCCTCAAAACTTCAGTCCAGTTTGAACTCTACCTTGCTGTGCCATGGTTATTAAGAACAAAGCTTCTGAGTCAGGCTGCCAGGGTTAGAATCCTTCCATCTCACCTTACCAACTTTGTGACATTGGGTAAGTAATTTCTTTATGTTTCAGTGTCCTTACTTATAAAATAAGGATGGTACTAATACCTACTTCAGAGAGTTAATGTAAGGGCTATATGAGTTAATATATGTAAAGAATTTAGAACTCAATAAATATTAGCAATTATATGGCCTATAAGAGTTAAATTCTAGTGCCTATATTAGGTAAAATTAAATGGTCAGTATTCCTTGCAAAATTCACTGAATTAAGCTTATTTCTCTTTATTGATCTAACCATTATATTGGCATACAAAACACTACTCGAATAGGCTTTTCTCTACTTTTCAAACCCCATCTCTTTTTATGCACAAGCCAATACATACGACACAAATGAATCTCCTAGTACTTTGCATAATTCATCAGTTTCCATTCATCTCTCTGCTTTTGCACATGATTTTCCTTGGCTAGACTATCTCTTCCACAGAACCAAAAACTCAGTGAAAGGGCTCAATATATCTTTGAAATTCTCAACACATAGTACAGTGCTCAATTGTAAGTTTTCAATAAATGTTGGGCAAGTTTTCCTTGATTCTAATTTTCATTCTCTTATTGAGTTTTCCGTCACTGTGTTAAATACATTTATTTCTTGTGCCCTAAGCTTGGTATTAAAGGAATATACTGTTTTGCTCTTCTGTTAAAATTACTAAATGACAAAACTAGGACAACAGTTTATAGATTGCCATCTCAGTGTATCCATATTTACTGCTGTTTTTTAATCCTCTTTATTTCCAAGTCTTTTTTTTTTTAACAATTTTAGATGCCCATATAAACCTGTTGATCCAGAGAGAAGACTGATGAGAATTACATTCTTCTGCTTTTTCCTAAAAATTTTCCAGTTTCTATTTGTTTTCCTAAAGAGTAAAATGTATATCAATTATGTACACCGGAAAAAAAGTTAGATTTCAAGCATGATCAATTTTATATTAAAAAGCAAATTTAGAAATATCTTAGAGTAACAAATGCTTTGACGTTAGAAGCTACGTAATTTCTATATTTACTTATATCAAAAATACTGAAAGCACATTGTTCAGTAATTACTATAGAAACATCCTGAACTACTTAACTGTATTTTGTGGTAATTACCATAGAAAAAAATTATATTTCAAAGTTTTACCAGTTTTTGTGAAATCCTTCTGCAAAGCATCAACTTAAAATGAAAATTGCAATTCTAAACATTTGTCCTCAAGGAAAAATATAACATAGAATTAATGTACACCAATAAATAACATAAGCTGACACAAAAATCAGTGCATTGTCTGCGGGGCTAAGAATATTTATATAGTGGCAAATAACATTAAAGTTCTTATTACCTGAATGGAAAATATCTTTTATGCCTTCCTTACCAGGTTAATGTGCAGATCAAAAAATTACTATTGAAAGCTTTGAAAAATGTAATACATGTTCTCTGTATAAGGTATTGGTACCTTTACAATCTTGTATGTTAGGAAATGCTAAAGAAGAAATCACCTTGATTTTAAAAGGTTGGAAAGATAAAACTGATAGTTAAAGACACTCAGCCATAAATTAAAGGCAGGAACAAAACCTTACATTATCACAAATAAACTGACAGTCATAACCTTATGAAACTCATTGATCATCTCCTTAATTTATCATTATGAGGACTGAATGGTTAATCTGTGATTCCAAAACCCAAAACGTACCCTGATGTATTTTTTTTTAATGGAAAACACCTCAAAAGGATAAGCAATTCTTGCCATATGTGACAAATATCTATAATCTAGAAGAAGCATTTATAGGATTTGATTCCTAATCAAGTACCTTGGAGATAAATCAATCAAGAACAACATCAACATAAATAATTTGAAGTTGCTAAAAATATCATTTAAGCAGGACTACAATCTGTACGTAAAACAGTGAAGTCAGTACATTATGGAGCACAGGAGAGAGAAATGGGCTTGAATCCAGGTTCTGCCACTTTCTACTCTGCTTAATTTCTGAGACTCAGTTTCCTCGTCAGTTAAAAAAAGTGACAAGCCATACCTTACACTGTTATAAGGTTTAATAAAATAAGGTTCGTGGATAAAGAGCCTCGTATATCTACTAAATAAATATTTGTTCCCTTTCACTGTCAAGGAATTCAAGACCACTTATGTGCTAAAACAATTTTGTCTAGATTACTGTTTTACTGGCGGGGAAGACAAAGACTGAGATGTAGTGCATATGACTTCATCTATCTTCAGTGCCAGCCACTCACAAGAGACTGAAAAAATGTGTACTGCACTGTGTATTTGCTTTATTTATGAAATGTTGCTGTAACATTTATTTTCTCCTTTTTGAGTTTTTAACTGCTGCCTTGAATGCCAAATCTTCCTTATTACTCATGTAGTCAAAAATTTTTAGCAGCTGTCAGTTAGCCAGGACCACCTCAATCCACCTTTCAACTTTTACTTCCACTGCTCATTTTAACTTATCCAACCGTCAGCAAAATCAGGGCATTCCGTAACTACGCCCTGTACATTCTTATATCCTTCATTTCCTCTGTAAGTATACTGCTGCTTTCTTCCCAATAGTTGAAATATAACTTCCCCTTTAAAACCTAGGTCACATGTTCTCAAATATGTCCTCCTTACCTCTCCCTGAAAGTAATCTTATTTTCTTTACGTATTTGGGGGGATTACTTTTCTTCCTTTCTTTTCTTTTTTCTTCATTAGCTATGCATACTATTTACAAGCCACCATTCTAGGTATTCTGGGGAATGAATAAAACAGCCTACCTTGTCCTCAAGAAATCTACAATTTAGAAGAATGTAAAAGGCAAGTACATAAATAAATAAGACAGAAAGATAGATGTATAGGCCTGATACATTGGAAGATTAAAGGATGGATAGTAAGAAACCAGTCAAGTAGGTGAAGAGAGAAGAGAAAGGGCAGGATCATTACCTTACTTAAAAGATACCTGGTAAATTTTAGAATGATGGACTAAAACTATATTTTAGTAATTCAAATAAAAGTGACACCTATACAAGTACTCAACAATATTCTAGTAGCCTGAGTAATTGAGACTTCTGGTTTTCTGCCAATAAATACATATAAATTATCAGTCTTTATCCAATTTATACTGATTGCTATAGCAGAAGCAAATAATATAAAACTGAAAACACCTAATATAACTTTGTTATGTTTTGTTTATGACTAAAAATTTGTAAAATAATCATATTCTTTTGTGACAAAATTTAGATCTGCCAGTTTTGCTCCAGGAAAAGTTGACTCGATTTAAAAGAAAATAAAAATGGCAGAAATCGTAGTTGGTAAAATTTGATATGAACAAAAAAATAGGGATGGGAGAGTATATGAAATTCTTAATAAACATGCAGGAACCTGTAATTTCTGAGAAACATAGGGAGATGTATTCTATTTTCTAAGACGCTGCTAAGAGCTATAAAAGTTGCCTTCTCTTCATGAGATGTCAATAAGATGTTGAAAAGCAATTCAATATGTTGCTCAAATGGTGGTCCAGGTTCCCAGGAGGGACACTTATCTTACAAAGAAGGAAGGGTTTCTGTTGTAATACTTGGTATCCTGGAGAATGGGTAAGCACTTATTGTGCTGCCTTCTTCTTAAGAGTTATTTTTGTTTTAGTTATTATTGTAGATTTAGTCAAATTCTGGTTTAATATGCATATTCCACTACCCATGAATGTATAATCAATAGAATATATTTCTAAAAGATAGCTCAATAGGAGATTACTGTTATTTCAATAATAACAAATGTACATAAACACATCTTATCCTTTTACCAGTTTATCTAGTTTAAAAAAATATATAGAGAAAGGATAAAAATTATGTAACTTTATGAAATGAACACATTTAATATTTTTGTTAAATTGGTATATGTGACTCCTCTTAGCATAAAAGATTAGAGTGCCATAAACATTGTGAAGGAATTTATAATCACTTCCACTTGTTGGAACACTACAGTGACATAGCATGAACAGTGGGCAAAAATGAATTAAGTATCATATTCAGTGGTATTTGATTTAAATTTTTACTTTTATAATCACTTCTGCTGATGCGGTTTTAAACTATTCCAACTTGATAACAATTATTTGTTACTTGTTAATGTCTTTTCCTTAAGAAAAGTTTCCTTTATCCTATATATACCAGGTCTCAATTGTAATGTTATCATAAGACCAGGAATGCAGCATGGTTTATTGCAGTTAGGTCACGCCACCAATATAATTATCAAACAGAACTACTGCACTATGCTGCAGATTTTAACTGCAGCTCTGTAAGACTTTTAAAATTTAACAGTGGAAAATCCAGTTCCTTACTTGGAACATGATAGAGGAAGAAGTATTTCTTAAATACTTTAAAGCTACTTTCATGCAGAATGTTTTAAGTAATCTTGAAAATGGCATTTGAAGGACATGATGAGAGCACATTATAAAACTATACTAAAATAGCACAATTTGTTTTAAAGCAGAGTCAGAGATTTACTTTTGTGTTCTTAGAAGAGCAACATACCTTTCAATATACAGTTTCTAGAGACATATGCAATATACTGTGAAAATGACAGAAGTAAATGAGTATATGACACACAGGTAAAAACTATGTTGTACAAACTCAATTAAGTAGTTTTATGAACTTTTACATAAGATCTTTATAAGTACTCATGGAAAAATCAGTGTTTACACAATTTTAACTAAAAAAACAACATCCACTTTCAAATATATATGTACTTTTTACAAAGGTCTATGCATTTAGGGCCATTATTTTATAAATTCACATAATTAAAATACATTAAGACAGAATGGAAATATTCAGAAAAGTACATTTCAACTCCGTAGTGTAGATTTGGCAAAAAATGACAATTTGTAATTTCCTAAATAAGGAAATAAAACAGAAAAAAAACAAAAAAAAAACAAAAAATAAAAATACTATTAAGGTCAATGTATCTATCCTGCTCATATCTGGTTTATGCAAAGAATGTTCAAATTATATTTAATCAAGCAATAGTTCCAATAGAACTAGTATAAATTCTTTATATCGTGCCTTGTTCCAAAAAGGAGTGAAGATGGGGTGAAGAATGAATTTGTTGTACTGCACCAAGATGAAGATCTCTGGATGCTGAATTTCAAACTCTTCAAAATTTCAATATGAAATATAACCTACTTTTCTAAGTCAAATGTATAACATGTTAAAAGCAAATGCACCCATTGTGTCAATTTTTATTTATTTTGCAAAGACATCATTACAGAGGTTCATTCTACATGCAAATTGAAATGTTATAAGTCATTGAACTGTATAGATAAGGCCAATGTGGTTAATTAACAAATGTGTTTTATAGCTACAAAATAACTATTTCACATTAAATTACATAAAATGAAAGGATATATAAAACCAATCAATCACTGGCCTTTCATATTTTGACTGGGACCATCTGGGAATAATCTTTCACTTTGCAAAATAAGTTCACAATGGAACATCACTAGGCGGTCCACACAGAAAACCTGGGCAACCCTATTCAGTCTCTGAAGTATATAACTGACTAGAGAAATTCTCTTATTTACTTCATTAGGATGTCTTTTAAAATGATGGTTTATTCTGATCTAGTCAAAAAAATTTATACAAAAATTATATGTGACAGCAGCTTTATATAAACTAAGAGTGAAATAAACTGGACAAAGATATGAGTATTAATGTTTTTCTAGACTGATAAAATTTCACGTTAATTGAAAGTTAAGGCAACTGAACACACTTGGAAAAAAAATCAGGTTGCTCTATATTAGTCAGAAATGTTATTGTTAAGCTTTAACAAAGACCAAACATTTTGCATAACACTAGGCAGTAAGAAGGCAGCCCCCGTCAGCAGGTAGCACACCAAAAATGTTTGGTTTCATAATACAGTTTGGGAGAACTACCTCTACAAAGTCTATTCGTGCTGATGCTCCTGATGCTGCCATTTCTGGTGCCCGAAAGCTGCTGCCTCCACATCCTCTGTTGTAGGTGTCACTGTATAGTCTCAGGCGATTGGGCAAGGGGCACACTCTGGATCTTCAGATGCTAAGATGAGAAAAATCAATTTCAATGCCCAAAAGATGGAACTCCTAATGCAGAAGGCGACTAAAATAGTTACAAATTGGTCCACAGCACAGGGACGTGAAATTTTTGTTTGTTTTCATATAATTCTATATAAATAGGTTATAAACAAGATTTTCATAAAGTGGTACAGTTCTAGGATTAGACAAGTACTAGATAGGATAGAAACAGAAAATCAGACTGAGTGGTATTTGACAAGATGACTAAAAACATGCATACTTCCTAAAAGAAGGAAGCAAAATATTCATATAAAATCATTGCATAATAAACCAGTCTCATGAAAATAACTTGCTTAAACTTTTATTTCCAAGGTTATTTCTACTCATTTAAATTAACTCTACAATAACAAGCACTATTGATGTCTGCTGTTTAAGGCAGAACACAAATGAGTCCATTGGTATTTTACTCTGAGTTTGTGTCCCTTTTTCTCTTTGAAAATAACAAAATTTGGTTTATGAATGTCCTCTGTTAAATAAAATTTTCTTTTCAAATTTATCAGTTCCCATCATATGTAGAATAATTCAGCTTAATCTATAGTGTTTAACAAAAGCTCTTATATGAGATAACAACACTGAAGAAATCAGTGAGATACAGAAGGGAACATACTGTAAAAAAGTACATTTTATTATATTAAAAGAATTTTGAGTGGAAGAATGTTTTGGGTTGTAAAAAATAATCATTCCTTCTATTTATTTTTTACTAAATATTTAAAAAACAACTTTTGCCCAGTATCTTCATGTTTTAATAAAAACATGTGAAATTTGTATCTTGAAACATATTTTTTAAAAATAATTGATTTGATTTTTTAAATGATATATGCATATATGAGAACAAAATCATTTACAAAGTATTTACCATCTCTGGAAACACAGCAATAGCTCAAATTAATATACAATGAGTTTTGAATTAAATCAGTAAAATAACCATCATTTTCATTTTAAAAATTGGCATTTTTATGACAGTCATTTATACAGCTTGTGCACCTGAATCCACTACATATGATATACTGTAAAGTGACAAATGATCACAAATTATAACGACAAACTCTTACTGAACATAATTTTTCATCAGGAGCCATCCTGAATCAATTAATCACGCTATTACTCTACCTTAATTTTTCTCTCCTTTATTTCCAGAAAAGCCACCAATCGCATATTTTAATTAATGACTTATACATATTTCACTTACAACTTTGATGTACATTTTATTCAAATTAATTAAATGCTACAATTTTACTAACATATGATTTAAAAATTGGATATGCATAAATAGCAAAACAAAGCAAATTATGTTTTCCCAGATAAATGCAATTATGGTTATACATAATATTAAATGATGACTGAATAGTTTATCTCCATTAGAAATTTCTCTTTGCTCCAGTTAGACTTACATTTTCAATTAAAAAATAAAAACATAATCTTACATTACAATATTTTTTCATACAACTGAAATTAATGCACATTAATCTTAAAGCATTTTCATAGTAGAAAGAAAGAACTAGAGTCTTCAAATCCATATGATTATTAATTACATTGTAACTTGGCAAATGTTCTAAAAGTTGAACAATTCAATGCTTACATTAGGTAGATTAAAAATGCACATAGACTGAGCAAAAATTACCTATCTGTAAGTTTAATTGACAGGCAATACATATACAGATTATTTGTGAGGATATTTTGTCTCAGATTCTGCTAGACTTTTAGTTTTATTTATGTATTTTTAGGTATAATATTAAACAGTTATTTAAAGAGGTGTTTAAGGACAAATTGATATAGCTATTCCACATTATCTTAACTCTCCCAATATATGTTTATTAAGTTCACATTCTTAATTTAGTGATAGAAGGAAAATATCAACATGTGCCAAGTGTTACAAAGATGTTATATTTCCTATTTCATATATACCAGTATGTTTTATAAATTAGATGAGGATAATTCTATATAGCTCAAGTTCAAGCTCAAGTTGAATATAATTGTGCACTTTGTGTATTTTTCTTAGATAATTTGAAATATGCAACTGGATATCTGCCAAACTCAAAACAATGAAATCTTAGTGTTTTGTTTCAGATCTTTCTGCCTTATCATTTGACCTTCCCATAAGGCATATAGATTATTCAAGAATGAATTTGTTTCACAGAATAGTAATATAGCAGTCAGTAATCTCATCCCACTATTGAACCAGCCAAAATTCAACACTAGCTGAAAGCTTAAAGTATTACAGCACACAATTTGGCTTTGAAGATAGTGAAGCTAGGGCACAAGTACAAATCATTTTCTTTAAACATCACAGTGATCAAAAGATAAATCTTTATAATGGCAAGTGACATTTTATTCTTTAAATACATTGCATAAAATTTTCCAACCTATGTGTCATTTTCAGTATGAGATTATTAAAACTCAATGAATTAAGAATGTGCTTTTGTTACAAAATGCAGTCATCTAACAGAATAGTCTTTAGCTGACTAGTAAGAAAATTTAAAACATATATTATTATATATATAGAAGTTGAATTAATAAAATTGTGTCCAAGCTAAATCAGCTTATGAAATTCCTTTGCTTTAAAATATTCCATATAACATTTTGAAATATTTTGTTGATATGCTAAGGTATTTCAAAGGCACTTAATAAATAAATGTAAGAGTGTTTTCTCTATGGCCTCCAAGTCACTACAGGGTTGCATTAAGAGATAGAAAAGAGAGGGAGTGACAGATTCTGTTTGGAGAATTGAATAAATAATTCTAAGAGATAATCTGTGATCTAAGTCTTTATGTTGTAATAAAAGATTGCCATACAGTGAAAAAGAGGGAAATCTAGGCACAGGGCATTACATGTATGAATTTATTAAAACTTTAAAGCAAATAACTTATTGGAAATGGCGAGATATTCTTTCCTGAAGAAGCTTAATATGGAGAGGATTGTTAAAAGATGAAGCAACTTGTCAAGTGTCCTTACATACTTATTTTTATACTTCACTTTTTTTGTTCAACTGTAAAGAAGGTGTTTCGGGTGAAATTCTTACTTGTGGTCTTGATCCTGAACCCTAGTAACATTTTCTAGGAAGCACCTGGCTTAAGTTTTCTTCTCTTTCTTCTTCAGTGTTATCCTCTCCACTTTTTTCCCCCCTTTGGGCTGCATGCAATCTACATCTCTGCTGCCTCCTCTTCCATGTACACCTTATGCCTAGCTCATGTCCACATTTATTTCTTGTTCATTGAACTAAAATTTATTGAGCATCTACTGTGTTCCAGGCAATGTACTAAACAAAGGAGAGCAAGATGGGTTGGTCTCTGTCCTACTTTCTTCTCTTCTGAAAAGGGTAGTCTATTTTACCTCCTCACCATTCACTCACCAACCCACAGCTCTCTGGAATTCTAGTCCTTCCAAGTTAATAAAACTGCCTCACTTTTAGGGAGTTAGTATTACTAGTGGTTAATCATGCCAGTTTTGGTGACAGAAAGAAGTCTAGAGCTGACTTCCACTGATCTGCTGCTGTCTGTTGATCTTGAGATAGTACTTTGACTTTCCTGAGCCATTGTTTTCTTAATCTGTAAAACAGACATAATAACCCTTCTCTCAGTCTTAAGTGAAGCTCAAAATGAAATATAATTATATGTTTTATAATGCTTCACCCAGTGTCTAGCACATAGAAGTTCAAGGAATTGTCGTTAAGTATCCACGTCCAAAAGTCCGTCTAATTCCAAATCCAACTAACATTTCTCAGTTTTTGTCTTTAGGATCTCAAAGCTCTCTTTGACTATTGATTATTCCCTTCATCAAAACTCTCTACTTCCTTAGATTCTATGATGAGGCACTCTTCTGCTTTACCTCACGTTTTCATATCTCCTTCATGGGCTCATTCTCTGCCTGATCTGTAAATTTTGGTTTTCTGTTCTAAGTCCATTGCTCTCATCACTCAGATACACTGATCTGCTCCCACTGTTTCAAATAACATATGTACTAATGATGCCCAAATCCAGAATTCCATCCCAACAATCTGTCTTTGAGCTCCAGATTCCTATATCTAACTCTATACTAGGTATAGAATTGAATTTTCCCAAATTGAATTCATTATTTCCCCTCTAACCTAGCTGTTCTCTCTGGAATTATTATGATTACATGTGTTTTACATTCATTGATTTATATACATTCACTGTTCTAAACAACATAATGATTTCTTGCCTACATTATTAAAACAGCCTGTTCATCCACCTTTTCTCCCTCAAATCCATATTCCACATGGTTAACAAAGGAAATTTAACCATATCACTCTCTGTTATGTGCTGAATTGTGTCTCCCCTTCCTCCAAATTCGTATGTTGAAGTCTTAACCCCTGGTAACTCAGAATAGGACTGTATTTTTAAATAGGTCTTTAAAGAGGTCATTAACTTAAAATGAGGTCACTAGGGTGGACCTTAATGTAATAAGGACACCAGTTATTGGTGTTCTTATAAGAAGAGGATATATGGACACAGATTCATGGAGGGAAGACCATGTGAAGACATAGAGAGAAGTCGGCTCTGTGCAAGTCAAGGTGAGAGACCTAAGAAGAAACCAGCCCTGCTGACACCTTGATATTAGACTGCTAACCTCCAAAATTGTGAGAAAATAAATTTCTCTTGTTTGAGCCAGTCTGTGTTACTCTGCCGTGGTGACCCTAGCAAATGAATACACTACCCTGTGTATATATGCCTTTAACAGATGCTCAGAGTACACTGGATAGAATCTCAACATAACAAGCTGTCATAGGGCTAACACACCTTCCTATCTAGCTTCCTTTCTGACCACTCTCTGACATCATGAATGTTTCAACAACCCTCAACTGCTTACAGATCCCTGTGCACACTGTATTCCTCACTTATGTACCTCTATTACTATTATCCTCTTCATCTGGTTAATTTCTATCTAGACCTTTAAAGTCAGCTTAATCATTATCTTTCCAGGAAGCCAACCCTTACCCTAAATTAATTTTTGAGTAATGCACATAGAAAACTTACAAAATATAAATAAATAGAAAGATGGGGAAAAGTCACCATAAATGTTTAACCCTAGTAGGACCAATATAACCCTAATGCTTTTCTTTCTAACCTTTTTAAGGCCAATTTTTACACAGTTGCCATTTTACTGCACAAGCAATTTTGTTTTCTGTTTTTATTTGATAGGATATTACTATTTGAGCATTTTCTTATTAAAAACATAATTTTAATGACTTCATAAAATATCTCACCATGTTGACTTATCTCAATTAATCTAATCATTCTAGTAGAACTAGAAATTCAGCCCTGATTGCTCTGGGCTTAATAATGAATTTTATGGTATTATTCTCAAACTTCTAATTCTAGATTTCTCTCCTGGTCTTTGGATCTGTGTATCAGTTGGACCTCTTCATCAGAGCATTTCACTAAAACTTAAATCAGTCCCAAACTAAACTCAATATTTCTAACTAGTATCTGTCCTACCCCTTCTATCTCTCCCAAACCTTCTTATATGTCTGTTTATAGCACAATAATTCACCAAGTTTTCCAAACTGGCAACCAGTGGTTCATCCTGATGTCTCTTTTCCTTCAATCTTTCCCAACTCAAATTCAATCATTTACTAAAGTGTTTTTGACTCTGTATTTTAACTATATCTTGTGTCTTTCCTCTTCACTCCATTGTTATTCATTTAAACTGGTCCACATGATCTTTAAGCTATTGAAATGTTCTCTAACTCCATCTCTCTGTCTCCAGACACCTCAATTCCTTCCTCCATAAATTTGCTTCATAACTGTCAATGTAACTGTTAAAGATTCAAAGTGATCATATCACTCCTTAGCTTAATATTCTTCAGTGGATCATTGAATCTTTCAACACCATGTTGTGACCCTTTAAATGGCTCTGTACTTAGGGTTTTATATGTTTTATTCAATCCTTCTTGCACTCCTCTGAGGGAATCAGCTGACTTCTCCATTCTTAAAGAACTTCTCTTAAAGAACTTTCTTGTGACTCTTTACTTATGTATCTGTTCTCAGACTGGGAACTTACAAGAACAAGTTATAAAACTAAAAAAAAATGCTAACAGATCTAAATATCTATGGTGACAAAAATCTTCACTGTAGGTTCACAGTAGGAAGGATATTAAAAGAGAAAGAGGAGACTAAAAACTAAGCAACTTGTAATAAAATTACAACCAGAAACAAAATAAAAATATTTTTTATATTTCTAAGTTCCTTTGGCATGGAAACGTATGATAATTTTGTAATAGAGCCTTCACTAAACTAATGTATTTATACCAGTGTCCCTAAGGGTCTGAAAAAATATGACGTAGTACTCCAACTGTGAGTTTAAATATATATGTACACTTTTCAAGGTTTACTAGATTCACAAATGTTGGAAAAACTAAACATATTGCTAAAAATATGATTATTCTAAGAATAACTCAATAAATCACAAGCAGTAATCAATAGAGGTACACATTCATCATTTCAAGCATGGAATCTTAATGGAGCCTTGACAGTAAGCAATAATTACCAGAGGAGTACTAATGCAGAATTGATATTCAGTGCTAACAAATTAATTTTGAAGCTAATTGAAAAGAAACTTTGGTTTGAATAACACCACTATAAGTAATGGTTATTGTTATGATTTTTATTATGAATTTTAAGAATGTTCTGATGTATACCTTATATGGGACACCTGGTAATACATATATTCTTAAGGCAGAATTATAGTAAGATGTTTTACAAATAGAAAATGGTAAGTAACCCTTGAAGTCAGAAGGTCTGTGTCTAAAAAGTGTGGATGCCATCAGATCCTAACTTTTAAAAGTTCTTTAAATTTACTTTGGGAGGATGAAAGGACACACCGTTCTACCATCCAGCCTGCTGCCGTGGGCCACACATTGCTGGTTCTTCAGATTCTCTTTAGCTTTATGTCTATACTTCCAGACCCTGCAGCCACCCCAAGCCTGACACAGCAACCCTGTCTCCCTTGAAAACCACATCTCCCATAAAAAATCCCCAAACATTAGCTTTAGTGGAGAGGAAGTAGGAAGACGACTCCACTTTCTCTCATTTTTACTATCTATTCTTTTCTTTTCAGACCTAGTGACTTACACACACACACACACACACACACACACCCCAAATCTCCTTTTTCCATTAGAAGACTCACTCACCTTCCTTTCCAATATTTGAGTGTTAGAAATGATAACAGACTTATAGAAAAAGCATCTTGTTGAATTTATCTTAGGTTTCATTCCTTTGTCATTTGAGAATTTGCCACCTTGACAAATGCAAATCAACTCATGATCAAGTGTTAGATAAGATATATTTAGACACAGTTATTCCTTTCCAAATATTCCGTATACCCCAAAATGTTCTTTTCCTTTTAGCAGTAGCACCTAGGAGTTATGTCTTCACTCATTACTGTTGGTGGATCTGAAGTTATCCTGTTCACAGGTTGATTTTTCAGATAATTCCTGAGGTGACTGGTACTTTGTTCAGATACTCTGCCTCTCTGTCATCTATATAAAAAGAACTGTCATCAGTGGCTCACTTATTCTGAGACTCTTAAGGACCTTACTTCCTTGGCTGCTGGAATCTAATCTAATTGGCTATTAGTGTTGACTCCTAAAATTTCACTATTGCTCCATTCTATCAGCCACCCTTAGTTCTTCCTCCTAATAATTAGGGTTCGTGTAGCCTAATGCTTGATATAGCTGGTACTTAATGAATATCTGCTGAATATTGGATGGGTGTTTTACAGATGGTCAACTGACACCTCTACTAGGACCATAGCTGGTATAATAAGTACCTGCACTAGTAATTAGCTTACCCTTTTTGGACAAGGGAAGTTATTTTCTCTAGATTTGTTGTGGGTAACGTGAAAGTAGTTCCCCTCTGCTAGGATGTTCTCCAGTAGAATAACTAGAATCACCCTATTTTTATACTGGGTTGGCCAAAATGTTCGTTCAGGCTTTTCTGTAATATGTTACAGAACACCCGAATGAACTTTTTGGCCAACCCAATACTTTCTGTTCAATACTCATTCTGTCCCTAATAGCTAACTGCAGCAAACAACTTTCTGCTTGCAAACATGCTGAGAGTTTCTCAAGGACCAGCTTATCTTTGTGCCCTCATGTTCCTCTTCACTAGAAAAAAATAGTCAACTTCCCTAGCAGAGCAGTTGTTGCCATATACTAATTAGTAAGTCTAAGCCTGCACTATATTTTATTTGTTTAAATATTCAAATTTCTCTAACATATGGTATTGCTCCCATGATTCCATGTATCTAGTGAAAAAAGATTGTCACCATACCTTTTTCTTCTTTGGTTACAGAGTTCCTACTGAAGATTAGAGGTTTTTAATACCCTTTGTTTTCAGGGTTAATATACTTTGTTTAAGTTTGTGTTTCATCAATGGTAGAAATCTTGCAAACTGTCCTTCAATCTGATAATATGATTGCTATGTTGCCTTACCTTCTAACATTTCAAACATAGGGCTATGGATAGTTAATGTTTTTTCCTTAACAACAAACATGGAATATATTTAGTGAACTTATTACTGAGTGCTACCCTCTATTGTGCTTGGAAGATTTAAATGTCTTCACTACCCTTCTGTTCTGGCCAATATATTTTTTCCACACTTTTTTTTTAAACATCTTTATTGGAGAATAATTGCTTTACAATGGTGTGCTAGTTTCTGCTGTATAACAAAGTGAGTCAGATATACATAAACATATATCATCATAGCTCCTCCCTCTTGGGTCTCCCTTTCACCTTCCCTATCCCACCCCTCTAGGTGGTCACAAAGCACTGAGCTGATCTCCCTGTGCTATGTGGCTGCTTCCCACTAGCTATCTACTTTACATTTCATAGTGTATATAGGTCCATGCCATTCTCTCACTTTGTCCCAGCTTACACTTCCCCCTCCCCCATCCTCAAGTCCATTCTCTATGTCTGTGTCTTTATTCCTGTCCTACCCCTAGGTTCTTCAGAACCCCCTTTTTTTTTAGATTCCATATATATGTGTTAGAATATGGTATTTGTTTATTCTTTCTGACTTACTTCACTCTGTATGACAGTCTCTAGGTCCATTCACCTTACTACAAATAACTCAATTTCGTTTCTTTATATGGCTGAGTAATATTCCATTGTATATATGTGCCACATCCTCTTTCTCCATTCATCTGTTGATGGACACTTAGGTTGCTTCCATGTCCTAGCTATTGTAAATAGAACTGCAATGAACATTGGGGTACATGACTCTTTTTGAATTATGGTTTTCTCAGGGTATATGCCCAGTAGTGGGATTGCTGGGTCGTATGGTAGTTCTATTTTTAGTATTTTAAGGAACCTTCATACTACTCTCCATAGTGGCTACATCAATTTACATTCCCACCAACAGTGCAAGAGGGTTCCCTTTTCTCCACACCCTCTCCAGCATTTGTTGTTTGTAGGTTTTTTGATGATGGCCATTCTGACTGGTGTGAGGTGATATCTCATTGTAGTTTTGATTTGCATTTCTCTAATGATTAGTGATGTTGAGCATCTTTTCATGTGTTTGTTGGCAATCTGTATATCTTCTTTGGAGAGATGTCTATTTAGATCTTCTGCCCATTCTTGGATTGGGTTGTTGTTTTTTTTTAAATACTGAGCTATAGGAGCTGCCTGTATATTTGGGAGATTAATCCTTTGTCAGTTGCTTCATTTGCAAATATTTTCTCCCATTCTGAGGGTTGTCTTTTGGTCTTGTTTATGGTTTCCTTTGCTGTGCAAAAGCTTTTAAGTTTCATTAGGTCCCATTTGTTTTTGTTTTTATTTCCATTTCTCTAGGAGGTGGGTGAAAAAGGATCTTCTTATGTATGTCATAGAGTGTTCTGCCTATGTTTTCCTCTAAGAGTTTGATAGTGTCTGGCCTTACATCTAGGTCTTTAATCCATTTTGAGTTTATTTTTGTGTATGGTGTTAGGGAGTGTTCTAATTTCATTCTTTTAAATGTAGCTGTCCAGTTTTCCCAGCACCACTTATTCAAGAGGCTGTCTTTTCTCCATTGTATATTCTTGCCTCCTTTGTCATACTGTCTTCATTAGTGTAGCTTTGTAGTATAGTGTGAAGTCAGGGAGCCTGATTCCTCCAGCCCCATTTTTCTTTCTCAACATTGCTTTGGCTATTGGGGGTCTTTGTGTTTCCATACAAATTGTGAAATTTTTTTGTTCTACGTCTGTGAAAAATGCCATTGGTAGTTTGATAGGGATTGCATTGAATCTGTAGGTTGCTTTGGGTAGTATAGCCATTTTCACAATGTTGATTCTTCCAATCTAAGAACATGGTATATCTATCCATCTGTTTGTATCATCTTTAATTTCTTTCATCAGTGTCTTATAGTTTTCTGCATACAGGTCTTTTGTCTCCTTAGGTAGTTTTATTCCGTTTATTCTTTTTGTTGCAGTGGTAAAAGGGAGTGTTTCCTTAATTTCTCTTTCAAATTTTTCATCATTAGTGTATAGGGATGCAAGAGATTTCTGTGCATTAATTTTATATCCTGCTACTTTACCAAATTCATTGATTAGCTCTAGTAGTTTTCTGATAGCATCTTTGGGATTCTTTATGTATAGTATCATGTCATTTGCAAACAGTGACAGTTTTACTTCTTCTTTTCCAATTTGGATTCCTTTTATTTCTTTTTCTTCTCTGATTGCTGTGGCTAAAACTTCCAAACCTATGTTGAATAATAGTGGTGAGAGTGGGCAACCTTGTCTTCTTCCTGATCTTAGTGGAAATGGTTTCAGTTTTTCACCATTGAAAATGATATTGGCTGTGGGTTCACCACTGAGAATGATGCTGGCTCTGGGATATATGTCCTTTGTTATGTTGAGGTAAGTTCCCTCTTTGCCTACTTTCTGGAGAGTTTTTATCATAAATATGTGTTGAATTTTGTCAAAAGCTTTCCTGCATCTATTGAGATGATTCTATGGTTTTTCTTCATCAATTTGTAAATATGGGTTATCACATTGATTGATAATGAAGAATCCTTGCATTCCTGGGTTAAACCCCACTTGATCATGGTGTATGATCCTTTAATGCGCTGTTGGATTCTGTTTGCTAGTATTTTGTTGAGGATTTTTGCATCTATGTTCATCAGTGATATTGGTCTGTAGTTTTCTTTTTTTTTTGTGACATCTTTGTCTGGTTTTGGTATCAGGATGATGGTGGCCTCTTAGAATGAGTTGGGGAGTGTTCCTCCCTCTGCTGTATTTTGGAAGAGCTTGTGAAGGATAGGTGTTAGCACTTCTCTAAATGTTTGATAGAATTCGCCTGTGAAGCCATCTGGTCCTGGACTTATGTTTGTAGGAAGATATTTAATCACAGTTTCAATTTCAGTGCTTGTGATTGGTCTGTTTATATTTTCTATTTCTTCCTGATCCAGCCTCAGGAGATTGTGCTTTTCAAAGAATTTATCCATCTGTTCCAGGTTGTCCATCTTATTGTCATATAGTTGTTTGTAGTAATCTCTCATGATTCTTTGCATTTCTGCAGTGTCAGTTGTTACTTCTCCTTTTTCATTTCTAATTCTATTGATTTGAGTCTTCTCCCTTTTTTTGTTGATGAGTCTCTCTAGTGTTTTATCAATTTTGTTTATCTTCCCAAAGAACCAGGTTTTAGTTTTATTGATCTTAACTATTGTTTCCTTCATTTCTTTTGCATTTATTTCTGATCTGAACTTTATGATATCTTTCCTTCAGCTAACTTTGATTTTTTTTTCTGTTCTTTCTCTAATTGCTTTAGGTGTAAGGTTAGGTTGTTTATTTGAGATGCTTCTTGTTTCTTGAGGTAGGATTGTATTGCTCTAAGCTTCCCTCTTAGAACTGCTTTTGCTGCATCGCATAGGTTTTGGGTCGTTATGTTTTCATTGTCATTCATTTCTAGGTATTTTTTGAGTTTCTTTGATTTCTTCAGTGATCTCTTGGTTATTTATTAGTGTATTGTTTAGCCTCCATTTGTTTGTATTTTTTACAGTTTTCTTTCCCTGTAATTGATAGCTAGTCTCAGTGTTATGATTGGAAAAGATAATTGATATGATTTCAATTTTCTTTAATTTACCAAGGCTTGATTTGTGACCCAAGATACGATCTATCCTGGAAATTGTTCCATGAGCATTTGAGAAGAAAGTGTATTCTGTTTTTTTTGGATGGAATGTCCTATGAATACCAATTAAGTCCATCTTGTTTAATATATCGTTTAAAGCTTGTGTTTCCTTGTTTATATTCATTCAGGATGATCTGTCCATTGGTGAAAGTGGGGTGTTAGAGTCCTCTACTATGGTTGTGGTACTGTCGATTTCCCCTTTTATGGCTGTTAGTATTTGCCTTAAGTACTGAGGTGCTCCTATGTTGGGTGCATAAATATTACAGTTGTTATACTTTCTTCTTGGATTGATCAATGATCCCTTGATCATTATGTCATGTCCTTCTTTTTCTCTTGTAATAGTCCTTATTTTAAGTCTACTTTGTCTGATACGAGAATTGCTACCTCAGCTTTCTTTTGATTTCCATTTGCATGAAATATCTTTTTCCATCCCCTCACTTTCAGTCTGTATGTCTCCCTATGTCTGAAGTGGGTCTCTTGTCGACAGCATATAGATGGGTCTTGTTTTTGTATCCATTCAGCCAGTCTATGCCTTTTGGTTGGAGCATTTAATCCATTTACATTTAAGGTAGTTTTGATATGTATGTTCCTATTACAGTTTTCTTAATTGTTTTGGGTTTGTTATTGTTGGTCTTTTCCTTCTCCTGTGGTTCCTGCCTAGAGAAGTTCCTTTAGCATTTTTTGTAAAGCCGGTTTGATCGTGCTGAATTGTCTTAGCTTTTGCTTGTCTGGAGAGATTGTAACTTCTCCATTGAATCTGAATGAGATCCTTACTGGGTTGTAGGTTTTTCTATTTCATCACTTTAAATATGTCCTGCCACTCCCTTCTAGCTTGCAGAGTTTCTACTGATAGATCAGTATCAGAGGATTCCCTTGTATGTTATTTGTTACTTTTCCCTTGCTGCTTTTAATATTTTTTCTTTGTATTTAATTTTTGACAGTTTGATTAATATGTGTCTTGGTGTGTTTTTCCTTGGATTTATCCTGTATGGGACTCTCTGTGCTTCCTGGATTTGATTGACTCTTTCCATTCCCATATTAGGGAAGTTTTCAACTATAACCTCTTCAAATATTTTCTCAGAAACTTTTTTTCTCTTCTTCTTCTAGGACCCCTATATTTCAAATGTTGGTGTGCTTAATGTTGTCCCAGAGGTCTCTGAGGCTGTTCTCAATTCTTTTCATTCTTTTTTCTTTCTTCTGCTCTGCAGTAGTTATTTTCACTATTTTATCTTCCAGGTCGCTTATCAATTCTTCTGCCTCAGTTATTCTGCTATTGATTCCTTGTAGAGAATTTTAAATTTCATTTATTGTGTTGTTCATCATTGTTCACTTGCTCTTTAGTTCTTCTAGGTCCTTGTTAAACATTTCTTGTATTTTCTCCTTTCTATTTCCAAGATTTTGGATCATCTTTACTATCATTACTCTGAATTCTTTTTCAGGTAGACTGCCTTTTTCCTCTTCATTTGTTTGGTCTGGTGGGTTTTTATCTTGCTCCTTCATCTGCTGTGTATTTCTCTGTCTTCTCATTTTGCTTAGCTTACTGTTTACACATATTCTTAATAGTACATCTTTGAAGCGGTGTTGAATATTACCTTAGACTTTAATTTTTAATTTTGTCAAGGGAATTCATCCATCCATTCATCCATCCAGCCATCTTTCCATTTATTCTACGTACTTGCTACTGCTCTAGGCAAAGGAGATAGAAATATTAAAGACACTCTGCCACAAAGGAAATCGCTGGCTGCAAGGGAAACAAGCAAGTAAATAAACAGTTATAGCACAACAAGATAACCTTTTTTTTTGCTAAGAGAACACAGAAAAGGGGTGGCTGAGCCAGGCTGAGTGAGTTCAGAAAGGGCTCTCTGGGAGAGTTCATCTCCACTGAATTATAAGTAAGTGAATCACTTAATCAAAGAGTAGGAACATATGTACAGGGCAGAAGGAACAACGTACATAAAGGTCAAGAGATAAGAGTGTAATTCAGGGGTGACTGGAGCATAGAGTGTGAGGAGGGGAGGAAGAGATAGTTGAAGGGTAGGTCATAAATGGCCATTATCTTAAAGCATTTAGATATTTGTTCTTGAAGGCCATTGAAGTTATTAAGAATTTTAATGTAGAAAATGAGTTAATATTTGCAGTTTAGTTTTGGAAAAACATAGTGGAGGGTGCAAGAGTGGAGGCAGGGAAATAGATGATTTTAATAGCTGAGGCATGAGGCAATGATAACCTAAACTAAAGCAATGGTGATGGAGATAAAGAGAAGGGAAAACAGATGAAAGTCACTACTTATAGTTGTAATTTTAGATTTATTTATGTGATTATTTGATTAGTATATATCTCTTTTATTAAATATAAGATCCATGAGTACAAAGGTAGGGTTCGTTTCTGTCTACCATCGTATCTCCTATGCCTAACACAGTGCCTGGCACACAAGTGCTTAATAAGGATTTGTTGAGTGAATTTGATAATGAATGAATTTAAAATGTACATTCATGTTAAATGCATACTATGAACTGAACAGTGTACAAGGCAGTGAAGATTCAGTGCTGAATAAGCTATGCAAGATTCCTGCCCTCAAGGAGAAATTTTAGAAAGGGGAGAAACAAGTAATAAATGAGAGAATTTGTGATAGTAATCAGTGTTACAAAGAAATTAAAATAGGGTTTTTTGGAAGTGCTGGGGTGGGAGAGGCTACTTTAGATGGAAGGGTCATCAAAGAATTCTAGGGCAAGTGACATTTGATTTAAGATATGGATGATAAGAGAGGAGCCAGCCATGGGTGGCTCTGGGAGCAGACAGTTCCAGACAGAAGGAAATGAATAAGCAAATTAGACAGATTTGACAGAACTTGTTGACTTATTGGAAGAAATAGGCCTAGGATGATTCACAGGATCTAGAAAATGTTATTTCTATTCTTTCTAAATGAGCTTGGGACTACTGGAAAAAGTACTGGCAGTGATGGAAACATGAAGTTCAGCACTGGAACTGTGGGCTTTAAGGTACTTGTGATGCACTGAAATAGTAGATGGTAATTCATCTCCAAGAGACTTTCTTTCTAAGAACAGAAAGGATACAGGTCACAACTCTAAAAGATTGTTACAACAGTGTTCTCCAGATGAAACTTTTTAGCTGACAATATCTTCAGTTGACTACGTTTCCTGAAAGTCTTCCTAATACCTCCTACAATTCAGGACCAGTAGACTGTGTTCTGTCTGGAATTCTCTAATATCATGGTCACCCAAACATAACATGACTATTAGTTATTGGTAGGCTTTAGACAGGACTAATTATTTCCAGGCAGAAATCTGGAAATCTAGACTCTTTTACTGAACTCTTCACTACAGTGCTTTAATACTGTTTTAATTTTTGCTTTCCTATAAAAATAGTTTCACTTATGTTGAAAGAGGCCCAATGTTTGGGGGATCTCATCCATTATTTTTGCCTATATGTCATATGTAAAAACTTACTACCATTTTTTTTCCTGTTCAACCTAGTCTTGGGGATTGGGTTCAGATCTGTGTGGTGTACTGCAAATATGTTTCAATACTATCTTGGGCCATAGATCCCTTTAGGCCATTGATGAGAAGGGAGAAAATAAAACTTCTTTACTGAGGATACTTTTGTGGTTAACTCTGTAAGGTGTTATACAGACTAATGACCATCCAAGATAGAAAGTGTCCTTTGTGTGCAGACAAACCAGAGACTGTCCTGCTACATACACAGCTACTGCAACTTCACAATGAAATATTATCTCAATAGAGAAGGCTCAACTATAAGGAATTTGACCTGATAAACCTGTCCTATTTGTCAGATAACTTTAAAAAAGTGCCAGAAAGCTAGACTTTAGCAACTGATTTTATCAAGTGCGGGTAGGACTTGACAGCCTCTTGTCTTTGAACTACTAAAACCTATGATTTCTAGCTGTACCACACATTGACACTGCATGATATAAGGCATAAAGCAAAGAGCCTCTGGTCTAGAATTAATATTCTTGATTAATTTCTTCTGCCATCCCTATATGAGTTGGACACTTCCACTGATAGCTGGATACTGGCTGCATTTTTTAGTTCTAGGCTACCAGTTTTACACTTCCTTCCCTTGAGCTTGATTTTCTGCCTTCTTGGACGTACTTAGCTTTTATCAAACCTTTTGCTAGGCTCCTCCTCTTTGGTCTGATTTCTACTCTTAGCTCTCTGTAAGCTAGATTGGATAAATTGCTTCTCATGTTCAGCAGGACTCATAACGTAGATTGAATCTGTTACATTTTAGGAGTCAAAGTCCAGTAAAGAGGATTTGCAAATTCTCATGTTCCCACTGCTAGATTTTTGCTGACACTCTCATTTTTCTAAAGCAGTATGTTGATACAAGGTCATATTAAACTGTGCCCATTGAATATTGTTTAAGAATCCCATTTACTGAATTTATTCAAAGAACATTATGTATGAACTTAGAGAAATATCAACACTGTTGAAGATGTGGCAGATTATAACGCAGAGACATAAATTGCTGATAACAAGTGAAGTAATTAATTTGTAGTTCTTTTCAACTTCTTTTGTATTTGAAAATGCTTTATTTATACGTTAAAATAAGCTATCACTAATAAATTCATAAATGTGATTGTCATATATGCTTTTTTCTGTGCAGTTTTAATTAATTTTTTTTTAAATTTTGGTGTCTTTTCCTCCTTTCCCTTCCACTCTTATTTACTTCTCATCCTGAATCCAGCCTCAAGTGACCCAAATATATAATCTAGTACATAGCCTATTATATTTTTCTTGATGCTTATAAAATTATACACAAATACACACAAATATAAGAAGTGCTGGCATTGTTTGTTTTATAAAAATTAAATTATACTGTATGCCAGCTTCTGAATCTTTCTTCCCCCCTCAATAATAACTTGTAGAAATCATCATTTTAGTGGCTTTATCATGTCTCTGCACCATTATTTAGTCAGCCTTCATTCTGTTAATTTTTATTTTTCCAACTTTTTTTTTTACTCCAAACAATACTGCCATAACCTTGTAAGTTAAGTAATCACCGACAGTTTTTATATGCTGTATAGATACAGTCTAGCTCCATTTTATTTTAAATGAATCATCAATTGCACCAATAGCATTTATTAGGTAATATACCCTTTTCCACTGCTTTAAAATACATTTTGTTATATTTAAAACTATTATAGATACTAAGATCTATTTCTGATTTTGTGTTTATTCCATTGACTTACTTTTTATCTTATGACAATATTTATTTGATAAGAATAGTTAATATTATATTCCAATATTTGACAAGGTAAGTCCTTCTGTCATTAATACTTTTTGTTATACATTCTTGACTGCTATCCATAATTTTTTTTCTCATACAAATTTTAAGATTATTTTATCCAATTAAAAACTTTTGGATTTAGAAGATGGGTTAAATAAGTATTGAATTTCATTAATAATAATTTGAGACAATAACATTTTTATATTAAAGTTCCCATTTAAAAATGATTTGTCTTATCATTCATTCAGATCTTTTTTTTTTTACATCTTTATTGGAGTATAATTGCTTTACAATGGTGTGCTAGTTTCTGCTTTATAACAAAGTGAATCAGTTATACATATACATATGTCCCTATATCTCATCCTACTTGTGTCTCCCTCCTTCCCACCCACCCTATCCCACCCCTCTAGGTGGTCACAAAGCACAAAGCTGATCTCCTGTGCTATGCGACTGCTTCCCACTAGCTATCTATTTTATGTTTGGTAGTCTATATACGTCCATGCCACTCTCTCGCTTTGTCACAGCTTACCCTTCTCCTTCCCCATATCCTCAAGTCCATTCTCTAGTAGGTCTGTGTCTTTATTCCTGTCTCACCCCTAGGTTCTTCACGACATTTTTTCCTTAAATTCCATATATATGTGTTAGCATATGGTATTTGTCTTTCTCTTTCTGACTTACTTCACTCTGTATGACAGACTCTAGGTCCATCCACCTCATTACAAATAGCTCAATTTCGTTTCTTTTTATGGCTGAGTAATATTCCATTGTATATATGTGCCACATCTTCTTTATCCATTCATCTGATGATGGACACTTAGGTTGTTTCCATCTCCTGGCTATTGTAAATAGAGCTGCAATGAACATTTTGGTACACGACTCTTTTTGAATTATGGTTTTCTCAGGGTATATGCCCAGTAGTGGGATTGCTGGGTCATATGGTAGTTCTATTTGTAGTTTTTTAAGGAACCTCCATGCTGTTCTCCATAGTGGCTGTACCAATTCACATTCCCACCAGCAGTGCAAGAGTGTTCCCTTTTCTCCACACCCTCTCCAGCATTTATTGTTTCTAGATTTTTTGATGATGGCTATTCTGACTGGTGTGAAGTGATACCTCATTGTAGTTTTGATTTGCATTTCTCTAATGATTAATAATGTTGAGCATTCTTTCATGTGTTTGTTGACAATCTGTATATCTTCTTTGGAGAAATGTCTATTTAGGTCTTCTGCCCATTTTTGGATTGAGTTGTTTGTTTTTTGTTATTGAGCTGCTTGTAAATTTTGGAGATTAATCCTTTGTCAGTTGCTTCATTTGCAAATATTTTCTCCCATTCTGAGGGTTGTCTTTTCGTCTTGTTTATGGTTTCCTTTGCTGTGCAAAAGCTTTGAAGTTTCATTAAGTCCCATTTGTTTATTTTTGTTTTTATTTCCATTTCTCTGGGAGGTGGGTCAAAAAGGATCTTGCTGTGATTTATGTCATAGAGTGTTCTGCCTATGCTTTCAGATCTTCTTTTATGCCTTTCAATAAGAATTTATATTTTTCTTTCATAAGCATTATGCCTTTCTTGTTACATTCATTCCTGAATATTACTTCATTTCTGTTTCTATTGGGAATGGAATATATATTTGTTTCTTTCATCAGTGTTTATTCTAGAATGGAAAAAAAACCTATTCTATACTTACTTTTTTCTCTAATCATCTTGCAAATACCTTTATTCTTTTTTGTAGTGTATTAGGGCTCAGATCTGCTAAATGTACAGAAGTATGACTATATGGTAAGCAAATAATATAACTGTTACTGTCAGTTATTTCTACACAGATTTACGTTGGCAGATCTACCTTTGAAATCCTAATCTATCTTTGAGAGTTTTGTAATATTGGGCAAGTTGTTCAACCTCCTTAAGTCTTCTTTTCCTCATCTATAAACTGGAAACTGATAATGGTACCTATATTATAGTGATCACATGTGGATTAAATATATTGAAAAAAATAAAACACTTTAGTACAGTGCCTGGCAGATATAAGACATTGGGAAATGATGGCTATTATTATTACTACAGCTGCTGAAGAATTCATAGACAAAAACCAGTTTAAGTAGTAAAAGTAAATTTTCCAGCAGCATTGTTTCTTAATTTTTAAATGACAAACAGATATAAGATGTTAAATAGGCAAGCTTAAAGAGCTTGGATTCTTCTGAGTGCCAGGAGATTCTCCAGATAATATGGAACAAAGAATGACCCAAACAGGAAATACAATGATAGTTGAGTATTTTGCAAAATAAAATCCAAGGAAGAATATGCATTTCATCTAATAAGGCTTTTAAAGTTTAAGAAACAACAATTAAAAAAACACTTATCAGGAAATTAATGTTTGCATAAACAAAGAAAAATAATGGAGAACTAGAATGGTAACTTAAACTGTGTGAATTGTGGGAACCATTGGAAAAAAAGATAATTGAGCTCATAAGTTGACTGTAGTAGAAATGGATACATCCCATATAAATGTCTACTCACATCATTTAGTTCAATGTAAATTATTAATAAAGGAAGATTAGTGCAGTTTTTTTCAAATATTAATACATCTTATTAAAATCTAATTGGTGTAAGTTCTCTAGGAAAGTTTTTTGTTGATTTAAAAAACAGGTCAAAATGAACATATATTTGGTCAGTTTAAAGAAACTTTTTCCAGTTTTAGATTTCTTACTCCTTTCTCAACTTTGCTAGTTCTTAGCAAAGGCATTATATGTAGAGAAAAAAATTAAGTTTTTGTAAAAAAACTTAAATTTTTATAATTTAGCTAAGAAAAGCTCCCCAAAAGTGATTAATTTACACTTGTCAAAAGAAAGAGACTTGGGACTTCCCTGGTGGTGCAGTGGTTAAGAATCCACCTGCCAATGCAGGGACACGGGTTAGATTCCTGGTCCGGGAGGATCCCACATGCTGCAGAGCAAATAAGCCCGTGCACCACAACTACTGAGCCTGCGCTCTAGACCCCAAGAGCCACAATTATTGAGCCTGCGTGCCACAACTGCTGAAGCCCGTGCTCCTGGAGCTCGTGCTCCACAACAAGAGAAGCCACTGCAATGAGAAGCCCGTGCACCGCAACAAAGCATAGCCCCCACTCGCCGCAACTAGAGAAAGCCTGCATGCAGCAATGAAGACCCAACACAGCCAAAAATAAAAATAAATAAATAAATAAATAGAGACTTAGTAGCAGAATTCATTAACCCTAACTGCCACCAGAACAAAATCAAAGGGAATAAAAATTTTGACTCAGCTTATAATAAAAGCCTTTTAACCAAAAAGAAAATACTGGATATTCAGATTAGCTGTCTGTCAATAGCGTGTTGAATTTGGGGATCATAATTGATATAATAATAATAGTTTTGATAACATATATATATTAAATCTACTATATAGGTATGTGATACTAATATAATATGTTAGAAAAGCTATTGAATAAACTTAGTCTGAATAATGAAAGACTAATAATGTATGTTTTTATTGTCTGAAAATATAAAAAACTGTCTTCATCTAGTTGCTGGAAATTATCAAAACTCTCAGTTCTTATACATTTACTAATGTGATCCTTATGTACACAGATGGTACAAACTGAGCCACTCTCAGCAGAAGCATGCAATAATATGGGTTGTATGTGAAGCAATGGATTTGTGTATGGGTTGATCTGGGAAAACTCTTTTGGCGGAAGAAGGGGAGCTTATTTTTGTTTGTGAATAACGACATTCATTTCCTGATCAGTTACCTAGGGTTAAGAGTGGCAATTTATCATTGTAAAACCTATTTCCTTCAACTTAACCCTTTCCAGATCTTTACAGAAAGTTTGTCCTTGATTGCCTCATTAGTCCCATTTTTTTAAATTAAAAACCTGATTGGAATATGAATACAATCCAAATTTTACCGTTCTTATTTGTGTATAAAGAGGCTTTTTGTTGTATGCCAACACAGAAGCTCAACTAAACTGTGTTTTGTGCATGTCTTGATTGAAAAAAGTTATAGTCTTCTTATAAAAAACAACAGTAAGTTATCTTGACTCTTTAAAGAAAGCTATGTGCAGCAGGATCATTATTCAAATGACGCTATTCTTTTTTTTTTTTTTTTTTTTTTTTTTGCTGTACGCGGGCCTCTCACTGTTGTGGTCTCTCCCGTTGCGGAGCACAGGCTCCACACGCGCAGGCCCAGCAGCCATGGCTCACGGGCCTAGCCACTCCACGGCATGTGGGATCTTCCCGGACCGGGGCACGAATCCGTGTCCCCTGCATCGGCAGGCGGACTCTCAACCACTGCGCCACCAGGGAAGCCCGACTCTATTCTTTGTATGTCACAGAATCAGTAAGAAGAGGCTTTGCTAAATATTTTCCTCACCACCAGTGATTATCTATTGCCCTTGCTTAACAGGAAGAATCACGAAGAAAACAGGTGCATTAGGGAAGAATTGGATTATTAAAACAAGTCAAACATATAAAAATACTTCCTAAGTTTTCATAAATTCAAGTGGGTTGTTTTAGGCAGAAATTCTCACATTTTTGTGTGTTCTCTGTAGGTTTTCTCATACTATGAGTTGCGGTGGCATGTTTTGAATGCATTAAAAGATTCATGGCAACATTAAACAAATCAGCACTGATTCAATGCAATAGCTATGAGAGTATAACAATATCATACAATATTTATGAAAGCATCCAGAATGTTAAATTATTCCTGTTCATCCTTATATACGATTTGGCTGTTTGAATAATACTGCTCACTGCCTTTACCTGAACTGGAACTTGTTATAGCAGGTCATGGACCTGAACAAGGCAAAGCAAAAACAACATTTAAATGTTAATTGGAATTTGGCATGTATGTGAAGTGTTGATGGGGTTCTCATGTACCACAGCATTCTGGTTAAGAACAACTTTTCTAAATTGGCTGGAAATAATTCTAAGGATTTTGAATTTATCTTTATATGATCTTCATGGATATTCAGGAAATTGTATTGTTTTTATCTAAGACAAGAACATTTTGAAAACATAACAGATCTTAACCTATTTACTATCAAGTAAGTATGGAAATAACAAAGAAAGGTGAATACTTGACTTTAAAAGTATTGTAAAATGTATATAAATATCAGCAAATAACAAAATATACATCTTTTCATTATCCACTATGTGAACAAAAGATAATAATTTGATGTGTTTCTAAGATTGTTTCTATAAATAAACATCTTTCTTCAGTCACATTAATGATCAAGGCTTTGATTAATTGTTTTGACTTGAGTAAATCTGCCAGATTTCAGCATCTGAATATGGGACACATAATGTCTGATTTGGAGTGTGGTGTACAGTAGTGCACATACAATATTACCGGGTTGCAATTATGCTGTAGGTGTATTGCCTTCTGGTTATGCCGTCTGATTCCAAGATAAATATGAATTCTCTGAAAACAAATGACATTTATTTCTTCATTTATTCAACAATAATTGACTGATTGTTTAACTTTGTGCAAGGTAGGATGCTAGGCATTGAGGAGGTTACTACGATAAATAAGGTAAAAGGACTCAGAGGACAGTTCTCAGGAACTAGAGGTCAGAGAAAACAGGAAATGCAAAACGGGCACTTTTGCCATGGCAATTTAGTGCAAATATGTTATGACTCATGGTTTAGTGGGCCAGAGTGGGTGATTCGAATACCAGTATTTTGGCTTCCTGAGCAGTGGCTATCTGGATCCTGCTGTGTAACTGCCAGTGTGAGGTACAGCAGACAAAGCAGGAACAGAACTAGTAAACTTGGAACCCAGAGGCACTCTCAAAATTCCCAATTCAAAGGGTGAAAGAAAAAAGAGAAAAGAGAACATCCGGAGAGCCCATCTAGAATGGTAATACTGTGTAGCCCGCATGGGTATAGCCCCCTTCTCTATGAATTTCTTTTTATCTTGAGCAAGGACTGCTGAATATTTGAGTCCCTCTGAGAAGCTTCTCTTGGCTTCCTTTTTGTTCCCTCCCTCTGCAAGCTTAAGAACCATTTATTATGCATCCACTGCGGGTAAACATTATTTGGTATAATATATATGTAGTATTATCTACAGTGCCTAAGTACATGATATATGTGGGAAACTGAAGTTGAAAGAAGATAAGTCACTTGCTCTAAGGCATACAGTACTAAGGTGTGAAAGAGATTTTAATTCATGTTTGTCCTGTAGAGCCCAAGACCCCTTCTCTTGGCCATGATGGTTTCCTTCTCTTGATGTAGGCAGGGAACCACAGGTTGAGTTAAGAAAAAACATTCCAGATTTTATTCTGTAAACCCCCAAACAATCACCAATTGAATTTTTGATTTTTAAAGCATATTGGTATATTCTGGAAATTTGAATTAGATTTTAAAAGAATATTTTTAATTTAACTATTAACCTGTTGGAACAGCTCATCTAACAGTTGTTTTTTTCAAAGCAATACTTATTTTTTATTACATAATTTTCAAGCAGTAACTTCATTATGTGTGAGATTAATAAAGATATCTGGATTCCCTTTGCATCAGGCCACTCCAAATATGATGATTAAAAAACAGTTTATGATATACCAAAAATTCTGTTCTTATTTAATCTTACTTGTTTAGTAGTCACAGAGGGAAAATCAGTATGAATTTTTGTTTGAAAATGCAAATAGAGAAAAGTAACAGAAAAATACTTTTTCAGAAGAAATTTTTGGGAAGTTAATTATCCTTGTTATAATTACATTCAAGGTTTCAACTTAAAAATAAGCCAGATTTACCTATTTAATACTTCTCAGGTAGAATAAGAATAGCAAACACAATCAAATTGTTTAACAGGATTTTGTATCATCTATCCAAAACCTTATAAATGGAATGTCTGTCAGAGTTTATAAGGGGGTAAATTTTATTCATGAACCAATATTGAATGTTAGCCATTATAGTTGATAGAAAACATACAAAATATTATATAAGTTACTGAACTACACCTGAAACAAGAATTTCAGGTTTCCCACTGTTACTATAAAAGATAACATCTATCCCTTGCCCAAATCAATTGAGTTCATATTTCTCATCTATTTTCTCCCACAGTTTGCTGAGTTTCAGTTTTGCTTTCATCTTGGATTGGACTCTTTCAACATACTTCTTCCTATGATAGTCCAAATACTTTTAAATGCAAAATTTCCTGTCAGGAATTTTATCTAAAAGGAAAAAATAAAAGGTGCTAATTTCTTAATGATAATTCAAGGAGAACAGAATTCCATTAAAATGTGGCTTATCTTAAAATTTCAGATAGATCACAGACCACCGAATAATGGTTCCTTCACTACAACGATCACACTGTATATCATCTATTAGTGTTCTTTCTTTGTTGTGCTTTATTGTTCATAATAGCAGTCTCATCAAGGGGGTGTGTAGTAGCTGTATATGGGTATCAGGGATGATTTAAAGATTTTGTAAACATTTCCAAGCAAAATGCATTTGATAAGCTATAGAAACTTTGGTAAACTACGTCTATAGAAAATTATAATTACTTTATGGATATTCTGGTACAAAGTGTTTTAAATGATTTGCTTCCCAAGCAACAACATTTGGCCACCTAGAAGAGGTCATATTGCCTCACAGTACACTGTACCTTCATTATCTCTTTCTTTAGAACACATTTTCATTTTATATAATGCCATGGAAATTCATTCCATATAAAGAGTACTATAATAAATTTTCTTATAAGGAAACATAGTCAAAGAATATACCCAGAGATGATATTTATTTTTTAAATTAAAGTAGATAACACATTGATTAGCTAATCCAAGAAAGTAAATAAAGTCCATGTGTAACTAACAGTGTCAGTTTAAGCCATACCTTTATATTGCTAACATTTTTTTCGTTAACGTATAGTTGATTTACAGTGTTGTGTTAATTTCTGCTGTACAGCAAAGTGATTCAGTTATACATACATATACATTCTTTTCCAGTTTTGGCCTTGGCTTGTGGGATGTTAGTTCCCTGGCCAGGGATTGAACCCACACCCTCAGCAGTGAAAGTGTGGAGTCCTAACCACTGGACCACCAGGGAATTGCCCTACATTCTTTTTTATATTGTTCTCCATTATGGTTTATCACAGGATATTGAATATAGTTCCCTGTGCTATACAGTAGGACCTTGCTATTTATCCATTCTATATAATAGTTTGCATCTGTTAACCCCAAACTCCCATTCCATCCCTCCCCAACCACACCCGCCTCCTTGACAGCTACATTGCTAATATTTTCTTAAAGACAAAGTATAGCAACACCAACTTGACATCTGTAGTGTACTCTCTTCAAGGGTAAGGATGAGTGGGATGACTAAAATGTATGCGAGTGAAATAAAAAGAAAGAAAAACAATGAGCCTTATGTGTGACTTAATTTTTCAATAATCAAGAGCCAGCTGCAGTGGACAAATTATTTAATGAGAAAATATCACAGAGTTTAACTTTCTATTAATTTCTGGTTCTTACAATCAATCAGCTATACACCAGGTGCCCACTGAATGCTTGGCAATGTTTGAGGAACTAAAACACTTCTTTCCATTTTACACTTCCTGCCTTCATTCATCAAATGTTGTCTGAAAACCTTCCTTATGCTCCGCTTTGTTGCCAATAGAAAGATAAATAAGTTATAGTTCTTTCCTTTAAAAGCTTACAGTCTTCTTGGGGATATACTCATAGGCAACAAATCCAATATAACGTAATAAAGGCTATCGTAGAGACATGTACAAAATGCTGTGGTAGCAAAGTGGAAGGAATAATTACTTGTGCCTGCAGTGTCAGGAGACACTTTATAGAGAAAGTGGCATTTGCACTGTACTTTAAAGATTCATAGTATATCAAAAAAGAGAGAAGGGCAAATAAGACATTTCTTCTGACCCTTTAATATCCTCAGTTACTTCCATCCTCCATCTTGGATTCTGTAGCCCCAGATACCAGTCACTCTTCTGTAAACACCCCAAGTTCCCTTGCCCCCCTCCTCCATCTGGCATGCCTGGTAAACCCAGCCAGCTGTCTCCTTCTAAAACTGCAGCAACGTAACTGACTTTCTGAAGTCTGCTCAACTTTCCTGAATGGACTTCTTTCCCATATATAACCTTAAATTTCAAATGGACAGTCAACACTGCCAGATGATTCTATGACACTGCCTTAGTGTATTCGCTTTCCCATTCTCTAAGAGACTTATCTTTCACACTTTCTCTCACCTCCTCAAATCTCCATTATTCCCTACTCCATCTCAGGTGATGACTCTTCTTCATGCCTCATAGAGAAAATCAAAGCAATTGGTTGAGAATGTTCTTTCCACTCCCAAGCCATCAATCTATCTATATTTATATCTATTTTCTGTAGGATACTTATGTTTCCATGTGAGAAGCATCCTTGCTTCTACGGCCACTTCCTCCACTTGGGCTCTGCATCCCATTCCCTCACTTCCTCAAGCATTTGGTCTTGTAGTTATTTTCCTTCTCTCCTGTATTATTAATTCTTTTGTTTCTACTGAATCATTCCCATCATCTTGCAAATATGTTTTAACATTATCCTTCTTAACAAATCCTTTTCCTGACACCATACTCCCATCCAGTAACTGCTACCTTTTCACTGTTCATTCTGCAACTAAACTCCTTGAAGGAACCATCTGTACTTGTTATCTTCTTTTGCTAATCCCTACTCTCTCCTCAACCACTCACTCAACCAGTGAGGCTGCACATAATGCATGACTGAAATAGCTCTTACCAAGCTCCCATCAATGACCTAGATCTTGCTAATGCCAATGCTCAGTTTTCTGTTCCCATCATACTAGTGTTTGATACAATTGACTCCTCCCTCCCTCTTTTTTCTAGACTTCTGTGGCACTTCCTACATGTGGTTTCCTTCTTAACTCTCTGGGTGTTCACTCTGAGGATCTTCTGTAGAATCCCCTTCCATACTTAAACTATGAATATTAAAGTGTCCTAGGCTTAATTCTGGGTCCTCAATTCTTCTCTATTTATACTCTCAATTGGTTAATCGACCAATGTCTTATTTTTAAATATCATCTATAGTGTGATAACTCTTAAATTTACATCCCTATCTTCCTGAGCATATGGTTTATGTATTCCACTGCCTACACTTGATGTTCTAATAGGTGTCTCCAACTTTTCTTTGCCGAGATCAAACTTCCGATTCCCCACATCTGCTCCTCTTCAAATTTTCTCTACAACAGGAAATTATGCCACCAGTCACCTTGTTAGTCAAACCCAATCTTTGGGAATGCTCCTTAATTCCTCCTTAAATCCTTAACTTTTCCTATCACCACAGATTCTTTCCATCAGCAAGGTTCCACTTCCAAATGGATCCCAAATCTGACCACTTACCACCTCCAGAGTACAATCCTAGACAAAGCTACTGTCATTTCTTTTCTACACTATGGCAATCATCTCCTAATTGGTGTCTTTTCAGTTTTGTCCACCTAGAACCTCTTCTCTGCAGAGTGGTCAGACAGATCTTTGTAAAGGTTTGGTCAAATCACACTTCTCCCTTGCTCAAATGCTCAAAGGGCTTTTCATTACAATTAGAAAATAGCCTTAATTTCCAAACATAGTTCACAAGGCACGTCATCATTTTGCCCCACCTGTCTCTCCAACCTCGTCTCATACTCCTTCACTTTGTGCTCATTATGTTCTGGCTACACTGGCCTTTTTGCTCCTGACACATCAGGCTTGCTCCCATCACAAGTGTTTTTACACCTGCTGTTCCTTGTTGTTGCTTTTGCTCTTCCTCTAGAACTTCGTATTACTCTCATCATTTAAATCGTGCAAAGCCCACCTTTTCATAAAGGTCTTTTCTGACCAGCCTAGCCAAAAAACAAAGAATAAAAAAAATCCAAAAACCAACACTCAACCAATTAAGCAAAAATACCCCCAAATCCAATCACTTCCTATAACATCATCCTGTTTTCGTTATAGCAATTGCTTGTCTTATTCACTTATTTGTTTATGTGTTTGTCATCTGTCTCCCTTAATTAGACTTGAAAGTCTTTGAAGAAAAGAGAATCTGTCTTTATTGTTCATTGTCATATTGTCATATCCTCTAGCACGTACAATAGTGTCCGACACATGTTAGGTACATACTCAATTAAAGTTTAAACTGACTTGTTCATTATATGAAGTGAGAATTTATTGGTAAGTGTACAGAGGCACAAACCTGCAAGTCATATTTAGGGGATTAAGTGGGGAGTAATTAGAGGGAACTTGGGGGTCAAGCTGTGAAGGGTCTTGAATGCCCTGTTTAGTGGTTTGGACATTATTGTAAAGGAATGGGAAGCCAAAGATTTTAAATTCTGTCTTAAATAAAACCTTGAGTTATGAGATCTTCCTTTTATAAAACTAAAGTATGTTAAGTATATTTTAAAATGTATTTCTACTTAGTTGGATGTAATATTTAAAGAGATGCCCTTTAAGATTCTATTTAGTATAAGAAATGTTTTAACTTTTGCTTTTAAAATTTCATGAGATACTTAATCAAAATAAAGCTTTTGCCTCTAGGAATCTGTTTAATTTAGAAATGTTTTATGATAATCAGAAGAGTCAATAGCTTTAATGTAACTTAAACACACAATTTATTTATCTAAGTTGCTATTGAACATTTCTTAATAGAGATGTGTTATTCTTACTTTTTAACCACTTCATGTAGCATATTTTCTACCCCATCTTTATAGAACAAACATAAATCTGAACAGCTAATGCTTGATAAGAGTCACAGTGCTTTAATCTGATTAATTTTATTTCAAATCTTACTTATAAAATTATACAGCATTTACTTTATAACTAGAAAAGATTGTTATTATGTACTAAATGTTAACAGAAGTACTTTTAATATACTGAATTAAGTTTAACTATAAAGAGAAAATGAATAGAAATACAGTGTAGTTAGGTAAAAGTTTGGGATAATTTTGAATATAGATAATGTAAAACTAAACATAATGGAATAGGAAGTTTGGTCAGGAAGAATTCACAGTTTTTTAAAGCCATAAAAGGGCAAACTAAAATCTCATATTACTAAAAGGAAATGCAAAATATACATTCAAGGAAATTAATGTCAGGAAGTTAGTATCTTATGTGAATGTTTATTTTTAATATTGCTCAGGTATTGATCTTAAATGTCACAGAAACTGTGGAAAACTATAGCAACTTAGAAATATTTCTCTTTCGTCTGTTCAGCAGGAAATCAAGCTTTTTTAGGATGTATTTTGCATATTGAAAGACCTGAATTAACCCTGCCTTGAATAGAGAGAAGAGCAGAGGCACGAAGAAAGCAGAAAATCTATGGAGAGTTAGATATATTTCACTTGTTTTCATGTGTCCTATTGAGGCAATTATGAGTAATAGTTTGTTGTTTACTCATCAAGAGTCTTTTAAAAGTGAAAATCAAAACAGGTAGCAGGGAAAGCTTTTCAAATGCTGAAATAAAACATATCTCCTAATGATTAGTTTTTTCATGCACTTTCTAAAATACCAGAGAAGGACCCTAGTGAAAATCAATTCACCATTTCCTCTTGAGTGTCCACTGTTGCTGAAACTGTTCCATCCCAAAATTAGTAATTGGAAAGAAAAAAGCATGCTGCTCAGCAGTTGCTTCCTTGGGAGTTGGACTGTGGGGTTGGAGCTTCAAATAACATAGTCAAGATGACAAAAAAAACTCTCACAAAATGAAGCTTATTAGATTCCTGAGTCAAACTATAATCAGATCAAAATTCCTGCGAAACTCTGCCTTGAAAACACTCTAGCAGAGTTTCTAAGCTACCACTCTGAAAGCAGAATCCATGGCTAATTTCACAGGAAAAGTGATGGGAAAATTAAGGGATGATTTGAAGTTTTTCAGAGAGAAAAGGGAAGGTTCTAAGAAAGATGCTTGGAGATACAAAGGTGCATTGTATACTGTATATAGCAGAGACACCCTGTGGGATGATGAATGTTGAAAGATAATGACATTGGAAATGTTGACTCTAAGCTGTGAAGTGTCTTGACATGTTTGTCTTCTGCAAGCTGTGGGCAGTCATTGTTTTTACATTGACATGTGTCATGGTGTATTTTAGTAAGAAAGCTCACTCTGACAAGAATAAGGAGATGGATTCCAATGGAGGAGATAGGAAGAATGAGTTACTGCAGGCTAAGACAGGTAATATTAAAGACCTCAAGTAGGGCAATGATAGAAAGTAGAGAAGAGTGTTTAGATGTGGCATAAGTTGATGGACAGAGGATTTGGGGGTAGTAGGAGAGGAAAATAGAATTGAGATTCTAATTTCTGTAATTAGGTGGATGGTACTGTCACTAGGCAGTATATAATAAGATGCTTGGGATTTCTGTTTGGTTTGGTTTGGTTTGATTTGGTTTTTCTTGGAGTGGTGAGTGAAGAAGAGAGATGAAGGAGATTTCAGTTTTGATATGTGGTGAATAGTCCATCTGAGTTCTGGCTATTGGAATACGGAATTTGAAATCAAGTAAATGTGTGCAATTCACCATATCTGAGACCACAGGAGTAGTCTGTTAGCTAGGTCCTTTGTGTCTTTGTATATTTTTACAAGACTCTGAGACCAAGATCAACACTAATGTAAAGTTCAGAATATATTATATCTTTAGTAAAGATACTACATTTTTTCATAGAGGGGAGAGCAATCATCCACATTAAATTGTTTGAATTTGGAAATCTGCAAATGTTGAATATGTTCCTCTCAGTTCTTGTTGAGAGTTTTTATTTATTTTTTATCATGTCTTTTACGATCTGAGTTCAATTCACCCAAAGAAACTACAAAGCTTAAAAAGAAAAAAAAATAGTCTTTAAGAATTGATTAGTAGCTTCATTTGCAAATATTTTCTCCCATTCTGAGGGTTGTCTTTTCATCTCATTTATGCTAATCTTTCCTGGAATGCTTTTAAGTTGTCTAAGTACCATAGAACACACTTTTGTTTAAATGCTTTTCTGGTTCTAAATAATCATGACTCAATTTTATCAACTATTATGCAAAATATATTTCACAGTTTAAAGAAGGCAATGATCACCCAATATTCTTTTAAAATAAAGACACTGAAATTCAAAGAAGTTAAATAATTCATAAACAAGAAGCAAGGGCCTGAATACAAGTCCAGGTTTGTCTGACTGCAAAGTATACCCTCATTCAAGTACATTCTGGCTCTTCTTAGGTGAAATAGAACTAAGTATAGGCTAATTGTTCCATGAGAGACTAAGCCTTGAGAGCTTATGAAACTGAAGTCATAGCACTTTCAATCTCGCTATTATACCAGGCCGTTTTCATCTTTTGGTAAATTTAATCATCAGGGATCAGAGTGGCTATTGATTGAAGTATTCTGAAAAAAGCGATTTGATTCCATGGTTTTATGTGGTTTTTGTGCCCTCCCCCTAACTCCTCACTGGACTCGACACAACCTTAGCTAACCATAATACTCTCAACCTTAATTTTATGTTGACAATACAATGATAAAAAGAAATATAATTAGCTCACATGTTAGGGAGCTCACACTCTTTTGTGAATCCTTGGAAAGCACATGTTTGATCATTTAAAAGGGAATCTAATAATTATATTGTTAGAATGCATTATAATTTGTTGAATGCTTTTAAATATAACATGTCATAATTATCACTTATTTCAGTTGAATTTAAAATATAAGACCCTGTGAGAAGAAGTAAAAAAAATCCTAGCTCTAAGTGCAATTCTCTAATCCACTAATACGGTTACCCTTGATTAGCTAGCTTGTCACATTATCACCTTCGATAAAGAAAACCCAGAATGGGAGGGTACCATGGGTGTAACAAAACACCATACCTTGTAAATTGATATTCATTCGTAAAAGCATAAGGTAGTACCACTATAAAAACATACTGTATTCAGTTATGTATTACAGTCACAAAAACAGTTAATAGAAACATCAAAAAGCTGTGCCTGACAAAGGAATTTTTTGTTACAATAGCACTAAGGAAACTATTGATGTATTTCATTGTAGTAACCAGTACAGTAATGCCAAATGAGATAAATTCATTAATAGGACACTGAAATGAGAATAGAAAATGACTTAGTCACAGCTGTCCAGTTTAGAATACATATTATTTTATGACTTTTTCTTCATTATGCTGACAATGATAACTGGTAGGAAAATAGATAATAAAGGAAGAGAGGTTTTAAAAAAGAAAACATGACAAATACATTATATTTTTGTAAGTCTGCCTAAAGAGTAATCTTATTTAAAAATATATAAATGAACTTATATGAAAACTAAAGACATGTTATTTGCAAATAAACAGAAATTTGAGTGGAAATTATGAATATGGAGTATTTATTGCCATTCAGGTTAGGAAAAAATCCACAATATATATATTATTCACATATATAAAACCTCTATCACTGAAATTCTCATTTTTATAAATAGTTAAACATTTAACACATAAATACATACTCTCCCCTGGCCCTCTATATCTACAAGCATTTCGGACATAAAGCTGAAAATTTCCTCAGTGTTAATAGTGTTTATTTT
The DNA here is from genome assembly GCF_964270905.1 of Leucopleurus acutus. Taxonomy (NCBI): domain Eukaryota; kingdom Metazoa; phylum Chordata; class Mammalia; order Artiodactyla; family Delphinidae; genus Leucopleurus; species Leucopleurus acutus. The sequence continues at coordinate 133,277,486 of NC_139143.1, forward strand.
TAAATGTTTAAAGAATTTTTGTACGAAAATAGCTTTTTTAAATAAGTTTTTATGTTGAAACAATGCAAAAAATTATAAAAAGCTTCAAAGTACTATACAAATAACTTTTCTGAACTACTCGATGGTAAATTGCAAACCTGGTGTCCCATCATTCCCCAGTACTTTAGTGTGTATTTGTTACAAACAAGAACATTCTCCTACCAAACCAAAGCAACCATCCAAATTAACATTGATACATTGCTACCATCTAATCATCAGACCCTACCCAAGTTTTGCCAGGTGTCCCAATAATTTTATTTTTTTAATAGCAGAAGAACCAATTCAGAAACACTGCTTTTAGTTATAATGCCTCTTTAGTCTTCAGTCTGAAACATTCCCTCCATCTTTTCTTAACTTTCATGATCTAACATCTCTCATTAACAGTGCTTTAATGTACCTCTGGTTTCAATTTATATTTATAATTCAAGGGGATCTTTTTCTTAGAGTATTTCCAGATAACATACTATGCTTCTGCACCTTCTGTGAATATATGTGTGTTGTGTGTGTGTCTTTAGACATTCACAGAGGGAGAATACTGTAGAGTTTCTGAACCTTTGTCTTTGGGTGGGGGGGAACACAATAAAAGCAATGATGCTCAAGGAATAAAATCATGTAAATAATAGATACATCATTTACTAGTTTTCAAGCTTACATAGCCTAGAAGTTTCAAAGTATCAGTCATGCTTATACTTGGAAAGTCTTCCTTTCAATTATTCCTTAATGATTTTTTTCTATGGAGAGTCCAAAAATTGTCATAGATGATAGTGAAATAGAATTCAATTAACAACCCCAAAGAAAATTTGCTCAATAAAATGTTATATTTTGAGTGAATATACTAGAAACAGTTATATGATTAAAATAATCCACTCGGGCTTCCGTGCTGGCGCAGCGGTTGAGAGTCCGCCTGCCGATGCAGAGGACACAGGTTCGTGCCCCGGTCAGGGAAGATCCCACATGCCACGGAGCGGCTGGGCCCGTGAGCCACGGCCGCTGAGCTTGCGCGTCCGGGGCCTGTGCTCCGCAATGGGAGAGGCCACAACAGTGAGAGACCCACGTACCACAAAAATAAAATAAAATAAAATAAAATAATCCACTCAACAAATTTGGTTCTTTAAAATTGAGAGGGCCCTCTATTTGGTGCTCTGTCATAGTATACTAGGTATTTTGACAAGGCTTATTTTACATAAAAAGCCAAATCTACTTCTAGGTGAAAATAAAAATGTGAAAACTCACAATGGGCTATGAATATATTGGAAATAGAGACAATTCGGATTTTACAACTAATATGTTTCTGGATTCCATAGCTTTTTCCAGCTTCACAAACAGTCTAGGATCTAAAAGAAGTCGTTGCTACTTCAGACTTATCATTTCTCTAATTGAATCCCTTCTTCTAACAACTCTTAGAGTTCCTTATCCACCAAGTTCATCCATTTTTCCCTTTTTGGATTTGTTCACCAGGGTTTACTTACTTATTGATATTTCCCCAGCAATTCCACTGCAACATGTTTGAAATTTTCCTCTCTTAGTTATTCTATTATGACAGCGGATCGAGGAATCACATTTCATGCCTTGTGTTCCCAGGTGGCAGGGCAAATATAAACATTAATATTAGCTTAACCTGTGTTTCCTTTCTTCATATTATTTCATATTTTTATAATTATCACAGACAAATTTACACAACATCATATTTTGGCTCAATTTGAAACAAAGTCACAGTCATAACGTTATCAATGGACAAGCCATATTTTAACTTTAAGGTTTTAGAAAAATTCTCATAAAAATGGAAAATGTTTATTTAAAGATTAAACCCACCATTATTACTAACCATTTGTATGCTGTTACGTTACCTCCATGGAAATGGTTCCTCAATTTCATTTTAAAATATTATCTTATCCCTTTATTTTCATCTTGACATATGTTTCTTAACTAAATGTATCACTTTTTAATGACAAAGTCAAAGAAATAAGTCATAATACTTTTGGACTTTCTTTAGTTGTTATAAATATTAATTGCCTTAATTTGAAATTATTTTCTTCCATTGTCATGACTTGGTTATTATATGTAACTTGAAACCACCTGAAGAAGAGAGAGAGAGAGAGAGAGAGAGAGAGAGAGAGAGAGAGAGAGTGTGTGCATGTGTGTGTGTAGGTTTAAAATTCAAGGCTCAGGTATCAGCCATTGAGAATCCACTAACCATTTATTCTTTTTGCCTTCATGATGCTCATCAAAGACTCATCTTATTTTAATATTTTGTATCTTATATTATTTTCTCTGGGAAAAAATAATCAAGTGACACAAAATGTCCAGGTCACATGACAGATATTTCTCATTGTGAATCAATATATCAGCATTCTTGTTTATTTATTGAGTACTCCCCTATATGCTGGGCACTGCTTTAGGCATGGGAGATTCAGCAGTGACAAAACAGAAAAAATTCCTTTTCTGAACAGAACTTATGTTCTCCTGAGAAGACCATCTCCAAGCAAACAAAAAGTCAATACAATTTAGAGACCCATAAGTGTGAAAAATCAAATGGAAGAGTGAAATGGTATAAAGGCTAAGGGGGAGCAACCTTATATGATGTGATCGGGGAAAGCCTCCAAGGAGGCACCATTTGAAGAAAGATAGGAATCCTAAGGAAGCTCTAGCCTGAAAAGATTTGAGGTAAGAGAATTCCAGAGAGAAACAGATAGTGCAAAAGCTCCAAAATGGGAACAAACTCATTTTTGGACTACCCTTCAAAATTAATTAAGAGGATAATTCTGCTATGAGGACAAATTTTATCATAGAAGTGAAAGGGTTTTTCTTTTTGGTTATCTAGTTTTTTCCAGATATTCAATGTGCCCAATTATTACACACAATCAAGAATGACTGTGTCAATGAGTTTTAAGCAAATGTGTACCTTAGGAAAGGAACAGTGTGAAAAACTTGATAATACTAAGTTCTATTTAATAACAGAAAGAATTTGTCCTAGAATCTGCACATATCAAAATGTCTCTATCAGTTTACTTTAAAGAGACATTTTAATGTATGTTATATCATAATTCTTCACATTTTTACATTTTTCATAGCTTGCCAGGCATTTAGACTTTAAGACAGAAGATGAAAAGAAGAGAAAATCACTGAAGACCTGCTAAAGATTTGACATCTTGTTTGTGTCCATGAGGAAATCATGAGCTATTTCTTCTTGGAGTAATTATTAAAAAGTTAAATTGCTTTTCATAAAACTATCTTTCTTCCTTTATTTTCATTAGAAGTGTAAAAATAAAGGATAGTAGAAAGCTCTCATATGTCTCTCTATTACAGGTCTAGATTGGTGATCAGAAGGTACTACATATAATACATAGTAAAAACAGAGTTTATCTTTATTCACGACAGATCTTTCTGCAGTTCTCATTTTTATAGACATCAAAACTAGGATAAAGTTCACCATACAAATGCATGCCCTTGGTTCTTTTGATTTTTGTCTATAAGGTAAAAAATAAGCATACTAGATTGAAAATAATTTTTCAGATTTTTTAAATGTAAAAACTGTAACAGCTATACAAATTGTACAAATATAACAGTCTACCAAGGAGACCCTGTGTCATTTCCACACATCTTTACAAGTTTTTTAAAAAATGCCAAACAAAGTTAAATGCATATTATTCTACTTATTTGAATTCTGTTTGATGCTGGGCCACTGTCTCACAGCCTACAGAATACCCATTCACCAATTATGAGCATTGTTACTCATTACTCTGAACTGTTCACACATCTATCTCATATAAAGTCCATATTACCCATCTATGGTCAGGCTTTATATTTAAAATTTATATTTTAAAAATACATATTTAAAAACCTGACAACCTGTATCAGATTTATTTTTTATTTCATATCAAAGCTGTTATTTAAGAACAGAGGGGAAAGGATTCTCCTCCACACCATCAATATTTTCTCTTTGACCCAAATGTTCATGTTTAGGTGAAGGAGACAATTGATCTTTCACCATAGTTTAGTGTGTAATTAGCCTTGTTTTCACTCTACTTTAAATGTAGACATTTAAAATATGGGGGATGGAAATGCATTTGCAGTAGATTAATGCTGAACAAGTAACACTTTCAACCATATTCGCATTTCTGTTTGTGCCCCCAATGTGGAAGAGGTGCCTTCCAAGACTATGCATAGTGCTTTGGCTTAGAGAAAGACCACTCAAAAGTGCAGGGTATCCACATATGGTGACATTCCTCCTTTTCACTTTCTTTCCTTGTCTTCCACTTATGGAGGAATGAATAGATGTTTTATCTCTATGTATATATTTAAATTAAATCTGTATAATTATTGAAAGCTTTATATTGCCCTGACAGAATTTTCGTACATATCTATGTAACAAAATGTACTTGAGAGTATTGTATTGATATAAAAAAATCAATGAAATTCAGTGTAGTTTTCTTAGAGAAGGAATATAAAAAGAAAAAAATAAAATTAAGTTTTGGTTCAGCAGACAAAAGGTCTCTAAATCCTGCTGATACGTTTCAAAATTAATCACTGTACTCAATATTTTTCAGCAATACTGCAGGAGGGTTAAAATAGCAACATAGTACTTTCAATATTTTAACTGTAGCATATACAAGTCATAATTATTTATTTGAGTAAAAAAATCCCCACTTTAAATAATTTTTGAGTTTCAAAGATATTTTTTTCTGTACAGCACAGAATTCTATCATTAGACATAAATAAGGCAAAGCAGGATGAAACAAGTTTATTAAACTAAACATTGAATAAAATGTTGGAGATTAGTTTTGACATAATAATATTCTGTATTTTTATGTAAACCAGATTTTAAACAGACTATTAAAAAGGTACAGTTTGAAAGAATGTATAAATATAAAATTTCTGCCAAATCATTTTAGGATCTCTAAGAACATTTTAATCATTTTTATGAAATATTTTTGTGTATTTTTGATTTAAAAACTGAAAATTATCTCAAACTATAAATTAACTTGAAATGTTAAACATTCTATTAGGTTGAACCTTTTGAAACTGTTGATTGTTTGGGGACTATAAAAATGTCAGTTTCTTAAGTTTCAATGCAGTAACTTCCTGGTGTGTATGTTTAAGAAGAATATTAAATGGACTCTTCCCACCTTCACTTGTAATTACACAGTTTTATAAAGCAGATACATTCTTAATATGAATCCCTTATAATACACTGTACATTTTAGCCTCTAGAAAAAAATTGTAGAAAAATTAACTCAATCATAATGACAAAGCGTAGCCAAGATAAAAAATAGCTGTCTTTTTCCTACTAGTGAAAAATCACAATTCAAATTTAGAAAATACTCAGCCACTTACTTTGGTAGAGTTTTCAAGTGATTTTCTCTTAACTCCAATATCCGCAATTTGGCAAGTCTGTAGAAATAAATTTAAAAATTGCTTCTTAATATTTCTCTATAAAACAATATTCTTATGGTAAAGTAAACCGTTACTTTATTATCCAAACAACTATGTCCAAACATTATATACCATGGTTACAGATTTTTAAGAATTATGCAAATTGGTTATGAGTAGGGTTGCATCAACATTGGAGAATAACAAATATCTCTTTCCTAAAAATGAAGTTCTTTCAAAGATATCATTGAGACCAAGTCATCTAAATCTCCTATGTTTTATAAAATTATATTCACTGTTGTTTGACTGTATGCATTCAACAGATTATTGAATATCTACTAAATACTAGATGCTGCATTCACTGAAACATGGTGATACTTCCACTCAAGAGACAATAAATGAATTTTAACACAAATAATATAGCATAGTGGTTAAAAGCTTGAGCTTTGTGATCAGACAGATCTGGGTAATATTCAGACTCTTTCATATCCTATCTGTTTTTTGCCGTGTGACACTGGGCAAATTAATTAACTTCTCATAACTCCAGTTTCCTCATCTATAATGAGTATGTGATAATAGTACAAAATTTATAGGGTTTTGAATATTAAATGATGTCACACATGTAAAGCATAATGCCTGGCACACCATAAGTTTTAGTATGTGTTAAGTTATTACTATTCTTTAATTGAAAAATGGGAAAAGTGCTATAATATACCATATTTAATTGACTCTGAGATTAACATCTGAACATTTCAAGTGGATGCACATTTAAAAATGTAAAGTATCATCTATCGTATGACAGTACTGGAGTTGGAATAATCTTGTGAAGGGGATGAGAAGTGTTCACAGTTTCTGTTGCTTGCATAACATTTGTAATTAGAAATGCATTTCACATTTAAGTATTTGTTAGTGTTTGCAATCTGGGACATGCTATTGTTACTAATGCCTATACTGAGCTTTAAAATGTACTCAGTTGAGGCTACCTTAGGACAAATATTAATTGAATTATCCAAATCCTTAGTGATGTGGGAATATTTCACTATTTGAACTATACAATTCACCTACAAGGTCCCATATTTACTGTGCTTTTAGATATTCAACTAGTTCTCTTCTCCTTTCCTTTGTGTTTTGAGTTCTACCAAATTTCCAATTTAATTTTAATCTTATAACTCAATCTTTATTTGAAATAAAGTAATTTAGTTCTTCAGAGCATGGGTATATCACTAGTTAAAGAAGTTCCATAAACATTTATATATCTCAAATCTTCATATTTGTACTGTTGTAATAATATTTTATGACTTAGTTTGGCCTTTAGGGGCACTAAATCTCAGGTTTTGGAAAGTATCTTAAAACATTCTTTGTTAAATTATCCAGCTGAAAGTTATAGAGCTTTTTAGATTACAATAATAAAATAGAGCATTTTTTTGGCAGACAATTCACATAAAATTTAATTCTAATTTCTAAGTGGTTTGGGTTTTGATATTATGTTATCTGATTGCTCAAATTTCTTCCCCTATATTAGGACTAGTAAAAAAGAACGGACAAAATGCAAAAGTGTATCTTAGGGAGATAAACATTTCCTGATTTAATAAACCAAAGGTATATTTGTAGTGTTATCATCAGTACCAGAAGGAAAATCTACTTTATGTGGACAAATGGTGAAGTATCAATTCATTTAGAAACGAGGCAAATGCTCTTTTGAATATCTGTGAATTTTCAGAACTTCCCAAGTGTATGGTATTCATAGGTATTGTGAAATCATGATCTACAAAAGTAAGGGAATTTGGAAGCAACTTTCAAGGTGATTTCTGTATGCAAATGGAGGCTGCTACCTGTTAAGGGACTTCATTATTCCACTGGGTTCTTCTTAATGTCATATATTAGCTTCTGCCAACAGATTGGTGTTGAGTTACACTCAGTCAGTTATTCGAACAATTTTAAAGATGATCATTTAGAAAAATGCAGTTAACAATAAACTTAAAATTCTTAACTTTCAAGATATATCTTTTATATTTAAAATAGCCAAGACATGGAAAGAAAGTTTCCATTGACAGATAAATGGATAAAGAAAATGTGTGCATATATATGTATGCATGTGTGTGTGTGTATATATATATATATATATATAAAGCCATAAAAAAGAAGAAAATCTTGCCATTTGCAACAACATGGATGGACCTTGAGGGCATTATGCTGAGTGAAATAAGTTGGGCAGAGAAAGACAAATACTGCGTGATCTCGCTTACATGTGAAATCTAAAAAGAAAAAAAAACCTCATAGAAAAAGAGATCAGATTTGTGGTTACTAGAGGTGGGGGTGGGGTGGGGGAAACTGGGTGAAGGTAGTCAAAAGACACAACTTTACAGTTATAAGATAAATAAGTACTAGGGATGTAATGCACAACAGTATTACTATAGTTAACACTGCTGTATGGCACATGGTATATTTGAAAGCTCCTAAGAGAGTAAATTCTAAAAATTTTCATCACAAGGCAAAAAACTTTTTCTTTGTAATTATATGAGATAATGGATGTTAACTAAATTTATTGTCCTAATCATTTTGTAATAAATTTGTCATTACTATGTTATATACCTTAAACTCATATAGTGCTGTGTCAATTATACCTCAATAAAACTGAAAGAAAAAAATTCACTCTAGAACATCTAGAAAACATTGAAAATATAAAGATGAAAATAAAAATCATCCATAATTTCACTTCCAAGGAAATAGTCTTTTACTTCATGTACATTCATATTAGTATGGAAAACACAGTTTATATATAGCTATGATATGTTTTGAACATAACATCATAGGAATTAATAGATATTCCTCTAGGCAAGATTATAAATTGCTACATGGTATTGTCATATGGATGTACCATAATATATTCAACCAATCTCCTAGATGGATGTGTGCTTCCATATTTTTTTATAATGATAAACATCCTTGTCCATAAATCCTAGTGTGATACATGATGATATGATACATTTCTAGAAATGAATTACAAAGGCAGTGGTTGTAAATATTTTCAAATCTTTTAAAGCACACTGCCCTGCAAGGAGTATATAACATTCTGCAGTTTCATCAGCAGTGTGAGGTTATCTCTTTCCTCATGGTCTATAAATAACTTTACACGTTTTATAACATGCTAGAGCACAAAGGCCCTTTGTTGTCATATTAATTTGTGCTATTTTTATTATTTATGATGATAAACATTTTTTGTGTTGCCAATTTGTACATTTATTATGAACTGCCAGTATGTGTCATTTACCCATTTTTTTCTAATGAGAACTTTAACTTCATACTCATTTGTAAGAATTCTTTTTAAGTTAAGGATATAATTTACTTTCCATATTCGGTGGAAATATTTTCCTATTTATTGTTTTACCTTAATTTAAAAACTATTTTCTAATATTATTTTATTTTAAAAGCATTTTATGAATTCAAATCTATCCATTTATGATATTTTCTTTTGTTTCTATGCTATAAAGGCATTTTCCAACCCAAGAGTCAAAAATATCCATGTGCATATTTTTCCAGATCATTTCTGATTTTATTTTTTTATATTTAACTCTTTAATTCATCTGGAATTTGATTATTAATGACATGTAAAGACCTAACTTTATTTTTTGCAAAATGTTTCATTAATTGACATGGTCTCATTTACTGGACAAGAATGAGGGTGTCTTTAATTCCAATGGTCACTTTTGAAGCCTCACCTACTGGTGCTGGTACAGTACTTATCTAAAGTGAAAGACAATGTATCGTTTAAACTTCTTATTCTTACCTTCCAAAATTGGCTGGAAGAAATTCAAGAAAGGCATCATTCAGGTAGAGCTGGGTCAGGTTTAGAAGCTGTGTGAAGCCATCAGGGAGTCTAGAAAGGAGTTAAAGGTTTAGTCATTGCATAGATGTTGCCATAGAAACAGAACAAAAAATATATCTCTAAGGAGAAAAAATAGCAGTGTAATACATTTTCAACTCTCCTTCAGTATCACAGTAATGGAAGGATTTACTGAGCATGTTGTTACAGCTTGAAAATTTTGCCTGTTATTTAAATAAATTGGCATTCACCCACCTCCACACTGCTTTCCTATGCTGAGATTTATGTCATTGCCAAAGTCAGAGACATCATTTCTTACTGTTGCCCTAACCTTATACACACCAGTGAGATATTTTTATGGAAATTTCAAGTTGTATGACATGTTTTGTAATTTTAAATTTAATGTTCTTTCTCAATAGCATATTCACATATATAGTCAGGCAATGCTATCTACTCATTCAGTTAATCATTAAAATTTGTCTACAGTTTGTGACAATGATGACTAAAGCTGCCCAACATGAAAAGGGAAGGAGTATTTTGTCCCTTTAACTGATAATTTCTTTAACGCAGGCCCAACATACATGTACATTATAATTCAAATTGATCCAATTCATGTGCATTGAATAAAAACATTGTCACAGTAATTAAACCGAATCCTAAAGACTTTAAGAAGCATTAAAAGAGTTGAGAAAATATCCTATGGGAAAATCTTACTACTTAGATAAAACAATTATTTGAAATGTTTAAGTAAGTTTTACCAAAAAGATTTAACTCCAGGATTTTTCTTAAAAGGATATTATTTTTTAATAATTAAATTTCTACTTAAAAATTTTAATGTCTTTATCTAGGCTTTAGACAAGACCATATTCTTTCACAAAATACTTCTAAATACTGTTCATATCTGCTTTCCCCTAAAATTCCAATCTATCTCCTTCCTTGAATTTACTGACAAAATTATTTAAAGAGCTGCCTCTACTCACTATTTTTTACTTTACTCCACAAGCTATTGCTTTCTGGCATCTACCCTAACTTTATTACTGAAACTGCACTCACCAAAGGCTCTTAAGCCCTAATTCCATTAACTTCATTTCATTTTGTAACCCACATTGCCTAACAACAGTTGCCATCACTGACTGTTCTCTCCTTCTGGACTTCTAATATACTTTTCCTGCTCTTCCCCCTACTCCTGGAAAACTATATCTGAGTTTCATTGCATGGTTTCTCTTCCTCTGACCAATCTTTGGTTATGAAATGTTTTATGTATATAAAAGAGTATAGCAGAACACTCTATACATAAATCACAGCAAGTTCCTTTTTGACCCACGCCCTGGAGAAATGGAGATAAAAACAAAAATAAACAAATGGGACCTAATGAAACTTAAACGCTTTTGCACAGCAAAGGAAACCATAAACAAGATGAAAAGACAACCCTCAGAATGGGAGAAAATATTTGCAAATGAAGCAACTGACAAAGGATTAACCTCCAAAATTTACAGGCAGCTCATGCAACTCCATATCAAAAACACAAACAGCCCAATCCAAAAATGGGCGGAAGACCTAAACAGACATTTCTCCAGAGAAGATATACAGATTGCCAACAAACACACAAAAGAATGCTCAACATCATTAATCATTAGAGAAATGCAAGTCAAAACTACAATGAGGTATCATCTCACACCAGTCAGAATGGCCATCATCAAAAAATCTACAAACAATAAATGCTGGAGAGGGTGTGGAGAAAAGGGAACCCTCTTGCACTGTTTGTGGGAATGTAAATTGATACAGCCACTATGGAGAATAGTATGGAGGTTCCTTAAAAAACTAAAAATAGAACTACCATATGACCCAGCAATCCTACTACTGGGCATATACCCTGAGAAAACAATAATTCAAAAAGAGTCATGTACCCCAATGTTCATTGCAGTTCTATTTACAATAGCTAGGACATGGAAGCAACCTAAGTGTCCATCGACAGATGAATGGATAAAGAAGATGTGGCACATATGTACAATGGAATATTACTCAACCATAAAAAGAAACGAAATTGAGTTATTTGTAGTGAGGTGGATGGATCTAGAGTCTGTCATTCAGAGTGAAGTAAGTCAGAAAGAGAAAAACAAATACAGTATGCTAACACATATATATGGAATCTAAAAAAAAAAAAGTTTCTGAAGAACCTTAGGGTTAGGATAGGAATAAAGATGCAGATATAGAGAATGTACTTGAGGACACAGGGAGGGGGAAGGGTAAGCTGGGACAAAGTGAGATAGTGGCATGGACTCATATATACTACCAAGTGTAAAATAGATAGCTAGTGGGAAGCTGCCGCATAGCACAGGGAGATCAGCTCCGTGCTTTGTGACCACCTAGAGGAGTGGGATAGGGAGGAAGGGTGTGAGGGAGATGCAAGAGGGAGGAGATATGGGGATATATGTATATGTATAGCTGATTCACTTTGTTATAAAGCAGAAACTAACACACCATTGTAAAGCAATTATACTCCAATAAAGATGTTAAAAAAAAATAAAAGAGTATATATGTACCCACAGTATAATTTAATAAATAGAATCAGTACCTTTAACACCCTCTAGGTGTCCCTCCCTGACTACATCTATTTGCCCCACAAATTCCTGAATGATGTTTACTTTTCTGCTTTTTAAGGAGTTTTACCACACCTATTTAAATCCCTAAAAAAAGAAAAAAAGTCACATGGTTTTGCATGTTTTTGAACTTTATGTTGCATGTTTTTGAACATTGCATGTTTTGAACATCAAATCATACTATGAATATTTTTTCTGAGACTTTTAATAATTCATATTATTAAATAATTCACTGATTAGTTAAATGAAATTCATTTATTTTGAGGTAGGTGACTGATCACCATAGCATAGTATTCCACTGTATGAATATACCACTATTTATTTATCATTCTCTATCAAATTGAACATTACAGCTGCTTCTAGTTTTTTGTTTGTATTTCTGTTATATGTTCTATTTATTTTTAACATATATTCTGGTGTACAAGAGTTTACTTAAGTTATATTTCTGGTTACAAGAGATTAATGTCCCTATGAATAGGTCTCAGCTAATGACTAGAAGGAGTATAAATACCTCAGCTCCCTCACCCATTGTGCTTAACAAGTCTGTGATATATGTTTAAACTGTTTCCCAGCATTTCCCACAAAGATTAAGGTCCAGTGGTCCATACTAGTAAATAGCTTGATAACATATCTTTAACTGCTATTTTCTTAGATTATTTTCTAAATATATTGCTTGAATTACTTTCTAAACTTTTCTGCTGGGGAACCCAAACTAAACACAATTAATATTTGTATATCAATTTGGTAGGAATTCTTTATACACTCTTAAGACACTGATCTTATATGTATAATTTTTGCTACAAATATCTTGGTTCAATTTGTATTTTGGAGTTGGATTGTTTGTTTCTGGCTTCATAGAGTATGTTTCCATAAATTTGCTCCCAAAGAGAGGTAGGATTCATAAAAACAGAAAAGAGAGAGAAAGGAGGCAGGGGAGGAGTGAGGGGTTCTATAACATAGAGGTAAGAATTCACCTGAGATGGGTGACAAAGAGAAGATGAGTTCTAGAGGGAATACTTTATGTATAAGAGTATTAGAAATTAAGATTTGAGAATATTAGTAGGGGACAGGATTTATAGGATACTTAATGCTTGAGGCAAAGTTTTGAACTTTATCCTATAAGATTAAAAAGAATTTATTGTAGATCTTTGTTTTTCTCTATTTTTTGCTTTCTATAATACATTAGAGCTCATATGCTGATAGTAAAATAGTTTTTATGATAATGGCACAGATGTCCAATGGATTACAATTCAATTTAACTACTATCTTACTTTGATGTCCTTTTGGTTTCTATAGTCATTTGAGAAAATAAATCATTTATGACTTTTCAAAAAAGAAGATTAAAATGTGTAAAATGAGAAGAATGTTAAAACTTTTTATCTAATAATTTATTTTAACATTGTAACTATTAATAAATAAAAATCCTTTAAAAACACCAATTTTCTAGTTATAGGAACAGTTTGAACTACTCAGCTTACCTTAATCTATTTTTCCACACATGTATGCACTAAATGGTATTACATTGTACTACTTCTTTTGATAAAAAATATATTTCTTTAGGCTGCTTCTCTGGCAAAGTTAATCATGTAAGAAAATCTGGCTCTTACATAGAACACTTCTCTAAGGATTTAAGAATTGACTACACTGGGCAGATTCCAATTGCAAAATTGGACTGCCAAAAATAAGTTATATGAAAAAACCAGAATACAAAGTAAGACAGTTGTTTCAGTCTGCTTATAAACAAAGATGTGTTGACACTGTATATCGAATCTTTCTTTTCTAAAAATGTAGAATTAAAAGGTATATTTATACAGTATGTCTTGTTTAATAGCACGTGTATTTTTTATTTCAATTTACTTAAATAAGAATTTGTTGAATGGTTACTCTGCACTGAGATTCAAAATTAATGCTTTCTTCCTCATCTTCTCCACAGCATTATATTCATAGGTTTAGCAAAATGCTTATAACAATTATATTTTATACAAGTTTTGGGAATTTTTTATTCCTGGAATAGATTATACATTCTTTGAGGACAAGGAATTTTTTAAATCTCTGCAATAATCTAGTATTGTATTTTGAAAACATATTATTTGAAAATATATATTCAGTAGGTCTGCTAAACAGATATTCAACTTTATTCATTATTAATTTTATGGTATGATTTTGTAGCTTTAATAGTGACAGTGGTCCCACTTGTCAACATCACAACTTCCAGAGGAACATACAAGGACCTGCAAGGAAGAAGATATTCCTTAGCAAGCTAGATAAACTCAATGAAGATGAAAGTCATGGGCTGTCTTTATCCTCCTCCAAGATACTCAATGAAATCCAACATTTTACGCTAAGTAAGGGAACTCTAATGAAAGGTTTTCACATTCCTAAAGGCTTTCACATTCCTAAAGTAACTGTGGTTTTCCACATTTGACTGATTTATTAAAAAATTAAAAGTATTTTTAAAAATATATACTGGCAAACAATTCTCTCTCTAAGGAAACATTTTCATGTTATTAATGGCTGAAATTAAAAGTGGAGAAAAGGGAACATTCTTACACTGTTGGTGGGAATGTAAATTGGTACAGCCACTAAGGAGAACAGTATGGAGGTTCCTTAAAAAACTAAGAACTACCATATGACCCAGCAATTCCACTACTGGGCATATACCCAGAGAAAACCAGAATTTGAAAAGATACATGCACCTCAATGTTCATTTCAGCACTATTTACGATAGCCAGGAGATGGAAGCAACCTAAATGTCCATCAACAGAGGAATGGATAGAGAAGTGGTACATATATACAATGGAATATTACTCAGCCATAAAAAATAACAAAATAATACCATGTGAAGCAACATGGATGGACCTAGAGATTGTCATACTGAGTAAAATAAGTCAGACACAGAAAGACAAGTATCACATGATATCGCTTACATGTGGAAACTAAAAAAAAGGGTACAAATGGATTTATTTACAAAACGTAAGTAGAGTCACAGAGGTAGAAAACAAACTTATGGTTACCAGGGGATAAGGTTGGGGGAGGGATAAATTGGGAGATTGGGATTGACATATACACACTATTAAATATAAAATAGCTAACTAATAAGAACCTGCTGTACAGCACAGGGAACTCTACTCAATAGTCTGTAATGGCTGATATGGGAAAAGTATCTAAAAAAAAAAAGAGAGGATATATGTATATGTATAACTGATTCACTTTGCTGTACACCTGAAACTAACACAAACTGTAAATCAACTATACTCCAATAAAATTTTTTTAATTAGCATATTCAAATTGCAATAAAGAAAGCACACTAGAATCAGACACCTAAAATGTTTAGTGCTTGAGCACATGGGCATTGATGTCAGAAGACCTAAGTTTGAATCACAGTTCTTTCAATTATTTATCTCTGTAACTTTTACAGATCACTTAATCTTTGTAAGACTCAGTTTCCTTCTTTATAAAATGATCATACTAATATCCACTTCCAGAGTCGCTCCAATGAGTAAATGATTGATTACCCACCCCATATTAAGAACTCACTAAACTGGAGCAATTTTATTACTTTTCCTTGGTATTGTTTTTATTCTGATCTTTCAAAATTAACTAGACTACTAATTTAAATACTTTTATCAGTGCTAATTTTATTGTTGGAATAGGCAGATTAAGATTGGCTGCAGACATCCTTGTTTCAACATTTTTCTTTTCTAATTGCATTTACTTTAGAAGTTTAATGAAAACTTATTACAGGCATTTGACCTCCATTAGAACAGTTAAACAAAATTAAAATACAGGTGATATAAATTTTGATTAAGGAGTCAATGTCAAATCTCCTACTCTAATTGGAAAGATATTTTACATCTAAATATTTTAATTTATAACCTTCAAGTTATAAAATTAACCTAACATTATCAGAGAACATTTAGAAAATAAAGAGAAAAGAAAAATGTTGCTCATAATTCCACCTCCTTAACACAACTATTATTACCATTTTATGTATTTAATTTTGATCTAATTTCCAATTAATTATTTTAACATCACTGCAAACTTGTATCATGATTTCTCCCTTTACTTTGTAATTATCTTTCAATTTTGCTGCATAACCAGAGTGACTACATAATCTATCATTCAAACTAGGACACTTTGGAGTGTTAAAAGGGAACTATTATTAATCACGCCACATCAAGAGGTATAAACTGGGATGACTTGAGCAAACAGAGACATATGATCACCCTATAAATAATCTTTATAACCATCCAGTAGATGTACCATAATTTATTAGCGATTTCCTTATTGTTGAGCATTAAGAATGTACAGATTTTTCAAATTGTATCTTTTAATTTAAACCAAAATCAAAATGTTTCTTCAGGATTTGTGAAATATAATAAAAGGAGCCCAGGAATTTAAATACTATCTTTATGCATTTCCATATGTAAAAAGTTACATAGGTAATATTTATCTACTTCATAATTGCCGTGAAGATGAAAATGAAATAATCTAAAAGCCTAAGACATTCTAGGTTCTCAATAAATGTCGGTCCTTACTTTCTCATTGAGAAGTTGTTATTTCAATTTTATTGTAATAATTTTCACCAGTGACTTGGTTAAGGCATTCAGACTATACTATAAAGTTCACATCTAAAACTAAAACTAGTATGCTAACACTTAAAACTATAACTTTCATATTCTAGGGTTTTCATGACTTAACTACTTTGTAGATTTCTTGTATCTAAGAAGATAAACAGAAAAGCTATAAAGAAAAGTAAATGAAACCTAAGTCTATTTTTTAATAGAGCAAATTGATAATCTCTGGTATAACTGATCAAGTAAGAAAAGAAAGAAGACAAAAATTATTGATACCAGGAATGAAACAGAGAGCATCACTAGAGATATTATAAATATTAAAGGGCTAATAAAAAAATTATGAAAAATGAGGTACCAATAAGTTTGAAAACATGAAATGTACACATTCCTAAAAAACACAAACTACCAGAAATCACTCAAGAAAAAATAGGCAACTTGAATAGTACTATACAGGAAAAAAAAATTCAGACTAATATGCCTCATGAATATAGATGGAAAAATCCTTACAAAATATTATCAAATCAGAGGCATTAATTTATAAAAAGTGTAATACTTCATGACCAGGTAGGGTTTATTTATATCATCATGTCAATAGATATTTTTTTAAGAAAAACTTTGACAAAATTCAACGCCTATTGACAGGGAGAAGTCTCAGCAAAACAGATTTCAAAGATTTCGCAGATTCTAAGGTGGACCCCATAATCTTTGCTTTCAGAAGTTCATGCCCTGATAAAATCTTCTCTTCTTGAGTATTGGTAGGACTTGTGACTTGCTTCTAATCAATGAAATGTGGCAAATAAGATATGATGTCATTCTCATAACTATATTACATTATGTGACTCCATCTTGCTATGATACTCACTCTACTCTGCTGTTCACCTCGAAGAAACAAGATGCTATGTTGTGAACTGCCTATGGAGAGGGTCACCTGGCTGGGAACTGCACCAGCCTTTAGGAGGCAAAAGTGGCCTCTAGCTGTCAGCCAGCAAAATGCTGGGGCTCACAAGTTTATAACAGCAAGAAAATGAATTCTGCCAATAACTTGAATGAGCTTGAAAATGTATTTCTCTCCAGTTGAGCCTCCAGATGAGACTGCAGTTTGACCCCTTGATGGTAGCCTGGTGTAACTCTCAAACAGGGAACCCAGCTACAGCATGACCAGATTTCTGACCCACAGAAACTTAGAGATAGTAAATATGTGTTGTTGTAAGCCACAAAGTATGTGGTAACTTCTTACACAGCATTATAAAACTAACACAGATTTTGGTATCTGGTATTGGGATTCTGCTGTAATAAATTCCTAAAAAATGTGGAGTGGCTTTGGAGCCAGGAAGTGGTCAGAGATTGCATGACTGTTCAAGAGCATCATAGAGAAAGCCTTGATTTTCTTGAAAAGTTTGAAAGTAGAAATCTAAACTCTGACAGCCCTGCTGGTAAAAGCTCAAAAGGAAGTGAGAAATGTATTATTTTAAATTCCCTCAGCCTGATAAAGGGAATGTATTAAAAAAAAAAAAAGTAACAATCATATATAATGGTGAAAGTCTGAATGCTTTCTCCCTAAGATTGGGAACAAGGCAATAATATCTGTTTTCATCTCTTCTATTCAACATTATACAGGAGGTCCTAGCCAGGTCAATAAGGCTAAATAAATAAATAAAAGAAGTACAGATTGAAAAGGATGAAATAAAACTGTCTTTATTCACAGGTAACATGATAGTCTACATAGAAAATCACATCCCTTCCCCCACAAAGCTACAAAGTATTTACTAGTACTAATAAGTGAATCTAATAAAGTTGCAGGATATAAGGTCAATATACAATAATCAATTATATTTCTATGATAGAAAAATTATTTGTAATTGTCCCCAAAACATGAAAGAGTTGAAATAAGATGAACAAAACTTGCACAATATTTGTAAACTTAAATCTACAAAACATTGATAAAAATTTTTAAAAGATCTAAATAAGTATAGAGATATATTATGTTCAGAAAAAGGAATAGTCAATATTTCTGACATGTCAATTCTGCCCAAATTGCTCTACAGATTCAATAAAGCCTTATCAAAATTCCATATTTTTTAGCAAGCTGATTATAAAAATTATATGGAAAAGCAAAGGGCACAGAAGAGTCCAAATAATTTTGATAAAGAAGAACAAAGTTGAAGGACTCACATTCCCTGACTGTGTGAATTACTACAAAGCTACAGTAATTAAGATAGTATAAAACTGGTGTTAGGAGAGGCATATAGATTAACATAAAAAATAGAGAATTCAGAAATGGATCCAAACACATATGATCAATTGATTTACAAAACAGGTACTCTGATAATTTTATAAAGAAAGGATAGGGCTTCCCTGGTGGCACAGTGGTTGACAGCCTGCCTGCTGATGCAGGGGACACGGGTTCGTGTCCCGGTCCGGGAAGATCCCACATGCTGCGAAGCAGCTGGGCCTGTGAGCCATGCCCGCTGAGCCTGCCTGTCCGGAGCCTATGCTCCGCAACGGGAGAGGCCACAACAGTGAGAGGCCCGCGTACCACAAAAAAAAAAAAAAAAAAAAAAAAAAAAGGATAATCTTGGAACTGGAACAGTTGGATATCTATATGCAATAAATAAATAAAAAAGAGAACCACAACCCTCACACCTTACATATATTTACAAAAATCAACTTTAAATGGATCATAGACCTAAATGTAAAACCAAAACTACAAAAGTTCCAGAGAAAAGCATAGAGGAAAATCTTTATGACTATGAATTTAGTAATGACCTCCTAGACAGGGACAAGAAGAATAAACCATAAAATAATTATAAATAGGGCTTCACGAAAATGAAAATCTTTTTATATTTGAAAGTCACTATTTAGGAAGTGAAAAGATAAGTCATAAGAGCAAACAAATATCTGATTTTTAGTCAGAATTTATAAAGAATTCTTATAATTCAATAATAAAAAGACAAGTCAATAAATATGAACAAAAAATCTGAACTTTTAACAAAGAAGCAATACATATTGTAAATAAACACAAGGAAAGATTCTAATTTGACATTTAAACTATAAATTAAAACTACAATGAGATATGACAATGAGATACTATATCTACTAGACTGGCTAAAATAGAAAAAAAAAAAACTGACAGTACCAAATGCTGACAATAATGAGGAACAATGGAAACTCAGATTGCTGCTTGGAATGCACAATGAAATAGTTATTTTGGAAAACAGTTTGGAAATTTCTTAAAAGGTTATGCATACATGTACCATACTACAGAGAAAACTACTCCTAGGTGTTTACCCAACAGAAGTGAAAACAGATGCTTACACAAACACCTGTACAGAAAGGTTTATATCCACTTTATTCATAAGAGCCCCAAACTGGAAACAACTTAAAAGTCTATCAACTGAGGAAGAGATAAAAAAATTGTGTCACATTCATACAATGGAATTCTACCTAGAAATAAATGGGAATGTAGTACCAATTCTTGAAATGTCAGGAATAAACCTCAAAATCAGTGTTAAGAAAAAACCCACAAAGTATGACACCATTTATATGATATTTTGGAAAAGGCAAAACCATGGGGACAGAAATCAGATCAATGGATGACTGGGCTGAGGGAACTTTGGGGGATGATGGAAATAGTCTATATATTAATGATTATGGTGATTCCGTAACTATATACATTTGTCAAAATTCACTGAGCCATACACCTAAAAGAGTGAATTTTACTGTATGTGAATTATTGGGTTGGCCAAAAAGTTCGTTTGGGTTTTTCCATACATCTTAGGGAAAAATCCAAATGAACTTTTTGGCCAACCCAATATATCTTAAAAAAAAAACGCTGACTTTAAAATTGATATACTATTTAAATTGACTTTTCTTTGAGTAATATTTTAATGAATTCCCAAACTTTCTTTCAGTGTTAGACATTTTTTGATGAAATCAGTTATATTCATTTATCTTTTAAAAAGTTAAATATATGAAAAGAATCCAGAGGCATAACCAATAAAACTATAGATTTTAAGCTTTTTAATATGTAATTTATCATCTGACTTCTACTCTCAAAGACCTGACCACGATTCCTAAATACAATGAGCTATTAGAATTAAAGAGCTAGAAATCAAAATAATTCATCATCTGCCCTGGATTATGACTTAAGTCAAGGACATGTCTATAGTCCTGTTGTGATAAGTTACCAATATTTATTTCTTTTATGAGAAAGATGCATTTTGGTCTAAGTGTTTTGGAGAATACTTTTCACGTTTTTCTTTCCCCTCACCATATTCTACATTTGAGGTAGAATATGGTTTATTCAAACATAGTTTATTCCTTGATGTTCCACACTTTCTACTAAAGGCCTCAAATTATTTCACAAACCACTCACTGTAAAGAGCCTCATCTAAACTTCTACCTCATTCTTTTACATTCTATTTCATTTCTAGTTTCACCTACATCCTCTTCTCATGATCCATAGAGAAACCATCCTCACTACTCCCTCTCCTCAACCCTATTGGTGAAAATTTTCCCTTTAAATTCCCTTTGATAAACTTCCTTTTGTCTTTTACTGGAAACACTAGATTCATTCAATGCCTTTCCTGTGAACTTCAGTTTCTCCCAGTCTCCCCATCTTCACGTGGACAAAAGACTGAGGGATTTTGCTCAAATCCTGTCAGTTTTTGTATGATTAAAATGCCAGTCTTACTTTGCAACTCATTATCTGCATTCCAATACCACTGATTAATTTCATCCACTTCCAAATGTTACTACAACTTTCAATAGACTTTCTAGATTTTACATCCACTTCCACAGATAAGTGACTTTAACATTCAGGTCCAGGGCTTACCCAATCCATTCACTTCATGGTTTCTTGACCTATTTGATTCCACAATACACACTATCACTATGGCATATCATAATTTGAAACATGGTCACATGCTGGGTTTCACTTTCCCTTGGCATTTCTCTACTAACAGATCATGACACACAAATATCCTATTTCTGATCACAGTATTTTTACCATCCATGTCTTCCATTAGGCTATCCTCACAGAATTGTCTTTTTGTTCTTCCTGTGATATCTGGTACTAAATACAGTACTCCCTTTTTCTGATCATACTTAATTCATTTTCCACCTTGAATCACATGACAGCTATTTGCATGCACCTTATACACTTGCACTCTCTTGAACTTTCATCAGAACCTTGATGCTAATTTTCCAGCATGACCATAACTAATAACTGTTTTCTTAGTTTTGGCGCTCTTCCATGGAATGTTGCTTGAGAACCACAAAAAATGATGACACGGTTTCCTTCAAAGTAATGCCATCTTGTGTCAATTAGGCCTTCATTGTTACTCAGCAATGCTTTTACTCATCTTTTATTGAACTATCCTGATTTGATTATTCCTTTCCCATCATTCTATTAAACTGAATTTTAAATACAGCATTTAAAATTCATTTACTATGTGAGTTTCCTTTATCTTGGTACATTATTATCCAATGGAAATATAAAGATAAATAAAATGTAATCACTCATACTCACTTAGAAATGGGATTGACACTGGCTTCAATAATTGTTAAACACTTACAGCACTTTATGTTTTCTGGAAATTCTTGTACACCTAAAATTAAGAAAATAGTACATAAAATATACTAAACAATAGTTTTAATATTAAGAATAATTAATTAAATACACAGTGTAAACACCATATGGGTAATCACATGTAAGAATAATAACTTATTAATATAATACATTAGTGTTATATAATATACATACATTTAAAAATATGAGTGTTAAATAATATTTTATGATAGTAATAATTGGAAATTAGATATAAAATTGAGGAAAATTTAGCATAGGATATACCTTGGCTGTTTACTAATCTAAAGAAATAAAAATAGTTGGGATTATTTAGTTAATATAGTGCTGCTACAAAAGAAAGGGGAAATCAGCAGATATAAGAAAACAGAAAATAAAATCTTTACTCCCTTCATTTTGTAAGATTGAGAAGATTGAACATGTACAATGTAAAGATACCTAAGGAGAATTCACAAAACCAATAGATATTCCCAAACTATTAAGAAGCTCTAACACATTTTGTGCACCTCTTTCTTGTTGGCACAGAGTGCAGCTCTACATCTGCCTGAAAGGGTGACAAGGTGAGCAATCCTTCCTGGGATCCTCTCTGGAGTTTCTGAGGTAGCCAGCCTGGCTGACTGCCCTTGGAGAACTGCTCATCTGCTGTCACAGCTGTGCTGTTGGCTATGTGACAGAAAAACACAAGTTTTTCTTACTGGAAATCAGTAAGCCAAAACCCAATCCATAAATTAGGATTTTATTCAGAGGAAAAAAAGATGTGGAGGACGCTTCAATCCGTTGATACAAATGAATTAAATATATAGTTGGCCCTCCATATCCACAATTTCCACATCCACAGATTCAACAAAGCGCAGGTAGAAAATATTAAAAAAACAAAACAAAACTCAGAAAGTTCCAGAAAGCAAAACTTGAATTTGCTACACACTGGCAACTATTAACATAGCATTTGCATTTCATTAAGTATTATAAATAATCTAGAGGTGATTTAAAGTATACAGATGGGTGTGCATAGGTTATATGTAAATACTACGCCATTTTATATAAGGGACTTGAGCACTTGCGGATTTTGGTATCTGCAGGGAACCAACCAATTTTGGTATTTTCTGGAACCAATCTCCCACAGATACTGCGGGATGATTGAAATAAGCCCTACAAAAATTAGAAGGGAAAACAGCTATATGAAGCCATTCCTATATCCCTGCAGTACTGCTTGCTCTCAATTTTTGAAACTATTGTTAAGCGTTTAAAAAAATGTCTATGAAGTACTAGTCCTGCCAAGTACTTCATATATGACAGAGGTAAAGGAACACTTTGTGGTAGGATTTAGTTGAACTTTTTGATGATAGATAATCAAGAAAGAAAACCCTCCACCTTCCTAGATTCTGTTGACCTAGACCACCATGTCCACAGGATTTGAAGGTCCAGAGAAGCAGCAGGAGGAGAGCCAAACCAAACAAGTCATTTACCAAAGCAAAGTGAGGGTATGAAAGATGGTGTGGAGGCATTTCTCATGCCACTTCTCTCTATGTGAAGATTCACCAGAAACTGTGCTGTCCTAAAATTATTGCTGAAGGATTTTGCCTTCTTAATAAAAACCTAAGGAAGTTTAGGAGCACCATTACTTATGAATTGAATGAGAAAAACAATTACCCTTTTTGGAAAGGTCATAACACCTACAACTGCCCTTATTAACTAGAGGTTAACAAAATGGCACAGAAGTCAATAACATAACCCTTAGCTATCCTCAACTTTTCCCCTGAGCATTCATAGTCACTTCGGATATCTGCAACCAACAGGAGTATAAGGCTTTTACTTTTCTCCCTTTAGCTTTTTCTGCCTGACCAATCTGGGCTCATTACAAGCCAGTGTGCCTGATGCCTTATCTCCACAGGTGCCTGCCTTAGGATGATATTTCCTGAAATTATATGTAAACCAAGACATGGAAGGAGAAGCAAATTAACGTACGATTTTAAAGAAAAGACTGTAGTGTATCTCTTTATCTTCTGCTGAAAATGGAATTCCCTGCTGTGGTGAAAATGCTACCACATTATTTGTTAAAAAAAAAACCTCATATTATGTTGTTTACAGTTAAACTTAAAATTGTTCAGAGCAGAGTCCATTGGATTAAAATGGAATCCCAACGTTATAATTTACCGTTTGGGTAACCCTAGGCAAGTCATTTAAATGTTCGATGTCTTAGTTTCCTACTCTGAAATATGATTATTATATAAATGGTTTCATCAGAGAGTTGCAGAGAGGATTGACAGAGATAAAGCAAGTAAAGTAATTGGCACAAAGTGCTGAATATCTGTTATCTATAATTATTAGAAACAAATAGAAGCAGAGGGTGTCCGTCAACAAAGGAACCAACAATCATGTCGAGATGAACTGGCTAGTATAAACTTGTAAAATTTATCTACCTAAGAGAACAAAAAAGAGGTAGGAATTAGTGTGCTGAAAAGAATATCTCAATATCTTATCAATATAATAGCTGCAATAAATGCTCTTGCAGATGGGAAGTAAATAATAAACATATTTATGAATAAATATTTGTATGTTATAATGTAAACATATATAACTAGTCTATGCTGAGCAATATTTTTGTACTTTTGTAGAGGTTTTTATAGCTGCTTAATTTGCTTATGAAAGTCAGAACACATTTGGAAAACTAGGGTGCCAGGGGAACTTTACCATATATACTAATATATGGACCTTAGATTTTAGGAAAAGTTCTTAGAGCATATCTTTAACTTATAGTTCAGTCTAAACATGGAGAGGTACTAAAGCATAGTAGTTAAAAGCATGGGTTGGAAGGATGACCTAATCTCAGTATTGTCACTTAACTAGCTATGTAATCTTAGTCAGACATTTTAATATTTGAACGTCACTTTCTCATTTCTTGCCTAATTCAAAGGGCTGTTCCAATTATTAGATAGCATGTTGTAAAGCACTTAGTATCATGTCAGCCACTTAATAAGTATCTAATAAATACTAGATAAAATTCATGTATTAAGAAGAGGAAAGTTAACTTACATTCCTTTATGCCACTGTGTAAAATAATTTAATTTTCTTAATAATCCTTTGAGGAAGATATATTAGGCAATATTATTTTCATCTTATGGATGAAGAATCACGCATTCACAAAGATTAGGTAACTTATTTAAATACCTAATGGATATTTATAGATGGGAACGAATATAGGTGGGATTTATTTAATATTTGTTAACACCATGCCTATTGTTCCTCTTTATTACGTTACTTTATTACATTACTTATTAAAATTGTTTACTGTTCCCCTTTATTACGTTACTATATTAAAAATGTAGAGCCGACATTTTTTTTAAGCATCTTGCTTCTTTTTCTTTTTTTTTTTTTTAAATTTATTTTTGGCCTTGCCAACCAGCTTGCAGGATCTTAGTTCCCGGACCAGGGATCAAACCTGTGCCCTCGGCAGTGCAATCGCGGAGCCTAACCACTGGACCGCCAGGGAATTCCCCATAGAGCTCACATTTTTATTAACCAATTTTTGAGACTGGTCTGTCTGGTCCTCTGAAACACAGTGTGTTTGAGTTTTAAAAAAGTTATAAATACATATATTTATACACATATATATTGTTATAATATATATAAATATACACACACTATTCAATTCTAAAAAAGTTCATACACACTTTTTTTTTTTTTTTTTTTGCGGTACGCGGGCCTCTCACTGTTGTGGCCTCTCTCGTTGTGGAGCACAGGCTCCGGATGCGCAGGCTCAGCGGCTATGGCTCACGGGCCCAGCCGCTCTGCGGCATGTGGGATCTTCCCGGACCGGGTCACAAACCCATGTCCCCTGCATCGGCAGGCGGACTCTCAACCACTGCGCCACCAGGGAAGCCCATGACATTCTCTTCTTAAGACTAGCATTTTAGATTGTATTATTTCTGAAATTTACACTGAAAAATAATGAGACACAATATATGGTTATAAATTGAGGAATTATTGCTTTATCATCTTGTCTTACGTGGTTCCCTGATATTTTAATTATAAGGTCCCTAAAAGGGAAAGTCAACATTCAACAAATATTTATTGAGTGTTTACTCTGTGTTAGGAATTGTATTAAACATTGGTGATACAGTGTAAGAAAAATGGATACGTTCTCTTTATTTGTGGAGCTTATATTCTGGCAAACGAACACATACAATAAACCATAGAGAATTAGCATACACATGAAATACATTAAATAGTATTGAATTTTTGAGACATGCTATGGAAAATGTAATTAGAGCAGAATAAAGATAGATCAGAAATGCCTGAAGATTTCAAACTTAACTACGGTGATTAGGGTAAGCCTTATTAATTGGAAAGGTGGCAGTTGAGAAAAGACTTGAAGAAGGTGAGAGAGATAGGAATACAGATATCTGGAAACTGAAGATGGACAGTAGGAGAATTTTAGACAGAGTGAATAGACATGAAGATTAATCATTCCTGGTGTATTCTAGGAATAGCAAGGAGGCCAGTGTGACTGGAACACAGTGAGGAAGAGAAGAGTAGCAAAGAATTAGGTTAGAGAAGTAATAAGGGGTGTATGATGGGGAGACGGGGGTGTTGACTCATGTAAGGGCTCTCAGGCCATTACAAGAATCGTTTTTACTCTGAATGAAATAGAGAGACATTGAAGGATGTGTTATACAGTCTGATTTATAATTCGAGAGGATCTCTCTGGCTCCTGAGTAGAGTGGTCTTTCTGAAAGGGAGGGAGCAATGGAGGGAGAAGGAAGTGAGTGGAATATGGATGAATTTTGAACATAAGACCAATAGGACAGCATGATGGATTAGATGAAGAGTATGAAAGAAAAAAGGAAATCAAGGACAACTCCAGGTTCTTTGTCCTAAGCAACTTGAATAAAGGAGTTATCTTGAACTTAGATGGGAAAAACAATATGTGAAATAGGTTTTGGAAAGAAGAATAATAGTTCACTTTTGGACATGTGTAATTTGAGATGTCTGTAAGACTTCTAAGAGAGGTTGTCAGATGGGTTTAGGAGAGAGGTCTAGACTGTAGATTTCAAGATGTAAGATTCATTATCATTTAGATCAGGGATCCCCAACCCCTGGGCCATAGACCAGTATCAGTCTGTGGCCTGTTAGGAACCGGGCCACACAGCAGGAGGTGAGCAGCGGGCAAGCAAACGAAGCTTCATCTGTATTTACAGCCGCCCCCCATCGCTGGCATTACCACCTGAGCTCCACCTCCTGTCAGATCAGCCATGGCATTAGATTCTCATAGGAACGCAAACCCTACTGTGAACTGTGCATGCAAGGGATCTAGGTTGTACGTTCCTTTTGAGAATCTAATGCCTGATGATCTGAGGTGGAGCTGAGGCAGTGATGCTAGTGCTGGGGAGTGGCTGCAAATACAGATCATCATTAGCAGAGAGGTTTGACTGCACAGAGACCGTAATAAATCAGTTGCTTGGAGACATATCAAAACCCTATCAGTGAGTGGCAAGTGACAAGCTGCATCTGATGGCAGGCTTTATAGTGGCAAGTGAGTTGATGTACCTCAATTGTACAGCTGCATCTGGTGACAGGCTTTAAGTCAGAATCCGACACTTATTTTTGTCTGTGTGTGGCTTGTCCATTATTTTATTTACCACTTCCATCCATGCCGCTCTGCACTGCACACTTGTCTCAGTCACAGTTTTGGTAAGCCCACAAGCTAACCCTAGCCAAAATGAGTAAAAATCAAACATCGCTGGAGAGCTTCTTTGAAAAGGGGGAAAGACCCAATGATGAGATAGCAGAAGACTCTACGACTGCCAACAAAAAGAAAGCTGCATTTAAAAGAAAATACCAAGAGTCCTACTTAAATTACGGGTTCATTGCAACAGCTGATTCACATTCTCCAAGCCCGTGTTGTATAGTATGTGGCGACTGGCTATCCAACGAAGCCATGAAACCTTCAAAATTGCTTCGTCACATGGAGACCAAGCACTCTGCATTAAAAGACAAACCTTTGGAGTTTTTCAAAAGAAGAAAAACATGAACATGAAGAACGGAAGCAATTATTGAAGACCACTACTTCATCAAATGTGTCTGCACTGAGAGCATCATCCTTAGTGGCTAACCACATTGCTAAAGCTAAGAAGCCCTTTACTATTGGTGAAGAGTTGATCCTGCCTGCTGTTAAGAACATCTGTCGTGAACTTTTAGGAGAGGCTGCAGTTCAAAAGATGGCACGTGTTTCACTATCGTCTAGCACCATAACTAGACAAATTGATGAAATAGAGGATATTGAGGCACAATTGTTAGAGAGGATTAATGAGTCACCGTGGTACGCAATCCAGGTTGACAACTCTACCGATGTTGATGACAAGGCAACAATGCATGTTTTTGTGCCATATATTTTTCAGGAGGATGCGCATGAGGATATGTACACTTTTGTTGCCAACCAACGCCACAGCTGCAAAACTATTCAAGTCTTTGAATGATTACATGTCAGGAAAACTGAATTGGTCATTCTGTGTTGGTATATGCACGGACAGAGAGGCTGCCATGACTGGACAGCTTTCTGGTTTCACTACTTGGGTTGAAGAGGTCGCTTCTGAATGTGAGTCTACACACTGTGTCATTCATAGAGAAATGCTGGCTATCTGAAAAATGTCACCTGAACTTAAAGACGTTTTGCAGGGTGTGATTAAAATTATCAACCACATTAAAGTACATGCCCTTAACTCACGTCTGTTCATGCAGCTCTGTGAGGAGATGGACGCAGAGCACACGTCTTCTCTTATACACAGAAGTGAGATGGCTTTCTAAAGGCAGATCACTGGTCAGAGTTTTTGAGTTATGAGAGCCGCTCCAGAGATTCCTTTTAGAAGAACAGTCACCACTGGCAGCACATTTCAGTGACACAGAATGGGTCGCAAATCTTGCTTACTTGTGTGACATATTCAACCTACTCAACGAGCTCAATCTGTCATTTCAGGGGAGAACGACAAGTGTATTCAAGTCGGCAGATAATGTGGCTGCATTCAAAGCCAAACTGGAATTATGGGGGCGACGATTGAACATTGGGATTTTTGACAAGTTTCAAACATTAGCAGAGATTTTGAAAGAGACAGAGCCAGGGCCTTCTTTCTCCCAGCTGGCGTATGATCACTTATCTCAGCTTTCAAAAGAGTTTGAGCATTACTTCCCAACCACAAAAGACCTCCAAACTGGGAAGGAATGGATCCATGACCCATTTGTGCATAAGCCAGGTGAATTGACTTTCTCTGTGCTATAGAAGAGGATCAACTCCTTGAGATCGTAAATGATGGTGGCCTTAAAAGTATGTTTGAGACAACTTCAAATCTCCATACCTTCTGGATTAAAGTCAAGGCAGAATAAACTGAGATTGCCATAAAAGCACTGAAAAGCCTGCTTCCATTTCCAACATCCTATCTTTGTGAAGCAGGGTTTTCTGCAGTGACAGCAACCAAAATGAGATTACTGAGTAGACTGGACATAGCAACACACTTCGGGTATCACTGTCTCCCATCACCCCCCAGATGGGACCATCTAGTTGCAGGAAAACAAGCTCAGGGTTCCCACTGATTCTGCATTCTGGTGAGTTGTATAATTATTTCATTATATATTACAATGTAATAATAATAGGAATAAAGTGCACAGTAAATGTAATGTGCTTGAATCATCCTGAAACCATCCCCCCCCCCACTCCAGTTTGTGGAAAAATTGTCTTCCATGAAACCGGTCCCTGGTGCCAAAAAGGTTGGGAACCGCTGATTTAGACAGTATTTAAACCATGAGACAAAATGTGAGCACCAGTTATGTAAATGCAGATAATGAAGAAAAAACGACAAGGGGCTGAACCATGAAATACTCCAAAATGAGGTTGGGGAGAAGAGGAAGAATCAACATAGGAGCCTGAACAAGATCAATCAGTGAGATGGGAGGAAAAATAAGAGTACTGAATCCTAGAAATCAAATGAAGAAAATGTGCAAAGTAGGAAGAAGCATTCAACTGTTTCAAATGATGTTGCTAGGTCAAGTAACATGATGACCAAATATTGCCTTTGGATTTAGTAATGAGGAGATCTGTATGACCTCATTTGGAATTGTTTTGGAGTGGAGGGCTTAAAGACTGGGGTGGGTTTAAGAGAGGATGAGAGGAAAGAATTGTAGATAAAGGATATAGACAACTCCATCTAGAGCTTTTGCTGCAAGGGGGTGAGGGATATTAAGGGAAGAAAATCCAAGAAATTTTCTTTAGAACAGAAGAAATAATAGCAAGTGGGTATACTGATTAGAATAAACAAGTAGAGAGGAAAATCTTGATGATGTGGTAGAGACTGAGGAGAATTTCTACAGTGATATCCATGGGTCGGCAAGAGGGGATGGTTAACCAGTGGAGAGACTGGTTTTAGAGAGAAACAGGAGTAGTTTACCTGTACTAATTTGGCAGCAATGAGAGAATATGGGTGCAGATGCTGGTATATGAATTAATAGGATGGTGACAGTCTGGAAATCATCCTTCTAGAGTTTTGATTTTCTCAGTGGAGTAGGATAAATAACCATGAACATGGAACAGGAGATGTGGGAGTTTGAAGACAGAAGAGAACATGTGAAATAGTCACCAGAAGACAATGAGAGTCAATACAGGAAGGAAGTACAACATGATTGTTGGGAAGCATTAAGGCTCCACTTCAGAACTGCAATCATGAACTTAAAGTCATATCAATCAGTGTGACTGTTTTCTTCCGTATCTTTTCAGCCATAGGTAGAGAGCTGGATTCAGTCAGGGTTGTAATTTTACTGAGCATACGTAGATATATAAAAGAGAAGCAAAGGTATCAAGGGGGTCATTTGATGACTGACCATAAAATTCAAGCCATGCAAAAAGGGCAGAGCAAATCTTGAGAGAATTCATGAAAAGGTGGTGGTACTAATAGATTGGTGGTTCTGATGGGGTCAAAGGAGGGTTGGAGTGGTATAAGAGGGAGTGTTCTGGAAAGATAGGAGGATGGAGTCAGTTGACATTCAATTTCTTGATATTCCTGACAGTACCTAGATCAGACCTAGGAAAACAACAGAAACTGAGCAAGTGTCTATTAAATTGGATTTAATTATATTTTTGCATCAATATCCTGAAGCAATGAACTAAAACAGTACAAACATGGAAAGAAACACATGATCTTAAGTACAGACGCTTTAGATTGAAATTACCTTTTCTAAGATGAAACAGGTAACTCTCTTTTCATACAAAAATAATATAAAGGACTTCCTACAAATACCAAATTTTAAATGATTTAGAGTTCTCTCAAATGCATTAAAGTTTATGTTTATTACTTTAAAAATTTTATATAGACCTGTATATATGATAATAGTTATAGTGTATTTTGAAATGCTTCTTTGAATTCTCTGAAATTCAGAGGTATCATAAGCCTAAATGGTCTACCCCATGATGTAAGTGCCGTAGGCTGAAAAAGGATTAAAACCTTAATTTTAACAAAGGAGGGATATATATTGATAACACTTTAATATTTTCATCTGATATTTTAAATGTGATACCAATTTTTATATATTTTTTTCAATTTTGAGAAAGCAGGCAGGTTTTTGGATATCTAGTAAATTGGATTAGATTTAGGAGCAGAAAGAATGGAATTTATTGAGGAAACATTATAAGCACTTTGCTTTAGTTCATCTTCACAACAATTTTATAAGATGATTTATTATTGCTATTTAAACTAATGAAGAAACCGAGGCTTGGAGGTTTTGAAACAAGGCCAAGCTTATTCCAAACACACGTTATATGTTTATTAAGCTGCCTCCATCAAATCCAGGATTTAAACTATTTGGGGGTATACATTTTAGCTACTCAAAATTGACAATGCAACATTCATAATAGAGCGCAATATATTGGATGTGCTCCATATATACTCTCCAGGTCAAATACAAACAGCCCCAACTTTCTAGAACTCTGAGTTTAATGCATACTCAAGATTGACCATGTGGCGTTCTTATAGGGGCACTGTAAACTGTATTTGTTCTATAATTACCTTTGGTCAAATTTCAGATAGTACTATTAACTTTCTGGAACATTGAGTGCATTGCTCAGGTCATAATGTTCTTTATTTCTTTTTTTTTTTTTTTTTTTTTTTGCGGTATGCAGGCCTCTCACTGTTGTGGCCTCTCCCGTTGCAGAGCACAGGCTCCGGACGCGCAGGCTCAGCGGCCATGGCTCACGGGCCCAGCCGCTCCGCGGCATGTGGGATCTTCCCGGACCGAGGCACGAACCCTTGTCCCCTGCATCAGCAGGCAGACTCTCAACCACTGCGCCACCAGGGAAGCCCATGTTCTTTATTTCTTAATTTAGTATACTGACAAGTACTATAAGCTTAGTTCCAAATCTATGTCCTCTTTATATATAGTTCAACCAATAGCTATTAGAAGGAACAAATAAGAAGAGAGGGCTACTCAAAATAGGCAGAATGTCAATATGAAGACTTGATAACTCATTGTCTGAAAATAAAGGAGGTGAT
Source organism: Leucopleurus acutus (assembly GCF_964270905.1). Classification (NCBI taxonomy): domain Eukaryota; kingdom Metazoa; phylum Chordata; class Mammalia; order Artiodactyla; family Delphinidae; genus Leucopleurus; species Leucopleurus acutus. Next base: position 133,310,011 of record NC_139143.1, read on the forward strand.
GGGAAAAACTACAAAGTTAACACCAGAACTCTTAAAGCCTACCATTCTTATTTTGTGTAGAGGCAAGCATCTACACATACTAAAATAATTTAATAACACAAACCATAATGAACTCAAGTCAACCTGGAAATGTTCAATTGCATTCATTATACTCATTGAAAGAAAATAATGTGATATGAAACATTTTTGGAATAATTGCCATTCAGAATGATTCAAATAAAATTTTAAAATTAGGTGTAAAAGGATAAACTGTAATTTTTTTGGAAAATTATTTTGTGTATAAACCCACATTCCCTAAGGATATTTGGTAAATGAGGCAATACTCTATTAAGTAGGAAGTACTGATTAGAGTTAGATTTCAGAGACACAATCTATTATATGGGAGAAAGCAAAAGCATCCAGCAGTTAGGTTAGTAAATTTGGGAGACAATGTACAGGCCAGTCATATATTAAAGATGGAGAGAGAGAGAGAGAGAGAGAGAGAGAGAGAGAGAGAGAGAGAGAGAGAGAAGAACAAACAGACTGGAATAATTTGCTTTACCTCCAACCCTTCAAATGAAGGGAGCCAAGAACTCAGTAGGAACTCAAGCAAGAAGAGTTAAAGGTTTCCTATAAGACTCTGCCTATTTTAGTAGCATTATAAAGAGAAAAGCCAAATGCAGGTAAAGTAATCAATACTTTGAGGCAATCATGCAACTGATTCTGCCTTTAGGACATGTCTGTCTGGAGAAAATTTTAAGAAATCTTTATGACTTTGACCGACAAGCTCTTTCATAGAGGAATGAATAAGACTTTGTCAAAAGGAGTTAAAATGACACCTGCCCTCCCCACCTTCTCTCTGCTTCAACCACAAATATATTGAGTCACTTCTATATTAAATGGACCTATTTAATAATCTTACCTCATTTTTGGCTAATGATTTTTTTTTATTCATTATCAGTCAACTGCTTTATTGAGCATTTACTATGCCTGCACTTTGATAGTGGCTGTTGTGAGTCTAGAAACAGTGCAAGGTGCAGCAGTTCTTTTCAGGAGTTTATCCTGAAGCTGCGAGGGGGTAGGGCCTAGTAGAGAGAGGACTCACAACGCTTCACTGCCAGTCCAATTCTGTTATTTTACAAGTTCTAGGAATTACAGGGGCACACAAAGACAGGTTAATCAATCAGCTCAGGAAAGACTCTGCTGACTCTAGGTGACAGAGCCCAACACAGATGTCAGAAGGATGATGGGATGGGAACAGTTCCTTTCTCCCTTATATTTAAATATATTACCAGATTGGAAGCTCTATCCCTCATGGAGTAAGTGCTGGCAACACAAATAAAAATTATATGTTGGTTTTATTTCCTCATGAAGACATTAGAAAGAGTTAAAAATCCTGGTATCTAGCTAAGAAGGTGGCAGGAGAACAGACCTGGTTTTTGTTGCCATCATACTCCTCTATGGAAATAGAGGAGTCAATCCTCTATTTTAACACTATAATCTTGGGCAGAAGTAGACTCTGTAGAAAGGAAAGTAGTCTTACAGTGAGGGAAGTGCTGGTGATTTTCAGATAAATAGCACATTAAGAGCGTTGGAAGTGAGGTACTTAATAGGACAAAATAATAAGCTTTACTCTAAACAAATGGCCTAATGATTTGCCAAACATCAAAGAGCATATTTATTGCTAATTGAAAACAACTGCAGGGTAATATTTTCTCCCCAACCCACATAAGGCATCCCAAAATAGACTTCCTTAAGAATTTATATATACACTGCTAGAGTCTCTATTCTTTTCTGAATATGCTCAAAATTTTAAAGATTTTCATCATTTAACTGGTTACTCATATCTTCTTTCTCTGGTGTGTTTGAGAGAAACTCCTCCTCTTCACTGAAAGCTGAAGACATTATTTGTCTTCAGTGTTTTTTATGCATTTGGCGAAGGGGTAGAATAATTGGCAAGTCAGTAAAACACATAATAATACCTTCAACTCTGATCGCCTTTCATTATAACTAACAACAGTGATTTGGCCCACTATGATGCGTTCAAATTCATTCTTGAATAGAAATAAGTTTTAGAGGATGAGAGAAAAATCACTTAATTGCTGCAGAATTAGGAAGCATTTTCACATTACTTCATTTTCATTAAAGTCCTTAAATTAGAGTGTCATAGTCTCTCTGAAGCTATGACAAATCAACAATCAGACTTAAAACAGAATCATTGCCCAATTAAACCTTATCATTCATTATCTTGCTTTATCATATAAAACAATTTACTCCATTAAGACCATGTATCAACTCTGCAAACAGGAATAGACTATTTATTCAGATACCACACTATCATAAAATGCAGTTATCTCTGATGGACATAAGATCATAGTTTTACTGTTGGATTAAGATCTGAGGAAGAAAAGATAAAAGATCCATTGGCATGGAAAGCCAATGATTTACCCATGGATTGCTGTATGTAATTTTTGGGAATTTTCCTTAGAGAGGAAGGGTGATTTACATGCAGCATGAATATTTATTTACATCTCTCTCTCTCTCTCTCTCTCTCTCAAGAAAGATAAAGGTTAATGTACTTATTCTTAAAAAGAAAGACTAGAATCTTTATTGAACACAAGAGGTTGAAATCTGCTTTCAACGTTCAAGCATATAGAAATCACTAAGATACAGTATTTGTCCTAGAAAAGCCTATAATGTAGTGAAGAATAAAGAATATTATTAGATGATCCCTAGCCTGTTCTCAATAATCTGAGAATATGTGTTTTTATCATAAGCAACCAAGAATATTTTAAAAATTGACCATATCCTAGGCCACAATGTGAAAGTCAATGAATAAAGAGAAATAATCCAGACTATGTAGTCTGCAACATATTTCAATAAAAATAATATGATAACTAAAAAAGCTGCAAGTTTATTGGAATACTAAAAACAACTGAGTAAACTGTAAAAAGTAGGAGGGGCATAATAAAAAAGCTGCAGTATAAAGTAGAAAAATAGAAATTAATGATTGGAGGAAAAGCCAGCCAACCAACCAGTATTGAGACAAATAAGTCAAAAAAGTATTATTTGAAAGATTAGCAAAGTAGAAAAACCTCTGGCCATATTGGAGATAAAAACATAGAAGATAGATGGAACAATTAAAACACGTTAAGAATACAAAGAAAGAGACAGCCATGGATATGGTAGAGATTTATAAAACATGTAAAAGAAGTCTATGGACAATGTTTTACAATAAAATTGAACATCTGGATGATGGAATAGATTATTTCCCAGGAAATTATGACTTATAAAAAAGTGATCAAGAAGATATAAAGGGATGTGGATGGACGTAGAGACTGTCATACAGAGTGAAGTAAATCAGAAAGAGAAAAACAAATATCATATATTAACGCATGTATGTGAAATCTAGAAAAATGGTACAGATGAACCGGTTTGCAGGGTAAAAATAGAAACACAGATGTAGAGAACAAACGTATGAACACCAAGGGGGGAAGTGGGTTGGGGGTGATGGTGGGATGAATTGGGAGATTGGGATTGACATATATACACTAATATGTATATAAGAACCTGCTGTATAAAAATAAATAAATAAAATTGGAAAAAAAAAGAAGATATAAAGGTATAAGGATGGGAAAGAAAAGAAAATTGTCACATGCAGATGATATGGTTTGGAATACACGAATTCCATGGCGGTACAGTGGTTAGGACTCCGTCCACTACAGGGGACATGGGTTCGATCTCTGGTCAGAGAACTAAGATCCAGCATAACGTGCAGCATGGCCGGAAAAAATAAATAAATAAAAATAGAAGGAATACAATTTATAAAACTAGAAACTTAAACTACTCAGAGATAACTCTAATGAAATGTGTGCAGCTCTTTCTTGAAAGAAATCACAACTTTATTGAAAGACACAAAATAAGATCTAAATAAAGGTAAGTACCATGTTCACAGATTACAATACTTACTACCACAAACATATCAATTCATCCCAAATGAATCTTTAAATTCAAGCCAATTAAAAAAATTCTAATAGATTGTTTGTGAACTTCAACAAGTTAACCTAAATTTTATATAAAGAACTGAGTACCAAGAACAGCGAGACACATTTTAAAAAGAAAGAAGACCTCTATTATCAAATATTAAAACTTAATATTAAGTTATAATGCTTAGAACAACGTGATATTGGTACAAGAATAGGCAAGTAAGCTGATGGAGCAAGACAAAGAGTTTGGATAAATGTCTTTTATATGTAAAATAGGTATATTTATAAGTTAGTGAGAAAAAAGAGACTAACAAATGTTGATGGAACAATTAATCATCTATTCATATGGAAAAAATAAATTTTGATAATATATAGCACAAAAGATAAATTGCAAATGAATTAAAGGCCTAAATGGGAAAAGAAAACCAATAGTTTTGGAAGAAAATGTAGACAAACATCTTTATGATATTAGCATATGAAAGAATTTCTTAAATAAGCTGTAAAACTACAGCCCAAAAGAGAAGAGTGATAAATTTTAGTATATTAAAATTGGCAACTTCTCTACAACAAATGGCATCCTGAGCAAAGCAAAAAGACAAATCACAAACTGGGAGGTGATATTTGTAACCTATTTAACCAATAAGGGATTAGTGTTCACAGTATGTAAATCTTTCAAATCACTAAGAACCTAACAAACAATCCAAAATAAAAATGGACCAAAAAGTCAATTTGCAGAGAAAGATACTCTACACTTGCTAATAAAAAGAAATGAAAAAATGCCAACTTCACTGGTGATTGATGAAATGTAAATTAAAATATTGAGCCATCCTTATATATCCATTTGACTGGCCAACATTTAAAATATCGAATAACCCCAGGTATTAGCAAGGATATGGAGCAGTGGGAACTTTGGTACTATGCTGGTGCAATCATATTCACATTGATCATTAAGGACAAATTTTAGAAACGTAATGTAGAATGAAAACTTGCAGAATAACATACACAATGTGTTAGCACTTCATTGAAATTTTAAACACACTAACTCAGAGGAAGGAAAAAGGGATGGAGATGGGAATTTACAAGTTTCATTTAAAAAAAGCTAGAGTGTTATATCTATAATAAATGCCATCACTTTAATCTACATGGTGGTCACACTACTGTCTCATATTATTTTCTTCATGCTTAAAGTGTTTACCATTAAAAAATTAAAGCTACATAATTTTCTTTTTGCCTGTGTTGGGTCTTCATTTCTGTGCATTGGCTTTTTTTAGTTGCGGCAAGCTGGGGCTACTCTTCCTTGCTGTGCGTGGGCTTCTCATTGCAGTGGCTTCTCTTGTGGAGCACGGGTCTAGGTGCATGGGCTTCAGTAGTTGCAACAGGCAGGCTCAGTAATTGTGGCTCACGGGCTCTAGAGCACAGGCTTAGTAGTTGTGGCGCACGGGCTTAGTTGCTCCGTGGCATGTGGGATCTTCCTGGACCAGGGATTGAACCCATGTCCCCTGCACTGGCAGGCAGATTCTTAACCACTACACCACAAGGCAAGTCCCTACCTAAAGATTTTAATATAAGTAAGTGTCAAGTGTTTTCAATACTAAATTGATCTTTGAATGATAAGTAAGTTTTAACCAGGGGAAAAGAGGTGCAAAAGGTGATTTAGGCAGAGGAAATTATATAAATGGAGTCACAGAGTTATTGCAACAGCATTAAACATTTGAGGCAGCTTGTCAATATCTAGACCATAAAGTTAAAAAGTACAAATTGTCTTTGTGAGATGAGAAGATGGAATGGAAGTGTAGGTGGTCAATTGTGGGAACTTTTAATGCTGTGTTAGGGAGCCTATGTTCTATCCTTGATCAACTGAAGTATCTTAAGAAGGAGAGCCACCTAGTCATATTTACAATTTAGAAAGTGCTGAAGCTACTTTGTGGAAGATAGGTTTGGGAATGGTGGTGGCGATAATGAGAGGGAGAGACCAATTAGAAGGCTATGTTAACCAGTCTGGAAACAGCCAAGACACTAAATTAACATGGTAACAATGGGAATGGTAAGAAAGAAACAGACTAGACATACATTTAGGAGGTAAAATTGGTAGAGTTTGGTGACTTAATGCATATGGGAGTCAGAAGAAAGAATGGATTTTTGCATTGAATATCTGTGTGGATAATAGTAACATTAACAGAAAACTGGATATAATGGAGGAAAAGCAGATTAGGGTGGATGATGAGCTTCGTTTTAAATACGTTATGTTTGGAGGTGTTTATGGAACATATTATAGCTATGTCCAGCCTGCAGTTGGCTATGCCAGTCTAAAACTCAAGGGAAAGGTCAAAACTTGACATGAAGTAGTCATTCTCCCAAGAACAAGAATATTAAATATATTTCTATATGGAAGGTTGGAGCTGATTTTAGTGGTTACTCATCACTTATTGCAGCATCATTTCTGTCTTTTCCAGCACTCAGTTACATATTTAACAGACCCCAGTATAAGAGGTGGGGACCTATACTATGCAGGATCCCTAATGTAATATAATATAAAAATATATATTTTAAAAGAATGCTAAAGTATAATGTTTATTTACCTACCAGACATTTACTGAGCACCTGCCATGTATAGGTATTGTGTTAGTAGCTCCAAATAGAGAAATGAATAAGATAGTTTCTGACTTCAAGGGTTTTACAATCTTGTCAAATATATAGGGATATATAGAAATTAAATTACAGTACACCTAAAACTAACACAACATTGTAAATCAACTATACTCCAGTAAAAAGTTTAAAAAAAATTAAAAAGGGAACTGTGATATGATCCAGTTATTTCACTTCTGGGTATTTTTCCAAAGAAAACAAAAACACTAATACAAAAAGATATATGCACCCCAATGTTCATTGCAGCATTATTTACAATACCAAAGATATGGAAGCAACTGAAATGTCCATCCACAGATGATTGGATAAAGATGTGTCATACATATACAATGGAGTATTACTCAGTCTTAAAAAACTCTGAAACTGCAACAAAATGAATAGATCTAGAGGGTAGTATGCTAAGTGAAATAGAGAAAGACAAACACCGAATGATCTCACGTTTAGAATCTAGAAAACAAAGCAAAATGAAAACAAACTCAGAGATACAGAGAAAAAAATGGGTGATTGCCAGAGGGGAGGGCATGGGGACTGGGAGAAATAGGTGAAAGGGAATAAGAGGTAAAAACCTACAGTTATAAAATAAATAAGCCACAAGGTTGTAATACACAGCATAAGGAATATGATCAATAATACTCTAATAACTTTGTATGGGGACAGATTGTCCCTAGACATCTTGGTGATCATTTCTTAATGTATGCAAATGTCAAATCACTATGTAGTACACCTGAAACTAATATAATATTGTATCAATTATATTTCAATAATAAAAATTGTGTATTTTAAACAGCCAAAACATTTGAAAATATCAATAAAATAAAATTTACCTTTTGAAATATTAAAAAAATAAATTACAAAGTGAGATGGAAGTATAAAGATATACAGAGGAAGAAGCAATTAATTCTCTTTGCATATAGGATGTCAGGAAAGTTTCCCAGAATACATAACATCAGAGATGTCTTTTTAAAGGTGAAGAGGACTCTGGTTGATGAGGGACAACAGCGGGAGAAAGAAATATTTGGGGCAGAGAAAATAGTATAATTTCTTGTGTCACAGTAACCAGCCTGATGCATTTGAGAATAATAATTTGGCATTACCTGGGGATGAAATGGGTTAGTTGGCAGTGTGATTAGAGAGGTAGTGAAAGCTATTCACAAAAAATTTCTAGATACCTTTCTGCCCACAGTAGTTCACTTATCTAAAGGTTTTAATATAAAGTAGTATTTTTAAATTATGGAAGGAGAAATGGTGAATTAGGATAAGTGGAAGAATTAGACATGACAAGTAAAGATTGGAGGCACAGGCACAACCAAGATCAGATTTAACCTCAGCCTCCAATTGAATTAATTTCATAAAGGGTCACTCATCAAATTCGAACACAAGTCAGGCAAATGTTTGCCTAGATTGACTAGCAATTGCATGAGTCCCTGCCTCCAAATAAACATTCATTTTCTGTCCCTAAATCCCAATACTGATTATATTGTCTCATGTCTTGACTCTTTTCCACTGGGGCTATTCTAACCTTGTCAAACTGTGATGCTGACACTGCATTTACTTTCTGCTATCTGCTCTTTCTTCACTTGACAGTTTCCCAAAGGATGTATTATGCTCCTTAAGTAACTGTCTAGGTCTCTGCCACAGAACTCAGTGACAGCTTTTTAGGTATGATTTTGTGAAAGGACTGATGTGTTGAAATCTTTTACTGTTTGTGTCACTTCTAGCAATGGCTGATATGTCATCATGTTCATTAAACCTTTAGTACTATACTAACCTTGCAGAATGATTTGCCATGCTTTGCTTTGTCTTTTTCCACAATATAGCAATCATAAGCATAGCTAAAAGTCTAAAAGTCCCTAAATACTACTTACTAGGACTTCTAATGTTGCTCACAAACTTACTTCTAAGTAGGAGTATAACCTGCAGTTTACATACTGACAACACAAATTTCTTATTGCAAGAGGACCGCTAGGAGATGATTATAATGCTCATAAAAAAGTCATATTTCTTAGAAGTTTTGTGTTTATATTTGGTGATGAATTTTCTTCTGATTCTCTTTAAGAACAAGATAGATTTTTTTATTTACATGAACTATCCAGCCAAACCTGCATGAAGGCCAAGGGATGTGTTATATTTGGCCATATGACATTTCTCAGAAATTGTAATTTGAAAATAGAATTTGATGTGTGAATGTATATAAATAGCATTATTTGTTATTAAAATACAGAACTATCAATTCATAATAATATGTGACCTGTAAATCTATTTTTAAAAGAATAAATGTAGGCCTTTATGTCATCTTTCAATGGGCCTAAATCTAGTTGCTGTTCTCTCTAAATCGGCAAATGGTCCTTTTTGGATTGGCTTCCTGAAAACGCTCTAAGTGGTAAATCAAGTTGGTATAGAAAGATGTGTGTGTCCCCCATTTGCACTGTATTTGAAAATTTTATTTATTTATTTATTTTTGGCCGCAACACACAGCATGCGGGATCTCAAGTTTCCCGACCAGGGATTGAACCTGTGCCCCCTGCAGTGGAAGTGCAGAGTCTTAACTATTGGACTGCCAAGGAAGTCCCAGGCAATCTACCTGTTTCCTTCAAATGAAATGGTCTCTATTCAGATGCTACTGTGCTTCATGGAATTCCTCAAGCCATATGCATTACTTGAACTCTGATATTCATTGATTATTTGTAGGTGTTAGTCTTCTTTCCCCAGTGATACTGTAAACTTTTCTACGACTCTCATATACTTGAATTGAAGAAATCACTAGCCATTTAAACTGGTACGTTTCAACAAATGTTCAATGTTCCAGAAGGACCATTCATTCGTGAATTCATTCAATAAATTTTGTTGAACTCCTACAATGTGCCACACACTGTTTTAGGCAGCAGAGATGTATCAGTGACCAAGACAACAATAAAAAATTAGAACATCACTGAATTTTAATTTTAGTTCGGGGAATCTAGACAATACATAAACAAGTTAAAAATATAGTATGTCAGTTTCTCATAAAGACTATTAAGAAAATAAAACAGGGAAGGGACATAGGGTATGCTTCTAGTGTATAATAAGATCAGTTATTTTGAAGTGCACAATATTGTATTGTTAACTATGGGCACTATGTTGGGTTGGATGGCAGATCTCTAGAATTTATTCAACCAGCACAAATGAAACTTTATACCCATTGAATAACAACTCTTATTTGTCCTGTCTGGGCTTGGTTATCATTTCTTAGAGTAACTTTACTTAACTACACTGACTGGATTATGTCCTACTAGTATGCATATCCTTCACCTCCAATGTATCTTCACACTCAATTGTTTATTTAATCATCCATAATTATTTGTTTAATGTCTAACACATGTACTAGAATGTAAGTTTCATGAGGGCAGGGATCTGTTTTGTTGATGCCTATTCCTTTGGCACCAAGCATATTGCCTGAAGTTACCAAAGCAATACATACATACACACACAAAGTTTAACCGACTAGCTTAATGATGAAGGGGTCATGTTTTATATCCTCATAGTGCCTATACATAACTCTTTTTGACTGACCCTTGCTTTATTGTAATAAAACAGTTAGCCAAGTTTTCATGGAAGGAAATGAGGATTTAATGAATGTATTAGGACACAGGAGACTCCCACAAACATTTAGAAGAAAAGATCATCAACATGAATATCAATAAAATCACCAGACATAACAAGTTTGGCCAAAAATATAACAAATACTACTGAGCACTTATTATTCATCAGGCATTGCTCTAAATGTTTGAGATATATTAGTGACCAAAACAGAGTAAAATCCCTCCTGCCACATAATGGAGTTTGCATTTTGGGGCAGGAGAAGACAGACAAGACCATAAAAAAATCAGTAAATCATATATACTGAGAAGATGGTCAGTGCTACAGGAAAAAATGGAGCAGAGTAAAGGAAACTGGGAATTCAATTCCAAGAAGGGTTAACGGGTAGGCCTCATTGAGCAGGTGATACTTGAGACATGTTGGAAAAAATTTTACCCTGAGAATGAGGAAAATAAGCAGTGTAAAGTCAGTAAAATTGTCTAGAAAAGATTAAATCACATATCTGAATGCAGAGGGAAATAAGGCCTGAGTGAGTCAGGGACATTAGTAAGAGGGGAGAGAAGTTTTCTGTCTTCAATTTATAATTCAGGATTTAGCTTTTCAACAAAAATTAAGTTAGAGTTGCAACAAAATCAAAGAAAAAATGTATATCATTTGCTAAGAGAAAACATTAAAACATATTTTCAGTTAAAAATTCAAGCTATTTAGAGATGAAATGAGAATCTTACCATTTTTACTGATGTCGAGTTCTTTAAGGTTAACTAAACTAGCAATAGTGGTTGGCAGATTTGAAAGGTCATTGTCAGGAATACTTAGTTTTCTTAGAGCTTGACAGTTGAACAATTGCTGTAAAAAGAAAATAATAATTCATTAGATCTCAATTTAGTTAAATCCATTCATATATAAACTTAGTAACAAAATTCAATTCAACATCTTTACAAATGTGATAGTAAAAGGGCCCAACCCCAAAAGGCTCACTTTCTTCCACACCCATCTTCTGGATTCTCTTCAGAGTTTTTTCACATTCCATCACCATGTTAGTACCTCCCTACTCTCTGCTATCCACATTCGCCACTCAAGGTATTCTACCTTTCCCCTTCTGTTTAACATTAGTGTGCAATTTGCCACTGAACCAATTGATTTATTTTTTTGTTTGAAATAACTTCTGGAGTAACCCCTTCCTTTTTATTCTCACAGCTACCAGGATTACCTCAATTCTCTTTCTCCACAACCACAAATTACTTCCATTTAATCATGTTGAACAGTTGTTTATCTGACATGCAAGAACGGCAATACAGTTGAATACATGAGCTCACATTTCTTTTGTGTCCCCACACTGCGTCATAAATATCTATCAAATGAAACATTTAATCTCTGATACTTGGTGAAAAATAGCCACTAGTGGTTGGTTCACTTCTGCCACCAATCCTAAAGTACTAGATGGGGAAGAGTCAAGTGTTAATGCAATGGTTCTCAAATACAGCATGGTTTTAATCATTGGTGGGTGGAGGTGCTTGGTTAAAATGTGGGTCCTTGAGCTTTACCCGAAGAAGTACTGATATGGTGGGTCTGGGATGAAGATCAAAATCTTCATTTTTAACAAACACTCTAGTGATCTGGTTATTTTTATGTAGGTGTTTCCAGTATCACATTTCTGGAAACAATATGGTTAGATTTTTTAGCTATGTCCATCTCATCTTGACTACTCAAGATTTGAACAGCTGGGTCAGAATTTTTGATTCATTTCTGGAAGAATTATCTTAATGAGATCTTTTCTGTTTGACATTTCTAATTCTGTTTTGCTAAATTTCCACAGATTAAGTCTCTGGTATCCATGACTATGCAATTGGCTCACAGTACATTTAACTGCTGCTTGTTCTTAAATGTAATTCTTAATTTATAGGCAAAACAATGTAGTATGTGGTTGTTATTTCTTAACTCATTACCTTTTTAAAAAATAGATTGTGCTCATTATTACTTAAGATAAAATATGTAGTTTCTTGCTTTTGGCTGACTTGCTTTTGTCTCCTTACAAAGATTATTTGCAATACTTCATGTAGTACTAGGATTTCAATATTCTCCATAGAGATGTTGCTACTTCTTTTTATAAAGTCTAAAAATAGAGAACTTTGATGGATAGTTTCCACTAACTACTAATTTTCTCTTTAAAAATAGAAAAAAAATATGTCTACACTCACGGCCAAAGTTAATTTAAGTTCTTGTCCAGTCTCCATCATTCTGTTAGGACCGTTACACTACATGCAATGTGGTTAGTTATAGATGCATAGATTTAAAAAAATCAATTGCCTCTTGGCTGATACTGGTAAGATGTATTAACTACTTTTTAGTCTGATTATTATAACCATTTTATGTAAAATTCAGAAAAATTATTTTCAAAACTGTTTTTTGCTTTGTAAATTCAAGCCTCATCTCAACTAAATACTCAGTTTATCTCAAGAATTAATAGAGGTCCCTATATTCTTCTTCAATTTTAAATGAAGCCACATCAGGAACAAAAGATTTGGGCACTCCTGAACACCCTATTACATAAAATAATCCAAGATCCTAAGATCTTGAGAGAGGCTAAGAGCATGGCATTTGGAATCAGATTCATGTAGATTTAATCCCCACTTATCTGCTCACTTGCTGTGTAATCTTGGGAAAGTTACCTAATATCTCTGAATTCTATCAATTTCCTCATCTGTAAAATGGGGACAATAACATTGCCTAACTTGAAGGATTGTTGAGAGAATTAAATGAGTTACTATATGTCATCAGTTCTAAGTCTTGCACTTTCTCATGTATTAACATCTTTGCTGTTTGGGATTCATCTTCCAATCAACATTGTTATATCTGTAAGCAGTGTTTCTTTTTCCTTAGTGGTACTACAGTAACGGTAATGGTGTTTCTTAAAGTCAATGGCCTTGGATTTGATGAAAGGAATTACTTGTAAAAGTGTAAAACTGTGTTTGGCATAGAGTAAGAGCTTGATAACTGTTAGCAATTACTAATATTTATATGTTAATACAGAAACAGAAATATACCTATATAATCTATTTCTTACTTTTCTAGATGATGAGGTCACTGAAGGCAGGAGTCATGTCTGATTCATCTTGGTGTCAACCTGTTTCACCTTTGTATATATTAAAGTGACTAGCACAGTGTCTTTTACACAGTGTATGTTGCATAAATATCTTTGAAAGTATACTTAGATAAGTAAAGAGAAAATGAAGAGAGTGCTAAGCTCCAGCTGAGTGGTACTTCACTGGTTTGGAAGTTTCAGATAGATAAACAATATCAGTGGAATCTAAATTTAATAAACAAGCAGTGAATTCTTGAATATGAGTCATGATGTCTATAAAGTGGCAAAGAAATTAAGAAGGCATTTTAATGATTTTTTCAATATTCAATTTTTTTTTTTTTTTTGCGGTACACAGGCCTCTCACTGTTGTGGCCTCTCCCGCTGTGGAGCACAGGCTCCAGACGCGCAGGCTCAGCAGCCATGGCTCACGGGCCATGCTCCACAGCATGTGGGATCCTCCCGGACCGGGGCGCGAACCCATGTCCCCTGCATCAACAGGCAGACTCCCAACACTGAGCCACCAGGGAAACCCAATATTCAAGTTTTGAATGAAAATGATGTAAAGAATGATCATGAAATAGCTGTAATTCTTCAATATAGTATAAAACAGCAACTCTAATAGCTAATGAAAGTAAGACTCTTAATGACTATGCCAAGGTAAATATCAGATATAATGAAAATACACTGGTAGAGTATCTGTCCTAAGTTATGTTGATGATGGTGACAAGGTTGACTCATGAAAGTATTTCTGGAAGAGGTAATAAAAAATGGATCACCTAAGAGCGAGCACAAATTAGCCAGATGAAGGCTAAAGAGGGATAATGTTGTATTTGTAGCATCTAAACATACTCCAAATTCAAAGACTGTGTAACTCATACTAGCTTCAAATATTTGCTTGACAGCGTGAGGATATTTGGATCATGGAGTGAAATCTCTGCATACACAACATCTACATGCATTTAAAATATATTTATTGAATACCTATTATATAGTATGGTCTATGTTCAGCACTGAGGGTAAGGATGTGAAAAGATACCCATCAATTTCTATTTTCAGCAGTATGGTGGACTAAATATTCAAAGAAAAACTTTTTAGTACAGCAAAATCATACACACACACACACACACACACACACACACACACATATTCCTTTAATGCGTAGGTGAGCTATGGCTGTAAAAGTATAGCTATGGCTATACTGGAATTTCTAAAATTCCAGAATAACAAGAAAATGCTAATACACCGAGTTAAGTGGGTCTGTATTTAGCTTTTGCTTTGGTGGTATCTGTTGTTTTCTGGTGGCTGAAGACTGAGAGGTTTTTTTTGTTGTTGTTGTTTGTTTGATTGTTTTGCAACTGGAAGGATAGAAGACTGCTTGGGATTTGAACAGAGGTTGGAGATTGGCTTAAAGACCACTCCGTACATAATTGAGTTCTCCTGAGGGTGATACCATCAGTGAGTGAAGTTAAAAAAAACAAACTGGGTCCTCCAAAAGGAGTCAGTAGTGAATGCATGACTTTCTCAGTTTTGTCTCGGAGTGAAGCGAGAAGGAAGAAAGGAAGGAAGGAAGGAAGGAAGGGAGAGAGAGAGAGAGAGAGAGAGAAAGAAAGAAAGAAAGAAAGAAAGAAAGAAAGAAAAAAGAGAGAGAGAGAAAGAAAAGAAAGAAAAGAAAGAAAAGAAAGAAAGAAAAAAAGAAAGAGGGAGGGAAGGAGGGAAGAGGAAGAAAGGGAGGGAGAAAGGAAGGAGGGAGGGAAGGAAAGTAGGAAGGAAGGAAGGAAGGGAAAAAGAGAGAGTGAGGGAGGGAGTGAGAAAAAAGAAGATAGGGAGAAAAAGAGAGAGAGAACAAATAAAACAAAAACAAAATGTCTAATTGTGGGATTAAAAAGTCAGTGTAAGTCAAAACAGAAAGCAGTATGGTAGTGGCATAAAAATAGATATACAGATCAATGGGGCAGAACTGAGAGCCCAGAAATAAACCCACTCATGTATGGTCAACAAATGTTTGACAAGAGAGCCAGAAAGATGAAATGGGAAAAGGATAGTCTCTTCAATAAATGGTGTTGGGAAAACTGGATAACCATAAGCAGAAAATGAAATTGGACACCTATCTTATACCACTCACAAAAAAATAACTCAAAATGGATTAAAGACTTAAATGTAAGACCTGAAACTGTAGAATTCCTAGAAGAAAACATAGGAAAAAATCTCCTAGACATTGGTTTTGGCAAAGATTTTTGTGTATGATACCAAAAGCAAAGTCAACAAAAGCAAAAATGAACAAGTAGGACTACATCAAACTAAAAAGTTTGTGCAGAGCAAAAGAAACAATCAGCAAAAATAAAAAGGTAACCTCTGGAAGGGGAGAAAATACCTGCAAACCATTTATCTGAAAAGGGGTTAATATCCAAAATACACATGAAACTCATACAACTCAATAGTAAAAAAAAATCTAATTAAAAAAATGGGCAAAATATTTGAATAGACACTTTTCCAAAGAAGACATACAGATAGCCAATAGCTATATGAAAAGATGTTTGTCATCACCAATCATCAGGGAAATGCAAATCAATATCACAATGAGATAAGAACTCACACCTGCTGTCATCAAAAAGACCAGAAACAACAAGTGTCGGCAAGGGTGTGGAGGAAAGGGAATCTGTGTACATTACTGGTGGGAATGTAATTGGCACAGCCATCATGAAAAACAGCACGGAGGTTCCTCAAAATATTAAAAATAGAACCACCATATGATACAGTAATCCCACTTCTGCATGTATATCCAAAAGAAATAAAAACACTATCTCAAAGACATATCTGCACCCCCATTTCACTGCAGACAAGACATGGAAACAACCTAAGGGCCCATGAATAGATGAATGGATAAAGATGTGAGATCTATACATACGTATATATATATGCACTACACTATCTATGAATGGTTGAATTCTCAGATATGGAACCAAGGATCTGGAGAGCCAACTATGGGACTTGAGCATCCACAGATTTTGGTATCCATGGCAGGTCCTGAAGCCAATCCCTCACAGATACCGAGGGAAGACTATATACAGATTTACAGCTGTCTGGGGGTTTACGCCCCTAACTCCCATGTTGTTCAAGAGTCAACTGTATATACAATGATATATTATTCATCCATAAAAAACATAAAAATTCTGTCTTTTATCACAAAATGGATGGACCTTGAAGGCATTATGCTAAATGAAATAAATCAGATAAAGACAAATATTTACTGTATGATCTCTCTTATATGTGGAATCTGAAAAAGCTGAACTCATAGAAATAGAGAGTAGGATGGTGATTGTCAGAAGCTGGGGGGTGGGAGAAATGGGAAAATGTTGGTTAAAGGGCACAAATTCCCAGCTATAAGATAAATAAGATCTTGGGAGCTAATGCACAGCGTAGTGACTATAATTATCAACACTGTATTATATACTTGAAAGTTTTTAAGAAAGTAGATCTTAAATGTTATCAGCACACACACACAAACTGTAATTATGTGAAGGGATTGAGATGTGGTACCCTATTGGTAACTTACTACCTTATTGTGGTAATAATTTTGCAATATATACATGTATCTAATCATCACATTGTACACTTTAAACTTACGTATATTACATGTCAATAATATCTCAGTAAAGCTGGGGAGAATCAACGTAGAACTAAAATTCTGAACAACAGAGGCCTATGTATCAGAAAAAAGGAAAACAAAAACATTCTTAGATTTTTGCATAGTTTGGGAGGAGGGTAAAGACACTAATTAACTTTAGATTAAAATTAAATATGCATGTTAAAATTTCTAGGGTAACAATTAAAGAAATATAAATAAGGTGTATGATTTCCTAGTGGGTAGAAACAAAATAAATGGAATGAGATAGAGAAAAAAAGATCTTTAATACACATAAGTAAATATTTACATATAATAATCTTTAATACATATAAGTAAATACTTCGAAGAAATAAGACAGATAAAAATGAAGAGTAGAATGGGATAAATTAATACAAATATACCAATAGCTGCCATTAATAAATATGAATTAATCTCTCCAATTAAA
This sequence comes from Leucopleurus acutus, assembly GCF_964270905.1. Classification (NCBI taxonomy): domain Eukaryota; kingdom Metazoa; phylum Chordata; class Mammalia; order Artiodactyla; family Delphinidae; genus Leucopleurus; species Leucopleurus acutus. The sequence continues at coordinate 133,327,350 of NC_139143.1, forward strand.
AAAATGACTATCAGAGTGGACTAAAATTAAACATAATCAAGTTATATCCTATTACCAGTGATACACCCAAAACTTGATGGAAGAATGATAAAACTGGCAAAATTAACCAAAAGAAAGCTAATGCAGCAATACTGATTTAAAGCAAAATGCATTAATAGAGATATAGTGACTTTACGTTAGTAAACACTTCAGCTCACCAGGAATATATAATTCTAAACTTGTATGCACCTAGTATCATAGCTTTAAAATAGTTAAAGAAAAATTTGACATATCTACAAGGAGAAATTGCAAATATACTATCATAATAGGGTATTTTAACACATATCTCTCAGTAATTAATTTAAAACAGATAAAAATAAAAGTTACAGAAGAATTGATGGCCACTAGCTTGTCCTAGTGGACACGTATAGAACATTAAACTCAACTACTATAGAGTACTTTTTTAAAAAGCACATATGAAAACCTTGTGATTAGCCATGTACTAGATAGACATAAAGGAAGGCTCAACAAAATTAAAAGAATTAGTAATAAAAAGACCAAAATCTTGGACCATAATGCAATTGTTATAAATGATTAACCAAAAGATAGCTTTAAAAGCTTCTATATTTGGATATATATAAAGTTAAATTTAATAATCCTGGGTCAGAGAAGAAATCACACTGGAAATTACAAAATATGAGCAAATAATAACAAAATATTAGCAAATAATAACAAAATATTACCTGTCTAAAATGGCAGAACATAGCTAGAGTAATTGGCAGTAAATTGTAGCCTGAAATGCTTACATTAGGAGAGATAATCAGGTGAAAATGAATGAGTTAAGCATGCAGCTTAAGAAGACAGAAAAAATGTTAACAGAATGTAGAAGGGAAGCAACAATAAAGAAGAGTCCCTTGCAACTCACAGTGGTCTATGAAGTAGGAAAGCTAGAGAATCTGAAACAAGCCCCAGATTGGGAGCTCATCAAACAGAGGGAATACGTCTTTTCCAGGTCACTGCATGTATCTTATGATAGTTTTTGTCTTTTTAACTTTTTTTACTGTGAAATCTAAATACACAAGAGTGTATATAATATGTATTTCTTAAAATTATGATGATAAAATAAAGAGCCATACTCCTCAATCCAGTTTAAGAAAGCTACTTTATTCTCCTCCCAATCATGTCCCTTTGTCACCTACCTGATCCACCAAAAAACAATTTCTCATTCTCTCACTTTTTACCACAGTTCTAGTAATCCTCAATATAGATACTGTTTACATTTGTCTGTTATTTTTTAAAATATCAAAATTTGATATTTTCAGACTATTTTTCCAATCTGTGGTATGTAAAATGGTAATATATTTTATCTATTACTAAAAAAATTGAACACCTTTTCGTGTTTTATTCATTTGAAAGAGTTCATCACATATTCTGAATATGAATTTTTGGACAGTTCTCTCAATATATGGCTCATCATTCCATTCTTTTTATGGTAGTTTTGATAAAAAGACACTTACAATAGTCAAATTTATCTCTCAGTTTGAATGTGTGCAGATGGTCTCCTATTTTTTCCCTACCTAAAAGTTTTAATGCTTTGATTTGCCTCATTTGGAATTTATTTTTGAGAATGATGTGAAGCAAAGATGCATTCTTTTCTCTTTACAGATGACCAGTTGTTCCATTTTAAAAATAGTTCATTAATTTGTTCACTGATTTGCAAGACAAGTTCTGTTGGATTTCCACATAAGTATGGGTCAGTCTTTGGACTTTCTATTTCTAGTCCACTGGTCTATTTGTCTATCTCTCATTCCAGCTGGGTCACCAGAAATCTAAGACTCTGATTTGTGTTTGTGCCAGAGAAGAATGGGGAAGGAATATAGAGAATTCCTGGAGAAGGAAGAAACAGTCCATCTAGGCTTTGAGAGAGAAGTTCTATGAGCAGAAGGTAGGGTGGGGAAGTAGGGGTAGATTGGGAAGCACAGAGCAGTTCAGGAAGCTGTAAGAGGAGGAACGGACCAGAGATGTGTTAGGAATGGCAAAAAATTAAAAGTGACTCTAAGCTTTGTGGAGAGGGATAGAAAATGCAGATTTCAGCCAGAAAGTGAAAGGGTTTCAGAGTCAGGGCTTTATCCCACAGGAGGTGTTCAGATGGTGATTTTTAATCATTTTTGAGTCAACCTTACTGATACTCTCTCCAGAAACACACACACACACACACACACACACACATTTGCAGCCAATTTCAAGGAGCCTGCAAATCACTGGAAGCCCATGCATGGTTCTGTGGACCAGGTTAAGGATCTCTGTGATAGGTCATGCCATGTGACTTCTAAAAAGGCAAATGTGATCAGGTCCATCTCCTGCTTATACTTTTTCAGTGGCTCTCTCCTCTCTTCAGGACAAAGTCTAAGTTTCTTAATATGGCTTTCAATGACCTTTACCTCTACAGAATCTTATCTTGTTATTCCCCTGTCTCTTGTCTTTTTCTTCTACCTTCCCACCTACCATCCTGCATGACCACATATCCAGACACACTGAGCAGCTGCCAGTTTCTGTATCCACCATGCTCTGCTTTGCCTTTGTAAATGCCAGGTCTCCAGCTGAAGTTTTTTTCCACCTCGCCCTATCTCACCTCCCTTCTACCGTCTTTTCCAAGCTCAGGCCCTCTCACCTTTCTGGTCACAGCTTAAGACTGGTTTACATGCTCCATTTGTGTACTTTCATAACATTCTGTATTTATCTCTATTGAAGCCTGGATGCCCCTGTTTTGGGATTACTAGACTGTAAGCTTCTTTAGTTTCTGCAGCATCTGCTGTGTATAATGTAACGCCTGACACGTTGTACTTTCTCAGTATATAGTTTTCCTTTCATGAAAATTCTTAGGCAGGGGAGTGGCAAATAATAAGATAGTGCCATTTCTTAAGTGCCTATTATATAGGTGCAAGGCACTAACCTAGGTTTTATAGTATATGATCTACTTCTTGTGACAATGTTGTAAGGAAGGTATTATTATTTCTACTTTGCAGATGCGAAAACTCAGGAGGTTAACTTTTACAAGGTCATATATGTAGGAAGTGCCAGAACCAGCATTCAAATTCAGTTTTGTCTGGTACAAAGCAATTTCTACTTCAGTGCATTGTTCCCTCTGTACCATCAGATCTGGGCTTGGGAGAGACAATAGTGATGACTGACAACAGCTGGTGGCTGTCTGGGAGGGGAAAGTGAATGAGATAGGGGGAGTCTTCCGCCCATAATAATGGTCCTACGGGGGTTAGAGGAGAAGACTCAGATTCAGTGACTATCTTTTGACAGCAAAAATCTAAATTAGAGTAAATCTAAGTATATGTTATAGCACTTTGCTAACCCTGAAGTGCTACATAAATGCAAAATATTATAATTTAGATTAGCATTTTATTATCACCTTTACACTCAGGCTTGGAAAATTAAGGACACAATGACGACATCATGAATGTGAATGACTGGATCTCAAAACATAGTTCCTTAGAAAAAATAAGATAAGGTGTTTATTTTTTCCACTACAAATTTAAAAAGCATTAGTTGCTTGTGAACTGTAAAGAGACAAACCCTTTTCCTGAGAAGTTTCATGTAAGATTATAAATATTCAATGAGACTATTATTGATGCCCTATGTTGGCACAAGTGGATTCCACCAGGGAAAAGAACTAATTGTCTAATGAGTTGGCATTACTGAATAGCTGGTTTCTTAGAAGTTCTTCCTTTGAATTCCTTTAAAATTATTCAGGCTACAGTGTTTCCAAGTTCATTGGAAAGCTATTTCAAAGAAATAATTATTTTGTACACATTACAATAAAATGTTTAAAAATTCTTTAGTTTAATACAAATGTTAATAATTATCTTTAGTTAGAAAAGAGCCAACTCAAAAATAATAGAATAAAAATAGTTTTAATGTATGCACTTGGTGAAATTGTAGGCTTCTAAATATGACATTCATTCACTTCTTTCTTTACTTCCTCCCTCTTTCCTTCCTTCCTCCCTTCCCTCTCTCCTTCCTTTTCTTCCTTTCTTCTTCCTTTCTTTCCTGCCCATTTCCCTTCCTTCCCTCCTGACTGCTTATATTCAGTGAGCACTTCTTGAACATCTACTTAGTGACAGACACAGCACTTCTTCTTTGCCAAAGAAGAATAACAAATTATCCACTTCCTCAAGAATACAGTCATCTAGCGGTTATAAATATACACAAAAAATAAGATGCAAGGTAGTAAATACTAGGTAAATACTACAACAGAGAGAGGGTTTTGCAAAGTGCATATTATTCCAAAAGAAACATTCCTAGACTTTGCCCTTAACCTAGAGAATTTGGATGCTTGGATTTGTGTGCCTTTTCAACGATTCTACACTGCTCTCTCACGTTATCATCCACCTTGTAGAGGTTCATAAGCAGGAAAGGGACTGACTATGATTTTTGTTTTTGAGAAACTGGCACCTGTGACCAGAAGGAGGCAGAAGAACAATGAGAAAACATCTAGGTGAAAAATAATGAGAATATTAGTTAAGGCACTGTCAGGAAGAGTGAGGCACTTTGGGAGGAGAAATCATTAAGACTTGGTGCCAGTAATACATGGGCAGTCAAAGGAGGGAGGATTTTGTGGTCCAACAACACTTTAAGGTCTCCAGTAGTAGTGGAGTTGTGGGCTGGTGTGGGAGGTATGGAGCTGGACAAATGCTGGTAGCATCAAATAAGATTGAGGCTGTAGGGGAAGGGAACACTTATAATCCCTTCTAGTGCATTTTAGCAATATTGGATGTGTTGCAGAGACAAGATCGTTTCTTCCCTGGAGAAAGATGGCAACTACAATAAATACTCAGACATTTTATCCCAGAAAACAATAAATATTATTGCCACTGTTTTAAAAATACAGATCTTTTCAGCAACAATTTGCCCATTGGTGGTGTTGAATCATTTCTCCCTTTGGAACAGCAAGTTTATTTTACCATTTTTCAGTGTCTTAGAAGGAAGGGAATATATCTGTTTTGTTGCAATAAGAGCTATCTGTTTGAATATATAAGACATAGCACCTTCCCTTACCCATTCTGCTTGATAACAATTTTCATTTAAAATTTTTTAAATGAATATATTTTTTAATTTACATATTAATGATTACTTCACTTGATGATACAAGCTTATAAAACCAGGAAAGAAATAGGAAGAGTGAAAAGCTGGATATAAAAGTTCTATAAATGTTCTTAATTTTGACGTAGCTTAATGGCTGCTAAGAGTTTGGGGTAAAATCTTGTTATCTCTATAGTACTTAAGACAAGTGATGTGTGTCCTTTGGGATTTTATTTTGTTGCTTTTTTAATAACTACTAGTTGGTAAAAAAATTTTTGGTTAATTAACATTTATAAAAGTATTGGCTTTGTCTTTAGAGAGTAATCAATATGGTGTGTGAACAACTGGGTTGAATGGCATTAATTTAGACCTTCATATTAGTATAAGCTGATATATATGTATATATACATATATAGATATTAGTGTAAGCTGATATATATATATATATATATATATTTAAAAGTTTTTAATGTCTATGCTCTAATCAGTTCTAGGTACTAAAAACCTAACCTGTGCTGACTAGCTCTGCCTAGGTCAGTAAGCCAAAGAGAAGATGGCTAATGGTATAGCTGCAGTCTCTTTTCCACTTATAGTCATAATGGAAAGGTTATAAACTTTGGAAGCAAACAGACCTAGATTTGAATTCTGATTTCATGGTTAACAGGTGACATGCTATTGAGCAAGTTCCATACATTTTCTCCAAGGCTCAATTTATCATTTAAAAAGTCCAACTAGACCGTGCCCTAATCTTATCTTTAAAAATGCATTTCTGCCAAGCCGACTTCCTTGACCCTCCAGCATAACAAGATGAGCTGTCTCTCTACTGTGGTTGTGTATAATCTTGTGGACATATTTCTACAATCCACTTTTGCAAAATCAAATTCTTTATGCAACAAATATTCAGTGAGATCTAACTTTGAACCAAACATTGTGTTTCCTGTCAAAACAAAGATTAAATAGACATAGTCCCATATTTTAGTGTCTTTCTTCTTCAATCTTATTTCCCCAGAGTAGAGTAGGTATTCAGCAAATATACATTGAATGAATAACTACAACAGGTTTGGTGAGTGTAATTGTAGAATTGTACACATGGTAATACGTAGGCACAGAGGAGAGTTAAATAACCATGCCAGCGAGTGAAGCATGAAGATTGTAGGAGAAGGTGACAACTGAGATGAACCTTGAAGTAGCATGTGAGGCAGAGAAAAGAGGATGAGCTTAGCGGCAAGAAAGAGCTTTGTGTTTCAGGAACACTTCCTGTGAGAGCAAGAGTAAGAGATTGGAGAGGCAAGTTGTAGCTGGACCATGGGAGGCCTCCTATTAGCATTACATGCTCAGTTGTGTGGTTTTTTTCCCTGCAAGTTAGAAAGGAGACAGGGAATGGGATTAACCTTGGGGGTAGCCTGGTCATATTTACATTTGGATCTACCACTGTTGGCTGTGTGAAGAATAAATTGGGATAAAGAAAATCAGGTTTAAGACACATCATCAATAAGGAGACTGTTTCATTAGTCTGTTGAGAGATGATGAGGGCCTGACAAAGCCTCTGTTCATAGGGTGGAGAGAGCAGATTTAGGAAATATTTAGGTGGCAAAGGTGATAGGACTTGGCCACTGTTGTGATGTGGAAGGTGAGTAAGTAGGAAGAGTAAAAAATGACAGGGTCCTGGCACTGGGACTGAATGGATAGTCACCAACTGAAACAGAGACTATAGGACAGGAGACAGGTTTCTAGGGGGAAATCAGAAGTGCTGAGTGTGAATATTCAAGTAGGCCCAGAACACACATTTAATCTGAGGACTGAGGGGTAGGGCTGAGCTGCCACAAGAGATTTGTGAGTCTTCAGTACAGTGGCTGAAAACGTGAGGATGGATGAGTGCGATAATCTAAAGAAAACAAGAAGCTCCTTCCTCCTCTCCCTTGAAGTTGTTATTGTAAAAGTCACAAATGAAACTTCATTGCCCCATTTAATGGATTATCTAGTTTTTGCCTTACTTGGCCTCCCTATTCCATTTGACCATGTCATCACTCCTTCCTTAGAAGCCTTCACTCCCTCAGTTCCGTGACTATGCTTCTAAACAGAGTTCCCACTTCTGTCTGCCAGCACCTCCCCATGTCCCGCCCTGCTGGCCTTGGTTCTGCTCCAGTTCTCGGGAGGCAGTTTCCCTGCAGGCTGATGGCAGCATTTCACGGGAAGTGAAGAAGCAGCCACCATGAATGTTAATGAGTAAATTCACGTGGTGAACATATATGCAAGCGTTTATGCAGTCAGTTCTTAATTATTTAGAACAAAGAAAGAGAAACTTTATTCCTGTTAAAGGCCACTGCCACACAGAAAAGAGATAACTGAGAGCCATGGGACTTAAATTCAACACAATTAACCTTTTTTGCCACCTCAAAAAAAAAAAAAAGAGAACAAACGTTTATCATCCACTTCAAATTTAAAGAAAACAGAAAACCCTCTAGGTAGTCAAGTAGCATGCACACATGCCAAAATGAAAAATCAACAGCAAGGCTACATTGTTATCAGGAAATCAAGAAGCAGCAAAAAGGTTCTAAAGAGAGAGAGATACTATTGTCATTTTCTGGAATCTCTGGTCAAGATTCAACCATGTATTGCTGTTTTGGGTTCATTACAGAAACAGCAAACCATCTCTTTGTATAGAAAGGATAAAATCTCTAGGATTTTGTTAAAATTAATTTTCACATAAATTTTGAAAGAAAAGATATCTGCAAAAGATTTTCTCTCTTTTTATATCACTATTAATTTAGAAAAGAAAATAACTTCCTTTCTGCAAAGTGATACTATCATTTCTCATTTTATAGAAGAAAGTCAAGTTTTTGGTTTTCTTTATGGTATTACAGCTCATAAAAATCGCCAACATTTGTTGAAGATTTTATGCTTTGCCAGGCCCCATACTCACTTTACATACGTTATGTTATTTAATCTATAACAATGAAGAAAAATTACCACAAGGTCAGTAGTTAACAAAAATAAGATGTAGGTAAAACAGTCCGACAAGGTAGATGGTATCTCCTAGATGGGGGAGAAACTGAGATTGAAAACCTTCCCCAAACTCAAATTCAAATTTAAATCTGCCTGATTCTAAACCTCTACAGCTTTCCACTACACCAGACATTTCACTGCTAATTGCTCTTCATCTCAGCAACTAGAGTTCTAGTGAAATTTTGTAGCTGACCTTTGAAGTTAAATATACCATCCAGCAGGCAAAAACTGTGAGCTTATATTATTCATATCCTTGACTTCTCTTCTTTTCCATCAGCACTCAGCACCTGACTGTTCACTATCTATGGAGTCTAGTCAAGGGCCTCTTCACCACCTACATCAGCACCTCTAACAACAGAATACAACCAAAACAATTTTTTGTCTTCATAATTCAGATGAATTTTGTGTTTGATTCCATAACATATTCACTTTTCTCTCTTAGAAATCTTTTACTTAATTGTCAACCTAGAAAAATGTACTACATGTATGCTATAGTAGATGCTAACATATCTGTACTAATTTTTGGAAGCAAATGTTCACATGTTGATTTTTACATATTACTATAGGTCAGTTTTATGTTAGGTCAACTTCATTGTAATCACACTGACATAATCCCATGTTTCTATATCAAGTTGAGAATAGCCTGACTTCCCAGGAGTCCCTGGTCAAGAATTGGATCATGAAATTGTTCTAAGCCTCATAAACACTCTAGAGAAATTATTTCTCTAGAAATTTAGAGGATCAATATATAGAAAACCAAGCAAATAAAAATGAAGCAAATTTAGGAAAAAAATACACTAGAGAAATAATCCTCCATCAATTTCCTAAAGGCTGATTTCATTCTGGGAGTCCAAATTGCTGCATTAGTAGAATGCTCTCTCTGATTTAGAACCACTTCATATACTAAGGACGTAGCTGGGAAATGAATAATACTAAAACCTGTATTAATCAGTTAACTATTATAAGAACAATTGAAAAGAATAGATAGCAAATACTGACCCTCCTTTATAAATTTATGTTTTCATTTTTTATGTCATTTAATTTGCTCAAATCATACCTTATAATTTACTTGAGCATCAGACATTCACATTTACCAATGTGTCTTATGGATCATTTTCAAAAGAAAGTACCATAATATGGTCAGATTTGGTCAATGCTACCAAAAGGTTAACCCCTGGTGCTTCTTCTATTCCAGCTCAATTCTCTTATTTTTCGTTTTATTATTTTGAAATTAATTTTTATTTTTATAAAAGCATTATATCAATTCATTGCATCTTATCGTTTGCATCTTATCATTCCTCCTCTAAAGGCAGTTGCTTTAAACTGTTTAAGATACTATTTCTTGTATTTTCGTCTATATTTCTAGAGAACACAATGTGTTTTTACTTCTTGTTTATCAATTGCAGACATTGCCTATTTATTTCATATATTGCAGTTGAAAAGTCATATCACTTTGCACCACCAAAACCACCATCACTCTCTTTTTCTTCATCTTCTCAGTATACTTACATCTGAATTTTTGGTTAAATCAGTAATGTTTGTTTGCACATTGTGTTTGTTTTTTACTCATAATTTTTTTTTCCCCTGAAGTTTCTTCACTTTTTATTTGCTTGGTTTTCTATGCATATATCTTTAATTGTTTCCAAATGCTCCAGCAGCTCTGTCAAATGCCCAACAGTAATATTTCAAAATGCTATAGCACATCAGATTTTGCTAGGCCCACATTTTATTCTGGAGGACTTTACTCCTGCACCCAGTATAGCCAGCTCCAGTATGGGCAGATAGCTCTGTCACTGTGATGCACACATGGCTTCCAAAGATACTCATTTGCTACTCCACTCAATTGGGCTCTGGTTTCCTGGATCTCATACCTTCCTTCTTTTGGTTCACTTTCACATCCTCTAGTAGAAAACTGGGAGTCACCTGTGACTCATTTTTCTCCTTACCCAGAAATCAAGATATCAAACAGATGACCAAACCCACTAAATTCTGCCTCCCCAAATCCTCTCCAATATGTGTCCATTGTGTAATCTTTAGGGTCACTACCCTGGGCCAGGCCACCATCACCTCTCAGATTCCTACAAGCTCTGCCTAACTGGTCTCCTTGCCTCTGGGCTTAATCTTTTATGTTTATTCTTAGTGCAGCTAGAACTATCTTTCTAAAATATATATCTGATCTTGCTGCTACCCAGGTAAAACTTTAAATGAATTTCCACAAATTTCAGTATAAAATTCAAACTCTATATCTTAGCATGGAAGGCCTTTACAATTTCTCCAGCCTCATTTCTCCCATTGTCTCTTTTGCACTACATTTTTTTTTTTTAACATCTTTATTGGAGTATAATTGCTTTACAATGGTATGTTAGCTTCAGCTTCACAACAAAATGAATCAGTTATATATATACATATATTCCCATATCTCTTCCCGCTTGCGTCTCCCTCCCTCCCACCCTCCCTATCCCACCCCTCCAGGCGGTCACAAAGCACCGAGCTGATCTCCCTGTGCTATGCGGCTGCTTCCCACTAGCTATCTACCTTACGTTTGGTAGTGTATATATGTCCATGTCTCTTTATCGCTTTGTCACCGTTTACCCTTCCCCCTCCCCATAGCCTCAAGTCCATTCTCTAGTAAGTCTGTGTCTTTATTCCTGTTTCACCCCTAGGTTTTTCATGACATTTTTTTTTTAAATTCCATATATATGTGTTAGCATACGGTATTTGTCTCTCTCTTTCTGACTTACTTCACTCTGTATGACAGACTCTAGGTCTATCCACCTCATTACTTAAAAGCTTTTGCGCAGCAAAGGAAACCATAAAGAAGACCAAAAGACAACCCTCAGAATGGGAGAAAATATTTGCAAATGAAGCAACTGACAAAGGATTGATCTCCAAAATTTATAAGCAGCTCATGCAGCTTAATAACAAAAAAACAAACAACCCAATCCAAAAATGGGCAGAAGACCTAAATAGACATTTCTCCAAAGAAGATATACAGAGTGCCAACAAACACATGAAAGAATGCTCAACATCACTAATCATGAGAGAAATGCACTACATTTTTAAGCAATACTTAACCTACAGTTTCTTACTTATCTGTGTCTTAGTTGCAATGATATTCCTCAAGGGGAACTCCACTGAATATTTCCAAAACACCCATTGTGTCCCACCCATCATAGTAGACAGCATGAAACATACTTGATGCAATTACTTGTTCAATGTCTGTTTTTCTTGCTAAAGAGTACCTAAATCCATTCAGTCATTATTTTCCCAGTGACTAGCAAGTATCTGGCACAGAGTAAGTATTTTTTCATGAAGAAATTAATGAATATACATACTCGGTTGCAAACTCAATTTCCTATAGGACCTAGATAGGTAACTTCATTGTTGGGGGCAGCCTGAGTGGGATCTGTGGCAAACTAGATCTGCTCCATCAAAAGAGCCTATTGATATGAGACACTACATCCCACCTAACTGCTACCAACTGAGCATATGGACACCACCAGATCTTCCTTTTTTTTTTTTTTTTTTAAATAGAGGCCAGGAATCTGGACTTTTTTGGTAAAAGTTGGTATTTTACAAGTTGGCTACAGCTCATTTTCAAAAATAGGCCAAACAAAACACGGCTGCTTATTTCTGATCTCTGGTTGAAAGATAGGTTTGTATTGCCAGCCTTGCTCCGATGAGACTCAGTTTGAGATCTCTCAGCATCTTTTGGGGTCTTTGTGAGAATGCTCGTCTGATAGCTCACATTTTGCATCTAAAGCAGAATTTGTCATGTTTTTGCACACAATAGCCCCTTCCAATATATTTTTAATAATATCATTTTTAATATCATTTTAATTGTAACAGTTCTCTAACTTGAAAATTATATCATCCTTGATTCCTCCTTCTTGTTTATCCTCCAGTCTAGACAAATGCTAAATTCTAGAAGGAAGGTCTTCTTTCAGATTAGTCAAGTGGAAAGGACATGGGATTTGGAGTAACATTCTATTGCTAGTCCATAGTTTCTATTCTATGGACTTTGCCATTTTCTAGTTGTATAACATTTGGTAAATTCTTTTAAACTCATTGTGCTTCAGTGTCCTTGGACTTAAAATTAGGATAATGAAACTTATTTGTCAGAGTTGCTCTAAGGACAAAAGAGCTACTTCATATGAAGTGCCTAGCACAGAGTAGATGTTCAATAAATGTTGAATTTCCTGTCTTCTGCTCTTTTCTTACCTCTTCCATCTGTCTTCTTTTCCTTTTCTACTGCTAATACACTGGTCCAGGCATGTGAGCTAATATGAGTTTAGAGGAACTTGGCTTTTGCATCTGTTTCTCAACTACCTGCCACTTCAAGGAAAAACTTCACAAAATATAGGTAATTTATACACTTAGGAACCTTAATTCCTTTGTAAATTATATTCCTCTGTAACCCTAAGCTTCACATACCTCATTCTCCTATGCTCTCAGCTCACAGTAGGATTGCCACTTGTCATCTTCTTGGTTCACTGATTCCAGTATTTCTTTAACATATTGAAACCACTATCATTTGAATTAAATTTCAATATCCATCATGTCCCTTAAGTCCTACCAACCATCATCATATGTACCCATATTTTCTTTCTTCTCTCTTATTAAAATGGATGAAATGTGCCTGTCCCTCTCAAAGGCAACCCCTTCACGCATTCTGTGTATCCTGTGTCCTTTTGCCTTCAGGACTTTGCTCATATAATTATCCCATCAATTTCCTTCATTTAGTTTCTCCCCCCTTTCTTCTAATTTATTCTTATTAGTGTACAAATGTGCTTTAATGTCATTGATCTTAAAAAACAAATAAACAAAGCTTATTTTGACCTCAAACTTCTCTCTAGCTTGTCTTATTTCTCTTTCTCTCAGCAAAACCTCTTAAGAGAGATGTATATATGATATATATATATGATATATATATATATATATATCATACATATATATATCTCCACCATTGTCTCTTCAACCCACTTCATTGGGTTTCCACCCAACTAATCCTATCAAGGTCACCAATTACTTCTATACTAGCAAGTACAATGGTACCTCTTCTGATCTAAGTCAATTTCTTCTCTTAAAACATCTCTGTTCTTAGCTTCCATGACAACAGCACATGGGTTCCTCCAATATCCATAGCAACTCTTTATCTCCTTGCTTTCCTAATTTATCAATGGAAACTCTTTCTAAATCCCTTTTCAGGCTTTAATTTCCTATCTTCCAAATCCATTCTAATAGCAAATCCTATTAACTTTACCTACAGAGCATGCTTCTATTTTCTTCACTACCACCAATCTAGTTGAAACTACCAACTTCTCATCCACATAACTACTGTAGCCTCTAATCTCCTTGCTTCCACTCTTAACTTACCACAATGTATTCCCACATTGTACCCAAAGTGGCATTTAAATATATATATATATGTTATTTAAGATCACCATTAAAAAAATTCTTCAGTGGCCCCCTATCTCACTTTGGATAAAATCTTAAGCCCTTTCCTCGCTTGCTTGAACTTACAGGATTTAGCGCCACTGTCTATCTACATCTCCTACTGCACCTTATACAGCTTTCTCCTCACTCATTACACATCCATCTTCTTTCTGTTCTTTGAACATGCCTCATATATTCCTACCCTAGAGTATTTCCTCTGCCTGGAATGCTCTTTCTCAGATCTGCATGGTTGAGTCCCCCTGTCATCCAAAGCACAACATAAAGGGTCACTCCTTAGAGAGGCATCTACTGTCCTCTCAACCTAAAGCAGTCTCTCAGCAATTTCCTTGCTTTAATTTCATCATGATACTTGCCATTATCTAACATTTTCTCTTAAATATTATTTTCATTCCTTCTTTGCAGCAATGTAAATTTTGTGAGGACAGGAAGTTGTTGGTCTTGCTCAATAATGTATCTCCAGCTCTAGAAGAGTTGTTTACACATATTTGATACTCAGGAAAGGTTTGCTGAATGAATGAACAAATCAATGGATATATTTTACCTAAAATTTGTTTTCTATATAATTTCCAAAAAACTGGCAGTAAAAATCAGCAAATGAGTTTCATTCTCATTGAAATTTCAGTGAGATTTGATATTTGGGTAAAGGTTAGCAATAAATGATGGGATGAGTAAGTCTTTAGTTGGAAGATAAAACAGTTCAAAAACTGACTGGGCTACTACAGAAGTCCCAGTTTCTCACTGACACACATAATAAAGAGTTGTTGGTACTATCAACTTTTGAAACAATAAAACATTGTAAACAAAAATAGAAATCTGAGTAAGAAAAAAATATCTAAAGTTTTCCACATATAAACAATGTTTTTTATAAATTTGTCCTACATCTTACTTTCCTTTGGGCCCCTAGAGAGTCCATCTACATTATTTATTGAAAAAAAAACAAACCTACACATTTGAATGCCAAAATGATTGCAATAAAAGAACAGATTTGGATAAAGACATTCCAGGCAAGAGATTAAACAGTCAGATTTTGATTATTTATGCATCACTCATGTGACAGTTTTATTTTGGACATGGTTTTTATCATATTCAGATGAATTCTATACCTTTGGTGCTGGAGGACAAAGTAAATTCACACTATGCACACTGAACACCTTTGAGGGAGTAAGAGAGTTGGAAAAGGCCATTCTTTTCACCTTTATTGGATCTTCAGAGAGCCCTCCATAGCTATATGTGGAGCTACTTACATAACATGCCATGGTTATAGACAATTCTATGTTTCTACAAGACAAACACTTAAGGAATTACCTGTTAATGTGAAATTTGTTTTTAAAAATGAGGCAACTTTATTAAAGAAGTGGCAGCTTTTATATTCTGCATTTGAAAATTTAGCTCATGTTTAATCTAGAGCAAATCTTTTCATATTTTTTACACATGACAATTGTTTAATCAGCAACTATAGTGATTCAAGTAGTTTCTTTTACTTTGAAAGATTCCTCTTGAGTAGAAGAAAAAAATAATCAATGATCATTCAAGCTTTGATAAACAAATCATAATTACGAACAAGCAACTCAGAATTTGTCCCCCTCAAACATTTCTTCTCTGGCTCCTTTGATGTCATTAGACTTCTCACAAAATAAGCAAGTGCCCTTGATTTCAGACAATTTTATTTAAAGGTGTAAGAAAAACACGGCTTCAGACTCCCAAATTCTAAGTATCAGACATCAGTGAATTAAAAGAAGAAAGAATCAATAAAATTGCAGATATATGATGTGTAGAATACTGGAGGACACTTTGTTTTTTTTTTGGCTTGTCTGGAATCCATTTCCCTTTTTCCATTAGAACATCAACCTTCTTTTTAAGAGCATCCTTAATTGTATAATAATATTTTGGGAGGCATCTGGAATTTGAATCTTGAATAAATGTCATGGTTACATGGGGGTGTTTGGAGGTACACTCCTCACAAGAACAGCAGTGTGTAGTCCGTACTGTCATTGTGCTGTGAACTCTGTGCAGCAACTCAGAGCTCTCTTGGTTTCTACTCTTTTTTTTTCATGTAAAAGTCTTCAGGTTCCTATTGATTTTGAGCCTGAGATATATTTTGAATAAATGTTCAACTTTACCATACCTTTTTATGGCCTATAATAAAAAAAAATAAAAAATAAAAACAAAAACTGACACAACTGTAAATCCATATTAAATAGTGAATCATAGCCATTTGTTGACCAATTAACATTTTCTTATTATTGTAGTACTGTATTTGTCTAAATTTATGTTAAAGAAGCCAATCAACTTCATTAAACATATGCCCTTTCTTATCAAAATAAACTATTTCTCTTAGCTCAAGAGTTATATATCACTTTGCCGTTTTTATAGGGCTTTCATGTACTTTATATTATTTGGTGCTCACAGCGATCCTAGGAGATGCGCAGAAATAAATTTGTTAGCATCTAATGCAGAAGAGGAAACTAAGGTTCAAAGGGGTTAAGTAAGATGTCTAAAGTCACATGATGAGCTCATTTCAGAACTTGTGTTAAACCTAGGTCTTCTCTCTTCAGAAATTACATTTACTGTAGTACTTCTGTGATAATAACCAGTAACTACAGTCACTACTCTGTTTGTCAGAATACTTCCTTATATTGTTCATCATTTTTATCTATTTAAAATGAATCTCAGATGAGTGAATCACAAAACGTTAATTGTGAAAGGAATTTTAGAGGGCTTTTTCCACCCTCTACTACCATCATGTAAAAGTATATTCTTTGACATCCCTCCTTTGACTGCTTCTAGATTCAAAGAGCACATTCCTTAACTTGGGAAAATATTATGTCGAAGCTCTATTTTATATGGATAAAGTACTTAGAGTTTGGGAGTAAGAAAAAATGCAGAGTGTACTATATTAAGTAGTGGATTATGGAGGAGCCACAAAAATTATCTCACCTCACTTCAACCCCAAGAATCAGCATCAAAAGTTAAGAAAAGGAAAAAAAAAACAAATTAAATGAGAGAGTTTGATTTACTCTGTTCTCTGCAGATATGTGCCCACATTTCCTGTCCTTCCCTACCTCTGGCCACTGTCAGAGGTCTTACTCTGCAAAATAATACACACTGTTTCAGAGGGAGCTATGCCGATGTTTTATAACAATGAAAACTTATTTCGCAGTATCTTACTACTGGTTAACACTATTGAATTGTACTCGAAATCTTCTAGAGATATAATTAAACCTAAAGTTTTGTTGGGGAAGTGAGTGACAGTGGTGGGCATTGTTATTTTGTGTAAGATAATGGGTAAAGCTTCTCTAGGAAGGTGATACTTGAGCAAAGACCTGAAGGAAATGAAGCAGCAGGCCATGTGGAAGAGCAGCGCTAGCAGAGGAAAGAGTGGGGACCAAATCTCTGAGTGGAGAGCTTGCTTGGCTTTTATGTATAGCCTCGGCACAAACACCTCCAACATAGTTGTCAGAACCCGTTCATTGGTCATTAACTTGGAGCTCTATTTTACCTGCTGGATGCTGGCAAATGATTCAGGTATGTTTTTGTTGCTTATTTATTTTCTTAAAAGTCCGTGGGGATTTCTTCCATTTAATGGCCAATGACTGGATCCAAGCCATGACAAAATTTTCACCAGTCTAAAATATCCCTCTTTGATAAATTTTTCTCTGTTTTATATTGGATGATCAATGTCTTAGCTATACAGCCCTGCATGAGTGGTCAACACAGAATCATGAGCACCATGCAAGTGTTTTTCGGTAGCTCTTGCCTGGCACCTGGCTTCTCAATGTCTGTTTTCTTCCCAGAAGAAGCAACTGCCGATATGGAGGTGCTTGTTTTTTCTAGCATCTCTTAGCTCACTGACAATATTCTACACTAGACGTAATATTGTTAAGATGATGAAGCATCTGGGAAGCATGTCCTTGAAAAGCGGTCTAAGCAACTTGGAAACTTGTCTTGGAAAACAGAACTCTAAGGCAAAACAGAACTCTAAGGGACTCTATGAATTCCTTTAAAATATTTTAAGGATCAAGGCAGTAATGCCAGAAGCATAATTCCTCGTCCAGGGAAGGCAGGCCTTAATAATCTTAGTAGCACTCTGAGTGCCCAGCCAAGTTTTAGATGGATAGATAGGTGAATGGATCTACACCATTAACATACTGCAGAACTTTCTAACAATCAGAACTTTCCAATAATACAATGGTCTACTTCTTAATTGAGTGACTTCTTCCATAATAGAAAGGTTCATGAAGAGGTTGGATGACTATTATAATAGAAATAAGAGGTAGACATTTCTGCACTGGGGGCAAAGTTGGACTAGTTACTATCTATAGGTTCTTGGAAAGCAGTGGTCCCTGGCAACACTCATGGGGCACAAAGCCAAACTTTAGAGACACATTTTGACTTGTTACCGTAGCATAATCTCTTCTATCCTAACTAACACATAGTCTTTGGTTTTAGTTTTGGATAGGAATTTAATATCCCATGTGGCCTAAGATAAGTTAATTAACTTTTCTGGCCTTGATTTGCTTATTATAATAATTGAGGGCTTAAATAAAATAATTTCCAAAGTTGCATTTACTCAAAAATGACATAACGTGATTCTGTGAATCAAGGAAATTCTCTGGGGAAGTGGTGGTATTAGCCCTCACAAATGTGCAGGTGTAGCTATTTGGGTCAATAACCTATCACCCAATATGGGCAGAGGATTGTTTTTCTAGAAGCTGTCTTTGGAGATTTCAGTTAGAAATGACATCATGCCACAACATTTTTTTGAGAGAGTCAATACCCAGAACTATCTTGAAATGTTACAAAATCTTACTATTGTACCCAGGGTAATTAACATGGAAAATTTCCTTTATCTATGGGAGGAGAATGATAAATACCAATTATTGATTTTTTTCTATCCAGGTACTCCACAAACATTATCACACCAAGTACCCTACCCTCCTATGTATCTACCTATGTATGTATGTATGTGTGTATGTATGTATCTATCTATCTGTATAATCCCAGGAGTTGATGATATTATTTTCCCAGCTAAACAGTTTCTCCCAGTTTCTGAAGAAACTGAGGCTTTCAGAAAATAAAATACCTTCCCAACCAATTAGCAGTGCTAGGATCGAATCCCAGGTTTGTCTGAGTCCAAATCCTAAATTCTTAATCTCTAAAATACTTCTGGGTAGTTTATATGGGGAAAACTTTGTAAGTACAGTACTGCAGATTTAGTCCCGTCCTCTTTTATACATGGATAAATTAACCTCTTCTACCAATTTCACTCTGTGTCTTTCAATTTTCGTCACATATTGACTTTACCAAAATTATTTCTTTAATCTTTTTTAAAGTTCCTCTTCAGTTTCAAGAAGTTTCTCTGTAGGTTTTCTCTTTATTGCTCTTTTTTTTCACATTTGTCTTCCCACTCTATTACTTCATATATAATATACATATGTGATCGTCTCTTACTCTGTCTATAATTTTAAGTTTCCAGTTCCAAATAACAAGCAAAGCAGTACTAAATTATAAGTTGTGTGGGTTTCTATCACTGTGTGAAAGGCATGTTATTTTGTATTTTTACCTTTCACTACAAAAAATTAAGCAGCACAGATTGAACTATTCCTAATCAAAACACTACCTGTTCTTTCATATCTATTTTTTGCATCTTTTCTGACACACTCTTGACATTCTTTTCCTAATGCCATTAACCTTGACTCTGTTCCCTACCTGCTTTATAAGAATGTACAGTACAGACTCTTGGCCAGCTAGAACATTCTCAGTATAAAATATCTGAATGAAAATAATTTTTAAAATGTATAAAAGGTAATTCTTGCCATAATATAATATTAAGAATACAAATAGTTATCTCATTACTCAATAAATCTCAAATCACAATGGTAATAACATCAAAATAATACCAAGAAAACAGTAAAATAAGATGGCAGACAAAAAATACTTCATTTAATCTAACTTTGAAAGGTTTAAATCCCCTAAGGGCTCAATACTTTGCCTACAAGTCCTTACAAACTTTGATTAAGAGGAACTTTTCCTCGCAAAACAGCGATTTTATAGCATTTTGTTTGTAGTGTACATTGTGGTAATCTCTCCAACAGTTCTTCCACCTCATTTCCTTGTGTTGCTGCCAGTAAGCACAACTCTACAGAGGTGGCCCATCATTGTTTAACCCAATTAGAGTAATTTCATTTTTCTTGACATGGTGGATCCCATAGCAAATGGACTGGATCAACAACGAACATGTGACACAATTAAGGTCAATGAGACCTAAGGACAAGTTAACTGAAGAATTCTGGGGGAGACACTTCTAGTCCTTCTCAGAAAAAGAAAAAGTTTTCAGAGGCCAAAAATTTCTAATTTGGGATGCTGTGGACGTGAACACTAGAACAGTTCTAGCCATTCTGCCCCATGAGGGAAAGCCAGCCTCAGAATAAAGCTGATCCCACACAAAGCAAATAGAAACATACCAAGTCTGGAGCTTGTTCTGAGATGCATTTTCCACTTATGTGAGCCAATCAAGCCTATTTCTTGTTTAAATCAGTTTGGATTGGTTTTTGTATTACTTGAAACACACATAATGAGCCCTAATTGATATGTCAGTCCTTTTGTTTCTTAATTTACCTATTTTTCTAATAATGCACAAATATATCCATGTATTATTGTAATCAAATCTCAAGTCAGATAATTTAGATCATATCTCAATATCAGATACTTTAGAAAAAAGGAACTTACAGGGCTGTTTTAGGAAACTAATAATATTGAACTTTGGGAGTCAAAGAAACCTTGAGAGATTATGTGAAAGGTCTTTGAAATACATAAATCATACCAATAACAAAAGATAACCATTTCTCCTGAATTCTAATACATTGCAACAGTGTTATCAAATCCTTGGTTCACTTGTATTATTTTTATTTATTGTTAATCCAAGCTCTCTTCATTAAGCCCCTAGTGACTGACTTGATATGTAAAACTCTCCAATGGCATTTTCTGCCTGATGAATCAAGTCAAACAATGCTGTGTAACTCTCAAGACCTTTCATAATCTGGGTTCCCTCTGCTCTCCCTACTCTACCTACATATGTCAGCACTTGCCCACTTGCACCTGCAGCTGCAGACTCTTCACAGCTTTGCTGCTCCTCTCCTCTCCCTCTACATATATTCCATCTTAGTTTTTGCATCTGTGCTTTTTGGTCAGGCCCTTCCCCATCCCCTCCAAGAATGGAACTCTTCTCTATACACAAGCTCTACCACAGGATTTGGTTCTTTGGCCCTGATTATACTTTATTGTGTATTCACCTCTAACGCTTCAGTTTTCTCTGTGATTAGGTTGTCAGATCCTTGAGAACAAGGGTTGAGATTTATTTCTATTATAACCCCCCTAAAGCTTCAAATACTGTGTAGCAGAGTAGATATTAAATGAGTATGTACTTGATTAATTAACCATATTTTTACTATTTGTCTTACAGACTCTGTTGCATGCATCTAGAAAAAGATTTTAAATGGCTGGATTGCCCTAGGGCTGCCAGATTTAGTAAATAAAAGTATAAAATGCCCAGTTAAATTTTAATTTCAAAGAAATAACAAACTGTTTTGTGTTTTAGTATAAGTATACCCAATGCAATATTTGGGATAGAATTATACTGAAAAATGGCCTGTGTTTTAGTTTAAAAGTTAAACTCTACTGGATGTCCTTTATTTCATCTGGCAATTCTAGATTGACCTGACCTAAAAAAAACAAAACTTTGTGCTTAATTTCTTAAATTAGAGCTAAATGCCACATTTATGAATTGCTTAACTTTATATAGTCTTACTAATCAAGTCCTATAGTACATGAAGTTCTCTGCATTGTTTCATCTAGCAGCAACACATAGATTGAGCATCCATTATGTGAAGGTCACCATGTATCCTCCTGTACAGGGAGGCAAGGATGAAGAATGAAAGATTCATCTAAGATGAATAAGATCTTTCCCTCTACCCTCAAGTAGTTCATAGCCTGGTGGAAGCCACAGCCCATTTCAGTCCAGCCTCCACTTATGTGCAATCTGGATGTTAATCCATATGGCCAAAATGTTTTAGGTCTGATTCAGCCCTCCTGGGCAAAGATTCAAGATGACACCATACACACAGGTGTTCAAAAATGAAGGATATTGGTTTTGAAGTACACATTAAATAGTTCCTGTCTCTGAAGTGTTATATAAACACTGTAATCCATTATCCTAAATGAAAACAATCATTCAAAAATCCTTTTGATCAGAGCATTTTACTCTGCTTTTGATATTAACTTAGTTTTTATGATGGGACATTTTTTTTTCTGGTTCTTGGATATGTAACATGCATTTTTTTTTAGCATAAGCAATGGAAATGTATTGCATGATATTTCCCCCCTCTTAGCCATTAAGTTCTTCACGGGTGAATGCCATTCCAGCTACTTAACCTGAGTCACTTATTTAGGTGAACAATAGGATCCAATGATTTAGATTTTGAACCTTCTGCTGTGTGGCCTTAGTCTGCTGTAACTAATCTCTCCAGTGTTTTCTGGTCATAGGAGACATTTTCTTTGCATAGCACAAGATCATAATGGCAGTGCGTATGTATGTGTGTGTAAAGTTTGACATTAGTTAAAAAATTTTAGCTACACTATGTGTATAAGTTGTATGCCATATAAATTCAGTGATGTTTGTAATAACCAAAAATTTCAAATTCTAGAAATAACAGAATGTTTTTCATAATAGTATACTTGACTCTTTGTGTGTGTGTGTGTGTGTGTATGTAAAAGCATTTCTTAGACTTGTAACATAATTCAAGGCTTTAAAACAATGTCACCTTAACATACAACATACAAATTTTCAGTTCTGGAATAAAGAGTACCATATTTTCCCTTTCTTTTCTAAACATAAGCTATTGATCTCAACCTACCAACCTGTTATTTTCTTGGAGATCATCTTCAGTTAAAATAAAAAGGCATATTACATAAAATGATGATTTCAATGGAGTTCAATTGGTTATTGGCATATTACATGAAGTTGCAAATGGAGTCACATTAAAAGGTAATGAGAATATTGGGAAAAGTTATATTAATTTGAATGATTTGTCAATTACCTAGATAGAAGGCTGTAGTTAGCATTATCATTATGTCAAGTCTCTGGAGTTATGAAATACTCATTTGAAGTACATATTTTAGGTTATCAAAAATTACCTTTGGTAGCTCTTCAATTTGATTGGCATCTAGGTAAAGTTCCTCTAATGTCCGTTCAAAGTTAAAGACCTCCTTTGGCACCTGCTGAAGGCTGCAGTGGGAGTAATCTAAAACTGAGATGATTTCTTCTTCACCTCGGAAACATCGGCATGGCACCAGACGGCCGATGATTTTCCGCTTGGTGGTCATCTCCAGGCACTGCACTAGAGAAAAACAGAAAAAAAAACCAACTGCTTAACTACCTGCCTTTGGAAGGCATTCTTATAATATTTAAAGCTTAGAAATTTACTTATGTTGTATATTTTATAATTATATAATGCCTTAAAGAAGTTTACATAAGACATGCACATGCAATAGATCATTTAATCCTTAAACAGCTCTCCAAGGTATGTAAAGACATGTTCTTATTCCCATTTAACAAATAAAGAAATGGATTCAGAAAGGGTCAGAATCCCATAATCACACAGTTTTGGAATGGCAGAACTGGGCCAGAATACAATCCTGACTTAGCACAATGCTTACATTCACACTTGAAACATGGAACTATAATATGTTTTTTTTAAAATTTTATACAAATTGCAGTGAAGAACAGAAACCTCCAGAATTTGTTGGAGAAAAACACATTTCTCTCATTTCTGCAAAATAGTCAAGTTTTACCCATAAGGTTTATGATATCCTCTTTTTGACTCAAATTTATTCCATTAATCAATAATTATTTATTGGGCTTCCCTGGTGGCGCAGTGGTTGAGAGTCTGCCTGCCGATGCAGGGGACACGGGTTCGTGTCCCGGTCCAGGAAGATCCCACATGCTGTGGAGCGGCTGGGCCCGTGAGCCATGGCTGCTGAGCCTGCGCGTCCTGAGCCTGTGCTCCGCAATGGGAGAGGCCACAACAGTGAGAGGCCCACGTACAGCAAAAAAAAAAAATAAAATAAAAATAATAATTTATTAAATAACTAATATGTTCCAAGCATTGAACTAGGTACTGGGGATAGAGATGAACTGAACAAAGCTCCTATTGGAGATACAGTTATTCACTTCAGAATAAGAATCTGTCCCTATGGATCCTTTTATTTTAATGGGAGAGAACAATCATGGCAGAAATTTCTGACATCCTGGCATGTCTTTCTCTAGGTTAAAATGACCAAATGTCATGAAATCTTGTACAAAATTGATATCATGGCATCTATAACACTTTATTAAAGTTACTGTTTTTCATGTCATTCTTTCCCTAGACTGCAAGGCTATTGAGGGTAGTAACTGTGTTTTGTTCATTTTTACATTTGTATTGGTTCTTGACATATAGTAGATATTCAATAACAAATGTAAAATGAACAAATCAGTTCATGAATGAATAGATGGATACATTTGGGACTCTCTCCCCAACCACCAACAGATACTGATAATTTGCTTGAAAAATTTCTCATTCTAACTAAAATGTCACTATCTCTGTGAATGTCTCCCCAGGATAAATGAATAGTGTCTTCCTCTGAGCTCCCAGGGCACTAATCACATTGCTTCCTAATTATGTGTACTATTTCCTTGTGTACTGGGTGAGTTCTTGAAGGAGAGGATCTTGTCTTATTCATCTTTGAATTCACAATAACAGTACACAGTTTGCCATCTGCAGAAATAGTACTGAATGAGCATCAATTTGAAACTCGCATTTTATTCATTGATTTGTTTTTACTTATCAGCATAAACTTATTTCCGAAACAGAAAGTAGTGATAGTTCACAAAAATAATATAGCATTTTGTTTTGAAATGGCTTAGATTAAATCAAATTTGGAGGCAAATGAATACAATATGCTTGAGAGATGTTGAAAGTGCAGCCCAAAGCCATTTTTATTCCTCCTTTTACTTATGAAATTAATAAAATTATATTTTGGGACAGGTTCATGAGTCAGCTCTTATAGAAGTTTATAAGAACATGGTAATCTTTAGAAGGTTTAACTAAAAACATTAAAAAAGATGGTCTTTCCTCTCCATTACTTTCTATCTCTTGAACTCCTACACTTCTCATTTCTGGGAGCTTGAATCACAAGGTTTTGTAACTTTTATTTTACTCGACTTTCCTTGAAAGCCCTGATTGTAGGTTGATCTCTACATGGGATCTAGCACATATCAAGCAGCCAGTAAATGCATCTAGTAAATATATGACATATATTAGGTACCTAGTTCATATTTGTTGAGGTTATTGCAGTTGTAAAGGTAAGTGATGATGGCTCAGGCTATGATAGTGGCAGTGAGGATGGGGAGAAGTGATAGACTGGAAAGGTATTTAAGAAGCAGAATCCAAAGTGTGGGTAATGGATTAGATGAGAGGTGGAAGGGGTGCTGTGGAGAGAGGGAGAAGTCTTGAAAAATTCCCAGGTTTTTAATTTATCACTAGTAGCCACGTTGACTACCCAGCTGTGATGCCGTCAAGCTGACTCAAGGTGTGTATCCTGTCTGTCTCTATGACTCACAGGTGAGGAATCAATTGTTCATATTTTGGTTTTGCCCAGTTCCTTGCACTCACCCTTTTGTGCTGAACCTTGTAGCTATTTCTTGATACCCATCTGTTGCTGCAATTGCAAATTTTTTATTATGAAGAGAAAAAAGAGAATATCCAGGCCTGGACCTGAACCATTTGGCCAGAGAATCCACTGTCCACTAAGACTTTTGCAATTTAATTCACTTAGGACTGCTTTCCCTTTTGTTGATCAAAAATGTAGGCTCTTCTGGTCCTCTTTTCAGTCCCTTGTCTCATTCTTACAATGTGCTGAGCTTTCCCCCTGACCCAACTTCTCTTTCCTTCAATCCCACTAAACTCTGAAATTGTGCCTTATGTTATGATCAATAACTTCATTGATCCTCTCCACTGAAGGCTTCCTCCCCTTCATAGTCTCAACTAAAACATGGTTCACTTATAGCCTTTAAAAGTGGAGCATGCTGATTTTCTCATACCTTAAACACACTTCAATGTTGGAAAGTGGAATTGATATCCTCCCTTGCTCTCTAAAAATTATTAATCTTCTCTCATCCTAAAAAATGTCCTGCTCCTCTGATGGCCTCATTACCTGGTAGTAACATCTTTCTACTCTTTTTCATATCATTCATTACCACCTCTAGAACCCATTGATGACTTTGGTATCTGATTCATGGACTATCTCTCAATCGGAACTCCCTCCATTCCTGATTTATGCTCCCTACACATTATAGCTTTCAACTTTTTTTCCATCTTAAATTTCTAAGTAACTTGATTGTAGTGCTACTCCATTAATTTTTCCCTTGCAGATATCTAGGTAGTTTACCTTTCTTCTAACAAAGTTTCAATGAACTTCTAACCAACCAAAATATATATAGCAATTTTGTTTTAAATTAATAGTACTTATTTTATTATAGCTATAAATATCACTGTAATTCAGTCACATTTTATTTCTTCTGCATCTTATTCTTTAAAAATTGCTTTTTTTTCTTTGTTTGGTTTGTCTATGTGTCTTTTTTTTTAATTTAATTAATTAATTAATTTATCTATTTTTGACTGTGTTGGGTCTTCATTTCTGTGCGAGGGCTTTCTCTAGTTGCGGCGAGTGGGGGCCACTCTTCATCACAGTGCGTGGGCCTCTCACTGTCGCAGGCTCTCTTGCGGAGCACAAGCTCCAGACACGCAGGCTCAGTAGCTGTGGCTCACAGGCCTAGTTGCTCCACGGCATGTGGGATCTTCCCAGACCAGGGCTCGAACCTGTGTCCCCTGCATTGGCAGGCAGACTCTCAACCACTGCGCCACCAGGGAAGCCCTATGTGTCTTTCATTAATTCAATTTCCTATCTCCTCTTCTCTTGATATAGTGAAAAACGTGTAATCTGTCTTATTTCCCCCTGGAATAATCTTTTAGGAGCTCTATATCTTCCTGCTTCAGTCTGGAGTGGTCACTTTACTTTTCTAGACCTGATATGTGTGTGTGTGTGTGTGTGTGTGAGATCCTGGAATTTCTCTTCACTGTCATTCTGTGAATTTTATATTTCCTTCCGTTTTATTCCTACTTCCTGAACCCCATGTCTTTTCTTTCTAGACTTATTGGACTATAACATCCAATGGTGAAATATAACATCAAGTAACTTACTGAGAAAGAATCTACAGTAGGAACATTTTTGAGAGCTCTGCATATACAAACATGATTTCATTTCACCCACAAACAATTGAAAGTTTGGCTGGATATATACTTCTAGGTCAGAAATAATTTTCTTTATAAATTCGAAGGCATTTTTAAAGTATTATTTTCTAGCTTTTAAGGTTGCTGTCAGGAAATCCAGCTCTATTACTATTCAAAATCCTGTTTTACGCCCACCTTCCCCTCTCCCAAAATATTTTAGAACTTTTATTCTTAGTCTTCTGAAATTTCATGACAATGTACTTTGATGTGCTTTTATCCATTGTACTGGGTACTAAATGGGCCCTTTCACGTTGGAAGCATTTATTGTTAAATTATGTTAAATTTTCTGTTATTATTTAATTGATGATTTCCTCCTCCTCTTCATTGTTTCTATTTTCTTTTCCTGTAATCCTGATTAGCTGAATGTAGGAAATGTCTAGTAATTTAATTATTTTTTCTCTTGTAATTTCCATGTCTTTGTTTTTTTATTTTATTTTCTGGAAGATTTTCTCAACTTCATCTTCTAAATACATCTCCTGTATTATCTTTTATTAGATAACATATTTTTATTGTCCAAAAATTAGTTGTTGCTTCCTAAATGCATGTTCCTTTTTAACAGTATCATGATTGTATTTCAGGGTGCTATATCATTTCCTTTCTCTAAGAAGATATTAGCTATAGACTTTTTTTTTTGCCTTTTCCCCCTGCTCCTTGCATTTTTTTCTGAATTCCATTTTCTGTTTGTTGCGTTTCATCTTTATTTTTCATGATAGGGGTCTTCCACAAATATCTGGTGATCCCTGGCTGTCCTTCAATATTGAAGAGTGACTCTCTAAAGAACTAATTGGAAGCTTTGTATGCATAATAGGTATCACTGCAGGATGATTGGCAGCAAGCCAAAGAATATTCTGGTCTTCAGACTGAGGTATAGCTATGAAACAGGAGGGAAGGAGGCAGGGCACAACCTTTAAAAGAATGACATAGCCATAGTACATGATGAAAACTAGTGAGAACCAACTAGGTACAAGATGGCGGAAGATTCAACTTCCAGTGGACCTTGAGCATAATTACTCACACATTGTAATACATTAGCATGCTAAATGACACTCCCACAGGTGCCATGACAGTTTCAAGGCTGACCATAAAAGGCCAAAAAGTGGGTGGTAGCCGAATTCCTGGAAATCTCTGCCCATTCCCCAAAATAATTGGAATAATCCTCCCACTCATTAGCCTCTGAAATATGCAGCCCATAAAAACTAACCATGCCATATTTCGAGGCCTCTTGCCTCTTGCCTTCCAAGATTGCTCACACTCTGTCTGTGGAGTGTGTTTCTATCTAAATAAATCTGATTCTTACCTATCACTTCGTCTCTGAATTCTTTGGTGATGAAGAAAGACCTTAAATTCACTGGGAAGAGCTATGCAGTTTTGTAAATAAGGATTTAAGTCGATTTTTCTATTTTCAGTACTAAGTCTCCTCAGTTCTTTGTCTGGTACCTGTTGTTTCCAAGACTCTAAGGAGGACTATGAAGCAAATCAATTTCTACATCCCTTTGTGGGTGCTTTATAATGTAACTGACAATGTACTTTTTATATACGTGAATATAAACTACATCTTCTTTCCCTGTCTTCTTAAAATTTGTTGAAATCTCTTATCTCCTAGTGTCTTCTTTTCAATTTTCTCTCTCCTTGTGAGTATATGCATTTTAAAATTTCTTTTAGTTTAGTGCAATTTTGGTTGTAAGTATAAGTCAATAAGGAAGGTGGGAGATTAACTTTCATGTTTAAAAGAAAGTTTTCCTTTAAGCCCTTTTATACTTTTAATCCCTTCTTACTTGACCTATTAGGAGCATTGGACAGAGAATTATATTTTTCTTTCAGAAACACTCTCTTCCTTTGGCTCCCCTGACTTCACAATCTTCTGACATTTATCCTTCCACTTTGGTTCCTCAGTTTCAATCTTTTAAGAAGATCCATCTTCTCTACCAAATATTGACATTTATAGTATTAGAGAGTTATTCCTTGGCTAGGCTTGTTGCCCTTCTAATTGTACGCTCTCTCCCTTTCAATCTTTACAGCCTCACTCACCTTGCCCAACTCTTTTCATTTAACTTTGATGAGTGATAGCTATAAATCTTTTCAAATTTCTACTCAAATTTATTTCCCTCATCAATTCCACTTTGTGTTTTATGAGCATCTCAAACATAACATGTTAAAAATTGAAGTGATGCTCTTCAAAGGTATGGAGTCCATCATCGTAGTCAAGACCTTGGACACTGAAGCCAACTCCCTGGCTGTGTGACTCTCAGCACATATTTAACCTCTATCAATTTAGTCATCTCTAAGATAACAGAGTACATAGCAAGCTCATAGAATTGTGTCTTCAAGTTTTAAGCATTCACTAAGTGTTGGCAATTACTGTTCTGCCCAAACCTCCTCCTCCTCCTCCTGTGCTCTCAGTCTCAGTGAATGGCAATACAGTTCACCTAGTTTCTCAAGATGGAAAGCTTGGCAATGTTCTTGACTCCTCTCATTCCCTCACTTCCCACATCCAACAATCACCAAGTCCTAATCCTTCAATAGCCTAAACATATCCTGATTCAGGTCTGTTTTTATTAATTTCAACTGCCTAACAACATAGTTCAAACTATTTTCTCTTGCATATGTACCTGTCTCTCTATTGTTCTCCCATCATAGTGAACCTGGGGTGACCTTTAAAAACACAAACATTATTATGTCACCTTCTTGTTTCAAATACTTCAATGATTCCTCTCTGCCCTCCAGACAGTCTCAAGTCTTTATTGTGGCTTAAAATAATGCTACTCTGGCCTGACAGCTATCTTCCACACTCACACCCAGCTCTCTGTGCAGCCTGGCCAGGTACCACGCTTATTGTTTTCTTTGCTCTTCTTATTCATGGCTTCTTTTGCATTTCTAGGACTACATGATCTTTCTTCTACTAGGGCCTTCAGAAATAGGGCTGCCTTTGCACAGGGTACATTTCCTTGCTCTTTAAAAAAAATAGATTAGAAGGGAAAGTAGCCTCTCTTTATTCAATATGTTCCAACTCTGTATGTCCTCATCTCTATATGTTTCAATTATATGCTGCCATACCCTTTGATCACATTTTAATTACATATTC
Organism: Leucopleurus acutus; assembly: GCF_964270905.1. Taxonomy (NCBI): domain Eukaryota; kingdom Metazoa; phylum Chordata; class Mammalia; order Artiodactyla; family Delphinidae; genus Leucopleurus; species Leucopleurus acutus. The sequence goes on from NC_139143.1 coordinate 133,357,353, forward strand.
AAATCAATCTTGTTCACTAGATTGAAACTTCTGTGAGGACAGGGACCATGTCTAGCCTTTAAACACTGTATATTTCCAGTAACTTTAGTATCTAGTTCAGAGTAGATACTTTAAAAACATTAACTGTATTAATAAATGAATATGGTAAATAAAGATGATTATAATGACTTTTATTTGTATAGTCCTTGCAAAATTTCAAAACAATTTACAATTTATCACCTTTTTTCTTGATGAATAAGCATTCATATATTATTTTCTGTATTTCACTAATAAACTAATTAAGGTTTAGTGAGTCTGTAATGTGCATAAGGTCACACACAGAGTGATTAGTAGAATTGAGGTTAGATCTCATTTTTCTTGACCCCAAAGTTATCATTTTTTCCCATTAGCAGACCCTGCATTACATTTACAGTGATACACATAGATCAGCATATGAGAATTTATCAAACATGAGTTTACTAGTTGTTCTATACCAAACACACACACACACACACACACACACTCACACTTGATAGTTATTTACACATAAACTACTTCATAGGTGCAAACAGAATGATGGGGTAGCAGTGAGGGAAATAACATTGTTCTTTTATCTGGTGATAAGAGTTTAAACATTTTTTTGCATGTCAAAAGTATGAAAATACAGTAGGGTAGAATAAGTAGAGCATAACATACAAGAAAGCACATAAATGTTACATACATAATATATAGAAGCAACTTTTGCTTTTTCCTGAAACATAACCATTTCCCAGTATACCGTAGAAGCATGTGGCTTCACATCTAGTGTATGGACTTTGACTCAGAAGCAACCAGACTTCCTGTTTTACTACTATCTTTAGCAAACACCCAAAAGAGGAATTCTTAGATTTTCAGTTTTTCAAAGGTATTTAAAAAGGCAAGAGGAAAACAAGTTTTCATCTCTTCCTGTTAAAGTCCTTCCAATAAATTCCTTAAGTCAAAGATAAGAGTATTATCTTTTTTGGATTCTCACTGCATGGATTCTCTTCTCTCTTGAATCATGTATATATATATATATATATATATATATATATATATATATATATATATATATCTGAATTGAATAGCTAAAGAGATTTTTCTTTTTCTATAGCCACAGCATACAGTCAACAGTCTCCCTATCAACACTCTCCTTGAGTCAAATGTATTTAAGTAGCAGGGCTCGCTAACATGGCCTAACATAGGTGAAACAGCAAAAAGACTTATCTTGCTACAGTCATCAGGTCCTTCTCTATTCATAATTTAAACCAAGGAGAATTTCAATCACTTGAGAATTATGCCTACAGTAGTTGACCCAAGCAATAAGAATATATGTATCAAAACACCTGATTTCTAGTACCACTGCATTCTCTAGGATTTTAGACCCATGTATGCCAATGTTACCCTTGCCTAATATTTCATCCCTGGAAAGTTAAAGGGATAAGGGAAAGTTCAATCTTTCCAAGATTTCTTGTGATAAATACTCTGGCTGTCCTCATTAGTTGGCACAGTCTTACATTTTTCAAATGACAAATGTTTCCAATTTATTCACTGAGAAACCCTTTGCTTCACTAAATGTGCCACAGGGATATGGAAACCTGCCAAACTCTCTCCATGTCCTACTTCAAGAAACATCTTTAAAACCATTACCTAATCTGAAGTAGTCTCTAAAACTCCCTTATCAAGACAACATACATGGTGATTCTTGGACTTCAAGTGGAGCATCTGAGGTTTGTTTGTTTTTTGATTGTTGAAATGTTCACATTTCAAAACTACTCATATTTCATGGGTTTGTTTTCATCTTATCATTACAATATCTGAAAGCCTGAAATTGTTATCCATAATTTGATTTGATATTATTACAAGGAAACCAGTTTGTCTTCACGAAGATCAATGGACTGTTATTAGGATAAACACATTAGTGGTCTTTAATGCTGATATTATCACATCAGCAATCAAAATAAGAAATCAAGAAGGAAAGCATGGTGTCTGGTACCAAGAAAAAGCTTTTCTAATAGTTCTAATTCTGCCTTTAGACAAGTGAGTTCTTTTAAGAATAGCAATGTTTCCATTCTCCTTCCTCACATATTTCCCAGGAATTTTCATCCACTGACTTCAGAAAGTCTCTTTCTATGAATGATTCCTAATATAAACCATCATCCCTGATTTAGTTTCTAACTGCTTGATGAGCCACCTATCTTTAAATAAAACTCAACTTGTCTAAAGGAGAACGTGAAAAATATTTACTAAGTTCCTACTCTGTACCAGACACTGTGCTTTCCCTCTTGATTTCTTGCTTTGATTAGTTGTGGTTTTTTTTTTTCTTTTTAAGATGTTGGAGGTAGGAGTTTATTAATTAATTTATTTATTTTTGCTGTGTTGGGTCTTCATTTCTGTGCGAGGGCTTTCTCTAGTTGTGGCAAGCGGGGGCCACTCTTCATCGCGGTGCGCGGGCCTCTCACTATCGCAGCCTCTCTTGTTGTGGAGCACAGGCTCCAGACGCGCAGGCTCAGTAGTTGTGGCTCACGGGCCTAGTTGCTCCGCGGCATGTGGGATCTTCCCAGACCAGGGCTCGAACCCGTGTCCCCTGCATTAGCAGGCAGATTCTCAACCACTGCGCCACCAGGGAAGCCCGATTAGTTGTGTTTTAATACTCTTAATGCTGTACCTTGGAGTCATCTTTTACTACTCCTTTCTTTCCTCTGTATTAGGCATTCAATGTCTTCCCTTTCCTTTCCTTACCATTCAATCTAGTTCAGATCCATACCATCTCCTAGTAGTACTGCCCAAAGTAATACAGTACAAAAGTATACTATTTCCAGACATCTTTCCTTTACAATCATCTATGCAGCAAATATTTATTAAGTGTCTACAATGTGCTGGGTACTGGGTTATATGGTGGGAAAAAACAGTGGGTAAAAGAGCTACGTTCCCTGTTCTAATAAATTTCCTGGATAGTGAGGGAGATAAATATTGAACAAAAAATTAAGCAAATAAATCCATACTTGTACATTGTAATAATTGCTTTAAAAGAAAATATTAGAGTTTTATCCATTTTATATATTTACACATTAAGAATCTTGATTAATCCCCTAAAATGCATGTTCATTCCCCAGTTCTAAAAGCTTCACTGTGTCTACATTTTCAATAGCAGTATTTCCCAGTCCATGTCCCTGGGTCGTATCTCTTCTAAGAAGTAAGCACTGTGCATTAGCAAATTAAGGGCTCAGAGAGGTTTTGTGACAAAGAATTATGCTTATTTTTGTTCAAACTAGTGTTTCCTAAACCACTTAAAATTTAAAACATGTAAAATGTTATAGTTTATCACCATAATTAGGAATTAGTCTTCTGAATCATACATTTTAGGAAAGCCTGGTCTATAAGATTCTTTAGCTTGACAATCAAGCTCTCTATAATCTACTTTTCAGCTGTTTTATCTAGTACTTCCAAGTCTGTGCTCTACCTTAAACCACTCCCAATACTTAATGTCCCTGATCCACTTTCTTCATCTATACCAATCCTGCCAAACTATGGTAATACCATTACATCTTTATAAATCATGTTGAGTAATTTTATTTATTGGTTATTATAATTTGTTCGCAGGTATTAAAACATCACAGTAGCTGATGTTAAAGAAGCTTGTGTTTTGGAACTTCTGGGAATGACAAATAGAATGCTTTGTTTTACTCTTTAATTTATTTAAGTCCTTGTCTACTAGTCACAGTGTGCTCCAGTAGAAAAGAGATCCACAGAATCTGAGTTTGGATCACTTATTGAAGCTCAAATTCTTCTTTTTAAAGTCTTCTCTAACTGTTCCAGACTATAAATAATGCTGCTCTCCTTGTCTTCCTCCTCTTCCTTACTATTATTATTGTCATATTAACACTAATTACTCTAAAGAACATCAACATAAGGCTTATAGAATCAATCTGAAAAAAATCTCGAGAGAAGATTTGTACTGAGTAGTAGAATTTACGACCTTACTAAAAAATCTTTCCTTATTTTTACATAGGTGAAAAACAATATTTTAATCTCTTGTCCTTCTTTCTCCACACATCCTCTCCTAGAATTTTTATCTACTGACTTACTTAAATATGCAAACATGACTGTAGAGGACAGTAGAAAGCAAACTTCAAGCTTAGCTTTAAAATGGCCCAAGTTCAGGAAAAAGTTCTAATTCTATAATAAAATGTTACAGCTATGTTTCTTGAAGAATTTTGCTTTCAGGCAAGTTGTGAACCTGAGCCATGAGCAGTATGAAGAAACAAATTTCTAAGTATTAGGGTACTCTCAAAGATCTAACTTTCAAAATGTGGTAACCTAAAGTAATGAGTCTCTGGAATAATATCTGAAGACTTGTTTATACAGAGGTACAGAATAAGAAAATAGAAGAGAAGTAGTCAGATATAGGCAATTTAATTAATAGTATCTTAAGTTTGTTTGGAACCTTAGTCTAATCACTTGTCTCATCCTTGAATAAATTACTCAGATGATGGTCTTATACCTTAATATCTCTTGACATATTTTTATTTTGAGATATAAGGTAATGATTTATGTTCTTAATGATGACTGAGTTATTATGAAAAAGATCAATTATTCAGCATGATTTATTGAGAAGCCAGAGATATGTATAGTACATTTAGAGGTAGTTTAATTAAATATTTTATTTAATAAAACTTGCAGTATATGATGGTTAATATTTAGTTTTGTAAAAATTTCACCTTATGTGAAACACTTTACTCCACACTTTATTCAAAAGATTTGAGTAGGAGTTTCAGTAGGAGCCAGTAAGAAAGCATTTTCCATGCAGTTGTCTCAGCTCAGGGATCCTTGCCTTTTGTGATGTGACACAATGTCAATATGGTGCCCTTCACAAGACACGATGAAAGACCCATGTTTTCAATCTGATATAAACAACTTAGAGAAAGCATTTTTAAATGGCATTTCATGCTGCTTTATATTCATTCTTCAATCATAAGTACAGATAACTTCTGATATTATCTCTGTTTATTAATATTTTAATTAATTCTGATGATGATGGTACTTGTGCTTTCAGGATAGTTAGAGCAAATGTTGCAATTTTGAAACTCAACTAAATAAACAGGACTTCTGGAGATAATCTTTTAATCAACTAAGTTTCTTTGGGTATAAATCTAGGCAATTACTTTATAATTGGAAAGATTTTAAGAGATTCATGAAAGATAAACGCCTGCTTGAGGTCACACTCGGGCTGAAAGAAGAGTTAAAAATAAAAGAAAAATTAATTTAAAAAGCTTTCTGCAAGGAAGTTAAAGACATGTGAGAATGCACTCATAGATTTAATAGTAGTTAAATGAAAAGTTCATGAAAGCTTAACATGGAAGAATCAGAGGCTCATTTTAAAATTGAAATATTTTGTTATGATTCTGAATGTTTTCATTGTTAGTCTCTCATATGAGATTAAAAGAATAATTTCAAACAAGAATTTAAAACATCCTGAGTATTTAAATACTTATCTTTATTAATTTTGTAAGTACTATATGTTATATATGGAATTTTTTGGTTTATATTCTTACTGAATTTAGGAGATGATGAAAGGCAACAGGATTTGAGAGAATTAAGAGAACAAAATCAGGAGCAAAAGTTTTGCAAAGAGAATTGGAAAAGGCCTAAAGAAGGCAGGTGGGCTCTTCGAATGAAAAGAGCATGCCGAACTAACAGGGTCCCGCTGGTAGAAGGAATGTACTTCAAAAAGACCACATGTTACCAGAATAATCATTTCTAAAATTCAAATCTGAACATGTGTAAAACTCTTCACAGGCTCCCTGCTACCTCACCATGAATCCTGCACTCGCAAGCCAGATGTATAATCCTCTGCCAAGACTTCAGTCTCCCCGTGGACCACACTCACACCTTACCTTCCAGGCCTTCTTGCCTTTGCATTTCCTGTTCTCATGAACCATCTTGCTTGCTCATCTCTCCTGAGTTACTCTTCCTTATCCTTTTCAATGAATTCAAGGATTACCCTTGTAGGAAAATGTGCCTCTACTCTCCCTGTTACAAGTGAATTGTGTCCTCCCCAAATTCATGTGCTGAAGTTCTAACCTTTAGTACCTCAGAATGTGACTTTATTTAAAAATAGGGTTGCTGCAGGTGTAATTAGTTAAAATGAGGTCCTACCACTGTAGGGTAGGGCGCTACTCCAGTATGACTAGTATTCTTAGAAAAAGAATGCATGTGAAGAGAAAGACACACATAGAGGGAAAATGGAGAGAGACATGGATAAAGTGGCCATCTGTAAGCCCAGGAGAGAGTCCTGGAACTGATCCTTCTCACAGTCCTAAGAAGGAACAAACACGTTGATTTAGTACTCCTAGTCTACGGCATTATGAGACAATGATTCCTGTTGGGTGAGCCACCTAGTTTGTGGTCTTTGTTACAGCAGCCTTAGCAAACTAATACAACCCCCTCTGCAGCTTCCAAGCAAAAGTTAGGTGGCTCTTCTACAGCATCTATAGAACCCGGGACCCAATCTGGCACAGACTTATTCAAATTGTTTCCTTGTGAATCTCTTGAGGGAGCATTAATTAGACCATGAACACTCTTTTTTTCTGTTTGTTCTCTTAGTCTAAGGCAGACAGGCATTGTGAAATTCTCTTTTGTACAGATTAATGATAAAAGGGAGCAATGGAAATTTTGTTTGGCCTTAGATTCACCAACCTGTTGAAGAAGATTTAAAACTGCAATTTCAGATGCAAGTAAAATTGTACAACAAAAGTATAAAGTTAGATATTCTAAAGAACAACATGCGTGATATCACAGAATGAACAAAATGTATAGGTAACCCCTTTCATTCTCAGAAATAAACATCCTGGAAAATAAGTGACTCTCAATGTCTTTAATCAGCACACTTAGGGAATATAATAAACTACTTGAACCTAAAAATTTAACACAAAGAGTTAAATAAAGATTTCAGAAGTATCTTGAAAAATTGATATGATGGTTCTCACATGGAAACGATGGGCATATCTTGTTTAGAAGAAGTGGTTCTAATAGACAAAAGAGAGCACTCTATGTCAATATGGATCTATTAAGTGGATAGTGGAAGGAAACTGAAGAACATTTGGGAGAGCATAAAAATAGAAATTATATTACCTTAGAAAATACACTATTAACCTCCAGATCATGTGAAATATATATGAATGATGCTTTTTTAATGAACATTATCACATTGGCATGAAGAGAAAAAATAGGAGTAATGAGGGAAGAGCTCTTTAGACATTTTGGACACATAATTCTGCTCAATCAAAATTTTGCTATTTAAAATTCATTTGTTATTTTCTTCAAAACATAAAAGCAGTGTCTATTTATTATGAAGAATTTGGAAAATATAGAAAAGTATAATAGGAAAATAAAATTTGCCATACTTCTATCATCCAGAAATAAAGCACTATTAACACAGTGGAGTATTTTTTATCATTCATTTAAGGTTGCACACTGAATACACACATACAGACACACACACATATACAACACACACACATATTACTAAGATTAAACATAATGTTTTGTGTCGTACTTTTCTACTTAGCATTATACTATAAACATTTTCTCATATCATTAAACATTCCTTAAAATATACTTTTTGAAGACTATGAAATATTGTTGTGAATATGTCTACCAATTTATTTGACCAATCTTCTTCTTATCCTAGAAATTTATATAGCTTGCTATTTTCCCAAATTATAACAAATGCCTTGATAAAACAACCTCAAATATAAGTTCTTGTGCATTTACTAGGTGAAAAGAATTTGAATTTTTATTCTTCTTGATAAACATTGAAAAATTGTTCAATTATTTGTACCAACTGATATTGCCTGGAGTATTATATATGAATATCCATTTCCTTGCACCAGTGCCAGCAGATGTTATCAGTTTATTTTCAATCTTTGTCAGTTTGATAGTGTTTAATTTGAGGTGTTTCTAATCTCTTCCTTTATTTGTTCCTCCTTTAATTTATGCTTATAAAATCAGTTTGCTGAATGCACTTGACTCAATGGATTATAAATAGGAAACACTTTATTTTTTATCAGTCACTGCCTTTAAACATCATCTTTGGGAACTCTCTTCTCGCCTCCTGGACAAGAACTTTTGTCAATCCCATACCTTTCTAAATTTTCAGTTAGAGGAACAATCTCACTTAGATAATTGTATAGTTCCAATACAGTGTGTGAATAATCCAAATTTGGAAGTTTTCTGTTGGCCATGGTTTTTGAGCAGGTGGGTCCATTATAAGAGAACCAAGTAAATGATTATATAAAGGGTACATCTTTATATGTGAAAGGTTAATAGAATTTAATCTCTCACTTGGTTGTGTGTTTTAGGTTGTGTGTTTACAGTACCATGAATAAATGGGGAAAATATTTCTAAGATTTTGTTCTCCATTGTCACTAATGGACTCTTTCAAATGGAAATGCCTCTTGATAGCACTTCTGCTGACTGACCTTGAAATCTAAATATTCTAAGCCTTAAATCAAGAATATTTATTTTTCTTACTGACACAGGATGTCACAGACCAAATAATTATTTTACTAATATAAATTTAATGTTTTACTTTGTTTATAAACCCAGTTAGAGCTCAATCTGCCTCTAGCAATTATAGTGAGATTAGCATATGAATGCTGTCAGAACAAATCTTTCTAATTCACATTTTCTAGATATACATAGAACAAAACAAGATACAGAAATGAGCACCAATAGAGACAAAATGCACCTGGTTTCTCATTAAGTAGCAACAACTGTCTCCCTAGACTGGCTCTGAACCAAGGGCTATATCTAATCTGAAGCAGAAAAGTAACGTAATTTCATCATTCTCCTGGACCATCTGCTTAGTTCTTAAGGATGGTAGAAAACGATTCATTAAAAGGGTTTATATGCATTGCGCTAGTGTATTTGTATGTGTGCATTGGGGTTGAGAGCATGCTGTGTCAAAGTAGGGGAAAAGTTGAACACTTTGAGATGAGTGAATATACCAGATAATTAGAGGAAACTTTTTAGCTTTTTAGATTAGGCATTTAATTTATATTGTAAAAATGTGTTTTCCATAATAAAGGGAATATACATATTTAGAATAATTTTTTTCTGCCCCCCTCAGAGTTATCAGGAGTACTGGTGGTCTGTTTTGCAAAGATTATAATAGATGTAATTGGGTAGAGTATAGAAACTAAAGGGAATTTTATCAAATTTTTAAAAACATTTTTCACCTAGAAATAGGGTAAATATGTAGTCATACAACCAAGATATCAAAGAGGCAAAATATTTTTTTCTTGTTAAAAGTTTATACTTCAGGTGAGTCTCTCAGATTGTTTTCCCCAGTGAATTTCTCCCCTGTACAGATTCTCTTATTTACTACTACTCTCACTGTTCTTTAAAGTGACAACAATGTTTAACACATGCTCCCATTATTTTCTCCCCCAAATATGACCTTAAGGTATTGCCATCTTTGAGTTAATAGGGCAACACTCATCCAGTCTCCTAAGCTACACCTTTGGAACCGTCCTCCACTCTTATATTTTCTGTCATTATACATTTTCAATAACACAGATGAGTCAGAGCTTTCATATGCACCCCTTGGCCCCCACCCCACCCTGTAATCATTGTTGGAATGTTAGATCCTTTTGCTTTTACTTCCTCTGACTTCTTAAATAGCTTTCTAGTTGGTTTCCACATAGCCTATCCTGTGAATGCCGTCAACTTCTTCCACCCAGCATACATCCAAAATGCCTCTGCATTCTGCCATGCTTTCACGAAAGCATTTCTCTGCTAGTAATGATCTTCACTCTTTTTTTAACTTGGAGAGATCTTATGCATCCTGAATACAGCTCAAATCACACTCCTTCTGCAAATCTTTTCCATCTTCCTCAGCGTGTAAGTTATATCCCTTCTTTTGCCCTTTGACTTTCTAGCATTTATTCTGGTAAATTGTCAAAGCTCATTCTGTGGATTATCATGACCCTAACTTGTTCATCCGTGACCAAGACAGACAATTCCAGAATTATTTACTTTAAAAGTATCCATTCTTAGCCAGCTGAGGATTCAAATTTCTTTTCTAAATTTCAAAAGAAAGTCAAAGCACTTTCATGCTTTACTATACATTACATATGGGTGACATATGAATGATGTATCATCTTCCTTATGAAATGTCTTCTACAGTCACATTTGTGTTCTAAATAACAACTTGGTAGGTTATAATAAACATAACCAGATGCCAACTCTGTTTTCTTTCACAATAAAATATTTTGTTTTTTTTTTCCTTTAGTAAATCTATGGCTCAGAAATGCTAGTCTGCTTCTAGTACGAAATAATATGTATTAACTTTTAAAAATTATTTGTTAGTTATAGATTACAATTATGCTCTTTAAACAATAATAAAATTATCGACAACGTTGAAAGCACTAATATAATTATATTTTCAATCACGAAGATTTAAGATAATGAAGGTCTATCTATGGCATATCTCTGTGAAATAATAGTCACCCTATTTTCCTGCTTTAATCTGAAAATGACTGATCATGCCAGTGCAGAATTTCATAAACATTATTAAATAAATGGGTCTCATATCCCCAAATTATTCACAGCAATTGCTGAGATATCTCACAATATTTATACACATACACATAAATATATACACACACATATATAAATATCTTCTAATGCCATATAATCTGAAGACACTAAACATACCCAAAATAAAATGTATAAGATAATACAAAATTATTTTACTCATAAAAATATTTTTCCTCTAAAATTACTATTGGTGGGCTTCCCTGGTGGCGCAGTGGTTGAGAGTCCACCTGCCGATGCAGGGGACACGGGTTCGTGCCCCGGTCCGGGAAGATCCCACATGCCGCGGAGCGGCTAGGCCCATAAGCCATGGCCGCTGAGCCAGCACGTCCGGAGCCTGTGCTCCGCAACGAGAGAGGCCACGACAGTGAGAGGCCCACATAACGCAAAAAAAAAAAAAAAAAAAAAAAAAAATTACTATTGGTTTGGAAATCTTTTCATTGGAAATATTTTACCAGTTGATTATATATAACTTATACAAAGCAGCATGGTTATAAGTATACTATATCAAGATATCAAGAAACCTGTATCATAATCCTAATTTTGATACAAACCTATAAGTGTTTTAAACATTTGATGGTTAGTTTTTCATAGGCAAATAATAATTTTAGACTGAAATATCTCAGATCTTTACCAAAAGTAATACCTTATGATTCGAATTATTTCACATATTTAGTGCTGCTTTATTCAACTTGGAATATATGAGGATTTTAGGCAGTTTTCCTTCTGAGTTTTTGGTTTTGTTTCTGAGTTTTTATGTTACATAATTTGCATAAACACACACATACACAAATATAGTTCTGTTCTTGTTCTTTCAAAATTATGTTCAAATCTTCATCACTTTTTAAATTTTAGCATCACTGTCTGAATAATTTTTGTTGGCTTAAACAAATAAATGTTCATCTTGAAATGTCCTGAGGGTTCTAAATGGGGAAAAGATCTGATCAGATCTGCATTTGTATCTTACTCCTCACTGAAGAATACTTGGAAGAAGGCTCAGAAACCAATCAGGAGGTTCTTGAGGAAGTTGTGGCCAGCAAGGAGGTAGAGATGTGAGAAGTAAACACAGTAAAATATTTAGTAAATAAATAAATTAAAGTTACAATCAGCAAGACTGGTGATAGGCTAGTCATGGTTGGTAAGTCTCCATTAGCTTGTTCCTATACTGAATACCTTTGGAGGCTGGTAGAATTTGGTTATTTCTTCCATCTCCTCCTCATTCATGTCTCTGTCCTTTATTTTTACCACTAATCATTGTCAAATGTCTGCTTCTCACCACTGGTTCTCATCTACACTGCATTTTGGTGATCTCTACCTTCACTACTGGTGTCTAGCATTTTTCTCTTGTCTGAGGTTCTCTTCTTTTCTTTTCCTTTCTTTTGGTTTCCTATTCTTTTCCTGCTCTTACTCATTCCCTCAGGCCTTAGGTTACATGTCACCTTTGTGGAGTTTTCCTGATCATATAGTAGATACTTAACAAACATATATCTTGTGTAAATTTATGAATGGATACTTCCACTAATCTGCTCTGTTTTGGGGGTTGTCAACTGTTATGGACTGAATTGTATCTCCCCAAAATTCATAGGTTGAAGCCCTAATCACCAACGTGACTGAGAGGGCCTTTATAGAGATAATTAAGGTTAAATGAAGTCAAAAGGGTAGGCCCCAATCCAATAGGACTGTTGTCTGTTTAAGAAGAGGAAGACATACTGGGGATGTGCACACACAAAGAAAAGGCCTATGTGACAGCAAGAAGGCGCTGTCTGCAAGCCAAGGAGGGAGACCTCAGCAGAAACCAACTCTGCCAGCACCTTGATCTTGGACTTCCAGCCTCCAGAACTGTCAGAAAATTAATTTCTGTTGTTTAGTCTGTGATATTTTGTTCTTAGCTCAAGTAGAATAATACAGCAATTCTTGATGTGTATGGCTATCATAAATAAATATATTTCTTCCTTTTAATTTAGAAAACTGACCAATCATACAATAGAGCCCATAAGCTCTCATCTCTTGCTTATTTTCTCCATTTGTTTGTTCACTATCTTAGAGGTATTTTTCTGATGTTACTCATAGGTGAATGCTGGACAGTTATGAAAGCAGATTCTGACTAATAGATGACAAAGGCATTTTTTTTTTACTGTAAACTTTATAAGTGAATTTAGTTTGACTAATGATAGCTCTTTGTTTAATAGCTTATACCAGCATCCAGTTTCTTCTCTGGTGATTGACATCTTGAAAATTCAGATTTATAGCCACCATTATATACAAATTAAACTTGTTTTTGGCAAAGTATGACTTTATATCTTTAATAACTAACTCTTCATTAAATTAAATGTAAATTATCTAGCATAGTTAACCAGTGAGTTGCCCATTTAACCAATAAATAGCTTGCTTTTCCTTTGATAATAAAAATGTAAATATTCAGAGCAATTAAAAAAAAAAAGAACACAAAGGTCTACAGTCAAATCACTTAACTTCTAAAAGTGTGCTCCCAATCTTATTTTAATCTTGTGCTCTCTCATTCTGTATTCATTCTGAGACTGTCCAGTTTAAATATCCTGTAGCTGCTAAGCAGTCTTGGTGGTAGGACGATAAGCTCAAGCCATCCCGATCCTTGGTGGGTTGGAAGCATTCCTCCTATATTCCTGGGTTTACAGTGGACCTGCTGAAAGCCCATGGCTGTCCCCCACTGTGACTAACACCTTTAATTACCATGCTTACCCTTATCTCAGCCTGCCTTCGCTAGATCCAGCAAGGCCAAGGGAAACTATATAACTTATATTATGATACTTCCTAGCTAGTGCTTATCACTCTACCTTTTCTTTTCCAAGTCAGAAAGGAATAGATGGAAAAAAGCAACTTGATTTTCTTTCTCTATGGCCTTTATATATAAGCTCAACCTTATCTTAACAGTGTTCTTTCCCAATGACATCACTTCACCTCTGTTACCATAGTGACCAGCTACTGCTATCTTGCTTTTAGTCAGGTCTCTCAAACCAACTTTATTTTTCAATATAGGAATTTTGCATTAGACTCAGTAACCTAAAAACCGCTGTTTGGGGTATAATTATAGTCCGTTTCTTCTCTCTAAGGAATTTCTCACTTGGCCATCTTTTTCTAGGTCCTATTTGTTTCCAAGCTATTAAGAGTCCTCCAAGAGCTTACTCCTGCATACCTACTTTCTACTATCTCTCCAGGGTTCACTTAAGTTTTTTTTCAAAGCTGCCGAGAAATAGTCAAATTGGTAATTCCTGATAGTTTATTAAGTAAATCAGTTTAGCTCTTTCTGTGTCTTATTTCTTTCACATAAACTACCCCTGGGGGTGGGGGGGCTTGCCTTTTACAACTAACAGATCCATCACTGTGTTGTTTTTGAATAAAAACAGCCTTTTTTTCTCTCTTTCTCAAAGGGGTACTATTCAATATTTCTAAGCAACTGGCTCAAACAGCAGCCTACTGATAAACTAACACTAAGCATAATAAGAAAAACACATAAAGGCAATTTTTTTAAAGTAGGCCTTTTGTTTTAAAGAGTTCCAGATTTCAATTTTATAAGATATTCAATGAACTGACTATGGAGAAAAATAAAGAAGTAAAAACTGGCAGAAAAAAATGTCTTAAATAGGTTTGTATCATACATAGATCCTATAAAATACTCAATTACAGATTAGTACCAGCTCTGGGGTAGGTAAAGCAGAATGATGAGAGGGTAAAACCTATGAAATTACAAGATCAAGGTTCAAATTTCAGCTCTACTCATTACTAGCACTACCATCCCAGTTACCTTCCAAATGAAATAGTAATGTTCCCTTCTAAATAGGACCGAGTGAAGTAATCAATGAAAAATTTCTCATTAGATCTCAGTACATTTTTCTTCTGTGGTCTCAGTGAGACAAAGATGGCCTTCTTCAAGCAATTCAGCTCTCACTTGGCACCCAAAATAGTTGTCAGTAAGCCCAAACAAGATAAGCTTTCCCTCTGGAATAAAATAAGGCAGTTTCTGCCCAAAACAGTCAGATTTCTTTGTTGGACATGTGCAATGTGAGCCCACAATCAAATTCCCTGGTTTGAGGTTGTGAAATAAATGTATCAAAAGCCCCTTCTTCCCCTTCTTTCTTGTCACAAAAAGAAGCAAAGAGTAAATTCCAGCCATAATATTTATTAAAAGACTCAGCTTCTTAGTCTTTAATCCAAAACTCGAGTATAAGACTGGTAAGTTTAAGGATACCAGGTCTGATCAAGGGAAAGACACAACCACAAGACGGCAGTATTTCACAACAAGCGCTATAGGTGGCACTTGGACAAGTTTGCAAGCAAACTTTGGGAAGTGCTTGCTTCACAGTGGGAGACCTTCTGGAGACAGTGGTGTGGGACTACTGCCCAGGAGGAGACTAGGACAAGAGAAAGGAATTGGAGAAGGGGCTTATATATCAAGATGATGTTGTTCATTAGCAGCAAGATGGGGAGACTCTGAGTTGGAGAACTGCAAAGGGTAGCAGCCTCTTCTGTAGCCTTAGGGTTTGTCTTATCCATGGCTAGCATATATTGGGTGCAGTTTTGTGAGGCATGCAAAGCAGGCAGGCTCTAAATGGCTGATATTATGCTTTGGGGGCTCTATTTAAAGCAATCGGATGTGTAAGAATTTGAGTTCGGCTCTGGCAGGCTTTAAGCTAGCAGTCTTAGCCTGCTGTGAAGACAAACTATAGGGGCCAATACACAGGTCATGCCTGTAGAACTTTGGTTTACAACTTTATTGTCTCCAATAAATTCAAGGGCTCATAAGTATCAAAGGCAATGTAAAGATAATGACGGTGATAATAATAATCATGATGGCTACATTTAATTAGGTGAGGGCCTACCCTGAATCTCATAACAAGGAGAAAAACCTGGCAGTTTTATTCCCTTTATACAGATAAGGAGACTAAATACCAAAGTAGTGAATGCATTGAGATTCAATCACAGGACAGTTTAACTTAAAAACTATATTTATCCTCTATACAAGCTCCCTTCTTATAACGAGAATAGACTTTTGTATTAAAATTAACCGAAATTTTCTGGAACTTTCTAGATATAAATTTTCATCTTTCAGAAGATGTTCTCTTCCTCTGAAAGAGAATAATTACTTAACTTATTCACAAACACTGATGAGACATTTTTGAAAATCAATTTTTGATGACCTAAAGTGTCTCACTGTCATTCAAATACTATTGGATTATGATAAAGAATGAAGAAAATATTCAGCAATTTTTATTTCTATAAAACACTAAAAATAAAAAAAAACTAGTAATTATAAAGTTCCTTGTTTTTTTCTCAGAGGTGAAGATACAGCAAAGTGACTTAGCAAGTGTTTGCATATTAAACATTGCAGAGTTGCTGAATAAATTAATAATTGCCTATTCTTAGTCAATCAGTCAAAAATAGTAATTAGGGGCTTCTGGGAAGATGGCGGAAGAGTAAGACGCGGAGATCACCTTCCTCCCCACAGATACACCAGAAATACATCTACACGTGGAACAGCTCCTACAGAACACCTACTGAATGCTGGCAGAAGACCTCAGACCTCCCAAAAGGCAAGAAACCCCCCACGTACCTGGGTAGGGCAAAAGAAAAAAGAAAAAACAGAGACAAAAGAATAGGGACGGGACCTGCACCAGTGGGAGGGAGCTGTGAAGGAGTAAAGGTTTCCACACACTAGGAAGCCCCTTGGTGGGCGGAGACTGTGGGTGGCGGAGGGGGGGAAGCTTCGGAGCCGCAGAGGAGAGCACAGCAACAGGGGTGCAGAGAACAAAGCGGGGAGATTCCCACACAGAGGATCGGTGCCGACCGGCACTCACCAGTCCGAGAGGCTTGTCTGCTCACCCATCAGGGCGGGCGGGGCTGGGAGTTGAGGCTTGGGCTTCGGTTGGAGTGCAGGGAGAGGACTGGGGTTGGCGGCGTGAACACAGCCTGCAGGGAGTTAGTGCGCCACGGCTAGCCGGGAGGGAGTCCGGGAAAAAGTCTGGACCTGCCGAAGAGGCAAGAGACTTTTTCTTCTCTGTTTCCTGGTGCGCGAGGAGAGGGGTTTAAGAGTGCTGCTTAAAGGAGCTCCAGAGATGGGTGCGAAAGCACGGACCCCAGAGACGGGCATGAGACACTAAGGCTGCTGTTGCCGCCCCCAAGAAGCCTGTGCGGGAGCACAGGTCATATCCATAACCCCCTTCCGGGGAGCCTGTGCAGCCCGCCACTGCCAGGGTCCTGGGATCCAGGGACAACTCCCCCAAGAGAACGCATGGCGCGCCTCAGGCTGGTGCAATGTTATGCTGGCCTCTGCTGCCGCAGGCTAGCCCCACACTCTGTGCTCCTCCCTTCCCCCAGCCTGAGTGAGCCAGAGCCCCCGAATCAGCGGCTCCTTTAACCCCGTCCTGTCTGAGCGAAGAACAGACGCCCTCTGGCGACCTACATGCAGAGGCGGGGCCAAATCCAAAGCTGAGCCCCAGGGAGCTGTGAGAACAAAGAAGAGAAAGGAAAATCTCTCCCAGCAGCCTCAGAAGCAGCGAATTAAAGCTCCACAATCAACTTGATGTACGCTGCATCTGTGGAACACATGAATAAACAACGAATCATCCCGAATTAAGGAGGTGGACTTTGAAAACAAGACTTATGATTCTTTCCCCTTTTCCTCTTTTTGCGAGTGTGTATGTGTATGCTTCTGTGTGAGATTTTCTTTGTATAGCTCTGCTTCCACCATTTGTCCTAGCATTCTACCCGTACGTTTTTGGGGTTTTTTTTTTTTTGGTTTTTTTTTTTGGTTTTTTGCTTAATAGTTATTTTTTATTTTAATAACTTTATTTTATTTTACTTTATCTTCTTTCTTTCTTTCCCTCTTTCCCTCCTTTAGACAACAAATCATCCCAAATTGAGGAGGTGGACTTTGAGAACAAGATTTATGATTTTTTCCCCTTTTCCTCTTTTTGTGAGTGTGTATGTGTATGCTTCTGTGTGAGATTTTGTCTGTATAGCTTTGCTTCCACCATTTGTCCTAGGATTCTATCCATCCATTTTTTTTGTTTGTTTTGATTTTTTTTTACTTTGTTTTTCTCTTAATAATTATGTTTTTATTTTAATAACTTTATTATATTTTATCTTACTTTATTTTATTTTACTTTATCTTCTTTCTTTTTTCCTTCCTTCCCTCCTTCCTTCCTTCCTCCCTCCCTCCCTCCCTCCCTTATTTCTTTCTTTCCTTCTTTCTTTCATTCTTTCTTACTTTCTACTTCTACTAATTCTTATTTTCTACTTTTTCTCCCTTTTATTCTGAGCCAAGTGGATGAAAGGATCTTGGTGCTCCAGCCAGGAGTCAGTACTGTGCCTCTGATGTGGGAGAGACAACTTCAGGACACTGGTCCACAAGAGACCTCCCAGCTCCAAATAATATCAAACAGCGAAAATCTCCCAGAGATCTCCATCTCAACACCAGCATCCAGCTTCACTCAGCGACAAGCAAGCTACAGTGCTGGACATCCTATGACAAACAACTACCAAGACAGGAACACAACCCCACCCATTAGCAGAGAGGCTGCCTAAAATCATAATAAGTCCACAGACACCCCAAAACACACCACCAGACATGGACCTGCCCACCAGAAAGACAAGATCCAGCCTCATCCACCAGAACACAGGCACTAGTCCCCTCCACCAGGAAGCCTACACAAACCACTGAACCAACCTTAGCCACTGGGGACAGACACCAAACACAACGGGAACTATGAACCTGCAGCCTGCAAAAAGAAGACCTCAAACACAGTAGGATAAGCAAAATGAGAAGATAGAAAAACACACAGCAGATGAAGGAGCAAGATAAAAACCCACTAGACCTAACAAATGAAGAGGAAACAGGCAGTCTACCTGAAAAAGAATTCAGAATAATGATAGTAAAGATGATCCAAAATCTTGGAAATAGAATAGACAAGATGCAAGAAACATTTAACAAGGACCTAGAAGAACTAAAGATGAAACAAACAACGATGAACAACACAATAAATGAAATTAAAAATACTCTAGAAGGGATCAATAGCAGAATAACTGAGGCAGAAGAACGGATAAGTGACCTGGAAGATAAAATAGTGGAAATAACTACTGCAGAGCAGAATAAAGAAAAAAGAATGAAAATAACTGAGGACAGTCTCAGGGAACTCTGGGACAACATTAAACGCACCAACATTTGAATTATAGGGGTCCCAGAAGAAGAAGAGAAAAAGAAAGGGACTGAGAAAATATTTGAAGAGATTATAGTTGAAAACTTCCCTAATATGGGCAAGGAAACAGTTAATCAAGTCCAGGAAGCAAAGAGAGTCCCATATGGGATAAATCCAAGGAGAAATATGCGAAGACACATATTAATCAAACTGTCAAAAATTAAATACAAAGAAAACATATTAAAAGCAGCAAGGGAAAAACAACAAATAACACACAAGGGAATCCCCATACAGTTAACAGCTGACCCTTCAGCAGAAACTCTGCAAGCCAGAAGGGATTGGCAGCACATACTTAAAGTGATGAAGGAGAAAAACCTGCAACCAAGATTACTCTACCCAGCAAGGATCTCATTCACATTTGATGGAGAAATTAAAACGTTTACAGACAAGCAAAAGCTGAGAGAGTTCAGCACCACCAAACCAGCGTTACAACAACTGCTAAAGGAACTTCTCTAGGCAAGAAACACAAGAGAAGGAAAAGACCTACAATAACGAACCCAAAAAAAATTAAGAAAATGGGAATAGGAACATACATATTGATAATTACCTTAAATGTAAATGGATTAAATGCTCCCACCAAAAGACACTGATTGGGTGAATGGATACAAAAACAAGACCCATATATATGCTGTCTACAAGAGACGCACTTCAGACCTAAAGGCACATACAGACTGAAACTAAGGGGATGGAAAAGGTATTTCATGAAAATGGAAACCAAAAGAAAGCTGGTGTAGCAATTCTCATATCAGACAAAATAGACTTTAAAATAAAGACTACTAGAAGAGACAAAGAAGGACACTACATAATGATCAAGGGATCGATCCAAGAAGAAGATATAACAATTGTAAATACTTACGCACCCAACATAGGAGCACCTCAATACATAAGGGAAATACTAACAGCCATAAAAGGGGAAATCGACAGTAACACAATCATAGTAGGGGACTTTAACACCCCACTTTTACCAATGGACAGATCATCCAAAATGAAAATAATAAGGAAACACAAGCTTTAAATAATACATTAAACAAGATGGACTTAATTGATATTTATAGGACATTCCATCCAAAAACAAGAGAATACACATTGTTCTCAAATGCTCATGGAACATTCTCCAGGATAGATCATATCTTGGGTCACAAATCAAGACTTGATAAATTTAAGAAAATTGAAATTGTATCAAGTATCTTTTCCGACCACAACGCCATGAGACTAGATATCAATTACAGGAAAAGATCTGTAAAAAATACAAACACATGGAGGCTAAACAATACACTACTTAATAACGAAGTGATCACTGAAGAAATCAAAGAGGAAATAAAAAAATACCTAGAAATAAATGACAAACAAATGACGACCCAAAATCTACGGGATGCAGCAAAAGCAGTTCTAAGAGGGAAGTATATAGCAATACAATCCTACCTTAAGAAACAGGAAACATCTCGAATAAACAACCTAATCTTGCA
This sequence comes from Leucopleurus acutus, assembly GCF_964270905.1. Lineage (NCBI taxonomy): Eukaryota > Metazoa > Chordata > Mammalia > Artiodactyla > Delphinidae > Leucopleurus > Leucopleurus acutus. The sequence continues at coordinate 133,377,649 of NC_139143.1, forward strand.
CCTAAAGCAATTAGAGAAAGAAGAACAAAAAACTCAAAAGTTAGCAGAAGGAAAGAGATCATAAAAATCAGATCAGAAATAAATGAAAAAGAAATGAAGGAAACGATAGCAAAGATCAATAAAACTAAAAGCTGGTTCTTTGAGAAGATAAACAAAATTGATAAACCATTAGCCAGGCTCTTCAAGAAAAAAAAGGAGAAGACTCAAATCAATAGAATTAGAAATGAACAAGGAGAAGTAACAACTGACACTGCAGAAATACAAAAGATCATGAGAGATTACTACAAGCAACTCTATGCCAATAAAATGGACAACCTGGAAGAAATGGACAAATTCTTAGAAATGCACAACCTGCCAAGACTGAATGAGGAAGAAATAGAAAATATGAACAGACCAATCACAAGCACTGTAGCACTGAAATTGAAACTGTGATTAAAATCTTCCAACAAACAAAAGCCCAGGACCAGATGGCTTCACAGGCGAATTCTATCAAACATTTAGAGAAGAGCTAACACCTATCCTTCTCAAACTCTTCCAAAATATAGCAGAGGGAGGAACACTCCCAAACTCCTTCTACGAGGCCACCATCACCTTGATACCAAAACCAGACAAGGATGTCACAAAGAAAGAAAACTACAGGCCAATATCACTGATGAACATAGATGCAAAAATCCTCAACAAAATACTAGCAAACAGAATCCAACAGCACATTAAAAGTATCATATACCATGATCAAGTGGGGTTTATTCCAGGAATGCAAGGATTCTTCAATATACGCAAATCAATCAATGTGATACACCATATTAACAAATTGAAGGAGAAAAACCATATGATCATCTCAATAGATGCAGAGAAAGCTTTTGACAAAATTCAACACCCATTTATGATAAAACCCCTGCAGAAAGTAGGCATAGAGGGAACTTTCCTCAACATAATAAAGGCCATATATGACAAATCCACAGCCAACATCGTCCTCAATGGTGAAAAACTGAAAGCATTTCCTCTAAGATCAGGAACAAGACAAGGTTGCCCACTCTCACCACTCTTATTCAACATCGTTTTGGAAGTTTTAGCCACAGCCATCAGAGAAGTAAAGGAAATAAAAGGAATCCAAATCGGCAAAAAAGAAGTAAAGCTGTCACTGTTTGCAGATGACATGATACTATACATAGAGAATCCTAAAGATACTACCAGAAAACTACTAGAGCTAATCAATGAATTTGGTTAAGTAGCAGGATACAAAAGTAATGCACAGAAATCTCTGGCATTCCTATACACTAATGATGTAAAATATGAAAATGAAATCAAGAAAACACTCCCATTTACCATTGCAACAAAAAGAATAAAATATCTAGGAATAAACCTACCTAAGGAGACAAAAGACCTGTATGCAGAAAACTATAAGACACTGATGAAAGAAATTAAAGATGATAAAAATAGATGGAGAGGTATACCATGTTCTTGGATTGGAAGAATCAACATTGTGAAAATGACTGTACTACCCAAAGCAATCTACAGATTCAATGCAATTCCTATGAAACTACCACAGGCATTTTTCACAGAACTAGAACAAAAAATTTCACAGCTTGTATGGAAACACAAAAGACCCTGAATAGCCAAAGCAATGTTGAGAATGAAAAACGGAGCTGGAGGAATCAGGCTCCCTGACTTCAGACTATACTACAAAGCTACAGTAATCAAGACAGTATGGTACTGGCACAAAAACAGAAATATAGATCAATGGAACAGGATAGGAAGCCCAGAGATAAACCCACACACATATGGTCACCTTATCTTTGATAAAGGAGTCAGGAATGTACAGTGGACAAAGGACAGCCTTTTCAATAAGTGATGCTGGGAAAACTGGACAGATACATATAAAAGTATGAGATTAGATCACTCCCTAACACCAGACACAAAAATAAGCTCAAAATGGATTAAAGACCTAAATGTAAGGCCAGAAACTATCAAACTCTTAGAGGAAAACATAGGCAGAACACTCTTTGACATAAATCACAGCAAGATCCTTTTTGACCCACCTCCTAGAGAAATGGAAATAAAACCAAAAATAAACAAATGGGACCTAATGAAACTTCAAAGCTTTTGCACAGCAAAGGAAACCATAAACAAGACCAAAAGACAACCCTCAGAATGGGAGAAAATATTTGCAAATGAAGCAAGTGACAAAGGATAAATCTCCAAAATTTATAAGCAGCTCATGCAGCTCAACAACAAAAAAACAAACAACCCAATCCAAAAATGGGCAGAAGACCTAAATAGACATTTCTCCAAAGAAGATATACAGACTTCCAACAAACACATGAAAGAATGCTCAACATCCTTAATCATTAGAGAAATGCAAATCAAAACGACAATGAGATATCATCTCACACCAGTCAGAATGGCCATCATCAAAAAATCTAGAAACAATAAATGCTGGAGAGGGTGTGGAGAAAAGCGAACCCTCTTGCCCTGTTGGTGGGAATGTAAATTGATACAGCCACTGTGGAGAACCGTATGGAGGTTCCTTAAAAAACTATAAATAGAACTACCATATGACCCAGCAATCCCACTACTGGTCATATACCCTGAGAAAACCATAATTCAAAAAGAGTCATGTACCAAAATGTTCATTGCAGCTCTATTTACAATAGCCCGGAGATGGAAACAACCTAAGTGTCCATCATCAGATGAATGGATAAAGAAGATGTGGCACATATATACAATGGAGTATTACTCAGCCATAAAAAGAAATGAAATTGAGCTATTTGTAATGAGGTGGATAGACCTAGAGTCTGTCATACAGAGTGAAGTTAAGTCAGAAAGAGAAAGACAAATACCGTATGCTAACACATATATATGGAATTTAAGAAAAAAAAATGTCATGGAGAACCTAGGGGTAAGACAGAAATAAAGACACAGACCTCCTAGAGAACGGACTTGAGGATATGGGGAGGTGGAAGGGTAAGCTGTGGTAAAGCGAGAGAGAGGCATGGACATATATACACTACCAAACCTAAGGTAGATAACTAGTGGGAAGCAGCCGCATAGCACAGGGAGATCAGCTCGGTGCTTTGTGACCACCTGGAGGGGTGGGATAGGGAGGGTGGGAGGGAGGGAGACGCAAGAGGGAAGAGATATGGGAACATATGTATATGTATAACTGATTCACTTTGTTATAAAGCAGAAACTAACACACCATTGTAAAGCAATTATACTCCAATAAAGATGTAAAAAAATGGTATTTAAATCTTATAGGAATTTAAAAAGCAAGCTCTTTAACACTTTTTCTGCAGTGCTTAGTCTTGCAAATTCCAAATGTCACTTTGGAAATAGAAAATTTTGAAATAATTTCAACGTATGTCATGGAGACTTGCAGAAAAGCAGAAATATTATTATTTTAAGAATAATGGAGCAATGTTAGTGTTACTAAATATATACATTTTCCCAAGCACAAAATTCTGAGCATTTTTATCAGCCAAAGTGAACTAGACTGACAATTAAATCTCTATTGCTTTCGTTGAATTAAACACAAATATTTGGGCTAAAAACAAATTCATGAGTAGTCCACAATGCTGAGAGACTGAGAGAGAAAGAAAAAGAGAGAGAGATAAAAAGGAAACTTCTTGAAATAATATTAATACAGTGTATGAAAATGATACAATATGCTCATTTTGCAACCCCTAACGGCAATTCAGTAAAGGGCCATCAATGGACACTAAGACTGCTGGGCAAAAGTTATTGGAGTCAGGATATTCACATACTTTCAAAACCCACACATTATTTACCAATTACAAAGGAGAAAATATACAATGGAGGAATTTGGCACCACCTCAATTAAGTGGTCAAATTTAGTATCATCAATTGAGGGACAAACTGACATTATATACTTTCTGATGTGATAAGAAGCAATCAGTACCAACAATCTAATAGTTTGTGCAATGAGTCTATGATTAACAAATCTAGTATCTTGGACATTTTAAAAGATGACTGGCCAAGACTTTTTAAAAATTTAATGTCATGTAAATGTTATTAGTACTAAAGGGATATAATGACCAAAATGTATGAACATTGATTGGATTCAAAACAAAAAAGTCTTAAATGGCATTTGGGGGACAATCTGAGAAATTTAAATGTGGACCACATATTGGATGATAGTATGGAGTAATTGTAAATATCTTAGACCTGACAATGGCACTGTAGTTGTGGAAAAGACTGCCCTTATTTTAGGAGCTATAGAGTACAATCTTTAAAGGTAAAGTATCATAATATCTGCGATTTACAGAGAAAGAGATAAAGCTAATGTGGCTAAATGCTGACAATTGGTGAATCTAGGAAGAGGATATAAAGGCACTTTTTTGTCTATTTTTTTTATAGATATGGAGATTTCTGAAAATTTGGAAAAGATTTTTATTGTTTCATGATATTTCTTTGCATGTTGCCATTGGATAAGAAGGCTGTTTATCCACACAACTTTTAAAAATTATTTACCAGCCATTTTGTCTGTAGTGCATTAAAACTGAATTTAAAAAAATGCCTCAAGCAAAAAAAAAAAAAAAAGAATTACCAGCTGGAATAGGAAGTCAAGGAATAAGAAGTGAAGAGTTTAAAACTCTTATTCAGAAATTTTATTTGAACAGTAATTCTGTCCATAAAAAATGTACCCAGAATTGAATGTGTAGAAAGACATGCATAATTGCTCATAAAAGCAAAGAAAATTTTAAATAACTTAAAATATAGCCATAAAGGATTAGTTAAATAAATATAGAATGTACTCATAGTAGAATACTGTGCAATCTTTAAAAATGATGCAGATGAATAATGTTTACATTGGTAATATACCCTACTCTGGTTCATATAGCTCTCATTCATTCAGAGATAATATTAATGTAAAATCCACATACTTACTACTTTTTAATTCAAAATTGATTATATTAATGAGAAAATCTTTGCCATATATTGCTCAGAGCAAAAAACCTTAACAAGTTACATATTCAGAATTATTCCTTTTCGTGTGTGTGCATGTAAGTGTGTTCAGATAAAAGTACCCGGAGCTTAATAGCTTCTTAATAGCTTCTCTGATGGCTTATGGACACGTCCAATTTTCTTTGTTTTGACTGTATGTATTTTATAATTTTTCTACAATCACTGTATTTTGTCCCAGTAATAAGGTAAAACATTAATTTAAAATAAAATAAAATAAATTAAGCAGGATCTTGGATTCTTGATAAATATATGTGACACTCTCAATCTGATATTCATGCTATTTTACATGAGGCTCTAACTTTTGCAACGTACCTCATTCCAAATAAGAGTACATCATCAACTCATACTCCTATTTATGACCACCTGAAGACTGCAACAGGAGACAGTAAGCCTAGCTGAGTTGCTTATGGTAGATTAGCACAGTTAACAATGATAAGAAAGCATGAAGGATGATTTCTAAATGGAAAACTTCTGCTTGTATAGATGCATAATCGGAAGTTAAATGTCTTTAAAAAATTACAGTTTTATCAGAGACACAATTTCTCTGCATAAAACAGTTGCTGTGTTGAGAAATCAGTGAAAGAAGTTTTTAATGCTAGCAAAGAATGGTTTGCTAGCTTAAAGAAGTGAAAAGTTGAGCACGACATATAACTACCAAAATTCAGGAGAGACATGCAAGAATTGATGTGGGAGGGCCTAATTTATGACAAATTTCCTACCATTATTCAGAAATAAAATTAAAAATAAATTGGGAGTCACTTGAACCTCAGATGAGTCAGGTGCTCAGTTAATGCAAATAAGGAAACGTAAGCAGAAAATAACAAATAATCAAATCATGTTATTATCCTTGTTTTCTGGATAATTTAAATAAAATTACTTCACTGACTTAATTTTCACACTCTCTTCTCTGTCCCTGGGTGAATAATGTGTGCTCTCACAGAATCTGAAGAAAGGCATGTTCACAGAGAAGCGGAACAAGGACCAATTATAAGCTTAATTGCTTGTCTAACAGGGAACATCAAGTATCCTCAAGAATCTTGCCAGAATTCCACTAAAGGGCTTTGGATTAAGAGTCAGGAAACCTGAATGCTAGTCCCAGTTCTGCCATTAAGCAGCCACATGATTTGAGTCAAATTACCTTTTTTTCCCCTGCTACAGTGTTCTAGAGTATATGGGGACCCATTTCTATGGTTCTCTAACCTTACCATGTCTTAAATATATAAGAAAATACAGGCTCCATGTATTTTTTTCTTTAATTATGTTTTATACCAAAATCCAGTTAGATCTTTTCCTACACTGGGATCTCCCCTAGGAATTAGATATTCTTTTCACATCTAGCCAGTACAGAGCATCTGGATGGACTCCTGAGCTGTTGATGAACTCCTACTGTTTCAGAAATGTATGGAGGCCCTACTAACTATAAAATGCTTTATGTCTAAGGTGTAAAAGTGGTTTACTATGAAAGTATGTTTTGGCAAAGGTATGTTCAAAGGAACATGTAGGTTACAATCCAGTCTTCATTCACATCTAATTTTTTAGTTCAATGAAAATAAAGCATTTTTGTTTCCAAAAAGGAGATAGAGCCAACTCTTCATTCACTTTGTCAAAATTTAGGGTCAAAATATTGCAAGTACATATTAAGTCCAATTGAACACTGCAGAAATTATATCTTCTTCAGTAGAGGGGCTCCATTATTTACTGAAATTGAATTTTTCTCTAGATTTTTGTCCCTGTTTGTCAATATGAAATAATCTTTATTTCAATCCCTCACAACAGAATATTAACACATAGAACATTAAAATAATTACTATTTTACAGTTCCTAAATTTGGACAAGATGTTTAGAGTCTTTATTTCTAAACTTATAGGTAACATTTTTAATTGAATAGAGCTTTTTGAATTTCTCAGTGATTGCATATTTTAGTCATAATTGTGTGCATCTTCTTTTGGACAATTAGCTACATACATGTTTCCTATTTTTCCTTAGATTGTAAAACACTCTCCAATTTTCTAAAACTATGAAAAATCTTTAAAATTGTTATCTACCGTAGTGTTAAATGTTTCCTTCATTAAAAAATACCCACTTTTGGGCTTCCCTGGTGGCGCAGTGGTTGGGAGTCCGCCTGCCGATGCAGGGGACACGGGTTCGTGCCCCAGTCCGGGAGGATCCACATGCCGTGAAGCGGCTGGGCCTGTGAGCCATGGCCACTGAGCCTGCGCCTGTGCTCCGCAACGGGAGAGGCCACAACAGTGAGAGGCCCGTGTATCGTAAAAAACAAAAACAAAAACAAAAAAAACCCACTTTTTCTTCAAGTTATGTTTCAGATCTTTTTAACAAAAGTCAGTATTTTTAAAATTAGCTGATTATGATTACTACTAAATTGGAATTACTTTTGCAACTTGTAATACATTTTTATTGAGAAACTTTTTCTATTTTATTATATTTTTTATGAACTAAGTGATTTGAAGAATAGTTCCATAGTTTGTGTAAAACGAAACAAGTAAAATACTGTCTAGTGTTTTCAAATAAATTATCTAGTTAGCCATCAAAATGTCATGTTTTTCCTATAAAGTGAGTAAACTTAGGACAATATAAAGGATATTTTCATGTTTTACCTGAAAATACCAAACAATAACTTATTGCTAATAAGCAAGATTTTTTTAAACATTATCACTCCTTTCTCAGAAGCACTTATAAACTGCTGAGAACATCTGATGTTATTCTCTCACCCTCAAAATGCATCAATAGAGAATCCTTGGATAGCTTTGCTAACATTTACAGATGGAGACTACTTTCAATAAGTTTAGCATTGAACATTTTGTTTCAGATAAATGTTTTCCGCTTTGATATTTGACAGAGAAGTGAACACCTTTCAAAATTACAATCTGAGCAAAAATGTACTTTGGTAAAGGACATCTAAATGTTTTGTCTTTTTTTTTTTTCAGCAGGTTAAGTTAGATGCAATTTATTTTCTGTTAGCTACTCCTAATGAATCTTATTTTCTTGTGTTGCTTCCACATTTTGATAAAACAATAGAGAATTTATATAATTGCCCAATAGTTAGTCTATCAGCATACCCTTTAGAAATTTGTTCCTTTCCTTTAGGCATAGCTGCAAAACTGTAAAGCAAACTTCACTTCTTTCACTTGCCAAATTGGTAATAATATTAATGGAATGGCAGTCTCCTTGATTGCAAAAAAAGTTGTGCGATTTATTTTCCTAGTTGAAAAAGTTGATCTGCTTTCTTAAAATGAAAGGAAGTGTAATTAATTTTCACATTTCCTTGGCTAATGGTTATGGAAAGAGCTGGAATTTGGAGTCCATTGTTCCCTTTCCAATTCTCTTACTCTCCACAATGGCAGATATTTTGATGTAGCAATAACTACCCAATCTGTCTTGTTCACAAGGAGAGCTCTGCACAGTAGGTGAAGCCAATGAACTGCAGGATGGCTTTATCCTTCTTTCCCTTGCTGCATATTTTATGGCCTTTAATGTAGCTTCATTCCTTGTTAAATGCATTCTCCAGGCAATTTGACAGATGGGACTGATTTTCTTTCTTTTTTTTTTTTTTTTTTGGTGTTTATATGGTATTTTCAAAGCAAGGACAAATCTTCCTTTTTCAGACAGTCTTCAGTTAGAACTCCATAAAGCTGTACATAATTCAGGTTTTTTTTTAGGGGGGTGGTTATATGGGGATTTAGTATATTACAACTTCACAGTTTCCAAAAGAACCCTGCCAATACATCTTAAATATTAAACTATTCTATTGATAATTTAAAAAGAGAAATAAAAATATGGTCCTATATATTCTATAAAAAGTAATAAAACTGCCAGTAAATACACATCCCCGGTAACTGCTACAGACAGTTGATGTTGCATTAAGCACCTACAGGAAGCATAAGGATGCAGGGTGATAAAAGTGGTTGACATGATGATATAAGTGCGTATCGACTCAAATCCCTCCTGGGAACTATTTTTACTCTATCCTCACACTCAGAGCTGCCATAAATTAATAATCACTAAAATGATGAACAGCTTTTATTTAACCTTCTTCTATATTCATGAGCATGTGATTATGGTAAGATTTCATATTTGTAATTGTACAGCCTGTTTACTTAGTGTCTTCTTCTAAGGAAATGGAAAGCCCCATATGAAATATGTAAAACTAGACTGTTCAATGTAGTCAGAGCCTTGCAGTGATACACCAAGTCTTGGTTTGTAATTTCTAAGTTCCTTAACCTAGAGCTCCCATGGAAAGCCTCTTTTCTATTGGTAATTGATTTAGGAAAAGCAATTCTATAAAATATGGTTATTTTTCACATAACACATATTAATGTCAGCGGCCATGGAAATCCACTTAGGCTCACATCTGCCCATATGGTACAAGATAAGCTAAGAGTAACAATTAATGAAGAACAGTGAAGGAAAAGAGAGCTACCTAACTGGAGGCCATGTAAGTAAATGAAGTATCTAGCTAAGAAGAAAATCTGGCAGTAAAGGAGTTAGCTGGCAAGAAGATGGTGGTGGGAAAGAATTTGGAAGAGATGATTATTGGCTGCAATAATAATATCTCTTACAGCAAAGTATTTAAGATGTTAGCCTAGTCCTTTACAGTCATTTTTTCCACTCTCTCTTGGGGTGCTGTGAGGAGCTGCCAAACCTAGATCCCCTTGTAGGATGGAACCATTCATTCTTCCAGCTGCTGGAAGGTTGACTACCAATGGCTCATAGGTGCATCCCCCTCTGGGCACTGCCTGTTTCTGAAGGCAATTACCTTCCTGGTTACACTCCTCCAAAGACTGCCTGATGCTTGTTTAAAAGCCCAGATACCTTGCTTCACTTTGGCATAATTCTAAAAGGCTTCCCCAGCGCCAGTGCTATCTGTAGGGTCTCTTGAGTCCTCTTGTTGCAATGTCATCATAGTTTAATTTCTCTCTCTACCCAGCACTTCTAAATAATCCTTATCTTTATCTTGGAGCCTGTTTCAAGGAAACCCAAAATAATAAGGTAATAATCTTTATCTCAGAGCCTGTTTCCAAGGAACTCAACTGAAGACACACTTAGTTCTTTACCCTATACTATTATGAATTTCTTCTACAGTTCCCTTACAATACTTTAACCATCAGATTCCATGAACCCTTAAGTTTCTTTGAAGCTTTTATTTAACTCTGTTGACCAGTTTTTTCCCCTTAGCACACTCCTTTTTTGCTTCCATAAATCTGCTTAACCCTGATACTCTCCCTACCTCTCTAAATGCTTTTGTTATTGTTTTGGTTTTTGTCTTTTTTTTAACCCAAGTTTTGCTCTTGGTTCTCTTCTGTGGGAGTTGTTTCACGTGTAGATGTATTTCTGATGTATCTGTGGGGAGGAAGGTGATCTCCACGTCTTACTCTTCCTCCATCTTCCCCCAAAATCTCTGGTTCTCTTCCTATTTTGCTCTTAACTTTAGTTTTCACTTCATGGTAAAACCTCCTGAATCCACATTTTTAGCTCAGATCTGTCCTATGTTTCAAAAACCTACTTGGGGGCTTCCCTGGTGGCGTAGTGATTGAGAGCCCGCCTGCCGATTCAGGGGATACGGGTTCGTGCCCCGGTCCGGGAAGATACTACATGCCGCGGAGTGGCTGGGCCCGTGAGCCATGGTCGCTGAGCCTGCGCGTCTGGAGCCTGTGCTCCGCAACAGGAGAGGCCACAACAGTGAGAGGTCCGTGTACCGCAAACAACAACAACAACAACAACAACAACAACCAACAACAAACCTACTTGGTATTATTCCCTGAATGGCTGCTCCTCACAGCCATTCTGCCTGTCTCCTGCCATGGTCTTCATAAATCTACCCTCTATCCTATGGTCAGAGGTGCCATGCTCAATGCATCAATACTGACAGCTATTGTCATTGTTCCATTTTTGTTGCTTTAAGAAGGCTTTGTTCCATTTCTATTTCATAAACATATGACTCTAGAGTTTTATAATTCTGGTAAAATTTTATGATGTTCTCTCCACCCAATTTTCCTCATGCAAGCTCTTTTCTCCTGGCAATATGGTAGAAAGAGAATGGTCCTTTGAGTCATATAGAAATAGATTGTAATACTGATTTTCCCTTTAGTAGCTGTAGTGACCATGGAAAAACCTTCTCTGCAGCTCAGTTTCTCATCTCTCTTATAGAGATATTATAGGGCTAGAAAGTGAGAAAATGTGTGTATAAATGAACTTGGCCTACATAAAAGTTATTCAATAAGTGTTAATTTCACTCCCTTCTGTCCTTTCTTTCCTCTCCAGGTTTTTGGTTCCAGCTATGATTTAAAGAACTATCAGTTCCTAAATTCCAGCTAGAAAGTTCTCAACCAGATCACAGGTAGGAACTGGGCTCTTTCTTCAGCACAGATAGGAATAAAGTCAGACGTGACAGCATCAGGAGCTCATTCACCTGGCATCAGAATACCTCAGGACACAGAAGCCAGGATACTGGCTCATGCAGAGATCTTCAAAGCAGCACAGGTCTGGCCAGGAGCCTGGAGTGTGCAGCTGGTAGTAGTCTTTCTCTGCCCATCATGGCTTGAGGGTCAAGTACAGTCTGTGTCAACTTTCCTCCTAACCTCCAGCTTCCCTCTCATATGATCACTACTTTGTGGCTCACCCACAATTACTTTCTTTTCTATCATAATATTTATAACCTTTAGACATCTAAGTTGTATATTGGCATTACAGGATCTGAAGAATCACGTCATCAATTTCATTCTTTAAATTTTGAATTTCTGTCCATATAGATGCCATATGTAACCTGTAACAACTGGCTAACAATTTTAGGTTATTCATGGACAATATTATATTATTTTTATTTCTCTCTGAGTGTCTAGGAACACAATGACTGTTGCACACTCAGTAGAATATACACTTGGAGGTTTTGGGTTTTTTTTAAGTAGTAGTATAGGCTTATCTCACTTTAAGGAGTAAATAGATAATTATTTGTAATAACAGTTGAAGAGGATTTATTTAAAAATAGCAAGTTCCCGTAGTACACTGAAATTATTTTATTTACAGAAATTCAGTAATCACACAATTGTGCAATTTTTGTGGCTCTCTCTGTCATTCACAAGTACAGGTCTCCGTGACTTTTCATCTCAAAAGAAGATAGCCTCCTGACTGATTTCTACATCTCCTGCTTCTCCCTATTCCAGTACATTTCTCAAGTGGTTAGCAGGATTCATTTTTCAAATTCATAGCCCTATCACTCTTCTGTGCAGAACACACACACACTCATGAGAGTGTGGATTTCTTCTGTTTGCTTTATTTACTGCTGTATGCTAGCACCTAGAACAGGGGTTAGCATACAGTAGATGCTCAATAAATATTGGTTGAATAAATAAATCCTAGTATAAAAATAGCACAAATTTGTCCTTCTTTTGGGTATAATTTTCCAATTTTATATTCTTCTTTATAAACTATGAAAGAAAATTTTTTTCAAAAAAGTTTAGAAGAGGTTCATAAGTTATAAATACCAGTTATGCTCTAAATATGCTTTCTTTTGAAATAAATTTGTCCAATTTGATTTGTATTTCTTGATTCTTAAAAAAATATTATAAGTAATGTTTATTGTGTGCTCACTATGTGCCATGTGTCCTGTTGCTTCTTATTCCAATCCATTTCTCATACTGTTCTCAGATTCGTATTTCATATGAATAGCCCAGTAACATTTATGAAGGTGTGAGTTTTGTCATTTCTGTTTGCTGCTTTATTCCCAACACCTAGACAATCTCATAAGACAAATACAATGAGCCCCATTTTACAGATGAGGAACACAGAGACAATGAAAGGTTAAGGAATATACTCAATTTTACACAGCCTTAAACGGTAAAGCTGGATTTCAAACTAGATGATTCAACTCCAGAACGTGCATTTTAACCACTGACTCTGATCTCATGATTTACATATCTTTGCTACCCTTCATACCCAACTAACACTGTAACTTGTAAAGAAGAAAGGCTCTCTAACCATCACATCAGCTGAATAGTAATAGAAGTAAAAGTTTTAATTTCCACATACTTTTCCAAATAATTTGTGGCAATTATCCAGTAAAACATGAGGTAAGAAGTAACCCAAGAGGACTTCTGGCAACTTTTTTAACATCAAAAAAACCCACCAAAACCAAAGCCAAAAAAAAAAAAAAACAGTATTCTTCTCCCCTTCCTGGCATTTTGAGATCACTTTTTTTCTCTTAACCCAGTAAGTCTAAAACGAGGTTTACTATCTCTTGTTTACTGACATTTCTTCTTTAGGAAATAACATTTTCAGGATAGCTGCATAAAAGTGTGAAGCCATCTCTGAATTTCACATTAAATATAAAACATTCCATAATTGTATAAACTGACTCTTCCACAATCATAAATGAATTAAGATTAAGGTAATGAGACAATTTAGGAAGACAGAATTCCTGTCATCATAATCTATGAGAACTACACAACTCCTTCCAGAGAATTAATTACCATTATAAATTATATAGAGGGATTATAGCAAAAGCAAGTTAATTTTATTACAACAAGAAAAGATGTATTTTGCATCATATAGCTAAAAAATGACAAAAAGTAACATACACAAAATCAAATTTTAGCTAGGAAAAATATTTGTAATGTATTTGAAAGAGGGTTGATATATATACAATATACAAAGTGTAGTCACAAAGTGATAAGAAGAAGACAACAATAAAAAAATAGGCAATAATATACAATTTACAGAAGAGCATATGACAAATAAAGAACAATGCTGAATTTCTGTAGTAGTCAAGAAAATGCAACTTGAAGGAATTCAGATATTACTATATATTCAGCACAATGAGAAGAATAAGAAAAGAGTGATTACAACCTACTTCTGGGTGGCAGTGTAAGGACAGGATATTTACATATAATCCTGTAGCAATCTAAACCATCACAGCTTTTGAGTACAATACCAATCGATTAAATTTAGCAAGTCATATGCTTCACATTATAGATAATGGTAAAAATTGGAATGAGGTCTATGCAGGAGAATTTTACAAACTCTACCAAAATTGCTAAAAGGCATACCATTATATATAACAATTCAATTTCTCCTATAATATGCTTGCATGGATGCAAAGTAATCTATGTATGCAAAGACTGGAAATGACATAAATCCACACGATGTACTATTAAGGAGTTGTAAAAACAATTAAAATTAAAGTTAAATAAGAAAATTCTTTACAAACAGATATCAAATTATCTCCTATATTTTCTAGTATGTGGAAAAAGCAAGTTTATCAAACAGTGTCTAAAATACTATGTGTCCGTAGGCTTATGAAAAATATCTCTGGAAATTTATATAAGAAACTGATAATAGCAGTTACCTCCCTCTAAAGAGGGAAATTGTTTGGCTGGGGATAGAATTGAAAAAGACTTTTTTCAGTTTATATCATTTGGAAGGCATGATTTTTGAACTATATAACATTACCTATTAACATTAATAATAATAATAATGCTGTGGTATAATAATGTTAATGTACTTACTGTCACTGAATTGTATGCTTAAAATGGTAAATTTTATTTTATGCATATTTTACCATAATAAAATGATTTTTAATTATATATGTGTGTATATGTATATATATACATTTAAAGTATATTTATGTCCCAATAAGCCTGTACCTGGGTGTGTATCCCTTGGAAACAAATATAAATAAATAAGTATATATTCAGGCTCATATACCTTTATATTAGGTGGTAAAAAAATTGGAAATTGTCCCTAAGTAGGAGATTGTTTAATAAAACTTATCCATATATCATAGACTCTAATGAAGCTGTTAAAAAGAATACATTTATGAATGGATAAATAAACTGTGCTACATCCAGACTACGGAATATTATTCAGTGCTAGAAAAATAAGTTATCAAGCCATGAAAAGATATGGAGGAAACTTAAATGAGTATAACTAAGTGAAAGAAGCCAAACTAAAAAGGTTACTTTTTGATTCCAATTACGTGACATTCTGGAAAAGACAAAACTATAGACAATGAAAAGATCAGTGTTGCCAGGAATTAGGGAACATGGAAGACAGAGGATTTTTAAGGCAGTGAAACTGTTCTGTGGGATACTATAATGATGGATGTCATCATACATTTGTTCAAACCCATAGAATGTACTACACCAAGAATGAGCCCTAATGTGAACCATGGGCTTTGAGTGAAAATGATGTCGATGTAGGTCATCAATTGTAACAAAAGTATCACTCTGGTGAGGGATGTTGATCGTGGGGAGGGCTATGTATGTGTCCAGTCAGGTGATATGTGAGAAATATCTGTACTTTCTGCTGAATTTTGCTGTGAATCTAAAACTGCTCTAAAAGCAGTTTATTTTAAAAAGACTTCTAATGAGAGAGAAAAAACAGAAAAGAAAAAAATACATTAGTCTATTTTAGTTGACATGTAAACGTTTCTATTCTACTGGAAAACAATGCATAAAAAGTGGTTTTGGCAGCACCAATTCTCCTAGAGAGAGAAACTGGAAAAGCCACACAAACATCTGCTTTCATGCGTCAGACAGCTGATGAAGCTACAAAGCTAGTTGCTAAGTTTTCAGAGTGGGGAGAAACAAAGAGAGATGAGCTGAATGTCAGAAGCTCCATTTTCTGTAGACATTTGCCAATTCTATGACAGAAAACAGAGTCTGAGAATCTGGTTTTATTATAGTTTGATCAGAAAGCCACAACTAGGGAAAGATAAATAAGAGTGGCTTTGGGTGATCTTGTGAGCCTAATGTGAAAATTAAAGAATTGAGAAAACTTAGATTTATATTTGATCTCTCCTTTGAGTCATTTGCTGTACTTTGATGCTTCATGACAGAGAAAACTGGAGTTTTATTTAAATACCTCTGAAACACAGGGCAGAATGTGCTGCCTTACTGACAAAGATTCATGAGGGGGCAACTATCACGATGAACACACCAAGATTTCAGTTGAAAATCTTAGAGGGCTACATGTTAAAAACAGAGATCAAGCAGAGATAGACTGACACCTAGCCTGTACTCACCTCTGTCTCTGAAAAAAAATTAGGTGGAACACTTTTTCTACTTTATTTGCCTAATTATTATCCCCTACAGACTCTAAAATTTTGTATACTCAATGTCTGGCATTCAATAAAAAAATTACTTAAATAGATGAGTCCATAATGACCAAAATATATGGGAATAAACAGACACTAAAAATAGATGCAAATGTAATCAAGATATTACAGTTATTAGACAAGACTTTAGAGTAACTGTGATTGACAGGTTCAAGAAAATAGTAGAAAAGATGTACACAATAGGTCAGATGAAAATAAATAGACTTTCACCAGATAATTAGAATATGTATAAAAGGATCAAATAGATATTTTATAACTGAAAAATATAGACTCTGAAATTCAGAACTCAATAAATGAATTTAAAATCAGATTAGAAATTGGACTAGTGAACTGGAAGACAGAGGAGTAAGTACTATCCAATTAAAGTAAGACAGAAAAAGGATATGCAATAAAGAATAGAATATAAGTAAAATGTGGGGCACACAGTGGAAAGATCTAACATATATGTAGTTGAAGTCCCAGAAAGAAGAAAGAAGGGGTTGAAACAGTAATTGTAAAGATGATAGCTAAGAACATTCCAAACTTGATAAAAAGCTTTAACCTAAAAATTCAAGAAAATTTACAAACTCCAAGCAAAATAACTGGAAAGAAAACCACACCCAAGCTTATCATAATCAAAGCGCTGAAAATAAAGAGAAGATCTTAAAAGGAATGTAAAGAAAAATGCAAAAACAACACAGTTAAAAAATAAGCAAAGGACTTGCACAGACATTTTTCCAAAGAAGATAAAGGGCAATGAGCAATGAAAAGGTGTTCAGCATCACTGATTACTAGGGAAATGCAAATGAAAACCACAATGAGATATCGTCTCTTGTGCATTAGGATGGCTGCTATTAAAAACAACCCACAAAATAATGAGTGTTGGCTAGGATATGGAAAAATTGGTTTGCTTGTGGCTTGTGCACTGTTGGTGGGAATATAAAATTTTGCAACCACTACAGAAAACATCATGGTAATTCCTCAGAAAACTACAAAGAAAATTATCATATGATCCAGGAATTTCATTTCTGGATATATACACAAAATAATTGAAAGCAGAGATCTGAAGAGATATTTGTACACCCATGTTCATAGTAGCATTATTCACAATAGGCAAAAGGTGGAAGCATATTTATTTATTTCTAGCACATCGGCATTAAAAGAAATACTAAATAGTGTCCTTCAGATATAAGGAAAATATTCCCAAATGGAAACACAGACATACAAGAAGAAATGAAAGACAGTGGAAAGGGTAAACATGCAGGTAAATATAGATAGATATTGATTCTACAAAACAATAATAGAAACCTCTTAATTGAGGGTTAGGATATCTGTAGAAAAACATATCACAATAATAAAGTCTTCTAAGATTCTATCAGTATCAGAGAACTGTTGAAAGTTACTATTTGTATTAAGCAGTCATATGTCAAGGATGAATGTTGCCATCTCTAGACTAACCACTATAATATCACTACAAGTATCTATTTAATACAAAATCCGAAAGAATTCAATAAAGGAGAAAAAAGGAACCTGATCAGTGAGTTAAAGAGAAAATAAATAGTGACATGGTAGATATAACCTAACTATATTAGGAATTATATAAATGTAAAAGGACTAAATACTCCAAGTAAAAGATCAATATTATCATACTAGATTTTTTAAAGGCTAATATATTATGCTTACAAGAAATCATAGATATAAGAACACAAGAAGGTTAGAAGCAGAAGGATGCAAAAAGAAATACCATGCAAATATTAACTAAAAGAAAGCTGGCGGTATTGTACTAAAAGCAAAAAGAGTAGATTTTTAAAGCAAGAATCATCATTAAAGGCAAAAAAGTCATATCATAATGATAAAGTTGTAAGTCCATAAGGAATATAAAGTTAATTGTGCTGATATCACTTGGGTAGCTTTTCAAGTAATTTTTACTTTCTTCATCATACTTTCATGTATTGTTTGAATTTTTTACAATGAGCATGGATTATTTATATAATATGACATAAAAAATAAAGCTATTTTTATTGTGGACAACAAAAACAATACAAAGATTTAAGAGTAATCTGTTTTCCCTATTAAAACTTTAGAAAGATTTGATGGCTGTTATGCCCTAATGACAACTATAAAAATTAAGCCTATAGTAACAGAGCAAAAAATATTAAAATAGCACTGAGGAGAATCAGGTAGAAAATCTCACACAAAAGTGTTACATAATCTCATTTCCCTTAGTTTTATTTGTTTATTTAAGGATTTGAAGACAGTCACATAATTCTGAGTGTATTTTCTGAAAGAAGAGGATAGTAATACTTTAAAAAGAATGTGGGAATAATCCAAAGGGAGAAAAGCACTGATTCATTTGTTCATTCAATAACTACTTATAAGTAATTATAATTAAGTACTATGTGCCAGGTACTAATTGAAATTATTACTTATCATGCTGCGAAATAATAGTATATATTATTATATAATTATATATAATTATATATATATACATATATATATATATATATGTGTGTATATATATATATGTCTCCAGTCCTTGACACAGGGCTCCTGAAACCCTTTATAAGTTTCTAAGCGATAAGAGCACTAGGTACATCTCTTGTTCTAATATTTGGTCTTTGACCCTGGTTCCTGACACCCTGATCCTAAGTCCCTTGGAGTTTCCTGGGCGATAAGAGTGTCTTTTATTCTAATAAGGCAACTTTGAGTGGGCTCCTGGATGGCTCCTGGGTTGGGGCTGGTCCCCAGAAAGACCATGATTAGAAGCTTGGAATTTTCAAGCTCATCTCCCATTCTCCAGAAAGGGGAGAGGGGCTGAAAATGGAGTCAATAATTGATCATGCCTACGTGAGGACGCTTCCATAAAATCCCAATAGTGTGGGGTTTGGAGTGCTTCCAGATGGTGAATACATCCACATACTGGGAGGGTGACACACTCCAACTCCACGGGGACAGAAGCTCCTGCTCTTGGGACCTTCCCAGACCTTGCTCTATGTATCTTTTCACCTGGCTGTTCATCTGTATCCTTCATCATACCCTTTAATAAACTGGTAAATGTTAAGTGTTTTCCTGAGTTCTGTAAGCTATTCTATCAAATAATAGAGTCCAAAGGCAAGCCAAAAGTCTTGGGACACTACGATTTGTAGCCTAGTCAGACAGAAGCTGTGGATAACCTGGGGACCTACTGCTTGCAGTTGTCATCTAAAGTGTGTGTGTTGGGGGGCAGTCTTTGGGACTGAGCCCTTAACCTGTGGGATCTGACAATATCTTCAGGTAAAGAGTGTCATAATTGACTTAAATTATGACACCCAGCTGGTATCACAGAAAATTGCTTGTTGTGGGAAAAAATCTCCATACATTGGTGTCAGAAGTGTTGTGAGTGTGATAGTAGTGTGAGAGGAGAGACACAGGAGGACTGGGTTTTTCCCAACCCAGCAAATAGAGTATTTGTCAGCCTACTGTGGAAAATCATTTATGAGGTTACTAAATGAAATAATAATAGGCCATTTATATTTGGTACAATTACCCAGCAATAAAGATTTCCTTAACCAAAGTATATTAAATTGAATTGGTTCTTCAAATTATCTGAGTTTTAGGGTGTTTTTAACTGAATTATACTCTGAGATTAAGTAAATCTGAATTAAGAAAATTAAACTACCCGAAGATAAATCTGAAAAACATAATTCTATTTTTATGATTGACATAGGAAGGAGATAAGGTAGAAAATAAAGGCACTGTACTGAAAAGGATTCATAAATCCATCTGGTTTCCAAAGTTGGATTATCTCCACTAGGGCTTCCAATGACTGACTAATTGTGATATCCAAAAGCTTTTTCTCCCTCAGTCATTCTCCTTCTAGGCTTTTCAGCAGCATTTAACACAGTTAACCTTTTTGGATCTCTCTGCTTCTTTGGTTCTTTTAAAACAAAACAAAAACACTGAAAGCCAGTTTTCCTCTTACTTGTGACTACTGCCCTGTTATTGTTGTCAATTCCTCTTCCTCCAAACAGAATTTTTATGACTAAATATTGATGATCCCAGGAATTATACTACGGTAATGTTCCCTTTTCACTCTGTACGTTTTCTGCCTGGTTAAATTCTGGTGGCTTCAACCATCATCCCTATTCAGATAAAAGCCAATGTAATCTAGTTCTAGAGCTCCAGTTCTGCATTTCCACCAACCCCGTGATATCCCCATTTTACTATGCTAGAGGCACATGAATTTCACATTAAAACTAAAGTTACCATTTCAACATCCTTTACTAAAAGCAAACTGCTCTTCTTTTAATGTTCCAGATCTCAAATAACGGAATAACTATTCATCCAAACCAGGTTCCTGTAGAAACCAGTGAAGAAGATATTTCTTTCAAATCAAAATCCTTCTATCTCTACTGCCACCATTTAGTTTGGCTCCTAAAATTTCCCACCTGGGTTACCGCAAGCATCAATTTCTTTGTGTCCAGACTCTCTCCCAGCAGTCCACCAGATGATTTTTTCCTTTGTAAGTTCTTCAATACCTTCAAAGTTATGGTCCTCTTCATTTCTTTCTGAGCTAAATTTGATGCTGACTATTACAAATGTATTTCTAAACATATTTTCATAACGTTCTCTCCTTTAGTACCAAGGTAGCCTAACAGAACTATTTAAAAAAGAATCTGAAGAAAATATATATAACCGAATCACTTTGCTGTACACCTGAATCTAACAGAACGCCGTATATCAACTATACTTCAATTTTTAAAAAGTCATTGAATTTTGAAGGTGCTTTCCTTTCTAGTGCCTTATAGTGTAAGCTTGTATCACTGTATGACAATCCAAGATAAAAAGTCCAAATTTATAAACCAAATATATTAAGGACTAATAATTTACATTATAATGAGGTTTTTCATCTCTATTGAGTTATTGCTTAGCATTATTCTTTTCAAAATGAGTGGCTCAAATTGTATAAATATTTGGTAGAGTTTAAAGGCAAGGTGTTTATCATCCATGACTTGTCATTTATAAAGCCTTAAAAGAAGATTGAAAGGGAAGAAACTTCTGTTAGTTTATATAATTATTTAGGAATGTGTAATGTTAAAACACAATTTTAAACATTTTTTTATAATTATAGAAATTTCTACTATAGGATTTTAAACATAAAAATATTTATGGACAATTTCTAAAATATTTTGATTGTGGATACTGCCATTATTACATATATATTTATCTTTGCAAATATATTTTAATCACCATTACCATAGAAAATACCTGTTGAATTAATAACTGTATTAATTTTATCTTAAAATATATGTATATTATGTATATATGTGCATATAAAGGTATTTATGTGTATATATGTACAATTTTAACACATAAAATCAGTTTCTACTTGCAAACTTAGTTCCTTAATCCATACCAATGAAAGAGTTGATGTAAATACTTTCTAAAATCCTTTTAGCTTTAACATTTTCTGATTCTATTACAACCTTCAAGATACATTTGAGGAGAAAGAATCAACTCCATCCACTTTAATATGGAACAGTGAGATTTTCAAAGATTCTTCTTGCCATTGAAATAATCTTATTTACCCTTTCCACATTCTTTAAGTCCTTTCTGTATTCATTCATCCAAACATTGCATGTTTTTATCATTGAACCTCCTATTTCATTTCTTGCAAATGTCAGTGAGTACTAATAAATGGAAAGCTCCTGCTTTGTGCCTGGATTTTATTTGATATAACCTTGAAATTTTGAAATGTAACCTTCAAAAGTGAATGTAATTTTGCTCTAGTTCTTAAAAGCATGATTATAATATAATTTCTGTTAATGGTTTAGGAGAGGAATTAATACATTTATATAGCAGTTAAATATGTCACAAGGCAAAGGGAGATCTTATTCTTAGATTGTTGAATTAGGGTTCTGAAAATAAGACCTGAGAGAGAATACAACATTTAAATTCATGTTTCTGTCCAAAATAATTTCATTATTATTGACAGAAAATTAATTTCCTGAAATCCACAGTTATCATTTTTCTTCCTAGCTATTTTTGTGATGTAATATACTTAAAACAAATAATACTAAGTATAAATTTAAAATTATAAGACTATTTAGTCATTATAGAGGAAAATTCCCAGAATACTACTTAATTCTATATACTTAAGCATAGTAAAATAACATAGTATCTACTTGCTAGTTATTCTGTCTCTGCGGACTTCTAGGTTGTGACCACTTTGACTTGCATTTTTTTCATGTAGCGGGCTCCTTTAAAAAAAAAAAGAAAATGTAAAAAATTTTAATTAACTGCTCTTATAAATTGACAAATGCATCTAAATAAACATAAAAAGCAAGAATAGGTTGTGAAGAGTTTAATCAGATGCTTTTCTAATCGTCAGGTTACACATCCTATTAGCATATTTCCACAAACACTATCACTTTAGGTATTTGAGCTGTGAATATATAAATTCAGTGTGGAACAAAAGGATGATACTGTTGTCTAATATTCCTTCTTAAAGTAACACTTCAATACTGCAAGGAAAATTCTTTCAATAGTGATTTTCCTCCTTGCCTGTTTTATACCTAATAACTAAATAAATGTGCAATGTATCTCCTTTGTTTTTAAAAATTATAAAAACAAAATTTCTCATAAAATATTTCATAATTTAGATTCTTACAGGTCAGAGTTGCCTTTTACTCTAGTTATTCTGAATGAATAAAGTTTTAAGATCTTACTGTTAAACTTTAAACCCTGATTTGGTAATTCCCAGTAATAATTAAAGCAAAGTGCTTATTATATGTGTATATATTCATAGCTTAATGTGTTCTATATAATTACAATAATTGAGCCTAAAATACTCATATGCATTTGTAATAATCAAGTATTTTAGAAGAGTGACCTCCACGAGATTTATTTTTTTTGACTTCCACAAGATTAATGCAGATATACATTTATTTAGTTTTATAGTTTTCACTCTGATACATATACAACCCATGGATGATATGGGAAATTAAGAAAACAATGATAGCTTGAAATTATTCATTTGAATACTTAATGTAAAACCTTTATGTTTATAAAGCCCAAGAATCGCTATAAATGTGTGAGTCAGGACTTTATGGAACCTCCATTTATTTGTACAACAGAGAAGTATCTAGTCCATGCACAGAGTCAGGCAGAGCCTGATGTGTTTCAAAAGTCATAAAGGGAAGATTTCTTGTTATTATTTAGTGCAATTTTCTAATCAAAAATTTAAAAAGGGGAGTGAAAGAACCAAGAAAATATTCAAGATAGGCTTAATAAAGTCAATTGTACACAGTAAGATTTAGATATTAAAAAAATCTCTTCTTGAAGTTAGGACTCTACAGGATCTTCTGGAAAAGAGTAACTGTAGTGAAAATATATAAATAGCAGTCAAAATGCTGGAGATTATGTTTATTTAATTAATGTAATTCTTTATTTGTATAAAATACAAAATAAAGTCGTAAATAAAATTTAGCAAACCATGTGTTTAGGCTGAAGTAATTTTCTGATTACAAATGCATTATTAAAATGAAATAGAAATTAACAAATTTTATAGTTATAATTATTGTTAATAATTGTATCTTTTAACTTTTATATGAAAATTAAAAGTGATTTACACACCACCATTACAGTGTTACATTATGAAATGCTTACAGTCTGCAATATATTATCTTGAATTTTATAGAAACAAAAATATATAGTCTGGGGCTTCCCTGGTGGCGCAGTGGTTGAGAGTCCGCCTGCCGATGCAGGGGACGCGGGTTCGTGCCCCAGTCCGGGAAGATCCCACATGCCGCGGAGCGGCTGGGCCCGTGAGCCATGGCCGCTGAGCCTGCGCATCCGGAGCCTGTGCTCCGCAACGGGAGAGGCCACAACAGTGAGAGGCGTACGTACCAAAAAAAAAAAAAATATATATATATATATATATATATATATATATATATATATATATATATATATAGTCTGATTAAATACTATTTATAATAGTCTAGGCCTACAGATTAGAAAACTGGAATCATCTATTTTAACTTCTCTACCTGTAAAATGGCAATCATAATTAACCTTAAGGGTCCCATAAAGATTTCTTTTTTTAATTATATAAATTCTTAATAGTTAAGCACTCTCCTTAGGAGGAAGGTATTTATTATTATTTTATTATAACAAGTAAAATTATAAGCCTAAAATATATTATTCCGGTATCCAGGAAAGTGATATATACTTAAAAATAAATTATTATATTCTTGTTTTCTGTTATCTTGTTTCTACTTGAAGACAAAAACTGCGTCTCCACTTTTCAGGCAGATTCACTATTCACTATAATGAGAGAAATATATGTCTGAATTAGAACACTAAATTATTATTACTATATTGTTATACTATATGATACTGTACTGTAGTACAATATACTATTATAATAACAATTATATTATTATTATAGTTATAATATTGTACTATAATATATAGTTATATTATTTTAAGGATAGATACTTTTGTTCTCTGCAAATCAATGGAACTGGGCCCTGACACAGCTGGTGTAAATATACACTCTTCAGAGAAGTTTATTAGGATATGAGGAAGATACATACTCTTAAACACAGTATTTTAATTTTGCAAGAGACCTAATATTCTTAGTTACAGGTAACATCACAGTTTTAAGGCCAATGTTGAAGGGGAAGAAAAAGAACCTTTTGGTTATAATAGAGACCAGCATACCAGTCTTGATGGTTTCTTTTTACTAAATAACTTAAAATAATATCTTAAAAAAATAATAAATTTTCTAGTTTTCTTTTTTATTTTTCAGTGCTATCACTGTCCTGGTTGGTTCAGGGTATGCCTGGCTAAGTGCCTGAGCCTCCAGGTTAAAGTCCATTTTAAAAGACTTAATGGGTTTATATATGGAAGCATTGTTTGAAAGCTTTTTGAAAGTCTCCTTGCTTTGGGCTAAACTCTTTCTGTGTATTTCTGGCTTCCAGTTTTTAGTCAAAATTTTTGAAATATAACCTCATTCAGTGCCTTAATTGTATTTAAATGACGAGACAAAAAAAAAAACCCACAAAACCATTCACTGTGTGCAATAGGTGGATGCTAATTCTCACTAGCTTGTGCTCATTACACAGCCCTTTCCTTCCCGCACTTTCTATAGTTTTTGATGTCCTGAGCTGCATTTAACCCCTGTTTGAGCTGCCTCTTTGTCCTGCTACTCAAAAGTAGAAAGTACACATGAAAAGTCCTTAGCGTATAAGTTCTTACTTAAAATATGGTCTCCCGTGGACAAGGCCTTTTTCAGTTACACTCCTAACCAGTGTTTATTACTCTTTATTATAGATGCTGCAATACTTAACAAGTGTTGCTATGGCACTTGGCCTATGACTGAAGTAAATAGGCCAGATTTGGATGCCAAGAACTACAACTCCCAGCTTCACATTTCAATTATATTTAAATGAGATTGCCTAATGCAAGGGTTTATATGTTCATTAAAATTAACCTTTCAAATTCAGAGTGCCAGTGGGCACTCTTGATAACACTAAAGTTTTAGACTTACGTTTCCAACCACTACTGCATAAATGAAAAATTCAGGGGGTTTGAAATGTCAAGGATGCTTTGAAATAGATATTGAATTGGCTAAGAACTTTAACTCTGTCTCACGGTTCATGTTCTCTTAGTGTTTTGTGATGTGGTTACTAATAGTCACTGACTATTTAATGCAATAATGTTCTTGGAGCTAATGAAGAACAGGCACTGAACATCAAAGAAATTTGGTAATAGTAACCCAAGCAAGAATTATGGTAGAGAATATGTTGAATTACTAGCTTGAAAGACATTTTAAATCGTCATAATCTGTTAATTATTTGGGGAGGAATTTCAGCACAGCCATCCTTAACAAGTGAGAATCCACTGTACTTTGAAGGTCACCAGTACCTTCAGAAAATTCATGTGCTGTCAAATCTTGCAGGTTTCAACTTATGAGAATTAAGAGTCAGGACGTGAGACTATACACTCAACATTAGATTTGTGAGATTTGGGTAAAGCGAAGGATGTCTTGGCAGTAAGTAGCACTGTAAGTCACTTGAATTTAAAGGCAGAGCTTTGAAGTCCAGATATCAAGCCCTTTCAGAAACTAGAGGGCAGGGACTTCCCTGGCAGTCCAGTGGTTAAGATTCCCTCTCCAATGCAGGGGGTGTGGGTTCGATCATCCCTGGTCTGGGAGCTAAGATCCCACATGCCTCACGGCCAAAAAACCAAAAGATAAAACAGAAACAATATTGTAACAAATTCAATAAAGACTTTAAGAAAATGGTCTACATCAAAAAAAAAAAGGAAAACAGAAATTAGAGGACAAAACAAAATTATTAATATAAGACTAAGGTCTGTGTAGGCTCTGGGATAAATTATGAATAAACCCCCTAGATGAGCTTATCGGTGAGAGACAATGATCCAAAGCAGATTGAAATATAATGAGATGTGATATGACAGAAGTGTGCACATTGTACTGTGGAAGCCTGGAGAAGGGACACTCACACAATCTTGGGGTTCATGGAAAGCTTCTGACTCAGTTATCAGTCAGGGCCGAGGATGCCCCAAGCATTTTATACATTTTATTAAATTTTAATTGAACATCAGTCAACAAAACCAAGATTCCTTTAGTTTCTTCCATGTGTATGTTTTACCTTAAGGCCAGTAAAAAAGACAGGAAAAAATGGCAGATTCTCATGAATGACTATAAGGCTTTCATTTTTCCTTTTTCATTTACTCCCCTCTCCAAATTCCTTCAACTCTACAGGGATGGAGACAAGTATAGAACTGCTTGACCTGGATAGTGCTGGCAAGGAAACCCTGCAGCTCTACAAAAGACTCTGTGCTAGATGGCGTCACCCCTCCTGCCTGTTTCTGCTTTAAGTCTCCTGTCTTGACCTTTTTTTAGAACATATTCTCTCAACTATTATCTTAAGAAATGAAACTTAAAGTCTTGCTTCATCTATCCACATACATATTTGCATACATCAATAATTTTTCCTCATTTTATCACAAACAATAATCCATACACAATAACAATATTCCTTAAGCATTTTTGAAACAGAAGTGAAGTCATAAACTAAGTTAGACCCCCCCATAGAAAATGCATCTTTCCATAAAACAACTCCCTGTCATAGAGATTATTTCTTTAATCCTTATAATGAATCTGTTAGGTAAGTGTTATTATTCTCCATTCATAAATGAAAAAACTTGACTTCAGAGTTGGTTCATTATTGTAGTTGATAATTCATTCACTTAACAAGTGACGAGCTTCTACTTGCCAGGCTTTATGGTACCAGAGACACATCTTGCCATCAAAGACCTCACAATCTTAGCAGAAACAAAGCTGTACGTTCATCACACCATTTTATTTTCCTGAATAGCAAGAAGGCTGGATTTCTCTGCCCCTTACCTCCCACTACAGCTGGATTGGGGCCACATGATTGAGTTTTGGCCAATGGTGGGTAAAAGTAATAGAAGCCATTTCTTGGCCTGGCCCTGGAAAGAATCATCTCATTTGGTCTTTTGGCCCTCTCTTCCCCTGGGTGGGCTCAGGTGACATAGCTACAAGGCAGCAGTGTTTCTCAGTTTGCATTTAACTGTGACATGAGGGAGAAATAAACTTTTATTGTGTTAAACTGCTGATATTTGGGGTTTAATTTGTTACCACAGTATAGTCTATTTTTTCTTTCTTGATTAATACAAAGTTTCAAGGGGGAGACAGACATTAGACAATTGAACACCAAAACCAAAATTGCATGGAAGGGAATAAAATGAGTACTCTGAACTGGAATAACAAAGGAGATCTTTTTTAGTAAATTGGATCATGGTTCAGAAGTATTCCCTTCCCACTCCCCATATTTCCAAGGGAAGAGTCTACCACTGATGTTGGGTTAGGCTCTATGACTTGCTTTGGCCAACAGAATAGGGAAGTAACAGTGGACCAGTTGTGAGTCTAGGCCTTAAAAGGCCTTGTATGTTTCTGTTCATACGGTTCCACCTCTGCCATGGGTAAAGGTTATGAAATGAACAGGTTCAGATTAGCCCACTGGTCCTGGGAAGAAACTGAGAGATATATGGAGCAGGCACCCTAAAGGAACAGACTGCTTCCTCACTGGTCTTTCAGACTCTAACTTTAGCTACCTCGAATACTATAATATAGTCTAGAGATAACTTCCTAAAACATTTCATCATATGTGTTTGACCCAGGGGGACACGGGTGAGGAAAAGGAGAGCTAACATTTACTGGATGCATATGTTATTCTAGGTATTATCCTAGGTGATTAGAGATGATATTTCTTTCAGACTGGTTTCCCCTGGCAGCAGACTCTGCCTAAGACAACGATTTGAGAATAAATACTTTATTTGGGAAGCAATCTTAGAAAACACCAGTAGAAAAGGAGTGAAACAGGGAAGGGAAGGAAGCCAGTAATGGGTGTGTAATGAAGCAACTGCCACTCTGGGTCGCTAAGGCTCATCCATGGGGAATATATCTCAGGGTAAGCCATCAGAAGGTGAGGAACGTGGGCTATTTATTCTCCAACTCTCATCTGTGAATGACTGAAGGCTGAACCTGGAGCCATTAACCCCTCTGTACTTCCAGGCTGCAGTGGACACAAGCTGAAAGAAGGGTCTCAATAAAATTTGATAGTGCTTGCACTTAGATGCCATGAGCACATAGTAGAGTGTTAATAGTCAGGAGGACATGGGAGGGCCCCCGACAGCAGAACCTTCTTTTCATTTATTCCTCATAAATGTCACCATTTTAGAGAGGTTTTTCTCTGATCACTTTATTTAAAGACACATACCCCAGTTTTCTATCACTTGTCCTTTCCTTCTGAGCCCTTATCAGAATTGATCACTATTAATTTGCTTCTTTTCTTGTATATTTTCTATATTTGTTCCTAGACTGTGAACATAATGAGGTCAAGAACTGAGTTTATTTTGTTCAACAACACCTAGTACAAAGTAGAAACCCAGTATTTGTTAAATCAAGTATTGAATGACAGCCCTATAAGCTAGGTAGTGTAATCTTCATTACTGGATGGGAATACTAAAGCCATATTAGTGGTGACAGAATTCCAATCCAGGAAGGTCTGACATAAAATCCCATACTTTTACCACACTGTGATAATGATACCATGCTCTTTTCCTATTTCCTGTCTCAGAAAACTCAATTATTTCCTATTTCTTACATCATTAAATCTAAATTCCTCTGCCTGACTTTCAGTTCCTTCTATAATCTGGCTAGTTAGACCAGTCGTGCTGCATCTTAAAAAAAATTAGTGCGCAAATACACTATGGGATGAATGAAATGTTGTTTAAAACCATATGAGAAAATGACTTGCAGGTTGCTTTTTGTCAAAAATTAGTGTAATATGAAAAAACAGTGTGATCCGCCTTCTAAAAAGTCCAATGAAAAGGCTAAATGAATGTAAATGTAATTTCTAGAGCAGTCAGAGGGGTGGGTGTTAATGATGGTGCATGTAAGACTCGGTTTCCGAGGACAAAATGACTGGAACTCAGAAAGACTGACAACAGGACAGCAAAGTTCCTTTTATCCATGCATGATAAGTGATTTTGCTTTAGGCTTTGGGCCTGAACAAAAAATACTCTACCACACAAGCAAAATGGAACCAGGAAAAATGAAGAAGGAAACAAGAGAGGAAGAAAACAATGTGTTTCTACTTATATTTGCTAACAATGTGTAGATGCTTTCATTTACATTATTTCATTTAAGCCTTAGGACCAGGTCATTAGCATGACTGTAGGGCCTGACAAAAGCATGAAATAATTTAGCATTCAGTCACGCAGTAACAAAATTACTGAAAATAAGAGAGTTACAGCTTGAGTACCAGGGTGAAAATTCACATAAGAAACACTAGGTAATAAAATGACCTTTTTTTTTTTTTCCATATTTTTGGGAGGAAAGATATGGTAGAATGTATTGATTGATTAAAACTATTTGAATCATTTCCTTATACTACTGCTCCTCTTTATGGGTGCTTCTTCCATGGGAGGATAGTACTCCCTGCCCCAATGATATTAGCCTAGGCCAAGTGACTTGCTTAGGTTAATGGAATACCAGCCAAGGGGAAGCTTTAAGCCAGCCTACATTCTCTGTCCTTTGTGGCAAATCTTAGCCACGGGCTCCATTTTCTTTCTAGACTTTGGAACAAAGAGATGATGGAGCAGAGTCCCAGTCAATATGCAGCCAACATGTAATGGTAATGAAAAATAAACCTTTGTTCTTGTAAACATTAAGGTTTAAGGTTTTTTATTATTACAATGGTAAAAGTTGTGTATGAATAAGTAGGTAAAAGTGCCTTTCTAATTCTGGGGAAGTTTACAAATCAAAAATTGAGATCTTGAAGAAAACCACTTTCCATTCATAACTAAAAGTTTAACGCACGAAAAATTTATAAATGTTGTTTAGAATATTTAAAAAACTTTGACACGTTAGGGCATATGGGCACATGATTCCAAATGAAATGAGAAACACATTATTTACTGAGTTGTGACATTGAGTTCAAATATGCAGGAGAATTTTATTTAGTTGGTTTATAATAGTATTGTAATGCTTACAAAAACTTGAAATTTACTATGTTTATACATTAATTGATTAGATTTGTAAGAGTGGTTTAAGTCTTTGGGAAGGTTTTACTTGTTACCTCAGTGTTTGAAATAATAAAGAAGAGAAAATTTATTAGATTTATGAAGAAAAAATATTTAACAATTTTAAGTAAAAGTTTTAAAGCGATTGTTAAAACTTACCTGATTTATAAATAGAATAAGATTTGTATGTTCAGTCTCAAAAAAATACTGAAAAACTAGGTTTAAGTTAAAAACTTTAACTTTTATAAAATGAAAATTAAAAATTGCAAATAAATAATAATTTATTAATTAAATAAATAATCTTTACTGTGCACAAAAGTCATCCTATAACATTAAAAACTCACAGCAACAAAAGTCACTATGAAGTAGTAAAGTATTTTCCATTTTATAAATAAGGAAATGAAGACTCAGAGAAATTAAAGTTGACCCAAACCAAAATTATGGTAATTCTACAAGTTTTTAATTCTACAATTTGTAAAATGGATTTCAAATGCATCATAAAATGTACTTTATTCTCTTTTTTTGCATTTAAAATGTTAATGCATGTTCATTTATAAAAGCTTTCTAAATCATCATGTATAAATAAAGTCTTAGCTATTACAGATACTTGTATATTGAAAAAAATTATTCTCTGGCTGATTTTTCTTTTGAAATTTTTTTTGCTTCCTCAACTGGATGGATTATTCCTGAAGAAGAGAAGAGATTTATTCTACCCCAAGTGACCAATAAAAAAAAAAAATGTGCACATAGTAAGTTCTTGGTAAGTGCTCACTGAACTAATGAATAAAATGCACACAAAAAAAGCATTTTATTTATTATCCTTTTGTTTCTTTTCTTTATCTCCTTCATAAAAGAATCTGAGGAGGCTTATAATAAAAGATAGATACAAACTAGTTTTAAGTAAAATAAAAAAAATTAGAACCATAAAAATGAAAAGAAAGAAAAAATCTTATTATAAGACTAACATTTACTGTGACTTAGCATGGAATGTATCTGTTTGCTTCCCTGGAAGACAGGCAACAGGGCAAAAGTAGAGGCTATACATGTTCTTAATCTGTTTCAAGGAATCACATTAATTCTGATGCAGAATTCTTAAAGGTGTTTAATTTGTTGATTCACATAACATACAACCTAAAATACCTGTAAATAATAACATTGACCAAATCCTTAACTTTTTCAAGTTTAGAAAAGAAACAAAAGACCTTTCAATAACGTAAAGAATAGTGATTAAGTCAAATGCATGAAACATCTGTCCATCTATCTATATATCCTTTTATGTTAATAGCTTTTACTATGAAGTATTTTTATGTTAGTTAAAAGGCAAGCCTCAAAATTAAGCTAATATGCATTAACTCACACATTATATACATGATATATATGTGTACATACACACACAAACGTATCTGTGCAATTTTGGGAATTTGAAGCAACAATATATATAATCTGTTGGATTCCTATAGATAAGAGATTTAAATTTATTCTTGGAATAGATATGTAGATATGTAACTTGTGGTATATCTTAAAGGATTTTAAAGTTACACCACCCTTGGATAAACTAGAGTCAGCACAATTTAAGATTAAAATATAACCTCCTTCTAAATTCGCTTAGTCCTACCTAAAAATTTATGGAAAACATTTAGAATTGACATTGAAATAGAAAAATTGAGCACCAACTTTATGAAGCAAAGTGAAGTAAGATTTGTTTTTGTCTTAAAGTATTAAACTATTAGAGAAAGTAATCTATTTTTTAACCACTTATAATCTTCATAAATAATGACAGAGAGACTCATTTCCGTGAGATTTTTCAAGGTAAAGTAAATCAGGACAAGGTAAAAGTGAAATGTGGTTTGTAAATTGGAGGTAAGATTCCTCTAAAACTTTTGGTGTTTTCAGACTCTTTTAGGTTATCACATTAATTGAAAAAGCATTGAAAAGCATTAAGTAATTGAAGGCTGGAGTCTATGCAGATGCATCAATGAGCTCATGAACAGGCCGCCTCATGAACTTTCTTAATGATGGTGTGGAAAATACATGGCACCAGAAATATAAGTTATGTTTATGTAATAAACATTGCAGTTGATCCTTGGAGAGGAAGACTTGTCTGGATAATGGCTAGTTGTAAAGCTGCTCACCCTTTGCTGACTGTCATCAAAAAATCATTTCTGATTATTTTTAAACACAAAATGTCATTATGGCTATTAAGTACATATTATAGTATGCCTAGAATACTGTCTACATTTCATATATCATCAGAAATATTCATCTCATTAATATGTTTTCTAAGTGCTATAATTATCTATTCAATCAAAACTCATTTTTGCATCCTTTATATTTTTTAAGTTCACCTCTCAATCACACTCAGCCTTGACTGTACCTTCAGTATTCATTGTGGCTCTTAAAAGTTAGCAAATACAGCCTTTAAGTCCAGAATTAAAGAGTGAGCCTTTAATAGTCTCTTTTCCCTTAGTTCCCCTTCCCAATTAATTTTATAACAAGTTTAGTTAAGCGTTTGGCCTAAAGGGGAAAAAATCTGAAAAACAAAAATGCCTCGGAAAAAGCTTAGAAATCATTTTGTGGTTGATGATGCAGGAACGATTGCACCACCATGGATTATTCCTCGTAATACTAGCCAAAGTATTATTAATAACAGGATGCCAGCAAAAATGTTTATCACAAAAGCTGTCATGTTTACTGTCATCTGTAGTGCTTGACTTTAAAAGACAGCAATAAGAACTGATGGACTTTATGATGTGCTC
The DNA here is from genome assembly GCF_964270905.1 of Leucopleurus acutus. Classification (NCBI taxonomy): domain Eukaryota; kingdom Metazoa; phylum Chordata; class Mammalia; order Artiodactyla; family Delphinidae; genus Leucopleurus; species Leucopleurus acutus. Next base: position 133,411,120 of record NC_139143.1, read on the forward strand.
TATCTTGCCTGACAGTAAACTGATAGGCATGTGACACATCAAACGCTACAAGTGAAAATATATTCTTGATTAAACATGGTGCGTGAAGACCTGTGAGCAGAGAGGTAATATTATTCACTCTTCACCCATGCAACGAAATGGCACAAAAAGTCATATATAGTTTGCTTTTAAAATTAAAGAGGAAGTATTTAGCTTTGGTCTTGATGATAGGAGATTCAAATTCACACAAAATAAAACAAAACAATGCCTGGTTTTCAAATATTTTTTATAACAAAATGTAAATTAATTAAAAACAGAATGTAGAAAATATTGATGCAAAGACTTTCTTGCCTTTATACCATATGGACACACCATCAATTCAAACAAACATGTAAAATGTAATCTTTTCTTTGGCCTATACAACACTGGAGATACCATTTAAAAATCTTTGAGTACAAATATCCTTTGTGCAGTAGTTTGAAAATAAATTAAGCCAACTCTCTCTAAAATAGCATGCTCCAATTAAATAGTTAAGTTTTCTTTAAACTTATAAAACCAGAGAATCTTCCAAGGGGGCTAGAATACATTCATTGCTTTCAGGACTTTTATTTCATAGGAACACTTACTTATTCTGTATATAGAACAGTCTCACATGGATCAGTTTTAGTTGTGTTGGGGCCCAGGGCAGGCCACCCCAAAATATGCCTCAATGACATATTGATTATTTTGAATTAAAGTTACTTAAGAAATGGCCAATACAAGAGGGACACTTTGAGCCTCCTCTGTCTCCCTAAAAGCAGTAAAAAAAACTTCCCATGTGAAAAGTCCGCCTCTAGTAGTAGAAGGACCCCCTTATCTCCAGAGATAAGGAATTAGGGGCAGAGAAGCCTATATAAACAAACCTTGTTACTTTAATTTACTATCCAAGCCCAAACTCTCTTTAGATTCTTCACAAATTGAGTCCCCAGAACCTAAGTTTCCTTGTCCTGTCAACTCCTCTCAAATATATTGTTTCTTTATTTAAAAAGTATAAAAGCTGCCTGCTTTGGCCACTTCTTAGATCCTATTTCTATGAGATTTCCGTGCATATGAATTAAAATTCGTTTCTTTTTCTCCTGTTAATCTGTCTTGTGTCGATTTTATTATTAGTGTAGCTAAAATAACTCAAAAGGGGTCAAGGGGGAAATGTCTCCCTCCCCGATAGTTGATATTGAGTCCAGCTGTAAATTCCCAGGAATGTGAATTCATAAATATACCACTACCTTTACTATGTTATCAGTGTTATGACTTTTTGTTTCATTTAATATGAGCAATTAAACAATAAAACTTGAAGTGTATATATTTTTTTAATGAAGATGTATTCTGCTATTCATTAATTATTTCATTCATTGAGCAATTATTTACCAAGCATCTCCATGTGCCTGGCATTGGGCTCAGCATAGGTAATGCAGGTAGAACAGAGGTCCAGTCCCTGTCTTCACAAGGCTGACTCTAGTGAAGCAAAATTCCAAACATGACATTCTACTAATAGTGTTACTGTTTTGGGGGATATTTTATGCTAACTTTATTCAAATAAGCCTGAAACATTTGAAATGCATTGATTTTCTAACTAATATGTTGTTGGTCTTTTAATATACTTAGTTTCTTTATATGTAACATATGATTTGACAATTTAGAGAGAAAGTTTCTTGAGGCTTGGTCTGTATCATCCATCATTTTAAAGCCACAAGTATAGTTTTATCTAGCACAACTAAAAAAATAACTTGATCTTAAAACAAATCACCGTGGTTTTGCAGCTAGAGCTGCAACAGGTCAAAGTCAAGATTGCCAGAGGTTAACAAGAGAAAGGTACTCACAGTGGGGCACAGAAGGGTCATGGGCTCCAAACTAAGGTGGACATCTCCAGGGAAGTTGTCAGGCCAACAAGGATTCCTTCTTTCTGGGAATGGCCTTAATATAAAACACAATATTACCCTGGACTTGGGCATAGAGAAGTGACTCAAACTGGGCTGATCAAATTCTCTCTTTGCTGAGAAATAAAACTTGAAATGCAGAGGTAGTGATTTTGAATCTTTGGAACTGAATCACATTAATTATTTTTTATGTTTTTTTCTCTTTGAGAGAGAACAGCCATGAACTTCTATTGCTTAGTTCCCTAGAATTTTCTAGGTTCCTGTCCCTTTTCTCCTCTTTTGCTCCTCTCTTCCCCCTTGGCTTGAATGAGGAAGTTGAATGTGTCTCCCAGCTCCTAGATAATTTTTTTCAGGAGCTAGCATTGCTTTTCTATGAAGTAATGGAACCAGCCTCACCAGAGGTGGAAATAGCTCATGGCCTCATGGTTATTCTGGCTTCCCATCCAGTACTGTAAGGATGGACAGGAAGGTGCCAGGTTAATTTGTTTTTTTTTGCTTGGCCAGCAGAAGAACTAGATGGACTCACAATTATAATGGGTTGTTCAAACATAGACTTCAGTAGAGGCAGCAAGATACTACAGAGGTGATATTCCAAAGCCAGACTGATGTATGTGGAATTTACGAAGTAATAATAATAGCAAGTAATTATATAGAGCCAGAAATTGTTCTAAAAGCTTTACATATATTAGCTAATTTAATCTTCCCTATTGTTTTCAATGAATAAGCTGAGGCACAGAGAGATTAAGTAACTTGCCTACATCACACAGCTGGTAGGTAGTAAAGTTGTTACTCAGATGCCAGTGGCTTGGCTCCAGGATCTGTGCTCTGAACTACTCCTAGCTGGTCTATACTAGCTAAGTTCAGGTTCTACTGTTTTGGACCCCCACCCCAGCCAGATCAATGATTTAAAAGGGATCAGATTATTGAAAGAGAAGGAGACTTTGTGAAGGAATTTCACTGGAGTAGCTATTTCCATGGTATGAGTACCCTTTCCACCTAGGGGTAAGGAAGCTCTCTTGGCTGGTCTTCATTCTGCAACAGGAGTTCTAGACATCGATGTGCAGTCACATCATGGCAGACAGGAGCTATAAGGACTTCTGCCAGAATTGGTTCCTGGTTGTGAGTGCCACAGGAGTGCTGGAGGTGGGGTCAGACATGTTGCCTGCTTCTCAGGATTCCACAAGGAGGCATTTTCCCTACCCTTCCTGGGCTCTTGCCCCATTTTCTCTTTTCCAGGGATGCTGAAGGAGTTATGCAATTGGTGAGTTCTGAAGAAGAACTGAGAGTAGATGATACTCAGAACCCTCCTCTTTTGCTCCTCTCTTCCCCCTTGGCTTGAATGAGGAAGTTGAATGTGTCTCCCTCCTCTGGATCCTGCCTGGGACATCTGGTTTTACCCTGCAAGTTTCTAGCTGTACAGCACTAGGCCCCGTGGAATGAAGCTACATGAGCTAATTCTTAGGAAGATCACGGTAGTCAGGCACTTGAGCTACATCCTCAAGCATCAGTGATATCAGTAATAAAAACAAATAGGCAAAAAGTAAATTTTGGTGAGGTAAATAGCACCTGGAGAAGTTTTTGATGGGGCCAGGACATGGAGCTATGGGCTTTCAGTTTTAGCAAGTAGGCCATGCAAGATTTGATTGGGGGTTTATTACAGTTCACAGCAGTTTTATTCCTAGGCAAATGGTTGTTTTTGCACAGACAGGGCTGTTTTATCAACACCGTATTGGCCTTGCTGATCTTAGTGCGCATTGGCCAGTGTTTAAGCTGCTGTAGTTTGACCTTGAGCTTTGGGCTTGATACACACATAAGCCCTGTCCATGGCCTTATAAATTAGAGAACTCTCATTGTGGATGTCCCCACAGAAGAGTAGTGAATTTGATTAATAAACAAATGAAAAGTAACAGGGAGCCCTTTTAATGAAGAGAATCTGCCCTCTTCTAGGTGGAATTGAAAAAGATAACAAACATGTCACTGAAACGATTGCATACATAAAGGTCACAAAAAGAAATAATACAGTCTGTTTGGAGCACTTGGTCTTTAAGAATTGAGTTTGTTAAGGTATCAAGGAGGAATTGAAATGGTATGAAAAGAAGAATGCTTCAGTTTTACTATCAGAACAGAAGCAGCAGAAGAATAGAAACAAAATAAAGGAAAACTGGCTAACTTTATTGGAGGAAAAGAGAACTTTCCTTAGGAGAAATATTGAGATTTTATAGGATATATTAGACAGATATGAAATAGAAAATGGGAACTTCCAGGCCAAGAGAAACAAATATTAAAAGGAAATGGATAGACTCAGCTCTGATGAATCTTAAAGAAGAAAGTCGAAAAGCGAGAGATGTTTCAGCTGTACCAAGTTAAACAATTATGACAGGAGCCTAAAGAAATCTAACCAAAACAGAGAGACAGAATTTTAGAGAGTGATCTGGAACGAATCCCCAAGAGATGGCAGGGTCTGGGAAACTACTGAGGATGTGGCCTTTCAAAGCTGTAGATAAAGAGTCCAGAGTGACAGCAATTGGGAACCACAACTTGAAGAATAGGGACATGATACCAAAGCATCACAATACCTGGACAAATTTAAGGATAGGAAAAAATATATTTAAAGCATTATTAGGGGAGTTTCAAAGTGATAAAATCATTATAGATGAGGGTACAGGTATTGCCTTGCCCTAAGGAAACCCTCCAGAAATTTATAAAGTTAGCATTTTAAAGGAAGATCCAGCAAAGACAAAGCATATTAAAGGAGACATATTACAGGAAAAGGCATGCAGAACAATAAGAGATCAAGTCTAGGCCTGGATTTTGATCCTGACTTCATGGGAAATTTCTTCCTCAGTGGGATTATCCAACCCAGACAGGTGAGGATGGATACGATTTATTTGAATAGTGAAGTCTATTGAAAGACTCATAATTTACTGATTTCATATTTCTCATATGAGAGACCTCATGAGACAAAGTTTAGAAAAATATGTTATAAAAAATATGAGTCCAAAAGCAGTGAAAACCTAAAAAACAAAGTACTAGGAAATAGTACTAGTTTTACACTATTAAAGAAAGAAATAGATCACCTATAGGAACAATATAAACTCTTAGAAACTCAGTTCAGACCCCCTGAAATAGAGTTGCCAGATTTAATGAATAAAAATAAGACACTGTAATGGTTAGTTTTATGTGTCAAATTGATTGGGACACAATGCCTGGATATGTGGTCAAACATTATTCTGGATGCTTCTGTGAGTGTGTTTTTGGATGAAATTGACATTTGAATCAGTAGATTTTGAGTAAAACAGATTGCCCTCCATACAGTGGGTGGGCCTCATCCAATCAGTTGAAGGTCTTTATAGAAAAAGACTGACTTCCCTGGAGAAAGAAGGAATTCTGCTAGCAGATGGACTTTGGATTTGTATTGATGTATCAGCTTCTTCCTGACTCTTCAGCCTGCAGATTTTGGACTTGCCAGCCACAATAATCATATGAACAAATTCTTTAAAAATATATAAATACACACACACACACACACACACACACACACACACACACATATATATATGCTATTGTTTTTGTTTTTCTGTAGAATCCAAATACAAACACCCTTACCTGAGTTTCAGATAAGGAATGAATAATATTTTCATTTTAAATGTGCCCTAAATCTTGTATGAGATGTACTTACAGTAAAAAATTATTTGTTGCTTATCTGAATTCAAATTTAATCAGGTGTCTTGTATTTTATCTGGCAACATTACCCTAAAATCAGTAGAACAATAGAGGGAGATAAAACACTATGGGCCTATTTCACTTCTGTGAAAAAGATATTCAGAAAGAGATTCTACTCAAGGCCTGCCTGGAATAGCCCAATGTTGAAAAAAGCAAGTTTCTTGAAAGAGCAGATGCTTAGCCTCATTAGGTCCCTAGAGGCACACATTTCTGAAGTAACAACAGCTGCTTTAGGCCAGGAACATGCTGCGGTTAATTCTCCAGATGAAACAGATAACAATGACAGCAGCTACATAGGCCTCAGCAATTCCATAGCAGTACATATGGCAAAGGGCACTAGGGTTCCAGGACTAAAGACATTTGCTCACCCGGCTTTTAGAAACCATGCTATTAGACAGACCCACATTCAGCCCATCTCTGGCACTCAAAGAGGCAAAAATTTTCAAAGGTTTGAAAATACTGCCTGGGGAAAAAGGCACTGCAAACAAGCTGAACTAGGGTATTCAGCATTGCAAGCTTCTAAACTTTGCAAAAAGGCAAAGTGTCTTAATAGCTTCTCTCTGAGAGAGGAGACAGTATGTATAGGTAACTATTCCCCCATATATCACCTATGCATCATGCCAAAATTAACCTATGGATGGGAGAGTTCTTCCAGTTAAATTTAAATGCAGAAGTCATAGAGTTTACAATTTGCAAACTAGTGTGGCTAACTCCTTCATCTCCTTGTACATATACCATCTTTTGTAAAAGTTCTACATATTCTAGTCTCCCTACTTGAAATTGCCCTCAAATCTCTCTCTAATCCTAAACCCCCATAACTTTGCACTTTTATCCACAATATGAATCGCCTTCTAATGAATTATAACTCATTTATTTTGTTTAATGTCTGCTTTCCCCAACAAGAGCATAACTGTTGAGACTGGAAATGTTCGCCTTTTTTGGTTTGATTTTTAAATCTTTTCTCACAATGTATCACAAACACCCAGAACAGGGAGAGAGGCACATGGTAGGCACTCAAACAGTAGATATTTGTTGAATAAATGAATGTAATTTAATCATATTGCAGAAGCCTTGCTAACCATGCAGGACATTATTTGGGATAACAGGTAGAACATGAAGTGTCAAGACTTTGGTTTACAGTGGTCTTGGAGTTAAATCTACCTTGCTCCTCCTCTCTGCCCCTAATGATACCAGAAGAGTCCATGAAAGAATAGCAGTTTATATCTGGCAAAGACTGCCCTAATAAATTCCCCACTAGTTGTCTAAGGGCTTAATGTTTAAGCTCAGTAGTTTAAGAGATAAAAATTCTAAGGAACATTGCAAGTGGAGATGCTTCTTATCCACTCACTTATTTTCTGTGTGGAGAGATTTCCCCAACACTATTGACCTCTTATCTCATTTCTAACTCTTATTAGGAAATGCAATTTTTTTTTTTTTTTTTTTTTTTTTGCGGTATGTGGGCCTCTCACTGCTGCGGCCTCCCCAGTCGCGGAGCACAGGCTCGGGATGCGCAGGGTCAGCGGCCATGACTCACGGGCTCAGCCGCTCCGCGGCATGCGGGATCTTCCCGGACCGGGGGATGAACCCATGTCCCCTGCATCGGCAGGCGGACTCGCAACTACTGCGCCACCAGTGAAGCCCCAGGCAATGCAATTATTTACCAATTATTTGAAGAACTTGACATGCGTAGCCCAACACTTTCCTCCATCTTTCTTTGGGGTGAAGCTGCTTCAGGACAGACACAGTACACTGGTCTGTTTCTCACTGCTATAAATTTTATAGGAAGACTTCCCCACATGAGGAGGCCTGTGGCTTTTCTGTACTGCTGTGGCTGAGTCAGTTAAGTATGCATATATCTGAGTACAGTATGAAGATGTCCATTGTTGCCAAACATCACAGCTATGTCCTCCAATCTAGCTTTTAAAAGTAATAAAGTTGATGATTGATCTCTAACTTCCTGCCATCTTGTCAATATCTTAATTGGTTCCAAAATTGGTCTGGAATATGGAAATTATTTATTGGATGACTTTAAACTCCAATAAGTATCATGGCATGAATCAAGTTGTATCTTTTATAGTTCATTTGTTTTTGGTAAACTTCTATTAGAGTGATACTTATATATCAAATATTGTGCTTAATGCTAGTGGTAGACAAATGATAAGATGTACATGCCTGCCCTTAAGCAACTAACAACCCAATGGGGGAAAAATAGACATGAAAGCAAAGGATAAAATACTGTGTTGTAAGTACTGCATTAATAATCTGTGCAAAGTGTTTCAGGGACTAATAGGAGGGAGGTCCTGCCCTCTGCCAAGAAGAGAAGGAGAACTTTTCATAAAGAAGGAATAAATTAGTAGAGTGGTAACTACTGAAATATACGGAAGGATATAGAAAGGGCTGAAATTTTATTTGAAGAAGTCTTTCACCAGATAAGAGAACGGACGCTTAGCAAAAACATGTAGCAAGTGAATTTGTTTTTCAAACTCCTCACTTATATAACCAATTTTTGACCTTCCCTTTCTCTTCCTGGGCATTCAAACATCTCTTGAGATTTGATTCCTTGTGATTACTGAGATTAGTGAGCTAAAATCACTTTTATGATAGTCTTAAGATTTGACTAGCATTACCCTCAAAGGAATTTGCATTCTAAAAGAAGTCCAGGGACTTCCCTGGTGGCACAGTGGTTGAGAATCTGCCTGCCAATTCAGGGGACACGGGTTCGAGCCCTGATCTGGGAATATCCCACATGCCGCAGAGCAACAAAGCCCGTATGCCACTACTACTGAGCCTGCACTCTAGAGCCTGCAAGACACAACTACTGAGCCCACGTGTCACAACTACTGAAGCCCACGCACCTAAAGCCTGAGCTCTGCAGCAAGAGAAGCCACCGCAATGAAAAGCCTGTGCACCGCAACGAAGACCCAACAACGAAGACACAATGCAGCAAAAAAAAAAAAAAAAAAATTAATTAATTTAAACAAACAAAAAGAGAAGTCCAGTGAAGAGTCAAGCCCTAACTCAAGCAATTGGTTTGCTAAGCCAGAGGTGCTAGGAAAATTAGTGCTAGTGGATCTTTTCTAAAATTATATCCTAAATAGAATCTTGGGAGAAATATGGCTGCAGATAGCTAAGGAAGCTGGTTTAAACCTGGAGATATTCCAGAGAAGAGTTTAAGACATATTTTTGCCTGAATTTCTATTATTACCTTGAATGGAAAAACTGTCTAAAATACATCAACTTTGTATAAAGTTTGCATGAGCCATGAGCCTGATTTCAATTTTCTAATTGGTCTAAGAAGGTTCAGACTGTAAGTCTAATTTAATCTAACCTCCCTTTAATCTCATTTTTACCTCATGCCAAAATTATTAGTAAGCAACATGTAATAATTTCAGGTGTGCTGATAAAATTCAAGTTGAAAATGTAACATTATTTTTTGTTATGACACTGTATAGTCACAATCTAAGATATTAATAAAGTCAAACAAGAGTAAGATTTTCTAGCTAATGAGAAAACACTGACCACTTGTTTCTCTTGAGCCCCCTTGTACTAAAACCATGTATATTATTCCTTTGGCTTTGTTGTAGGAATTAAGAAAGGGTCACCTAAAGAAAGACCTAAGAAATGAGGAGTGGGAAAGACTAGTCTCCTAGAATGGATATGCTAACTAAAACGATAAGCAGAGCTGGATAGGAATGTGTAATTCAGCAACGCTGATGTTTTAGACACATGACTGTTAATTTATAATTCTTTAAGCTATATACACATTATATACATTTCTTTGTATGATAGTTTATGTCATTCATTCAGAAAATGAATCATGGAGAGCTAAAATGAGGACACAGAATACTGTAGTGTAGGTATATAGCATGGAACAGTAGGAATAAGGTAGCTTCTGGAGTCAAACAACGTTTGCATCCCAGCTTTGGCACTTACTAGCTGTGTGACATTGCATAAATTATTTAACATGTCTGAGATCCTATAGCTTCATCTATACAATATGACTAATAATAGTTCAAATTTGAAAGAAAGAAGGGCTGGCTCTAGAATGGAAGGGAGATGTAGGGGGAATGGGTCTCATTCCAAACCAGAAGGAACTGTATTTTAAAGAAAGTTAAAGGAGCGGTTGAAGATAATGGACACATAACTGCCCACAAATTGTAGGGCTTAGATAGGAAAAGAGGGCTCTGAATGATAAATAGAGGCCTGGAAGTCACTTTAATATCAGTGCCCAGATTCCTGATCTCCCAAGTACCACTTCTTCTGTTCCTTGTTCCCATTCCCATCCCTAAAGTATTTTGGGATAGCTAAGTATATACAGACAAATATACAATACAAACAATAGTATAGGATACAGTGTTGAATAACCTTACCTGTTCCATTACGCTAGGTCAAATGGCAAATACATCATCTTACTTTCATTTCCTTAACTTATCTAGGATTATTTTTTTTTAATTTTTATTTATTTATTTTTATTTTTGGCTGTGTTGGGTCTTCGTTTCTGTGCGAGGGCTTTCTCTAGTGGCGGCGAGCGGGGGCCACTCTTCATTGCGGTGCACGGGCCTTTCACTGTCGCGGCCTCTCTTGTTGCGGGGCACAGGCTCCAGACACGCAGGCTAAGTAGTTGTGGCTCACGGGCCTAGTTGCTCTGCGGCATGTGGGATCTTCCCAGACCAGGGTTCGAACCCTTGTCCCCTGCATTGGCAGGCAGATTCTCAACCACTGCGCCACCAGGGAAGCCCTAGGATTATTTTTAATACCAAACCAGTTCTTGAACCTGATCCGTCCAGTATAACAGGCTTAAGCCAGTGAGTGCATATCATTCTTATGGTGTATAGTAATGGTACAGGAATAGGAATATATCCCAATTTAGGCTAGTGAAATGATAGGGAACATTTTCTAGGATCATCTAGGAGGTTTCCTAGCGTAAAGAGAAGCCCAAGAAAAGATAGTAACTCTTCTGCATACTGACATTGTTATGCACATGTGTGAGGTCTATAACTACACAGCATGGTGTTACCATCCTGAGGATTACTTCAAATTTCCTTAGCAGATATGAGCCCTTCCCCACACCCACTGCATAAGCCCCCAGACCAAGTGAGTGAGATGACAGTAACACCGGGTCATCAACATCATACTTGAGTCATTAATACATAGTTTGAAATAGGAACCTGGTAAAGAATACAAGTATCTGGGGATTCACCACAAAATTGAGATGAAGTCCACGAGAAGAAGGGTAGCCTTAGGATCTTTTAAATTAATGCACTCCACTTCTTACACTGCATTTAGTGTTCCCTACTCCTTTATCTTATTTACCATAAATCATCCAAGGCTTGAGTGCCTTTCAATCCTTGATTCATTGACACATATTTAATATAAACTTCTTAATAAGGATGGTGCATCAGCTCTCTGAAGGAGAAAACTAAAATGGGAAACAGAATGCCAAAAGAATGGGTAACTAAAAAGCAAGAACAATCACAGCAGAAGTGAAAGATGACAACTTGATTTGGAGGGATGCCCAGATGGAATTCTAGGCAGTAATGGGTATTTATAAAACTGTCCTTGAATCATTAGGGAAAGGTTAAATCATGTTCAGTAACTTCTAATATGAAGGCAGGAACCTGACTAATTATCATGATTTTCACCAAACTGGTTAATACAAGAATATTTTGACATTTGGAAAGGTAGCATTCAGTTATTTGAAAACAAAATAATTTTAAATGTTACCTCCTGATAATATAAAACAGATTGTTTATATTAAGGAAAAGTAAAATATCAATGCTATAAGGATAGAATTATGTTATTAGGAATTTAAATTTTATGACGGTAAAAGAAAGAAAGAAAAACTCTTCAATTAATTTTTCTTATTATTCAGAAACTGAACAGAAAGCCTCTGTGGAATTTTAGTTCACACAGTATGGACTCAGGGAAATTTTGAGGAAAAATTATACCTTCATAGATATTTCTCTATATGAAAACAATTGTATTGTTTTTTTTTTCTTTTAAACAGGCCACAATCACAACTATGCTACCAAGAATTACTTAGCTATTGAAAACTAAATTGGACTGAGGAAAAATTGAAAAAAAGACAACATAGCAAAGCTATTGAAACAAAGTTTAAGAAAATATAAATTTGTAAAAAATAAATTGAAGTCATAAACATTTAGGATTGTTTAGGACTGTTATATCCTCTTGATGAACTGACCCCTTTATCATTATGAAATTATCTTCTTTATTATGTTTTACTCTGGACTTACTTTTTTCTGATATAAATATAGTCACTCAAGCTTTCATTTAAATACTTTTTCTATCCTTTTATGTATAACCTTTTCATATTTTTACATTTAAAAGGCATTTTGTATAGCAACTTTTTCTTTTTTCTTTTTAACCAATCTAACAGGCTCTCTCTTTTAATTGAGGTATTTACACCATTTACACTTAATGTAATTATTGATCTGTTAAGGCTTATGTCTCCATTTTATTATTTGTTTTCTGTTTGTTCCCTTGGTTTCTAATTCCTCTATTTTTTTTCTCTTGCCTTCCTGTGGGTTACTTGAATATTTTTTAGTTCAACTTTTATTTATTTATAAGTTTTTTAGTATAAATAATGAAGTAAGCAGCCATACTGAGAATGTATATATATCAAGGAACTGCAGGAGATCTCTAGACCCTAAAGGTGGCCCTCAGCTGGAAGTCAGCAAAAAGCAGGGCTCTTGGTCATAGAACCACAAGAAAGTGAATTCACAAGAAAGTGAATTCAAGCCTAAGTAAGCTTGGAAGTAGGTTCTTCCCCAATTGAGTTCATGATGAAACTTCAGCCTGGTGAGACCCTGAGGTAGAGAACCTAGACAAGCCCTACCTGGATTCTTGACCCAAAGAAACTGTGAGATAAACTGTTTTAAGCCAGTAAGTTTGTGGTAATTTATTACATAGCAATATAAAACTAATATAGCATCATAAAGAGATTATTAGTGGTCTGAATGAAAGCCATCTCAGCAGAGTGATTGGGTAGGAGCCAGACTGCATTGATTTGGAGGAATGAGTTGGGGGTAAGTAAATGGAGTGAGTATAGATAACTCCTTTGAGAGGTTTGCCTGAGAACAGTCTGAGAATGTAGGGCTGTAGCTGAATGGTTCTTTGGTTTTGAGGACAAAGTTTTTATTTTTATTTTTTAATGGTAAGTAACTTGAGCATATTTAAAAGTCTGTCTTTTACAAGAATCAATTTTTACTGAAAGTTTGCTTGGCTATGTTAAATGCAATATAGCTAGATATAATTCACATGAAATAATTGGCTAAGAGCTATGTCTGGTGACCTAATGTTGATATTAATATTGATAATATTGTAAAAAGTATAAAAGATTATAAAAGACAGCAGTATGAATTCTGTTATTTAGCAAAACCCTCTTATTTGCAATATCTCCAAATGCAAGAGGGCTCATCTTGCATCTGGAGGATCCTATTGTCTGAGTCAAGTTCCACTACTCTTTCAATTCTCAGTAAAACAAAACCACTATCATTTGGCTTTCTATGATGATTTTCTAAGTTGGCAGCTTTCCATGAGAGCTGACCAGTAAGTCTTGGTCTAGATTCCAAGTTGAATTTGTAGAATCATAGGGAAAGAACTGTGTGAGACAAATTACTATCTAACACAAATTACTATCAAACATTGCTGCAAGAATTCCAGCTTTATGTCATTTGTTTACAACCTGTTCCTTGCTTTATATTATTATTTCTAAAAATAGTGGTTATAATTTCTGTAGATTTTTATTTCTATGATCAAAACATGCTTTCTATCCTCAAATGGTTAGTTTGAAAAAAGAAGAACAATAATAATAAATGAAGAGGAAGAGAGAGAGGAGGAAAGAAATTTCCCAAGTCCCAAGTTCTATACCAGGTACTTAAAAAAATCTTCCTTAATTCTCCAAATAACCCTTCAAGGTAGGCTCTTTAATTAATTTTATTTTTCAAATAAGTAAACTGAGTCTTGGATTAAGGAAATAATACCCAGGGTCCTGCAGCTGTTCATTAAGTGTCACATTAGAACACCCTTATGGTGACTTTAAAGTTAATGTCTTAATTAACTACTATATTCCTCCCATTCTAAAAAAGAGGATTCTTTCTTAGGGAATTAACAGTGGTCTGTACAGGACAAGAAGGACTGTTCATTAAACTAACAAGGGATAATGAAGACCTCTCTGGCAGGGAATAATACTTTACATGTTTCTCATTTCTCATTATGTCCTTCCATGTTCAATAACACAGTCAATCCAGCTGAGTTCCTGTAGTGATATTTCAAAAATTGTCCTGACTGCCACGATTCAATTGTTGAGGACTTGCTTGTTACAACACAGGAAACAGTTATATTATGTACCTTACATTATACAACAATAAGACTTAACTCTGAAATATGTCTATCATTATTAGTCTTTTGTATCCATGGTGATTTAATGTCATCTTGCCGCCAGTCATTTGACTTAGGTTAGTGGTTTTCAGAGTGGAGCTTGCATCAGAATCTCCTGTAGGGCTTCTTCGAAACACACAGATTACTGGATCCGACTCTTAGACATTTGGATTCAGTACATGTGGGTTGTAGACCTTAAAATTTGTGTTTCTAACAAGTTCCCAGATGCTCCTAATGCTGCTGCTGGTCTGAAGACCACACTTTGAGAACCACTGGCCCAGACCAGGGTTTTAAAACCTTTTTCTGTAAAGAATCAGGTAAATACTTTTGGCTTTGTGGACCATATAGTCTCTGTCACAACTGCTTAACTCTTCCTTTGCCATGGAAAGCAGCCATACACAATACCTAAATAAGTAGGAGATGGCTGTTTCAATAAAATTTTATTTACAGAAACAGGTGTCAGGACGGATTTGGTAAATGGACCATAGGTGGTCACCCTCTGGCACAGACCAACTCAGTATAAGAGGCCTGAAAAATAACTTTGTATATATTAAATATACTCTGTGACTCCATGAGAATCAACTATAGATTTATCCACAAAAACCCTTTCTAAGTTTCTAAATAAAATCTGTAGAACTATAACAGAGACTAAGCTGATTGTGTTAAAACCAGCACAGAGGAGAAATCCCAAAGCTTCCCTATGAACCCAATAATAAAGCAATAGTTTTATGCACGAGTCTGCATCTTATAAACAGTTTTTGTTCTAACATGCCCATGAACTATACCTTCATTTTCAAATTTTAGTTTTAATTGGATATTGTTTATAATGCTAGAAACTATAAATATACCAAATAAAAGAAAACTAACACCATATTGAATGACATAGATGCCAACCCAATCAGATTATCTATTGACTTTATAATAAAATGAAACAAAACAAAGATACTCTACTTGCCATGAGTGTGCCCAGATTTAATATATTTGGTCTTTACCTGGAATGGTGTACTCCAAACTAATTTAAAATGCCAATATAACCCTAAAAATCTACTAAACCATATATGCCAGTGAACCCACTGCATTAGCTCTATCCTTACAAAATGTAAACTCCTGTAAAAAGGCATCATTCAGAAATTTTTTTCTGAATTTTTGTCATAATGGATTGTGATTTAGTACCCTGAAAATAATTAGATGCAAGTGACATGAGGAAAGCTAGTATTATGGGTCATCTTATAAACTTAAAATGCAAGTATTATGTTAAACATCTCCAACAATGCTATATTTAGATGCAATATTTAGATAAAATCTCTACAATTATATATTGTAACATTTTGATAATTTAAAGATGGATTAAAATGGCCTTCTGAGGGGATACATGACTTCTTTCAAAATCTTTTCCTAAATTCGATTAAATCAAATGTTTCATTTTGATCAATGGATTTAGATTTGCTACTAGACATTTACTCTTTAGTCTAATGAAGTTGTTTTCAAAGAGTCCTCAGTTTTAAAAAAAAAGGTTGAAAGAGAATTGTGGTCAAATGACACTGGAAAATGTTCACTTTAAACACACTTTAAAAGTTTTTTGTTTTGTTTTTGTGGTTTTTTTTTTACTTCAGGACTCTTTGGAAATAATATTCATGGTACAGATATCTAAGACAGATGTGGTAAATCATGTAGCTTTTTCCAATCTCATTTGAACATGGAACCAAGTTATTAGTAGAGCATTCTGAAGTACAAGAGAAACACTTAAGAAAACAATGTTCTTAGTGCCTGAATCCAGGTACCATATGATATTTTTTAAAAAAATAAATTCAATTAGAATCAACAAGTATTTGTTAAGTACCTCTGTTATTTGACTTATCAGTTAAAGGTTAATGTTTTACTTTTACTATGCCACTCACCTAAGTCTACCTAGAATGTAGTTAAACCTATTAAACATACTTACACTCCTCTTCAGGCCTCTTCCGAAGGGCTGCACGAACTTCTTTACAAGGACTTCTCTGATATTGTGGGGGATTCCTTCCCCTTATTAGGTTCTCCATCCTACAGGAGGGAATTAACAGAATATTTTAATACCAAAATCTTGATAAATTTTAACAAGTTAAATGGTTTAAATCAAGAGTCAACAATTCAGGTAGACCACACCATTAAGAGTATCTAGCAAGGAGTAAGACAGTAGGGAGTGGCAGTGACTGTGGTAAACTGGAGAGTGCTTGACTTTTCTTAGGCATTCCAATGTTAAAAATATAAAAACACATGTGGATGAAACTCATATACACATTCTCCAGTTAGAGACTGTTATGGACTAAATGTTTGTGTCCCCACCCCCTCCACTCCTCCAACCCTTCCCCTCCACCCCCCCATTCATATGTTGAAACTCTAATCCCCAGGGTAATGGTATTTGGATGTGGAACCCTTGATAGGTAACTAGGTTTAGTTGAGGTCATGAGGGTGGGACACGCATGATGGAATTAGTATTTTTATAAGATGAGGAAGAGAGACCAGAGCTCATTCTCCCCTGCCATATGAGGACACAGTGAGAAGGTAGTCATCTACAAACCAGGAAGAGGGCTTGCACCAGGAACTGAATCTGCTGGTGCCTTGATAGTAGACTTCTAAGACTCCAAAACTGTTAGAAATAAATGTCTATTGTTTCAGCCACCCAGTCTGTGGCATGTTGTTATAGCAGTCCAAGCTAAGTCAGAGACCCATTAACTAAAGAATGATTACTTATAAAGCAAACACATTTATCAAAAATCACGTTACCCTTTAGAAAGAAAGATCATATCTTTCACCAACATTCTGAATACCAGTTTTCAGGAATTTTAATTGCTGCTTTCCTCTGTGCTAATGATTAAATTGGGAGGGGTTTTCTAATTCTAATCATTGTGACTTCTTAAAAATATGGTCAATATAAAGTGCACTTCTCAGTTACTTCCAATGCTGACAACCAGAAAATAATAATAAATGGGCCAAATGCAACTTGGGTTGGCATATTAAACAGCATATACTCTGTGGTTAGTATTTTCTGGTTTTAGTAAACCTTACACTTTTGTGCCAGCAATGCACACTCTGCTTATTTTGAAAACATTAAACAACTATTGAGTGTTTAGGATTTGGAAATTCCGAACAAAACAATGATATTTATCATTTAAAAATATAAACATAGCTTTTAACATCTACATAATTATTCTAATGGGATATCACTAGTTTTAACAAACATGCTGGCTGATAGCATGTAATGGTGTGGTTGTTATGGGTTATGGTGGTAGAAAGTCTCCTAGGCTGAGTAGTACAGAGAATTATATTTCTAGTGTCTAGAGAGGAAATTGGGAAAGGATAATCCAATAAAAGCAATATGTAAAATGGTGTGAAATATGAGATAAATAACCTTTTGTACTGGAAGAGTAACATAACACTATTTCTATGAGAAGCTGTCACTGGTTCTTAGAAATACTTTTCCAAATATATTTCCTTAAATCAAACCATTCATAGGTAGGGACTACTTTATATGTGTGTGTATGCTCACTCATATGCCCATGCTTGTGTATGTAAAGTACAAGAAAACATTTCTCAATGTGTGATGATAACTTGAAATTTAGTTTCACTTGAAGATCATTTCAAGTGAGAAAAAGAGTTCAAGGTTATGATAATACAATGACAGGAAATCAAGTGAAAACCTCAAGAGTTTAAGACATAATTTGCTTTAATACTATATATGGGGGCAAAATTAAGCTTCCAGGACCATCCCTGCAGTTTCAGTATGAGGATTAGCCATGTAAATTATATAAAATGTTCTAGATTCTGACTCAAATTAATTCAGTGCACTATTTTGATTACATGTTTCAGAAAATACATGAATTTTCATGATGATATAATAACAATTTAAGTGAACTTTAGTTAATCACTAGTATTTACAAGCTCAAGATAGTAAAATACAACAAACATAACCTACAAATGCAAGTATCTACATAAAATTGTGATTTAATTTTAAAAAACAATTAGTCATCGTGATTATACAGATGAGGGATGACAACTTACCCTGGTTGGAAATCTACATAAACCAGTCTCTTAGATAGGCTATTACTTTTCCTTTTATGTATCTGACTATCGAGAATGTGAAAACGAAAATGGTCTAGTTGATTTTGACGTAATTATATTTGAGGGTATGTCAGAAAAACTGAAATACAAGTTAGAAAGTACTGCCAAAGGCTCCAGGAAAGTTTCACTTACATGGTTGCTATTGGCATCAAAGATCACCAAGAATCATTGTGCCCAAATGTTGCATTATGGGAATGCTCAGAAGCAGATATGCAAGAGATTATGCAGTGTTAGCAATGCCGCATAGTTTAATTTTAAGGAGCTTAGGTTCTGGAATAGACTGCCTGGGCTAAACTCCCATTCTGCCTCTTAAAGGATGATTTTAGGGAAAGATACTTAGCTACTTTATACCTTAATTTTCTCAGCAATAAATGGGGATAACATTAGCTACCTCATAGGATTGTTGTGAGGATTAAATACGTTAATAGTGTACATGTGCTTACACTGTGTCCACCACAATACAAGAGCTCAGCAAATGTAGTTATTATTAATCATAATTATCCCAAATAAAAATGAAATCATATACTAAAATTTTAAATGTCTGGTATGTTAGGAGAAATATGAAAACTAGCCTTTATTTAATAAAGAAAAAGAACAGATGACACTGTTGAGAAAAAAATTCTGGCTAAACAAATGTTCTGGTTATTGGAAAAATACAAAACATCCATGCACATAAATTGCCAATTTTCAAAATGAAGAACTTAATAAACTGTATTTCATTTTATTCAGTAAGATTTAAAGGATCACTATATGACAATCTTCCAAGGATACTCACATGGATAAAAGTGGGCTGGTAACCTCATGAATTAATTAAAATGCTAAATAACTTATTCTTTCTTAGAGAATTCAGAAGATGTTACAAAACTGTATAGTGGCCTTTGACCTTAGCAGGAACAATGAATATATCTTACAATGTATTACCATTTATCATTTATTCCATCTAATCCTTACAACAACCTTCTGAAAGAACATTTTGAAGATGAGGAAGCTAATGTTCAGAAATGTTCAGTGACCTGATCCTGGTCACACAGGAAGTAAGAGGTGCAACTGAGATTTAATCAACGTTTTCTGATTTTTTAAAAATCTTTTCCTAGTTGCTTTTTAACCCACTATTTCCATGAGTCTATGATTAGCTATAGATAATTTCACTAGCAGACTGAATACTTGCGATTCTACTATGTCGTGCAAATTTAATTTTGATGGAATTCTTATTGAACATAATATTAATATTTAGATTAGTATATACTCATATACAAATAGTATATATTACATTAAATATAATACTACACAAATATATATACATTTGTAAAAATGTTTATCTTCTAATTACATGTTGAGTTTTTTTATCATTTAGCTATTTTCATTGAAATGTTTGCTTCTATTAGTGATATTTTAAGTTTTTAGAACCACGAAAAAGATAACTGGGGAAGGGACTAAGGGAAGATGGCGGAAGAGTAAGATGCGGAGATCACCTTCCTCCCCACAGATACACCAGAAATACATCTACACGTGGAACAACTCCTACAGAACACCTACTGAACACTGGCAGAAGACCTCAGACCCCCCCAAGAGGCAAGAAATTCCCCACGTACCTGGGTAGGGCAAAAGAAAAAAGAAAAAACAGAGACAAAAGAATAGGGACGGGACCTGCACCAGTGGGAGGGAGCTGTGAAGGAGGAAAGGTTTCCACACATTAGGAAGCCCCTTCGCGGGCGGAGACTGCAGGTGGCGGAGGGGGAAGCTTTGGAGCCACGGAGGAGAGCACAGCAACAGGGCTGCGGAGGGCAAAGCGGGGAGATTCCCACACAGAGGATCAGGGCCAACCGGCACTCAGCAGCCCGAGAGGCTTGTCTGCTCACCTGGCGGGGCGGGCGGGGCTGCGAGCTGAGGATCGGGCTTCGGTCGGAGTGCGCAGGGAGAGGACTGGGGTTGGCGGCGTGAACACAGCCAGAAAAGGTTAGTGCACCACGGCTAGCCGGGAGGGAGTCCAGGAAAAGGTCTGGAGCTGCCGAAGAGGCAAGAGACTTTTTCTTCCCTCTTTGTTTCCTGGTGCGCGAGGAGAGGGGATTAAGAGCGCTGCTTAAAGGAGCTCTAGAGGCGGGTGCAAGCCGCGGCTAAAAGCGTGGACCCCAGACAGGCAGGAGATGCTAAGGCTGCTGCTGCTGCCACCAACAAGCCTGTGTGCGAGCACAGGTCACTATCCACACCCCCCTTCCAGGAAGCCTGCGCAGCCCGCCACTGCCAGGGTCCCGGGATCCAGGGACAACTACCCTGGGAGAACGCACGGCGCGCCTCAGGCTGGTGCAACGTCACGCTGGCCTCTGCCGCTGCAGGCTCGCCCCGCATCCACGCCCCTCCCTACCCCCGGACTGAGTGAGCCAGAGCCCCCGAATCAGCGGCTCCTTTAACCCCGTCCTGTCTGAGCGAAAAACAGACGCCCTCTGGCGACCTACACGCAGAGGCGGGGCCAAATCCAAAGCTGAACGCAGGGAGCTGTGCGAACAAAGAAGAGAAAGGGAAAACTCTCCCAGCAGCCTCGGAAGCGGCGGATTAAAGCGCCACAATCAACTTGATGTACACTGCATGTGTGGAATACATGAATAGACAACAAATCATCCCAAATTGAGGAGGTAGACTTTGAGAGGAAAATTTTTGATTTTTTCCCCTTTTCCTCTTTTTGTGAGTGTGAATGTGTATGCTTCTGTGTGAGATTTTGTCTGTATAGCTTTGCTTCCACCATTTCTCCTAGGGTTCTATCTGTCTGTTTTTTGTTTTGTTTTTTAAATTTTTTTTCTTAATAATTATTTTTTATTTTAATAACTATTTTATTTTACTTTATCTTCTTTCTTTCTTTCTTTCTTTCTTTCTTTCTTTCTTTCTTTCTTTCTTTCTCTCTTTCTTTCTTTCTTTCTTTCTTTCTTTCTTTCTTTCTTTCTTTCTTTCTTTCTTTCCTTCCTTCCTTCCTTCCTTCCCTCCTTTAGACAATGAATCATCCAAAATTGAGGAGGTGGACTTTGAGAGCAAGATTTATGATTTTTCCCCCTTTTCCTCTTTTTGTGAGTGTGTATGCTTCTGTGTGAGATTTTGTCTGTATAGCTTTGCTTCCACCATTTGACCTAGCATTCTGTCTTTTATTTTTTTTTTAAATTTTTTTCTTAATAATTATTTTTTTATTTTAATAACTTTATTATATTTTACTTTATTTTATTTTACTTTATCTTCTTTCTTTCTTTCTTTTTTCCTTCCTTCTGTCCTTCCTTCCTTCCTCCCTCCATCACTCCATCCCTCCTTTCTTTCTTTCCTTCTTTTTCTTTCCTTTCTTTCTTTCTTTCTTTCTTTCTTTCTTTCTTTCTTTCTTTCTTTCTTCCTTCCTTGCTTCCTCTCTTTCTTTCTTTCTTCCTTTCTTCTTCTACTAATTCTTTCTTTCCACTTTTTCTCCCATTCATTCTGAGCCGTGTGGATGAAAGGCTCTTGATGCTGCAGCCAGGAGTCAGTGCTGTGCCTCTGAGGTACGAGAGCCAACTTCAGGACACTGGTCAACAAGAGTCCTCCCAGCTCCACATAATATCAAACAGCAAAAATCTCCCAGAGATCTCCATCTCAACACCAGCACCCAGCTTCACTCAGTGACAAGCAAGCTACAGTGGTGGACACCCTATGCCATACAACTAGCAAGACAGGAACACAACCCCACCCATTAGCAGAGAGGCTGCCTAAAATCATAATAAGTCCACAGACACCCCAAAACACACCACCAGACATGGACCTGCCTACCAGAAAGACAGGATCCAGCCTCATCCACCAGAACACAGACACTAGTCCCCTCCACAAGGAAGCCTACACAAACCACTGAACCAACCTTAGCCACTGGGGACAGACACCAAAAACAATGGGAACTATGAACCTGCAGCCTGCAAAAAAAAAGACCCCAAACACAGTAAGATAAGCAAATAAGAAGACAGAAAAACACACTGCAGAAGAAGGAGCAAGATAAAAACCCACCAGACCTAACAAATGAAGAGGAAATAGGCAGTCTACCTGAAAAAGAATTCAGAATCATGATAGTAAATATATCCAAAATCTTGGAAATAGAATAGACAAAATGCAAGAAATATTTAACAAGAACCTAGAAGAACTAAAGATGAAACAAATAACAATGAACAACACAATAAGTGAAATTAAAAGTACTCTAGACGGGATCAAAAGCAGAATAACTGAGGCAGAAGAATGGATAAGTGACTTGGAAGATAAAAGTGGAAATAAATACTGCAGAGCAGAATAAAGAAAAAAGAATGAAAAGAACTGAGGACAGTATCAGAGACCTCTGGGACAACATTAAACACACCAACATTTGAATTATAGGGGTTCCAGAAGAAGAAGACAAAAAGAAAGGGACTGAGAAAATATTTGAAGAGATTATAGTTGAAAACTTTCCTAATATGGGCAAGGAAATAGTTAATCAAGTCCAGGAAGCACAGAGAGCCCCATACAGGATAAATCCAAGGAGAAATACACCAAGAAACATATTAATAAAACTGTCAAAAATTAAATACAAAGAAAACATATTAAAAGCAGTAAGGAAAAAACAAAAAATAACACACAAGGGCATCCCCATAAGGTTAACAGCTGATCTTTCAGCAGAAACAGAAGAGACTGGCAGGACATATTTAAACTGATGAAGGAGAAAAACCTACAACCAAAATTACTCTACCCAGCAAGGATCTCATTCAGATTTGATGGAGAAATTAAAACCTTTACAGACAAGCAAAAGCTGAGAGAGTTCAGCACCACCAAACCAGCTTTACAACACATGCTAAAGGAACTTCTCTAGGAAAGAAACACAAGAGAAGGAAAAGACCTACAATAATGAACCCAAAATAATTTAGAAAATGGGAATAGGAACATACATATTGATAATTACCTTAAATGTAAATGGATTAAATGCTCCCACCAAAAGACACAGCTTGGCTGAATGGATACAAAAACAAGACCCAAATATATATGCTGTCTACAAGAGACCCATTTCAGACTTAGAGACACATACAGACTGAAACTAAGGGGATGGAAAAGGATATTCCATGCAAATGGAAATCAAAAGAAAGCTGGAGTAGCAATTCTCATATCAGACAAAATAGACTTTAAAATAAAGACTACTAGAAGAGACAAAGAAAGACCCTACATAATGATCAAGGGATCAATCCAAGAAGAAGATATAACAATTGTAAATACTTATGCACCCAACATAGGAACACCTCAATACATAAGGCAAATACTAACAGCCATAAAAGGGGAAATCAACAGTAACACATTCATAGTAGGGGACTTTAACACCCCACTTTCACCAATGGACGGATCATCCAAAATGAAAAGAAATAAGGAAACACAAGCTTTAAATGATACATTAAACAAGATGGATTTAATTGATATTTATAGGACATTCCATCCAAAAACAACAGAATACACATTTTTCTCAAGTGCTCATGGAACATTCTCCAGAATAGATCATATCTTGGGTCACAAATCAAGCCTTGGTAAATTTAAGAAAATTGAAATTGTATCAAGTATCTTTTCCGACCACAACACCATGAGACTAGATATCAATTACAGGAAAAGATCTGTAAAAAATACAAACACATGGAGGCTAAACAATACACTACTTAATAACGAAGTGATCACTGAAGAAATCAAAGAGGAAATAAGAAAATACCTAGAAACAAATGACAATGGATATACGACAACCCAAAATCTACGGGATGCAGCAAAAGCAGTTCTAAGAGGGAAGTTTATAGCAATACAATCCTACCTTAAGAAACAGGAAACATCTCGAATAAACAACCTAACCTTGCACCTAAAGCAATTACAGAAAGAAGAACAACAAAAACCCAAAGTTAGCAGAAGGAAAGAGATCATAAAAATCAGATCAGAAAAAAATGAAAAAGAAATGCAGGAAACGATAGCAAAGATCAATAAAACTAAAAGCTGGTTCTTTGAGAAGATAAACAAAATTGATAAACCATTAGACAGGCTCATCAAGAAAAAAAGGGAGAAGACTCAAATCAATAGAATTAGAAATGAAAAAGGAGAAGTAACAACTGACACTGCAGAAATACAAAAGATCATGAGAGATTACTACACGCAACTCTATGCCAATAAAATGGACAACCTGGAAGAAATGGACAAATTCTTAGAAATGCACAACCTGCCAAGACTGAATGAGGAAGAAATAGAAAATATGAACAGACCAATCACAAGCACTGTAGCACTGAAATTGAAACTGTGATTAAAATCTTCCAACAAACAAAAGCCCAGGACCCGATGGCTTCACAGGCGAATTCTATCAAACATTTAGAGAAGAGCTAACACCTATCGTTCTCAAACTCTTCCAAAATATAGCAGAGGGAGGAACACTCCCAAATTCATTCTACGACGCCACCATCACCTTGATACCAAAACCATACAAGGATGTCACAAAGAAAGAAAACTACAGGCCAATATCACTGATGAACATAGATGAAAAAATCTTCAACAAAATACTAGCAAACAGAATCCAGCAGCACATTAAAAGGATCATACACCATGATCGAGTGGGGTTTATTCCAGGAATGTAAGGATTCTTCAATATATGCAAATCAATCAATGTGATAAACCATATTAAAAAATTAAAGGAGAAAAACCATATGATCATCTCAATAGATGCAGAGAAAGCTTTCGACAAAATTCAATACTCATTTATGATAAAAACCCTGCAGAAAGTAGGCATAGAGGGAACTTTCCTCAACATAATAAAGGCCATATATGTCAAACCCACAGCCAACGTCGTCCTAAATGGTGAAAAACTGAAAGCATTTCCACTAAGATCAGGAACAAGACAAGGTTGCCCACTCTCACCACTCTTATTCAACATAGTTTTGGAAGTTTTAGCCACAGCAATCAGAGAAGAAAAGGAAATAAAAGGAATCCAATTCGGTAAAGAAGAAGTAAAGCTGTCACTGTTTGCAGATGACATGATACTATACATAGAGAATCCTAAAGATGCTACCAGAAAACTACTAGAGCTAATCAATGAATTTGGTAAAGTTGCAGTATACAAAATTAATGCACAGAAATCTCTGGCATTCCTATATACTAATGATGAAAAATATGAAAGTGAAGTCAAGAAAACACTCCTATTTACCATTGCAACAAAAAGAATAAAATATCTAGGAATAAACCTACCGAAGGAGACCTGTATGCAGAAAATTATAAGATGCTGATGAAAGAAATTAAAGATGACACAAATAGTTGGAGAGATATACCACGTTCTTGGATTGGAAGAATCAAGATTGTGAAAATGACTCTACTACCCAAAGCAATCTACAGATTCAATGCAATCCCTACTGAACTACCACTGGCATTTTTCACAGAACTAGAACAAAAAATTTCACAATTTGTATGGAAACACAAAAGACCCCGAATACCCAAAGCAATCTTGAGAATGAAAAACGGAGCTGGAGGAATCAGGCTCCCTGAGTTCAGACTATACTACAAAGCTATAGTAATCAAGACAGTATGGTACTGGCACAAAAGCAAATACAGATCAATGGAACAGGACAGAAAGCCCAGAGGTAAACCTATGCAGATATGGTCACTTTATCTTTGATAAAGGAGGCAGGAATGTACAGTGGAGAAAGGACAGCCTCTTCAATAAGTGGTGCTGGGAAAACTGGACAGCTACATGTAAAAGTATGAGATTAGATCACTCCCTAACACCATACACAAAAATAAGCTCAAAATGGATTAAATACCTAAATGTAAGGCCAGACACTATCAAACTCTTAGAGGAAAACATAGGCAGAACACTCCATGACATAAATCACAGCAAGATCCTTTTTGACCCACCTCCTAGAGAAATGGAAATAAAAACAAAAATAAACAAATGGGACCTAATGAAACTTCAAAGCTTTTGCACAACAAAGGAAACCATAAACAAGACCAAAAGACAACTCTCAGAATGGGAGAAAATATTTGCAAATGAAGCAACTGACAAAGGATTAATCTCCAAAATTTACAAGCAGCTCATGCAGCTCAATAACAAAAAAACAAAAAACCCAATCCAAAAATGGGCAGAAGACCTAAATAGACATTTCTCCAAAGAAGATATACAGACTGCCAACAAACACATGAAAGAATGCTCAACATCATTAATCATTAGGGAAATGCAAATCAAAACTAAAATGAGATATCATCTCACACCACTCAGAATGGCCATCATCAAAAAATCTAGAAACAACAAGTGCTGGAGAGGGTGTGGAGAAAAGGGAACACTCCTGCACTGCTGGTGGGAATGTGAATTGGTACAGCCACTATGGAGAACAGTATGGAGGTTCCTTAAAAAACTACAAATAGAACTACCATATGACCCAGCAATCCCACTACTGGGCATATACCCTGAGAAAACCAAAATTCAAAAAGAGTCATGTACCAAAATGTTCATTGCAGCTCTATTTACAATAGCCTGGAGATGGAAACAACTTAAGTGTCCATCATTGGATGAATGGATAAAGATTTGTCACATATATACAATGGAATATTACTCAGCCATAAAAAGAAACGAAATTGAGCTATTTGTAATGAGGTGGATAGCCCTAGAGTCTGTCATACAGAGTGAAGTTAAGTCAGAAAGAGAAAGACAAATACCGTATGCTAACACATATATATGGATTTTAAGGAAAAAAAATGTCATGAAAAACCTAGGGGTAAGACAGAAATAAAGACACAAACCTACTAGAGAATGGACATGAGGATATGGGGAGGGGGAAGGGAAAGCTGTGCCAAAGCGAAAGAGAGGCATGGACATATATACACTACCAAACGTAAGGTAGATAGCTAGTGGGAAGCAGCCACATAGCACAGGAAGATCAGCTCGGTGCTTTGTGACCGCCTGGAGGGGTGGGATAGGGAGGGTGAGAGGGAGGAAGACACAAGAGGGAAGAGATATGGGAACATATGTATATGTATAACTGATTCAATTTGTTATAAAGCAGAAACTAACGTACCATTGTAAAGCAATTATACTCCAATAAAGATGTAATATATAGATAGATGATAGATAGATAGATAGATGATAGATAGATAGATAGATAGATAGATAGATAGGTAGGTAGGTAGGTAGATAGATGATAGATAGATAAACAGATATGAAAGGAGGGCTCTTGCTTAATAGAATGCTGAGGGCAAACTGGTAAATGCTGGAGTCGGGATATTAGCATCATGGTAAAGATTGGGTCAGTCAAGAATCATCAATGGATATTAAATCTAGCAGAAAATTTTGATGACAAATGGTAAGCTGTCTCCCCACAAACTTCTTACTAGTTGCAGCGGAGGGGGGAAATGGTAATTAATAGTGGAGAAAGCAGGTAACACCTTGACTGGACAAACAAAATTAAGATCACCTGCGAGGGACAGATGGACATTACATGCCTCCAGATGTGATACCCCAAGAAGTATACATCATCACCTACGTTGTATTGTTACTGAGAATGCATAACCCCACTCTAATCATAAAGAAACATCACACAAACACAAAATGAGAAACATCCTATTTTAAAAATGGAGCACTGTATTCTTCAATAATATCAATATCGTATAAGACAAAGGAAAGGCTGTGGGAATGTTTCAGATTAAAGAAGGCTAAAGAGACATGAAATCAAAATGCTATACCTGACCCTAGACTGGATCCTACACTGGAGCAAAAACCTCTCTTATTAGATCAAGTGAAAAAATTATAATATGGCTGATAGTTTAGATAATGTAAATCAATCAAGTTGATAACTCTACTGTGGTATGTAAGAGAATATTCCTATTCTTAGGAAATATACACTGAAGTGTTTAGGGATAAAGAGCTCTGATGTATATAACTTATTGCAATGTTCAGAAGAAATGATGTATAAACATATAACTGTATGAGAGAGAAAATACATCATAAAGTAGATGGGATAAACTGTAAACAATAGGTAAATCTGGGTACAGTGTATATAGATGTTCTTTGTGTGATTTTTAGTTTTGCAACTTTTTTTGAGTTTGCAATTCTTTCCAAATAAAACGCTTAAAAATGAAAAAAAAAAAAGATAACTGGGGTCAAGGAAACTCACTGTAAGCTACATATACAACACAGTAATAGGTGAATAAAAATTAAAATAGCACTAAAAGTCATTGGAATGCTAAATGTTATACGCAGTGGAAAATACACTTTGAATCAAATTAAATGTTTTACACAGCAATGTTCATGTCCAAACTATTATATAACTTTGAGACTTCCATCCTCTTAAGATTACACTTCTGACTACTTACTTGAGCTCTTCCGCCAGTGTCAGCTATGATCTACAGTTTGCATTAAATGGTCAGACAAAATGACCAAGAATGAAGTCTTAGAGCACAGCTGGGACACAGCAAAGATGCTATTCTAGCTACTCTCAAGCTTGGCATGTCACTAGAGGGAGTGTGTTAGTAGTTCCAGCAAGGAGAAATTAAGAGTGATGACCACAGGCAAGACAGATGCTCTAACAACTCACTGAAGAGCTCTGAAAAGTGCAGCCTACATGTCAATTGCTGGGAAGAAATAGGGGCAGCCAGATTAATATCAAACAGCATGAAAAAGCAATCAGAAGCTATAAGCAACAGTATCCACAACTCTCTTGGTGGTGTCTCCAAAACTTAGGTCACAAAATCATCTGCAGATCTTTACAACTACAGATTCCCCCATTTCCAGTACTAAAGATTTCCATTCAGTAGACTGGGGTCAGGCCCAGGTAGATATATTTTTCAACATTAACCAAGTACTTCTAAAGTAGCCTTACACTGGTCCCAATACTGGCATTGGGAACCCCTGTAAATAAAAATATATATACTTGAAGAGGTAGGAAAGGGAAGTTCAGTGAATTCATTCTGCTGATATAGAGGTGAGGTGAGGGCCTGGTGAGGAGACTGCAGTTAGGATAGGTACTATCAAAAATGAAAAGAGTAGCCAAAGCAAAAGATTCAAAGGCTGGCCAAGTTGTCTGGAGATCAACTAGATGAACCTGGAGGCTGACCATTTATAATGCTGATCATCTCAACAGTGAATTGATTTCCTCTACCAAGCTTTGGCAGACTCAGCTGGGTCAGAGAATAAGTCTGGATTGATCTAGAATTGTGGATTGGGTTGACAGTGTGGCCAGTGAATAAAGCAATGGAAGCATGGGTGAAAATATGGATGAAGTGGATTTGCTCAATATGGAGGAGGAAGAGGAAGAATGATTGAGTGCCTGGAGGAAAAGAGAGCTGGACTAAGAAAATAGAGGTATCAGGTATTGGTATTTCTAAATGTCTACTATGTGCCAGGTGAGTTATTAGGTTCTTTATATATATTACTCATGCTATTCTTATTTTTTTCATGGCTAATCTGAGGCTCAGAGATGTTAAATAACTTGCTTAGGATCACATAGCAAGTGCAAAAATTAGAATTTAAATCTAGATCTGACTCCAGAGCCGATGGGGTTAACTACTATGTGGACTATGTAACAGAAATTTCTTTAATGATGCTAATGCTCAGTATCTGCACTGTCCAATACAGTAGCTGCTAGACATATACACAGTATATTCCCACTTGGAATGTGGCTAGTGTGACCAAGGAGCTGAATTTGTAATTTCTAAAATTTGATCGAATTTTAGTTTATTTAAATTTAAATTTAAATTTCAATATGACAAGTTTCAATAGATAGCACTGCATATCTAGAAGGCCCTATTAACTTAGCACATACTGGTGAAAATCCAGTTCTCCACTGAAGACCTCTAAATTAAAGTCAACATGAGCAGAAAAGTAAAGTTATGGAAAAGTATTCTGTATGAGGATCTTTTGGAGACAAATGAAAAATTTAACTCCTCACTGTAGAACAGACTTACAGTAACCCCCTAGGAGCTTCCTTGCAAAAACACACTTTTCATGCAACTATGGTTTTCAATTATGGAGCTCTCCTCCTAGCACATTGAAGTACCTTGGATACTCACTTGAAACTTCCTCCTATCTCAGGGCCTTCTTACATGCTGCTTCCTTTGCCTCAAATGATCTTCCTCCTATTCCTATCTAAATAACTCCTAATCACCGTTCCAGTCTTCACTATAACATGACTTTTTAAGAGAGTTTTCTTTAACTCCTACATCTAATTAGATCTCCAAATATGGTTCTACCCTGCAGCCTAGAGTTTTCTATCATAGTACTTATCACATATTGCAATTACATATCAGACTTCTGGATTTCTGTTTAATGCCTGCCTTTCTCCTGAACTGTAAGTTCCATGGAGGCAGAGACAATGTCAGTTTTATTCTCCATTCTATTGGAGAATTTAGTACGGTGCTTCATATTCATACTCTTTGCTTGAATGAATGAATGAATCTATCTCTCCTAATCTTGCCATAAGGGAAAATATATGATGCTGGGATCATTCTGTGTGATCCAGGTGGTCAACCTAGTGAGTGGCCTTCCAAATACTGTGGCTATCATCCCTTTACCGCCAACTCATGTGCTTCCTCTCAGTCATTCATTGGCACCCCTAACACTTTCCTAGTAGGCCATCACCTTGCACTGAACAGCCTCTCACCATCTCACTCTGCACCAGCTGCCAAGCATGAACAGACATTGGAAAGCAGGTTAAACCACCCCAGGTTCCCTTTGCTGCAAGACCAAGGGGATAAGAGGGGGAGGAGGAGACAAGATAGATAGAACATCAGGAGCTGCTCTCCTTGGGGTGATGCATCCCTGTGTGGGGACTTTCTCCAGCAGAACCAGGGGAATTCCCTGTGCTCCCACAGGTACATTATGGGGGATTATGATTAAGGAAAAGAGATTATATCATGACATCAAAAACTCGATTAAAAAACAAAATCAACTTGTTTTGCTTACAAGATGCCAACGATATGGAGGCTATTTTTCCCCTTCATTGAACTTATTACTATACTTGCTGCTTTGTGAGCACAACCCAAACTGGAAGTTTGTAGTGCTTAATGGGTCTATTTGATAATTAGACAACTTAGATAAGCCCCTAAATGACGTTCAGTGCACAAGTAATGAATTGAGTATTTGCAAACCCCTTTGCTTTGTGGTCTGTAGGCTTCCTAAGACTCCTTAAGGAATTAAAAAAAATCTGTAAACTAGATATAAAATAAATTACAAAGAGTAAATATCCTTGACATTACTTTCTAAGAAAGTAAGAATTCCAATTTTGTGTTAATAATATCTTTAATTAAACAATCTTAAATAAATGCAGACATTTTTCAAAAAATCAGACTGGCATTTCATTGAGCATTTATTTAACTTGATTATAAGCAGAATTGAACACAATAAACTACACACCTATAAATAAACACAATCTTTTATATTTAGAGTGACAATCTACATGAGTAGGAAGCTTAGTAAGATCTATAGTAAAATATGGTAGCATTTGTTGCCTTCAAACTTGACAATGAATGTACAGGAGCATTTCTGTTAAAGTACAAAGGCATACAATATTGACTACAATCTGAAATTTCATCCGATTAGTTCTGGGGTAAAGAGGGTACTACCTTTCAATTAGTCGGAGTCCAAAGTTTAAAATGTCTATCATGCGACACAAGTCAAACATCTTTTTCTTTCCATAGCTACTCCATCTTTCTTGGTATTCCTTAGCACAGTGCCTAGACTATGGTAAATGCTCCATAAATATTTAATTAATGATTTAATGGATGGATGAATGAAGTCTGCTCCTTTCTGGCAGGAACATTTGGAAGATTTTCATTTTTCATTCCAAATTTTACCCATCCTTGAAGATATATTTTTAAGTTCCAATTCTACTCAGAAACAAATCCAACCACTTCAAATATACTCAGTGCTTGCCTTCTGAATTTTCTATATGATATTTATTAAATGTTTGGAAGTGTAACTGGTGATTTTCTAGCTAGTATTATTCTTCATTTCAATGTTTGAAATGAAGAATTACTCATCTGTATTACTCATATAGATTCTAGACCATTTGAGGGCTTTGACATAACACACTACAGTTGTTGAAATACTTCCATATAATTTATTTTGTTTCATTTTCTTGACAATTCTGAAGTAGGTATCAGTGCATCACTATTTATAGATGAGACAACAGTAAGTCTGAGAAATTAAGTGACATATGCAGAGTAACACAGGAGGGCCAGAGGAAGGACTTGAACTCTGGTCCTTGGACTCCTAAAATGCAATCTTCATTTCATAATGCTGAGAAAATATTATCAGTCTTTTGTTTTCTCTAATGTCTAGTGGATCATAAAGCAGTTCTCTTACTGAGTTGTAGGTGTTCAATAAATCTTAAAATATGGAATATTTATACGTTATTGTGATTTTGACTTACACGTCTACAGTCTAAAAACTAAACAGAAATAATTAATGGAAAATTAAAGTAAATAAAAATAGATAAATAAATACAAATAATAAGAATTTAAAAAATGAAAATGTGCTTAAGCTTGCATATGGGAAAAGGAAAAATAAGATTGCTATATTATTTTTAGAAATAATAATTAGTAGTCTGTTCTGCCCAGGGAAAGAGAATAATAAGGGGCAGCATGCTGTGACCATCCATCTTTACAAAGTTATAAAGTTATAAACCCCCCCACGCCCCCCAGCACTTCAGAATTCCTTTGTTGGCTTTGAATTCAAGAAAAAAGAGGAAAGAGTTGAAAAAGCAGTGGGCTGCTGTTTCTTTTTTTTTTGCTTTTTTTCCTTTTTATGGAAAGTTGAGTCTGAATTCAGCACAGTGAAACAATCTCCAAACCAACCTGGAACCAAACTAGAACTATGCATGTATATTAAGTAAGCCATATAAGGTAGCCATTAAAAAGTCTCAAGTGTTTACAAAGATCCAATTTGAACTGCAAATGACAGTGCAAAAATAATCGATACCCAATTATCTCAGTCAAATATTTTGACTTGATATTTAATAAGGACAAACTGGATGAAATTAAACAGCAAGATTGTTGCAGGAAAAAAATAAATCACATCTTAACTACACTTAAACTGCTTAGAAACAGAGTGAAATGCCTAACATAACAAAATGATAGGCAAAGCACTGTCCACTTGGAAAAGAGCCAGATGCCTGATTTTTAAGGCCAGTGATGATTTACCAAATATTCAAGGGATCATCAATAGTCTCAAAGGAGAAAATTCTTTTTACGTTGCCATGTCACACATCTACGGGATGACAAATATAACAGTATTATTTTCACCGTTTTTCAAGAAAATAGAATTCAAAATAGATGGGTATCATTATGGGCTTGAAAATGTAGATTCTACCTTTTCTAAACAACAAATCAAAAGTGGAATGTGAATGGTATATAATTTACTCTATAGAGGTTGTAGCAAACAACTGTTCCATGAAAAATCTATGAAATTGAGAAGAGCATGGGTAGCAATGGGAAAAAAAAAGTCCAGCTCCTCATAAATTCAGGAAGCACACTATTACAAAATTCTAGTTCAAATTGATTTACTTTCCTCCTATTTAAAAGAAAAAAAAATCTTCGTATTTTTTATCCACACACAAAGTAGTACTATATCAGAAGTCTGTTATCTTTATGAAGGTATTTTATTAACAAATTGAATTGATACAAGGAATAACAATCTTCCCTCAGTGAAGCTCCTTACAGAAATAAGTGAGTTACATGAAATATTTAGGAATATATTCATTGCCAAAATCACACACACACACACACACACACACACACACAAACACATACACAAAACATAAAGTTCACTAAAATCAGAGTTATTCAGAAAATAAATCCCTTAAAGCTATGTATATCAAGTGGGTGAATTAATACAATATTTGCCTATAAAAAGGAATGACATTCACAGGATGGAAAAAATGTAAAGAAGCCATAATAAGAAATAAATCAATACATTCAAAATATTCAAAACATGTTTATTTTACTCTTAAAAGCAAAAACAGAGCTGGCAATGTAGAAAAAATATATCTAATTAAAAATGGTGAGAAATAGGAACATACATATCGATAATTACCTTAAATGTAAATGGATTAAATGCTCCCACCAAAAGACACAGACTGGCTGAATGGATACAAAAACAAGAGCCATATATATGCTGTCTACAAGAGACCCACTTCAGACCTAGAGACACATACAGACTGAAAGTGAGGGGATGGAAAAATGGTGAGAATTCTTGAAAAAGTTCTAATGTTGAATCAACATAATTACGCAAAGATAAAATTGATGCTAAAAAATACAGAATAATGCTAGCTGCTTTAATAAGATTATTAACACTCAGGTTATAATACTATTACCAAAATTATAACTGAACTGTCCATCACTTTTAAAATTTAAGAGCATATGGAAACTATTTAAAAATTTGTATTTTGAATAGCATGAAATACAGAGATACAATTACCTACCATCTAGAAATTAATACAATATAATACATATTTATAAGCCCAGTCAGATTCCTTTTCTCCATCCTTTCTTTCCTTCCCCCACACATTTTGACTCTAAAGATTGAGGAAAATACCTGTGTCAACGTTTGGGTTTCATGGTTTTCAGTCAACATTTATGAAATGAGAATACTAATGCCACCGGAATATAGAATCATCTCTCCTCTGGAAAGTCTTCTGTGATTTCACCCACCTTCCCAACTATCTTCTGTCTCTCTGTCCTATTATGGGATCCTACACATACGTCTTACTGCCTCAGCCTCCACTAAAAATCCCTGAGGACAGAAGTTGTATCATTCCTGAGGATCTAGCACAATTCACTGAACATAGAAGAAATTAAATATTCATTTTAAGTGATTGAATGAATAAGTGGTGTGAGGAATAAATGTACATCCTGTACTGCTCTAATGTGATCTACAGTTATACAACCTCTTTATATATATGATTTATTCCTCATAAAGAGACTATGGGCTTAATATTTTACAGATGAAGAAATTGAGACTCACTTGCCCAAGGTCAGCAGCAAAGCCAGACTAACGTCTAGACTTTCTGATTCCTGCTGACCTTTGTACCTGAGCACAGCTGCCTAAATGAAGGAACGGCTTTGCTCATTTCCAGGTGATTCCACTTTCACCTGGAGCCTCATTAAGTCTCAGAGGAGGGACTATTACCATATATGGCAGTTGTTTAGATGTAGAAAAAAAAATGTGTGGAAGGGGCTTCCCTGGTGGCGCAGTGGTTGAGAATCTGCCTGCTAATGCAGGGGACACGGGTTCGAGCTCTTGTCTGGGAGGATCCCACATGGCGCGGAGCAACTAGGCCTGTGAGCCACAACTACTGAGCCTGCATGTCTGGAGCCTGTACTCTGCAACAAGAGAGGCTGCCATAGTGAGAGGCCCACGCACTGGGGGCCACAACTAGAGAAAGCCCTCGCACAGAAACGAAGACGCAACACAGCAAAAATAAATAAATAAATTAATAAACTCCTACCCCCAACATCTTCTAAAAAAAAATGTATATGGAAGGACTTAATTATTTCTCAAGAAAAGCATATACTCCTTTCTCTAAGTGAAATAGGGAGAGTTGGCAAATATGAAGTAATATTATCTTCCAAATGTGCATAAATATCTAAACATATACTATAATGTATAATGCAAATGACATCATAATCTTTTAATCAGGCATGGAAAGATCAAGTGTTTCCCTGGAGTTCTGCCTTCAGCCTGTTCTCCTGCATCTTATCTCTGAGTAACATCTTTTTGGTAGTTATAGCCCACAGGCCAATGGCTCTGTCACTGGACTGAGATTTTTGAATGTTAGGACAATGTTGCCCTAGTAAATTCTGTAGAATTGTCAGACATGGCGCAGAGACACAGAAGATACTCAGCATTTTTATGACAGTACTGGGTTTGATGGCTATCATTCTTGTTGATGAGAAAAAAGAAAACTTCATAATCAGAACCATATTTATAATTTCTAGGATGTTTTAAAGCACAAATACTTTCAATCTCTTACTATTTTATACTAAGATGAGAAAAAATGGGACATCTTGTATCTTTTACTAGGGAAAGAATGGTCAAATGACTCATCTATTCAGGAAGATAGGCTTCTGGGAAAAACCCAATTTAGTTTCTATCTGAGACTGAGTGAGTACCTGAACAGCCTGAACCACTCAGATGGACATCACATAATTATGTGCTAATTCTAGGAGCATTTAGAAACACCTTTTGGCATTTTATAAAAATTTATGGGGTCACAACAAAGAATCACATCCCATGGAACATAGCAATTTCACCTTGTAAGTCCTCACCTGGCATTTCCTTTCTCAGTTCCTTCCCTCTGCATGGCCAGAAGCGTTTGCTTTTCTTTGTTTCCTTTTGCTTATCTTCTACTGGCTTCTTTTGTGGGTAAGTAAATACATTATCCACCAAAGGAATGTTAGAGCATATATTCACAGCCTCTGTCATACAACCTTTGCTTCCCTATGGTCTACTATCAATTCAGCAGCCAGGGAGTCTTTTAAAATCATGAGTCAGATTGTGTCACTGTGTTGAGCCCAGCAAGCTGAGGATTTCCCTTCTACTCAGAGCAAAAGCCAAAGTCCTTTACAATGGCCCATGAAGCCCTTTGTGTTCTGCTGCCTGTAACCTCTCCTCACATCCTCTCCTTCCCCTCTTAATCAGTTCCAATAGTTCATTCCTCCACTAACACTCTTGATCTTCTTTGTCCTGTTCTTTTTTCTTTACCCCTGGGCCTATCAACTTCTAACATAATCTTTTAATCTACTTATTTACAGAGTTAATTGTTTATTGACTGTAAAAATCTATATGTGCTTTGAAAAGAATGTATATGATCCAAATGTTGTTGATTTTTGTTTCTGTTATATCCATTAATTAGTGAGAGATGTGTCAGTACCTTCCCCAATATAATGATGAATTTATTTCTCCTTGTACTTCTGTCATTTTTTGTTTTATATAATTTGATGTTATCTTATTGAGTATATAGAAGCTATAACATCCTGAGGAATTGACCCTTCTATCATTATGTAGTGAACTTAAGATCTAATAAGACTGTTTGCCTTACAATCTGTTTATCTGTTAATAATGTAGTTTGCAAGAGCTCTCATGGATAGCAATTGCCTGGAATATCATTTTCCATACTTTAGATTTAGCCTGTTTTGGTCCTCTGTTTAAGGTATGTCTGTTGGAAAGAAAATATTGTGCATTTTAAATCCAGCTTTTAAAAAATTCAGTATGTACTCAGATTTCTTTGTCGTAAGAATATTTATTTGCATTATCTTATTTTACTACTAATAATTTAGATTTATTTCTGCTATCTTATTTTGTGCTTTCTCTTTATATAGATTTTCTATTTTCCTTTTCTACCCTTCTTTTAAATT
Organism: Leucopleurus acutus; assembly: GCF_964270905.1. Classification (NCBI taxonomy): domain Eukaryota; kingdom Metazoa; phylum Chordata; class Mammalia; order Artiodactyla; family Delphinidae; genus Leucopleurus; species Leucopleurus acutus. The sequence continues at coordinate 133,448,601 of NC_139143.1, forward strand.
AAGGGTTATTTTCCCTGTTTTCATTCTGTTTTTTTCTTCTACTTTGGAAATTATGATTTCTATGTTTAGATATATCCACATATTTAATATTTGTTTACTCTTCTTTATTGTATCTCAGAACTTCTACCTTTCCTCACTTTCCTTCTTCCTGAAGTTCATCCTTTAAAATTGTCTTTAAAGTGAGTCAGATTTTAGACCTCTCAGTTGTTCATTTGAAAATGTCTACATCTTATACTTCTTCTTAAGAGACAGCTTCACAAGATGAAGAATTAAATGTGGACAGATACTGCTAGCTCATTGAAGGTGTTATTTCCAGTTTACAACCCCGTTGTGGTTGAGAAATCAGTTATGACTTCTTTTGTAGCTAATCCTTCTTTTCTAGCTGGTTTAAGATATTTTCATTTTCTTCGGTGTTTTTCAGTTTCACTATGATATTGTCTATTTGTGAATTTCTTTTTACACTGGGTTTGCTTTTTGACCTGAGATGTACTGTCTTTCAGGGATTCTGAAAAATTATCATCCATTTTACCTTTGAACATTTGCTTCCCCCTGCCTTTTTTTTTCTTTTTATAACTCTGTTTAGATGTAAGTTAGGCCTTTGCACTCTATCCTCAAAATCCCTTATTCTCTTGTGCTGGAAATTCTCTCTTTGCCCCTGTAATCCTCTCTTCTCCATTCTGCTCTGTGTCCTGGCACATTAACCTCTATGTCATGCATCACCAAAGTTCCCTTGCCCCTGGCATCCCAGTGTGTTTGGTCAGTGAAAGCTACCAGAGGGATATTGGGTGTGGGAGGAGAGAGGTAGGGGTATTTATTTCTCCACCTGCATCCTTAGTGTGTTGTGGGTCATCTACCAAAGTTGCAGTTCCTCTCAGATAACTCTTTGCTATAGCTACAATTACAGCTCTCTCCAGTCTTACAATCTCCTTTTCTGTGCTCCTTTACACATAGGCGTGAAAACAATTCCCTGCTATTATTAGTCCCTGGATGCTTCATCATACCTTTCTGGCTTCTTTCATTCTGCCTATCCTGTTTTTATAAATCTACCTGGTTATTTTTATAGACTCATGTTCTTTTCTCACATTTTCATTCCTTAATTCTTAAAGCTCATACATTTGAAAATTCCAATAACTGAAGACTTTGTAATCTGATTATTCTGGTTCTTGTTTCTGCTGACTCTGATTTACAGTGCCATGCTTCTTATGGTTTCTGGTTTCTTTATGCGTTTTGTGATTTTATATGATGAACTCATTTTCCTTGGAAATTTAATCTTTGAGGATTCTTTGAGGTCCTGATTGAAATGTATTAACTCTAGAGAATATCTAAGTTTTATTTCCTGACTGCCTGGACATTTCCAGACACTAAAACAGAAGTTCAAGATTTCTAGAGTTTAACAGATGCCCTTAGAACAAAATCCAGCTTTAATTCTTACCCATCTTCCAAGGTTTCTCCTTGATTTAGATTTTGTGTACTTCCTTATTTTCTAGCCAGCTCAGCAATTCACTTAAAGAAATGTAATTTACATTTTATCCAGATTTTTAAGTTGTTTTCATGGGAATGTACTTTCAGCATATTTAGTGTTTCATGCTGAAAAGTAACAGAAGTTACATTTCTTTCAAAAAAAACCCACCAAATTCAATTGTCATGATAATATATTTCACAAGGAATAAAAACAAACTAATAGGAATTACTTAAAATATTGCCAGTGTATTCAACATATGAGAAAATTGAGCCTTAGAAATGCTAGGTATGTAAGCTGCAGAATAAGTAGGAAAGATAGGATTCAAAGTTACATTTCTCTAATTTCAGAATCTCTATGCTATAAGAGCTCTGTTAACGCTGGCATCTTTGTATATATCAGAATTATATTGCTAAGAATATATAAAATTACTTTAGGCTCAAGTAAGAGCCATTAAATGCCCATGCTATCAGTATAAAAGTGATGAGTTAAAAAACAGCTGCTATAAGGTACACTAGAGAGAATCAATAAAATGGTATACAGATTTTAATAGATTCCCTCATTTTCAATATTAATAAACCAAATGAATTTATCTCACTTGGAAGAAATGTTCTGTGAAGAAGAATGGAGGATAAATAAATCCATGTATACTTGGTGAAGAACTTGAAATAAATGGATGGCCTAAAAAACAACATGATAAAAATAGGTGATTTCATCAGGACTATTCTAGATAACATTTTTAAACAGGAAAAAATTCAACTGCATGAACCCTCAAATTTCTTTTTGTTCATTTTCCTCATTTCCCATGCTTACCCTGCTTTTATTCTACCTAGTTTCTCTGAAGATCTGGGTAAGTCAATAACATCTTATGGTGGATTCATTCAATATTACCCCTTACGATATTTTATATGTAGAAGATACATAAGGCAAAAAATAATATGAATGCATTTTACTTATAGTGGTTCAGATGCATAGCACCTGGATGAAGGGGAGCCTTGGGAGCACTTTTCAAATGGGACAATATAGGTAACCTTGTAATCTGATTCTACCTATGGTTCTATTGTTAGTCTGAAGTAATTCTACCTACAAGAAATATCTTGAAGTGCTGGCAATCCTTTACATAAAATCATCTATTTAAAAGACAGTGGATTAAGATTTCAATAAACTGTTGTTTTAAACAAATAATTATAATGTTCTTGACTAGTTATTATACTTTAAAATATTATTATGTTTTTGGTATTTCAGATTAATCATAGAGTAACAATGTTTCAGGAATGGTTCTCACTATTCGAAACATACAAGTGCTGGTGAAAAACTAGGTCAGTGTGAATATGGGTCAGTTACCAGTACTTCCTCACACACACAGACTCACAATGCAAGTATCTAATTCGGGGTCTACAACTGACTATGGATTTTTATGCCTTAATGAATCACCATGATTTTGCTTTTAATTGAATATTTATGTCTCCTACTTTTCTTTTCTTCCCTTATTTTTTATAACTGTAATATAGTGAAGGATTATAGTAGTTATTTCTTGATGCTTTCCATTTTATTGTCACTAAAATGATTTATCTCTACTATCATTAATATCATAGACATTTATCAGCAGTTAATCTTTAGGACCTAAAGGTTCTAATTAATGGAAACACCCTTTCGAAATTCTACGTTTTATATTGAGAGAAAGGTTTGTGCTACAAGATATTTTAAATTACCTAGAGAATCTTGTTAGGAAACTAAAGCCATGAGTGGATGACTTCACAATTTTTTAAAAGTAATATTCTTTCTCATTTATCTACTACTATATACAAAATAAGCTAAATGTCATTCTTTCAAATGTTACACGGGAACAATCCTTTTTGATATTTTAATTAGAAAATGAGTAACAGGTTGAGAAGTGATGTACTATTCCACACACAGGTCTTTAATTAGTCCTCTTGATATTTACTGCCTCTCTATTCTGTTTTCTGGATTAGTGGTTCTCAAATCTTGTACTGTGGATGACAAAATTTTCACTGGGGAAATGAGAAAAATAAGCAATGTTTTGAGGTTTGCTTTAAGCAATCTTTTTGGCACTAAAATGTTCTTTCTCATAAATTGATAGTGATAATCAATGGTAAATCTTTCCTTATTATTCTAATAAAATGTCCCAAGTAAAAAAAATAGCATTGCTCTGTGAAATTCCAATGTCTGGGGACCACTGAATTGCATGATCTTGGGGAGGATCATGGCATTCTTGACCAACTTGATAAGTTGGAGGTTGGTGATACCTTTGCTTAGAGAAAATACAAAAAGCAAGGGGAGGTGCTTAGCACTGTTCCTGGCACACAGCAGGCATTCCAAAAATAGTAGCTGAGTGAATGTTAAGTGAATGAAAGTACAATTGCAAATATGGACAGATATATTTGAATATGTGTTGCCCGGTCAGAAGTTTTGCACACTGAATTGATTTTGAGGGCTATCTGCCTGGCAGCACTCTAACAATAAGCAGTATAATATGCACCAGTGAAATACAGAACCAAACAAGTACCAATAACTGATCCACATCATAAATACCCTTAACCAAAATCTATCTGAAGACCTAGGAGAGAAACAAAATATTATTTTCCTTTGTAAATCTGGCTTAATTCCAGGAGAAAACTCAGGGGATAAAAATATCAACAGATAAAACCATCTTTCTTGAATGTACCTTCCTTTACATGGAAATTTATTTTCTTATTCTTTTAGCAATCTTATTTTACATAGGAGTCTCTAAACATGATTATAGCTATATTTGCTAGTACTGAATGATACAGTTCCTAAATCTTTGACCTAGAGTGGCATTTTCTTCTACACTGGCTAGCATTATTTAAATAGGCATTGGTTATTTTTACCAAAGTTAGATAAACAGATGCATTAATCAGATATTATATGTCTATTTTATGATCTATTTTGAAATAACTACCATCACTAAAACTAAGATTTTATTAGATGTTTTCCTCTGTGCTTATTAAAATAACAAATACATTCTTGATCAGAAAATCATGATGTGTTACTACAACATGAAAAAAATACATCATTTCATATTACTGATTTGTTTTGTGCATTTTAGTTGAAGTCTAATGTCTAGTAACCAGAAGGTATGGAAGAAAAGTGATCTCTAAATTGATTGTGTTATGGGCTGAACTGTGTCCTTCCCCAAATTCATATGTTAAAGTCCTAACTCTCCGTACTTCAGAATGTAGCTATACTTGGAAATAGGGCCTTTAAAGAGATGACTAAGTTGAAATCAGGCTGTTAGGGTGGGCATTAGTCCAAAATGACTGACGTCCCTATAAAAAGAGGAGATTTGGACACACAAAGAGATACCAGGGGTATGCACACAGAGAAAAGACCATGTGAGGACATAGCGCAAAGTGGCTGCCTGCAAGGGAAGGAGAGAAGGCTCAGGAGAAATCAAACCCACTGCTACCTTGATCTTGGACTTCTAGCCTCCAGAACCTTAAGAAAATAAATTTCTGTTATTTAAGCCATCTAGTCTGTGATATTTTGTCATGGAATTCCTAGCAAATAATAAGGTCTTTTGTGCTAAAGGTTAATTGATTATTTTATTAACTAAGGTTTTAGATCTGATTACTGCCAAATGAGGAACTCTCTCCTGAGCTTGCCTTGGTCACTTTGGATTGAGATGGGAGAGAGACTGACTCTATGGTATGGGTGTAAGTCAACATTTAAAAAAATTAGAATCTTGTTTTAATATAAAAGCTTAACTCTTCAATAATCTCTCCTATAGTTTTGGAATTTTATATTAATATTAAATAGTTTTCTTTGGATGGGATTTTTTTAAATAAAGTATTGCATGGTCAATCATAACTTTTTCAAACACCAAGAGCAATAACTCTTAATAGGGGGTAAGTTAAATAGCTACAGTTGGTGTGGGAGTAGAGATAACTTTCCAGGTCAGAATCACAGCTACCCTTTCTATTGGGCAAAATAAAAAGGCAATCTTTTTTATCTTGGAAAAGAATTGAGAAACATTGATCTAGAATGCTACTGTGAGTTTAACAGTGTTCATTGCAAAGTACTAAAAATATTCATGTTTACCTATCTCGTATTCAGTTATTGAGAAGCCTCAACTATCTGAATTATAGCTGAGACTATGCAAGGAAGCCAATAACAAAACAAAAATAAAACCTCTAAATCTTAATAACAACAAATTTTGTTCTGAGACTCAAATGAGATTATACATGTGAAACACTTACAGGAGTACTTGGTGCTCAGTAAGCAATCAATAAATTCAAGCTAATTTTATTGTAGCACAATATCAATATTTGTAATAATGGTACTTAAACATGAGGAAAAGTTTAAACTATATTTACTCTATTTTATTGACAAAAGCAAAGAAAAATGTACACAACAGTTAGAAAAATGTCCATCAAATACTGTTCAACAAAATGGATGCTGAGGCTTAATAATGCAGGTTCAGTGAATAAGCTGATAACCAAAATGTATTGAGAATGTATGATTCCAGGAATTACATAACTCATTTTCTCCTCTCAGTAACCCTATGAGGTCAGCATTTCATGGAGGAGGACATAACATTGTTCAAGGTCATTCACAGCTAGAAAGTGGTGGAGCCAGAATTTGAATTCAGGCCATTTGGCTGTAGAGACCAAACTATTAACCAAGAGAATTGGACAACGTTTCTTTTAAAACTAAAATTTATTGTACCTATGTAATGCCTATATGTTTTTATTTAACTTTCCAAACACCATTATTCAGTAACATTTTTCCCCTTGAGAAAGATATCATTTCCTAATTATGCTGGAAAAGTGAAAAGTTATTGTAATACACAAGTGGTTTACCTGGAGCCTTCTCATTATAACCACCTGGGGAGACATCTTTCACTTAGAATACAATGTTAATGGTGGCCTGTGGAATTGTGGATCCTGGCAACCATGGGTTACCATAGGCATTCACTAGCAGACTATCAACTCCGGAAAGCGGAAACTGAGCCATGTTCACTACCAGCCTCAATGTCAATCAAAGTGGTTAGGATAAAGAAGTACTCAATTTGACGAATCCTTAGAGCAACGTTTGAGGGTAAAATTTCAAAACTTAACAAGTAAGCAGGAATGCTTCCATTTTGGTGGTTATTGTACTGTGAATTCTTTAAATTCTTAGAAGCATTCTAGTAGATGCCCTTGTGCCCTTTTTTCCCCTTTTTTACTAATACAGCCCCAATTTTTCTCGAGGTAGTAGGTCTCAAACTCCTTTGACTCTAGGGGTGGCAATGTGACCCAGTCCAGGCTGAAGTTCTGTAAGCCAAGGTCACTAGGGGCTTCTGGGAAAGCTCTTTAAAAGAGACAGGCTCTGTTGGGCTTTGTCTCTGTGTTTTTCCCCTTTGCCCTTTCTCTTCCTCTTGATTGTAACATGGGTATGACGGTAGAGGTGGCCCATGCAAACGTGCAGGCAGTAAGCAGGGCAAAAGCCAAATGTCTGGATAGACAGCTGGAAAAAGCTGGGGTTTCCACTGGCAACTCCAAGCTACTTCACTGGCCTGATCTTACTACTTACAGTGGAGGAAAGTATAGAAAAATAAAACACATGCTGGTTTAAGTCACTGTGGGGGCGACTTATATTACCAGTAATTAAATGTAATTCATAACTTATACAAATGTCTTTTAGTAATAAATGTATTTAGGCATACATATAAAATTTGTGAATTATTTTATTTAATTCTATTATTTAGCGAGTAGAAATTTATCACAGAAATCTGAGCAAATCATAGCTTTCTCAACGTGCCTAACTTGCTCCAGGGATTCATTTGCTTATTGGCTTGATGATACCAGTTAGCTGTGAGATATGGAATATTGCACCATCTTAGAAGAAAACATCGATTATGATGAATGGCAACAGGGTACACAAACTGAAGCCAATCTGTTTGAAATGCTGGCCAGCATATCTGGTATGAGTAATTCTGATAGTTTATCACCAAATTGTGTATTTTTTATTAATTTCATTTCTGAGAAGCACAGCCCATTTATGTTATTAAAACAATTTATCACTTATTAATAGTGAATAAATGGCAGGCAAGCTGCCATATTTGCTATTAACTTAACTTTTCTCTCACTTGTTTGCAGAAGACAATTAAGTGCAGCTTCTCTTGTAGCCTAATAGCAGCTATCATCTATTTAAAAATGAACCTATAATGCATAGAAGAAGTATACTGGGCAAGGGTTCAGAAATGACTTTTTAAAATTGAAAAGCTAGATTCTCTGTGTTAGAATGGTAACTTTGCTTTTTTGCCTAGCATCGCTACAATAGTGCACTGTTGGGAGGCATCTTAAGGTCTATCTGGCATGTACTCTGTGACAAGTTTTGGCAATTTAAACAAAGGTTGTTGTTTCTTCTTAACACAACTCTTATTTTGGAAGCAAGTATCTCTTAGGAATTTATATCGGAATAACCAAAATTAAGATATATCTTTTTTCATCTGGATTTGTTTAAGTAAAAGGTAAAGAGATCAGCAGTTTCCATTTTAATATTTCACCCAAAACTGTGTTTTGAATTTTATACATACAGTTTTTTGTGGTTGTTGTTAAGATGAAGAAGGAGATGCACTAAAAGAGAAGTGAATTAACAACCTAACTAAACCAGTGACATAAATTTAAAACTTCCACATTTGGGGGTATTTTTCTGAAATTTCTTATACTGCTGTATTTTGATATTTTTGTCCCATTTCTAAGATAAATATAGGGTTCTTAGTGTCATGTCTTTGCTCTTCCCACTGTGCTTTTGACTTTTAAATAAATTACCAAGTTTATTTTATCTGCTGCTGCCTTTTAAAATAGCTCTAATAGATACGAGGTAAAATGGTCTTTGCACTGACAGATGTTCTTGGATATCCGAATTTCCATTATGACCAATAAAGATGCATAATTTGGTCTCAACTACAAAGAAAGTTAGAGGTAAGTTTATTTCAAACTTTATTTTTTTTTTTCCTAAATCACTATTATAGTTAATTTGTAAACTAGGTTAAACTTGCCTGGAAAACAATTTTATTTATTTATTTATTTATTTATTATTTTTATTTCTTTAAATAGATTTACACATGTGAAACTATATATGAACAATATGAATAAAATATTAAAAAGTTATTATTTATGTCTAATTTATGTCTAATTTCATTCCAAAACTTAGCTATATTCAGGTGGTACCTCTGGCTTGTCAACTAATTAGAAAGAGTTGACATTCGTCACTTATTTTTATGAATCTAGATGTGCCAAACTGTCTTGGTGGATGATTTAGCTGGAGGCCTCAGTCCATAATTCTTGAATTGACATCTATACTTGTCAACACTGCTGTAACTTTCATATAAGGATAGCATGCCTAGCTGTGGCAGCTATAATCGAATGAAAAATGTGCTAAAATATACCCATTAAATTAGGTAAGCTATTGACAGTGCCAAAGAAAAGATGCTTGCAAATTGCTCCCAAATTCTGCCAAAGTATGTCTTCAAATTTGAAACACTCAAAGTGCATTTAAAAATAATTAAAATTTTCAGATTATAAGAAATTGCACATTACATTTTATTCAGAAGGTGTGGTTTAGAAACACTAATTGAATACAAACCTTACAGGCATGCAAGTATCAAACAAAGACTTCACAGACAGCCCACAATGGGTGCTTAATGAATATTTGCTATGTATATGAAAGGATGTATTCATTTGTAACAAATGACATAGACGCTTAGGCTTTTTATTAGAAAGTTTTTTGAGAATACGCCAAAGCATTTTTTAAAACATAAATTCGCTCTTTTTTTATGAGGAAGGAATAGAACTAATAGTGAGGTAAGAGGGAAAGAATTTGCCTTGAAGGAAAAAAAAACACAAAACAAATAAAGAAGTAACATTTTTACTACTGTGCTATATCCTTGAGTTTCACTAGCAGAAAGTCACACTGACTTTAACATTTTGTTTGGGAATATTGATAGATTTTCTTACTGTACCTTGTAATCTTTTACTGCATGCTTGTCTGTTATCATTCGCAAAGGATTCATATTGGTACTGAGGTTAAACCTCCTTGAGGATTGAGCCTCATCTCCACATGACTGTCATTGAAGCCTAAGAATTAGCCTATGAGGGAGTCTCTTGAAATCCACCTTATTCCTTAAGTCATTCTTACCAGCCTTTCTCAGGCCCTATGACAAGTCTAGGGTTGCTTGCAGTGTAAACTGGCTGTTTGTTAATTGCATAAAGGCCTTCAGGTTAGGAAGTCTGTTCACCAAACCTTACGCTCCTGCATGGAGCTGCACCTGCACGGAGGAAGGGATGCCACATGGCTCACAAAGGTGCTAGATGGATTAGTAGTGTCTTTGCTGACATCTGTCCTAGAGGGTTTCTAGAGCTTTGTGAATTCCTCCCAGTTTCCATTCCTACCTTCCTCCAATTCCATTATCCAAAGGTATCAGAGATTATTTTCTTAAAAAGATAATTATAAAAAGATGAATATAACTATCTCTCTAACAGTTTTATGGTTCCTCATATTCCAAATAATTAATGAAATTTTATATCTCATACAAGGTCCTTCAAAATCTGAAGCCTATCAACCTTTCCAGCATTCACTTTCATTCTTCCATAGCCCTGCAAGTCTGCTTAGGGTCTAGGTTAGGCAAAGCAAAGGGATCATTCCTCACTTCCCAGAGCTAAAAATAGTGTTTTCTCCTTCAAAATTGGGAAATAATAGTAACAACTAACAATTTTGGAGCATCCATTGTGTCTAGGCACCATTCTAAGCACTTTACCAGGTAAAGTAGTTATTATTATTATTTCCATTTTACAGGTGAGTAAACTGAGGCACAGAGAAGTAAAGTAACTTACACAGCATCATGTAACTAATAAGTGGTGTAGCCAGGATTTGAAGACTACAGAGAGTAAGACACAGAATCCAAGACTATCTGTAAGTTCATATTCCCATGAAAAACAACCTCTTAGAAAACTGAAAATCTTGAAAAACTGCAACTCAAGATCATTCATAAATTTTTACTTCTATGTCAGCACACTATTATTTTTTTCAAAATAATAATAATATATTCTCAACATTTTCTGGTGGTTTTCCATACCATAGAAACAGTATATATACTTCAAATATATACTTTGTGCTGTCTAGAACGTCTCATCACCTATTTTTACCTGGTGTCTCAAAAAACCAAAAACCACTTCAAATGCTTATAACAGAGAACTGAATGCAGGGACATTGGTGACACAGGAGGTGGAGGAGCTGAGAAGCCCAACAGGGGACAGAGATTAGCAACAGCAGGAAATCACTATCAATACTATTTTGTAGAAACAGAGGGAGAAGGTGTGTTTCTGAAGCCTGGGTATGGATTCACCTGGTAGAAACTGAACCACAGTAGGCTTTTCTGGGAGGAGCCAGCACCCCGGGGAGATGGAGCCTTTGCAAGCTCAGCCCTTTGCAGCAAAGAAGTGGGAGAGAACTACTCTGTCTTCTCTCTTTCTTCTTTCTCTCTTCTTCAAACAGAATCTTCCACCACTAGTTCCAGCCAGAAACAAGCTAACAGGTCACCACCACAGGGAGCATGGGCAAGGCAGAGGAAGGGCAAGTCTTGGCCCTGAGGCACAGAGTCTCAAGCCCTGTACATCTGGTGAATGCCTCATTCTTAGGCCTTCCTCACGAAGATCTCCCTGCTCCTCTTAGATTCTCCCACAGAACCGTACAATTCACTTCTTTTAACACCTGAGTATTACACAAATGAACTTATCTACAAAACAGAAACAGATCACAGACTTAGAAAAGGAACTTATGGTTACCAGGGGGGAAGGGTGAGGGGAGAGATAGATTGGGAGTTTGGGATTGACATGTACACACTGCTATATTTAAACCAGACAAGCAACAAGGACCTACTGTATAGCACAGGGAACTCTGCTCAACACTCTGCAATAACCTAAATGGGAAAATAATTTGGAAAAGAATAGATACTTGTATATGTATAATTGAATCACTGTGCTGTACACCTGAAACTAACACAACATTGTTAATTAACTATAGGTCTGCAAACTAACAAATGGCACAATTTCACTCCACAAGAGTGACAGATAATAGAAGCTGTAGAATGAAACATTTTTCAGTGTTCAAAGATATAAAGGAATAAATATATTCCAGAAAGCAAGGATCTGTTTGTGTATCTAAAATATATCTAGTTAACTAGCTAGCTATGTCAGGTGAATTTGGAAATGAGGCAAGTACAAATTAAATATATAATCTCTGAAATAAATAAAACATCAGTGGAAAGGTTAAACAGCGGAATAAAACCAACAGAAGAAAAAACTAGTTTATTATAAGGTTGTCCTGAAAACGCACCCCATATGCAGCATGCAGACTAAAGTAGATGAGAAGTATGAGGGAAATATTAAAAAGCATGAATGATTATGTATAGTCAAGGCACATATAATGGGATTTTAGAAAGGAAAGAATGAGGTAGAAGAAATATTCAAATAATTGACAGAAATTTTTCCCGAGGTAAATAAATATATAAATTTCAAATGGAAGGAGATCACAAGATTTGAGCAAAATAAATGAAAACAAATCTACACCTAAATAAATTGTAGTGTGAATACAAAACATTAAACAAAATGATAAGATCTTAAAAGAGATAGAATGGTAGCAGACTTCTCATGTGTAAAAGTGGTAGCCAGAATTAAAATACCTTCAGTGTTGAAAAAAGTATGTGAAAACTTAAAATTTCACTTTATGTACACTACATTTATACTCAAGACTGACAGCAAAAATGAAGATGTTTCATTAAAAAGTTGAGATACTTCTGCTTCACAGAATCTTTAAAGAACGTATTATAAGAAGAAAGCTAAATGTGGTAGGGGATGTAGGAAGGAAAAGTCACTGGTCAGCAAAGAAATTAGTAAAATATATTGATAAATCTAAATTCGTATTGACCTTAAAAATTAAATAAGACTAAAATTGATAGCCTTTAAAGTTAATAATGGAACTAAAATGCTAGAGAGTAGCAAAATGGGAAATTAGACAACAATTATTCTATTGTTTTTCATCTCATCCAAATCCTACCCTATAGCTCTCTTCCTCCATTCTTACAGGCCACAACTCTTCATTCAGTATTTGCCAAACATTTCTATCTCATGTTTCAGTCTTTCTTTGTCTTCATAGCTAATTTTTCATATGCTTCAGGAGACTGCATCAAGGACTACTAGCTAGATTAGAAAATGCTGACATTCAAATCGGAACTCAAAATTTAACTTGCATTATGCTAGGAAACTACAAAGCTAAATGTGGGTAATTCTCTAATATCTTGTTTTTATATGAGTGCTATTCTGAATGTCATATATGTACCACATGCTATTATAACTGTTTGAATTATACTGGATTTGCTAGTTTACACTATTTTATTGCTTTACTCCAAAAAGATGATGAAAATTTTGAAATAATGGCTTAAGTGAAAATCTATGCAAAAATACTCATCAGACCCTCAAATCGTTTTAAGAAAAGAATAAAGTAAAATAAATATTAGAGGCTCTAGCACTTTAATAGCAATTCTAAGTTATTGTTATAGCCACAAAAATGAAATAAAAAAGGTATGGCATGTATCATCCATACTTCTCCATTTTAAAAAAGGGAGTAGAGCTGCCAGCTTAATTTTAAGTATGCTGTCCAATTAGCCATTGTGTATATTTTTAATCATTCATATAAGTAATATACTGTCCATAATATTTGAATGTCAGTGATGCATCATTCATAACAAACTATTATAAATTCTCCACTATAAATTATGAAACTTAACATGGCCTCTGACTTTCAGGATTTTGCAATCTGGGACAAGAAGAAAAATCCCCATTAGATTTTATTTTAAATGTTTACTGGAAAAATCTTTTGGGCACCAAGATATCACAGTTCTAAATTAAAAGCAGTTGGGACCTTTTATGATTTCTATAAAACCTTATCTTTAATTACAGCATTATAAATGCATAGTAATATCTTTCTAATTTATTGTTTTTAAGACATATTTCTTCATTAAACATCAAGTTATTTATTACAAACATATTTTCTAAAAGAGGTAGTAGAGTGTAATGGCTAAGATCCTGTGCTCTGGAGTCACATGACCGGCTTTCAAATAGCAGTTCAAACCCTGATTAGCTGAATGATCTGGGGATGATTATTTTTTCTTTTTTTTTCTTTTTCTGGATGATTACTTATGCTCTGTGCCTCTCTTTCCTAATCTATAAAAAAAGAAGGATGATGGGAAACATGAAGAAAATTTCCTAAAGTTGAACAAGTAGAGAAAAGAAAATTAGAGATATCAATTTTGAGTGTTAAGTATCTTAACATTAAAATTCCAAGAACACAAAAATGGAGAAAAATTATGGAAAGACAAGGCTATTTTCCAGAACTGAAGGCCTGAACCTCTATGTTGTGAAGGCCAACCATATGACTAAATATTTTTTGATGTTTAATGCTATATATAGTAAATGCAATTAAAAATTCATTTTGGAAAGTTTTGTTGCTATTATATAGAAGTGCAATAGATTTTTCCATATTGAATTTACATATTTTGAATTTGCTAACTTTACTTAGTCCTAGTTGTTGTTTTATGGATTCCTTTGGGTTTTCCATGAAATCAATCATGTCCTCTGAGAATAAAAAAAGGGTTTTACTTCTTCTTTTCCAAACTTTATGCCTTACTTTACTGAGGAGCTAGAACCTCCAGTACAATGTCAAATATAAGTCATGGGAGTAGATATTCTTGCTTTGTTCCCTATCTTAGGGGAATACTTTCAATTAATTAAGTAAAATGTTAGCTGTGGATTTTCATGTGTACTCTTATTAGATGGAGAAAGTTATTTTCTATTCCAGAAATTGCTAAGGATTTTTATGATTAAAGGGTATTGCATTTTGTCAAACACTTTTTCTGCACCTATTGTGATGGTCATGAGTTCTCTTCTTTATTCTGTTAATATGGTGATTTACATTAATTTGTGAATGTTAACCCTCAGATAAACCCCACTCATTCATGATGTATTCTCACTTTTATATATTGCCAGATTAAATTTGCTAGCATTTTGTTATCAATAAGAATATGGAAGACCGGAATATCACTCTTAATCACCTTAATCTTATTGACATTTATTGAATACTATACCCAACGACTGCAGAATACATATTTTTTTCAGGTGCACATGAGACATACTCCAAGATAACCAAATACAAAGCAATGAACAAATAAAATATTTTAAATTTTAAAAATTTGCTCTAAACACTACTTTAGCTGCATCCCATTAATTTGGGTATATCTTTTTTTTAAAATTCAGTTTGAAATATTTTCTAAAGTTTGTGATATCTTTTTCACCCAAGGGTTACTTTTAAATGTGTGTGGGGTTTTTATTTCAAATATTTAGCTATTTTCTAGTTTTTTGAAAAATCAATTTTTAATTTAATTCCACTGTAATCAGAGAACATAACCCATGAGTCAGCAAAGCTGTTACATGGCATTCTTCCTAAACCAAGCAAGGGAGGAAGTTCTAAAACAATTACACAATTTTGAGATTTCTGTAAACTGTTTATATTAATCTGACATTAATCCTTCCACCTGTTGAGTAAAGCAATAATTTGAGAGTAACAGAAGAACAGAGAGAGAGTTTGGGGTAATTGAGATGCACCCACCACTTGGCCTAGCAAGGAACAAGCTATGGTCAATCAATCATAAGACAAATTGCTTATCATTAAGAAAGAGAACTTGAACTGCAAAAGAATGTGGGCTGTACCTTTGAGAAAACAGCTAAAGGAAGCTGGAGGAGAAAGAGCTGGACAGGAATTTCTATTAGACAAGAGTAGAGGCATGAAGGACCCACCTCTACAGGATCCTTTGCAGTTATTAGTACCTAAGCCCTAAAAGAAATGTAGCAATGAGCATCCTCCACCCAGAAAGCACTGACAGAAGATGACATGTGGTAGTAGTCAACTCAGGTCTTTGACAGGGGCCAGATCAGCAAGAGGCACTTGTCCTTCATCTCTCTCTTTCGGGACCAACACATAAGAGGAGAAACTGTTTTAGAAGAGGTAGAGGAGGAGAAGGGAAGGAGCAGATCATTCCCCTCACCTACTGAACTGATGACTTGCCTGGCTCATTCTAGCAGAAGGGAGAGAAGGATTTGTCTTGTGGTTGAAATTTTAAACTTAGTTGAAAATTTAAATATTAGAAACCGATCAGAAAATTATGGAATCTGCCTAAAATGTTTTTAAGGGGCAGCAAAGGCAGAGTGTTGTTGAAGATAGTGGTCAATGGGGGAAAAAACCCTCAAAACTGATGTTTGAATGCCACTGAATTAAGAAGGTTTATAAGTAGGATTAATTATAAAACAAAGTTTAATATAAAAGCCATGAAAAGGTGTAGGAAAATGGTATGGGAATACAAAAAAAGAAAAGATCAATTTCCACTTTGAGAGATAGGAAAATAACGTATATGATTATAAACACATAATTACATGAGCCATTGAGAAGAGAAATAGCTGAATCATCCGTGCTATACAAGCCATCTCACTGGAATTTTACAGATATTCTCCCATGTAATTTTCAGCGGCCTTGTTTTACCCATTTAGCAGATGAAGAAATGAAAGCTCAGAAAGCTGAAGTAATGAAGTAATTATGCCTTAAATTGGAAATGGCAAAACTGAGATTTGAATGCTCATGTGACAGATTTTACTCTGTGCCTCTTGTCCTTGTATATTATTTCTATACATAATTTAGAAAGACATGTTCTAAATTAAGTTTAATATGTCATTAACCACTCAGTTATTTAGTTTGTGGCTATTTCTAGGATATATAATTAACCAAGGTAGACGTTGTGTCTTATACAGAAGATTTACCTTTTTTTTTTATCTTATAGAGATTATGTATATGATACATAGCTCTCTACTTTGAGGACTGATTTAACATCATGTCACCCTCAAGGCCACTAGCTGAATTGGCAGCTCACCATGTAAGGGCTATCTCGAACAGTCAGTCAGTTTAAAATGACACTTCTCCTGAGGGCTCATTCTGCAGTGGTGTTAAGAGGCATAGGACTAATCTAGGATAAGTGGTAGCACTGTTGGTTCAGCATACCAATTAGTGGCAGACTGTTAAGCATGTAAGCAGGCCAAACTCTCTAGTGAATTATTATCACTGCTATTAACAAAATAAATCTAATGTGGTCTACTGTGAAAGGCACCGCACCATTTATCATCTCATATATCAGGTTCTTGATTCATAGGCTGAGACTTGCCACTTCAAATATACATTTTAAATAATTAAAAAACATTTCAAGTATTAACTTCATACTATGTTGAACTTAGAGAATATATTTTTTCTTTGAAAAAGTATGTAATTCATGCGACAGTGAATAATTTTCCTTGCTAATAGAAGAAATGATACAGACAATTCAAAAGTCATTGAGATTTAAATTAAGATTACATTAAATTTTCTTTTAACAGACTTGTCTTCTAATGTTAATATACTTACATTAATGTTAAGAATAAAAACCAACATGATTTTCTGTCTCTGTGTTTAACAATTCTGGGTGCAAGCATCTCTTTCTGTCCCAGGTTTAAACAACACTGAAAACAACAGCAATAACTTGTTACAGGAAATAGTTGACATTGTAAGATGAGACTGTGAACTAACTAAAACTGAAATAGTTTGCTAAAATTAAATAGTAAACTAAAATAGCTTATATGTCAAGCTTATCAGCTTACTCATCAAGATACACTTTCCTAGCTGTGCTCAACCATTCGAAGCTATTGTCATAAACTATCCAAAACCCAACCAGTTCTCTACCTTGCAAGATCCACCTTAAAATCATCCAACTCAGGCCCTAAAATCCTATAAATTTTTCCTCAGACCTCTCCATTCTATACTATTAAAACTGTGTCAGAATGATCTTCTCTAACTATTGTACTAGGTTGACTACACTAAGCTTTGTTTAATCAACGAGTCTTTGGGGTACTCCATTGAGAAGTGGTAGTAGACAATTTTTGGAAGTCCCACTGAGATCCAGTCAGGATATCCTAAAGGCTATGGCTCAAAACCCTTGGCATGGAAGAGGCTCTCCCTTGTATTTCCTTGGATCTCCTACTCAGGGGTGTCTCCAATTGTGATAGTGAGGAAGGTTCTTCATTGGATTTGAGCTCCAATTTCTTTTTAAAAGCTTCCAAATGCTAAATTTCTTTTGGTCTAGGAATCTTTTGACTATCTCTTCAGATTTAAAAATGGTTATCTCTGGTGGAAAAGATAACACAACTAACAATACAACCAATGGTTTCTTTATCTATCCTTGGCACTTTCCATGGTGAGTCTCTAAAATACAGTCAATTGAAAGAAAATGATTATAAGTTTGATAAGCCCAGCCTAAGTCTGTTCTAGAGCTTCAAAACAGACAAGTTTACAGGGATTGTCAGACTAGCTGCTTTTGAAATTACTCTGCCTTGTTTTGCACTGTTACAACATGTTCTTCTCCCACTGCAGTCATGGATTACATCTTTAAAACTTAATTGTCTGCTGTAACTAAATAAATGATTTCAATCTCTACTATTATGATAACATTTCTGGAGATTTCATCAACTGGAAAAATATCAGAAAAAACTCTCCATTAAGACAATGAAAGGACAATATCATATACTATATTTCTAAATAATTTTTTTATAGATTTATTTATTTTTGGCTGCATTGGGTTTGCATTGCTGCGCGTGGGCCCTCTCTAGTTGCGGTGAGTGGGGGCTACTCTTGGTAGCGGTGCGCATGCTTCTCATTGCAGTGGCTTCTTTTGCTGTGGATCACGGGCTCTAGGCACACTGGCTTCAGTAGTTGTGGCTTGCGGGCTCAGTAGTTGTGGTGCATGGGCTTAGGTGCCCTGCGGCATGTGGGATCTTCCCAGACCAGGGCTCGAACCCGTGTCGCCTGCACTGGCAGGTGGATTCTTAACCACTGAACCACCAGGGAAGTCCTATCGAATACTGTTAATAATGAATATAACTGTAAAAGGCTAGAGTGTTGTTCCTCACATCTATATCCTTCTGAAGACCTCAAGCTGAAGGCTTTAAGGAATCCTCAAGAAGCAGACAAACTCTGAGAGCATGATAAAGTGTTTGCCTAGAACTTCAGAGCAAGTAGACAACTCTACAAAGTAGACAGCTCCCACCAAACACCTTCTGATAAAGATGGCAACTGCATGAAACAGACAGGCTCCACCCAAAATCGACAGAGCAAAATCCACATATCTAGAGTCACAGACTCACAGTCTTACCTGGATCTGCATGCTTTTGGGTTTTCTTCATAGCTATTTTATTTCCTTTTTACAGTTTTGAAATTCTGTATTATTAACAGATATTTTTCACCTGGTAATTATGATACCTCAAAGTCCCTATATTTAATATTGCTTTTTGCATTTTTAGGCCTTGGTATAAGTCAAATATCAGGCAACAATTAACCTGCTTGTGTAGACTAAAACATACAACCAAACCAGCTGTTGGGTTTGTATTCATTTTATTTCAGTTCCTAAGTTCAGTTTCCTAAGATATCAATTTAAAAAAATCAGTAAGCTGGTCTCCCGGGTAGTTGGACTGAACTACTAAGGCATTTGTAGAGGGCAAACAATGCAACAAGACAGAAAGTCAGATATCTAAAATTGCTTTAAGGATGCACCTATATGGGAAGGCTCTTATCTTCACAGAAATAACACCCTGAGTCCTTTCACAGGGGCTTGTTTTGGTAGTAAAATTTTCAAAGAAATAGAGCCTTGCAAAAAAGCTTAATAAGTACTGATATGTATTCTGAGGTTGTTTGACTTTTACAGAAGTGATAAGAAAACCACACCATTTAGACTCAAATCTAAACTCTTGCTTTGTGTCTATCAGTTGATCTCTACATTAGACATGTCATTGTCTGGTGCATTGGTAATTACTGATGAATGATGGCAGAAAATTAAATGCTATTCAACAATACCATTTGATTATTCAACTGAAAGAGATCATTGACAGGCCTCTAAAAACTATTATTGAATTTGGGACACAAAAGCCTATTGGTTACTACCTACAATTTTGATAGGATCTTCTACCTCAATAAACTAATACTTGCAATCAATATGGTCTCCAGTATTATCCAGAGTCCAGTTTGGACCATTAATTTTCCCCCTTTGAAGGAAAATAGACAATTTGATCCAGGAAGGATAAAAGAGGGTCTCAGTCTGAGTTCAAAACTTTAATTTTTATTTGACTTACACCACGGCTTAAGAATGAAAAATTTTATATTGATTTCTTCATCCTCCAAGCTTATTTATTTCACACTGTATAAGAGACCTGAAAACTTGGTGGACACCTACCTGCTTTAGAACAGAATAGTAGGATAACAAGACAGTAGGCCATAGAACTTCTCACCCAAGAAATCCATAAAGTTGGACAGGTGATGGTTCAAAGTACAGCTCCTTTAGATATTATAATTCTGACTTTAGGTGGAACATGTGTTTTCTCAGGTGAAGAATGTTGTACTTATATTCTGACAGACCTCTGTGGTTCCAGAAAAAAAACAAAATAATTCCAGAAAAGAAATAAATAATACAATTAGGTGATTTCTCTAATGTCTCCATATCGGTTCTGCAGATTCTTTTTTTTTTTTTTTTTTGTGGTATGCGGGCCTCTCACTGTTGTGGCCTCTCCCGTTGCGGAGCACAGGCTCCGGATGTGCAGGCTCAGCGACCATGGCCCACGGGCCCAGCCGCTCCGCGGCATGCGGGATCTTCCCGGACCGGGGCACGAACCCATGTCCCCTGCATCGGCAGGCGGACTCTCAACCACTGTGCCACCAGGGAAGCCCTCTGCAGATTCTTTAGAGTGTGGATGGGTACTGGTCTCTTGACTTAATTTATGCTCTTAATTTGGAAGTAGACTGCAAACTCTTTTTTTTTTAACATCTTTATTGGAGTATAATTGCTTTACAATGTTGTGTTAGTTTCTGCTGTACAACAAAGTGAATCAGTTATATGTATACATATATCCCCATATCCCCTCCCTCTTGCGTTTGCCTTCCACCCTCCCTATCCCACCCCTCTAGGTGGTCACAAAGCACCAAGCTAATCTCCCCATGCAATGCAGCTGCTTCCCACTAGCTATTTTACATTTGATAGTGTATATATGTCAATGCTACTCTCTCACTTCATCCCAACTTACCCTTCCCCTCCCATGTCAAGTCCACTCTCCACATCTGCGTCTTTATTTCTGTCCTGCCCCTAAGTTCATCCGAAACATTTTTTTTTTTTAGATTCCATATATATGTTAGTATCTGGTATTTGTTTTTCTCTTTCTGACTTACTTCACTCTATATGACAGACTCTAGGTCCATCCACCTCACTACAGGTAACTCCATTCACCTCACTACAGGTAACTCAATTTCATTTCTTTTTATGGCTGAGTAATATTCCATTGTATATATGTGCCACATCTTTATCCATTCATCTTAGACGCAAACTCTGATTATAATACTTCTGTTTTTGTATGTGTTGCAGGGATCAAATTTGGATTTCCAGAGTTTTAAATGCTGTCACACAGTGACTGTTTCACCTCATCAAATGATACAACAAATAATCTCCCAACAAAAAGAACAAGTATATATGCCACTTACAAAAACTGGAACGACTGCCATCAGAAGATGTACACATGATCATGACATATTAAACAGAATTATGGATCTGTATTAATCATTACTAGACCATAATGGTCTATATCATAGTTTAGGATTAGAAATGACCAAAAGAATGTGACTGAAAACTGCAATAAATGTACATCCTTGACACTGTGTTAAACAATAATGAGAGCAGGATTTCTTTCCTGTACCTAAATTAAGCAATACTGAGACAGTGCATGATTCCCTGCCCAGTGTTACTATTGAGAACAAACAAAATAAACCTGGTTATAGTTCGAAATACTTGCTTCTGAAAGATAATTCTGTGAAGTAACCAAAAATTTTATTTGCCAAGATTAATATATTATTTACCAAAACTTACTTCGTTATACCCTCCAATCCCAACATATTCCTCTGCTTGCAAAGCCTGCCTTAAAATCTCAGACAAGACTCAAACCCTAAAAAAATCCTACCCTGACCTCCCTATTCTGAGACACTAATAACATCCTCTCAAGGCTGTGTTTTATCTTATTGCACTGAGCTTAAGAAACTTAGCTTCGTTCCATCAATATGCCTCTTTGCTTATCTTTTAAGAAATTCTTTGTTATTCTTTTAGAAAATCAACTGTTGGCATATAAAACTTATTCTATATAATTAAATATGGATCACACAAGAAGAAGTAAATATATCAGGAAATATGTTAGCTATAGGGAGAGGGATTACATGAGGTAAAGAAATCACTAAAGGTAATTCACAGAATAGATATCTACAAATAGTCATAAAAGGGAAGAGAGAGAGAGAAAGAGAACTAACATATATCAGGAAACCCCTCTTGAGAAGACGTTTGATATTTTACATATACTATCTCATTTAATTATCAAGACAACCCTATCGATTTCCCAAAATTTTAGGCAAGGAAATAGAATTGATGAGATAAAACATTTTGCCTAAGCCACCATGTATACTTAATGACAGAGATGTGATAAGAAATCAGGTCTTCTAACTACCAGTCCTGTATTACTATTTTCCTGCTCAGTTCCTCAATTCTGAATTATTTACTTAGAAATAACCTCAAGACTATGAACAATATTAGTCTTTTAAATTTAAAATGTAAAAGAAATGACCATTTTATTGGAAAATATAAACAACTGCAGAAGACTCAAGGAAGAATTAGAAAATCTAAATTTATTTAGGACTATTAAAGATATTTATCCAGTAATCTAAAACCTACTCCCATCACACAAAATCAAACAGACACCACCACAAAACCTCCACTGAGTCTAAATGGTTTGGGTAATCTAAATCTACCTTACACAAACTATTCTAGAGGAATGAGAAAAAGGGAAAGAAAGGGAGAGAAAATAGAAAATGGTAAGGAAAGTGGAAGGTAAACAGGGGAGAGGAAGAAAGAGAATGTTCTCCAAGTAATATGAAGTCACTGTAACCTTTATGTCAAAGAATAAGACAAGGGCAATATGAGAGAAGAAAATTAGAGTCTAATTTCATTCATAAACATAGTTGAAATATCATGAATAAAATATTAGCAAGCTAAATCCAGTCAGTATAAATATTTATATCTTTCATGATCAATATACATTAATTCCAAGAACGCATGGTTGGTTTAACTTTAATCATTCTCTTATTGTAATTCCCCCAGTGAACTTATTAAAGGAGAAAAACCATATGACTACTTCAGTAGGTGCAAAAATGAATTTCAACTCTTAGTTTTTCATGTCAACAAACTAGTTTAAATACCAAAATTTCTTTAACCTGAAAAATTTACCTACCCAATACCTTTAGCAAACATCATACTTAATAGTAAACATCAGAAATATTTTCTCTATATTCAGAGAGAAACAAAAAATACATCCACTATCAACGTTTGTATCTGACATTGTACTGGAGCACCTAAGAAGCTCATAATAAGAAAACAAATAATTAAAAGATCCTAGAAGTTCTTTATTTAATCACATCTTTTCTTCCTCCTACAAAATTTACCTCTGATATATAGACATTTATGTACATTTATATACATATGTATATTTATATGTGTGTGCATGTTCATGTATAAAATTCTTTGGATCTGTAGGGATGTTAGATTTCATTTATTTAGTTAGTTGAGGAGAAGATATCCTAAAGTTTAACTGGACTTTACTCTTTCCTTTTGCCTCTGAAAAAACAATGCAAGCTTCCTACCAGAAAAACTGTCATATACTAGGAACAGAAAAAGTATTCAATGGATTCAGAGTATAAAATAATTAAATAGAATCGTATATGTTGTTGCATGGCCTGAAAACATGAAGCTGACCATTTTTTTCCCAAGAAATGCATAACGCTACAACTTTTCCTAGGTAGTATTGAATTGATGCACAGTAGGTTCTTTCAAACCAGGAATTAAGTTCAGCATTCATTAATTTATTCAATCACTCAATAAATATGTCCTAAACAAAGCCTACCACTTAAAATGATGAATTAATCCCACATATTAAGGGAACTTGTTTTAATCTACTTTATAATTCTATTCTCTAACATTGGCATGGTTTGTGGTTATACACTGCACTGTGCTCATTTTTACTAATTTAGTACCCTATATGGGATTATTTCATATGTTGTCAATATTGACATATTTTTAATTGAGATATAATTCACATATAACATTGTGTAAGTTTAAGGTATACGACATATTTATTTGATACATTTATAGATTGCAATAATATTGCCACCCATAGTGTTAACTAACTCCTCTGTGTGACTGTATGACGTCACATAATTAACATTTCTTTTTGGTAGTGAGAAAATTTAAGATCTACTTTCTTAGAAATCTTAAAGTATATAACATAGTATTGTTGACTATGCTGTGCATTGGATCTCCAGAACTTATTCATCTTCTAACTACAAGTTTGTACCATATGACCAATATTTCCCCAATTCCCCACCTCACATTTCCTGGTAAGTACCATTCTACTTTCTGTTTTTACAGTTCACCTTTATTAGATTCCACATATAAGCAGTATCATATAGTGTTTTTCTTTCTCTTTTAGACTTATCTCACTTTGCCATGTCACAAATGGTAGGATTTCTTTCTTTCTTAATGTTGAATAATATTATATATAAATTATACATATATATATATATATATTTCTTTATCCATTTATCCACTGACAGACACTTAGGTTACTTCCATATCTTGGCTATTGTAAATAACCTGTTAGAATGGCTATCGTCAAGAAAACTAGAGATAGGTATTGGTGAGAATGTGGAGATGAGGCAACACTTGTACACTGTTAGTAGGAATGTAAATTGATTTAGCCACTATGGAGGTTCCTCAAAATATTAAAAATAGAACTATCATATTATCCAGCAATCCACCTTTGGGTATATACCCAAAATAAATAAAAACAGGGTATTGAAAAGATATCTACACTCCCATGTTTATTGCAGCATTATTCACAATAGCCATACTGTTTTTAAAATAAACAAATCATGTATGATGTATACCTTATTTTGATATTTCTTTAATTACATTAGTTTCATAGGTACTGGATGGTTATTGCTAATTCTTACATACACACTATCAACTTTTCGGTTGTTTTCCTTAAGCAAACATTATATTTTTGCCCTGGGTTATTATTTTAAAAATCCAAAAGTGGGGCTTCCCTGGTGGCGCTGTGGTTGAGAGTCCGCCTGCTGATGCAGGGGACACGGGTTCGTGCCCCGGTCCGGGAAGATCCCACATGCCACGGAACGGCTGGGCCCGTGAGCCATGGCCGCTGAGCCTGTGCGTCCGGAGCCTGTGCTCCGCAACAGGAGAGGCCACAACAGTGAGAGGCCCGCGTACCGCAAAAAAAAAAAAAAAAAATCCAGAAGTGGAAAAAGAAAAGATTACATTACAATGTTGCCTGTAAAATAAATTCCAGTAGAAAAATTCCAATTATTTTCATTACACAAGTATTTCAGGTGGACAAAAAGATAAAAAATTCTGTCACCTTTTTTTTTTGTCAAAAATACAAAGTTATTTAATTTTAAAAAATACTAAGTTACATTACTTGGTTACCCATACCATATAAGCTATTAGCTCTGATTTCTACTTTTTTGATCTTATCTTTATTATCTGTTTTAGATTTCTATAATTACTACTTTGCCTCATTGATTCAATACACCAAAATTATTATTTTCATAATAGATTCCATAATTATTTAAAAGTAGTTTTAATATCATTTTCTTCCTTTTAGTCTTTAGTAATTAAAGATTAATCACATTCACTAAGCTTAAAGCAAACACTAAAGTTATTTTAAATACTTGAATGTCAGACACTTCCCACTCCTCATTCCTCAGTTTTTCTTCTCAAGTCAGATTTCCTTTTATACTTACTTCAATCTTCAGTCAAGTGTCTGCCTATACTGTTAGATCTATTGGCCTCCTGTGACCATCCTTAAGCTTAAAAACCATAACCTGTCATGTTTCCAGGGGCTATGTCAATGGCTGCATTATAACAATTCTGAAGTATCCTAAGAGAGGTGGTCACAGGCACTGTGGCCATACAGCCATAAAGTTAAGAGAGGAAAGGGTAATTTGGATTCTATGGACACAAAGGAGTAAGAATGTACAGCTGATTAGTGGAATTCTTAGGTTGGCAGAGAGTGAGCCTTGCCTTCATCCTTCACCCAGAAAACATAAAATGATACAAAGTTTCAACAGAACCACAAATTAGCATGTAGAACAATGTTATTCCAGAATCGAGAGGTAATTTTATGATTCAGAGCATAGATGAAAACTATAACAGAACAGCTGAACTACATGGAAAAACGTATTTGCAACAACTTGAAATGACTATCTCAAAGATCTTTGTAGACCACACAATGAGTATGTAAGGTACTATCTAAAGTTTTCAAAATCAACATAAAACTAGATGGCAATAAAGTTTGGTGGTTAAAGCAGGCTCTACAGCCAGACTGCTTAGGTACACTTTCTGGCTCTTCTGCTTTTTATCCCTGTAACCATAGTAAGTCACTTAGGATTTCTTTGTGCCTCAGTTTTCAGATTTGTAAAATGTGTATATTAGTACCACTGACCTGATTGGGCTGTTATAAGAATTAAATGTGGTACTAGATAAAAGTACTTAAAATAGTACATGACACACTGTAAGTACCTCTATTATGAACATTAACTTTTACCTCACTAAGTATAAATGAGTTAAATCCTCTTATACTGCAAAGACTCTCAGACTTGATCATTAAACAAAGTCCAAATGTAAGTTAATTCATAAGAATTGCACTCAAAAAAATAACAGAAAATGTTAAAAGTAAAGTATTAGTCATAACTATACCAGCAAACATGAACTAAATAAAATATCAAATATTAAGAAGATACTAAAAAATTTTTTTTTTTATTTTTTGGCCATGCAGCTTGCAGGATCTTAGTTCCCTGACCAGGGGTCAAACCCATGCCCCCTGCAGTGGAAGCAGAGTCCTAACCAGTGGACTACCAGGGAATTCCCCTAAAAAACAATTCTTTTAGCACTTGTATTGGAGTATAATTATTTCACAATGGTGTGTTAGTTTCTGCTTTATAACAAAGTGAATCAGCTATACAGATACATACATCCCTGTATCTCTTCCCTCTTGCATCTCTCTCCCACCATCCCTACCCCACCCCTCTAGGTGGTCTCAAAGCACCGAGCTGATCTCCCTGTGCTATGTGGCTGCTTCCCACTAGCTATCATTTTACATTTGGTAGTGTATGTATGTCCATGCCACTCTCTCACTTCATCCCAGTTTATCCATCCCCTTCTCCGTGTCCTAAAGTCCATTCTCTACGTCTGTGTCTTTTTTTTTTTTTTTTTGCGGTACGCGGGACTCTCACTGCTGTGGCCTCTCCCGTTGCGGAGCACAGGCTCCGGACGCGCAGGCTCAGCGGCCGTGGCTCACGGGCCTAGCCTCTCTGCGGCATGAGGGATCTTCCTGGACCGGGGCAGGAACCCGTGTCCCCTGCATCGGCAGGTGGACTCTCAACCACTGCACCACCAGGGAAGCCCTCTACATCTGTGTCTTTATTCCTGTCCTGCCCCTAGGTTCTTCAGAAACATTTTTTTTCTTTTTTTAGATTCCATATATATGTGTTAGCATACGGTATTTGTTTTTCTCTTTCTGACTTACTTCACTCTGTATGACAGACTCTAGGTTCATCTACCTCACTACAAATAACTCAATTTTGTTTCTTTTTATGGCTGAGTAATATTCCATTGTATATATGTGCCACATCTTCTTTATCCATTCATCTGTTGATGGACATTGGAAAGATATGGTTATTTAACTTTGAAAAATTGTATAATGCATAATCATGAATCCTTATATAATAAATAATAGGGTATTAAAATATAATCTACAGAATTGTAAAAACACAAAAAATAAAATAATGGATAATGATTGAAAATGCAACTCATTTTTTAGAATTTTTTTTTCTAAAATAAGTATGCAAAAGAAAAAAATAAGTAATGAGATTTGTATACTATATTCTTGTTGATTTAATATTTGCAAGTAGAACTTGGTAAAATATGGAAACTTCTTAGTTAAGTAATGATGAAAGATTAAAAACACTATCAGATATTATTATCCCAAAAAGGAAACCCCAACAAATTATCAAAACAACAAATTGTAAATGCTCTATTTTTGTGATTTCATTGCATGAAAATTGTAAAGTAATAATACAAATAAAAAAAAGAAAGAAAAAACTCTCTATTTGGAAATTATAAAAATATCCTACTTAACTCTTAGGCTAGAGAGAACATTAAAACAAGAACTTGAAACCATTTAACAAAATTATAGCCTTAAAATTAAGTATTTATTCATTAATCTCATATCACTGAGTTTCCAGTGATGAACAAGGCAAACACAGTCCTTGCTTAGTTGGCTTACAGTTTTGTTGGGGAAGGGATAGAAACACTTACTCATTAATTCATTCACTCACCCTTACACTCAATAAACCATTACGTTATCAAATAATCAAAGTGGGGAAAACCCTGAGAAAAGCAAGAACAAAATATAATAATAAATAAAACAGTGATTTGGAGTCCCAAAATTTATAAAAGAGAAAAATAAATGTAAAACAGTTTCTTGAAAAAAATTAGTAGAGTGAGATTTTATATAGTAATTATGTAAAAAGATTAATCAAAAGTATGCAAAATTAAGAATGAAAGATAGAGAAAATTTAAAATGGTATAAGGGAATACTTGGCACTCAATCATTAATTCAACAAATATTTATAGATCATATAATACATCCCAGGTACTGTGCTAGATGTTGAGGATAAAATGGTGAGCAAAACTGTCTTCTTTCCTCACATAGTTCAAAGTCTAGTGTGGGGTCTACAAAAAAGTACCCAGGGAAGTAAAATATAATGTGATAAGTACTGGAGGGTTGGAGCCATGCAATAGGCTATGGGCACACCTAAGAATGGTCACTTACCCTGTCTTTGAAATTCAAGGAAATGTTATAGGAAGAAATGCATGAGGTTCTGCCAGAGGGAAAAGCTTGCAAAAAAGTCTGTAAGGTTAGAGAGAATACATTTTATTAGATAATCTAAACAAGATTAAGACTGCCTGGTGCAGAGAGAAGAAAAATATTAAGAAAGAAAAAAGAGGCTGTATTGAAAAAAGAGGTTAATCAAAAAGTCTTTGGAAGCCACAATAAAGGTTTTGAATTTTAACCTTAGGTCAACAGGGAATCTTTGGAGTGACTTGAGTAAGAGGTAGGCATGATCAGATTTAAGATTAAGATACACAGGCTAGCTACAGAGTCGAAAATAGATTGTGAACACACTGAGAATGCTGATTATTGGGTTGAGTATCTTTATCAAGCAGCTAGCCAGAGTGTAGTAAGATAACAAAAGTAAAGATTGGGGTTTTAGGGAAAAATAGTGGCAGAAATCTAAATGACACACTATTACCTAATTTAACAGAGTTCTTTTTTGAGGGTTATCTGAAACCAGCCAAGCTTTGATAATAAAATGGCATCTTCCCTCCCCTTTCTGGCTATTGCTTTTGGTCAAAAGCTATTTCAGGGCTTTATCGAGAGAGGAAAGAAGGGAGACTGGTAGGCAGGCCCCTGGTATTCCTTAGTCCCTGGTCACAATGATATCAAATAGACCAGAAGATAACTCTATCCCAAAATTATCAAAATTACATCAAACTCAGAGATGATTATTATTGTTACAAGACACACTGCGTGTAAAATGAAAAGAGATGAGATTCTATGGCAAAACTTAGAGGGATATCAACAATTAAGAAATTTGAGTTAAAGGGGTATAAAGACTGAGAGGTAGTCAGAAAGCAAGGAGCAAACAAAATGAGTAGGGTATGGTATCATGTAAAACAGCAGAAAAGAGGATCTCATGGAAGTTGTGGTCACTATGGCCATTAGTGGCCTTGGCAAGAGCAAGTTCAGTGCAGTGATGAAGACTGAAATCACACTGCAGTAGATTAAGTTGTGTAACAGGGTTTTGAGAAGTGAAGGCAGTCAATGTAGACAATTTCTCCAGAGGGAGTCATTTTTGAAGCATGTGACCCAGGAGCTGGAAAGAAAAAGAGTAACAGATTTGGCTACATAACTATCAAGCAATTTATACAACAAATGGGAAAATATTTATAATACATATTAGTAAATTTATAAATAGCTCCTAGAAATATAAAGACAAAAGGTTAAAAGGATACAAACCAGCAATTAGTAGAAAAAAAAATAGCCAATGAATATTTGAGAAGGTGCCAATATTATTGCTGAAAAATAATTAAAGCAATGAAGTACAATATTCAACTTTTAGATTATCCAAAATTAATCATACATAGTAAAGGTGGCAAGTATAGGTAAATGGAACTGTGGATGGGTTGGTAATTGTTACACACATTTTTGTAAGGTAATTTGGCAGTAACTATCGAGCTTTAAATACTGAAATCTCATGACATATCAGTAACAATCTTGTAAATCTACCCTACAGAAATATGTACTAATTTCATTATAGTCTGGAATAGCACAATACTGAAAAGTCCTCTATAGCAAAGAGACAACCCTTTTAAGGAGGTTTGTTGTGAACTGGAGGAAAGAAATGGATGGTAGAGAGGGGAGACAGGAGATGAAGTAGTGGAGGGCAAGTTGTTTGTTTGTAATGGGAGATAGTTGTGGAAGATTAAATGAGAAAGGGAAGAAATAAGTAAAAGGAGAGACAGTGGATAATGGATGGATGAAGATAGAAACAATGTAATCCCAAGCAGTGGATAAGAACTGTGATAAAGGAGAGGAGAAAAGAGGACCAGTACACACGCCAGTATGATTATAGATTTGGTCACAGATATTTAAATATTTAAATCACATATAATTAATATAAAATATTTATACAGAATAGTTAAAGACATTCTACTAATAAATAAGAAAAGGAAGAGCTGAAAAATAATACATGTGAGTCTTAAACAGGAATTTCATAAATAATCATATCCAAATGACTAATATGCATATAAAAGGTGTTCAACATCATTAGTCATCAGGAAAATGTTATTTAAACCACAATGAGATTCTACTACATGCCCGCTGGAATGGCTAAAAGTAAAAACTACTGACAATACTGTTGATAGGGGCTGATGTGTAATAACAGGAACTCTGCTGAAGTGACTAAATGAACATGGATAAACTGAATCTCATAAATACAATATTCAGCGAAAGAAGAAGACAAAAGCAAAGTGAAAGAAGTTTTTAAAATGATAATTAAAATTTAATTTTCAAAAAATTTTGAAGTCTTGATTCTTACAGTAAGGAGGTTTAAATTTATACCTGATCATTGCACTATTAGAAAAAAAAATACTGCTATGGGTTTTTATAAAGTCCTAGCTCTTGGGACATATTTCAGTATGGTAAAGCAGATGATTAAACTGAGAAATTAAATATTTAGTCATATAAACCTGTTGTTTCTTTTAGCAAAGATACCTATCTTTGGAATTTGGTTAGAAATGTTAGTATTCTCTCAGTTGACTGAGATTATTCTATGCCAATAGATAATCTCTCCATTTCCAAATCACTGAGGACTGAAGAAAATATATCTTTTGCCTTATGATGTCAGTTAAAACTCTATAACCCAGAAATATTGATTTAAGCCAACTGAATTTTAAATTAATTGTCCTTCAGAAGGTGTCTAAGACCATGTCCCTGTGGTTGGGCCTGGGGTTCCCCTGAAGGAGTGTCCATTTCCACTGTCAGTTGTACTGGGAAGAATTTTATCTTCAGATTGGATTAGAAGTCACGGTAAGGATAACAAGCTCTTCTTCCTTTCTCAAAGCTCCAAGCGGTAGCAAACCTGGACTCTGATTTATAAAAATGCTCTGAGCACTTCCAGGAATGCCAGACAAGTTTGTTCCTGCCCAGAGGAGGCTGACCAGGAACTAAGACGTAGCTTGAGAAAGACCTGAGGCCAGTCCCAAGCCTGTCATCTACTAAGAGCAGTCACCTCTAATAAAGTTGTAAGCTTCTAACTCGTGAGTATACTTAGTATCTTTAATTTTTACTTGCTAAATTGAATAATAGTCTAATCTCTAACATGTTTCAGATAATTTTTTTTTTTTCGGTACGTGGGCCTCTCACTGTTGTGGCCTCTCCCGTTGCGGAGCACAGGCTCCGGACGCACAGGCTCAGCGGCCATGGCCCATGGGCCCAGCCGTTCCGTGGCATGTGGGATCTTCCCGGACCGGGGCACGAACCCGTGTCCCCTGCATCGGCAGGCGGACTCTCAACCACTGCGCCACCAGGGAAGCCCTCAGATAATTATTGGGAAGATCTTTCCTACACTTGAAAAAGCATATGATTAGGACACTGTACTGTTCTCCTGAGACAGAGCCTCCTAAAAATCCACTATAGCTCTTTGTACCACCTCCACTTCAAGATGAGTTTCTATACAGTTCTCTTCGTTCTGAACATTATGTCAGGTATTGGGTTTCAATTAAGTCAGTATTTCCTAAGAGTTGGATATTGATGTATAAAGTCCATCATCACTTCTTTTGGTTATAGAAAAACCATGAATTCAATAATCAGAGATGCTAAGGCCAGACAAAATAATGGAGTATCGTCAAGTTATAAGAAAAAGGACAATTTTTGGTTTTTCCATGACCTTGTTGAATAGACTGGTATGTAAGAAATGGACCTGAACTAGGTGAATAGCCATATCTAGACAAAAGTCATTTGGATAGTAACTATAATGAAAGTATGTTATACACATGGACAAGAAAGTACCTGTCCCAAAACTAGTGCCAAGGCAATAGTGATTTAGAAAATCAGCTACTTTCTATGTGACATTTATTCTCATAGAATTTTCCAACGATATTGAACAATTAGTAACCTTAGAAGGGTAGAAATCATTTTCATCTAGTTATACAGAATGAGCTACCATCATATATAAGACAGTATTGAGATAGAAGATGAGCATGGCAGGATGTCTTTGTTTAAGGAAGTTATGAGTTTAATTTCAAAGTAAGCCAAATAATGTACACAAATAATGTAAAATAAAGTATAATAGAGGCTCTAGGAAAGATACAAATAGAAAACTGAGAGTTCAGAGAAGGAAAATATTATATATAATAATCTGGTAAAGCTTTGGAAAAAGGTCAGGATTCAGAGAGACACTGAAGAATCAAAAGCACTTAATTAGGCATAAACAGGATGAAGAGAACATTACTGATGAACGAAAAGGCATGGGCAGGTAAAAGGCTGAGACAGTGCAACACAAGTTAGAAAAAAAGTGGTCCAGTCCAATAAGGGCTTGGAGAAACTACATGGCAGTAAGGAAAGAAATGCCAAGGCATAGAAAGAGGCTTTGAATACATTCCAAGTTGGAATTTTTACTTAATTCAGGAGACACTTGAGGGCATTGAATGAAGGAACTATGGAAGTGGTTCCATCAGTTAATAATGAGTAGGAATATTTGAAATGAGGCAAATAGAAAAAAGATGAAAAGCAGGTGAATAATGTAGCCTATATATTGTAACAGTTCTAGAAGAGGGTGGTGAGATACTTAACAGGCAGAATGACAGAAAAAAAAGGAGGGTGGTGGTAAATTTACCTCTTCCAGAGACTGAACTTGCTAGAGCAGTTGGTACTAGACTAGTTAGGAAGTCTGGTATGGACATAACTTTACAAATGAAAATGGTAGAACCTGACAAGGCAATCTGCAAGCTAACACTTCGAGAGTAGAAAAATAAACATATTTTAGTAAAGAGATTGAGTATGATCACTAAAGAGTTATGATATTTCAGCCAGGAAATTTTCTAGTGAGAGAAAATCTTCCATATGCATCTGAGACTAGAACATAATCTAAATTCAGTTCTAGAGTTTTCCCTAAAACCCTAAGATTCCAAACAGTCTGAGTTAGAGTAGAGAATCTATGAAAACTAATAAAATCTGTAGAAAATCAGATGGCCAGGCTTTGATTTGGGACAATCATTTTTTTTATAACAGAGTATTAAAAAAAAAAAAAAAGGAAGGGATAGGGAATATGGAGTTGGATAAATCTAGGTTTGAATTCCAGTTCCAGAAGATGTTGTGTAAGTTACCTCACCATCTTGCACCTAGGTTTTCTCTTCTGTAAAGTGGGGATAACAATGCTTCCTCATGGGATTTTTAATGAGTATTACTTCAAATTTAAAAGTAAAGTACCTTATCCAGACCAATTCATAGTGAGGGCTCAATAAACGGTAATTACAAAAAAAAAAAAAAAAAAAAAAAGAGACACATATTTACAAAACAAGAAGCAAATATCAAGTAGAAATGAACATGAAAAGATGAGAACAATCCTTGGAAGAAATACTGTCAAGGACTTTCCATTTTATTTCCATTAAAATAGCTATAATTTCAAAACAAAAGCAAAAAATTAGTGAGAAGAGTAGCATTATTTACATTATTGAAAATTTCTTTAATGTTGGTTTAATGTAAGTAACTGGATTTTTGTATCTACTTTTGCATAGGAAGAAAATTTAGCCTCACATAGATAATTAGTTGGAAAAGGGAGAAGTATTTTAAAATGATTTTGGATACTCTTCTTTGATGCTACATGAAAGCTCCTTGTTTCTTAAAGCCTCATTGCAATATGGAATCTGAAATCGTATCAACAAACCTTTAATCTTCTATTACATTAAAATCCATGGCTCTTTCATTTTGAATGGATAGTTTACCAATATATGATTTTGTCATATAAAGCATTGATCATTTGGACAACACTAGAGCACTAAGTTATCTTCCAAATGCTGACACATGTCATTATACAATATCATAGTACTGCCAACCTCATCAGAAAAGCCTCTGAACACTGGGAAGCCTTCAAGGTCATAGTGGCACAAACAAGTTTTTCAAAATTCTAATTTTCACTTGAAACCTTGAATTTTACCATTTGCCACTACAATTTTTGTCCTTGAAATAATTGGCTCACTTTGTTAACTCTTAAGGAAATTTCTGCCAAACATCCAAGTTTGAATTGTCTGTTCTTTCAAGCAGGAATAGTATACTAAGGAAAAAAAAGAAAAGACAAGTTCAGTTTGAAACTCAAACAATAGAACGAGGGCTTTTCCATGAGACAACCATTGGACTTTGGTATGCAGCAGAAATACCCTATGCGCAATTCCCATTACTTCATGCAGAATAGAAAAACATTTTCACTCAAAAGTTAGGATTTATTAAAATAATTAATCTTCCTTCATCAAGGATATTCTTAAAATAAACTTATGATATTTTGATTGCAAGTGAGTGGCAATGAAGAAGATAGTACCATTTCAGTTTGATTCATGTGAAGGCACAAGCAGCTTTACTCAACATTGCTTTTTTACCATTAGTGCAAATGTCAACACACTGAAAAAGACACATAATTTTCATTACTTACTAAGAAAAAGTTTGACCTTACTGGCCTCCCTGACCCAAAGGTCCACGGACCACACTTTGAGAACTGCTGAACTAGAAGTAGTCACAGATGAATTGGACGGGGGTCGTTGAAGCACTACAGCAGAGCCTGCACACATGCCAACCCCTCCACCAGCTATATTGGACTGTGACATGAGTAAGAAATGAACTTGCATTGCTCAAGCCACTCGAGGTGGAGGTTGTTTATTGCAGGAAAAAGCATCTCTAATTTAGAAAGTTATACCCTGAAATTCAGTGTTACCATGACAAAAACTAAAATATGGGCATTAAGCTAATGCTAGATGTTTGGGCTATAGATGGCAAGGAGACAGAAGTTATAAGGCTGGAAAACCCTATTCTGCTTTTTCAAATATTTGGTGAAAATATCACTAGTGAAAGCTCGGAAGCAGGCACCTGCTCATGGAGCCTGTAGCTCTAGAGGAAAGAATGAACACGATCATGTGTATCAGATGCTACTGCTGTTTTTCAGTAGAATATTATAAGAAAGAGATGAACTTAAATGAGAATTGGCAGAATTGTTAGCAGAAATGACAGGGAAGAGAGAACCCATAAACTCGAGGCCTTCAAGGAATGCTAGAGGCAACAACTTCTAGGTGCCAAACCACAGGAAATAAGACCCCCAAAATTTGCCTCTGAGAGTCAAAGTTCTACTAAGTTTTAGGCATCATAGCAAAGGTCAGATTCAGGATATAGCCTCTCCAGCCATGTCTGAAGGCCTAAGGTAGCTACCATTAAGTAGAGTCAGACTGGCATACACAGGAAAGAACTTAGGGTATAGTTACTGACACAGAGTTGACTTGAATCACCTAGATCAAAAACCTACTACGCCCTTCTCTTTCCCAGCTTTATGTACATATATATATATATATATCAATAGAACCTTGTTCTATTAAAAAAAAAGCCTACTATGTTTTTAAGAAAATTTTATGGCCAAAGAAATCAGGATCCTGAACTTACTTGATATTTAAAATGACTCTCTGGCCCCAATACTTGCATGTGCCAGAAGTAAGTTGTGAATATTGGGCATCCACCAAGATAGACATATCCACCAATTCTCACATCAGGTCTGGTTATGAAGGCTAATAGAAAAGAAAGAACTTCCCAGACAGAGCCTGGAGCCAGGGAACTTTAAAAAAATGGATGAATGTGTTCTTATTAGAATTGGAGTCTAATTAAGAAACATCCCTCCCATCACCCTCACAGCAGGCATCTTCACATCCTGCCTAGTTATGTTTCATAATTGTTATGGCCCAGTGTCTTCCATTCTTCCTCTATCTAAAAACAAGTTTCTATTATTTTTTTTTATTATGCTCCATCATTGCACATTATTGTTATGCATGAGGTTGTGGATTACTTTTTCCTTTAGTTCTTAGGCTGTTGGCCCACACAGAACCACATTTAGGTCTGATGAAGAAGACTGCCTATCACCCAAGTAGTGTCCCTACACTTTGACGTGGATCCAGGGACTAAATGGGATTTTGGGTTGCCTTTCTGGAGGGGAAATGAATCTGTCCTATACATGGGAGAAAGAGTAAAACAAGTATGTGATGTTCTGAAGAGTGGATTGTAAAAGTGCGAGTACTCACCAGTTTCCATGTTCTCCCCTTCTTCCTGAGCAAAGTAAGAGTACATTTTCCACACCCCTTTGGGTGGCCTTCTGACTTATTTTTGGACAATGGAATGTGAGTGGAAGTGATGCATGCCAATTTATGAGTACGTTTATACTTCATTCTCTTCCCTCATCTTCTGGCTGATGATGAAAATTCCAAAGATTTAAAGGAACTAAATGCAAAAAAATAAAAGAAGTCCAGATCTCTGGACAGTTGCTTATACAGAGTGTACTCTGTTGACCTGCACTGGACTTTGAAAAAAAAAATGTGAAGTAAGCCTTTTATTACAACTGTTTACTGAGATTTAGTTTTTTGTTTGTTTGTTTGTTTTATACCAATCAGCTACCTTGACCTGAAGGGTTGAGATGCTGAGTCCTGCAGACAAAATCATTTCCTCCACTTGCAGACCCAAGTCCCACAAGCAATCTGAGTATTTCTGAGTTTTGACTCTAAATATATAACATACTCTTCAGCTCACAAAGATTTTTGCACAACACTCTATCCTTGCTGCTAATGTGTTCTTATAAATAACACTCCCAAGATAATTCTGACCTTTGTTTTTAAACTGGAGATTTGATAACTATTGACTGGGAACCTACTATGTGTCAGACATTGTAGTAGATGCTGGTGATACAGTGATAAGCAAATCAGATGTGATCTCTCACCGCATATTAATAATGTGCTTGCTTCTGTTGACTCATTTGCATTTGACTTATATCTTCTTGATTTATGTTAGATGCCATCCTAGTCCTGCCTAGAGATGAATTCTAATCTCTAGCTGCTGCCACCCATATTCCAAGGTAATTGGGACATCCATTCAATGATCACAGCTGTGAGTAAAATGTATGAAAAAGAGAAAGGCAATAATGAAACTGGCCACCAGACAATTGCTGGTTTTGTTACTGCTTAGAAATTTAATGTCTTTGTCATGTAACTTGGGACAAATAGATGTAGCATTAAAAGTGCAAATGCAGTATGGAAATTAAATTCTCCTCAAGGAACAATGAATGACCTGGCTTCCAACATTTAGAGTTAGGCACAAGTTTTGACAGCATTTTTTCAAGAACACATGTTCCTCTCATTTTCCTGCAGTATTGTCTAAACATGGAAGTTTCCTTGGGTTGGAGAAGTACTTCATTATGGAACAATTAGTCAATTAACTTCATTGTTCCTACTCTGGTCTATCCTTTGCCATTATGAATGTATCCCTTCCACTTTGAAATACAGGGTATTTAATTTCTCTGGAAACCTGGTAAAGCTAACATTTTTGACAACATATCTTTAAGGTAGATCCAAGCTAACCTTGGTCATTCATTAGCAAGGGCCTTAAGTAAAATGTATTTTTCAATTAGTCTTTCTAGGC
Source organism: Leucopleurus acutus (assembly GCF_964270905.1). NCBI lineage: Eukaryota > Metazoa > Chordata > Mammalia > Artiodactyla > Delphinidae > Leucopleurus > Leucopleurus acutus. Next base: position 133,486,641 of record NC_139143.1, read on the forward strand.
TTCAGATTATTATTTTCCCTCATCATAAAGTCCATGAATATATCAAATCATTAAAGTTTTGAAAAAGAGTTTCCCATTAAGTTTTCCACATTATAATAATGATAAATTTAAATAAAATATTGCTGGATTAATTGAGGAAGCAAACACACATGACTTGAAGGCTTCATTTTTATTTTACTAAACATCTGATTATGAGAGTTCTGTGCATATATGGTACAGTACTACCAAATATTTTTATTATAACAGAATTATTGACCTATTAATATTTTAGAAGGTAAGTACAAAAAAGTTAGGCATACATTTCTATAGCAACCAAAAGAATCTGGATTTTACTAATAAAAATTCACTTTGTAAACACATGAAAGAATGCTCAACATCATTAATCATTAGAGAAATGCAAATCAAAACTACAATGAGATATCATCTCACACCAGTCAGAATGGCCATCATCAAAAAATCTAGAAACAATAAATGCTGGAGAGGGTGTGGAGAAAAGGGAACACTCTTGCACTGCTGGTGGGAATGTGAATTGGTTCAGCCACTATGGAGAACAGTATGGAGGTTCCTTAAAAAACTACAAATAGAACTACCATATGACCCAGCAATCCCACTACTGGGAATATACCCTGAGAAAACCAAAATTCAAAAAGAGTCATGCACCAAAATGTTCATTGCAGCTCTATTTACAATAGCCCGGAGATGGAAACAACCTAAGTGCCCATCATCGGATGAATGGATAAAGAAGATGTGGCACATATATACAATGGAATATTACTCAGCCATAAAAAGAAACGAAATTGAGCTATTTGTAATGAGGTGGATAGACCTAGAGTCTGTCATACAGAGTGAAGTAAGTCAGAAAGAAAAAGACAAATACCATATGCTAACACATATATATGGAATTTAAGAAGAAAAAAAAATGTCATGAAGAACCTAGGGGTAAGACAGGAATAAAGACACAGACCAACTAGAGAATGGACTTGAGGATATGGGGAGCAGGAAGGGTAAGCTGTGACAAAGCGAAAGAGAGGCATGGACATATATATACTACCAAACATAAGGTAGATAGCTAGTGGGAAGCAGCCGCATGGCACAGGGATATGGCTCAGTGCTATGTGACCGCCTGGAGGGGTGGGATAGGGAGGGTGGGAGGGTGGGAGATGCAAGAAGGAAGAGATATGGGAACATATGTATATGTATAACTGATTCACTTTGTTATAAAGCAGAAACTAACACACCATTGTAAAGCAATTATACCCCAATAAAGATGTTAAAAAAAAAATTAATGAGGAGGAAGACAGCAGTCCTCTATGAGTTGAAAGCGACCACTATGATATTCTTATGTTCACATACAATGGGTGTTTTTAAAGTGCTTTCAAGCACCTAGTTCCTTGAAGAAATAGAAAAATTATTCCTTGTTTAAAAAAAAAAATCACTTTCTAGATATCTAAAATTGACATTAAATTTTATTTGCTGCACCATGATTACAAGCCTAAAGGTTTTAGAAAATATACTCACTGTTTCTTGTAAGCTTCTTGTAAGAGGCTGATATTAAGAATCATACTTTTTTCTATACCTTGCAGTGCTAGCACAGCACTGCTTTCAAAAATGCACTTGAGAAATATTTACTGAATTCCTTTGACAATCACATTTAAATTTTGCTTTATCTTTTAAATTAGACTAAATTAATAATTTCATTAAACTTGGTAATACGTACTTGGTGATTAAGTGCCATCCTCTAACCCACCCCCCTCCCCAAGGGAGCTAAAAATTCTTGTCTTCTCTGTGTTGAGGGTGTTGGGGGAGGGTTGGGGGGGTAATGTTAGGAAGTGACTGCTTCCTGCTCATTGGGGATTTTCTCAATTCAGTGTGTGCTTATAACATTATAATTTTTAAAAATTATTTACAATTATACTAATTTTGCAAAAATAATGTGTTTCATTAACCTCATAGTAATGTGAACCTGCATTTCATACAATTGATTTTTTTGCATCTCCCCAAATTTCTTACTTCATTAACATATGTATATGCATATATATACAATATATATACAATTGCATGTATATCTATAGTCTCTTATCTTGTCTCAGCTTAACCACTTACAGAGGTTTATTTTTCCTCACGTTATTAGAATTCTGAAAGTAGGAAGCTGTTGGCACTGATTTAATAGCTCAACAAAGTCATCTCCTTGTTCTTTTTATTTTTTTGGCCTTTTCCTCAAGATAGCTACTGCAGATTTCTTTCAACTTGATAAGCCTCTGTTTCCTTTACTAGAAAAGCAAAACTGTTTCAAGAACACCCCAGTAGTCTTCTGCTAAAATTTCACTGACTGGAACTATTGTTACAAGGCCAAGCCTAGCTGCAAGGGAGGCTGGGGAAATGAGGAATTATTCTTTTAGCTCCTATAGATGCAAGTGGCAAGGGAGAAGGAAACTGAGTTTTTGGCACAAAAGCGTTTATAAATTCTTTATAAAAGGGATTAAATAGTTGATAAAATCTAACAAGTTATTTTAAAGTAGGAAGAGTAATTACATGGATCTACAGTCCAGCATATTTATATTTAATCTGAATATCTTATACTAAATATTTGGCTAAAAGTAAAGAAAAGAAGAAGAAAACTACCCCAGGCTCTTGTAAAGACAGAAATACAGTAGACCTAAACTAGTTTTTATCCTATGCAGTGGGATACATTGTGGAGATATCTATATGTTACACTCAGAAAGATTTGATATAACCTGCGTCTTGCCTCCAAATTTGTGATAAATTGTTTCTAGTCATTCATGTAATTATAGTTGCTTGGTGTTATTACAAATTCCACACATTGCCACAGTAAGTAGATTAGTTGCATTTTACAAATGAGATAGATCACACAAGTTGTTAAATTCTGTATCCCTCAGGTCACACAGAAGTTAATAGGAGGGTCAAGGTAAGTAATCAGTGCCAGGAAAGGGAACATGAATGAGACAATGAAAGTTGCCTAAGGGTGATTTAAATTGCTCCTGTTCCTTCTTACACAAAAGAACAGCCCAAATTGGTGTTTGGTCAGTGATATCAACATGCCATAGAGGCCAGGACAAATAAAGCTTTATCTGCCTACAGCACTGATAGGTAAAAATGAACACATTCCTAGCTGATTTGCATTCAGTTTTAGTGGCATAGAAAAGTGTGATACACAGTTGTCACATACTCCAGGGTTGTATTCCAATTGTATTTAATATTGCTTGAAATATGTTGACAATGGGATTGGGTATGGAAATTGTTATAATGAACAGTTTATTATTATGCTCCTGAGTGTTTGTCTTAACAATAAAGTTCTCTGACAAGAGAACCTGTGTCTGTCAGATTCATTTTACACTGGTGTCCCTCCCATGTGCCACTGCAAGCACAAACATGATTAGCAAATGCTCTTGATAATGTAAGTAAACCAATAAATTTTTCCAGTGGAGAGAGTGTGTATGTATAGGATGTATACATGAATATATCTTAATATGAAAAAAAAAAGTGAACTGGTTTGTCAAGAACAGAGCTATTAGATGTATAATTAGATGAATGGTTTCCAATTGCTGAAATTTTATGAATGATAATATTGTGTTCTCACAATTATATGCTAGATAAATATTCTTATATTTTTCTCATTAGTCCTTACTCTTTTCCAGGCTATTAATGAAAATCCATAATTGTTTTTCATTATCCCTTCCTCTTGGATATATGTTTTTTTCTGCCATTTATCCTATGAGTGTAATTAATGACACATCTTTCCAGAATAATTCTTCTTCTCCAGCTTCCTCATGTAAGTGGGGTTTCAGGAAGTTCTCACCTCATAAGTTATCAAAATGCTTACATTTGCCAAATCTAGAAACATGTTGCTTTGCTCAACATTTGTAAATGTACGTTCACTTAAGCAGCAAATATTTCAAATCAAATGGTCTTACTGTACACTAGTCAGTGTGCTAGGGGCTGAGAATACAACAGTGAACAAGACATACCCCCTGATCTCACTCATTGTACATACAAGCAAAAAACGCAGCAAAGATAATACATTGTGGTCCACATCAACAAGGATGCACTGAGTGTTCACACACTGAGGTCACTGAGACACACCTCATGAGGACTGGAAGATGATGCCTGGTGTGAAAACCGAAGGCTGAGTGAAAGTTCATCATGTGAAGATGGTGTGGGAAGGTAAGATTGTTTCAGGAAGAAGAACTAGCATATGGAAAGGCCAAGAAGTGAGAAAAATAGGCCAAATTAGAGAACCTGAAGTTGTTTGATGTACCTAGAGCTTACAGTGCAAAGAGTGAAAAGATGAGTCTTGCTTTAGTACTTACTTGTTATGTGATCTTGGGCAAGTTATTTGAGTTGGATAAGTTATTTAAACCCCTGGATCTCAGTATCCTCATTTGCATAGGAGAGAGAGTGATATCTTTAACGTAGAGTTGTAAAAATGACAATATGTGTACATATATTTAATTTACAAAATTAAGTTAAAAACATTAGAGATGTTTTAGGTAAATTACATTACCTAGTATAAAATACACAGACTAATTTAAGGAAATAGTCCCTCACACCAATGCTCTAAAATCCCTGATGTGTTCCTTCACCACTATGGGTATTCCCTCAAGTCAAAATAAAGCTTCTACGTCAGTGACAAGAGTTTCAGAATAAACCTATTCTTGTCATTAAGAATATTTCATAACAATTTATTTTGAAGTCAGGCCGTGGCTACTTTCTATTAATTAAACCCTGTGTATCAAATCTTATAGCAGAATGCCCAATAACCTAATTCTTAAACTTCTCACAAATTTAATTTACATGTATTTAAATGTATTAGAATATTTTACATGTATTTAAATGTATTAGAATATTAACTCCAACAAAACAGTAAAGAAAATTACATAAAATAACACTGTTATTGATTGGAAAAAAGCATGAGTGGTGATTATTTTTTAATCTTAGATCAAGTCACTTCAACTTTTAAATTCTTAAAAATCTATAGTATATTATTTTATTGCAGAAAAGACTGGTTTGGCATATTATTTTAATTTCAGTTTGCTGAAATAAATGTATTTACTTTTAATGCAATATAGGGCAATAACATTAGACCAAAATAGGAATTATTCAAAGACATCATTAAAACATAGATGACACAGAAAAGAATCAAAAGTCAATCCTCATTATATGAAGATTCTGAATTTATGAAGTTGCCTTTTCAAAAAAATTTTATTTGTAAACTGCAATCCAATACTTGCAGCACTTTTGTGGTCATGTGTGGCCATGTGCATGCATAGAGTGGCAAAGACTTTAGTTGCTCTATGTGCACATTTTCAGATGAGGCTGAACAAGGTATTGCTTTGCCTACTTGTTACATCTTTCATACTCAAAGTCTTCAGTGCCTCGTTTTTGCATTCTTGTACTTTTTGTTGGTGGTTTTGCTCTTAAAGTGTTCCCCAAGCATGGTAATGAAGTGCTATGTAGTGTTCCTAAGCACAAGAAGGCTGTCAAGCACCTTATGGAAGAATACATTGATAAGCTTTGTTCAGGCATGAGTTATAGTGCTATTTGGCCATGAGTTCATTGTTAATGAATCAACAATATATATCAAAGAAGGTGCCTTCAAACAGAACACACATAAAACAAGGTTATGTATTCTTTGGTTAATAAAAGCCTTGTGACCAGAGGCCTGCAGGAACCTAACCCTGTATCTCTTCTAGGAACAACGATTTGCTAATTCAGTATTAGCAGAACTTTATAAGAACATAATTACCATGAATAACCAAAGTCAATCTCTTGACATACTTTACCTCATAACATTTTTTAAATGCTACAAATCTAAAATACGGTCAATACAGTGAAAGGTAAATAGCAACCTAGGAAAAATATTTGCAGCACTTAGGACAGCAAAGGGTTAGTATCAATAATATATGAGAAAACAAACAGAAAAAGATGTGAAAATAGAATATATTAAGAGCCAATTGACTTTAATTCTACTTTGGTTAAAATTGTAGTTAAAATCATTGGTCACAAATTTGAAAAGTATTAATGAAAAATGTGAAGTAAAAAAAGCTCTTGACGTAGTGTTTTGTAAATAAAAGTACTAAGTTATTCATTACCTTTTCTCAGAAGAAAATTTAGCCAATATTTATGTACAGTTGCCATAATACTTTAATTAAATTTGTACCTAGTCTGTATCTTTTCATCATAAAGTTGAATTTCTTGACTTAAAGTGTATTTAATAAGAGTAATGATCTTTCTTATAAATAGTCAGATTTAATTAAAAATTCAAGAAGTGTTTTTGTGTAACTGTGAGCTTGAAGGTGTCTGTTATAAAAAACTGCATTTGGTAAAATATTCTGTGTAGAAAACTGTGTTTTTCCTTAAATTTCTGAATTATTTTTTCTTGGAGATTAAATATACTCACCAGTCTTGTAAGAGTTTAACCACCATGTGTCAATTAAACTAGTATACAAGAAATGAATTTCCTTGTTAGATTAGGAACATTTTTTTAAAGGACTGTCTCTTAAAAATGTGCCACGTAAAAAATCAAACATATCCCTAATCTAATTACATTAAAATACAAAAAAAAAAAAAAAAAGAACCCCAAAGACCTTGTACATTCTTCCACAGGGGCAAATAGTGGAAACAAAGACAAAGAGGCAATTTGTTAAGGCACTTCAAAAGGCCAATAAGCATGTTGAAAAAATCAAAATCACTAGTAATCATGGAAATGGAAAACAAAAATGAGTTACCAATTCAGGATATCAGACTGGAAAAGATTTAGAAAGAAGGAGGGGAAGAGAAGTAAAGAAAGAAGGAAGATAGACTAAAGGATATGTGCCTGAACCCAGCGACAATCTTGTCATCATTGAAAATGGGGCAACGTGAAATTGTATGCTTCATGATATGGTATATAACACCACCCATAAAGCATTTTTGTAAAAAAAAGAAAGAACTTGAATCCCATCAAGCCTTTAGATATAACCACCAGTTTATATGAAGAACAAAAAAAGAAAAAAAAAAAAGAGGGAAAAAAGAACAGGTTAAACAACACCACAACTGATTAGTCAAATCTAGATCATGGAAAATTGTTGAGGAAAAATGACCCTATTTCTTCAACATATAAATTGAAAAAAAAAAGAAAAACAGGAAATCATTACAGAGTTCAATTCTTATCTATTAAAGATATGCACTGAAGCACTTATGGGTAAAATGATATATGGATTTTCTTTACAATATTATAGTAAACAAAATAAATATCAGCATAGATGAAACAGAAGCAGTAAAATAATGATCATTGTTGAAGATGGCTGATGGGATATATTGGGGTTCATTTTAACGTTCTTTCTACTTTTTTGTGTATTTGAAAAAAAACATGGGAAATAATTCTGGAAGGTCGTTTGTAAAATGCCAGTGGTACAAGTCCTCATTATATATATTATTCTATATAAACAGTAGTCAAGAATGTTCAGTGTTTATTGTAGCATTGTATAAGAAAAAACTATGAAACAACCTGAATATCCAAAAATGGAGTATTAGTTAAATAAAATACACATATATCACTCATTAGAAATCATAACTTACAAGAACAATTATTCACTTTGGCTAAAAACAGGGCTTTCAAGTTAAGTAGACAGGTTCAAATCACATCTATGTCACCTACCAGCTGGGCACCACTGTATGTTACCTAACCCATGTAAACCTCAACTTCTTCATCCATAAAATGGTAAGTGTAACAGTACTTATATTAATGAGGTGTTTTCAGGGTTAAGTGTTATTAATTTCTGGGTAGTGGGATCATTGTTGATTTTTCCTTCCTTACTGTTTTAGGTTTTTCTACTATCTCTGTCTATCTCTGTCTCTCTCTCTCTGTGTATAAACGTCTCCCTCTCTCTGTATGTATAAATGTAAAAAATTAACTCACAATTTTTATAGACTCATAAATTTATCTAACGTTTTGATTTCATATGGTAAAATTTTTTCTTCAGCTAAGAATAGAAAAATGTAAATATTAACATATTGAATCATCCTCTACTATTGTTCTAATTAATCATCTTTATGAATATGTAGAAGTGGGTTAGATTTGAATATTCAGAGGTTAAAACATCATGTTATCAGGATGAATGCACAGAATAAAAGTAACATTCTAAGCATTGTAAGAAAACAAGGCTGGCCCAAGTTCAAATTGTGAAGCCCACAGTCTCCCTCCATTCTCCTTTCTCTGATTTTACAGACTAGTTCTTTCCCTTCCCAACTAAAAAGCTTAATGTTTTCATGCTGCCTCTGCTAATTGTCAAAAATCCTATTATCTTGAAATATTTCCTATGGAGAAATACCAATTTTATAAATATCATGTTGTATTAGACTACATGAACACGTTTTCTGCTATGTATCATTAAGTTAAAGATATATATGGCAACTTAGGGGAAATTCCAGTTCCTATTTTAAAGGTATTTGGGTAAGATATTTGGTAGAATATAAGATCTCTGAGGGCAGGGTTCTCACAGGTCTTGTTTGCTTCTGTATCTCTACCACCCAACAAAATGTCCAGTATGTTGAAACACTTAACAAGTATTTACTAAATTTGTTGAAGAAACTGAAAAGAAATTAAGTTAGGGACTGAATGTGGCCAGGTGACTGTTCTGTCATATTTTTAAAGTTATTTTAAGGGGTTGTGAAAGCTGCCTGGCAGAGCAGGACTCTACCTGAGTGGCTGGCAGAGCCATCGCATTACATGACCACCTCCAAACAGCCGATGGGTGAGTGCAGCAGAGAGTTTCAACTGTGGTCTCAGAAGTCTCAGGCGGCAGGAGATGACGCCACAGTCTTTGGGGTTGAGGGTCATGCCAACAGCTTTGCAGAGCCTTGGAATGTGAGGAGGAGGGCTCTGGCAGAGGCAGGGGCCAAAGCCAAAGATGGCCAAAGAAATGTGCCTTGAAGAGTCCTTTCAAGTTAGTCTTGAAGGCACAAAGAAACAGAAGAGAAAAGGAATAAAAACTTGGTAGAAATTGGCAAAAGCCAAGTCATTTGTAGTTGGGCCATGCCAAATGATCACCAGCATTTCTACACTGTTGAAAAATTACCTGGACTATAATAAAATATTAGTGTTAGACTTGGGCAATGAAAAATCCAAAATGAGAAAGCCCAAGATATCATCCTAAGGTCAGAAAAGAATGTTACTACCTTGAATGTCAGCTCTTTCCTTTGAAAGAAAAATATACTTCAGAACAAAGAGAAGAACCTGCTCAAAACCAGTAGGTATGTCCCTTTAGCATGAACTCCAACAGTAATGATGACTCCATTATTAACATAAATTATTAGGTTAAAATGAATTATTAACATAAAAGAAGTTATTTTCGAGCCTAAATTTGAACAAACTACACCTAACCTTAGAGATTCGCACGAACGAAAAAGATAAAAGAAAAGCTAACGTAAAGAGAAAATCAAATTGTGTATTAAGGTATAGAGGGAGAAAAAAAATGAAAATTAAACAGCAACCAAAAAAATCTGTCCCTAAAAATATTTGGATGGCTCTGTCAGTTTCAGTAATGCTTACAATCTTATTTTGGTATTATGTTACTCCTTTCTGACAAAATAAAAGATTCTAAAAGAGAAGAAAGTAACAATGAGTCTGAAATGGGCACTAGTGAATCATGTCTAGGAGATGACAATGATGACTTTTATTTACCTTCCAAAACACTTGGCTAGTACACTCAAAATCTTGTCAACCAATGAGACAGGAGCCCCATCACCAGGTCTCCATTAAAAGCACTAAAACATACTGAGGATCCCAAACCAACACAAACTCTTATCAACGTACCACCTGAAAGTCTTCAGTCAACTCATCTTATTCTGAAGGATATCACCAATGTCAATTTGTCTCCTGTTGTGAAAAAGCAGAAAATCAAATCTTTTTCCAAAAAAGAATAAAGAATAAAGAAAGCCCAGCCTTGACCTTGCCTAAGTGTAGGTGTGCAGTCAGAGTGAACTATCATGCTCTGATTCATTTTGAAACTGAAAAGAGCGGACCTTTATAGATTTGTGTTTCTTGAAATCTCCCATTTCGAACAATACAAAAAAAACACAACTCAAAAAAATATCAATCAAATATAATGACACTTTTGTTGGATGGATGTTGTTGAAATTATCCCACACCCCTCTCCTTCCTTTGCTCAAAGAGAGAATCTGTAAGATAGTATATACCCGGGTCAAACTGCCATGGCCATTTCTTCAAAACTATTCTGAAAATATGACGTTTCACCTTAAGCCTTTAAAAAATTTAGGCTGATTTTTTTTCTTTTAAACATAAATAGCTATAATTGAAAACTAAAATAGTGTAGATTTCTTACACTACCTAAAACCTTAATTATAATGAAAATATATATTATACTTACTTTATTAGAAACCAATAGGATGTTTTAATTATGTTTTGGCAACTTCGTGTTTTTAAAGTCAGAGATATGATAGTGAGTGATTTTTGAAGATGGATGGAGGAGATTTTGAAACTCCTTACTACAGTATTTGAGTAAAGTAACTCCTTGATATTCAGAGTAGGATACATCCTAAGTTGCTTGTGAACCCCTTATACCACTGTTGTATTTAATTTCTCAAACACAGTTGACCCTTGAACAACATGGGGGTTAATCAGCCTATAATTTATAGTCTACCCTCTTTATCCAGAGTTCCTCCACACCCACAGATTTAACCAAGCACGATCAGTGTAGTACTATAGTATTTACTACTGAAAAATATCAGCATAGAAGTGGACCAGTGCAGTTCAAACCCACCTTGTTCAAGGATCAACTGTAAAGTCTGTTTGAGATCACGACAAGAGAATTGATGGTTTCTTAAGATCAGGGACTAGATAAATGACTAGATCTGAATGTGCTCTAAAGTATACTATTTAAAGTAATGCCTCAGTAAAATCACAAGTGTTAAATGTGTGAATTCCAAGGGTATTTCGTACTTGCTTTATATAAAGTTTTCCATCAACCATGAGAGGGAATTATTCAGTTCAGAAAGTTTGAGACATATACAGACACATATGTATATATATATATATATCTTTCAGGTTTTAAAGCAACTGTAGTTTATCCCTTTAAAAATAAAATTCTTTATAAGATAAAATAGTAACTTTGAGTTTGATTTTCAATTTAATATTTAGGGATTATTACTCTAGCCTTTTGGTTTAGCACTGGGATCATTCTCTACATCCTACATCTTGGCACACTAATTTTTCCAGCCATAATTCTCAATGAGGCCTATGTTCTAGCAAAGTCAATTTTCATTCTAAATAAATAAAGAAGAACTCATGCCCTCCTACTTGTTATGTGTGTTTTTCCATACCACATCTTTACCTTATCTCAGACTATTGAAATCCTTTTTATCTTTCAAGACCCACAACGAATATAACCTTTTCTAGGAACTGTCCTCCAGTACCTAGAGTCAGGGACCAATTGATGTCCCTATCTAAATGGAACTACAGTTAAATGGCAACTAAACCACGTATCTCAATTGCAATTATCCGTATACACATTCCATCCCCCTCATAGACCTAATGACTTCTAAGGAAGACATTTTGTCCTATTATTTCTGGCATCCTCTACAGCATATAGTCAAGCACCTTGCACAAAGCAAGTTGTCAATAGCTTTGTGGAATGCATTCTATATATTTAATAGAAGAGTCCAGTTCTGTCAGGACAATCATCTTCACTAAGGTGAGAAGATACCTGCCTAGCCAACCAATCACTCTGAGGTCCAATGGGATGCCATATGTCAAAACCAGATTGCTCTCACACATTTGCTGAATGACTGATTTTTAATATTTTTCTTACATATACATGATGTGTCTTTTTACCTCATTGGCATAACACCATGAGTAGTAAATAGTTTAATTTTCTTTTACAGAGTAGATACTATTTAATTTGTATTATTTTATCTCTCTAACCCTACCATGGCAGGAAGTTTCTCAGAGCTACCCTAATACATGTTACCTCACCTAATGCCAGCAAACCCATGGGATTGTGATAAAAATGTTGATAGATTCACATCTACTTATAAAATAATTACAACAAAGCCCATAAAACAATAAAAAGTGATGTTAAGACATCATAGTTCTTCACCAGAACCTAATCTATCATGCATATTATTCTCTTGGGGTCCTGCTCTCTGCTAGAGCTAATCCAGTAAACCAAATCATTAAATCAAGTTAAGGTATTAATGAGTTAATGTTTTTCTAGTTCCAAATAGCATCTTAATCTTACTGAAGGACTTCTGTAACCCATCTGCCTCTCACTAATAGTGAGGATTATTTGGGGATTTTACAAGTTGTAAATTATTCTAAAGGGCCAATACAAAATATCCCATTATTTTTTATAGACACTTATTTAAAATGAAAAATGATTTTGTTATGAAGGGCAAAAATTAAATTGTGGTATTTAGCTCTGTGGCCTAGGATCAAATCTGTAATGACTACTAAATAAAATAAAATTAGTAAACTGTATAATTTTTGAGAGGCTTGGAATTTTAGACTTTGAAAATAGCATATCTACCTATGTAAAACCCTAGAAATAGCAACATGGAAGTCATAACTTGTCTTCTAAAAAAGTCCCAGATATACACTTTTTCTCCCTGGGTCCAAAGAAAAGGAAAAAACAAATCTTAAAATATTCAAGAACTTGATAAGGCAAAAAAAAAAAGCAATTTATAAAGCTGATGTAAATAAATTAAAATTTTTATACTGTTCATATGTTTGAAAAGTGATTCATTTATTTTCTAACCAAGATTTTGAAAGTTAAATCAAACTAATAAGGATACAGGAAGAAAAAGGCACAAGCAGAACAACTACAGGGAGACTGGTTACTATTCTTCCTAACTCATCATCCACATTCTGGTGTCCCAAAGAATATACAATAAATTTAAATATAAACATAATCAGAAATTTGGAGATTATTAAAGATATACTGCATAAGAATAAAAGGATTTTAGAGTTGTATGATACAAAACATCTAGCCCCTAGGATGAAAAAGCAATAAATGAAACCAAAATTTCTACTTATTTTTTGCTTAAAAATCTGTTTCCATTAGATATTGGAGTGATGCATGTATAAACCAAAGATTGCTAAGGGCTGCCTAAGCTTAAGTGATCAGAATCTAGATGCCCATCTATCTCCTTAAGATTCTTTTTGAAAATAGATGAAAAAAAATGAAAATGTTTTATACATTATTGGGGTTAGATACTTCAAAGTTTTCTTGAAAGTAATGTTTTTTAATCATAAAACTGCAAAGAAAATATATGTGTGAACCGGTATAAGTACCTTTACAAAACTATACAGCTATCAAAAGCAGCAGCTTCTTGAAAAGAAAAAAAAAAAATAGCAGCAGCTTCTTCTAAAGGTGAAGAAGAAAAATTTGATTAACAATTTTTAAATTTGAATATCATTTGGGCCTCAAATAAATGTATATTCTCCTTATTCTTGTTAATAAATGAAAAAGAAGAAATTAGGAAAAGTTTGGAGCATTACATGATGTTTTTTATTTTATCTTGTTGATCTGGCAAAAGTTTTATATGTTGATATTTTTTTAAAGTATTATCTTTAACAATTTGAAGATTATGCTGTTATGCTAAAAATTACTATATTGGCAGGGGAAAAGGGTGTTAACCTAAGTAACTCTAAATAAAAGGAGTCCACTAAAGGCAAAAATAACTGCACATAAGTACTGTTCTCTAGCTGATAAGTTGTTTCCCACAAGAAAATGATTTAACAGTTCTGAAACCACTATACATATATAGTGGGACTGAACAACTAAGCAAATGGATAGCAAAAGGTGGAAAGTAGGTTCTTACTATTGGGATAAGTGGTTACAGAGAAATAAGAAGAGGTGGGTAGAATGATCCAGGTGGTAATGGATTAGAGTTGGAGAGAGAATGAACTCATGTTTGGCTTAACATAGATACAGAGAGTTACATATAGAAATATTTTGGGGCATATATATACACAGGTTAGTATGCACACATATATTTTCTTGTTCTGTCAGCTGAGAGGGCCTGGAGGCGATGACACCTCAGTAGCAATAACACACCTAGTGCCTTGATTTTGGTTTCTAAAACCATTCTTTAATAAAAGATTCCAGAGCTCCTTGGAGAGATGGCTGATTCTAAGACTGGGATAGGAAATATACAAGATGATCCAGGAGCATCTTGTAGCACCACAAAGTAAGGAAGTGATACAAAACTATGGGTGTGTGTCAAAGGAACTCAGAAATCAAATAATAGAGCATTAATAATGGTTAAAACTGGAACAATCTGAGCAATAAAATAAAATTGTATTGGATTATAACCCAAAGTATAAAATAAACATCTATGAGTCACTATTGGCACTTTATCACTGTGTTCTTCCTCCCCAAATCCTATAGCCCCAGTCTAATCATAAGTAAAACATAACACAAGTCTCAATAGAGGGATATTCTAAAAAATATCTGACCGGTATGCCTCAAAACTAACAGGTCATCAAAAACAAGGAAAATCTGAAAAACTAACACAGTCAAGAGGAGTCCAGGGAGACATGATGACTGAATGCAATGTCATATCCTGGATGATAGAGACAGAAAAGGACATTAGGTAAAAACTAAGAAAACATGAATAAAGTATGGACTTTAATGAATAACAATGCGTCACTATTTGCTAATTAATGGTGACAAATGTACCATACTAACGTAAGATAATAAAGAGGAAAGTTGGCATGGGGGTGTATGGGAGCTCCCTGTAACATTTTGTAATTTTTCTATAAATGTAAATACCTGTATTACTTCTAAAAAAAGTTTTTAAAAATGATTATAGTCATGGAATTCTACAGAAAGAAGAAGACTATTCCCCCATTCCAATGACTTCACCTTATATGTGAAACTAAGACACATACTTGCTCATGGTCACAAAAGTTATGGAATGAACTAAACTGAAATTTGTACTTAGTTCAATGTATTGTCCTCTGTACTATAATATCAATTTATTACTGAAGACAAATGTAAAACTCATGGTTTTATATTTCTGTTACTTGTTGATGATGCCATTTCAGTAGACCTTTTACATAATTCAGTAATACTATATATGGTATTAGTTCACAGTAATTTGCTACTAGTAGCTTTAACTAAAAGATACTAAGTAGCACGTATAGAATATCACATTGTACATTTTACTTTTTAAATTAACAGAATATACTGAATATGACCTTTTCTAAACATCATGTATGTGCTTTTCTATAATAGAGTGATTCCCTAAGTTGAGTTCAGATGTGTATTTTTGTTTGCCTTACAGTTCTAAACTTGGCCCTTGCAGTCACTTTGTGGAGCTCATCTATCTCTTCCTCCAAGACCGTATTTCTAGTTTTTACTTTGTTATACACTTTGCAAGTGTTTAGCAGCCAGTTCCCTTCTTCAGTTCTGTCACTTCTGAGAAGTCTGCTATGTTGTATGAAAGAGAGCACCAAAAACACAGAAGTCTTGGGTTTTGCTACTTTTTACCAATGTAATTTGAAGTAAATCTGTAATCTTTGTGAGCTTTTAAGGATTGTATAAAGATGCAATGAGATATATGCTACAGTCTATATATGTCTTAATTTTGTTTTCTATAGGAAATGAAAGTAGGTAACTAAGCTTATAATAAGATTTTTGAAACAAAAATAGTTACAGTAGAAATAAATAGCACCAATAACCAATAAACATATATTGAGAATTAACCTTGAGAGCTTCTAAGATGTCCTGCACTATACTACTTTACATCCATTATTATATTAAATCTCTATGTAGTATATTTATTACCATTTCCATTGACAGTTAAGGAAATTAAACCCCAGAGAGGTTAAATGACTAGTCCACATGAGTTTTAGTGCTGAAATTTGGGGGGCATTATTTTTCCAACTTGCAGTAGTTTGTTTTATTTTATTCTTGCTAAATTTTAATTTTTCTAGTATGCATACAAAGCAGCAAAAACAAAAATATAAACCCAGAAAAAAAACAAGGCTCATAGAATCACCACAAATAAGGTGCTACTTTTTCTTCATTGAAAGTAAATTGTATCATTTAGAATGTATTTGGCTGAAAGTAATAGAAAACCTGGCTTACAGTGGCTTAAACAATAAAAAAAAATATTGTTTTAGCTTGACGTATGAGGTAAAGTATAGTGGTAGAGTGGCTATAGACTTAGTCTGATCTGTGTCTTAAAAGGGTCACCATGGAACTGGGGAGCTTCCCTCCCTATTCTGCCAACTCCTGAATCAGATTCATTCTAAGACTGGCTAATTTTGTGGTCAAATATAAATGCATTGATTTCAGGTATAATATAAATAAGAAAATATGCATAGGAACAAAAGGAGCAGTTTAATTTCTCTGTATTTTCTTAGGAGTGAGGAAACTTTTGCAAATCTCCTTTCATGTTTCATTGGCCAGAACTGGGTCTAAACCAACCACTGGCAAAGGATTGGAATGGCCATGATCAGGCTAGACCAGTCATGATTTACCCTGCAGCTGGAAATAGATACATCCTTCCCTGAGACTTGTGGGGGAGAGAGATATCCAAATAAAATTAGGGTTCTGCCAGCAAGCAAGAAAAAGGGGCTGGATGGCAAGTAGATAACTAGTCATGTCTGCTGCCATCCCACAATCAAGTAAATGAAGGGGGCAAGGCTAAAAAACTCCAGGCTCCTACACCCACTACTTTTCATTTATATTATGTTGTTTCTGGTTTATCAAATGTGACTTTCTGATGAATGGAATATTATTTTCCAAAGCTTATATAATTAAAGGTCTTGTTATAGTTTTATTGTACTGAGTTAAAAAAAATAAAACCTGAAAACTTATGACATGGCTTAGAATGTAAAGACTGGAGTTCATCCTATATTAGGTCTAGTTTCCTGTTATAATTTACATAAATTACTTCTTGAGACTGGAAGGTCCCAAGCAATGTATGGAGGTTCCCAGTGAATATTTATCCTGCATATATGCTCACAGAGTAAAGAAGCACTTGTAACAAGATAAATGATCAAGAAAGCTGCCAGTCTGCTTCCTCAGGTACCTAAAAGAATCCTTGGTAAATGTAGCAAAATGAAAAAAACAGGTACACCAAAAAGAAGTTGATGTGAACACCATCTGTACTCCATTTTATTTGTCTGATCCTAGGTCTATTACTTACCCTCTCTGGTCCTTTGATTCTTCATTTGTATACTGAAATCATTTCTTCTTCACCCTTATGTGGTACACATTAGCTAAATGTAGGAGATGAGTAATGCACACTGTTTTTCCTTTTTATACTTCCCCTGTGGAGATTCTTCCTAGAGCTTGAGACACATTTGAGGCAACTACTGTGCTTCATTTGCCATGTCAAGTCAGGTAAGAAAACTGTGTGGACAAAATATATGAAATCTATGGTGACTCTGAAAAGTCTGAAGAACATGTATATAAAAGAAAGAGAGCAAAAGGCTCAAATGGGACCAAAGTTAATAATGTTCAGTAGAAATACCTGGAATGTGAAATCTGTAGAATGTTGGATCACTGACTTTGCTAATGGTATCCATGACTTAACTAATTTTGTCCAATATCCCTTTGTGCATTTTGGCTAGAAACACCTTGGTATGGTTAATTTTATGTGTGAACTTGTCTGGGCTACAGTGCACAGATATTTGGTCAAACATCATTCTGGATGTTTCTATGAAGGTGTTTTTTTGGATGAGATTAACATTTAAACTGGGAGACTTTGAAGAAGCAGGTTACCTTCTGTAATGTGGACAGACCTCTTTCAATAGTTGAAGACCTTAATAGAAAAAGACTGACTTTCCTTCCCCTCTCCCTGCACCTCCCTGCCACACACACACACACACACACACACACACACACACACACACACAAAGCAAGAGTGAATTCTGCCAGAAACTCCCTTTGGACTGGAACTGAAACTTCTATGAGTCTCCAGCTTGCTGGCCTGCCCCATGTGATTTGGGAGTCATCAAACCCGAATCATGTGAGCCAATTCCCCAATTCCTTAAAAAAAAAACCCTGTGTGTGTGTGTGTGTGTGTGTGCGTGTGCGTGTGTGTGTGGGTATGTGTGTGTGCGTGCGTGTGTAGATATAGATTATATATATTTATATGTTTTATACTTTATATATATATATGTTTTATATATATACATATATGATTATATATATATACACACACATATATATATCCCATTGGTTCTGTTTCTATGCAGAACTCTGACTAAGAGAGTATGTATCCTGGGCCTGACTTAAACATTGCACAATGTAGTGGGAAGACACATATAATGGGAACAGAAGACTTGCGTTCAGATGGAGTCTGCCATTTCCTAATTCTTGGTAAGTTTCCTTGGTTGTTTCTTATTTGTTCTACCCGCAATGGGCTTCTATTTTCTTTATTTACTATATGGTGATAATCACATCTACCTTACAAGATAGCTATGAATGTCAATATATGTGAAAGGTATTTTCTAATTACAAAGTATAATATTGGCTACCATAGTTATTCTTGCCATGTTAAGCATCATTATTCACATTGCTTGCTAGAAAAAGACCAGTTGTTCAATGGAGACAAAGGGACTTTTCCCTAGGGAAGCATAGCCTATGCCTCAAAAATCTAAACCTGGCTTTTGGAGAATTCTTAGGAAAAAATTCTAATGTAAGGAAATATCTCATAAATTCTAACAATAACAATGAGCCTGCCCCCATGTCAACTATACACCCATTTACTGTTCAAGAAGGCCTTTACAAAGATTACCAGCCCAGAATTGTACTGTGTGTGCTTAAGATATTGCCATCACTACATATTTTAACTTATTTAAACTGGATCAAAACATGCTCCCTGAGATTCCCCATAGATTACATTCCTGAATGTTTAGTCTCTGGATTGCAGGTAAATTAAGTTTAGTAACCTGACACTCAATAGAAACAGAGTAGGAAGAACTCACACTTTGTTTTTAACTTTTTAGCTACAATTTAGTTAACTGTGACCAAACGCATCTTTCCCAGTATGCATTAGTAGAAGGGACAACACATTTGTATTTAAATTTATTCAAGTGATACAACAGAATTTTGCTCCTTAAATCAATTTACCTCACACAGAAAAATTCCATTTGGTGGATGGGAACAGTCCCTCACCCGCATAGAATATTCTATTGTGATTTTTTTTCTGTCAAGTCTTCCTTGCTTATTCTCTCCCTATTTCTATGATTGTGATTTAAATGAAAGCACTGAGTCAACAAAAGTATTTGCAAAGGTGCAAACTACAAAGAAAGTGACCATATAGTTGTATGTTAATATGTGATATTGTTTAAATTAATATCCTAGTAGTTTATGTTGAAGTTAGAGGTAAATGGACATAATCAGAAATAGGTTAGTCAGTCTAGCAGACTGTCCCTCAGATATCTCTTCTTAGTATCATCCTGCACTCCCTCTAAAACCTGGCCACTTGGAGGTTTCAAGTCCATAAACTTACTTCAGTCAACAGCAATATTGAACATTTACTATGGGTCAGGCATTTTCCTAGATGCTGGAGACACCTTGCTTGATGCTGTGATTCAAATTAAATCTTGAAGATCTATTATTTAAATTACACCTATTGGAACCAGTCTAATTTAAGGAACATTTTTATTTATAATATATGGTGAAAGGAGACAAAGGCTAGAGGAGGTGGGAAAGGCAGTAACTTGTTTTTCCTTCTAAAGACTCAGAGAACTCAAACCCTTTAGTTTAGAAAATCAGTTGTACTCTTTGTAGTCTCTCAACCTTTGTACATGAAATTATTTTTAGTTTTAAACTTTAAAAAATATTTATTTTTTAATCTATTGACTGTGTCTCTCTCCAGCGTCTTCCCCTTCTCTTCCCAAGATGTAAATGTCATTTCCACCCAGCAGTTCTCCTGTCTTTCTGTGTCTAGGTTTGATGACTACTTTCCTCTCTCATATCATCATGTATTTTCCCAGTCATAGAATTAGAATGCTAGCCTTGGTTTTGTTTTGTCTTTTCCACAAAACTATTAACATTCTGACACCCTGCATTTCTTTATTGATATTTACCTTTAGGGCACACAGTATGCACTCAAAATATATTTGTCAAATAAATAAATAAATGGATCAGTTAAGCCACAATCAGTACAGAAATTCCAGACCCTTTCCCTAAATCTAATGATCTTCATGTCTCTACCCCATTCATTCTTTCATTTTTTCATTCACAATTATGTATTAAGACTCTACATCTGTATTTTGAAATCAGAATTAAATATGCAGCATGTTCTGCTTAAGAAAATACATCTGGATATGAATTAGCTAATTAACAAGGTCATCAGTAACTGATATTGAAATACATATTATTTTCAATATACTCTATAAATTACTTAGTTTTTACTTATCACATATCACTTATTTCCCTCCCCCTCCTCCGCTAGAGTATAAGCCCCTTGAGGACAGGGATTTTTGACAATTTTGTTCAGTGCTTTACCCTAAGTTCTTGGAATAGGCCTGGTACACAACAATTACTCAATACATATTTGTTGCATTAATAAAATAATGAATATACAGTAGAAAGAACTCTGGTTTGCAAGTTAAAGCCCTGGATTCAAGTCCTGGCTGGGAAACTCTGATAGTACCAACTCCACAGAGTTTTGTGAAGATTAAATAAAATGTTTGTAAAAGCAAATTGGGAAACACTGACCAAGTGTAAGGAATTATCGGTAATATTGAATCAGGAACACATCCTCTTATAATAAGACTGATAAAAGATAACAGTAGTATTTATTGGGTTTTATTTTTCAGTTTTATAAGATAGTCAATGAAAATTTAAATAATTTCTGAAATTAATCTGCCTGCCCCACCAACACAGGAGACTGATACCAGACTGTTGTTCCCAATCAACACGCTGTAACTAGCTCTGTGTAGTTCCTACGTAGCTCTTACACCAATGAGAGAGGGGAAGGAGAGGGAACACTGCTCACAGACTAAGCACACGCGCCACAACTGAATCCAAAGATGCATATGTGGGTGAACTCCCTTTCTGTTACCAAAATAGGTATGAGGAAAAAATTTTCAAATAAGTTGTAATTCCAAATGAGAAAAAGACACTACTCCAACTGACTTCCCCAAATCTATCAGGAGAAACAGCCACCCGGACTGGGGAAGACTAATATTCTTCACACCACCAAACCTATATAAACTTGCACCATTGTTTCCTTCTATTTTCAGTGGAGAAAGCATCTCTCTACCTTTCAATGACTCCACAATTAGATTTCTTTCCTTCTTGCTTTTCAACAGCCTTCGTCTTTGGCTAGTCACTCTCTACTGCATCATTGAAAGAATATATATATATATTCTTTTAATTATTTTTAGATGTATATATATATATAACTGAATCACTTTGCTGTACACCCAAAACTAACACAACTTGTAAATCAACTATATTTCAAAAACAAAAGAAAAGAAAACTTTTTGCTTCTCTAGTGGATCTTTCCAAACAAACAAACAAACAAAAAAATGAGAATATAAGTGGTTCCGCTTTTAGCTAAACCTGGTAACAAATTTCTCCACAAATCCAAAAGACTGACTTCCTATTCATTTGAGATGAAAGAAGAAGGTTTGTTCCAATTAAAGCTGAATATGTATGTATAGCCACCATTTAGTTATGAAACAGGTTATCTTTCTCAGACACTTTAATAGATCCTATCATTTTCATCCATGGTTTTATCTCCAGTGGTTAACAGTAAGGGCTCTAGAATCAAGTGGCCTGCATTTTTGTTCTGTTTTCACCATATAATATGCTATGTGGTCTTGAGCAAGTTACTTAATCTCTCTGGGGTTTTTTTGTTTTTATCCAGAAATTATAATAACACTAGGGTTGTGAAGAGTAAAGACAGTAATCCCAATAAAGTAGTTAGAATAATGCTTGACACAAATGAAGTGCTCTTATTATGAAGAAGGACTTGTCTCAGAAGAGAAAACAAAAAGTATTTGCCTTAAAGTACCTGGATAGTCCTTCTCCTATAGACACAGACCCATAGGTATCATTGTTCAGTTACGTGTAATTGAGGATAATTACTTAGAAGAGTCAAGTAAAAGGTAATTAAATTACATAATCTACTCTATATGAGACAGTTTAATAGCCTGAGTAGGCAATCACTTACTGAATATATTATTAAATATATATTTTAAGTAAAAATATGTGCTTTATTATAAAAGCTGAGCAAGTTAAAGAAAATTTACTGGAAACTTAAATGGCATAATTGTAGTTAAATATTTTCAAAAGGGGCAAATGATGGGATATTTGTACAGATTTCTTAATATACCAAATATATTATTAAAGTGCCATCTGGCAGAGTTAATTGCTGTTGGAATGAGTAACGTTATATATCATTTCACCACACTTGACATGGAGTAAAACCAGCACAGGTTAAACTTTACTATGTGTGGTAGTGCCTATTGCACCACTAGAGCAAGAAAACTAAGGTAAGGAAAATAATGTTGTAAGGGTAGCAGTTGCAGTGGAGTAATTTCTATTGAAAAAAAAATATGAATTACCAGGTAGCTTTTGGTCCAGTAGTGGTTAAAAGCCAGACTTCCCAGGTTTGAAATCCAGCACTATTCATTACCAGCTGGTAGACCTCGGTAAGTTAGTCAACTTTCTTGTGCCTTACTTTCTTCATTGGCAAAATGGACACTATGATAGTACCTCTTTCCTAAGACAGTTGTGAGGTTTAAATGAATTAATTCGTGGGACATGTTTAAAATAGTGCCTGATATATGGTAAATACTCAAAAAG
The DNA here is from genome assembly GCF_964270905.1 of Leucopleurus acutus. NCBI lineage: Eukaryota > Metazoa > Chordata > Mammalia > Artiodactyla > Delphinidae > Leucopleurus > Leucopleurus acutus. The sequence continues at coordinate 133,509,443 of NC_139143.1, forward strand.
TGACAACAATCATTTTTACAAAACTCTTTTTATGTACAGTGATATCATCTTCTACATATGTCAATATTAAAAGGGAATGATATGACTCCTTTTCACGCTTTAGGATAGTTTAGGTAACACTTCCTCCATGTTGAGTAGGAGTTAGCCAGGTATAAGGGTAACAAAATCATCGAAGAGAGAAGCAACGCAAGGAATGGAAAGTAAATACAGGATTTGACCAGATCTAGGTTTTGAAGAGATATCTGTTGCCACCAGAGACTATGACTCAGAGGGCTAAAATATGGGTGGCAGAGAGACCAGTTAAAATACCATTGGAATATTTCAGGCCAGAGATTTTGAGGATGAGGACTAAGGCATTGATAACAAGAAGAGAAGATCACAGGTGAGCATGAAAGTCTGTGTAAATAGAGTATGGACAGGACTTAGCAATGAATAAGATACAGGAAGCTAAGAAAAGGGAGAATTCAACACCAAGCTCTAAGGAGCATGTTATAAAAGTAATTCCAAAGGCATTTTAGAACCGTTAGGAGCCATAATAGAACTGTTAGCATCAGAACAGAGCTTTCCTGGAGTGACTTTGAGGAAGAGAGTACAATTGCACTTATATTACTATTTATATTCTGGAATACTTTCCAAATAAAATTGGTCACAGTAAGCACAAACACTACTACTATAATCCTTTTGGAAAATAACTTCATGGTATGCATAAAGAGGCATAAAACTGTTTACAATCAATCATACAAGAATTTTACTTCTAATAGATGATTCCAATGTGTTTAGTAAGTAAGGGGATAAAGAGGTATATACACAAAAATGTTGATAATTTTGATAATTATTGATAATAGGAAAAATGTCTGCAGAGCCTGAATGACCTTCAGGATAAGGCTAGTTATGTAGTATATCAACTTCATAGAACGTTATACAGACAATAAGAATTACACATTTTAATAACTCCTACCACTTACTGAGTTCACTGTACTAGACACTTTAAAGATTATTTCATGTAACCATCATAATTCTCAATAGTAAGTATTGTTATCCCCATTTTACAAGGAAAAAATTAGACTGCAGAGAAATTAAGACAATTTCCCAAGGTCACCCAGCTAATGAGTGGCAAAGGGACTGAAGATGTTGCCTGTGGATAGGTTGTGTTAAGGGATGATCAGTTTGAGGGTTCACAGATGTAAGAAGTTCCCAGCCTCTGTTTCCACAGCTGGGAAATAGCAGAACAAAGATTTAAGCTCAGATCAGGTTCATCTGACTACAAAGCCTGTTCTCTGAACACCAGCTTAGCAAGTCATGTTTAAATGAGGAGAGCTGAACACATCTATGGTTTCAAATGTGAAACGTATACACCAAAAAGGTAAAGAAAAGAAGGCTACAGGACAAATGAGAACTGTTGTATTGTGAAAGTTTAAAAAATTTCCTTAGATATTGTTGCAGTTTGGTTTCACAAAGAAATGACATTTAAAAACAAGTAGGTATTTAATTTTTAAAAATCGTTTATAGTATATTTCACACACCCAAGACTCTTGCTGATATCTTAAACTGTCAGTATATTTTTTAAATCAAAGAATATGTATTGAATATCTACTATTTGCTTAAAAATAAATGTGAAACATTGCTATAACCACATGTGAATTGGTTCAAAAAGTAAAACAATATAAAAAAGTATAAAGCATGTGTTAGATGTTCAAATATAGTTTTATTATTATTAAGACCACTTGGATTCTACTGTGGGTTTTTCATGAACTTACATTATTTTTTAATTAATTTCTTATAATAGAATGTGATTCCTTTCTCAATTATTCCAAGAATAATCAAATTTCTAAGTACAGAATTTTAATTTTATATGCTCCATTACTCACCCTCCCTTCCGTGCTACATACTGCAAAGTCCAACAAATTTAATTCACTTAAAAAAATGGATTATTTGAAAAAACTGTATACAAAATAAAACAATGTATTAATTAGAAATATCTATGTAAAAATTAAAAAAAAACTAAAACTTTTATGAGGCATTAAAAGGTAGCATTTAAATGTCAGGATTTCTAGGTTTGGATCCTAGCTCTGTCTCTTAAGACCTTGAGAAAAATCACTCATCCTTTTCAATCACACCTTATGTTTTCCTTATTTGTAAAATTAAGAAGATAAAATTTCCTTTCTCCCAGAGATGTTGTGAAGCTTAAGTACATGTCAGACATTTATAAAAGTATTCCTGATACATGAAAATATTAGCTGTTGCAAATCAAAACTACAATGAGATATCATCTCACACCAGTCAGAATGGCCATCATCAAAAAATCTAGAAACAATAAATGCTGGAGAGGGTGTGGAGAAAAGGGAACCCTCTTGCACTGCTGGTGGGAATGTGAATTGGTTCAGCCACTATGGAGAACAGTATGGAGGTTCCTTAAAAAACTACAAATAGAACTACCATATGACCCAGCAATCCCACTACTGGGCATATACCCTGAGAAAACCGAAATTCAAAAAGAGTCATGTACCAAAATGTTCATTTCAGCTCTATTTACAATAGCCCGGAGATGGAAACAACCTAAGTGCCCATCATCGGATGAATGGATAAAGAAGATGTGGCACATATATACAATGGAATATTACTCAGCCATAAAAAGAAACGAAATTGAGCTATTTGTAATGAGGTGGATAGACCTAGAGTCTGTCATACACAGTGAAGTAAGTCAGAAAGAAAAAGACAAATACCGTATGCTAACACATATATATGGAATTTAAGAAAAAAAAATGTCATGAAGAACCTAGGGGTAAGGCAGGAATAAAGATGCAGACCTCCTAGAGAACGGACTTGAGGTTATGGGGAGGGGGAAGGGTGAGCAGTGACGGGGCGAGAGAGAGTCATGGACATATACACACTAACAAACGTAGTAAGATAGATAGCTAGTGGGAAGCAGCCGCATGGCACAGGGATATTGGCTCGGTGCTTTGTGACAGCCTGGAGGGGTGGGATAGGGAGGGTGGGAGGGAGGGAGACGCAAGAGGGAAGAGATATGGGAACATATGTATATGTATAACTGATTCACTTTGTTATAAAGCAGAAACTAACACACCATTGTAAAGCAATTATACCCCAATAAAGATGTTAAAAAAAATAAAATAAAATAAAAAAAAGAAAATATTAGCTGTTATCAATAAATCTAAAAGTAAGATGCTTGCCATTTCTACTCCCAATATAAGTTCTTAAATTTCCACAGTGCCCCCTAAATGATCAGTTATGCTTTAGCCAAAATCTTAGTAGAGGAAACACTGCCAGAAATTTAGTCCTGACCTCAAATCAAGCAATCTTCGCCCTCCAGATAGAAAATTTACATCAGCATTTGGCTAGCATTAGGTATTTTATAAATGATCTAAAACTCAAAAGTTATGAAAATGTTCAAATGTGCTTCCAAAAAGTCAGCTTTTTTTGAGCAAAAAAAAAAAATTGTGCTCTCTCTTTTTTTTTTTTCCTTTTTATTCTTTTGTTAGGAATAAAATACATTTTCTGTGAATTTTTCATTCTTGATCCCTTTCAGGTGATGTCCTTATGTTCTTTTGAATCAGCAGATTTTAAATCATGATTTAATTTCATTTAAAACTTTTATTAAATTGGAATATCTTCTCCTTTTTACAGACCGAAGGGATAAGGGATGTGTGTGTTGGCTTGTGTGGGTGTGGGTGTGGGTGTGTATGTGTGTGTGTCTGTGTGTGGAAGGGACAGGAAAGAGGAAAAAGAATATGAGATAGGCAAGATAACCTACACTACTGTATTGTAGCATGTGGCACAAAGTAATTTCCTTTATTCCCCTCTAGACTATAAAGTGTTTAATGGTAGGAATTAAGTCCATCCCTAGCACTTCACATAGTGCCTTGCATATACGGAACATAATTAGATTAATATAATTTTTAATAAGTGTTTACAAGGCAAGAAGGAGAAAAAAATTAAAAAGGAAATAAATGGAGGAATGAAAATAGTGAGGGAGATGAGAAAAGTTTTTGTATAACTGAGGTAAAATGGTAGATCTGCCTTAAAGAGCTATTATACAGACAGATGTGTCAAATTTGCTAATGTTTTACTAACAAGAATTTTAAAATGCCCATTTTTTGGTTGATCTGATTCCTGTTTATTCTAATTAGATGAAGAAATGGACAGTTAATTACCCACTTGATCATCAATCCTGAATCACAGATTAGATTTCTGATGAACTTGTAGATAGTACAGAAAAAGAAATATTTATCTTGGGTTATGAAAAATTGTGGAATCAGAGGAAGTTGTCAAAATACTAAAGATCAGATTTATAAATGTGCATAGAATGGAAATCCATCATGGAAGCTATTATTTTTATTATGCTTTTCTATAGGGAGATTATTTGAGGATCATATGGCTTTACTTCAAAGCATGTATAATTGATGCCTGCTAGGCAGAGAGATTTTTCCTCTTGACATCTATGAGGAACCACTATTCTGTCAAATAGCTCCTTACTCCCCACCCTTTTTATGAAGTGGCAACATAAAGCATTCCCAACAATATTAGAAACTGGTGTGAACAAATGGAACCAAATGTATGTGAAGTGGAAGCCGTTTCATGGTAATTGAACGACTCATTTTTGGAGCACTGATTATTGAACATTTTATTTCTGCTTGTTTATTTTGAGGCAATCTTTGGAAAGTTTCAAGGAGTAAAGCAAATGAACCCCTATAACTGCTGGGTACAGCATCTTCCTCTGGTACACTATCCAGAATCAGTGATCAGTGATTGTACCCTGCTATTTTCATAGGATTTCCTAGAGTTTACTTTCCCATTTCAAGTAATCATTTTCATCCTCATCTAACAAAAATTAAACTTCAATTAAAGTATAGCTAAGATTTCCTGTATGTAAGCAAAATAGCTATACTTTCTAACCACCACTTCTTAATGTAACAATATTAATATAAATGATTATCAATGATATTTTATAGCATCTTATATATTAAAAAGTGTTTTCAGATTTATTTTCTTTCAATTCTTACATTGCTGTGAAACTAACAGAATTCAGGGACTTTCTACAGAGGTCATACACTGTATGTATTTGTTTTATTTTATTGAAGTATAGTTGATTTACAATGTTGTATTAATTTCTGCTATGCAGCAAAGTGATTCCATTATACATGTATATTCTTTTTCATATTTTTTCATTATGTTTTATCACAGAATATTGATTATAGTTCCTTGTGCTATACAGTAGAACCTTGTTGTCACTTTATGCATTTTTGATATCTGTAGCTTAAATGTAATATTAAGCCTGGGCTAATGAACTGGCTAGAATTGGACATGGTTAGCTGAACAGCAAATCTGTGACCAGATGCAACTAGGCCATGGTTGTCATTGTCAGGATTAATTGGACACACCATCACATAAGAAACCTAGAACATGTATATACTTCTACTACCTCCTTAATGCTCCAAAGACATGTATTCACCTGACATTCTAATCAATTTTATATTAGTGTATCACTTGTTGAGGAAGAGATTTCTAAAAAAGGCTTACCAATCCCCACTGTTGCTGACATTTTTGGAATACAATAGGCTCCCTTTGTGCAGAATAGTATATATTTTTAGGCTTCTGCAAAGGTTGCAAAAGTTCATGGCTGATAAAGCAATAATTGTTAGCTGTTGCATTTATTGTTAATATTATTAGACTTTGCTGATTCTGATTGCCAACCAACTCTGTTAAGAAGATGGAAGAATACAACATAACTTTATTGAGTACCTATATATGCTAGGAATTTACTGGGTGCTCTATTTACATTATCATATTTAATATGCACAAAGATTAATGAGATATTAGCCCCTGTTTGTAGATAAAGACACTTAAGCATAGCTTTTGTCTTCAATTTATACTCTGAGGATATGGAACATACAGAATAAACAATCAAATTTGTTACCTATCTTTTTGGGGGAAATTTTAGGATATAATCTTAAAAAACAATAGAATCTCTAAATCGCAGAAACTAATAATAAGACCATATATTTGGATATATTTCATGGATAATATTCATTCCTACATTTTATTCCCACCCTCTTAAACTGTGGAGACGGTGATCTTCACTGCAGAGAGAGAGGATGAACACAGTTAAGAACAAAGAAGTTATTGTTCAGCCTTGAATTTCAAAATAGAGTATTTAAGAACAATAGGCGGAAATCCAAACACTTGTTGAGAAAGAGGTTTTTCTTGGAATTTCAAAAGCTGGACATTAAGTACCAGAGATCAAGCTAGAAAAAATAAAGTGGTACAGATTGTGACTATCAGCCACAGAGTACAAACAAGTGCTTGGTGACTTAATATCTGACGTCCGACCCCAAAAGAAACACGCATTTCACCGTATAGGAAGAGGAAATGATTCAAAGTGAACGGAACTAGAGTATGGATACGGTGGGTGCCTAATGATTGGCTCACTGTTAGGATTAAAACCTCAGGGTGAGTGTGACAGAAATATCCAAATGGCTCTAATGGCATCTCTTCAGGGCTTGTGCTTCTCTTCCCAAAACATAACCCTCGAAGTCTACAAGCCTCTTAAAACACCTCAGATCCACAATTGGTATCTGGGCAAGAGCCCAGGGAGGTTTCTACAGACATGGGCCCAAGGACCACCTCATAGAGTTCTTTGTATCCCAGTGATACCTGAAAGTTTCTAAACTAAATGTTTCTGAGGTGAGCATGAAGTGCTGAAGGGACAGATGTATATAAAGAGATGGGGAGGTGAGATAAGAACATAAAATACAGACACCTGAGTGATCGATGGTCCAGGTGGGTTATACAGAAATGTTAAGGGCAGCTGTAGTGTGGACTGGGTTGACCCTGAGGTCTAAAACTTCAGTAGAGGCCAGAGAGCAAAAGAAGAGGGGGTCATGGGGGATAGGTACCCCTCCCCCAGGATGTCTCTCTCTCTCTCACACACACACACACACACACACACACACACACACACACACACGTACCAGCAGTAGCAGCAGCATGAAAAAGAAGGAGAAGAATATACTGTTTTAGATAAAAAGTGACTTGGTAAATTTGTCAGGAAAATATAAATTTAACAAGTACCAACTGAGAACTTTTGTGAGATACTTTGATATAGGTTATAAGTAGATTTTAAGAGTTGTATTTTGGAACATCAGAGTTTGTGACTCTAAGTTTAAACCTACTAAAATATTAAGTTAATATTTTAATAGTATTTAGTAGCTTACAGAACATTTCCATCTATTCATCTTTAATACTTTACAAAACATTTCCATCTATCTTACTTGATTCTCATGGCCAAATGGTGAGGTAAATATAAATATTATTATTTTCTTTACACAGATGCAAAAAACCAACCCTTAGAAAAATTATGCAGCCTGTTCCAAATTTCTTAGTTATTACTTGGTAAAGCTAGAGCCCAAATCCAGCTTTGATAATGCCAAAGCTTAGAGTTTCTCCACTTTTTTGTATTGTCTTTATTTAACGTTGATATACTCAATTTGGAAAATTAAATGTTTAGAATCTTCTTTCATCTGCATCTAACAAGAAGAAGAAACAGACAATTTAGAGTATAGGCCTGATCACATTATCCTTGATGGATCTATATGTATATACAGGTTCGTTGTCAATTTTTTGTTGTTCATTTATTCCCTTGTTATTCATTTATCCCTGCAATATTTATTGACTAGGTACTGCATGATAAGAGCTGGGTGTACAAAAAAGAATAAGGTGCTATTTCTGATATCATAATGCTCATCCTAGCAGAAAAGACACATAAACAATTAAAATATAATTAGACTTCTGGTAGAGGTATATGCAAATTACTTTCAAAAAACAGAGGAAAAGCCACTAACTTTCTCTGGACTAGAAGGAGGAGAAAAGCTATAGAAAGGCTTCATGGAGAAAGTGATATTTGTAACTAAGAGCTATAGAATGAGTAAAAGTTTGCCAGTATTTCCGGCAGAGAACATGGCTTGGAGCAAGGCAGGGTATATTTTTGGAGCTTCTAGTAGTGCGATATGGCTGGAATATTAAAGGGATCTAGGAGGGGAAGTTAGAGCAGAAGTCACTGTGCATATATGTAATCCATGTCAAAGAGTTTGAACACAGGGAGTCAAGGATGAGTTTGAATCAGGAGAGCTATCATAAGTAGAACTCCTGAATTTCACCAACTCTCAAGGCCAGAGAGCCCCACGGAGGTTGGATTGGAGGAAGAAGAGTCCAGAGGGAATAAGGGCCAGTCAGAGGCCACTGCAGTAGGGCAGAGGAGACATAAAGACGTCCTGAACAGAAAGAGCAGTAGCGAGACCAATGAGGGTAAAGGGATTTGAAAATATTTGAGAATTAGAGCTCACAGAACTAGAAGAAAAAGCCTATGTTGATAAGGGAGGGAAGAAGTGACAGATTTTAAATTTGGGTGATTGAGTAAGAAATATAAGCAATAATCAAAGAGAAGTGATTTAAGAAGGAAGACACTTTCTATCAGTAAAGTACTCTATGATATTATACCATATTTTAACACATGCATACTTAAAAATATCCCAATAGACATCTAAGTATACAAACATGTACAATATATTTCTTCAGGTAAATATACTAAAGGCAAGAAAATAGTACCTCCTACAAATGACATTGTTTGGATACAGCTGTGAAAAGGGCATGAACATGTTAGGAGTTACTAGAATCGCTTGGATTCTGTTTTGTTCCTCAGAATTCAGAAAACAGTAATTCCAAGGTTTAACAATAAATGAGATTCCTTAGAATCTTTGATTTTGTTGCTTAGTAATGGACAAAGAAGACAGTATTTTGGAGAAATAACAAGTATTTAAGTAATACCCATTAAATTCTTAAATAACACTTGAAATGCCAAAAATAAAGTCAGCTAAAAATGCCTTTTTTAAAAAATTGGGGTATAGTTGCTTTACAATGTTGTGTTAGTTTCTGCTGTACAACAAAGTGAATCAGCTATATGTATACATATATGCCCTCCTTCTTGGACCTCCCTCCCACCGCGCCCCCATCCCACCCAGCTCCCTGCGCTGTACAGCAGGTTCCCACTAGCTATCTGTTTTACACCTGGCAGTTCACATGCATCAATCCCAATCTCCCAATTCATCCCCCCACTGCCATGTCCACACTGCCATTCTCTATGCCTGCATCTCTATTCCTGCCCTGCAAATAGGTTCTTCTGTACCATTTTTCATATATACAATGGAATATTACTCAGCCATAAAAAGGAACGAAATTGGGTCACTCATAGAGACGTGGATGGACCTAGAGTCTGTCATACAGAGTGAAGTAAGTCAGGAAGAGAAAAACAAATATCGTATATTAATGCATATATGTGGAATCTAGAAAAATGGTAAAAATGCCTTTTAAAATTAATAGTTTGATTTAAAAAATCTTCATTGCCATTTACTAAACTGAAAAGGCTTATTTTTCAATTAAAATAAAAATAAATAACATTTATCAAGAGTTATTGGAATTATTTTAGTTACTGGCATGCATTAGCTCATCTAAACCACACCCCCCCCGCCCCAATACCCTATCAGAACAGGATTACTTGGCATATTTTACACATCAGAACCCAAGGCTCAGGAAGACTAATCTGTCCACGGTCTCACAGCTGGAAAAAAGCAGCATTAGAGCCTGTTCCAGACCAGCTGAAGCTAAAGCCCTTGCTCCTGACCAAAAATGCTACATGATCTCCCTTCATGTTTTGTCTTTGTAATCAACAGAACATATACTTCACTGTGACCTTGGGCAATTCATTGGTACTTTTAGGGGAACTATGAACTCAATATGCCAAGTGGTATAAGGAGCAGCATTTATTAAGCCTCAACTAGCAGTGTTAGGCTCTTTACTTGTTGCTTTTTATCTATTATCCTATGTAATCTTCAAAACACTCCTTTGAGGGAGCTTATAGTTATTATTTCAATTGTCCCCATTTTACAGAGGGGTAAACTGAAGATCAGAGGGGAATAGAGGAAGCGTTAGGCATACAAGACATACAGCTTACTGGTAAAGAGGGTAAAGAGTATGGAAATCCACAGAACTCCTCAACCACTTCATCACAATGCCTCCTCCTTGAAGGCATATACAAGGTCTCTTTGGAGACCTCAGCTCAGCTTAAACTGAGAGGAATATAAATAAAAAGAAGGAGCAGAGAATAAGTTTAAGAAAGTTGTAAGTGAAATTTGAAAGCTTGTGGGCTTCAGCTTAAGAAATTGAGACATTTTATAAGCAGTGGGGAATTACTGGAGATCTCTCAGAAGGAAAATTAATTTTGTATGGAAGGCCTTCACAAAGATTAATTTGACAGATGGGTGATGGAGATTAAAGTCAGAAAAACTAATTAAAATAATATATTAAATTCTTACATATAGGGAAAGAGATAGGAGGAAATAAAACATTTTTAAATGGGTCAATATTTTAAATTGACAAAAATTGAAATTAAATTTATTTTGAAATTTTGGCTTATCCTGTAATATAACTGGAGAGAGTAAGCTTGACTGAGTGTCAGACCAGCTCTTGCTACCCCCGCTTTTTAACAATAGTAGATTTAATTCTGCAAAAACCTTCTGTTCTCTATAGATTCATACTAGCATCCATAATCCTTCCATTTTAAGAAACATTTTTGTAAGCAAAGATTTGTATTTAGTTGACATTCACCATTTTTGTGATATAAAGGAACCAAAGGCACTACCTTATAAAATATATAAGGTAAACAATGGAACAGTTTGCTAATTAAAAATTCTAGAAAGATATATATTTTGGTAATAGTTCATGTAGTTCTTCCTGAATTCACTGGTGGCTGAAGGTGTCATTCTGACAAGGTCAGTGGCCCTCATTTAACTGGCTGCAAGTGTTTTATCACATATTGCACTTCTAAGAATGTTAACTGTGATTGCCCACAATTTATTCTTGACATCTGCAGGCTTTTCCAAAGCTTCTCTTTTTTGTGTTTATGGTGCAGATGAGTATCAACATCATAGACATTTCCATGTGTGATGGGAATTATCTTCATAATAGTGACTTAATTTACAAATATATAAATTATGTTTAAGATATAGACTATCATCTTTTCAAAGGCTTTATATTTCGTCTAGCCTGATCTATGCAAATGGTAAATATATCCCTGGAAAAAAAAGAACTACAACATTCTACAACGTGAACTTTTCCTTATGCAATAAAACTTCCTGTTTCTATCTTTTCAACAAAAGAGAAAATTACTTTTTAGTCTATAAATTGTTCATGCTTCCCTTTCTCCTCTTAATTTGGCACAAAGACCTTTAATTAATATATATGTAATATAATATTACATATAATTTTATTTTTTCCTAAAAATCATATTTGCTCACAGAGTCAGTGAGCATTACATAAGGAAAAAAATTATAGCATGCCTAGATGAGTTCCTGAAATGACAGTAGGTCTTTAATAAATGTTAGCTTTCTTCTTCTCCTTTTACTCCATTTGTACGTGTATTCATTTTGAAGCATTTTTATAAACGTCCAAGATAAAACAGTTTGAAGGATAAGAAAGATAAAACTGTACATGAGTATAGCAGTTCCCACTCAATAAACATGTATGGAACACTTTGTATGGCATTGTGCAGTGCCAAAAGAGAATGTGGTGGCAGAGGTTTTCCACCGGAAGTGAGCACTCGTTTGAAAGATGAAAGTAGACTAGGAGTTAACCAGGTGAAAAGAGCAGTTAATGAGAACAGCACAGGAAAAGACCCTAAGGTTGTAGGAAACAGGCCTGTTCGAGGCACTGAAAAAGGACCAACATTTTTGGACATGTAGGAAGTCAAGTTGGAGTGTGGGTAACAGGCAGACTTGAGGGACTTGCAGAAAAAACTTTGGATTTTGGTCTTTGTCCCAAAACAAATGGCAAATTAATAAACTGTTTTCACTGGAGAGGAGATAAGGTGACTTGATTTGCATGTCCAAAGTATTACTAAGGCAACACTGTGCTTGATACTTTTTCTTACATAAATTATTTAATCATCACAACATTTATGTGAAATGAGTAGTATTATGTTTGTTTCAAGGGTGAGTAAATTATAACGTGAGAATTAAAAATAACTTTCCTAAGTTTTTACCCAGCAAAAAAGTAACAGAAAAATGTTTATACCCATATATTTGATTTGACTGCAATTCAACTACTCATATCACTAAACCACAGAGGGCAGCAAAATAAAATTTTGACAGACATTTGATAAAATAAAAATTTAAGGCCAGGACGGCAGAAGGCAAGAGAGTAATATAGGTTAGCCAACAAAGGTAATAAGAATTCCATGTCTTCTAAAATAGAAGAGCCCCAAATACCCTCAAATATTTCTGTCATATAGGATAGTAGAGAAATGAAATTCTGAGGAAATAATCATTCTGTCCCCCTTTGCCTCTGAAGCTTTTTTTTGCTGATCTGCTTAGAGTTCACTTTCATAAAAACTATAACCAGTCACAACAGGATATTTAGGATGAGGGAATTAAGTGATCCCAAGCTCTGACAAAATCTAAAACCAAAGCCAAAACTAATGCCAAAACCAAAGAGCTATATTCAGCAAAATGAGTAAGTCTTTTCAACTGCCTCAGATTATCCTGGAGTCGTGTTTTCTCTACTATTTTGCTTATTTAGCTGAGCACAGAAGACACTCATTAAGAGGTAACGCTGGCAGTCCCAAATACCTTCCTGTCCTGCAGAGGCCTCGAATATACACTGATAATTTGGTGTGATAAAGTGAAACCCTCTGGGAGTTACCCCTCTGTCAATCGAAGGAAAAAAAAAAAAGGAAGAGCTAATGCAATGCAATCCTGGACCATAAGACAGTTCAAATGACTTTGCTGAACTCTAATTCTGTCGGTAACCTGTAACTGAAAATAAATAATGTCTATATTTTCTTAAAATTTCCCCAGTTGGGGGTAAAATGTTTTTCTGTTAAAATAGAAAGTGAGAAACTATAAAATAATTATATTTTAGCATGATAATTCTTGAATATAAAACATAGTGATTTTCAAACACAGCAACCTTACTTGCCTCTGTTTTATGCATTGGAGTTTTTTGTACTGTTTCACTTGATAAAAACGTTTCATGGGCTTCCCTGGTGGCACAGTGGTTAAGAATCCACCTGCCAACACAGGGGACACGGGTTTGAGCCCTGGTCTGGGAAGGTCCCACATGCCGCGCAGCAACGAAGTCCGTGCACCACATCTACTGAAGCCCATGCACCCTAGAGCCCGTGCTCTGCAACAAGAGAAGCCACCGCAATGAGAAGCCCGTGCACCGCAACGAAGAGTAGTCCCTGATCGTCACAACTAGAGAAAGCTGTGCACAGCAATGAAGTCAGGTGGTTTCAAAAGAACACCAAAGAAGTTTAAACATAAATGCTCTTACATATTTACTTCTGAATAATTTATTTTAATTATAAATACATCCAATTTTAAGGATTCCATCTAACAGAAAAAAATAAAACTTTCTTTGTGAAAATACGATTCATGAAATAAATAATGGTCACAAACCACAGTGCTAGATAAAGCAGACCTGAATAAAAATAAAATATATAAGGTTTTGAACATTAAAAGGAATTTCAGATTATAGTTTTATCAGTTGATAGTTAACTATCAGTTATCTGAGAGTTCCAAAGTACTATTCTTAAAATCTAAATCACTCCACAGATCCTCCAGATTTTCATAAAAGAATAAAATTTTACTTCATAACTAAGCTTCAGTGTTTTAAAACATAAATTCTGTTCCCCTAAGCTAAAACTGAGTTATTATTTATCTAAATTTCAAGATGAATGTTATTTTTTCAAAGTGCCCCATGGTAGGATAATAGCTATGCTAGGGAAATAGCAGGGCATAGTCCAAGTAATTTATTTGAGAAATTTATAAAATACATTTGAACTCAAAGAAAAAAAAATCAAAATATATACACAAGTACTACTGTATTAAACAGATCTGCATGCTGGCCAGGATAAAAGGGGGAAAAAACAAAAGCAAAAACAAAGAAGAGAACTAAGAGAACTCACAGTTGATATCCACTGCCTCTATTATCTTTGGTGCCAATCCACTTGAAGGCAGTTCTGTTATGGTAGGAAAACTCTTTTCAAGCATAAATGCTAAGAATGCTACCCAAGCCATAAGCAATGATTTGAAAAGACTCAGAGTTCCTAACAGCATCACTGAGCCTTGATTATAGTTATATGATTTGTTTTAGCCAATGGAATGTGAATGGACATAAAATACGCTATGTGTGAGCAGAAGCTTTCACTGAACTTGAGTGGGTCAGTTTGGCCTCTTGTTCCTGTCCTCTACCAGAAGAACAACACATCCCAGGTAACGGTACTCCTTCAGCCTGGAGGCTGGAGTGAGAAGACTGGGTGAACAGAGCAATGCAGAGTTGCTGCTGTAAGTGAGAAATAAATGTGGTTGTAAGCCACTGAAATGTTTTGGTATCTTTAGTTACCACTGCAAATGCTAACTGGAAGAAGGGGTAAAATAATATTTTACTCAGTTAGGCCACAAATTGTTGGTTACTTGCAGCTGAACATATTCCTAAATAATATATCCATAATATGTACATAAATAAAAGATTATCACTTTACTTACATATGCACTCTCTGGGCAGCAATTTACAATGTGTCTGAACTGACAGAACTTAGCATCAGAAAATTATAAATGTGAAGGCCTAAAGGAAAGGGACCACACAGGGGATAACTTGCAAATGTGTGTGGCCTTGCCCAGAGAAGTATGCAGCATGGATACCAGGGTAGTTACAGGGCTACAAGAGGATAGGAAGTACTTGAGATGGGCTGCTTAAAACAAACTATACCAACAGTTAGCAGCCTTCTGTTCATCTCAGGCAACCAAATGTAAAAGGACCAGAAGTAAATTGCTCTTTCCAAACTTTAAAGCATAACAGAAAGAGGTAGAAGAAATTAGTATTTGAAAGGAATGGATACACATTCATGTTTTCTTTTCATGCCAGAGAATAATTAGAAGAAAAGCAAGAGAGCAATATCAAGTGAGTCACTCTAATGCATACTCAATTATCATTTATTTGAAAACTTTTTTTCTTAAAAAGAGGCTTTAATTATTTTCCCCACAAAAGTATTTGCTACATTTCCAGTAATTTTATATAGGGATGTTTAGCTTTATAAGCTGAAGCTCTGATTCACATGCTTCCTCAATATCTCAGTCAGTTGCTCAGTTTCCTTAATATTAGTGTCAATGTTCTAGTTACGCTTGAATAGATTAGCTCCCTATCCAGGATTCTTCAGACAATAAATTGTACCTCCATGTGTCCAGTTGTTCCTGTCAGAAATCTTGAAATAATCCTTGATACCATACTTATTATCTCTAGCCCTCTCCCACTATCAATTCAGCAAAGAATACAAGAGGTTCTACAAGGCATACCCACTTCTATCCACCTCTTTGCATTTCCATGACCAAAATCCTAGCACAAGATACCTTAATATCTTGCCCAACCTACTGTAAACATCTCCTAATTTAAAAATCCCTACTTCCTCTCTGACCTTCTGGTAATGCATTTTAAACAAAGCAGCTCAAGTGATCACTCAAAAATATCAATCAATTCACACCACTCTTCTGTTTAAAAATACTTAATGACTTCACATAGGATGTAGAATAAAAATCTTATATTCTTAACTGGGTCAATAAATTCTGAGATGATCTGGTTCATGCCTGTCTCATATTAATGCCAGTCTCTCCTTGCTCCCTAATATTCAGCCACACTGGCCTCTTTCCCACTACACTGCCCTCCAATGCACCACCTTCTTCTGATTTAGAGTCTTTGCATACACCATTTGCCCAGCCTGGAATTCTCTTTCTCCCTCTCTTTGCCTGGCTAACTCCTATCATCTAAGATGTCTTACTTAAATATCAGTTCATCAGAGATGCTACTTCTCCTGCTCAGATCCCTATTACATTCACTCTCAGTACCTTGGTCTTTTCCTTCGTAGCTCTTATCATAACTTGAAGTTTTATATTCCTAGAGTGATTAGTTGTTTAATGTCTGCCTACCCCGTTAGGCTATAAGTGCCATGAAAACAGGGGTCACATGTGTAATCAGCCTTGTCTAGCACAGGGCATGGCACAGAGTAACAGCACAATAACTATTCAGAATAGATGAATGAATAAATGCATGAACATGGGTAAAATGTATTAAACTGAGAAAATGTTGCAGATTCTAGTAGATTTGGTAGAGTTTTTTATTATAAGTATTGTCCCAACAAGCTACAGAATGATAAAATATGTATCTCGCTGGTTTCTTCAATTTGTTCACAAATCAGAGGAGCTGCTTCTGTGTTGTATGTACAAGAACGATGGCAGAGTTCTTAGACTTCAGGTGTATCAAAATATGTGTGAACACACAATTACAAACTAAGAAAGTCAAAGTGCTTCAAACATACAAAATTTTCTCAATTAGATTGATCTTTGCCTCTTTTAAATATAGCTTTTTAAATTACTAAAATTTTAATTACACATAAAACAGAATACATTGTTTTATACAGCAGGTTCTTATTAATTACCTATTTTATACATATTAGTGTATATATGTCAAGCCCAATCTCCCAGTTCATCCCACCACCACTCCCCACCCCTCGACAACCGCTTTCCCCCCACTTGGTGTCCATATCTTTGTTCTCTACATCTGTGTCTATATTTCTGCCTTGCAAACTGGTTCATCTGTACCATTTTTCTAGATTCCACATATATGCATTAATATACAATATTTGTTTTTCTCTTTCTGACTTACTTCACCCTGTATGCCAGTTCTCGATCCATCCACGTCTCTACAAATGACCCAATTTCATTCCTTTATATGGCTGAGTAATATTCCATTGTATATATGTGCTACATCTTCTTTATCCATTCATCTCTCGATGGACATTTAGGTTGGTTCCATGTCTGGGCTATTGTATATAGTGCTGCAATGAACATTGGGGTGCATGTGTCTGTTTGAATGACAGTCTTCTCTGGGTATATGCCCAGTAGTGGGATTGCTGGGTCATATGGTA
Organism: Leucopleurus acutus; assembly: GCF_964270905.1. NCBI lineage: Eukaryota > Metazoa > Chordata > Mammalia > Artiodactyla > Delphinidae > Leucopleurus > Leucopleurus acutus. The sequence goes on from NC_139143.1 coordinate 133,526,490, forward strand.
ATTCTATTCTTAGTTTTTTAAGAAACCTCCATATGGTTCTCCATAATGGCTGTATCAATTTACATTCCCACCAACAGTGCAAGAGGGTTGTTTTTCTCCACACCCTCTCCACCATTTGTTGTTTGTAGATTTTCTGATAATGGCCATTCTGACTGGTGTGAGGTGATACCTCATTGTAGTTGTGATTTGCATTTCTCTAATAATTAGTTACGCTTGAATGTGATGTTGAGCATCTTTTCATGTGCCTCTTGGCCACCTGTATGTCTTCTCTGGATAGATGTCTATTTAGGACTTCTGCCCATTTTTTGATTGGGTTGTTTGTTTTGTTAACATTCAGCTGCATGAGCTGTTTATATATTTTGGAGATTAATCCTTTGTCCATTGATTAATTTGCAAATATTTTCTCCCATTCTCAGGGATGTCTTTTCATCTTGTTTATAGTTTCTTTTGCTGTGCAAAAGCTTTTAAGTTTCATTAGGTCCCATTTGATTATTTTTGTTTTTATTTCCATTACTCTAGGAGGTAGGTCAAAAAAGATCTTGCTGTGATTTATGTCAAAGAGTGTTCTTCCTGTGTTTTCCTCTAAGAGTTTTATAGTATCCGGTCTTACAATTAGATCTTTAATCCATTTGGAATTTATTTTTGTTTATGGTGTTAGGGAGTGTTCTAATTTCATTCTTTTACATGTAGCTGTCCAGTTTTCCCAGCACCACTTATTGAAAAGACTGTCTTTTCTCCATTGTATATCCTTGCCTCCTTTGTCATAGATTAGTTGACCATAGGTGCATGGGTGTATCTCTGGGCTTTCTATCCCGTTCCATTGATCTATATTTCTGTTTTTGTGCCAATACCATAGTGTCTTGATTACTGTAGCTTTGTAGTATAGTCTGAAGTCAGGGAGTCTGATTCCTCCAGCTCCATTTTTTTACCCTCAAGATTGCTTTGGCTATTCAGGGTCATTTGTGTCTCCATGCAAATTTTAAGAATTTTTGTTCTAGTTCTGTAAAAAATGCCATTGGTAATTTGATAGGGAGTGCACTGAATCTGTAGATTGCTTTGTGTAGTATAGTCATTTTAACAATATTGATTCTTCCAATCCAAGAACATGGTATATCTCTCCATTTGTGTCATCTTTGATTTCTTTCATCAGTGTCTTATACTTTTCTGAGTACAGGTCTTTTACCTACTTAGTTGGGTTTATTCCTAGTTATTGTTTTCTTTTTGTTGCAATGGTGAATGGGATTGTTTCCTTAATTTCTCTTTCTGATTTTTTGTTGTTAGTGTATAGGAATATAAGAGATTTCTGTGCATTAATTTTGTATCCTGCAACTTTCCAAATTCATTGATTAGCTCTAATAGTTTTCTGGTAGCATCTTTAGGATTCTCTATGTATGGTAGCATGTCATCTGCAAACAGTGACAGTTTTACTTCTTCTTTTCCCATTTGTATTCCTTTTATTTCTTCTTCTTCTCTGATTGCTGAGGCTAGGACTTCCAAAAGTATGCTGAATGATGGTGGTAAGAGTGGATATCCTTGTCTTCTTCCTGATCTTAGAGGAAATGCTTTCAGTTTTTCACCATTGAGAATGATGTTTGCTGTGGGTTTGTCATATATGGCCTTTATTATGTTGAGGTGGGTTCCCTCTATGCCCACTTTCTGGAGAGTTTTTATCATAAATGGATGTTGAATTTTGTCAAAAGCTTTTTCTGCATCTATTGAGATGATCATATGGTTTTTATTCTTCAATTTGTTAATATGGTCTATCACATCGATCAATTTGTGTATAGTGAAGAATCCTTGCATCCCTGGGATAAATCCCACTTGAGCATGGTGTATGATCCTTTTAATGTGTTATTGGATTCTGTTTGCTAGTATTTTGTTGAGGATTTTTGCATCTATATTCATCAGTGATATTGGTCTGTAGTTTTCTTTTTTACAGAAATATAGATCAATGGAAAAGGACAGAAAACCCAGGGTGATGGTGGCCTAGTAGAATGAGTTTGGGAGTGTTCCTTCCTCTGAAATTTTTTGGAAGAGTTTGAGAAGGATGGGTGTTAGCTCTTCTCTAAATGTTTGATGGAAGCCATCTGGTGCTGGACTTTTGTGAAGTTGGAAGATTTTTAATCACAGTTTCAATTTCATTAGTTGTGATTGGTCTGCTCATATTTTCCATTTCTTCCTGCTTCAGTTTTGGAAGGTTATATCTTTCTAAGAGTTTGTCCATTTCTTCCAGGTTGTCCATTTTATTGGCATAGAGTTGCTTGTAGTAGTCTCTTATGATGCTTTGTATTTCTGTAGTGTCCATTGCAACTTCTCCTTTTTCATTTCTAATTTTATTGATTTGGGTCCTCTCCCTCTTTTTTCTTGATGAGTCTGGCTAAAAGTTTATCAATTTTTTTAAACTTCTCAAAGAACCAGCTTTTAGTTTTATTGATCTTTGCTATTGTTTTCTTCATTTCTATTTCATTTATTTCTGCTCTGATTTTTATGATTTCTTTCCTTCTACTAACTTGGGGTTTTGTTTGTTTTTCTTTCTGTAGTTCCTTTAGGTGTAAGGTTAAATTTTTCTTATTTCTTGAGGTAGGATTGTATTACTATAAACTTCCCTCTTAGAACTGCTTTTGCTACATCCCATAGGTTTTGGATCATCATGTTTTCATTGTCATTTGTCTCTAGGTATTTTTTTATTTCATTTTTGATTTCTTCAGTGATCTCTTGGGTATTTAGGAATTATTCTTTAGCCTCCATGTGTTTGTGTTTTTTACATTTTTTCCCTGTAATTGATTTTTAATTTCATAGCGTTGTGATCGGGAAAGATGCTTTATATGATTTCAATTTTCTTAAATTTACCAAGGCTTGATTTGTGACCCAAGATGTGATCCATCCTGGAGAATCTTCTGTGTGTACTTGAGAAGGAGATGTAATCTGCTGTTTTCGGATGGAATGTCCTATATCTCAATTAAATCTATCTGGTCTATTGTGTCATCTAAAGCTTGTGTTTCCTTATTAATTTTCTGTTTGGATGATCTGTCCATTGGTGTAAGTGAGGTGTTAAAGTCCCCCAGTATTATTGTGTTACTGTCGATTTCCTCTTTTATAGCTGTTAGCATTTGCCTTATGTATTGAGGTACTCCTATGTTAGGTACATATATATTTTTAATTGTTATATCTTCTCCTTGGATTGATCCATTGATCATTATGTAGTGTCCTTCCTTGTCTCTTGTAACTGTCTTATTTTAAAGTCTTTTATCTGATATGAGTATTGCTACCCCAGCTTTCTTTTGATTTCCATTTGCATGGAATGTCTTTTTCCATCCCCTCATTTTCAGTTTGTATGTGTCCCTAGGTCTGAAGTGGGTCTCTTGTAGACAGAATATAAATGGGAATTGAATACAATTTTATATTAAACTGTAAACTAGAGGTATGTCCATATAACAGCCCTGTAATTGTGACACCATAAACTGGACATCAGGATTCTTTCACTAGAGTTTCACTCAGTGAATTTGAAAGGAAGGAAAGTCTAGGTTACCTTGAGTAACAAACACTCCCCCAAATCTTAACACAACAATACATTCACTCTTGCTCATGCTACATGTTGAAAGGGATGACTTTATCTAATGTAATTGTTCAGGGGCCAGGCTGATGGAGGCCCCATCATGACAAATATGTCTGTAATTGCTGTATCAGGAGAAGAGCAAATAGTGCACTAGGTCATAAATACTTCTACTCAAGAGATACTCCTCACTTTTAGCTCTTATTGCATTGGCCAAATTAAGTCACATGTCAGCCTAACTGCAAAGAGGGACTGGGGACTTAAATCCTATGATGTTCTCAAAAAGGAAAGAGAAGAAGAAATCCAGAGGAACTACAATAAAAGCTGCCAGAGTCAGAGACATTCAGAGGCATAAATGAAACCATTCATTCACACAACATGCATTTTTTCTGCACTATGCTGTGAACTAGTATGCTAGGAATAAAAATCAAGTGAGCCACTATACATGTGCTAGTTTTGGAGACAACCACTTAAACAATTATTTAAGGATGCTAAGAATGATACATATTCACATTTTGAAGAATCCCCAAAAGACCAACTTACAGTGATCTTGGGTGATCACACAAATCACACAATTTAAAGCTTTGATCTTTTTAAAAAATATAATCAAAGCACTCTAAAGTTTCATTAAAGTATATTAATAGTCATATATATTTCATTTAACTAAGCAGTCTAAAAAGAATGTACCAACTTAACAGTGATCTTTACTCAGATTAAGGGTAAATTTCTTACATGTCTCAGATCCAGAGGAGAGTGTAAAACCTTTCAAGTAACATCATAGGGTTTTTTTTGCCTTCCTTCTCAGTGTAAATACTGGAAGCTATTATATTAGTTTTTATAATGTGAGCCCATCAGACTATAATTCTTGACTCTCAATAAAATGTCCTACTTTTTATACCAAAAATATACTATTTTATCCATTGTTAAACAAAAATATTAAGGACATTTAAGACAAGAAAATATTCATCCATATTTCCAGAATCCAAATTCAATTTTCTTTTTTCTGCATTCCTATCTATCTTTCACACATTATCATACAAAGAAATTCTACTTGGAAAAAGGAGAAGATTAAGAATATATTCCATTCTAAAAATCGTGGATAACTTTACACATGCAAAGAAGACATGTACTCTTGAGCTTTGGGGCTGTCCTTGTCACATGCAGAGCCAAAAGGGGTGACAAGTGCATCCCCAAGACTGTGTGCAAAGAGACTGATGTTATTCCACTAGCAGTCACTATTACACCATGTATTCACAGCTGAATTTATGCTAATTAACAAAGAGTAGAGAAGATATATACCTTGCCAACTGTTCCAGGAGACAAGGGCCCTTGGCCTGGCTCAGAGGGTGTATTTAGGATAGGATGCATAGAGAATGTACCTAGGACTAAGCGCTTGACATATATACAATTATATTTAGGAAAAGCAGACATTAAACACTGTTTGTACAAACCATGCTTTAACATTTTACTCACCAGCACATTTTAGACTTTAAGATAAATGCATTCTCAATTACCCATCTTCCTAGTTTTTCCAATATATTTTCGTAAATGAGCATGTACCCCATCTGTTAATTCATATATTTATTAACTATTAATAACTATATTTAGTAACTATATAATAACTATATTTACTAATAAAGCTTATTTTCTTCATAATTTTTATATAGAAAATAAATATACGTTGCAGTTCTAGTAGTTTCTGTACCAAAGTACAAAGAATACATCACCTTTGCACCTTTCCCCTTGTTCATATCCCACTTTGGTATCCACTATGTTTGAGTTTCAGCAGCTTGCTTTTATTCTGCAGGAAGTAAACCTTAGTTATATCGAGATAGAAAAAGCAAGTAAGCAAGTAAATAAGCAAGCTAGCAAGCAAGGAAGCAAATGCAAAAAATCCCTTACTCCTTGTAGTACCTGTCTAAATAACGTCTCTTTAAATAGCATTAGATCATTTGAAAGACAAAACAAGCATTATTATGGAGGTAATTCAAACCCTGGACCGGTAAAGGTTGACATCTTGTCTTACCTTTAACACCTAGTCTTAGGACATTCAGATTTTGTCATATAAAATGGTATGTGGGATTATATTCACAGATACAGAAATATGTTCCATTCTATCACACCCACGAGTCCCAGAACAGTACACTGAAAGCTGGCATGAATAAGAACCATTCCACAAATGAAAAGCAGAGCTAACGTTCTGATATGTAATGAACTAATTTAGTCACCATATTTTTTCTTCAATTTTAAACATTAATGCTACACTAAGAAGTTTTCATTTTTCCTTTAAAAATGGTTATGATATGTGGCTATGCAGGTAGTCTTGTTAAGTAAATACTTTTGTGTGTAGATATTTCTGTATGCCATTATTTATAAGCCAAATACATATTTTAAGAGATGTACATCATCATTTCAAAAATGTTTTATAATTGTTGCTAATATGTTTTGGTAGTAGGTTAGAAAACATCTTAAGTTTCCCGGTAACTGAAGATTCTAGATAAAATGTATTCAGAATTTTAGTATTAGAGAAAACATTAAATGAGAAACATTTGTTTCAATTTGTCTCATGAAAGAACAGAGAATTCCCTTCTTTAAAGTCATAACAGTCATAACATAACAGATAAGTAAGTAGATATTTAGCAGTAAGAGGAAATTTATTATTTCAAAGGACCCTCCAAAATATAACTTTGTAATGCAAAAAAAAATTAACAGAAATGAGTATGTTTTTAGAAATTTCAACTATATCATATTTTATTTTCCTGATAAAAATATTTTCCTAATCAATATTCAAGGCAATATTTTATAGAAAGGTCTAACCTCACTTTAAATAATTCTTGTTTTCTGGTAAGAAAAATCATTGATTATCCTTAATGAAATTAGCAAATTCATAAGAAAATTCATTTATTTAAAAGGAATTGAACTTTTCTCCATCATCTAATATTTAGTTGGCATTATTCTAAATAGATCAATAATTTAAAAGAACATTTTAATTTTCATTAAAAAGGCTGTAGTATCCAAACTTAGATTCCATATTTCTTAAATAATGTACCTTTTTAAAAATAGAATACTTAACAGATGGTAAATTTATAGAATTAAACTGCCTAGATAGTCAAATCAAAGTGGAAAGATAAGGCAATTGTCCAAAAATCTTAGGCTAAATAAAAACTCAGGCCAAAATTCAAGCCAAAAATGAAATGAGAAAGAAATGTATTTTGGGTGGGTCATCATGTTGGCTGACTTCATTAACTGAATTTAGTAGACTAAGATTTTCATCCTTATTTCCCTTTGCTAAGGTGTAAAATTTCCAGAAGTTCCAAGGGTGTGGTTTTAGTGGCCGAGGTTGGAAGCCAAGAGATCTGGTTCTATTTATGTTTCTCTCACTAACAGATGTGTGACCTTGTACAAGAATGCACACTTATCTGGGCTTAGTTTCCTCTTTTGTAAAATAAGACCCTCTAAAGTCTTTTAACTCTCAGAAATGTTATGAACTCATGAAATACTAAGATGACAGCTATGTGAGAGTATGTATTATAAAACAGAGCAATTACAGCTGTATGTGTATGTGTGTGGTATGCTCAATGTTCAACAATATGGTATTACCCTAAGGATATTGCTAATATTTAACAATCACTCGAAGTTTAAATAGGTATTTGATTTAATTATAATAGCTTTTATAATTGTCTTAAGAAATTAATCACACTTGAAGTAGGGAAGAAAATTTTTTTCATGTCTTGTGTTACACCAACTCAGAATAACACCGGAATAAATATTCAATGTGATGCCAGTGCTAAGGATATGTGGTCGGAGGTACATCTCCATTCTAATGACTCTGTAAGATGCCTACTCATGGTAAGAACTGCAATCGTGAATGCATTAGATGCAGAAAACCTAATCAGTTAATATTCAAGAAGTCTAATTATTTGCACTTTTAAATTATTTTAGTTACACCATTTGTGTCATATTAATTCTTCAAATTCAGCTGACACATTTTACCTTTGTATCCATTACTCACCTTTTTAGTACAGCAAAGGTCTTCATAACATTTAGGCACTATCTCAGTAAGGTTCATTTCTTGCCTCTTCTTCCATTACCACATAATTTGATAATGCAGACAGCCATCTATAAAATATTTTGCCACTATACAAACCTATATTTATCTCTTTTAGTATAATAATAGTATAAAAGCCTGTAATTTTTTTTTCTTGGGGAATTAAATCAAATGCTCTCTTAGACTGTTTTACCCATCTTTTCCTCTGCTAGCTCTGTATTCCACAGTACCACCTCCTTTTCTTTCTCCCTGTGAAAAATCTCATAATGATAGTACTTACACTATCAGTATTTTTCTTTTCAGGTCACCTACCTCTTTTGTTTAACTGAAACCTACAGCATCTCACTTGTTCTCATACTATTTTACCTCTTGAAGAGCACAAAATTTAATTCTCTCCATCTGAACATACACACACACACACACACACACACACACACACACACACCACACACTTACACATATATCCTGCCATTCTCTTGCTCTTAACAAATTTGTTATGCTACCACCTTGGGCCTGGGATCACCATCACCTGAGGTTAAACATGCTCTCAACCTACCGAACTTCATGTAGAGTAAAAGTATCCTGGCACAACTGAAGAAACTGCATCTTTAAGAAGCCAGTAAATGAAGTCTTTAAACAATGTTAAGCATCTACGCTAGTGTTAAAATATTTAAATAGATCATGTCAATGCTAATATAAATTTCACTACTTCATCTCTGGTAACTACTATTGCTTTCATGTTTATTAAAGTGAAATAATATTTTTCTACAGAGATTTTAAGTAATTTATCAAGCAGTGAACAGTACAGTGAAAGTGAGAATATGCAGGAAATCCTTTGGGTTATTAAATTTATTTAATAATTTTTCCATGTGTCATTGAATGACAAATGATAATTTTTCTGTTATGGTTAATAATTTACATAGCATATAAGATACCTCTCCAGAGGTTTATATATCAAATCACAATTTCAAAGTAGGTATGACAGCTATTGACTCAAAATTGCTTTACTGAAAACTTCCTTAATGTACTTTTATATGACAGATTCTAATAGTTTATTAAATGTTTCTGTCATGAATTAATTATGCCAGGAAGATAAGCAGCAGTATCTTCTGTACCAATATTAAATGGTGGTCACAAAAGTAATATGGTGCATTATTGCCAAATATGTTGATCACTTTGAAAAGTTGTTTCAAAATATTAAGTTTTTTTAATTCATTAGGAAATAATTCAATGATCTACAGATTTCTGTCATCTAACAAGCAACAATTTTTGCCTGTGAAGGAGAAGGCATAGGATGGAGAAAATGGTGCAGAAGCCAAATCTGGGTTTAAATCATCACCTTGTAGCTATGTGACATGGACGTATCACTTCTGTATTTGAACCTAAATTTTCTAATCTTTCAAATGGTGAGAATAATGCTTCTTAAAGGATTATTTTGAAATAAGGCACCTGACTCATGGTAGGTCTTTAGGAGCTGGTAGCTGTTACTATAATTATGCACTATGGTAAGAGAAGCCAGATGACAAGGGATGGTTCCTGACCACAAAAGGTCAAGAATTTTAAGCATATCACTTAATTCCAAGATAGGAAATAAACATATTTAACTATTTAAATGGCATACCTTAAAAACATACTATGCCATCACGACATATAACCACACACACACGCACACACACACACACACACACACACATTACTATAGAAAACCTCATTTGTACCAAAAAGTTTATGTTGCACTCTTCTAAAATGTGCCATTTTGTCTTATTATTTGCTATGTACTAGAATTATAAATTAGCAATTATTACTACTTCTATTTTATAGCATTAAAAGAGGCTGGTTTGTATTACCAGGATCACATGTTAATTCTGGAAGTACCTATGGTTTTCTTAATCCTCTTTCACTACTTCAGGATAATTCACTAGAGTATTTTCTATAAAAACATGGATATTTCTAATGATTCAAGCCCTATTCACAATTCCTGGCTAAAAACTTCATAAAGGAAAAATATTACTGTTTTGTGGCCATCATTTTTCAAACATTGTTGATTTATAGTACCACTTTGAAATTTGAGTTTTCATTGACAATTCACGAATCAGTATTTTAACATATATACAAAACCTACCATCTAGGCATCTCCTTTCTGATTTTGTGGTTCCTCAGAGTAGAATTTAATAGCTACACTATATGGTCAAATTGCTATTTTAATCTTAAAATTCCAATTTTTAATCCTGAGACATTAAAAACCCTCCACTGAATACTGATGTAGTAAATAGCTTCAAAGTAAAAATGTCAAGGTTCTCAGAAGATCCTAGAATCATCTTCTATATGTCCTTCCTTGAAGATATGAATTACTTAATGGTCACTTGGCTTGGAACAAACTAAAGTTCTGTTCTGTGTCACAGATGTGAATTAACGTTTCCCCCAAAGCCATCTTGCCAATTCACGTGACTGACTAGACCCAGCCAAAACAGAATATGGATGATACTCTACAAAGCAGCCATTCTTACTGGAGAGACCAAAGTACTCCAAGTAATGTCTTTTATTGGTTATGTGGTTGTTATAATTATTATACTCAGTGAATAGCATATATTCTCTAATGAAGAATTTTCCAAAAATTATGAAATAATTTATGTGAAGGAAAAAGAATGGAATATGGATCCAGAAATAACTCAGATGGTAATTTATCAATAGTTGGTTACTCTTTGTGCACTCTGTTAATTTGGATATGAAATGAAATTATAATATCATGGAATGAGGGATCCAGCCTAACACTGGGACAACAGTCATCAGAAGATAAAATTATAGTAAAAATAGGTGTAATTTTGATACATCAATGAAAACATAACTTATCTTCAAATTTTCAACTGTTTTATTTATTTTTTCAACTATTTTTAAAAGGTGGACATTTTAAGTCATGATTAAAAAAACTAGGTTTTTATATCAAGTACTACCATGTACTATGAACTGCAAATGAGAGAGATCTAAGAAATACCCCTGAGAATTAACACCATGTGGATAATACAGTCACTTAATGATTTCATAATTGATAAAAATTCATAGTGATATTAATCTGTATCTTTGCATTTTTTTAAAATCAAAAGCACACAAAAATACAGATGCACAAAAGCACTTTAAGCTATGTTCTATATTTTATAGAGGAAGCAGAAAAATTAAAAGCTTACAAACAAAAGTGGAATGAGATTTTAATTAAGAAAATTTTAATGCCAGACTAAAGCAGCACTAAAATTCGGAATAAAACATGGCTACTGTAACTGAAGCAGGTTTATTTCTTTAAGAAGTGCTTTCTAATTCTGAAGCTGCATATGTGCAGGCACACGTGATGGGGAATGTAAGGGTTGCCATGGTAAGTACACATCTTTTCTTGGGCAGTCAAGTATTTTTAAAACTGTATAAAGAACTCTCACTTCATAATATGTCATGGAAATTGACTCTGCTTTCCTTACCAACACATATTAGTATGATGCAATGCAGCACAGGACAGAAATAGCCCACATTTCTAAAAACTTCAGCCCATTAAGATCGCTTATAAAACATGGAGTGAAAATGAAATAAGAAATCTCCAAGTCAGGGAACTAATTAAATGGTGGGTCTAGAACAAGTTCTACCTCCATTAAATTAATAAATAATCACACCCCAGGACATTCCACATGCCTGATACACTCCCCGGGAGTCCAAAACGCAAACAGCGCTAAACACCACCCTCAATATACTTTAGTCATATGACTTACTTTTAAGGAAAATTAAAATCATTCCTACAGCCCTACTTTCTCATTCTTTCCCGGTGCGATCAATGGTTTCCAAGAAGCAGGGATGTGACTCTTATCTACTGTCTTTTGCACAAAATCTCGTGGTGCTTCTCTTAAGAGTCTGTGAAGTCAGTTCAAGACGCCTGGATGGAGGCGTGACACTTGGACTGGGGAGGTGGCAGAATCTGTTGAGAAACGCAGCAGGTTCTGAGGCGCTAGAGAACCCACGTGTGCAGGGGCTGGAGAACTTTTCCGCCACGTCTCCCGGAAGGAATGCCTCACTTTTAAATAGGGTCTAGCTGGGGCGAGGGGCGGGGGTGGGTGGAGGGTGGGCAGTAAAAGAGGAGAGGTGGGCGGCAGAGCAGAAGGTTCAAACCCTTCACAGGTATCTACTCGTGCTTCTCCACATTCTATTCTCGCCCCCTTCAACTTTATTATTTTTCCTTCTTAAAGGAAGACTTAAGCAACAGGGATGCCGAGGATCTCATAGGCTCAGCCTGGAACAAAGAAAATCGAGTTCCTAATACTGTATCGCTCCTGTTGGAGATCACGTGTCCTGCTTTCACTGGAATGCACTCTTCTCGCCCACGCTATAAAATCTCTACTGTGCTTAGAAATTTTACCCAGGTTAAAATATGCTCACATACAAATTGCTTTTCATCTACCAAGAGAACCACATTTCAATGTAAACAGGTACACATCTTTACGTGGTGACCCAGTTACCACTGCAGGTAAATTCAGAAGTGTATTGGGAAAGTAATGGAAAAGAGCAGGTGGAGGACCTTTTATATCTCACTGAGCGTACCCCCCCTTACCCCCCATACACACACCTTTTCTAATTTCTTTTGAAGGACAACTTCGAAAGGAACGTGGGAGTCGTGGGAGTCTCAGATGATTCCTTCCTGAAGCCGATTCCCGGGAGTTGTGAAAGTGACCCTTCCCTTCTCTGCCTGGCGCTGCGCCCTCTCGCCCAGCCCGCTCGCTTTGTGACTTGATGGGGAGGAGACAGTGAGGGAGAGGGCGGAGGCGGGTCCTTTATGCAGCCCTGATGGGCAAGAAGTAGTATAATGAAGCAATTCTGCAGCCATCTCCGTTATTATTAAGTCACATTCTTTTTAAAGGCATTCTGTACAAGCCGCATTCCCTCACCCCCATTCTTGATTCTGCAAACTGTAAGGCAGGACACCCTGTGGCAGCCAATTGAGTTGTCCGTGAGCTAAGGTGCTATGGTTATCGTAATGTTAATGTGCTTCCCTCCCTCTTTCCACGTAGGATCTGAAACTAGTCCTGCATCATTAATGACTCTAAGAGGAGGATGCTAGATGCTGAAGGGGGCTCAGCACTGGGATTGGGAATAGAGCTGGGAATAGAGCTGGCTCACCAGCTTCGCCGTGCAACACAAAGAAGATGTGTGGGTAGGAGTTGTCTAGCTTAGAGGGAAGGAGACAACGCTTTTCCTGACTCCCAGGGAGAAAGCTTTCGCTCCATCGCTCCCCCAGTTCTTTCGGTCTTCCAGTCTCTCATACTCCTTCTTCCCCTTCATCCCCTCCCCAAAACCCCACCCGTTCCCTTTAATCCCCAAAGGCATAAAGATTTTCTAATTGTATTTTTCAAACAAATAGATATCAAACAGGAATACTACAGCTTCTAAGATAAAGGGACAAACGCGACCTGCCACAAGTGTGTGTGTGTGTGTGTGTGTGTGTGTGTGTGTGTGTGTGAGGGGGGGGGAGAGGGAGAGAGAGAGAGAATATCAAACGAGCGCTTCATCCTTCAGACACCTCCAGGAAAAAACTGACTGGAGATACCCAAGATAATAAAGAACTAAGATCAACCTCAGCTCAACCAACGGTCCCAGCACCAGGACCCCAATCTAGCTCTTTACCTTTCCTTTTTGCAATATGTAACCCTTTAAGTTCAGCCCAGGCCGCTCGGCGCTCCTCTGCACCCGCACAGCTAGCACCCCATTCTAAATGCCCCGCAACCTACCACCTCCCCGCCGCCTCCGCGGGCCACCGCGCAAGCAGCTCCCAGAGGGCGCTGAAGGCTCCGGTCCTCCCACCCCCGCCCCCGTCGGCCACCCGGGTCCCACACCTCGGGCGCTGTGGCTGTCGCGGCGAGGCCCCCGCAACCCCCTTGGCCACAGAGCGATAGTGTCCTACTCACATCGCCGGCGGGAGAAACTGCCCATGAGGTTCCGGAGAGAGTGAATCGTGCAGCTGCCAAGGATTATTCCTTAAAGTGTTCGGGGGTCCGCAGTGGAGTGGGCACGAGGGTCCTCGGAGGAGAGGAGCGGTGAAGGAGGAGAAGAGGAGAAAGAGGGGATTCCAGGCAGGTGCCACGTTAGACCATGATGCCCGTGCCCTTCAGGTGGACACCTGGAGAGGTTCCGGCGGGAAGCAGCCGAGGGGAAGTCCGAAGCGCTGGCGGGGGAGGCAGGAGCGCATCCACTGCCCAGCTTCCGCCTGCCCTGCGCGCCGCGCTAGCGACCGCAGCAGAAGAGGCAGCGGCGGTGGCGGAGGCGCAGCTCCCTCCCCACCCCCAGAAGGCTCCACAGACAATGAATCCTGGGTGGAGAAGATCCGAGCAGAAAAGGCGAATCTTGCACCCAACTCCGTAACACCCCCTGCCCGCTGCCGCGCCTCTCCTGGGCGAGGATCCCCGGGGACCGGGGCGCAGCGGGCGGTTCGGAGGGGCAGTGCGCTCCCGCAGCTGCAGGCGGCGGCCGAGTGGGCGGTTGCAGGTCCCTCCGGCGAGAACCCGCTGCCCAGGGGCTGAGTGTCCGTAGCTTCGAGCCCAGGGTTCGCCCGGAGTGGGGTCCTCCTCGGTGCAGTGGCTCGGTGAACAGGTGCCAGGATTGGCAGGCGAGGAGGCGCTGCTCCTGGCTCTTGGCTGTGTCTCCGTGCTCTCCCCGCCCCCTCTCTTTTTTCCCACCCCCTTTTCCGACGACACCAGCTGCAGCTGCTTCAAAGTGTAAAAAATGTCAAGGAGATTTTCCAGCAATAGGGGAGGGGGTGACCACGTTCACAGCCCTCGGCCTCTTTTTGAGATCCTCGCCTGCCCCTCTGACCTCCACTCGGGCTTCCCCAAATTGTGAGAAGAAAAATCCCAGTCCGGCGGAGAATTGAAATGGTCGCCTTCTCCCGGCTCCGGCACAGGCTGTTGTTAGAGAACGGGACAACAGGCCGAGCTCTCTGGGTTCTTTCAGTCGCCCGCCGTGCGCCAGGCAGGTGCCCGAGGCACGGCGCCGGGCAGCGCTGGGCCGCCGGTTCCTCCCGTTGCCGGACCGGCCCGTGGCGCTCGGGCGGCGCGGCGTCCTGCAGCGCGGGCGACTCCGCCGCACCAGCGCCCCCGGGCCTCTGCGCCTTCCAGAGCTCCCCTGCACCCGCACCGGCTCGGTGACGCTGCGCTCGTGGCTCCGCAGGCTGCCGCTCCTGCTATCTCAGCAAAGAGGCGGCTGGGAGCGCCTCCTCGGGGTTTCCTCCCCCGCCCGCCTTTCCCGCTGCAGGTTGTTGTCTGCCAAGGAGAAAAGTCTCTGCTAGCGGGTCGGTCGCTTCACGTCAGTCAAGGCAACGACCTTTGTGCCTGCTCTCACGTTCCCTTCTCTTTCTGGGGCCAGGGTTGCTGCCCTGGGAGTGCGCAAAATAAGAAGGGGTTTTCTAACTATCCTTCGTGTTTTCACCGCCACGCCTCCTGCCATGAACACACACTCTCACACTCACACACACTCATATGCTTCCTCACGTAAAAGCACACGCAGACACTTTATTCTCTCACACTTGTCTTTAAACTCTCATAAACAGCAATATGTTAAGAAACATATTGACGAAGCTGGTACTATATTTAGACTTCTCTTTTATTCTCTAAACCCACTGGGTCAATTCTCTCTTTAAAATAAGATTTATTATCCTGGAATCACCTATTTTTTTTCTTTTCCTGGAATATAGGCTATAGGCTTTTTGTTTCCTCATTATAAGAAAGGATTTCCCTTTAGTTCTCTACATCGCTAATACAGGCAGATGTCATGGTATTCATTTACCACTCTGGGGTGGATGCAAACTCACAGTTTACTAAAAAGAAAATGCATTTGCTCATATTCTTGGATTTGCAATGCTAAAATCATCAAGGTCAAAAATCATCTTTTCTGGCTGTTAAGGATTGTCTAGGAAGAGACTTTGGAGATTGACACCTAATCTGCAGAGTACCAAGAATTATTATTTTCCACTTTACCTGGGCCATGAAAGTGGGCTGACTTTTAAGGATAACTTCCCAGTATATCATATTATTTGCATGTAAAAGGAAAGAGGAATGAGAGCATATTTTGAAAATCCAGATCATTTTAAAAGTGTGTTATAAAACACCACTGAGAAAGGGTTCAGAAACGGCAAGGAGATGAAAAAAAAATTTTTTTTAAGGACAAATTTTGAATTGACCTCTGTGGAGCTCTATTTTTTTCACCCATGGTTTTGTCCTTGTAAACATTTGCCACATCTTAGTGTCTCAGCTGGATGGAGTGATATGAAAAATTTTAGGTACTGATTGAAAATCTAAAAAAAGCATAACCTCGCACAACAGTTATACAATTGTAGCAATTCTTTACAGGCCTCCAGTTCTTTTGGATACAGTTTACACAGAACTTTCACATATATTATTTTATTTAATCCTTTCCTAAAACTATTTGGTGGGTAACGTTTTCCACACTTATAGGAAGGGCACAAGGCTCATCTCAGAAACGTACCCAATTGCCGTGTACTTGAACTCAGAATTTCTTATTTTAACTCCAGGATTCATTCCCTTTTACCAAAATATTTGATCAAAAAAAAAATTGTATGTAAGATCACGGCCAATTATGAGGAAACTGCAGATCATTGCAAACAGGTAACATACCTACCAATGAACTTACATCTCAGGTGTTCAGTGGAACTTTCCTAAATGAAAACAAAATTGTTCCCTTCTAATGGAGAGAAAGATATTTTTTTGGAACCCCAAATTAAAAACCCCTGTAATATATTTCAAACCATACGCCCTCCTTTCCTCTTTGTCATATCCTAGAACCTTGATTTCAGACTATAGAGGTTCAAATGGATAAAATATTTTAAATATGTGCAGGTGTGATGCAGTGCCTATGGGTTTTTAACAAACATGATTTTAGCATGAAAAAAAATAAGAAGGAAGTATTCTCTGTAGAATGGGCTTTGGATACAATGGCCCATTTTTTTTCTAAGGTTTATGAATCTTGAACAAATTTTGGCCACCTTCACTATTTAAACAATGAAGCATACTGAAGAGATTTCAATGGTTTCATAGAATTAAGGATCTATTAAAATGCAAATGAAGATGCTGTCTTTAAACTCCAAGTTGCCCTCTCATCAACCCTCTGGAAATGCAGATGACTGTCTGCAAATTGGAGAAAGATGAATGCAGAATATCCTTAGGCTGTCACTCAAGCAGAGGTCCAACACCAAAAACAGTAACAACTCAAAATTAGGTCAAGGCAGTTTTAACAGTTTAGCTGTTCAGATTACATCTAAGAATGGTTAGACATTGAATCCATAAAATTTTGTAAACTGTTAATCAATTCCTTTGACTCACACTACTAAAATTTTTGAAAGGATAAGCTGTTTCCAGGATAAGCAGGACTAACCTTGTTTGAAAATAAAAGACATATGGTGATATTAGACAATCAGGCGCCAACTATTTTTCTAATATTTTTCTTTGGAGGCCTGGTATGTCACACTTGTCTTATAAAGATTTCCTCTTCGGCAATTCCTGATTTTAAAAAACCCACTTATAGAAAGCACAATACTTTCAGTTTTACCAACCATTAATGTCTTAACAGGATTATCTTAATTAGATATTGGTCCTTGGGGAAATAAAAAAAAACTTTGTTAAATTTTGATTTATGGGGATATAGATCTGAAGAGCTCGGAGCTGGTAGAGCTTGGTAGGACAGGATCAGTATCAGTGGGGTACCATAAGAGTATGGAGTACTGTTAGCTTTTGAAAAACAGGGAGAAACTCTGAAAAGGAAGTGGGAGTCATTAGATTCTTCTTCAAGTTAATCTGTTAGACAGCCTTTACTGTGAAACTAATCTCTCAGATTAACAATCTAGTCTAGCTAAAGAGAACGGTTATTGTTATATTGAATTCATTTGGATAATTATTTTTAAACATTAATTTGCATATTTATGATATACAAAATACAATGAAAACTAATGTACACATCATGTATCTCTTTTAAGAAGAAAAATATGATTGATAAGATTGAAGCTTCCAGGACTTCCCTGGTGGTCCAGTGGTTGAGACTTCACCTTCCAATGCAGGGGGTGTGGGTTCAATCCCTGGTCAGGGAGCTAAGATCCCACATGCCTTGTGGCCAAAAAACCAAAGCAAAACAAGCAATATTGTGACAAATTCAATAAGGACTTTAAAAAACATGGTCCACGTTAAAAAAAATCTTTAAAAAAAAAGGATTGAAGCTTCCTCTCCCATTCCTCTATTTCTTCTCCCCTTACCCCACAGAGGTAACCTCATTCCTAAACTTTTGTATTTATTTGTACATTTGTACATTACTAAATTTCATGCCTGTTTACTGCTAACAACATGTTTATATTGCTTTGCAAATTTTACTCTTACAAAAGTGATATAATGCAGTATGTATTCTTTTGCAACTTGCTTTTGATTTTGAAAGAAAACGGCATTATGTCTGTGAGTGTGAATTGTCTTGATATGTGACACTCTGGTTCACTAATTTTTACTGCTGCATGATACTTGACTTTATGAATTTGTCATTTTCACCTTCTGATGACAATTTTTACTTTAGTAATGCTGTTATAAACATGTTTGTTTATATCTCTTTATGTATATGGATGAAAGTTTTTCTATTTTATATACCACCTAGGAGTGGATTTCCTGGGTTGTGGAGTATATTCGATATTCAATTGTTTTCAAACAATTTACATTCCTGCTATCATTTATAAGAGTTTTCTTTGATCCATATCCTGGCAGTACTTGGTATTATCAGATACTCTCACATTGTTCAGTCCAGTCCGAGGGGTGTAAAATGGTATTTCATTATGGTTTAAATGTGTATCTTCCTGCTTAATTATAAGATTGAGAACCTTTTTATATTTATTAACAATCCACATTTCCTATATGAATTGGTTAGTTTATATATTTCATGCATTTTTCTATTGGGTTTTCTTGGTGTGTGTGTGTGTGTGTGTGTGTGTGTGTGTATCCTGGATTCTATTCCTTTGTCAGATCTCATCTTTAATTTTCACTCTTAAGATGATGTATTTTTATGAAAAGAAGTTTTAATTTAATACTGTCAATTTTATCAGTACTTTCCTTTATGATATGTGCTTTGTATCTAGTTTAAGAAACACTTTACTATCCCAAGATTATATATTTTCCTATATCGTATGCTAAAATCTTTAGAATTTGAATTTTTTACCTTTCAGACTTTAAACTATCTGACATTGACTAGATAGAATAAGGTCTTGTGATTTCACAATCTGTTTTCAAGAGATCAGTGGCATGAGAAAAATTAAAGAAGCTATCATGGATTTACCCTGTACTTAAGAATTAATAGTCCAAAAAGAAAGGATAAAGAAAAGTCAAAGAAAAAGAATAAGATGAGGTGCCTTGCTTTCCTTGTCAATATTGATTGTGAAACTACAGTAATTTAGGACAGTTTTCAATTGAAACAGTTTAAAGAGATAGGTGAAACCAAATACAAAGGCCAAAAATTGAGCAATGAGCTTTTATACAACAGAGGAGGCAGAAGGCAATCAGCTACCTCCTGAGGAATAAAATGGAAACTTAAACAAAAATTAATACCTTACCTCACACTATAGACAGAACAAAATCATATTGGCAGTTTTCTCTCACAAGCAGTTCAGACAAAATTTAATATACCAGTACTCCAACAGGAAGGTTAGCTTAAATGAAATATAAGTAAAAAGACCAGCTCTGAGGAATTTAATATATTTTTTTAAAAACATAATATAGGTGAGTTCACTAACACATTATGGTATAAACATTTTCTGAGAATGTCTTTGCTATTTCTGGGTAGTTTCCTATCTATATAAAATTTTAAATACATTTTCTTCAACCAGAAGTTCTTTCTGATTATAAAATTACATTATCCCATGATCTTAAATTTTAATACAGTATATTATTATTAATTTGAGTAGTTAGGAATTATAAAAAACAGGTAAGGAATTGATGATTTTACTAGCAAAGGTTTTTTTTTAACGACAACTATAAACTGCTGAAGAATTTTCAGTGGTCTGCAAATATAGGAATTCAAACTGCATAACTAACCAGAGTTCAGGAGGTTTCATGCACACAAAATCCAGAACATATACAACATTCACCTTCCCTTAGATAACATAATCCTTTAACCCAAGAATCTGTACGTTGCTGATATTAAGTTGTTTCTATGCTAAATCAGTCAGTAAGGAAACCAATTATCTTTCCTTAGAAGTTAAGGTAAACTAATATTTGTTGCTTTTTTTCTGCTTTGTACTTTGTCATACCTTAGATGAGATAGGCTGAAAGCTAGGCATCTTGCACCAGTCAGCCAAGTTGTGAACGCAAAGGAAGAGTTCTTGAATGAAATTAAAAATGCTACTCCAGCGAACACACATATGATAAGAAAGCAAAACAGCCTTATTGAAAAGAAAACTTTTAGTGGTCTGGATAGAAGATCAAACCAACCACAACATTCCTTAAGCCAAAGCCTAATTCAGAGCAAGGCCATTACTCTCTTTAATTCTATGAAGCCTGAGAGAAGTGAGGAAGCTGCAGAAGAAAAGTTTAAAGCTAGCAGAAGTTGGTTCATTAGGTTTAAGAAAAGAAGCGATTTCCATAAAATAAGAGTGTCAAGTGAAGCAGAAAGTGCTGATGTAGAAGCTGAAGCAAGTTATCCAGCAGATCTAGCTAAGATAATTAATGAAGATGGCTACACTAAACAACAGATTTTCAATGTAGTGAAACAGCCTTCTATTGGAAGAAGATGCCACCTAGGACTTTCATAGCCAGAGAAGAGAAGTCAATGCCTGGCTTCAAAGCTTCAAAGGACAGACTGACTCTCTTGTTATGGGCTAACACAACTGGTGACTTTAAGTTGAGGCCAATGCTTGTTAACCTTTCCAAAAATCCTAGGGCCCTTATGAATCATGCTAAATCTACTCTGCCTGTGCTCTATAAACCGAACAACAAAGCCTAGATGACAGCACATCTGTTTACAACGTGGTTTACTGAATATTTTAAGCCCACTGTTGAAATCTGCTGCTCAGAAGAAGACTCCTTTCAAAATATTACTGCTCATTGACAGTGCATCTAGTTACCCAAGAGCTCTGATGGAGATGTACAATGAGATTAATGTTGTTTTCATGCCTGCTAACACAATATCAATTCTATAAATAATACAATATCTATTCTGCAGTCCATAGATCAAGGAGTCATTCTGATTTTCAAGTCTTATTATTTAAGAAATACACTTTTTAAGGCTATAGCTGCCATAGGTAGTGATTCCTTTGATGGACCTGGGCAAAATAAATTGAAAACCTTCTGTAAAGTGTTTACCTTTCTAGATGTCTTTAGGAACATTTGTGATTCATGGGAAGAGGTCAAAATATCAACATTAGCTGGAGTTTGGTAGAAGTTGATCCCAACTCTCATGGATGATTTTGAGGAATTCAGGACTTCAGTGGATGAAGTAACTGCAGTTGTGGTGGAAATAGCAAGCAAACTTTAGAAGTGGAGCCTAAAAATATGACTGAATTGCTGCAATCGCAGGATAAAACTTTAAAGGATGAGGAGTTACTTTTTATGGTTGAGCAAAGAAAGTTGTTTCTTGAGATGGAATCTAGTCCTGGTGAAGATGATGTGATGGTTGTTGAAATGATAACAAAGGATTTAGAATACTACATAAAGTTATTTGATAAATCAGTGGCAGGTTTTGAGAGGATTGGCTCCAGTTTTGAAAGAAGTACTACTGTGGACAAAATGCTATCAAACAGTATTGCATGCTTCAGAGAAACTTTTCATGAAAGGAAGAGTCAATTGATACGGAAAACTTTAATGTTGTCTTAGTTCTGAAAAACTGCCAAAGTAACCTCAGCCTTCAGCAATCACCAACCTGATTAGTCCAGCAACCATCAACTTTGAGGCAAGAACCTCAACCAGTAAAACCATTATGACTTGCCAAAGGCTCAGATAATGGTTAGCATTTTTTAGCAATCAATTATTTTTAAATTAAGGTATGTACATTGCTTTTATAGACATAATGCTATTACAAACTTAATAGACTATCGTAAACATAATTTTATATGCACTTGGAAATCAAAATATTTGTGTAACTTGCTTTATTGTGATGTTCACTTTATTGTAGTGGTCTGGAACTGAACCCACAATATCTCCAAGGTATGGCTATAATTGTTTTCTTGTATAACACAAGTCTTGGGACCTCAATTATAGTGTCAGGAATTTGCTTTGTTCTAGAAAGAGAATTCTTAGGAAAGAAAGTCTTTCCATTCAAAGATGGGAAAATAGACATAGCCAGAAAAATATTTATCCTATGTTTTTGCTTATTATGTGAGACCACATCTAAAACCTAAATGGAAATGATGGAGGAAAGTATAAGTTGAACACAATTCTAATTTAATTATAAGGCAAGATATACTAAGCTGTGATGATTTTGTCTATTTGCCTGACAGAAAATAGTCAAATAGTGGTGCCAGACACAGTAAGTTCAGCAATTTGAGGTTTTAAAAATTACTTATTTTTAGTAAAAGCAGGAGTAGTTTGGACATATGTAGTCAGGACCCCAGAAATTTTTGTTTAGGTCTCACTGTTATGCTTACTTCAAGATGAAAGAAATGGCTTTGAGTATATAAATCATACTGGAATATTTTAATATGTTCCAGAATGGTAATATTTAGCATAGAATCTAATCATAGCTCAAAGTGGAGACTTCATACTATTGACTATTAAGAATAACTGATATAAAGTTACACAGCTTGCTATTATCCAATTTTATTTATGTTTTCAACTCTATCATTAGAAAAAAATGTTAACAGGAAACAAGTAGAGATTCATTTAGATCCAGGATAACATTTTATTTCAGTGAATTTTTCTTCTCAACAGTTTACACTTAATACTTTATCATCTATAATTATAAAACCTCACAGTTTCAAAATTTTGGGTTAGATGAAAATGTCTTTTTTTACACTTTATTCTTGAATAATAATTTAGTTGGTATATAATTCAAAGTTGACAGTTACTATTCCTTAGTATTTTGAAGATATTATTCCATGGGTTTTGGTCTTCATTGTTACTGTTGAAATATCTGCTCTCAGTCTAATTGTCATTTCTCTGTAGACAATCGTTCCTTTCATTCTTGCTGTCATTGAGATATTCTCTTTTTGGCTTTGTACACTGATGTATTTAGGCATCAATTTCCTTCCATTTTATTTTCTAGTTTTTAAAATTTTATTTCTCTTATTTATTTCTATTTTTGCTGTTATAGATTAATTTTTTTTAAATGTTCAGCTTTTATCTTAAAATACTGTCTCTCCTCCATTCCCTATATTGTCGCTTTCTTATTTTATCTTCCATATCACTAACTACTCTGTAACCTTTTTTTCTCTTCTGTCTCTCTGTGCTACATTTTCTGTAATTAGTGGCCTTTATCTTTCAGTTAATTGATTCTTTTTCAACTATCTAATGTAATGTTTAACCTACCATTGAATTTTGAATCTCACTAATTATGTTTATAATTTCAACAAGTTTTTTTTGTTATAAGATTTTCTGATCTGTTCCGAAAGCATATTTCTTGCTCATGTTTTTGATTCACTCTTTTATTTTGCATGCTGGTTTAATAATTTTAATATCTGAAATTCAAGAAGTCTAATTTGGGGTGCTGATTTATTTTCTCTTGACTCTTGCTAATAGTGGTATATTTCCTTGGATTTGGAGCTCATTTTCAGTTGGATGTTACATGTGGGAATAATGTGAACCCTTGGTTAAAGATGTTTCCCTGCAATAAGGATTTGTATTTGTTTTTTTTTTTCAGATGACCCAAGGAGCTAGCTACCCAAATCATTTTAATTTTTAGCTGTGGGTTTCCCAGATTATCAAATAAGTCCCAAGTGCTCAAAAGACCATGCCTGTGATTACAAAGAAAAGACTTTCTTCCCAACCCAAAGACAAGGTTGAAGCAGACAATGTGCTGTTTCTGTTTTCCAGAAACAGAAAAAATTCCTGTTTTCCAGGGGTAAATATTTTTAAATTAAACTTAATGAAAATGTAGGCCTTCAAGGGTTCCATCTTTAAGTTATTTCCCACCTTTTCTAGGCTAAAGGTCTAGTGTCCTATTCAGCTGCCTGTTAATAGGGAGATATTGTTATAGATTACTTATTGGCAAATGCCTTCAGAAGAGTTGTATATTTAATGCTTCTTACCACTATGGTTTCCTATTTTATCAATTGTTTGGCTTTCAAGAATTAATCTTCTTTCTTGAAAGTTAATTGTCCACAAAACAATGACAAAAAATGCATAGTTTTAAAATTTTTATCCAGTTTTTCTAGATGTTTTGTCCTAGAAGTATTTTGATGATATTCAGACTGCCATGTTTTGGAAGTGGAACTAATTTATCTATTACATCACAATTTTTTTTTAATTTATTTAATTTTTGTCTGTGTTGGGTCTTTGCTTCTGCACAACGGCTTTCTCTAGTTGTGGCGAGCGGGGGCCACTCTTCATCGCGGTGCGCGGGCCTCTCACTGTCATGGCCTCTCCCGTTGCGGAGCACAGGCTCCAGACACGCAGGCTCAGTAGTTGTGGCTCATGGGCCCAGTTGCTCTGCGGCATGTGGGATCTTCCCAGACCAGGGCTCGAACCCGTGTCCCCTGCATTAGCAGGCAGATTCTCAACCACTGCGCCACTAGGGAAGCCCTACATCACAATTTTTGAGGTGATATTTTTCAGTGTCAAAATGTTGAAGTTACTTTGGTTAAATAGTATTTGTATATTTCCTTTCTATGAAGCATGCTGTTAGAGGAGACAGTAGAAATGAGGCTTGCCACCAAGATGTTGTTACAAAGGACTTTATGGACTGATAGCTTCTAAGTGAAGCAAACAGAAACATACTTGGTTATTATTTTTGATGACCCTAATCCATTTTCAGGATCAGTGTAAGCAAAAGTCTCTTTTAATACTGGTTATCGCCATCAGATAATAAACACGTTCCTCTAAATGAGTTATTTTTTTTATTATAGGACACACTAATAGATAGCATTAATGATTATTATTCGATTAAAATCTACTCTCCTGATAACAGTATGCACAAACAACTTGAGTCATGAATGACGTTCCAAACATTCATCTAACAATTGAGAATTTATATCTGAGACATAAAAGGTAGAAAACCTATCAAATTTAGCTCCTTTTGAAATAGGTGGATTCTTTGATAAACATATAAGGGAATTCAATGATCTAGAAAATTATGAAAGAAGAAAAAGACTAGTAGCAATATAACATTGTTAAAGAAAAGGGTATATTAAAAATTATCAAAATGTTTCTCTGATATTTTTAATATTTTATTTTTTTTCTTATCACAGAAGCGTTATGCTTATTGTTAAAATCTCAAGCAGTACAGATTTTATAAAGTAAAATATGAATACTCTATAAATTTTTCCCTTTAAATAACCATAGTTATTAGTGTGGTGTACTCTTCTGAATTTATCTCAACATATAGTAACATAAAGTTACATACATTCTTACATTTACCCCTCAGAAGTATATTGTTTATATGTATGCATATTGCCTTATTACTTGCTTTTGCTGAACAATATATGGTGAAATATCCTTCTGTTTCAGTTCTAATATAGTAAGATATCCTGTCCCTTTTTATAGCTTTATAGAATCCCATTGCATGGATATACCATAATTTATGTAACATCTTTTCTATTAATGGCTGTTTGGTTAATTTTAATTTATTTCACTATTGCAACAATTTTGCAATGAATTTCCTTGTATATATGTCCTTGCATTCTTATGCATAACTTTTATAGCATATATTTTTAGAAATATAATTAGAAAACTGTGTATTTTATATAATATTAATATAAATCCAATATATTAATAATTATTGTAATATAATATAGCAATATGATTACATAAAATAATTCTAGTATTATTGAAAACTATACATATACAAAACTTTAATAGATAGTACCAAAATCCCTCCCAAAATGTTAAACTAATTTATGTTGTCACCAGCTGTTCATCAAAATTTTTGTTTTTCACCTACTGTTGACCTTAGGTACCAATCATCTTTTAAACCTTTCCAATCTAATAAACAAGTACATCTCATGATTTAATTTGTGTATCTGCAATAGTTATTAAATTGAGGTTAAGCTTTATGCCTTTTATGAAAGTTTGAAATGCGATGGTCTTGTTTCATCATATTTTTTATCTGTGGCAAGAAAATAAGCAGAAATGAGGCAACAATATAGAAATCAAAATCTTCCCTATAGAAAATTAGTTTTTAGGTAAGTCTGATGAGAGTTTAGTAGTAAAAGGAATAGGTGTTGAAGTTTTCTCAGTTCATTACATATCCCTAAAATCCCACCCCCTAGCTCCTTCTCATTTCTTTACCAAGAAAAAGGTCACAGATCTGAGCATCTCTGATATCCTCTTGCATTTAAACCACCTCAGTAAAATAAACTTCACCCAGTTGATTTAAAGGAATGTTTTACTGTTTGGACAGGAATTTGGCACCACATGGATATAGCCAAAGATTTTTTGATAACCTATTCTTCCCGTGAGACACTAACAGTTCACATTATGTAATCTTCAACCTCACTAACACTTGCTTAGTTTCATTGCTTGAAAATGACACAGACCAGTATCTCTGAGCTTGGGTTACTTAGTGTATTTATTCCTGCATAAGAAAATAAAATTAAATACCGTTCACTGTCAGTCATTTTGTTTTAAGCTTAATATTTGGTTTGAAATAAAAACAAATAGTATTTCTTTCTTTACAGTGGTTTCTCTATGCACTACGAAGCATTTTAAAATAACAAGTAAGAATCTAGGAGAGTTGAGAATGAATAGACAATATGTAAATCATTATGAATGCAATTTATTCAAAGTATTAAAACAGTGGAGGTGGTTTTTACTTTCATCATATGAATAGACACTGGATCAGGATGCAGACATTATCTTTTAAATCTAACAAGGTGTTTTATAATGTTAAATGCATATCTAAAATAACTGGGAAGATTTTACCATTGCTATTTAACCCTTATGTATTGTACATCTCTAAACATGTCAAGATATATTCCTGTTTCTCTAAAGTACACACTCGGATAATTTAAGAATTCTATGCTTATACTAACATTAAATTTAAAGAGATTATTTTACTTCTCTGGAAATAAATCAAAATTTTATATAGGTAGCAGAGTAAT
Organism: Leucopleurus acutus; assembly: GCF_964270905.1. NCBI lineage: Eukaryota > Metazoa > Chordata > Mammalia > Artiodactyla > Delphinidae > Leucopleurus > Leucopleurus acutus. The sequence continues at coordinate 133,553,340 of NC_139143.1, forward strand.
TACATAAAAAATTGAATTTAAAATTGAGCTGCCTGCTTATATTACCCACAGTGTGTTTAAATATCTTTATGACTGTAAGCTATACCAAAATGATTTAAGAAAAAATTCATTTTTATTTATACTTTACCACTGTTTTTTCTATGCCCATTAATATGACTGATTTTTGGAAATTATATGCCATTAGCTGATTTCCCTAAAAATGACTACAAAACTTAAGACTTTTTGAGTTCTGTTTTCAAATTCTACTTCTACTGAATATATGGTTAATTGTATAAAATGAGGTTCAATATATTTAATGAATACCTACTATGTGTAAAACACTTTCATTGAAAAGAAGAATATAAATTACACTGCCTGATTTGCAGTTACCAGCAGGGGTAACTAAAGCTTTTAGAGAATAGAAAGAAGGTCAAAACCTCCATTCACTTGATGAGATTTATTCAGCAATTTATAGAGTTGATGTTAATGTCTGTTACTTTGCCTCACTGTGATGTTGAGAATTTCTTTGCATCTAGAAGTAGACTCCCTTTTAAATTATTTTTTCCAAGAGGGAATCCAAAATTTCAACCCCCAGAAGGCTACTTTCTGTTGTAACATTTTTATACAACTGTACTCTGTTGATGTATCTATCAATTCCTGCCTATAAATTCCCATGAACTTCCACAGTGAAGATGAAATAGATCAAGTCTCTGTCTTACAGGAGCTTAAAGTCAAGTGAGCTCACATAGGTATTGTTTGGAAAACTCCTAACAAAAATGGGCTACTGGATTCTCTCCTTCCAGTAACATAAAATTCAACTATACATACTATTCAAGAAGTGTTGGAGATAAGGAAATATTCCTTTTGTTAATTCACTTTCCTAGATGGCCTGTTCTATAAATAAACCAAATAACATATAGTAGAGCATTTACCTAGTGCAGAGAACTATGGGTGACATAGAGAAGTGAGGTGCAATCCCTTGAAGTAAGTTCAATCTAGTGAGAGGTGTAAAATATATACATATCTTTGAAAATTATTTATACCTTTTATTGTTTTCTAGAATGTGATGATTCATAGTAGCTGGATGAGTTTATTATTTTATTTTATTTTTCTGAGGATTGGAATGGGCATGGGTATGAAAGCTGAGGGTAGAAGCTGATACTGGATACATTATTCTGCAAAATCAAGTGGGCAGTGGTAGTGTTAACAGCTGACATGAACAAGAAATCAAAGAGGAAGGTAGAGGCTACAAACCTGGGCACTATTTGGTGCAGAATTATTGAAGAGATCCCAGAGAAGGACATAGTTTGAGGAAGAAAAACCGATGGTGAGATTATGGGAGGCAAATGCCACAATGTGATTCAGCTCAACTCCATCAAATCTGTACAGAAGGGACTAAACTGAGGAAATTCTGATTGTGTTTAGATTTCTTATAGTAAGCAGTAAAGGAACAGCAACCACAAAGCTTCTGGAGGATGAACAAAATCACCACATGAGGATGATCAGCTTACAGTGGGTTATATATATATATATATAAAGGTAAATAATAATTTACGGTATAACACAACTGATTTTGAATAAATACATCAACAAGAAGTATTTTATAAGTTCAAAAGAAGATTGGTGAGGAAAATTTGTTATAAAGAGATTTTGCCAATTTATGTCAAAAAAACACCCACTGTCAAACAGGAACCCAAGCAGCAGTTTTCTCTATACCTCACAAAGTTCCGAAGGATGGCATGCACCTGGGGAGGATACTCATATCAGAATATGAGTTTGTGTTCCAGAGAATGTGAGAATATGCTCCAGCCCTGTACTTATCCTGGCAGTTAGAGATTAGATTATAGTTGTTGTCCATGGGGACAAAGTACCTATCAGAGAAATCAGTATTAACCTCCGCTTAAAACTCTGTTACAAAAGCATTTCCCTTAAAGGTTTTGGCAGTTCTCTGTTTACATCACTGGACAGAGGAACAAACTCAGCCTTTTTTTTTTTTTTTTAATGGGAATTCTCAAAAAGACATGCTGTCAACTTAAGACATGGTATCTTAAAATTACATTCTTATAATTAATCCAAGCAACCATGAAGTGCTTATAAAGGAGTGTACAAAAAGCCTTGAAAAAACAGCTAATTAGAATAATTAGATATTACTTTCACTGAATATTAATATCCTTGGACTATCCTACCTTTGAGTAGTCCTACGTCCTACTTATACTCTTTACTGTCTTTTGAACTATGATCATTCATCTACTCATTTTCAATATTATGTCAAATAATATAACTTGGATATACAAGGACATTAAAAACATTATGGGGAAACTAAAATACGATGAGTCCTGAAGAACCTGTACTTCTCCCTGACATAAAACATTAAATACAAAACTCCAGATGATACACTAAAGAGGTAACCATTGGAAGTACACTAGTTATGAAGTTAAGAACAAGGTATCAAATCTACATTCAAATCCCAGTTCTGCTAAACACTGTCCAACTCTTGGCAATTTCATTTTTGAATTTAATTTTAGTTATTTTTTTATACAGCAGGTTCTTTTTAGTCATCCATTTTATACACATCAGTGTATACATGTCAATCCCAGTCTCCCAATTAATCATATCACCACCCCCACCCCCCGTTGCTTTCCCCCTTGGTGTCCATACATTTGTTCTTTACATCTGTGTCTCTATTTCTGACCTGCAAACTGGTTCATCTGTACCATTTTTCTAGGTTCCACATATATGCAGTTAATATATGATATTTGTTTTTCTCTTTCTGACTTACTTCACTCTGTATGACAGTCTCTACATCCATCCACGTCTCAACAAATGATCCAATTTTGTTCCTTTTTATGGCTGAGTAATATTCTATTGTATATATGTACCACATCTTCTTTATCCATTTGTCTGTCAATGGGCATTTAGGTTGCTTCCATGACCTGGCTATTGTAAATAGTGCTGCAATGAACATTGGGGTGCATGTGTCTTTTTGAATTATGCTTTTCTCTGGGTATATGCCCAGTAGTGGTGTTGCTGGGTCATATGGTAATTCTATTTTTAGTTTTTTAAGGAACTTCCATAGTGGCTGTATCAATTTACATTCCCACCAACAGTGCAAGAGGGTTCCCTTTTCTCCACACCCTCTCCAGCATTTGTTGTTTGTAGATTTTCTGATAATGCCCATTCTAACTGGTGTGAGGTAATACCTCATTGTAGTTTTGGTTTGTATTTCTCTAATAATTAGTGATGTTGAGCAGCTTTTCATGTGCTTCTTGGCCATCTCTATGTCTTCTTTGGAGAAATGTCTATTTAGGTCTTCTGCTCATTTTTGGATTGGGTTGTTTGTTTCTTTAATATTGAGCTGTATGAGCTGTTTATATATTTTGGAGATTAACCCTTTGTCCATTGATTTGTTTGCAAATATTTTCTCCCATTTTGAGGATTGTCTTTTCGTCTTGTTTATGTTTTCCTTTGCTGTGCAAAAGCTTTGAAGTTTCATTAGGTCCCATTTGTTTATTTTTGGTTTTATTTCCATTACTCTAGGAGGTGGATCAAAAAAGATCTTGCTGTGATTTATGTCAAAGAGTGTTCTTCCTATGTTTTCCTCTAAGAGTTTTATAGTGTCTGGTCTAACATTTAGGTCTCTAATCCATTTTGAGTTTATTTTTGTGTATGGTGTTAAGGAGTGTTCTAATTTCCTTCTTTTACATGTAGCTGTCCAGTTTTCCCAGCATCACTTATTGAAGAGACTGTCTTTTCTCCATTGTATATCCTTGCCTCCTTTGTCATAGATTAGTTGACCATAGGTGCGTGGGTTTATCTCTGGGCTTTCTATCTTATTCCACTGATCTATGTTTCTGTTTTTGTGCCAGTACCATATTGTCTTTATTACTGTAGCTTTGTAGTATAGTCTGAAGTCAGGGAGTCTGATTCCTACAGCTCCGTTTTTTTTTCCTCAAGACTGCTTTGGCTACTCGAGGTCTTTTGTGTCTCCATACGAATTTTAAGATTTTTTGTTCTAGTTCCATAAAAAATGCCATTGGTAATTTGATAGGGATTGCATTGAATCTGTAGATTGCTTTGGGTAGTATAGTCATTTTCAAAATATTGATTCTTCCAATCCAAGAACATGGTACATCTCTCCATCTGTTTGTATCATCTTTAATTTCTTTCATCAGTGTCTTATAGTTTTCTGCATACATGTCTTTTGTCTCCCTAGGTAGGTTTATTCCTAGGTGTTTTATTCTTTTTGTTGCAATGGTAAATGGGAGTGTTTCCTTAATTTCTCTTTAAGATTTTTCATCATTAGTGTATAGGAATGCAAGAGCAAATCTTGGCAATTTTTGAAAAACCTGTCAGTGCCTCAGTGTCTTAATCTGTAAAATAGAAATATCTACTTATCTAGATTGTAAAAATGTTAAATTAAAACCTAAAAAAGTGCTTAACATGTGCTTGACACATAGTAAGGGCTCTGTAAATGATAGACACTATTTACCACTAACTGTCATACTTAAATGTTAATTTAGTCTATAAACAAAACCAATCATTTTCAGAAGCATTGCAACTACAAATAATGACTATCTTTCCCACTAGAGTATAAGCTTTATTCAAGCAGGAATAATGTCTATCATATTCAACAACCATTCCCATAAGTCTTGTCACATGGATGTTGTTGAATTGTATTTGTTGACTTATTGAATGAATATGCATCATCTGGGGAATTTTTACAGGACATTAATGATCCCAAATAAATTTGAAAGACTACATATCTACACAGGGTCAATCAGATAGTTGAACTATGTCTAAAAAAAAAAATAGTCAGTTTCAACAAATCCTACTTTGGCTGATGTGAAGGTGGAGCCAAGTTTGTAGTCATTCGTTTATGATAAAAACACCAATAAAGGTCAACACAGTTACTTAGATTTTATTCTCATATTTTTGTGGTCAGCAATTCTCTTCAGGTAATGTTGTAAGGTACAAAATGATGAATAGTGTTTAATCTCAGAATCTAATAGAGAAGAAAAGCCATGGATACAAGGAAAAGAATGATAAGGACAATTAAGGGAGTACTATTAAAAAGCACTGTGAGTGCTCAAGTAGGAAAATATTTATTTATTGTTAATTATAAAAACTAACTACTAATAACTAATTGATATATTTGATAACAAAATCCTTATATGATCAATGTTCTCCCATCATTTTTGACCTCATTCTCTACTTACTACTCCCACTTCCTCTAGCTATACAGGTCCCTTCACTGTTCCTCCAACCTTCTAAACATAATTCCTTTCCAGAAATTTTTGTATTTTCTCTTCCCTCTGCTTAGACTGATTCTTTACCAGAGTTTCATAGAACTCAGCCTCTTATTTACAGATTAGTAATCAAAACTTGCTTTCTCAATGAGACCTTCCTTCCTCTGAAAATTTTAGCCACATACACAAGCTTCATATCACTCTTTTCTGTTTATTTTTTTTCTCCTGAGCACTTAACGTTAAGTATGATATACCTTATCTTGTTTATTGTTGGTTTTATCCTATTATAAAGTAAACTCCATGAGAGATTTTTGCCTTCTTCTTAGATTGTTTGAGCCTTTATGGTTCAGAAGGGGCACTCACACACATTTGTTCTTTTGCTCTTCCTAATGATTCTGTGCAGTAGATACTATTACCTTTATCAGAGGAATCACTTGAAGACTTCTTAGAATAGATAGATGGCATTTGATAAGACCTTGAAGCTTGAGAAGGAGATTTGGAAAATAATATAAAAAATATTACATTTCCAAATTTAAAAAAAAATTAAGAATTCTTATTGGTCCTACCATTTGATTAAAAAGAAATATTATCTTTGTGACTGTGATTAATATTTTAAATTCAGATGTGTTTTTTATGCACGTGTGCTTACAATTCCCCAACTTACGCACCATGGGCACCTGACATCACAAATGGCCCTGATCATCCTTTGCATGACTTTTTCCTCTTCCAAACTTTCCGCTCCAGCTTCTTTATTATCTGCCTGTCTTTTTAATAGGACAGTATTAAAGAGCTTTGATTTAAAAAGAAAGCAATTTCATTATGTTCAAGTTGTGTTTAAAATACTCAAAGAAAAATATTGTCTGGAGAGTAGTATGAGTGAGTAATCTGCCATGTTAGGCACCAACGTTGCCTGTTAAAAAATCAGAATCAAGTTTTCAAATGTGATAAAATAGATTTCACTGTATTGTGAGCTCCTTGAGATCACAAGCTTTATCTCTCCATTTCCAGGCATGTAGCATGTGCTTATTCAATTTTTGTTTGATGGATATTTGCTGCATTAATATAAATCATTCACTGATTAGTCGAGAATGGAGAAGTTGAATAGGGTTATGAATTTATTTACTTATTTTTTCAACAAAAACTGAGTAAGTTCTAACAATGTTTAAGGAACTATTCCTGGTACTGGAGATATAATGAACTAGCAGGTTTTGACAATGCCTTCAAGGAGATTGCAAGATAGTAGGAAAGACAGATATCAAGCTATAATTTAATTCTCCTTGTGGTAAGTGTTATGAAGGAGAAAGCGCTATGAGAGTAAATAGCAAGAGATGGTTCCTGATTGTAACGCTGCCACTATAACTTAAAAAAAAATTAAGTTTTTCTCCTAAAAATAGAGCAGACACGTGGAGTAAATAATACAAAGGACCTAAACAGGAAAATTAAGATGAAAAGGTCCTTCTTTTTTTTTTTTTTTTTGCGGTACGCGGGCCTCTCACTGCTGTGGCCTCTCCCGTTGCCAAGCACAGGCTCCGGACGCGCAGGCTCAGCGGCCATGGCTCACGGGCCCCGCCGCTCCGCGGCATGTGGGATCCTCCCAGACCAGGGCGCGAACCCGTGTTGCCTACATCGGCAGGCGGACTCTCAACCGCTGCGCCACCAGGGAAGCCCGAATAGGTCATTCTTTTCTCTGATAAGTTTTAAACAAGATGTTTTAATGCTTTGGAAACCTAAAGAAACAGAGTTGGGGAATGAGGAAGGTAACTAACAGAATGGATCTGGTTCTATACATCACCATATTCTTAAATCACTATGTTTTACACACAGTATAAGCTCAATAAGTGTTACTTGACTTAATTAATTAATTAATTAATTTATGAAAGCAACACAAGATAATGGGCTAAAAGATACTTAGACTTAAGAGGCTATAAAAGTAGAATTATTTTAATTGGGGATCGGAAGTAAAATTTAGAGAGAAATTATATGGACTTGTACAAATGGATTTGAATTTCTTTTAAATCTTCTTCTTCAGTGCCTCAGTTTGTTTCAACATTACTTCTAATGTGTCCTTAGCTTGCTTACATGGTTGTGCTAAGAATCAGTGCTGATCCAGAGGAATATTAAAAAAGTTAAAAAGTCTATCTATATACCTACTATCTGTCTATATATCTATCTGTCTATATCTATCTATCTGTCTATCGATGTAGGTTACAACCGTACCACTCTTCATTAAAACTCTCATTCTGAGATTATGCCATTTCTAATTTTTAAAGTTGAAATATTCTTCTAAGAAATATATAATATTTGTTAAATCACAAGGTGTTAAGTGAACTGGATTAGGTCATCTTTTCTATCACAGGTGACTGATTTGTAGAGACACTGATGTCCATATTAGTCCTTCCTCTCTCACCTTGGTTTGCACTAACCACCTGCTTATCTTCTGAGGTAAGTAAAAACAACTCTGATTATCCAAAGTGGTAAGTGGTAGACTTTGGTGGGAGTAGAGTTGTTTGGAAGAAACAGGGTTAAATTACATCTTATACAAGAGATGGTAAGGGACAGATATTGTTGGTTGCATATGCTCAGCCATTATCGTCTTCTTACTTATCAACAGAACCCAAATTTTGTTCAGATATTGAGCACTGATATGATAAAGGAAAAAAGGCCAATGTATTATGAAAACACTTTACCCATGCTTGGTTTGCGTTTGCCATAATTTGGGAGGAATAGTGTGCTGTGATTTTTCTGGGGGATTATCTTCCTTTCTGATAAAAAAGAAAGAGAAATATACAAAAATCTTGTCCCTGCCCTTGCTTCTGACTTTGAATGGTATGAGTTGAGGCAGACATGTGGAACTGTGGCAGTCATCTTCAGACCGTGAAGAAAAGACAAGAGAACCACTGATTGGCTGACCCAGCACCCTGAATTTGTTCACCTGTTGAACTGATCCTGGGCCCACCTACTTTCAGACATTTTGTTATTATGGAAAGTCAAACTATTTCAAACCACTTTTAGTTGTGCATTCTCTAATATAAAATCAAAATCATTATAACTGATTCATGGGAAGTTTGTGTGACTCTAAAAGAAATCAGCTATGTGGTTAGTTTATATCTTAATTTATTGACATAGTATTTTGATCACAAGTGAAAATTATATACAAAATATACATAGTATACATTCTGAATAAAATAGTAACATCCTTGGATAGTCATCAGTGAAACACTTGGTTTGGTATACTATTACTCTCAAGTAAAGTTCTCAAAAGTGCTGAAAAGATAAGAATGCATTGGTTAAAGCACTAGCAATTGTAGTTAAACAACATATCTGTAAGTGCAGCATCATAAATTTTTATTGCTATGAAAAATATAAAGCCAAAGTTTTAAAAGACCTTACCTGAGGCCTGAATCAATCAGTCAAATGCTGGGGAGGGCGTTCTAGACAAATGGAAGAGCATGAACACCAGTTGCCCTGAAAATGCCACCAATGAGGGTCCAAAGCCTATAAAATTCTACTCAGTGAGAAGGCTGAGAATAAAAATTAACTTTCTTACTGTACTTAGGATGCTTTTGGCTACAGAGATCAGAAAATAGGACTCTGATGTATAAGGAGTATATATCAGAAAGCCATTGGCTTAAATAATATGAACTCTAGACAGAGAGAAGTTCTCAGAGGTGGTTGGCCTGGCACCTCAACAGCATCGTCAGAGACCCAGATTCCTTCAGTGCCCTTACTCACAGGCACCCTAAGCGATTGGGTGGTTGCTAGTAGCAATTGAAGCCATGTTCTTTCTCGTTCATATATGAACACATGGCGTGAGAGGAAGAAAGGCTTTTCATGACTCTCTTTTAAATGTTAGAAACAATTTTTTTCTAGAAGCTTCTACCAAACTCTCTCATTCTTACTGGCTGGAAGTGAATCACTTGTCCATTCTTCCATCAGTTCCAGACAAGGAGGAATGGGACTCTTAAAACAATGAGAACTATTCCAAAGCTAAGAGGTGGGGGCATTTTTCCTGAGCCATGTGAGCTGCATGAGAAGTGCAATTATACCTGAATAAAAGTGAGGTTCTGATAAGAAGATAGAAGAAATAGATGGATGAGAATAAACAACAAAAGAAGCCGATTGCTTCTTATTCACCAAGAGCCTACTATATTCAGATTTGGTAGTAATAACTCTTATGTATTAAATTATGTAATTATCATATTGCCTACACAAGATAGTGAATATCGTAGTAGACACTACTAGTGACCTAGTGTATCTATCAAATTTGCTGGGTTATGCTGAGGGGATAATCCGCAAACCTCAGTGTCTTACAAAATCAGTGCTTCATTTCTTGCTTATGTTACATGGCCCAAGCAGCTTTGCTCCGTGTTTTCCTCTTTCCAGGACCTGGGTTGAAGTCATATCCTTGCATGAGACCTGCGGGCCTTTGTGGGAAAGGGAAAAGGATGATGTCAGAACTTCATGATGCAGTGAAAACTTCTGGTCAGAATTGGTTTATGTCACTTTCTACTCACACTTAATTAAGTAAAATAAATTTCATGGCCAATCCTGATGTCATTGAGTCAAGGAAGTCAAATCTTCTCACAGGCAACTAATAATTGGGAACAATAATACACTAATACACTGTACCGCCCCTAGGTAGGACATTCAGTTCCTCCTCCTTCCTCACTCCTGATGTGCCTAAGTGGTGTGGCCAGGATTTGAACATTGGTCTGCCTACTTCTGTGCACCTTTTCTAACTAGTGGTCTAAGGGACCACACGAGGATATAGAATAAATTACTTTTAGATGTATTTTAAAATAAATATTTGAACTATTTTACCAATTTAGGAATCGGTGGTATTCTTAAAAATAATTCTATGGGGCTTCCCTGGTGGCGCAGTTGTTGAGAGTCCGCCTGCCGATGCAGGGGACATGGGTTCGTGCCCCGGTCCAGGAAGATCCCACATGCCATGGAGCAGCTGGGCCCGTGAGCCATGGCCGCTGAGCCTGCGCTTCCGGAGCCTGTGTCCACAACAGGAGAAGCCACAACAGTGAGAGGCCCGCGTACCGCAAAAACTAATAATAATAATAATAATAATAATTCTATGTCAGTGTTTGCAGCTTAAGATACATGTCACTACAGCCATAGTCCACGAACAATTTGGTCTCAGGGCCTCTTTACACTCTTAAAAATTGTTGAGGACCATAAAGAGTTCTTATAATGTGAGTTATTCCTACTATCCGTATTTACCATAATAGAATTTAAAACTAAAAAAAAAAATTAAAACTAATTTATTAATTCCTTTAAAATTAACAATATTAGGCTCATATATTAACATAAATCATGTATTTTGTTAAAATAATTTATATCTCAAATTTTAAAAAGTGAGAAGAGAGGCATTGTTATCTGCACTATTGCAAATTTATTTAATGTTTGATTTAATAGAAGACAGGTTATTTTATATGCTAGATCTGTGATATATGTTTTTTTGTTTGAAGTACATAAAGTTCTTACATAGATAATAGATAGGGAGAAAAAGGAGGAGTATTTTTAGACAATTTTGGATATTCTTCTTTGATACTACACTAAAGCTTGACAAATGACAGCTTCTTAAAAGTTAGTTTCTAGCAGAATCTGAAACCATATCAATAAACTTTCTGTATTCTATTACAAAAAAATCCTTTGGTTTCTTCTGCATTTTGAATGGATCTTTTAACCATGCCTGATTTTGTACCATAAAGCACATTAATTTGAAAATATTGGTTCACTAATTTATGCAGACCTTTCTGCATAATTATGTTGCAAAAATATGTTGATGCATTTCATCATACAATAAAAATTTTATTTATTAGTATTGACACTGATCTCATCAGAAAAGTTTTTAAGTATTGGGAAGCTGTCAAGCTCAGGATGGCTGACATAAGTTTTCTAAAGTTCTAATTTTTGCTTAAAAGCTCAAATTTTATCACTGGCAACAGTACTGTCAGTGTTGTCTTTGAAATGGCAGGCTCACTTTGTTGATTTTTGAAAAAATGTTTGCAAAATAGTCAAATAGTTTGCCTACTTGTCATTCTTTCAAATAAAAATGGTGTTTTGTGGAAAAAAGTGATTATTTCAGCTTGCACCTTAAACAATTACACAAGTGCTTTTCTTGATTCAGATACATTTTTCGTGTTATTCAGAAATGTTGTGGCATACTTCCCATTTTTGTCACAAGGAATATATTAAAAAGAAATGCATTCAGAGGTAGAGTTTTAATAGAATTAATAATTTTTATTTCTTCATCAAGAATATTCTTAAGTAAAAATGGCACTTTTATTATTTATTATTTTGTTATTATTATTTTTCATGAAAGTGTGTGGTGAAATACAGTATAGATAGGTGCCACTGCCTTGATTTTTGTTAAGAAGCCAGCAATCTAATGCACCATTTCTTTTGTACTATCAGTATAAATTTCAACATAGTGAATAAAGCAAATAATGTCTTGGTATTATAATGAAAATAGTTTTGGCCTTGTGGATTCCTTGTAAGTGCTTTGAGTTTATCCAGGGTTCCACACACCAGTCTGAGAACTACTGCTTTATAAAACCCTTGTAAAGTGTAGCCAATTTAACTTATATATTCAGCTTAGTTTAACAAAAACTTGCAAGCTCGTTCTCTTCTTGGCACTCTGATAGGTGATAGAGTTAAAAAGATGTATAATAATGTTCATGTTTTCAAGAAACAAGAGCACTCAAGAAATATTACTCAGCCATAATAAAGAATGAAATAATGCCATTTGCAGCAACGTGGATGGATTTAGAGATTATCATGCTAAGTAAGTCAGACAGAGAAAGAAAAATATCATATGATATCATTTATATGTAGAATCTAAAAAAATGATACAAATGAACTTATTTACAAAACAGAAACAGACTCACAGACTTAGATAAAAAACTTATGGTTAGGGCTTCCCTGGTGGCTCAGTGGTTGAGAGTCCGCCTGCCGATGCAGGGGACATGGGTTCGTGACCCGGTCTGGGAAGATCCCACATGCCGCGGAGCCTCTGGGCTCGTGAGTCATGGCCGGTGAGCCTGCGCGTCCGGAGCCTGTGCTCCGCAACGGGAGAAGCCACAACAGTGAGAGGCCCGCGTACCGAAAACAAAAAACAAAAAACAAAAAACTTATGGTTACCAAAGGGGAAATGTGTGGGAGGAATAAATTAGGAGGTTGCGATTAACATATACACACTACTATATATAAAATAATCAACAAGGACATACTGTATACCACAAGGAACTCACTCAATCTCTGTAATAACCTATGTGGGAAAAGAATCTGAAAAAGAATATATATATATACAACAAAATCACTTTGCTGTACACCTGAAACTAACACAACATCGTAAATCAACTATGCTCCAATATAAAGTAAAAATTTTAAAAAATAAATAAAAGTCCCAATAGGAAAAAAATAAATAACCAGCAAGGACCTACTTAATAGCACAGGGAACTATGCTCAGGATCTTGTAATAACCTGCAATGGAAAAGAATGTAAAAAAAGAATACACACACACACACACACGTATATAACTGAATCACTTTGCTGTACATCTGAAACTAACATAACATTGTAAATCTACTATACTTCAATAAATATTTAAAAAAAAATCATTCTAGGCCCAGGAGTAGAACTGTGAACAGATAACTGCCTTACAGTGTCATAAGTGTTCTGATAGAGAGGCAGAGGGAATGATTGGAACAGGGAGTGACCCTAGTTTAGTCTCCGATTTAGGTAACAATACCCAGAGCTGAAAGGAGTTTAGCCAGGTGAATAAATGGGTGCTAGGAGAGTGTTCTGGCCAAAAAAAACACCTCTGAATAAAAAGTATGGAGGCGTAAGACTTATATGTAGTTTAATATCTCAAAAGGTGAAGTTAAGAACAAGAAAATTGAGGTAAGTTTTAGATCACTTAGGTCTTTGTGTGTCTAGCTAATGGTTAAGACTTTAAAATGCTGGGATTAAATCAGCAAAACAAGGGAATAGTTAGGCATAAGTAACGTTGAAATAAGATTTTGGGGAGGTGATGTGTGGGAAAGGGGCAACTGTAAAAGTTTAATTTGGAAGCTCTTGAGTTTGTGTTCATGAGACACCAAATGAATTGGTGCTGCTAGAATATGAAGCTTAAAGGTGATATAAGTAGGGATATAAATTTGCTTCATTAGTGTAGAGATGGCACATGAAATTGTGACTGGATGAGAGTGCTAAAAGAATGAAGAAAGAAAGTAGTGAACCAAGAACGGATCTTTTGGGAAATAGGTTTTAGCAGGGGAAAAAAGAACCTATGAAGGACATTGCAAGCAAAAAGGTAGAGAGAAGGGTGGGAAGCTGTTTTTGGATGAGATCAGCACTTAAATCAATGAATTTTGAGTAAGCTGATTGTTCTCCACACTGTTGGTGGGTCTCGCCCAATCAGTTGAAGGTCTAAATAGCATAAAAAGTCAGCTTCTTCCAGCAAGAGTGTTTCTCCAACAGCCTGCTTTTGGACTTCATCTGCACCATCAGCTCTCTGGGGTCTCCGCCTGCCAGCCACACTGCAGATTTGGACTTGGAAGTCTCCATAATTGCTTGAGACAATTTTTTATAATAAATCATATACATATATGATTATACATATGACATTTATATATAATATTGATATTTATATATGTATGCCTATCTGCATCTACATCTATATCTACCTATAGCTATATCATTATCTCTCTGCATATCTCCTATTGGTTCTGTTTCTCTGGAGAGTCTTAAGAAATATAGAAACAGTAAAGGTATAGTATCATGAGAACAAAGTTGTAGAGCAGAGAGTAACCAAATATGTTCCTCAGGATATCTTTTCTGCGCATACTAATGGGTACAAAAAATAGTTTTGTTGTAATTATATCTGGGAATTTCTTGGTGCCTTTTAAAATACACTCACAGTACAACCCACAAAATTGTAAAATGTGTAACTTTTTAATATTTCAAATCTAACTTTTCTCATTCATCATCACTCTTCTGGGTAGTCAGGAGGTTGTTTTCTGTTTTTTAAAAAACTACTTTAAATTTTAAAAGATTACCTAGTTGTAATAGTTTTCAGTTTAAGTTAGTCCTTTATTGGTAAAGGCTCTGTTTCTCAGAGTTTTACACTCTCCCTCTGTTCTTCACTCAAATGTCATTTAGATTTCTGAGGGAAATTACTGTGTCCTTGTTGGGGCTACCAGTGATAGCAAAGTCACTTAGTATCCATGGGGTCATAAGGTGTCTTTTTGGACTCTGTACGGATTATTCCCTTGTCCATTTGGTCATTGCTCTTGCAGCTGACATTTGGTGCCCAAGTTGGCAGCTCGTGAGCATATGATATTTTTCCTGAGCTTGGCCAAGGGCCTTTTGTCCTCCCTGATGACTTGGCTCCACCTTGGTCCTCACCAGCACTTGAAGTTTGGATACACGCTAATTGAGACATAACCTGTAGCTAGAGTTACATTCCCCTGTCCCAGCACTCTCTCTAGTAAACTCTTTAGCCAGATGCTTTCTGTACCCACTGTAGGGCACTTGGGAAGGTCTGGACACCTGCCAAACCACAGGGCACCCCGATATTGACACTGTTGGCAAGTAACTCCGGTTAGCCTCTGTCCAAACACACGATGATACCACCTGTACTTTGTTTAATATGGTTGCCTCCGGTTGTGCAGAATCATTCTGCAGGGGGCTCACCTCACCAATACTAGTGAGGGGATAGCCTTTCTGCTCCAGAATTGCCCCCCATCTACATAGCAAACAGCCCTTCCTTAAGGCTGAAGATGAAAGGTTAGAACACACACATCCCCTCAAAACCTAATTCTTCTACTTCGGGATTTCTTCATATTCTCAACATTCATCAACATTGTCAGAAAAGGCAAAATTTCCCCTTTCTCCCATTTTATTTTCCTTTCCTCTCTTGATCTGAAGTTTATATACTACACACATTCTTTAAGTAAATACTTGACTCAATGAAGTTTATTCTTATTACATATTTCTGGCTTACTCCAGAAAACTACACGGACTTTGAAACATTAAATCTCCCCTTCACATCTCTATCTGATGTCCAGTATTTTAGGTTCAACCTGATTATACACTGAAATTAGTCACTATCATCATTATTGTTTTATACAATTGATGCTTATTTAGATTTGCCAATACCAATTACTATGCTAATCATATTTCTTATACCACATTCTTTCTTTCTGGATTTAAAAATCTCCATACCAAAATGCAGAATTTAGTGGCTATTTCAAACAGTCTATGAATCACAAACCCTCTTAAGCTTTGTCTAAAATGTGTTTGCTTTCACTCCTGATTCACAATTTATATGAGAATAGAATTTTAGATTGATGTCATTTTTCTGTAGCATTTTGAAGAAGATATTCTAACATTTTTCTATCTCCATGACTGTTCTATTATTGCTGTCTGCCTAAGTATCATTCTTTCTAGGCAAACTGTCTTTTGTTTTAAGCTTTTTTTATGTTATACATGCAATTTTTAAAATAAGTAACAATGCATATAAAGCGAATAGAACAGAGCATGGCACATAGTAAGTACAGAATAAATCTTAACCACTGCTATTGCTGTTACTTTAAACATACATATTTTTCTCTTGCAAGTTTCTTTATTTCAAGTTCTTAAGTTGCTGATTCTTTTGTATGTATTTTCTGCTAACTCTCCCTCATCATGTATCGGTTCCTTACATGGTAGTGGTTTGTCACATTTTGTATGTGTGTTTGTTTTTGTCTTTGGTAGGGAGGGGTGTGATTATAGCCATTTCATGAGGGAGCTCCCAGAACTGGTTGGTTTTTTGTATTGTTTTGTTTTACTTTTTATTGAGTTATATTTGACATACAACATTCTGTTGTTTAAGATGTACAACATATTGATCTGATGCATTTATGTTGCAATATGACTGTCATAGCAGCCTTAGGTAATACCGCTATCATGTCACATAGTTATAATTTCTTCTAGTGTTGGAGACAATAAAATATTGTCTCTTAGCAAATTCAATGTTTATTATAAAGTGTTATTGTGTGTAATCACTATACTGTGTATTAGGTCTCCATGATTTATTTATCTACTAATTGTAAGTATATACTCTAAAACAACATTTCTCCCATTCCCTCACCACCAGCTGCTGGTAACCATCATTTTACTCTCTGCTTTTATGATCTCAGTTTTTTTAGATTCCACGTATAAGGGATCTCATTCAGTATTTGTCTTTGTCTGACTTATCTCACTCTACATAATGTCCTCAAGATTTATCCATGTTGTTGCAAATGGCAGGATTCTCTTCTTTCTCATGGCTGAATAATGTTCAATTATGTACATACACCTCTTCTTTATCCATTCATCTGTCAGTAGATACTTAGGTTGCTTCCATATCTTGGCTATTGTGAATAATACTGCAGTAAACATGGGAGTGCATATGTCTCTTCAGTACACTGTTTTCATTTCCTTTGGGTATAACTTAGAAGTAGAATTGACAGATTGTATGGTAGTTCTATTTTTAAGTTTTTAAGGAAACTCCACACTGCTCTCCATCGTGAGTGGCTGAACCAGTTTAAAATCCCACCAACAGTGAACAAGGGTTCTTTTTTCTCCACATACTCACCAACCTTTATCTCTTGTCTTCTTGAAGACAACCATTCTAACAGGTGTGAAGGGATATCTCATCATGGTTTTAATTTGCACTTCCCTGATGATTAGTGATGTTGAGCACCTTTTCATGTACCTGCTGGCTGTTCATATGTCTTCTTTGGAAAATTTCTCTTTAGTTCCCTTTCCCATTTTTTAATTGAATTGTTTGGGGTTTTTTTTGTTATTGAGTTTGAGTTCTTTATAAATGTTGGATATTAACCCCTTACCAGATATGTGGTTTGCAAAATTTTCTCCCATTCTGTAGGTTGCCTTTTTATTTTGTTGATTGTTTCTTTTGCTGTGCAGAATTTTTTGTTTGATGTAGTCCCACATTTGATTTTTTTCTTTTGTTGTTTGTGCTTTTGGTGTCATATCCAAAAAATCATTGCTAAGATTTAGGTCAAGGAGCTTCTTCCAAATTTTTTCTTCTACGAGTTTATGTTTCCAGGTCTTATGTTTAAGTCTTTCATCCATTTTCAGTTAAGTTTTGTGAGTGGTAAGACAAAGATCCAATTTTGTGGTTTATCAGTTTCTCTGTCCTAACCTCCTGTGGAGATTTTTATTTGTTTTGTTTGTTTGTTTGTTTTCTTTCCTATGAGTACCCCCTGAGTCCTGGGTTCTGAAACTTTCCATAATGCAAAATTTTAATTTTGGTTGGACTCCCTAGAATTTTGCTAATCTTGAATCAACTTTTATATTTTACTCTTGAAACTCTAATTCTACATAAGTATTGTCAACATGAACCCTGAACCACAAAAGACCCAGGGTAAAAGGGGAACCATTCTTTTTCTCATTTTAGAGTAGAAATGAGCTCTTCCAGGATATCACCTTAAGGAAGGCACCTGGGTTTCTCTCTAATGTCTCTCTAAATCTCCACAGCATCAGCTAATGTCATTATTGAAATGGCATTAGGTTACTTCTTTTCTGTCACTTAGAGTTTTTCATCTCTTTCATTTGAGGTTAATTATATATTTTTAAATTGCTGTTGCTTAAAATACTTCTACATATTTGTATGGGGGACTGTTCCATGCCAACTCAATTTGCCATAATTTTGGAAATCTATTTGTTTTTTATATTGACACATAATAAGTGCTCATTACCAACATTTTTTTAACCTCTTTATGGGAGTATAATTGTTTACAATGGCGTGTTAGTTTCTGCTGTATAACAAAGTGAATCAGCTATACATATACATATATCCCCATATCTCCTTCCTCTTGCATCTCCCTCCAACCCTCATCGCACCCCTCTAGGTGGACACAAAGCACTGAGCTGATCTCCCTGTGCTATGAGGTTGCTTCCCACTAGCTATCTGTTTTGCATTTGGTAGTGTATATATGTCAATGCTACTCTCTCACTTCGTCCCAGCTTACCCTTCCCCCTCTCTGTGTCCTCCAGTCCAGTCTCTACGTCTGCATCTTTATTCCTGTCCAGCCTCTAGGCTCTTCAGAACCATTTTTTTCCTTTAGATTCCATACATATGTGTTAGCATACAGTATTTGTTTTCCTCTTCCTGACTTATTTCATTCTGTATGACAGACTCTAGGTCCATCCACCTCACTACAAATAACTCAATTTTGTTTCTTTTTATGGCTGAGTAATATTCCATTGTATATATGTGCCACATCTTCTTTATCCATTCATCTGTTGATAGACACTTAGGTTGCTTCCATGTCCTGGCTATCATAAATAGAGCTGCAATGAATATTGTGGTACATGACTCTTTTTGAATTATAGTTTTCTCAGGGTATGCCCAGTAGTGGGATTCCTGGGTCATAGGCTAGTTCTATTTTCAGTTTTTTAAAGACCCTCCATATTGTCCTCCATAGTGGCTGTATCAATTTACATTCCCACCAACAGTGCAAGAGTGTTCCCTTTTCTCCACACCCTCTCCAGCATTTATTCTTTGTAGATTTTTTGATGACGGCCATTCTGACCGGTGTGAGGTGATACCTCATTGTAGTTTTGATTTGCATTTCTCTAATGAATAGTGATGTTGAGCATCCTTTCATGTGTTTGTTGGCAATCTGCATATGTTTGGAGAAATGTCTATTTAGGTCTTCTGCCCATTTTTGAATTGGGTTGTTTGATTTTTTTTGTATTGAGCTGCATGAACTACTTATGTATTTTGGAGATTAATCCTTTGTCAGTTGCTTCATTTGCAAATATTTTCTCCCATTCTAAGGGTTGTCTTTTCATCTTCTTTATGGTTTCCTTTGCTGTGCAAAAGCTTTTAAGTTTCATTAGGTCCCATTTGTTTATTTTTGGTTTTATTTCCATTTCTCCAGGAGGTGGGTCAAAAAGGATCTTGCTGTGATTTATGTCATAGAGTGTTCTGTCTGTTTTCCTCTAAGACTTTTATAGTGTCTGGTCTTACATTTAGGTATTTAATGCATTTTGAGTTTATTTTTGTGTATGGTTTTAGGGAGTGTTCTAATATCATTCTTTTATATGTAGCTGTCCAGTTTTCCCAGCACCACTTATTGAAGAGGTTGTCTTTTCTCCATTGGATATTCTTGCCTCCTTTATCAAAAATAAGGTGACCGTATGTCTGTTGGTTTATCTCTGGGCTTTCTGTCCTGTTCCATTGATCTATATTTCTGTTTTTGTGCCAGTACCATACTGTCTTGATTACTGTAACTTTGTAGTATAGTCTGAAGTCAGGGAGCCTGATTCCTCCAGCTTCGTTTTTCTTTCTCAAGATTGCTTTGGCTATTCAGGGTCTTTTGTGTTTCCATACAAATTATGAAATTTTTTTGTTCCAGTTCTATGAAAAATGCAACTGGTAGTTTGATAGGGATTACATTGCAGCTGTAGATTGCTTTCAGTAGTGTAGTCATTTAGAAAATGTGGATTCTTCCAAGCCAGGATCATGGTATATCTCTTCATCTGTTTGTATCTTCTTTAATTTCTTTTATCAGTGTCATATAGTTTTCTCCATGCAGGTCTTTTGTCTCCTTAGGTAGCTTTATGGATATTTTATTCTTTTTGTTGCAATGGTAAATGGGATTATTTTCTTAATTTCTCTTTCAGATTTCCCATCATTAGTATAGAGGAATACAAGAGATTTCTGTGCATTAATTTTGTATCCTGCTACTTAACCAAATTCATTGATTAGCTCTAGTAGTTTTCTGGTAGCATCTTTAGGATTCTCTATGTATAGCATCATATCATCTGCAAACACTGACAGTTTTACTTCTTTTCTGGTTTGGATTCCTTTTATTCCTTTTTCTTCTCTGATTGCTGTGGTTAAAACTTCCAAAACTATGTTGAACAATAGTGGTGAGAGTGGGCAACCTTGTCTTGTTCCTGATCTTAGTGGAAATGGTTTCAGTTTTTCACCATTGAGAACAACGTTGGGTGTGGGTTTGTCATACATGGCCTTTATTATGTTGAGGTAAGTTCCCTCTGTGCCAACTTTCTGGAGGGTTTTTATCATAAATGTGTGTTGAATTTTGTTGAAATGTTTTTCTGCATCTATTGAGATGACCATATGATTTTTCTCCCTCAACTTGTTATTATGGTGTATCACATTGATTGATTTGCTTATACTGAAGAATTCCTGCATTCCTGGGATAAACCCCACTTGATCATGATATATGAGCCTTTTAACGTGTTATTGGATTCTGTTTGCTAGTATTTTATTGAGGATTTTTGAATCTATGTTCATCAGTGATATTGGCCTGTTGTTTTTCTTTTTTGTGACATCTTTGTCTGGTTTTGTTCAGGGTGATGGTGACCTCATAGAATGAGTTTGGGATTGTTCCTCCCTCTGCTATACTTTGGAAGAGTTTGAGAAGGATAGGTGTTAGCTCTTCTCTAAATGTTTGCTAGAATTCACCTGTGAGGCTATCTCATCCTGGACTTTTGTTTGTTGGAAGATTTTTAATCACAGTTTCAATTTCAGTACTTGTGTTTGGTCTGTTCATATTTTCTATTTCTTCCTGGCTCAGTCTTGGAAGGTTGTGCTTTTCTAAGAATTTGTCCATTTCTTCCAGATTGTCCATTTTACTGGCATATAGTTGCTTGTAGTAATCTCTCATGATCCTTTGTATTTCTGCAGTGTCAGTTGTTACTTCTCCTCTTTCATTTCTAATTCTGTTGATTTGAGTCTTCTCCCTTTTTTTCTTGATGAGTCTGGCTAATGGTTTATCAACTTTATTTATCTTCTCAAAATAACAGCTTTAAGTTTTATTGATCATTGCTATTGGTTCCTTCATTTCTTTTTCATTTATTTCTGATCTGACCTTTATGATTTCTTTTCTTCTGTTAACTTTTAGGTTTTCTGTTCTTCTTTCTCTAATTGCTTAGGTGTAAGGTTAGGTTGTTTATTTGAGATGTTTCTTGAGGTAGGATTTTATTGCTGTAAACTTCACTCTTACAACTGGTTTTGCTGCATCCCATAGGTTTTGGGTCATCGTGCTTTCATTGTCATTTGTTTCTAGGTATTTTTTGATTTCCTCTTTGATTTATTTAGTGATCTCTCATTTTTTTAGTAGTGTATTGTTTAGCCTCCATGTGTTTGTATTTTTTACAGATTTTTTCCTGTAATTGATATCTAGTCTCATAGCATTGTGGCCGGAAAAGATACTTGATATGATTTCAACTTCCTTAAATTTACCAAGGCTTGTTTTGTGACCCAAGGTATGATCTATTCTGGAGAATGTTCCATGAGCACTTGAGAAGAAAGTGTATTCTGCTGTTTTTGGATGGAATGTCCTGTAAATACCAATTAAGTCCATCTTGCCCAATGTATCATTTAAAGCTTGTGTTTCCTTATTTATATTCATTTTGAATGATATGTCCATTGGTGAAAGTGGGGTGTTAAATTCCCCTACTATTATTGTGTTACTGTCAATTTCCCCTTTTATGGCTGTTAACTTTTGCCTTATGTATTGAGGTATTCCTATGTCGGGTGCATAAATATTTACAATTGTTATATCTTCTTCTTGGATTGATCATTTGATCATTATGTAGTGTCCTTCTTTGTCTCTTGTCACAATCTTTATTTTCAAATCTATTTTGTCTGATATGAGTATTGCTACTTCAGCTATCTTTTGGTTTCCATTTGCATGAAATAACTTTTACCATCACCTCGCTTTCAGCCTGTATGTGTCCCTAGGTCTGAAGTGGGTCTCTTGTAAACAGCATATGTATGGATGTTGTTTTTGTATCCATTCAGCCAGTCTATGTCTTTTGGTTGGAGGAGTTAATCCATTTACATTTAAGGTAATTATCGATATGTATGTTCTTATTACCATTTTGTTAATTGTTTTGGGTTTGTAATTATAGGTCTTTTCCTTCTGTTGTGTTTCTTGCCTAGAGAAGTTCCTTTAGCATTTGTTATAAAGCTGGTTTGGTGGTGCTGAATTCTCTTAGCTTTTGCTTGTCTGTAAAGGTTTTAATTTCTCCATCAAATCTGAATGAGATCCTTGCTGGGTTGAGTAATCTTGGTTGTAGGTTTTTACCTTTCATTACTTTAAATATGTCCTGCCACTCCCTTCTGGCTTGCAGAGTTTCTGCTGAAAGATTAGCTGTTAACCTTATGGTGATTCCCTTGTATGTTATTTGTTGCATTTCCCTTGCTGATTTTAATATTTTTTCTTTGTATTTAATTTTCAGTAGTTTGATTAATATGCCTCTTGGTGTGTTTCTCCTTGGATTTATCCTGTCTGGGACTCTGTGTTTCCTGGACTTAATTGACTATTTCCTCTCCAATGTTAGGCAAGTTTTCAACTATAATCTCTTCAAATATTTTCTCAGTCCCTTTGTTTTTCTCTTCTTCTTCTGGGAACCCTATAATTTGAAATTTGGTGTGTTTAATGTTGTCCCAGATGTCTCTGAGACTGTCCTCAGTTCTTTTCATTCTTTTCTCTTTATTCTGCTCTGTGGTAGTTATTTCCACTATTTTATCTTCCAGATAAATTATCCGTTCTTCTGCCTCACTTATTCTGCTATTGATTCCTTCTAGAAAATTTTTACTTTCATTTATTTTGTGGTTCATCATTGTTTGTTTGCTCTTTAGTTCTTCCTGGTCCTTCTTAAATGTTTCTTGTATTTTTCCTATTCTATTTCCAAGATTTTGGATCATCTTTAATATCATTACTCTGAATTCTTTTTCATGTAGACTGCCTATTTCCTCTTCATTTGTTTGGTCTGGTGGGTTTTTACCTTGCTCCTTCATCTGCTACATATTTCTCTCTTTTCATTTTGCTTAACTTACTGTGTTTGGGGTATCCTTTTCACAGGCTGCAGTTTCGTAGTTCCTGTTGTTTTTGGTGTCTGCCCCCAGTGGGTGAGGTTTGTTCAGTGGCTTGTGTAGGCTTTCTGGTGGAGGGGACTGGTGCCTGTGTTCTGCTGATGAGGCTGGATCTTGTTTTTCTGGTGGGCGGGATCACATCCGGTGGTGTGTTTTGAGGTGTCTGTGAACTTATTATGATTGTAGGCAGCCTCTCTGCTAATGGGTGGGGTTGTGTTCCTGTTTTCTTAGTTATTTGGTATGGGGTGTCCGGCACTGGAGCTTGCTGATCATTGAGTGGGGCTGGGTCTTAGCGTTGAGATGGAGATCTCTGGGAGAGCTCTTGCCGATTGATATTACGGGGGGCTGGGAGGTCTCTGGTGGTCCAGTGTCCTGAAGTCAGCTCTCCCACCTCTGAGACTGAGGCCTGAGACCCGGCTGGAGCACCAAGACCCTGTGAGCCACATGGCTCAGAAGCAAAGGGAGAGGAAGAAAGAAGGAAAGGAAGAAAGACAGAAAGAAAGGAAGGAAGGAAGGAAGGAAGGAAGGAAGGAAGGAAGGAAGGAAGAAAGAAAGAAAGAAAGAAAGAAAGAAAGGAAGGAAGGAAGGAAGGAAGGAAGGAAGGAAGGAAGGAAGGAAGAAGAGAGCAACCAAACCAAAAACCAAATCCACCAATGATAAGAAGCGCTAAAAACTATACTAAAAATAAACAGACAGACAGAACTCTAGGACAAATGGTAAAAGCAAAGCTATACAGACAACATCACACAAAGAAGCATATACATACACACAAGCAAGAAGAGAAAAAGGAAAATATATATATTTTTTTTTTAAAAAAAGGAAGAGAGCAACCAAATCAATAAACAAATCTACCAATGCTAATAAACTCAAACTAAGATAAACATAAAACCAGAAACAAATTAGATGCAGAAAGCAAACCCCAAGTCTACATGTGCTCCAGAAGTCCACCACCTCAATTTTGGGATAATTTGTTGTCTATTCAGGTATTCCATAGATGCAGGGTACATCAAGGTGATTGTGGAGATTTAATCCGCTGCTTCTGAGGCTGCTGGGAGAGATTTCCCTTTCTCTTCTTTGTTCACACAGCTCCTGGGGTTCAGCTTTGGATTTGTCCCCTCCTCTGCATGTAGGTCGCTGGAGGGCGTCTGTTCTTCACTCAGACAGGACGGGGTTAAAGGAGCATCTGATTCGGGGGCTCTGGCTCACTCAGGCCGTGGGGAGGGAGGGGTACGGAATACGAGGCGAGCCTGCTGTGGCAGAGGCCAGCGTGACGTTGCAACAGGCTGAGGCATGCCGTGTGTTCTTTCAGGGAAGTTGTCCCTGGATCACGGGACCCTGGCAGTGGCAGGCTGCACCGGCTCCTGGGAGGGCAGGTGTGGATAGTGACCTGTGCTTGAACACAGGCTTCTTGGTGGCGGCAGCAACAGCCTTAGCGTTTCATGCCCATCTCTGGGGTCCGCGCTAATAGCCGGGGCTTGCTCCCGTCTCTGGAGCTCATTTAGGCAGTGCTCTGAATCCCCTCTCCTCGCACACCCCTAAACAATGCCTCTCTTGCCTCTTAGGCAGTTCCAGACTTTTTCCCGGACTCTCTCCCAGCTAGCTGTGAGAGAGCTAGTCCCCTTCAGGCTGTGTTCACGCCGCCAACCCCAGTCCTCTCCCTGGGATCCAGCCTCCGAAGCCCGAGCCTCAGCTCCCAGACCCCGCCTGCACCGACGGGTGAGCAGACAAGCCTCTTGGGCTGGTGAGTGCCGGTCGGCACCGATCCTCTATGCGGGAATCTCTCCGCTTTGCCCTCCACACCCCTGTTGCTGAGCTCTCCTCCGTCGCTCCCAAGCTTCTCCCCTGCCCACCCCCGGTCTCCGCCAGTGAAGGGGCTTCCTAATGTGTGGAAATTTTTCCTCCTTCACAGCTCCCTCCCAGAGCTGTACGTCCCATCCCTGTTCTTTTGTCTCTGTTTATTCTTTTTTCTTTTGCCCTACCCAGGTATGTGGGGAGTTTCTTGCCTTTTGGGAAGTCTGAGGTCTTCTGCCAGGATTCAGTAGGTGTGCTGTAGGAGTTGTTCCACGTGTAGATGTATTTCTGATGTATTTGTGGGGAGTGAGGTGAACTCCATGTTTTACTCCTCTGCCATCTTGAAGGTCCCTCCCAGTTTTTGGTTTTATTATTGCACATCTGGGTGGATATAGAGATCCAGTGCTTAAGAAAGAGATCCGTAGTCATTTACTCTACTCATTTACTAAGAAGATCATACAATTTTAGCTTATTGGAGACTTCATGACAGCATCATTCTCATTGTTTGGTAAGCAGCATCCTAATTCTCTTTTTACAAGTAAGGAAACCAAAGATGAGATTAAATTAATTACCCTCAGGCAACAGATACAACCAGGATGATTATCCAAGACATTAACTCCAAATATGGAGTTCTTTCCTCTGTAAGTTTGCTTATAAGTTTAGGTGAAAATCTCCAGACAACGTGAATATTATTCTATGTAATGAAGGTTTAACTCCTTACCCTCAGTAAGTATTATTATAAAGTATCAAAGGCATACAGAAATAAGTCAGAATTCCTGTCAGCGTTTTGTGTGCTGTGTCTATTTTACCTGCCCTGAAATCTAAAATGTGGCCAAAGCCCTTGGGTCAAGGGTAGTATATGACAGGAAACTACTTTCATAAGAATTATGTAGGTAAAAATGGAAAATTAATGTGTGATGATTTTGTGTTCAATGTCAAAAAGTTAAAGTTACTTTTTCTTTTAAACTGACTTGATTCAAAGAAGGGCACCATAATTGGAATTTAAAACCACACAGCTATCTTATTTCTTTTTAAAATACTAATAAAACTATCTATGTTTTTATCAGATTTACTCCAAGCTTGCCTATGAAAATTTAGTCTGCAGTCATTTGTTTCAGATAGAGAAGTTTATTTGTTTAATTAATACATTATCTAAAACTGTGTATGTGTGAATGGACTCACACCTAGAAACACATACATTATATTTATAAATGTTTTAGTGTAAAAATTCAGATGACTTTGGGCTTTATAATATAATTACTTTAACTATATATGGAATGAAACTGTAGGAAATACATTTTATAGGTAAAATATAAGATATTTTATCAGTTTTCTATCTATGAATATAAAAGCTAGAAGCAAAGTTAGAGATAATCTAATTCTCCCTTTGCATTTCAAAGATGAAATAACATCAAATCATAGAACCAAGATTAAAACCCTAGTTTTTGCACCTTTCAATATGTTATGATTCTTCTGAATATATTAAAATATAAAGGGTAAAGTCATGAAATTTAACAAAGTTAAATGCTTACTTTATTTATTTTAAATTGGGGTGTATAAAATATTTAATGAGATTCATTTATTCTGTATTTTCCCAGAACAAGTTACATCTATTTAGACAACAGAATTGATTTGATAATTCATAGTTTTTAATGTGGCTGCTTTACATGGTGAAATCAATTGAGTCAATGACACAACGCTCACATTAAAATATTTTTTTAAATGTTAGAGCTAGCATTTTTGCTTTAATGTTTGTCACTAGATTTGAAATCAGACACCATCAATATTGACTTCTTCCAATAATAACTCTCTTGAAATAAAGAACAGTAATAATAAAATAGGTAACAGTTTTCCACTGGCATAGCAATTTTTCATTTATGAGCTGTCTGGATTCAATACTGGGCCAGTTACTTAACCTTTCTGTGCCTGTGTTTCATCTGAAGAATGGGGATCATGATACCATTGTGAGAATGAAATGTGTTAAATACGTAGAGCACCTAGGGCTTCCCTGGTGGCGCAGTGGTTGAGAATCTGCCTGCTAATTCAGGGGACACGGGTTCGAGCCCTGGTCTGGGAAGATCCCACATGCCGCGGAACAACTGGGCCCGTGAGCCACAACTACTGAGCCTGCACATCTGGAGCCTGTGCTCTGCAACAAGAGAGGCCACGATAGTGAGAGGTCCGCGCACCGCGATGAAGAGTGGCCTCTGCTTGCCACAACTGAGAAAGCCCTCACACAGAAACGAAGACCCAACACAGCCAAAAGTAAATAAATAAATTTAAAAAAAAGTAACAAATGTTCAAGTGCAATTGATGTCTTTAAAAAAAAAAAGATACTATGCTGTCTCTCAAATAATATGTATAAAAAAATATGTAAAGCATCTAGAAGAATGGCTGTTGCATAGTTAATAGTGAATGAGTCAGCTACTACTGTTTTTGTTGTTGGTGGTATTTTTTCTGATTTATTTATTTTATTGTTAGGAGCACTTAACATGAGATCTACTCTCTTAACAAATTTCAAAATGTTCAATACATTATTGTTGACTATAGTTACAGTGCTGTTCAGTAGCTCCTTAGAGCTTAGTCACTTTGCATAGCTGAAACTTTAAGCCCATTGATAAGTAACTCTCCGTTTCCTCCTGCCGCCAGTTCCTGGCAGCCACCGTTCGACTCTTGGAACCTAAGATTTTGACTATTCGTTGTTATTACCACTATAATAACCCTGACAGTTGGGAGTCTTCAAAAGAGCTTAGACCACCTGATAAACTGAAGTAGAAAAATGTACTGATATCTTTAATTGTTTAGGTCATTAAGATTTATAGGGTAATTAAATTATTATAGAATTTAATTACACTAACCAAATGTGCTGTTTCCAGATAGATATTTAGTCCTGGTCAAGAACAGCACTGTAATAGTGTGATTCCAGAAGATCTAAATTTTTTTTCATTTTCTGGATTTGTGTTAAGCATGGTTCTCAACATCTTAAGGAGGGCTAAAATAATTAAAGATAATATTAATATTTCAGATCACTGGTAAACTTGAGTACTTAGTAAGGCCAAAGGTGAACAGTATAATCAAAGGTTATTAATTCAAAGATAGTATAACTAGGATAGACTGATATTTACTAAGGCAGCCTTCTCTGAGGTATTGCCTAATTCATCTGTTAAGTATGAATGATAAACTCTTTATTTAAAATATTAGATCAGATTAGATCTTCTTATCTTCTTTTCTATTTTTTCCATATGTGGTCCTGTGTGCCCAGCAAAGGATAAAGACATTCATAATTGGCAGTTGAAAGATTAGCAACTCTCCTGATGTTTATCTATTTTTTCTCACTTCAAAACATTGTAATGAATTATACTGCGATGCTTTGGCTTATATTTGATCATATTTACTAATGAAGTCATAGGTTTAAGGTTGAAAACAACTTTTAGACTGCAGAGTTGTATTTGTAATAGATACTGTGTTTGTCTTGCTGGTATCTATATTACCTCTTTCCTATTTTGTAGCCACCATTGTGGAATTTTGACCACACCATGAGCAACAGTTGAGTTGAAGCAATCAAGGAAATTCTGCATTTCTTGCTACAGTTAATGGTTTAGGGATGGGCATATAGCTTAAGCCAGGCTTAAGCCATCTGGTACAAGATATTCTCTTGGTTACAGTGAATGTAACCTAAGTTATTTCATTCAGAGGGGATCTTAGGACATTATTAGCAATGGTTGGAGAAAGAGAAGCCCCTTTTCTCCTGGATGTTATCAAGGAAGCATTAAGCAGCTGTTTTTCTGCCATGAGAAAAGCAATCTGAAGATGCAGCTAGTCCATAATGATGGCAGAATTGAGAGAATCAAAAACAGATGTAGCTGCAAAGACATGTAGATGCATTTTTGAAGATATCTGCTCTTTAAAGAAAAAATTTCCCAGCAAATCCTTTGACTCTATATTTAAAACACATTCAGGATCTGACCAGCTTGCACATTTATTGCTATGCCCTTGTCCAAGACACCTTACCTCTTGCTTGACTTATTGCAATAGCCTTCGAACTGGTCTCCCTGCTTCTATGCTTGTCCACATTTAGTCTATTCTCAGCACAGCAGCCAAGTAACTTGTTGAAGTGTGTGACCTTGCCACTTCTCAGTATCCCCTAATAGCTCCCCATCTTATTCAGAGTCAAATCTAAGGTTCTTATAATAGTCTATAGAGTTCTATGTGCTCTGAACAGTATTTCCTCTCTTGACCTATCTTTCTCCACCTTCACTCTCCCTGACTCTGCTCAGACCTAAGTGACTTCCTTTCTGCTTCTTAACATTCCAGGCAAACCCCTACTTCTTTCACTATTAATTCTCTCTGCCTGGAATGCTTTACCCCAAGATTTTCTCATGGACCGCTCCTTCATTGCATCAAGGTCTTTATTCATATGTTACTTTTTCAGTGAGACCTTTCAAGATCAAACTATTCATATAAGCACCAACCCCTTATACGCACACATATATCCCAACTCTACTTGATTCCTTCTCAGCTTTATTTTTTCTTTAGAGTCCTTATCATCATCTAATTATTATTTTACTTATTACTTTTACTTATTTTGTCTTCTCTTTATTGAATATATGTTCCAGGAATGTTTCTGTTTGATTTGCTATTATATCTCCAAAACATTTCCTGGCACAGAGTTGGCACTTAATAAAAGCTTGTTGAATGCCTCATGAATCTCTGGATGAAATTATTCCTAAAGTCAATCTCTCTTTGAATTTTCAATTTACATAAAGAATACATTCCTTTTATTATTGAAGTCAATTTAAGTTGAACTATCTTTTCCTTGCAACTAAAAGCACTGTAACTGAGACAGTAATTAAATATCTGATGGACAGAATGAGCTTGCCAGAAACAAAACTTGGGATGGAATTCATGTGAAAGTGATTTATTAGGAAAAACTTTGTTATGGGTTGAACTGTGTCCCATGAAAAGATGTTCAAGTCCTAACCTCCCCTCCCCATACCTGAGAACGTGACCTAATTTGGAAGTAAGGTCATTGAATATGTAATTAGTTAAGATGAGGTCATACTGGAGCTCTTAATCCAATATGACTGGTGTCCTTATAGAAAGGGGAAATTTAAACATAGCCATGAACCCAAGGAGAAGGCCATGTGAGCATGAAGGCCAAGTATAGATTATGCTTCTACAAGTTAAGCAACTACAAAGTCTGCCAGCAGCCCACTAGAAGCTAGGTCAGAAGCATGAGACAGATCCTCACAGCCCTCAGACGGAAGTAACCCTGCTGACACCTTGATCTCAAGCTTCTAGGCTCCAGAACTGTGAGACAACTCCAACCCACTTGTTTGTTATGGCAACCCCAGGAAATAAATACTGACTGCTAGGGGATTTCGGAAGTGGGACTGTGACAGGAAGAAAAGCAAGCAAAGGGGCAAAGCTCTACAAAAGGTAACTTTTGTTCAATCTCACAGAACTCTATGAACCGTATAGGTACCACTTCTGAGTTGTCCTTGTCATGGCCAAGAGAGCAGAAGCTTTAGAACTTCAGTCCAGAGCAGCCATTGATTAGGGGTGCCCACTTGGTCTGTTGGATAGAAGAGGTTCTTCAGGGTTTCCCTGTGCTCAGACAAAGCTTGTTCCAGAAGCCAGAGACCAGCCTTCGAAAATGATCCATGAGTGCTTACTGCCAGCTCTTGGGAGGAAAAGGACAATGGTGAATTTTATGAGGAAAATTGGCAAAGGGCTGGAGGATGTGGGTAAAGCACTGAGAGCATTTGCCACAATGGGTTGGGAAGCAATAAGGGACACTGAATAGCTGGAGAAAAGGGGGATGTAAATCATATATACAATCCATTGTTTTTCTGTCTAGTTAGGCTCTGGTGGTTATATTTATCTACATTATTTGAGTTAATAAACTGGAAAAGACCCCTATTGTAAACATAAGATGTGTGCTGAGTATCTATAAATAATTTCCTAGTGTTTAAAATCATATTTGATTTGAGAAAAACAAAAATGGGAACAAATGAGAAAGTAAAATACTGACATAAAAATTTTAAAATGTATGAAGGTCAAAACTGTCTTTTAAAAAATTTGTGTGTGAAGAGAGAATTGGAGGAATTCATATTTGTCTGCACAGCCATAGAAATACAGGAAAAGCAAAAAAGGACCTAATAATTGGCATTCTTTTAATCAAATATACTTGTTGTTGGTTCCCAGGTACAGAGGCAGTTTCACTTTGAGATATTTTCTTGCTTGCCTGCAGCCGAGAGACAGAGGGACTGGTTTCTAAAAGTTAGACAAGAAACACCTGATTCCACTGTTTATTAAAAAAGAATGTGCCTGTATGTTTACCTAGCTCCAGTAAGGTTAAAGAATTGTAGCAATAAAAGATATTGTCACCAACTGTATGGTTGACCTTTTCTGTGCAGGAATACACTGTCTTTCCTACTACACATAGGTCAAGATTGCATTTTAGTTTTCATTTGTGACTTTTCTTTAAAAGGCTTTTCATTTCTTACAGGTCATTATTTTTGATACATTTGATTGAATCCTTGCACTGCCTGACGCAGGATTGATTCTGACCCTAATATTTATAAAAAGTAAGGTTTTGTAGTCATAGATCATTGCATTGTCTTTTTTTTTTTTTTTTTTTGTATTGTAAGGTATCTTGTATATAATGGGCATGTCTTTTATTTTGGAAGACTTTTTCAGTGGCTTAACTAACAGCCTTTTATTACTTCCTCTTGTTAATAAAACCATAATTTCATTCAAGAAACTATGTGTCTGGCCACATCAATGTTTGTCAAAGCCCATCATAACTTGAACATTTCCATTCATCCTAGTCAGTTACTGTTTTGACCAATGGAACGCAAACATCTGTGAAAGGACTTCTGGGAAATATTTTTCTTCCTGGTAAAGATCCACAAAAGGGAGAAAGGAGAACTCTTCCCTCTCTTCCTCATTTAGACACTTGTGACCTTGAGTAGACATGCCAGAGGGAAAAAGCCAGCAAGATGCACTTGCCCAAGAGGAAGGATTGAAAAACACCTGGTATCTTAACAATGTTGTTGAGTTGCTAGAAACAAACTTGGGACCATCAACTTCTAGTTTTGTTAATAAACACAAAGTATCTGTAGAGTATAAGCTACTATCATTCACGTCTGTCTCCTTTTATTTGGTACTGAATGCAACCTAGCTGAGACACTTATCTTTTGCATACTTATTATGTGTTTGCCTAAAGTATTTCTTTATTTTTGATATCTGAACATGAAGCTGTGCACTTGTGTTTGTTATTTCCCAATACTCTGCTGTGAGTTATTCCTTAATGTCACACATTTGTGATGTGTGTGATCATCATATCATTTTTTTCCAGTCTCTCTGTTTTAGCTCATCTTCTACCCATGGTGTTTTATTGATCTTAATTCAGCATGATACTATAATGTAGGGTCCTTGCATTACACAAAGTTTAGTTCAAGCTCCTATTGTGCCATTTAACATCTGTGTCAAGTTAATCAAGGTACTTAACCTCTCTGAGGCTTCAATTTTCTCATCTGTAAAATGAGGAAACCAATGTATCTTCATTATCTTTTATTATGAGGATTAAATAAATGCTTAGTAAGTAACCAGCAGTGATGCTTATAAAGATAATGCTTCTGCCCTAAACATTTGCATTATTCATAATCTAGTGTGTTGGCTTGTTTGCCAATGAACTCAGTTCCATTAATACAGGGGTTTTGTTTGTTCTGTTTATTTTCACTACTGTATCTCTAGTGCCTTGAATAGTGCCTGGAACAGTGTAGGCACTTGATAAATATTTGTTAAATTATTGAATGGATTGAGTTACTGACCTTGGTTTTGGTGACCCTGTAGTCTAGGGCTCATAGTCTTAGAGAAAATTGCACAGTATTATAGGAAATAATTCATCTATTTAACAGTGTTTACATAAACAGGTACTTTGCAAAGAAATCTGAAGATCAGGGGTTGCCTACATGCTGGATCTGGCTGACAGACAAGTTTTGTTTGTCTTAAAAATGTTTCAATATTTTTTCAATTAGTTGTCAAACAAATTTTTCTAAAAAAGAAACTCTACATAAAATTAGTTTCTCTTTGCCACTGGAAGATGTTAAATCACTGCATGGCAATCATCTGAAACTGTTTAGTAGCTGCCTGCTTTAGATTGTGCAGGTTCTCAGAATCCCTGCCCTCACTCCCATTTGCTGACACTGGTTGCTACCACTCAGTACACTTGCACTTTTTTTTTCACACTTGCACTGGTTTTGTTTTTTAGTTTTCAACTTTATTGAGGTACAAGTAACAAATGAAATTGTAAGATATTTCAAGTGTACATTGTGGTATCTTGGTTATTTGATATATATAAACATTGTGAAAGGATTCCCCCATCAGTCAATTAACACATCTTTGTCTCACATATTTACTTATTTTATTTCTTTATTTTTTTGTGAGAATTGCATGATAGTTTTTGTTAGGGTTACCCTACTTCATATGTGACTATTATCTGTCTGGTTCTTGTGGGCATTTGAGTTTGTGATTTTTGCAGATCTGACCCTTGAATTTTACCTGAAGCTTGCTGCTTTATGATGACCTGTATCATACCCAAGTCTTCCTTTATCAAGAAATTTGACAAAAAAGACTCAGGATTATGAACTATTATTTAACTTATACTGTGGGGTCTCATTACTTTAGAAAAATTAACCTTCATTTTTAGTTCAAATAAAAAATGCACATAGTTCAAAAAATAGTACCAAAAAACTAATGCAGCAGGATAATAAAATGGAATCTCTTTTTCAGTTTCGTCTGATGCCCAAAGGCCAAGAAGAAAACGATTGCTACCAAACACCCCTATATTCTGAAGCTGGGTGCTTATAGACCTGTGTTGTACAGACTAGCCAGTCGTGGAACTGATTCTCCCAGCTTTGATGATCCTCCACATCCTGCAATAATAGGGAAGGCTGAAGAGTTGGAAGAGAGGATTCCTGGAGAGTTTTGTCATGTGCTGTGTGATTTTCACCTCTATGACGTGGTGGGGGAGGGATGCCTCCCTCTCATCTCAAGATGCATGAGAGGATCCTTGAAAAGATCACTCTGATAATTTGCATATATCTCTTGGATTTTCTTAAGTGCTGGTAGCTGACTCACATCTGGGAAGGCTAAAGGTGAACAGTAATAAGTGGAGTCACTTGCCTGGCAGCAGAGCAAACAGATGAGGTTTTTCCAATTTTTTCCTTCCTTGGAAGGAAGCTGCATTTCCATTTTGTCTGGCAGGAATGTGAGACTTTCCTAGGAGCCCTGTGGACCCATAAGATGTACATGATCTGGAGCCAAGTTAAAACAGTATATTTTAAAGGCTGAAAGTGTTATTTGATACAGAAACTGAGTGTACCATCCTAAGAGAACAAGTAACCAGTGGAGAGCCATTACTGTTCACAGCAAAAACGTTTAGGGGAGCCCCAGAAAAAACACCCCTGAGAAACTCACAGAAGTGCCACTACCCACAAGAGGAAAAATCAGAGGGTGAAGGAAAATGAAAAGCATTAATTAGAGAAGAAGGCTTCCATTCTCTCCCATCATCACTCCCAACGTTCACTGAAGTCTCCCAGCCTAAAACAATCCTGAGGATTGGGGAAAAGTTTTAAAATGGGCAAAACTGTGGAGCTCTGCAATTATGACCTGAGTTTGGATTGTGTAGTTACTATGCTTAGATCTAAAAATGACCAGAGGACATTTTACTGTCTGAGAATGATCTGAAATACTAATTGTACCTGCTAGAAATTTTACCCAGGGGGTAGCGAAAAAAGAGACTGCAGATTGTATTTGAAAGACTAGTGGAGGCATCAATTAATTTTCTACTTGCACCTTATTGAATCCTGCCCATATAATAAAATAGTTGCCATTATATTAAAAAATATCTTTATCCAGCACAGCCTCTTCATTGTTATGCTTCCCAGAGGCAGACACTTTGGAAATTTTTAGCTGCTCCTTTTAGTATTTACATCCGTATTTCTATATACTATGCATACTCAGATTTCTCTTGATTGATGAATTTTGACAGAATCTATTAAGCTTTTTATTATAGCAGTTAAGAGTTAGGATGAGCTAACAATCCTTCCTCTTATCTTCTCAATATAATTATATCATAATTCTTGGTAAAATCATTAGTATTTACATTACTAGGATTATGCAAATTACTGAGCCATGTAGTATACTATGAATACATTTCTTTAAAAAAAATTTAATTTTACCTAGAGCTAATTATTGTCTCATTTTTATCCATTTGCTTAGTGTTACATGTACCAATTGCTATTATTTTTCTAAATACTCTAACAGGCCTGCCAATTCTTTACACAAATGTTCACAAATACTGCCAAACATCAGATGATTTATCTTTTCCATGCTTTTATTTTCATCTCCTTTCTCTTCATCTCCCTCCCCACTCCAGTTTTTCTTCATCTTTTTTTCCTTATTTCTGATGAATAAGCTGTCACCCAGGGACTTCCTTCACTTTTATTTTAGAAATTCCCTTTGCTTATCTTCCATGTTGCTCAGATTTTTCTTTCTTTGTTTATCTCCTTGTTTTGCTGAGATATATCATTTGTTGGTCTCCTAAGAAGGTGCATGAGATGTAATTGTTTTATTCTTTACATGTAAGAAAACTTTGTCCTCACAAGTGATTGAGAATTTGATTAAATATACTATTTTAATTTGGAACTCATTTTTTCTAACTATATTGAAGACATTGCTGACTGTTTTCTAGTAGCTGAAGTTGCTGTTGAGAAGTCCAATGCCATGTTTTCTTCTTATTCCTCTGACTTGTTTTTCCTGTTGGAAGGGTTTTAGGGTCTTCTTGGTATCCACAGTGCTCTGATATTTTATAATGCTGCTTTGGTATGGATCACTTTTATTCAATGTGTTAGATCCTTGCTGGCTCTTATGAATGCAAAATTCAAGTACTTTGGTAATGGAAAATCTTTTTAAATTAATTCTTTGGAAATATTTCTCTTCTTTTTCTCTAGTTTTTCAAAAACTTCTATTATTCAGATATGTGACCCCCTACACTGACTTTAATTTTCTCTCTTTCCTTCCTATTTTTGATATCTTTGTCTTTTTATTTTCCTCCTAGATGATGCTATTTCCAACACTTTGAATTTTTCTTGAGTATTTTTATTTTAGCCATCATATTTCTTATTTTAAAGAACTCATTCTTCTCTGTTTCATTTTTATAGAATTCTGTTTTATCAATGCAATGTTTTATATTTCTGATAATATCAATTATGGTTTTTCATTGCTTTTTTCAAAACAAACTGGTCAGGAGATGTGACTTAGGAGTGATTTCACAGTCATCATTTCTTGACTGCTATACTTTAAGGATTTTATTTAAAAAAATAAAACTTACCTGATTATTAAAAAGTCTACTTCTTTCATTCTATTATTTTTATTTAACTATAAGACTATTTATTATTATATAGACAATGTAAGTAATACAAAATAACAGTTATTTACACCACTTTACACACTAGAAATTATTTCTTCCATATGTATTTATAATGTTTGTGGATGATACCTTTGATATTCTGGTCACAAAACTACTATTTTAATAAATCAAAAATGACATTTAAGTTTCATTCAAAATCTATATTTTGGGGTCATTGATAATGCAGGAAAAAATAGTATATGTGTACAATTATTAAAATAAATGTTCCATTTATTAAAAAATTGCAAGTGTTGCAATAAATAGTACTTGGTTTTTGTGTTTTGTTTCAGTACACACTAATTTGGGGGCCATATTTTCACAAAAAAATATGCAGTAGTTTCCCCTTGGATCGAAGAACAGCATATATTTACTATTTGCTGCAGTCTGCTGAAAGTCTGCAGCAGTTTGTGCCAAATGCATTGCAGATGCTGCAGCAGCAATAATGTATTCATGATATGTTCAACTACATTTTGACAGGAGCAGTTTCTAGATGTGTTTAGTCAACTCCTGGCCTTTGCAAGGAACATAAATATAGATTGTTTCATATTCTATGCATATCCATCAAATTTGAAATAGAATGGACCCTTATAAATGGTAATATAAAAATCCATGAAGGTGATGAAGAATAAAGTAATAAAAATTTCATTCAATATAATTTGGAATCTGACAGGTAACCTATGAAGTATTTGTTGTTTGGATGTACAGTGTCTACTTAATTCATGCTATAATCTATGAGCCAAGTAATTGAACAAGTCAAAGAATATTCCACATAATACCTAAAACTAAATATAATGAAAGGTGGAGTTAGCACCACTCAAAGATGAATATGATTCTTTAGATGGTTAGTGTAATTGAAGTTTATATATCAGTAAAGCTTTAAACTGTGCTATAATTGATAGATTTTTGTGATTAGAATTATGAATATTTTCTTTTTAGAAAGTGTGGTATAGATTTCTCATTTTCCATCACACTTTATCTTCCCTCTTCCAGAGAAATAGATTTTAGCTAAGTAGAATGCAACTCACAATAAAGATTACATTTCCAAACCTCCATGAGCAGCTAAGTTGCCCACGTGACTAAATGTTTGACCAACAAAAGGTAAGTAAAAGTGATGTGTGTAATTTTCATATCTTTCCCTTATTGGGAAGAGATAATGTCTTTTCCTTCCCTTTCCTCTTTCTGCTAGCTGCAATATCAACATAGTGGGAGACTTACTACTCAGACAAAAGCAACACTTTACAAATGATGGCGACTTTATGAAATCATGTGGCAGGGTCAGCAAACAAACTCACACTTTTACATAAACAAGAAATAAATCCCTTCCTTTAAAGTTTTTCACAGAATCGTGCCTAATCCACCATGTCAGAATTAATCTCTTCCACCTGTATATTTACTTAGCATGTAATTAGAACCCTTGTATTTTCATCTTATCCTGTTTTGGATTGTTGTTGTTTTTTTAAAATTAATTAATTAATTAATTTATTTTTGGCTGCATTGGGTCTTTGTTGCTGTGCGTGGGCTTTCTTTAGTTGCGGCGAGCAGGGGCTACTCTTCATTGCGGTACACGGGCTTCTCATTGTGGTGGCTTCTATACTTGAGGAGCATGGGCCCTAGGCTCTTGGACTTCAGTAGTTGTGGCATGCGGGCTCAGTAGTTGTGGCTCCCAAGCCTAGTTGTTCCGTGACATGTGGCATCTTCCCGGACCAGGGCTCAAACCTGTATCCCCTGCATTGTCAGGCGGATTCTTAACACTGTGCCACCAGAGAAGTCCTGTATTGCTTTTTATGTGTGTGTATTTGTTACTCTCATAACACCATGACACAGTGATGGTTTTTCCTCTCTCAATTCCACCAAAAAGCAACTAGTATGCTATACTCCTGTCCCACTGGATTCTTTGAACGGTTTAAAAATAATTTTCTCTCAGGGTCTTCACACTTGCTATTCCCACTACCTGGAATACTAGTCTCACTGACATGTTATATAATATTATATAAGATAATATGACTTCTTTTGTTCAAGTCTCTATTGAAATGTCACCTCTCCCAGATGTCTTCCCGCATCCTATTTCACTTTCTTTACTCTGCTGATATGCAATCAGCAAGGATCCTGGAGCAGAAATCTTGAGGAATTGCTGACACAGAAAGTATGAAATATCAGGGAAAGATTCCTGAAGTGATGGGAGTGATTTTGGGAAACTGAGCTGAGAGAACACAGGTAGAAGTAGAAGGAAGGAGAATTTTAGGGTCATCTCTTGGTGAGCTGCATTTGGAGCCGTTGAGGGATTGTCCCTTTCTTTTCTTATGGTTGGCTGAATGGTGAGTAGTCAGAGTATTTGCCCACAGGTTTTAAGGAATAAAAGTGTACATTGAAACCTGGTAAACAGAGTACCCACATTAGCAAATAACACAAACTGGAGTTTGGCATCCAACTTGCTTGCCAAACCCAACTGATTTGGCACCTAAACTCCGAAGATAAGTCCAGCCATCCCAGTGTCCCATCACAAGCACCACAGGCAGAGAGATAAAGAGAATAACCAAGAAACATTGACTGTTCAAGAAAAACTGACACCATGAAAGAGACACAAAACTCTACAAAAATATTAAAACAAACAGAAAAAGAAGTAACTATGAGTTTTTCTGAGCCTACTGTGTGTAATTTAAAAACTAGAAACACTAGAAATCAGAGAGAAGGCAGATAATGACTAGAACAAAAAAGTCATTGCTCAGTTTTGAGTTTGAAGGAGAGATTTAAATTCCAAGACTGAGACAATGGTTTGAAAACCAAACATATTTGACTTAAGTTGAAAGGAAAGGTTGTCCTTGTTTTCATAAGTTGAGTTGTAACTATAAAAAGCAAAGCATGGAGGACTGAAACAAAGATTGCCATAGAACAAAACCATAGAAAGAGGAAGCTCAGAGGTGAGAAGCCTGATGCTTTTTAGCTGGTAAGTTCCTAAGAAGTGGCTATCTCTACATTACCTTCTGCAAATCAAATCTTGATGTGCATGCATGTGTGTATGTGGGTGAATGTGTATTCGATAAAGATGACCTTTCTCTCAGAGACCTGCCAAAACATACTTATACAGAGTAGCAGGGATTTGGCTTCACACTTCCAAATCCAGAGAGCCTGCAAACTTCTTAGAGATGCCCACTAAGGTTGAAGAAAATGGGAAGGAATGTGTCTAGACCGATAACCTGAAGACAACTGCTACTAGGTGAAGGCAAACAGCTAAGAAATTCAGAACTCCCCACTCCTACCCCCTTTACCATCAGCAGTGTTGGAGGGGCAAAGATACTGAGAGGGCAAAGGAAGAGGATGTAGAGTCTGTGGACCATGGAACAAGAGCTCAAGTGACACCAGATAAGAGCAGCTGATGCTAGTGCAGAGTGAGATTCAAGACTAGGTGTAACCATATATGTGGAGATCAGTAGGAGAGAGGAGAGAGGCTGGCATTCACAGCAGATTACTCTTTCCTGACATCAGGATTATACATGCCTAGGTAACAGTTTTCACTTGTATAACAGAAACTCCTCGAGCTAGTTTAAGCAGAAGATTAAATTACATTCACATTCAGTTTTACAGCCACAATTGTGATAGATATTCATATTTACTTCTGAATTTAAATGCAATTATGAATAAATACTTTGTGAGTAAAATACATGTAACATTTCTTAAACTAATATTTTATTTTATCAGTCTTTTATTTTTATGATGTTACTATGAAAATTCTTTGATTCATCTTTCATTTGACTGGATTACTTCAAACAAAAATTTTAAAATGATACATGGGTAATATATTTGAAAATGTCTTTTTGTTGTCAACACATGTGAACGATGATCTGGATGGGTAAAGGTTTTTGATTTGTACTCTTATCCCTCAGCTTTGGACACTGCTCCACTGTCAACAGCTAAAGTTGCCAAAGAGAATTGGGAGGTAAACCCATTGCTTATTTGTCTTCCTTTATAGGAGACCTAGTTCTTTTAGCTGAATGTTTCTTAGATAAGCTAAGTATTAATATAAAATTTGTGACAAATAAAATTGTCAATCTTTGCTATTTGTTTTTTGCTTGCTTGTTTTTTATTTTTCTGACAAGCAGATCTCAGTGAATCCTTTGGAGATGCAGATTTATGTAGTCTTTCATTTCAGGAAAATTTTCGTTCATTAATATTTGAATTTGGTTTTGTTCTTATTTACTAGCTCTGTTGTATTCTCTAGGCATAACAATTATCTTTGTGTTAGATAGTTGTTTTTTTTCCTTCTATTACCTTTTTAAAACTGTTTTCCAATGTATTATGTATAATTTTCTGAAATCTCTGCCTCATGCCATTGATTTGACCCTCTGAAATGTGGACTGCATTCTTTCTTTTCTTTGTCTTGTTTGTAAGTTTTACTCTATCTTTACTTTTAAATTTATTTTCTTATTCTGCTACTGTCTCTTTCATTTAATTTATTATCATAACTTCTATTTCATAAAAGTTGTTTTCCTCAATGTCCTTAATTGTAATAAAAATATTTCTCTTTTTTATCTTTTGTCAAATTTTTGCTGAAGTTCTATTTTTTTCTGTTTACTTATGTTTATGTAGGATAAATTCTATTTTAAGTCCATGTGTCACAGAGTACTATAAGTAGAATCGCCTCAACTCTCTTTATGTTCATCTGTGCAGTCAATGCACATATATTTATGGAGTCTCTGCTCTGCACCAGGCACTATTTTTGGCCCTGGACAAAAATAAAAGTTAACAAGACAGACAACCGACCAGCTCTCTAGTAGGTTACAGTCTAGTGTGGAAACTTAGGCCATAGATATATACATAGGATACTGTTAAACATCTGTAAGCACTATGGAGAAAGTGACAAGTGGGAATACAGCAAAGCATGATTTTAGGGCTGATGCATATTCAACTACTATTAGGCTTTCCTGAGGCTGCTAGAAACTAAAGTTATAAATTCAGTGTTTAGCACCATGGTTGCTGAATGGGGGCGCAAAGAACTGGGACCCTGAGCAACGCAATCTAAGTTATCCTCTTTTTTTAATCATATTTTTTCCATTAGACTAGGAATATGTTTTGCCCCATTGATGGTGTTTCCTTAGAGTTCAGTTTCTTCTATTTTGAGTGAAACAGTTATCTTGCTGAAAATTTATGTTAGCTGCCACATAATTACTAAAGCATTTTATATCACAGCCCAAATATTATTTATCTCTATATGGTTGTTTCTGATAAGTTAGCCTCTAACTCTCACTTTTTCTCATGAGAAGGTCAGGTTAGATGATAAATGTTCTAGTCCTGCCTATACTGATGACTTGAAGAAGTATGTCTTTTACATTTTGCCACAGAGCTGCCTACTTTTATTTTTAACCTTTATCTATTAGAACCTAGACAAACCAGTAGAACTTCCTGACTATACCTCATACAACTGTACTATACATTGGTTAACAGCGTCCTTCCTTAAGGTGGCCTAGAATTGTTTGTATCAGAAGAGTTTTCACCAGAATCTTTGGTAGGAGGTTGAGCTCTCTGGTTTTGGATTAAATAATATTTTTGTCTTTATTTGGACTTTTTGTTGTTGTTAAATTCCTTTGTTTTAAAAGAGGATTATTTGCTGATGTACTTATTCTAAAAATTTCACCATATTTGTTGGATGTTCTACTTCTTAGTGTTCTTCATTGTGCATTTAAAATATTTGTTATTACTTTGCCATTATTTTGTCCTTTATATACAAAACATTATTTCTAACATTTACTTACCAAAGTAAATCTATTGGTCATATAAGAAGAAATGCAACACAACATTGTCCTGTCTTTATGAAACCCTCCAGATTTATTTGTTCTGACCCATTTCATAAACTACAGAAAAAATAAACAGAAGACAGAAACATTTTATGGTAATGTATTTAGTTAAGTGAGTCCTCATCATCTTTCCGTAGTACTGAATATTAAAATATACATACATGCATGCATACCATGAACAACTTACAGATCTCAATCACTAAATAGTTTGCAAGGAGATATAATGATGATAGTATAAGGGGAGATTGGTTAGGAGAAAATTAAAAAGTGCATTTTGGTTTACTGTACTCTTAGCACTATAGAACTTATCACACATATTTTAAAAGTAATGAGCAAACCCAAGATTCCTCACATTTCTCTTGCCTCCAGAAACTGGTTAAGTTTTCACTATTAATAATACAAAAACTATTCTCTAGAGAATCATGGTACTCTCTGACCAACACTGTGAGACTATATCACCTATGTTATTTAGTTATTTCAGGCCAATGATCTAAGGGCAAAAAAAATGAACACAAAATTCATACTGAAAAGGAAGGAAAAAAATCCTTTAATAACTCCCCTTTGTTTACAAAGGCTATCATAAAACTGCCAGTGCTTGTGTCCTAGGGGTATGCAAGATGATCCACTGTGGTGTAGAAATAAAATTTTAAATTCCTCATTATATTTACCTTTATCTCATACTTTAAAATTGTTTATAATTTGCATATGCTTTTCAGAATAAGTACAGTAAAACACATCTAAATTATAAACAAATTAGTCTACACATCTTGGAGGTGCAAAGTCAGACACTTTTTTTAACTAATAAAATACATAATAAAGAAAAAAATGAATGTCACTGGATGTAGACAAAAGTTCCCCTCATCATCCATTGAATTACTTTTGCACCTTCATCAGAAATCAATTTGCTGTATTTGCATGGGCATATTTCTAGATTTTCTAACTGTTCCATTGATACAGGTGTCCATCCCTTCACTAATATCACATTGTCCTGATTAGTGTAACTATATAGCAGGCCTTAATATCAAAAAGAGGTACGTCGGTGGCTTAGACCTCCTGGTCAATGGGAGCATGGGGCTGAGCTGCCCATGCCACCGTCAAGTCGCTAACATGATTATGCAGATCTATCAGACACAGGGAAAAAATTCAGCCACCTCACCCAGATTCTGCAATCCCTATGAGGCTGCAGCTGAAATACTGAAGAACTGTGTGGCTGACAGGGTCTTTGTGCTATGGCCTCATGTCAGACCTGAGCCTCTGAGGTGGGAGAGCCAAGTTTAGGACATTGGACCACGCAGAGACGTCCCAGCCCAATGTAATATCGGCGAGAGCTTTCCCAGAGATCTCCGTCTCAATGCTAAGACCCAGTTCCACCAAACGGCCAGCAAGTGCCAGTGCTTGATGCCCAATGCCAAACAACAAGCAAGACAGGCACACACCCCACCCATTAACAGAGAGGCTGCCTAAAATCATAATAAGTTCATGGACACCGCAAAACACACCACCGGACTCAGTCCTGCTCACCAGAAAGACAAGATCCAGCCCCACCTACCAGAAAACAGGCACCAGTCCCCTCCAGCAGGTAGCCTACACAAACCACTGAACAAACCTCACCCACTGGGAGCAGACACCAAAATCAATGGAAACTATGAACCTGCAGCCTGCAAAAAGGAGACACCAAACACAGTAATTTAAACAAAATGAGAAGACAGAGAAATATGCAGGAGATGAAGGAGCAAGGTAAAAATCCACCAGACCAAACAAATGAAGAGGAAATAGACAGTCTACCTGAAAAGGAATTCAGAGTATTGATAGTAAAGATGATCCAAAATCTTGGAAGTAGAATGGAGAAAATACAAGAAACGTTTAAGAAGGACAAGGAAGAACTAAAGAACAAACAAACAATGATGAACCACACAATAAATGAAATTAAAATTTTCTAGAAGGAATCTATAGCAGAATAACTGAGGCAGAAGAACGGATAAATGACCTGGAAGATAAAATAGTGGAAATAACTGCCACAGAACAGAATAAAGAAAATAGAATGAAAAGAATTGAGGACAGTCTCAGAGACCTCTGGGACAACATTAAATGCAGCAACATTCGAATTATAGGGGTCTCAGAAGAAGAAGAGAAAAAGAAAGGTCTGAGAAAATATTTGAAGAGATTATAGTTGAAAACTTCCCTAACATGGGAAGGAAATAGTCAGTCAAGTCCACAAAGCACAGAGAGGCCCATACAGGATAAATCCAAGGAGAAACACACCAAGACACATATTAATCAAACTATTGAAAATTAAATACAAAGAAAAAATATTAAAATCAGCAAGGGAAATGCAACAAATAACATACAAGGGAATCACCATAAAATTCACAGCTGTTCTTTCAGCAGAAACTCTGCAGGCCAGAAGAGGGTGGCAGGACATACTTAAAGTGATGAAAGGGAGAAACCTACAAACAAAATTACTCTACTGAGCAAGGATCTCATTCAGATTCAATGGAAAAATTAAAACCTTTACAGACAAGCAAAAGTTAAGAGAATTCAGCACCACTAAACCAGCTCTACAACAAATGCTAA
Source organism: Leucopleurus acutus (assembly GCF_964270905.1). Lineage (NCBI taxonomy): Eukaryota > Metazoa > Chordata > Mammalia > Artiodactyla > Delphinidae > Leucopleurus > Leucopleurus acutus. The sequence goes on from NC_139143.1 coordinate 133,598,118, forward strand.
AGGAACTTCTCTAGGCAGGAAACACAAGAGAAGGAAAAGATCTACAAAAACAAACTCAAAACTATTAAAAAAATGGTAATAGGAACATACATACCTGTAACTACCTTAAATGTAAATGAATTAAATGTTTCAGCCAAAAGACATAGACTGGCTAAATGCATACAAAAACAAGACCAATATATATATGCTGTCTACAAGAGACCCACTTCAGACCTAGGGACACATATAGACTGAAAGTGAGGGGATGGAAAAAGATATTCCACGCATGCAAATGGAAATCAAAAGGAAGCTGGAGTAGCGATTCTCATATCAGACAAAATAGACTTTAAAATAAAGACCATTACAGAGACAAAGAAGGACACTACATAATGATCAAGGGATCAATCCAAGACAAAGATATAACAATTGTAAATACTTATGTATCCAACATAGGAGCACCTCAATACATAAGGCAAATGCTAACAGTTATAAAAGGGAAATCAACAGTAATAAAGTAATAGTTGGGGACTTAACACCCCACTTTTACCAATGGACAGGTCATCCGAAGTAAAAATAAATAAGGAAACACAAGCTTTAAATGACACATTAAATTAGAACAAAAAGTTTTACAGTTTGTATGGAAACACAACAGACCCCGAATAGCCAAAGCAATCTTGAGAGAGAAAAACGGACCTGGAAGAATCAGGCTCCTTGATTTCATACTATACTACAAAGCAACAATAATCAAGACAGTATGGTATTGGCACAAAAACAGAAATATAGATCAATGGAACAGAATAGAAAGACCATAAATAAACCCATGCACATATGGTCACCTTATCTTTGATAAAGGAGGCAAGAATATACACTGGAGAAAAGACAGTCTCTTCAATAAGTGATGCTGGGAAAACCAGACAGCTACATGTAAAAGAATGTAGTTAGAACCCTCCTTAACACCGTATACAAAAATAAACTCAAAATGGATTAGAGACCTAAATGTAAGGCCATGCACTATAAAACTCTTAGAGGAAAACAGAGGCAGAACGCTCTATGACATAAATCACAGCAAGGTCCTTTTTGACCCACCTCCTGGAGAAATGGAAATAAAAACAAAAATAAACAAATGGGACCTAATTAAACTTAAAAGCTTTTGCACAGCAAAGGAAACCATAAACAAGACAAAAAGACAACCCTCAAAATGGGAGAAAATATTTGCAAACAAATCAATGGACAAAGAATTAATCTCCAAAATATGCAAGCAGCTTATGCAGCTCAATATCAAAAAAAAAACAACCGAATCCAAAAACGGGCAGAAGACCTAAATAGACATTTCTCCAAAGAAGATATACAGACTGCCAACAAACGCATGAAAGGGCGCTCAACATCACTAATCATTAGAGAAATGTAAATCGAAACTACAATGAAGTATCACCTCACACCAGTCAGAATGGCCATTGTCAAAAAATCTACAAACAATAAATCCTGGAGAGGATGTGGAGAAGAGGGAATCCTCTTGCACTGCTGATTGGAATGTAAATTGATACAGCTACTATGGAGAACAGTATGGAGGTTCCTTAGAAAACTGAAAATAGAGTTACCATATGACCCAGCAATCCCTCTACTGGGCATATAACCTGAGAAAACCATATTCAAAATGAGTTATGTACCCCAATGTTCATTGCAGCACTATTTACAATAGCCAGGTTACAGAAACAACCTAAGTGTCCATCAACAGATGAATGGATAAAGAAGATGTAGCACATATATACAATAGAATATTAATCAGCCATAAAAAGGAATGAAATTAAGTTATTTGTAGTGAGGTGGGTGAACCTAGAGTCTGTCATACAGAGTGAAGTAAGTCAGAAAGAGAAAAACAAATACCTTTGCTAACACATATATATGGAATCCAACAACAACAACAAAAAGGTTCTGATGAACCTAGGGGCAGGACAGAAATAAAGATGTAGACATAGAGAATGGACTTGAGGATACAGGGATGGGGAAGTGTAAGCTGGGATATAGTGAGAGAGTAGCATTGACATAAATACACTACCAAATGTAAAATAGATAGCTAGTGGGAATCAGCTGCATAGCACAGGGAGATCTGCTCAATGCTTTGGGACCACCTAGAAGGGTGGGATAGGGAGTGTAGGAGGGAGATGCAAGAGGGAGGGGAGATGGGGATATATGTATACACATAGCTGATTCACTTTGTTATACAGCAGAAACTAACACAACACTGTAAAGAAATTATACTTCAATAAAGATGTTAAAAAAAAAACCCAAAAAGAATATCAAAGCTAGTGATTTCACCCACTTTGTTATACATTGTCAATATTAGATTAACTATTCTAGAGCATGTATCTTTCCATAGTAATTTTAGAATAAGCTCCTATATGTATACAAAAAAACCTAACACGATTTTGATAAAAATTGCATTAACCCATAGAACAACTTGGAAAGAATTGGCATTTTTAATATGTTAAGCTTTCCAATCCTTGAACATGGGATTAATCCTTTTTCCCCTCAAAAAGTTTCTGTGAATATCATTTAAATAATATACTGAAATAATATGAATATTATTCAGGTAATATTGTAACAAACAGAAACTTGGTCTTAGTAATTTAGATTTCTATTTCTCTTTTTTCCCATAACCACTTTTTGCATAATTTCTCCTGTGAGTTGCACTGTTATTGTATTGTTTGTTTTTTTAACCACTTTATTGAGGTGTAATTGTCATACAAAAAGCTGTACAGTTTTAATGAATACCATTTAATAAGTTCAGAGATGTTTATACTCATGAAAGCATCACCACAATCAATGCCATAAATATATCCATCCTCTCCAAAAGTTTCTGTCCATTTTTTATTTATTACTATTATTATTTTGTGATAATAACACTTACTATAAGATACACTTTCTTGAAATTTTAAAGTATATAATATAGTATTTTTCACTATAGGGGCTATGCTGTATAGCAGATATCCAGGATTATTCATTTTGTGTCACTGAAACTTTGTACATTTGGGATATCACTCTCCATTCTGTCTTACTTCCAGCCTCTGGAAACCACCGTTTTACTCTCTGCTTCTATGAATCTGACTTTTCCGAATCCTCATATAAGTGATATCATCTAATATTTGTCTTTCTATATCAGGCTTATATCACTTAGCATAATCTCCTCCAGGTTTATCCATGTTGTCATAAATGACAGTATTTCCTTCTTTTTTAAGGCTGAATAATATAAAGTTGTATGCATATACCACCTTTTCTTTCTCTATTCATCCACCAATGGACATTTAGGTTTCTTCCACATCTTGACAATTGTGAATAATGCTGCAATGAACATGAGAGTAGAGATATCTCTTTGAAATGCTGACTTCAGTTCGATTGGGCATTTAGTACTCAGAAGTGGGATTGCTCAACCACATGGTAGTTTTATTTTTAATTTTTTGAGAAATCTCCATACTGTTTTTCATAGTAACTTCTCCAAATTACATTCTCACCAACAGTGTCCAAGGGTTCCCTTTTCTCTATACCTTTGTCAATACAATTATTTTTTTAATAATAGCCATTCCAACAGGTGAGAGATGATATCTTATTTTGGTTTTGATTTCCATTTGCCTAATGATAAGTGATGTTGAGCACCTTTTCAAACAGTTGTTGGCCATTTGTATGCCTTCTTTGAAGAAATGTCTATTTAGTTCCTTTGCACATTTAAAAATTAAGATTATTTGTTGTTTTGTTTGCTATTGAGTTGTAGAAGTTCCTTATAGCTTTTGGATACTACCCCTTTATCATATATATGGGTTGCAAATACTTTATTCCATTTTGCAGGTTGCCTTTAATTTTGTTCATTGTTTCCTTCACTGTGGTGAAGATTTTCAGTTTCATGTAATCCCACTAGTCTATTTTTACTTTTGTTACCTATAATTTTGGTGTTCTTTCCAAGAAATCATTGCCATAGCCAACGTCAAAAAGGTTTATCCCTATGTTTTCTTCAAGGAGTTTTGCGTTTTAGGTCTTACATTTAAGATTTTAATCCATTTTGAGTTGACTTTTGTGTATGGTGTACAATAAAGATCCATTTTCATTCTTTTGCATGTAGATATCCAGTTTTCCCAGCATCATTTATTGAAGAGACTATGCTTTCTCCATTGTGTATTCTTTGCAGTCTTGTTGAAAATCAGTTGACTGTATACTTTTTACTTCTTTTTCTTGTCTTGTTGCTGTGGCTATTCCTAATTTTCTGAGGGTTTTTATTACGAATGAGTGTAAGATATTGTGAAATGTTTTTTCTGCACCAATTGATATCACCATATGATATTTCTTCTTTCATCTGTTGATATGATCAATTAAATGACTGTTTTATTTTCAAATATTGAACCAGACTTGCATACTTGGAATAAAAACTACTTGGTCATGGTATATAGTTCTTTTTTTATACATTGTTGGAATCTTCTTGCTAACACTTTGAGCATTTTTGCATCTTGTCCATGAGCAACATTAGTCTGTAGTTTTCTTTGTTGTACTCTCTTTTTCTAGTTTTGGTATCAGGATGATGCTAGTTTCATAATATGAATTGAGAAATTTTCCTTCCTAATCTATTTTCTGGAAGAAATTGTGTAAAATTGGTGTTAATTCTTCTTTAAAAGTTTGATAGAATTCTCCAGTAAAACCATTTTGACCTGAAGATTTATTCTTTGGAAACTTTAAAATTATATTTAAATTTCTTTAATTTCTTAAACTTAAATTTCTTCAATGATCATAGGACTACTCAGGTTGTCTCTTTCATCTTGGTTGAAATTTGGTTGTTCATAGTATTCTCTAATATGTGCAGTGATATCCCTAGTTTCATTTCTGAAGTTGGTGATTTGTATCTCCTGTTTATTTTTGCCAGCCTTCCTATTACTTGATCAATTTTATTGATTTTTAAAAAATAATCAGTTCTTCATTTCATTAATTTTCTCTATTTTTTTCCTGTTCCAATTTCAGTGAGTTTTTTTTCTCTTAACTTTATTGTTTCCTTTCTTCTGCTTGCTTTGGGCTTATTTTGCTCTTCTTTTTCTAATTATTTGACAGAAAGAAATAAAATGAGGTGTTGATCAATGCTGTGCTGCCTTATCTAAGGCTGTGCCCATAGAATAACACCAAATAAAAGTAAAACACATATTTCATTTATATTCAGAATTGAAATCTCCCATCTGAATTTTGGTAAACAGCTGGATGAACTAGAACAACTGTATAGTTAGTGTCCTGAAATATGAGAAGTTGTGGGAAAACTCACTTTCTTTCATGAAAAATATGCTAAGTTGAATTGTTGATTTGGGGTGGTATTTGCAATGTCCCCAGCTGATCCAAATTAACTGAATGTTTGACCTCAGTCTGGATGTATGACAGAGCCTAAGTGGAATGAATGCTGCTTGATTATGATAAAATCAAAGCAGTGAGCAAGGGTTTTTTTGGTATCTTTTTTAGACAACACTTTAACTAAAACAAATATAACCCATTATAAAATATATGAAACTTTTGGTCTGCAAGTGTACCAGCAATAACCAAAGAAGTATCTTTATATTGGATCAAAGAACCTTACATTAAAACAAATCTTTGATAAAGATACAAATTTTAGACAGATACAAAATATAATACTATAACTTTAATATTTTCAATTAATTTCTTTGAAAATACTGCATTTTACTCTGGGTTAAATCTTAAAATAATAATAAAATCTTTAAATGATTCTTGAGAAGAGTGACCATGAAGCACAGAGTAGGTGTTTCGTATAAGATTTTTAATGACTGGATAATTTTTTAATAAAAGTTCTAAAAACTTTTGGTAACTGTGTACACTTTACTTTCATATGGATGACCTTTAAGATTTTATAACCCTTGGGCTTCCCTGGTGGCGCAGTGGTTGAGAGTCCGCCTGCCGATGCAGGGGACACGGGTTCGTGCCCCGGTCTGGGAAGATCCCACATGCCGCGGAGCGGCTGGGCCCGTGAGCCATGGCCGCTGAGCCTGCGCGTCCGGAGCCTGTGCTCCACAACGGGAGAGGCCACAGCAGTGAGAGGCCCGTGTAATGCCAAAAAAAAAAAAAAAAAAAGATTTTATAACCCTTAAAACTCAACTTGCTCATAATTAATTAAAATCCTTTTCACATTTTTCATTTTCTTTTAAAATCCTGTTTACCTTCATTTCACTTTCTTCCTTTTTTTCTTTAATGCCCTCTTAATTTCCAAGTATTAATCTAGCCTAATAATTCCAGGTTTTTTAAAATATCTTTTCTTGTCACCACATCTCCACTTAATTCAGTTTATCACCTGTCACCCACAACATTGCAGTTGTCTTCAATTTCCCTGCCACTAGTCCTGCCCCCAACCAAAGCAACTTCTATCCATTGCTTCTAAAAGTAGGGGCCATTCACCAGATCACTGGAATCATATAAAGCTTTCTTTACCTGGCTTTACAAAAGGATAAATGTAGAAGTAGAACATGCCTTCCAAACACCAGAATGCCTTGAGATAAATGAAAGAAATTTCCTGTGAATTATCAAAGTGCCAAGCCTTAGAAATAGCTCAATTTAAATTATATGTATATATTTTTATGTGAGTGATATATATTCTATATCATGATATAAATGATATTCATATATATGATTTTACATATATTTTATGAATATCATAATTATAGCATCATTGCAAGTTGCCCTGAGGGGACAGGATGAGCAATACAGTGCAGTTTGGCTACTCTGAATGCTAATCTTTAAACTTGGTGTTTGTATGTTTTCTTTTTGCCATTTTTCTTTAAACTCATTGCTTGACTCAACACTTAGAGCTCTTAAGCTCATACTCTGCCTCTAAGAAAATAAATATTATTTCTCTCAAGGAGAAATAGCATACTGTAGTACAGTAAAAATTTTAGCTTGGGAGTCAGTCAGAAAGTAATGCAGACTTCTCAGAACCCAGTGCAGAGCTCCTTCACTGTCCGCTGTCTACACACTTAGCTTCAGGTCTGCCCAATTTGGGCTCCTTTTCCCTCTTCTCTTTTCCCTTTACAGAGATGGAGGCAGCTAGATTTTCAGAACAAAAGCTACTTAGTAATAAAAAGCAGTGGTCTCTGGAACAATACCATGTGAAAAACAATAGGAGCCAGAATGTATGAGAAAACAATTATTATCTTTCTTTCTCAACCCACCCAGGATACAGAATATCAACCAACTCCCTGCCTAGACGTGGGATGCAGTTTTTAATCATTCTGAAAACAGCAGTATCTGCTTAGGTATTGGTGCAGAGCAAGGTACAAAAAAAAAAAAGGCAGGTTTTAAATTCTAAATCTTTCATTCCACTTAGATTTTCAAGTTACCTGAAATCTTTAAACCTTAGTTTGTCTTCTATACAACTGGACTTAGAATACCTTCGGTTTCAGAAGTAATTAGTAATAACAACAGTAATAACTGATTTATTTACTGTTTATTCTGGTATCAGGATAATCTAAGTGCTTTGCATGCATTACTTCATCATCCAGTAACACTGCTGAGTGGTTTTTGTAATTATCAAAATGAGGAAATTTAGGCTTACTTTGCTTAAGGTGACTTACACAAAAATTACCAAACAGGCAATTCAAATCTAGGACTGCCTGATTCTGGAGCATGATTTTCAACCATCATACAATACTGCATTGGATTAAATGAAAATATGTATGTAAATGAAACTGATACATAACATGTGCTAACTAACTACATGTCAGTTTCTTTCTCTATTTATGTTTATAATAATGTTAGCATCTGAACAATGAAATCATAAAAATATTGGTTTTGCTTTACAGATTCATATATCAACAAGTCTTTGAAGTTTTAAAATAATTTTACAGTATTAAAAATAAACATAAAAGTATAGGAATAATCAAGAAAAATCTCTTGGAGAAGGTAAAACATAAAATGACTTTAAAGAGATGGTACATATTGACCAAAAGGAGGGAAGTGAGAAGGTGCTTTGCCCTATACATAAATATATATATATATATATATATATATATATATATATATACTTTTGTTTTAAATAGAATTAGTTGTATTTTTTTATAGATTTCAAAAAGTCCCTGTTACAAAGGTCTTCATTTGCCAGTAAAAGTTAAGAGTTTTACTTCCCCAATAAAATTGACTTTGACTTGTAATGACCTATTTTAGTTGTATGAGCCATATCCTGGGAACTCTTTAAATGTGAGTGTACTCAGTTCTTCATTAACATCCTGACTTACATGTCCCTAAGTGCTGCTACAGCTGCTTAATTCAGCATAGGATCATTGTTGGAAATGCTTTGATTGAATCAGAGGCAAATGTTCTCTTGCTTCACTGGATGTATTCTGAACAACCAGATGTATTCATAAGCCAAAAAAAAAAAAAAAAGCTTAAAAAATAAAACAGAGGTAACAAAACTAGACAGTCACAGATTTTTTTTTTGCAGAGATAATATATGTCTATGAGGCTATTTACCAAATTAAGTGAATAGAACTTGATTTATGGTCATTTTTATTAATTTGCTACTTATGAGTAGTTTTACTTGGGCTGGGTCCACATACATAAATTTGTTGCACTTGGTCGAAAAATAGATTAAGTTCCACCCATATCCATACATAAGTGTTTGAATGTAGACTCCAAATTAAATTCTCCATATACTTAGACTATGTGATATGCTGCCATCTTGTTACAGGAATGACTCAGTAAAACACCAGGTTAAACACTTGTACTTACAGAGTGTTCCTGAAATGTTGGTAGAGATATGTTAATAATCATCAAGGGATCCAATTTTATTATATATTTATAAATAAAAATCCAATGTGTTTACACTTAAAAGTCAATAAAATTTATAAAGAGTGAATGAAGGTATTCCTGAAAAGGATAATTAATGGAACTAATGATTAATAATAATATGGACCAAGTATTATGGTAGGTGCTGTGATGGAGATTACAACTCTCTTCCAGCATCCATTTTCCTCTTATTTATTTTGGTATTAGACCCCAAAACTCCAAATTTAAGGCTGAGAAACAGGATGGTCTGCTAGAGACTACATAGTCCATGTAGAAATAAAAATAACGTAAAACATGTTTCAAATTCTTGAAGACAAGCTGTCTGCCCTAGACTTCCTCTCTTTCTTGCTCCCAAAACAGGAATGCAGACATGAGATCAGCCAGCTTCAAACACAAGTGCAACCATGCCATAGGTTTTAATAAACCATTACGATGGACAATATAAGTCCCTGGATGGCTTTGTGAAGCAGGGCTCACCTACCCACCCTGGTCTGTTAGGTGGCAGAGAAACACATTTTTTTTTTTGAAGTAGCTATAATTTTAGGTCATTTTGTTGTAGTGTCTTAGCCAACACCCAGTATAATAAATGTACTTTACATATTTCTCTTCATTTAATCTTTAAAACAACTAGATGAGGGGCTTCCCTGGTGGCGCAGTGGTTGGGGGTCCGCCTGCCAATGCAGGGGATGCGGGTTCGTGTCCCGGTCCGGGAGGATTCCACATGCCGCAGAGCGGCTAGGCCCGTGAGCCATGGCCTCTGAGCCTGCGCGTCCGGAGCCTGTGCTTCGCAGCGGGAGAGGCCACAGCAGTGAGAGGCCCCCATACTGCAAAATAAATAAAATAATTAATTAAATTAAAAAAACCCAACTGGATGGCATGGGTCCTATTATTCCTATGTTAATGTTCAAGAAACTGGTCTATGTAACAATCGAGTCTCCAGGTCATATACAGGTTTGAATACAGAGCTCATACCTTTTTAACAACCATATGACTTTTGTTCTAAATTCATATCCCCCTTCCATTCACATATGTTTGCTACTGAACGTCTTTCTCTCCTCTTCTCCTAGGTGTCTATCTCCTCTATGACTTCCCTGGTGTTGTCTTGCTTCATCAACAGCTATTCTCAATCATTTCTGGATTCAGCATTTCCCAGAACTGCAGTGATAAGTTGTTTTGGTTTGTAATGCATACGTTTTCAGGGTACATAATTGAAAAATCATATTGAAAAAGTTCCATTTTTCACAAGATCACATAAACCAAAGAGAAATATATCTGATTGCATTAAAAAGAACAGTTCAATGAAATAAATATACTGTATTCCTTGTAGGTGTAGTGACTGAAATCTGGTTTATTTATTTTTAAAATATGAGATATAGGCTCTGCACTTTACCTTCCCTGTAACTAGAACCATCTTCCTGTAGTTTTCTGGTAGCATCTTTAGGATTCTCTATGTATAGTATCATGTCATCTGCAAACAGTGACAGCTTTACTTCTTCTTTTCCAATTTGGATTCCTTTTATTTCCTTTTCTTCTCTGATTGCTGTGGCTAAAACTTCCAAAACTATGTTGAATAAGAGTGGTGAGAGTGGGCAACCTTGTCTTGTTCCTGATCTTAGTGGAAATGCTTTCAGTTTTTCACCATTGAGGACGATGTTGGCTGTGGGTTTGTCATATATGGCCTTTATTATGTTGAGGAAAGTTCCCTCTATGCCTACTTTCTGCAGAGTTTTTATCATAAATGGGTGTTGAATTTTGTCAAAAGTTTTCTCTGCATCTATTGAGATGATCATATGGTTTTTCTCCTTCAATTTGTTAATATGGTGTATCACTCAGAATGGGAGAAAATATTTGCAAGTGAAGCAACTGACAAAGGATTAATCTCCAAAATTTACAAGCAGCTCATGCAGCTCAATAACAAAAAAACAAAAAACCCAATCCAAAAATGGGCAGAAGACCTGAATAGACATTTCTCCTAAGAAGATATACAGACTGCCAACAAACACATGAAAGAATGCTCAACATCATTAATCACTAGAGAAATGCAAATCAAAACTACAATGAGATATCATCTCACACCAGTCAGAATGGCCATCATCAAAAAATCTAGAAACAATAAATGCTGGAGAGGGTGTGGAGAAAAGGGAACACTCTTGCACTGCTGATGGGAATGTGAATTGGTACAGCCACTATGGAGAACAGTATGGAGGTTCCTTAAGAAAGTAAAAATAGAACTACTATATGACCCAGCAATCCCACTACTGGGCATATACCCTGAGAAAACCATAATTCAAAAAGAGTCATGTACCAAAATGTTCATTGCAGCTCTATTTACAATAGCCCGGAGATGGAAACAACTTAAGTGTCTATCATTGGATGAATGGATAAAGAAGATGTGGCACATATATACAATGGAATATTACTCAGCCATAAAAAGAAATGAAATTGAGCTATTTGTAATGAGGTGGATGGACCTAGAGTCTGTCATACAGAGTGAAGTAAGTCAGAAAGAGAAAGACAAATACCGTATGCTAACACATATATAGAGAATTTAAGAAAAAAAAATGTCATGAAGAACCTAGGGGTAAGACAGAAATAAAGACACAGACCTACTGGAGAATGGACTTGAGGATATGGGGAGGGGGAAGGGTAAGCTGTGACAAAGCGAGAGAGTGGCATGGACATATATACACTACCAAACGTAAGGTAGATAGCTAGCGGGAAGCAGCCGCATAGCACAGGGAGATCAGCTCGGTGCTTTGTGACCACCTAGAAGGGTGGGATTGGGAGGTTGGGAGGGAGGGAGACGCAAGAGGGAAGAGATATGGGAACATATGTATATGTATAACTGATTCACTTTGTTATAAAGCAGAAACTAGCACACCATTGTTAAGCAATTATACTCCAATAAAGATTAAAAAAAAAAAAGAACCATCTTCCTGGACTTTCTTTAAATCTGGCTTATCATATTTTAGATTTAAGTTTAAATATCTGTGGAAGCACCTTTTTTCTATTTGTTAATTTCTAGTAAAAAAATTTAGCAGGATTCTTTTGTTGTTGCTGTTTTTGCTAATGCACATCAGTCTGTCCGTGTTACCTCACCTCCATGGTGTACAGCATTTGATATAGGAAGTATTATAGAATTTGCTGTGTTTTCAAAATAATTGACTCGGTGAAGTGCTAATGAAGAGAAGACTTTATGGACAATTTCTTTGATAATAAAACTTCAGCATAGTTATTCAAGGTGAAAATTAATGCAAAGGTTTTTTGTTTTGTTTTTTCTTATTATTCAGGTCACAGTCAAGTTGCTGCAGTTTGTGCTTAGCTGTGAAATAGCAACAAAAGCCAGTCTGTCTATGGTTTGCATACTACTCTTAGATACTGTACTGAGCTGTTTATCTATTCATTACAATTTCTCACTCCAGATTTAATCCTGAAAAGAACCCTAGGGAACGGGATTAAAGCCAATATGGATTAAGGTCCTTAGAAAACTATTCATGACACAGAGTGCATAATCGAGTGTGTATTCAGCACAAAACAGTCAAAAATTCAATTTGATTGATAATATGTTACTGAATGTTATATTGGGATGGTGCTGCTCTTGCAATAGTAATTAAATGTCTGTCTGGCTTTTATAAAACCTTTATAGAAGGTTGAAAAGAACTGTCTAAAGGTGAAACTGGACTCAGCAGGACTGTAATTTTATTTCACTACCTTTCAAAAATACAGTCAGCTTTTGTTTAAAAGTGTAAATAACATAGACATTACTCAAAGGTTATCTTTAACTAAAGGAGTCTTGCTCAAATTTAGGTGTATCTTTGTATAGTGATACCTGCCTTCAAATGTTTAGAATTACTCATTCCTACTGAAGCTGGTTATGAGTAAGCCATACATCATAAGTTACCTAGAGACTTCATGTACCTCCCCTCTTAACTTTTCTCTGATTTCTACCTTATAAAACCTTCATGTCTTTGAAAGAAATTCTCTGAATTCCATTCTTTACTGGCTCTGATATATACTATCTACTAATTCAACATTAAATAATAAAAATATTGTCATCATATTTAATTGCCTTTAATCACAGGTTCTACTCAAGGGTCATTTTTACAATGCTGTTTTGAAAAAAACAGTTTCTGTAATTTGATTTTCTCTTTTTGAAAGAGCAATGCTAAATGGCTAACCTTAAATAACATAATGTAAATTTTAACTGGAACATAAAAACAGCTTTTATTCCTTTTATTTGTGAATGTACTAATATGTGTAAAAATTTAAGTTCTAAAATGTTTGTGGTATATACCTATACTAATCAACAGTGAATGCCTACTGAATTCTAAACCTTGTGGTAAGTTCGGAAGCCACACACAATTGTAAAAACAATCATAGCAACAATTACAGATGACCACAAAAGCCTTTTATATCCTTCCCATTGAGTATTCTGCATGACATAAATAACTGCTTTCATTGGCAGAATAAAGTAGAAATGATGTTGTACCAATTTCTGAATACATACCCCCAAACTGACCCAACCATTGTGCCACTTGCCACTTCCTGTATTGTGGTTGCCTTGCATTTTCTTTCTCTTGAGACTTTTTCACCATGCTGTGAGGAAGCCCAAATAGTCTTATGCGGAAGCCCAGGTAACAGCCAATGCCAATGTGTCAGCTGTGGTAGTCAACCTCTAAAGTGGCCCGCAATGATCCCTGCCTTCTGGTATCATGACTGTGCAGTCCCCTCCCACACTAAATAAAGCTGAACTGTGTGACCAATAGGATACTGCAGAAACAGCAGTATGTGACCTCTTAGGCTAAGTATAAAAAGCCATTGCAACTTCTGTTTTGCTCTCGCTTGGATTACTCAGGGGAAAGACAGCTGCCATTTAATAGGGTCATAGAAGCAGTTCTGTGGAGAGGTCCAAAAGGTGAGGAACTGGTCTTCTGCCAATAGCCAGTACCAAATCATCTTCCATCTGAGTGAACGATTTTGGAAGCAGATTCTACAGCTTCAGTCAAGCCTTCATATGACTGCAGCCCTAGTTAGTGTCTTGGCTGTAGTGTCATGAAAGACCCTGCACAGAACCACTCAGCTAATTCTCAAACTCCTGACCCACAGAAATTATGTGAACAAAGCCAAATGTTTATTGCTGATAAATTTGCAATAAGTGATAAATTTGAGTTAAATTGCTATGCAGTAATAGATAACAAAGACACCAGCCATTGAATGAAGCCATCTTGGAAATAGATTTTCTAGTTCCAGTTCAGCTACCACACTGCTACTGTGTAGGACAAAGACAAACCATCCTTGCTAAGTCCTGTCTGAATGGCAGATTTGTGAACAAAATAAATGATTGTTGTTTCAAGCCACAAATTTTTGGAGTCATTTGTGTGCAGAAATCAATAACTGGAATGTATCATGATCAAGTAATATATGTTTCTACTACCAGAGAGTTTACCATACAGAGGCAGATAAATAAATTCACCAAAGTATATAATGGGGAGATAAATCAGGCCATCAGTGTGCAGAGGAGGAGTGCCTAACCTAGACAAAATGGTAGGAATTCTGAGAAGGCTTCCTAGAGTAAATGATACCTGAGTCTTGTAAGATAAGATTTTATTGTGATGTTTGGAAATATGGTATGCCCATATGAATGAGTATTATTTACTTTACTCCTCACTGCCCTTGGAAATCCATTTTATAGTCTTCTATAAATATTGATAAATAATAACTATCTTAACACAAATACTATTCTAAAATTGGTCATTATTATTGTCTTACAAAAATCAAAGCCAGAGTTCCGGGAAGATGGCGGAAGAGTAAGACGCGGAGATCACCTTCCTCTCCACAGATACACCAGAAATACATCTACGCGTGGAACAACTCCTACGGAGCACCTACTGAACGCTGGCAGAAGACCTCAGACCTCCCAAAAGGCAAGGAACCCCCCACGTACCTGGTTAGGGCAAAAGAAAAAACTAAACAGAGACAAAAGAATAGGGACGGGTCCTGCACCAGCGGGAGAGAGCTGTGAAGGAGGAAAAGTGTCCACACACTAGGAGCCCCTTCGCGGGTGGAGACTTCGGGAGGCGGAGTGGGGGAGCTTGGGAGCCGCGGAGGAGAGCACAGCAACAGGGGTGCGGAGGGCAAAGCGGAGAGATTCCAGCGCAGAGGATCGGGCCGACCGGCACTCACCAGCCGAGAGGCTTGTCTGCTCGCCCGCCGGGGCGGGCGGGACTGGGAGCTGAGGCTCCGGCTTTTGTCGGAGCGCCGGGAGAGGACTGAGGTTGGCGGCGTGAACACAGCCTGCAGGGCGTTGGTGCGCCGCGGCTGGCCGGGAGAGAGTCTGGGGAGGGGTCTGGACCTGCCGAAGAGGCAAGAGACTTTTACGTCCCTCTTTGTTTCCTGGTGCACGAGGAGGGGGGATTGGGAACGCTGCTTGGGAGAGCTCCGGAGACGGGCGCGAGCCGCGGCTAAGAGTGCGGAGCCCAGAGACGGACATGGGACGCTAAGGCCGCTGCTGCCGCCGCCAGGAGGCCTGTGTGCGAGCGCAGGTCACTAGCCACACGCCCTTCCGGGGAGCCTGTGCAGCCCGCCGCTGCCGGGGTCCCGGGATCCGGGGACGGCTCCCCCGGGAGAGCGCACGGCGCGCCTCAGGCTGCAGCGTCACGCCGGCCTCTGCCGCTGCAGGCCCGCCCTGCACTCCGTGACCCTCCCTACCCCCCGGCCTGGGTGAGCCAGAGCCTCCGAATCAGCGGCTCCTTTAACCCCGTCCTGTCTGAGCAAAGAACAGACGCCCTCCGGCGACCTACACGCACAGGCGGGGCCAAATCCAAAGCTGAGCCCCTGGGAGCTGTGAGAACAAAGAAGAGAAAGGGAAATCTCTTCCAGCAGCCTCAGAAGCAGCGGATTAAAGCTCCACAATCAACTTGATATACCCTGCATCTGTGGAATACCTGAATAGACAACGAATCATCCCAAATTAAGGAGCCCTGTGGATGAAAGGCTCTTGGTGCTGCAGCCAGGACTCAGTGCTGTGCCTCTGAGGTGGGAGAGCCAACTTCAGGACACTGGTCCACAAGAGGCCTCCCAGCTGCACATAATATCAAACAGCAAAAATCTCCGAGAGATCTCCATCTCAACGCCAGCACCCAGCTTCACTCAACGACCAGCAAGCTACAGTGCTGGACATCCTATGCCAAACAACTAGCAAGACAGGAACACAACCCCACCCATTAGCAGAGAGGCTGCCCAAAATCATAATAAGTCTACAGACACCCCAAAACACACCACCAGACGTGGACCTGCCCACCAGAAAGACAAGATCCAGCCTCATACACCAGAACACAGGCACTAGTACCCTCCACCAGGAAGCCTACACAACCCACTGAACCAACCTTAGCCACTGGGGACAGACTCAAAAAACAACAGGAACTACGAACCTTCAGCCTGCAAAAAAAAAAAAAGGAGACCCCAAACACAGTAAGATAAGCAAAATGAGAAGACAGAAAAACACACAGCAGATGAAGGAGCAAGATAAAAACCCACCAGACCTAACAAATGAAGAGGAAATAGGCAGTCTACCTGAAAAAGAATTCAGAATAATGATAGTAAGGTTGATCCGAAATCTTGGAGATAGAATGGACAATAGAATGGACAAATTGCAAGAATCAGTTAACAAGGACCTAGAAGAACTAAAGATGAAACAAGCAACGATGAACAACACAATAAATGAAATTAAAAGTACTCTAGATGGGATCAATAGCAGAATAACTGAGGCAGAAGAACGGATAAGTGACCTGGAAGATAAAATAGTGGAAATAACTACTGCAGAGCAGAATAAAGAGAAAAGAATGAAAAGAACTGAGGACAGTCTCAGAGACCTCTGGGACAACATTAAACGCACCAACATTCGAATTATAGGGGTTCCAGAAGAAGAAGAGAAAAAGAAAGGGACTGAGAAAATATTTGAAGAGATTATAGTTGAAAACTTCCCTAATATGGGAAAGGAAATAGTTAATCAAGTCCAGGAAGCACAGAGAGTCCCATACAGGATAAATCCAAGGAGAAATACGCCAAGACACATATTAATCAAACTGTCAAAAATTAAATACAAAGAAAACATATTAAAAGCAGCAAGGGAAAAACAACAAATAACACACAAGGGAATCCCCATAAGGTTAACAGCTGATCTTTCAGCAGAAACTCTGCAAGCCAGAAGGGAGTGGCAGGACATATTGAAAGTGTTGAAGGAGAAAAACCTGCAACCAAGATTACTCTACCCAGCAAGGATCTCATTCAGATTTGATGGAGAAATTAAAACCTTTACAGAGAAGCAAAAGCTGAGAGAGTTCAGCACCACCAAACCAGCTCTACAACAACTGCTAAAGGAACTTCTCTAGGCAAGAAACACAAAAGAAGGAAAGGACCTACAATAACAAACCCAAAACAATGAAGAAAATGGGAATAGGAACACACATATCGATAATTACCTTAAATGTAAATGGACTAAATGCTCCCACCAAAAGACACAGATTGGCTGAATGGATACAAAAACAAGACCCATATATTTGCTGTCTACAAGAGACCCACTTCAGACCTAGAGACACATACAGACTGAAAGTAAGGGGATGGAAAAAGGTATTTCATGCAAATGGAAACCAAAAGAAAGCTGGAGTAGCAATTCTCATATCAGACAAAATAGACTTTAAAACAAAGACTATTAGAAGAGACAAAGAAGGACACTACATAATGATCAAGGGATCAATCCAAGAGGAAGATATAACAATTGTAAATATTTATGCACCCAACATAGGTGCACCTCAATACATAAGGCAAATACTGACAACCATAAAAGGGGAAATCGACAGTAACACATTCATAGTAGGGGACTTTAACACCCCACTTTCACCAATGGACAGATCATCCAAAATGAAAATAAATAAGGAAACACAAGCTTTAAATGATACATTAAACGAGATGGAGTTAATTGATATTTATAGGACATTCCATCCAAAAACAACAGAATACACATTTTTCTCAAGTGCTCATGGAACATTCTCCAGGATAGATCATATCTTGGGTCACAAATCAAGCCTTGGTAAATTTAAGAAAATTGAAATTGTATCAAGTATCTTTTCTGACCACAACGCCATGAGACTAGATATCAATTACAGGAAAAGATCTGTAAAAAATACAAACACATGGAGGGTAAACAATACACTACTTAATAATGAAGATATCACTGAAGAAATCAAAGAGGAAATCAAAAAATACCTAGAAACAAATGACAATGGAGACACAACGACCCAAAACCTGTGGGATGCAGCAAAAGCAGTTCTAAGGGGGAAGTTTATAGCAATACAAGCCCACCTTAAGAAGCAGGAAGCATCTCGAATAAACAACCTAACCTTGCACTTCAAGCAATTAGAGAAAGAAGAACAAAAAAACCCCAAAGCTAGCAGAAGGAAAGAAATCATAAAAATCAGATCAGAAATAAATGAAAAAGAAATGAAGGAAACAATAGCAAAGATCAATAAAACTAAAAGCTGGTTCTTTGAGAAGATAAACAAAATAGATAAACCACTAGCCAGACTCATCAAGAAAAAAAGGGAGAAGACCCAAATCAATAGAATTAGAAATGAAAAAGGAGAGGTAACAACTGACACTGCAGAAATAAAAGAGATCATGAGAGATTACTACAAGCAACTCTATGCCAATAAAATGGACAATCTGGAAGAAATGGACAAATTCTTAGAGAGGCACAACCTGCCAAGACTGAATCAGGAAGAAATAGAAAATATGAACAGACCAATCACAAGCACTGAAATTGAAACTGTGATTAAAAATCTTCCAACAAAGAAAAGCCCAGGACCAGATGGCTTCACAGGCGAATTCTATCAAACATTTAGAGAAGAGCTAACACCTATCCTTCTCAAACTCTTCCAAAATATAGCAGAGGGAGGAACACTCCCAAACTCCTTCTACGAGGCCACCATCACGTTGATACCAAAACCAGACAAGGATGTCACAAAGAAAGAAAACTACAGGCCAATATCACTGATGAACATAGATGCAAAAATCCTCAACAAAATACTAGCAAACAGAATCCAACAGCACATTAAAAAGATCATACACCATGATCAAGTGGGGTTTATTCCAGGAATGCAAGGATTCTTCAATATACGCAAATCTATCAATGTGATAAACCATATTAACAAACTGAAGGAGAAAAACCATATGATCATCTCAATAGATGCAGAGAAAGCTTTTGACAAAATTCAACACCCATTTATGATAAAAACCCTGCAGAAAGTAGGCATAGAGGGAACTTTCCTCAACATAATAAAGGCCATATATGACAAGCCCACAGCAAACATCATCCTCAATGGTGAAAAACTGAAAGCATTTCCACTAAGATCAGGAACAAGACAAGGTTGCCCACTCTCACCACTCTTATTCAACATAGTTTTGGAAGTTTTAGCCACAGCAATCAGAGAAGAAAAGGAAATAAAAGGAATCCAAATCGGAAAAGAAGAAGTAAAGCTGTCACTGTTTGCAGATGACATGATCCTATACATAGAGAACCCTAAAGATGCTACCAGAAAACTACTAGAGCTAATCAATGAATTTGGTAAAGTGGCAGGATACAAAATTAATGCACAGAAATCTCTGGCATTCCTATATACTAATGATGAAAAATCTGAAAGTGAAATCAAGAAAACACTCCCATTTACCATCGCAACAAAAAGAATAAAATATCTAGGAATAAACCTACCTAAGGAGACAAAAGATCTGTATGCAGAAAATTATAAGACAATGATGAAAGAAATTAAAGATGATACAAATAGATGGAGAGATATACCATGTTCTTGGATTGGAAGAATCAACATTGTGAAAATGACTCTACTACTGAAAGCAATCTATAGATTCAATGCAATCCCTATCAAACTACCACTGGCATTTTTCACAGAACTAGAACAAAAAATTTTGCAATTTGTATGGAAACACAAAAGACCCCGAATAGCCAAAGCAATCTTGAGAACGAAAGAAGGAACTGGAGGAATCAGGCTCCCAGACTTCAGACTATACTACAAAGCTACAGTTATCAAGATGGTATGGTACTGGCACAAAAACAGAAAGATAGATCAATGGAACAGGATAGAAAGCCCAGAGATAAACCCACGCACATATGGTCACCTTATCTTTGACAAAGGAGGCAGAAATGTACAGTGGAGAAAGGACAGCCTATTCAATAAGTGGTGCTGGGAAAACTGGAGAGCTACATGTAAAAGTATGAAATTAGATCACTCCCTAACACCGTACACAAAAATAAGCTCAAAATGGATTAAAGACCTAAATGTAAGGCCAGAAACTATCAAACTCTTAGAGGAAAACATAGGCAGAACACTCTATGACATAAATCACAGCAAGGTCCTTTTTGACCCATCTCCTAGAGAAATGGAAATAAAAAGGAGAGTAAACAAATGGGACCTAATGAAACTTAAAAGCTTTTGCGCAGCAAAGGAAACCATAAAGAAGACCAAAAGACAACCCTCAGAATGGGAGAAAATATTTGCAAATGAAGCAACTGACAAAGGATTGATCTCCAAAATTTATAAGCAGCTCATGCAGCTTAATAACAAAAAAACAAACAACCCAATCCAAAAATGGGCAGAAGACCTAAATAGACATTTCTCCAAAGAAGATATACAGAGTGCCAACAAACACATGAAAGAATGCTCAACATCACTAATCATGAGAGAAATGCAAATCAAAACTACAATGAGATATCATCTCACACCAGTCAGAATGGCCATCATCAAAAAATCTAGAAACAATAAATGCTGGAGAGGGTGTGGAGAAAAGGGAACCCTCTTACACTGTTGGTGGGAATGTAAATTGATACAGCCACTGTGGAGAACAGTATGGAGGTTCCTTAAAAAGCTACAAATAGAACTACCATATGACCCAGCAATCCCACTACTGGGCATATACCCTGAGAAAACCATAATTCAAAAAGAGTCATGTACCAAAATGTTCATTGCAGCTCTATTTACAATAGCCCAGAGATGGAAACAACCTAAGTGTCCATCATCGGATGAATGGATAAAGAAGATGTGGCACATATATACAATGGAATATTACTCAGCCATAAAAAGAGACGAAATTGAGCTATTTGTAATGAGGTGGATAGACCTAGAGTCTGTCATACAGAGTGAAGTAAGTCAGAAAGAGAGAGACAAATACCGTATGCTAACACATATATATGGAATTTAAAAAAAAAAATGTCATGAAAAACCTAGGGGTGAAACAGGAATAAAGACACAGACTTACTAGAGAATGGACTTGAGGCTATGGGGAGGGGGAAGGGTAAACGGTGACAAAGCGATAAAGAGACATGGACATATATACACTACCAAACGTAAGGTAGATAGCTAGTGGGAAGCAGCCGCATAGCACAGGGAGATCAGCTCGGTGCTTTGTGACCGCCTGGAGGGGTGGGATAGGGAGGGTGGGAGGGAGAGAGACGCAAGCAGGAAGAGATATGGGAATATATGTATATATATAACTGATTCATTTTGTTGTGAAGCTGAAACTAACATACCATTGTAAAGCAATTATACTCCAATAAAGATGTTAAAAAAAAAAAAGACAAAAAAAAATCAAAGCCAGTGCTTGATAGGAACAAGCACATTTAATATCTCTGATTAAATTAAGATTTGTGGGAGAAGGCGGAAGATGGCGGAAGAGTAAGACGCGGAGATCACCTTCCTCCCCACAGATACACCAGAAATACATATACACGTGGAACAACTCCTACAGAACACCTACTGAAGGCTGGCAGAAGACCTCAGACCTCCCAAAAGGCAAGAAACTCCCCACGTACATGGGTAGGGCAAAAGAAAAGACAGAGACAAAAGAATAGGGACGGCACCTGCACCAGTGGGAGGGAGCTGTGAAGGAGGAAAAGTTACCACACACTAGGAAGCCCCTTCGCGGGCGGAGGCTGCGGGAGGCGGAGGGGGGAGCTTCGAAGCTGCGGAGGAGTGCACAGCAACGGGTGCGGAGGGCAAAGCGGGGAGATTCCCGCACAGAGGATCGGTGCTGACCGGCACTCACCAGCCCGAGAGGCTTGTCTGCTCACCCGCCGGGGCGGGCGGGGCTGCGAGCTGAGGCCGGAGCGCAGGGAGAGGACTGGGGTTGGCGGCTTGAACATAGCCTGAAGGGGTTAGTGCACCACAGCTAGCCGGGAGGGAGTCCGGGGAAAAAGCCTGCACCTGCCGAAGAGGCAGGAGACTTTTCCTTCCCTCTTTGTTTCCTGGGGCGTGAGGAGAGGGGTTTAAGAACGCTGCTTAAAGGAACTCCAGAGACGGGCGCGAGCCGCGGCTGAAAGCGCGGAATCCAGAGACGGGCGCGAGCCGCGGCTGAAAGCGC
This sequence comes from Leucopleurus acutus, assembly GCF_964270905.1. Classification (NCBI taxonomy): domain Eukaryota; kingdom Metazoa; phylum Chordata; class Mammalia; order Artiodactyla; family Delphinidae; genus Leucopleurus; species Leucopleurus acutus. The sequence continues at coordinate 133,620,330 of NC_139143.1, forward strand.
GGAATCCAGAGACGGGCGCGAGCCGGCTGAAAGCACGGAATCCAGAGACGGGCGCGAGCCGCGGCTGAAAGCGCGGACCCCAGAGGCGGGCGGGAGACGTTAAGGCTGCTGCTGCCGCCACCGAGGGGCCTGTGTGCGAGCACAGGTCACTCTCCACACCCCTCTTCCGCGGAACCTGTGCAGCCCGCCACTGCCAGGTTCCCGGGATCCAGGGACAACTTCCCCGGGACAGCGCACAGCGCGCCTCAGGCTGGTGCAAAGTCACGCCGGCCTTTGCCACCGCAGGCCCGCCCCGCACTCTGTGCCCCTCCGTCCCCGCCAGCCTGAGTGCGCCAGAACCCCCAATCAGCGGCTCTTTTAACCCCATCCTGTCTGAGCAAAAAACAGACGCCCTCCAGCGATCTACACGCAGTGGCAGGGCCAAATCCAAAGCTTAGCCCTGGGAGCTGTGAGAACAAAGAAGAGAAAGGGAAATCTCTCCCAGCAGCCTCAGAAGCAACGGATTAAAGCTCCACAATCAACTTGATGTACCCTGCATCTATGGAATACCTGAATAGACAACCAATCATCCCAAATTAAGGAAGTGGACTTTAGGAGCAAGATCTATGATTTTTTCCCCTTTCCTCTTTTTGTGAATGTGTATGTGTATGCTTCTGTGTGAGATCTTGTCTGTATAGTCTTGCTTCCACCATTTGTCCTAGGGTTCTATCCGTCCATGTTTTTTTTTAATTTTTTTTCTTAATAATTAATTTTAATAACAATATTATACTTTACCTTCGTTCTTTCTTTCTTTCTTTCCGTCCTTCCTTCCCTCCTTTAGACAACGAATCATCCCAAATTGAGGAGGTGGTCTCTGACAGCAAAATTTAGGATTTTTCCCCATTTACCTCTTTTAGTGAGGGTGTATGTGTATGCTTCTGTGTAAGATTTTGTCTGTATAGCTTTGCTGCCAACATTTGTCCTAAGGTTCTTTCCGTCCCTTTTTTTTTTCTAAATAAGAATTTTTTAATTCAATAACTTTATTATACTTTATTTTATTTTTACTATATCTTCTTTCTTTCTGTCTTTTTTCCTTCTTTCCCTCCTTCCTTCCTTCCTCCCTCCCTCCCTCCCTCCTTTCTTTCCTTCTTGCCTTCTTTCCTTCTTTGCTTCTTTCTTTCTTTCTTCCTTCCTTCCTACCCTCCTTTCCTTCTTTCTTTCCTCATACTTCTACTAATTCCCTCTACTTTTTCTCCCTTTTATCCTGAGCCCTGTGGATGAAAAGCTTTTGGTGCTCCAGCCAGGAGGCAGGGCTCTGCCTCTGAGGTAGGAGAGCCAACTTCAGGACACTGATCAACAAGAGACCTCCCAGCTCCACATAATATCAAACGGCGAAAATCTCCCAGAGACCTCCATCTTAACACCAGCACCCAGCTTCACTCAACGACCAGCAAGCCACAGTGCTGGAAAACCTATGCCAAACAACTAGCAAAACAGGAACACAACCTCACCCATTAGCAGAGAGGCTGCCTAAAATCATAATAAGGCCACAGACACCCCCAAACACACCACCAGACGTGAAGCTGCCCACTAGAGAGACAAGATCCAGCCTCATCCACCACAACACAGGCACTAGTCCCCTCCACCAGGAAGCCTACACAACCCACTGAACCAACCTTAGCCACTGGAGACAGACATCAAAAACAGGAGGAACTACAAACCTGCAGCCTGCAAAAAGGAGACCCCAAACACAGTAAGATAAGCAAAATGAGAAGACAGAAAAACACTCAGCAGATAAAGGAGCAAGATAAAAATGCACCAGACCTAACAAATGAAGAGGAAATAGGCAGTCTACCTGAAAGAGAATTCAGAATAATGATAGTAAGGTTGATCCGAAATCTTGGAGATAGAATGGACAATAGATTGGACAAAATGCAAGAATCAGTTAACAAGGACCTAGAAGAACTAAAGATGAAACAAGCAACGATGAACAACACAATAAATGAAATTAAAAGTACTCTAGATGGGATCAATAGCAGAATAACTGAGGCAGAAGAACGGATAAGTGACCTGGAAGATAAAATAGTGGAAATAACTACTGCAGAGCAGAATAAAGAAAAAAGAATGAAAAGAACTGAGGACAGTCTCAGAGACCTCTGGGACAACATTAAACGCACCAACATTCGAATTATAGGGGTTCCAGAAGAAGAAGAGAAAAAGAAAGGGACTGAGAAAATATTTCAAGAGATTATAGTTGAAAACTTCCCTAACATGGGAAAGGAAATAGTTAATCAAGTCCAGGAAGCACAGAGAGTCCCATACAAGATAAATACAAGGAGAAATACGCCAAGACACATATTAATCAAACTGTCAAAAATTAAATACAAAGAAAGCATATTAAAAGCAGCAAGGGAAAAACAACAAATAACACATAAGGGAATCCCCATAAGGTTAACAGCTGATCTCTCAGCAGAAACCCTACAAGCCAGAAGGGAGTGGCAGGACATACTGAAAGTGATGAAGGAGAAAAACATGCAGCCAAGACTACTCTACCCAGCAAGTATCTCATTCAGATTTGATGGAGAAATTAAAACCTTTACAGACAAGCAAAAGCTGAGAGAGTTCAGCACCACCAAACCAGCTTTACAACAAATGCTAAAGGATCTTCTCTAGGCAGGAAACACAAGAGAAGGAAAAGACCTATAATAACGAACCCAAAACAATTTAGAAAATGGGAATAGGAACATACATATCGATAATTACCTTAAATGTAAATGGACTAAATGCTCCCACCAAAAGACACAGATTAGCTGAATGGATACAAAAACAAGACCCTTATATATGCTGTCTACAAGAGACCCACTTCAGACCTAGAGACACATACAGACTGAAAGTAAGGGGATGGAAAAAGATATTCCATGCAAATGGAAGCCAAAAGAAAGCTGGAGTAGCAATTCTCATATCAGACAAAATAGACTTTAAAATAAGGACTATTAAAAGAGACAAAGAAGGACACTACATAATGATCAAGGGATCGATCCAAGAAGAAGATATAACAATTGTAAATATTTATGCACCCAACATAGGAGCACCTCAATACATAAGGCAAATACTAACAGCCATAAAAGGGGAAATCGACAGTAACACATTCATAGTAGGGGACTTAAACACCCCACTTTCACCCATGGACAGATCATCCAAAATGAAAATAAATAAGGAAACACAAGCTTTAAATGATACATTAAACAAGATGGACTTAATTGATATTTATAGGACACTCCATCCAAAAACAACAGAATACACATTTTTCTCAAGTGCTCATGGAACATTCTCCAGGATAGATCATATCTTAGGTCACAAATCAAGCCTTGGTAAATTTAAGAAAATTGAAATTGTATCAAGTATCTTTTCTGACCACAACGCCATGAGACTAGATATCAATTACAGGAAAAGATCTGTAAAAAATACAAACACATGGAGGCTAAACAATACACTACTTAATAATGAAGATATCACTGAAGAAATCAAAGAGGAAATCAAAAAATACCTACAAACAAATGACAATGGAGACACAACGACCCAAAACCTGTGGGATGCAGCAAAAGCAGTTCTAAGGGGGAAGTTTATAGCAATACAAGCCCACCTTAAGAAGCAGAAAACATCTCGAATAAACAACCTAACCTTGCACCTCAAGCAATTAGAGAAAGAAGAACAAAAAAACCCCAAAGCTAGCAGAAGGAAAGAAATCATAAAAATCAGATCAGAAATAAATGAAAAAGAAATGAAGGAAACAATAGCAAAGATCAATAAAACTAAAAGCTGGTTCTTTGAGAAGATAAACAAAATAGATAAACCACTAGCCAGACTCATCAAGAAAAAAAGGGAGAAGACTCAAATCAATAGAATTAGAAATGAAAAAGGAGAGGTAACAACTGACACTGCAGAGATAAAAGAGATCATGAGAGATTACTACAAGCAACTCTATGCCAATAAAATGGACAATCTGGAAGAAATGGACAAATTCTTAGAAATGCACAACCTGCCAAGACTGAATCAGGAAGAAATAGAAAATATGAACAGACCAATCACAAGCACTGAAATTGAAACTGTGATTAAAAACCTTCCAACAAAGAAAAGCCCAGGACCAGATGGCTTTACAGGCGAATTCTATCAAACATTTAGAGAAGAGCTAACACCTATCCTTCTGAAACTCTTCCAAAATATAGCAGAGGGAGGACCACTCCCAAACTCCTTCTATGAGGCCACCATCACCTTGATACCAAAACCAGACAAGGATGTCACAAAGAAAGAAAACTACAGGCCAATATCACTGATGAACATAGATGCAAAAATCCTCAACAAAATACTAGCAAACAGAATCCAACAGCACATTAAAAGGATCATACACCATGATCAAGTGGGGTTTATTCCAGGAATGCAAGGATTCTTCAATATACGCAAATCTATCAATGTGATAAACCATATTAACAAATTGAAGGAGAAAAACCATATGATCATCTCAATAGATGCAGAGAAAGCTTTTGACAAAATTCAACACCCATTTATGATAAAAACCCTGCAGAAAGTAGGCATAGAGGGAACTTTCCTCAACATAATAAAGGCCATATATGACAAGCCCACAGCAAACATCATCCTCAACGGTGAAAAACTGAAAGCATTTCCACTAAGATCAGGAACAAGACAAGGTTGCCCACTCTCACCACTATTATTCAACATTGTTTTGGAAGTTTTAGCCACAGCAATCAGAGAAGAAAAGGAAATAAAAGGAATCCAAATCGGAAAAGAAGAAGTAAAGCTGTCACTGTTTGCAGATGACATGATCCTATACATAGAGAACCCTAAAGATGCTACCAGAAAACTACTAGAGCTAATCAATGAATTTGGTAAAGTGGCAGGATACAAAATTAATGCACAGAAATCTCTGGCATTCCTATATACTAATGATGAAAAATCTGAAAGTGAAATCAAGAAAACACTCCCATTTACCATTGCAACAAAAAGAATAAAATATCTAGGAATAAACCTACCTAAGGAGACAAAAGACCTGTATGCAGAAAATTATAAGACACTGATGAAAGAAATTAAAGATGATACAAATAGATGGAGAGATATACCATGTTCTTGGATTGGAAGAATCAACATTGTGAAAATGACTCTACTACCCAAAGCAATCTATAGATTCAATGCAATCCCTATCAAACTACCACTGGCATTTTTCACAGAACTAGAACAAAAAATTTCACAATTTGTATGGAAACACAAAAGACCCCGAATAGCCAAAGCAATCTTGAGAACGAAAGAAGGAACTGGAGGAATCAGGCTCCCTGACTTCAGACTATACTACAAAGCTACAGTTATCAAGACGGTATGGTACTGGCACAAAAACAGAAAGATAGATCAATGGAACAGGATAGAAAGCCCAGAGATAAACCCATGCACATATGGACACCTTATCTTTGATAAAGGTGGCAGTAATGTACAATGGAGAAAGGACAGCCTCTTCAATAAGTGGTGCTGGGAAAACTGGACAGGTACATGTAAAAGTATGAGATTAGATCACTCCCTAACACCATACACAAAAATAAGCTCAAAATGGATTAAAGACCTAAATGTAAGGCCAGAAACTATCAAACTCTTAGAGGAAAACATAGGCAGAACACTCTATGACATAAATCACAGCAAGATCCTTTCTGACCCACCTCCTAGAGTAATGGAAATAAAAACAAAAATAAACAAATGGGACCTAATGAAACTTCAAAGCTTTTGCACAGCAAAGGAAACCATAAACAGGACCAAAAGACAACCCTCAGAATGGGAGAAAATATTTGCAAATGAAGCAACCGACAAAGGATTAATCTCCATAATTTACAAGCAGCTCATGCAGCTCAATAACAAGAAAACAAACAACCCAATCCAAAAATGGGCAGAAGACCTAAATAGACATTTCTCCAAAGAAGATATACAGACTGCCAACAAACACATGAAAGAATGCTCAACATCATTAATCATTAGAGAAATGCAAATCAAAACTACAATGAGATATCATCTCACACCAGTCAGAATGGCCATCATCAAAAAATCTAGAAACAATAAATGCTGGAGAGGGTGTGGAGAAAAGGGAACACTCTTGCACTGCTGGTGGGAATGTGAATTGGTTCAGCCACTGTGGAGAACAGTATGGAGGTTCCTTAAAAAACTACAAATAGAACTACCATATGACCCAGCAATCCCACTACTGGGCATATACCCTGAGAAAACCAAAATTCAAAAAGAGTCATGTACCAAAATGTTCATTGCAGCTCTATTTACAATAGCCCGGAGATGGAAACAACCTAAGTGCCCGTCATCGGATGAATGGATAAAGAAGATGTGGCACATATATACAATGGAATATTACTCAGCCATAAAAAGAAACGAAATTGAGCTATTTGTAATGAGGTGGATAGACCTAGAGTCTGTCATACAGAGTGAAGTAAGTCAGAAAGAAAAAGACAAATACCGTATGCTAACACATATATATGGAATTTAAGAAAAAAAATGTCATGAAGAACCTAGGGGTAAAGCAGGAATAAAGACGCAGACCTCCTAGAGAACGGACTTGAGGTTATGGGGAGGGGGAAGGGTGAGCTGTGACAGGGCGAGAGAGAGTCATGGGCATATACACACTAACAAACGTAGTAAGGTAGATAGCTAGTGGGAAGCAGCCACATGGCACAGGGATATTGGCTTGGTGCTTTGTGACAGCCTGGAGGGGTGGGATAGGGAGGGTGGGAGGGAGGGAGACGCAACAGGGAAGACATATGGGAACATATGTTTATGTATGACTGATTCACTTTGTTATAAAGCAGAAACTAACACACCATTGTAAAGCAATTATACCCCAATAAAGATGTTAAAAAAAAAAAAAAAAAAAAAAAAAAAAAAAAAAAAAAAAAAAAATTAAGATTTGTATTCTAGCTCTGATTAACCATCATCATATCTGTGGAGAGAACAGTTAGTCCCACCATCATCCAAATAAAAACATTTTATGCTGATTACAGATCTGGTTTCAGAATGTTTGTTTTTGGAACATTTATTGAACCATTAAGGTTTTCTTGTTAAACTATTAAGGTTTTTCCCTCTCTGTCTTGCTCCCTCTGCTTCTTCTGGGCCATTCCAATCCTCCTGGTTGCTAGGATAAGTGTGTGGAAACAATCTAAGCATCAAGTTTCTACAATCATTCTGCAGCTTACATTGCTCATCAAGAAAAAGTCTTACACCACTTTCAGATAATGAGTTCTTCAAGACAGTGATACCAAGAGCAGAACTTGTGATATGTTGGTATGCAATTACATACTTCCTATATACTCTTAGCAAAATCATAGAGAAAAACAGGTGTGCCATTCACAAAAGATTTTTTTAAGCACAGGTTCACATTAAGCATTGGTGATACAATTAAAATTCTTTCACTCAGGACCTTAGATTTTGTTGTTGGCACAAATACCTGGACCTACTTATTCTAAAATGGTGCTAATTAGACAATGTGTGGCTGGTTTTATTTCTAATTTACTTCATTGGCGTGCAGTGTTATTCACCATAATGGCATTAGTGTAGAGAAGGAGCCCTCCTTTGGGGGAAATCAGGAGGAGGAAATATGCACACAGCCTTAACCACTGTCTTAACTATACTTGGGAAAACATCCACTTTGTTGTTTATTTACTTAATGTTTGTGATTTGAGAACATATAAACTTTGGCCAAATTTCCTCTTCTTTTTTTTTCTATTTCTTACAACACTTTGGTGAAGTATGCCCTTGCCAAAAAATTCCAAAACCAAACTATTTTATTTCATCTGATTGCCTTTGATGCTTTTCCTTCCTCCTATTAGCAGAATCTCCTTCTCATCAATGCTGTCTATGCTTGTTAAAATACCTTTTTGGTTGTTCTAACAAAGACAAACTAACACTGGTTTAAATAAAATAGAAATTTCATGCAAGGATACAAGTATAAACAGTCCAGATCTTAAATGGAGGGTCCATAACATCAGAGACTGCCATCATCATAGTGTGACTACTGTATCATAATCTAAGATGGTTGCTATTATAATGACTACATTCCAGCCAATGGGAAAGAGATAAAGGGGAGTAGAGAGCATGCTTTTTCACTTGAAAGCACCAACCTGGAAGTTTCACATATCACTTTCATTCAAAACTAGAACCAGTCATATAAACCTACTTAGCTGCAAGGGATACTGAGGGATACAGAATTTTATTGGACACATGGCATACTAAAACTTGGGAGTTCTACTACTAAATAGAAAGAAAGAAATGGCAATGAATTCTGTGAGGAAGAATTACAGAAATGTTGTACACTATTTGTAATTATGGCTTCTGAGGAGATTTTTGTATATGCTGAATAAATATTGTTGCATAGCTATGTAGAATCTATGTTTAAGGATATGATAACATTAGAAATCATAATTATTCTTTCTTTGGAGGCAGAGCCTCCTAAAACTCTTAAGATTCTTCTGGTATCAAGGAACAGAAAACTATTCAAGGATCTCATGGATCTTAGAAAGGAAAAACTAGAAGTGGGAATTTCAAGTGGAAAATTATAGGTGGTTCCTTGCCTGTCTCAGGCACTGTGTAATCTCTCTGTACTCTGCTGCTCTCCTGAGTTGGCTGCATTTATCTCTACAAAAACCCTCAACCCACTCCGACTTAATCAATTTCCACATATACATATATTCAGAAAATGGCCACCAACTTCAACTTAATGTCATGACCTCCCAACTATAGTACATTCTATTAACAAAGTTATTTTAGATCCCAAATTCCTGGAATTAGAATCAGACTGAGCCAATTTCTATTTAACAACAATTCCATAGTCACTGACCAGCCTATGTGTGTTTTCTCCGAGTCTTCACTCTTAACGTAATCATCACTGCCAGGTATCATTTTGTTTGCTTGTCTCACTTAGGGAAAAAAATTAAAACAAAACGTTAAAGTTCATTTTATACTAAAACGAGAGAGGATAGGGCGGGACAGTGGTAAATGCCAGAAGTCCACTCTGTACGTCATTTGCCAGCATCATCATCATCATTATCATTCTTTTTTTTTTTTTTTTTTTTTTTTGCGGTACATGGGCCTCTCACCATTGTGGCCTCTCCCGTTGCGGAGCACAGGCTCCAGACGCGCAGGCCCAGAGGCCATGGCTCACGGGCCCAGCCACTCCGCTGCATGTGGGATCCTCCCGGACCGGGGCACGAACCCGTGTCCCCTGCATCAGCAGGAGGACTCTCAACCACTGCACCACCAGGGAAACCCCATTATCATTCTTATACGTCTATGATTATCTTCACGTTTTGTAGGGGGAACATATCATGTGATAGACATTTAAATAGAATTTTTGAGATAGACATCAATGCAAATAGCAAAACAAATGAGTTTAAAATCACTGAAAATCTGGAAAACTGCTTAGTTTCTTTTTTTTAATTAATTTTTATTGGTGCATAGTTGCTTTACAATGTTGTGTTAGTTTCTACTGTACCGCAAAATGAATCAGCTATATGTATGCATATATCCCCTCCTTTTTTGGATTCCCTTCCCATTTAGGTCACCACAGAGCATTGAGTAGAGTTCCCTGTGCTACACAGTAGGTTCTCATTAGTTATCTATTTTATACATAGTATCAATAGTGTATATATGTCAATCCCAATCTCCCAGTTCATCCCACCCCCCTTTCTCCCCCTGCCTTGGTATCCATACGTTTGTTCTCTATGTCTGTGTCTAGTTTCAAATGCTTACTGAAGGACTAAATAATACTACAGGAGATGGGGAAGGACAATATTAAACCTAAATCACTGTAAAGAAAAAAATAGAAATGAGAAATGTAAAAAAGAAAGGATAGTAAAAGTAAAGAAAGACATAGAAAGAAGAAAGGAACATATAATAAAGAAAATAGAAATGCACATATTTGCATTAAGAATTGGGTGCAGGGGCTTCCCTGGTGGCGCAGTGGTTGAGAGTCCGCCTGCCGATGCAGGGAACACGGGTTCGTGCCCCTGTCCAGGAAGACCCCACATGCCATGGAGCGGCTGGGCCCGTGAGCCATGGCCGCTGGGCCTGCGCGTCCGGACGGAGCCTGTGCTCCACAATGGGAGAGGCCACAACATTGAGAGGCCCGCATACCGCAAAAAAAAATTTTCAGAAATTAGTTCAAGCACCACTCAGTGATGTCAGAAACACAAAGCCCAGGTTAAATGATTTTTTAAAAAATGTTTAAGGAATTTATGTAATAACTGACATCACAGTTTTGATATTTTTAGCTTATGCTATCTCAGGAAGCAAGGAGGAATGCATGCTACTCACAGCCAACTTCTATTCATATATTCCATACATATTTATTGAATGCCCAGTATGTGCCAAGTACAATTGGCCTTCAAGTTGAGATTCTTAATCAACAGCTCTTTCAGCAAACTGGTCTTGCATGTATGTCAATATTAGTAAATGTTGCAGGTGCTTTGAATGTAGAGTTATCTAGAGGAAGGGGAACATTTCTCAGAATAGTGGACTCTCACACCCCCTTTCTATGGTTATTAAGCAAACACATAATTCTGTAGCACGTGTTGAGCAAATTTATTGACTACTGAGTAAATGCCAAAGATGTGTATGCCTGAAATGCTGATACTGATATGAGCTGTGACAAATTTATTATTTATTGAATGATTGTACACAGGCAAAGGAATAATTTATATTTAGGAGGACTTCTTTAACAATGTTTTTATGATTTTGGAAAACAAGATTATATTTTAAAAATCAATGGATTATATAAATACTGTGATGGTTGATTTTATATGTCAACTTGGCTGGGCCATGTTGGCCAAATATATGGTCAAACATTATTCTGGATGTTTCTGTGAGGGTGTTTTTAAATAAGATTAACATTCAAATCAGTAGACTTTGCATAAAGTGAATTGCTCTCCATATTGTGTGTGGGCCTCATCCAATCAGTTGAAGAGCTTGATAGAAAAAGGTTGTCTCTCCCAAGTGAGAAAGAATGTTACCAGAAACTGCAACATTGGCTTTTTCCTGGTTCTCCAGTTTGCTGGCCTTTGGACTTGAACTGTACTATCAACTCTTCCTGGGTCTCTAGCCTGCTGACCCACCTTAGATTTTAGACTTTCCAGCCTCCATAATCACACAGTCAATTGTTTAAAATAAAGCTCTTTACACACACACACACACACACACACACACACACACACACACACACACATCCCTTATAGTTCTGTTTCTCTGGAGAATCCTGACTAATATGATAAAGATACACTTTCTATTAATATTTTCATCTCATTCATATGACATGTTTGAAAAAATGACCAATTTAAGCTTAAACATGCATTTCAAGTGTCTTCATTTCTGAGGCATTATTTTCAGTTTGTCTAAAGAATTTTTTTTTCTGATACCATCTCCAAAAGAAGGCATTTTGTCTTCTCATTGAATATCACACAAAATTTTGTAGGATAACAAATGATGACTATTTCTCCTTGGAGAAAAGACAGAAGTGTTTTTATGTACCTTTCCGAAGGAGATAGTTTTGGCAAAATTCCTGTGAAGCTAAACTGATATGGACCAGAGACAGATCTACGTGTCAGAACTAGTACTTGTGCCTCAGTTTGGCAGATCTTTATCTTGTGCTGTCAGAATTAAGTAAAACAGTGCTATGTTTACAAATTCATATAATCTTCACTGCAGAGATGTATGTATTTTCATTTTCTTCTGCTTTTAGCCTTACTGCTACTGTTAATTTCTTTCTTTAAGAAATGCATCCTCCCAACTTCCCCACCCCAGGACCCAGCTTCACCCACCAGCAGCCTGCACCAGCCCTGGGACCCTCTCCCTGCCCACCCCTCCCCATCCACCAGTAGGCCAACACCAGTTCCAGGACCCCTGGCCTACATACATATATTTGTATGGTAATGGATGGTAACTAAAATCACAGTGATAATTTTGCAATGTAGAGAATTATTGAATCCCTATGTTGTGCACCAGGAACTAACAGTGTTTGTAGGTCAATTATACTTCAAAAACAAAGAAACTTACAGAGAAGGAGATCAGATTTGCGGTAATCAGAGGTGAGGGTGGAGGGTGAGGGAACTGGGTGAAGAGAGCCAAAAGGTACAAACTTCCAGTTAGAAGATAATTAGTAGAGATGGAATGTACAACGTGATAAATATAATTAACACTGCTTTATTTCATATATGAAAGTTGTTAAAAGAGTAAAGTATAAGAGCTTTCATCACAAGAAAAACAATGTTTTATCTTTTTCTTTTCTTTTGAATCTATATGAGATGATGAATATTCACTAATCTTATTGTGGTAATCATCTCATGATGTATATTAGTCAAATAATTATAATGTACACCTTAAACTTATACAAGGTTGTTTGCCAATTATATCTCAATAAAACTGGAAGTGAAAAAAGAAATACTTTCTCCCCCATGTGCATCCCTGACTAGTTTTTAGATGTATTTAGTATTTGTGTGTATTTGTGTGTATATATTTGTATGGCTCTTGCATCCATGCCATTTATGGATTGTATGGATAATAGGAATAGCTTGAAAAAGCGTATTTGGCTCCAAGTTAAACGGAGTGAAAACATGAGACGCAAGTCCCTTGACCATCTGGCAGTGTCTTTGGTAAAGAGCCTCCTTGTTCACCATTTCTGTGACATTTAGCATTCTTCCTCATGAGCTAGAAGTGTCACTGTTATTCCTCTAGCCTGTAAGGGTGATCTAAACTGCCTAAAGTCCCATGTGAGTCTGAGTCTTCTTAAAATTCTACTGCCGTCCATCTCCTTCATATTTAGGGCCTTCAAAAGATGACCTCACTACTTCAGTATTTTGTCATATCACCATATCTTCTACTAGAGTATCAGAAAACCAGGCAGTATGCTCCCAGTTTTCTTCCATTATCCTTTTCTCTAGGTCTCTGAGGCAAATTCCAATCAAGCTAACACAAAGTATATTTGAATGACACCACTCCATATCCTGTTAATAAATGTCCTTTGCTACCACGCAAATGAACTCTCAAAATGTGTTATGTGTGCTTAAACTCTCTGAGTTTTAGATAAATGGCTGTGTATCCACACTGGCAATAGCTCTTTATTTTCCATTTTTCTGAATTTTAATGCTGGTGTCCTGGAACCCAACATCTTTACTTCTGGAGCCCATTTTCAAACAGTAATACTCCTTTGGGCTGCTGGATTTCCGTAGATGGAAAATTTCTTTCAAGCGGCTTTATTCTCCACTGCCTTAGACAAGCTACTGATGTTAGTTACACAAGATCTTTGTTAACTTCAAATCATCAGGGTCTCACAGGACCTTTCAAGCTCTCAAAACACTTCTACCATTAAGTGAAGATCAAATGTCACCGGTTTTGTCAGTTCTCAATCCCATTGCTTCCTATCACTCCACATTAATATTATGGTTCAATAAGATTTTGGTAGCCCCTCAGGTTAGTCCATACTTTCTTCTCCTTTGATATGATTGCGTGTCACAAGAGATGCCTAACAAACTGTGATCTGAGGCACAAAGTGGCTAAGTAGCTAGCCCATGCACTAGGTTAAATATTGGAATTGAGAGATTATGTTCCCACCTCATCTTGCTGGCTGTATGCATGGTCCCAGACTAGTTCTTAGATATATGTAGGCAGAAAAGTTAGAATTGAATATCTCCACAAAGGCACAAAGCATAATTAATCCATATACATATAAGTACATATATATATATATATATATATATATATATATATATGTTACACACACTCACACAAAAGCAGCAACAATATGCTCCTTCACTTTGATGGATAATATTAAGACATTTTAAGACTTACTAGGAGATTGTCTCTAGTCAGACAGATAATAATGCCATGAATGGTCCATAACCAAGGAAAAATAAACTGGAAAGTAAAGAATACTCTTCACTCTTGTCATTTCTGGTGAAAATGGTGGACTACTTACTGAGTGTAGTCTGTCAACTTAATGAGAAAAATATAGACGGCTAATTAGTGGTTTAGAAAAGAATATTCCAATTGCTTGTCCTTTTTTGGAAGTAAAATTATAATTGGTATCTTGGTTAACATTTATCATTAGGTTAATTAAGCAAATAATGAAAAAGTTGATTTAAAATCCATTATTGAATGATACATTTCCTCCAGGTAAGATACAGACCTAAGCAAATTAATTATCACTAGATCAATGTGCTCCAAATTTTAAAAAATCATTAGTGTTACTCACTATTGATTACTTTCACACTGATCGAATAATTCTGATACTATGACATAATATTACATAGTTTGTGCTATTTTTTAAGTAATAAACTTTATGTTTCAAGGTAGTTTTAAGTTCACAGGAAAATCGAATGTTCCCATATAATCATCCTCGTATGTATACAACCTCTCCCACTATTGACTTCCTCATCACAGTGGTACAGTTGTTACAATTGATGAACCTACATTGACACACCAATATCAGCTAAATTCCATGGTTTATTAGGGTTCATCAAGGTGTTGTATATTTGATAGCTTTGGGCAAATGTAAAATGACATGCATCCATCATATACAGAATAGTCTCACTGACCTAAGTGGTCAAAGTGTATGGCCATGAAGTTGTATACCTTGCTTTCCAGTAGAAAAAACAGAGACCAATCACATGTTGCTTCCTGATAAGCTCAAGGAAAGTGACTAAGCCTGTTCTGCCTATGTTTGTTAGGTATATGTATATGGGCTGATTAGTTCTTTTGTATTTAAAGTACCTTGGTGACAATCTCTGGTCAATAAGGGTCCCTTTCCATGCTCTGGGAAAATGTCAGGAAATCAAAAGAATTTCCTGGGATTTACCAGGTCTTTGTAGCAAAATCAGCCTTTGGCAGAGTGCCTTAGTAGGTTTCCAATAAATAATTAAGAATTTGATTTAAGCAGATAGAAAAATCTAGAATACAGTTTAGTCCACATTAGAATCATTTGCTAAGCTTTTAAAACTGTAGATGCCTGGGCTCTACCTGATTAAAATTTCTGATTATGTCGATTTGTAGTATAACTTAGATATATGGACTTCAAGAAATCTAAGCAAATAATATGGAAGCAGATGAACTAGGCCAAATTGACGGGATAGAATGCAGATGCCATCTATTTGGGCAGCTTTCTGTCCTGCTCAGAGACTACTACCTGTATTGCTCAGTAATGACATGGACTATATAAAGACAGAATCACAATTTACATGTCTTATTGATAATGTGACACAATGGAATTAGTAAAGGCTTTAAAATCGGTTTGACCTGGACTTTAACCCTGGCTTGGCTATTTATTTGAGTCAGTTTCCTCCTTTATAAAAAGCAAATACAAATACCTACTGGGTTCCTGTAATGATTAAAGAGTCATGTAATAAAACTGACCCAACACCTGACAAAGAGTTAGTGCTAAGTAAATATTTCTCTCATACAATACCCCATCTCTGAACATGCCACACTCACAATATGACACATGTGACTGAACACAGCTGAGAATGGTGGGCCCACCACGTAGACATGCTAATTCAACTGCTCATATCTATAGAAGCAGACTTGCCCAGATTTATAAAGAGACATTGGTTGTATTATTTTAATTAAAATTATATATATTTAATTAAAATTAATAGATTATACCTCAGGAAAAGAGTATGCTTTGGTTTTAAAATTCTCCTTTGTCAGCATCTGTTACTTTACTGCATTAAAAAAGTAAATAATGCATGTATTTGTGGGTATAAAAGTGGGATGATCTTATGCAGAGAGATGACGGTACATTTTTCTCCTTAATCTAGGTGGAGCATGTCCTGGTGCAGACATCATTTTCCTTTACCCTTGTTCTTTTATTTTCTGAACTTCATTCTGTCTTGAACCTGGTTGTGAAGTTTTACTAAATTTTCCCTGTGAGAAAATGATTTTGAACTTGTCAATCCATCAGGCATGATCACTGGGAAATATTTGTACAAAATGTACTTACCAGGAAGCTGAAACTATAAAGGTGTGTTTTCTACTTGTCACTGTAAAAGAGCATGATGAATTCATTGTTATTCTGACTTCACAGTTCTTAGCTATTCTACATACAGTGATCACATAAGCGCTATGATTGTCACAAGCAGTAGAACTGGATGTATCTTTACAAAAATATCAAACATCACTGCACTACCAGGGACATGCCCATTATTCCTAGTAAGAAAAGGGATATCAAAAGGTCTTTGATTAGTTCAATGTGTCACTATGTGGTTGGATAACTTTGGCAGTGAGCTAATTGTGGGTTTTTTTTTGTTTTGGGGTTTTTTTTGGTGGTACGCGGCCCTCTCACTGTTGTGGCCTCTCCCGTTGCGGAGCACAGGCTCCAGACGCGCAGGCTCAGCGGCCATGGCTCACGGGCCTAGCCGCTCTGCAGCATGTGGGATCTTCCCGGACCGGGTCACGAACCCGTGTCCCCTGCATTGGCAGGCAGACTCTCAACCACTGCGCCACCAGGAAAGCCCCTAATTGTGTTGTTTTAATAGGTATTGGGGGAAGGTAGGTTTGTTACTTTTAGCTTTCAACCCACTTTCTAGCTGGTTTTTCTATAAATGTATGCAGTTGCTCATTTAAAAAAATCATATTAAAGCACATTTATCAATTATCAAAGTAAAAGACAAAAAAAACAAAATTTTCAGGAAGACTACCATGTGCTAGACATTGTGTAAAATGCTAGGGATACATGGGTGGCTACATAAGATCCTCATTTTCAAAATACAGTTGACCCTTGACGTAGGTTTGAACAACACAGGTCCACTTGTACGTGGACTTTTTTTCAATAAATTGCTGGAAAATTTTCCTTGAGAGTTGCAATAATTTGAAAAAAAACTTGTCGATGAACTACATAGTCTAGAAATATTGAAAAAAATTAAGAAAAATTAAAGTATGTAAAGAATGCATAAAATATATGTAGATACTAGTCTATTTTATCATTTGCTACCATAAAATATACACAAATCTATTATAAAAAGTTAAAATTTATCAACACTTACCCACACAAACATTCACAGATCATACATGGTGCTAGAGAAATGTAAACAAATGTAAAGATGTAGTATTAAATCATAACTGCATAAAGTTAACTGCATAAAGTTAATATACTGTACCACTGTAATAATTTCGTAGCCACCTCCTGTTGCTATTTTGGTGAGCTCAAGAGTTTCATGTCTCTGCTTAAAATGCCCTGGGACACTAATCATCTCCCAGTGAGCAGTTCTTCTGTAAATTGCATATCGGAGTAAAAAGTGATCTTTTGTGGTTCTCCCCTATTTTGCGTGGTGCTTAACCCTATCCTGTAAACCTTGAATCCTACCAGGGATCCATACGAAGTGCCACTAGTGATGCTGGAAGTGCTCCAAAGAAGAAGAGAAAAGCCATGACATTACAAGAAAAAGTTGAATTGCTTGACATGTACCCTAGATTGAGGTCTGCAGCTGGGTTTTCCCACCATTTCAAGAGAAATGAATCCAGCATAAAGACGATTATAAAAACAGAAAAGGAAATTCGTGAAGCTGTCCCTCTAGCTATGCCAGCAGTCATGAACACCTTGCACTTTTTGCAAAATACCTTTTTATCTTGTATTGAATATGCAGTTTTTTATGTGGGTTCAGGGTTGCTGTAAGAAAGGCATACCTATAGTCTAATATGAGTTGAGAAAAAGCAAAGTCATTATGTGACAACTTAAAGCAAAAAGAAGATGAAGGATCTAAAACTGGAGAATTTAATGCTAGCAAAGGATGGTTTGATAATTTCAGAAAGCGATTTGGGTTAAAACTTGTCTCTGAAGTTAGAAATTCCAACTAGTATAGGGACTACCTTTTGAAGTTCTTTTGATATTGGATAATGCCCCTGGCCATCCAGAACCCCATGAGTTAAGTTTTGGGGGTGTCAAAACTTACATGCAGATTTTCGACTGCGGAGGGTGATGGTTAATGCCCCTCACCCCCTAGTTGTTCAAGGGTCACTCACAATCTATGGGAGGGCAAAATAAAGGCTTCTATATAAGTGTGACTTGTGCTGGGGTGGAGCTGCACACAGAGTGCTGTGGTAGCATAGAGATGGGCTGCAGTTAGGGGAGGCTTATTTGATGAGATTATAACTCTTGATGTATATAATGCAGGAGAAAGATGGTAGAAAAGGGCATTTTAGGCAAAGGGAGTTGCTGGCACAAAGCCGCAGAGGCAAGAATGAGTGTGGGGCTTTGGGGAGCTGGTGGTTCAATGTGGTTGGAGTTTTGAGTGGGGGTAGTCATGACAACAGATAATGCAGATAAGTCAGAAAGTAACCAGATCAGAAAGGTTCTCAGTGCCACAAAGAAGACTATATTTTACCCCCAAGTTTACAAGACACCAGTGTAAAGGCAATGAACATATTTGCAGAGAAGTTCTGTAACAGCATGGAAAATAGGCTGGGAATAATATTAGAATTAAATTAAATCCCTTTGGTTAAGTGCTGTTAATACTGTTACTCAGCTTTTACTCTCCCGGAGTGATTCCTACAAATGCTGCAAGAGGAGGATGTTAAATTACACAGAACAGATCATCACTATTTCTGCAACCAGGGACAAAAAATACAACTCTCAAAAGCAAGCATGATTCATGTCTGCCTCCAGGGACACTTCTCATTAGATAAGGGCAGCACTGTTACAGCACTCCATAGGACAGAAGATCAGGCTGCGCAGGAGGACTCGTGGTGGAAATGCATTTTCAGCAGTTAGAGAACAGAGTACACCTTCAGCCATTTGATCCAGGAATGCAGTCCCAAATTCTGCCAAGAAAAGTCTTCCGACATTCTGTGGGTAAGGCCTCTGATTACTGCTTCTTACTTCAAAGATGTCCACCATTATCTGAAGCTCACATATCTGCTTGAATTCAGACAAAATCAAGAAGTAAACTAATTCATTAAATTGTAAAAATTGCCCTCAATATGTTAAAGGGTTTGGGTTGTAGAAGTCCCCAAAAACGATAAAATGTGACAGGAAGATATTTAGAAACTGCTAATATGATTCTAACATTTTTACTTCAATAATTGTCTTAATACTTATAGGCCATGAAAAGGAGAATAGACTTATTCCACAGGGTTCTAAAAGACTCTTTAAAATAGTATGTGGGGCGAAATGATAGAAAAATTGACTTTATTTCAAAATAATAAAAGTATTTCTGAAAATTCAGAGCTTCCTCATTTTAAAAAGCACTGAGTTTTCTGTGGCTGGAGGTGTCGAGATATATGTTAGTCTAAGAACTGTCTTTAGTCCGCAAAGTTTTTTTCTTTAATTTTAAATAATTTTTGTTTTATTGAGGCAAAGTGAACACATCCATGTAACTAATACTCAGCTTGGGAATAAAATATTATGTAATGAAGATAAAAGTGAAAAAACATTGTAATGACTTTTCTACAAGGTTAAATGTATCTAGTGAAAAGCCTATCTTATCTTGAGCTTATGTCTTTCTTTTCTTTTTTCTTTCTTTCTTTCTTTCTTTTTTTTTTTTTTTTGTGTTTAGATACCCTTTCTACTGGGAAATGATATTTGTAGATCTTAGACTTTCTTGGTCGATGTTTTTACTGTCTTTAACTTGACAAAATAAAGTTATTAAGGCAACACTGGCTTCCCTCGTTACTTATTGAAATGCCTGTCTTTCATCAGCTATTAAACCTAGAGTGTAGATAACTACCTATAAGAGATGATGGAAAGGATATTTACTCATTGTATAGATGAGGAATAGAATATCTTTAAAAGTTTTTGTTTTTTCCAAATCTGGAAATCAAACCAATTAAATAAAATTTTATTTCAAGGGTTAAAGGACTGGGCTTCCCTGGTGGCGCAGTGGTTGAGAGTCTGCCTGCCAATGCAGGGGACACAGGTTCATGCCCCGGTCCGGGAGGAACCCACATGCCGTGGAGCAGCTGGGCCTGTGAGCCATGGCCACTGAGCCTGCGCGTCCAGAGCCTGTGCTCTGCAACAGGAGAGGCCACAACAGTGAGAGGCCCATGTACAGCAAAAAAAAAAAAAAAAAAAAAAAAAAAGAGTTAAAGGACTTTTTTTTGTATTTCTTTGTCTCATTTGAAAAATTGTTCTTTTCTACCTGTTTGTTTCTCTGAAAGTGAGTAGATCTAAGCAATGTATTTGCTTTTTGTTTTTCGTTTTTTTAAAAGATTTTTTTGATGTGGACCATTTTTTTTAAATTAATTAATTTATTTATATTTATTTTTGGCTGTGTTGGGTCTTCGTTTCTGTGCAAGGGCTCTCTCCAGTTGTAGCAAGCGGGGGCCACTCTTCATTGCGGTGCGCGGCTCTCTCACCGTCGTGGCCTCTCCCGTTGCAGAGCACAGGCTCCAGACGCGCAGGCTCAGTAGTTGTGGCTCACGGGCTTAGTTGCTCCGTGGCATGTGGGATTTTCCCAGACCAGGGCTCGAACCCGTGTCCCCTGCATTGGCAGGCAGACTCTTAACCACTGCGCCACCAGGGAAGCCCACTTTTTGTTTTTTTTAACAAATGTGTTTTCTTGTTTTCACAAATTTTAGCCTACTTCTCAATAGCTCAAGAGATGCTAGAATCCTTAATGGTAAGTACCTTATGATTTCACATTTAAAAAAAGAAACAATTACAAGCAAATTCGTTAGGACATTTTTAATTGTTCTTGAATAAACTATACTTCTAAATTTAATACAGCAAACATAATGATTTTTATGAAAAAAATCAAAACATATATTTTATGCTTTTAAATTATTTTAGAGCTATAAAACATTTTAAATAGCATTGTATATTTTAATGTGAAATTTTTTCCTGAAAATATTATTAACAACAATACACTGCTTTGCTATAATTTAAACTTGCCCAGAAATTTTTCAAACTACAAGAAAGGGTTATTGCAAATTGCTACTCCCAGAGAAGCAACTCAAAACCACATTACTGCTGACATGTTAGCTGAATTATCTTTGCTTGCTGAAAGATAGGAGTTTAGAGAATGATGGTTGAGCAGAACTGACTGTTTTTCCAATCAAAACTCTGGCTGACATGATGTATCTAGTAGCTTTGAGTAATGTCCTCATTTTTTAAAACTCTGTTATTATGTATCTGCTAAAGTCCAGAAATACAGTTATGTCCCCTTTGCCAATTTGCTACAGATAAGAAGAAAAATCTACCAATATAAGTCTAGATAACAGATATATAACTTATGAATCTATTATTTCTCATTATGGTAAAATAGATCAGAATGAGACATCCATGAAAGGAGGGTATTGGACATATGGTAAGTGGTTTAAACAGAGAAGACACAATTTTGCACCAGGTCCACCCACAGCCTCTGCAGTATTATTTGAAGAGTGTTTATAATTACTGAAAAATGAAAGAAACAGTTATATTTAATTTAATCAATGTTTAATGAGTGTATTCTATATCTTAGATATTATATAAAATTCTGAAGAGAATACAAAGTATACCACAAACTACTGGAGAAATGGACTAATTTATTGTTATAATTATGAAAATTTACCTAGTGGCTCAATTGACATGCAGTCTTTAAAATTACTCATTCCCAAATATAACACAATTTTTAATTTCGTAACTGATCAAAGTGAATTCAAATTGAAATAAGATGTATCATTTATAATTATTAATTCAAAATTAAATATTTTAAAATTCTTCAACACTGGAAAACTTGTAATAAAACTACAGCAATTATGTATTGTAAGTGGTATTGTAGATTGGCACAAATATGTTTTAAAGATTATCAAGAAATGTCTAATGAGTGGCACATTGTTCATATCTTTTGAAATATTAATGGACCACTTGGTCCTGAGAATTAATTTTGAAAACATAACTCTTTGGGGAAAAAACTATATGAATTTGGATGCTCACTGCAAAAAAATTTTAAATGAGATCATTGCTAATGTTGTGAAATAGAAAGATACTGAGGAAGTTACAGAACACCAGTTCAATTAAATATAATGTGATCATAAACATTTGTTATAAAAATAATTTAACATATTTCTAGAATGATTTTTATGTCAGGAAAAAAAAAATCTCCACAGAAATCATGATGAAAATATTAGAGTTTCTAGGGTAGCCAGAACTTGAGGGACCAGATGAAAGGGAGAAGGGAAATTCATCAAGGTGTGCTCAACTTTCTACATGCTGTTTTTCCTCTTAAGACATTTGCTCATTTTCAGTAAAAGTCAGGAGGCCAAAAGGCCAAGAAGCTTGCCAGAACAGATGCTGTCAAAGAAGCTAGTGAAGTTTCAAGGCAATCTCTTTAGGCTGGGAAGATAAAATTTGAGTCTGAGATGGCCAAAACAGCTACATGTGAAAGTTCAAGATCTCAGTGAGAAGAAAAGTGAAAATAAGTCACCCTGACACATGTTTAACTCACAAAACTTTTGCTATTTCAGCTGCACATGACAAAAAAGGTAAGGAATCAAGCAGAAAGTTACTGTGAAGCAGAGTAGAACTTTTGGCAGTTCTCTGGTGCTGAAAAAAATGGAGTTCAGTAGTTACCAAGAATGAGGGCTTTAAAATATAACCCAGGCTGTCAGTGGGGACTCCAGGAACATAGGCAAAAAAGAGGAAGCTGGAGTCTAATAGAGACTGAAAACCAGCCTCAGGTCTTTTCTGTCCGTGATTAGATTGAGGTGATGTACCTATCAGAGTACAGTGTACACTATCTCTAAAGGGAGATAGCATTATGCCAAGCCCACAGATTTTCAGATGTAACATCTGGCATTAAAAATATATATTCTTGACACACAAGGAAACAAGATTAAAGGGAAGAACAGGCAATCCAAACAAATCCAAACTCTTCAGGAGACTGTAAGAGAATCCAGAGTTGCAAACATAACATTCACAATATGTACAATGTTAAAAAAAAAAAAAGCATAGGAAAATATGATCCATTCTCAAGAGAAAAGACAAAATGGAGGCCATCCCCAAGAAGACCTATATTTGGAATTAATCTCAAAGGATTTTATAATAAATGTAGAACTGTGCTCAATGGTGAAAAAGAAAATCACTGATTTCTCATTAAAAACTATGTAGTCAAGAAGATAAGGAAATAACATTTTTAAAGTGTTAAAAGTAAATTTTAACCCAGAATTCTATATACAATGAAAATATTCTGTAATATAGGAGGCAAAATGAAGATATTTTGAAATAAAAGATAACTAAGAGAATTCATTGTTGGCAGACCTATACTTCAAGGATTGCTAAAAAAAAGTCCTTCAGATTGAACAGAAATGATACCAGATAGGAATTTGGCACTTTAGGAGAAAATAAATAACATAAACATTTGTTAAATATCTGGATGATTGTAAATATCTTCTTCTAATTTCTTTAAAATACATATACTATTTAAAGCAAAATTATTAGTTTGTTATGTATGTTAGATATGTTACATAACTATAACATAAAGAATGGAGGGAGATAAATGGACTTATATGGTGGCAGGGTTTCTAATTTTTTTTGTTAAATAGTACAATATTACCTCTAACTAGACTGTTAAACATTATAGACGTATATTGAAATATCTTGAGAAACAAGGAAAAAAAAAAGACAAAAAGTATAACAAAAACACCAGCAAAGAAATTAAAATGGAATCCTAAAACTATTCACATAATCAAAAAGAAGTCAAGAAAGGAGGAATAGAAACCAAAAACACAGACTGAGGGGCAGTGTCAAACAGCAAATGAATAATAAAAACATCAGGTCTAAATTCAACCTAAAATTATCAACCATATTAATAATTCTATTAAAGTTTCATGCAGCAAACATTAAAGTCAGAGACTGTCAGATTCAAAAGAGGAAGACCAAACTATTTGTTATCATAAGGGGTGTACTTTAAATACAAAGACAAAAGGAAGTTGAAAACAAATAGAAAAAATATACTACACAAACAGCAAGCATAGGAAATTGAGAATCATTATATTAATATCAGATAAAACAGACTTCAAAATAAAGGATCTTACCAGAGATAGAGAAGAACATTTCTAAATGATAAAAAAAAGTCAAAACATAAGAATGAACTAAAAATCATATGTGTGTATGTACCTAACGTCAAAATCTCAAAGTAGGTAACACAAAAATCAGTAAGATTAAAGAGAGAAATAGATAATTCCACATATTCAAAGACTTTTTCTTTTCTCTTTTGACAATTAATAGAACAATTAGAAACAAAACTCAGTAAAGACATAGATGATCTGAACAGCACTGTCAGCCCTTTTGACCTAATTAATATTTATACAATCCTACATCCAGCAATCTTAGAATACACATTTTCAAGTGCACATTGTATGTCCATCAATACAGACTATATGTTAAACTATAAAACAAATCTAAATAAATTTTTCAAAATTCAAATCATACAGTGTACATTCTCTGACCACAATGGAATTAAATTAGAAACTAGGAGCTATTAGATAATAGTAAGATATTAGGAAAGCATAAAATACTTGAAAACTAAATTACAAACTACTAAATAATTCATAGTTCAGAGAAGATGCTATAATGGGAATTATTAAACATTTCCAACTAAATGATAAGGAAAATTGAGCTCACTAAAAAGTATGGGATGAAACTAAACCAGTGCTTAGAGGGAAATGTATAGCTTTAAATAGATATATTAGGAAAGAAAGAGATTTAAAATTAATGACCTAGGTTTCCATCTTAAAAAGATAGAAAAATAGAACAAATTAAAGCCAGAATAGGTAACAAGGATGAAATAAGAAATATAATAATGGAACTCAATGGAAAACAAACAATGGAGAAAATTTTAAAAACTAGGCTTAGCAATATTGATGAAATATAAAACAGAGAAAACAGACTCCCAATATCAAGAATAAAAGAGAGATTATCATTTTGAATTCCACAGATATTAAAAGGATAATAAGGTAATTTTATGACCAAGTTTATGCCTAGAAATTTTTCAACTTAGATGAAAAAATTAATATTTAAAAAATACACCTAGTCCAAATTGATACAAGATAAAACAGAAAAATCTGTTTAGCCTTACATATATTAAAGTTAATGAACTTCTTATCCAAAATCTATAGGCACTCCAGACTCACATGGTCTCTCTCAAAAACTTCTCTCAAATATTTAAGGAAGAAATATCACCAGTCTTAAGTTTAGTGAAAAAAGAGTAGGGAAGAATTAGCAAGTTATTGTTACAAAACCAGCACAATCCTAATATTAAAATCTTACAAGGAGAGTACAAAAAAATTTCCAGCCCCCCAAATCCTCTTTACTATTGGTAAAGATACTACCAAAATACTAGCCAATTACAGCAGTATATCAAGAGGATATCAAGTATATCAAGATTAAGTAAGGTTAATATAGAAAAATCAATTTTATTTTTATATGTCAGTAGCAAAAAATTAGAAAATGAAATTTAAAAAACAATTCACTTTACCATAGCAACAAAAGCCACAAACTAAGTAGTAAATTAAACAAAAGATGTGTAAGACTTCTACCCTGAAAACTGAAAAAGTGAGAAAATATTAAGAAGATCTAAATAGACAGATAATTCATATATTCCACTGATTGGAGATGTTTAATTTTATACAGAAATGAAAAGGGCTTAGAATCTCCAAAGCTAGATTGAAAAAGTACAAAATAGAAGACTTACACTATCTGACTTCCAGACATACTGTAAATCAAAACGGTGTGGAACTGTATGAGGGTTGATAGAATAAGGAGCTCCCAAATAGATCCTCACTTTCAACAAAGGTGCCAAATCCAATGGAGAAAGGAAAACCTTTTTAACTAATGATTCAGTTTTATATATATATATATATATATATATATGTTTTATATATATAAATATATATGTATATATGTTATATATATATACATATATATATATATGTTTCAACTATATATAT
This sequence comes from Leucopleurus acutus, assembly GCF_964270905.1. Lineage (NCBI taxonomy): Eukaryota > Metazoa > Chordata > Mammalia > Artiodactyla > Delphinidae > Leucopleurus > Leucopleurus acutus. The sequence continues at coordinate 133,646,268 of NC_139143.1, forward strand.
ATATGTTTTCAGATTATTTTCCATTATAGGTTATTACAAGATATTGAATATAGTTCCCTGTGCTATACAGTAAACCCTTGTTTTTACCTATTTTATGTATAGTAGTTTATATCTATTAATCCCATACTCCTACTTTTTCCCCCCCTTCCCCCTTGGTAACCATAATTTTGTTTCTATGTCTGTGAATCTGTTTCTGTTTATTTATATAGATTCATTTGTATTCTTTTTAGATTCCACTCATAAGTGATATCATATAATACTTGTCTTTCTCTGCCTGACTTCACTTAGTATGATATTCTCTGGGTCCATCCATGTTGCTGCAAATGACAATAATTCATTCTTGTTTAGGGCTGAGTAATATTCCATTATATATAATGGAATATTAATACATATATTCTAAATAGTGCTGTTATGAACATTGGGGTGCATGTATCTTTTCAAATTAGAGTTTTCATCTTTTCTGGATATATGCCCAGGAATGGGATTGCTGGATCTTATGGTAGCTCTATTTTCAGTTTTTAAGGAACCTCCATACTGTTTTCCATAGTGGCTACAACAATTTACATTCCCACCAACAGTGTAAGAAAATATATACATTTACTTTTCTTAATCTCAATTTCTTCTTCTATAAAATATTTATAAAGATTAATTAATTATAAAATATAATTACATACTATATACAAATATTTATTAATTACCAATATAAAGGAATATTATGAAGTTTACATGAGATAATGAATACAGTCTACACACTGTGTATTGGAAATGGTAGATTCTATTACTGCTACGATTATATTAAAAATCACATTTAAACTGCAAGGGTCAAAGCCACCGCTTGAAAAATCTGTTATGCTGTGAAAGGATTTTAGATTTCATATGTGGTAGAAAGTGGAACGTCACTGAATAATTTTATCCAGAAGAGTGCCATGATACAGTTTGCATTTTAAAGAGATCATACTTCTTGCAGTATAGAGGTGAATTGGAGGACACAATAAGGAAAACAGATATAAGACTATTTCAGTGGTCCATGAGAGACATAATAAAGGTTTGAACCAAGTCAACCACAGAAACAGAGAAAAATGTATAAGTATGAGATTATAAAAGGCTGGAAATAATGGAGCATGGTTACCAATATAATGTTGCAACATGAAAAAGGAAGGAATCAAGAATGACATCCAGGCTCCAGAAGGATGATGACTTCATCAAGATAGCAAATCCAACAGGAAATACAGGTAGGAAGGTAGGTGGTAGGAGGGTAGGACTAGATTAATAAGATAAGGTTGGTTTTGAAGAAGTAGAGTTTGAGTTGTCTATAGTACATAAAAGCACAGGGATCTATCACACAATTCGGTTATGTTGGCTTCAACTTGGAGTTTAGGACACTTGTGGGTTTCCTACATATAATACTTAGATAAAGTTATGAGACCATATGTGACTGCTTATAGAGATTAGAGTGATAAAAAGAGAGCTAAGGATTAAACTTTGGAAAACATAAATATATGAAACATAGGTAGAAGAAAAAGAACTCAAAAATGGAGGCCGAGAAGACACATCCATGTAGTACAAGGGAAATCAGGAGATACTCATGCTGAGGAAGCCAAGGTGGAAGTGTAACAAGAAGGAAGCGGTCAACCTTACCAAATGCTACAGGTAAGTAAACTAAGATTAGGAGAGAAGAAATACCATATGATTTAACAATCATTGGGTGGTTTGTGATGTTTATAGAGGAGTTTCATTGCAATGGTGGAGGCTATAATCAGACTATAGAAGGTTGAAGTATGAATGAAACATTCAGTAGACTGTTTTTGGTTTTTTTTTCCCCAAAACTAAGCACAGCAATGTTTTGGGTCCCAAGTCTTCTTCCAGAATTTTGCTACACCCTATCAAAGGTGAAGTCTATTTCTTATTTCCTTGAACTGGAATAGGACTTTGTGACTGTCTCAATGAACAAACTATAGCAGTGTGACTTCCAAGTTTAGATCATAAAGGAAATAAAGATTTTGCCTCTCTCTCTCTCTCTGTCTCTCTTCTTTCTCTCCTTCTCTCCCTCTATCTCTCATTGCTGGTTCTTGAAACTTACATGTTGTGAGGAAGCCTAGGTCACATGGAGATTCTACATATAGGTATTCTGGCCGAAGGACCCAACTAACTTCTCAGTGCTAACACCAGCACCAACTTCTAGAGTGAGCAATTCTTTGAATGATTTTAGTCCCTATCTTTTGAGCTGCTCCAGCTGAGACATCTGAAGCAGAGATGGGCTATCCCCATTAAGTCATTCTCAAATGGTAGATTACATATCCTAGATGTTTTAGGCCACTAGGTTTTCGACAATATTTTACAACCACAGTAAACAGCGCAGATGCAAAGGAAAAGAAACCATAAATGTAAATTATTCTTTGGAAGTCCTTAGCACTGAAGAATTAAGGAGAAAATGAAATTAATATCCAGATGAAGATAGAAGGTCAAGAATGTTTGGGAGTTTTTAATTTTGTTATCAAAACAGGGTCATCATAAGAGGAATCAACATGGTGGAGTAGGAGGACCTGGAACTCACCTCCCCCATGAATGCATCAAAAATACATCTGCATGGGGCTTCCCTGGTGGCGCAGTGGTTGAGGGTCCGCCTGCCGATGCAGGGGACATGGGTTTGTGCCCCGCTCCGGGAAGATCCCACATGCCATGGAGCTGCTGGGCCCGTGAGCCATGGCCGCTGAGCCTGCGCATCTGGAGCCTGTGCTCCGCAACGGGAGAGGCCACAGCAGTGAGAGGCCCGCGTACCGCAAAAAAAAAAAAGAAAAAAATCTGCATGTAGAAAAATTCTCACTGAAAACTAAATGGAAGCTAGCAGAAAGACTCCAATACAACCAAGGCTGTAAGAATGGGAAGAGAAGCGATCAGGTTGGGACCTGTGCCCCTGGGAGGGAACTCAGAGGAAAAGCAGAATTGCATGGGCAGAGACCCTCTATGTGGAGTGAGCAGCTGGAGCCACATATTGGGCACCCCAGCCCTAGGGTCCAACAAATGGAAGACAAGCCCCCTTCTCTTGTTGGAGGGCTGGTGGGACCAACAAGAGGGCTACGGGAAGCCCAGACTCTCCTCATGAGGAGTGTGTGAATGCTTGCTTGTTCCCAAAGCAGGGTGAAGAGGCTGCATTGAAATTAAAACTGCAAGGTGGCTGACTCATTTCCCACAACCACCCTAGCATGCACCTAACATAAGCTGGCTGCTTGTGTCCTGTAGCAGCTCCACCCAGGAGCAAGCAGGGCTGCCGTGACCAAGGAAACTACTTGGCCAGCCATGAAACCCTGAGGCAGCTCAAACCCTAAGTCACATCTGAATAGGAAGGTGGTAGTTATGACTGGTGATTGCACAGGCTATGCATCAGAGGCAGTCCAGACTAGTGACAGTGACCAGACTGCCACAGCCTGCACCACAGCCCTTGTCAAATACTAACACCTGCACCTCTTGTTCCAAGCACTGCTCCTCTCTGGGGCAAGGTAAGCCAGTGCCTGGAGGGGGAACTGAGCTAGCTCAGAATCAACCCTCAGGACGCCTGCTCCAGCAACTTGAGACCTGACCCTGCCCTCAATAAGACAGTGACAGCAACCGAGCAGAAGGGAAGCCCTGCTTCACACCTGGCTCCAGGCCTAACCCCTCCTTATCCAGCCCCACCTCTATCAAAGTAATAGCTGCCAGCACACTCTGAGAAAAGACATGACTTCTGTTCACATGAAAACCAGCTGCCCCATCAAAGCCAACCGGACAGCAAAAAGAAAAAAACAATTTAAATTTAAAAAAAGGAAAACCATTGAAGGGATATTTGGGATAACATCAAGCATACCAACGTTCACATTATAGGGATCCCCAGAAGGAGAAAGGATAGAGAAGGGGGTCAAAAATGTATTTAAGGGCTTCCCTGGTGGCGCAGTGGTTAAGAGTCCACCTGCCGATGCAGGGGACACGGGTTCGTGCCCTGGTCTGGGAAGATCTCACATGCCGCGGAGCAGCTGGGCCCGTGAGCCATGGCCGCTGAGCCTGTGCATCCGGAGCCTGTACTCCACAACGGGAAAGGCCACAACAGTGAGAGGCCTGCATACCACAAAAAAAAAAATGTATTTAATGAAATTATGACTAAAAATTTCCCAAGCCTTAAAGAAGGAAACAGATATCCAGGTACAGAAAGTACAGAGGGTCCCAAAGAAGATGACCCAAACAGACCCACACCAAGACATGTAATAATTAAAATGACAAAAGTTAAAGAGAGAATTCTAGTGGCAACAATAGAAAAACAAAGAATCATACACAAAGGAACACCCATAAGGTTATCAGATGATTTTTCTGCAGAAATTGTGCAAGCCAGAAGGGCCGATAGATCTAAAATGCTGAAAGGGAAAACCTGCAAGACTGTCACTTAGAATTGCAGGAGAGATAAGAAACTTTCAGATAAGCAAAAACTAAAAGTTCATCAATACTAAATCAAACAGGAGGAGGAGCTTCAAGATGGCAGAAGAGTAAGACTAAGACGTGGAGATCACCTTCCTCCCCACAAATACAACAGAAATACATCTACATGTGGAACAACTCCTACAGAACACTTACTGAATGCTGGCAGAAGACCTCAGACCTCCCAAAAGGCAAGAAACCCCCCACGTACCTGGGTAGGGAAAAAGAAAAAGAAAAAACAGAGACAAAAGAATAGAGACGGGACCTGCACCAGTGGGAGGGAGCTGTGAAGGAGTAAAGGTTTCCATACACTAGAAAGCCCCTTCGTGGGCGGAGACTGCAGGTGGCGGAGTGGGGAAGCTTCGGAGACACGGAGGAGAGCACAGCAACACGGGTGCGGAGGGCAAAGTCGGGGAGATTCCCACACAGAGGATCGGTGCCGACCGGCACTCACCAGCCCGAGAGGCTTGTCTGCTCACCCGCCGGGGCGGGTGGGGGCTGGGAGCTGAGGCTCGGGCTTTGGTCAGATCCCAGGGAGAGGACTGGGGTTGGCGGCGTGAACTCAGCCTGAAGGGGGCTAGTGCGCCACAGCTACCCGGGAGGGATCTGGGAAAATGCCTGGACCTGCCGAAGAGGTAAGAGACTTTTTCTTCCCTCTTTGTTCCTGGTGCGCGAGAAGAAGTGATTAAGAGCGCTGCCTAAAGGAGCTCCAGAGACGGGCGAGAGCCGCGGCTAAAAGCGCGGACCCCAGAGACGGGCATGAGATGCTAAGGCTGCTGCTGCCGCCACCAAGAAGCCTGTGTGCGAGCACAGGTCACTCTCCACACTGCCCCTCCTGGGAGCCTGTGCAGCCCACCACTGCCAGGTCCTGTGACACAGGGACAACTTCCCCGGCAAAACCAATGGCGCGCCTCAGGCTGTTGCAACATCACGCTGGCCTCTGCCGCCGCAGGCTTGCCACACATCCGTACCCCTCCCTCGCCACGGCCTGAGTGAGCCAGAGCCCCTGAATCAGCGACTCCTTTAACCCCGTCCTGTCTGAGTGAAGAACAGACGCCCTTGGCGAGCTACACACAGAGGCGGGTCCAAATCCAAAGCTGAATCCCAGGAGCTGTGAAAACAAAGAAGAGAAAGGGAAATCTCTCCCAGCAGCCTCAGAAGCAGCGGATTAAATCCCCACAATCAACTTGATGTACCCTGCATCTGTGGAATACCTGAATAGACAATGAATCATCCCAAATTGAGGAGGTGGACTTTGGGAGCAATGACATATATATATATATATATTTTCCCCCTTTTTCTCTTTTTGGGAGTGTGTATGTGTATGCTTCTGTGTGTGTTTTTTTTCTGTAGAGCTTTGCTTTTACCATTTGTCCTAGGGTTCTGTCTGTCCGTTTTTCAGTTTTTGTGAGGGTTTTTTGTTTGTTTGTTAGCTTTAGTATAGTTTTTAACACTTATTGGTGGATTTTTTTTTTTTTTTGGTTTGGTAGCTCTCTTTTTCTTTCTTTTTTGTTTTCTTGTTTTAAAAAAGTAATATTTTTTATTTGAAAAACTTTATTTTATTTTACTTTATGTTATTTTATTTTCTTTTTATCTTCTTTCTCTCTTTCTTTTTTATTCTCACTTTTATTCTGTGCTGTGTACATGACAGGCTCTTGGTGCTCCAGGCAGATGTCAGTGCTGTGCCTCTGAGGTGGGAGAGCCAAGTTCAGGACACTGGTCCACAAGAGAACTCTCAGCTCCACATTATATCAAATGACGAAAATCTCCCAGAGATCTCCATCTCAACGCCAAGACTCAGCTCCACTCAATGACCAGCAAGCTCCAGTGCTGGACACCCTATGCCAAACAACTAGCAAGACAGGAACACAACACCATGCATTAGCAGAGAGGCTTCCTAAAATCATAATAAGGCAAAAGACACCCCAAAACACACCACCAGACATGGATCTGTGCACCAGAAAGACAATACCCAGCCTCACCCACCAGAACACAGGCACTAGTCCACTCCACCAGGAAGCCTACACAAGCCACTGCACCAACCTGAGCCACTGGAGGCAGACACGAAAAACAAAGGGCACTACAAACCTGGAGCCTGTGAAAAGGAGACCCCAAACACAGTAAGTTAAGCAAAATGAGAAGACAGAGAAACACACAGCAGATGAAGGAGCAAGGCAAAAACCCACCAGACTTAACAAATGAAGAGGAAATAGACAGTCTACCTGAAAAAGAATTCAGAATAATGACAGTAAAGATGATCCAAAATCTTGGAAATACAATGGAGAAAATACAAGAAACATTTAACAAGGACCTAGAATAACTAAAGAGCAAACAAACAGTGATGAACAACACAATAAATGAAATTAAATATTCTCTAGAAGGGATCAATAGCAGAATAACTGAGACAGGAGAATGGATAAGTGACCCGGAAGATAACATAGTGGAAATAATTACTGCAGAACAGAGTAAAGAAAAAAGAATGAAAAGAATTGAGGACAGTCTTAGAGACTTTGGGACAACATTAAACACAACAACATTCAAATTATAGGGGTCCCAAAAGAAGAAGAAAAAAGAAAGGGACTGAGAAAATATTTGAAGAGATTATAGTTGAAAATCTCCCTAATATGTGAAGGGAAATAGTTAATCAAGTCCAGGAAGCACAGAAAGTCCCATACAGGATAAATCCAAGGAGAAACACGCCAAGACATATATTAATCAAACTATCAAAAATTAAATACAAAGAAAAAATATTAAAAGCAGCAAGGGAAAAACAACAAATAACACACAAGGGAATCCCCATAAGGTTAACAGCTGATCTTTCAGAAGAAACTCTGCAAGCCAGAAGGGAGTGGCAGGACATATTTAAAATGATGAAGGAGAAAAACCTACAACCAAGATTACTCTACCCAGCAGGGATCTCATTCAGATTTGATGGAGAAATTAAAACCTTTAAAGACAAGCAAAAGCTAACAGAATTCAGCACCACGAAACCACCTTTACAAAAAATGCTAAAGGAACTTCTCTAGGCAGGAAACACAACAGAAGGAAAAGACCTACAATTACAAACCGAAAACAACAAAATGGTAATAAGAGCATACATATCGATAATTACCTTAAATGTAAATGGATTAAATATTCCCACCAAAAGACTTAGACTGGCTGAATGGATACAAAAACAACACCTGTATATATGCTGTTTACAAGAGACCCACTTCAGACCTAGGGACACATACAGACTGAAAGTGAGGGGATGGAAAAACTATTCCATGCAAATGGAAATCAAAAGAAAGCTCGAGTAGCAATTCTCATATCAGACAAAATAACTTTAAAACAACGACTATTACAAAAGACAATGAAGGACACTACATAATGATCAAGGGATCAATCCAAGAAGAAGATAAAACAATTGTAAATATTTATGCACCCAACATAGGAGCACCTCAATACAAGGCAAATACTAACAGCCATAAAAGGGGAAATGGCCAGTAACACAATCAGAGTAAGGGACTTTAACACCTCACTTTCACCAATGGACGGATCATCCAAAATGAAAAGAAATAAGGAAACACAAGCTTTAAATGATACATTAAACAAGATGGACTTAATTGATATTTATAGGACTTTCCATCCAAAATCAACAGAATACACATTCTTCTCAAGTGCTCATGGAACATTCTCCAGGATAGATCATATCTTGGGTCACAAATCAAGCTTTGGTAAATTTAAGAAAATTGGAATCATATCAATTATCTTTTCTGACCACAGTGCTATGAGACTAGATATCAATTACAGGAAAAAGTCTGTAAAAAATACAAACACCTGGAGGCTAAACAATACACAATTTAATAATCAAGAGATCACTGAAGAAATCAAAGAGGCAATCAAAAAATACCTAGAAACAAATGACAATGAAAACACGAAGACCTAAAACCTATGGGATGCAGCAAAAGAAGTTCTAAGAAGGAAGTTTATAGCAATACAATCCTACCTTAAGAAACAAGAAACATCTCAAATAAACAACCTAACCTTACACCTAAAGCAATTAGAGAAAGAAGAACAAAAATACGCCAAAGAGAGCAGAAGGAAAGAAATCGTAAAGATCAGATCAGAAATAAATGAAAAAGAAGTGAAGGAAACAATAGCAATGATCAATAAAACTTAAAGCTGGTTTTTTGAGAAGATAAACAAAATAGATAAACCATTAGCCAGACTCATCAAGAAAAAGAGGGAGAAGACTCATCAATAGAATTAGAAATGAGGAGAAATAACAACTGACCCTGCAGAAATACAAAGGATCATGAGAGGTTACTACAAGAAACTATATACCTATAAATTGGACAACCTGGAAGAAATTGACAAATTCTTAGAAATGCACAACCTTCCGAGACTGAACCATAAGAAATAGAAAATATGAACAGACCAATCACAAGCACTGAAACTGAAACTGTGATTAAAAATTTCCAACAAACAAAAGCCCAGGACCAGATGGCTTCACAGGTGAATTCTATGAAACACTTAGAGAAGAGCTGACACCTATCCTTCTCAAACTCTTCCAAAATATAGCAGAGGGAGGAACACTCCCAAACTCATTCTGCAAGGACACCATCTTCCTTCCTGGTGTCTGCAAGGACACCAACCAGACAAAGATGTCACAAAGAAAGAAAACTACAGGCCAATATCACTGATGAACATAGATGCAAAAATCCTCAAGAAAATACTAGCAAACAGAATCTAACAGCAGATTAAAAGGATCACACACCATGATCAAGTGGGTTTACCCCAGAAATGCAAGGATTCTTCAAAATATGCAAATCAATCAGTGTGATACACCGTATTAAGAAATTGAAGGTGAAAAACCATAGTATCATCTCAATAGATGCAGAGAAAGCTTTTGACAAAATTCAGCACCCACTTATGATAAAAACCCTCCAGAAATTAGGTATAGAGGGAACTTTCCTCAACATAATAAAGACCATAGATGACAAACCCACAGCCAACATCATCCTCAATGGTGAAAAACAGAAGGCATTTCCACTAAGATCAGGAACAAGACAAGGTTGTCCACTCTCACCACTAATATTCACCATAGTTTTGGAAATTTTAGCCACAGCATCAGAGAAGAAAAAGAAATAAAAGGAATCCAAATTGGAAAAGAAGTAAAGCTGTCACTGTTTGCAGATGACATGATACTATACATAGAGAATCCTGAAGATCCTACCAGAAAACTATTAGAGCTAATCAATGAATTTGGTAAAGGAGCAGGATCCAAAATTAATGCACAGACATCACTGGCATTCCTATACACTAATGATGAAAAATCTGAAAGTGAAATCAAGAAAACACTCCCATTTACCATTGCAACCAAAAGAATAAAATATCTAGGAATAAACCTACCTAAGAAGATAAAGATCTGTATGCAGAAAATTATAAGACAGTGATGAAAGAAATTAAAGATGATAAAAACAGATGGAGAGATATACCATGTTCTTGGATTGGAAGAATCAACATTGTGAAAATGTCTATACTACCCAAAGCAATCTACAGATTCAATGCAATCCCTATCAAATTACCACTGGCATTTTTCACAGAACTAGAACAAAAAATTTCACAATTTGTATGGAAACACAAAAGACCCCGAATAGCCAAAGCAATCTTGAGAAAGAAAAACGAAGATGGAGGAATCAGGCTCCCTGACTTCAGACTATACTACAAAGCACAGTAATCAAGACAGTATGGTACTGGCACAAAAACAGAAATATAGATCAATGGGAAAGGATAGAATGCCCAGAGATAAACCCACACACATATGGTCACCTAATCTTTGATAAAGGAGACAAGAATAGCCAATGGAGAAAAGTCAGCCTCTTCAATAAATGGTGCTGGGAAAAGTGGACAGCTACATGGAAAAGAATGAAATTAGAACACTCCCTTACACCATACACAAAAATAAACTCAGAATGCATTAAAGACCCTAATATAAGGTCAGACACTATCAAACTCTTAGAGGAAAACATAGGCAGAACACTCTATGACATAAATCACAGCAAGATCATTTTGACCGCCTCCTAGAGAAATGGAAATAAAATCAAAAATAAACAAGTGGGACCTAATGAAACTTAAAAGCTTTTGCACAGCAAAGGAAACCATAAACAAGACAAAAAGACAACCCTCAGAATGGGAGAAAATATTTGCAAGTGAAGCAACTGACAAAGAATTTATCTCCAAAATTTACAAGCCACTCATGCAGCTCAATATCAAAAAAACAAACAACCCAATCCAAATATGGGCAGAAGACCTAAATAGATATTTCTCCAAAGAATATATACAGATTGCCATCAAACACATGAAATAATGCTCAACATCATTAATCATTAGAGAAATGCAAATCAAAACTACAATGAGATATCATCTCACACCGGTTAGAATGGCCATCATGAAATGTCTACAAACAATAAATTCTGGAGAGGGTGTGGAGAAGAGGGAATTCTCTTGCACTGTTGGTGGGAATGTATATTGATACAGCACTATGGAGAAAATTATGGAGGTTCTTTAAAAAAGTAAAAAAAGAACTACCATACTACCCAGCAATCCACTACTGGGCATATACCCTGAGAAAACCATAATTCAAAAAGAGTCATGTACCAAAATGTTCATTGCACCTCTATTTACAATAGCCAGGACATGGAAACAACCTAAGTGTCCATCAACAGATGAATGGATAAAGATGTGGCACATATATACAATGGAATATTACTCAGCCATAAAAAGAAACAAAATTGAGTTATTTGTAGTGAGGTGGATGGACACAGAGTCTGTCATACGGAGTGAAGTAAGTCAGAAAAGAAAAACAAATACTGTATGCTAACACATATATATGGAATTTAAAAGAAAATGGTCATGAAGAACATAGGGGCAAGACGGGAATAAAGACACAGACTTACTAGAGAATGGACTTGAGGATATGGGGAGGGGGAATGATAAGCTGGGACAATGTGAGAGAGTGGCATGAACATATATATACTACCAAATGTAAAATAGATAGCTAGTGGGAAGCAGCCACATAGCACAGGGAGATCAGCTCGGTGCTTTGTGACCACTTAGAAGGGTGGGATAGGGAGGGTGGGAGGGAAGAAGATGCAAGAGGGAAGAGATATTGAGACATATGTATATGTATAACTGATTCACTTTGTTATAAAGCAGAAATTAACACACCATTGTAAAGCAATTATACTGCAATAAAGATGCTTAAAATAAAAAGAAAGAAAAAAATAACTAAATCAACCATAAAAGACATATTGAAAAGTCTTCTCTAAATGGAAAAGGCTATAACGAGAAGCAAGTAACTATAGGAAAGGAAAATCCAACTAGTAAAGAGACAATATATTAAAGAGTGAGGATCAATCACTTAAATAAGGTAGTACAAAGGTTAAATGACAAAAAAATGAAAAATCACACTGGGGGGTGTGGTGGTGGGATGAATTGGGAGATTGAGATTGACATATATACACTAATATGTATAAAATAGATAACTATTAAGAACCTGCTCTATAAAAAATAGAGAAATTAAGTTAAATTTTAAAAAAGGAGAATCAATTATAACTGCAACAATCCATAATGAATAAACATGAAGATGTAAAGAGTGACAATCAAAAATGTAAAGTGTGGAGGAATGGAGTAAAAAGTGTAGATCTTTTAGAACGTGTTCTAACTTAAAGGACTACCCGTTTAAAACAAATAGACATAGTTATAGGTCAACATATACGAGCCCCGCAGATTTAAATCCTTCAATAGATACACAAAAACAAGAGAGAAAGGAACACAAGCATATCACTAAAGAAAATCATCAAACCACAAGGGAAAAAACTAAAAGAAGAAAAGAACAGGGAAAGACTACAAAACCTAGAGGAAGTTTTCTGAATGTGTTTGATTTTCAATCCCAGCATTATTTATACTTAGGTTACTATTCCCTTGCATTTATATAGACAAGAGAGAGTTGAATTCCACTTCCTTTTAGTTTCCATAACTTATATTCAAAGGAAATTTAATTGTTAACCCAATAATTAATCATATTTTAGGCAGTAGATCTAAATCATAGAACAAGTGAGGAGTGAACGAGAGGGTCTTCTTTTCATTTTCATGATATTTAATGTCAGAAACCTTGAATATAAACTTGGATTTTTCTTGACAATTTGATGTTTTTCCATCCTCTTTAATGAAGTAAACAGTACCTGATGCATTGTAAAGATAGTTTTCTTAAATAGCTAAACTAAGGAATGAACGTTTTCAAGATGACAGTTACTTATTTTGCTTCTGCAGAAGACAGACTCATAGCAAGCTTCTTGCATAGAGACAGAAAAATAATGCATTTTCTGTTAAAAATGAAGGTGCTGGGATTATTTCAAACTATGTACATAGCTAAGGGATACATATTTATGCTATTTGGAGGATGCTCCATTTCATTTTGACAGCAAACAGATTCAAGTATGTACAATAAGAAATCACTGTGAATTTTCTTCTGACCATTCTTATAACTGCAGAAGTGGTTCAAAGATCTATGTTCAATTTGCAGATGTGCATGTACCTGCATGGGAAGTACTGAATTATATAAATGTTTATTTCCTGTTTGTCCTATTTAGTACATACTATAAAACAACTTCTCCATGCTTTGTTCTTGATTAGATAAATGAATCCATAATCAGTCTTTGCACAGTGAAAATAAGCAGTAAGAAAAAATTCCCATTAAGGTTTTTCTGAATTATGTTGTTTTTCTAGCTCAGCACCAGAGACTTTCCTGTATTTGATAATCTCTTATGTATCTACCATTATTGCTAACATTTCTTCTTTCTCTCACCTCAGTGATAAATGTGTACTTCTTGTTCATAATTTGTAGCCCATTTTTAAAGAGATAAGTGGATCATTTTCATTATGAACATGGAGCTGTAAATTAACCTCACTGCTCTTCAGCTTGTTTCTTTGTAACACGGAACAATTATAGCAACTTCATGGATTTTGGTGAGTACCAAAGATATATCACTCTTGATGTGTAAATCTGTAAGCTATGAATTATTCTCCCCAACAGTTTCATCTTAGAAAGACTCTTGTTTAAAGACTATTTTCTATGCTGAAAGAATCTAAAATATTTGCAATATTTAAAAATATTTTGAAACTCTATATTTGTTTAGTAGTAAGAAGATGTTTCCCATTACTTTCTCGTCTTCATCTATAAAATGAGGATAATAATATCCAGCTTGTAGGATTGTGGTAGGAGTTCAGTGAAAAACTTATATACAAATCCCTAAGAAGAGCGCAGGGCATATGGTAAGCACACAGTAAATATATTGTTATTATCAATATTGCATAACCAAGTCCACACACAAAGATTTGGAGACAACAGGGACCAATATGGAAAATAATCTGTTGTTTTCATTACATGAGGTTAGTTGATTTTCTTCAGGGAACATGTCCCAAGATAATGGATATGAACAGGGGCTGAAGATTTTTGCCAGCATAAATAAAGAACTATTCCTCTTCTTCTTTTACTTTATGCACTCAATAACACATTTTGTAAATTTCCTGAACATGTTATTTGTTAAGTATCAGCCTAGTCAGCTTGCATTTGTAAGAAAAATGGATTTCTCAATTGGAAGAAGACAATTCATCAAGTAGGAGACACATGAAAGATAAGAACTGTGAGGATTATTTATTTACACACTTAGATGCTGTTTCCTATGTGGTATCCATTGTTTTAAGCACTTTAACCATATTAACTAATTTAGAAATCATTATATGTATATATATATATATATATATATATATATATATATGATTATAGTAGCCTCTATTACTCTTTCTGTTTTACATATAGGAAAATCGAGACACACAGGGTTAAGCAAATTTTGCAAGATCATACTGCTAATAATTGGAGTTGACTTGAACACAGTGAGTCTGGGTACAGAGCCCTTGCTGTTAAGCACTACATAGGCTTTTTCTAGAAACTTTTGGTGCCTTCTATAATACAGCTTCTTTTTGCATTCTGGTCACTATATCACCTTTTGGCCTTTTGCTTTACTGGGCCATTGATTCAATCTCCATGTGAGAATGTTTACTATCTTATCACTACTTGGCCAAGCAAGCATGGTTAGTGGAAAACACTCAGATCTGAGAATCAAAATTTAGATACTGTTTTCTTTGCTGTGTGAACTCTACTTATTCCACTATCTTCCATAAGGCATTATTTTTTGTCTGAATTTCATAAGGGAAGAGCTATGCTTAAATAAGTGGGAAATGATAAGCTAAAGGAACTTAAATAGAAATTTTAAATCACAGAATTTCCAAAAAATTGATATTCTGGGATTCTTCACAGACACATCTAAGAAAAATTATTTTACAAACTCATTTTGAATGAAACGCTTTTTATACAGAAAATCTCAAAAATTTCATACCACTAATGCTTTGAAGAAAAGATTTTGGAAATTCTTAGTTACTTACTTTAACTCTGAAACATACTTTCTTATTTTTATGAAAAATAGTTTATTTTGTATGATTCTAACTAGACAAAAATCCTTTAATTATGACAAATAAGGAAGGAAATCAATGACATTTATATTCACTTTGATTCATTATTATGTTTTCATGCAAAATCTGATCAAATATCTGGAAAATTTCTTCCTTAGGAGGCTGGAAGATAAACTAAAAACCAGGCTGAAATTAATACTCAAACTAATACTAATACAGTGAGTCTTCTTTAAATTTGTGTCTCATTTCTTAATGGCAGAAAATCTATATTACTCATCTTTGTATCCCCTATGCCTAGCGGAGTTCTTTGCACAGAATAGCTCTGGATGGAATGAAACTAGTATGGCAAGCTTTTTCAAGAAAATTCCAAGTAAGAATGACCACTGAGAGTGCCATTTAGGTTTGTTTTCAGTAACATTGCAATGTTTTTGTAATACAAAAGATATGCCCCTTAAATCCAAGGACAGCTTTATTGTTGACCAAATACAGAAAAAAAAAATGCTTGTTGATGGGTAGAAAACAACTTCTGAAGATCTGAACAGAAGTATTTAAAATGAAGTGTTTTCAATTTGTCATTTCTTATGTTTTCCTAAAGGTACAAAACAATTTCTATTCAAAAATGATTTTTTAATGGATCAATTCTCTCATTGTACTGTGATAAATTTTAACACCCGAAATGTCTCTTCAAATCCAAGAACTTCTTCAGTCCATGGTGCTCAGTGCTTTATACTGAATTTCTATAAGCAACATCAAAGCTTTCTTTAACAAGCCTTTTTGAGTAGCTACTGTGTAATCATTCAGTTTCCTTTCTCTCACCAAAGTTCAATGTTTTATAGGTCCTACAGTTAGCAATCAAAACTCTGACACCCAATCATGTTAACTTAGACCATCACAAACATAACCTCAGGTTTTGTAAAATAAATCTGCTTTGTTTTGTGGGACATAGAAAGAGACAGAACATTAATTTTATTGACATGTTATACCATTGTATAATTAACAGTATTGCTACTAAAAGTATGGAGACCCCTGGATATCTTAAAGCCATATGGATTAATGTCCAGTGTCTAAAAACTGAGACTTTGGGGCAGCTCCAAAGGAAACAGTAGTTCTCAAAAGCATGTAAGTGGTCCCAAAACGTGCTGCTCATCTATATCCACAGGAGGTAAAGATATAGAACCAGAACATAGGAAGAAAATACCTTCTTCCAGACTCAAATATGAAGTCTACCTCAGTTGCCTGCTAACAATAGAAGGCCCAAACACTTCTATTTTAATACCCTGTGTTCAGCATACTGAATTGTTCTGTTAAATTTGGATATGGCTGATATAAATATAACTCTTCCACAATGGTGGAATATGAAATTCACTGAAAATATTATATCTTGTTATATTCCTTTTTCTTCTTCTCTGCCTCTGTCTCTCTCTTCACAGTCATGTACTTACACAGCTGTTTAAGGATATTTTTCTCCACAAATATTTTTCAGTATGTAATTTTCGGGCTTTAAAACCATAAGTAATGATGCCATACACCCAGACTTTAAATATCTAGCTCTGACCTATGTGTTACTGACTTAACAAAGTCTATAAAAATTTCAAATGATTGGCAGATTTTTCTTCATTTTAATAGCAATTATTAGATTTTTTTTAAGATGTTGGGGGTAGGATTTTTTTAATTAATTAATTTATTTTTGTTGGGTTGGGTCTTCGTTTCTGTGCGAGGGTTTTCTCTAGTTGTGGCAAGCAGGGGCCACTCTTCCTTATGGTGCACGGGCCTCTTACTATCACGGCCTCTCTTGTTGCGGAGCACAGGCTCCAGATGCGCAGACTCAGTAGTTGTGGCTCACAGGCCCTGTTGTTCCGCTGCATGTGGGATCCTCCCAGACCAGGGCTCGAACCCGTGTCCCCTGCATTAGCAGGCAGATTCTCAACCACTGTGCCACTAGGGAAGCCCAGCAATTGTTAGATTTTAAAAAATAATTATTGGATATATATATATATTTTTTTTTTTCTTTTTTGCGGTACACGGGCCTCTCACTGTTGTGGCCTCTCCTGTTGCAGAGCACAGGCTCCGGACGCGCAGGCTCAGCGGCCATGGCTCACAGGCCCAGCCGCCCCGCGGCATGAGGGATCCTCATGGACTGGGGCACGAACCCGTGTCCCCTGCATCGGCAGGCAGACGCTCAACCACTGCGCCACCAGGGAAGCCCCGAATGGTTCTATATTCATATCCTGAATGCCTCAGGGAAAAAGCAAATATCTTCCAAATACAACCTACTTCCT
Source organism: Leucopleurus acutus (assembly GCF_964270905.1). NCBI lineage: Eukaryota > Metazoa > Chordata > Mammalia > Artiodactyla > Delphinidae > Leucopleurus > Leucopleurus acutus. Next base: position 133,663,505 of record NC_139143.1, read on the forward strand.
TAATAAAGGTGATATTTATTTGAGATTTGTTTAGTAGAGACTTTCAACAAATACATGTTATGCACTTACGTAGAAAAGTATTAGAAAATGTCAAAATAAAATAATAAATCCAATAACGAATATATGGTGACTTAATAGTGACTTTAATTATACACCTTAACTGTAGAATTACACCCTATAATGAGATACACATACCAACAACCCCCCACATCTCAGATAAAACTTTACTCTTCTTAGATATAGAATTTAAACTTTATTTTGAAGTTAATTCAAAGTAAAAAATAAAACAATAAAAAGCAAAACAAGGTAGATACTATAATTACTCTACACAATTTCTGATGTTTAATTAAGAATTAACATTTAAGGAAGCAAGACCAAATGGCAAAAAAATTGCAATAGAAAAGGACCTACACATCATCCAGGGTAATGGGACATGGACATAAAATAATTATTATGAATATGTTCATAGAAATAGAGGGAAATGTTGAGAGAGAGAACTGGTCTGTGTAAAAAAAAAATTGAATCATATGTATATACTAATGGAGATAAAGAACTTGATAGATTTGTTATAACCAAAAATTAGACTTGCAATGAGAACAATAATAAATTAGAGGACAGAGCAAATCAGTACACAAAGAGAAAAACTAAAGGGTGAAAATACCAAAAGGAGTGAAAGGGGTATGGTGAAGAGATTTAATACCAAATATAATTGGAATTACAGAGGAGGAGAAAAAAGGGAGTGGGGTGAAAACAATAGTTGAAAAAATAGTAGTTGAAAAATTTCTAAAACTGATTAAAGGTATCAGTCAGTGTGATTCAATAATTTCTATGAACCTAGGAACAAATGGCACACACCTAGGCACATAATAATAAAATCTACTTCAAAAAAAAAAAGAAAAGAAAATTGAAAACCTTTAGAGTAAGTAGAGAAAAGGCAGATTGAGGGAACATCAGTGAGACTGACAGCTGACTCATCAACAGAAATGATAAAACCAAAGACAACAAATTGCTTTGTTAAAGTGCTGAAAGAAGTAGCTGTCAACCTCAGATTCTACACAGAGAAAAAGTATTCATTAGTAGATAATGCAAAATAAATCATTTTTAGACAAAGTTTGAGATAAGTTACTGTCAACAGTCATGCATTTCCAAAAATACTAAGGGATGCTCTTCAGACAGAAAGAAAATAATCCCAGATGGAATCACAGAAATGCAGAAAGGAATGAAGAGCACATGGTAAATAATGGAAAACACCACTAGAAATCTGAGTATACTGGTTAGGATCTAGCAAGGAGACAGAAACCAAACCAATTATTAGAACAGAGAAAATTTAATGTAAAGATTTGTTCACTAATCAAAGAACGCTAACTATTAAAAGGGGCAAAAGGGCTTCCCTGGTGGCACAGTGGTTGAAAGTCCGCCTGCCAATGCAGGGGACACGGGTTCGTGCCCCGGTCCGGGAGGATCCCACATGCCGCAGAGTGGCTGGGCCCGTGGGCCATGGCCGCTGGGCCTGCACATCCAGAGCCTGTGCTCCAAGATGGGAGGGGCCACGGCAGTGAGAGCCCCGTGTACCACAAAAAAAAAAAAAAGAAAGAAAAAAGGGGGGGGGCAAAAGAAGACTCTAAGAAGCACATAAGTAGCACATACAAACAAAACAAACAAACAAACAAAAAAGCCCAGTTGTTATTCCTAGGCAGAGAGAGAATGCAAAATAAAGAAACTGAAGGCTCAGAGACTGTCCCTCCCTACTCTCCCCCTGTGTCTTCCCAAAACTGAGATTCATATATTTGTTTTTTAAGAAGGCATGACTTCCATAGGAACACACTACCTCATAGGGTGAAGAAAGATTCCAGAAGGCCCAGGCCAGAAATGGTCTTTAGAAATGATAGGCCACAGATGGAAAATGTCAGCAGGCTGGAGCTGATTTAAGGAAATAACTCTCTAAGTTGGGAAATAGTTCCCTGAGGATGTGACCAGAGCTGCTGTGCAAGCAGCCCACTGGAGCATCTCAGAAGCAGCCATTGGATAGGGAGAAATAGGTTCAGCCAGGGCTACCAACAAAGCACAATTAGAGCTTATGGAAATGGCTACTGAGCGGAGAGAGCAAGGCCTGAGGGTGCAGATAAAACTGGTCTGTGAGGTCTGTAGGGCACCCTTGCTAAATAAACCATGGAGGACCTTTACATAGAAGAAAAGTGTCTTCCTGCTTCTTTGCCTTCTGTTGTCACTACAGTTTCCTCTCTTAGCAAATTCTAACCTTGCTTCAGACAGCAGAAGAAATGTTCAGAGGGTACAGCCTGAGTATCACAAAGCAGGAAAAGAAAGATGGATTTGTAGATGAGAACAAAAACTTGATATTGGTTCACTGATATTGTCTTGTGTGGTTTAATAATATGTATAATTGCAATGCATGTTAATAATAGCATAAAATTGAGAATTAGGTGAAAGAGTTATTTTCCTAGGCTACAAAATGGAAAATGTACCAATTTAAAGTAGAATGTACCAAGTCAAAGGTATTTATTGGTATCTCTAAGGAACATACTAGAAGAATAGTAAAAGACAATATGACTAATAAGCTCAATTGGGAACAAATAGAATCATGAAACATGCTTGATTCAACAAATAGAATATGAGAAAGGGAATAGAAAAAAAGTGATGAAGCAAAAAGCAAAGAATAATATGGTAGATAAAACTCAAATCAGTATTTACATTATGAGTATAAGCTAAATTCACAGTTTAAAAGGTTTTAAAACTGGAATAAAAAGATACAAAGACAGATTGAGATTGAAAGTAAAATGATTAAAAAGATACACTGTAAAAACTGTAACTAAAAGAAAGCCAGGAAAAGTATATAATAATAGACAACTCAGACTTGGAGGCATGAAGTATTGCCAGGAACAAAAAGGGAGTTTTCACAATAATAAAAGGGTTAATTCAACAGAAACATAATATTCCATAATTTATGAAATTCATATAATATAATTCATATCATAGACCTAAAATATCCATAGAAAATTCTAGCAGGCTTATAGGAGAAATAGAAAAACCTATAATTATAGCTGGAGATTTTATCATACCTCTGTCACTGAGGAAAAAAAAAACAAAAACAAAATTTAGTAAAGAATAGAAGATTTAGACACCATGATTAACAAAATGTCCTAATTTACATGTTTAAGCATGGCATTAACAAACGTGGAAAACATTTTATATTCAAGTACTCACAAAAATTGACCAATTATTATGCCATAAAGCAAGCCTCATCGTGATTCAGAGGATTTGCCCTCCACAGAGAATTTAAGCTAGTACTCAATAATTTTTTAAAAAGCTAGAAACTCCCCAAATGCTTGACATTAAGCCAACACTTGTACATAACCCATGGGTTATTTCAAAATGAATATTAGAATATATTTTGAATAAATTATATTAAAATGCTACTTATCAAAATGTGGGGAGCAGCTAAAGAGACATGTTTAGATATAAGTGCATGAATTAAAAATGGTTAAAAATTAACAATTACAATTATCTATCTTAAAAACCTATAAAAAAGAACAGCAAATTATCTCCAAAATATGGAAAAAGGAAATAATGACAGTATGAGCAGAATTTCATGAAATAAAAACAGACATGCAATAGAGAAGGGCAGAAAATCCAAAAGCTGATTCTTTGTAAGAGCAAATAAAATTGTTTATCCCTTAGCAAGACTAAAAAACAAAAACAAAAGAGAGAGAGAGAGAAAGAACAAAAACAATTTCAGGGATAATATGGAGGACATAATCACATACCCAGAGGTATTATACAAGTTAGGAGAGAATATTATGAAAACTAAGCCAACAAAATTAAAATATAAATAAAATGAAAATTTTTAGAAAAATATTTAACAAAAGTAAGGAGTAAAAATCTCAATGACCTTATGTTCATTAAAGAAATTTAATCCATATCTAAAACTTTACCACAAAGAAAACTCCAGATCCAGATTGCCTCAACAGTAAATGAAACCGATTTTTTTCATTTGTAATGTAACACTCTTACACAACTCTTTCAGAGAGTAGAAAAAGAGGTCACACTTTCCAAGCTGTTTTATGAGATTGATATTATGTTGAGAACAAGAATTGAAAATGGCATTACTAAGAAAAATAAATTACAAAACAGTTGCAAAATCCTAAACATAATATCAACAAGTGTAATCTAATAGTATATAAAAAGGATGCCACATCATGACTAAGCAGAGTTACTTCCAAGAATGCATGTTTGATTTTGTGTTAGGCAATCAATAAAAGTAATTCACTATATCAGCAAGATGAAGGAGAAAAACCACATGATTGTAAGTATACCCAAATCACTCGATAAGATGCAAAACTCATAATAAAAACCATTGGTACACTAAGAGTAGGTGGGAATGTTCTTAACCTAATAATCTACAAAAAATTCTTTGGCAAAAATTTATATTTAATGATGAGCTATCAAGTTTCTTCTGTGTAGAAACAAAATAAATAACAAAGTACTAACACCAATTTTATTTAACATTGACCTGGAAAACAAGCTATTCCAATAAGGTAAGAAACATATAAAAAATATAAAGTTTAGAAAGAAATAAGTAGATTTTCATTATTCACAGAAGATTTGATTATGGATACAGAAAATCCAAAATAAAATACAAATAAATTATTGGAATTAATGAATGAATTTAACAAGTTCACCAAAGTCAAAATAAAAAAAAATCATTTGTATTCTAATCACTATGAATAAATTAGAAAATGGAATAGAAAAAATAATCTTTGAAACTAGGTGATGAAATTTCATTTAACTGAGAATAAACCTAATGCAAGACTTCAACAGGTAAAACTACAAAATACTGAGAAAAATGAAAAACCTAAATAAATGATGGAATATTGTGTATCCATGGATTGGTAAAGTCAATGTTGTAAAGATGTTATTTCTACCCTAATTATTTACAGATTCAATACAATCTCAATTAAAATTCTAAGAGACTTTTTTTGTTTGGTTGTTTTTTGGGGGTAGGGAGGAGGGGTAGAAACTGACAAGCCAATTTTAAAAATGTTTATGGAAATCTAAAAAGTCAAGAATAGCAAAAACAATATTAAAAGAAGAACAACGTTGAGTGAGGACTTATACTACCAGGTATAAAAACTTATTACAGAGCTACTGTAATTAAAACAGTATGGTTCTTGTGCAAGGGAAAACAAATAGATTGATGACAAATAATCTGAAAGTCCAAAAACAAACCCACGTCTCTGTGGTCATTTTACAACAAAGGTGACATAGTAATGCAGTTGGGAAAGGATGGTCTTTTAAATAAATAATGTGTTTATTGGTGTAATTATCAGAAAAAGATGCACCTTAACCTCTAATTCACACATATAAATATAATTTTACCTCCTTTGTAGGTATAAATGTGAAATTTAAAACAATAAACCTTCTAGAAAATAACATAAGAGAATATTGTTGTGGCCTTGAGATTGGCAAATATTTTTAAAAATAGGAAACAAAGAACATCTATTATAAAGGAAAAGATAGAAATTAAACTTCCTCTAAATAAAAAATCTTTTCTTCATCAAATATTCCATTAATAAAGTGAAAACCCCAACCACAGAGTAGATAACAATTTTTGAAATACTGATATTTTTACAAAGGACTCATATCCAGAGCATGTATAAAATTTGTATTAAGCCATAAAAAAGGGACAGGTGGCACAACAGAAATATTAGCAAAATATATGAACAAAAAGAATATATCAAATTGACTATAAGCATATTAAAATGTGTTGAATGTCATCAATCATCAGGATAATGCAAGCTACACCCTCAATCATATGCTATTCCACTTAGAATGGTTTAAAATTCATAATACCCAGTTTGGGTTCAAATGTGGAGCAACTGCAACTCTCATGCATTGCTAGTGGGAGTGTAAATTAGTTCAACCACTTGGAAAATTATTTTGCAATATTTACTAAAATTGAAAATATGCATCTTTTGGTCCTGCAATTCTAAACTAGGTAAAAATCTAACAAAAATGAGAACTAAAGACATATACGAGAATGTTCATAGCAACATTATTCAAAATAGTTCCAAACCAGAAGTAAATGTTAAAAACATTTAACAATAGAATAAACATCAACAAAAGAATGAATAAAATCATTTTATATTAATATAACCCAGAAATTAGAATGAACAAAGTGTTGCTTTAGGCAGAAACAGGAAGAAATCACAGATATAATATTGAAAAGAGGAAGCCAAACACAGAAGAGTACATATAATATTATTCTATTCATGTAAAACACACACACACACACACACACACACACACACACACACACACACACAATAAAAGGACAAAACCAAAAACTAGTTGATGGGGATAAAGTAAAAATATGGTTTCCTTAAGATAGTTAATGACTAGATGGAGGCTTAAGCAAGGATTTGTGTGTATTGGTATCTTGGACTTGTGTGGAGTCTACATGGTTGTATTCATTCAGTTTATGGAGCTATATGCCAAAGATTTTGGAGGGTTTCATATTATATTTAATTAAAAATATATCTACAATAATATCAACAATAATAAATATGACTCCCTTTTGTTGACAAATTTTCCTAAGTTAACATACACAGTGCTTTTTAGTCTGTTTCATTTAATCCTCACATCAGTCTCGTGAGTATATTTATTCATTATGTTGATAAGGCATTGATTCTAGGAAGGTTAATCAACTTCCTTGTCACTGGTAAAGCTGAGATTAAAGCCCAGGTCTGCTGACTTCAGAAGACATGCTCTAAATCACTCTATGGTACCTTCCCCAATACATTGAATCATATTGCATGCACTGAAGGGAACAGCTTCAGGCTGATGGTCTGTCTTACTAGAGGAGATACAAATGAGAATTATGATAAAACATTTAGGCTAGAATGACTGAGTACCACTTGGGACGTAATTGCTGCAATCAAGTTATGAGAGAAACCAGACAACACTGGCAGAATTATTGCTATTGACCCTGATGAGCTGAGGTCTGAAAGAGTGTGCTGTTGGTTATCTAAAATGTCAGCTGGTCACAAGCACCATACAAAATGGTTCAGAATCATGACAAGCAGGGTAGTCCAAGAGGTAGGAAAAACGACAAGAAAGAGTCAGTGAATATTAATGAAACATTCTCAGATAGCACAAGGGTGGAGTAAGGTGGGTTGTTTTCATCTTCTTAGAGCACCTATTCATTTCCCATATGGTCCAGGGAGTACCCAGAGTTTTGAGAGGTTTTACAAGTGGGTAGTTGGAAAGGCAGGAAATAGAGGATATAGCTTGAAAACCTTAAAATCTACCCTATAACCATAAAAATCACCCTGATCCACTTAGTAAAATTAATAAAATTTCTTATCTGATTCATAGGCTTCGAACAAAATGCGATGTATCAGTGCATCTCAAACTTTCTCCCCAATACCCTCAATGGCTGAAGACAGTGAAGTCAAAACCCTCAGGGTTCTAGGAAAACAGTGCAAATTAGCTGAAGCAAGCATAATATTTCTTTGAAACTTAGTGTTTTATTTTAAAATTTTATGCTTATTTTGCAGTCTACTTCATAATACACTTATGTTTGACTTAATATGAAATCATGTTTCACATTACTTAGAATAAAATTGGTCTTCTAGGAAGCTTTGCCAACCCCTTTCATACTTATGTATCTCCATTGTATATGCCCATGGAATCTGAGAAAAGTTGCTATAAGAAAAAGACTTTAATTCTATTAACTGTAAAAGCCTGTGAGAGTATTGTTTGTCATCATCATTATTATTGTTTTTATCATAAGACACTACTTTGGTAAGAAAATGAGTTAGGAAGCAAATATTCAGCTGTCTTTTCCATTGGGCATCTGTCCTAATGGGTAGATGCAGTGTGATGAGGGCTGGCTCTATGCTTCAGGGCCGGACCATCCTGGGGTTTCCATCCTGCTTCCCTTCCCAGGGATTAGCAACAATCCAGGTGGTTTGCCTTACAGCTTGGTGCCTGACAGTATGAGCTTCTGCCCATTAAAAACTATTTCAACAAATCACTGAACAAAGAGTTTCTATGAAAGCCGAGAATGTCAGGCACTACTTGACAATTTAACTGCATATGTACCTGCCATGAGTTATTTACCTGCCTGTTAATCAATTTAACCATAAATACTATTGTAAGAAAAAGAGAAACTAATTAAAAATCAGCTTACATGTGAATCAATAATCCCTCCAATGCATGATTTGTGAAAAGAGAACTAGATGACTAATAAATCAATTAGGGTCTCTATTCTACCCTGGGGCTCAGAAAAGATAAGAAATTGTTTCATAGTATGAAATGGATAGTGCCTTGTGCCTTGTGACTTAGGGGCAATTCAATTCTTTAATTTGCCTGAAGAAAACATTTTAAATATCTAGTGACTCTGTTAATGCTTCTACTGAAAACTCCAAATAGTCCACTGGTCAAAAGGAAAAAAGTGCTAGAACAGAAAGACCTATACACATGACAGTTTAGAATTTAAGATAAGACTGGCATCAAATGGTCTTGGTACAACTTTCAACTTCATCACTTACTGGCTGTGTGAATTTGGGGAAATGACTTCATGTGGGGAGTCTTGGTTTCCTAATTTTTAAAATGGAGAACATACATACCTCACATGGTTATCCTAAGGATCAAATGTGATGTTTGTAAGATGCTTGGGGTAGTGCATTTTATATGAAGTAGGGAAAACACTCTATTGTTATGAGTACAGGTACAGGAGACAGACAGAATATGATTTAAGTCTGGGTTCTTCTGTTTTCTAGATGTGTCATCTTAGGCACATTTCTTGAACTCTCTGAGCCTCAGTTTCCTTATTTCTAAAATTGGAAAGTAAATTTGGGGTAAAAATTATGGAGAGCTGACAGCAGGCTAAGGGATTTTAGGTTTAAAAAATAGATGGTAGGGAGTTTTTGAAGTTTTTTTTTTTTTTTTAGCAAAAGTATGGCAAAATGGATTTTAATTAAACATGAAAATTAGTTCTAGTATACATACTATGCATCAAGAATTGTGCTAGGCAGTGGGGATATAAAGAAAAAATGAGACCTGAACCATATCTTCATTGTGCTTATAGTATAATAATGGAAACAGATGTAGTAACAATAATTACAATAGAAGTCTATACAAGTGTCATAGACTTCATTGATTAAAAGAGCTATTAATTCTATTGGGAGTATGTGTGTGTGTGCATTGGGGGGTAGTTTAAAATATAAAAGTGCTCTCTAAGCTGATAAGGTGATAAAGTCAGATAGGACATACTAGGTAGGGAGGAAGCATATGCAAGAGAATTTAAGTAATGATCAGTGGGTAATGTTACAAGAACCTTCAGTTCCATATTTGAAGTTTGAAGAGCATATGTGTGTGTGTGCATGTGAGCATCCATGCACATATGGGGACATGTGAATACATATGTTGGGGAGGTTCAGCAAAGGAGAGAGAGAAGAGACTGGAGAGTGGTTGGGAATCCATACTGTCAAACTGACTTATAAAATATAACATAGATTTGAGAATTATAAAACTTTAACTTCATAGGTAGTACAACACCTTGGTTAAGAGCATGCATGACTTCTAGAGTCAGACTATCTGATTCAATAAATCCAGTTCTAGTACTTATTATCTCTGTGCTTTCAAGTTACTTAACCTTTATTTTCTTCAGTTCTCATCTGTAACATGGAGGTAATAGCAGTACCTGTTTCATAAAGTGTGTATGTGGATTAATGGGTTAATATTTTTAAAACACTTAAAGCAATATTTGTTAGATGAAAACAGTTAGATAACTCATTTGAATATAGAAAATCTACCAGGTTGGTAGGAGTTAACTGTAACTTAATCATCAATATTGACCTATCTACCAAAAACAAAAAATTATGGACAGAAGAGGGATGGCCAGCAAAGACACTGAGTCCAGAGAAACAGTGACGATTGGCCCTCATTAGTTGTTGAAGTTGAGAAGGATCCATGCAGCCCATGCTGAAACAAATGCCTGTGCTTGGATGTATTGAAAGTCTCTAGGCTTCTACTTCCTCAACATATTTCTAAATTAGAAGAAATTTGTTGGGGAAACAAATCAACAAAAATAAATGCCGTGGAAGTGTAGTTCTAGAGACTTGTGGGAGGCACTCAATTGAGATTAGAAGATGGAAGAATGTAGAAGCTATTCTTCTGGAAGTGGCAGCAGCAGTAGCTCTAGCAATGCCCATTTCAAGTAGTGGCTCCAGAAGTGGCAAAGGTGAGAGGTATTCCCTCCACTCCTGCTAAATAACAGAGATGGCAGCTCAAAGAATATCAGCTGTGTGTGAACTCTTGGGCTCCTGCAGAGTGATGATGACTTCCTATAGTTTTTAACCTAAGGGTAATAACACAAACCCTTTGTTCCATCAGCCCTTCCAATATTTTTATATCTAACACCCTGAATTAAATTTCTGTCTACTTCAAAAACCTTTCTGTTTCTCTGATTTGATGCTTTATCTAGGACCAATAATCTTAGACTTTGGGTAGCCAGGCTTTTTGTGTTTTATCCCACTCTCTTAAGCAGTGGCTATGATGAAGGATTCTTGAGAGGCTGAATAGCTACTACACTGGGAATGTCAAAGAATTTTATATGGGTTATAGAGTTACAACATAATTTGAATTCAGCCTTGTCATGTTTCTGATATTAATGTAATGACTGAGACCCTAAGAATGAGAATAGTTACATTTGGGTGGATTTGGATGAATCTGAGAACTTTGAAGCTCTGTATTACCATGAGGTTCCCTTGAATATAGATGTAGCCCTTTCTTTTCTATTTGTGGAAACTAGGAAACTCTTGCTTAAAGAAAATCAATGACCTTGCCTGACAATGTCTATTTTTCTCAATTTCCATTCCACTAACCTCCATTTCTATGACTATAATCAAAAACCCCAGATATATCCCAGTGGAACAAGTACAAAGTCTTAGTATGGAGGAGGCACCTACCCACTAATAAGTATGGTGAGGTTTTTATTTATATCAGCAGAGACTGGAAAAATACAGTAAATCCCCTACATACAAACCTTCAAGTTGCAAACTTTCAAAGATACGAACATGCATTCCATCAACATCAGGCATGAGTGAACTTGCAGCTTGCCCTCCGTCTCCTATTGCTGATGATCCTTCACCTCTACCATCTCCCACCTCCTCTCCCTCCTGCAGTCATTAACTCTTTTTGCCTGTTCACTCGATGCCAGCCCCTATATACCAGCTGTTGTACTGTACTACTGTATTTCTCAAGGTACAGTACTGTAAGATTAAAAATGTTTCCTTTATTTTTTGTGTTCATTGTTTTTTATGTATTATTTTTGTGAAAAGTATTATAAACCTATTACGGTACAGTACTGTATAGTCTATTGTGTTAGTTGGGTACCTGGGCTAACTTTGCTGGACTTAACAAAGTGGACTTACAAACGTGCTCTCGGAATGGAACTTGTTGGTATGTAGGGGACTTACTGTATGTATGAGAATGTATGTTGTGCTAGATCAAGGAAGACGAAACCACATTATACTGGGATGATTCTACTGATATGGCTGCACTTAACTAACTGTTATGGACTGAACTGCCTTCTCCTTCCAGTGTCTCATGGTATCACCATATTTGAAGATAGACTCTTTAAAGAGGTAAAGTTATATGAGGTCATTGGGTAGATCCTAGTTCATGTGACTATAGTTGAAGATAGGGCCTTAAATGAAGTGACTGAGTTAAAATGATGTCATTAGGGTTGGGCTGTAAGCCAGTATGGCTGGTGTCTTTATAAGAAGGAGAGACATGAGGATGAACATGGAAAGGCCATATGAGGGATGCACTGAGAAGGTGACCATCTGTAAGCCAAGGAGAGAGTTCTCACGAGAAAGCAAATCTGTCAATAGTTTGATCTTCGACTTCTGGCCTCCAAAACTGTGAGGAAATAAAATTTTATTGTTTAAGCCACCTTGTCTGTGGTACTTTGTTATGACAGCCCTAGCCAACACTGACTCACATATTTAATGTGTTAGCCCCAGAAGCCAGGAGTGAATCAGGCAGTTCATTTAAATTATGTGAAACCTTTGAACTCATTTGATATCTCAACTCAGTGGTGACTAACATTCTATTCCAGGATTTACCTGGAACAATGGAGAATGGTGGTGCTTGGCGGGGGTGGGGTGCAAATGTGAATTACTTGGAAGGCTTGTTAAAACATGGATTACTGGGTCCCACTCCCAAAGTTTCTGATTTAGTAAGTCTGGGTTGAAGGAAGAGAATTTGCATTATTAACAATTTCCCAAGTGGTCCAGGGGCCATAATTTGAGAATCACCAAGGCAAATCAAAAGTACTCTTTTCACCAAGGAACTTCTCAAAATCTTGGTAAAGGGAGCACCATCATTCATCAAAAGTTTTCTAGTAAATTTCCCCTGCAGATCAGGAAAAAACGGTTGGAAAACAAGGGGCAATAATAGGATGCTGGAGTGGTGAATGCCTGGTGGCAATACTTAAAACACCAGACACAAGATAGGATAGAGTTAATAGGCAGCAAAGCCAGAGGACAAACAAAAACTCCACAGGGAGTTTTAGCAGTTGCTAAGTAATCACTTTTTTCCTTGGAATGGAAGAGATGGACAGCTTACTAAAATATTACTTGATCTAAATAAAATAAAAATAAAATTCTGGGTCTGGTGGCCAGAACTTTGACTTGAATTGCCACAAAGAGCTTTTTTCCAATTCATAGATCAAGAGTCACTTTATTCAAGGGAAGGTCAAGTTCTCTTGCAGCGTCACAAGTAATACTGTAAATCTTCAAATGTTTACTAAAGGAAATGGAGGGAAGTAGACATGGGGAGGATTATTAAACAATGGCTCAGATTTGACACTAATCCTCAGAGACCTAAAATAACGCTGTGGTCCAATAGTCCAAGTAGGGGTTTGTACAGGTCAGATGTTAAATCAAATCTTGGTTTTAGACTTTCTCAAAGTGATTATCATACATAATCGTTCCTGAAAGTACAGTTGAAGTGACATTTTTTGGCAAAGAGTAAAATCCCATATTGACTTCCTGACCCGTAGAGTAAGGTCTATTATTAGGAAGGGCCAAGTAGAAGTCACTGAAATGTCAATAATAAACAAAATAGAAAATCAAATGAAATATTGCAACCACAGGGACATTTCAGAAAGCAGTGCCACTATCAGAGATTTGAAAGATGCAAGGTAGTGATTGCTATAACATCTTCACTTAACTTATTTTTTGACTTGTGAATAAGACCAACGGATCCTGGAGAATGTGCATTGTGATAAACCTAATCAACTGGTTACTCCAATTGCAGCTTCTGTTCCAGGCTGATCTCTTTATTTTTAACATCTTTGTTGGAGTATAATTGCTTTACGTTGTTGTGTTAGTTTCTGCTGTATAACAAAGTGAATCAGCTATACGTATACATATATCCCCATATCCCCTCCCTCTTGCGTCTCCCTCCCACCCTCCCCATCCCACCCCCTAGGTGGTCACAAAGCACCGAGCTGATCTCCCTGTGCTATGCAGCTACTTCCCACTAGCTATCTATTTTATATTTGGTAGTGTATATATGTTCATGCCACTCTCTTACTTCGTCCCAGCTTCCCCTTCCCCCTCCCTGTGTCCTCAAGTCCATTCTCTATGTCTGCATCTTTATTCCTGTCCTGGCCCTACGTACTTCAGAACTTTTTTTTCCTTTTTTAGATTCCATATATATGTGTTAGCATACTGTATTTGTTTTTCTCTTTCTGACTTACTTCACTCTGTATGACAGACTCTAGGTCCATCCACCTCATTATAAAAAACTGAATTTCATTTCTTTTTATGGCTGAGTAATATTCCATTGTATATATGTGCCACATCTTCTTTGTCTATTTGTCAATGGACACTTAGGTGGCTTCCATGTCCAGGCTATTGTAAACAGTGTTGCAATGGATATTGTGGTACATGACTCTTTTTGAATTATGGTTTTCTCAGGGTATATGCCCAGTAGTGGGATTGCTGGGTGGTATGGTAGTTCTATTTTAAGTTTTTTAAGGAACCTCAATACTGTTTTCCATAGTTGTTGTATCAATTTACATTCCCACTAACAGTGCAGGAATGTTCCCTTTCCACGACACCCTTTCCAGCATTTATTGTTTCTAGATTTTTAGAGTGGCCATTCTGACCAGTGTGAGATGGTACCTCATTGTAGTTTTGATTTGCATTTCTCTAATAATTAGTGATGTTGAGCATCTTTTCATGTGCCTCTAGCTATCTGTATGTCTTCCTTGGTGAAATGTCTATTTACATCTTCTGCCCATTTTTTAATTGGATTGTTTACTTTTTGGTATTGAGCTGCATGAGCTACTTGTATATTTTGCAGATTAATCCTTTGTCAGTTGCTTCGTTTGCAACTATTTTCTCCCATTCTTAGGGCTGCTTTTTTGTCTTGTTTATGGTTTCCTTTGCTGTGTAAAAGCTTTTAACTTTCATTGGAACCCATTTGTTTATTTTTGTTTTTATTTCCATTACTCTAGGAGGTGAGTCAAAAAGGATCTTGCTGTGATTTAGGTCATAGAGTGTTCTGCTTTTGTTTCCTCTAAGAGTTTGATGGTGTCTGGCCTTACATTTAGGTCTTTAATCCATTTTGAGTTTATTTTTGTATATGGTGCATGGGAGTGTTCTAATTTCATTATTTTCCATGTTAGTTGTCCACTTTTCCCAGCACCACTTATTGAAGAGGCTGTCTTTTCTCCATTGTATATTCTTGCCTCCTTTATCAAAGATAAGGTGACCATATGTGTGTGGGTTTAACTCTGGGCTTTCTATCCTCTTCCATTGATCTATATTTCTGTTTTTGTGCCAGTACCATACTGTCTTGGTTACTGTAGCTTTGTAGTATAGTCTAAAGACAGGGAGACTGACCCCCAGCTTCGTTTTTCTTTCTCAAGATTGCTTTGGCTATTCGGGGTCTTTTGTGTTTCCATACAAATTGTGAAATTTTTACTTCTAGTTCTGTGAAAAATGCCATTGGTAGTTTGATAGGGACTGCATTGAATGTGTAGATTGCCTTGGGCAGTATAGTCATTTTCACAATGTTGATTCTTCCAATCCAAGAACATGGTATATGTCTCCATCTATTTGTATCTTCTTTCATTTCTTTCATCAGTGTCTTATACTTTCCTGCATACAGGTCTTTTGTCTCCTTAGGTAGTTTATTCCTAGGCATTTTATTCTTTTTGTTGCAATGGTAAATGGGATTGTTTCCTTAATTTCTCTTTCAGATTTTTCATCATTACTGTATAGGAATGCAAGAGATTTCTGTGCATTAATTTTGTATCCTGCTACCTAACCAAATTCATTGATTAGCTCTAGTACCTTTCTGGTGGATTCTATATATACAGTATCATGTCATCTGCAAACAGTGACAGCTTTACTTCTTCTTTTCTGATTTGGATTCCTCTTATTTATTTTTCTTCACTGATTTCTGTGGCTAAGACTTCCAAAACAATGTTGAATAATAGTGGTGAGGGTGGCCAACCTTGTCTTTTTCCTGATCTTAGTGGAAATGTTTTCAGTTTTTCACCATTGAGGATGATGTTGGCTGTGGGTTTGCCATATATGGCCTTTATTATGTTGAGGAAAGTTCCCTCTATGCCTACTTTTTGGAGGGTTTTTATCATAAGTGGGTGCTGAATTTTGTCAAAAGCTTTCTCTGCATCTATTGAGATGATATGGTTTTTCTCCTTCAGTTTATTAATATGGTGTAGCACATTGATTGATTTGCATATATTGAAGAATCCTTGCATTCCTGGGATAAACCTCACTTGATCATGGTGTGTGATCCTTTTAATCTGCTGTTGGATTCTGTTTGCTAGTATTTTGTTGTGGATTTTTGCATCTATGTTCATCAGTGATATTGGCCTGTAGTTATCTTTCTTTGTGGCATCTTTGTCTGGTTTTGATATCAGGGTGATGGTGGTCTCATAGAATGAGTTTGGGAGTGTTCCTCCCTCTGCTATATTTTGGAAGAGTTTGAGAAGGATAGGTGTTAGCTGTTCTCTAAATGTTTCATAGAATTTGCCCATGAAGCCATCTGGTCCTGGGCTTTTGTTTGTTGGAAGATTTTTAATCCCAGTTTCAATTTCAGTGCCTGTGATTGGTCTGTTCATATTTTCTACTTCTTCCTGGTTCAGTCTCGGAAGGCTGTGCATGTCTAAGAATTTGTCCATTTCTTCCAGGTTGTCCAATTTATTGGCATAGAGTTGCTTGTAGTAAACTGTCATGATCCTTTGTATTTCTGCAGTGTCAGGTGTTACTTCTCCTTTTTTCATTTCTAATTCTATTGATTTGTATCTTCTTCCATTTTTTCTTGATGAGTCTGGCTAATGGTTTATCAATTTTGTTTATCTTCTCAAAGAACCAGCTTTTAGTTTTATTGATCTTTGCTATCATTTCCTTCATTTATTTTTCATTTATTTCTGATCTGATCTTCATGATTTTTTTCCTTCTGTTAACTTTGGGGGGGTTTTGTTCTTCTTTCTCTAATTGCTTTGGTGTAAGGTTAGGTTGTTTATTGGAGATGTTTCTTATTTCTTGAGGTAGGATTGTATTGCTATAAACTTCACTCTTAGAACTGCTTTTGCTGCATCCCAAAGGTTTTGGGTCGTCATGTTTTCATTGTCATTTGTTTCTGGATATTTTTTGATTTCCTCTTGGATTTCTTCAGTGATCTCTTGGTTATTAAGTAGCATATAGTTTAGCCTCCATGTGTTTGTATTTTTTACAGTTTTTTTCCTGTAATTGATATCTAGTCTCCGAGTGTTGTGGTCGGAAAAGACACTTGATACAATTTTAGTTTTCTTAAATTTACCATAGCTTGTTTTGTGATCCAAGGTATGATCTATCCTGGAGAATGTTCCATGTGCACTTGAGAAGAAAGTGTATTCTGTTGTTTTTGGATGGAATGTCCTATAAATATCAATTAAGTCCATCTTTTTTAATGTGTCATTTAAGGCTTTTGTTTCCTTATTTATTTTCATTTTGGTTAATCTGTCCATTGGTGAAAGTGGGGTGTTAAAGTCCCATATTATGAATGTGTTACTGTTGATTTCCCCTTTTATAGCTGTTAGCATTTGCCTTAGTATTGAGGCATCCCTATTTTGGGTACATAAATATTTATAATTATTATATCTTCTTCTTGGATTGATCCCTTATCTTTATGTAGTCTCCTTCTTTGTCTCTTGTAATAGTCTATGTTCTAAAGTCGATTTTGTCTGATACGAGAATTGCTACTCCTGCTCTCTTTTGATTTCCATTTGCATGGAATATGTTTTTCCATCCCCTCACTTTCAGTTTGTATGTGTTCCTAGGTTGGAAGTGGGTCTCTTGTAGACAGCATATTTACAGGTCTTGTTTTTATAGCCATTCAGCCAGTCTATGTCTTTTGGTTGGAGGATTTTATCCATTTACATTTAAGGTAGTTATCGATATGTATATTCACATTTAAGGTAGTTATTTATATGTATGTTCCTACCCAATAGGTAATGTTCCTATTACCATTTTCTTAATTGTTTTGGGTTTATTATTGTAGATTTTTTCCTTCTCTTGTGCTTCCTGCCAAGAGAAGTTCCTTTAGCATTTGTTGTATAGCTGGTTTCGTGGTGTTGAATTCTCTTAGCTTTTGCTTGTCTGTAAAGGTTTTAATTTCTCTGTCAAATCTGAATGAGACACTTGCTGGGTAGAGTAATCTTGGTTGTAGGTTTTTCCCTTTCATCACTTTAAATATGTCCTGGCACTCCCTTCTGGCTTGCAGAGTTTCTGCTGAAAGATCAGCTGTTAACCTTATGGTGATTCCCTTTCATGTTATTTGCTGTTTTTCCCTCTCATCTCTTTAAATATGTCCTGGCACTCCCTTCTGGCTTGCAGAGTTTCTGCTCAAAGATCAGCTGTTAACCTTATGGTGATTCCCTTGTATGTTATTTGCTGCTTTTCCCTTGTTGCTTTTTATATTTTTTCTTTGTATTTAATTTTTCATAGTTTGAATAATATGTGTCTTGGTGTGTTTCTTCTTGGATTTATCCTGTGTGGGACTCTGCATTTCCTGGACTTGAATGACTACTGCCTTTCCCATATTAGGGCAGTCCTCAAGTATAATGTCTTCCAATATTTTCTCAGTCCCTTTCTTTTTCTCTTCTTCTGGGACCCCTATAATTCGAATGTTGGTGCATTTAATGTTGTCCCAGAGGTCTCTGATACAGTCCTCAGTTCTTTTCATTCTTTTTTATTTATTCTGCTCTGCAGTAGTTATTTCCACGGTTTTATCTTCCAGGTCATTTATCCATTCTTCTACCTCTGTTATTCTGCTATTGATTCCTTCCAGGGATTTTTAAATTTCATTTATTGGGTTGTTCATCATTGTTTGTTTGCTCTTTAGTTCTTCTAGGTCCTTGTTAAACATTTGTTGTGTTTTCTCCATTCTGTTTCCAAGATTTTGGATCATCTTTACTATCATTACTCTGAATTCTTTTTCAGGTAGACTGCCTATTTCTTCTTCATTTGTTTGGTCTGGTGGGTTTTTACCTTGCTCCTTCATCTTCTGCATATTTCTCTGTGGTCTCATTTTGCTTAACTTACTGTATTTAGGGGCCTCCTTTTTGCAGGCTGCAGGTTCATAATTCCCATTGTTTTTGGTGTCTTCCCCAGTGGGTAAGGTTGGTTCGGTGGTTGTGTAGGCTTCCTTGTGGAGGGGACTGGTGCCTGTGTTCTGGTTGATGAGGCTGGATCTTGTCTTTCTGGTGGGCAGGACCACGTCCAGTGGTGTGTTTTCTGGTGCCTGTGAACTTATTATGACTTTAGGCAGCCTCTCTGCTAATGGGCGGTGTTGTGTTGCTGTCTTGCTAGTTGTTTGGCATGGGGTGTCCAGTCCTGGAGCTTGCTGGTTGTTGAGTGGAGCTGGGTCTTAGCATTGAGACAGAGATCTCTGCGAGAGCTCTTGCTAATTGATACTACATGGGGCTGGGATGTCTCTTGTGGTCCAATGTCCTGAACTGGAAATCAGCTCTCTCACCTCCAACGCCCAGGCCTAACACCTGACTGGCACACCAAGACTCAGTCAGCCATATATGGCTCAGAAAAAAGGGAGAAAAAAAGAGAAAGAAAGAAAAATAAGTAAATAAAATAAAAAAGTTATTAATAGAAAAAATTTTTAAATATTATTAAAATAAAAAATCAGAAAAAGAAAAGAGAAACCAAGCCAATAAACAATCCAGCAATGATAAAAAGTGCTAAAAACTAAAGTAAGATAAGCATATAAATTAGAAATTGGTCAGTCACATACAGCAAACCTCAGGTCTACAGTTGCTCCCAAAGTCCACTGCCTCAATTTTAGAATGATTCTTTGTCTATTCAGGTATTTCACAGATGCAGGGTACATCAAGTTGATTGTGGAGATTTAATCCACTGCTCCTGAGGCTGCATGGAGAAATTTCCTTTTCTCTTCTTTGTTTGCACAGCTCCTGGGGTTCAGCTTTGGATTTGGCCCTGCCTCTGCATTTAGGTTGTCCTCTGGAATCTGCTTTTCGCCCAGACAGGATGGGGTTAAAGAAGCAATTGTTTAGGGGTCTCGGGCTCACTCAGGTCATGGGGAGGGAAGGGTACGGAATGTGGGGTGAGCCTGTGGTGGCAGAGGCCTGCGTGATGTTGCAACAGCCTGAGGCACACCATGTGTTCTCCTGGGGAAGTTGTCTCTGGATCCCGGGACCCAGGCAGTGGTGGGCTGCATAGACTCCCGGGAGGGGAGGTGTGGAGAGTGACCTGTGCTTGCATACAGGCTTCTTGGTGGTGGCAGCAGCAGCCTTAGCATCTCATGCCCGTCTCTGGGGTCCACGCTGTTAGCCGCGGCTCACGCCAGTCTCTGGATCTCGTTTAGGCGGTACTCTAAATCCCCTCTCCTCACGCATCCTGAAACAATGGTCTCTTGCCTCTTAGGCAGGTCCAGACATTTCCCCGGACTCCCTTCCGGCTAGCTGTGGTGCACTAGCCCCTTTCAGGCTGTGTTCATGCAGCCAACCCGAGTCCTCTCCCTGGGATCCAACCGAAGCCCGAGCCTCAGCTCCCAGCCCCCGCCTGTCCTGGCAGGTGAGCAGACAAGCCTCTCGGGCAGGTGAGTGCTGGTCAGCACCGATCCTCTGTGCGGGAATCTCTCCCCTTTGCCCTCCGCACCCCTGTTGCCATGCTCTCCTCCGTGGCTCCGAAGATTCCCCCCCACAACTCCGTCTCCACCAGTGAAGGGGCTTCCTAGTGTGTGGAGACTTTTCCTCCTTCACAGCTCCCTCCGAGAGGGACAGGTCTCATCCCTATTCTTTTGTCTCTGTTCTTTCTTTTTCTTTTGCCCTACCCAGGTACGAGGGGATTTTCTTGCCTTTTGGGAAGTCTGAGGTTTTCTGCCAGAGTTCAGTAGGTGTTCTGTAGGAGTTGTTCCACATGTAGATGTATTTCTGATGTATTTGTGGGGAGGAAGGTGATCTCCACGTCTTACTCCTCTGCCATTGTGAAGGTCCTCCCAGGTTGATCTCTTAATTGGAATAAATCAGCATAGCCCCTGGCATTTCATATGGAGCTATTAACCTGAAGAATGCTTTTCTTATAGTGTTTACTAAGGACTATGTTAAGTATTGGTTTCATATGACAATGACAACCGTATACCTCTAATGTGTTATCACAGAGCTATGTCAGGTCTATGACTCTCTTAATATGATCTAGGCTATAGGAATGTTGACCATTCTGCCTTTACAAAAATATCACATTAGTCCCCTATATTGATGACATCATGCTATTTGGACATTATAGCCAGAAGTGTTCTAACTGACTTGGTAAGACTCAAAAATCCCAGTGCAAGAGATACATTAATAAAAACTAAGGGACACATAGTAAAATTTCCTTGAATTTAGTGATCTGGGACATGAGTAAATTGAAAGGTAAATTTCACTCCATACACAACCTACTACTAAGAAAGAAGCATAATGTTTGGTGGACCTTTTTGGATTTTAGAAACAATACATAACCATCATTCAGGGTGTTTCTCTTATTCAATTACTAAATAACCCATAAACTTAACTTCTGAGAGGTGCCTAGAGTAAGAGAAGTTTTGATAACAGTTTCAGTGTGTATTGCAAGTTTTCCTCCACTTGGTCCATATTGCCCATTATATTAAATGATGCTGAAAGCATATACAGTAAGTTCCCTACATATGAACCTTCAAGTTGAGAACTTTCAAAGATGCGATTGTGCATTCGCATGTCCAATAATGTAAATCAGTTCACGTGTCTGGCATACATTTTCATGTGTGTGCACCCTCTACAAGTGGTCGTGCTTTTGCATACTTTACTGTATACTACTGTAAAGAGTACAGTAGTATAGTATCTTTATTTCAAGCCCAGGATGTTCAGAAGCAAGAGTTAGAAACAGTGGTGATGTGGCTGTTACTGCTAAGAAGAGCCAGGAATTAGAGGCCGAGAGAAAGGACAAAGAAAGACAAGAGGAAGAAGTAACTGAAGAACCAAAGAGAAGCACATGCAGGAAATGACAAGGGGATTTTCTTTATTTGAGGAGGCACTGTTCGTTTTTGAGGCACAGGACTGGACCCCAACATAGAACAGTACATGAAGGTTGCAGCAGCCATTCAGAATGCAATCCAGTGCTACTATGGCATCTATGATGCGAAAAAAAAGAGCTACTACCCAGACGTCACTGGATCCTTTTTTCAAGAAGATAGATTGAATTGAATCCAGCAAGGAACCAGAACCTGTGCCATCAACGTCAGGCATGAGTGAAAGTGCAGCTTGCCCTCCATCTCCTATTGCTGTCGATCCTTCAGCTCTACCATCCCCCACCTCCTCTCCCTCCTCCAGTCAGTAACTCTTCTTGCCTTTTCACTCGATGTCAGCCCTGTATGCCAGCTGTTGTACTGTGCTACTGTACTTTTCAAGGTACTGTACTATAAGATTAAGAATGTTTTCTTTATTTTTTGTGCTTGTCTTTTATCTATTATTTGTGTGAAAAGTATTATAAACCTATTACAGTACAGTATTATATAGCCGATTGAGTTAGTTGAGTACCTAGGCTAAATTTGTTGGACTTACAAACCAACTGGACTTAACAAACATGCTCTCAGAATGGAACTCATTTGTATGTAGGGGACTTACTGTATGATAAATAGAAATCCTATTGATACAAGCCTGGGGAGGTGGTAAATCACAATGTTTAGGGAAAAAAGTCTCAAGTCCTCTTTAGAAAATAACTATTCTCTTTTATAAAAACAGCACCTTGCTTGCTATTGGCCACAAGTAATGTCTGAATCCCAGACTGTGAGACAGAAAGTGACAAAATTGGGTTCATCTGCTCCACCAAGCCAGTGAATGCATGCATCAAGTAGAAGTGAATAATACAAAATTGGGCTTGATCAGGTTTTGAAGGCACAAGTAAGTTGCATGATCTTGGACCGTTATGGTAACTACATTATTTGCTCTCCTCCAACCCATTTCTATGACTCCATAGTGCAGAGGTTGGCAAACTTTTTCTCTAAAGCGCTAGATAGGAAATATTTTAAGCTTTGTGGGTGTTAATGGTCGTGATCACACCTACTCAGCTCTGCCATTATAGAGTATACATAAAGGATTGTGACTATGTTCACATAAACCTTTATAAAAGCAGCTTGGGTTTGACCTATGGGCCATAGTTTGCCAACTCCTGTCATACAGAGTTCCTTACAATTAGTTTACTGAAGGAGAAAAATATTAGGTCTGTGCTTAGTAAGCATTTGGCCCCATATGCTGGGACCACTCAGAAGAGAACTGTGCAACATTACAGGCATACTCAAAGAAAGTCCTGAAAGATAGAAGGGTAAGGGAATTCCCTCAAAGAGCAGAAATTCAAACAATACATCTAACTGACACTTTAGTAGAGAGATGATGGGCCTACAATATGTGTATCTACACTGATTTATGGAACATAGCTAACAGTTTGGCCAGGTAGTCAGAGAAAAAGTTTGGCAAATTGTTAACAAAATGATATACAGGTGAGGTATGTGGGTGACATCTCATGAGAGGCACAGATTGTGATTATGTTTTTGTTCCATGTGAATAACCAATAGAGGACATTCAGAGCAGAAGAGTATCTCAATAGTCAGGGAGATAAGATGGATTTTTGTTATAGTCAGTCAAGTTCAGTCAGTGTCTTTTTTCATCCTACTGTGTTTAGTGGGTTGAATTGTGTCCTGAAAAAAGATATGTCCAAATCTTAGCCCCTGGAACTTATGAATATGACCTTATTTGTAAACAGGGTCTTTGTACATATAATTAAGGATCTTGAGATAATGTCATCCTGGATTTAGGTGTTTTCTAAATCCAATGACCAGTATCCTTATAAAAGAAAGAAGAGGAAGGTCTGAGACATAGAGACACAGGGAAGAAGACCATGTATGTAAATATGGAGGCACAGATTAGAGTTTTTGCTAAGAGTTGCTGGCAGCCTTCAGAAGTAGGAGAGAGGCATGAAACAGATTTTTCCTTAAGGTCTCCCATAGGAATCCATCCTGCCAACCTTGATTTCAGACTTCTGGCCTCCAGTACTATGAGAGAACAAATTTCTATTGTTTTATGCCATCCAGTTTGTGGTGTTATAGCAACCCTAGGAAACTAATATATTATTTTTGCTTAATGAAATGTGGACTTGGCATCAAGGGTTGAAGGCTCTACACATGCTCAGTCACCAAGGCTGATATGGCTATTTCCCATGCAGTGTTCCCAGCCTGCCAACAATGAGATCAATGTGAGCACAGAACACAGCACCATTTGAGGGGAAGATCAAGCCATCCAGCAGCAGATTGATTGTAGTGAACCCTTTCCCTCATAGAGTGGGCAGTGGTTTATCTCCACTTCATGATATGAATAATGCCTTCCATACTTGCAATACTTTCACATGTGAACTCATAGAATGTCTTATTTAGGGTCATGATATTCCACAAAATATTGCTCCTGAGCAAATAATGAATTTTACATCAAAAGAAATATAATAAGAGCTTAAAACTATAGAATTCATTGTTTCTCCATTATCTTGTTACAGATGGCCTTGTGAGACGTAGGAATGGCCCATTAACTAATCAGTTATGGTGCCTTGGGGGAGGCAAAACCTTGTGAGGTTAAGATGTTCTGTAAGATCCGGAATATGTTTGAGACATGCTGCTGTTTCTTCCATGGCCATAACTGGACTTCAAAAAGATAGTTGAGGAAGGGGGGTAGAAGAATTAAATTTGACCAAGATTCTGTGAGGAGGTATAGCATGTATTGAAAAGGATAAAATTTGATTTCAGCACATTTGTTTGTAGGAAATTTCACATTTGTCTTTAAAAGAAAAATAGTCTTCTTATTTTTTCATAAGTGGATAGCTAAGGTAATTAAAATAAACACTTTGAAAAAACTAGCATAGTAGAGTAGAACAGGAGTACTAGTCTATTCAGCAGATGTGAATCCCCATTAATGTGAATTTAGAGCTATTCCAATATTAATAGCTATGCAAAAGTAACAGGCTATTCTACTTTGGTTAAGTAATGAGTGCTTGGAAAATATTACATTAGAAATCCTATGTTCCAATGATATATTTTCAGTGTTCCTACCCCAACCCCTAGTACCACTATTCTTTTTATAGTTAAATTTTAATTGTTGATGGTTTTCTATTTCCTTCCCTTGATAGTCTTATTTTTATAAGTTAGCCCACTGTTGTAATATTGGAATTTGGGACATTTTATTTTCTGATTTTATGTTCAATTTTTGTTGTGCACTCTGTCCTCATTATTACAAGTGTAGTTTACCTCTATTCTTTAGACAATGATAGCTCAGATAGAGAATGATGAAGCACACATATTACCAGCTGTAAATATCACTGTCAAAAAGTCATTGTGTTACATTGAACATCAAAGTGTTTCTAATCACATCTATAAATCTTAGGAATATGATTAGAATATACAAGCCAAAAATAATGATTTCTATAACATGCCTAGAAATGGAACATAATGAAACATTCAATATGTAAACTTACAGAACCTAAACATTGTGGTATTATATAGTAGAATTTCAAGCCAATGAACAATGACATTTTTTAAATGATGCTTTTAAAATAAATGTATTGCATGCTGCCTTACATAGGTATACCCCAGATATACTGCAGGTTCTGTTCCAGACCACTGTAATAAAGTGATTATTGCAATAAAGCCAGTCACATGAATTTTTTGGTTTTTCAGTGCATTTAAAAGTATTGTTTACACTATGCTGTAGTCTGTTAAGTGTACATACCTTAATTAAAAACACTTTATTGCTAAAAAATGTTAACCATTATCTGAGCCTTCACCTAGTTGTAATCTTTTTGCCAGTGGAGGGTCCTGCCTCAGTGTTGATGGCTGCTGACTGATCCGGGTTTTGGTTGTTGAAGTTCGGGATGGCTGTGACAATTTCTTCAAATAAGATAATGAAGTTTGCTCCATCAATTGACTCTTCCTTTCATGAACAATTTCTCTGAATACGCAATGCTGTCTGACAGTATTTTATGCACAGTAGAACTTCTTTCAAAGCTGGACTCAGTCCTCTCAAACCCTGCCACTGCCTTAGCAACAAAGCTTATGTACTATTCTAAAACCTTTGCTGTCATTTCAACAATCTTCACAGCATCTTCATAAGGAGTAGATTCCATCTCAAGAAACCACTTTCTTTGCCCATCCATAAGAAGCAACTCCTCATCTGTTCAACATTTATTGCAACAATTGCAACAAAGTTATATCTTCAGGCTCTATTTTAAATTCTAGTTTTCTTGCTAGTTCCACTACATTTGTAGTTACTTCCTCCACTGAAGTCTTGAACCCCTCGAAGTCCTCCATGAGGGTTGGAATCTTCTTCTAAAGTCCTGTTAGTGTTGATATTTTGACTTCTTCCCATGAATCACAAATGTTCTCAATGGCATCTAGAATGATGAATTCTTCTCAAAAGGTGTTCAGTTTACTTTGCTCAGATCCATCAGAGGAATCACTATGGCAGCTACAGACTTACAAACTATATTTCTTAAATAATAAGACATGAAAGTCAAAATTACTCCTTGATCCATGGGCTGTAGAATAGATATTGTGCTAGCAGGCATGAAAACAACATGAGTCTCATTGTACATCTCCATCAGAGCTCTTGGGTGACCAGGTGCATTGTTAATGAACAGTAATATTTTGAAAGGAATCTTTCTTTCTGAGCAGTGGGATCAAAATATTCAGTAAACCATGTTGTAAACAGATGTCCTGTCATCCAGACTTCATTGTTCTGTATATAATGCACAGGCAGAGTAGGTTTAGCATTATTTTTAAGGGCTCTAGGATTTTCAGAATGGTAACTTAGCATTTGCTTCAATTTAAAGTTACCACACCAGTCAGAATGGCCATCATCAAAAAAATCTACAAACAATAAATGCTGGAGAGGATGTGGAGAAAAGGGAACCCTCCTACACTGTTGGTGGGAATGTAAATTGGTATAGCCACTATGGAGGACAGTATGGAAGGTCCTCAAAAAACTAAAAATAGAACTACCATATGACCCAGCAATCCCACTACTGGTCATATACCCTGAGAAAACCATAATTCAAAAAGACACACACGCACCACAATGTTCATTGCAGCACTATTTACAATAGCCAGAACATGGAAGCAATGTAAATGTCCATTAACAGAGGGACGGATAAGGAAGATTTGGTACATATATACAATGGAATATTACTCAGCCATAAAAAGGAAGGAAACAGTGCCACTTGCAGAGACGTGGATAGACCTAGAGATAGACCATACAGAGTGAAGTAAGCCAGAAAGAGAAAAACAAATATCATATAATATTGCTTATATGTGGAATCTCGAAAAATGGTACAGATGAACTTACTTGCAAAGCAGAAATAGAGACACAGGTGTAGAGAACAAACTTATGGTTACTAAGTGGGGAAGGGGAGGTGGGATGAATTGGGAGATTGGGATTGGCATATATACAGTACTACGTATAAAATAGATAACTAATGAGAGCCTACTGTATAGCACAGGGAACTGTACTCAGGGCTCTGTGGTGACCTAAATGGGAAGGAAATCTAAAAAAGAGGGTATATGTGTATATGTATAACTGATTCACTTTGCTGTACAGCTGAAACTAACACAACATTGTAAAGCAACTATACTTCAATAAAAATTAATAGAAAAAATAAAGCTTCCCAAAAAAATAAATAAATAAGATTACCAGCTACATTAGCCCCTAACAAAAGAGTCAGTCCGTCCTTTGAGGTTTGAAGCCAAGCATTGGCTTCTCCACTTTAGATATGAAATTCCTAAACGACATCTTCTTCCAATATAAGACTGTTTAATCTACATTAAAAACCTATTATTTTAAGTGGCCACATTCATTAATTATCTTACTTTCTCCATCACTTGCTGCAGCTTCTATATCAGTACCTGCTTCTTTACCTTGAACTTTTATGTTACAGAGATTGCTTCTTTCCTTAAACCTCATGAACCAACCTCTGATAGTTTCAAACTTTTCTTTTGTAATTTCCTCATCTATCTCAGCCTTCAGAGAATTGAAGAGAGTTAGGGCTTTGCTCTAAATTAGGCTTTGACTAAAGGAAAGGTTGTGGCTGGTTTGTTCATCAATCCAGATCACCAAAACTTTCTCCGTATCAGCAATAAGGCTGTTTCACTTTCTTATCATTCATTTGTTGACTGGAGTAGCAATTTTAATTTTCTTCAAGAAAGTTGCATTCACAACTTGGCTGTTTGGCATAAGAGGTATAGCTTTTGGCTTATCTCAGCTTTCAACATGCCTTCCTCATTTCTAGCTTAATCACTTCTAGCTTTTTATTTAAATGGAAAGACATGTGACTCTTCTTTTCACTTGAACACTTGGAGACCATTGTATAGTTATCAACTGGCCTAATTTCAACATTGCTGTGTCTCAGGGAATAGGGAGGCCTGAAGAGAGGGAGAGAGATGGGGAATGGCTGGTTGGTGGAACAGTCAGAACACACACAACATTTATTGATTAGGCTTGTGGCTCCTCAAAACAATTCCAACATTAACATCAGAGGTCACTAATCACAGAGCATCATGACAAATATAATAACAATGAAAAAGTTTGAAATATTGGGAGAATTACCAAAATGAGACACAGAGATATGAAGTGAGCAATGCTGTTGGAAAAAATGGTACTGATAGACCTGCTTCAGGCAGGGTCACCACAAACCTTCAATTTGTGAAAAACACAGTATCTGTGAAGCACAATAAAGTGAAACACGATAAAAGGAGGTACTGCTGTACAGTAATGTCTCAGCTGTATAGAGAACTCTTTTAATGAGAATCATGTAATTGAAACAAAATCATTGATCATGCTAAATAGAGCTGCACATCCATGCAAAATCCCTCAGTGCCCACATCTATATGTCAAGGCCCAACTGAACATAAATAAAGTAATTTTTGAAAAACCAGGATAACATCTGTATTAAAAAATTCTCCTTTACAATTTTTTTGCATTTTTCTCTCTAAAAATCCTGGTGGACAATTTCTAGAAACTGAAGCACTTAGTAACCTGTACCTCCACCTATTAAAATTAAGGCAGTTTTTATAGTTGGTGATCTAAGCTTGTGTATTGACTGGTTCAAATTTCAATCATGAATGCATTACCTTATTTGAGTAAGTACCGTTTAACTCTACTTTCCTCTAATTTTGTTAAAGTAAAATGACTAGGACATTCCTTGGCACATAGTAGAAACATTACTCAATGAATGATAGGTGCTTTGTTCATTACTCCTCTCATCTCTCTGCACTTAATAAATTATCCTGAAGACTAATTCTCTGATGGTTCTGAGAAAGAAATTATTGTAGTGAAGCAGTGCATTTGGAGAAGGAGAAAACCATGATTTACCCATCTCTTGATCTACCATTATGCTTTCATATATGGGAATGAGGAGTGAGATGCTTATGTGGGTCTCATTGGACAGTTGGGCAGGGAATGTCTTTCTTGCAACCAGCTGAATCTTAGGAGGAGCTGTTAAATGAGGGTTGTTCCGTGTTCTAATGCCTGCTTAAGCTCCCAATGCCTGTTTAAACTCAATGGCCTAGGGGAAGGAGAGAAGTCTGGTTACAGATTGGTCAAGTCAAATGAGTGGGCATTTGGTCCAGATTGGTCAATAGGGACAAACAGTGTTGTTAATCATTATGAGACAAATAATGGGGATTTGGAGAGTCTGTGGCTTTGTCATAGATAAGCAAGGACATCATCTAGGAGCCTCGTCTAAGTCCTATGGGGAAGAATGTTTCTTTGTAGCAAACCATTTCCTGGAATACAAGAGGGTGGAGTGATTTCTTAACCTTTGCTCTTTTCCAGGATCACATGCTTCAAGTAAAGTTCAGCAATGCCAGTCCTCTCCTTTATGTAAAATAGTAAAATGTTGGAAATAACACCAGCCCCTCTTTGAATTCACTCTATTTTGTAGACAAATTTTGGCTGCAAATATCAGGTAAAACTATGGATCATCCACTCCCAGGGCCAGGTGAATTGCACCAGTTCCAGTATCCAGGAACTGTTTTTGGTACTTAGAGAATTCCACCCTCAGGCAAAGTTACCAACAGTTCAGGTGATACCTGGTTTATTCCAACATTGTATTTAATAGGGAATAAAGGGAATGTGAAATCTTTTTACCTTCTATCTCTTTAGTGTCTTGTAATTACTGCCTCAGTGAAATCAAATAATCAAATAAACAGAATACAGTTTTCAATTTTGTTATGTGTTTCTAACATAAGGTTAATAATGTTTTTATCTCTTGTTCTTATTGTGAAGATTTAGAGATAATATTTAATGATAGTTCAGATAAGAGCAGAAATCTTACGGAGGAAATACTTTTCATATAGAGGTGACCTAAATCTTTAAATAATCCCAAGTAAGTGATTTTCTAACACTTATTAGTTTCTTCTTTCAGCCAGTGAATACTTTATTTAGCACCTAGTATATGCCAGGCCCTGGATAATGGTAACACAAGAATGAATGGGATGCTTTCCTGCTGCCATGCCTTTATAGTCTAGTAGAGAGGTCTAACATATAAAATTTACTTATAACCCAAAGCCAGGAGTACAAGTAGAGATTAGTACAGGATATTACTAAAAAGTAGAAGAAGGTGTAACTAACTTCTCCCTGAGAGAACTCAGGGATCCCCTCACACAGGAGTGACATTTGAATGAAATGCTGAAAGAATGGAAATTAGCCAGACAGAAGGTGAGGAAGGACTTTCCAGGAAGTAGAAATAGCAGTTGTAGAGGCAAAAAGGCATTTAAAGCATGTAATATTTGAAGACCCACCGGTCATATAAGGTGGACAGAGGGTAGGGGTAGTGGAGAAATGGTTGGCTATGGGGCTATACAGCAGAGTATTTCTCAAAAGGTGATCTCAGGAACGCTGAATCTGAATGTCCTGGCCTGACTGTTAAAAAATCAGACTTGTGGTCTTTAATTAAGACACCATGCAAAACTTGCCCATGGAGTAAGGATCTAAAATCTTCATTTTAAACAAACATCCCAGAGGACTCTGATCCACTCTAAAGTTTGAGCTTCACTGCTGTAAATGTTGACAAATTTAGATGATGAGGTTCCTATCTACTAAATGATAGCGATTAAACTTTATAAGTATTTGCATAAAAATGAAGGTTTTAAAATTGGAGTTAGACTGATTACATTTTCCATACAGTAAGATCACTGGCTTCAGTGTAGGTGATAATTAGGGAAGGGGGGTAGGAGGATGACACAACAATAATAATAAAAAATGAGTTAAGACCTGGTTGCTACAGTCTCAGCAGGAGATGTTGTTGTTAAGGGTTTAAAGTAAGGTGCGAAAATATTTGAAAGATATTTAAAAGGCAAATTTTGTGAGCAATTAGAGGTAGAAGATAAAGTGGAAGAAGGAGCCTGGAATGACTGTGAGCTTTCTTGCTTTGGTGACAGTATTTCATAAAAGTGTGTGTGTTATTGCAAACAAAGCAACTGACAAAGGATTAATCTCCAAAATATACAAACATCTCATGCAGCTCAATATCAAAAAAACAAACAACCCAATCAAAAAATGGGTGAAGATCTGAATAAACATTTCTCCAAAGAAGACATACAGATGGCTAAAAAGCAAATGAAAAGATGCTCAACATCACTAGTTTATTGGAGAAATGCAAATCAAGACTACAATGAAGTATCACCTCACACTGGTCAGAATGGCCATCATCAAAAAGTCTACAAAAAATACATGCTGGAAAGGGTATAGAGATAAGGGAACCCTCCTACACTGTTGGTGGGAATGTAAACTGGTACAGCCATTATTGAGTGCAGCACGGAGTTTCCTTAAAACACTAAAAATAGAGCTACCATATGATCCAGCAATCCCACTTCTGGACATATATCTGGAGAAAACCATAATTCAAAAAGATACATGCACCCCAACATTCATTGTCCATCAACAGAGGAATGGATAAAGAAGATGTGGTACATATATATGATGGAATATTACTTAGCCATAAAAAAGAACAAAATAATGCCATTTGCAGCAACATGGATGGACCTAGAGATTGTCATACTGAGTGAAGTAAGTCAGACAGAGAAAGACAAATATCATATGATATCACTTATATATGAAATCTAAAAAAGGTACAAATGAACTTTCTACAAAACAGAAATAGAGTTACAGATATAGAAAATAAACTTATGGTTACTGGAGGTAAGGGGGGAGGGATAAATTGGAAGATTGGGATTGACATATACACACTACTATATATAAAATAGATAACTAATAAGGACCTACTGTATAGCACAGGGAACTCTACTCAATACTCTGTAATGGCCTATATAAGAAAAGAATCTAAAAAAGACTGGATATATGTATGTGTACAACTGATTAACTTTGCTGTGTACCTGAAATTAACACAAAATTGTAAATCAACTATACTCCGATAATTTTTTTTTAAATGTGTGTCTGTCAAATGCTTTACACACATCACTATGTTAATACTTTCAACAACTCTGAAGGAGCCAAGATATTTGTCTTTATTTCTATGTTACAGTTCATGAGACAGGGTCATAGAAATGTGAGTCAAGTTGTCCTCAGTCCCAAAGTACATAACAATTAAGTACCAGTGACAGGATTCAAATACAGGCAGTCTGGGTCTAGGCTCCACACTTTTACTCTCACACCTACCATGTTTTCCTACAGAATTAACCAACACATTGCTTAGGAAGGGAGGATTGCTATTGTTTCACTCTTGCAAATAGCACTGAAGACCTCACTCAGAAAGTCTATGATGTCCTGGATAGATTATTAAACTAGTACTGATGAGAGTTTGTTTCTTTGTATGCTGTAGTTTTTACCTTGCTTCAGTATTAATTGCTCAGTTCTCTCTTTTATGAGGTTAAGATCTGAGAATTAAAGAGTTGGTCTTCCTTTAAATAGCATAGTACCAAACAAATTGCTCTGTTTAGAATCACAGTATTGGCCACAACTTCTGTCCGTATGGGAATGGCATCATTTCTTTTCATAGTAAATGATCTTTCGCTTAACAAAGTATCTTCATAGGCTGTTTTGGGCAGAGGGAATGAGAAGTTCCTTATCTCCCTGTACCCCACGGTAGAAGGAAACTGTGAAACTTATGTCCTGCATAAGAAATGATGAGAGATGGGGAGCTGGAAAGAAAGGAAGAAGACAGAAAAAGAGGAGACATAAAGGGGCAAGTGAATCTATCAGGAAACACTTTCTGGTGGTAAAGATGGCCAAAGGAAGAAAAGTGTTGAAGATTCAGTTTTATCCTTGCTGCATGATGCTGTGATGTAATCCTTAACCTGTTAGACCAAGTGTTTCTTACTGATGGTGCTGTGAAAAAATAAAGGAAAAGGGGTAATGTCCCATGTATGAGTCACTATACATCAGAGAGTGTATTATTCTATAAGGGGTGATCACGTTCTCATAAACCTGTAAAATTAAAAAAAAATTATCATCAAGCAGGCCTTGGAAATTTACATAAAATTGCCTAGAAATATCAATCTCACATCCAGTAGGAAATCCAAAGCCTGCTTAATGATTTTTTTTTTTTGCAGCGCTGCATGTGGGATGGAAACCATGCCCCTCACATTGGAAGCACGGAATCTTAACCACTGGACTGCCAGGGAAGTCCCAAGGGTTTTATTTTTTAAGTTGAGCAACAAAAGAAAGGGATGGGGGGAAGGAAATAGGGAAGAGAGGAAAAAAAAGGGAGGGAAGTGAAAGATTTAGGGGCAGGGAATTAGGACCTAAAAGGTAAAGGGGAGCAGCAGGGTGTGGGAGAGGTTTGAGGTGGTAATACAGGGAGAAATGTTGCTGGTTGTCATGAATTAAACCTCTTCAAAGTTTTATTAAGAATAAAAAGTAGCATGCTCATTTAATTTTGCAAGCAGCAAAATTAATGTTTCCTCTGTTTCACAGTGGTTGGGTATTACGAACCAGATTCTCTTGACTCCAGGGCTTGGAATACAATTACTGTTCTACTAAGAGGGGCGTTTGAGCAGGATTTGGAAGTTGGAGGGGAGGCAGAGCCATATTCCTTTGTTCTTTGGCGGTGGTAAGTGAGTGCCTGGGCTTTAGCAGATGTAAGATTTTGTAGAGGTTTTGCTGTGATTATTAAGAACAGCATCTGCAGTTTTCTGTTCTGCTTGGAAAAACCTGGTTACCACCTGGTTCTCCACACTACACCTGTAGTGGTGAACCTGAAAGCTAGTGGAAGTTTCTCCTGATGTTTGCATCTTCAGCCCTTCCAGTGGTTTTGCAAACAACTGATTCCCTGTATTAAGCCCTCTTTTGCTAAAAATTCTTAGAGTGATTTCTGTGTCCTGACTGAAACTTGGGTTTGGAATTGATGATGTTGAACTTTACCTGAGCCCTGTATGCCTAGAAAATATTAATAGTTCTGAAATACCCCACCCTTTTGTTTTCAGAGGCTTCTGCCTGCGAATATTCTAAGATAAGACCTTGCTCCATCTTTCCTCATAACTCCTGTACTGCTGCAATGACTTCCTGTGTACCTGCTTCTGTAATACCGAGGCCCCTTCCTTCTCTTTGAGACAGTCTTCTTTAATAAATGTTCTCCCTGTTAACAATAGCCTGAACACAGTCATCTTGATTGTCTGGTGCATCTTGTCTTTCACAGGATCACGCTTTGTTAATATGACTCTGCACAGAAACTACTTATGTCAGGATTTCATAAGGGCTATATCAGCAATTTTTTCAAGATCAATGGATGAGACTTTTTCATTGCTTTCTATCACCTTCCTGAGACACATAGCTTAAAGAAATTTTCTAACACCCCGGTGTCATTGTGAGTTCAAATGACATGATAATTAAGAATTTATTGCAACTTACTCTAATATAGGATATTTCCTCTGATCTTCAATTTTTTTAAACTGCCCATTATGTTAAAATTGCTTTTTGGTTCTCAGGAAGCAGACTGTAAAAACACAAGCTTTCCCAAGACCAAGTGGCTAGGTCACATTATTCTTTAAAACTTCTACTGCTTGCATTTATGTCCTAGAGCAGGTCACTTATCTTTAAAGTTTAGATCCTCTGTAAAAGAAAATAATTTATTGAAATGTTATGATAATATACAACAAAGGTAGCATTCTTGTTTAGAAAGGTATAATAATATACTTATGTATTAATATAAATTTCTGCTATGAGCATGTTTATCTAATAAAAATCCAGATTTTAACCATAGAAAAGTTTACCTTTCTAATCATAGCCTAAAACCCAAACTTTTTTATTAGTTACATTCATCATCTTGTCTTTCTTTTATAAAGAATTGTCAAAATAAAGAAAAAATGTCCATAGGAATTTGAGACTGTAGTATAACATTCATGGCATTTTTCACTTGAAATAAAGTTAAATCCTTTCTTCTTTTCTCAAGAAATTTTTTCTGTTATGCCCCTTTGTTTTCACTATAGAAGTCCCTTTCCATATCCAGTTCATAATAGCTAATTTTCCCCATCAATGATTCTATCTTCCTTTCACATGTGCATAAATTATGGCTGATGTTCTAAGCAGCGGGTGACAAGAAGTGTGATGCAAAGAAAAGTGAGAAATGAAAAACTGTACAGATTTTGTGTTATTAAACACATCCAGGCTTGCTAGATTGAAAAGAAAATAAAGGTACCACCAGAGTAGACTGTGGTAACAAATAACTCAAATTCTCAGTGATTTGAATATCATGGTTTTTTTTCTTGTTCATGTAGGTCAATAGGGAGCTCTCTTCATCTTAATGTCCCAGGGACCCAGAGGACAGAGCAGCAGCATCTCAAATGAAATAAGTTTCCATACCAGAGTGAAAGGAGGACTGAAAGTGCCACTTAAGCAATTAAATGCTCTGTGGCTGAACTGGTAAATGTCACTTTCACTCAAATCCATTGGTCAAGAATAATCATCTGGCCCCACTAAATCACAAATTGTTCCTGGAGAGTAGATAGAAGAAAGCCAGAAATATTTGGTACATAGCACCATTAATGACTGCCACAGAAACTGAGGCAGATAATTATTTCTGTAAGATTTTTATAAATGGTATTATTTGGGTTGCACTAATTGGGTCATACTCATATGTTGTATTGGGTTTTACCTACATGAAGCAATTTAGAGAAATTGGCTTCTTTTATTCGGGAAATGATTAATGTCTACAGGTATAGCTATTGTATCCAATGTTCTTTTCATTGTAAGATCACTCATGTATTTACTGAATATCCAGCATATATAAGGCACTCAGGAATACGAAGATGAATCATCACGTATGGTGTACTCAGGGAATTCACACCATACAAAAAGAGATAAGATAAATGCATATTATTATAGAACTTATGAAATACTAAATGTGAGAATCTGAATCAGGAAAAGATTACTTTGGGCTGGGCAGGGAAATGAGAGTAGAAGAGATCATATTTTTGTTGGGTCTTGAAGATTGAGTATCAGTTGAATACCTGTAGAAATATGGGAGCATTGTAGAGAAAAGAATGGTATGAACAAAGCAATGGTGGTAGAACATTGTGGTTTGTGTGAGAAACAGAGGATATCAGCAAAAAATATGTGAAGTGAAAAGAGAGAATATTGCAAGTGTAGTAAAAAGCATGGCAATAAAGCAGATGAACTTAACTGCAAATATCAGCAAAGAATTTCATCTGATTTCATTTCAAATGTTATAAAGTTTAGAAAATGATCTAGGGGATCTCAGGTAAGCCAAAAGGTGAAATAATACCTCTATTTTATGATATGACATTGAGGAAATTAGGAAATTTAGCTGTGAATGAATTTTGAAACAGCGTTCTCAGGGAAAAAGTTCAAAATGATTTAAGGTTAACTCTAGCACATTTAACATGTGGAGCTGACACAATTGATTACTAGGTAAGACCAAGACTACAGAGAAAGCAGTAATAAAAATTCATTCATCTGTTCACACATTTATTATTTTAGCAAGCACTCAGTCCAAGAAACCACAAGTAACTCAATGCTGCCAATAATCATGTAAGCCTGTAAGTAGATCCAAACTCAGTTGAGCCTCACATGAGACTGCACCCTGGCGGACAACTTGAGGTGTTGTGAGACCCAGAAACAGAGGACCCCGCTAAGCATTGCCCAGTCTACTGAACCACAGAAACCATGAAATAATAAATGTGCACTGTTTTAAGCCACTAAGTGTGTGGTAATTGTTATACAGCAATAGACAAGAAATACAGTGACTGAGCCTAGACTTTAGGCCTGCACACTATCTATAAGAGAAGTTGGAAAAATAAGCATTTGAACTTGCTAATTTCTCAAACACAGGAGATAGTCTCAGAGGTTGGGAACCTGTCTGTATTTTTTGTTTCCTAAGGTTGATGCAACAAATTACTACCAACATGGGGATGTAAAACAAAAGCAATTTATTCTCCAAAAGTTTTGGGGGTCAGAAGTCCAAAATCAAGGTATTTCCTGGACCAAACTCCCTCCAAAGGGACAAATCTGCTTTGCTGTTTTCAGCTTCTGGTGGCTTCTGGCATTCATTGGCTTGTGGCAACGTAACTTAAATCTCTGTCTCTGTTTTCAAATCATCTTCTTTTCTGTGTCTCTTTTTCTGTATTTTATAAGCCCACTCTCATTAAATTTAAGGCCCACCTTAATCCAGTATGACATCATTTCAGTCCTTACCTTAATTACCTTCACACTAAATTTCCATAAACACAAATGTGCTTCCTGACCAGGATGAAGTTCTCCAAAAGTATTGCCATGTGATTAATTTACTATATCTTGATTTACCTGGTAAAGGTGACCTAGACAGGCCATTTTTTTTTCAGTATGGCTTGAACTACTTATTTATAATTCAATACTTCAATCAAACACACATTTTGGGGAGATTTAGGGGAGATTTCATCTTTGCAGAAGAAAATATCTTAGAGCTTAATACCAAACCAATGATTTCTCTATTTTAATTTAAACTCCCATCCTTGCTCTGTTCAACACTTACATGTGAAGCAATAGTTCATATGCAAGTCCACTGAAATATAGAAGGGAATACAACTATACATTTGTAGCAGTGACATGAAGACCCTAAAATAATGCTCTGATTAGAAGAAGGAAATGGAAGATTTTTCTTTGAATAGGAAGTTGTTTGAACTCTGAGGGTATTTCTGATTGTCCTTCATTCAACTTCAAAGGCAAAAAGTTTTGCCAGAGCATTTTGAAGTCAAATGATTCTTTGCTTGTGAATTATGGCCAGTGAGGTCATGTTTATTGTTTTAAAGGTTCTGTCTGTATTCTGATAGTGAGCTCCAATAAAGAACCCTCCATATATTTTCTTCTGAATTTCAAAATGCTCAGCAGGATTGAGTTCTGGAGGCAGGAGGAGAGTTTATGAAGGAAAAACATTATTTTTGACATGATTTACTATAAGACACAATAGCCACTTTTTGTGATTCAAAATAAAACCAGCTTCTGAAATTCTATGTAAAATTTTATAAGGATCTGGTTATGAAGCCAAACTTTAGGTTGATTCTACTAGACGTTGAAGATGGATGTGAGCTATCCTCAAACTGTGAGCTGTGCCACCACTCTTTATCAACTATGCCACCACTTTTTATCAACTATGTTTTCTACATCCCTTCCTTATCTGAAGTCAGGTATTATCTTCTGCTTATGTAACGAACTCTTAAAGTAATATTGATTTGGGGTTATTAAATGTCAATCCTCCTACTTCATATATTGACTGATTCTCTGCTTTTCAAGCATTAAATTAAGAAATACTTTGTACTGTCAGTCATCATCCTGCTATAGCTTAATGGTATTAAGTAGAATCATGATATAGCATGTAGTCTTGACAAATGCAATTTTTATTTATTGTACAATATTGAAAGTTGTTAGTATATTCTCCTATTATAGAGTAAGCTCTTAACCAATGCATGAATAAAGAAGGAATGTAAGTTTGAATTATATAACTCAAAATTTTTATTGGCAATCTTCTAAACATCGTTAAATTATATCAACTTCAAATTTGACTATATTTGTCACTTATTAATCACCAAGATTGATTCAGTATCAAATTCTAGTTCAAGGTATAAAAACCAAATCCAACATGTTGTCTCTATTATTCAGTTTAAATATAAATATAATTGTGACCTCCAAATCTATATTTGGACTGGTATCAAATATTCTTTAATTGCCAACTTTCTTCTGATGGGAAGAAAAGATAACCAACAGGATTCTTTAAAGATATATGTCTAAGGCTTCCCTGGTGGCGCAGTGGTTGAGAGTCCGCCTGCCGATGCAGGGGACACGGGTTCGTGCCCCAGTCCGAGAGGATACCACATGCCGCAGAGCGGCTGGGCCCGTGAGCCATAGCTGCTGAGCCTGCGCGTCCAGAGCCTGTGCTCCGCAATGGGAGAGGCCACAGCAGTGAGAGGCCCA
The DNA here is from genome assembly GCF_964270905.1 of Leucopleurus acutus. NCBI lineage: Eukaryota > Metazoa > Chordata > Mammalia > Artiodactyla > Delphinidae > Leucopleurus > Leucopleurus acutus. The sequence continues at coordinate 133,702,554 of NC_139143.1, forward strand.
TGTACCGCAAAAAAAAAAAAAGATATATGTCTAATCAGTCAACCCAGCCAAAACTTAACACCATTCAAAGGAGCTTCCTAGAAGTAAGAATATCTTATTTATTCATTCATTTAAAAATCTTCATTAATCTGCCACTATGGATCAGCCCCTGTGATAGGTGTTTTTACCCTGTATCAGGTGTTTTGTTGCCCTTTGTCCTCATAATTCTTCAGAGTAGCTGGAATTTTCTTCTTTTTGCAGATGAAAAAGTGAGAATCAGAAAGGTTAAATGAATTTATCAAATAAATTATTTGACTTTAACCAAACATACTCTATAGATTTATGTATAGTTAATATTTACATAAAATAAATAAACATATGCTAATTAGGAACACTTTTTTTAACAGCAAATAAACTAAAAGTGAATTAAGCAATTTGAGGTTACTTTTATCATATGTCAGATATCTATAGATTTCTGCTGACATTGGTTGAATAGCTCAAATATATAGAAACCAATATTTCTGAAATTCCCTGCCCTACACCCCTGCTCCAGCTACAAGAATTATCATATACACATTCCAGGAAAAAGAAAAGAGGAAGAAAGTGGTGGCGATGATACTGATTCAATCCTTTTAACCTAGAAAGCAAGAGCTTTCCCAGGAGCCATTCTAGCAGATTTCCAATTATACATCAAGATCTGTATCACATGACCACTCTCTTCTTACAAAAGAATATGAGAAAGCGAATATTCTTTCAGCCTCAGTGATAGAAAGAGCAAAGGGAAAAGGGTAGGAAATGGGTGTTGGATTTCTCATACAGTGCAACCAGAAATCATCACAATACTTGTCTAAAAATATTGCCTATACTTCATGGTAGGAAAGAAAAAAATCCACAAACAAAAACAAAACAACAAACAGTAAGTCAGTTCAGAAAAGAGTGTGTCAAAGTATGTGTACACGTGTTCATTTACATGTGGGCCTGTATGTGTGTGGGAAAGGTGAGTGAAATATAAAGATCAATATCTGGAACCTACATAAAAGATATAGACATAGGAAACAGGACCAGGAAAAAACAATAAAGGTTAGTTTTTAAATATGACAGCTAATTTGTAATCCAGGAGAAGTTGCAGAAAACACACTCCACATAATATCATTCTCTCAGTGGCTTCTCATTGCCTATTAATTTTGGTAGATCCTCCTAACTTGATCTTTAAGGTTCTTCAGTAAATGGTTTCAGACCAATTTTTAGTTTACCTTCTACTCTTAATAATTCTATATTACAGACACTCAGGTCAAACCTATTCCTTGGATATGCTCCATATTTTTCCAACTTACTCATGCTATCCTCCATCTTAATGACCTTTTTTATTTATATTTTCTTGTTTTTAATCAGGATGTCTGCTATTCAAATCTCAGGCTTCCTTTAAGCATGTCTTAGGTGACAGTTTCTCCATGAAGACTTTTAATTTCTCCAGTTGAATGTGAACATTCATACAACTGAATTTTCATAACACTTTAACACTTTTTTCCTTATAGGATGCTTGATGCTTGCCACGCATTTGTTTCATTTAATTATGTACTTGTTTTCCTTTCATAAGAATATATATTTTTTAACCTTTTGCTACCTTCAGCAGTGAGTCTAGTACCTTGGATAGAAAAAAAAAAGACTGAGTGAAAAAAATGTGTTGCTTTAATGAACAACACAGAATTTTCTACAGATGACTTTTATTGATGTTTACTTACATCTCATCATACCAGATAAGATTATCAGGAATCCTTAGGCAAGACAAATATTATTCACAGTAGCTGGATGATCTATATAAACACATTAAAATGGAATAATAGATTATGAGGATGAGAATTGGTGCAATAGGTCTGTTAGAAGTGTAAACGCCCATTTATAAGCATCAATTTGTAGGAAAAGCATTTAGAGCATCTCATTTCCCTTCCCTTCCAAGTACTCTGTGCTATATATAAATTTAAAATGACTTTGAAGTCTGAACTTGATGGCATGAGATCAACTGTTAGATATAAAGGAAAGAGTGATATTATTTTAATAATGTTTTTCTTATAAGACAAAGGACTTTTGTTAGGTTCTGGAAGGGATTTGTTTCAGAAGATTAAAATCTTTCCACTTAATTAATCACTAAAGGTTAATTTTATATAGGATTTATGTCTCATGAGCATGGAATCCATGGTCTCCCAGTTACACGTCGGTCTTGTAGAAAATCCAGCTGCTATCCTTTAGGCCAAGATTAAGACAGTATCAATTACTTATTAATCATATTACTCTTGAAATATAGCTTTGACATCTGCACTGTGCTCACTAGAAGAGTCATTTACTCCAATACTCTTGATTTTGAACCACTGCACGTGATTCTTCCTCAACAACAGCAGCTCATATTGGATCTCATCCTACTAAAGTAGTTCATTTTTGATCTGTACTGATGGCTTGGCATTAAGCATATCAATTGTATTTCAGAGTTTATTACATGAGTCTGAAGCTCATACAATATTGAGTATAATATGCTTACATGATTATTCTGCTAGGCTTCAAATACAATAAATAGGATACGGTTATGGCAGACTGGAGCATATTGAATAACATAGCTCAGCAGGTGTCATGACATCCATATTTCTTCCCAGTGCGGCGGGTACTAATGTCATAAACAGAAAATTAAAAATCAACTCTTTTGTAGGAAAAGTAAAGTTGCCTGCTGTTGTCGCAGTTTGAGTAGAAGACAGAGGCAACTGGAGGAGAAATACGCATATAGAAAACAGTGCTGAAAGGCATAGCAGGGTGCATAAAAAGCACTTTAAAAGAAAGCAAATATCAAGGCTAGTATTTGAAATATTTACCAAGGAATTTTCCTCAGATCTTCTCTTACCTTTTGCACTCCCCCCTTTGGAGGGACAATGTAGCATAAAAACATTAAAAAAGGTAAATCACTTAGGATTACAAAAGTCTAGTCTTTAGGTGTTTTTTAAGTCTAGACTTTAAAGAACTCAGATATAACATGCCACAAATGATAACTTTGAAAGAAAAGATGAAGAAATAGACTACCCACCTCATCTCTCTCTCCAGACTAGAAGTAAATGAGAGATAGACACCACAGAGAAAAGTAAATAACTTAATGTATGATGTTTACCTGAGAAGTGGATTTATGCCTTGCCCTTGCCCCACCACATACAGAGCTCTTGGGGAAGGATGGGGAGAATATTCTGGATATACTTGGAGATCTATGAGCAGAGAGGAATTGTAACCTTGTCCCCAGAGTAGAGCCTAGAGTAACCACACAACCAGTATGTTGCTAGAGCAAAAGCCAAAGCAAGAACTAAGCCAACACCCTTCAAAGTAGAAGTACAAAAGGTACCCATAGTGTGATGGGTTTAGAATTAGCAGAATGTATCTTTTGTACATGGAGAGCAGTGTGGCCATGCTGGAGGGATTGGTGCCCTGAGTTTAGAACAAAGAGGGTGAGCAGCTCCCTGGGTGAATCCCTGTCTATGGGTGAGATGGGAACAAGCAATGATTGTTAGAGTAGATAAATGAAAATGGAGATTTTATTGTGCTATCCCACTGTTAACATGGCAAGATCAGAGTACTACATAGTCCCCTCTTCCTATAAAATTTGGATATAACCCCTGGGAAAGGATGGTGAGACTCCAAGTTAACAGAACATAAATTTCCAATTTCTAGAGGAATGTGGATTTAAAATAAAGTCCATTAATACCAAACATAACACTCCACTTCTTAAACACTCCAGTTTATGGCTTGCCCAATATATACAACATATCACTGATAAAGACTTGGTGCTTAACCTGAATTTTAAAGAAAGATAACATGACTTTATCCATCTTGTAACATTAGAACCAAACACAAGATATCACCATTCTACAGCAAGTGGGTTTAAACTAGAGTTCTCCATGACTCAGAATACGACCATATAGGCAGAAGAAGAGTGGGGAGTAGAAGAGGATCAGAATAGAAACTTAGTCTTAAAGATATAGAATTTAATTTTTGTCATTTTTTTAAAATGAGAGAAGTTTAATTTTTTTTTTTTTTTTTTTTTTTTTTTTGCGGTACGCGGACCTGTCACTGTTGTGGCCTCTCCCATTGTGGAGCACAGGCTCCGGATGCGCAGGCTCAGTGGCCATGGCCCATGGGCCCAGCTGCTCCGCAGCATGTAGGATCTTGCCAGACCGGGGCACGAACCTGTGTCCCCTGCATCGGCAGGCAGACTCTCAACCACTGTGCCACCAGGGAAGCATAGAAGTTTAAATTTTTTATTGTAACCTGGATATATGTTATTAAGAGTAAATAGTATATAATTACATATAGTAAAATAAATTGACTTCTGTTTCTACATCATGGGTTTGGTCATTCTTAACAAATCCTTTTGTCTTAATATGTTCTGAGATTGGGAACATTTTCAGGCATTGTTACAGATCGACATTTGACCAAAGTGTCTCCCATCTGCCTTTTATGATTAGGAGTGTCCTGTGTGAAAAAACTAAATTAGTTATACACCTTATGAAATGTACTTTATCAAGACTTCTTTCTTTCTAGATTTGCTGAATACTAAACATTCATTTTGGAGTCCTTGGATTTAACTTTTTGACCTAGATATTACAAAAGTGTGGTGTTCTAATTAAATATAGATGGATACAATTTTCCCTAAATCTTTATCAAGTACGTATTTGAAAATAAGCAGATTTCATAGGTCTTGAAGAATGGCATTAATATGCCATCTCCCATCAACTCTACTCCAACACCAATATGTTGAAAAAGTATTTTGATACATAACCTAGATCCTTCATGTAGAAGCCTGATATTTTCTCAAAAATATTCAGTGTGTTAGTAGAGAAGTGGGAGAAAAAAGAACTTAATATTCTTCTCCACTTAGAACACGAAATGTCTATCAGTGGAGGGGAAATAACATTTCAAAATGTAAAAGAAATGATACGAATAGACTGAACTATCTACATGTTTAAATGCCCCCCCACCCCCCCGCCAAAAGATCTCAGTATAAAAATGTGATATTATCCACAGTACGTGGCACACCTATTTTAACCAGAAATGTATTAACATAGGACAGGGGGATGATTGGAGGGGTTAGCTAGAGCATGCATAACCAGTTGAGAGATTTTCTTTTTCATTCTGAATCCTAAAACACAATTTTTGAGATAAAGGTGAACAATTTCAAATTAGTCTCATAGTCAATGTTTAACTAAGCTCTCTGGATAAACCTTTAAAAATACTCTTAAACCTACTAAACAAAGGAGAATAGCAACTTAATATTTGTTGTTGTTCTAAGTGTAAGTACACAATTTCAAAATTTTCCACAGGCTGAAAACCTGTGGAAAAAGCATTTTGCTGTGAAAATTTGGTATCAGCGTTTTTTTGTCAGCGTACGTATTCTAGGGCAAGCAAGTGGCCCTCTGTATGGATTCAATGTTTGTATCCTTTCCCCACCCCGAGATTAACATATTGAAGCTCTAACCATCAATATGATGGTGTTTGGAGATGAGGTCTTTGGAAGATAACTAGGGTTAGATGAAGTCATGTGGATGGTGCTCTCATGATGGCATTAATGACCTCATACGAAGAGCCACCAGAGAGCTCACTCTTTCTCTCTTAGCACAAAGAAGAGGTCATATGAACACACAATGAGATGTCTGCAAGCCAGGAAGACAGCTCTCACCAGAACCTGGCCAAGCTGGCACTCAAAGTTTGGAATTCCAGCCTCCAAAACTGTGAGAAAATACATTTCTATTGTTTAAGCCACACAGTTTATGGTATTTTGTTATGGCGTCTTCTACTACAGCCTCTTAAGTAATGAGTAGTATCAGAGTTCCAGGGGCTCAAGAGAGGGAGGGAGGCATTTTCAGCCATAACTTCCTGTGTTGCCTGTGCTTACAAAGCTTCTTAGTCTTGGGGCTCCTACACAATTACCTCTTATATTTCTTCCTAAAAGCCTCCCTTCCTTTTCTCTGTATTTCATGACTTTTGACTTCTGATCTCCTTTGACAATAGCAAGCAATAGGGCTTTCTGGGTTTTTTTTTTTCTGCTTTTAGTATAGCTACCTGTGTCTCTGAAACCTACTTTAGATCAGGCATCCATCTGCTCACTGTTATTTCAATGAAGAAGCAGGTAGGGCATTTGAGTGTTTAGGGTGAGGTTGCAAGTAAGATGAAGGGACAGAGAAGAGAAGTAGAAATTATCAATTTACTATATGAGAAAACAGAAGTAAGTTGAGGAACGATGCACTACTCTTTAAGGGTGATTTAATAGGAAATAAACAAAAGAATTGCAGTTGTTACACAGCCCAGGTTACTGCTAAGAGCTACAACCTGCATACCAGGAATTGGTTGGTTTGCCCACCTTTTAGAGGTGTGAACTTGTTATAATCTTAGGTAGGTCACATCAACTCTCTAGGCCTCAGTTTTCTCATTGGTAAAATTAAAAGTTTGGATCAGATGAATTCTGGGCTTGCTTTCAGATCTTTTTGGAATAGGATGCTTTTATTTTTGCTTTGAATTCTGTCAAACAAAGTTTCTATTAAAAAATAATATAGGTCACCTTTATTCTTTTTTTTTTTTTTTGGAACCAGTTGATCTGTCCTTCTTTACATCAGAAACCCTACAAGAGGGAATCTTAGACTCTGGGTTCAAAAGGAGTTTAGATCATGTACTCCATTTCACTCAATGCAGCCAATACAAACAATGCAGTCTTGATGTCCAGTAGACACTTGGCAGGCTCCTGGTTAGCTCTCCTAGAAAATATTCACAAATAATTTTGGAAAAATAAATTGATTTTGTTGAAAAAATCAAGATCTTTGATATTTCTTCTAAACAGTAATTTGTATTCAGTGTCTACCTATTGGTACTAGTCTGTTAGTGAACACTAAATGTGCTTGATTTCCACCTGAACGTCCTTCATTTCTTGCATCATTCTTCATATGACATGCGTTCTAGAGCCCTCAGGTCAATGTCAAAATTACTATAAAAATGCTCTGTTCTTGAAACATTTCTAATTAATTGTATGGTCTATAGTTAAGTGCTTGTGCCAAAATTCAAGACACCCTACAGCCAATGGAGAGCCTGGGAGTTTCATTCGCATTGTAAACCGAGGACAAATCATCATGGGTTACAGTACAGAAGACCATCGTTGGCTAAAGAAACCATGACAAGGTTTGGGGGATTGTAAAGGATACAACTCTGGAGTTTGTGAAACAAAGGGGAAAATGGCTTCATTATAGCTGAATATATGATACACTAAAACTCTGAGAGAAATGACATCCTTTGCAGTTAAAATGAGGGATAATTAGGGGAAAAAAGGGTTTTCTTAATTTGTACTTTAAAAAGCTGTCACAGATGCAATACTGATGAGACACTTGCCTTAAATCTGCAAGGCATAAATAAATACAAACATGAGTCCATTTACACATCGTTTCTTGACATAAAGGGGAGAAGGCTTGTAATATCTAAAACATCAAACAGTTCTTAACAAATATTTCCAGCCAAAGGCAAATTCCAACATGATAGGATTTTCATAGGATCTTCACATCTGTAAGATCACCTCTGACAAGAAAAGAAGTCTCTTTGAGGTCAAGTCCATTTTATAGTGATATTTTTTTCTTTTTGTGAATAATGCCTCATTTCACACAGAACTGTTTTTAAAATTCTGCATTACAGTGACAGAAGCTTCTCCTTTAGACATTTCTTGAACTTTGCCATTTTTAAAAATGTGTAATTTTTTCTGTGATTTCCCATTGCCTGTGGAATACCCCACCTCTTATTATGAACTTAAGGTGCGATACACTTCCAGTCCACCCTATTCCTTCCCCTTCCACCTCCCAAGATGATTAAGGTCGTCATCCCATTACAGCTTCAGTTCAAAGTCCAAAACTCCACCACTGAAAGCTTCTAAATAAGGTACCAATGAGTAATCAGTTAAATAAAATTTGGGGCAAAATTCTTCTCCATCCTTGGACTTTTGAAACAAATGAAACAAGTTATCTGCCCCCAAACATCCCAACATATAATTGTGGTGCAGGCATAGGATATAAACATTACTGTTAAAAAAAAAAAAAGGTGGAAAATGGAAGATAAGACAGATTCACGGGTCTAATGTAATTTTGAAATCCATCTGGGCATAATCCAGCCAGAGTTCTTTGATTAGGTTTCAAGGCCTGGGAACTCTCAGTTCTGACTTCTGAGTACTTGCTTATACCCACTGGGCCCTTGGTTCTGCCTTCTGAATCATCATTCCTTTTTCATGAAAAGTAGCAAGTGTTTGCGGCTATTTTTATCAGCCTGCCAGTAGAATTTTGGGAGTTCGGGAGCTTCTTTTAATTTCACACTCTCTGTTTCTTATAGTCCAAGCTGGAAGTGTCTCTGCTGACATAATTTCCACAAGAATCTTGTGGGTCTGTTGTGAATTTCACAGGGACTCATTCCATCACACAAAAACTACATGCACAGATTTTTAAGATAATGCCTTCTCTAGCCCAACCTCCTGTTGAGGTGACTTAGAGAAAAATATTCTCAAGCTTCCTAGAGGCCCTCTGGTTTGATTGAGAGGATCTGTAAGCACATCCTTAATCTCTTATGAATGAATCCTCTGATATTTTTGATCTTTCTGAGGTTTCATCAAAGGACTATAGAGTCACGCTCTCAGCCTTTTCTCCAGAGTATGCTTTCCAGACTGTGAGCCTCTTAGTTAAATAGTTCTTCCCTCAATTTGTCTCTTTCCTGTCCCATTTTACCATAAGCAACAAGAAGAGACCAGGTGGAACTTTTTTTTTTTTTGCGGTATGCGGGCCTCTCACCGCTATGGCCTCTCCCGTTGCGGAGCACAGGCTCCGGACGCACAGGCTCAGTGGCCATGGCTCACGGGCCCAGCCACTCCACAGCATGTGGGATCTTCCCGGACCGGGGCACAAACCCGTGTCCCCTGCATCGGCAAGCGGACTCTCAACCACTGTGCCACCAGGGAAGCCCCCAGTGGAACTTTCATATCTTTGCTTGGAAATCTCTTTAGCCATACACCCAGATTCATCACTTACGAGTCCTGCTTTCCACATAACTGCAGGACACAATTTCTGCCACTACGTAGTGAAGATCCATCCTTCTTGCCCTAATTTCCAATAATGACATCCTCACTTCTTCCAGAACCTTCATCAACATCATTCTCAACATCCATGTTTCTCTGAACAGTCTGCTCAAGGTCACTTTGGCTTGCTCAAGCATGCTTCTCACCATTTTCCTTAAACTTCTCCCAGCTTCTGCTCACTGTTCAGTTCCAAATCTATTCCATTTATAAGTATTTGTTAGAGTAGCACCACACTTCCAGGTCCAAAATTTCTATGAGTTTTCTATGATGATGTAATAAATTACAATTTAGCATCTTAAAACAATGCCCATTTTTAACTCACACAGTATGTAGGTCAGAAATCTGGACATGGCATGGCTGGGTTCTCTATTCAGGGTAGAACAAGGCTGAAAAACAGATTTCTGCTGGGGCAGCACTTCTCATCTGTGGTTTGAGATCCTCCAAACTCACTGATTGTTGGAAGAATTCAGTTCCTAAGGATTGTAGGCCTGAGGTCCCCCTTTCCTTGCTGGCTGTCAGTAGGGCCACTGTCAGCCCCCTGAGGTCACTTGTCTCCTTGGGCAGTTCAACAACATGGATATTTGCTTTCCTCCAGGTCAGCCAGAATGCGTATCTCTGACAATTTATTCTGCGACCAGACAGAGAAAATTCTCTACTTCTAAAGGGCGCTTATGATTATGTCAGGCCCATCTGGACGATCCCCCTTTTTTAAAGTCAACTGAGCCATATGATATAACATAATCACAGGAATAAAATCTATTATTTTCATTAGAGGTACATAATTTACAATTCCTGGAATTATACAGGGCATGTACATCAGAAATCTTGGAATTCTTCCTACTCTTATAATAATATATTAAACAATGTCATCTAGCCCACAGTCTGTCTCTGAAGGCCTACATAAATCAGGCTCAATTATTTCTTTTCCTATCCAGATACAATATCAAAGAGACAATAACAGAATTCCCAAAATTACTGTATTATAAGCTTTACTATTTTAAATAATGCTTAAGGAATCCCAGTGAAATCTACATTGAGATTACAGGATTCAATTAACTAAATATAATACAACAGAAACCTAAATTTTATATATAATCATTTATGAAAAAAAAAGTCTTTTAAGCACAAGTAATTCAATTTGTACTCAAAGATCAATCATCTTCCTTTCTTACAAAAACTGAGTTTACAGAAATCTTTATGGAAAGAGAAAACAATTATGTGTGCTCTCACATTATACATATTTGCATATCAATAAATATAAATGTTGAGTACCAAATGGGAAAAATAGGTTTGTGTATATATGTATATAAATGCAACTGAGAAAGACTTGGAGGTCCTTGCATAGTAGTTCTCAGTCTTGGCTGCCAAAATGTACTCAGGGAGATTGAAAAAGAAACAAACTTCTGGGGACCATCCCTATAGATATTAATTCAGTTGCAGGTCATGGCCTAATTATTCTTGTAAATGTCCTCAAGGAGTTGACAATTTAAAGTGAGAAAAAAGACACTACAGAAGTTAGCTGTTTTCACCAAGGATTTAATATTAACTTTTAAAGTTTAATACAGAGAAGAATGCAAAGTCAAAAGTGTATAGCTCAATGAATGATCACAAAGGAACACACCCATGGAAGGTCCACTCATGTCAAGAACAAAGAACCAGAGCATCCCTCATAATATTTCCAAAGTATTAAATACCTCCTCCCCAAGAATAACCATTTTCTTGAAATTTTAACTTTTGCCTATTTTGAATTTCATACAAATTAAATAACAAAATTTTTAAAATCTGATTGTTTCACTCAACATTATGTGTGTGAGATTCGTTAATGCTGTCGTATGTAGCAGAGATTTGTTTTCTTCCATACTCTATATTTCCTGAATTGTATAAATGTATTACAATTTGTTTACTCCTCACTTACTGGACATTTGGGTTATTTCCCAGTTTGGGACAATTATAATAATGTGATAAACACTCTTGACTTATACATACATGTCTTTTGGTGCACATATGTACACATTGCTAGGTCTGGGATTTCTGGACCATAAAGTATTCACATATTCACTTTAATAGTTACTTCCATGTAGCTTTCTTAGAGTGATTGTACCAATTTATACTCCTACCAGCCTGTGTGATAGTTCTCATTGCTCCACATATTTGCCAACAGGACTATTGCAAATCTTCTCAATTTTTAGCTGTTATAGTAGCTGTGCAGTGATGGCTCATTGCAGTATTATTTTTTATTTCATTCCATTTCTCTGATTGTGGCAATTTGAAAATTCTCTCATATGAAGTGCCTGTTCAAGTCTTTTTGCTCATTTTTCTATTGAGCTGTCTGATTTTTCTTATTGATTTATAGAAGTTCTTTATATAATTAGACCACAAGTTCCTATTTAAGTATGTGTTTTGCAAATGTCAAAACTACATAGATTGGTTTTACCCTTTTTTAAGGGTTTCTTTTTGTTTAAGAGTAATTTTAATTTTACTGTAGTCAAAGATGTACTCCTGGAAACTTATTGTTTCTACCTATAATCTATAAGCCTGACTGTTTGCCTTTCAGTTTAAGCTTTATTAAACATAGTTTTTATGTGTAGATAATTAAGTAAAGATCAAGTCATTGTTTTTCTGCACAGATATCCAGTTAACCCAGCACCATTGGCTGGAAATATTAGATGAAATTCTCTAGAGATAACTTGAGGTGCTAAATAATGTCATCTTACACTAGTGGGGTTTTAAAATTTCTTCTGTAAGATACTAGGTTAAGGGCATTTAACTTTAATGGAAACAGAGATTTCGAAAATTTGAAGCCCCAGGAGGGCTGGTATATTTCAGATTGACCCTTATTCCTGGGGCATAAGTTTTTGGTGTACTATTTTGGGACCCCTCCATTCTTGGTGGGCTCTGATCTGTTTCCCCAGATAGTGAGTCTGCCAAAAGTTCTGTTCACTTTCCTAACCTTTCAGCTACTACTTTCAAATCAGCAAATGCTTGAGGGGAAAGTTGTCCTAAGTGTCAGGTTCACATTTCTATGTTTTCTTCCTCTTTGGGAACTTAGTCTGGTGAACTTTACTTCCTTGGTAGCTTACAAACAAGGCTTACACACAGATCTTGTTATTTTGTCTAAATTTTTTCTAGCTGTTTTAAGCAGGAGAGTTGGTTCAAAATAAACTAGTCTACATTGTCTAAAACAAAACTTTGTACATATTGCTATATTCAAAAATGTAATTAAGGCACCTAATGGCTATCTAATTTCTTAAAAGAGATAGGAACTCAGTGAATTTCTGTTTATCTGACTTCTCATGATATGGAATAACATGTATGTTTAATTTATTATAAGTACTTAGCTCTTTTAAAAGATGTCAATTTGGAATCAACTGGTGACAAATCAGTGGAAGAAATATATTTTTGGCCAGAGAAGGGAGTCCTTTAGGCACCTTTCAAGTGATAACTCAGAGCTAGATGTTAACTCCGTCTCTGTAAAGGCTCTCCTGGTAATGGGGGTGGTAGAGATTTTCTGTGTTTGTCATAGTGGTGTCTGGAAACTAATGACAACACCAGTTTCTATTGTACAATGACAACTATGGCTCAGCACCTGGTTTTCGGAGAGCAGAAATACTGCGATATCCTTTCTCATTTTGATTTTCCCCCATTTATTGCTCTGTCCTAAATCTTTGTATTGATTAAGAGAAACACAAGTTATGTTTGAAGCTATAGCTAGATGGTTAAGGAGAATCCATAGGTCAGGGGTGTTGTGTAGCTCATTCCAACAAAAACAGATCAGTTTGATCTATATCCCCCTTGTTTTCTCTCTTGGTCTTTCTACTCACGTTTAAGCCCTAAGTATATTTAAGCATATGATGTTATGATGGTTAGGACAATAGAATCTGTCTTTACTTATTAGCACATTAAAGTTTTCAGCTCTTGCTTCACTGTTGATAATAATTATGCTAAAAATAGTGGGGAGGAAAGGGACATTCTGAATCCATAGAGTTCTCTCAGGGTTTTCATATTCGATAATTTTCAAACATTAGAGAAAAGAATTTGGTACATTTCCTTCTCTTTTGACCAGTAGTAGTACTAAATAACTCAAAAGTATACAATAGGGCTTCCCTGGTGACGCAGTGGTTGAGAGTCCGCCTGCTGATGCAGGGGACGCGGGTTCGTGCCCCGGTCCGGGAGGGTCCCACATGCCGCAGAGCGGCTGGGCCTGTGAGCCACGGCCGCTGAGCCTGCGCGTCCGGAGCCTGTGCTCCGCAACGGGAGAGGCCACAACAGTGAGAGGCCCGCGTACTGCAAAAAAAAAAAAAAAAAAAAAGTATACAATATACAAAATGTTGGGATTTCTGAAAGTGTGGTGCAGAGATAAACTGCACAGAGTCTGAGGGTCTTTAGAATGCATGTTTAATATTTATATTTATAGTCCTCACCCCAGATTTAAGTCTGAATCTCTAGAAAAGGGCCCAGGAACTGGAATTTTAACAACTTTCCTGTGCAAATATGATTTTTATACACATTATTTAACATTTACAGTGGGAAGTTTTTTACATACATTACCTCACAGAGACTTCTAGATAGGTAGGATTATCTCCAATTTCCTAATGGGCAAACTGAGACACAGAGAGGTCAACCACTGGGACAAGCTCACATGTAAGCTGAACTGACACACCAGCCAGTTCTCCTGCCACCAAGTTCAATGCTTGTCTCACTACATCAGCTTTATTCTCTACAAAGAATTTCTATCTTAGAAAAGAGATTTTTTTCCCCCACATACAGCTTTTCTTAAGCTGCATAAGTCCAAACAACCTCATATTTGCTCTGTGATAGCAATTATTGTGACAGGGTATTGCTAACAACTTTCAGTGCACACACTGGGTTTTTCTGTCACAGAGTGCCCAATTTTGTCAAGACATTTTAGTGCTTGCTTGAAGGTTCTGTATATAAAAGCCATGCCCTGGAGAGAGTGCTTTTAACACCCGTGAGCAGCAGTGCAACGTGAGGTCACCAGGAGCAGGGACGCTGCCACTGTTAGAGCAGATACAGATGACTTCTAACAACCTTTGATGAATGACTCAGCCCCAGCTCCACAGAGGTGAAACTCAGCAGAACCACTCAGAATTACCTTCTGGAACAAACAAGAAAAAGTGGCATTTCTTATCTGAGAATAGGAAACTGGTGCTCAAAAAGTTACTGATAGAGACTACTGATTAAATTACGATAGAATACTACTAATTTACTGGACTGACTGGAATTTGGGGTATTTTTTTCAGTTGTTTATTCCCTCAAGCAAATACATGAAGATAACAAGTGTGGCTACCACTGACAATTACTGATACTGAATACATCATATGCCACAAACTCAATGTAGAGCTTTATAACAACTGTCTTACTTTACTCATCACAACAAACTTATTATTTGTTTTCATAAGAGAAAACTAAAGACTACGGATGTCAAGTAATTTGCCCAGGGCCACCTTGTCTGGTAAATCCTTGTCTATCTGATTCTAGAGCCCATTAACTTAACCACTTTACTACATTTTCTTTCTTGATGTACTGAAGGTCCATTTTCATATGATGTAGATGTGTTATAATTTAAAACAAGTAAAGAGAAAAGACTAGAAAAATCTTTTTTCTCTCACTGAGTGAGAGATTTTCTAGTAGTATAGTACCATGAGAATGTTCTTCTCACTCTAACACAAAGGATTAGGATATGGGGGCACTAGCCTTCATTCTTCTGCCCATTTTTCATTCCTGAAAATTTTAATTTTTTTTTTTTTTTTTTTTTTTTTTGCGGTACATGGGCCTCTCACTGCTGTGGCCTCTCCCGTTGCAGAGCACAGGCTCTGGACACACAGGCTCAGTGGCCAGGGCCCACGAACCCAGCCACTCCGTGGCACGCGGGATCTCCGCAGCACGTGGGATCCCCCTGGACCAGGACATGAAACCATGCCCCCTGCATCGGTGGGTGGACTCCCAACCACTGCACCACCAGGGAAGCCTGGAAATTTTAATTTTTTGAGGAATCTCCATATTGTTTTCCATAGAGGCTGCATCAATTTACATTCCCACTAACAGTGTGTAAGAGTTCCCTTTTCTCCACATCCTCACCAGCACCTTCTGTCTTTTGTCTTCTTGATGACAGCCATTCTAATTGGGAGCATGACTTTTAAATTTTAAGTGTGAATTTGATTAACTGGTCATGCAGGCTAAAAATATATGGTGGTCAGTAATTGGCTTGTCTATCTATCAGGCCAGCTGGCCAGTAAAACATCTAGAGTTTTAATATTGTAGAAAAGGCAAGAGATTTTACGGGTTAAAGGGGAAAAGGAGACATTTACATGCCCAAAGAGAAAGCACAGTTTTGAGACTATATGCCACTAAGTTCAAGACCAAAAGAAACATAGGGTAGCTGTGTCCTGCATAACTGAATTTAACTCTCAGATGTGCAGAGTGCAAAGGAATAAGAAATGCAATGAACGTAGTCCAGGCAAAAATAGCAGTAGCAGTAAAAGTATTCTCTTAGGAGTTTTCCTGATCCATATTAGTAAGCAGAGCCACATCTTTAGAGGAAATTAGGTATAATTTAGGAGTTACATCCCTTGAATGGCTCTGATTCAAACATGCAGAACAACTTTGCAGCCCTGCTGGGCAGAAGGAAATTTTATTATTGCATGGTATTGTTCTCTGAAGTTATATAAATTGTCTATTTGGTAATGTTATTGGTATCCACACTTTCCTTTTTCCTTATTCCACAATGACTACTGTATCACTTATTTTCAGATAATAATTTTATATAATTACATTTTTCATATTTCATATCCATGACTATTCAAAAATATTTTTTTTCAGATAAGAAATTAAGACAATTTATATTCTAATCTTTATAAATCCCAAAATGGCTGAGCAAACTAGAGGGTAAAATTTCTAAAAATAAATATGACTAAAATATTACATACTGGCACTTGACCATTACTAATGGGGATCATGCTCTCAGGGTATAACATTACCAAAGAATATCACTGTATCAGTTAGCTATTGTTAACCACCCCATAATTTAGTAGATTAAAAACAAAACTTTTAGGGAAGGCAGAGACAAGATGGCGGTGTGGGAAGACATGGAGTTAGCATCTCCCCACAACTAGGGCACCTGCCGGTGGCTGGTGGGACTCTGACACCCAAGAAGAAGGGAGGAACCCTAAAGTGAACTGGTAGGACGTAGGGGGACTGAGGAGTGGGGAGAAGTGGAGGACAGAGAGGATAGATACCCCTGAGGCCAGGGAGATCAAGAGAGGCAGATGGGAGGAGCTAACCAGGAGGAGCAAGAGAGGAGAGGAGGGATTTTACCCTACCCACTTGAGCCCAGGAAGTCTGCTGGGCTCCCACATGAGGTCCCCTGACTTCTGAGACCAGGGGTAGGGAGCACGCCTGGACCCCTTCTGTTCTTTGAGCCTAAGCCCCACTGCCCAGCCCCCAGGACCTTTTCCATCCCTGTGCATCTTAAGCATAGGCCCCACCCACTGCCCAAACCTCACCCTTGCTTAGGCCCTGCCCTCCACAACCAAGGCCTTTTCCCCCTTGTTTTTTTTTATTTTTTTATTTTCCCTCTGCCTCTTTTTTACTATTGTGATACTGATGTACCTTCCGGTTGTTGATTCATCTAAATTTTTATTTTTATATTCTTTCTAACATATCTGTTAGTTTCCTAGCCTAATTTTATTTTTTATTTTGTTATTGCTCTCTCTTTTTTTTTTTTTTTTTTTGCCACTCCATGCCGCTTGTGGGATCTTGGTTCAGGAGCCACAGATTGGGTCAAAGCTAATGCAGTGGGAGCTCTGAGTCTGAACCACTGGACTAACAGAGAACCTCAGACCCCAGGGAATATTCATCAGAGTGAGGTCTCCCAGAGCTCCTCATATCAGCACCAAGACACAGCTCTACCTCTACAAAATAGCCTACAAACTCCAGTGTTGAAAGCCTCAGACCAAACAACCAGTAAGACAGGAACACAAGCCCACTCATTAAAAAAAAAAAAAAAAGAGAGAGACAGAAAAAAATATGTCACAGATGAAGGAGCAAGGTAAAAACCTGCAAGACCAAATAAATGAAGAGGAAATAGGCAATCTACCTGGAAAAGAATTCAGAGTAGTGATAGTAAAGATGATCCAGAATCTTGGAAATAGAATGGAGACACGGATGAGAAAATACAAGAAATATTTAACAAAGATCTAGAAGAACTAAACAACAAACAAACAGAGATGAACAACACAATATCTGAAATGAAAAGTACACTAGAAGGAATCAATAACAGAATAACTGAGGCAGAAGAACGAATAAGTGAGCTAAAGACAAAATGGTGGAAATAACTGCAGAGGAGCAGAAAAAGAGAAAAAAAAAGAAAAGAATTGAAGATACTCTCAGAGACCTCTGAGAAAACACTAAATGCACCAACATTCGAATTATACGAATCCCAGAAGAAGAAGAGAAAAAGAAAGGATCTGAGAAAATATTTGAGGAGATTATAGTCAAAAACTTCCCTAACGTGGGAAAGGAAATAGTCACCAAGTCCAGGAAGGACAGAGAGTCCCATACAGGATAAACCCTAGGAGAAACACACCACGACATATATTAATCAAACAAACAAAAATTAAATTCAAAGAAAAAATATTAAAAGCAGTAAGGAAAAACAAAAACAACATAGAAAGGAATCCCCATAAGGTTATCAGCTGATAAGAGCACCTCAATGCATAAGGCAAATTCTAACAACTATGAAAGGAGAAATCAACAGTAACACAATAAGAGTAGGGGATTTTAACACCCCACTTACACCAATGGACAGATCATCCAAACAGAAAATAAATAAGGAAACACAAGCTTTAAATGACACAATAGACCAGATAGATTTAATTGATATTTAAAGAACATTCCACCCAAAAGTGGCAGAATACATTTTCTTCTCAAGTGCACATGGAACATTCTCCAGGATAGATAACATCTTGGGTCACAAATCAAGTCTCAGAAAATTGAAATCATCTCAAGCATCTTTTCTGACCACAACACAATGAGATTGGAAACCAATTACGGAAAAAAAAATTGTAAAAAACACAAATACATGGAGGCTAAACAGTGTGTTACTAAATAACCATGAGATCACTGAAGAAATCAAAGAAGAAATTAAAAAATACATAGAAATAAATGACAACGAAAACACAACAACTCAAAACCTTTGGGAAGCAGTAAAAGCAGTTCTAAGAGGGAAGTTTATAGCAATTCAATCTCACCTCAAGAAACAAGAAAAATCTCAAATAAACAACCTAACCCTACACCTAAAACAACTAGATAAAGAAGAACAAAGAAAACCCAAAGTCAGTAGAAGGAAAGCAATCATAAAGATCAGAACAGAAATAAATGAAATAGAAACGAAGAAAACAATAGCAAAGATCAATAAAACTAAAAGCTGGTTCTTTGAGAAGATAAACAAAATTGATAAACCCTTAGTCAGACTCATCAAGGAATAAAGGGAGAGGATGCAAATCAATAAAATTAGAAATGATAAAGAAGAAATCACAATGAACACTGCAGAAATACAAAGGATTATTAGAGACTGCTACAAACAACTATATGCCCATAAAATGGACAACCACGAAGAAATAAACAAATTCTTGGAAAGGTACAATTTTCCAAGACTGAACCAGGAAGAATTAGAAAATATAAGCAGTCCTATCACAAGTAATGAAATTGAAACTGTAATTAAAAATCTTCCAGCAAACAAAAGTACAGGACCAGATGGCTTCACAGGCTAATTATATCAAATATTTAGAGAACAGCTAACACGGATCCTTCTCAAACTCTTCCAAAAAATTGCAGAGGGAGGAACACTCCCAAATTCATTCTACAAAGCTACCATCACCCTGATACTAAAACCAGATAAAGATATCACAAAAGAAGAAAATTAGAGACGAATATCACTGATGAATATAGATGCAAAAATCCTGAACAAAATACTAGCAAACAGAATCCAACAGCACATTAAAAGGATCATACAGCATGACTAAGTGGGATTTATCCCAGGGATGCAAGGATTCTTCAATATACGCAAATCAATCAAGGTGACACACCACATTAACAAATTAAGGAATAAAAACCATATGATCATCTCAATAGATGAAGAAAAAGCTTTTGACAAAATTCAAAACCAATTTATGATAAAAACTCTCCAGAAAATGACATAGAGGGAACCTACCTCAATATAATAAAGGCCATCTATGACAAATCCACAGCAAGCATCATACTTAATGGTGAAAAACTAAAAGCTTTTCCACTAAGATCAGGAATAAGACAAGGATGGCCACTCTCGCCACTCTCATTCAACATAGTTTTGGAAGTCCTAGCCACAGGAATCCGAGAACAAAAAGAAATAAAAAGAATACAAGTTGGAAAAGAAGAGTAAAACTGTCACTGTTTGCTGATAACATGATACTATACATAGAAATTCCTAAAGATGCCACCAGAAAACTACTAGAACTAATCAATGAATTTGGTAAGGTTGCAGGATACAAAATTAATGCACAGAAATCTCTAGCAGTCCTATACACCACCAACAAAAAATCAGAAAGAGAAATTAAGGAAACACTCCCATTTACCATTGCCTAAAAAGAATAAAATACCTAGGAATAAACCTGCCTAAGAAGGCAAAAGACTTGTACTCAGAAAACTATAAAACACTGATGAAAGAAATCAAAGATGACATAAACAGATGGAGAAATATACCATGTTCTTGGATTGGAAGAAGTAATATTGTGAAAATGACTATTCTGCCCAAAGCAATCTGCAGATTCAGTGCAATCCTTCTCAAACTACCAATGGCATTCTTCACAGAATTAGAACAAAAAATTTTACAACTCGTTTGGAAACACAAAAGACCCCGAATAGCCAAAGCAATCTTGAGAAAGAAAAACTGAGCTGGAGGAATCAGTCTCCCTGACTTCAAACAATACCACAAAGCTACAGTAATCAAGACAGTATAGTACCAGCACAAAAACAGAAATTAGATCAATGGTACAGGATAGAATGCCCAGAGATAAACCCATGCACATATTGTCACCTAATTTATGACAAAGGAGGCAAGAACATACAATGGAGAAAAGACAGTCTCTTCAATAAGTGGTGCTGGGAAAACTCAACAGCTACATGTAAAAGAATGAAATTAGAACACTACCTAATACCATACACAGAAATAAACTCCAAATGGATTAAAGCCTTAAATGCAAGACCAGACACTATAAAACTCTTAGAGGAAAACATAGGAAAAACACTCTTTGACATAAACCACAGCAAGATATTTTTTGACTCACCTCCTAGAGTAACGGAAATAAAAACAAAACTAAACAAATGGGACAATTAAACTTAAAAACTTTTGCACAGCAAAGGAAACCATAAACAAGGCAAAAAGGCAACACTCAGAATGGGAGAAAATATTTGCAAGGGAAACAACAGACAAAGGATTAATCTCTAAAATATACAAACAGCTTATGGAGCTCAATATCAAAAAAACAAATAATCCAGTTTAAAAATGCACAGAAGACCTAAATAGACATTTCAGCAAGGAAGACATATAGATAGCCAAGCAAAACATAAAAAGATGCTCAACATCATTAATTGTTAAAGAAATGCAAATCAAAACTACAATGAGGTACCATCTCACACTGGTCAGAATAGCCATTATCAAAAAATCTAGAAACAATAAATTCTGGAAAGGGTGTGGTGAAAAGGGAACACTCCTGCACTCTTGGTGGGAATGTAAATTGATACAACCACTACGGAAAACAGTATTGAGGTTCCTTAAAAAACTAAAAATAGAATACCATATGACCCAGCAATCCCACTACTGGGCATATACCCTGAGAAAACCATAATTTAAACAGAGACATGTGCCACAATGTTCATTGCAGCATTATTTACAATAGCCATGACATGGAAGCTACCTAAATGTCCATCAAGAGATGAATGGATAAAGAAGATGTGGCACATATATACGATAAAATATTGATCAGCCATTAAATAAACGAAATTGAGTTATTTTTAGTGAGGTGGATGGACCTAGAGTCTGTCATAGAGAGTGAAGTAAGTAAGAAAGAAAAACAAATATTGTATTCTAATGCATATATATGGAATCTAAAAAAAGAAAACGGTACTGATGAACCTAGTTGCAGGGCAGGAATAAAAAGGTAGACATAGAGAATGGACTTGATGACAAGGGGTGGGAGGGCGAAGCTGGGGTGAAGTGAGAATAGCAACGACATATATACACTACCAAATATAAAATAGTTGGCTGGTGGGAAGCAGCACCATAGCTCAGTGCTTTGCGATGACCTAGAGGGGTGGGATAGGGAGGATGGGAGGGAGGCTTAAGAGGGAGGGGATATAGGGACATGTGTATGCATATGGCTGATTCGCTTTGTTGTGCAACAGAAACTAACACAGTATTGTGAAGAAATTATACTCCAATAAAGATCTATTTTTAAAAAAAAAACTTTTACTTGTTCAAGGTTTTGTGGGTTGGCTGGGTGATTTTTCCAGTGTGGGTTCATTCATGCAATTACATTCAGCTGGTGGATTTGCAGGGGGACTGGGCATCCAGCAGGGAGGGCTGGAAAGCTGGACCTCTTTTTCCTTATAGGGATTCATCTTCAAGGACACTAGACTGGGTTCCTTCACGTGCGGTTTCAGGCACTTTTAAAGGAGTGCAATCCTCAATGACTATCAAACATGTACTGCATTCAATTTATCCTACTGTACAAAACTAAATGATGTGGCCAAGCCCTGCATCAATGTCCAAGGGGACTAAATGAGGGTGTGGATACCAGATGTAATTCATTGGGGGCCTTGAGAATAACAATCTACCACCAGCCATAGCTCCCCTTCTCTCTGATTTCATATGAGGAGTATTAACCAAGCATTTCTACCTCACATTCCCAAGTTAAGTCATGCTTGAGGACGGACTAATGCCCAAGTAGAAAAGATAAAATTCCCATAGTGGAGGCAAAAGTTGCTTCATGTGTCAAGGATTTCACCTGATTATTGTTGCCTTCACTCCATTCCTCTGTTCCCTTACCTACTCTCCCTCTCACTGACTTCTCACTTGCTATAGACATCCTTTCCCTTGTCTTCTCTTTTAGCACTTGTCTCAGTTAAGGCTCAACCAGAGAAGAAGATAGGAGATAGATATGAAAATATTTATTGCCAGACTCATGTTGATTGTGGGAGCTGGTTAGGAAAGTCCAAAATTCATAGCACAGGACATCAGGAAGGGCAAACTGAACTCTGGGATTCTGGGTCGTGAGATGAAGCAGCGATCCACAAATGGTATTTCTTCTTCAGGACAACTTCAGCTCTTAAAGAATCAGGCACACCCAGATTATCTAGGATAATCTCCCTAACATCAAGTCAACAGTCAAGATGTGATTAAGGACTTTAATCACATCTACAAAATACCTTCACAGGAGCATGTAGATCGCTATTTGATTGAATAACTGGGGATTGTAGTCTAGCCAAGTTGACACATCCAAAGACCAGCACAGCATTTTTCAATACTTGCTATACAGTAGCAAATTTGATATCTCTTATTGACTTGACTAGCCACTACTGCATTTTCTTTTTCCTAAAAACTGTGGTTTTTTTCTACAAGTTCTAGCTTGGCTGCCTAACCCTGACTCATGATATTTGTTTATCTAATCTTACGTTCCTGTACTGTTTTATTTTCTCTGACTTAGGGGTAGAAACTGGTCATGGATGTTTCTAATTTTCAGTTCACTTCACTGTTTTTTGTTTTTATTTTTCCCCAGTTTCCCAACAACTGTAAGTGCTTACAACCGTGTAATTGATTCCTTACATAAAACACCTTACCTGGTTGTTGTTTTCATGACAGAACCCTGACAAAGGCAGTATGTATAGTATAACATGTAGTTCATTATAGTAACTCAATGTATATTGGTTATTTCATAAAAGAAAAAATATATATATATATGAGCTGCTGGGTTTGAGTGCATCCTTGGTTACATGTGATGTTTTCATTTTTCTTACATCCATTGCTATCTTTCTATTGATTCATCCTTTCACCTACCCATCATTTGACTATTCCTAAAGAACCTGATCTACAACAGTCTTTACCATCTCTGTTAATGACTATTGCATTTTTCCAGTAACTTAGATCAAAACCCTGGGCTTAATCTTGACTCCTCTTTTTCTCTCATATCCCATATCCCATATGTCAGTGAATCTGTTGGTCTCCCTTCAAAATATTTGCACTTCTCAACATGTGTTCTGTCACTACCTTGGTCTAAGCCTCCTTCATTTTAACTCTTGACTGGACATTGCTAACAGTGTCTATAATAATCTTTCAGAAATGAGTAAAAAATGCTATAAAATTTACATTAAAATATGGCTTTTTTTCAGTGCCTTCTGGCATTTGCTTTTCCCTCTCTCTAGAATGTTCTCTCCCGAATCCTCCTGGCTTATTGATACAATTCCTGGAGGGTGTTATCCAAAAGCCCACTTCTTATTTCAGCCCTTTTTGACCACCACATGTTACATTTCAACCAACACTCATTTCCTGCTTTATTTTTTTCTTTAGCATTTTTCTCGTTTATTATCTATATTTCCCTCGTATAGCAAGTCAACGTCTTGAGGGCATAATTATTGTCCAGTTTGTTCCCTGGTATATCCTCCAAGTCTAGAACAATGCCTGGTATGGAGTAGATACTTAATTTTTTTTGTTGTTGAATATATGAATGAATGAATGAATGAATGAATGAGTATTATTTAAGTGATGCAATGACTCTGGGAGGATGACTATATAGTTAAGAAAAACAACAACAGCAACCAGAAAACTCCCTAGCCAATGTATACCAAAGTAGACATGAAAAAGCATTAGGTTGTTGTTCATCTTTACGAAAATTTCAGAATGTTTTTCCTTAATTGCAAATAGCCACTCTAAAATACTGTAGAGCATCAGAAGGAGAAAAATAAACTAAAATATAGAAACATAAAATTAAAGAATATTCTTAATAGTGAAGAATAGGTTTTATAGAGTCATAAAATTGAAATACATACTTTGGTAACTAATAGGAGGGGTAATTTTCAGTATTGATGGAATACTTAAGATCTTCTCTCTTCACAGAGTTCAGAGAGGCTTGAAAGATCTAAGGCTAAGAAGGAAATTAGGATGGCTTCCTTCCTAAATTGCACTAAGGGACCTCTTGGTATTCTTGAAACAACTTCCATATTGACAAATGCCCAAGTAATCTTCCCCAATTGGAAATATCCCCAAATTGTCATATATATGCTGGTCACAGAGTAGTCTTAAAAACTTCACTAGAGGTAGTGAGGTAGTGTATATGTCAGGAACTGGCAACAACATGGGCTCATAGAAATGAACTAAGAGTCTCAATAAGAGGTTAATATTTCAAAACTCTAAGTCCAGATCTAAGACCTGGGGTAGGAGTGGGATTTAGTGAAGTCAAATGCAATTTGGGTTAATGTCATTTTCTAAAGTATATGCTATCTGTGATGTGGAGCTGTACATTACCTACTTCTTTGAGATAAATGAGATTTAGGGCATCAGTTGTGATGTTAAAGTCACAGTTAAGGAGAATCATCTAAGGCAATGTAATAGATACCAGAACCAGGATCCAGCTCTAGAAATCAAAACTGGCAGCCACTCATCAGCAGGTCAGGTGTCTTCCATTCAGCTTTGGATTTAGGTAGAAGTAATTCAGGAAAAAATAAATGTATGTAAGTATGTATGTATGTATGTATTGTACGCATGTATGTATGTATTTATCAGAGAGTTAGACCAGGCAGATAAACTTGCCACAAGGGTAAGGAAGTTCTTGCCTAGTTCTTTCTCGGAGATTCAGAAATTACATTTTCCACAGCCACTTAGTCAATTGGATGTAGGAGAAGCAGGTTATTTACACACTCACGTTCCACAGAAGGTATAGAACTCCTGGTATCTCGTTCGGTCTCCCTATTATTGCCTCAGTGTCTGGATGAGGTGGAACCCAGGTCACTAGCCATAGCTGTTGGGAAAGATCACTAAAGAGGGACTGATCCTAATGCCTGACTTTTTAATTAAGATATAAATTTTGGTTTTAGAGTGACAATAAAGTGAATGCCCCAGAAAACAAAAACTAAAAAGAGTAATATAGTAGTGTTCAAAATATAAGTATATTTTTGTAAACTATATATAGAGAGGATGTGAAAGAGACAAAACATTCTGTAAAAAGTTAACAGGGTTACCTCTGAGTGAAGAAATCATGTATGAATTTATATTTTATTTTTCTATTTCTCCTTTGTACTTTGCTAGTATCTTATAGCTGTATATTTATTATTTTTCTTTTTTTTTAATTTTAATTTGAATTTAGTCTAGTAGAGTCCCAATGTCACACATTTGCTGTTAGTTTCATGAATATTAAGGGGAGATCTTGTTCTAAACCAGGAGGTAAATCACCAAGATATATTGTGAATTTACTACTAGCCCTCAACTCTACCAAGTGCTCAAGAGCAGTGAGTCTTAATTTTTTAAAAAAAATTAGATTTGAGAATGCATAAAAGTTTTGAGCACTTTAGGTCAGCTCGGTGCTTTGTGACCACCTAGAGGGGTGGGATAGGGAGGGTAGGAGGGAGACGCAAGAGGGAGGAGATATGGGAATATATGTATATGTATAGCTGATTCACTTTGTTATAAAGCAGAAATGAACACACCATTGTAAAGCAATTATACTCCAATAAAGATGTTAAAAAATGCATATCTGAAAATTAATACATTTTGCATAAAATTTAAGGGTGTTAAAAATCCCTTAAATCCAACTTGGGGCCATTCTGTGCATCACACATTAAAATCTGAGGGTTGGAAAAAAATGTAAAACCCTATGTCTGTTCCTTAGTTTTTATCTATTTATGGAAACCAGTCCTATAGCCATGAAAAATTAAGCAGCAAGGGAGAAGCAAATGAATGGATGGATGAATAAATGAATAAATTAGTGATTATATATATGCATACATGCATATGTACAAAATTTCTTCAAGGAAATATACAGTTAATAGATAAATGAGAAGGACTTATGTTGTACCAGCAAATTAGGTACAATTACATCAATTACAGAAAGCAGCAGAATTATCTGTCAGGTAAACTGACCTATAAAATAGATTAATCCAACGGATCAGTATTAAGCTTTAAAAAGAAAATATAGCCCGAATAGTACTTGAAGTCCATCCCAACTTCCTAGATGTAATAATTCTACTTTGATTTTATTGTTGATATTTCTATATGTAGAATAAATAAGGAGTGACATAAAAATAAATATTTCCTAGTCAATCCAGCATTTGGCTTTGAGGTAGCATGGCATAGTGAAAAGAATTTGGAGTCTAAAACAATCTAAAATTGGAATTTTTTTTTACCATTTGTTAAATATGTTTTCTGGGAAAAATCTTGACCTTTCTGAGCCTCAGTCTTCTCATCTATAAAATGGGGATATTCTGGCTATTTATCGCTGTGTACAAATAACTCTAAAACTCAGTGGCTTTAAGGGATAATATTTCATTATACCTCATGTTATTGAGAATCACTAATTTGGGCATGGCTCAGCTGGACAGTTTCTCTGCTCCATGAAGTGTTGGCTGAGGTCACCCATGTGTTATTCATTTGGGAGATTCTCTGGCCTGGAGGGTCTTAAATGGCTTCACCCCCTTGTCTGGAACCTTGTGTGTGGGATGTTTGGACTCAGCTAGGCTTAGATGATTGGAGCACCTACATGTGGCGCGCTGTAACATGATACCCTCAGGGTAATTCAACTTCTTCATTGTGGCTTAGGGTTTTAGAGAGAGGTTTAAAGGGAAAGGAAATGGAAGCCCTCATCAGTCTCTTAAGGCCTCAGTCTTAGAAACTGGTAGAGCACCACTTCTGCTGTTTTTTCACCTTAGAAATCACAGAGACAACCTACATGCAAGGTGGGGACACACAGACTCCATCTCTTGTTGAAAGAAATGTCAGAGAGTTTATGGCCACCTTTTGTCTGCTTCAAAGAATAATATTTCCTACCTTATTAGAGCTATTATGAGAGTTAAATAAAATTTAAAATATATGAACCACGCTTAATGAAATACTTGAAAAAGTTAGAAAGCAAGCATGCTGCATGCTTATCTCCCAACAATTGCTCCTACAAACTATCTTATTTTCTGGGGTTTGTTTATCTTCAATCCTGCATAAAATTTCAACAGATATCATAAAACAGTTAGTCATCATCAGGTATTCAAAGGATGTTTTCTTTTCCCAGGTTTTACTAACAGAACAGTCCATAAACATTTGAAACATTGAATTCT
This sequence comes from Leucopleurus acutus, assembly GCF_964270905.1. Lineage (NCBI taxonomy): Eukaryota > Metazoa > Chordata > Mammalia > Artiodactyla > Delphinidae > Leucopleurus > Leucopleurus acutus. The sequence goes on from NC_139143.1 coordinate 133,730,020, forward strand.
CATTCAATTAAAAACTTTTCTTTCCCTTTATCCTCTAGTGGGGATAGGCTGGGAATGCTTCCATTCTTATTTTCACTTCACATCTTCCAATGCCAGGTAGTTGTTTTGTGACACAATAGATGGTAAGAAAGGTATGGAACAAAGGAGGTCTTACTTGTACTTTTAATGTTTCAGTGACATCCACTAGATGTGGTGGATGTCCAAAGCCATTTACTTATTTCCTTTGTCACTACTATGGATCTCTGATTTTAGCTCGTTGGTGCATGTGACAATCTCCAGCTGGCCACATCCATCCCCCTCTAGCTTTTGCCTCTAGCTTCTTTATATCAAGGTCGCCTTAGTCTTTGGAGGAAGCAGATTGACGTTGTCATTTTCAGGACAATTCATGGCTAGACTCTTTCTGACACATGGAAATCACACAGGAAAACTCTAAAAGTTTGTCTTGCTTTCAGTGAAGACTTTTTTATCCTGCTGCTATAGGCTACTTCAGCTAGTCAAAGCTGCTAGCCTTTAGACGTCTTAGGCATGAATCAGACAGTAGTCACTGCATCCTTCAAATTGCAGGATTTGCATACCAGACTCTCCAAATTCTTAAAGAATCCCTTCGTCTCAGGCAAGAGCAAAGTAATCTCCTCCCATGCCCTGTTTTTTCACCGTGGTTGACATCAAGAAGTGGAATATAGGACATACTGACAATTTTTCCAAAGCAATCTTAATGTTTGCTAATTCCTTACATGTGTTATTTATCCCCAAAAAAGGTGGTGAGCTAAGAATTTCAATACCATTTTTACAATTTTAAGCATGCCATGCCAGGGCAATCTGATGCCTTGGCTTTTTGAAAACATGGCCCCCCAAATTTTGATTTCCATTAAAAGGAGGATCTATGTCTCCTCCTGTTGAATGCATGTAGGCTTTGATCAATAGAATATGGGGAAAGTAACACTGTGTGACTTTTGATGCTGTGTCATAAAAGATGATGTGGCTTCTGCCTTGCTTGCTGAAACACTTACATTGGAATCCCTGAGCCTCCATGTAAGTAGTCCAAATCCCCTGAGGCAGCCATGCTGTGAGGAAGCCAAGCCTAGACAGGGCACACTCAGCAATTTCAGTTTTCAGTTCTAGTATTTGACTCCTCCCAGCCCAAGTGTCAGACGTGTGTGTGAAAGAGCCTTTAGAAGATTTTGGCTCACAGTTTTTGAGTCACCCCCAGCCCTGGAGTCAGTTGAGTGATCATATGTTGGATACATATTTCTGACCCACAGAATCTGTGAGCATAATAAAATGGTTGTCTCATGCTTCTAAGTTTTGTCTTAGATGGTCACCCAGTAGTAACTGGAACAAGTACTGGCTGTGTGTTTCTCTGTGTGTGTGTACATGTGTGCATGCATGTGTTTGGTTGGGATCTCAACCAAATCTGAGTAAGAAAGAGTCATATTAATGTATGATTACATAAAGCACTTGGAATACAATATGTACTTAATAAATAAAAGATAGTTGTTATTCTTCTTGAATAATACAAGGAACAAAATCTCAGCAAGACTGCTTTACTCTCAGTATGGCAAGATCCAGGAGTTTTTAAAACCATTTTTCTAAAACATGCCAATAGGAATAAAGAAGGGCTACCCAGATAAGTCTGTGCCATTCCATGCTTTGTCAAAGCATCTACTTGTTTGCCTGTCACCATACTGCACTGTTCATATGACATGTGATCTGTCATATGACAAGGATCAGTACTTCTGTACACAGCCTGTTAAATGCAGATGATGGGGTTTGGGAGAAAGTGGCAGGACTGTATCCAAAGTAAATACAGGAAAATCTCATTTGATCAGAAAACAAAATGCCAAAAGTGAAGGAAATTCTTGAACAGCATCTGCTCCCACCCACTACTCCTTCTATCTTACTTTGAGTCTAAAGAATCATGGGGAGCTCTGGGGAGACAAATGTGGTCCTTCATGAGAATTGTTCAGGTCTTCAGACCTGCAGAAACTCACATGCATCAAAGGGACTCAACTGTGTAAGAAATGCATCATGCTTTGGTAGTGAATTTTCTCCTGACAGCTTGCAAGCAAATGGAAATTCTAGTTCAAGAAATATTTGTGCTTTAATCAACTGAAGAATTTCAGCCTTTGATGAGCTCATATTTTTATATACTGAAGTCCAAATTCCTCAATACTCTACTATTTTGTAATGTATACCTACAGAGGTATTTGCTTAGCCCCTTGCCTTATCCTGAAAGAGATCCTTCTACAGTCATCATGGTGATATGTTGATCTTGTATCAACCAAGATTGAATTATCTCCATGCAAGAGACTAGCCAGGAAAATGTTCTTATTGCCTTATCATGAGCCAACTACTTATTTCTTTATCAATCAATCAGTTACAAAGTGACTACTGGGGACCACCACGACAACTGTATAAGGAGTTCTTTCAGTATAATGTCAGGGACTAAGCAAAAATTTCATGAGTATCCACTATGAAAAGCAAAGAAAGACAAAATTATAACCTATCAATTAGAGACAGTGTCAGCTGTGAGCATGGAGAATGAAGCCAACCCAGAGAGTAGAGCAAAGACAAATGATATAAAGGGAATCCTAATACCATTATAGTTCTGAATTCACTCCTTTCTTGGGACCAAAGAGTTCCTTGACATGTGGGTTCATGAGATATCACATTAGGCTTATAAATATAACCATTCCTTTACTTGTTTAAGCTAGAAACAATGTGTCTCTCTACCTTGCTCCAAAAGAATCCTAATACACTCATCTTTTAATATTCCCTCTTCACACTCTGAACTTTAGCCACAAAAATGTCTCAGATTCCTGAATTTGATATTCTCTTTCTTCTTGCTAAGTGTTTACACATGTTGCTCTTTCTGCCTTCTCCCTTCCTTCTCCTTCTCCTGGGCTCACCCAGCTTATTCTTGCCCATGCTCTATAGCTCAGCTTAGAAATCACTGTTTTGGAAACTCTTCTTAACCCCTTACATTAGACTTAAGTTCTCCTTAATGCTCCCATAGTTCCAGTATATTTCCTATCATAGAAGATATTTTCCTATATTTGCCTGTGTCTTCCAATAGACCTTCCAATAGTAGGATCTTTAAGATACAAGGACCTGGGTCACTCTTACCACCATCATATCTCCAGGTCCTGCAATACAGTCTGGCACATGTAGGGATTCAATAGCAATATCTCAAATAAATGTACAGATTTATTTTAAAAAGGCACTCTCTTGCTCTTTCTTGCTTTCTCTCTCTCTCTTTCTCTCTCTCTCTCTCTCTCTCTCTCTCTCTCTCTCTCTATATATATATATATATATATATATATATATATATATACACCCTAAAGATGCATAAAGTACATTGGTTATAAAGGTAATACATACAATAAAAATAGTGAAGTAAACAAAATGTGTTCTTTTTAGTCTGAATAGTTTGTGCTTCTCTGTTCCTCTGAGCTTGATTTCCTTCCTTTGTTCCAACTGAAATGCCTTTGTTTTTATTTTTACTGAATCTGCCATTCTTGAATGGCTTCTCATATTCAAGACCCTCTTATTTTCCTCTTTTCCAGCAAAACTCAACAATTTTGTGACCTATTCCTTCATATCCTTCTTAGGCCGGGACACTTATTGACACATTAGCACCATAGCCATTGCTAGCATGCCTTTTCCAGTCAGTTCATATGCATGGCCTGAGTGACCTTCTGAAGGAAATGTCTCAATCAAAAAATATAACTCACTTCATAAGAAATTCATGCAAAGGCAGCCCAGAGGGAAGGTAACATTTTTAAGCAGGTAAGACCCTGTATTCCTCAAATCAAATCAATAGCCACCCATCTTCCTCTATTGTAGGGTCAATCCCACCTATACATAATATCAGTGTATCTCACATATGTGAGGAGAGAATTATCAATTATCCTTACTTTTTTAAACTCATAAGAATAAGTACCTTGTAGATAATCAAGCACAAGAATATTTATGCTGGCAATAAATAATAGGACCTAAGTAATTCCCCCAATCTGATTCTATTCTATTTAGCAAATTGCCCTTTCTCTTCAACACTCCTTAGTAGATATATCACTCAATGAAATATGAATGTGGAGAAGAGCCAATAAAACTTGCTACACTTAGCAGAAGAGATGTGAATAGTGGTCAAAACTTGTACTTTCAGTATAGGTCATGTTCTTTAATTTTTTTACTAAGCTCTTCAACAATCTTCTTTGGTGGGGTTTAAGGTTATCTCTGCTGCACTTTATTCATACTGTTTTACAGCACTTTACCATGTTGTGTCATAAATTTCGTTCTCTGTTTATGTCCCCCATGTAATTGCTCAGTATTCAAGGATAGGGTCTTTGTTATATTGGTTTTGAATACTCAGTATCTGGTACTCTTCAGGCACTCAGTAAAGTTTCGTGGTAAAATAAAGAAAATTCATTCTACATATTATTATTTATTTGGATGCTTTAATAACATATAAAGTCTAGAATTCAAGTGATCTTTATTATTTCTCTTAAATCATTTCCTTCTGAAGATGCCATGGCATGTTAACCAGGGTTCTATTACTTACTAGCCAGAAAGGAATGAACATGCACACCTCACCTGTTTATGTTAAGGAACAAAGGCTGATGGTGTGATTTTCCCACTTTATTCCCAGCTGTGAATATGCTTACATCCATGATTTCTGTTCATTCTCTTGGGGCTTCCTCGAGACTACTATCTGCAATTGTAATATATGAAAATTGTTTAATTAAAGAAGGTGTCTCTGCAAGGTTTAAGTGTCAGACCCCATGGCAGTTTGGAATTTCAAAATCGTGAACTTTGTTCTCTGATTTGATCTTTCTCTAGCCACTTGTTTGTATCTTTATTTTGTAATATTCTTAATGTTAAATTCCATCCGTTTTTCTGTACATTTTATGTCTAGTTGCTTTTAGTTTCAATTACTAAATAAATTAGCTTGGTTATTCAAGCTAATAAATTCATCTTAATTATTATATTCTACAGGTACCTTTTCTTCACCCATCTTTTTGTTCATTTACTCCTTAAACATTTATTAAATATCTATTTTGTACCAGGCACTGGGCTAGAGATATAAAGACCACGAATATAGTCAAGGAAAAAAAAATGCAGATTTGAAAAACACAAATAAATGCACTTCAGTTTTTATATGTTTTTAGGAGGTTGTTTTTTTTTTTGTTTTTTTTTTTTTTGTCACAAATAACAAAGTCTCAGCTTAAACTAGTTTAAGCAAAAATGGGAACTGTGAGCTATGAGTGGCCCATTCTGGACCATATGCCCATCCTGAACTAATGGACTGTCCAAGTGGCAGCAAGTGGGGAAGAGTCTCTGATTGGCCTAAGCTGGGTTATGAATCACTCCTTAACAATGAACTGGGGTCACTGGGTCATGTCAAAGTTGTATAAAATGGCTACTTCCAAGGTAAATATATACAATGGGTAAGAAATAATTACTGGAAAATAGGCATGTGTAGGAAAAACTATTTTCTTAGCACAGTATTTGTGATAAGTTTAGGGAATTGTGGTGTCACAAGTAGGTCTCATATTTGGGGATGAAGTCAGAAAAACTTTATGAATAAGGTGTACCTAGAGCTTAAAGTCTCAAGTGATAAATGTGTGTTTGCTGGATGGGTCAAGATTGAGAGTAGAAAACTCCCCAGGCAAATGGAACAGCTGGAGCAAAGGCTTGAGTGTAAAAGAGCCTGATGAGTTACAGGCACAGTGTGTGGTCTGCAAACAGATAATACCTATGGATGGAAGAAAAATGATTGAAAGGGGGATTCAGGATGAGACACATATTGGAGGGGCAGTGAATGGCCGGAGGATGGATTTATTCTGTAGATTAGCTACTTTTGGAATTTTAAAGCACAGAAATTTTTTTCACTGCAATTAAAAATTTATGTGGAAATCCAATATATAAAAGAGGTAAAATATTGGCTTGCTCTGCCTGAAGGCAGAGGGGTAAGTCGGGAAGCAGACGGAACTGGCCCAACTTGCTCTCATCACCCCTATAGTTTCCATGAAATATCTTGAGGACTACTGTTGTAAGCAAAGGAATCTGAAAGAGTTGTATTTTGGAAAGAGTTCTCTTAAACAGTATGGCTGATAGGGTGGAGACTCAAATTTGTGAGGAGATGATTTCAATAGCCCAGCTGAATGAAAAACTAAAACTATTTAAAGCTGGGATGAAGATAAGAAGCATTATAAGACAGTCCCTTGGGAATAATAATTACCTAGCATTCAAAGATCTGAGTTCATAATGATGCACACAGCAACATGAATGAATCTCAAATTCAGGCTTAGCAAAAGAAGCTAGACACAAAAATGTACATACTGCATGATTTCATTTATGTGAATTTTAGAAAAAGCAAAAGCAATCTCTAGGGCCTGAAAACATATCAGGGATTGCCTAGGGCCATGCCTGGTTGTGATGGGGAATTGATTGCAAAGAAGCACTGGGAACTTACTGGGCTGTTGTCAAGTGTTGTGTATCTTGATTGTTGTGTTTCATGGGGGTATGAAATTTTCAAAAATCACCGAATTGTATACTTCAAATGAATTAATTGTATTGTTTATAAATTATACCTAAAAAAAGTTGATTTAAGAGGGAAAAAACCCTCAATTCATAATTGGGTCTATTACTAAGTAACTGGGTGACTAATCAATCCAGTATATCTTCTGAGCCTCATTTTCTACAACTACATGATAGAAATAATGAATAACTCTACTCCAGCCTATCTAACAAGTTTGCTTGTGAAGCTAAAGCCAAATCGAAAATGGATAAAAAAGCACTTTTTACCCACCATAACAAATAGAGATATTATTATTGGGTCAGAAATTTGAAGACTAGGATGATAATTTGTTCTAAATAAAGGGTCTGGGATTAGTCATATTCTACAGGGCTGGTGAAATGTTTGTCAACAAACTCTAAGTCATAATTCAATTCAAAATCGAATCAAAATTATCCTGGTCAATTTTTAAAAGAGATAAAGAGATTAAATGATGTAGAATGTTATTAATTTTCCTTAAATTTGGCTACAGAAGAAAATAATGAAAAGACATAATTTATATATTATTCTTGTTAAAATAACCTTGTTTCATCACTATCAAGGAGAATTTATAAACCATTTACTATTCATGAAGCCGTGTGTGCTTAAAAAGAAATATGACATGTGTTAAGTCTAAATTAAATTTCATTTTGAAGTATTCATGATTTAATGTTAAAGCTACCACAGGGAAGCATTCAGGAGCTTAAATCTAGAATAATAAATTCTATAGCAAATATAATATAGCATGGATATCCTATCTTAAGATAGCATGAATAATTTGGATTAGATTTCAATATACTTTTACAAGAAAATAAAGGAGTTTGGACATAGCTTTAAAACTCCAGAAGTTCAGATGAAATGGGTGAATAAGTAGAACAGGAACTCCAGATATCACTTTCTTATGCTCCTGGAAAAGTAAAAGTTGTTGTAAGAAACAAAAAGAAACAAGCAAACAAATTTTTTTAACTCTGCTTGTGGTCTTGTAATATCTGGTTTGTGCCTGTTTCCCGTGGAAAGGTGCATTCATTATCTGAGGAGAGGCATCACAAGTTGGCATTTGTAAATTTTCTGTAGTCCAGGCTGTAACCCTCAGTGTTTATAGTCTCCAAACTTAGTTTTATAAAGCTATCAAGAAGTAATATAGGGACTTCCCTCGTGGTGCAGTGGTTGAGCGTCCACCTGCCAATGCAGGGGACAAGTGTTCGTGCCCCAGTCCGGGAAGATTCCACATGCCGTGGAGCGGCTGGGCCCGTGAGCCATGGCCGCTGAGCCTGCGCGTCCGGAGCCTGTGCTCCGCAACGGGAGAGGCCACAACAGTGAGAGGCCCGCGTACCACACACACAAAAAAAGAAGTAATATATTTTGTAGCAACAGATCCCCATAAAGTGAGTTTAAAAGTGATGAATAGAGCAAGAATACCAACAGAATATCTTATGAGAAGTATAACTACTGTAAGAAAACAGTAGGTGAACATTGTCACTCCATTTCCTCTAGAACATAATTAGAATATCACTTGGTGGGCATGAAAATACAATAAGAGGCATTGGAAGAATTGGAATCAAGCTAAAATAATTTTTCAAGATAATGAGAATAATTTGTGATAATGGTCTTTCCAACGGGATAGAAGTTAGGAGTACTATAAGGCGCTTTACTGAGGCTCCTCCCTGGTGGCCAGTGTTTCAGTGAAGTGGACAATCTTGCCTTTGTGACTCTTCCTTTATTATTCGGCTGTGGCAGACCAATCCCTGGTCACTTTCAATTGATGAACTCTTTCTTTATAATTATTAACATATTCAATTAGATAACACTGAATATGAATACTCTGAATCATGAGATATTAGAGCTTACAGATACTTCTTGCCTTCTTGGAGCGCAGTCATGTTTGCATCATTTGCAATTTCTTTATTTTCTTAATAATGACAAGAATTACAGGTTTTTTAGGGAATAAGTTTTGTCATTTTTGTATCTCTTATCTCAATTGCTAAAGTTCTAATCGCATGCTTGAAACATAATTATTGATTAATTAATTGACCAGCATGATTCAAAGTGAATTCTTTCCCTATTAGTTCAAACTTTATCCATATATTTAACATGGTGAATGATTAAAAATAAATATATACATAAGTAAATGTTTCCTGAGTAAACATTTATTTATAGTCAATCCTGGTGTTACACCAGAAAACTTATTTCAGTCTTTCTTTTCCTTTAGGATAAAACATTTATTCTCTGCTCATATCAGTCAAGGGTCTGTTGCAAGTATCAGATAGGCAGAAAATAAGTGGTGTACGAAGAACATTGTTGGAAGGGTTAGAGGACCAGTTGCAGACTGAGGATCGATTACTTCCAGAACACCATCATAGAATGGCCACTAGGGGAGCTGCTGCCTTCTAATCAGGATGCTTAGAAGTCAGGGAGCTGTTCCTCTAACTCCTCGCTCCAGGATCAATCCAGCTCTGCTCAAGTCGGAAGGTCAAGATGTTCTCACCAAACTCTAAGCTCTAAGGCCTGACCACCTCAGCTCTAGTTGTGAAATAAATGAGAACCACGCCAACTACTAGCTTCAGGAGCATATTATCTCAAATATGTTTCATTCCAGTAAAATGGATGTTCTGCAGGTTCCTTGCCTTCCTTCTCCCTCTAAATGCCTGCAAATGTGGGGAACAGCTAATGGAACATCTGATAAAGCTAAAAAGGAAAATCCACACTCCTCCTACTTGTGGGCCAGTAGAAACAGAAGAATTCCCAGGAGGGGGACTATGTATCACTTGTTACTTCCAAATCTCGTAAGGGCATATTTTGGCTTATCAGAAGCTAGGTCATAGGTGGAACTGAGCTGTCAGGGAGTTTGGGAAGCAGGATTGAGACTAGGGTGAAGCAAGAGAGACATCCAGGGTACAGAGTTTAAGGTGGCACTCATTCTAAGTTGCCAATCCTGTACTTGCACAAGCCTTAGAGTGAATGCATTCTTAAATATGTGGGACTGGACACCTCACTTGTCTCACTCTAGTCCTGGCCACATTGAGAAGCCTTTAGCAAATGGAGTGGTTTGGAAGAGAGTTCATAAGCCAGTTTGCAGTACTGGCCACAGTCTGAAACTTGTCTGCTTAAGATTCAGCCAGTCCTTTCTCCTGTAGTCAAACTACCAACAACAACCCAATGGCCACACAAAGCCATTATGTGTGCCTTTGTCTACCACAATACAACTACCTCACAAATAAATGAAAATTCAACACCTTTTCTCCATTTTAAGTGAAAGACAACTGTTATCACCTGTAAGATACCCAAAAGAAAACCAAATGCCCTGAGACCATAACATTCAGTAATCTGCTTATTTTATCTCTTTGTTCAAGAATCCTGGTAGCCATAAAAACATGGCGCTGATCAATCTGATTCATGGTAAAAGATAACTTTTTGTTATTCTATATATTCATTTTTTAACTGGAAAAGAAATTATTTCTGTATTCTTTCATAATTTAGAGTCATCTTGTAGATAAAATGTCAAAAACAAATTAAAACCATGATTCAGACTTTGTGCCTAGTAGGAGAAAACATGATCAGAAGATATTGCTGCAAAGTTCCATAGATAAATAATCTGAGATATGAGGATGTCACTGAGAGTTTCTTGAAGTAGTTTTCCCTTTTAACAAAGAATACACAGAGAGTTTACCTAGGATGATACTAAGCATTTAATAGAGGAGAAAGAATCAAGCCTATTTGCCTCTAAAGTAATTTCTCAGCTGACTGATTTGTGAAAGCATACTCGAGAGGAAAATTCTCCTTAATAAGACACTAAAAAGACAAAACATGCATGTAACACAGTACCAGTAAATTCCAGTGGCAAAGATAAAGTGAGGAAGACAGGACCTGTCAGAGGGGTGAGGGTGAGAACTGCAGTTTTAGGTGGGGTGTCTGGGGAATGCATTACTGAGAAGGGAACTTTCTAGTAATAACCCCAAACTGAAGGAGGAAAGTGTAATGTTTGTAGATATTTTGGGAAAAGGGTAGAGCATCCAACAAACGAAAGCACTGAAGTAGACGCGCCTTCTGCAGTGTCCCGTGTGCCTGGGGTGGTGGGCGGGAGCGAGGTAAGGAATGCTACGGAAGAGATAATAAGAGAGCTGGGTATGGCCTCGGTTCTGGCCATTTGTAAGGACTGGTCATTTTAAGAAAAAGCATTCATTCAGGACCCAAAAAAACATTAATTCAGGACCCAAAAAATGGAGCAAAGACATAAAAAATAAATACAGGAACTTCTTTAAGCTGATATAGGAGACCTACAGAAACATTTAGAGTGTGTATTATATTTAAAGATAAAGTATTGAGTTAAATATTCTGACTAATTGGATTTTAATGATTGTACCTTTGATGATTTTTATAGGGGTTTTATATTTGAACCACAAATATATAACAAGTCTGTTAAACAGATTTATTTTTATTTGGAATAAAAGTCTGTATATTCCAAGTTATGAAGATAGTCTTCTTTGTTATAGAAACATTATTTTTATTGTCTTTCACATTTAGATTTTCAGTACATCTGGGATTGATGTTAGTATATGGTATGAGGTAAGGTTAAAATTCTTTTTTTTCCCATTCAGATATACAATTTGCATAGACCATTTATTAAAAAGTCCATACTTACCCACTGCTCTGCAGGGTCACTTTTATCATAAATCATCTAAGCATAAATAGTCCTACTTCTGTAGTCTGTGGTTTTTCCATTTGTCTGTTTTTCTACTCTTGAGCCAGTACTAAACTCTGTACATTATTGTTGCTGCATATTAAGTTTTATTATTCTACCTTGATCTTCATTAAATCAATCTTGGCTTACCTTAAGCCTGCTGCAGTTCCAAAAAAAAAAAATAATAAAAGTAAAAGAAACAAAAATATAACAGTTAGAAAGAAAAAAGAAAAATCAATATTGCAGATGTTGCAGATGATATGATTGCTATTAAAAATAATGAATCCACAGATAAAAATATTAGAATTAATAAAAATAAAGGATAATGGGTATTAAGCCAATATTCAAGATAAAAGCAATGACTGATTAGAAAATGTAATCTAAAATAAACCATTTACTACATATAGGGAGGAAAAACATGATATTTAGGAATAAAAAAATAGTTAAGATTTTTATGAAGAAGGTTGTAATATCTATCTGAAGATATTATAGAAAACCTGAATATGGAGAGGTGTTCATATCTTTAGATTCACTATACTAAAAATGACACCTCTCCGTAGACCAGTATTCCCACAGGATCTTTGTGGAAATTTACAACTAAGTTTTTAAATTGTTTGGAGGTATAAAGTGTCAAAAATAACCCTGAAGAAGATTTTCTTTACTATAAAAAATTACTATGAAACTAAAATTATTTTAATAGTATAGTATTGGCTTAAGGATAGAATTCTAGAAAAATGGAACAGAATAGAAAGTCCATAAACGGTCATATCTGTGTATGAAAGTATAATTTAACTTATGACATAGTTGTCAGAGCAGATCAATGGAAATAAATGGTTTTGAATTATTGTTTATCCACTTGGGGAAAAAATGTCAAATTAACTCTCTACATCATTCAAGAATCAATTCCAGATAAAATAAATATTTAAATGTGAATGGAAACCTCTATAATTATTACAGGACATTTTTTATGACCTCAGGGCAAGGAAAAGTTTACTAAACAGAAAATGCAAATCATTTAAAACAGACTGGGAAAATATATTACTAGATTAAAATGACTTCTGATCATCACAAATACCATAAAGACCACAAAATACAAGCTAAGAACTGAGAAAATTCTCACAACATATATAACCAATAAAGGATTATTATCCCACCAATCAATCAACAAGAAAAAAAAACCAATTAAAATTGAACAAAAAACACAGACATTTCATAGAAGAGGAATATGAATGACCTTTCAATACACAGAAAGATGCCCAAGCTCATTAGCAACCACAGAATTACACATTGCTGTCTCAGTAACACATTGTTTTATAGCACTCTGTGTTGTCAGGAGTGTGGGGCAATGAAAACTTTCATCCGCTGCTCATCAAATGAAAATTGTGGCAAAACTCTGGAAGACAGTTCGCCAGTGTCTAGTAAAACTCGGAAAATCCTGCACCAGTACAGAAGAAGGTAATTTACAAGGCAGGATTGTTTGTGGTAGAAAATAAATTTTAACATTTTAAATGCTGATCAATTGTAGGATAGATTAACAATTGTGCTAAATTCATACAGTATGGTAATATTCAGCAATGAAAATAAATTGACTACAGCTATGCACTGGGTTAATCTAATTCCCAAAAACATAATATTGAGAGGAATATATCACAGAACCACAAACAGTATAATTCCATCATTTAAAAAATTAAAAAATAAACAACACGGGGCTTCCCTGGTGGCGCAGTGGTTGGGAGTCCGCCTGCCGATGCAGGGGACACGGGTTTGTGCCCCGGTCCGGGAAGATCCCACATGCCGCGGGGCAGCTGGGCCCGTGAGCCATGGCTGCTGAGCCTGTGCGTCCGGAGCCTGTGCTCTGCAACGGGAGGGGCCACGGCAGTGATAGGCCCGTGTACAGCAAAAAAAATTAAAAAATTTAAAAAAATAAACAACACGAATTATATATTCTTTACAGCCACCTGTATATGTGGCAAAAACGATAGAGAAATTCAAGGAGCTGATTAGTACAAAAATAAGAATGGTGGTTTCCTCTTGAGGTGAATGGGACTAGTGTGATTGAGGAGGTACACACAGGGGACATAGATGAAGCTCCTAAAATACTAGCCATGGTATCTCTTAACTTGGGTTGTGGGTCTCCAGTTATTCCGTTAGTTAATAGTCTTTAAATTTGAATATGTGTTTTAAAGCTCTCCAAACTTAAGGTATGTTTAACAGTAAAGTATTTTACACAAATAAACGGGTAATTTTTATCTATTTATCCTTGTAAAATAAAGACTTTGAGGTTTCTAAATTATTTCAGGACTCACCTTTACATAAAATACTTCTATGATTCCACTCACCCAGGTCTCCAGCTTTATTTGATTAATTCGCATGCCAACATTTTTCAGATTTCCTCAAAAATCTACATCCACTTACAGAGCTGTATTCTTTGATCACCTAAGAAACTCATTATCTGGTAGAAGAAAAGTCAAATGAAAGGAATTTTATCAGTATGTAATTATCCTCAGTTTTGCCTGTTTCAGCACAGGGAATTGAAGAACTGCTGGATTCTGAATCAGATGATCTGCCAGGTATTTATAGACAGTATCTCAATTAATTCTCATGAACTCATAATGCATCTGTTAAACTTCTATTTTGCAAATAAAAAACAGTCTCAGGAATGATTAAGTAATGTATGCCTGAGTACCCAGCTAATAAAGGATAGAAGAGAGAAGTAATCTCCAGTTTTCAGGTCCTAAAGCCATGGCTCTTCCCACTGCATATGGCCACCTACAAGGAGACTGGGATTGCCAGGTGCCATAGACATCAAGCACAGTGCTTTCGATGGATTAAGAGCTTAATACATAGCTGATGGATGAAAGAATAAATAAATGAGTTTCCTGAAAAATATGGTCCTTACCTGAACATTGGTTTTTATTTTCTTAGTCTGTAGATCTTTCTCTCACCTTCGATAATGTGTCTGTATAACCCTGGACCACAGAAGTTCATTTAATAATTGGAAATCACACTTTCTCATACATAGAGCATTTTAAACAACATGCTAAATAAATAAAGTTACCATTATTCAACTCTTTTACCTGTTTTCTCCCCCTTTTTTATCATACTATATCGTGCCTTAGAAAACAGGACTGTAGCAACACACTTTACTAGTGGTAACTACTAATGATAAGTACTGCTATGAAAATTATATAGGATAAAATTTCAAGTTATAAAAAATAAATTAGGTCTCTGTTACAAATTCTATAATTTCAAAATTCTGCAAAGTGATTGTATCACAGCCATACTGTGGCAGATGGAGGAAACGTTTACTTTTTAACATAAGGTTTCCTCAAACTCAAACTATACTTAATTCAAGAGTCTAGAGACTATCTCTCCCTTTCCACTGAAGTAGCTATGCCTATTAAATAATTATTGTGCTTCAACAGCTTCTTAATTTATAAGCAAGATCAGTTGGATAAGCAAGCATCTGTGCTATTCCCCAAGACCTCTATCCACCAGCTTGGGAATGTTTTGCTAATAGAATCACAAGGCTTTTATTGTAGAATTAGTGAACTGGAGAAGAACATTTATTTGCATGTCATACATGTAATATTTTTTAAAACTATAAATAATGAAATAAAGTACTTGGATTTTGCCTGAAAATAATTTCTAGGTGCTTTAGGGAATTGGTTCCAAGAAAGAGCCTGCTCAAGGGCTTGCTGACTGTTTTCATGTGTCATAAAACAGCTACAGATTAACTGATTCCCATTTTAAATAGTAAAGAAAGACAGACTTTTCATCTTTTGGGTAATTTGTATTTAATACTGATGAAATGATCAATCTGAACAATTTCACAATTCCTTCCTCACTGCCTCTCTCCTCTTTCTTTATTTTTTTCTTTCTTTCTTTCTTTCTCTTTCTTTCTTTTCCTTCCTTCCTTCCTCCCTCCCTCCTTTCTTTTTCTTTCTTTCTTCCTTTCCTTATTTCTTTCTTTCTCCTTTCCTGCTATCCTTTATTCACTCTATTTTTCTCTTCCTTCTATTCTTTTCTAACAGGAAAAAGACAGCAAAGGTGGAATTTTTAAACCCTATTATTGCAATAGAAAAAATAACCTCTGGGTTTTGAATAATGGAGCAACTTTAAGAAAACTTTAGTCCTGACAGTAAGCTGGTATATTAATTTGTCAAAAAATTTATAATTTGCAGTGTCATACTCTGAAAACAATAAAGAAAATTCAATGTAGCTGAAGACCTCTAAACTAAGAAATAGTACAGACATCAAATGCAGGCCCTAGTCTCACCTCACCCTAGTTGTATAATTTTAGGTAGCTGATTTAGTATGCTCATCTACAACATAGAGTGTTTATTGAAGGAAACTCAGGTGAGATTTTTCATGTCAAAGCAAGTTAAAAATGGCAAAGCTTCATATACATGCAAGACGTTATTATTTGAGAAGAAGAGAATGTTTCTTTTCTACCCTTTAATGTTTACAATTAAAATGGCTGCAATATTTCCTGGATTTACTGTAATTCTATTTGGCTTTTTGGAGAAGAGTAATTAGAAAATGGAGGTCTTCCAATCTGGTCTTTTGATAAAAAGTTGATATATTTGATGTTGTGGGTACTCATAAGAGAATATCATTTTACCTAAAGCAAACCAGCAGAATGCTTTGCCTTACAGCAGTAATCCTATTTAGTATTCAATTTGTCAGCTGTGTCACAATCAGGAATATTTTAAACTGATTTTATGTTAAATTCAAATGCAGAATGTGGAGTACATAAATATTTATCCAAGCTATCAAATAAACCAAATTCTTAGAGTGACAATAAAGATATATGTATATATTTTACAAGATTAAACCTCTTCTGTTTTCATTTTTACTGTGTTTCCATAATACCCTCTCATTTAACTTGGTTGGTTGGTCTGCTCATACAGGTGAGTGTAAGTTTTTAGTTCTTGGCCTGCCCTCTCTAGCCTGGTATGATCAAGACCAAAAAAAAAGAGCTTGCCTTTGTTTCTTCTCACTCAGCGGAAAGCAAGTGAAGATTCTGGGCCGGGAGTGGATGGGCTCAAGGACACTGGCATCTTTACTTGGCAAAATTTACTTGCTAATTGAAACAACTGGAAGAAAAGAAAAGGTCAGAGAGAAGGTCTTAAAAAGGATTATGGAGCTAGTGAATGCTTTATTGAGTATGTCAAAATTCATTAATAATTTGGAAAATACTACCCAGAAAGTCTTCCATGATTGTGTTTGTATTGATTAACATGCTGAAATCTCATTCCCCCCCCCCCCCCCAGCTACCTATAAATCCTTGGGGAAACTCTTGTTTTGAGTTTTAGTTCTCTTACTTATTCCCACAATGTTTGGTGAACACCATACACTCTCTGAATTTTAACTTCATCTATAAAATTATAATAACAATAAGTACAGGAATCCTGAGAAGATTTCCATTATTATCTATAAACACATAGAATGAGGAGGTTTAAATGGATGGGTAATTTGTACCCTACTTATATTTGTTTTGTTCATATTAACAAGCTTTTTCCCGGGGAATTGTCAAAAACGGCATGCTTCATTTACATGAACAACCATGCAACTTTTTGAATTCTTTATAACTTGAACAGGGTAGGTAGTTACTGTTTTATTTATCTATGAAACAAAAGAGTAGCAAAGCAATGATGTTGTTAGCAACCAGAAGAGGCATAAAGCAAGATTACTCCATTCCTCAGTCATTTTAAAGAAAACATCAATTGTTATGACTGCCTTTCAGCCTTTGTGTGATAAAAACTCACTTTGTCTCCACCCCTCCCGCAGAAGAGTTTTCACTCATAGTATGAACCTGCATCCTTCCTGGGTTGGTCAATCAGAAACACTCCTTTTGCTTCAGTCAGATCTATCAGTTGAGGGTGGTGGGTGGGATCTAAGCTAGATAAAACAGACTTTCTTAAGACAATTAATATATGACTAATCAGAATACATTCTTATACACTATATTCATGTCTTCAGAAATTGGTGACTAACCTTCATATCCTAGAGAAAACAGAAAAAGATTGAGAGATGTCTGATAACATTGGCATCAAAAATGAAAAATCATGGTCATAGAAAAACACTTAGCAATGTAACATTCCATTAGTAGCATTATGAAGCTTTATTTCCATGTCAGGTATGGTTCCTTACATTAATATCTCTGAATCAGGGTCTTCCCTGATGGTCCAGTGGTTAAGACTCCGTGTTCCCAATGCAGGGGGGCGGGTTGGATCCCTGGTCAGGGAACTAAGATCCTGCATGCCGTGTGGTGTGGCCAGAAAAAAAAAATCTCTGAATCAGTAAAATTAAATTCATTAGACAAAGAACATCTAAGCTGCTTGCCTCAGCTTTCCCAGGTTAAGGAAGTAGTCCTTGGCCTCACATAGGAAGAAGAGAGAGCTCATCTAAAAGGAGACAGGTCAGATCCTGATCCTGGAGGAGCAGATCCTTCGTTTACCACTCAAGGTACCCAGGTGGAAGAGGAAGAGGAACAATAGTTCACACACATCAAAGTTAGATAGCATTTTATCTGCTTCGCAATCTCAAACCCAGAAAATAGTGTTCCCAAATTTAAGTAATATCTTCGTTCTTACAGAGGAATGTTTGCAAGACTTTGAACAAGACGTCGTCTTGTTCTAGCCCCAGATTCATTCTTGGATTACAATAAGTAAGAGAAAGGATGGAAAGGGGCACGATCATCTCTAACAGCAATTATTTTCCCCCAACAACCATCTCTCTCATATATATTCCCAGGTAAAGTACTGGAAGATATTTCCATTTATATTTTCCTGTAGGTGATTTCACTAGTCCTTGGTTTTGAATCTTACCCGTATGCTGATAAAATCAAAATTTATAATTCAGCCTAGAAATGTCCCTTAAAATTCCAGACTTGTGTATCCAACTTTCTATACTTCCACCTGGTTGTTTAATATCATGTCTAAAAGAGAACTTCTGTTCTCCCAACTTTTCCTTTTTCAAAGTAACTACCTTTCTGTTCATGTTCACAATTTGGGAAAATCCTTCACTTACTCTTTTTAATCCATTCAAGCCAAATTCCTTCACACAATCACCGGAGAGATTTTTCTCAAATGTCTCATAAAATAGAAATTCTTTTGGCATGCAATGCCCTTTATGATTTACTTTAGTTCTATCTTTAACAAGTACTACTTTTCCAAATGACCACAGTAATCTAGTCATAATAAAGAATATCTATTTCCCATAAAGTGATATGCTCTTTCCATATGCTGAAACATTCCCGGAATTATCATCTCCCCACCCAGTTCCTGCTGGCTTCCCATCCATACTTTAGAATTCAACTCAAGCATCACTTCTTCTGTGAACTGACCCTGACATTCAGGAGCTGCCTTCTTTTGTTGCCATAGCATCTTCTGCTTACATATATTAGAGTTATTTTCACCTGGAATCTAACAATCTGAAATAATATGAAATTGTGTCTCTTTTCTCTTCTTATTAGATTATGAAGACTTTGAGGCTAACAATTTTTTCTGTTTTTCTTCTTGCTTAACTTTTTTTTTTTTTTTTTTTTTTTTGTGGTACGCGGGCCTCTCACTGTTGTGGCCTCTCCCGTTGCGGAGCACAGGCTCTGGACACGCAGGCTCAGCGGCCATGGCTCACGGGCCCAGCCACTCTGCGGCATGTGGGACCCTCCCGGACCGGGGCACGAACCCGCGTCCCCTGCATCGGCAGGTGGACTCCCAACAACTGCGCCACCAGGGAAGCCCACCTGCTTATCTTTAAATCAACAAGAACATAGCACAGATTCTGGCAAAAGATGGTACTCTAATAATATTTTGTTAAAGAATAAATGCTACCAAATAAAAAGCATGGTTTTGTTCAAATAAAAAGCATGGTTTTGTTCATTTAAGATAAATCATTTAAGAATTATTTCACATTATTTTGTTAACTAACATATTTTTGTTAACTAATATAGTAGGCTTTTAGTAGTTGTATTCCTCTGTTGACACCATCTTCACCCTTAATACCTGACAAACAAATCTGCAGCCTAAAATACATTTTTTACTCTGCTGTAAAGAGATAAAAATAATTTGTATGAAAGCTATGTTTAAAGAGTGAATTATTAAATCTCTAGCATAGTTCAAGGTATAATAAATAACTTTATCTGTGATTTGAGGTTTGAGACATTTTCATAAAAGGAGATTTGAAGTTTGAGTTTACAGTGGTTTTACAAGGACCATCCTGATGAGCAGAGAGATGTTCTAATCATCTATAGCTAGAGAAGAAAGCCCCAGGGTGGAAAGGAAATAAGAAGCTCTGGCTCCAGTTGTATAGAGATCATGATCCCTGAGCGAAATTAAAGGTGAGAAATCTAAATCTGGAAGAAAAATATTTTAAAATATTAGTGAGAGAAAGGAAAAAGCAATCTTGAAAAAGGAACATAAGGCTGGAAGTCAGCAGACCTTGACTCTGAACTTTGCTTATTGGGGGAACTTATGCAAATTCTCCATTTGTCCTAATAGTGTAGATATAGCCAGATATGTCTGCCTTTGCTTTCTGCCCTAAAGTAAGCAAAGGTTAAGATAGGAAATAAATAAGGAAACAATTTTGAGAAAGGAAAACCCTCTTCTAACTTAAGCAATTATTATTATTATTTACAATAATAGTAATAATGAACAGATTAAAAAATAATAATATTAATAAAACAAGAGGGACGTCCCTGGCAGTCCAATGGTTAGAACTCCATGTTTCCACTACAGCGGGCATGGGTTCAGTCCCCGGTTGGGGAACTAAGATCCTGTATGCTTAGCAGCATGGCCAAAATAATATATATATATATTAATAAAACAAGGTGACTGGTGATGGTGCTCAGTTTTAGGGGGAGTCTGCCAATGGATACTAACTTTGAAGTGTCAAGTTGCTCCCCAGATACCTGAAACTATCTTGTTCACCTTCTTTACCCATTTACATTCTGTCATTCCTTCACACTCAGATCAAGTTAGAGAATTTTAGAGGTTTTGGGTATTTCAAAAAATCATTAATCTAATTGCTCCTCTGTTTCATAGCAAAGGAAGCATATAAAGCCCGGAACATTACACAATTTGCTCTAAATCGCCTTGCCCAGGGTAGCAACACCACAAGATCATATATTTGCCAACCACCAATTTGATACCATTTCTGCCCCATGAATCTCTCTGTCTACCTGCAGCCCGGAGCCTAACTACTTGAGTTCACACAGCAGAAGACTGCAGATAAGAATCAAATCCCATCTCTGTCACTGACTGATTGATTTAGGCAAATAATTTAACTTCTCTGAACATCTATTTTTCATCTGCAAAACAAGAATATAATAAATGGAAAAAGTAATTAAAGATAGATCAGTGGAACAGGATAGAAAGCCCAGAGATAAACCCACACACATATGGTCACCTTATCTTTGATAAAGGAGGCAGGAATGTACAGTGGAGAAAGGACAGCCTCTTCAATAAGTGGTGCTGGGAAAACTGGACAGCTACATGTAAAAGAATGAGATTAGATCACTCCGTAACACCATACACAAAAATAAGCTCAAAATGGATTAAAGACCTAAATGTAAGGCCAGGAACTATCAAACTCTTAGAGGAAAATATAGGCAGAACACTCTATGACATAAATCACAGCGAGATCCTTTTTGACCCACCTCCTAGAGAAATGGAAATAAAGACAAAAATAAACAAATGGGACCTAATGAAACTTCAAAGCTTTTGCACAGAAAAGGAAACCATAAATAAGACAAAAAGACAACCCTCAGAATGGGAGAAAATATTTGCAAATGAAGCAACTGACAAAGGATTAATCTCCAAAATTTATAAGCAGCTCATGCAGCTCAATAACAAAAAAACAAACAACCCAATCCCAAAATAGGCTGAAGACCTAAATAGACATGTCTCCAAAGAAGATATACAGACTGCCAACAAACACATGAAAGAATGCTCACATCATTAATCATTAGAGAAATGCAAATCAAAATGACAATGAGATATCATCTCACAACAGTCAGAATGGCCATCATCAAAAAATCTAGAAACAATAAATGCTGGAGAGGGTGTGGAGAAAAGGGAACCCTCTTGCACTGTTGGTGGGAATGTAAATTGATACAGCCACTGTGGAGAACAGTATGGAGGTTCCTTAAAAAACTACAAATAGAACTACCATATGACCCAGCAATCCCACTACTGGGCATATACCCTGAGAAAACCATAATTCAAAAAGAGTCATCATCGGATGAATGGATAAAGAAGATGTGGCACATATATACAATGGAATATTACTCAGCCATAAAAAGAGACGAAATTGAGCTATTTGTAATGAGGTGGATAGACCTAGAGTCTGTCATACAGAGTGAAGTAAGTCAGAAAGAGAGAGACAAATACCGTATGCTAACACATATATATGGAATTTAAAAAAAAAATGTCATGAAAAACCTAGGGGTGAAACAGGAATAAAGACACAGACTTACTAGAGAATGGACTTGAGGCTATGGGGAGGGGTAAGGGTAAACGGTGACAAAGCGATAAAGAGACATGGACATATATACACTACCAAACGTAAGGTAGATAGCTAGTGGGAAGCAGCCGCATAGCACAGGGAGATCAGCTCGGTGCTTTGTGACCGCCTGGAGGGGTGGGATAGGGAGGGTGGGAGGGAGGGAGACGCAAGCGGGAAGAGATATGGGAATATATGTATATATATAACTGATTCATTTTGTTGTGAAGCTGAAACTAACATACCATTGTAAAGCAATTATACTCCAATAAAGATGTTAAAAAAAAAAAAAAAAAAAAGAGTCATGTACCAAAATATTCATTGCAGCTCTATTTACAATAGCCGGGAGATGGAAACAACCTAAGTGTCCATCATCGGATGAATGGATAAAGAAGATGTGGCACATATATACAATGGAATATTACTCAACCATAAAAGGAAACAAAATTGAGCTATTTGTAATGAGGTGGATAGACCTAGAGTCTGTCATACAGAGTGAAGTAAGTCAGCAAGAGAGAGACAAATACCATATGCTAACACATATATATGGAATTTAAGAAAAAAAAATGTCATGAAGAACCTAGGGGTAAGACAGGAATAAAGACACAGACCTACTCGAGAATGGACTTGAGGATATGGGGAGGGGGAAGGGTAAGCTGTGACAAAGCGAGAGAGAGGCATGGACATATATACACTACCAAACGTAAGATAGATAGCTAGTGGGAAGCCGCCGCATAGCACAGGGAGATCAGCTCGGTGCTTTGTGACCACCTGGAGGGGTGGAATAGGGAGGGTGGGTAAGGAGGGAGACGCAAGAGGGAAGAGATATGGGAACATATGTATATATATAACTGATTCATTTTGTTGTAAAGCAGAAACTAACACACCATTGTAAAGCAATTATACTCCAATAAAGATGTTAAAAAAAAGTAATTAAAGAAACATTCATAGAACACCAGATTTCATGCTTGGTTCTGAAAATACAGATTTAATTGAAACAGACCATATTCCTAAAGATCTCACAACTTTTCAGTGCAGCATTTTATAAACTGTACTCCACGGCACCCCAGTCTTTCAGGAAGTTAATATTGTTTGGACGGAAAAGTATAACTGTATGTCAGCTTTTGGAGATTTGTAATGCACATTAGCATATTGAAGACTTTCAAAAATTCTACTTTAAATCAGTTTAGTATAAACAAATAAAGATCTGAGATAATATTTATGAAAGTCCCTTGGTAAGTGTAAAATGGAAGACATATAATATTCATCCTGCTCTTCTGCAAATTCTTATTAGAGTTCCTACTTGTCTTTTTTTAATATTTTTTACTTCACTAGTCTTTTTTTCTTTCTTTAGTTCATGTCTCCTAAGTAGTTAGTCATTGATGGGCTCTTGAGGTAAATTCAGATTCAGCTAATGCAATTTGCCAGGCACTGAGCTAAGCATATTCTCCATGCTTTCTGGCCCAGCACATAATAATCAGTGTAAAATTATTGGCTGCTGTTGTGAGGATGAAGCGGAACTACAGATTCCTCTGAGCTGGAGGCCAGTATCCATGAATCAGAGAAGTTGTCTTCAACACCTCTCAGAATTAAATTGTCACTCACTCTTCTCATTAGCTCCTTTGAAACTTGGTCCTTGATGAAATATATATGCTTTTGTTCTGAAAGTCACGTTAAAACAAGGACGATAGCAAACTGCTTCAGCACGTTTAATAACAGCAACTATTGACATCAATGAAGCACTTCCGTATGCCAGGCACTGGGAGATTATACACATAGGCATTTACTCCTCCCCATAACTCTACCAAGCATGTTGTCATTGCCGGTTCCCCCCCCCCCTTTTTTTTAGGCTACTGTTGAGATGATACTGTTTTGGAGAGTTTATCCTGTTAATGTGGCGAATTAGATTTGTTGATATTTAAATATTAAACCAAAGTTGCATAACTGTGATAAAGCCAGCTTGTTCTTGATATAATTTTATTTGTTTTTAGATTTGAATAGCTAGTATATATGAAGAAAGTTCACAGCAATGTTCATTAAAGATATTAGTCTGTATTTTTCTTTCCTTAAAATCCTTAAAATGTTTTTGCTAGGTCTTGGTATCGGAGATATACTGGGCTTATAAATAAATTGGGAAGTGTTCCCTCGTCTTCTATCTTCTAAAATATATTGTGAACATTGTTATTTTTCCTTCCTTAAAAATTTGATAGAATTCACAAAAATATCTTCTGGGCATGAAGTTTTGTTATTTTGGGAAGGTTTTGATAATGAAATCTTTTAACATGTAATTGCTATTCATATTTCTATTTCAACATCTTGTACCAGTTTTTTTTTTTTTTTTTTTTTTACGGTATGCGGGTCTCTCACTGTTGTGGCCTCTCCTGTTGCGGAGCACAGGCTCCGGACGCCATGGCTCACGGGCCCAGCCTCTCTGCGGCATGTGGGATCTTCCCGGACCAGGGCATGAACCCGTGTCCCCTGCATCGGCAGGCGGACTCTCAACCACTGTGCCACCAGGGAAGCCCGTACCAGTTTTTTGAGTTATACGGTTCAAAGAACTTGTTCATTTTATCTAAGTCATCAAATTCATTGGCTTTATGTCATAATATTTGCTTATTATCCTTTTATTATCTGTAGGATCTGTAGAGATATCCCAATTTTATTCTTGGTATTGTTAATTTGTATTTTTTTCTCTTTTGCTCTTTATCAGTATAGCTAGGGTTTTATTAATTGTATTAATTTTACCAAAGGACCAACTTTTGCCTTTGTTATTTTCCTCTATTATGTCTGTTTTGTATATCACTTATTTTTGTTCTTCATATTTTTATTTTTCATATTTTTATATTTATTTTTCATGTTTCTATTTATCTTCATTCAAAATGTCCTTGCTTTTTCTAGCTTCTTATGGTGGACAATTATAATATTGAATTTAAACCTTTCTTCTTTGCTAATATAAGCAATTAGAGCTGTAATAGTTTCCCTCTAAGCACTGCGTTAGAAGTTTACCATGAATTTTGATATATTGTATTTTCATTATCATTCAGTTTGATATATATTCTAATTTCCCTTGTCATTTCTTTATTCACCCTGGGTTCATGTAAAAGTGTGTTGTTTACTTTATAAATAATTGAAGATTTTCCAGTTATCCCAGATATCTTTATATATTAATTACTAATTTAATTATCTTATGGTCAAACTCTTCTGCAAAAATCAATATTTTCAAATTCATGAGAAATATTTTATGGCCCAATAGATGATCTGTCTTGGTGATGTTCCATGTTCATTAAAAAGAATGTGGGCTTCCCTGGTGGTGCAGTGGGTGAGATGCCGATGAGGAGGATGTGGGTTCGTGCCCCGGTCTGGGAGGATCCCACATGCCGCGGAGTGGCGGGGCTCGTGATCCATGGCTGCTGAGCCTGCGCGTCCGGAGCCTGTGCTCCGCAACGGGAGAGGACACAACGGTGAGAGGCCCGCGCACCACAAAAAAAAAAAAAATAAAAAAAGTGTGTATTCTGTAGTTGTTAGTTGTTAGTGAAGCATGCCATATCAATCAGATTTAGATCTCCAGCCACGATTGTGGATTTTTTTTCTCGATTTCTGTCATTTTTTGCTTCATATATTTTGAAGTCTGTTATACATATATATTTATATATACACATGGAAAGTGAGAGACAAGAAGTATGTGTGTATGAATATATGTATACATATATGTTTATATGTACATGTGTGTATATATATACATATCTGATAATAATTCTTGTTTTGATGTAGACTTCATCTAATCTTAATATAGCCACAATTGCTTTCTTTGCATGGCATATATTTTCTATTTATTTACCTATCTGTGACTTTATGTTTAAAATGTATCTCTTGTAGACAGCATATATTTGGGTAGTGCATTTTTATCCAGTTTGAAAATTTGTGGCTTTTAATTAAAATGATTATTTCAGTATATTTAATGTAACTTTTACATTGTTTGCTTTAATTATAAAATTTTGCTAGGTGTATTTTTTTGTTCTATATTTTTCCCCTTTGTTCCTTCTTTTTTTGCCTTCTATTCAATTAAATGAATATTTTTGAGTATTCTATTTCAATTCTCCTAATGAGTTTTTCATTTTTATTACTATTCTATGTATTCCAATATGTATCTTTGACTTCTCAAGTCTTCCTAGAGTTAATATTGTATACTTCACACTAAATACATTTTTTAAATGCACCTTACAACACTAAAACTCCATTTTTGCTCTCATTGGATGTTCTATTTTTGTCATATATTTTACATGTATAAATATTATAAACCTCATAAGAAAATGTTTTTTTCACTTAAACAGTCAATTATCTCAAGGAAATGAAAAAGAAAAAAAAAATGGTAATCTATCCTATTTACCCAGAAATTTACACTTTCTAGTGGTTGTCAATCCTGTTTGTTATAGGTTGAATTATGTCCCCTCAAAATTCATATGTTTAAGTCCTAACCCATAGTACTTCAGAATATGATCTTATTTAAAAGTAGGGTGGTTGCAGATGTAATTAGTTAAGATGAAGTGTTAGGGTGGGCCCTATCCCAATATGACTGGAGTCCCATAAAAAGGGAAAATTTGGACATAGAGACATATACACACAGCGAGAACGTCATGTGAAGATGAAGGCAGAGATCAGGGTGATGCTCCTATAAAATAAGGAACACCATAGATTACCTGCAAACCACCAGAAACTAAGAGGGAGGCAGAAAACAGATTTTCTTCACAGCCTTCAGAAGGAACCAAAGGCTGATATCTTGATTTTGGATTTCTAGCCTCCAGAACTGTGAGACAATAAATTTCTGTTTCTCAAACCATCCAGTTTATGGTCTTTTGTTGCAGCAGCCTTAGCAAATTAATACACTGCTCACAGATGCAATTTTCTATTATAATTTCCCTTTAGCTTGAAACCCACTGGACTTGCTCTGTATATTTTCTGTAGGTATATCCAGTTCCTTAAAATTAGCTAAAGGCAAGTTTTTTCCCACTGTCCTTAATGCCCCAAACTTGACTCACTTCTTTTTTTCTATAGTTGTTTCTGATCTCCTTTTGGTAATATCCCTGATATAAATGAGCTTATCTATTAACATTTAAGAAAGTCATCTCAGAAAATTGGCCAGAGTGGCAGTTTTAAATTAACCTTCTGACAACTTATTTTACAGGTGAATATTTAAAATAAGGAAGTCCAAACTGGAGGAAATAAGCAATCTTCCAAAATGGGCTTTACAAATAGTGATAATAATAAAAACAACTTATGTTCCCTATTCCTTAAAGTAGCAGCCATGCTGGCATTCAAATTACTGCTGTTAACTTAGGGTACCACATTAATTTTCAGAAATGTTTCATTTATAAAGAAGCAGGAAAAGTCCTGCTTCCTGATAACTACCTCATATTTCCATTTCAGGTGAACAGAAGTTGAATGGAAATACAATTCATAAAAAAAATGTAAGCTGAAAATAAGTAACTTCTTGACATCCAGTAGAAACGGCAGCTTAGATGGGAAAGAAAATTTTGTTCATACCCAGTATCAAATGTATCTGCAATATTATTGAAGAAGTAATAAGAATTTATCTCCTGAAGTCATTTAATACCCATTATTAAAGGAGTTCTCAATTGCTTGTTCTGTGGGTACATACACACCTAGGCCTTTGGTGCACACACCAAAAGATATATTGCAATTATGTTGGCTGTATTTTCTAAGCCTAACATCATGTCACATGGTTTGACCATGATATTTAATATTGTAATCAAGATAACATTATACAATTTAGAATGCTATGATCATCATAATATAGATATGTACTAGAACTGAGAGAGAAAACTAACATTAAATGAATATTTATTATTATGCATTAGATATATTGTATATTGCTCTACTGATTTCTAACAGCATCATTATTGCTAGGCAGGAATTGTTATTTTTAATATAAAAAATTAAGATTCAGCTAATAAGTGAAAAGATAAAATATGAATTTAAGTCAGTCTGACTTATACAATATGTTAAAACATTTTATAACATCTTTCAAAGAAAGAAGATTAATTAAGAAGCCACTGAGCATTCAGATTAAGACTATATAAATTAAGATATAGTCAGTGGTAACATACAAAAAATATTTAAGAATATTTATGAAGTAAAATTTATAGAAGTTGTCAAATATTTTTATGTTAGTAGATGAGGGAAAAGAAGAATTTAGAGAATAAGTCAACAGTTCTCAAGTCCACATACATAAAAATAATACTAGCAACTCCCCTTTCTTTATCCTGAAATAAAATTTCTAGATATCTAAAAATTATCTGCATCCATTTGTTAAGCAAAATCAGTATAATCCTTTAAATGTGACATATAATAAGAGAAATTAAAGGAAAACAATTTTAGCAAAATGTACTTCAGTATATAAACCACAGCGTGATTACCTTGGGAAAGCATAAGGAAGTTTTTATGCCTTAAATGGATGAATGAAAGAAGAATGAATAAAGTGATTCTACAAATTTTTGTACCCATATGAATGATAACTGTGAATATGGCAGCTACAAAAGCAGACTTATGGAGTAGTTATTATTGGAGACTCAAAGACCATGAGCTGTGTTGCCAACAGTGATATAATTTTCTGTAATGATGAAAACCTCTTGGCAGTATTTAGGAAAATGGACAGTTTACATGGTGTATGAATTTCTGGAAATTCATTATATATTGAAACTGCCAAAAATTCTGTATGCTTAATGTAACAGAGAGTTGGATTCAAGGATGAAGGAATTTTTAAAAAAAGTCTTTTTTTTACCTTTCTGAATGTCCTGCCAGACATTTAAAATTCATTCAACTTGTGAAACAATTTTGGGGGGAATGTGGGCAACCTGATCTACAGGTTGTTTAGTATCTCTAGCCCCTACAAAAGAAATTGTACTGGTAACTCTCAATTTTTATGACAACCCCAACCCAAAAGACCACACAAATGTCCAAAATGCCCCATTAGGAGAATATCTTTCCTTTCGAGAACTGCTGCACTAAGATCTTGAGCCTTGGTGTTGGGGATTATGTAGATGCTGTTCATAAAGGTTGGGAACATGTAAGAAAGAGCAAGTTTTGGAAGGACAGATAATGAGATCAGTTTTAGATATATTGAGATGGAATTAATATAGGATATTCATGTAGGGTTATGCATGACAAGTTGGAAATAAAGAACAATAATTCAAAAGAGAGACTAGAGAGTAGTTTGGAACTATAAGAATGGGGTAAATGGTCAGAGAAGAGGATATAGAAATTAGAAGGAAAAAAATACAAAGACAGATCCATTTAAAATTATATTTAGGGAAAAGAAAATCAAATGGCAACCAGCAAATTAAAGCAAAAAGTAAAATACAGAGGAATAACAGAAGTAGGACATATATATATATATATATATATATATGTATTTTTTTAATTTATTTTTGGCTGCATTGGGTCTTTGTTGCTGCGTGTGGGCTTTCTCTAGTTGTGCCGAATGGGGGCTACTCTTCCTTGCGGTGGACAGGCTTCTCATTGCAGTGGCTTCTCTTGTTGTGGAGCACGGACTCTAGGCGTGCGGGCTTCAGAGGTTGTGGCACGTGGGCTCCATAGTTGTGGCTCGTGGGCTCTAGAGTGCAGGCTCAGTAGTTGTGGCTCACAGGCTTAGTTGCTCCACAGCATGTGGGATCTTCCTGGACCAGGGATCGAACCCGTGCCCCCTGCATTGGCAGGCGATACTTACCCACTGAGCCACCAGGGAAGTCCAGGGCATACATATTTTAATGAAGAAAACGGAAAGAGAGATTTAGAAAGAAAGAGTGGCTGGCACTCTCAAATACTTTAAAGAAGTGAAGGAGAACAAGCTGAAGAACCAAGACAGTTCCGCAGGATTTGGTAGCATGACATAGTTAAACGCCACATGTGGAAGGGATTGAGAGGAGTAGAAACTGAAGATGCAGGAACAGGAATATGCATTGTTTCCTTTACCAGCTCTACTTGACATCAGACTCGAAACATTCAAGTTGCGAGCTTAGTCCAGGACAGACAATTGCTGAGAACAGCCAGACAATCTAGAAAAAAAACCAATCTGGTAGCATTATAATGGCCACATTCTCATTGGCATGTGGATCTGGAATGAATCCTATTTCCTTCACAGCATTCAGTTGATCTTAGATGAGCTCTGGGCATAAGACTAGCCATTCATTGGTCTCCATATCCTGTAGAGATAGAAATTCTGCCGTGGCAGCGCCAGTCTGACAGGGTCTGCACACTCAGCCAGGCTCCTGTGCATGCTCTGCTTCTGAAACCAGACCAGCTCCAAAATCCCAGTGCCTCATTAGAACCCTCGTCTCACTGAACAGACCTTCTGGTCTGCAGTCCTCTGTGCCTCGATGCAAATATCCCCACTAACCAAAGACATCTTTGAAACTTTGACAAGCCCACACCAGGTGACACCAGGATCCCTTCCATTCCAGTTCTTCATGCTGTTATGGACACCATATTTAAAGTGTTGGCTTTACAGGCAGGATTCTAGCTTCTTGCTCTTCCCCATTAGCTTTCATGTTCCTACATCTATAAGAGGCAAGCCTAGATGAATAAACTCAGCTGAGGAAAAGGAGGTGAGCGCAGAATGCCCACTCAAGAAATTTAGAGGTAAAAACGGCACAATGGACATTTTCCTCAAGCAGTATTATTGATGAGATAATTGAAAAGCCATCCTGGGACAAAAAACTCAGATACTAAATAAATGACAACTTGCTTTAGAGAGAGAGAGAGAGAGAGAATAATAAGCCAAAAAATTCAGAGTAAGATAACTCTTCTGGGGTGTTGGGAGAGTAACATGATTGTTTAGTGTCTTCAAAGGCAGTGCTCACACATATTTTATTTCTTAAAATGGGTAACAGTAGGTATTTGTTTTATTATGGATACACATATTATTGGGGTGTATGTAATATTGCACATGAATAGAAGGTATATTTTTAATGGGGTGATAACAACCAAAGCATCATCAACAATAATCTAATCATTTGTTATTTGTACATCATGTTCCAGATATTGTGATACTATTTTTTTTTTTTTTTTTTTTTTTTGCGGTACGCGGGCCTCTCACTGTTGTGGCCTATCCCGTTGCAGAACATAGGCTCCGGACGCGCAGGGTCAGCGGCCGTGGCTCACGGGCCCAGCCGCTCCGCGGCATATGGGATCTTCCTGGACTGGGGCACGAACCCGTGTCCCCTACATCGGCAGGCAGACTCTCAACCACTGCGCCACCAAGGAAGCCCTGTGATACTATTAATTTTCACAGAAATTCTGTAAGATAGTGATTATTATCCTTATCACCCATATGCTATAGAAGATCAAGTAATATGATTGCGAAAAAGGGCCCTGGAGTCTGAGGACTTAGGTTCAAGTCTATGAACTGCTACCCACTTGCTATGTGTCCTGAAGTAGTTTGCACACTGTTTTTATGCCTCCACTTCCTCATCTGTAAAATGCGGATAATAGAGCTGTTTACCTCCAAGATTGGTTATGAAATAATCAATGTACAACTGTGTTGTTATTCTAATTCCTTTTAGTATTCCTAACTGATGGTGTCAAGCTTCATATTTCCAAAGTCTATGGTGTACCATTGTTTAACTTAAGGGCGGGACTGGCAGACTATTTAAGAGAGTGAGGATAATTAATAAATCAAGGTCTCAGGTAGTAAGAGAGAATGGAACGATCTCATTTCTTTTAGGATTTAGCCTAATAGGCATAAAAGGATAGAGCATCTAGTTTCCTTTTCAGCAGTAATTTTGAAGCTTTCTCTGCCCTTTGCAAAGCTGGAGATTTCACATGAGCTAGATCTCAAGGGCTCTGCTTGGCACCAGGAATAAGTACATTTGACCAGGTTTAATAGGATGAATAACAATGCCTTTGCTGAAGTAAAAGTCAGACCATATTTTTCCTTCTTTTCAAATATCACACTTGATACCCCAGCCCGCCAGGAGAAAGATGTGCAATTTTCCATATTTTAAACACAGTACACACAAAACCAATCTATGTATCAAGTAGGAGCCATAGATAGCTATGATTTCTACCTGAAAATATTTTAATCTAAAAAAAGTCAGGAAGAACTTTGTAAAAATTGGACAGAATTTTATGGAGTCATTTGAATATATTCCAGGGAATGCCCAGTGTCCATCAGTGATCAGCAAATGAAGAGGTTATTCACATCATGATGGCTGTTTCAGAGACAGTGTAACATGGTGGTTAATGCTGTGGGCTCAGGAGCCAGAGTACTTTGCTTTGTATCCCGAGTCTGTCACTCACTAGCTGCATGACCATGGACAAATTACTTAACCTCTTTGTGCCTCAGTTTTCTGTTTTGAAACGGGTTCATTAAAAGTACTGACCTCATAGGACTTGCAAGGTTTAGGTGAGTTAGTACTTACTATACAACCTGCTGTTCTAAGAAAAATTCCAGGCACTTAGTAAGCAATCAGTTCTAAATGTTACCACAATATTAATTATTTCTTTATACCATTGACATTGTTTTATATCAGAGGAGTTTATTATAACTCATAAGAGACTGTAAAACTTTGTGATATAGGAATAATTGATTATTCAATTTATAATGAATGATTTTTTTAAAAAATCAGTGGAAGACTTTTTAATCATCAAGTTGGGAGAAGACAATGGAAGCTAAAATATAATATTTTAGCTTCAGTATGGTCAAAATATTACACACCCTTTGAAACAACAGTTCACTTATGGTTATTTCTGCCAAAAAGAAAATTTCCAGCTATTTGTGCAAAAACAGACAAAACGATGTTCAGGAGAGCGTATTTAATAATGCTAAAAATTGGACAGCAACCTGAACATCCAACAATGGAAAATTAATTTACTAAACCATGGTATAATACTATATGCATTAAAAATATGTTGTTAAAGAATATTGCTGTGTAAAATGGTAAGTAGAAAACTAAACGGCTACAAAACAACATTTACATTATCATAATGTATAAAGGCAAACATATGTATTAAGATTTACGTACAAATTGCATATACAACAAAATACTTATAATGGGACATTTAATTAGTGGAATTGTTGATTTTTTTTCCTTTGTGCTTCTCTGTATTTTCCAAGTTTTTGGAATTGAACATATGTTAATTTTATATTTATAAAAGGTTATTGAAATTAATTATGACTAAAAATATTGGATATGTAAATTGTAAATTTACAAGTATGTAAAGTTCAAGTTATAAAAATAATAAGGATATTAATTTCAAGAAAATAATATCCAAAAATTTTAGTAAATATAAACACGTTTTCCCTCTGACAGATTCAGCAAACACAATCCAGATGCTTTAACAGCTCCAAAGAGGACAGAAATTTAAAAATAAGCCATTAGTTAGAAAAGCATCACAGGCCTAAACTTCAGGTAGCTGATTATTGGTAGACATTAGGCACTTTATGAACCTAACCATGATTTGATTATTTATAATAAAGGATAACATAGCTATAAACAAAGCATGATGTGGATTTTTGGTGTGCTGAAAACACTGATGTTCATTTCATTACCAGAAACTTCACCTATTAAAAATGTGAACATTGTAGAATTCCTTTACACTTATTAATTCATATATTTTTTCAAAACTATTTACCAAATACTTTCTAAATTATTAATACCTTGGACTAGGCAATTTAAATAGAGAAATGAATTGTATGTTTCCTGTTCTAAAGGCTTTATACAAGTTATGATACAATGTTTTGCAGTACATTGTATTGTTATGTGTTATAAATAATGCGTTGTATGTAGTTGTGTGGCCCTTTCCAGATTCTTGGACAGCAATAGCATAGAAATGAATATCGTTTCCACAAGACTCTTAGGCAAGCAAAGCTTTTTATTAAAAGAGATAGATAGCTTCTGCACAAGGGAGAATGCAGGAAAAGAGTGCAAGCTCTCCAAGTAGAAGGGGCGAGTTGCTTTTATAACAAAAGGGAGGGTTTGTCTCATGATCACTGATAATTTCCAGAAATGGTCAGACTCCTATGATCAGCAGCAGGTGGCTCCATTGTGGCAATCAGGAATAGTGGGGGCTTCTGAGGAAAGGAAGAAATGCATGAGAATTTTCTGCAAGAAAACACAGGAACAGATAAGGTTAAAATTTACAGTTGAGCTTCTTGTCTTGTGGCAACTAGGTATACTCCTTAGTGTAGCAGAGATAGTTAATCTTTTATCCCTGGGAGCCTGACTTTTGTCTCTGGGACTCAGGCCCCCAGGGCCTTTGTTCTTTAGCTTTCAAGGCCTGTTTTGCCCAAGGCCATTCCCGTGTTCTTTTCCAAAATGGCTGTACTCTTGTCTTTATGTATCATTTGTGTATAGTTACAGTACAATGTGTTTTGTTTTGGATTAGCACCTAACGTGAAATGAATTTTGTTGCATTGTATTAACTCGTTCTAGAGTCTTCATCATTAGTACTGAGAAAACTGACTCATCATTTCACTTAGTACACCATGTCCAAATAGACACCATACTCCAAACCGTGTGATACAGTAATTTTTAAAGACTTAAAGTCAAATGCTCTGTCCTTTATCAATCCAACTTCACCAAAATCAGCTTTAAACTACTTTAGTCATTATTAGTCACTTATGGATATGGAAAAGTACCTCTAGATTGATTAAGATAGTGACACCTGAAATTCATGAATTGCAACGAAGGAATAATACTTGTCCAATCCACTGGTTTTAAATTTCTTCCAGCTCTTCACTTGGCAAGTAGTTGTCTAAGAGCTTGACATAATCAGGATTAAATGTTGTTAAGTATAAAAGGATGAGAGTATATTTGGATTTTCATGTCATTGACATTCCATGGATAAGAGTGCACAATCAGTCACTCATCATTTTGAGCTGTAAAGAGATTTTGTGATTCAAATCAGAAAAAAAATTTTTTTCACTGAATCATCACAACTGTAGAAGTGGTTTTGACTTTGATGGCACTCAAAATTAGTGAGGAAAAAAACACCTCAAAAGCCTGCAGTAACATCAAAATATTAACGTTGCATCAGCTGGCAAAGCTGTCTACCTATTTCAGGACTGTTTTAGCTCTATAGTTCAGAAGGATTAATAAACCTTTATCTTCCCAGTACACTATATACATTTCGCTGGGTCTCTGCCAATCTTTTGGATGGACCTGAGCTTATTAGTGTCCCTAAAAGTTGTAGCCAGAACAACTCAGAAGCAGTTCTGCTACCTCGAATATAGTTACGACAAACTCATAACATTGTGGAAGTAGAAAAAAGAATAGGATCAAGAATTCTTTGTCACTAATGGACAGAAATACTCTCAGTGAAAAATAACACACAGTAATCTTGACAGCCAAATCTGTTTGACCGTGTCCTGCTTCTCACATCATGATCAAGTCTACTATCTAAAGGGACTATAGCCAGAGTAATTGGCAGGTGTATAAAAACCCACCACGGAAGTTCTTTGGAAGGGAATATATGACTGCACAAAATAAAGTGGTTAACCTCAAATAACGAAAGTCTGTTTTCCTGGTGTCAAAGAAGGACCTCGATTGGAGAAAAATAAGAAGATGATGAGATGATGATAAGAAGCATTTATATAGTTCTTACTAGTTGGTAATCACTGTTTAATTATTTGTATATTTAATTCATTTATTCAGCAAAGAAACTCTTATTATGTTAGTACTATTTTCATCCCCACTTTAAAGATATGAAAACTGAAACTCAGTCAGGCAAATTCACTTGCCTAAGGTCACACAGGTAATACATAACACAGCAGGGATTCCACACTGGCAGTCTGCTCTGTGTCTGTGCTCGTAAGTCCTCTGTTTTGCCATCAGCAAATAGTGAGTGAATAGATGCATAGGAGCAAAATATTTTCAAGAATCAAAACAAACAAAAAGGGCTTCCCTGTTCGCACAATTGTTAAGAATCTGCCTGCCAATGCAGGGGACACGGGTTCGAGCCCTGGTCAGGGAAGATCCCACATGCCATGGAGCAACTAAGCCAGTGTGCCACAACTACTGAGCCTGCGCTCTAGAGTTCACAAACCACAACTACTGAAGCCCATGCGCCACAACTACTGAAGCCCATGTGCCTCGAGCCCGTGCTCTGCAATAAGAGAAGCCACTGCAGCGAGAAGCCTGCACACCACAACTAGAGAAAACCCGCGCACAGCAACGAACACCCAACACAACCAAAAATAAATAAATTTAAAACAAACAAACAAGTTCATATATACTCTTGAAAGTTCTTGGCCCTGTCTTTCAGAGACCTAAACAGTGATAAGCAACTTATGACCCATAGGTCGCACAAAATCTAATTCCAAAAACAAGAGAAAAAAAAAAGTTAAAGCTGATGTAATGTGAACACTGCAACACGATAGCAGTTGAATAGCAGTTGATATTTGGCACCTGTAATTACTAAAGGCAATTTAATTATCCACGCCTCATATTTTTTAATTCTCTGGGAAACAAAACTCTCATCAATGTTTATTCCCTCAGCATGTGAAATGGCTGAAATCTCTGCTTCGTTTCTCATCTTCACAGCCCTGCTTTCTCAGCCTCTCAGCAACTATCTATGAATCAGCCAAGGCCTGGCAGAGAAAAGCAGTATGGACTTTGGAGCACCTCTCTGGATTTTCTTTTTCTCACAAGCCTTGTTTCTTGGTAGCATTCTGATAAATGAAAATAGATTTGCTTTTAAAATATTGTTTCCAGCTACTCCAATTCTTCTGAATGTGAGGCTTGGTTCAAAGCAAGGCAAATTAATCCATCATTGTTAATTAAAGACCTGACCTCCTACCTAAACTTTAAAGGGAGATTTTTTTTTTCCAGAGCAGAAAATAGAGACCTTTAATCATTTGACCATTAAGACAATTGTTTACTCTTAAATGCTCACCATCCAGTAGTAGGTAGCTAAAGGGATGTACCTTTGCATACCAGTCTACATAATTTTCTCTTTTCTTTTTCTCAAATAGGTATTTTTATGGCAGTTATTCCCTTCAGGGTTCATAGAATATGGGATTCCAGAACACAAAATCCAATATCAGGGCCTTATAGGGGTAATGCACATCATTCAGTGACTATGAATAGAGAATTAGATGCAGTAACTGTATGAGTCTTTGGTTGTATCTTAATGGAAAGAGAGAGCATGCATTTTTAGTTATAGGAGAAATAGTTGCATTGTACTACTGTCAGAGAAAAAATGGAAAATTTTATTCAAGCCAAATTTGAGGATTATAACCTGGGAAGAACACTTTAGAAATCTCTGAGAACTGTTCCACTCGTTAGAAGTCAAGGCACAGTTATATAAGTTTTTTGAGACAGAAGGCTGTACATCAAATGACATATTATTGACAGTTTACATAATCCAGATCTAGGTGCCATGTGAACCCTTATCAAGAAGCAATATTATCTTTAAGGAGCTGTCTTATTGATGCTAGGAAAATACTGCTCTTTATGATTGAGCAGGTATTTCTGCCAATGAGGAAGGCTTGGTTGATACATAATGCAGGTACACCATGCACAGTGAGGGAAAGAGGAGGCCAAAGGAAAGAGATTTTTTCATTAAATTTTTTTTTGTCTTGCCATAAGGTATGAATTTTATTTCACACTACTTATGAGCATTATTTAAATTGTGGTAATGAGATGAAATTTGTGTTTGTGTGTGTACATTTGTACGTGCATGTGCCATCCAAGTGGTTGACTGTGTTTTATATTTGTTGCTTTTATAGCCAACCTTCTGTGCTTCCTTCTCTTAAGTGAATAGAGAATTTTATTTGAATATACCTTTTCCCTACTCCCTCAGCTCAAGTGATAATGGTATAGCTGGCTCTAACACTTGTGTATGGTCAGGCCACTCAAGATGGCTGTTCTCTTGCTGTTTGTACATCCCCTGCCCGACCAGTGCCTGCTTCACCTGCACCCTACCCACTTGACTGACCTTCCTACCTACTTGCCCCAGGCTCCAGTTACTGATTGTTCCAAAAGGCAGATGCAAACAGTTGCTAATCAGGGAAGTGAGGGAATGCAGAACCTAAGGAGGAGTAGTCAAGAAACAATAGTGCAGCCATGGGACAAGGTCCTGGTTCCTCCTTAAGGAATATACATAACAATATATCTTTGAGTTCTTTTATAGGAACTAAGGCTTCCACCCATATAGAAGATGGTAACTATAGGCTCAGACCCCAGACTGGTTGAAAACCAGAGGCTGATGATTTAGAGTCCTGGAACACTGCCCTGTTACCTCACCATCAAACAATCAGGAGAAAATCACACACCCTGAAGCCCTCACTCCAAATTTTGCCTAGAAAAATTTCTCCCCAGAAACCAACAGGGAGTTGGAGATTTTTGAACATGAGCCACCCATTTTCCTTGCTTGGCTCTGCAGTTAACCTTTCTCTTGCTCCAAACTCTGACATTTCACTTTATTTGCCTCACTGTGTAGGAACTTGCATTCCATAACAAACCCACACTCTTCCTATAATTGTTAGACCTAGGATTTTTGCTAGAATTATTGGGAAAGAAGCATGCTATGTCACCGTGGTTTCTAAGCTGGGATGATATAAGTTTGAAATGGTCATGGGCCACCACAAGAATGTGTGAGCCTAATTGTGGGAGAAGTAGAGCTGAGGAATCGAGACAGATTCCTGATGATCTGAGTACTTCCTGATAACCACCTTTACCTAAAGGAAAAGGGAACTACTATAGAAGGATCCCAGAAGTCAGACAGAGCAGACTGTATACCACCAGAATTTATACATTTCCTTTATGTTTTTCTTTTTGCTCAAGCTAGTTTGAATCGGATTTTTACAATTCATATCTGAAAGAATTCTGATTAATTCAATTGATAAATATTTTGTGATTGCTTGATGGAGTAGGATTTGCTAAGCAAAAAAGAAATGGGAGAAGTTTCAAAGGAAGAGATATAAAGATTTCACTGATGTCAGTAGATGAAAGTCATTGTGATGCTTCCCATAAGACCCTTGAAATTAAAAAAATAAGATTGCTCTGTGTGAATTAAACCAAGAAATCAATGCCTAATGAATAAAAATTAAGATAAGCAAAGTCACACTAAAGCTAGAATGTGGATATTGTTCTGGTTGTATAGTCTTTGGAATTAAAAAGGAGGTCTATGGCTTCCTCTTTATCAGGTCTGGCATTGTGAAGGGTTAGTTGGAAAGCCTTACCAAACATCTTCATGGAAATTTTCTTTTTTCTTTTTTTTTTGATCAAAAAATCAGACCCAGCTCATCTTGTAACTGAGCAGGACCCTATGGGGCCTTCCCAGACCAGACTACCTCAGCACCATGTCCTCCACCTGCCTCTTGTCTGCAGAAAAACTGTAGCCTCCTCGGCCTTCCCCGAGGTCCAAAGAGTAAATTTAATCAGAGAAGTGAGAAAATGCAGTAAGAAAAGAGAACAGTCAAGCAAGACAAAATAATACTTTAGCCATTAAACAAAGTCAAGGACCTTTAGTTCCTCTTCAAGAGCTATAGATAATATTCTGGACCATGTCCTTTGAGTTGTTTTGAAGATACTGAAATGACTTCACCAAGTGAGAGCAGTTAACCATATGCTACCTACAAGCACATATGTAAACCCAAGACCAGTTGGAACCAGGAGGCTGATGATGTTGATTCCTGATTACCTCACCACCAACCAATCAGAAGAATGTCCACGAGCTGATCACACACCTCACAACCCCCCTCTCTCACCCTATCTTTAAAAACCTTTCCTTGAAAGCCTTCGGGGAGCTTGGGTCTTTTAAGCACTAGCTGCCCTGGACTCCCTGCTTGTTGCCTGCAATAAACGCTCCACTTTCTTTTACCACAGCCCGGTGTCAGTAGGTTGGCTTTACTGCACACAGGCAAGTGGACCCAAGTTTAGTTCAGTAACTATTTGACCCAAATATCATTCCAGTAGTTGCACTGTGTTCCCTTTTGTGCTATGAGACACTTAATTTGTAAAATTCTGTGTAGAATTCTGAAACTCAGAGAGAGAGAGAAAAGGAGAAAGATTCCTGTAAGATGTTGCAAATCTGCCAGGGCTCCAAGACCCATGTGAAGGGAAGAGAGGTTGAATAAGGTTATTTTCAGTGAGCTGAAAACACTGTACTTTAATTATAAAATTGCAGGTTAAATAAGCTAACAAAAAGGACAGGAAATTAAGACAGAGGTAGTTTGGGAACCAAGGGATTTCTCCAGTTGCTGTAGCAGATGCTGGATTTCCTGCTGAATTACCTCAGAGAGGTCTGCATTCTGGAAAGTCAGATCTCTTGAATAAACTCAGCAATTCCATCCTATGGATTTTTAAGATACATACCAACACATAAAGTGGTTTGATTACATTCTGGGAAAACAAAGTTCAACTTGGCCAACCATTTGATTGATAAAAAATAAAACATTTCATTATTTTAGTGTCACATACAGTTCATATCTTTGGTCCCTGAACCTTAGTAATTCAATAAATTTTGTAAACAAACCAACAAAAAGTAAAATTGTCTCAATTTTCCTACCAAACCTCAGTGAGTTTGCTTCATCAAATTTGCAGTTGGTTTTACAGAATTAACTACTCCAGTAAGTCAAAATGCCTTATTCAGTCATTTTGTGTTACACTAGCTAACTTTTAAGATAAATGGCTGTAGCACTGCATTGAAATGAAAATAAGAGCAATAGGAATTTTCTCCTGGAAAAGAAAAATGCCGAGAAATGTCTACTATTAATTGCTTTTAGTTTGTGATGCAAAGAGAAAACACACAGGTAACATACCAGAAAAGGATGTATTTCTCTCCTGTGTAAATTATTGCACTTAATTTTGAAAATGTTTTACAGCTTTAATATGCTGGTTGAGAAACCATTTTTAGAACTTGCAAATAGAGCAGGTTTACCACTCTTCAGACTCTGTTTACTCTTTGAAGTCTTCACAGTGGCCATATCAAGTTCCCACAGCATTATGTTGGCAGTGTGTTTTCTCTGACCCCTGGGGACTTTTGCAATAGTGATATTGACCCTTTGATGTCTACACTCAAATTTTTTGATCTTGAAAGTAGAAAAATAAATATATTTGCTTATTTCTAAAACCATTTTTACACAAAAAGTCTGTATTCACCTGTTGTTTATTTCCTTGAATGGTTTTGTTTTCTATTGAATCTTTTCTATTTACAAAGTATAACAGATTCTAATAACTGTGTTATGATCTTTTGAGTTTCCTTTAGCACCCCAGTTAATTGACCACCAGCAATAGTAAGGTATTTATGCAGTGACAGATAAGTGTCCAGAAAGTAAAATCAAAGAATTTGCTTAGGCAAGAAATGTTAACAAAACAGCATTTGAAACAGCAAGTAGGTAGAAGCACAGCAGGAAGCTGGTGGTCAAAGGCAGCCTGGAAACTACATTAATGAACATCCTGTTTGAACCGGAGAGGACAGTGTCAGCTACTTCCTTACATCCTGCTCTGAGAAGATTAGTCCTCTACAGGGAAGCCCAGGAAATCAGGGTAGATTAGTGCCAAATTAAATGAAAACAAAATACACCCACAGAAGGAGTATTCTTTTCATCACTTTAGAGAATCCTTCCATTTCATAAACTGCACAGAATTAATGAGTTAAGTTTGCAGAAGCACTTGCCATAAATGCTTAAGATTAACTGCAAAAGATGTCTAGAATTCAAGCAGAATTGTGATGTACTAACAAAAACTTATTTCCAAATGGTACAAATCATGACACGCATGCAAATGTAGAATGAACATATGTCTAAAATTTATTTGACTTATTAATTGATGAAGGATCAGTATGATAGTCAATGTGATTCAAAGGGCATTTTAAGAACTAAATATTTATAGGATATTTGATAAAAGAATCTTAGGAAGAATTATTGTTCTATTATATACTGTTCACATTTAGGGTTAATTTTCTTACAATAGAAATTATTTGCACTTCTGCCATATGAAATCTCCAAGGTCACATGTAACTTCACAGTCTTAACTCTTAATAAATAATAAATATCAATGTCAAACAATGGTACATTCTCTTAAAGAATTAACTGTTAGGTGATTCAGTTAAACAATGCTTCAATGTGACATTGAAAAGATATGCAAGCATTCTTTTGCCTTATTTATATGTCATTTATATGTTTTTGGATACTTTTTCCTAACAATACTAAGCAGATAGGCAGGAACTAAGTCTTTGTATTTATAACCAAGATGTGCCATTATTTCCTCAATGTGTAATAGCCAAAAATTTTCCTGTTATGCCAACTAATTGTTTTCAAATACTGATCCTGGGACTTCTGTTGTGGTGCAGTAGTTAAGAACCCGCCTGCCAATGCAGGGGACACAGGTTTGAGCCCTGATCCGGGAAGATCCCACATGCCTTAGAGCAACTAAGCCTGTGCGCCACAACTACTGAGCCTGCGTTCCCGTGAGCCACAGCTACTGAGACTGAGCGCCACAACTACTGAAGCCCACGCACCACAACTACCAAAGCCTGCGTTTTCTACGGCCTGCGTGCTGCAGCTACTGAGCCTGCATGCCACAACTACTGAAGCCTGCGCGCCTAGAGCCCGTGCTCCACAACAAGAGAAGCCACCGCAATGAGAAGTCCATGCACCGCAACAAAGAGTAGCCCATGCTCACCGCAACTAGAGAAATTCCGTGCACAGCAATGAAGACCCAAACGCAGCCAATAAATAAATAAACAAAAATTAACAACCTTGGGCTTCCCTGGTGGCGCAGTGGTTGGGAGTCCGCCTGCTGATGCAGGGGACGCGGGTTCGTGCCCCGATCCGGGAGGATCCCACGTGCCGCGGAGCGGCTGGGCCCGTGAGCCATGGCCGCTGAGCCTGCGTGTCCGGAGCCTGTGCTCCGCAACGGGAGAGGCCACAGCAGTGAGAGGCCCGCGTACCACAAAAAAAAAAAAAAAAAAATTAACAACCTAAAATACTGATCCTATTTGTCATTTATTTCTTGCTTAAAATATTTTATAGTTCTTTGAGGGGAACTTAGCTTTCTCAATTTATAATATGTAAAATCTTCAAGGGCACACAGCTGAACTTGCTGTTAGAATATCAAAAATGGACCATGTGATTTCAAATCAAAGACAAGGACTAGCTAGATATTAGAATTTTCTCTTCTGGTTTGGTGGATATAGTAGGAAGAATAAGAATTGGAGAAACACTGGAGAAAAATTGTAATATTTGAACTCAAAGAACTTGGTGAAATCTCGTTCTCTGATTTCAATCTGGATTGGTTATTATAACTTCTAATAGTTAATAAAATTTTCCAAGTTTCTGTGAGCTAGACAGTCTCTGCTTTCTCTAATTTTACTTTAGGTCCTATGAGGCTATGGCTAGTATAGGGAGAAATCCAGGGACAAATTATATCCAGATACTGATTGACAAAACTGTCTTGCGTAGCTGATTAACTTAAAGATTTTCTCAAGAAATTATCAATCTCACCTTTGAATCTCACTGGCATTAAACATGACAATAGGCCTGGCAGTTCAATCTTTATTTTAAGAAAACTCATCAATAACCCTTGTTCTCATGTTATTGAAAACAATATAAATAGACATGACTTTTGCCTTTATAAAGTTGACATTTGGCAGCCATGGTACGGGCAAAAAATTTCAGGACCTGCATAAGAAATATGCAAATCAAGATAACTCTTGGTTGTGTCTGTATAGGTAACTGATGAATTAAAATTTTACATATTGTTATGTAAAAATGACTTTTTAAACTTTTAAAAAATACATTCATGGATATGAAGCAATATTTTATATCCTAGAAGTACTTTATTAATTCTTAGTCTCTTCCAACAATCAGTTTCTGTGTGTAGTTGTGAATTTAAGTGTATGTGTGAGAGAGAAACAAAATTTGTTTTGTTTTTTCTTTTGGAAAGTAAAAATCATGGGTGAGACCAGACTGGGTAATACTGTCAGGAGAGCCAATGTGGTGTGAAAGAATATCTGAGCACCAAGGTCCTTGAACTGTGACCTATGATCTAGAGAGTCTCTCAAAGGATTGTATGACTAAAATTCTGCCGTGGGAATGTAAAGTCTTGAGAGGCATATGTGA
The DNA here is from genome assembly GCF_964270905.1 of Leucopleurus acutus. Taxonomy (NCBI): domain Eukaryota; kingdom Metazoa; phylum Chordata; class Mammalia; order Artiodactyla; family Delphinidae; genus Leucopleurus; species Leucopleurus acutus. The sequence goes on from NC_139143.1 coordinate 133,773,844, forward strand.
AGAACATAAAGAAGGAAGCAAGGATTAATGTAGCTGCAAAGACTTTAAAAAGTAGCATCACTGAACAACTTTGGTGAAACCAGTAGTTTTGCACATTAAACAGTAGACTTTTAAAAATGCTGAGAGAGGACTTTCCTGGTGGTCCAGTGGCTAAGACACCATGCTGCCAATGCAGGGGGCCTGGGTTCAGTCACTGGTCAGAGAACTAGATCCCACATACCGCAACTAAGAGTTCACATGCTGCAACTAAAGATCCTTCATGCCGCAAATGAAGATCCCACATGCTGCAACAAAGATCCTGCATGCTGCAACTAAGAGCCAGTGGAGCTAAATAAATAAAATACTGAGAGAATCTGGGAAACTGCTATAGCCAGACTCATTCTAGACTCTTTACAGCCAACTTTGTGATGATAATCAGGATTAAAGGAGAAAAAATATCCTAAATAGCTGTTCATTGAGGCTGGCATGGACTTAGAGGAGAACAAACCAAGTAGGTGACAGGGACAGTTTACTAGTAGACAGAGATAGGTGGGTGACATGGTGTTGAAAGAGGAGGAGAAGGACCTGAAACAAGAGGTAAAACTAATAGATGGGATCTGATTAGACTTATAAATGAGTGATAAAGAAGTTAGACCAAATGACCATGTCCTGAACATGGGGTTGACCATAAACTCAGATACTAGAGGCGTTCTAAAGGAAGAGATATCAATCATTCTGAAGTATTTATTTGGGGAATGGCTCACTGGGGTAGGGTTATATCTTCAGGTTTTGAAAATTGTTAGGACTTTACTAGGTTGAACAGGGGAACTACTACAAAACAACTAATACTGAAAACTTGTTGAAAACAGCTAGTATAGTGGGAAGCAGCCACATAGCACAGGGAGATCAGCTCGGTGCTTTGTGACCGCCTGGAGGGGTGGGATAGGGAGGGTGGGAGGGAGGGAGATGCAAGAGGGAAGAGATATGGGAACATATGTATATGTATAACTGATTCACTTTGTTATAAAGCAGAAACTAACACACCATTGTAAAGCAATTACACTCCAATAAAGATGTGAAAAAAAAAAGCTAGTAGCTATGAAAAGCAACAAACTTGCCAAATTAAAAAAAAAAAACACATGCATGAGAAAATAGAAAAATAGAAAAGTGTAAAAATAAGATTTTTCTCTCAGGTCTGCTGCACATCTCTTTGCTTCTATTAAGTAGGTCTCTCGTACTCGCAGTGGGGTGCCCTTCAGAGACAAGGACATTTTTCAAATGTCAAAAAAATCTTCTAATCTGATTGCTAAGCATGCCATGATTAATGTAAAGAAAGGTCAAGTTCAATAACACAGACAAAAAAGGAGAGTCTGAGATTTGATCTAAATGATGGCTATAAGCATCGATTAGTCAAACAAGCCCAATCATAGCTATTGGTTTAGACTGTGGAATAGTTGCCCTTCAAGGTATTTTCACTTTACAGTGGTTATTTCAGACCTTTAAGAACTGCTAAGAACATTGATGGTGGATGGTATTACATTTTTTAAATTCCCAAGGAGATTGAGGAATACAGTCAGAAAAGCTATGACGAGTCTGTTATTTGGATCTTTTTTTAAAAAAATAGTTTATTTATTTATTTGGCTGCACCGGCTCTGAGTTGTGGCCTGTGGGATCTAGTTCCCTGACCAAGGATTGAACCTGGCCCCCTTCTTTGGGAGCGCAGAGCCTTAACCACTGGACCACCAGGGAAGTCCCTGTTATTTGGACCTTAAGTGTGATGGAAAATAACACATTTTTACTGCAATAAAAGCCCTACTAAAAAGCTTGAATCTATTATGTTAACTAATGAAAGAAGTATTTAATGAAGTTTTAGCTAAGGTTTTAAATGAATTAAATATTGAGAATTAAAGTACACTTAGAGAATTCTAATTCCTAAAATTATCCCCATATAAATGACAAAAATATGTAAACAAATACAAATAATTTATGAACCCTGCATGATATGACCATAGTCCTACCTAAGAATTTCAGATTAAACAGATTTACCAGGAAAGATCAGGAAAAATAACACTATCTTGTGGGTGAGAGGTTCTTTTTTTTAATGAATTTTAATTATTTCCCCAGACTTTAATGTTATCTGTTAATGTACTTTATGAAAGATGAAAGCTAAAGTTTATTTTCTCATTAGCTTCATTATTGTCACTGGCAGACATTGATTCTCTCCTTCCCTGGGCCTTCACTTCATAAATATGTAGAAGAAATATGAACATAGTGGTCATATTCCAGTGGGGGGGATTCTTCTTGTCCATCAACCATCTCTTAAATTTCTTGATTTTCAATCAGACCAACTGAGTGTCTATTTAAAACTGTAAGTAGCATGAGACAAAATTAAATTCAAGGCAAATTGAATGACATAGAAAGTACCACTTTATAACTGTAACTTGCAAATCCACAATGAGGACATAGTTTGTCATGAATATTTGAATATTACAGCACCAAAATACCGAAAGCCAAATCTTCAAGAATTACATGAATAAAAAGATAATAATAAATACAGAAATGTATCTCTTTTCCCTCATGTTAGATTGCATAGAAAATAGTATAAGTAAGAGAGGGTTTTTAACAAAAGAATTAATAAAGTTGGATGAATATAGATCTATAGATATATGTAGTAAAAGAAAGGAACTCAACCATGGAACAGTTATAAAAATGGACTACATATTAAACTCAAAGAAAAAGTCATTTAATTCCAAATTTGAAATAGTACAGACTGCATTATCAGATGATAATATAATTCAACTGGAAATCAAGAGCACAAATAGAAGCCAAAGAAAATCTCCAACTATCTCAGGTAAGCTCTGAAGGGGTTACCCTTCTGGGAATCACACAGTGTTCACACCTTGCTCCTATTGTTAAGCTTCAGGAGCCCAAGGATTTCTTTAGGTAGAACAGTCACAGGCTGCTACTTGACAGATTTTTGGCAACAGTTTCCTTAAAATCCTAGAAGGCATCAGGGCTATTTGATTCTGGTCAATTTCATAAGAGAGTAAACTATTTTCAAAGGCAAAGATCTTAAACCTCTATTTCCCTGGTGGTCCAGTGGCTAAGACCCTGCACTCCCAAAGCAGGGGGCCAGGTTCAATCTTTGGTCAGGGAACTAGATTCCACATGCCACAACTAAAAGATTCTACATGCCACAACAAAGATCCCGTGTGCTGCATCTAAGACCTGATGCAGCCAAATAAATAAATAAATATTAAAAAAAAAAGAGAGAGAGAGAGATCGTAAACCTAAGGAATCTTATCTGTTGGTCACTAGTCTTTTTCCCTACCCATTTGTTAATTTGGAAAATAACCACAATTAAGAAAACACCTCCTTTAATCCAGCCCTTGTCTGATTGTGCACTCCCCTTGTTTGTCAGGGAAAGCTTACAAGAGACATTTCGGAGAAATTCCTGGAACTTCAGTGTTGCCAATCTCATGCTTGCTAATTTTACTGCTTCAATACTGTATAGGATAGATTAGGGTTCACATAACAGAAATCATTGCAGCTAGGTTAAGTAGAAAAGGATTTAACAGAGGGAATTTGGTGCTTTCAAAATCACTGGGAGAGCTGGAGCTGGGTCTTGCAGGCTCTAGGCAGCACTGGAATCCACCTTTACAGTAGTTAGGATCCTGCCATTTTACCTCAAATGTGGCCAGCCTTAAGAACCTATTTGCTTCTCAACACTTACCAAAAAGCTAACTAATTAAAATATCAAAAATATTATGGTATGTTTTTGTTAAGTAATTGTTGCATTCAAAATTAGGTACCTCCTTCCCTGCAACTATGAAGACGTCATTCTAAATAGTAGTCATGTAACCCTTACCAAATGACAGCAAAATACTTCAATAATTAACAAGATTAAAAAACACCATTGCTTTGGTTCATCATACTTATTTTTTCCGTGAGATGCAGTGCAGTTGTGTGGTTAAGCAAAAAGTGTTGATGTCATACAACATGAGTTCAAACTCTAGTATTAACTGTGAAAGCCTGGGGCAATTTAATGATGCTAAGTTTTAATTTCCACACCTGTAAAATGGGAATGATAATAATATGACTACTGATAGAGACATTATGCAACTTAAAGGAAATAGTGTACTGAAGTACTTAAAACAGCACCTAGCACATAGTAAGCCCTCAGTGATGGTGAGACAGGTTTTACTACCACCACCTTGCTACTTTTTGTTCTCTCGTTTTTCAAGTACACTACCTCTTTAAGTCATCATCTCACATCTGTCACCATTATGCTAGCAGCAATTGACTTCCTAAACCCCCAAATCCACTGATCTTTATTCAGTCCACATTCATCTTGGTTTCTCTGCTGGCTTTGACATTGTTCATCATTCTCATCCATTCTCACACCATTGACACTGATGGCATATACCAGCTTTCAGGCTTTGCCCCCAGTTCCACCCTGCGTGCTCAATCTCTCACAGTAACTACAGCAATATTTGTGGTCATCTTTTTCTTTTTCATCTATCATCCTAGTGCTAGGCCTCATTATCTTATGCCTGTGCAAATTTTTTATTCACTTGCTGATGGCTGACTTTTTTTCATTATCTCTGCTTCAATTCATTTTGTGTACCAACTGACAAATGAATATCTTTAAAATACTGATTATGTCATTCTCGTGCTCAGAAATTTTCAGTGACTTTCAATTGCCTACCAAATGAAGTTCAAATACATTGGTCTGTTTATCAAAACACTTCTCATTCATCTCCTAACATGCCTTTAAGCCTCCTATCCAGTAATTTCTGAACTGTGGCACTCATCACATACTATGCTTCTATTGAGGCTTTTCTCCTCATAGAAATTTGCCTGGAATGCCCTCTTCCCAGCCTTTTCCATCTCCTGACTTTTTATTTATCCCTCTAACCCTGGTTAAAATGCTTTCTTCCCTAGGATAACCCCAATTAGGAGCAATCAATCTCTCCCTTTTCACAACATTAAAGATTGACAGGGCTTCCCTGATGGCGCAGTGGTTGAGAGTCTGCCTGCCAATGCAGGGGACACGGGTTCGTGCCCCAGTCCGGGAAGATCCCACATGCCGCAGAGCGGCTGGGCCCGTGAGCCATGGCCACTGAGCCTGCGCGTCCGGAGCCTGTGCTCCTCAACGGGAGAGCCCACAGAAGTGAGAGGCCCGGTACAGCGCAAAAAAAAAAAAAAAAAAATTGATATTCATCATTGGGTGCATCACATACATGTTAGAGCCAATTTTTTGTAATATCACCTAACTGGTATATTATACCAGGGTCAGAAAACTTCCTTAAAGGCCAGATAGTAAATGTGTAAGTAAATATAGCTTAAGGACCATATGGTCTTTGTCACAATTATTCAACCCTGCCTCTTTAGTGAGAAAGTAGCTGTAGACTGCTTATGTAAACAAATGGGCATAGCCATTTTCCAATAAAACTTTATTTACAAAACAAAAACAGTTGGCCAGCCCAAGGGTTGTAGCTTCTTGATCACTGCACTGGACTATCAACTTCTGAAATGCTGGAACCACGCTATATTTATTTGAACACTGTTAATACTACCACTAATGAGTCATTAAATACTCCCCTATAGTCTATGCCAGGAACCATGCAAATGCTTTTTTTTTTTTTTTTTTTTTTTTGCGGTACGCGGGCCTCTCACTGCTGTGGCCTCTCCCGTTGCGGAGTGCAGGCTCCGGACGCGCAGGCTCAGCGGCCATGGCTCACGGGCCCAGCCGCTCCGCGGAACGTGGGATCCTCCTGGACAGGGGCACGAACCCGTGTCCCCTGCATCGGCAGGCGGACTCTCAACCACTGCGCCACCAGGGAAGCCCTATGCAAATGCTTTTATGCACATTATTTATAATCATTGCAGTGACTTTAAAAACTCAGTATTGCTATATTCCTTTTGCAGATGAGGGAACTGAGGTGCTTACCACAAAGTGAAATTCTTATTTTTACATATTTGTTTACATATTTGTGGTTGAAGCTCTCTCTAAAAGGAAACTATAAAAACGAAGAACAAGTCTGTCTCCTTTGCTATTGTTTCTGGCACAGAATAGATATTCAACAAGTGTTTATTTAATCAATTAATGAATGAATTAAGCACAGAGTAGCTAACCCATTTGTCCAGGGTCACACACACAGTAAATAATAGAGCAGGAATTCAAATTTACATTTTCCTTTTTTCAGTAGTCCTTCATTTTCTCCAAGCAAATATTTCTTGAAAACCCACCGTATGCCATGGGCTATGAGCTTTTAACGATACAGAACTGCCTATCATATTGTATACAATAATAGCCAACACTTATAGAGCACTTACTATGTGCCAGGCTCTGTTCTGAGTACTTTATACGTATCAACTTATTAACAATCCTGTAAGGTAGGTATTATTATTATCACCTCTAGATATAAAATTTAGGTACAGAAAGCTTAAGCAACTCACAATATCTAGTAAGTGGTATAATCCAGTGCTTTTTTTTACATCTTTATTAAAGTAAAATTGCTTTACAATGGTGAGTTAGCTTCTGCTCTATAACAAAGTGAATCAGTTATACATATACATATGTTCCCATATCTCTTCCCTCTTGCGTCTCCCTCCCTCCCACCCTCCCTATCCCACCCCTCCAGGCGGTCACAAAGCACCGAGCTGATCTCCCTGTGCTATGCGGCTGCTTCCCACTAGCTACCTTACATTTGGTAGTGTATATATGTCCATGCCTCTCTCTCGCTTTGTCACAGCTTACCCTCCAGTGCTTTTTAAAACGTTCACTTTATTCCCTTTTGATAAGTAGTTTGTAAATACTGATAAACATTGATTTTTCTCCTTACCTCTTCCTTTGACTAGTCAGTAGATTATGTCTTAAAATAAGCTGACTTTCATAGCACTAAGATCCATGTTTCCTGAGAACCACTCCCGTCTAAAATTAAATTTTACTTCTGGTCATACAGAACATCTCATTGTCACCTTTTCATTCGCTTGTACTTCTTCCCCAATCTGGAATACCTCCCATTTTTTCTGTCACTTTAAACTCTCTCAAGGTAGGGAGATTTATATATATATATATATATATATATATTTTAAGTTTAATAACACCATCTCCTAGAAGATAGAAAATGTTCACTTAACCTTTAAACTATACCTGAATTCAATTCAGTAACTAGCATTCCTGGAATGACTTAGCCTGTGGGTCATACCCTAATGTTTGAAGTCTTACAAAAATCTTCCATTTCACTTAATAATGAGCTAGTAATATGTATAACACTCTGCATCCAGTTTTTGTCTTTTTACACATTTTATATCAAGTTTCTCATTATGCATCAAGTGAGACATTAGCCATATTTTAACTTCCCTTTCAGGTATTGAAACATGCCTTTCTTCCATCTCTGAGTTTTGATTTGGCTAAGAGCAGGGACTATGACTGATCCATCACAGTATTTTGCATAAAGCGTGCTCCTAGACACTTGTGAAATGACTGGATGAATAGGTATACATGTGCATATGCAACATCTACTTCATCTTCTAATTAGAACCCATCTTAAATTGACCTCCTAAATACTTCTCAGACTGCTGTTCCTGTCCTTATTTCGCCACAACTGCTATGGTTCAGGCCCCCAAAGCCTTTCAACAACATTCTTAGCACAGCAATGGGCCCAGCTTCCTTACACTTCATCTCACCCAACTTCTCAGTTCATCCTACTCTTTGCTGCCAAACTGGGAAATCTGGTTTCATTATGGATTATATAGTTGTCCACAGGTTCCATGATTCAACAAACTGCCAATTAAAAATATTTTAAAATTTTCCAGAAAGTTCCAAAAAGCAAAACTTGAATTTGCCACATTCTGGCAACTATGTACATAACATTTCCATTTTATTTACAACATTTACATAGAATTTACACTGTATTAGGCATTATAACTAATGTAGAGTTGATTTAAAGTATATGGGAGGATGTGAATAGGTTATAAGAAAATACTATGCCATTTCACATAAGGAACTTGAGCATCTGTGGATTTGGGTATCTCAAGGAGGAAGGGGTGGTCCTGGAACCACTTCCCTGTAGATAGCAAGGGAAGACTGTATACTCTTCAGTGTCCTCCCTCCCATACTGTAGATGTAGGTCAAAGCTCTTTCCACCTGCATGTAGCCCTCCTTGCCCAGCTGTCCGGCTCACATGCATTCTGTATCCAGTTACACTGAGTACAGTACTTGAAATTTCTGGAACACACCACACTCTTCTATTCACCCATGGCTGTGAACATATATTTCCTTCTGAATGGAATACCCTTTTTGCCCCTCTGTGTGAGATGCACTTTTCTCCCAGTGTGGCACTCTTTCTTAACTTTTAAGACTTAAATATCACTTACCCCATGAAGCCTTTTGCCATGCCAAAAACTAAAATTTGTTCTCTCTCCTCTGCTCCTGTGGCAACCTTTTTTTTTTATTCTGAATATAATGTGTTTGTATAGCTATTTTCCCCATTGAAATGGAAAATCTTTGAGAGTAGCAACCTTCAAACATCTGTAACCTTGTCACAATGCTGCCATATAGTCAAGCCAGCAATAAATACTTTTCAGTGAATGATTTAACTAATCAATCAATAAATTCATGCTGACATTAAAGAGGTTAAATATATGCTATAGAGATAAGAGTCATTCAATACAAAGTTTTGGAACTATAACAATGATAAAAAGATTTTGAGTATCGCATTCATTAAAATCATGGTATGTGGTTATATATGCATATCCTCATAACTTTATTTGGAAAGAAAATGTCACCAGTAAGTGATTAAATTGCTTAATCAAATAATATCTGGCATTTGAAAATGGATAACCTGCCAATTGAGTTGTAAGAAGTTTCTAATTAAAAATGGATATATAAAGGAAACTGCGTTGGCTACAGTATAAAATTTTGATGGCTACAGTATAAAAATTAATTATATAGTTATATTAAATGTACCATGAGTATATTAATTTTCCTAAATGATATTTAGTTGTTGGTCTCAGGTTTTCCTATTAAATTACTGCTAATTGCAAATTTGAAAAGTATTTACTTTAATGTTGAGGACAATACCAAAAGATCTTATTTCAAAAGAAAAATCTATGTTAAAAATGGAAAGTATTCCTATGTGACTGACGCGGCCAGTAGAATAACATTCTAGTATACCACCCCTACCTGCCCCCATCCCGATTACACAGTTTACAATGTTTGTGTGAGGGAAACTGCAAGCGAATAAAGTATCTACTTTTATCAACCAAATCAAAGGAATTTTCTGGTTTATTTTATTGCCAGTATCACAGGAATTTGAGTCACCTTTCAGTTACTTAGTGGGACATTTGATCAGAAGCAATCTTAGAAGACTATCATATTATCGATATTTTCAGAAGGAAAAGCTTGGCATAGGGTGTGAGTAAAAGGTATCAAGATACCAATCTTTCAAGAACACTTTTCCTCAAGTGGCTCCAGGGTCTGTTTAGAATCCAAAATGCTTCTGCCTTAGATAGTGGAGTAGGGGTTCATGTTGATGCAGAACCAGAGTTTTCCGGGGAAAATTATGATGCTTGAGCAAAATAAATAAAACACAGTCATACTAATAAATAAAGTAGAAAGGAATAGTCAAGTGTGGTACATTTTTTTTAACAACTGGTAAGTGTTCTCTGGCAAAATATAATATTTAGAGCTTAGGACTGAATTATTCACCCAGTAGGTGCTCAATAGCCACTGGCTGAATAAATGAATATTGCAATTCAAGTTGTAAATATCCCTTGAAATAAAGCTCTCTCTTACAAAAAGAAGCAAAGACTCCAAGTTGGAGAATATCCAATTTTAGGATGGTGGAGTTATGCCCAATGAATGCAAACTAGCCTGTCCATTAGTCCTCAGTGAAGTCTCTCACAACTTTTAGCTTAAATACTCATAAGGAACAAGAAAAAAAATAAACTTTAAAAAAAAGTCTTTGATTTTCATGGCATTTATTGACGGAACCCAAGAGATCATAATGATTCTGGTTTCAGCAACTAATTGATGGTCAACAGACACTTTATCTCATGAAAGAAAGTCCCTCTCTCTGCCTAAAATAAAATTGGAAAATAATGTATCTCTCTGTCTACGCCTTTGGTAAGAGAACCAAGATATGTACAAACCATAATATTTTACAGCTGCCTCTCCACCTTGGTAAGGCCACTGGCTCCATGAGGACCAAGTATGTTTATTTTAGTTCACCACTGCATTGACAGTAACTAGAACAGTGTCTGGTACCCTGTTTTGTATTTAATAATTATATTTCAAATGAATGAGTTGTTGAAGGGTATTTTTTTAGGATTATTTCTCTAATTCTAACTTCTCCTCCTCTCTGTCTCTTGCCTACCCATACTTATCTAATCATTTGGTAACTGCAACCCCTAAGGGACAACACATTTTATTCTGAAAAATGTGGACCCCACAAAGAAGTTCTGAAGAACATTATTAGTACAAATTAGATAATGTAGTTTTCTTTATACATCACCAATTAACCAGGCAAAATGGCCGGGAGAATATCCAATTTTAGGATGGCAAAATTATGTCCCAAGAATTCCAAGTAAACTACAAATTTTACCTGAGGAAATGCATATTCATCTGTCCGCTAGGCAATGGGGTGCTACATTGAACTGTGTTTATGGTGCTGTGTTTATCACTTGCTCTGGAGGTAGGGTGTAAGTCCTAATTTGTGGCCTTTGTTGATTTCTATGGTATATTTTAAGACCCTATGACTTAAGGCAGAGTTATGGAGCTGGCTCCAAGGCACCACTATCTCCAAGTATTTATACCTCAATAGCAAATGCTTATACAACAAACAAAATAGTGATATAACAAATAAAATAAAATAAAATAAAAAACTGCTCCTCACTAATTGCTAAGTACTACAAAAGTCCTTTATTTGCTGTCTATCTATTCATGTAGTATAGTACTTATTATTTTTTATTATGATAATGCTGTGTCCATAGCAGATGGTAATTTACTTAAAAGCAGAAAATTACTTCAGTTATTTATTCAACAAATATTTTTTAGCAACTGTATGAATTCTCCATAGTATACAACATAGTAGACTTAACTATAGAATGGGATTGAAAAAAAGCTTTATTTAAAAAACTAAATTCTCTCTGGTTTCTCTGTAGTCCTGTCAGCTTCCCAATTTCCTCCCTGACTGATACGTCCTTGTGTCTAATGCATTCTCATGTAGTATTTGTTGTCTATACAACTCACATGAAGTTTATTTTTTTATGTATCTTTACATATATTTACAGTTAAATAACCCATATCCAAAATAAAGTAAGTTTCTTCTAAGTAGAGATTGGATCTTATTGTTCTGTGTCCTTAGGAGCCAGTCAAGGGTTTTTTATGACCCAATAGTTCTTTTATACCTCCTTTGGTTTCTAGCAGACAGATTAGAATCTCAATAAATATTGGTTGCATTTAGTGGAATGATTTTCTCAAACTCTTAAATAATTTCATTCAGTTTCTTGATGTAGTTATAAAATTTATATGAAAACTAAACATGTCACTGTTTTAAAATAATGAATAAAAGTTATAATTGCTTCTCCATTTTAAAAACTATATATCCAAAGTATATTAATGTTTGGTATCAATGATAAAATGTTTTCCTGACTAACCACTGGATATAAATCAAACCATATTGCCAAATAATGAGAGAAAAATATATATTACATTAATAAATCATTGAAATAAAGTTGTTAGCCTTTCTGTTGAACATATTTCCATGCTAACAGAAGATATTCCTTGAATATCTCCACATGTGCTTTATTATTAGGGAAAAAAAAACTGATTCTAACAAAACCTTTTAGGTTACAACCATATTAACTCTATCTGTATGTTGCTGAAATAACAAAAGGTTGTTAACCCAAGAATATAAACAAAGAGAAGAGTTAGAACTAAAGCACTTTTTGACTTTCCATCCAGATACGATACCTTGCAAACACAGTTACTCCTAAAGAGCAAGTCTCTGCAGTAATTTTTTTAAATTATAAAAAAAACTGGAAAACAGAAAGGCAAGTGTAAACTGACTGTATGTTAGGTAATCTATTTTCTTTTCAATGTAATGAATAAAGAAGTAGACATGATCTTAAATTGACAATGACATAGTCCAATAAATATACTCACAGGATATCCTATATCCTATCAAGCAGGAACTATAAAACTGCCTTCTCTGAATGTCTTCAATGATTTATTATATCTCACACTTAATAACATAAGGTGTGACTTTAGAATATGTCATTGGTACAGTATCCAGGCAAGAAAATTCATTTCCCTTTTTTTCACAATTGTTCTGTGGTAGAATATGTATATTTTCCTCCCTAATGTATTGATGTTTCATTTTAAAGTAACTTGTATTTGATTTTTGAATAAATGATACATTTACCTATTCAAAAAAAAAGTGTACTGTAGAAAGTCTTCCTACTACTACTATTAGTTTTTCTTTATCCATTCCCTCGTCTAGAAGCATTAAATGTTACATATTTTTAATCTACCCTTCCCTACGTATATACAAACTTTTTTTAATAAATGAAAAGATACCATTCAGTCCTCCTACTTCTTACTATTTTTTTGAAATGTAACAATATATATTTTAGGAATTGCTCCTTATCAATGCATAAACTTCTTCCTCATGTTTTTTTTATAACTCCATAATTTTCTATTGAATAGTTGTAGCCATAATTTATTTAAACAGGTGTTTATTGATGGCCTTTGAGGTTGTCTCAATTTCTTACTAATACAGATCTTCCTTGATTTAGGATGAGACTACATCCTGACAAATTCATTGTAAGCTGAAAATATTATACATCAAGAATTCATTTAATACACTTAACCTACCATCATGGCTTGGCCTGCCTGCCTTAAACGTGCTCAAAACACATTAGCCTACATTTGGGCAAAATCATCTAACACAAAGCTTATTTTATAATAAAGTGTTGAATATCTGATGTAGTTTATTGAATACTGTATTGAAAATGAAAAACAGAATAGCTGTATGGGTACAGAATGGTTGTAAGTGTATTGATTTTTTACCCTTGTGGCTGCATGGCTGACTGGAAGCTTTGTCATACTGCCACTGTCCAGCATCATGAGATGGTTAGCCTGAGAAATGATCAAAATTCAAAGTACTGTTTCTACTGAATGCATATCATTTTTCCACTGTTGTAAAGTCAAAAAATTGTAAGTCAAACCATTATAAGTCGGACACCGTTTGTACAAACAATGCTGAAATAAATAACTTTGAACATACATCATTTTGCTCATGTGTAAGAGTACCTGAAGAGTATATTCTTTGGAGTAGATTTGTGGGGAAGAGGAATGTGTGCATTTGTAGTTTTGATTTTTGATGCAATAAAAATTGTCTTCCATGGAGTTTGCACTAATTTACATTCTTACTATCACTGCAAGAGGGTATTTTCTTCTTCTTCCCTAGTCAAAATACTTTGAATATTTCTACCATTTTCATAGGTGAAAAACATGACTTCACTCTTTAAAGTGAAGAATGACACATGTACAGAAAAATGTACAAAATCACAACCGGATCAATGAATTTTCACAAGCTGAACAATTCCATGTAAGATAAGAGAAAGAGATTAATGATTAAAAAATAAAAATGTGGGGCTTCCCTGGTGGTGCAGTGGTTGAGAGTCCGCCTGCCGATGCAGGGGACACGGGTTCGTGCCCCGGTCCGGGAGGATCCCACATGCCGCGGAGCGGCTGGGCCCATGAGCCATGGCCGCTGAGCCTGCGCATCTGGAGCCTGTGCTCCACAACGGGAGAGGTCACAACAGTGAGAGGCCCGCGTACCGCAAAAAAAAAAAAAAAATGTGAAGATAAAACACAATTGTACTTAACAATAGTAAAAAGTATATGTCCCTTTGGCCAGAGAGGGTCAGTTGAAAATTTTCTATAAATGAGAAAATTCAGTCTGCATACCAAAATAACATAAAGAAATCAATAACTTTTACATATACAGAAAAAAGAAGCATTTAAAAGATATAATGAAAAAATATGTCTATTCACAATACCAATAAAATAATTAAAAATAAGTATAGGAAAATATATTTTAAAATATATAGGAAAATCTATACTAAAAAGTAATTGTTATTGAAGGAAGCCAAAAGATTTAGAGAAACAGAAAGGCATAAAATTTTGAATAAGAAAATTTAAAGTTGTGTGTTCTTAGGTTAATCAAAAAGTAATGCAAAAACAATAATAAAATGCAATACTAGTAGCATTTTTATTTTTTTAATCATTAATTTCTTCTTCTTGTCTTAAGTGAACATATATAGTAAATACAACGTAACTTGTTGACACACTAAGTATTTTACAGCGTAGCTTTGGTCTACTTGATTAGCCACGGAATGAGAAAGATGAATTTTAGAACTACTGGATTTTGGTTTTATTTCTTCTTGTAACTTTCATAATTAATGCTTTATTAATAAGAACTTAGTTAGCACTTAGATATTAATAATCATAACTTATTTGTGAATTGAGGTCTTATAATTACAAAGTGACTCTTTTCTCATTTAATGTTTATTTTCTCCTGAATTCAACCTTGTCTAAAATTATGGTAGTGATCCTCTTTCCTTTTGTCTACATTTACCCCATATAACTTTCTCCACCCCCAACTCTCTCTCTCTGTGTCTATGTGCATGTTTATGTGTTTGTATGTGTGTTTTCAATTTTACATTGTTTCTTGAATATAACAGATCTAGATTTTGTATTAGGATCAAGTCTTATGTAATCTTTTTGCTTTGTTTAGGGTATTTGTATCTTCTGCTATTGTTCAATGTTTCTTTTTGCTTCTAATGGTTAATTTTAAATGTATATTTCTGTATAATACCTTGATTTTCTACTTCTTTAGATAGTACCTATTGATTTCTCACCTTAACAAATGACATCATAATTCTATCTTCCTCTCCTTTCCACTCTCTTCCCTTTCCTCTCTTCCCTTTTCTCTTTGCAGATTATCTTATTTTTCTTAGCGTTTTTCTTTGTTTAATTAAGTATGTTTGTACTGGATATTCTCCACTTATTTCTCAAGAACCACTATCTGTAATTCTCCATTCTATTCTGTGACCTGAAAGGCTGACACATACGGTATGGGCTGAATCAAAAGTTTCTGTTACCTTCTGGCTTCCAAGTGCATCAGTCAATGGAAACCCCCATTGAGTGACCCTATACTATCTAATAGGTTCTCCCTTACCTTCACATCCGTAATAAGAATTCCTCACTGTTGCTAGCTCCTGGGAATTTTGCCATTTCTTGCTGGTTTCCTTTAACTTTGCCAGCATTAAAAAAAAAATCCACTTGTCAACTCTTCTCAATTATCCCATTCAAGTATGTCATCTGCCTCCTGCTGAGACCCTGACTGATACATTATTTTTACCTTTACTTATTGATTTATCAACTTCACATAGTATCTCTGGACCTTTTGTTAATAAATATGAGGAAGTCAGCAGGCTTATATTCCCTCTCATCATCTCTATTCCTTTCACTTTTAGTTTCTTTTTGAAAAATATAATTTCTGTATTGTCTCAGCTTAAACTACTCACATTCCACTTTACAAGCATATTACTTAGTTTATTTAATATTAGACCCACTGTCAAATATTTAGTGTTCACTACCATTTCTTCTGCTATAATGTCCCTGCCATCCTTGGTTATGGAAATTTGTTCTATAGTGCTTTTATTTTTAAGAAAGAGTCATGAGAATAACATCTCTGATTTCTTGCTTCTTACATGTTGAAAATATTTGTGCCTTCACATTTGAATTATATTTGGCTGAGTACAAAATTCTTAGGGGGAACTCACCAATTCCCCCTCCCCTCAGCTGCTGGTAACATCTATTCTCTTTCTTTCTCAATAAATTTGCCTATTCTAGATACCTCATATAGGTAGAATCATACAATATTTTTCCTTTTTTGTCTAGCTTATTTCACTCAGCACAATGTTTTCAAGGTTCATCCATGTGGCAGCATGTATCAGAATTTTATTCCTTCTTATGGCTGAATATATTATAGTGTATGTATACACCACATTTTCTTTATTCATTCAAATACTGATGGACACTTGGGTTATTTCCACCTTTTAGCTATTATGAATAATGCTGCTATGAACATTGGTGTACAAATATCTGTTTGATTCTCTGCTTTCAATTCTTTGGGGTATACGAGTACAGTTGCTGGATTGACATTTTGTTTTAAATCCTCTTTCACTTTTTTTGATGGTCATTGCTTGTGGTAATACTTCCACATATGTTATTGATTATAGCCATAAGACGGCTCATAGTTTTATTACAGGATATGTTTATGTTTCCAGTTTTTATTTTTCTTGCTAATTTGGGTGTTATCTGAGAAGAAAATGTGAGATAATGCTAATTTTATTCTACTACTTTGAACCAGAAGTATTTAATCAGTTCTTACTGTCAACTGATTCGTCCAGAGATGCTTAAAATATCAGTGCTAAACCAAAGTTTATTTCCCTTTCTCATATATATATATAAATTAATAATAAAGTTTAGTACTTAAAAAAAATAAATGAGTAAAGCATCTACTATACTCTGGGATGGGTGCTTGGGGCTTTAAAATTATATATTATTACTTAATTTATCTAATTTAATCATTAAAGTAAGCCTTGGTAAGGTAACTATTACTCCTATTTGTTAGATAGGTTAAAATCTGTAACAGAGAGCTTGAATAATTTTTCAAAGCTACAGATCTAGCAAGCTATCTAACTGAGAGTGTATTCAGCTCTTTCTAACTCTATAACTCATATTCTTTTCTTTGTAGCAAACTCCTACCCACTGTAATGGCTAAGTTAGTTTTCAGTAAAATCAAATACCTCAATTTATAGCACCAAAAATTATAAGTATAGGCATTAACCAATTGGAGACTTTTAAATGTAAGTGTATAATCCATTTGGTCCAATTCAGAATATATATATTTAAAAACCAACAAACAAAAACACTGAGAAGAAGCAGGATTTTTGGTTTGGTGTCATCTCAAGAGACTGAACTCCCACTTAAAATAAGAAAAACATAACTTCAGCGTTACCTGGTAGTTACCAATTAAAAGATTGACTCAATCTGCCATTCTATTGATATTTTCATTTCTCCCTAGGTTTCTTACGTACATCGTAGAAAAATGCTGAATACTGACATATATCTACAGTAAGGGCTAGCAATGCACACATTTGTAAATATCATCTTTGCTATGAAGATTATGCTTACCTTGGCTTAAATAAAATTTTGTCACTCTCTCTTAATGAAGATCATAAATTAATATGTCTAGGTGAAAATACATTTTCAATTTCAAAGTATATTTGCATGTTATATATCTTGGATGCCACAAGGTATACTTAACTTAATGAAACTTACACAGCTCTTACAATAAGACTCAACTTATAAGCCACTAAGTTAATATTTATATAGAATTATAAAGAGAACTGTAATTTTAAATATTCTTATTGGTCATTTTTATTATACATTAATTGTTTTTCAGATTTCAGTGCTTTTATGGATCTTAAGAAATACAGTATGTATTTATGTACTGTCTTGTTTCAGAAATAATTTAAAGCAATGTATAAGTGGATATGTAAAATAAAAAAAAGAAAAGAAGAGTAGGGAGAACCAAAGGAAAAATAAGTGATATATATATATATGTATATATATTCATAATACATATCAATTATAGATCTTGATATGGTGAAGTACTTTGCCAAGAATATAACCAAAGATATGAACACAAAGAAAAATTTTTGTGGGTTTAAATATATTACAGAAAAAAATTTGACACTTTAAAATACTATATATGAAATAAAATTTAAATAAATAGGTTGAAACATATATATATATATTATAGACCAAGTTGTCAAATATCTATAAGGAAAGACTAAATAAATAAGGCAGTTTGAGAAATTCCTAGGTACCTGGCCCAATTGCCAGCTCCTAGTAATCTAATCTCATCTCAATTTATAGTAATACAATTTTTCACATTGTGGATTGACACAGACTGATAATTTTGAGCAAATATATCATGTAAAAGATTGAAAACAAACAAAAGCTAAAGAAAATAAAACAAAAGTGGAGGTATGTATTGATAAAAATATTCCTCAAGTGAAAATTTGAATTGTGTATTAGGGTAAAATTTGGAAGAAACATAGATGTCTGAAAATAAAATACTATTAGATGGATAAATTATATGCCCAGAGGAGAAGTCGTTGTATAACCACTAAAATGTTTTTGCCAATAATATTTAAAGATATAGCAAGATATTTATTGCTAAGTGAATATCTGGTTAAAATGTAGTGTAGTTCGATTTACAAAACCATACCCTTGTCTTTTTCTATCTAAACAATTAGATATGGATTCTTATTTGGAGATTGTCTCGAGGTTATTTATGGGTGATTTATTTTCACCTCTGAACTTTTTGTTGATATTGCCCTTTTCAAATTTTCTACAGGGAACATGCACTGCATTAGTAAACAGAAAAATTATTTACATGAAATAAACTGGTTGAAAAATGAAAGGAAAAGAAAGGTAGGGACATAAGTAGGTACTAGACATTTGGTAAAGCATGCATCCTGAAATGACCTAACCATTTGATCTGAACACTTAAAAGCCAATAAGTAGTTTAACTTCATCCATAAGAGGAAAAAGGAATTTTTCAAAAGAAACCAAATAGTCATGGTATTAAAGCCAGACATGAATTACTCTAAGGCTGATTTTTAAAAACAGCATTCTGAGATAAAGAACAATATCTTTGGTAACATCCTTAAGACAAATATTTTATAATGATGCACAAAACTGTCCTTTTCCTTGACTAACTTTTACTCATCCTTCAGATCTTCAGTTGGGATATTGCTTTCTCTAGTAAGCCTTTCTGAAGCCTCCAGAATGAGTTCCAAGCTCCTCCACTTGGCTCCTAGGGCACCTTGCACTGCTCCCACCACAGCACTTTCCTCTCTGAGTTGTATGCATCAGTATACACCTGTATACATCACCAGGTTCCATAGGACTGAAGACATCTCTGTTTGGTTCACTGTCATACCCCTGGTCCTTAGCCCAATGGTTAGCACATAGTAGGTGTTCAATAATTTGTTGAACTAAACTGAATTTCATAAGACTATCTGTTACTAAATTTCAGTGTAAGTTCTTGGTGTCATCAAATTAGAAGAAAATTTACAAAATAATTTGGCAGGAGCTGTAGCCTTTATAATATAGTATGTATGTTTACCTCTCCACTGATCTGGCGTGATATTTTAGAATATCAGAGAAGGTGGATGGATGGTTTCTTCTGCATATAATTATTCCTGTACATTATATCTCTCAAATGAACGTTGGAAAAATACTGGGTTATAGCCAGCTCAAATTTGTTTAGTAACTGGCAAGGTCTTGATACACAAGTATTTTTTTGCTACCAGTTATATAAAGACTCATGTGCCTTAACAGATCATAGGAGATAATGATAAACATCCATTTTGAAAGTTGTCTGAAAACTCACCAGTAGGATCAACTCTTTTCTTCGAAATATTTTGATTTCATTTATGCACATAAGTAAATAGACAATTTAGATCCAAATTATGTTCCTTTTTTCACTGACACAATAGTTACCTGCTTCAAATAAAAGTTAAGCAGTGAAAACTCACAGTTGTCCCTGCCATCATTAGAAATGTGATGGGTCCAAAAAAACCAGTCATTTGATCTATGGTATTATGCTCCTTATAAAGCAGTCAAAACGTTGAAATCATCTAGTAAAAATACTAACTTTGCTTATAAAATAACTGATTTTAGCTCTGCTTTTTGGCCACAATTATGCACCAGGACCAATCAAATGCTATGGCCTGAATTTCACCATGCGGACTATAATTGGTAAACCTAAATCAAAATCAATATTATCCTCCTAATTTTAACATTAACCAGGTGACAAATGTCCCCAAATATGAGAATCTTTTGTTAACTAGCTAGCTAAAGATGTTAATACACATTTGAACTGCTAATAAGATTGGCATTATTACCTCAAGTGACAATATAGATATTTCATACCATCTTTGTTTTTGTTTGTTTCTTTGTTTTGGCTGTGCAGCATGCGGGATCTTAGTTCCCTGACCAGGGGTTGAAACTGTGATCCCTGCAGTGGAAGCACAGAGACTTAACCACTGGACCACCAGGGAAGTCCCTAGATACTTCAGACTTAAATAGCTAGTTAGTGAGGACATTAATTAGAAATAGAACTAATACTTATCATCAAAGCTTATTAAAATGTTTTTGATAGTTTATCAACTTCCAGAGTTTAATCTTTGTACAAACTCATAATACATCTTTCATTTAACTAAAGTGGGGCCATTTTTGCTCACATGTTAACCGTAGTGTAAGAACAATCACTATAACCCATTGGGCATACTTAATTACTTTCCAAAGGATTATTGGCTTTAACCACCAGTACTCAATCCATAATGGTTGATGATATTCTTCACTTTATCAATTCAGTTTATATGAATTTTTTCAGTAGTTAATGTTGTCATAGAAGTTCATTTATTTAATATGCTTAAAGGATATTTACCACTTTCTCCTCATTTTACATACTGAGAGCCAAACGGCTAAATGACTTGCTCATAACGCAGAGCTAGTTAGTGACAAAACTGGGAAAAGGTCTTCATTCTCTTAACTCTCAATTTAGCACATGTATTTACCATAAAAGAAATTTTAAGATTTAAATGCAAATTATTTACTTATGCATAAATGAATGTTTATAGAGATTTTTGAAACATTTACTGAATCCTTGGGATACAAATACTCCATAGACTTATTTTTAAATCATTAAATTCACTTTTTATTTGTAGGTAGATAAAAGAGAGATATACCTCTTCATTAGTCAGCACAAATATTAATAATATTATTTCAAGAGGAAGTGATGACTTGAAAGAGAGATAGCAGTCCTGAGAGGCACCAGTATAAGTTCATTAGTTAGTCTCTCCTCAAAAAGCCATAGCCCTTGTGTGTATTAGGATTCTTAAAGTGAATTTGTTTTCCATATTGAATAAATTGGTATTCATATTTTTATTATTTTTTCCTAAAATATAATATTAAAATAAAATCATAGTTTATTTTTCCATTTTTATATTTCTGGGTTATTCTGCTATTTAATTTTCCAAAGTGTCCAGTTAGATGTAAAGTGTTTAAACCATTTCCATCTCATGACAACCCTGATACTGCTGATATCTGTCAGATGATAGAGGGTGTATATAGATACCTGAACAGGTTCTTTTTAAAATTCAGGATCAATGAAAATTTAAGTCAAGGAATCAATCATTTTGAGGAATACAAAATATTGTTCAACTATTTTTTTCACCTTTAAAACTCTTATGTTCATAAATTGTAGGAAGCATATTTTGGTAGCAGATAAACTATCAAAATCCATCTTTGTATGAAAGAATGAGATGTATAAAGAAAAGTGCATATAAAAGACTACTTCCTGATTTTTCCCTCAGAATTTCAAACTGTGAATAGAATTTGTGAAAAATATGATAGTAAATTTTATATAATCTCTCTGAAAAATCATTTGTTAACTCATTTTTGACTAAAGGCCAAATATAATGTGTTAGTTTCCAAGATGTAAACACTAAATTCCATGCACAGCAGCTGTTGGATTATTGCCAACAATCTGAATTTACTTACATAGCTTAAAAAAATAGTTCCCTATATTCCTAACCACAGCTTTTCACAATCAAAACTGCCATATTCTTCACATAATTACATCTAAACATATCACTAACCCTCTAACAATTGTCTCTATGCTGTTTCTTTTACATTTTTACAGTTGAAACCTATAACTTAGCTCTAAATTTTTCTTTGTGTTCTGACATTTAAAAAGCAACATGCTGTATTTACCATTCTCTGCTAACTTCTTTGACTTCAGAAATTTCCTCCATTCCTTTTTCTTCTCTTCTTGTTCCAGAGTTACCTTTGGTTTTCTGTGCCAATTAGTCTACCCGAGAACATCCCATTAATTTTCTGTCTTTCCTGTAACTTTTTCTATCCATAACAGTTTCTGCCTTGTTTCATTGATCAGTTCCTCTTGCTGGTTTAATCCTGGAAAACAACTGTTTCCATTATAAATCTTGTATTCTCTTCTTACCTGTGTTTAAGACCCAGAGCAGAAAGCAACATCTGGCAGCAACTTCTTATATTTATAGCATCCTTCTTACATCTACTTATTCACTGAATAAGCACCTTTCTAGATAGAGGGTGAATGAAGGTGAATACAATATAATCGTGCCCCATGTGGAGGGCTAGTTTAGCAAGGAAAAAGTTGTAAGTAAATAAGTGAAACAATATAGGTCTCAATCAAGTAACTAATGAATCAAACATTTTACATACATCTGATTGAGGGCCTACATGAGGCAGGCACTGTACCAAGCCCTGAGAGATGACAGAAAACAAAATAAACATGGTCCTCTCCCTTGTGGAATTTATATCTCAATGAGGAGATAGAAATTGAATGTAGTCATTTAAACAGCACTTTGGAGACGACTAATTTATCACCTCTGTTTCTTTAATGCTGGAACTACATTCTCGTGCTTCATAGTCTGAAGATAAATATGGCATTAAACAGAATGCTTTGACCTACATTTTATGTATATCAGGCTTCCTGTAATAATGGACTGAAATCACAATGCTCATCACTCCCTGGCTATTATTTGCTGCAGCTGCATCTGTGAGCTGAGCTGGTCACTGGGAGGCCTCCAACCATAAGGCTATGTGGAACTGTCATTTATCTTCATTCTGCAGGGTGATGTTTCACCTCAGCAATATCCCCGTATTGACAAAGCTTACAGGGACCATTTTTTTCTTTGCTTATAAATTTCTGGGCATTGGACATATGGAAACACATTTTTATGATCTATAAATATCATTATTTGCCAAAGAAAATCAAGGATAATGACAAAGTCAGATTTTCCAGAGGAAAGAAATCTCAATGGATTAGAGCAATGATACTTCATAAAAATGATGTGGAACTTTGAAGTAAAATCAGCTAATGAATCATAAACAAAACAATTTCATATGCATTATCTTGCTTTCATTTTTATATCAACCTTTTCAGAAAGGTAGGACAGGTGTTATGATCTTCATGTTATAGGGAGAAATCTGAATGGCTCAAGATCATTGGATACAAGGTCCTTTGGATTCCAAAGTGAGGGTTCTTCTACTACAAATGGAGAGAGGAATGGGAATGCACCTGGATAAGGGAGAATGTCTGGCTGTGTCAGGAACTGTGCTGGTGAATTATGCATATTATCCCATTTAACTGAACAAGAGAAATAAGAGAGGTTCAAGGATGGCTAAGAAGCTGATATCTAAAGGAGCCTTACAGAATAAGAATGTAAGAATTCCCCAAGCAGGCCCAGGTAGTAGGTTCAGTAGGTTCTTGTGTGTTTGTGACACTTAGAGGCAGGCCATCTGTGACTGAACCTCAAAATTTTGAAGATATATGTAGAAGACACTAGCACAGACACAGAAACACACACACATACACACACTCACTACTAGCTCTGTAACTCTGAATCATTCAAACTTCTCTGAACTTCAGTTCTCATTATCTCTTATTCTCATTAATATAGTTATTTTTTACTAGTTATATTGTATTGACATTACAGTTATCATAAGTCAACTCACTGACTCATTAGGTTCACTGACTTCTGAAAATAGTTTAACCGGCACGGGCTAGAGAGAGGTTTGCTTAGAGGTAAAAAATAATCTACAGCAAAAAGAGAGCACATGCTTATGTCGTTCCCAACCCCATGTTCCTTTGAAGGCATATAGACAACTTCTGATCCTGATGAAGAAATGGTGGCAGGGAAATAATTCCCTGGTGCCAACTCTGTTTGCCAGCTCTGCAATCCGTATAATTATATGCACGATTTTCTTTGTTAGCAATAAAACTAATGACTAGGCTGGCTTATCCATGGTCATTTCAGCAGCATTCTAGGATTGCTGTCCCACTTCTGCAGAATTCTGTTTAAACATCAGACTGGCTAAATTACCAAGATCCACCAATCAAATGCCTGCTAGAACTGATGAAAAGCTTTTCAAATAAATACCATAACAAAAACAATTCTACTAATTCACCATAAAACTGTAAGATGTTTTGACTTTATGATAATTGCTGGTCAGAAGCTCACTATTGTTTTCCATGCAGAATTTCAAAATTGACATTGATCTTGTCAGTGACATCCCACAAATGTTTTTCCTTTAAGATGAAAAGAGTACTTTGAGTGGTGAGCAGACACAACTGCAGGCCCTTTATGTGGCAGAGCCCTATTGATATTTGAGCCTCAGTAGATATACAACATCTTTCGTTATTCTTTATCTTTGCCCCTTTTCTCCTTTTCTTTCTCTATCTGTTGCTTTCATGGGCATCCTTGATGGGAGAACAAGAGGATTTTTTCAAAGGATGAAGTATACTAGATTCATAACATCCTTTACACAGCAGGGAAACCAAATAAATAAAAGTTCTCTTTTTCAATGTTGTGCCTAACTGTGCTCTTAGGAAAGATAATTAACTGGGGAAAAATTGCCAGAAATAGAGGTGCAAGGATTAGACTTTGAAAATGAACCTGGAGTCACATATGTATTTGTTAATGGATAAAAGAAGAAAAATGCTTTCAGGAGGGATTGTTGAGTTTTTATAAGGTGTTTTCAAGACAGTTTAAATGTAAAAGGTTCATATCTACTGGATACATTTTTCTCAGTTCTTGTTCAAAACAGCAGTTTTTGAAATGAATGACACCAGCCTAAGATATTATATAATACGATACCCTAAAAATAAAATGTCTGAACATCAAAATTTCCTCAGTGTCCTGAGGTTCCCAAGACGAGTGGAAAAAAGGCTCTGAAATAGGGCATAGGATTGAGAACTGTGAAAAGAAAGTTAAAACATACAAAACAAGGGCATGGAAGCTTAGAAAGTGCTTTTATCTGCCCATTTCATCTACTTTTCTGCTGGAAGTAGTGTTTCAATTAACCAATCTACTTTCTCCTTGAGCTCATAATGCAGTTGTCTTTTTTTATTATTTTATTTAAAATATTGGTTTTCTTACATTTTGTATTTCATCTCAGGATAGTGTTTGCAAACTCACAAGGGGTTTGAAGTTTCACATCCTGTTGAGGAAAGATTCTAAAGCCAGACATTTATATCGCCAGTTTCTAATTTGGCCCATGAACTGAGGTTACAGGGATTTAAGCTAGAATGTGAACTCATCCTGACTCCTGTTACTTAACTCTTTTTATGCTAACTCCAGTCTATTGTTCCCCATAACCTTGCCTTGATTATTTACTTCAGGTACATCAGTCTGAGATTCTGTGATGCTGCACATTATAATTCTTGTATTTTATACAACAACTGGGCTTAATAAGCATGAAAAAGAGGAAGGGATGTAATCTCTCAACTAATGTCTCAGGTAGCAAAATAAACTTGTGACCTTTTTCTTTTCTTTTGCTCAAGTTAGCTATTTCTTCAAGAATTCCTTCAAGATACTCTGTGTTTCAATAGTAGTCATCATTGCAGTACAAGAATTCTGTTCATGTTCCAGATAGTTTTGCAAGTTTTTCATTTTGTCCTTTTGTTTGTTTGTTTATTTTTTGATGCTGTCTCCTGGCACCCCTTATCCCGAGTATCTGTAATTCCTGCCATGAGTGGTAGGATAGGAGAGGAAACCAAAAGAGTAATGGTACATTTTTCTCCTACCATTTTCTCTTTGCCTCTTCCATGTCTTTAGGGGCATCAGCGTAGGAGACCTGAAGTTTCCTGTCTTGCTTAGAGAGACTTCTAAATAAATATCTCCTGTTATCTCTCTCACAACACACTTTTATTTTCCTATAGGGCCCTTATCATAATTTGCAAAACTGTTTATTGGAAATGGGGTGAAGAGACAGCTTGCTTAAAGAAGAATTCCAAATAATAAATATGGACTCCTCCCCTCCAGGAGGTGAAGCTTAATTCTCCTCCCCTTGAGTATAGGTTGGACTCAGTGACTCCTTGTTGATGAAGAGTATAGGAAGGTAAAAATAGTAACTTTGCAGTGGAGAAAACTGGCTCTACTTCTTGGCCAATGTTAACATCACCAATGATTAAGTCATGCTGAGAGCATGTACCCCCTAGTATGATGTAATGAAAGTACACTTTATCCTTGTATTCTTCTCCCAAACCCATAACCCCAGTCTAGTCATGAGAAAAACATCATACAAACTTAAATTGAGGGACATTCTACAAAAGTCCTTACCCGTATTTTCCAAAAGGATCAAGATCATGAAAAGTAAGGAGAAACTGTCACAGACTGAAGGTGACTAAGAAGACATAATGATTAAATGCAATGTAGTATCCTAGATTAGACACTGAAATAAAGGACATTAATGAAAAAAACTGGCAAAATCCAAATAAAATCTCTAGTTCAGTTAATAGTATTTACCAATGTTAATTTCTTACTTTTAACAAACATGCCATGGTTATATAAGATGTTGACATTAGGGAACTCTGTACTATTGAAACTGAGCAGGACCCTGTGGGGCTCCTGGACACAGAAGCCTTTCAATGTCCCCATTTCTTGTTTGTAGGGCATAGACTCCAGCCTCCATGACCTTCCCTGAGTTCCAAAGGGCAGATTTGAACTGTTGCTAATCAGGGAAGGGAGGGGATGCAGAGACAAGAGAGGAGCAGTCAAGAAACAGTAGTGCCTGTCTTGGGGCAGGGAGCTGGTTCTGCCTCAAGGGATACACATAACAATATCTTTGAGTTCTTCTGCAGAACTAAAACCCCCACCAAACTGAAGATGTTCCAGAGAGAAAGTCAGTTTGATAACCTAGAGAAACTCATCAGGAGACCACCTGATGCCAGATTAAAGGAATGCAGGCCCTGCACACAACTTGATCCTTATTAGCAACTCTGCCCTTGAACCACTGCTATAAAACTCTTCACCAAATCCTCCCAGGTCAGGGCACACAGTTTTTGAGGCCTGAGCCTGCTGTGCCCCCCTTTGCCTGGCAAAGCAATAAAGTTATTCTTTTCTACTTCACCCAAAACTCTGTCTCCAAGATTTGATTCAGCACCGGTGCACAGAGGCCAAGTTTTTGGCATCAAATTTTCTTCATCTTTTGTGTAAATCTAAAATTATTTTACAATAATTTTTTTAAGGAGAGTGAAAATCTTTACTGGGTATAGATTTGTTTACTGTCTGCATCCCCCATGGTACTGTAAGCTCTAAGAGGCCAATGAACATGACTATTATATAACTCTTTTTTATCCTGGGGCCTGGAATTGTAAGATTTCCTGGTAAGAACTCAGGAAATATTTGTTGGCTGAATAAGTATAACTGCATGCTGAGGACTTGTTCAACATCTGCTGTTTGCAGATTCTACTGGGATTTTATACCAACACCGGGGTGAACTCAAGACAACGTAGGCATAAAATGAGACCTAAGACATTTTCTTATACAAAAAAAGCATGTACCTTCTTCTATAGTTCTGTCACAAAATGAGGTTCATTCAACTGACACACAGCAAGGCAAACACTGAAACTCTGAAGTTTACAGTAGAGAAAAGGCTAATTCACAAGGCAGCAGACCAAGGAGGCAGGAAAGAAAATCTCAGATTTCTTTCCCCTAAGATAAGGGTTAGGGCTATTTATGGGAAAAAGAGGCAGGGTGGTTTGAGGTGTGGGGAAAGGTGGTTGGAGGTAAGAAAAGTGAGGTAATCAGTGGTCTGTGCAAGGGTAGTCAAGCTTCAAGGCTCTATAGGGTGCAAGTTCAGAAAATGGTATTTGCATGTTCTGAGGGTGGAGTTTGGGGCCCTCTGATGTCAAAAGGTTACCCATGGGACACTCACATAGGCCTGCTTGAATGGTTCGTGGTCTCAGCAGGTCTGAACTGGGCAAGAACTAGCTTAATGTTTCTGAAAAACAACTTAAGCTACCATTACTATAATGAGGTGGGAGTTTAGTTTAAAATCAACTAAAAGCCAGTGACTAAAAGCAAGTGAGGCAGATTACGCTTGGTGGGACTAACCAGGGTATAGCCCTCAGTTTCATTTTCACTGGTCACATTTTTTTATTTCTATTTCTGGCACAAATTTCTCTGATGGGGTTCAGGATAAGTTACTCCACGATAAGCTACTTCAAAATATGGCAACTTAGCATGTTAAATATTTCAAGCTGAAGGAATTTGAGAAATGGTGTATGCAGGGAGGACTTTCTGACCTTCCCTTGAAGTAGGCCATAAAACTCTCATGTGAGAAGTGCTCTCCCAATACTCAGAAGAAAGGAACATTCTTATCTTTGAAAATGAAGGGACAAAGAAGGAAATCTGAACAAACAGGCCTTGTTAAGTTTCCCCCAGTTTACTATACTTAGCTCACCTTTGTCCTATCACATCTTTTCAGAACTTCCCATTATTCATCAAACCTAGCATGAAAACACTCAAATTTAACCATTTCTCTGGGTCTTTATTTCCTTATGAAGGTTCCTGTGTCACATAAAACTTATATTAAATAAATGTGTATGCTTGTCTCTTGTTAATCTGTCTCTTGTTATGAGGAATCCAAGTAAGAACTTAAACAGGTAGGAAAAAATATTATTTTCCTCCCTTGCATTATTTTGATCCAATTACAAAAAGCCAGATCTGACGATTAAGTCAGCCATTTGGAATCTTAGCACTTAGAGCTAGAAATGCATTCAAATAATCAGGGCTTACTTTGTTTTGGTAGTGAACCTTTATCTTTAAACAAAACCATTAGTGAAATTCAAGAGGGACAAAAGCTCAGCTCTCTATTTTTCTTGAGGTCCTCCCCATGTGGCTTTCTCCTTACACTTGCAGACCTTCAAGAGGAGGCGGGGGCTCTGCAGAACCCAGTTTGAAAACCAGAGCCATCATTTTACTAGTAAGGAACACTAAAGACCTGAGAAGTGAAATGATTTGGCCACATATCACTTACAGAAATTTTGATAAGATCAGGAGAAAAGCCAAACTTTCTTGAGGATCTTTCCTAATGAGCTCAGTTAGGTTGTTTAGATGCAAATTATTCATTTTCTCCATCACATTGAAATTCTAATTTATTTTCCCTAAAAACAAAGATATTTTTTGACTGAATAAGATAAGAAAAATACTACTCTCCATCTTCCTCATGGTTTTCTTCTTTGTTTCATGAGAATTTTTTTTCTTTTCAGAGCCCACCAATATATCTATGGGCAGAGAGAAGTTGAGATCTCTTGTTTAAACTTTGTAAATTATAGTTCTCAAATCCTAGTTTCCATGATGACTCTTACACCTCATATGAAGACTTATGAATTTCTCTAAAAGTTGATCTATGATGTGTACAATAAAGTTAAATGTTGAGATTGATATTTATATGAAGATATGTGAACCTCTCTGAAACTAGACCTCCCCAGGATATAATGAAATGCAATGTTAAGAATAAAACAATTAATTTAGAATGTGTGTCCAGCCTTACCAGGTAACTCAGAAAGAAATAAATCACTTCAGAGCATATATTATATTAATTGGAAGTAACAAAGTATAATATAGTAGAAAAATTATTTGAGTAGGGCACCAGGAAATCTGGATTCTACTTCTGATTGGGTTATACATTTTATACATTCATTTTGAAATCCCTAAGATTTGAAGGGGTGAACAGGAAACGATGAACTCCTTCTCAAAGTTGTGTCTAGATCTGAGTTTACAGTAACATCTTTGCAGGATGTGAAATGAGAGCTGCTTTTCAGGAGGCATTTCCTCTGCCTTTTCCGGAGCACAGGGAATACTTCATACATGTCTAAAGAATTCTAATACCTGATTTTTACCTTCATACATTTTTCATGCCAGTGCACATTCCCTATACTAATGAGGCTTTCTGTTAAGTCCTTTCCTGCTAATGATGTCTAAAAACCGAAGGCCAAGTAATGAGCCAATCAATAGCCTCCATTAAAGTCTCTTTGTAGAACCTCTTCTAATTTTATCTCCTATGGTGTGACCTCCAATTTGCATAAGAGAGATACTACTTAAACTTACATGCAGTAAGTTTGATTGACTGAACCTGACAAAGGTGGGGGAGCAATTGCCTAATTTAAAGCACATCCAAAAGATGTGGAAAATGATTAAGACTGTGCTATAATTACTCTAATAATTCTTATTTCTGCTGGTTTTAAAAATTAACTCCCTCATATAATTTTAAAAGTAATACCCTCTAAGTTTATTTTCCTTAGGTCAGGGTATAAATCCCACTAAAATAATTCTAAATCAAGGGGCAATGAACAAAGCAGTGGACATTTCAGGTACTGAAGGAAGAAGAAGAAATGCCTTATCCCAAGACATTTTGTTGCCTAGTGTCAAAAATTTTATATTCTGGTTTGTAACACCTCGCCCCCTCCCTGGGGCATTCTTCCTAAATTTCAACAGTTAATTATTTTAATGTGTTAGAGTTGGCCTCAGAGATTCCTCTACCGCATTCACATTCAGTTGCTCCCTTGTTCTTATATCATCCTTCTAATGTTTTCTTTGCTGTCCAGGGACACATCTCTTCTTTCTTGGTGCCTTTCTTTTCAGACAATTCTCTCACCCATATCTCTCTTTATGGAAAATGCCAGTTTTACAACCTTGTTTTTAATACAGATCTTAGAAGTGTTTCCTTTTATCTCAAGTGTTCCTATTCAATTTATCTTTCTCAGTTGTTCCTATTACCATTATTAAATGAGTTTCCAAGGTTTAGCGAGAAGACATCATTGGGCACAGCAGCATTAAATCGACATTTAAAAGAATAATATCTAATATACACTGAGTGCTTACTGTGTGTCTGGCCTTGGGTTAAATATTTACGTAAATCACCTGACTTTATTCTCATAACATCCTTTTTAATTAAATACCCAGTTTGCCCCCATTTATAGATGAGAAAGCTAAGGCTTGTTAAAAAAAAAAAATTCAACAGACTAAATTTTAAGATTTAATTGGCTTTATTCAATGATTCATAAACTGGGCAGCATCCCATCTAGTCAACAGAAGGGCACTCCAAGGGGTTGTTCAACTCCAAGGGGTTGCTCCAAGGGTGGAGCAAGAAGGTATGAGCAAATGAAAAGAAAGAATTGTTTCTGGCCAGGCCATCTTCTTTTGGGGGTAGGGAAAGACAGGGGTCTTTACCATGCAGATTACCTCCTGTTAATCAGGAAATTTCAGATTGACTGTTTTAAAGGTCACATTTCTGGAAGGGGTTGAAACTGCAATTAATTCTTATTTTACTGTCATAGGAGGCAAATGACTCCATTTGAGGCTTGTTATTTCTTTTTAACAATTCCCCCCTTTGATCAAACTCTCTGTCTAACTGAGAGATGTGATCAAAATTGAAGGCATTAAAGCCCCTCTCCACTACTGCTCTATATCTTATAGCTTTTTCTGATCCTTTGTGTGGTATCACTAGGTCATGATGTTTTTGCTTAATCCCTGAGACATTCACAGATCAGGGTTTCAAGTTTACAATCTTTAAGTCAGTTACTCTCTTTGTTTTTTTTCTGACATTCCAGTCTTAGGGAGATCATATCTAGTGGTCAGCACCTACAAAAATGCATTTAAACCTTTTGATAAAATACAATGTGCCAGGAAGAGTATACGCATGATAATTCCAAATGTTTGGAGTGAACTTCAGAGCTATGGTCCCCAAGACCTGAGCCAATTAAAGAAAGACCCCGTTGAAGGAGTCACTCTTTTAAGCCAAATGGCTTGCTTAATGATCTTATGTAATTGAGTTTGAACTTCCCCAGAATTTTCAATCTGGGTACAACACATGGTGTTGGCCATCGCACAGACATCTCCTTGCTCACCTAAAAGATAATCAAGGGCTATCCTATTATCAGGAACAACTTTAACCAGAGAGTCTATGGATGTTTGTTGGGCAGCAATTTTCTTAGCAATGGAATCTGCAATGTCTCCAAGAGTCAAGGAGTGATTCCTGATCATATTCTCATTTGTATGTATTCCTAATCAGGGAATATCCAAGGGTCAGTCAGGTTTTTAGTGCACGTGGGAAGAGAATTTCCTAGCTTGAAATAAAGAGTCATCCTAAATGCTTTACAAAGATGGGTACTGCTGGTGAGCTCCCTTAGTGAGTGGGAACAAATTTTACCTCTATTAACATGGGAATGTGGAGGTGAAGAGAGGGCATTGTCTTTCCAGGCCAATGTGAGAATAAAGGAAAGAAAGACAAGAAGAAAGGGGTTCATGTTCAGTAAAAGTACGAAGTCTTGATCTGTTATCTTGGATGGAAGGAGTCTACCTCAGTCAACTGCTTCTCTTCCTCATCAATTTGATTCGGAGGTCTCCAGCATTCCTACAGGACCAGGTGTCAGGTACGGTCTTCTTAAGCTATGAGATGTGTACCCAAGGCTCAAAGTCTTCTAGTTTTACAGAAGTGTCAGTGGTCAGGGACAGTTGGTAGGGTCCTTTCCAATGGAGTTCCAGGAGTGTCTTAGTTCTTAGTCAGTCCAAATCAGAAGGATGGGAGAAAATTAGAAACATTAGTTTGGTGAGTTGTAGTCAGATATTTGAGGATATTAGAAGAATTCAGGATTCAGTCCAGTTTAAGGTATATGATAAGACCTCGAAGACAATTAACAGGACTAGAATTTAATGTCTACAAAGGTGCAAACATAATTTTTCTCTCCACAATTATCTTCATTTTTTACCAGAGATAATTACAGTAAAACTAATTTGTTTGACAAGGAATATGAAAATAAGAATACTCACTGAGAGTTTCTGAATTCTGGAGGAACTAGGTAGGAAGAAAAAGTAAATGCTTTACCTCTTTACAAAAAGGTATATCTTACCAAAGCATTGATATCTTTAGAGAAAAGATTTCTTTAAATCTGGAAAAAAATTAAGAACCTGTAATATTTTAAACACAAAGTCATAAAAATTATAATCATCCTCATCAGTTCATTTAATTCCGTGTTAGTACTGCTTCTTGTTCTGCTTTATCTGGTTTTTCCATTAGTTCTTTTGACCTTGCCTGATGATTGAGGGTAGGGACAGTGATAATTCAAGGAGGTTTGCAAAGTTATCTTTAAGGATCATATGAGTTGCCCAGTGAAGTGGCTGCCTTGGTAACTGGAGACTGTGGAAGATATACCACGAATGAGAAAAAACATTTTCTAACTTTCTTTGCCACTGTGAGGACATTGGCCTTGTAGCAAGGGAAGGCTTTAACCCATCTGGAAACCATATGTACAATAACAACAACATATTGATAACCCATACTAAGTGGGAGTTGAATGAAGTCCAGTTACAGGTGTTCAAAGGGTCCAGAGAGAGGAGGTCTGAGACCTCTAGGGACAAAAATAGTTTTTCTTAAATGCACTATGGTGGGTAAAGGAATGCAAAAACCAGAAAATGGCTTTTCCAGGGAGCCAGAAAGAACCAAGCAGCTGTCTTGTAGTTCCCATAGCCCAGCCCTGAATGTTCATTAATATATAGCTATGTTTACTTCTCTTAATTTCTCTGATTTAGGAGCAGACTATTGTCATGTTACAAGGACATCAGGATGGCAAAAGTCTGGCAACTGAGTGGCCATTTTTGCAAAAGCAGGACAGATTTTGCCTACATTTGCCACGATCCTAATAGCTTCTGTTGCTGCTGCCTTTGCATGAAAGTCAGCTAGGGCATTTTCTTGATATTCAGATTCAGTCCATTTAGTATGAACCTCATTTTTTGTCATCAAATTACTTTTCAGAAAGTAAGAGAATAGCAGTGAGAAGATCATCTATTTGTTGCCCATTTTTGACCATGGTCCCAGAGAACATCATATGCTGTAAGACAATGGCTAGAATTACAACTGATAACATTATACCAAGGCATATCACATTTCTAGGAATTTCACACAGTTTCTAGAAAACTTACATACCTGTGCCAATACAAAATAAAGAAGGCCTAGTATTACTTAAAATATATATATTATATTAAATATTTATCAAATATATAATATAACAGTAACACATTATACTAAACAAATATTTAACACTAGAACATATTTAAGTGTGATAGATCACAACTAACCTAGAACAATGTTTGGTATATAACAGGCATCCAATACATATTTGTTGAATATGTAGCTGACTAAGAAACTTCAAATCCATGAATTAATTCACATCTATGAAAAAGTAAGCCTTTGATGTCAAATAGCAATCTGAAGACATCTAGAAGATAAAACTATTACTGCCTGTGAGCCATTGTTAAAACAATATGGACGGACTACCCATATGTTACAGCAAACATGGGAGATTCCTTTTAATTTTATTTATTTTATTCTATTTTATTTTATTTTTTGAAAATTTAAAATATTTTTATTCTCAAACAAATATGAAAGGCTTTTTTACTTAAAATGTAAGGAAAGGAATATAAAGTAAATTGTTGATCTTATTGTACAGATAACTGTTCCATAAAGACAATTATATATAAACTTTCAAATGTCTTGCCCACCCCCTACCATACAATAACCCCACTTAACTAAAGTTGTTGCCATTTATTTTTAAATACCTTTTTTTCTATTCTTTTTCAAATTATTTTCCCATTTAGGTTATTACAGAATACTGAGCAGAGTTCCCTGTGCTCTACAGTAAGTCCCCGCCATCTATCTATTTTAAATACAGCAGTGTGCATGTCAATCCCAAACTCCCAGTCTATCCCTCCTTCCCCCACCTTTCCCCCCAGTAACCATAAGTTCATTCTCTAAATCTGTGAGTCTGTTTCTGTTTTGTAGATAAGGTCATTTGTATCATTTTTTTTCAATTCTGCATATAAGTGATATCACATAATATTTTTCCTTTTCTGTCTGACTTACTTCAGACAGATGTATGTATGTATGATCTCCAGGTCCATCCATATTGCTGCAAATGGCATTATTTTGTTCTTTTTTATGGCTGAGTAATATTCCATTGTATGTATGTGCCACATCTTTATCCATTCATCTGTTAATGGACATTTAGGTTGCTTCCATGTCTTGGTTATTGTAAACAGTGCTGCAATGAACATTGAAGTGCATGTATAATTTCTAACCAAGCTTTTCTCTGGATATATGCTCAAGAATAGGATAGATGGATCATATGGTAGCTCTATTTTTAGTTTTATAAGAAACCTCCATAGTTTTTAGTATTACTTTTTATTTGGCATTGCTTTCCAGGTAATTTAACATATCAAATAAGCTTAATTAGTTGAACAAATCTTTTGAAATGTTCCAGAGACCCTCTGAAAAATTTCAAAGTTAGTTTGTGGTCAGAAGACTTCATTTAGAATATGATTTTGGAAAGTTTGTCAAAAATGTCAAAACGTTCTAAAACACTTTACTAAATAGGATCACAGATTATGATGACATAATACTTAATATCTTTTAGCAAAACTTAGCTCTTTTAATATTAAGAAGACTCAGTTTTAAGTAATCAAAGACCTGATAAAGACAGGAAACAAAGAAAATTATTTTGATAAAACACAAAACCTTTGTTTTCTAGGTCAATTGCTTAAAAGATAAAGAAGAACTTTGTTTACAATTTCTTATTAAGAGCTGATCTACAATCCCAGAAAACTTGTCCTTTCAGAAGATACAAGAAAATTAAAGTTAGTTTTATATAACATAAAAGCCTATTTCCAAAAACCCTATAATAACAAATCTTTTTTTTTTTTTTTAGCCAACTTGATTATGCAAGGCAAGATTCTCTCTCTCCGGAACAACCAGAAATTTTAGATTAGATAAAATTATTGTCATTTCCCTTAACAGGAATGTATCTTCATACCTCATGCCTTTTCTTAATCAAAAACATATCCTGCTTCCCTTTCATACAGAGTTGTTTCCTTTATTATTTCTAGTAGTTTCAATTATATATATTAGAATTTTTAACCCTTAGAAACCTTTAATTTCTGGTGAAAACTAAAAAGTAAGCAAGTATGAATTCTCTTCTACATTAGCATTCTGTGTATTGGCAAGCTTATACTTGTTATAATTTCTGGAAAATGTGCTTTTTCATAGAAAATTTCTCAGTGTGACATAAAACATGTTTACTAATAGATCCAATTTTATCTTTAGTTTCTCTGCAATAGGAAGCCAAAAGTAAATAAACTTAGTTTAATAATTAATTTTTCACTATTTTATCTTATAATATGATTCAGAGGTAGAAAAACATCAGACATCTACAATACACAAACACAGACACACACACATATATATACACACAAACATAAACATATAAACAGACACAGAAACTTCAGTGCTTCCATTCTAAAAATTTAACCTTAAAGTGGATATGATAATGCAAAACTCACTCGTTAGGGGCTTCCCTGGTGGCGCAGTGGTTGAGAGTCTGCCTGCCGATGTAGGGGACATGGGTTCGTGCCCCGGTCCGGGAAGATTCCACATGCCGCGGAGCGGCTAGGCCCGTGAGCCATGGCCGCTGAGCCTGCGCGTCTGGAGCCTATGCTCCGCAATGGGAGCGGCCACAACAGTGAGAGGCACGCGTACCACAAAAAAAAATCAGTTACATCCAAACTGTTTTTCTGACATATGGAATAAGTTAAAGTTACCTGCTCCGATGACTAAGGTTTTTTTTTTGTTGTTTTTTTTATAATATTTTTGGAGAAGACAAATTTTTTTTTAAGTTTCAGATGACCTAAGTGTCAAATGGCCTTTCCCCATTCCCATAAGAATTGCTTTCCTAAAATTTGCATTTCAAAGAATGGCTCTTAGGTCACAGAGAAATTCGGGTAGGAAATCTACATCACAAAGGTACAGATTAAGTGCAGGGCAATTCTGTTTCCAACGTCCTGATCTCTTCAAGTGGTTTGCAAGGAATAGGTAAGGTAATGTGTATTGACAAAGAAAAAAAGCAAGTGAGTTTTGAACTTATAGAGCCACACTTTTGTCCTGTAAATATTTGATTTGCGAAACAAAAACAGCTGGGTTATTTTGAATGTTCTTCTTTCTCTTTGGGCACATTTAGCTTATGGGAAAAGCTAAAAAATTTCCTATTAGGCTCTGAATATTAGTTTCCAATTTGGCCAAATTTCTGATCATAAAGTTATTAAATTCTTTCAAATATCTTGTCAGTTTTCAGCTTGGAAAACAGTAAATATTTCTGGCAGTACTGAACAACACCATTAATTTTAATTTTTAGTTTCCCCTTTACCATTTAAGGTAATAAACTTAGCAGTTTATTAGAAAGTCCCTCAGAGTTCAATCAATATTAGGAGGAACCCATATGGGAACAATTGA
The DNA here is from genome assembly GCF_964270905.1 of Leucopleurus acutus. Taxonomy (NCBI): domain Eukaryota; kingdom Metazoa; phylum Chordata; class Mammalia; order Artiodactyla; family Delphinidae; genus Leucopleurus; species Leucopleurus acutus. The sequence continues at coordinate 133,811,156 of NC_139143.1, forward strand.
GTTGATGTTGATGAATTTGCATAGAGCCTTTGAGGACAATCTCTTTTCCAGTCCCTCAGTTGATTATAATTGAGATATCAATTTCTGGGCCAGTGTTTAGATGATGAATCCCTAAGAGGGTGTAATGGAGGAGACCCAGGTGTTACTTTGGGTCTCTGGCCTTGGAGCTGTTGTAGCTGCAAAGCTATTTGTTTGGACGATTTCTGTTTGAAACCTTGCTCCAGAGTCCTTTCAAAAGGCTCAGCTATAGTCACAAGTTCAATCAGGTTGGTAGCCTCCCATCCTATATGCTGCCTTTTTATCCACTAATCTCAGGAAATAATCCATTTACAAATGGGCAGCTAGAGTAGGCTGGGTGACCTTAGTTCCTGTATGGAACTCCAAATGCCTTAAAAAGAAAGCTTCCAAATGGGCTTTAAAGTCTGTCACAGATTCATCTCTCTTTTGTTTGCATGATTGAAAAATAGACCAGTCAGGTGGACAGGGAAGATTTTAGGAATAGATCATGAGTATGCAGGTGAAAAAGGATGGAGGAGCCAGCAGGAGTCACATCAGTGGTCACATTGGTCCTGCCACCCTTTGTTATAGATACCGCTAGTGTCTTTAATTTTTCATTAGCCTTTTGTAATGACTCTTTTAATGAAGCTATTTTGGAATCTTGAAGCCTTTTATGAGCTTCTGCATACCAGTTAAAGTAGGCATTCCATTCTATCTGTCCAGTTTGGGATCCCTTTCTCTCAAGTGCCTTTCTTAAATGAATGATATGGTCTAATTGGAATGTTCCACATAATGGCCATTGTAATTATAGATTATTTTTAGTAAAATATTACCATCTTATTAGATATCTGAAACTTTCAAGACTATAGTTGACAAACGTAAAATGAGCAGGTGTGCTGGAATGTGGTATGCTCAACTTTTGGATATAAAGGATTCTTCTTTTAGCTAGGCCTTTGGTTCTCTTGGAGCCAAACTAATACCTAGAAGGGATATGCCATGGGGTTGGGAATTATGGGGTGTTTTACAGTGTGCCTTGTTTCACAGAAATTTTCTTGAAGTTGGCAAGTGACTAGTGTCAATCTAACCTGTTCCATGACTAACTTATCCTATCACAGGATCTTCTTGAGGTGACAAGCACTCTAACAGCTTTTAAATGCCTGACTCATGCCCATCAATTTTGTGACTTTTTGGCTTCCAGGATTTCCATAAGCAATGACTTTACCTCATGTGCATATTAACAGAAACCAGCAGTAAACAGAAAACTAGAGACTGGAAAAAGGATTGTACCAGCAGCTTTCTAAGAATGAGAACTGCAGACCGACTCCAAACAAATGGAGAACTGAAGCTTCCACCAGCAGTTGTCAGAGTGGAATCTGGGGAAGAATTCCAAATAAATGGAGGAACTACAGCAGTTCCCAATGCAGAGTCTGGGGACAGAATTAAGGGCTTAGGTTTTTCATCCAAAGAATTTTGGTCTAAAAGGCTAGTGACTTGGCCCCAGGTAGAACTATTTGCTAGTTCTGTTGGGCTCCAGGCGGAATTGTTGCCAGCTCAAGCTGATCTGCCCTGTAAGAAAAAGTCAATGAGACTGGGAGCTTGAACATAAAGAGAGGGGAGCTCAAACTGAGAGGAATGAGGAAGTTACCAAACGCCCCTGGGAACAGCAAGAAATGCAGTGAACTCAAAAGGATTTGTGGAGTGTCATCTCTGTTTCTCATTTTCCCCAAATGCCATAGGAAGTTTGCTTCAGATCCCACTGCTGCCACCAATTTGTTAAAAAAAAAATTCAACAGAGTAAATTTGAAGATCTAATCAGTTTTATTCAATGATTCATAAATTAGGAAGCATCCCATCTAGTAAATAGAAGGGCACTCTGAAGGTTGTGTAAATGAAACGTTTTTATAAGGAGAAGGAAGGTGGGGTAAGAAGGTATTAGCAAAAGAATATAAAGTATTGTTTCAGGCCAGGACATCTTTGGGGGAAAGGGAATTGCAGTGGTCCTTATCATGCAGATTACCTCACTAGCATTGATTAGAAAATTTCAGATTGATTACTTTAAAGGTCACATTTCTGGGAGGGGTTGGAACTGCAATTAACTCTTGGTTTGCTGTCATGGAAGGCAAATGACTCCATTTTGGGGTGCTATTTCTTTCGAACAGGCTTAAGACAGTTTAAACAGAAACAGATTCAACACATAGACTTAGGTACTTATCAAGATCACTGAAAAGTGGGAGGTGTGGTCTCTATGCAGGGTCTCTGGGAACAACATCCACAAACATAACAGGACAGGACTGATTTCCCTGGAGAAACGTGGGGGATCAGGAGGTCTTTGCTAAGCTATTAAATATAAGAACACACAGCTAGAGGTGCAAGCCATGAAACTGGGAGAAAGGACCAGGAAGCCCTTGAAGCCATCATGATCCTAGATACTTACAAAGCTAGACACTAGTGCACTGCTGCAGAAAATGCCCACATTTCTATGATATTTTCAAGCAGCATAGTAAACTAAGTGCAATGGGAATGTGGTCTATGTCGTCTCTCCTCTACCTTTCAAAACTTTGTTGAATGCAATTGAATGAGTGAACCTAATTTGTCACCAGATTCTGGCTGCAAGGGAATCTGGGAAATGTAGTTTTCAGTCTTTCAGCATCTACTGTAAAGGGAGGCATCCTAGTAGAAAGTGGGAATAAATGTGGAGTGCCAATTAAATAAGCTATATCCAACACAAAGAGTAAGTGACTGTGACATAACACAGAGCTAGTAATCAGTGAAATTCAGAGTACAACTCAGGCTGACTTGTTTGCAAATCCTGACAACTATACTACACTGCCTCTACACCAAGATGCTCTATATTTCCAAATGCATGTTTTGGGGAACATTAATTTTTGTGTTTTTTTTTTTTTTTTTTTTTTTTGCGGTACGCGGGCCTCTCGCCGCTGTGGCCTCTCCCATCGCGGAGCACAGGCTCCGGACGCACAGGCCCAGCAGCCATGGCCCACGGGCCCAGCCGCTCCACGGCATGCGGGATCCTCCCAGACCGGGGCACGAACCCGTGTCCCCCGCATCGGCAGGCGGACCCCCAACCACTGCGCCACCAGGGAAGCCCAATTTTTGTGTTTTAACAGGAAAAATCATTCAAACAAGGACTAGAAAGTGGAAAAACTACTAGATGTTGTCTTTCCTTTCCTCAAAGTTATTAGCTTATTATAGTAATTAAGATACTATATGCATTTTTGATGTAGATAAAGACATGTGTTGCTTACTTACTGTATGTAAATTATGCCAAACCAGAGAACATGGCTCCTTTGAAATATTCTGTGTTCAAATATTATTATGCTGTGATCTGGAGAGAGGTTGATTCTTTTGATATTATTGTTATAATTTTAAAACCTTTGCAATCTATAATTTAGAAGTCTAAATATTTATTTCAGGAACTCCTACCAGATACACTTGGTATCTTCAAGGTTCTGGGATAAGCATCCACAACTGTCAAGATGTACCTGACTTCAGGACTCATGGTATCCAGAGATGATCTTGGGCTGACAGCATTCCTCTGCCAAAGGAAGTGTAAGGAACACAAAGATGCTAACAGCAGGAGGCCACTCTCCTTCGCCCTACCAACTGGAGGTGGAGTGACAGATAACTGCTAATGCTATCCCACCTGCCTTATGTTCTTTAAGATATCTGTGTACCTTAGGTTCTTATGTACCTTTAAGATTCACAAAGACATTTTCTGAAACAGAGCTTTTCCTTTTCCTTTAAAAAAAATGTTGTTGTCACTGTTATTTCCAGCTTCAGTGACTTTTTTCTTACACAGATAGGTCTGGGAAAAAATCAGTAATTGCATTCAGTGTGTTCATGAGAGCAGGGCATGTTGCTGACAGTCAGAATATCTGATTTCTCTACCCTTGACTTAATGTGTGAACTTGACTAAGTCACTCCACTTCTCTCAATCTCATTCATCCTCAAAAAATAGAAGACACATCACTGGATAATATTTGAGTGAAATCAATATTCAAAAGAATCTCAGGACTCCAGTTTCACATATCTTCCTGACTCTCTATTTTATTAAAATAATAAAGAAGATGGAAAAGTCTTTTTATATAGCTTTCAATCATAAGAATATTGGAAGAATATTCTATTTCATAAGAATAGAAAGTTAATGATGCACTTGCCATATTCATTAATTGTTTGTTTGTTTGTTTTTTCTTTCTGGCATTTATCCTCCCCAAAGTGTTTTGTATTATGTTGTAAGGAAACTACCACTTCCAATAAGACAGGTAGCTTGAGTTTTCTGAAGAGAGAAGGGCAGTTATTTGAGGGGCAGAAGCTAGTAAACTTGCTTGAAGAAAACGCAATTTATATGTATGTGTGAAATCTACTGTATTTTTTTAAAAAACCCAGAAAAATTCCCATTCCTAGCTGCCACTTCTTTTTGGTTTTCATAATTGCAGTGGCAGGATAATAAACAGGCTGCCAGAAAGTGTGTGAACATACTCTTTTGTCTGGTCTCCTGAAACAGTCTCATTGAATAGGGTCAATTATTCAATAATGATCTTTAAGCTCTTACTATGTGTAAGAAAAGTGTACAGCATTTAGGACCCTATGATCTCTTTTACTCTTTGTTATGCATTTGTTGAGCAATGTAAGCAAAATCTTTCTAACTTTCTTATACAAAAAGGACCTGTGTCTTACTTTTGGCTTGGGTGCCAAGGACCTTTTTTCTTTAAGTAGAAAAATTCTCTCCTAAGACTTACACGGCAATTATGTAAATTCATTGAGTCCTTTCTAAACTTGTCAAGTGAATTGGAATACTTTACAGGTTTACAACGGATATGAATTTCTGAAATGTAGACTCCCCAAGTTCAGAGGGTCAGCATCTTTTACGGCAATGCTGACTTATCTGTGACTCTTTCAAATCAGTTGTAACATTCTACCTTCTTCTTGTGGCCCTGGGGAAGGATGTGGTTCTGACAAAATAGCAACCTCTTTGATTGACAAATTGATCTACTATAAAGCAGGTTTTCTTTTTCTCGCTTGCATCCTTTTTTGTTTTTGTTTGTTCTTCTAGGAGCTGTTTAAAAGGGTGATCTTTCCACAAGAAGGAATACTGTTCTTTGGCCGAGCGTATTTCTTCCTTTTTATTTCCCACTAGATTTTAGACTCACTGAAGCATGGAGTGGACATTTTGTCTTAGTTATCTTTTTATTTTCCTATAGCTATATTTTCCTTGCCTACTTATACTATAAAACAATAATCAATCACCTTTATCAAATCAATATTTTAAGTGTGACATTTTTGTTGTGTCAGGCCCTCTACCAAGTAACTTAAGGAAGGATGATTACTGCCCTCTTTGAATTTATTTCCAAAAGAGCCACTGCTACAAAAAATAGTTCTTGGCATTCTTCATATTTTCATTATGATTTCATCATTTTTATATCATTTTATTTTCCATGGTTTTGCTCAATCATGACCTTATTTGTTTGTCCGTTTTTCCCATTTGATTAATTCAGTGAAAGAGGGACAATATTCGTTGTTTATCACTTTATCGGCGATGTTGTGCTAATTGATTCTGTATCTATTATATCACCTAAACGTCAAAACCAGCCTGTGATTAGGAATTACCATCTTCCTTTAACAGATAGGAAAACTACACCTTCAAGACGTTAAGTGTCATCTTAAAGGTTACACAGTTGGTAAGTGGCAAGGAATGATTGTTTCTAAGAGATCTACCATTCTCAAACATACTTCTCACAACATCTCTACAACATCTCGCTGTTGTTGGAGTTCTAAAAGGGGAAGGAAATCATGTTCTGTATGTGATACAAGACTCTAGTTCACCTGCAATTCTGATTCCACCTTGTAGCATGAGAACGAACAGAACTTGTTTTGATAAAACATCAACAGAGATTAATAGCTTTTTTCCCCCCAGATGTGATACAAGCATGCTAAGGTACTCAGATAAAAGGTGTTATATAAATAAGCCGCATTCTTTTCAATCTAATATGATTATGAGTGGTAATCCAATGGTGATAGGTGACAATATAACTTTTAATTTTTAAATAGTTTTTATCTTGCTTTGTTGTAATCATTCTACCTAATTAGTGTCTTAATTAAACATGCCACCTGACTTCATCCTCTCTAGAAAACATTTGCTATTTATATTATTATTTAAATATATCCAAACTTGTCATCACTGTGATGCCTAACGTAATAACATTAATAGGTCTCTTTCATTGAGTATTTACCCTGTGCCATCATTCAGTTGCTAAGTATCTTCAATGCAAGACATTAATACTTTAAATAATCTTATGGAATATGCTATACTATCATTATTCTCATTTTTCAGATAAGGAGACTGAGGCTTATGGAATTTTCTCCACACTCAAGGCTCAGCTCAAATGTCACCTACTTACAGAGTTTTCCTAATCACCACGTATCAAATTGTATCTGGGTTTCCCGTGCCCTTACCATCTCATATTCTATGCCTATACATTGCAATTTTTTTTAAATAAGTAACTAACCACTGTGTGAAATTATACATATATGATTCTTTTTGTGTTTTATATATATGACAACTTTTTGTTGCTGTTCTATTTTATCCACCTGCAATTAAGATCCATAATGCCGTGAGCTTGTTTTGTTACCACTGTTATCTCTAATGCCTGAAACAGCCTACAGCACAGACTTAACTTTAGATAAATAATTGTTATTGAATAAATAAATTAATGAAACAATTGACTTGGAAACAATGTTTAGAGCTGAGAAAAAGACCCAGTTTTTTCTACCTCTAGTTCAGTTCTCTTTATATTATGTAAGGATATATAAGAAACCTGAGTTTATACATTTTTAAAGTTTGGGAATAGAAATACTGAGATTCATTTTTGTTTTATCTATAGCTATATAGTTTCCCTTAAATTATACTAGGTTAATATGATTAAAAGCAAAAGTTTTTAATCTGCTTGGAGAGCAATCTCTTCAGAGAACTGTGTGCAGTTTGGTGCTCTTACTTATAATTCAATCTCATTTGTTTGTGACAGCAGGAATCTTCATTAAACAATAAGCTATTGTCATAAGGTTTGAATTACTATACTATTCAGAATATATTTATTTTAATTTCTTTTAAAGTTGCCTAAAATTCACACGTTTACTCTCCTTTCTTTGATTAGTTGGCAGTAGTAAAGCCTTACTCTGTGTCTCCACAGACCTCTTTGATATGGCTCACCGTCTTTGAGTCTGAAAATGGACTTTTTATGAAACTTCTCTTGGCTCATTTTGCTACAAGTTAGAAAAACTCAAGGAATGAGAGCTCAAGAACTGAATTTGTATTCGGATGACTTTTTTAAAAATTAATTTATTCATGTTTGGCTGTATTGGGTCTTTGTTGCTGCACACAGGCTTTCTCTAGTTGCGGTGAGCAGGGACTACTCTTTGTTGCGGTGCGCGGGCTTCTCATTGCCGTGACTTCTCTTGTTGCAGAACACTGGCTCTAGGCACTCGGGCTTCAGGAGTTGCAGCACGCAGGCTCAGTAGCTGTGGCACGCAGGCTCTAGAGTGCAGGCTCAGTAGTTGTGGTGCACAGGCTTAGATGCTCCATGGCATGTGGGATCTTCCCGGACCAGGGCTTGAATCCATGTCCCCTGCATTGGCAGGCGTATTCTTAACCACTGCACCACCAGGGAAGCCCTGTATTAGGATGACTTTTAAAAGTACAAGTCAGTGGGCTTCCCTGGTGGCACAGTGGTTGAGAGTCCGCCTGCCGATGCAGGGGACACGGGTTCATGCCCCGGTCCGTGAAAATACCACATGCTGCAGAGCAGCTGGGCCCGTGAGCCATGGCCGCTGAGCCTGTGCGTCCGGAGCCTGTGCTCTGCAATGGGAGGGGCCACGGCAGTGAGAGGCCCGCGTACCGCAAAAAAAAAAAAAAAAAAAAAAAAGTACAAGTCAATTGCCAAGAATGCTACAAATGTGAAATCGTTTCATTTGTGATCCTGCCAGGCAGCGGTCCTAATGACTCTGTCTGATTCAGTTGGCTGTTTTACTTCAGCAATCTATCCCTAGATGGCTGAGACTAGGGACAGTTGTAGCTAGGATTTGGGTGGCAAATCTGCATCTATCCTAGGTGAAGTACATTAGAAATTGATGCCAAATGAGGGCAATGGACCTTTTAAATTCTAGTTTGAAACACTGGATTTGCAAAGCATCTGCCAGATGCACTGCTTTGGCTTCAACTCGACTTTATTTTAAAATTCTTGTTGGGTAGAAGCAAGAGTCATGGCAGGATTTCTCAGTATGTGGATTTTATCACATGATTCTCATGTGAGTACATGACTTTTCCTAAATGAGAATACATACACAGAGAGTACCATACATACTACCAGGCTGGGCATTTAACTGTCTCGTGCCAGCAATAAAGAAGCACATGTATTCAGAATTACAATTTTAGTAAGAGTGCAATGCATTGGGTGCTGAATCTGGGAGCTGGCATAAGCCTGTATGATCTCAGAACTGAGCTGAACCTGGGGTCAGCTGTTGGGGGAGAGGTATTTCTCCAAGGGTGGAGTGTGGCAGCATAAACATGACTGTGAACCATAATTACTATTATAAGGAGCTGATTCAGGGAATCAAATTCAGAGTGCTAACTTAAAAATTATTCGGTATTTGTTAAAGATGGTAAGGAAGACTGCATTCAAGCGACAATTGCAACGGGGTTTTGCAGTAGAGGGGAGGACTTGGACTAGACTGTGTATACAAGGACAAATGGGAATGTATAGGCAAGGAGCGGGGGGGGGGGGTCGGGGGAGTCAGGGTCTGTGGACCAGAAATAACTAAAGGAAATATCAGAAGTAAGGAGGGGGGGATTCTAGTTAATTAAACAAACTGGACAGGATTCTTGCTGAAGGCAGTTCAGGGTGATCAGATATCACCTGGGGAATGATGGGGAATGAGCAATTTGATCAAACTTTGGGGATGATCCGATTTATAGGGTGGAGGATTCTCACTAAACTGATTTGACAAGACTCTTGCTCTTGCAGACAAGGACCAAGGACAGGGCCAAATCAAAAAAGTGCCCAGAGACTTCTGGGAAGATGGCGGAAGAGTAAGACGCAGAGATCACCTTCCTCCCCACAGACACACCAGAAATACACCTACACGTGGAACAACTCCTACAGAACACCTACTGAATGCTGGCAGAAGACCTCAGACCTCCCAAAAGGCAAGAAACCCCCCACGTACCTGGGTAGGGAAAAAGAAAAAAGAAAAAACAGAGACAAAAGAATAGAGACGGGACCTGCACCAGTGGGAGAGAGCTGTGAAGGAGGAAAGGTTTCCACACACTAGAAGCCCCTTTGCAGGCGGAGACTGCGGGTGGCGGAGGGGGGAGCTTCGGAGCCGCGGAGGAGAGCACAGCAACAGGTGTGCGGAGGGCAAAGCGGAGAGATTCCCGCACAGAGGATCAGTGTGGACCGGCACTCACCAGCCCAAGAGGCTTGTCTGCTCACCCGCTGGGACGGGCGGGGGCTGGGAGCTGAGGCTCGGGCTTCGGTCGGAGTGCAGGGAAAGGACTGGGGTTGGCGGCATGAACACAGCCTGCAGGGGGTTAGTGCGCCACGGCTAGCCGGGAGGGAGTCTGGGGAAAAGTCTGGACCTCCCGAAGAGGCAAGAGACTTTTTCTTCCCTCTTTGTTTCCTGGTGCCTGAGGAGAGGGGATTAAGAGCGCTGCTTAAAGGAGCTCCAGAGATGGGCGCGAGCCGCGACTAAAAGCGCAACCCCAGAGACAGACATGAGACGCTAAGGCTGCTGCTGCTGCCACCACAAAGAAGCCTGTGTGCGAGCACAGGTCACTATCCACACCCCCCTTCCAGGGAGCATGTGCAGCCCGCCACTGCCAGGGTCCCAGGATCCAGGGCCAACTCCTCCGGGAGAACACACGGTGCGCCTCAGGCTGGTGCAACGTCATGCCGGCCTCTGCCGTTGCAGGCTCGCCCTGCACTCCGTGACCCTCCCTACCCCTGGCCTGAGTGAGCTAGAGCCCCCGAATCAGCGGCTCCTTTAACCCCGTCCTGTCTGAGCGAAGAACAGATGCCCTCCAGCGACCTACATGCAGAGGCGGGGCCAAATCCAAAGCTGAGCCCCTGGGAGCTGTGAGAACAAAGAAGAGAAAGGGAAATCCCTCCCTGCAGCCTCAGAAGCAACGGATTAAAGCTCCACGATCAACCTGATGTACTCTGCATCTGTGGAATACCTGAATAGACAACAAATCATCCCAAATTAAGAAGGTGGACTTTGAGAGCAAGATTTATGATTTTTTCCCCTTTTCCTCTTTTTGTGAGTGTGTATGTGTATGCTTCTGTGTGAGATTTTATCTGTATAGCTTTGCTTCCACCATTTGTCCGAGGGTTCTATCCATCCGTTTTTTTGTTTGTTTGTTTTTGGGGTTTTTTTTGAAATTCTTTTCTTAATAATTACTTTTTATTTTAATAACTTTATTTTATTTTACTTTATCTCTCTTCCTTCTTTCCTTTCTTCCCTCCTTTAGGCAACGAATCATCTCAAATTGAGGAGGTAGACTTTGAGAGCAAGATTTATGATTCTTTCCCCTTTTCCTTTTTTGTGAGTGTGTATGTGTATGCTTCTGTGTGAGATTTTGTCTGTATAGCTTTGCTTCCACCATTTGTCCCAGGGTTCTATCCATCATTTGTTTGTTTTTTTTTCCTCTTAATAATTATTTTTTATTTTAATAACTTTATTATATTTTATCTTACTTTATTTTATTTTACTTTATTTTCTTTCTTCCTTTTTTCTTCCTTCCCTCCTTCCTTCCTTCCTTCTTCCCTCCCTCCATCCATCCTTTCTTTCTTTGTTTCTTTCTCCTTCTACTAATTCTTTCTTTCTAATATTTCTCCCTTTTCTTCTGAGCCATGCAGATGAAAGGCTCTTGGTGCTGCAGCCAGGAGTTACTGCTGTGCCTCTGAGGTGGGAGAGCCAACTTCAGGACACTGGTCCACAAGAGACCTCCCAGCTCCACATAATATCAAATGGCAAAAATCTCCCAGAGATCTCCATCTCAACACCAGCACCCAGCTTCACTCAACGACCAGAAAGCTACAGTGCTGGACATCCTATGCCAAACAACTAGCAAGACAGGAACACAACCCCACCCATTAGCAGATAGGCTGCCTTAAATCATAATAAGCCCACAGACACCCCAGAACACACCACCAGACGTGGACCTGCCCACCAGAAAGACAAGATCCAGCCTCATCCAGCAGAACACAGGCACTAGTCCCCTCCACCAGGAAGCCTACACAACCCACTGAACCAACTTTAGCCACTGGGGACAGACACCCAAAACAACGGGAAATACGAACCTGCAGCCTGCAAAAAGGAGACCCCAAACACAGTAAGATAAGCAAAATGAGAAGACAGAAAAACACACAGCAGATGAAGGATCAAGATAAAAACCCACCAGACCTAACAAATGAAGAGGAAACAGGCAGTCTACCTGAGAATGGATTCAGAATAATGATAGTAAAGATGATCCAAAATCTTGGAACGAGAAGAGACAAAATGCAAGAAACATTTAACAAGGACCTAGAAGAACTAGAGATGAAACAAACAATGATGAACAGCACAATAAATGAAATGAAAAATACTCTAGATGGGGTCAATAGCAGAATAACTGAGGCAGAAGAACGGATAAGTGACCTGGAAGTTAAAATAGTGGAAATAACTACTGCAGAGCAGAATAAAGAAACAAGAATGAAAAGAACTGAGGACAGTCTCAGAGACCTCTGGGACAACATTAAACGCACCAACATTCGAATTATAGGGGTTCCAGGAGAAGAAGAGAAAAAGAAAGGGACTGAGAAAATATTTGAAGAGGTTATAGTTGAAAACTTCCCTAATATAGGCAAGGAAATAGTTAATCAAGTCCAGGAAGCACAGAGAATCCCATATAGGATAAATCCACGGAGAAATACACCAAGACACATATTAATCAAACTGTCAAAAATTAAACATAAAGAAAACATATTAAAAGCAGCAAGGGAAAAACAACAAATAACACACAAGGGAATCCCCGTAAGGTTAACAGCGTATCTTTCAGCAGAAACTCTGCAAGCCAGAAGGGACTGGCAGAACATATTTAAAGTGATGAAGGAGAAAAGCCTGCAACCAAGATTACTCTACCCAGCAAGGATCTCATTCATATTTGATGGAGAAATTAAAACCTTTACAGACAAGCAAAAGCTGAGAGAGTTCAGCACCGCCAAACCAGCGTTACAACAAATGCTAAAGGAACTTCTCTAGGCAAGAAACATAAGAGAAGGAAAAGACCTACAATAACAACCCAAAGCAATTAAGAAAATGGGAATAGGAACATACATATCGATAATTACCTTAAATGTAAATGGACTAAATGCTCCCACCAAAAGACACAGATTGGCTGAATAGATACAAATACAAGACCCATATATTTGCTGTCTACAAGAGGCCCATTTCAGACCTAGAGACACTTACAGACTGAAAGTAAGGGGATGGAAAAAGATATTTCATGCAAAAGGAAACCAAAAGAAAGCTGGAGTAGCAATTCTCATATCAGACAAAATAGACTTTAAATAAAGACTATTACAAGAGACAAAGAAGGACACTACATAATGACCAAGGGATCAATCCAAGAAGAATATATAACAATTGTAAATATTTATGCACCCAATATAGGAGCACCTCAGTACATAAGGCAAATACTAACAGCCATAAAAGGGGAAATCGACAGTAACACATTCATAGTAGGGGACTTTAACACCCCACTTTCACCAATGGACAGATCATCCAAAATGAAAATAAATAAGGAAACCCAAGCTTTAAATGATACATTAAACAAGATGGACTTAATTGTATTTATAGGACATTCCATCCAAAAACAACAGAATACACATTTTTCTCTAGTGCTCATGGAACATTCTCCAGGATAGATCATATCTTGGGTCACAAATCAAGCCTTGGTAAATTTAAGAAAATTGAAATTGTATCAAGTATCTTTTCCGACCACAACGCTATGAGACTAGATATCAATTACAGGAAAAGATCTGTAAAAAATACAAACACATGGAGGCTAAACAATACATTACTTAATAACGAAGTGATCACTGAAGAAATCAAAGAGGAAATTAAAAAATACCTAGAAACAAATGACAATGGAGATACAACGACCCAAAATCTATGGGATGCAGCAAAAGCGGTTCTAAGAGGGAAGTTTATAGCAATACAATCCTACCTTAAGAAACAAGAAACATCCCGAATAAACAACCTAACCTTGCACCTAAAGCAATTAGAGAAAGAAGAACAAAAATACCCCAAAGTTAGCAGAAGGAAAGAAATCATAAAAATCAGATCAGAAATAAATGAAAAAGAAATGAAGGAAATGATAGCAAAGATCAATAAAACTAAAAGCTGGTTCTTTGAGAAGATAAACAAAATTGATAAACCATTAGCCAGATTCATCAAGAAAAAAAGGGAGAAGACTCAAATCAATAGAATTAGAAATGAAAAAGGAGAAGTAACAACTGACACTGCAGAAATACAAAAGATCATGAGAGATTACTAGAAGCAACTCTATGCCAATAAAATGGACAACCTGGAAGGAATGGACAAATTCTTAGAAATGCACAACCTGCCAAGACTGAATCAGGAAGAAATTGAAAATATGAACAGACCAATCACAAGCACTGTAGCACTGAAATTGAAAGTGTGATTAAAAATCTTCCAACAAACAAAAGCCCAGGACCAGATGGCTTCACAGGTGAATTCTATCAAACATTTAGAGAAGAGCTAACACCTATCCTTCTCAAACTCTTCCAAAATATAGCAGAGGGAGGAACATTCCCAAACTCATTCTACGAGGCCACCGTCACCCTGATACCAAAACCAGACAAGGATGTCACAAAGAAAGAAAACTACAGACCAATATCACTGATGAGCATAGATGCAAAATTCCTCAACAAAATACTAGGAAACGGAATCCAACAGCACATTAAACGGATCATACACCATGATCAAGTGGGATTTATCCCAGGAATGCAAGGATTCTTCAATATACGCAAATCAATCAATGTGATACACCATATTAACAAATTGAAGAAGAAAAACCATATGATCATCTCAATAGATGCAGAGAAAGCTTTCGACAAAATTCAACACCCAGTTATGATAAAAACCCTGCAGAAAGTAGGCAAAGAGGGAACTTTCCTCAACATAATAAAGGCCATATATGACAAACCCACAGCCAACATCGTCCTCAATGGTGAAAAAGTGAAAACATTTCCACTAAGATCAGGAGCAAGACAAGTTTGCACACTCTCACCACTCTTATTCAACATAGTTTTGGAAGTTTTAGCCACAGAAATCAGAGAAGAAAAGGAAATAAAAGGAATCCAAATCAGAAAAGAAGAAGTACAGCTGTCACTGTTTGCAGATGACATGATACTATACATAGAGAATCCTAAAGATGCTACCAGAAAACTACTAGAGCTAATCAATGAATTTGGTAAAGTAGCAGGATACAAAATTAATGCACAGAAATCTCTGGCATTCCTATACACTAATGAAAAATCTGAAAGTGAAATCAAGAAAACACTCTCATTTACCATTGCAACAAAAAGAATAAAATATCTAGGAATAAACTTACCTAAGGAGACAAAAGACCTGTATGCAGAAAATTATATGACACTGATGAAAGAAATTAAAGATGATACAAATAGATGGAGAGATATACCATGTTCTTGGATTGGAAGAATCAACATTGTGAAAATGACTCTATTACCCAAAGCAATCTACAGATTCAATGCAATCCCTATCAAACTACCACTGGCATTTTTCACAGAACTGGAACACAAAATGTCACAATTTGTATGGAAACACAAAAGACCCCGAATAGCCAAAGCAATCTTGAGAATGAAAAACGGAGCTGGAGGAATCAGGCTCCCTGACTTCAGGCTATACTACAAAGCTACAGTAACCAAGACAGTATGGTACTGTCACAAAAACAGAAAGATAGATCAATAGAACAGGATAGAAAGCCCAGAAATAAACCCACACACATATGGTCACCTTATCTTTGATAAAGGAGGCAGGAATGTACAGTGGAGAAAGGACAGACTCTTCAATAAGTGGTGCTGGGAAAACTGGACAGCTACATGTAAAAGTATGAGATTAGATCACTCCCTAACACCATACACAAAAATAAGCTCAAAATGGCTTAAAGACCTAAATGTAAGGCCAGAAACTATCAAACTCTTAGAGGAAAACACAGGCAGAACACTCTATGACATAAATCACAGCGAGATCCTTTTTTTTTTTTTTTTTTTTGCGAGATCCTTTTTGACCCACCTCATAGAGTAATGGAAATAAAAATAAACAAATGGGACCTAAAGAAACTTCAAAGCTTTTGCACAGAAAAGGAAAACATAAACAAGACCAAGAGACAACCCTCAGAATGGGAGAAAATATTTGCAAATGAAGCAAGTGGCAAAGGATTAATCTCCAAAATTTATAAGCAGCTCATTCAGCTTAATAACAAAAAAACAAACAACCCAATCCAAAAATAGGCAGAAGACCTAAATAGACATTTCTCCAAAGAAGATATACAGACTGCCAACAAACACATGAAAGAATGCTCAACATCACTAATTAGAGAAATGCAAATCAAAACGACAATGAGATATCATCTCACACCAGTCAGAATGGCCATCATGAAAAAATCTAGAAACAACAAATGCTGGAGAGGGTGTGGAGAAAAGGGAACCCTCTTGCACTGTTGGTGGGAATGTAAATTGATACAGCCACTATGGAGAACAGTATGGAGGTTCCTTAAAAAACTACAAATAGAACTACCATATGACCCAGCAATCCCACTACTGGGCATATACCCTGAGAAAACCATAATTCAAAAAGAGTCATGTACCTAAATGTTCATTGCAGCTCTATTTATAATAGCCCGGAGATGGAAACAACCTAAGTGTCCATCATCGGATGAATGGATAAAGAAGATGTGGCACATATATACAATGGAATATTACTCAACCATAAAAAGAAACGAAATTGAGCTATTTGTAATGAGGTGGATAGACCTAGAGTCTGTCATACAGAGTGAAGTAAGTCAGAAAGAGAGAGACAAATACCGTATGCTAACACATATATATGGAATTTAAGAAAAAACAATGTCATGAAGAATCTAGGGGTAAGACAGGAATAAAGACACAGACCTACTCGAGAATGGACTTGAGGATATGAGGAGGGGGAAGGGTAAGCTGTGAGAAAGCGAGAAAGAGGCATGGACATATATACACTACCAAACGTAAGGTAGATAGCTAGTGGGAAGCAGCCGCGTAGCACAGGGAGATCAGCTCAGTGCTTTGTGACCACCTAGTGGGGTGGGATAGGGAGGGTGGGAGGGAGGGAGACGCAAGCGGGAAGAGATATGGGAACATATGTATATATATAACTGATTCATTTTGTTGTAAAGCAGAAACTAACTCACCATTGTAAAGCAATTATACTCCAATAAATATGTTAAAAAAAAAATAGTGTCCAGAGGAACCTGACTAAAGTTTGGTTAAGGAACGAGTCTTCGTCAAGGGTGAGGTCTATGTACGCAAAGACAACAAGAAAATGGTTTACACAACCAAAGTCTCCATCCAGGGACATCTTAGAATCAGCAGTGAAGGGTGGCCCAAGACAAGACCCTGCATGCAGGCCGAATGGTGAATGGAACTTCCTTTATATGTTGAAGTCCACGGTCATGAGGATGGAAGTGAGGGCAACTTGGAATAGGAGGAGAGGACTGAGCATATCGATGAGTTCCTTGCTCCCTAACATGAGGGCTCCTAAAGCTAACACCTTGATAAAGATGAAAGCAGTGAGTAAAAACTGGGCCTTTTCTCAAATATGAAGCTTTTGTATCCTATCAGCCATCATCAGCCTTGTCCTGATTTTTTCAGTCAATTTTTTAAAGCTACTATAGGTGTGTTTTGTGGTAACACTCCCAAATCATTCTTTTAGCCTATCCCCTTTCTGAGGGTTACAAAGATTAATTAATTTATTTTTTAAATTATTTTTAAATTAATTAATTAATTTCCTAATATTAACTAAATTCAAGCAGTTTTTTGTAAAATTTTCCTAGGTACTTTATCTTACTTGACCCTTGCAACAGTCATGAATGGGGTGTGTGTGTGTTTGCATGTGTGTATTAATATTCTCTCAGGTTGAAGAAACAGAAACAGAGAGGTTAATTGGCTTGGTCAAGGGCACACAGTTTGGAAGTAGCAGACCTGGGACTTAAACTTGAGGCTTCTGAATCCAAATCCTGGGCCTTAAAACAATATTTATGATGGAACATTACACATACAAGGAGGATGTTATTTTGTTTTTCTTTTCATGTGTTAGAATTGTGTCACGAAAAAATAGAGAAAGCTTCAATAATTTTCCTACCTACTTTCTCAAAAGATAATATACATGATTGTTTGTTTTTTGCTTGTTAAGAACCAAAATATGCTCCTGTTAGTGTCTGTCTGGTCACCAAATAATGGACATACAAATGCATCCATTTTTGTGAAAGCATTTCATCAAGCCACATGGAGCCTCTGGGAGGCTCAGTACCCACAAATTCACTAAGGGTTGGTTTTGGTTAGTTTAAGTGATTGGGGCCCAGGCTAAAGAAGTCATGATGAAAGACAAAGACAAAGCCCCTGGGAGGATCAGTGGACTTTCTTCTGCTCTAGGGTCAAGTACATCCCCCTGACCCTGCCTTACTAGTGACTGAAAGGGAAACTGCACCACAGAACTCTGGCTGATAGATTGATGGGTTGGTTCATTTACTCATGTACAGCCTACTTCACGCTAAGCACTTTGCTAGCTACAAGGGATTCTAAGAGGAACAACAATGTGGTCCCTTTTTCAAAAATTTATCATTTCTTGTTCAGTGGTATGGAAATGCTTGCAATAACATGAACTAAACAGAAGGCTGAAGTGACTGGTACATAGGACAGTAGAATGTAGGAAAGCAGCTTGACACCATAGTTAGAACACAGACTCTGGAATCAGACTGCCAATGTCTAAATGTCACATGTGCAACTTGCAAGCTGTATGGCTTTAGCCAAGATATTCCACCTCCTTGTGACTCAGTTTCCTCATCTAGAAAATGAGCATGAACTTACCGTGGCAGGGCTAGTTTGAGGGTTAAAGTTATTTTATATATATATATATATATATATATATATATATATATATATATATTTTGTGCGGTACGCGGGCCTCTCACTGTTGTGGCCTCTCCTGTTGTGGAGCACAGGCTCTGGACGCGCAGGCTCAGTGGCCATGGCTCACGGGCCTAGCCGCTCCATGGCATGTGGGATCTTGCCAGACCGGGGCACGAA
This sequence comes from Leucopleurus acutus, assembly GCF_964270905.1. Lineage (NCBI taxonomy): Eukaryota > Metazoa > Chordata > Mammalia > Artiodactyla > Delphinidae > Leucopleurus > Leucopleurus acutus. Next base: position 133,829,587 of record NC_139143.1, read on the forward strand.
CCCGTGTCCCCTGCATCGGCAGGCGGACTCTCAACCACTGCGCCACCAGGGAAGCCCTAAATAGGTTAATATTTTTAAAGTGCTTGGCGCTTAGCAAGCACTAAAGGAGATTTCGTTAAATAAATAAAAATAGGAATCAGGAAAGACAGGAAATAAGATTGGACAGGCAATCAAAATGAACATTTGTTGAGTATTTATGAATGCCAGGCACTGTATGGCCCTTAACTTTTAACTGTCACAGTGACATGAGTCAGTAGGTTTAGGATCTCCATAACGCAGAGGTTCTCAACCTTGACACACATTTGAGAATGGATAATTCTTTATAGTGGGGAGCTGTCCTGTGCATTGTAGGATATTTGGTAGTATCCCCGGCTTTTGTTCACTAGATGCCAATAGCACTCTTCCCCCATTTGTAAAAATAAAAAAAATGTCTCTAGACATTGACAAATGTCCACTGGGTTGCACAATCAACTGCTCCCACCCCTACTGAGAATCAGTCACTGCTAAAATCAGGAAAATGAAGCTGAGAGAGGTTAAGCAATTTTTCCAAGTCGCACAGTGAATAACAGTAAAACAACAATGGGAAATTAGTCTGTATGACCCCTGTAAAGATAAAGATACAATAAATAATGTTCTGTAAAGATGAGGACAGAATGAATAAGCTTTAAGAAAGTTTCTAATATCAGGTTGTGAAATCCATGCTATAGTGATGGACTTGATTGTTCATTGAGCGATAGAATTAACTTGATCAGGTGTATATTTGGTGTATAACATGGCACATGGACTGAGGAGGGGAAAAACTGAAAAGTGAGAAGGTATGCAATCATCCAGATGTGGCATGGTGAGGACTTGAACACAGGCTATATAGAACAAAAGAAACAATAACTGAAACCACCGCAGAGTATAATTTGTTGAGATTATTCATCATTGTAGTCAGCCTAGGTGAAGGACTCCATATGCCTTTTCTGACTTTCCTTTTGGTACTCTTGCCACAAGATAAACATATGAAACTGTTACTTAACTTTACACTTCAGAGAAAATGGGTTAGGTCCTGACAGATTAGTTACAAGCACACACAGGGTCATACAGATAGTCATTGGTTCTTAGTCTTTTATTTGAATCCCTGGGATGCTGTGTCTCATCACACTTCTTTCTAATCTAAATGATCTCCCATGACTGACTGCAAGAGAATTGATATTTACAAAGCTAATCAATACCAGTTTATTGTATCTGCTTCAATCCACTTTACTTACTGACATGGTACAATCCTGAATAGCCTTTTCAGATAGGTAAGGTGCAGATGCTCTCATCTGTAAGTCTGATTATAAATCCCTTCTTCCTCTTTTCATTTATCTCCCTGCCTTCCCTTTCTCTCTCATCATCTCTTTTCTGCTCCCTCTTCTTTTGGTGTGATACAAATTGTACAAAGTACACTGAAGTTAATAATCATGATAATAGGATCAACAAAACAGCTGACATTTATTAATATTTTGCTTTGTGCCTGGCACAATTTTAAGCTCCCTGCCTTTATTAACTCATTTAATAGCACAACCTTATAAGGAGGATATAATTCTTATCCCCATTGTACAGATGAGGAGCCAGGCGTACTTACTTCCCAGCATTATCAGAATCAAAGGGGCAAATGGATACACTAAAAAAACTGCAAAACACAACAGATTTGAGCTGATGTTATTATCATTTTTCTGACTTCATTATCTAACAAAGTGAAATCTGACAACTCTACTTAACCTAGACCCTTAAAACCTACAAACAATAATTGGAATGGAGAGCAGATGCTCACTATTTAACAAGGCTTGTTTTAACAAATAATAAAAGCTCTTTTGTTCCTGTTTGCTTTGTTGAAAATGAATTTTTGTTCACTTTAAATTAGGTCAGGCATAATTAGGATTAAGGAGTAACCAGACTTGAAAAATGACTGTACATAAGTGTCACCTATCTGGCCAATATATCTGTATTAAAAGAATTAACCTGAATGACTAAAATGCACTGACCTTGTGCATTTGATTTCTGTTCTCTACTCAAAATATTGAGGGATGGACTTAGTGAGAAACAGAATCTCCACCAGAGGATAATTTTGTCTTTCTACCAGACCGTATCACAGCTATTAAGGCTAAGTATAGAAATCAGGCTAAGAGGAATATGCTATGATGTGTAAAAATCTGATTTTCTCTTAAAAATCTAAAATATTTCACCAGCCCACACACACTGTTATGGTGTGATTCTTTTTTTTTTTTTTTTTCTTCGGTACACAGGCGTCTCACTGTTGTGGCCTCTCTCGTTGCAGAGCACAGGCTCCGGACGCGCAGGCTTAGCGGCCATGGCTCACAGGCCTAGCCGCTCCGCGGCATGTGGGATCTTCCCAGACCAGGGCATGAACCCGTGTCCCCTGCATCAGCAGGCAGACTCTCAACCACTGCACCACCAGGGAAGCCCCAGTGTGATTCTTTTGTGTTATGATTCCTACTCATTTTGTGTGAAATTCCTAGGATTTAAGCTATGGTAAGTAATTCAAGATGGAGTCACAGTGGCCAATGTGAACTCCACAACAGTTGTTTTGAAATGTCTGATACAGGACTGCAAGTGTCTTAGAGTGATAAATAAGAGTGTTACTTTAGATAAGGAATTAGTTTGGTAATGTCAGAGGAAAGACTTTACTGGAACATAGGAGCAACTATAGAGATAAAACCCCCTAGGGTGTAACCTTTACGCCATGCTGGCAGACTTCTTAAAATGAAACCACTGAGCCAAGACACTTGAAGGCTCCTTGCTGGAGGACCTGACTCCATGCTGCTGCTGGGAGCTGGTCTAGTCAGCACTGCCAGAGGTCCTGTTGGAGCAGAAGGTGACTTTCCACTCAGGCTTGTCTCAAGATCTGTTGTTGGACTGAAGACCACTGCTCATGCTGAGATGCCTCTTCCTGAACTTCTCCTTGGAGTGGTTTGTTACCTCTTTTTCTAATTTCACTACTCTGACTAACCTGTGTTGTGTTCTAATTGTGTGCAATATACTGAGTGATTTGTGAGTTGAATATTAGCTACATTTCATGTATTTCCAATCCATGATTTTTACCTGGGCTTACCTCTGGGACCTGACAAAACACACACTCTGTATCTCATCTCACTTTTATCACTAGTATCGTAAGTATCTTCTTTAAACTTAGTGATTTCTTTTCCACTGCATCCAAGTTGAAATGTTTGTATAAGTGGTTCCATCAATTACCAAAAAGTGCCTCGTGGTCAGATCCAGTGGTCTCACGTCTGTCTTCATCCTTTCAACTATTCTTCACCACATTTCATTGAACTTGCTTCACTTTTCTCTTCACTCCTAAAATTTCATTTCTTCAGAATATTGAGTTTCTAGTGTTCAGCTCAGCCTTTTCTCTCTTCTGTCTCCTCCCCTTCCCTTCACTTCTCCCTACTTCCCTCTTCCTTTCGCTCTCTCTCTCTTCTCCCCCACACTTCTGTCTCTGTCTTTCTCTCTATTTTATTCTTTCCCCTGGACTCATATGGTACATTTTCCTAGATGATGCTTGAACTCAAATGCTTTATGTCTTTATAAATGTTCTCATAGTTCTCAAAATAGTGGCAGCCTCCCTCTCTGAGCTATACTATACTTTGATGTTTCTGGTTGTAATTAAAAAGATATTTCAGGACATCAGTAGACCAAATCCAGTGACATGTTTTCACTTTCCTTTAATGCTCCATGAAACAAATGCCAAGAAATACTGCATTCAGTTCTTTGCCAAAGGTGGGATTTATCAATATTCTGAGAAGTCCATGCAGGGCTAGCTGAGTGAAAAGAGTGCATAAAGAAGGATCCTTGCTGGTAGACAAGCTCCTATGAGCAACTCTTTCTTCAAGGGAGAAGGATTTGTTCTGATTCCTTTCATTATCCTTCTTGTGAAGAAATTAGGAAACATCGAAGCATAATTTTGCTTGGCTTTATTCAGTATTCAAAGGGACATATTTTCCTACAAGTTAGTTATTTAGGCATAAACATACAAAGATAAACATACATGATTTCTAAGTAAAATGGCTTTAAGTATGAAATTTGAAGAGGTTGTTTAATCTTTTAACGTAAGAGGAGCAGCCTACCTTTTTGGAAAGGGCAATCACATATTGACAATCTCTACTTAAGAGCAATAGAAAATAGTCACCATTTGTTACTTCCATTTACTTTCCATGAAAAGGAAAAATTGCTACTTAGTGGTGTGATGGAGAGGATTCTGCTAGAATTGTCCTTTAACACTATGAGGTTTGAGCTCCACGTATATTTCCACTCTTCTAGGCAACGACAAAAGAGAAGGCAGGCAGATATCTTAACCAATTTATGGCCGAAATTAAATTTACTAATTGAACTGCAAAATCTGCTCATTGACCATATTTCCAATTTCCAATTATATAGTCAATATCAATCTAACCCTTCAAACTCTAAAACTCAGAGTCAATTTTCTCTTCTCTTTCTTCTTTACCCTACATAAGCAATTAGTCCCAAAATCCTATTGTCATGCACTATTTATTGAACATTGAGTACATGTAAGTTACAAAGACCCCCCCCCCCATTTCTGTTCCCTTTGCCACGGCCTTAGTTAGCTCTCCTGTGAACCTACTGCTGTTGTCACCCCACTGGCATTCTGGTGTTCACTTTTTCAGCATTCTGATTTTATATTTCATCTGTTTCCTTTCTACATCCTTAGGCTTAGCTCTTCCTGTGGCCTTCTTTGAATATTTTACTGAACTTTTCTAATTTCTAGCCCTTTGCACACTTTGTTTTTCCTTCTCCCCAACTCCTGCTCATATTTCAAACTTTAACTTATATGCTGCTTATTTCTTTTCTTAACAGATTTTTTTTTTTTTTTTTTTTTGCGGTACGCGGGCCTCTCATTGCTGTGGCCTCTCCCGTTGTGGAGCACAGGCTCCGGACGCGCAGGGTCAACGGCCATGGCTCAGGGGCCCAGCTGCTCTGTGGCATGTGGGATCTTCCCAGACTGGGGCACGAACCCGTGTCCCCTGCATGGGCAGGCGGACTCTCAACCACTGCGCCACCAGGGAAGAGCCAATAGATCTTAATTGGAGTATAATTGCTTCACAATACTGTGTTAGTTTCTGTTGTACACCAAACTGAATTAGCCATATACATACATATGTTCCCATATTCCTTCCCTCTTGAGCATCCCTCCCACCCTCCCTATCCCACCTTTCTAGATCGTCGCAAAGCACTGAGCTGATCTCCCTGTGCTATGCTGCTGCTTCCCATTAGCTAACTATTTTACATTTGGTAGTGTAAATATGTCGATGCTACTCTCACTTCACCCCAGCTTCCCCCTCCCCTCCGTGTCCTCAAGTCCATTCTCTATGTCTATGTCTTTATTCCTGCCCTGCCACTAGGTTCATCAGTACCATTTTTTTTTGTTTTTTAGAATCCATATATATGCGTTAGCATATGGTATTTGTTTTTCTCTTTCTGACTTACTTCACTCTGTATGCCAGACTCTAGGTCCATCCACCTCACTACAAATAACTCAATTTTGGTTTTTTTTATGGCTGAGTAATATTCCATTGTATATATGCACCACATATTCTTTATCCTTTCATCTGTCGATGGACATTCAGGTTGCTTCCATGTCCTGGCTATTGTAAATAGTGCTGCAGTGAATACTGTGGTACATGTCTGTTTTTGAATTATGGTTTTCTCAGGGTATATGCCCAGTAGTGGGATTGCTGGGTCGTATGGTAGTTCTATTTTTAGTTTTTTAAGGAAACTCCATACTGTTCTCCATAGTGGCTGTATCATTTACATTCCCACCAACAGTGCAAGAGTGTTCCCTTTTCACCACACCCTTCCCAGCATTTATTGTTTCTAGATATTCTGATAATGGCCATTCTGACTGGTGTGAGATGATATCTCATTGTAGTTTTGATTTGCATTTCTCTAATAATTAGTGATGTAGAGCATCTTTTCATGTGCCTCTTGGCCATCTGTATGTCTTCTTTGGTGAAATATCTACTTAGGTCTTCTGCCCATTTTTTAATTGGATTGTTTGTTTTTTGACATTGAGCTCCATGAGCTGTTTGTATATTTTGGAGATTAATCCTTTTTCCGTTTTTAATTTGCAAATATTTTCTCCCATTCTGAGGGTTGTCTTTTCATCTTGTTTATGGTTTCCTTTGGAGTGTAAAAACTTTGAAGTTTAATTAGGTCCCATTTTCTTATATTTGTTTTTATTTCCATTACTCTAGGAGGTGGATCAAAAAAGATCTTGCAGTGGTTTATGTCAAAGGGTGTTTTTCCTATGTTTTCCTCTAAGAGTTTTACAGTGTCTGGTGTTACATTTAGGTCTTTAATCCATTTGGTGTTTATTTCTGTGTATGGTGTTAGGTAGTGTTCTAATTTCATTCTTTTACATGTAGCTGTCCAGTTTTCCCAGCACTGAGTGAAGAGGCTGTCTTTTCTCCATTGTATGTTCTTGCCTCCTTTGTTGTAAATTAGGTGAGCATATGTGAGTGGGTTTATCTCTGGGCTTTCTATCCTATACCATTGATTTATATTTCTGTTTTTGTGCCAGTACTATACTGTCTTGATGACTGTAGCTCTATGGTATAGTTTGAAGTCAGAGAGGCTGATTCCTCCAGCTCCATTTTTCTTTCTCAAGATTGCTTTGGCTATGCAGGGTCTTTTGTGTTTCCATACGAATTATAAAATTTTTTGTTCTAATTCTGTGAGGAATGCCATTGGTAGTTTGATAAGGATTGCATTGAGTCTGTAGATTGCTTTGTGCAGTATAGTCATATTCACAATATTGATCCTTCCGATCCAAGAACATGGTATATTTCTCCATCTGTTTATGTCATCTTTAATTTCTTTCATCAGTGTTTTATAGTTTTCTGAGTACAAGTCTTTTGCCCCCTTAGGTAGGTTTATTCCTAGATATTTTATGCTTTTTATTGTGATGGTAAATGGGATTGTTTCCTTATTTCTCTTTCTGATTTTTCATTGTTGGTTTATAGGAATGCCAGAGATTTCTGTACATTAATTTTGTATCCTGCAACCTTACCAAATTCATTGATTAGTTCTAGTAGTTTTCTGGTGGCATCTTTAGGATTTTCTATGTGTACTATCATGCCATCTGCAAACAGTGACAGTTTTACTTCTTCTTTTCCAATTTGGATTCCTTTTATTTATTTTTCTTCTCTGATTGCTGTGGTAAGGACTTCCAAAACTATGTTGAATGAGAGTGGTGAGAGTGGACACTCTTGTCTTCTTCTGGATCTTAGTAGAAATGCTTTCAGATTTTCACCATTGAGTATGATGTTTGCTGTGGGTTTGTCATATATGGCCTTTATTATGTTGAGGTAGATTCCCTCTATGCCCATTTTCTGGAGAGTTTTTATGATAAGTCGGTGTTGAATTTTGTCAAAAGCTTTTCCTGCATCTATTGAGATGATCATATGGTTTTTATTCCTTAATTTGTTAATATGGTGTATCACATTGATTGGTTTACATATATTGAAGAATCCTTGCATCCCTGGGAAAAATTCCACTTGATCATGGTGTATGATCCTTTTAATGTGCTGTTGGATTCTGTTTGCTAGTATGTTGTTCAGGATTTTTGCATCTATATTCATCAGTGATATTGGTCTATAATTTTCTTTTTTTGTGCTATCTTTTCTGGTTTTGGTATCAGGGTGATGGTGGCTTCATAGAATGAATTTGGTAGTGTTCCTCCCTCTGCAATTTTTTGGAAGAGTTTGAGAAGGATCCACGTTAGCTCATCTCTAAATGTTTGATAGAATTTGCCTGTGAAACCATCTGGTCCTGTACTTTTGTTTGTTGGAACATTTTTAATTACAGTTTCAATTTCATTACCTGTGGTAGGTCTATTTGTATTTTTTAATTCTTCCTGGTTCAATCATGGAAAATTGTTCCTTTCCAAGAATTTTTCCATTTCTTTGTGGTTGTCCATTTTATTGGCATATAGTTGTTTGTAGTAGTCTCTAATAATCCTTTGTATTTCTGTGGTGTCTGTTGTGATTTCTCCTTTTTCATTTCTAATTTTATTGATTTGCATCCTCTCCCTTTTTCCTTGATGAGTTTGGCTAAGGGTTTATCAATTTTGTTTATCTTCTCAAAGAACCAGCTTTTAGTTTTATTGATCTTTGCTATTGTTTTCTTCATTTCTATTTCATTTAGTTTTGCTCTGATCTATATGATTTATTTCCTTCTACTGACTTCGGGTATTTTTTGTTCTTCTTTCTCTAGTTGCTTTAGGTGTAGGATTACATTGTTTATTTGAGATTTTTTCTTGTTTCCTGAGGTGAGATTAAATTGCTTTAAACTTCCCTCTTAGAACGGCTTTTACTGCGTCTGTGTCCCATAGGTTTTGGGTCATCGTGTTTTTGTTGTCATTTGTTTCTGTGTATATTTTTAATTTCTCCTTTGATTTCTTCAGTGATCTTTGGTTATTTAGTAGCACACTGTTTATCCTCCATGTGTTTGTCTTTTTTAGTTTTTTTCTTGTAATTGATTTCCAATCTCATAGCTTTGTGGTCAGAAAAGATGCTTGAGATGATTTCAGTTTTCTTAAGTTTTGTGAGGCTTGATTTGTGACCCCAAATGTGATCTATCCTGGAGAATGTTCCATGTGCACTTGAGAAGAAAATGTATTCTTCCACTTTCGGGTGGAATGTTCTATAAATATCAATTAAATCTATCTGGTCTATTGTGTCATTTAAGGCTTGTGTTTCCTTATTTATTTTCTGTTTGCAGATCTGTCCGTTGGTGTAAGCGCGGTGTTAAAGTCTCCTGCTATTATTGTATTACTGTCGATTTCCCTTTCATAGTTGTTAGCATTTCCCATATGTATTGAGGCACTCCTATGTTGGGTGCATATATATTTATAATTGTTATATCTTCTTCTTGGATTGATCCTTTGATCATTATGTAGTGTCCCTCCTTATCTCTTGTAACAGTCTTTATTTTAAAGTCTATTTTATCTGATACGAGTATTCCTACTCCAGCTTTCTTTTGATTTACATTTGCTTGTAATCTCTTTTTCCATCCCTTCACTTGCAGTCTGTATGTGTCCCTAGGCCTGAGGTGGGTCTCTTGTAGACAGCATATATATGGGTCTTGTTTTTGTATGCGTTCAGCCAGTCTGTGTCTTTTCATTGGGGCATTTAATACATTGACATCCAAGGTTATTACCGATATGTATGTTCCTATTATCATTTTCTTAATTGTTTTGGGTTTGTTTTTGTGGGTCTTTTTCTTTTCTTGTGTTTCCCACCTAGAGAAGTTTCTTTAGCATTTGTTGTAAAGCTGGTTTGGTGGTGCTGAATTCTCTTCGGTTTTGCTTTTCTGAAAAGCTTTTGATTTCTCTATCGAATCTGAATGAGATCCTTGCTGGGTAGGGTAATGTTATAGTTATAGGTTTTTCTCTCTCATCACTTTAAGTATATCCTGCCACTCCCTTCTGTCCTGCAGAGTTTCTGCTGAAAAATAAGCTGATAATCTTATGGGGATTCCTTTGTATATTATTTTTTGTTTTTCCCTTGCTGTTTTTAATATTTTTTCTTTGAATTTAATATTTGTTAGTTTGATTAATATGTGTCTTGGTGTGTTTCTCCTAGGGTTTATCCTGTATGGGACTCTGTGCTTCCTGGACTTGGTGACTTGCCATCTAATTTCTCTTTTTTTTTAATGAGTGGGATTATTTTCCTGTCATACTGGTTGTTTTGCCTGAGGCTTCCAACACTGGAGTTTGTAGGCTGTTGGGTAGAGTTGGGTCTTTGTGCCAAGATGAGCACTTCCAGGAGACCTCACTCCAATTAATATTCCCTGGCTTCTGAGGTTCTCTGTTAGTCCAGTGGTTTGGACTAGGACCTCCCACCACAGGAGCTTCAGCCCAACCCCCAGCTCATGAACTAAGATCCTGCAAGCCATGCAGGGTGGAAAAAAAAAACAAAAAAAGAAAAAGAAAAGAAAACAGTAACAAAGTAAAAAATAAAATTAGACTAGGAAACTAACAAATATGTTAGAAAGAATATAAAAATAAAAATATAGATGAAACAACAACTGGAAGGTTAAACAAAACCACAATAGTAAAAAAGAGGAGAAAAAAAGAAAAAATGGTGGAAAAGGCCTTGGCTGTGGAAGGCAGGTCCTTAGCAGGGGCGAGGTTTGGGTGGTGGGAGGGGCCTATGCTTAGGACCCACAGGGCTGGAAAAGGCCCTGGGAGGTGGGGGGGTGGTGGTTGGGCTTAGGCTCAACAGAACAGAAGGTGCCCAGACGTGCCTTCTGCCTCTGGTCTCAGAGGGCAGGGGACCCCACCTGGGAGCTCAGTAGGTTTCCCAGGCTCGAGTGGGTGGTGCCAATGCCCTCCATTCCTCTCCTGCTCTTCAGGTCCTGGAGGCCCCATCCTGCTTGCCTCTCCTGTTCTCCCCTGGCCACCTTCCTACTCTTCCAGAACCAGTGCATCCCAGAGGGGGCCTCTGAGAGCATAGGACCCGGCCGAAGAGCCAGGCAGAATTCCCCAGCCAATTGGGCAGGGGAAACGCTGGGTGCGCTCCCCCCAATCCAAGGCCCCGAGGGTCCCTCCATGCGTGGGAACACCTCAGGGCCACCAGTTGTGTCCAGCCTCCACTTATCTCCCCCCTGAGTCCCCCCACATCCTACCAGTTCGCTTCAGGGTTCCTCCCATATCATTGGGTGTTGAGGTCCCTCACCAGCGGCTGGCAGGCATCCTAGTTGTGGGGAGACGTGTTTTCATTCAGCAAACATATATTGTGTACTATTGTTTAAGACACTGTGATAGGTGCTAGATGCTAAATGTTACAGTCTTGTCATTTCCTACTGAGTTTACTTCAAGCTTCATCTAAAAAGTAAGGTTTTCCACAATGTGATTCCTACTTGTCTTTCTAAGTATCATTTCCTCTCTCTTCCATAAGCACTTGTTCATTGACATGGTCATACCACTCACCATGAATACTCATCAGCCTGCTCCCTACCCATATGTTCCATGGATATTCATAACTCTGTGACTTTGATCTTTCTCCTTGTTCAATATTAAATACACACCAAGAAATTATTTTTTAATATTCATTCACTTAATAAATACTTATTATTTGTTAACTGGATATATGCTAGTTACTGTGTTAGTGCTGTGGGTATGAGGGTTGACATCATAGGGTGTCCTCTTGAAACTTGTTCTCATCATTTTGAACTTTTATCTCTATGTCGTGGTTCTAGGTTCACCTCCATGAAACCTTTCCTGATAACCCCATCATATTTAACTCTCCTGCTCTTCAGCCTCTCCCATATTTACAAATCTTCTTACTACTTATTCATTCTGCTTTGTATTTGTGGTCAGTTTTTTATGTAAGTCTGTCTCTGCTAGACCTCTCAAAAGACAGAGAATATGTTCTATTCACTTGCTGATAGCACCAGGCTCATGTAGACTTAACATAAAGGCTTAATAAACATGTAAATCCCAATTATCCAAAATAACAATTGCTTGTCAATGAGAAAAGTTGCCTGAGAGTTTCCTTTAGAATGTAATAAGGGAAAAAGTTTACTACATCCTGGCTATTCTGTTACAGTGTAAACTCTATTCCATTTTGCTCACGTTTGTGTTCTTAGCACATAGTGCAGTGCCTGAACATCCTAGGCACTCAATAAATAGCTCCTCAGTGAATAGACTGATTACTTACTCTTTTGTTAACTAGCTGTGTGCCTAAAACCTCAACTCTTTGAGCTTCAGTTTCCTCATCTATAAAATGGTATAACAAGTCTTAACTCACAAGTTCTTTGTGAGGCTTAAATAACTAAGTTAGACCTCACTTGTTGAATGTTGAGTTATTACCATTATTTGCTAATTTTAAAGTCATGTCTTGGAAATCTTAACCACAATTAAGGTCAGCATGACTTGTATACTTGTTAATGAGATAATTTAAGTGAGTACACTATTAGACTTCTACATTTTTTCCTCATTTTCTCTGTTCAAAAAAGTATACAGGTAATCAAAGGTAGATGATGTTTCATGTTCCCTGCTTTACTTCCTGGAATTCTAATATATGGTTCATTTTGACAAGGAAGTTTCAATGTATTTCATAAATATGAAATCTTAGGATTGGTTTGGACCATTGTAATCATCTCATTCTTTCTCCGCTTAATGAATGCAAAATTTAATTTTCAATAATCATTACTTCTTATCACCAAGCCTCAACTTTAATACCCCTGATATTAGGGAGTTTACAGGTATGATGTCTTGCCTTCTATTGTAGTGAAATTCTGCCCTGTCTCAGTTTTCCTACAGTTTTCGAAAGTTGTTCTTGTTCCCTTTCTAGAACTGCACTGGAAAATCCTACTTCTCCTCTAGGCCATTTGAACTCTCACTATCTTAAGGCAGTTATTAATTCATCCTTGGATAGTTTTTATCCAGCTAAGTATTTCCAGATTCTTCAACCAGCCTCATACCACATGGTTCCTGAGTCCTCTGGCATTCTGAATGTCTTCCTGCTAAATCAGATTAAATTATATTTTCCATATAGTGTTATCTACATAACTTGGGGAGCCCAGTACAACATGAAAATGTGAAACTTCTGGTTAAAAATTTTTCATAATTTAAGAGAGCAACAGCAGAGCCTTAAACCAACTGCAGAGCCCTTCTAGGTGCAGGACTCTGTGTAACAGCATAGGTTGCATGTTGATGAAACTCTGACTCTATGGAGAAATTTCATTTCCACAGTCTTCTATGACACCTCAAAAAGGGTTATGAGCCCTATTGCATGGTCACTTCTCACACTGATATTTTCCTTTGTATATGGTGACATAAATTCTAGTCCTGATTCACATCTGTTGCCACACTGTAATTATTAATAGTATCCTTTCACAATCTCAAAGTGTACTCATTTGGTTGTTAAACTGTATACACATCTATCTCTGAAGCAGGAATCAAGTCAATTTTGTCCATTCCTGTATTTCCTGGCCCTTCATTGTGCCTGTAAAATAATTGACCGCTTAATAAATATTAGGTGATACTGATCACAATGTGAGATCTTGGGAAGAAAAGACACATTACCAACTAACACAAAATCTCAATTTTCTTTAACTCTTGTGCTATAATGTTCCATATCAATATGTATATCTGCGCATAAATACTTGTTTCCCTTCCTATACTTTTAGTTCATTTCACGTATTCCCACTCATGAGGATTTCCTAGACTCTACCATGTAGAATGATCAGTTCAGATCTTTTTTGTGCTTTTCTATAACTTTGTTGTTCTTATCTATTTAATGACACTTACTACAATTGAATTATAAATCGCTTTTTTTTGTGAACCTAATTCCACAACTAGCCTATAAGACTCTAATGAACAGGAATGTTATTCATAAGGGTGATCTGTGTTATGTGGGTTCTTAAAATATGTTTGTGGAATAGGTAGTCAGAAGCAAAAGAAGTAGATGACAGTTGCAGTTTGAATTTCTAAGGAGAAATTCTGTTCTCATAGTTCTTGTGTAATACACATGTAAGTATCATTCAGGGGTTTTGCAAAACTTTTCTGCATGTTGGAGAAAATTGCATTCCAGCAGTGTAGGACTCAATTTTGAATAGAACCTTCTTATCAGATTAAGAGTATTCTTAGAATTATCAGTCATGTTACAGAGGTTGAGAAAAGAACACACAGACTAGAACTCATGGGCCAAAGTTCAAAGGAAATTTGCTCTCAAGTTTTAGGGAAATATACCACCATGTCTAATACATGGTAGGCACTTAACAAATCATATTTTCCCATTTGATTTAATTTGAAGCTGTCATTTGGTGTAAACAGTAAGTAAATCTAATATGTGCTGAGCACTAGTTTTGTGAATAGGGGACTGCAGTGGATGTTGAGTAAATATATTTCTATAACTGGCTCTACCACTGATTGGCTATATTACCCTGGACAACTCATTTAGCTTCTCTGGGCTTGAGTTTTCTTATCTATAAAATTATATAACTAGATTTTTTAAAAACTACATATTACCTTCAAGCTCTAAGATTCTTCGATTCTGTGGGTTTAGTGCTGTTGTTGTACTACAGGGTACACACCTGAGGTCTATATGATTTGATTATATAGGGCTTTGAAAGTCAGAAACAAAGAGTTAATCATATTGCAGAAGGCAAAATAGACTCATGAAAATATGGGACATTATAAATGTCATAGGTAGCATTAGAAATCAGTAAAAAATTGAGATATTAATTAAATTGTACTGGTACAATTGGCTTATATACAGAAAAAAATAATATTGATATCCTACCCCACACCATATACAAAAGTAAATTCCAGATCGATTAAAGACAAAAATATGATAAGTGAAATTTTTAAACTTTTAAAAGAGAATGCAGGAGACTATATTTATGTCCTGATTGGAAAGGCTTTCTTAAATAAAGTGGGGAAACCAAGTAACAAACCACAAATGAAGGCATCAATAAGTTGACCCCATAAACAAAGCTAAAAGAGAAACCATACACTGGGAGAAGATATTTGCAATGCGTGTAAGGAAACAAGATTAGCATTCATTACATATAAAAAGAAATCTACAAATCAGTATGTAAAAGACAACCGATTAGATAAGAGGGTAAAGATATGAACAGAAGGCATAAAGATATACATAAAGAAAAGATGTTCAACTTCACATTTTCACACCCATCAGATTTATAAAGTTAAAAGTCTGCTTACGTCAAGTGTGTGGAAATGTAAATTGAGGATGCTATTGTACTCAGAGGTGGGAATTCAGGCGGCCTTACAAGTGATTTGAGAGGAAGCTTCTTAGGGCTCTGTCATTTCAGACAAAGGTTGCTGAAATACGGCTAGGAATTTAACAGATTCCATTTTAACCATAGATTATCTAAGGCATCAAGTCATGGAGGTAGTGAGTGGTTCCTGAAGTTCATCACTTACGTATGTGTGTATGTATGTACGTATTTATTTGGTGGGGTAGGGTTTAAAAGGAAAACTGTCGTGGTGAAGTTGGTAGCTATTCAAGGCTGTAAAAGCAAGAAGGGGAATTCTGTGTTTCGCTGCTTCTGGGTAGAGGAGTGCCAGTAACAGCCCACTAGTCCTTTGCTTAGACATTCCCTGACTAGAGAAAAAGTGGAGCTAGATAGACAAAACATCAAAGTTACAACCCAAAATATACTTTACGTGGCAACATAAAAAGAAGGCTCAACTGACATAAAGGGGCACCTCACCTACATTTTTCCACAAGGAAAAGAAAGTGCAGACTGAACAACAAGCAGAAAAAATCTGGTAACAAGGAGGGAACACTAAATACACTAGAGAAATGCATAAAACTACAAAATGTCGGTTTTTTTAAAAACCTTGCAAAAATCAGGGGAAAGCGCAAACGCAGTCCCCAACTACCTCAAATTATGCAGTCAAGTTTCCCACATTTGGGGAAATCAAAGAGGTCAGCACATCTGGAGTGCAATGGATAAGCCACGCCCTGGGAAAATCACCTTCATGATCATGGTATCTCCCCTGCCAGGTAAGTATGAAGTTGATCACTTTAAGAGGAAAAAAAAAAAATGTATGGTAGCAAAAGAGGTAGAATGCAAATGGCTAAAAAAGAAAAACCTCAGATAACCTTATGCACGTTTGCCACTGTTTTACCATGAAACTCTATTTCAGGCTTGCCCTGAATTTGCCTTCTCGGACCTTATACCACTAGCAATTTTGTTTTATTCCCTTGGCATAATATTTCCAGTAATAGATCCTCCCCAGTGGCTCTGGCTGTATTACTTGGTACTTCCTTCCCCTGGCTGACTGCTATAATTCATAGCATATATATACTCATATTCATAGCATAGATACATGTATCTCTGCTTAGAATTCTCTCTCTCCTGTGACTTAGCCATGCCTCCTGTTTTCATCACCCATCTAATGCCAGTTTTAGTCAATTTCTGACCTCTTCTGCCACAGCTTCAGAACTGGGCTACCAGTTCCTGAGCTTAGGGCCTTAAATACATAGTTCATTTTGGGAAAACATAAGAATCCCAGGCTGTTTGTAATAGCTTAGATCCAAAAAGGACATCTTCTTGAAAGGTATGTTGGGTTTATATGATGAGTGACTTCCTAGTAGACTAATGGTTTTGCAAACACTTGTTCCACCACATGAAATAACAACTTTGATTGAATCATTTGTTTTTGTCAACTGTTTCTAGTGTTTCAAATTCAGCAATTACTTCTGGTTGTTTTTTGTTTTGTTTTTTTTCATTTCCCTGATTCACTAAGAAAACAAGATTTATTCCCCTTCTTCATAATTTATCTTACTGTTTGTGACCCCTGCACTTTCTCTGGTAAATCAGATAGCTACATTACTTGTTTTTGTCTCTACCACCGAGACACTTTCTATGCCACTGCTGACACCAAGATTTTTTTAGTCTGATGAGTTGTTGATGTGTGAACATGTTTTGCTTTCATGACATGAACATGTATTCCTGGGTATGCAAATTGAATTAGGCTTGCTAAACTGAATCAGGGCTGGTTCTCAAACAGTGGGAAAAATAACCATAATTTGCATGAGGAAATAGTCAGAGATTTGGTGTCCTAGAGACCTAGATTTTGAATCGTTGAGTCAGTCATTTGTGGGAAATTAGAAAAGTTAATTAAGCTTTCTGAATTTTAGTCTTATCACATATAGTGACTAAATTGCCACATTTTCTTAATTTTAAGATATCAAACATAAGGCATGTCAGCAATTTAATAGCAGCATTTCACAAAAATTATAGCCTATATCAAATGCAATGCATGCATCAGTATAAAAAGGTATAAACAAGTAGATGTTTTAATATCGTGAAAATTTAATAAAACCTATCTTGCAAGGTTTTGTAATAAAAAATAAGTTTTATTTATAGTAGGCACATCTGTGGGTATGCATGGCACAAAGTAGGCATTCAAAAACAGTAGCTATTATTCTCACTTAACTGAAATAACATATGATATCTTGCTATTTTTTAAAAATTTAATACAAAATTAATCTGAACCCACAAAGTCTATGTCATGTCTACGGTCCTCACAATATTTCTGCACACCCCTCTGGGTTCATGTCCTCCCTGGTAGCTCTTGTTCCAAGTTCTTGCTTCTCTTGAGCTCTGACTCATCTCATTTTCTGTGTCTGTTCTCTTCTCTCACCTCTGATTTTCCTTTGATTTTTCCTCTCATTCACTCAGGCTTTTGTGTGTAAGGCAGGCTTCTTTGAATGTTTAGAGTAACTGGATTTGATCACCATAAAATATTAAAGATGACTTATAAGCTAGTTATTTTTGTTCATAAAATCTCCTTGTCTGCCTGGTCACCAGAAATTTCTTCCTAGTAATGTTTTCCTCAGACTCTGGAATTCTGCCATATTGCTTTCTTTCACCAGCACATTCTTCATTCCCTACTTTCTCTATAAAAACTTGGTCATTTCTCATGCAGAGTATTTTTTTTCTCTGTGAATATTTAATTGTATCCTTTTAACCTAGGTATTTGGAGTCCTACCTCCTGCACCCAAAAGACTAACCAATACACACTCTGACATATAGAGAATTCTCTTCTTAATAAGTCTGATGCTAGTTATCAATATACTTTCCCAAACAGCTACAGTTCATGCAGGATGTATTTAATGTTGTCTAAAATGTTAAACCCAACTTTCCATCTACACTCTACCTGCACCCATGCAATTGAACATGACTGGAGAAAAACATAAACTATGCTGACTAGTCTTACTTTAGATTTATGACCATGAACTTCCGATGTGCCCTTAATGCTGCCTGGAAATCATACTATGTTTCCTTACTCTATCCTTTGCTGCATTCTCATAAACAGCCACTTCACAATTCCTCTTTACTTAACAACACAACACTGACCTTTCTTCTTCATTCTCTCTCTTTTATTTCAGCTTGGACCTTGCCCCTTGATAATCTCATCCCATCTCATGGCTTTTAATGTTACCTATGTGCTGATACTATACACACACACACACACACACACACACAGACAACGAGGATCATCTCCTCCCTTACCACACTTTCCTTTGAGCTTCCTCGTTTGTATCCAACTGCCTATATGATGTCTCCACTTGGATGCCAAATGAGTATCTCAAACTTATGTCCAAAACTGCTGCTTCCTCATCCCTCCTCCACAGTTCGCCCCACTGATTACATTCCAAATCTTAGTTGATGGCACCTCCATTCATTCAGTCACCCAGGCCTAAAATCTTAAAATCACTCTTGCTGTCTCTGTCTCTAACACATGCCACCCCAAATAGCAAATGCTGTTGGTTTTATCTTCAATATATCACGAATTCAACCACTTCTTAGGGCCTTCTTTTCTATCTCACAAAACCATTTAGCTACTGGATTATTACAATATCCTCCTAATCGGTCTCTTTTCTAGCTCCTATGCTTTCCTGCAGATTCTTCTCAATAGACTATCCAGAGAGATCCTCTTAAAATCCAAGTCAAATCCTATCACGCCTCCACTCAAAAAGCTCCCATGGTTCCTCAGTTTCGCAGAGTAAGAGCTAGTCCTTATAATGATCACAAGGCTGTGGTAGTCTCCACGCCCTCACTGCCTCTCTGTCCTCCTCTCCTATGAATGGTTCGTCTGTTACTCTATTCCAGCCACATCAACAGCCTTCTGCTCCTGAAGCCTAGGCCCCCTCCTCCCTGAGGACCCACGCAGTGGCTTTGCCCTCTGCCAGAATGCTGTTCCCTCAATAGCCACACAGCTCGCACCCTCATCTCCTTCAAGGCCTTCCTCTAACATCACCTTCCACTCAGACCTGCCTTCACTACTGCATTCAAACTACAACTGCTTTCTGCATCCCGACATTCCTGAAAATTTTACTCCATTTTTCATATAAAATGCATTACTTTCCTACTTAATATTTAAGTTACTTATTTAATTTGTTGTTCAGTGTCTCATTTTCAATATCAGGATATAAGCTTTGCATCTTTTTTATGACGGATCTTCAGTAGTTGGTGTAGCGATTGGCAAACTATAGACACTCAGTAGATATTTATTGAATGAATAAATAAATGAAAAGATAATATACAATAATTCACTAATTCATTCAATTATAACACTCAGAATGATGCTGAGGCTATAACATGAATAAATTCTAACAACTGAGGACTTTATAGTCTATTGGGATAGTTAAGTATATAAATAAAGGTAGCATAAAGCAATCAAAGACACTGTTACAGAGTTATAAAAAAGGACTCTGGGAAATATAGAAGACTAACATGGAAAATATGGGTGACTTTAAACAATGTTTTGATGGCTCATAGGATACAGCTGGGCAATGAAGAAGAGTGTAATCTAAATAAAGGGGGTGACATGAATAGTACAGGGTAATGAGAGTCTTTTGTTTTTCATTTCTCTCCAATACTGTATGACTGAGCAAGCCAGTTCAAAAGAGGTATGCTCCATAGGTTAGAGATTTCTGTCTGCTGTATTCACTAGTATTCACTGTATTCACTGTGTACCCCTAGTACCCCTGGAACAATATTGGGCACATGGTGGATTCACAGTGTTTCTTTGTAGAGTGAATTAATGGACTTCTTACTATAAAAAAGAGGGTTTTGCCAAATGAATTTAAAGTCTTTTTCAGTTCCATTATCCTAAATTACAATGAGTATGCTTTGAATTGTCAGGAAGAACCTCAGTGATTAGGCCAACCTCAGAACAAAGTGGCTATTCGAGGAAGTGGTTATCTCCCCATCCAACAAGGCTTTCACTGTTTAAAGATATACATGACCCCTTTCCAAGACACTGCACAAAGTATTTCTGAATTTGATCAGGAGTTATGCTAATGCCTGTCTTGAGTCTGGTGCTGCAAAGATGACTTGAAAAAAAAAAATCCATGTGGTCCTCTCAGAGGCCATACAGTGCATAAAAGAAATCTAACCTTTTGCCAGCTCTGCGCCACCTTTGGATAAATCCTTGTTTTAGGTGTTGTTATTGTTAAATGCAATTACCTGAATCCAGTCTATCTTTTATGGTCACATAAATAATTAAATTACAGCTCAGAAGAGAAACTCAGAAAAAGTATTTAAAAACTACAGGCATGGTTCTCTGTGTACCAAATATTCTCAAGAGCTAAGGAATATCAAAAAAGAAAAAGTTAAAAAGAAGGACAACTTTCATTTTGTGGAAATTAGATACGCTATTGTTAGGCAGTGTGTACATAACTTCATTAGCAAATAGTACTTATTACAGGACCTCAGAGACACTTTATATTTTTAACTCAACAACTTTTCAAAACAGCTGAGCTTGCTCAACCCACCCCACTGTTGGAGTGCCATTTGATCACCAAGTAAGATTCACAGGACCAGGTCATGACTCTGATGCAGGAGCCCCCTGCACTGACCATCTGCTAAAGGATGGACAGTTTTATTTGGATTATTTTTACTTAGAGCTTTTGGTTCTCATTTCATCCGATGCTTACAAGTCCCCTTAGTATCAGACTCTAATCCAAATATTTGTACAGCTTTCCACTGTCTTGTTCCTTGAGGGTCTTACAGCAGAGAAAACTTTAAGCTGTTGCATACTCTTTATTTCCACTGGAATTCACCACTACCAGGTAAACTAAACAGGATAATGTATGAACTTTTGGGGAACCCTTCTTTTGGCTTTCCCCCTTAAACCCTAAGTTAGAGCCAATCCAATCACACTTTACTTCCTTTCCTCTTCTGAAAGGATGCATCATAGTTTATTGGTAATAAGCATGGGCTCCAGAAACAGACATGTTCCAATCGTAATGCATAATACCGGCTTCGTGACCTTGGGTGTATTACCTTTTTAAGCATCAGTTTTCTCATCTGTACAGTGAGGATAATAGTACTTGCTTTGTAGTTATAATGAATAATTGAGATCATGTGCAATAAGCATAAATCACCATGTCTGACTTATATACTAAGTACATTATAAGTGACAGTAACTTTTATGCAGGACAGTCCATTCCTCACCTCAGTTATAACCTCAGTTATATCATACCAGCTACTGGATAGGATAGAGCAAAAGGCCTCCATCCTACTTTATGTTTGATCTAGTTAATTTTTCTTCTAAAGATTTCACTTCCAGTCTTTTAAAAGGATATAGGAAGTTCCCATATATAGCAGCCTCATTATTCAATTTTTATTCCCATATGTTTTTGACGCCAGGACATCCACATGAAATTAGAGCAAAGAGGGAGGCTTTGTGATCAACACCATTTCCCTTCAAAATGCTTATTCTTATCGAAAAACTTGTTTCTAGACTATGCAGCCATCAATGTGAAAGACTTTGAGTTACAACTTTACATGAAAACAGAGCTTAGGAAAAATAAAATAAACATTGTATACAATGTTCTTTAATTGAAGATACCCAGTTAACCTGTCATTCTATGAGGAGGTTACGTTTCTGAGAACTACTCAGTAGTCTCAGGCAACAGATGCCTAGAATATTATTCTGTTGCCACTGCATAGGGCGAGAAGAGAAGAATGACTGATGGGTCCCTGGGGCTATTCAGTGATATTGTGCATTGCCAGAAATAGGACACACAGGGGACAGTGACATAGTGAATATCTTTATATCAGAGACATGCTAGTTATTCCTGTGCTATGGAAAGAGAGTAGAAGGAATCTGGATCTTCCATCTGGATCTCCAGGTGATACCATTGCCAGCTGCTGCAAACAGGTTGGTTGGGCAATGTGCTATCCCAGAATTCCACACTAGTGAGCCCATGTAGTCATTTATTCATTCAGCAAATATTTGCTGAGTGCCAGCACTTTACCAGGTGCAAAGAATACATTGACAATCAAGGCAAAAGGAATCCTTGCCTTCAAGGATGTTCTATATCAGAAGACAGATAAATGAGGAGATCTGCTGTAAAACTCAACAGGGAGATTTGATTTAGGCCGGGAAGTTGGGACCAGGGATTCCCCACTCCTCTCATTCCCATCTTCTCCCTGCCTCCTTACCCCTCATTTGTGTCTCTTTGACCTACAGAATGCCTGCCTGAAGGGTGAATTGCAGGGGGGATCTGAGCATGCTCCAAACCTCTGGTTTCTGTCTTCTGAATAAAGAGCCTCAAGGGATTGTGCACCGCAGGATCTTCATTTCCCCAAGAAGACAGTTCAGCAGAGGGACTCTGGCCCTGCAGGGGGAAAGCTAGAAATGGTGAAGGGTTGGTTTAATTCAGACTTCAGTATTAGAGCTAAACCACATTCTCCAATCAGATTTATGGATCTAAAAATGAGCTGATATTTTGATAACCATCTGTCTGTCCTGAGCCTAATTTCTCAATGGATTCTAAACTTGGAAGAGAAAATAAACATGCTGTTTACTGATGTCCTTTATACCCCATCATCTTATAGCATTTGCCAGATATCTGAGGAGTAGATGCAAGAAACTGGCATTTAAGAACCAAATTAATCCACTGGCAAAAAGAGAGATTGAGGTTTTTGGCTTAAACCGAGGAGGTATTGAAATTTTTTGCCAGTGCTAAAGCTAGGAAGTTTATCTGTGTGGGGCTTTGCCTTTGGTTACTGAAGACGGTGACACTTGGGTTATTGCAATAACCAGAGACCTTTATGACTGACCTTTATGACTGAACTTGATGTGATTTAAGAAGACACATAGGGATCAGATCATAGAGGAAAGAGAGTATATGTGTCTTACCTAATCCTCATCTAAAGATAGGCAGTACTTCAATACACTGGCTTTTTTAGGCCTTGCTGGGCAGAATAACTTTTTTTCCTCCATTTACTGAATTTCTTAATGAAGACTATAGACTAAATCTTTAAACTCTATAGACAGCTAATCTCAGTGAGGGCTACCGAACACTGGTATGTGTTTTGTGCCAGGCATAGGGAAGAAATGCAAGGTTATATACTCCCAATTCTGTTTTTCTCTATGTAGATCAAGGTTCAGGACTAAGTGGGGAACAAATCATGGCTAAACTCTAGGATTCATGTAGGTTATCTTTAGGGTCCTGGGTCATCTTCCCTACTAACAGGTTGTCTCTGTTTAGTACTCTGATTTATTGGTTACCTAAGCCTTGACCATGGTTTTTAGATTACAGTGATTCATACCTTGGTATTGATCACAGAAGCATGTTAGTCTTTATTAATTAACACTTGGAAAGGAATGAAGAATCTGGCTTCTCCTTGGATTGACATAGAAACTCCATGAAATTTTCCCAAACTCATGAGTTAAGAAAGAACATACCTACATAAATACAATGGAATATTACTCAGCCATAAAAAGGAATGAAATTGTGTCATTTTCAGAGACATGGATGGACCTAGAGACTGTCATACAGAGTGAAGTAAGTCAGAAAGAGAAAAACAAATTTCGTATATTAACACATACATGTGGGATCTAGAAAAATTGTATAGATGATCTTATTTGCAAAGCAGAAATAGAGACACAGACGTAGGGAACAGACATATGGATACCAAGAGGGGAAGGGGAGGGTGGGATGAAATGGGAAATTGGGTTTGACATATATACAGTACTGTGTATAAAATAGATAACTAATGAGAACCTATTGTATATCACAGGGAACTCTACTCAGTGCTCTGTGGTGACCTAAATGGGAAGAAAATCCAAAAAAGGGGGAATATATGTATATGTATGGATGATTCACTTTGCTGTACAGCAGAAACTGACACAGCAGTATAAAGCAACTATACACCAATAAAATAAAATAAAATAAATAAAATAAAATAAGAAAGAAAGTACCTAGATTACTCAGCTTTTAGAAGTTAAACTTGCTGAACAAATCAGAAAGGCGAAGATAATTTTAAAATATGCTTATTTCTTACCATCAGAATAGTAACAGTGACAAGAAATAAAATTCAAAAAGATCAAAACGAATTAAAGAACATGAGAGTTATTTCTAGATCAATAAGGATGATGAAGAGCAGAGGATAGAAAAAGAGAGTTGAGTTTTTAGAAGATCAGGGTTATTTCTCTAAAGGAGCCTGGAAAGGCAAGGTGCTGAGAAGCAGATGGCAGGTGTTTTGGTTCTCCCTAGGCCCACGTAGCTCAGGTTCAGAAGCATCAACAATATTTACAATGCGGGAAACTGTATGGTGATTCTCCGGTATAAACAAATATAGAAAAGAGGCTTCAAGTGTCAAAGAACTTTCATAAGTAACAGTGGCAATGATCACTATGACAGAAGACAAAGACTTCTCACAAAAGAAAAAGGGTGGAGCCTATGTCACTCGACAAAACACATAACACAGCCCTGAATGCTAGAGGGTTAGAAGGAAAGCAGAAAGAAGAGATTTTGCATATGCCAAATAGGGAAGAATGGCATGTCTAGTAAGATCTCGTGACTGAAGCTGCCACTTGTGCTCAGTTATAATGTCTTTTAAAGAAGGCAGGGATGTCTCAAATGTCATGCTCTGAGAGTTGAGATGGTGTATATGTAGATCCTTACCCCCTGCTCTCCCCTTACAGACGACAAACATAGCATTACAATTAAACTTATGGGAGTTTTTTCTCATAAGAGCTTAATTTCACAGCCTGTAGCCTTCAGATTACTGACATGAATTAACAGGCATCCTGGTAAATCACTAAAACCAAGACTTCCCTGTATCTCTCCTCTTCCTCAGCTACTACGTTTCTGCTTTCATTTCTGGCAACAACGTGGGTCTGGATTGTACAGAGTATAGGGTTCTGGGAACAGTATTTCTGTAGAGGCTGGAGACTGACTTGAATTTTTAAATTTTGCAGTGTGGGGTTGAAGCTGTGATATTCTTTTATGTCCAAATATTAGAAAAAACACGGCACGTAAGCGGTTTTAAGTTGGATTAATTCCACATTGACATGATTTAGAAACTATACTTTTTAGTAGAAGCAGTCTACTGAGTCCCAACTCTACCCAACAATAGCATCAGAGATCTCTCTGAGTCAGACTGAGCGGAATAAGAAATTGGGTGATTGTGATGAAACAATTTTACATACTATTTGGTCTTAACTTGTAAAGAAAAAGGAATATAACCTTTGGACCTCCTTTTGTATCCATGTTCTTCATAATCAGAGATGGTTTTTATTCAAATTTAGGACTTCTTTAGGATTGTTTTTAGAGGACACGTCTATTTGTAAATCAGAAGGAAAAAACTAAAGGATGAATTTTCTACCCAGGATTCAGAAATTTGTTCCATTCTGGCCCATTTCAAAGCCTTTCGGAGGCAAAGGTTAAATTGCCCACCAGTTGCCTGACAGGACTTTAAAGGATGAGTGTCAAAAAAAAAAAAAAAAGTATGAGTGTCTGATATTGTGAGGTGGCCTCAGGAAGGTAACAGCATTACCATCCTAATCTCTTCCCACTAGTAAACCGGCTACACCAACAGTTGACCATAGACTTAATGAATAAACTGAGTGGGTTAAAGACATAAAAAGCCGGGGACATTGGAGACAGATACTTATTCCATATTCCTAATTTTTCAAAGGGAAGGGGAATGGAGAAAGGAGAGAATTTCTACTCAACTTCCTGGGAAAGAAAGTTTTAGATGGAAGGCTCTGAGTTTCCCTCTAGCCCCAAGGGAGGAAGAGTGACTTGTCTGACACAACAGTTTGGGAGAAGAGACTCAGTTCGGTCCTTCTGTTTTTCCTCTGCTTTGGGAGCAACACTCTGGCTTGCTCTTTACAACCCCTGAAATTGGGGGATTAAGTCCAATTCAGGGAGAGTTGTAGAAGTCCATCTGGCTGCAAATTTATAATTATATTCATCAGTCAGTTTTGCTTTCTCTCTGTCTTCCTCATCTTATTTCTCAGTTGGCTCTTAACTCAAGAGATCAAGGAAGGGTTTTTATTTATTGCCTCCACTGAAACCCTAACAAGGGCAAGACTATACAATATTGGCTTTCCTGGTGAACCTTTTAAAGATTTTAACAAATATAAGTTGTTGGGCTGGGCAAAGAAATAGTGATGGTGGAGTGGAGATTTCTAGGCTAAAGAGAATAGCTAAGCAAAGGCATGGCACTGATAGAGCAAATAACATAGTTAATAAACTGAAATAAATCCAATATGATCAGAGCAAAAAATGTAGCAAGTAAGCGGATCTACGTACTAAGGAAACATTGTGTAGAGCTTGGCTATGGAGTTGAGATTTTTGCCCTAAGGTACGTTTGCCAGATTAAGTAAATAAAATTATAAGACTTCAGGGCTTCCCTGGTGGCGCAGTGGTTAAGAGTCCGCCTGCTGATGCAGAGGACATGGGTTTGTGCCCCGGTCCGGGAAGATCCCACATGCCACGGAGCGGCTGGGCCCGTGAGCCATAGCCGCTGAGCCTGTGCGTCTGGAGCCTGTGCTCCACAACAGGAGAGGCCACAACAGTGAGAGGCCCACGTACCACACACAAAAAAATTATAAGACTCCAGTTTAATTTGAATTTCAGATTAAAAAAACAAATATTTTTTAGTACAGGTATGTCCCATGCAACATTTGCAATATATGCAGTATGCTTACACTAAAAACTATTCTTTGTTTATCTGAAATTCAAATTTAACTAAGGGTCCTCTATTTTATCTCACAACTCTATCCTTATGGAAATGGCAAATCACTGGAGTCTTGAAAACATTCAAGTTATCAGAAATCAGAGAGAAAGGAAACTAGTCATGCAGCAAAAGGAAAACGTCTCTTTCCAAATGTTCTCAATTTTCTTTAGAGCCCCTTCCAACATGTCCTCACCATAAAACCTATAATTATGAGAGCCTGTTATATCGTATGACTCATGATAATACTGTAAATACAGGCTGATAAAGATAAATTACAGTCTCAGTAATATGGCAGACGAGGCTGACTTGTAACAAAAATGGAGTCTGGATTTTATCTCTTACCGTTCATGCTCTGTAGAGAAAAAGCAATACACAAAAGTGACTGACGAACATAGCAATTTCACTTGTGAAACTGGGCACACTCATTTTGCCTCCATAGAAATCTAGGTTCTACACCTCCCTAATCTACAAAGCCTGTGTTTATTGTGCCTGACCTTTTCAGAATGCAGTGACTTCTGCTGAGTTCGTGGCCACCTCAGTCTGATTCACAGCAAGGTGTTTTAAATGGACTGACGCTGCAATTACTCAAACGTGATCCATCAGAAGAACAGCATCCTGAGCTACCTGCAGGAGAAATGGGCACAATACCAGTAAACAGAAACCATTCTCCTGACATAATATCCATTTTCTAAACACAAATCCTCTTTTGTACTTGACTTCACTTGTTTCGTAAATACCTCTATGTCCCTTCTTTGTAACCTTTTCCCTAGGAGTTCTCTCATATGGCAGTTGTTAGAATTCTAATTGCAACTCTCTGGGACAGAGTAATGGTCAGATTGGAACGAGTTGTTCTCACCTACTGATGGGTCAATTTGTGGGCTTGTAACTGTATGAGTATATGCATCACCAGGAAACCAGTCTCTCCATAGGAAGTCAGCAAGTGGTAGGAGCAGTATTAAAATGGCAAAGAAAAGAAAAGGCCAAAACGTTTGAAAAAGGACTGACATTTTTTTTTACAAGGCCAGGTATGTGGCTACAATACATGGTAGGTACTTTAAAACACCTCCCTACCCCAGAAATGTAACACATGTTATTGCTAACCTTCAGTATGTCCATCCAGTCCTAGTGTCAATATTACAAAAGTGAAACTGAAGTATAGGAAACCCAAGCCTGTGTACATGGCTGGAATTACTAGATTTCTGGGCAAGCCAAGACCATACTAAGTGAAATAGAGTTCAGCTAATAAATATCCATTCAGGCTAACATTTGATGAATGCTTACCGTGTGCCAGGAACTGTCATCAACACTTTAATCATAACTATTTAATACTCACTACAGTCCTACAAGGTAGGTCTTATTATTTTTACCATTATACAAGTGAGAGAATTGAAACACATGAACACAAATTTTTAGCCAAGCTTACACAGCTCAAGAGTGATAGATCAAAGATATAATCCAGGCAATTTGACTGTAAAGTTGTACTTTGAATCACTGTACTATTCTTATTCTGAGGATGGAACACCTTTTAACAGCGGAAAATCCTTGTGTGCTCTACAAAATACAAATGGAGATTAGTTTACATTGCTTTGTCTTGGTAATAAGTTCAAGTCTAACAGTTTTCTCAATTTCCCTTTGCAGTTGCATGATTCTAAGTGACTTTACAAGGATTTATGTTACATTTAAAAAAACAGTATGTGTGGTTGTGAACAATACTTGCTCAAAGCAACAATCAGTTCTGTGCTTTGATTGAATCTATATCCATTCACTCTTTTATTCAAAAGTCATGCATGGAGTGCCTAGTGGCTGAGGTGCACTAAATTTGGTTATCAAGACATTGTTCTTGATCAGAAGAATTGCACAGCCTATAGGAATATATAGGCATGCAAGGAGAATATATGGGAATATATAGGCATGCAAGGAGAATATATGGGAGTATATAGGCATGCAAGGAGACAATTAGAATGGTAATCACATTGCTTGTTTACTAATTGTAGGCTAGGCCAATGCTCTAGAGAATATGTAATTCAGTGTCTCAAAGACTCCCATCCTTGCTCTTTTCCCTAACTGCTCACTTGGGACATTTCCACCTCTTGCAAAATACCCCCAAAGATTTCTAGAAATACCCAGTGGATGCTTCTTCTGGTACATGAACTGATCCATTAGCTACAGAGACTTTACAGTAGATGCACTGATTAGGAGAGTCACAGGAAGAGAGAAGGAACACCATCTTGTTCTCATTAAATTGCTAATGGGAACTTCACTAGGGCCACTGTTGACAGTGGCCCTAAGCCACTCCTCTCCCTTGGACCATGGTGGGGTGGGGAGATTGTCCGTGCTCTGATTCTGAGTTACTAAATAGGGTTTAGTTAGTAGGGCATTCTGTAGCATAGCCCAGTGGTACTCAACGTCTCAGAGACTCTCAGAAAAGCAGTATCCCCAGCTGTGACTCTTCCTTCTCTAAAAAAGCCAACATATCCAAAGGACTAGGCAGGAACACACGCTTCATTATTTTCCATTTTTGTTTCTGTCTCTTAAGAGCTTGAAACAAACAGATAAAACACAACAGAGCAAACCTTTCCCTGTGCTTTAGCCAAAACACATAAAAAGTCTCATGCAAAATATCCATGCAAATTGTGGCCACCAGCCCACTAATAATGTGCACAGCCTGATTTAGTTTGGACTCAAATAGGACACCCTGCTACACACAGGACATGGTAAATGATATGAGACATGAACAGAGTTTGAGGCATGTAGAAGATCACTCTGTCTGGAAGCTCTGGAAATCTTTTTCGAAGCAGTGACCCTTGGGCTCAATCTTGAAAAATGAGTAGCAATTTATTATTCAACGAACAGACATTATGGCATGTTAGGCAGAGGAAATTGGATACAAATGTCTGGGTGTACGGAAGAGCTTGGAATTCTGGGGTGAGTGGGAAGTATAATGTGCTTGGGGCACAAGCTGTGCATTAGGCTGTCCCTGTGGGGATGCAGTTTGGGGAAGTGAGGCTAGAAATAAAGGATGGGATCAAATTCAGAGTAGCCACTATTCTGGGCTATTTTCAGTCAACATTTTTCTAAGTGGATCTCAGTGTAGGGGAGGAAAACAATCATCTTCCTCTCTACCTATCTTAGGTTCCTTGGTTGGGGTCCTATAAATTAGACTAACAAAGGACAGATGACAAAGAGGAAAACAAACAGAAGTGTATTAGCATATGCATCACAGGCATACACAGGGGGGCACTCAGAGATGAGTAACTCACAGGGGTGGGTAGAACTTGAGTTTGTATAGTAAACAAAATAATAATAAATTTTAGAGAAGTGACAAGACAAAGGAACAGGGCTTGTAGCTTCTAGGGGCAGCAAATATGGAAAGGCAAATATATGGAAAAACTAATGGTAGATAAGGGCTAATTTGAGCAAGGTTTGTTATGTTGGTTCCTTTAGTGTTTTCTCTGGGCTGTTAAGGGTTTAGACTTGTCTCCAATGATTAACTTTTGTCCTTCCTTATTCAGAGGAGAGAGGGGACACCTTTACAAATTTATGTCCTACTTTTAGGCAAATATGGGGAGGGCAAAGAGCTTTTCTCATATCTGCTTATTCTCAAGTGACTTTAACTAACAGTCTCTACGGCTCAAACTGCTCTCACATACAGTTTCTCCTTTGATCGTCACAATAATTTCATGGAGTTGGCAATGCAAAGGCATTATTCCCATTTTATAGATTTGGAGATTGTACCCCAAATGACGAAATGGCTTGCTCAACATATTCAGCTCTCTGGAACCCTGCATTTTGTCATCCAGAGAAATTCATTTGTGTCCTGGATTCCCAGTGCTACCATAATAGTGTAACAATAGGATTTATAACATTGGAGTGGTGAGGGCATTGGCATGAAAAAGGGTGGCTTCATATCTTTGCTCTGGTCCTTACTAGCTATGCCCTTAACTGAGTTACTTTGCATCTTTGGCTCATGTCTTCTACTTTGTGACATAAAGATAACAATCCCTGTCTCTCAGAGTTGCTGTGTGCATCAAATGAGAGACTGTATATGAACAGCACCATACGTGGTACTTAATAAGAACTAAATATATCATTGCCTAAAATCATTATCATCATTTTTATGAAGTAACAGTGGATAATGGGAAATATAGTATGCAAATGAAGGGGCATGTAGGTTCAGGTATTTATTCTGATTTCCTGCTCTGACCCTCAAATTCAGATTCCCAGAAAACAAATTTTTACTTCCATCCATATATGTTTGCATTTAAAGAGTTCAGTTAGGTCTGATTGGCTGCTATTAATGCCAGAATGCTGGTTGAGCTTGGTTGCTTTATAGTCTCTCACAGCTTTGTAAAGTTAGGGAAAAGAATCCCTGAACTGTCATCGTGTGGGCCATGTTTATGAATTATTACATGTGTTGCTGGACCACTGTGAGCCCTCAAATTTATTTTTATGATCATTCTCACTTTTGTGTAACTCAAGGTCATTTATTTGGCCAGCTAATGACTGTAGTAAAATTATGAGGAAATGGTCTAACATCACTATTCCAACAAAATGACTCATTGATATTTAATGTAATATTAACATTGCCTTAGAAAATCTCTAAGACATGTTTTAAACATATATATCCATATTCTCCCCTGAGAGAGAATTTTACTGTTTATTTAATGAGTCAATTAAGCTGAAACAAGGCACTATATTCTTTTTTTCTCTTTGTATAGAAATAGTCATGTAACTTGACCTTCTGTCATCAAAAGTAAACGTATTAAGAAAATCAGTAGTAAACATTTTCCAGTGTAAATTTCATCTTCATCCTTGCTTGCTGTCTGCAAGGGACTGCTGCTGTGGGAGCTTATGTCTTAAAGATTTCCCTACCCTTGACACCTTGGGTAACTTCAATAGCAGGAGCTTTGAGAATCTAAATTACTCACCTCTGCTGTGCATTTACTGCTGTCATTCAGTTGAATGAAATTAAACTTGCCACTTGTACCATCACACAGAAGAAAATTATAGAACTTTTTAAAAAAATGTTATTTCATTTAATTAAGGAGCAAATAGAATTCTCTTCTACTTCAATTCTTTGGTATAAAAAAATACAACATTGAAGAAAAGGGAAAGCATTAAGTTTCTATGAGAAGTTTAGTAAGTGAAATCAAAATCACAACTGGGCATTACTTTTAGATGCTATTTATGCAACTGTTCTTTCCACTACATTTATCAGAAAGTCTCACCAATGCCTAAAATTCTACCACTCCTACTTCCTTGTTAATTTTGTCCTTGGTATTTTTTTTTCGGGGGTGGGGGGGTTCCTCTGGAAATTACTTTCATTTCTGTAGAGAAGTTTGATTAATTCCTAACATGGAGAAAACAATAAGGAAGCCTGGGGAAGATCTTCTTCTTGGTTCTCACACTTAATTTTGTACTCGTTTTTAAAAATGCATAGATTTCACGTGAAAATTGTGATTAGTGGATTGTCTTGAAAAGTCAGAAAATCTGGCCAGAGTAAGCCTATGTTTCAGCATGACAGACATCAGTGGGAGCTGAGCAGTAGCTGCCTCCTTTACATGGGATACGTGAACTCCAGCTGGCCACAGTCCGCACCAGTCTCTATTGCCTCTCCACTCAATCAGCCTGCTTTACTCGGTTAAATTACTGGCATGACTCTGAAGATATTTGTAATTATATAGCTACTGATTTTTCCATCTAGATTTGGATTGATAGATATTATTATTACTATTATTTTATTATTATTACTATTTTTTAACAACAAAAGAATGCCTACCAGGGAGGTAGGCAGACTCAAAGTCTGTCTCTGATGACTTTAAAATTTTTTCTAGGATATGGGTGACCTTAGGCATTTCTCATAGGTAATGTTCTCATTTTAAAACTGGAGATAGTAATTCCTATCTTTTTTAGTTTTATGATAATTAATAAGATGATGCATATAAAACATAATTCCTAAAGCAGAGTAGGTGTGCAATAAATGTTAGCTACAGTGTTCTATGATATAACAAAATAAATGTGGTTTTAAAAATTGACTCTGCATTCCTATCACTCCATTTCCTATAAAAGATGCTCTGTATCAGGATCTTTGATTTTCAGTTGCATTTTCCCCCTTGAGTGGTCTGGGATAATTGCCAATGGACATACTGCCTCTGTCATTCTGGGCAAATCTTTTGGTCATGAGCTTTGAGCAGGATAATGAATGAATTAGGAAAGCTGAAGCAAACGTGTGGGTTGATATCCCTTGTCAGAGCTTTGATTTAGATTCCTTGAAGAACAACAGAAATGTTCATTATATTTTCATTCCTTTCAAAATGCAAAGAATAGCAGAGCTTCAAAAACAGGACAGTAACGCACTACCCTAGAGGAAGTCATTTGAACAAATTTAAAAGCAGCCTCTAAGAATCAGGGCATAGATGCTTTCCTCATTATTTCTCCTGCACATTATTTGGCACCATTATCTGTTTTGATCCCTTTCGACAGATTTTCCAACATTAATGTGATGCAAATGTGATTCTTGGATCCAGTAAAGGGTCTGCAGCTCACGCTCATGTAGAACACAGTAGGTCATTAAACAGATTCCTGATTTACTGCCTTTAATTTCTTCTTCAGGAGCAGCAACAGAAGCTTGTGGGTGGAGGTGGAGGATCTCTAATTACAATCATGGATAGAGAAATGGTTTCTTCTGACATTTTTCTTTCAGAGAGACTAAGCAAAACTGTGGTACAGTTTAACAGTACTCTTCTTAACTCACTGCAGGTTGCCATGGAAACAGGAATCTCGCATCAACATGAAAGGCATTTAGGGAATTTGTTAGGCTTTAATATTAGCATGATCTAAGCATTCTTGCTCACCACTAACAAGTCTAGCATCTCTTTAGAGTATCATTAATACTCATTAAATCTCTCTTCACGTGGTTTGGGGGATCTTCATATTGCATTTGAGGTCATTTTGGGGAGTGACCAACTCATCAGAGAATATGCATTTTGTAGAACTACACTTAGCTCATCTAGCACATGAAATAAGACTCACTCTACTTACACTGCTATTTTCACATGATCCAGATTTAGATTTTAATAGAGAAGAACATGATTGCAATGGCAATTAAAGAAATCTGCTAATATTTAGGAAGTTTATTTATAATAAAGAAGAACCAAATGGGAATTTTTGTTCTATAAAACAAGTTTAATAGAAACATGCCCTTTGATTACTTGTGGTAGGTAACTTTTAGGTTAGCTCCCATGTGTAAGTTTAGTTTTACCAAATATATACTTTTAGTGTTTGTTTTTGAGGACAATTTACTTTGGAATCTTAAAACCCTAAAAGGCATATTGCTGGCAAAATCACGTGGACTTTTTGTTTTTCTCCCAAGAGCCATAAGAATGTGATTTAAGGGCCTTCCCTGGTGGCACAGTGGATAAGAATCTGCCTGCCAATGCAGGGGACACGGGTTCAATCCCTAGTCCGGGAAGATCCCACATGCCACGGAGCAACTAAGCCCATGTGCCACAACTACTGAGTCTGCGCTCTAGAGCCCGCGAGCCACAACTACTGACGCTCATGTGCCTAGAGCCCGTGCTCTGCAACAAGGGAAGCCACTGCAATGAGAAGCCTGCGCACCTCAACGAAAAGTAGCCCCTGCTCGCCGCAACTAGAGAAAGCACGTGTGCAGCAACAAAGACCCAATGCAGCCAAAAAATAAACACCAACAACAAAAAGGAATATGATTTAAAAGCCACCAATTTGTTTAAGACAATTATAGCAATGACTAAATTACCATTTTCTTTTATTTCACAAAAGAAGGGAATTTTGGTGGACTTATTGGGGAAAAAATGAGAGATGTTTTTGAATTATGTTTCAAACTCTTCCAACTATTTTTATGTGAATTGAAATAAGTCACTGATTCATCAGTTAGTCTTCTTCCCCACTTGATCTCCTGAAATGATTCTGTGTCTTCCCACTATTGAAAGGTTCTGAGTGGCTTTTAATGCCTATTCCTGGCATAGGGCAAGCAGCAAGTTTTTGTGATGAATATATCAGCTTTAGAGTCAGAAAGCCCAAATTCAATTCTCAGCTCCACTGGTTGCCAACTGGGTGACTGGGCAAGGTATTTAAACACTGTACTTCCATTTTATCATGTGGTTGTTATAAGGTTTAAGTGAGATAATGCATGTGCAGTACTTAGCAGATTTCTGTTATAATATATACATACTAGCATAAAATACACACACAGTGAATTTTAATTATGTCATTATTATATTAATTTTATAGCTTAAATAATCTGGCAACACTGCTAAGCCAATATTTCCCTTTTTATTAAAACCAAACATCATAGCAGAAATTAGCTCTCCTTCCTTTCTCTGAGCTTGCTGTTCATCTTCTTGAAAAGTGGATTATACTAATAAAGTATCCAAAAACCAGAGAATAGGTAAGAAATGAAAATAATAAGGCCATCATAAACTGGAAATTTGATTTGTAGGTGGCAAGTTAAACAAAACCAGCCAACCAGTCATCTGTAGTTGAGAAGAGTTAAAATGTGTCTATCAGTAGTTTAGTTGCTGGCTCATCTAGCTTTTAGACAAGAATCAATTAGTTTGTAATAAACTATTTATCATGAACAGATGCAGAGGCTATGATTACTCTCACTTGATGTTTAATTTCTTATATGTTGAGTTTTAAACATGTAAATGAATTATTTTCCTTTCCAAGTCACATGAAATGGAAGCAAAGTGAATAGACAAAATGGTATCAGATGGAGACAAAAGGTGAACTTAAATAAGGAGTTAAATAGTTAACTCTTAAGGACATGGCTTAGGTTTGGGGTAATAGTGGAATTTTTAAAGCTGCACCC
The DNA here is from genome assembly GCF_964270905.1 of Leucopleurus acutus. NCBI lineage: Eukaryota > Metazoa > Chordata > Mammalia > Artiodactyla > Delphinidae > Leucopleurus > Leucopleurus acutus. Next base: position 133,864,979 of record NC_139143.1, read on the forward strand.
CAGAATTAGACAAGTGTGAACACCCAGGCATTGGAAGCACTAGAAAAGAGCTTCAGGGAAAGAGATTACCACTAGAAAACTTGTAGCATGAATGAGAATAGAATGCATGGTCACAGTAGGCAGGCAGCTTCCAAAGACAAAGAAAGGAGAGAACAGCTGAGATGCTTATGTCCAGTAGCTGCTCTAGCCAACTTCAGACTGGAGCACGTGCTCTATGGAAGTGGGCAGGTCTGAAAGGAGAGAAGCGGGGAGAGTAAAGTCAAGCCAAGCATTCCCAGTTTCTCATCCCCCAAATCACCAATCAGATGAAAAGAAGTGACTGAGACAGGAGTGTTACTCCAATTGATGGTCCTCCACGTTGGTGGAGAATAAATACGTTTGTGAGGGCTGCTGTAACAAAATACCACAGACTGGGTGGCTTAACCAACAGAAATTTATTTTCTCACAGTTCTGGAGCTAAAAGTCCAAGATCAAAGTGTAGACAGGTTTGGTTTCTTCTGAGGCCTCTCTCTTTGGCTTGCAGATGGCCCCCTTCTCACTGGCTCTTCACATAGGCTTTCCTCTGTGTGCTTGTATCATTGATGTCTCTTTATGTGTCCAAATTCCGTCTTACTGTAAGGCCATCAGTCAGATTGGATTAGGACCCTCTCTAATGGCCTCATTTTAATTAATTATCTCTTTAACGGCCCTACCTCCAAATACAGTTATGTGCTGAGAGACTGGGGGTCAGGACTGCAACATGAATGATTTGGAGGCAACACAGTTCAGTCCATAACAATCAATGTGCCCGTAACAGCATAGTAATAACTAGAGACTGTGCATCACAATGAATATTTCTGTAATTTCCTCTTTCCTTTCCTTCTTAGGCAGCTTTTTAGGGAGCTAAGCTGCCTTCACTATGAGGCACAATGAGGGGCAAACCTGCAGCCAGTAGCTTATAGTATCAGTGATGTACAGAAACAAAATGAGAAATTGCCAAGTCTATCTTAAAAAGACCATTTACTGCCTGGTTTCTTGAAGGACATATTAAATTCCAGCAAGTTCAAAATGTTTCAAGGTGGCTAATCATTTCAGAAGTGCCAATAAACATGAAAGGATAGTTAATTTATCTTTTGAAAAATGAAGGATTACATTTTACCAGATTTATTCTGTTATATTTCTATGTGACATGGGGTTCTAAAATCACATTAAAACAATTTCCTCCTGGAGAACAGTTTGTTTTAATAAAGCTAAACACAGAGAGTAAGAATAATGATAAAACCTGTTATCTTTGGAACAAATAGCTATAAATGAAATGAAATTAAGTGAAACCATAAAGAAAATTCATTTGTTCTTTCATAGCACCTTTCCACGGAGACATTAAGAACTTTACAAATGCTCATTAGGTAGGTTATCTAGTACACTGCACCTTGGAAATTACCTTTGTATTCAAATTGAAAATTTTCAGATCTTGCAACCTGACTATGGAACAAAGAGAAAAACAGAAGTTTCTTCAGAAATTCCCAGATCCACGCCTAGGTGCCTATGTTCTGCTCATCCTTTGAGTATGCCACATAAATGGGAAAGACTTAGGACCAGGCCTTCCCCCAAACTTCTGGATTTCACTTTAATCCATAGGTAGATAATGGAAAAAAATGGATTTAGGGGAAAAAAACCTCAGCCCCTATTTTTTTCATTGTGTTTAAATTACTAATATCAATATCAAGAATTAAGATTAATTGAATCCTATACCAGACATAAAACATTTTAAAGTTCATGATTTCAAGCCTCTCTTGAACACAATGACCATGGCAGTCTGTTAAGGGCTGTGGAAATACCAACACATGGAATGAAGCACGGTGTCTAGTCCAAGGATGCTCACAGTCTAACTGGGAAATTAGACACTAACAACTGTCATGTATAACCATATGTAATACACAGTATTATATATAATAACTGTAGTACTTGTTTATAAAGTCTAGGTTACTTAATGAATAGAAACAGAGGAAGCCAAGACTCACTAAGTTTAGAGAATCTAGGAAAGCTTCTCATAGGAGAAGACATTTTAACTGGGTCTTGAAGGATGTGAAGGATTTTGTAGGAAAATGTTTCCCAAAGGTTAAGGCAGAACATAAGAGAACAAAAGAGAAAAATACAGATGAGACACAGTGAGTGGAACACTTGGTGTGAAAAAGTTGTGAAAATCAGATAATGTAGGACCTTGACTAAGATTTTGAGAAATGGGAGAAATAAAATATGATTTGTTCTCCTGGAAGACAGTTCTGGAAGCATGTGAGGGTAGCATGCACATAGGAAAGCAGGCAGGTGGACAACTTTTCCTATGAGAGTTTACTAGCCAGATTTTCAAGGGCAACCTGAACATGATGTCCCTTCCTAAGTTAACTTATTGCTCTAAATAGCTAAGAGCTTTGAAGGTGTGGTCACTTTAATGTAATGTTCTCACATAGTCTATGAGTCTATCACCTCCCCCTTGAGGAGCATAATGTAACCTTTTATAAAGAGAAAAATTCCAGTTTGTCTAAACAACACAAAATCTAAATTCTTTCCAGACCACTCCTTTATTGAAAACTTTACATGTTTTGACCTTAAGTTTATGGCTCTCGGTTTAGCTATATCCTCCCATTTTTTTCCCCAGACTGTGAACAAGATCCTACTCAAAAATCAGGTAGTCAATGATAAGTATGGTTTGTTGCCTCCTCTTTACAAAATCTCTCTCTCTCACCTCTGCTGTTATTGACATCTCTTATTTCATTGTGCCATTCATTATATCTTCAGCCCATATGCCATTAAAAGTGCAGCCAAATGTTGGCTGGAAGCCCATTCTCAGATGTTTTAGAGAACTCAGCAGTGATCTCAATCAGGTTGGGCAACATCAAAATGGGTTTCTCCCCACTTCTTGGCTAGTGAGCTTGGGCCGAGATTTCAGCTTCACCCTAAGGGTTTTATTCTTTTGAACAAATTCATGATGTCTCTTGACTAACGTTGCTGAAATAAATTACATTGAAGTACAGGACTTTTTACATGTGTTGCCAAATTGTTCTTAGTTTTCGATTGGTCTTCACTCAATGGTAACTTTAAAATGTGGACCTCTGAGTGTATTGTCTCTAGCACTACCAAATGCCTAACTGACACCTCCACTTAGATATATCACTGGTACCTGAAATCTAGCCTGTGTGCAAACACACCTCTGGGGGCTGCCTCCCACAGCTGTCTTCCCCATGTCATTCAATGGGGCCACTATTCACCCAGTTGACCAGGCCTTACACTTAAGTAATGTCCAGGCCCCTTTCTTTTTTCTCATTCTTTAAATGCAATCTGTCACCAAGTCTTGTTAGTGATACTCTCAAAATATCTCTCAACTCTAAGTAAGCTCTTCCTACCAGCTTCACTGCTACTTGCCAAGTAAAAACGGCCTGAACTGCTGCATAATTCTTTCAACTAATGTCCCTGCTTTTGCCCTTGTTCCCTACATTCCATTCTCAATATACCAGAAAGGGAGTAAAACTTCTGAACATGTAAATCATATCACATAACTCCTTTGCCCCAAATTCTCCAATACTTTCCTACGACAGTCACAAAAATACCTTACTCCTGTTCACAGCTCACAGCTGAAGCCCATTACCCTTTTGATCACATCTGGGTAAAACTGCTTAGAAGGCCTAGAAAGCTGCACCCTCCTTTGGTGCAGGTGGGTCTCAGCCCCACCACTAACCACAGTGAAAGCCTAAGCCAGTCTCCTTCCTTGCACTGTCCTTTTTGTTAACCAGCTTGGGCCGCTCACCCTGTTCTTCCAAAAAGTCTGATTATATAAGGAATAAGCCTTTCATACTCTCTTGGGGTGTGTATGTGTGTGTGGTTATTGGTCTTGACATCTGGAACAAATTTTCAGGGGGGGGTGGTCCATCCTTGCTGTGCTACTAGCTAGCTAGCTATCTGTCATTTATCAATCGTCCATCTATCTTCTCTCCTCACCAACTTGGAGTTTTCATACTTGCCTCACGTACTCTTGGTGGTGTGTATACATTTTGCTCCAATTTATTCACATTTAAAAATTCTATACGAGGACTCCCTTAATCTCTACATATAGGCTTTGAGTTTGGGCCTTTATTCCTTCTCCTAAAAACTTTCTTTATATCATTTATTACCATGTGTTACCACTGACAACGACTCTCTCCTTGACCAAACTCTAGATAGGAACCTCTGAGCCTGACTAGACCCCATCCTTGGCATGTCTTCAAGAACCAGTTTTAGGGGCTTCCCTGGTAGCGCAGTGGTTGGGAGTCCACCTGCCGATGCAGGGGACACGGGTTCGTGCCCTGGTCTGGGAAGATCCCCCATACCATGAAGTGGCTAGGCCCGTGAGCCATGGCCACTGAGCCTGTGCATCCGGAGCCTGTGCTCCACAACTGGAGAGGCCACAGTGGTGAGAGGCCCGCGTACCGCAAAAAAAAAAAAAAAAAGAACCAGTTTTAGTAAAAATCCTGTCCAATCAGTTTAGCCAGAATCCCCCCCTTACCCCTGATGTTTCTCCTTAGTAGTTTTCTATCTACAGACCCCTACCCTGCTCCTTGGCTATAAGTTCCCCTTTTTCCTTGCTGTATTTGGAGTTGAGCCTAATCTCTCCATACTGCAAAACCCCACTGCAATAGTCCCTATAACTATCAAGACAGTTCTGAATAAAATCTGCCTTTCCATTTTAACAAGTGATCACTTCACACTTTTGATAATATTGACCAACCTCTGAGCACATATATTGACATCCAGAGTCTCTAATCGTATTCACATACAAGTAATACTTTACTGTGTGGCTTCTCTGATTGCTTTTGTTTATTTTTAAACCTAGACACCTAGATGAAGTTACTCCACATTTCCATGCTTTAAGTTGTACACAGAGCAAATGCTACATTCCCTGGGCAACTTCTCTCTTTTGCATTTATAAGGAGCATATATTCCCAAGTCTTGTCCTCCTCCTTTCTTAATAATAGCTGTAGTTTTCGTCTTGACATTTTGTGTCTTTTGACAATAAACATAAAATATTACTCCCCTCTTGGTTTGGTGATCAGCACTTGCCTATCAGTCATGGCACACTTGCTATCACATGCCTTCCTTTTCTCCCCGGTTAACCTGTCTTACACTCTGTGACCAATGCTTCAGAATTCACTCAGAACAGTTTGCCAGCTGCCCGTTTCAATATATTTAAATGATCTCAAGAGATAACATCTATTTGCTATTCAGTATCATTGTCAAGAACCCTTAATGTAGTCTCTTATCAAAACATTTTTCTCTTTTTTTCTTCCATCTTTTGTAGTTAGGGACTGAAATCTAAGAGGGGTCTGTCTGCTGGGCTGCTCAGTCCAGGCTTGACGACTGAGCCTGGATCAGAATCCTAGAACCAGTCTTCTGCCTCATTGGTCTTGAAGCACCCTTTTATTGATGCCCTCAGAATTGAGAAAGCTAAAACTTCCCCTAACTGAGCTCACAAGCAATTGAGACATAAAATAGAATGTTTCTCTATTAATAGATAAAACGTGGTAAAGCTAACCAAAGATTGGAATATTTATACTGTTTGATTTGCACATTCTGTTCCTCTGAGAACAGCTGTATGAGAAACTGTAGTGTTTTTATGTGAACTTGATATGACGGCAAGGCTGTCATAAGGGCTAGTATAATAGATCTACTATATTGTGATGAACCACCTCCACTGGTAAGGACAAGCCTGCCAAGTAGAGACTCAGAGCTTCTCTTGGATGGTTTTCTTCTGTTCTAGTCTGCATGCAGACCGCTTTCTCTCCATTCACATATTCTTTCATGGGACAATAGCTTCAAAATAAGAACTACCTTATATTAAGTGCCTGCAATGCTTCTAATGTTTTAAGATAATAATAATAAAATAGTAATAATAATAAACACATTAAATACTATACTCCAGGCACTGTTCTAAATAACTTGTTTATCTTCATAACAACCTTATGAAGTAGGTACTTATTACAGTCTCTATTTTTAAAAATATACATAATCTTTACAAAGGAGTGTATAAAATATGAATATTGATAAAATGAACACCTAAGTATCCACCACCTAGCTTAAGAAATAAAAAATGCATCTCCCTCCTTTCCTACATTATCTCAATGGACCAGTATCTTGAATGTGTTGTTAATAACTCCCTTTCTTTTCTCTTGGTTTATTGGTTTGTCTTTTATCTTATTGACTTGTAAGGCTTTTATTTCACTATATCCTGAATATCAATATTTTATGTTTCATATAAGATGCTGATATCTTCTCCCAGTTTATGGTTTTATTTTCACTCTCTTTACTGTTATCTTTTGTAATTAATTTTAATGTAGTCCAATTTATCAATCTCTCTGTTTATAAGTTAAAATTATTTTTTTCTTGTTGAAAAAATCCTTCCCAATCCTGAGGTTGTAATAATATTATTCAATATCGCTTTCAAAGGATTTGATAGTTTTGCCTGTCAACCCCCGGAAATGATTTTTATGAATGTTGCGGCAGATAGGTAATTAGTTACATCTTACAGATAAAAAATCTGAGGCAAGGACATTGTCCTACTCAGGTTTACAGATGTTAAGTATTAGAGCTAAGATTTGAATCCAGGCAGTCTGATTTTGGAGCCCACACACCTATACTGCCTTTGAGGGCATTATTAGAAAAATTATACAGATGTGGAAACTGAGGCTCAGCGAGGTTACGTGACTTGCCCAAGGTCACACAGTCAGTAAGAACTATAGATAGTATGCAAACTTTAACACTCCTTAGATCAGAATTTGTATATTTTCCTTTATATGTCCTGTCTTCCTAGGACCAGATGCTGGTCTGTGGATTCTATTCCCACAAACTCTCTGCTCTCTGTTTTATTTTGGGAATGAGTCATTTTCTTCTCCTCTGCAGAGAGCTGGTTTTACCTGTACTCTTTGTTCTTAAATTGTTTAACCCACAAAGTAAAAATTTATCTCCTGGTCTTGTATTAATCTTATCTCATCTTCTGAATTTATCACATCACCTTATTTCTTAGTCTGAATTTATATGTAATTTTCACCTCTTAGAGCCCCATCTGCTGACCTTCTAATATTCTGCATTCAAATTTTATTTACAGAAGATCATTTTACTTTCAGCTTCATGTTTCCTCTTTTTCAGTGATGGCAATTAACACATCAAGGATTTCTTTGATCTTGCTCCTTCCCCTCTCCTTGGGCTCATCTTTTACTGCTCCTTACATTTAATTTTGTTTCATTCTTTCCTTCGTTCATTCAACCAGCGCTCACTCAATTCGACTTCCTATGTTTAAGGCCCTGTTCTAGATGCTGAAAGAAAAAAAATGTTTTCGCCCTCATGATGCTTGCATTCTAGTGGGAAGGCCAATAATAAACAAGTAGACGCATAGCGTCAGATGATGTAAAGTGCTATGGGGAAAGGAAAGGGAAGGAAACGAGTGTGGTCAGCTGGAGTTGCTTTTCTTTTTTTCTTTTTTTTTAAATTAGTTGATTCATTGGATAACTATGGGGAAAAAAACTAACAATTGGCAAGTATCCTGAGTCCTAGATTTGGTTAAGTGCTTTATTTATTTATTTTAAGTTTTATTATTTTTAAAGTATTTTTATCCAATTTCACTTACACTTAACTACTTCTCTAGAAGTCAAGGATGATAGCTGACTTCTCCTTGCCATGCCTTGCAAGGGCAGAGATACAGGTAAACCTTTTGATAAAAGTGGGCTACTGTTTCTGACTCTTAAAGATAAATGCTGGCTATTGTTTCTGACTCTTAAAGATGATATACATATGCTCCTTTTTATGGTTACTTTGAGTTCAAAGGAAGCAGCAAGCTTGTCACTTCTGGATTTTTAGAAGGTCCTTAATTCAGCCTAAATTATCTCAAAGTACAGCCTTTATGCAAACAAACTACTCTTTCTATTTTGCTGATACATCTTCCTCTGCTCAAAATGTCATTTGTCCTATTGTCACATAATGAAATTCTGCTCATCTTTCAAAGTCCAAATTAGATATCACCACCCCATTCCCTGCCAGGGATACTTCTCTGACCACCTGATGCAGAATCGAAGAGCACACCCAAGCATGTGGCATCACTCTTAGTTCATTATACCTAGTCTTGCAGTGCTTTAGTGTCAAACACATAGAGTCCCCTAGTATATTGCAAGTTCCTTAAGGAATAAAAACAAGACTGATTTTAGGGAATTTCAACTAAAATAATATTTCTTATTTAGTACTGTAGTTCTCCTACAACCAGAATTTAATAGGCCTATTGTATAAACTTTTAGAAGTATTTATTGAACTGAATTGAATTACGTGATTAGTCAGACCGAATAGTCTTTTCTTCTTTCATGAAATCATTTAGGATCTGCTCTATGCCTTGAACTGTGTCATGAAGTAAAGATAATAACATAAATATAACATCGGTCTTGTCTTATAGACTGGTGAGGTGGACAGATGAGATGAAAACATGCAGTGCAGTGGAAATACAGAAACTGGAAAGCCAGCACATCTGCTTAGTTACCAGCTTTGACACTAGCTAGCTGTATGCCTTGGATATGTCTCTAATCTATTGGTGCCTAAACTTTTTCATTTGCAAAATGAGGGGAGTAAATTCCCACCTTTCAGAGAGACTTTTAGGTGTACAGATAATGCCCAGAGCATAATTATCAATGAGTGGGAGCCATTATTATCACTGTAGTATGACCTTGTGTATCAGCTAATGTGAGAGCAGTCAGGATTATTAAACCAATTCAGCCTGGAGGATTAATCCAGATGACTAAGTCAATACAGTGGTATGTCCACTCAAACCAGACTTGTTCTTGGGGGCACAACACTGCTTGTAGAAATGACCACTGTCAAGATCACCTCAAATTTCACGTGTAAGAGAACGTGTAAGTAGAGGGACTTTCCTGGTTGGCACAGTGGTTAAGAATCCGCCTGCCAGTGCAGGCGACATGGGTTCCAGCCCTGGTCTGGGAAGATCCCACATGCTGCGGAGCAACTAAGCCCCTGCACCATAACTACTGAGCCTGAGCTCTAGAGCTCGTGTGCCACAACTACTGGGCCTGTGTGCCACAACTACTGAGCCTGTGTGCCACAACTACTGAGCCTGTGTGCCACCATTACTGAGCCTACACTCTAGAGCCCGTGTGCCACAACTATTGACCCTGTGCTCTAGAGCCCGTGCACCACAACTACTGGGCCTGTGTGCCACAACTACTGAAGCCCATGCGCCTAGAGCCCATGTTCTGCAACAAGAGAAGCCACCGCAATTAGAAGCCCACGCACCGCAACGAAGAGTAGCCCCCGCTCACCACACCTAGAGAAAGCCCATGTGCAGCATTGAAGACCCAATGCAGCCAAAATTAAAAATATAAATAAATAAATAAATAAATTTTAAAAAAGAGAATGGGAAAGTAGGTAACATTTATTGAATGACTGTTATTTGTTACATTCTTGTTAGGTGTTTCATATACACTATTTCATTCAGTCTTTACAATAGCCATGCTGGTAAGTGGTCATTATTGTTCCCTTAGTATACACCTAGAAACTGAAATTTGGAGAAGTTAAATATATACATTTCTAATATTGTAGTCCAAAATAGCCAATTAAACTTCAAAAACGTGTGTGTGTATGTGTATAATATATAGACAACATAGTTGTTTCACTAGGAAGCATGTTATTAAATAGTGATTTTGAATATCTGCCCTCTTTAACTGCAATTCAGGTGTGTTTATAGAACAATGTCATCCCTTTGCCGAATCGAGTGACACACAATGTACTATCTAGCATAACAACTAAAACCTAAGGTGTCCTTTTAAAATTTCCAGTCTACTTTTCAGAATGTAGTAGTCATAGGATTACTGGCAAATAGAAGAGTCATCTTTGCCCTCTCATATGAGCAGAGAGCTACTGTACCTCCCAGGTAGTAGAATAGCAGAATATGATTTCTAGATGAAATCATCTGTTTTTTGGGGTCATCCCTGTTATTATATAATCTAGGCTGAGTTGATACAAAGACCATAATTAAACACTGTTAAGAATTTTCTCTGTGCCTTCTGTGGCACACCAGCAGCTATTCCCTTTGCTTCTTTTTCTTTGAATTACTAGAACACTGTTGGCTGTACTTTGTATTTCATATACCCTGGAATGTAGTCAGGCTCTTGATATTGTAATCCTTTAACTGAGAAAATATTTAGAATTGCTTTTATGAAAGAATATTGCTGTATATTCAAGGCTGAAGTATTAGTGCTCTTCTGCTCTGCCTCTATGATTTTTTAAAAATGTAGATTCATATATATGTATAATATACATATGTATTTATATGTTGTATATATAAATAAATGTTTGAAGTGCATGTGAGTGTACCCATCGACTTATTCTTTTTAACAAAACAAACAACAAGATAATAAATAATGAGTAGGATTTTTTTAAATTGAGCACAGTGATAAATGTGCCCAGGTCTGCAAATGTGAAGAGCATTCAGCTAGCATTTTTAATACCAAAGATAAAAATGACATGTCAAAGGAATATATTTTTCTGTGATAAAAGGTAGATGACTATTCCAAGTCGGGATCTCTCATAACAGAAGTGGCCTCACAATATGGCATCCTTAGCCCTTGGCAACAAGGATAGTGAGGACAATTAAAGGAGACAGGGCCTGGCTCTGTGAGACTGGCTCTGTCGGCCTGCAAGCCTGGCATGGTTTGGACAGACCTCACCGCTCGGTGCCTGGGGAAGGAAGAGGAAGAGGAACGTCCAGCCTGGACTGTGCGGCACGGCAATGGCCTGTGAACAGTGCCGGTGGTGGGCAACTAATATCATTCAGCGGATGGTGTTCTCAGGATGATGCAGTTAATCTCACAGTCTTAGACAGGAAGTCAAAGCGCCACTAAGGAGAGAACGATAGGCTGGTAAGAGCTAGACAGTTTCAGAGCAGTTCAGGTTATCAGGCAAATGGGGTGGGCAAAGAAACCAACGTACCTGCCTTGTCTTCTGGAAATAAAAGTATTAACGTGGTATAGAGGTTGTGGAGCAGAGAATCCTGTGACTCAGAAGCTTCTTGGACTCAACCAAGAGCTTATCCATGGCACACTAGACACTGGGCCTATTGGCTGCATAATGCAGTCCAAAGCCCCTCACATGATAGCAAGAGACCTTCTTATGTAGCCTCTGACTTTGTCATAATTGGCTCGGGAGGGAGGTAGGCAGAGAGGAGCTTGGAAAGGTAAAATTGGCTGAAATTAGGTTGACCTGAAACTGCAGTCTGTTATTGACCCACCAGATAATACTTGAGAGGCAGGAAAAGGAATGACCATTGTTCTGCTTTAAGATGAAAGGTATGCCCTTTGCAGCTAATATTTTGAAATTCTTTATTAGGGATTTTCCAATTTGAAAAACAAAATCTTCCTATCCAAATGTCCAACTCAGCATTTTTGGGGACCCATAATTATCTGAAAAAAGAATAACAGAATGAATGCAAGAAACAAGATGCCTTAGATTAAAGAACAAAGGCAAAGACAGCCCTCATTTCTGTGATGTTTTTCACATAACTGAATGTCCCCAAATGCTTCACAAAGCATTTAATTACATGTTAGCAGTGGAGGAAATGCTGGCATTGCTGTGTGCCAGCTTCAGCCCACGTAAAGTGGGGAATGTCAAGTTAACTCTCTAACTGCAAGGAATTTGCAGAAAGCTCGCTCCCAGTTTTTTCTCTTGGAAAGCACAGCTTCTCATTTCTTATTACTTACACATTTCCTGGGGAATGAAGTGGCCTAAATACACTACTTCCTAGCAGGCAGTCACAGGATGGTAGTCAAGACAAGATGGTAAAAATGGGTGCTATCTGCAACCTAAGAGTCCACAAAAAAGACCTGAACATCTAGGAGTATGTAAGAATGGTGGGCAGGAAAGCATTTGAGAACTTCAGCTGGAGAGTGACAGAATTGGCAAGGCCAGGGGTATATAAAACAGGCTGGGAACATTTTAGGTTTTGCTTTAAAGGTTGGCCTACATTTCAGCACACCCACTCTCTTTAGATCCATAGGTAACAAAGAGCTCCCACAAGCTCTTTGTGGGAGCCCTTAGTGCAAGGATGGCATGATTGACCAGACCCTGAAATAGTTCAGCTGTGAACCTGGATGAGTCATGGTCTTGAAGCCTGAAACCCTAACACGCACTGGAAGAACTGCTTATATTTTAGTAGAATGGGATCATGAATAAATGTATAGACACAGCAAAGACTCTAGACTAAGTCTCTTCTATGAGGAAGAGACTGATATACCACTGAGGTGAGTTCAGGTTTTATTTTGTAGACAAAGGGCATCTGTTAAAAGATTTTAAGCAATGATAAGTTAATTATTTATTCAATTTCTTAGAAAATATGTACTGAGAATCTTCTTGTATGCCAGGCACTGGGGATGTATAAATGAAACAATCTTTGATCCCAAGGAGTGCACAGTTTAGTAGAGGCAACTTCTTGTGTAAATAAATAAGTACAGTTAGATATTGGCAGTGCTTTAGTGTCATCATATTTTATGTTTATTTAAGGATAACAAAGAGATATGAGGAATTGGTCAATTTGATCTGAGTATTTAAGGTAAGAGGTTTAAGAAATACAAGCTAAAAGAAAAGCCTGATGACTTTTGAAAGATCAGTGAGATCTCATTTGGTAAAGGCGCAGGAAAGGGGCATTTTGAATACAGGCAGAAACATGGTCAGGGGCATGGAGACTTCAATCAGTCTGGCTTGTTTTGGAAACTGGAAGTAGTTGAGTATAACTGGAGTGCAGGGGTGAAGTGGTATGGTGGGAAGCAGCTAGAGGGGCAGATGATCATCTTATAGTCCACACTATGGGGTTCTGAGTCTAACAGCAGTGTGGAGAACAAGTTAAGGTTGATGTTAATGAGATAGCTAAGAGATCATCATAACTGCCCCTTCAGAATAGGTAAGAAGAAAATATTTGCAAAAGACACATATGATAAAGGACTGTTATCCAAAACATACAAATAAATCTTAAAACTCAACAGTAAGAAAATGAATGATTAAAAATTAAGCAAAAGAGAGACTTTCCTCGTGGTGCAGTGGTTAAAAATCTGCCTGCCAATGCAGGGGACACGGGTTTGAGCCCTGGTCCGGGAAGATCCCACATGCCACAGAGCAACTAAGCCCGTGCGCCACAACTACTGAGCCTGCATGCCACAACTACTGAAGCCCGCACACCTAGAGCCTGTGCCCTGCAACAAGAGAAGCCACCACAATGAGAAGCCCATGCACCGAAACAAGGAGTAGGCCCTGCTCGTTGCACTAGAGAAAGCCCGTACACAGCAATGAAGACCCAATGCAGCCAAAAAAAATTAAATATAAAAAATTAAAAATTAAGCAAAAGATCTTAAAAGACACCTCACCAAACAAGATATACAGATGAAAAATAAGCATATGAGAAGATGCTCAGCTTCATACATCATTAGGGAATTGCAAATTAAAAACAATAATGAGACACCACTACATATCTACTGGAATGGCAAAAATCCAAAACAGTGACAATGCCAAATGCTGGTGAAGCTTTGGAGCAACAGGAACCATTATTCATTGCTGGTGGAAATGCAAAATGGTGTAGTTACTTTGGAAGAAAGTATGGCAGTTTCTTACAAAACTAAACATACTCTCTCTAATAATCACACTCCTTGGTATAAAATCAAATGAGTTAAAAACTTATGTTCACACAAAAGCCTGCACATGGTTGTTTACAGCAGCTTTATTTATAACTGCCCAAACTTGGAAGAGACCAAGATACCCTTCAATAGTTAAGTGGATAAATAACCTATGATACATCTGGCCGATGGATTCAGGGCTAAAAGGAAATGAGCTATCAAGCCATGAGAAGACATAGAGGGAACTTAAATGCATATTTCTAAGTGAAAGAAGCCAATCTGAAAAGACTACATTCTACATAATTCCAACTACATGACATTGGTAAGAAAGGGGGAATAAAAAGGGAGAGCACTGAGGATTTTTAGGGCAATTAAACTAGTCTGTGTAATATTATAATGGTAGGTACATGTCCTTATACTTTTGTCCAAACCCATAGAATGTATTCATACAACACCAAGAATGAATCATAACATAAACTATGGACTTTGGGTGATAATGATGTCTCAGTGTAGGTTCTTCAGTTGTGACCAATGCATCACTCTGGTGGGGAATGTCAATAATGGGGAAGTTATGCATGTGTCAGGGCAGGGCATATATTGGAAATCTTTGTATTTTCTGCTAATTTGTTCTGTGAACCTAAACTGCTTTTAAAAGTAAAATCTATTTAAAAAAAGATAGTGCCTAAACAAAACAATAGCAATGTGGATGAAGAGGAATTGTCAGATGTCCAACAGTTATTGCTAGAAATGTGATGTGGGGATGACAGTGAATTCTGGCCTGGATAACCAAGTAGTTGATGAGGTTGTCTATTACTTTAGACAACAGTATTTCTCCACATCATCAAAGACTATTGAATCATTACTAATTTATAAATAGAAAATACTTTCAAGCATTTGTTGTTTTATAAAATATGTTTTTAGATGCAGCTCATTAAGCTTCACAACATCTAAGCATTTAACACATGGCTTGGCAATCAGCAACCACTTGTTGAATGAATGAGTGAACAAATGTACAATGATGTTGCATAAGGACTGAATTGTGTCTGTAACTTAAATCTTGAGTATTATGAATATTTTTGAATCTTGAGTATTATGTAATCTTAAGTATTATGCCTGTAATTTGGATTCAATTCTGATTCAAAGTCCAGTGTTTACTGCACTGCACCACAATTGCCACTTTTTAGACAGAAGGAAAAATACAGAGATCATGCCACAGTCATATACCCAGGATTGAACCCATCTTACCACTTGTACTCTGGGCCTCTGCTTACAAAATGGTAATGATATCATTCTCATGAGGCTGTTTTATGTTTAAATGAAATGAGATGATGAAATCTCCCAACACATAGAAGATATTCGACACAAGTTAAAGGAATCTGCTTTGATCACATGTTGTGCTAATTTATAGCAGTTCTTTACTTTTTTCATTCTTACCAGTTGCTACTGCTAATGTAGCAGATTACTGCTATAGAATCTGGTCATTACATTAACACTAGATATGATGTGGAAAGGCTCTCAAAAAAAAATACTTCCCCCTTGTACTCCTTAAGAAAGTCCAAACATTAACAAGTCATGTATCATATAAATATGTCTCAGACTAAATTCTGTAATAGACAGTCATCTACTAGCAGACAGACACACTGATGGCCAAGCAACATATGTGGAAAGTGAAAGGAAGCCTCAGGTCTCTATCATTCCGGGTGCTGAAATAGTACCTGAGTGAAAAATTAACTCCAGGGAGTTATGAAAAATTCCAGTGTCAGGATTCTAACCTTATTGTTATAATCTTGAGGGAAAAAAAAATCATCAGAACAAATGGTCTAACCAAGGGCCAGTTATGAATCCTAACCCTTGGCCACTCTTCTGCCTGGTATAATGATTGAGTTCAATAGACATCATACATGTATTTAATTATATTTAGTACACTTATAATTTAAGTGATGTATTTTAGAAAAAAAATCACAGACAACACAATAAAGGGAAAGTTCAGTGAGGGGATGGAAAAAGCCTTTTGGAATCAGGACACATGGGTTCTGATCTCAGCCCTGCCAATAATGGACAGAATAACTTTGGGTAAATCACTTTGCTTCTCTGAGCTTCCATGAATTTTATAGCACATTGCAACGATTTATAGCATTTAATATAATGTTCTAGTTAAGGATGCTTTATAAACTCTAAATTTCCATGTAAGTAGTTAGATTAAGATACTGTCTTTGTTGTTCCAATCATCATCATCATCATCAAATTTAGTTTCAAGCTCAGAGTATTAAACAAAATTGGAGCATAACTGGTCATCAGTGGGGACTGTCTTGATCAGCACAGTCCACTGAAAATATAATGCAAGATACATAAACAATTCTAAATTTTCTGGCAGCCATAATTAGACGTGCAAAGAAAAGGAACAGGTGAAATTAATTTAAATACTATATTTTATTTAACCTAATGTGTCCAAACTATTATCATTTCAACATGTGATCATCAGAAAAATCATTAATAAGATTTTCATGTTTTTTATATTAAATCTTAAAAATCTGATGTGTATTTTACACTTTATCCCATCTCAATTAAATACTGAATTTTCACCAAAAATACTTGATCTGTATTTAGATTTCATAAAATTTAGAGAAAAGGTAGAATCACATATCCAAGTATTCCCAAACATACTTAAAGTTTTCCCATAACTGAATTCAGTGTCAGTTTTAAAATTTAAATCAATTAAAATCAAAACTTCTGTTTCTCAGTTGCACTAGACACATTTCAAGTGCTCTGTATATGCAGGGCTAGTGGCTACATATTGGACAGTGCCAGCTCTGGAGTATAATGTCTTCAGGGGTTCAGGCAAACTTGTAGATAAAATATAATAGTACAACAGGTACTAGGCATAAGCAGGGACACGAGGGTACAGGAGCACAACAAACAATCCATAATAAGAAGAGTAACAATAATAATAATTCCTCACATTTCACTTTAAGAAGCACTTACTTGATATCAGAAATGTACCAGCTGCTGGGGGTTCAGTGATGAATGTCCCTGTCCTCAAGTAACTTAGTAGCCAACATTGAGTTAGATTAATAAAAGCTATATAGCAAGTTACAGTTTAACTACATTTATGCAGGTGTTATTTAATCTACTTAACAAACTGTGAACTAAGTAGAATTATCAGGGTTTTTTAGATGAGGGCAAGTGAGCTGAAAAATGCTATTCCACAACATTGAAATGAAACTTGGGGCTTAAAGACACCATTTGGCAGGGTCACAGAAAACTGGAGAGTGTTCTGGGCCCCCTAAAACAGCCCCCTATACCAGGGAGCACCTTATTTTCTCTCAAAGTGACTGGCACTCCAGTCCTTCAGTTAGTATATCTACACTATTGAATTGTGCACCCCAGTGAAATGGGAAAGAAGTCTAGAATTTAGCAGGTTTTACCCTTCAGTAATTAGTCTTAGGATCCATCAGCAAAGCACAGCTACCCCACCTTTAATTCAGAGACAGGTAAAGCTCAGTTGTATGCTTTAAAAAAGAAATGTTTTATTCTGAATTTCATCGTCATGGTTTGTATCAATTTTTTCTTTGTGCTATGTAAGAGAAAAAAAGGATAGACTCGAAAAGGAGAGGATAGGAAAAGAGGAAGTAAAAGAATAAAAAACTGAGCACTTCAGGATCTTAGTTACTGCCAACATGTTTTTTTTTTTTTTTTTTTGCTGTACGCGGCCCTCTCACTGTTGTGGTCTCTCCCATTGCAGAGCACAGGCTCCGGACACACAGACTCAGCGGCCATGGCTCACAGGCCTAGCCGCTCTGCGGCATGTGGGATCTTCCTGGACCGGAGCACGAACCCGTGTCCCCTGCATCGGCAGGCGGACTCTCAACCACTGCGCCACCAGGGAAGCCCTTCCAACATGTTTTATTCTGGCACTGCGTATTACCTTTTACAATCAGTCCTGCTCCTGTTCCATGAACTTCCATAACATAAGAGCAGACTTCTAGAACCCCTCACAAGGACTTCATCCTAAACGTCTTTTCCTGACTCAGGCTGTACACCGCACTGAACCTTCTCCACCTAATCATTTTCGGATCTGATGCTTTAGCAATATATTTATAGCTTCAACCCAAGTTTCATTCTCAGATTATGGTTATGATTATTCATTCATTATGATGATTATTCAATCATAATTATAGATTATGATTAAAAGCCTTCAGACTATAATGCCTCTGTTTCTCTTCATTTCCCCTTCCTTTTACAGCTCTGGGCCTGCTCGTTTGCAGGGCCTGCTCAGTGTAATCTGTACTGGGAGACCCTCCTATGGGTCAGGAGATACTCCATATCTGTGTCCCCAGATAGAGAGGAGAGAACACTCTGAGGTCTTAGTATCACCAAGGCTTGATGAATAAGTGAAGGGTGGATGGATGGATGGTTGAATGGATGGATGGACTGATGCATTAGTGATAAGGTGTGCAGAACAGATGGAAGGATGAAGCAAAAGACAAGGTGACTCTACATGCCAGAAGCTCTTTGTTACCCAGCATTCTATTACCTGGCCCTTCACCACTTCTGCAGCACAGCGATAACTGAAGCAGCTAAAAGTGGCCCTGAGGCTCTGAAAAAGCTAATGTGCCTTCTGAATTCTCCAAAGAAAAAGTGCATTCAAAATAATTCTAGGCTCAGGATATTGGGTTGAATTCAAATGTTCTGATTGGCAACCCAAGTAAATACTGAGGTATACAACATGGATGTGATTTTTAAAATCATAGAAATTAGAGATGAAAGGTAATTTGAAAATTACTTAGCCCACCAGTCTCATTTAATGAGTTGTCTATATTCCCGGTGTCTACTTGCTCTTTAATTATTCATGAACTCACTTCTATCAGGTTTGTCCTCACCACTCCCCCAAACCGCATTTGTCAGGGATATTAATACCCTGAACAGTACTAGATTCTAGGGTACAGTCACAGTCCTCATCGTTTTCAACCTATTAGGCAGCTTTTAAAACAACTGATCACTCTTTCCTTGAAACTACGGCTTCACTTGGTTTCACTCTTATTGCACGGCTTCCTCCTTCTCAGTCTGCTCTGATGGCCCCGTGTCTAAACCTTGCTCAGGACGCTGGTCTTCTCTGCCTCCACTCACTCCCTTGGCAGCCACGTGCAATTCCATGGCTGCTTTATCCGTATTTCAGTCGTTTTCAGATTTTTATCTCAAACTTCGAGCTCCCCTACTCTCCAGGCTCAATTATCGTACTGCTGACTCGAGATTTCCTCTCGTATATACTTATATATCTGTATCTACATCTTTATCTATAGCTCTATATTTATATCTATGTCTATATCTATTTACATCTAACTTGGATCCTTTGATTCTTCTCTCCCCTCCCCAAATCCGCTTTTCTCACAGTGTTCCTCACCTCAGTAAATGGCATGAAATTTTAAAATCATCACAGATTATTCTATTTCTTACGCATCTCACATCCAATTCATCAGCAAAAAAGCTATGCTATGAAATCTGTCTTCAAAATGTATCTAAGACCTAACTATTGGGGGCTTCCCTGGTGGCACAGTGGTTGAGAGTCCGCCTGCCGCTTCAGGGGACACGGGTTCGTGCCCTGGTCCGGGAAGATCCCACATGCCGTGGAGCGGCTGGGCCCGTGAGCCATGGCCGCTGAGCCTGCGCGTCTGGAGCCTGTGCTCCTCAACGGGAGAGGCCACAACGGTGAGAGGCCCGCATACCGCAAAAACCCCAAAAGACCCTAACTATTTTTCTCTGCTCCTCCCGGTTCCCGTCCTAGCCCGAGTCATCAGCAGTGGTTCCTAACTGATCTTGCTTCTACACTTGTCCCCCTAACAGTATTTACTCCATACAAGAGTCAGAGTGCTTTAATAGAGCAATCAGATTGTGCCTGCCTCAAATCTGCTGAAAATCTTTCAATGGAGTTTTCTGCAACTCAGAGTAGAAAGGAAACACCTCCCCACTAGCTACAGGCCCTGAATGATTTGGTCCTGCCCACTCTGACCTCATCTTTTTCCACTAGCCCCTTCTTCACTGTGCTCTTACCACAATAGGACACTTATTATTTGTGGAACATGATAAGCATGATCTTGCCTCAGGCTCCTTGACCTTGCTGTTCCCTTTGCTTGGAATGCTCTTTCTCCAAAGATACACATGCTCACTGGTCTCTGCTCAAATACTACCTTATCAGAACTGCCTCCTCATACCATCCTATTTGAAAATTGTATCCCCTTGCTTCTTTAACCTCTGTACCCAGTTTCACTTTTTATAACTCTTACAATAACTTGCACAGTATATGGCTATCCATTTGTTTTTGTCTTCTCAAATACAATGTGAATTCTATGAGAAAGAGACTCTGCCTGTTTTGGACACTACTACATCCTCAGCACCTAGAACTGTGTCAGCCCCTAGTAGTGACTCAACAAATATACATTTTAAAGTATGTGAATGAAATAGAGGCTCAGACAGTAGCTTGGAAGTCAGTAATAAGAACTGGACCTCCTGACTCCCAGTTTGGTGGTATCCTGCCTGAACATTAGTACACCAAGAACCCAATCTCTGACTGTGGAGTTATAGAAAAGGTTCTGTGCACACTCATATACTGAGGGTAGAATATCAACAATTCATTCCATAATCATCGTTGAGTACCCACTTCTTGCCAGGCACTGAAGTACAGACATGAATAATACCGAGCCTCTGCCCTCAAACTACAAATTCTCAACTAATCGCGGTGTAGTTTGAACCCAGGCAAAGAATTCTTCCGACTCATGGTGTTTGTGTAGTCAAAAATGATGATGCCTGGTAAGTCCTACAGAATAAAGAAACAGTGGTCAGGCAGCCAGAAAAACTATCCTAAACAGTAAGATGATACATGCAAACCCCCAGAGTCATAAGAGAGCCCAGCACGGTTAGGAAACTGCTAAAAGTATGGATGAAAGGAAGGCTTCAAGGAGAGGAGTGAGACTAAAGAGATAAGTAGGGACCACATGGTGGAATGCTTGAGATAACGCTACAAAATAACACTTGTAGATAATTCTACAGGATGTGGACTCTAATCCTAAAGGCTGGTGGAAACCTCTGAAAGGGTTTTAAATGGGAAAGCAACATGAGAAGGTTTGCGCTGCAAAAAGATAATTCTATTTGCCAATATTGAGAAACACTCTTGGAAAAGAGGCAGGAAGGCCAGTTAGGAGGCCATTGTCATAGAACCGGCGCAAAGTTATGGGGGTCTAAGGTGATGACAATGAAATTTATTCTATTATGCAAATCCTATTGGGATTACAGCATTTCCAGTAAACATCAACATGATTCCTCTATGTTCCTGAAAGGAAGCAAGGGTGGCAAATAAGGATCATAATAAAACATCCTTCAAGACCAGCATCCAAACTTTTTCTCATTCCGAGAGCAGAGGCATATTTATATACGAAAAGATTACCATCTTGATAATCAACTCTGACAGCAGAGGCTGCTATCAGTGACAAAAGTAGAAAAGATGAGGAGCTTGTAATGGTATATCTGAGATAAGCACCTCAATTTTTTGAAAAGGCAGAGACAAGCAGAGGCAATTCAGGCATAAACCTGCAAGATTAGGGAGAGCTGGGGTGTGGGAAAAGAGGCGAGACCTTTCCAGGGAAGTTGGAAACATGACACTGAAAATGATATTCTTCTTGGGGCTGGAAGCAGGCCAAGACCCAGTGGGAATGTTGTTACCATTTACACTCCCTTGACTTATGAAGCCTTGTATCTCTTTATACAGAAGGACAATTGCAACTGTGAACCAGGGAGAAGCAGAGAGAAGGACTGGAAAAATAATCTTCTGACTGAAAGAATGATTTTCCACAATGTAAAACCCATTAGAAAGTGGCTTATTTCTTCCTAATAAAGACAAGATCTTTGAAGCCCAAGGTCTGATGTCTAATGATATATTGGAGAACACAGGGAGAGAGATTTGAAGAATGTCAGGAAATTAGAAGATGAAGTTTTAAAGGTTCAATTTTGTAAATCATTCAACCTCCCTGTTCCTTTTTCCCCCTCACATCTAAAGTAAGGGTTATAGACCCTGCCCTGTCTGCCATATGGTGTGGGAGAATTACACTACCAAACGTAAAATAGATAGCTAGTGGGAAGCAGCCGCATAGCACAGGGAGATCAGCTTGGTGCTTTGTGACCACCTAGAGGGGTGGGATAGGGAGGGTGGGAGGGAGGGAGATGCAAGAGGGAAGAGATATGGGAACATATGTATATGTATAACCAACTTACTTTGTTATAAAGCAGAAAGTAACACACCATTGTAAAGCAATTATACTCCAATAAAGATGTAAAAAATAAATAAATAAAATAAAAAAAGAAACAGGAAAAAAAGATGTAAAAAAATAATAATAAAAATAAAAGAAAGGTGAAACCAGTTTGCAAAGTCTACATGAGTATTGATAAATATCTCCCTTGGGAGATCTTTCTAAATGATAAATAAATCATTCTGTATGTTAAAATTTTAAAGCTCACATTAAAAGATACTTTTGCATTTTGCTTTTGTTGCTCATTTTCCCTCATGAAAAGCTAAAGTCACACTGAATTGTAAATGTTCAAACACACATACACACAATGAGGATCTGGCTTCCTGGATAAGTTGCTGCTCTATTTTCTCTTGTCCTTCTTTTCTTAGCTACTTTTAGACCATTCGTTCACACTGATCATTGGTCAGCAGGTGCTGTGTGAATAGAACTTTGTAGCTTCCAAGATGACAGGCACACAAGATGAATAATGAATAAGTGTAAAGAAAATGTGAATAAACCTCAAATGTTACCTTTTCTCACAGTCTGTGGCTGTAGGATTTTCAATACTGACTGTGACAGATGCATACCAGCAATTGTACAGCCAGGACTCAGACACTTAGAAAAACAGACTGATGCTAAACCCCATGATCTATGGAAGTATTCTGACTCAGTTCAGTGTTTTAAGTTCAAGAATTCTTAGAGGCTTGCAGGCACCAGCCACTTCCTGTTCTTGCTTCCTTTACAAGGTGTTATTTCCAAAAGATGTAAAATGTTGGGAAATGTAATTGAGAGGAAATATGTTCCTAATGTCAGGGGCAAACATCAAGGCTTGGTTAGCAGAGAGAATCACTGCTCCTATAGTCAGACCACTGGTGGTATAGGCACAAGGCACAAGGTAAGCTAGTTGGGACACCAGGGTGCTGATGAGAAGAAAAGGGTGGACAGTGTATCTTGGGCAGAGTCCTGACAGCTGTGAAAGCAAGCTCATTTGGGGAAATTAAAGAAATTTAGTATGTGTGGAGCCTAGACTGAGAAATAAAGTGGAGAGAAATAGGACTAGAAAGTACAATGGAGGCAAGACGGAAGGGCTTTCCATCCATTTTAAAGGTGGTTGAGGATTGTCCTATTTCTGGCTGGGGCAATGCCTGGACTGCAGTGTGTACAGCAGCTGTGACATTATAACACATTGTCTCAGGGCCTGAATAGTAGCTGTTTTCAGGATTTGTTGGTGGTTGTGACCTGTCACCTAACGGTTAGGAAGGTTTATGAAGAAGAGGTGCTATAGCTTGGAGGCTAAAAATCTACTTTCTCGAGTCAGATAGCCTGAATCAAAATCTCAGTGAGCTGTGCAACTTTGAGCAGTTATTTAGCTTCTTAAATCTCAGTGTCTTCATCTCTAAAAATGAGGGAAATAATAGTACCTATTTCATACTGTTCTTCGGGAGATTACAAGAGTGTTTAGCCCAGTAATTGGAACACATACGAAAAAGCAAACATGTTTGCATTTATCATTACAGTTATTATTATTTTTGTAAGTTGACTTCCATAGTTTCCCCAGCATGCATGATATACATATATATATATATACATACACACACACAAACACACATCAGTGGAACATCTGAGAGATTTTGGTTTTTGTTTTTCTCTCTGTCAAATGGATAAAATTAACATTTACTATGTGTCAGGTACTGTGATAAATGCTTTCTATACATTACCTCATTTTATCCTCAAACTTTTCTGTTCTTCCCATCGCTGTTATAAGTGAGATCTCATGGCTTGTAAGCGGTAGAGCCAGATTACAATCTAGCTCTGTCCTAATCAAAGTTTAAAGCTCATAATCATTGTACTAGAATGCCTACTGTGATGATGATGGCTTTCCTTTTAGGATTATAATGCAGAGCCCTACAAAGATTCCCATTTGCATTCCTCTCTTTGGGGTTAGCACCCATGTAAAATACAGTATACTATATATGTTCATATAAATCTATATTCATTCCCTTTCAGGAAGAAAGATAGCACTACTGAAAACAATCGTAGCATACACGTATAGTTTTAAATACCAATAGTGGTGAGCAATCTGTGTACATACAAACTAATTTATACTAATCACTAGTAGAGTCTTCTATCTACACCTAATTCACAAGGTAATTCCTTTCATATGCCCACAAGAGGACTTTTTCATGTTTTGAGTCTCAATGATTTCTTACAATTTCATATCTAGTCTGTAGAATAATATTAATATCCTCAATATCAATTAATAATGTCAACAACCACAACAATAATAATACAGATTACTTATTAACACTGACACTCTACCATTTATAGAAGTAAGGTATGTCAGGCACTACTTAAGCACATTATATATGTTATTATATATATTACATATATATATATGTAAATAAAAATTATCCCCATTTACCATATGAGGAAACTAAGATTAAAAGAGGTTAAGCAATTTGCACAGGGCCATACAGGCAGCAAATGGTGAAGTCAGATTTTAAATATAAAGAGAACTGAGTCTAAAACCTATATGTGATCTTTCTACTTACTGTACTCTACCAGAAAGATTTTTTTTTTCATTCAGCACCATTTCCTCTTGCTACAAATCATACATACTCTACTCTTCAATGTTCTAGAAGTATTTAGAAATACTGTTCTCTTCAACCCTCCTCTACTACAGGACTGAGGGCAGGCATGGCCTACAGGGTTTTATGTGGCTAGTGACAGAGAAAACCTTGGGGAAGGGCAAGAGAGGGGAATAGTGTTGCAAAAACTAAACTGTAAAACAACAGGTCCCAAATAGAAATTCAAAAATCAAAACAGGAAGGCTCAAAACTCTGTGAAGATTCAAAAAATCTGAGAGAGCCAGAAGGTTTTGACATCTGTTGTATGTATGCAATTTATAAATTTGCAGACAATATGGTGTGTGTGTGTGTGTGTGTGTGTGTGTGTGTGTGTGTAATGTATTTGAATTTATAATCTAGAGGTAGTCATTTGAAGAATTCACAGGTCATAGGAATTCTAGAGCAGAAAGGCCTGGGCTCCAGAGGTGGTTGTTACCTGAGTCAGCTATGTTTATTTCCGATCAATTCCAGAGGCTTTGCTAATTAACTTAATAAATATTAAGAATGGGTTTTTAATGGTGACAAATTAGTAGTATTCAAGATCTATGCTTTGTCTAAGATATTTGGAGACACTCCGCACCCTGGCATAAATAGGAAGTCCAGTGAGACCTCCACTGTTCACTCTTCAGGAGAGTGGATGATGAGTGTAAGACTAATTGAATCCTGCTTCTATACTTTACATCATCTCTAGTGAACCCAGAGACAGCATGTCATGTTCAGAGCACCTAAAGAACCGAGAACTGGTACATCTTTGAATGTACAGAGTAGGGCTGTTGAGCTGTTATTTGTTACAGCTTTTTAAACAAATAGCATTTCTAAAAAATATCTCCAAGTGTGGGTGGATCTGCTCTGACACTTGCTTTTATAATAACCTGCTGTCCAAGTATTGATGTTGTCAGGGAGTAGCTAACACTCATCTCTAGCTGACTGCAGCAGCTACCAAAATCTATCACAAGTAATCTAATAAATGTACATAGACCATTTGGCTTCAGCCAGTTCTCTACAACAGCAACATTCTAATCCTGGAATATGAGAGCTTTGGAAATGAGTGCAGGGATAGAGGATTAAATACAAATAGAGGATGATCTCTGGCAGTTTGTCATAATAGGTATCAATGTCTGCTTTCTGCATTTACAAATGAGTCCATTTTGCCACCACCCGCCTGCAGACATCTGAGATGTAAGAGGCGGGGTGGAAGTTGACACCTTCCTTATAGCCAAGATTTCCTTACTGATGATCTTGCCAAAATAATGACAAGGAAAATGAACTATTGGCAGCTGTTCTCTCTATTATATGCCAAATATCTGGTTATTTCCAAGAATCCAGCTTTTTGTCTCCATATTGATCTAACATGCAAGTTACCAATTCTTCGCCTTAGTATCTGCTTAGACCAGCTTCACTCCATTTCATTAAGCACTTACTGAGTACCTAGTTATGTTATATGTGTATCATAGATTTCCTTAGTGAAAATCCTCAATAAACTTGATGTGGTTCTACAAATTGTTCAGACCAAATGATCATCTAAAACAGAGTTCAGTTCAGTGTGGAGGTTGATGCTGTGATCAATCTTCATGCTGATTTTCCATTTCCCTAAATACAAGTCACATTTTGTATTCACTTTTCTATATCCTTTTCTGTTATTGTCACCAAAGGTTACAAACTTTCTAGAGAAAACCAAAGTCTGTGTGAAGACTTTCTATAATTAATGTAGGTGAAACATGCTGTCAACTCTTTTAAGGATTGCTATAAATGCACAAACATATAGCAGAGCCATTTATCTTTTCCAGGTTTTTTTCTTTCATTCATAAAGCAAAAATAAAGCAAATGAACAAACAAACAGAAAACAAACACACACAACACACACAATACACACAAACAAAAACCAAAGAACCTCTTTCTTAATGACTTTCTCTAGAATGCTAGAGATCTTTTGCTGTAATATTGAGAGAGGGCTGGAAACATATCAGCTTCGTGGCCCTTTATTGCACTATACAGCAGGCATAAGTGAAACTGAATAAATCTGTTCCTCTTTCTTTAGTGTGTCTAAAAAAAGAAACAGTAAAACCCATCAAAGCATGTTCTAAAGAGAGGCAGTCTTCTGTTATGATTCTACCTGTTTGTGCCTGTTTGAGCCTGTACTTACTTTTTCATTCAGCACAGAAAGGTCAATATTTGGAAGAGAACAAGAAGGATATTTATGAAACTGTAGGAACACACATTTCATTTGGCAGTGCTAGCTGTGCCTTCCATACTTTTCTGAGCCATCTCCATAGGAAGCCAGTATAAATGCTACTTATTATTTTTGTGAATCGAGCTCTTAATTTGCATCTGCTTTCTATTGGATAAGTCCAGGAAATTGAGATCACAAAGTTTAAAAAGGAGAATACCTGTTTAATGTTCCATGGTAGTCAGATTTTGTGCTTGATGCTTGCTCACAGCAAAAGCCTTGCAGGCAAGAGGCAGAATGAGCAATTTAACCAATCACTGACTGCTTGAGTCCATTATGTAAATGGAAAATAAGGCCATTGTATTAATGGGGGAAAAATGGAAAAATAAAGTCTTATCTTAACAGTTTATTGTTTAAAGAGAGACTTATTTTAATGTCTGTCATATAAAATGGGTCTTTTAAAAGCAATACATAAAAATTCAAAAAGGAAGTCTATTCTGGGATTATAAACATACATGAATCTATCATTAAGGTTCTAATATAGCATTTCTGTTTTCTTTGTCGGATCTAATAAATAGTAATCACAAACATCAAAATATATTGCGTTGCGAAAAGTTTATAGACCTTTATTGGAAGTTGACTTTTTCAGCCTCAAAAACCAGCCCTTACTAAGTGCCACTTTAATGGCAGGAGCTTTGTACATTTGTTTGTTTTAATACTTACAACAACCTTGTGAGGCAGTTATTTTATTTTATTTTTTTTCTGATGATGGCTCGATGTTATATCTGTTTGATGATGTATCAGTTAGCTGTTGTTGAGTAACAAACAACCATAGCTCTCCATGACATACAACAGACAGTTGATAGCTTATGCATCTGGAATCAGCTCTCCTGATCTTGGCTGGGTTTCTTCACAGGTCTAGAGGTTGTCTGGCTATCAGCTGAGGTGACTGGAGCTATTTGGCTCTCCTCCACATGTCTCTCAAACTGCCACAGGCTGCCCCAGACATGTCCTTCTCATGGCAATAGCAGAGGTAAAAGTGGACTAGACTAGTGGAAATGTGCAGTTCCTTTTATAAACCTCTGTTGGCTCACTCCTATTAACACCTCATTGGCCACAGATATATATAGAGAAAATACACTCTGCCTCTCGATAGGAGGCACTCCGAAGTCCCATGACAAGGGATGAAGAATTGGGCCCATTAAGCAATCAATCTCAAACAGACGACAAAGGCTTAATATTGTCTATTTATTTCACCAAATTGCTGTCCATGTTCTATTGATTTAACTTTCAACATACCTGCAATATTTGCAACTTTTCTATACACACTAAAAAACTAGAAACCAAACCAGACTCTAAACAGCTCTTCATGGATCATTTAATTATTCCAAAACTTTCCCAACTCATTTATTATTTTTCTTAATAATGAAAATGGTGCTGTGACAGTCACCATTTATTGGCATTTGTTATATGCCAGACACTGACTAAACACTTTTAAATCTTACAGTGATCCTACTGAGTGGGTACTATGTTCCTAGTTTTATAGATGAGAGGGAAAATGAGCTGTAAGGATATTGAGAAACTTGTCCAAGTTTGTCCTGTTAGTAAGTATTGAAGCTCAATAGTAAGTATTGAATGGAAGTATTGAAGCTTCCATTGAAGATGGAAGTCCAGGTCTACTGGATGTCAATACCTGGGCTCTCAATAGCCAGTCCATCACATTTTAATCCATCCAAATGCTAATCATTTGAATTGCCTGCATGTTGTTATCTCATGTCATTCCTCTGTAAGGAAAATTACAAATATTTCCTTTTGCCTTTTGCCTATCAAAAAAAAGCTATGTCGTTCTTGTGACACACAAATTCCAACATACTCTGGGTACAATATCATAAACTTTTTCCCAGTAGACAGTATTTGTTCTCATTATGCAAAGCACTCGACCATGACCTGCAGAGGCCTGCTCCTTCCTACTTTCCTCTCTTTGTTCAGACTAGTTTGGGCCCTCTCTAGCAGTATCGCACTTCACCCATCTGCCTTCAAGATGTCTCTAATTCAAGGAAATGCCTACTCCAGTTAAAATGACACTTTCAGTTTGTAAAAACATTTAAGAATTTACAGAATGCTTTTACATTTATAGACACATTACTCAATTCTTATAACAGGTGAAAGGGCATATAAAAATAAAAAATAATAGACTTAATTCTCTCTATTGAAAATAAGGGAAGATATCCTTCTCCTCTCCTTTTTCTGACTGTTTACTTTAGAAAACTTATAAGTACTTTCTTTTTGCTTTGAAATGCATATAAATTCTTTGAAAAACTAGATAGGCCCTTTGTCAGCTTTATGACCAGGAGTATCTTTCTCAAATACATGGGAGCCATTTCTTTGAAATATAAACATCAAGGGAGTTAGCACCGCTACCTCTTCATTTCAGTGGGAGGGTAGGAACCCAACTTCATGGATCCCTTGCTCCAAGTTGCATAACTGCTTCCTATTATAAAGATATGAAAAGTTGTTTTTCTTCTGGATAAAGCCAATTAACTAATACAGACAGTCACACCAATTATGAAGTGATATTGGGATGAACTATGTGTGGCAAATGGTATTGTCAAGTCCTCTTACTTGACAAGGACAAATTTTTCTTTATCTCGAGCACAGGTATGTAATGAGTCATATCAGCTTGGCTACATTAAAGGGTGAGATTTCTTTCTGTCTTTGCAGTCTCTTAGCAGATTGCCTGTGATGTGCAAAACTTCCTGGTTTAATGTTTGTGTAATAATAAAACTGTTTTCTTTCCCTACTAACTTTGTAGAGAGAATTTTTAGGTTGGGAGAAGATTTTTTGTCTTTAATGATATTTCCCCAACACAATCCACAAGGTAAATATTACTACACTCATTTTACATGCTAGGAAACTGAAGATCCAAAAGATGAAGTGATTTGCCTATCCAGACAGTCTTACAGCTTACTATGTTGTAGAAATAGTGGGTTTATAAATTCATGAAGATTGGGATCATGTCTGTCTTGCTGATAATTTTATTACCAGTGTTCCACCAAAATATGGCAATAGTAAAAGTAAACTTAGTATTTTTGGAAGAATAAATAAAACCCTGAATCCTAAGTTCATTCCAATATTATATTTGCTGCTAAACTTGTAGCAATTTAGAGTTATGGTGTGGTACCCACAACAGCTAGGAAATTAAGGAGAAGGATTGTTATCTGACTGTGAACTAGTGAGAACAAAATATAATGGATCAGAGTAGAGATATTCAAAAACTCTGAAAGAGAATATTCTAACACCTAGGACTAAACTATAACTTAATTAAATATATAAAAAGATATAAATAAATAATGCAGTGGTGTTTGGGGATGGGGTGTGGTCAGCAATGGGATCACTGAAAAAAAGACAACAGAAGCAAATTCTGGCAGAGCTGATCCTGTTACTGGTCACATTGGTAGAAGCAACTTCAGCCAATAGTGTCACTGGCAAGATCATCCCTAAAGTGAAATGGGATCATCAGATGATCTTGTCTCAATCTTGTTAAATTATATAACTATCTAATTCCTGTAGGGCCATTAAATGGCTTAGTTAATAGATTTCAAGTTATTTCAGTCCCTATTATTTTATTTTCTTATAGTAAGTCAGTTAGTTTCTGGTTCATATTTGCTTTCTCATCAGGTATGACTAGCATAAAAGTATGTTCAACAGTCGTTTTTGTGTCTGTCGCAGTACCATTCTAAATTCAGTAGCCCAAGTTAGTCAAACTCTTAGGAGTTGACCCCTTCTGGGCACTGACATGAGTGAATCTCTGGGCCTTCAAAGAATAGAACCATATTAGATGGGCCTTCTCTCACACCACCAGGTCTCAGTACATTTTACATATGACACACATGACAGTACAAGCTCACGTACCTAAAACACCATCTCCGGGAACTATGCCCTAGCTCTAGCCTTCCCCATTTGCTACTCATTCAAGAAAGTGTATGGGAATGAAAGTAAGAGAACATTACAACATATGGCATACTTTCACAAAAACATGCCCCATAAAACATTTCCATACTTTACCAACAGGCATGCTGTTAGACAAAAGGTGGGGAAACTATACAAGTTTAGAAAATTCTGATATGACAAAGCAGTAGTTTGCTGAAGCTGGTTCATACCAACTCATAAGAGCTAAATCTGCTTGTCTCTTTCCATCTCTGCACTCAGTAATGTCATATGGGTACTTTGAAATAGGCCAAGGTGGGATTATTGACACGAAATCTGCAAAGACTACAAATTGGAGATTATTTTCCAGAGAGCAGTTTATCAGCATACCTTTGGATGATAAATTCTTTATCACAGGAATTCTGAGAGATTTTTAAATTATAATACCCACCATGTCTTTAAGATATTTGGCCATGAAATACTTTTGTCAAGACAAAATTGAATGCTTTATAAACTATAAGAAAAATGAATTAATTAAAAAATTATATTATCAACTATTTTACTGGTTAATTACATATGGCATACCACCCTACTGATCATTCCTTCACTTATTGATGTATTTATTCAGTAATAATTCAAGAGCCTACTAAGCAACAGACACTAGTGTACCAAGATACTATAGTTGAATACTGTTCTCTGATGCCACTTCCAGCTGTTAGTATATTCTGAGTTTTACTGTTCTCAGTGTTGAGATTTTCATCCACATGTCCCTGAAAGCAGCTCCTGTTTAGTCATTGGCAAACAGTGGGATATTCCATGTTCCTATACAGGACCTAATATCCTAGACATCATGCTAAGTTCCTTAAATACCTTATCATACCCAATCCTCATCCTTTTATGGTACCATAGTATTTTTATTATCCCAACTATTACAGGTGATGAAATTCAGTCACATAGAGATTAAATGATCTGCCCTAGGTCAAATGATAGCAAATTCTAGAATCAAAATTCAAATCTAATAAACAACTCATAGGTATACTTAACACTAGGATTTACCACCTCCGGACAAGATATTTAAGGTTATGTTGTGACACTTCCATGCACTCAGAGGGGAGGAACAAGCTGAATGTGTTCACGCATCTGTTCATTAAGCATTTATCCAGTACTTACCATGAGATATGTTAATCGTGTTTCTCAAGATATGTTTTGTATACACCAGGTGTGCTCAGAAGTGCTCCATGGGGGTTCCATGCAGAGTCTCAGAAGAAATATAGCTCATCTTCCCAGAATTCAAAATTTCTAAGAGGAGGAGAATATATTCTCATGTTAAAACAAAAAAAGATGCGTTGGGAATAGAATGCAAAATTTATGTATGTTTTACATAAGCACTGGAAAATTCTCAGAGATTTCACATTTTGGAGTAGCAACTACCTTGGCCTAAGTGTCAGAATTCTTGTGGTCCATTGATGAGCTGGAAACACTTTGTAGCTGAAAATCTCCTAAATGTTAGCCATTACATTAGAGTGGAGGTTCCAGAGTCAAAGGACCTGGATTTACCTGAATGATAGGTCTTTTGTTATCTCTCCTGCTCCATTCCCCAAGTATGCTGGACTTCTTTCTGTTCCTACTCACACTTCACTCTGGCTGGAACTCTCTTTACCTAGATCTTCTTATGCCTGGTCTATCTCCACATTGAGCTTCAGGTAGACTTTCACTTATTCAAACCTTCTTTGACTCTCCTATCTAAAGTCACAGTCTAATTCTATTTTCAGTTTTGAGGAAACTGTAATGTTTTCCACAGTGGCTGCACCAGTTTACATTCCCACCAACAGTGCACTAGTGTTCCCTTTTCTCCACATCCTCGCCATTTGCAAAAACATGGAAGGACCAAAAGCATGGATAGACCTAGAGGGTACTATACTTACTGAAATAAGTTAGAGAAACACAAATATTGTATGTTATTATTTATATGTGGAATCCAGGAAATGGAACAAATGAAATGAATATAACAAAACAGAAGCAGACTCATAGATACAGAGAATAAACTAGTAGTTACCAGTAGGGAGAGGGGCAAGGTAGGGGTAAGGAGGGGCTTAAGAGGCACAAACTATTATGTATAAAACAATCTACAAGGATATATTGCACAGCACAGGGAATATAGTCAATATTTTATAACTTTAAATTGAGTATAATCTATAAAAATATTGAATCACTACACTGTACACCTAAAACTAATATACTACTGTGAATTAACTATAAGTCAATAAAAAATAAAATAGAGTAGATATCACCTTGTGATTACCCAGCCGCTGGGCAGCTGGAGGCCGGGTGGTCAGGACTGCACCCCGCTCCCAAGGAGGTGAGACGCCAGCAACCCCAGCTCTGTGGTTGAAAGCAGATGCCCCCTGAGTCCCTCATGTCTGATGTTCCATCGGCACCATGTCATTAGCAGTGTGGATGAAAGGCTCTTGGTGCTGCAGCCAGGAGTTACTGCTGTGCCTCTGAGGTGGGAGAGCCAACTTCAGGACACTGGTCCACAAGAGACCTCCCAGCTCCACATAATATCAAATGGCGAAAATCTCCCAGAGATCTCCATCTCAACACCAGCACCCAGCTTCACTCAACGACCAGCAAGTTACAGTGCTGGACATCCTATGCCAAACAACTAGCAAGACAGGAACACAACCCCACCCGTTAGCAGATAGGCTGCCTAAAATCGTAATAAGCCCACAGACACCCCAAAACACACCACCAGACGTGGACCTGCCCACCAGAAAGACAAGATCCAGCCTCATCCAGCAGAACACAGGCACTAGTCCCCTCCACCAGGAAGCCTACACAACACACTGAACCAAACTCAGCTACTGGGGACAGACACCAAAAACAACGGGAATTACGAACCTGCAGCCTGCAAAAAGGAGACCCCAAACACAGTAAGATAAGCAAAATGAGAAGACAGAAAATCACAGCAGATGAAGGAGCAAGATAAAAACCCACCAGACCTAACAAATGAAGAGGAAATAGGCAGTCTACCTGAAAAAGAATTCAGAATAATGATAGTAAAGATGATCCAAAATCTTGGAAATAGAAGAGACAAAATGCAAGAAACATTTAACAAGGACCTAGAAGAACTAAAGATGAAACAAATAACAATGAACAACACAATAAATGAAATTAAAAATATTCTAGATGGGATCAATAGCAGAATAACTGAGGCAGAAGAATGGATAAGTGACCTGGAAGATAAAATATTGGAAATAACTACTGCAGAGCAGAATAAAGAAAAAAGAATGAAAAGAACTGAGGACAGTCTCAGAGACCTCTGGGACAACATTAAACGCACCAACATTCGAATTATAGGGGTTCCAGGAGAAGAAGAGAAAAAGAAAGGGACTTAGAAAATATTTGAAGAGATTATATTTGAAAACTTCCCAAATATGGGCAAGGAAATAGTTAATCAAGTCCAGGAAGCACAGAGAGTCCATACAGGATAAAACAAAGGAGAAATATGCTAAGACACATATTAATCAAACTGTCAAAAATTAAATACAAAGAAAACATATTAAAAGCAGCAAGGGAAAAATAACAAATAACACACAAGGGAATCCCCATAAGATGAACATCTGATCTTTCAGCAGAAACTTTGCTAGTCAGAAGGGACTGGCAGGACATATTTAAAGTTATGAAGGAGAAGAACCTGCAACCAAGATTACTCTACCCAGCAAGGATCTCATTCACATTTGATGGAGAAATTAAAAGCTTTACAGACAAGCAAAAGCTGAGAGAGTTCAGCACCACCAAACCAGCTTTACAACAAATGCTAAAGGAACTTCTCTAGGCAGGAAACACAAGAGAAGGAAAAGACCTACAATAATGAACCCAAAACAATTAAGAAAATGGGAATAGGAACGTACATATCCATAATTACCTTAAATGTAAATGGATTAAATGCTCCCACCAAAAGACACAGATTGGTTAAAAGAATACAAAAACAAGATCCATATATTTGCTGTCTACAAGAGACTCACTTCAGACCTACAGACACATACAGATAAAAAGTGAGGGGATGGAAAAAGATATTTCATGCAAATGGAAACCAAAAGAAAGCTGGAGTAGCAATTCTCATATCAGACAAAATAGACTTTAAATAAAGACTATTACAAGAGACAAAGAAGGACACTACATAATGACCAAGGGATCAATCCAAGAAGAATATATAACAATTGTAAATATTTATGCACCCAATATAGGAGCACCTCAATACATAAGGAAAATACTAACAGCCATAAAAGGGGAAATCGACAGTAACACATTCATAGTAGGGGACTTTAACACCCCACTTTCACCAATGGACAGATCATCCAAAATGAAAATAAATAAGGAAACCCAAGCTTTAAATGATACATTAAACAAGATGGACTTAATTGTATTTATAGGACATTCCATCCAAAAACAACAGAATACACATTTTTCTCAAGTGCTCATGGAACATTCTCCAGGATAGATCATATCTTGGGTCACAAACCAAGCCTTGGTAAATTTAAGAAAATTGAAATTGTATCAAGTATCTTTTCCAACCACAATGCTATGAGACTAGATATCAATTACAGGAAAAGATCTGTAAAAAATGCAAACACATGGAGGCTAAACAATACACTACTTAATAACGAAGTGATCATTGAAGAAATCAAAGAGGAAATCAAAAAATACATAGAAACAAATGACAATGGATACACGACGACCCAAAATCTATGGCATGCAGCAAAAGCAGTTCTAAGAGGGAAGTTTATAGCAATACAAGCCTACCTTAAGAAACAGGAAACATCTCGAATAAACAACCTAAGCTTGCACTTAAAGCAATTAGAGAAAGAACAAAAAAAAACACCAAAGTTAGCAGAGGGAAAGAAATCATAAAAATCAGATCAGAAATAAATGAAAAAGAAATGAAGGAAACGATAGCAAAGATCAATAAAACTAAAAGCTGGTTCTCTGAGAAGATAAACAAAATTGATAAACCATTAGGCAGACTCATCAAGAGAAAAAGGGAGAAGACTCAAATCAATAGAATTAGAAATGAAAAAGAAGTAACAACTGACACTGCAGAAATACAAAAGATCATGAGGGATTACTACAAGCAACTCTATGTCAATAAAATGGACAACCTGGAAGAAATGGACAAATACTTAGAAAGGCACAACCTGCCAAAACTGAATCAGGAAGAAATAGAAAATATGAACAGACCAATCACAAGCACTGAAATTGAAACTGTGATTAAAAATCTTCCAACAAACAAAAGCCCAGGACCAGATGGCTTCACAGGTGAATTCCATCAAACATTTAGAGAGGAGCTAACACCTATCCTTCTCAAACTCTTCCAAAATATAGCAGAGGGAGGAACACTCCCAAATTCATTCTACGAGGCCACCATCACCCTGATGCCAAAACCAGACAAAGATGTCACAAAGAAAGAAAACTACAGGCCAATATCACTGATGAACATAGATGCAAAAATCCTCAACACAATACTAGCAAACAGAATGCAAAAGCATATTAAATGGATAATACACCATGATCAAGCGGGGTTTATTCCATGAATGCAAGGATTCTTCAATATACACAAATCAATCAATGTGACACACCATATTAACAAATTGAAGGAGAAAAACCATATGATCATTTCAATACATGCAGAGAAAGCTTTCGGCAAAATTCAACACTCATTTATGATAAAAACCTTGCAGAAAGTAGTCATAGAGGGAACTTTCCTCAACATAATAAAGGCCATATATGACAAACCCACAGCCAACATTGTCCTCAATGGTGAAAAACTGAAACCATTTCCACTAAGATCAGGAGCAAGACAAGTTTGCACACTCTCACCACTCTTATTCAACATAGTTTTGGAAGTTTTAGCCACAGCAATCAGAGAAGAAAAGGAAATAAAAGGAATCCAAATCGGAAAAGAAGAAGTAAAGCTGTCACTGTTTGCAGATGACATGATACTATACATAGAGAATCCTAAAGATGCTACCAGAAAACTACTAGAGCTAATCAATGAATTTGGTAAAGTAGCAGGATACAAAATTAATGCACAGAAATCTCTGGCATTCCTACACACTAATGATGAAAAATCTGAAAGTGAAATCAAGAAAACACTCCCATTTACCATTGCAACAAAAAGAATGAAATATCTAGGAATAAACCTACCTAAGGAGACAAAAGACCTGTATGCAGAAAATTATAAGACACTGATGAAAGAAATTAAAGATGATACAAATAGTAGGAGAGATATACCATGTTCTGGATTGGAAGAATCAACATTGTGAAAATGACTCTACTACCCAAAGCAATCTACACATTCAATGCAATCCCTATCAAACTACCACTGGCATTTTTCACAGAACTAGAACAAAAAATTTCACAATTTTTATGGAAACACAAAAGACCCCGAATAGCCAAAGCAATCTTGAGAACGAAAAACGGAGCTGGAGATATCGGGCTCCCTGACTTCAGACTACACTACAAAGCTACAGTAATCAAGACAGTATGGTACTGTCACAAAAACAGAAAGATAGATCAATGGAACAGGATAGAAAGCCCTGAGATAAACCCACACACATATGGTCACCTTATCTTTTTTTTTTTTTGGTTACCTTATCTTTGATAAAGGAGGCAGGAATGTACAGTGGAGAAAGGAAAACCTCTTCAATAAGTGGTGCTGGGAAAACTGGACAGGTACATGTAACAGTATGAAATGAGATCACTCCCTAACACCATACACAAAAATAAGCTCAAAATGGATTAAAGACCTAAATGTAAGGCCAGAAACTATCAAACTCTTAGAGGAAAACATAGGCAGAACACTCTATGACATAAATCACAGCAAGATCCTTTTTGACCCACCTCCTAGAGAAATGGAAATAAAAGCAAAAATAAACAAATGGGACCTAATGAAGCTGCAAAGCTTTTGCACAGCAAAGGAAACCATAAACAAGACCAAAAGACAGCCCTCAGAATGGGAGAAAATATTTGCAAATGAAGCAACTGACAAAGGATTAATCTCCAAAATTTATAAGCAGCTCATGCAGCTTAATAACAAAAAAAAAAAAACAACCCAATCCAAATATGGGCAGAAGGCCTAAATAGACATTTCTCCAAAGAAGATATACAGACTGCCAACAAACACATGAAAGAATGCTCAAAGTCATTAATAATTAGAGAAATGCAAATCAAAACTACAATGAGATATCATCTCACACCAGTCAGAATGGCCGTCATCAAAAAATCTAGAAACAATAAATGCTGGAGAGGGTGTGGAGAAAAGGGAACCCTCTTGCACTGTTGGTGGGAATGTAAATTGATACAGCCACTGTGGAGAACAGTATGGAGGTTCCTTAAAAAACTACAAATAGAACTACCATGTGACCCAGCAATCCCACTACTGGACATATACCCTGAGAAAACCATAATTCAAAAAGAGTCATGTACCAAACTGTTCATTGCAGCTCTATTTACAATAGCCCGGAGATGGAAACAACCTAAATGTCCATCATTGGATAAATGGATAAAGAAGATGTGGCACATATATACAATGGAATATTACTCAGCCATAAAAAGTTCACGAAATTGAACTATTTGTAATGAGGTGGATAGACCTAGAGTCTGTCATACAGAGTGAAGTAAGTCAGAAAGAGAAAGACAAATACCGTATGCTAACACATATATATGGAATTTAAGAAAAAACAATGTCATGAAGAACCTAGGGGTAAGACAGGAATAAAGACACAGACCTACTAGAGAATGGACTTGAGAATATGGGGAGGGGGAAGGGTAAGCTGTGACAAAGCTAGAGAGAGACATGGACATATATACACTACCAAACGTAAGGTAGATAGCTAGTGGGAAGCAGCCGCATAGCACAGGGAGATCAGCTTGGTGCTTTGTGACCACCTGGAGGGGTGGGATAGGGAGGCTGGGAGGGAGGGAGACGCAAGAGGGAAGAGATATGGGAACATATGTATATGTATAATTGAGTCACTTTGTTATAAAGCAGAAACTAACACACCATTGTAAAGCAATTATACTCCAATAAAGATGTAAAAAAATTAAAAAATATATAAATAATAGAGTAAAATACAGTCACACTCTATTACCATATCTGCTGTATTTAGAACTATGTGTACTTTTTTTCATAGCATATATCAGTATTGGAAATTATTTATTTTATATTTGTTTTTATTTATTGCCTCTATCTTTTAAGGGAATTTAAGCATTCCAAGAGCAGGAAACTTGTCCACTTGTCCACAGTTTTATTCCTAACCCTCAGAACAAAGCCTAGCATAAAAGGGCATTTAATAACACTTGTTAAATGTTAAATGAGAGAATAAATGATGAAGTGTGTAAACCATTTGTTACTTTACTAACCCTTCTCTCTCAGTTTCTATAC
The DNA here is from genome assembly GCF_964270905.1 of Leucopleurus acutus. Classification (NCBI taxonomy): domain Eukaryota; kingdom Metazoa; phylum Chordata; class Mammalia; order Artiodactyla; family Delphinidae; genus Leucopleurus; species Leucopleurus acutus. The sequence continues at coordinate 133,904,080 of NC_139143.1, forward strand.
CTATTAAAAGGGGGAAAGTATGGCATTTTTTTCATAGTGTCACAATGAAGATTTACAAAATACATAAAAAGTGCTTATAAGAGTGCCCAACATATAGCAAACACTTAATAAATTTATTATTATAAGTGAAAGACACATAAGAATCAATGTATACAACAAAGAAAGTCACTTTTCTATAGTTTCTGTGTTTTACGGGGACTGTATTGAAGAGGCATTCTAAATTAAAAATGTACAGATTCTTTAAACCCACTGTCTCAAACCACAACTAAGCATCAAGTAGATTTATGTTGGTCTTGTCACTGTGGACATAAGCTGCATTATCCCCAAAAAGTTGTGCAAAACATAAAATTCTTCCCTCATAGGAAGGCTATAAAATGTTAGCAATAACGTAAAAGACAATGGCCATAATGATTAACAGCAAGGGCATGGGCAGAAAGCTGCGTTATCTGGTTAATACGTTTTAAATGTTTATGAGTTGTGAATGTGTTTGTTTATGTATTCGGTGCTGACCACTCACACAGAAAAAATGACAATGATGCTTGCCCTTTTTAAAATTTGAAATCGTAAAATCTTTCATTGAGGCTGCTTCAATGCTATAAAAACTATCCTATGTGTTCATTATCAAAAACTTCCATTTTTAGACTATATTCCATGTTAACAGAAACATTTTGGTGTAAAGTGGGCATTTTACCCTAAAATCCTATTTTAAAAAGCCTATCCAAAAATTGGGGTTATTTAACTGTTATAATTTAAGAATTACAGATTACGTTGGGGTTCTTTTTCACGGGTTGATAAACAGTCATATCTAGCTCATTTCTGAGCATTTAAAAAAATACCATTGTATAACCTATTATGAATTCTGTTGTAGGTACAGGGGAAAAAAGCAGTTTATATGGCAAACCAAGTCCTGTCAATGATGTTTACATTCTAGTGTTGGAGAGAGGGACAAAAATAAAGTAAGTGTCCAGAGCATCCAGAATCTCAACTCTGGCTCAACTTGTCTCGTGGATCTGAGGGCCATTCTTGAAGTTTTGGCATCCAAACTGGGATACTGCCAGAGTAACTGCCATGCTGTCAAGCACTTTGCCTTCTAAGGGTAAGTTAGAGAACCTCGCTTCCTAACACAGCCCACCAGTCACTGTAGCTGGTACTGATTAACTCTGTGTACTTGTCTTTCATTCAGTAGTAACAAGAGTCCTGACTGCCATGTTTTCAACTCATGTCCCAACCTCTTGCACCTGCTATTCTTGTCTCCATATTATTTCTTCTCTTCTCTATTTATGTAGTTCAATCTTCCCCTACTTCACCATCTCTATGATCTGTATACTACCTGTTCTGTTGTGAACAAACTGGCATTAATTTTTTAATTAATTTTTTTCCAGATCATGAAAGAAATACATGTTCAATATAAGACATTTATAAAATTTTAAAAGTATATATTAAAAAGAACAGTTGGATTGCCCCAAAAGCACAACCCAGATATAACATTTTTGGTATTCTGTATTTGCCTACAATCTTTTTCCCCACATGTGTATCCTTACTAGTTAAATGATTTTTCGGAATTGTTGATATTTTCTAAATTGTGGAGGAAGCCAATTAGGGGATCACTCTGCTCCTTTGTTTCTCTATACACTGGTTCTCACTATTCTCCAAGAGGAAAAATCAGAGTGGAGGGTTTAGAAGTGGAAACTGGCACATGAGTTGTCCAGCCCCTTCCTCTTTTCCTTCTCTTGGGACCCAGTCGCCTATAAAGGAGCACACTTTTTGTTCTGCTCCTCCATGTGGTAAGTCTTAGTGAGGTGGGTACCTGGTGGGAGGCCTATCCCAGCCCAACTCTGCTGAAGACCGAATGGGAAGCTCTGTCTAATTTTGGAGTGTTACAAAGACCACATGCCACTTTCTTCAACTGCAGCTTTTTTTGTAATAAAGGTGATATTTTAGCCTTCATTCTGAGGAGCTTTTAATCTTATTTTTCAAGTTGTTCAGGACTTGGACAGGAAAGAAGGATGTTGCTTTATTCTTCACACAGCGACAAAACACATGTGCTCTGTGATGGATGCTGTGATGTGCCATCTAGGTGGCCCTTTCATAAAAGCTTGTTTTCCCAGCTTTTGGAATTAGCATCAGCACAGGGCTGTCAGCCCCTTCAGGGACCACCTCAGGTGTGAAGAGCATCCCCATCCAAGGTCATCACCTTTCTTTGAAAGTCTACATCCAATAGCTGATTGATGCATGGGTATAAAGTCCTGGTCCATCTTTTGGGACATTCAATTGTCATTTTAGCTCCAGAGCTCCCTAAGCATCAAAAAAGGATTATCATTGGGTATAAGTCATAGGTTGGTTTCTTCTTTTGCTCACAACTGCTTCCTTTTTCTCTATTCTACAGATGTTGTTCCCAAGGCCCCTCCTTAAGAAATATCCAACATACCAAATTCCATCTCTGAGACTGCTGAGTCTGCTTCCTGAGAAACTTAACCCCTCACATTTATATATACAAATACACACACATCACTTTATTAAAGGTATATGTTGTAATAACCACATATTATTAATAATACAGGAATCTAATAATAGAGGAATAATATTGTATTCAATGGTGATTCCATAATTATTCTATCTAACTCTTGTTCTTGACATTTTTTGTATTCTTAATCCTTGCTGTTTTAAATATCACATCACAAAAAAACCTTTGTTTACAAATATTTTTGCACATATCTAAATCTAATTAATTGTGAAGGATAAATACATTTGTGAGAGTGAAATTACTGCATAAAATAAGATGCATATTTTTAAAACGTTTTGATGTTACTGTCAATTTGCCCTCTGAAAAATCTCACACCAATACACACTCCCACCAGCAGGAAAGGTGAAAATCTATTTCAAAGCACATTTACTAACATTGATGTTTTAAATAATATATTATCTAGTTATTTAATTATGTTTTTATTTTCCTTATTAATGAGTTAGAAAATTCATTTATATATTTATTAGCCAATAAATATTATCTCTTTCTTTGTGAATTATATGTCCACATACTTTGTTTATTCTTCTTGGTTGTTATTTTCCTTAAAAATATTTTATAAAATTTTTCAAAACCAAAGAGTAATGACATTTGTATAGTACTGAGCTTAACATGAAAGAAATCGATCATTCTCTCCATTTGAGTGTTCTTTCATGATATAGTCTATACCAATGATTCTCAATTGCCAGCAGTTTTGCTTCCCAGGGCATCTAGCAATGTCTGGAGACAATTTTGATTGTCATGACTTTGCAGGGAGGGTAGGGAAAGGAAGTGCTACTGGAATCTAGTTAAAATCTAGTGAATAAAGGCTAAGGATGCTGCTAAACATCTTACAACAGGGAAGACCACTAAAACAAATAATTATCCAGTCCAAAATATCAATCATGCCAAGACCGAGAAACCCTCATCTGTACAGAGAGTTCTGCAAAGTTCTGGGTTGAGTTTATTCAGGGGTGTGTGTGTGTGTGTGTGTGTGTGTGTGCACGTGTGCAAGTGCGGGCATATGAAAATTCTTCAATTACATTTTCTGACTTAATGTTGGTTGAAATGAATTACTTTTTATGTGTGTATTTTGAAACTCTAAATCTTTTTTTTGGTATTTATATATTTGATTTCTTACTCTCCTGGGTTTTCTATTTAATGATATTGTTCCTGATAATAATACAGGTGTTATAATTTTGAAATTATTTTGTGTATAATGTAGGTAAGAAAAATTAGTAAGTGTACTGACGTTTTTGGAAATCAGGGTTTTCATTTCCTCCAGGACCCTACATGCTATAAAGCACAACTATTACTTAATTATAGTATAGGGCTGTTATTTTCTAATATAATAGTATCACTAGTAACAGCTACTATATACTGAGTCTCTCTGCTGTCTGTCTGGTGTGTGTCACTCTACTCACTGATACACATGCAATACTCCGTTTGTTCCTCATAATAATTCTATGAAGTGGTTATTATTTCCCCTGAACTTCACAAATGAAGTTCAGAGATTTTAAAAATATGTCAAATGCCATCCAACTAAAATATGGCAAAGATTCAAACTTTTGCATGCTCAACTCCAAAGCTACCCTCCTTCTATTTAAAATACTAAAAATGGGGCTAAAATACCTTAGTGAATTCAGATCTTTAGCCTATAGCTGATACTATTTGTTCTTGCAGATGAAATCTGAGGATCCTTTTACCAGGTACTATCTACCTCTGAGACTGTGATTGGAATTGGACGCATAAGTATATGTAAGTTATTTTCAATTATTCACTAATCTAAACAATAAATATTTCCAGTCAGGGCGGTAATAAGAGGCACCGATATTTATCTTTCAACATTTTCATGTTGAAGGGACAACAACTGCTATTGATTGTCAGTGTGAATATTACTTCAATGTCACAAATTTCTCAATAGCTTTTTTGGTTTTATTGGCATGAATTGTTTGTTTATATATATCATTCTTTCACAAGATGTGAATTCCTAGCATATTTATTTTTTCTTAATCCTCCTCAACATACATAAAATGTCAGTCTGGAATAATTATAGGTAGAGCAAATAACAAGTCATTCTATGTGACAGGCACCTAATGGCTTCTGGGACCTGGTCATGGCATAAGCCTTCTTTGCTGAAGTGCTTTTCTGCTCCGAGGAAACCTTCTTTGAGGCTGAAGCTGTTCTCCCCTCCCAGACTGAGAGACAGTGATGAGAGGGTTAACTAGTCCAATTATTTGCAAGTGTAATTGTCCATAATTTGAAGACGGCAAATATCCTGCTTTCTGGAGCTTATAGGAAAGAGAGGAAAGATTCACATTAACTAGGAGAGGTGAGCTTCCTTTGTCATTTCTCTTTCAAGGAAGCTTCAAACACTTTGCACTGAGGGAAAACAAAGGTGTTAGACTGTTAGAAAAATAATTGCAGCATTGAAGCTAGGAACTGCTGTGAATAGCGGCAAGCGGAGAGAATTGTTAGAGCTCAGGAAGTTCAGCAATGGACTCTTGTCTTGACCAGTTTATAACAGGAGCCATATTACAACCTAAGTAACTCTGGAGGTCCACTGGACTGCATGCTCTCAGTTTCTGGGAAGTAGCCCTAGAATCTCATAAATTCTCTTGTTTTGCTTCAGCTAGTTCAAATGGGTTTATTTCATCAAAACTAATGAGTTCTAACAAATAAAAGACTACAGTAACAAATTCAGATACTGAATCCTGTGGGGAAAGGTATATTCCCTTTTTTGAGCATTAAGCCTTCAGCTCTGGGAGACAGGCAAAATGCACACTGTCCCTCAAATGAAAAGTTCAGTTTCTCTGGGAAATCTATTTGATTAGCTGTAGAGCTACTTTGCTAACCAGTATGCTGAAGAGCTAGAATCTCCAGTATTCTAGAGCTAGAATCTAAGCTAGAATCACCCTTTTCGTGGTGCAGGTTGCATAATCATAACAGGTCAATTAGACAATGAAAAATCACTTCTCAAAATTAATTCAACACACTCCACTGCCTTTATGTTGGTTTCAGCAAAATGTCTAAGATATATATTCATATGCCTTGAACAAAATGGTTCAGTAATTTGTCTTCAGCTGCTAGTCACTATTCATTCAGTTCAATTCATTTTAAGTGTGATTGTGTCCAGACTGTTGTGTGATCTGATTAAGGAACCACGAAAAAGACATGTAACTTCCCTTGGGATACTTGTATTTTGGGGTTTTACATTTCTAGTATGAAATAACTCAGTGGCTACTTGGTTACTTCACTACTTTATTTTCATTGAATAAATCATATTTTGGAGTCACAGCCTTTAAATTCTAGGTGATGCTGCCCAGGCAAGTAAAAGCCATGTGGCTGGTTCAGCGATCCATGGAAAACCAATTTCCCTTCCAAACTGAGAGATCTCAAGAGAAAAGAAGACAAAACAAAACAAAAAATACATGATTCTAAATGAACCAGACTCTTGAAGTTGTGTTCATCTCTAACAGCTATGATTCAATGATCCCAAAAGATAAATGTATGAAAACAAGAAAGAAAGACTTCACCTGAATGTAGAAGAAAACCATCCACTGAAGATGAATGATTCATGAAATATTTTTCCTATTTTTTAAAAACTCGTTTGCAGTAAAAATCTTTTTGAATGAGAAATTACATTTGGGAGATTTTCTCTATGTACACTAATGTCTTTTTCTTTTTTTTTTTTTCTATTTTGGTTCTTTGCAAATGGGTCTAATCCAAGCAAAAAAATAACTGGAAAATTCAGCTTTCTTCTCTGTAGAATGGGATTAATAGTACTTATATTTTAGGGCTTCTATGAGAACTAAAGGAAATAATTGATGTAAAAATGTTTGAAATTCTAACCATTTTTATTAATGTAAGTTCATTTATTCATTCAGCAAGTATTTGCTGAGTGAGCCCTATGTGTCAGACACTGTTCTAGTGTTTGGAGATGTAGCAGTGAGGAAGACAAGCTCCATTCCTTCAGAGACCTTACTTACTAGTGAGAGAGAAAAACATTAACAATAAATGATAGTATTTAATTAGTGTTCATTTACTTTGATGTGATAACGGTTATTGGGATTGTGTAGGAAATTTCCTTATTCCTAGGATAAGGTGAAGAATTTAGGGGTGAAAGAATGATGAAGAATTTAGGGGTGATATATTGCAATGTTTGCAACTTTAAAATATTTGGCAAAAAAGTCTTATGTGTATGTGTATATGTATACATATATGTTTGTATATTTGTGTGTAAATGTGTGTATACACACACATACATGAGAGAGAGAAAGTAAATGTGGCAAAATGTTAACAAAAAAAAATTTAAAAATAAATAAATATATGCTATAATATTTAGAAATGATCTTTCCTATGAAGAAAAATATTCATTTTAGTATAGCTATTAAACAAAACGTCATGACATATCAATAGGATTTCCGGACAAGAGGGATTACCAGATGTAGATGACAGAATAGAATGATCATAATAGTATCATTCATGATCTTGTCCCACTAACCAACCAGACATAGTGCAAAGAAACTTGAAGAGGATAGTAGAAGTCAAACTACTAGGGGTTACATATATTGTGAGTTTTGAAATCTTTATCAAAGTAAACAAACTGAACAATAGGTAAATTGTATCTTTTTTTGCGTTACGGGGGCCTCTTACTGTTGTGCCCTCTCCCGCTGCAGAGCACAGGCTCCGGACGCACAGGCCCAGTGGCCATGGCCCACGGGCCCAGCCGCTCCACGGCATGTGGGATCCTCCTGGACCGGGGCACGAACCCGTGTCCCCTGCATCGGCAGGTGGACTCTCAACCACTGCGCCACCAGGGAAGCCCTGTATCTATTTTTTAAAATAGGTTGTTAATTCTGGATTCGGTAACCTTTTTGAAGTAGGTTAATAAAAAGAAAATGTAACTGGCCAATATTTCTGAAATTGAATACTCTTTCTGCCCCTAAAGAACCTATTAAAATAGCAATTATAAAAATGATAATGATTAATAAATACTTATAATGATAAAAATATAGTAATAACAATTGTTAACATTTATTGAAAGCTTACAATGAATCACATTTTTGCAAAGCCCTTCAAAAGCATAGCCTCATTGAATCTTTAAAACACTATGAGGAAACAGACTCACAGACATAGAAAACAAAATTATGGTTACCAAAGGGGGAAGGGGTAGGGGAGGGATAAATTAGGAGTTTGGGATTAGCATATACAAACTACTATATATAAAACAGATAAATAATAATGTCCTACTGTATAACACAGGGAACTATATTCAATATCTTGTAATAAACTGAAATGGAAAAGAATAAGAAAAAGGATATATATATAGACATATATACATGTATAACTGAATCACTTTGTTGTACACCAGAAACTAACACAACATTGTAAGTTAACTACACTTCAATAAAAGAAAAACCACTTTGAGTTACTTGCCATTATCTTCCTCAATTTATGGGTGAAGAAACCAAGACTTACAGAAGTTCCGTACCTTCTTCAAGGACACAGAGTTGGTAGAGAAGAATGTCAAATGCTTCTCTATTGATTTCAGAGCTCTAAAAACACTTTGCCAATACTCTTTGTTCTTACTGGATTATGAACTTTTCCTTCATTACCTATTCTGTGCAGTTTATTCAGCATCCTACTATATTGGGTACCTTATATATCATGTCTTTCTTAATTATCGAAAAAAATATGATGAGGTATGTTTTAGTCAGCTATTGGTATATAGCAAACCATACCAAAAACGCGTGGCAAAATCAATAAACATTTTTTCTCACTCATGGATTTTTGAGACAAACTAGGAGCCAGCTAATCTAGTTCAGGCTCAGCTAGAATTGGCTGCAAGCCATGGGTCATCCAGATATGATCTACATGCCTTTCATTCTCTTTGGACCATTCAGCTAACTTGAGTATATGTTTCTCATGACTATGACAGAAGCACAAGAGAGCAAATCCCACCCAACCCCACCCAGCCCAACACAAGCAAATGTCAAGCCTTTTTTCTCATCAGACCTTATAAAATTCCTTCAGCCAAAGTAAGTTACATGGGCAAGTCCAACATCAATGGAGCTCGGGAACAGATTTAGACTTAGTGGAAGAAACTGCAGAGGCATATGGCAAAATACATGGATACAAAGAAGATAAAGATTTGGTGACAATGATGCAATCTACCACAGATATCTACAATATTATTACAGATGAAAAATTAGAGACTTAGTTTGCTTAAAAACTTGACTTTGGTTAGCTAGCTCTTAACTGAAACAGTAAATCTTTTCTGCCCATTCTCAAAGAAAAATGGCTTTCTAGTATTGGGAGATGTTAACGAAGAAAAAAGAAGGAACTTGAGAGAGTTTATGGTGTATGCCTCTATTCTTCCTCTGTGTCCCTTGCAATACCTAATCTTGTTCGTGACCCACAATGCATGGCCAATAAATGTGTGATGATCAAGAAGTAGCCATCAAAGACTCCAGTTAAACCAGAGGCAAATGCACAAAAATGATAGTGTTAAGTGGGACATTTTTATAGGTACCTCTTCTATACTAATGGTATTTGTACAGAAGGAATTTTAAAGTAATGCAAAAGTACAGTTGGCCTTTGAGCAAAGAAATACATATATTTTGGGGAGAGAGATGATTAAAATGGAACTCTGGCATTCCTTAAGTAGCATTATTAAACAATCTATTTAGCAAACCTGTTATCCTCATCAGTTTTTACTAGGAAAAAACACAAAACAAAGCAGAACAAAAACAGACAAACCGTGATTACAGACTTGTGCTTCCCAAATGGAGGCAAATTTGGCCCTTTGTTTCTCATCCTTCTAGAGATGCAAATCTTGGGCTTTTTTTTTCTTTCTTTCTTTTTTCTTTTGCGGTACACGGGCCTCTCACTGCTGTGGCCCCTCCCGTTGGCGGAGCACAGGCTCCGGATGCGGCAGCGGCCATGGCTCACGGGCCCAGCCGCTCTGCGGCATGTGGGATCTTCCCGGACTGGGGCACGAACCCGTTCCCTGCATCGGCAGGCAGACTCTCAACCACTGCACCACCAGAGAAGCCCCAAATCTTGGGCTTTTAATAGACAGTGATAACTTGATTTGCACTCAACTCAGTAGTTTTCAGTATAATTGATGCCAAGAAAACAAATGTTGCAGGGCAGGTACAATTGTTTTACAACTGAGAGAGATCATTTGGGTCCATTGCACTGCAAACACATTGAAATTAGTGAAGATATATAGAGCATGTGAACTCTTTAAAAGTAGATGAGAAGACAGAGATGCCCTATGAAGAATGAGAGTCAACGACTATAATAATAAGAGCTAAGATTTATAAAATGCCTACTATGAAAGAGTCAATACTGCACTATTCTAATCTGCATTATCACACTCAGCCCTAATAAGAACTCTTTATTTTCTCATACATTCAATAAATACATGGTGACCATCTGTTCTTTAGTAGACCTTGTGCTAGTTGGTGGCAATATAGTGAGGAACAAAAGTCATCATGGCCCCTGTCCTTATAGGGCTTATATTCTAAACAAATAATCACAAAAATAATTATACCATTGCAACTGTGTCAACTGCTGTATAGATGAATTTAATCAGTAATTAAACCTGACTGAAGAGGTCAAAGAATGCTTCTCTGAGGAAATAATTTGAGTTGAGATCTGAAGGACAAAGATGACTTAATTAAACGGGAGAAGAGCATTTGGTCAGAGGGAAGAGCACATATGTGCAAAGATGAGGCAGGGAACAGAGGTGCTCTACCCTCTGTAATGCAGAGTGAAGAAAAGCAGAGAAGGATGAGGCTGGAGAAGAGATGGGGGCCAGACCATGCAAAATGTGGTCGATAGAGATGTTTTGTCTTTATTCTAAGTACAACAGGAAGCCATTGAAGGGAGCCATAGGAAGAAGACCCAGCACAAGTGACATTATCAGATTTTCAAACTGTCTAGCTACTAGGTGGAGACAGGTTTGGATAGAAGAAGGCGGGCAGGGTGAATGCAAATGGACTACTTCAATAACTATTTCAATTATCTAAGAAATGATTACAGCTTAGACTATTTTGATGGCAGTGGAGATAATGAGAAATACTGTCTTTTGAAATTCTAAGGCACACTTGAAAAAAGTTTAACGTCTCTGAAATCAGGATACTTCTTATAGTCTCTGTGCTATATTAATTATCCAATTGTCATGGCCTGTGTAAGTGCATGGAAATTTTCAAAATCCAAAAGATAACAGAGCAATTCTCTTAGAAATGGTATATAGCCGAATTTCATGATGACAATACTGTGTGAAAAAACCTCTAGAACTCTTAAGTCAAGCAATATGTCAATGCATGCATTGGCAGCATTTTTTCTGTTATGGGTACTTAAAGTAATGGTGTATGTTACAGTTGATGGGATTTTAGATTCACTGAAATATGACAAAAGGATATTAGAGGTTAAACCAACAAAGGCTAGTTAAGTATTGATTATGGAAAATAAGGGAAACAGATGACTCAAGTGCCTGTTTTGGTTAAAAATATATGTAACTTTATGAATCAAGAGGTAAATAATACCATACCAATATTATTCCCATTTAACTGGCCAACTAATTGAAATAAGAGGAATTAAGAAAACTGTCAAAGGCCATACAATTTACAGGTGGCAGGGACTGGATAGGTCTGATTGCAGTGCCTTATATGCTAAGACATATACAAAATAAAACCTGGACCAACAAATATCAGAGAGTAAGTAACTGATTCACTAATGTATGGAAGTATATTAAACATTACTTGATCTCACAAGTAATTAAAAAAATATAAACTAAAATAATAATGGAATATTATGTCTGTCACATTATTAAAAACAAAACAATAAATTAAATGATGAATAAAATAAATGATCAGATATTGGCAGTATTGAGTATAAATTCCTTTTCATAATGTAAAACTAACATTTAAGAACAATAAAAATAAAATAAGTGTGACAGAAAGGAACACGTGGGTCAAATATATGCAAATAATTATTAATTATACAAAAGAAACTGCTATTTTGACATTTTCTAGACTTGGGTAGCATTCTACATTTTCTTCTTATTGTTTTTCTTCTTTTCTTTTTGAGAGGGAGTGGACAGGGGGAAGAGGACACCAGCTTTCTTTTACTACAGTGTTTTCATGAACACTGCTCTTGGCTCACGTTCAGGATCCTGGGATCAATTTCTAATTCAGACATCCTCAACTATCTCTCATGTCAAGAGCCAATTGAGATGACATCTATCAATGCCCAGCATAAACACTGCCATCCCAGTGAGCTTCAGCCTGTCTGAACAGATGGGGCTTAAATCTCTGGACTCATTATTTACCTTCCAAGCCCTTCCTCTCCTCTGGCAAAGCACTTGGACACAGTTACACATAAAGCTAAATGGCCTGCATTTTTGTTCATCGGCACCATGGTTTTAGCCATTTATCGTCTTTACGGAACTGATTCAAGAAGATTTGTGTGACTAATCCACATCCCTAAATAATCTGCTATGGTGTAATCCTTGGCAATTCTGAATTTCACCTGGAATTCATGAGAAAGATGAGTGTCATTGGCTTGAAAGCCATGTGAAGTAAACCCTAACTCCATCCTACCTGGCTGAAATAAACCAGAATATTGATTTCTAGGTTTCTGTAATAACTGTTGGTTAAAGAGGGAAAGAATAGTTCAATCAAACTATTGAACATCTCATGACATGTACATGTACATTTGCAAGACCATGACTTGCAAATCCCACAAAGTGGTTGAAAAGTATAATTTGGGGGTTTAGAACTGACAATCACTAAGTAAACTTTTCCTTGTTTATCCCTTTCATCTTTATGAAACTATCATCTTTTTTAAGAAGAAATTTTATTTTATTTCATTTCTCTCACTCTTGAAGTTAATGCAATGCCACTCTCCTTGAAATTAAAAATGGAATACTGAGCTCCGAGTAATATTAACAGAAGTATACTGAAATAAAAATGTTAGGCTCAAAGAGAGGCTGATTATTTTTATATGACAATGTTGTGATATTTTACCTAACATACTTGATATATATGCTAAAAGTTGGGACTGCAACCTTAAGGAATCTTATACACAACAAGTTGCAAACTGGTGACATACAGTTTGAATTCAGCTTTCAGATGGTTTTTGCCTATTGTTAATTTTTTAAAAATTAGTTACCACAGTGAAAACCTGGAGAAATTTAAATAGAATTGAAAGCATTCTGCCATGGAAACAATCAACCACGTTTGATCCATGTTAATATAGGATTTCTTCTAAGTTTCCAAGCTCATAGTATATTTATAAGTTAATCAAAGTAATTATTTTTCTCACAGTACCAGTTTTTAGTTTTTTTAAAAATCCTTTTCTCTATCTTTTTCATTATATTAATGTGAAAATTTTGCCTCTTAGTTTCATCTCCTTATTTTTGTTTTCTTTGCATGTCTAATTCCCTAGGATGTACCAAGTTCCTTTATGTTTCATCATTTCTTGAAAATGTAGTCACTCAAGGCTATACATTTTTCCATGTGAATTGCTCTTTCTGTATCCTATGTTTCAATATAAGATGTTCTCCTGTTCCTTGTTTTATAGATAATTTTAATTTCACTTCTGATTTTTTTCCTTGTTAATCTAAGTTATTTAATAGTGTCTTTCAAGTTGCTAAGATTTTTAGTTCTAATTTGATTGGCTCATAATCAGAAAATCCACCCTTAAAAAATCCTGACTTTTAAAAAATCTTAGGACATTTTTATGCAGACCCACACTAAATAAAATTCTAGATATTATTTATTAAATGATTATAATATTTTATGTTTATTAAATCAAGCTTATTGATCACATCATTAAAGTCTTCATAGTTTTTATTTTTAAAGATTTTGTCTACTGAATCATTTTAATTTTGGAGAGGTATTTTGAAGTCTGTTATAAATTCACAATTCTATCTTTTTTCACTTTATTCTTATGTTTTTTAACAGTTATGCCTATGTAATTAGGTGCTGTATTGTTTGGAGTATACACATTTATGACTATTATGTCATCATATTGGGTCTCATTACACAATGACTTATTTTAGCCATTTTTGTGCTTTTAATATTAAATGCCATCTTATCTGATATTATTATTGCCATTATGGTTATCTACTTATAGCAATTCCTTAGTATCCCTTTTCCAAGCTGTACTAGATAGGATATGGGTAATATATAATACACACAATATATATTCCCATCTCACAAATATCAAGATAGGTAACCCACAGTTGAATTTGTGGCTAAATGCTATTAAGTCCAGGGCTTCTATCTTCTCAATTCACAGATTCCATGTTGTATTCTAAAATAGCTCTCTATCTTCTATCACATCCACATTCCAGCTAATTGGATGGAAAAAGGAACAAATGAGCGGACAGGACCTTCCCTTTCAAGGGAATTATTTGCGAGTTGTAAACATCACTTCCATTTTTATCCATTCACCAATAGTTCATCTTTTAAATTTATTTTTGGTGCGTTAGCTCAGCAATTTCATACATATTTTCTCCCTGTACAATTTATAAGTTGTGCTATATATTTCCATTTCTTTTTCAGGTACATACCTCTATAATATAAACTGAAAATGTTACCAAATAATTCCTCCACAAAAACGATTCTGTATAATAAAAACTTTGGTCTCAGCCCAAAGAGAGGTGTGGCCCTTGTCCCCGGTTCCTTTAGGGTAACATTTAGACCCTGATGATTTCTCAAGTAATAGAAGTTACTTTGTTATTCATGGTTGGCCCCTCTGATAACACTTGATCATTTATGCTAATGAGATGATTCATGGTGGGCCACTAGGTAATTTATACTAACAAGGATAGGGGCTGGCCATGTCAGAAGACCAACCATGTGATTGATTAGAGGCTTGGGACTTTGAGTAACATGCGATCAGCCTGACCTCCAGGGAACAGTAGTGGTAATGGAGGTTGAATTCAACTAAGTGGGCAATAATGCAATCAATCATGCCAACATGATGAAGCCTCAGTAAAAACTCTAGATGCCAAACTCAGATGAGCTTCATGGGATGCATATACTGTTACACATCAATGCTAGGAGGGTAACACATCCCTGAGGACGTGGAATCTTCATGTTTGGAATCCTCTCAGCCCCCCATTCTGTCCTATATATCTCTTCCTTTGGTTGGTTCTGATTTGTACCCTTTTGCTACAATAAAACTGCAGTTATAAGGATAATGCTTTCCTCAATTCTGTGAGTTTTGGCAAATTACTGATTCTGAGGAATTCTGTGGAGACCCCCAAATTTGTATCAAGCTGGTCTGAAGAGAGGATGGCCCTTGAGAACCCTAAACTTGTGACTTGGCTGGTGTCAGAAACCAGACAGACTTGGAAGTTTTGACTTAAGGACTGTGCCCTTAACCCCAAATTTGGTTAATTCTGGGCACTCGACTGCACTACTTCTCCTCTACTCACTTAAAACTAAGAGTATAAGACTACTTGTACTATACTCTCATACTCTCTCCCCCTACAGATAAGTGATAAAAATACTTTACTTCCCCTTTTTTTCCTATTCTTACTCCAACTCTTTTTGACATATTATTACTCTTATTTCTGTACTATTATTAGAATTTATCTTGAATATGCTTCCTATATTTCAGGAACTTCATTTAACATTGCATTCTTGCAATGTTAAACATAACATTCTCAAAGGATCTGTTACTATTTATTTAAATTTAACTGTTAGTTTTATTGCTCACCACTTGTTTCCTCCTGATTCATTTTTCCCATCCTGAGTTCTCAGCTCTATCTCCTGATTCTTCTTCTTTTTTTTTTAAATGGATCAAGTTCTTCAGAATGTTTCTCAAATGTGGTATATGGGTAGTGACAATTCATCCCTATTTTCCTAGGAAGTCCTAGTTGTTTTGGTGGAAGTATTGATAATGCCATTTTTCACTTTCCTTTAGGATGATAAATTATATCCCCCTCCAGCTTTCCTAGCAAGTCCTAGTTTATGCCTGTTATTGTAGAATAATTATTAATAGTGGCACTTTTCACTCTCAATTGGAATGATAAATTATATATTACCCTATGTAAGGGAACACATATTCTGAATTCTTGAGTATCTGTATCTATCTATCTATTTTGGTCTTATGTATTAATACCTTGGTCAGATATAGGTTTCTAATGTTTTAATTTTTATTTCTGACTCATTTATTATTTATTTATGTATTATTTATTTATTTATGTATTATTCCACCATCTTCTAGCTTATTTTACTTTTGCAGTCAGTTTGCTCTTTCTGTTTGAAATGTTAAGAGATTTTTATTTCTTTATCTTTAAATTTAGAAATTTTAATGCCTAGGTACATGTCCTTTTTTTTTATCACTCATACCAGCAACTCAGTGCATCTTTTGAAATGATAAAATCTGGTCTTTCTTTAGTCCAGGGATACTTGTGTTAAATGGTTGTTAAATTAGTGTAACCCCTACATGTGTTCCTTTCACTTTTTCTGGAAGTTCTATTATTGACATGTTATATCCTGGATCTATCCTCAGAACCTCTTTTCCATCCATATCTGCACTTTAAAATATTTGCTCTGAACTTTTCTTTCCTTCTTCTATTTGATCTTTTGGATACTAATTCAGGTGTCAACAATGGTCACAATTTCTTCACTTTACTTATCAAATCGTTTAGTTGGAAATCATGTTTTAATGGTGAAATTTTTATTTCCAAAAAGTAATTTCTGTATTTAATCTGAATAGTCTTGTGTTTGTATTACTTTTCTATTCAAGTTGATGTTTTTCTCCTCCAGCAGCTATATTTTGTCAGCCATCTGATCTTTTGGTTGTCCTTTCTCTGCAGGTGTGGGACCCCCTTTAATATGTTATGATTTTTTTTTTTGGTCAGCTTACTAGAGACAAGTTCTGAAATTCCCTAACTAGCAATCGGCTCACAAATTATGGGATGAAAAACATTTTCTAACCTTGTGAGCTGGCAGTGTTCAGAAGAGAGCCTGAGCTGGTGGTGCTCTGAATGGTCAGCACAAAGAACTCTTTCAAATCCTCCTAAACGCTAAGCTTAATAAGTCTTTTATCTCTAACCCGAAAGCCAAACCTCACTGTTCTACAGATTACTGACACTGTGGGAAGGATGACCAGAAAGAGAGAGAAGCAAACAGGGAGAGAGAAGTTGTGAAGTTGTATAAAAAATTTTTAATTTGATTGGTGCTGCAAAATTGAGTATTTCTGCCATCAACAAAGATTCACCATCACAATAATAGTACCAGTTTGGAAAACATAACAAGAAAGACAAAAATTGGTGGTAATCAGAGCATCAAAGCATCTAAGGTGGAAAACCAAAGGAAAATTACATTTTATGCCTGATTTCAATAACAATGCAGCTTAATTTTTTATTCAAAATTGTATCTTACTATAACAGTTAAAGAAGTCTTTTCCCTTGAAATGACGGTTATGATAATTGAAGGCAATATCTAAGGCATAGTAAAAATGTGAAATTCAGAATAAATTTATCCAACTTTCATGAATTAATAAAATAAATATTGAAGATGGTGGGGGCACGTACCCTATAAGGAGAAAAAGTAATTTCAGTCAATTAGCATTTGATTTGGGTGTAATTTTCTATGACTATGCTTTGTTTTTCTTATTTCCACCATATGTTTATTATCTTATAAATAAATTATGTTTAGTAAAATTTAATTAGCTGATATTTGTAAAGCTGTCTAAAGATGGGCTTTGTATAATTGCTAAGAGGTTTTTTTTTATTACTAAGTATCAATATTTTGTCTGTGTGCTTGCTGCGGATAAAGAACATTAATTTTTAAAATAGCAGTAGAATCTCTCATTCTTCATAGCCTTATAGAAAGAATCAGGGGACTCTAAAGCATCTGAAGAAACATTCTCAAGGTGTTAATTTCTAGCTTATACAACTATTTACAGAGCTCAGATATATGTTCAAAGCATTTCAAGGCCTTGAAAAAAATCATGCTCTAGTCACAATGTCACTGTCCTCAATATTAACACACGGGTAATCTCGGGTTACAAAGACCAGCATTCAAGAAAGGCTGCTGCATGGCGTTCATGAGAAGATATGTAGTGTGATTGAGAACTGACCTATACCAATTTGGTCATAGATAAAAGGAGCTGCCAGTAAAGTCAGAGCTGGCTGGTGTTTCTTACTCCCCATAATATAGCTGCCGGGTTATAAAGAAAGCAAGTCATGAATTAGTCCTCAGTTCTGTCCCCTACATGGACATTTATTAGATTACTATTTATTAGGAAAGCTGATACAGAAGGGGTTCATACAATCTGTTTTCTACACTTTAAGAATCCCCAGTTCCAGGCTTCCCTGGTGATGCAGTGGTTGAGAGTCCGCCTGCCGATGCAGGGGACACGGGTTCGTGCACCGGTCCGGGAAGATCCCACATGCCACGGAGCGGCTGGGCCCGTGAGCCATGGTCACTGAGCCTGAGCATCCGGAGCCTGTGCTCCGCAACGGGAGAGGCCACAACAGTGAGAGGCCTGCGTACCACCAAAAAAAACAGAATCCCCAGTTCTATGTCCTCTAGGTGAGTTCATCACTAAGTGGTTTTGATAAAGACACGGCAAAATTCCTGAGACAAGGAATCCATCTAATTGGCATCATGCAATCCAGACATTCTTCCAAAACCAATAACTGGACACATGACCAATTAGGGGATCAAAAGCATGGATATTGTCTCTGAGAGGAGCAAGTAACAAGCAAAGATGGTTTAGCTAAGCCACATATCTTGAATGTTTTCAATTTTTCAAACAAGTCTCCTTTTAAAAATAAATGATGAATACAATGGAATATTACTCAGCCATAAGAAGAGACGAAATTGAGTTATTTGTTGTGAGGTGGATGGACCTAGGGTCTGTCATACAGAGTGAAGTAAGTCAGAAAGAGAAAAACAAATACCGTATGCTAACACATATATATGGAATCTAAAAAAAAAAAAAAAGGTTCTGAAGAACTTAGGAGCAGGACCGGAATAAAGATGCAGTTGTAGAGAATGGACTTGAAGACATGGGGAGGGGGAAGGGTAAGCTGGGACAAAGTGAGAGAGTGGCATGGACATATATACACTACCAAATGTAAAATAGATAGCTAGTGGGAAGCAGCCACATAGCACAGGGAGATCAGCTCGGTGCTTTGTGACCACCTAGAGGGGTGGGGTAGGGAGGGTGGGAGGGAGATGCAAGAGGGAGGAGACATGGGGATATATGTATATATATAGCTGATTTACTTTGTTATAAAGCAAAAACTAACACACTGTTGTAAAGCAATTATACTTCAATAAAGATGTTAATAAAATTTAAAAAAAATGATGATAATAACAACATTAATTTCATCAGTAAAAACCCATTTTTATATCTACTGCCCACTTAGTAAAGTATCAGTTGTGGATTAGGTGTTGATAGCAGAGGATGTGTTTCTCTGCTATCTCTGGAATGTGACCCTTTATCATGTTGCTAGTTGAAGACCTCTGGACTCTAAAGTCCTGATAGCATGGTACTGTCTAATCACCCCAGAGCTAAAAATAACTGGCACACGTTAACTATGTTGAAGTGTTTTAAAGCAAATTATAGGCACTATAAAAAAATGTGCTGGAAGAAGTATGGGATTTTGAACAAAGGTCTCTTTAGCAAATACTTGCTGAGGTATGTGATGTTTCAAAAATTACTTAACTTCCTGTAGTCCCAATATATTCACCTATAAAGAAGGGAATGTAGTAATACATATTTCATAGGATTGTGATGAGAATTAATTGAATTTTCAAAAAGTGCTTTATAAATGGTAAACATTACTTTTAGGTTTAATAAAGGTTAAATGATCCTTAAGGGTAGGTGGAAGTATGTTTTTGTAGACAGAGAAGGAGGGTTTTCTTAGTCCTACTTTATGCCAGGGATTTTGCTACTTGCTTTATTGAGAAGATAGAAAAATATAAGCTCTATAATCTTTAATGTCATAGTAGAAAACCTATAAGCTCCATACTGTTTGATTCAGTCATATCTAATAAAAATCATGCTGATACCAGAGGCTATAAGGGATCTTATTAGCAAATGTTAATGAAAATTGGGGGAGGATAAAAGATTGTGGACTCAGGTACATTGCAGGAAGCAAACTTCTGAACTCTAAAGTTATTTACTGCTCATTGATAAAGATAAAATTTTGGAATGTTTGCAAGGCATTTGACTTGGTGTTATCACAAATACACACTTTATTTCTTGCTAGAGTAAGATCTGTGTCAGATTTATACCTGTTCTCTATCTCCTCATCATAAAACTCCTTGCCTATTTTTGAAGAATTTCCTTTAAAATTAGGGACTTCAAAAGTTTAAAGGCCTCTCTTATGAAATGTAACCAATAATTCTGAAGCTATATATTCTAGTTGCTTGCAACAAGTATATTATGATTCATAATTGTTTGCTGCCCCTCCCTGGAGGACAATTATAATTTCATGACCGGCTGATGACAGAATCAGCCAGTAAGTGAGAATAGAAATGAGTGAATTCCATTTCAAGCAGAAATTTTAAGCACCAGCTCACACTTTCTCTTTGTTATGAGTCAACAATGTTTTATACATTGGATATTGCAGAGGGCCCAGAGGGAATACACCATGAAGAAGAGCCATACACCACTCCATGATGGACACATAGCATTAGTGATAAATGAATCTTTGCTGTTGCAGAACACTGAGATTTTACAGTCATTTGTCACTGCAGTCTATCCTGCAGTGTTCCACTCACAATCTGTAACTTCATTTGTATATAAGACATTTAAAATCCATTGTTACTTTGTTAATCAGAGAACATCATATTTTGTGTCTGACTTTTTTCCTTCAAGACACAGGGTGACTGACACTGATTATTTTGAAAAATAATGTGAAGGGTTTTTTTTTTCTTCAACAGCAGCTCTACCTGGATCTAAATTAAATAGGAAGCCAGCAAGGCAGGTTTCTTGTGTCTTATATGAGAAAAGCAAAGAAATATCACTGGCAGTAGAAAAGTACTAATACTGCCCAGAGTGATCCCAGGCATGTAGTAGTTGCTCAATCAATATTTGTGGGATGAATGGATAAAATATAATACCAGTTAATTCAAGTAACAGTGACATGTAAATTGGTCTTTATTTTCCTACAGTATTAGTCCGCTCCTGCTGTAAAATAATTGTATAAGAGACAAACCCAGAATTTCAGTGGCTTAGGAAATTAGTGTTTCCTTATTCATAGGTTTGTGGGACACTTGGTATGGCTCTATTTCAGTCCAGTCTAGTTTATGTCTGTTCCACATGTTTCTCATTCTAAAACTGGTTATTCAGTGAATTCTGTCCTCATGTGGAAACATAGAAGCTCAACAGAATAAGTCAAACCATGAAAGTATATTTTCTGCTTGCATACCTGTGCACATTTAATTACTCAAAACAAGGCACAGAGCCAAGCTGAATATCAACAAAGAGGAGATACAGTCTCTATCTACTCTCCTGGAAGGTCCATAGCAAAATTTACTGACACGAAGTTGTAAGATAAGGAGGGCGTAAAGGGTGGGAACAAAAATACTAACTCATCCACCAAAGATGACTTGTTTTTGAATAAAAATTTAAAAGCAACATCAATAAACAGCAGTAACCTCCTCTAAAGTACTAATTATCTCTGCTGAGAATTTTGCAGCAATCTTTGGTCCACTGAGGACTGCTTAAACTCAATCGTTATAAACAGTTGAAATTCTGAAATTGAGTAATGCATGACATGGGAATCTCTGCTAGGAATAAATGATCTTTTTAAAAAATCTAATTTTAAATTCAAGAAGTATTTGTGAACCTTTGAAATGTATTTTGAGTAAGGCTTTGTAATGAAACACATGTAACTATAATTCATATGTTAATGAACATGTATGATGGTGATGGTTAATTATATGTGCAAACTTGGCTGGACCACAGTACTCAGAAATTTGGTCAAACACCAGTCTGGAGGTTTCTGTGCAGGTATTTTTTAGATGAAATTGATGTTTAAATTAGCAGACTTTGAGTAGAACAGATTATTCTCCAGAATGTGGGTGGGCCTCATCAAATTAGCTAAAGGCCATAAAAGAAAAAGACTGAAGCTCCCCCCAGGAAGACCGAATACTACCTCCAGACTACGTTTAGGCTCAAGCTGAAACATTAACTCTTTTCTGGGTCTCCAGCTTGCTGGCCTGCCCTGCAGATTTTGGGCTTGCCAGACACTGCAATTGTGTGAGCTAATTCTTTAAAATAAATCTATCTCTCTATATACACATATCTTATTGGCTCTGTTTCTCTGGAGAACCCAGACTAATACAATGACTAACATTGCCTATGAATGGCAGAAAAGGTATGAATTGGGAGATAATTATTAATTTTACAGTTATGAATGATTAACGCATATAAAACATCTCTCATTTTCAACATGAAGTAAAAGTATCCACTCTTTATTAATTGATAATAATAGAGAAAAGGTGAGGAATGCAGATACAGCATCATCATCAAATCTACCTTCCGCACCAAATCCTTTAAAAATTACAGAAAAATATGTTTTAAATATAATAAGTACAGAATATAATGGAAAATAAGATAGAGTGACTTCAGCAGAACAGAAATTTTGAGAACCACCTGAAAAGTGAATTGCAGACATAACTGATTGGCCAGAGACAAAATTAAGAAAACCACAGCCTCCAAAATATGAAGAAAAGCTGGAATATAAATTCCAGCAATTTTAATGATTCTTGAAACTCAGAGTCAGATTGTACAAAGAGTCAGAGAGGACCCTGGAGAGTTTACCTAAGCAGGACTATACTTTTGGAATGCTGAGTTCTTTTTCTTCCCTTGCTCTAACTGAACAAGGAGCAGCAGGGACATTTCTGGGGCTCCTAGTGTGGGCCTGGGGGTTTGAGAGAAAAGCAGAGCAAAGCTTGAGCTAATGCCAGTTTGCAACCTAAGTTGGGGTAAAGGGATGGGGGAAGAGTGGAGAGCAAAGAAAGGTCATTCCTGACAGAAAGGAAATGATTTACAGTGCTTCCAAGCCAAGTCAAACAGTTTTATTCTGGTAATTGGTGGAAGCCTGGGGCAAGAGGACTAGTTCTTCTGTCTGTATTCTCCCCAGCACATCCTGAAGTAAAGCTCACTTGTTGCGTCCTCCACAAAGATACAAACCTCACAGTCACCTCAGCCAGTCAGAGAGAGGGCTATTGGTGACAAAGACTGGCATACGTGCAAAAGAACTGTTTCTCAGTACCCTGACTAATCTGCTAGTCCTTCGCTCCTAACAGATTGGCAAACTATGGATCACCAGACTTCTGGAGAAAGGCAGTGAACTGAAAGAGAATGGAAAAATAAACAAGATATTCTGTATTTAATATATTTTAAACATATTTTTCTGTAACTGTTAGCAGATTTGATGCAGAACGTAGAATTGATGATGATGCTGTATCTGCATTCTTCATCTAGTCTCTATGATTGTCAATTAATAAAGAGTGGAGGGGCTTCCCTGGTGGCGCAGTGGTTGAGAGTCCACCTGCCGATGCAGGGCACACGGGTTCATGCCCCAGTCTGAGAGGATCCCGCATGCCGCGGAGCGGTTGGGCCTATGGGCCGTGGCCACTGAACCTGTGCGTCCGGAGCCTGTGCTCCACAATGGGAGAGGCCACAACAGTGAGAGGCCCACGTGCCACAAAAAATAAATAAATAAATAAAAGTGGATACTTTTACTTCATGTTTAAAAAGAGAGATTTTTTATATACATTAATCATTCCATAACATTGTAAGCAAAGAACAGTTAACTTTGGTAAAAGATCAGAAATTCCAAAAATAAAGGGGGATTTAAAAAAATTATTTAATTAACATTCTCCAAAAAACAGAGTAGCTCTTGCAATAACAAATATTAAGAATCTGCACTATGAAAATTACTAAAATGAAAAAAGTAGCTGAAATTAGAGAAAAATCAGAATGGTGAAGTAGAGAAGAGAAATGGCTAAAGAACAATTTAATGACGTGTAAAATTAAGTCAAAGAGATTTTTAAAAAAATAAAAAGACAAAGAAATTAAAAGTGGAAACAAATTAAGACTCATAGAGATCAATGCAGGATATCTAATATCTGTCTAAAAGGATTTCTAAATCAAACAATAGAGATAATTGATGAAAAGAAATAATAGAAGACCTACCTTCCCACTGAGATAAAGACATATGGTCTTAGATGAAATTGTCCACTGAGTGACAAACAGCATAAATTTAAAAAGAAAAGAACATACACATATCCTGATTTACCTAAGAACTTCAAGAATAAAGAAAAACTGCTAAAATTTTCAAAATCACTAAGTTACTCACAAAAGAAAAAGATTTCCATTAGGGATCTGGGTGGTGCCTATATTGTAGAATGGATCTTACGTTTTCTACAGAAAAAAAATTGGAAAATACCTTTGAAACTATAATTTTACACTTAGCCTATATGTTGGTCAAGAAGAGCAAGTTATGACATGTGAAGACAATTAAAGGACATTCTGCAGGAAAGTGAAATGTGAAATCAAGAAAAACACTGAAATTTAAGAAAGAACGCTGAGTGAAGAAATGTAAAAATAGTAAAGTTTCTATAAATGTTGATATGCAATATCAAAAATAATATGTGGATCAAAAACCCAATATAATCATTACATGAAAAATTGGGGAGGGGCAGATGGAAGAGGAACTTGGTGATAAGTGAAACTGCAAAGGTCTTCAGATTGGATTTTTTTTTTAATAGTGTTTATTTATTTTTACTTGTTGACAGTTTTGCTTTATTTATTTATGGCTGTGTTGGGTCTTCGTTTCTGTGCCAGGGCTTTCTCTAGTTGTGGCAAGTGGGGGCCACTCTTCATCGTGGTGCGCGGGCCTCTCACTATCGTGGCCTCTCTTGTTGTGGAGCACAGGCTCCAGACGCGCAGGCTTAGTAATTGTGGCTCACAGGCCCAGTTGCTCTGCGGCATGTGGGCTCTTCCCAGACCAGGGCTCGAACCCGTGTCCCCTGCATTGGCAGGCAGATTCTCAACCACTGTGCCACCAGGGAAGCCCTCGGATTGGATTTTGATCAAAGAGAGAGTGTAAGTATTAACTTTAGACTTTATTATTCTTAGAAAAAATAGTCAAAATATCAGCTTCAAAATCAAAGGTAATCATTGGAAGCCTAGAAATATAATGTATAATTTTTAAAACAACTCAAGAACACTTCAAAAAACTGAAATGAATGATAACTATAGAAAAAGGAGAAAAGATAGCCAAATTTCTGCCTATAAAATGATTGGAATCACAAAATTTTATAGGCAATTCCTAGCAAATTTTAGGACCCAATTGTTTCTGTGTTATAATTTTTAACTCTATCCCTGACTTATATCTGTTCTCTTAATTAACAACCTCTGTGACAGTAAGAAATGAAATGATGAAGATCTAAACGAAGGATGACTATAGGATTAACACAGAGTAAAGGGAGTTCCACGAGGTTAAAGAGATAGAATTGCAAAAACTGGATCAGTGCAATGTGGGGATGAAGGAAAGGTAGTAGTTAAGGATGATTCCCAGTTCGGGTGATAACTTCTTAAATGTTATATACTTAGGAAGCACCATGTGTTGTGGGGAGAGAGGAGATGTTAAAATATAGGTACAATATGGCATAGGACCTGGGGTCAAGGAGTATGACATTTGAAGGCTCCAAATCATTAACACCAAACCTCATTCTACCTGGGCAATGTCTTAGCCACTCCAATTGTAATGCTCAACCTTCTTGAGTAAGGAGTCAGAGTTAGTGTAGCAGCAATGGTTTTCACTTTTATTCCCAATCCTGTGCCCTGGTTTCTGGAGATAACATCTCAGGAGCTACAGTTCAACAGAGACACTCTGATGTCATGTTGACTAACCTTAGGTTTTAGCTAACTTTAGATTTTGTAAATCACCATCAGTCATTTATTACTTGAATATTTTGTACTCATGCAGGGGCTAGTCAGTCATTTCTGTTCTTAGAAAATTACTTGCTCTTCCCAGAACCATGCAGGTTAGTCTTAACTGTCTTTATTCACCTCTCTCAATGTACACATAGAGAGAGGGAGCAACATATATATATATATATATATATATATATATATATATATATATATATATATATTCTGTAGGCAGATATATGTGATCAAAAAATACATATTTCAATATTCCATAGCTATTCATAGCTATTATATTCAAAAGAGAAGCAGAGTACCAATATGTGCCAACATTATTAAGTTTTCAGAATATGTAAAATGATAAAAAGATTCTAAGATAATTCCACAAAGTAAGCATAAGTAAGCATAAGTCCTAACAACAAAACTGGAGAAGGAATAAATTTATTCTAATCAAAAAGGAATACAAGGAGGGTTTAGCATTAGGAAAATCATATTATAATTCACTACATTAGTAGATTAAGAAAAAACAATTTTGATCATCCTGATAGATGTAGAAAGCATTTGATATGATTTTTGTTTAAAAACATCTTAGCAAGTTAGAAATAGAAGGAAACTTATTTGACAACATGTGTATACCAGAACTTCCCAGCAAAACTTATACTTAAGGGTAAGTAGTTTTAAAAGTTACACTGAACTCAGGAACAAATTGTAGATACCAACTACTACTGTCATTAGCCAATATCTTACTGGAGATTCTAGGCAAAGCAGTAGATTTAGAAAAATAAATTAAAACTTTATATATTTAAAAAAGACAAACTGTCAGAATTTACAAATGATATAATTCTCTACTAAGGAAATCCAGGAGAAATTATTTGAAATGTTCAAAAAATTCATAATTGGCTTTAGTAATATTACTGGATAAAAAGAGCTACATACAAAAATATCACTACTTTATACAATAGAAATAAATAATAAAAAAAGTAGAAAATATTACTTGAATTAGCACCAAAACTATAAAACATTAGGAATATAACCACTACCTATTGAAACAAAGAGGTAAACTTTTTACTAATAAACATAAAAGAAGACTTAAGTAGACATATAAAATTCACAAACGGAAAAACTAAATATTATAAATATATAAAATTCTCATGTTAATCTGTAAATTCAAAGCTATCTCAAGCCTATATTCTCAGATGATTCTGACAAGTTAATTCTTCAATTCAAAATGAAAAGGAAAATAGGTAGTAAAGAAACTTTTGGAAAAGAAAATAAAAACTTTTATATATCTAAAAGGTTTAACCTTTTAGGTATCAAGCAGACCCATATTTACATGTACCCAGAGTTATCTAAACTGTGAGGTTTGAGGGCACAGGTCCCTACAAACCATCCTCATTTCTGACACCAGTTGCAAGTTCATGGGGTTCCCCATACCACGCTTAGGTGTAATAATTAGCTAAAAGGAGTAAGGGAACTCATTGAAAACTGTTACACTCACATTACAAGTTGTTGATGGAAAAGGATACAGATTAAAATCAGC
This sequence comes from Leucopleurus acutus, assembly GCF_964270905.1. Taxonomy (NCBI): domain Eukaryota; kingdom Metazoa; phylum Chordata; class Mammalia; order Artiodactyla; family Delphinidae; genus Leucopleurus; species Leucopleurus acutus. The sequence continues at coordinate 133,931,061 of NC_139143.1, forward strand.
CAAGAGACAAGACACATAGAGTCGAGTCCACAAGGAGTCCAAATATGAGGTTCCAGTAGTCCTCTCTCCATCAAGACATGAACAGCCTGGTCACATTGTAGACAATCTGCACAGAGAATTGCCTGCCAGGGAAGCTCGCTTTCAGTGTCCAGAGTTTTTATTGGGGCTTTATCACATAGTGCCTGCATGGTTGACTTTTAGTCTGAAGCCCCTCCTAGAAGTTAGGCTAATATCTTTTGTCATCAGTTCTTCTGGAAGTTGGAATTGGTATGTTGAAGCTCAAAGTCCTCATCATAAATCACACTGTTAGATTGTCCAGTGGCCAAAACCCTTATAGACAGAATAGAATATTCTGTCAGGCAGAATATTCCAGGGTTCTAGAGCTCTCTTCCCAGTCATCAAGGGCAAAGCCCAGACTTCTCTTTGGGTAAGGTTAATTCTTCACTACACAATATGGAAATTTAGTGTACAGCATGGAATTCAAATAGGAAATAATCTGCACATTTTCATATAAAAGTAATGGGAAATCTCTGGAAAAATGTATACTAAACTGTAAACTATAATATACGCCACTGTATGAAGAAAGCATAGGAATACTGGGGGTCAGGAATGTAAGGAGGGATTCATTTTTTGCTCTTTGTACTTCTAAAGTATTTGGATTTTTTTTAAACAATAAGAATCAATTAATAGATATCTTGTGTGATTTAAATAACTATTTCAAAAAATGAGATTTTCCCCACTTCCACTAAATAAATATGAACGTAAACCTATACAAATCAGGTTTAAGAAGAGCCCCATTTTTAGCTCACATGCATTAGTCTGGGCTTACCGGCTCTCCTACTTACCTCTGAGAAGATGGAGGTTGGAATGAGCTGACTGCAACTCTATGAATCTATGAATATTATTTGTATATGTGGAGCCATTTCTTTTCTTTTTTTCTAATTTTTTTTTTCTTAATCATTATTCCCAGTCAAATGGCACAGGCTTGAGAAGGGCAAAGACAGCCAGAGATTGCACTCTGGCCTACCCTCAAAGTATCCTTTATGAACTACCCTTCCTAAGTCCACCCTTTAAAGTCAATGTTTCCCACACTTCCTCCCTTGCTCTGCTTCTCTCACCAGACTGCAAAGCCTCAGAGGGTGAACTCAACTACCTTGAAGTTGTCTTTTATCATTTGTGGCGATTCACGAATTATATTCCCTGCCTCCAATTCCATGGACTTCAATTTCTGTGTTTGACCTCTTTAACCTCTCTGTAACCTGTTTACTCTGCATTAATCCTAAAGTCAGTCTTAGTTTAGGTCTTCATCATTTCATTTCTTACTATCATAAAGGTTGTTAATTAAGGGACCAGGTGGTAATATACATAAGTGAAGCAGACCGTTCTAAGAAAATCCAGAGTAGTGAGGGCTATGATGGACTGGAGGATTCTTGCCACTTTTAAAAGCATTCCCTTTCAAAGTTTTGTTTGCTGTGTTTGTGTTTTGTTTTGTTTTCCATCATTGTGGCTAAATACTTCTGTGGCCAAATTCTGAGCTAGTTTGCAAACTCTGTGAACATGGTCTCTATACCATGTATCTTACAAATCTATTTGGCTTCTGGAATGATCTGTTTAGAAATGTAAATCTAATAATGTCATTCCTCTACTCCAAAGTTTTTCAATGATTTAATTCTAGGCTAAAATCAAAACATCTTACCCTGGCACTCAATCTTTTAATGATCTGACTTCTGATTATCTTCAGCTATATCCCTTACCATTTCCATTTCACACTGTGATCCCGCTATTTGGAAATTCTGTCAGATCATACAATGTCCTATGCTCTACATTGTTTCTGTGACATTTGCGACTTTTTAGAAGACTTCCTTGACTTTACTTACTTCACTTACTTGACCTTCCCTTATTCCACTCTGATGTAATCCTCTTGTTCATTGTTTCTTCACTGCCACTGACCTACTTCCTTCAAAGCAATTTTTACAGACTGCATGAAATAGTATATATTTGCTTTCTGCCTCTTTCACTAAAATGTGTGCTTTTTAAGGTAGGCTTGATGTTACGTTTATCTCTGTAGAAATGGCATTTGGAACTTAACAGAGACAATATCAATATCTCTTTTTTTCCTGAATGTATTTTTCTTCTTCTAACTGTAAAGTTAGCTATTACTTTCAATATAACACACTTGTGAACACAGCGTTTGGCAGCAACAGGATTCAATCCTTCCTCTACTAGGTACTACCTGTGTGACATTAGATAAGTTAGGTAACCTCGCTAAACCTCGGTTTTCCCGTAGTGCCTACCTCATCGGATGACTATGAAGATTTAAATAATATAATTCATTAGTACACAGCCTAGCACTTTGGAGCTGTTCAAAACTGCAGATTATGGTCATGGTAATAGTACAGATCTTCTGCAACTTAGGATGGGGTTACACCCTGATAAAACCATCACAAGTTGAAAATATCATAAGTTGAAAATGAATTTAACACAGCCAACCTACCAAACATCATAGCTTAGCTTCGCCTAGCTTAAAGGTGCTCACAACACTTACATTAGCCTACAGTTGGGCAAAATCATCTAACACCAAGTCTATTTTATAATAAAATGTTGAATATCTCATGTAATTTATTGGATATTGTACAGAAAGTGAAAAACATTACACTTCTAAGCATAAATCAGTTGTTTACCATCGTGACCATAAGGCTGACAGGGAGCTGCCCAGCATCACAAGAGAATATCGTACTGCATATGGCTAGCCTAGGAAAAGATCGAAATTCAAATTTCAAGGTATGGTTTCTACTGAATGTGTATCACCTTTGTACCATTGTAAAGTCAAAAAATTCTTCAGTTTAACCATCATAAGTTGGGGACAGTCTATAGTAGCAGAAATAGAAATAATGCGGATAACATTTTAAAAATCAAACATTTGAAAACATTTATTTAAAAGCTAAACTGCAATTCAAAAGAAACAGTAAAGCATACTGAACTCTTATTATAGTGGTTCTCAGTAAACCCACACATACCTTTTCTTGCCTCAGACTGAACTAACTGCATCACCCTGTCCTTCATCCCCCAGAATGCTCCTCCTCCTGGGTTTCCTATGCACCAAATAGTATTGCCATCCACACCCTTGGCTAATCCAGTGACTTGGGAAGGCCTTCCTGACTCCTCCTCCTCCTCAACTCTACAGCCAATCATCAAATCCTGTTGATTCTATCATACAATAGCCACCATACTAGTCTCACTACACTTTATCTTGCCAACCCTAACTGATTTTCTAAATAGCAACCAGAAATAATCTGAACATTTCTCTTCCCCTCAGTACTTCCCATTGTGCAAACTCCTTCTCATTGCCTAGACAAGTCTCACAAGACTTGCCAGACTATGTTCTGGCCCAATATTCCAGCATCATCTCTGGCTACTCCCTCCTTTACACTTGGGCTCCACCAGCTTATAATTCATTCCATTCCTCCAATCTATCTTGCTTTTTTTCACCACTAAGTCTTCACACAAGCCATTTCCTTGTCTATAACTGGCTTCCCAAGTCTTCTTAACCTGGCAATCTACCATTCATTACTCAGTTCCACCATATGTGTGATTTCTTCCAGGAAGCCTTCCCTGACAGATATCCCTTCTCCCTCTATGGCTCATGTAACACAGCACTTGACATGTTTCACTGTATTAAAAATGCCTGCTCACTTGTCCTCCTTTTATGCTCCCTTATACTCTGAGCTCTATGAAAGCAGAAACCAGGTGTGTCTTGCTCACCATTGTATCCCCAGTGCTTACCTCAATACCAGCCGCACATAGTAGGAACTGCAGTACCCATGCATGATAAAAAGAATGAATGGACGAGTGGACTGTTAAGCCTATTTTGAAGCTGCATCTAGGTCAAACTGGTGGGTGTAAACTCCTTTCATCTTTATTCCAGCTTCTGTGGTGACCGTGGAAAAATCACTGTTTTCCTGAGTTTTCATAGATGTCTGTAGCTAGTCTGTTTGAAGTTCAGCAGTTCTATGAAGTTCTGGGCTGTGAAGTATAGCAACTCTCTTCTCCTCAGCAGTAAGAGACTTTTTCACACTTTATTTATGAGAATAGAAGTGCTGATTCTTTCACTGCGCATTTCTTCTCCAACTAATTGATTTTATTTTCATAAACTTAGAATTACTTTTCTAAAACTCTACTTGGTTCTTCTTTTCAGTCCTCTGTGTTTAGAATGCGACTGATTTTTATTACCACTACAACTGGTAAAACCAACCAGCTATGCTGACTGGGTCAAGGTCTTCTTATTTAGTCTAGATATTCAAACTTTACTTTCTGACTTACAAAAACAAACAAAAAGTACATTTCCAGGCATCAGTGATTTGATGCATATGGAATGAAACTATCGCTACCATCTATAATCTCAGTTCTTTGAAGGAAACGGTGGAAAATCTCTTCCCTATCTCTATTAGCAATTTCCAATGAGAGGAATGCTTAGATGTTAGTGATAAAAATCAAATCCTTCCCAAAAGTTTTGTCATCATGCACTTATGAGGGTAAATAAAGGAACAGTTCATCAAATGGAAAATACATATGGGCTTTGGAGCTGGATGAAAATGAATAAAGTTAGAGTCATGGCTCTGTGACTTCCTAGTTTCATAAACTTTGGTATTTTATTAAACTCTCTTAGACTCATTTTCCCCATTATTTCTTTAAACAGTTTACCATAGTACCTACAATAGCATTGTTTTGAGTGTTAATTGAGTAACACACATAAAGTGCCTTTTATCTAATGTTATTGTACAGAGTTTACCTATATATTTTACAGTTACTCTTTGCCATGAAGCAACATCTGCAGCAGAGTTTTTGCAACAGTATGCTGTTATATAATCTGAGCCTGAAAGATGCACACTGATCCTGTCATCTTTGTAAACAGCCCTTTGACGAAAGCATTCCCTGGGACCTATCTTTACATGTTAGACACTCAGTCTGATCCAAATGTTTCCTATCTTCACTTAAGGTGATTCCAAATTAGTACAAAAGTCATAACATTCAAAGAGCTCTGCTACAGAGCATGTTCCAATGCTTGGCTTTCAGCTTTCAAGATCATCTGATGTCAGGTGATGTGGATTACTATAATTTTTTTTGAACTTCCTTCTTGAGATTTGAAATGGCATATTCTCCCATACGGTCCTGCCTCTAAAAGAATTTGCTTGAATCTGAAAGCAGAATATGGATAGAACACTGCTCAGCCTAAGCTCAGCATCTGATATGCCTAAAGATTTTATAGAGTTGGCACTTCTCACCTGCTGACTCACATGGGAAGCACTCTCTACCATATATTGTGGCCAAGATTTCTATTGAAAAGATGGTTCTTCAATTTTGTAAACATTTAATGAAGTGACTTCTCTAACCTCTTTACCTGAACGACTAACAATGACAACCTTTATTCATAGGGTTGCTGCTGAAGGGAAGGTGCTTTGACTATCTATATCTGCTTCACAAGCCATCTAAAACAACAGACACACCCTAAAGTGACCAGCAATTACTCTTGTATAATCCCCTCCCCTTAAGTGCATGAGAAATCTGATTTCTTTCTAACAGTATATGGCAAAGGCAATGAGCTATCATTCCCTTGATTAAGTTACCTTATATGGCAAAGGTGATGGGATATCGCCTTTGATTCAGGTACATTATATAAGACTCTGTCTTAGCAGATTAGAGCAAGAAATAAACAGCTACCTTGTGAACTGCAAGTGGAGAAGGTCATGTGTCAGGAAACTGTGGGTGGCCTCTAAGACCTGAGAGAGGTCTTCGGCCAACAACCAGTGAGAAGCCGAGGCCCTCAGATACATAGCTGCAAGTAAATGAATTCTGTCAACGACCCAAAGGGGCTTGAAAGTGGATTCTTATCTGGCCAAGGCTCAGATGAGATGGCAGCTTGTCTGGCACCTCGATTGTAGCCTTGTGAGATTCTCTGCAGAGGACCGAGCCAGGCCATGACCCAGGACTCCTGACTCAGGGAAATGGAAATAATAAACGTATGTTTTAAGCCACTAAATTTGTAGTAATTTGCTATATATCAATACAAATGAATACAGTAGCCTGAAACAAAAATGTTTTTTTATTTCTCAGGCTTCTCTGGATTGACATGGGCTCACGCGGGGGTCAGCAGGAGTCACCATGTGGCTGCTTTCAGCTGGAAGCTCAGAATGTATGGAATGGTCTTAACACTCCCTCCCCCCTCCCCCCATGTCTCTCCAACAGAAGAGCTGGACCTCTTGCAGAGCGGCTCAGAGCTCTAAGCAAGAGAGAGTGTAAGTTGTCATCTCTCTTAAAGCCTGGACTCAGAAGTCCTAGAACCTCCCTTCTGCTATACTTTATTGGTCAAGGCAAGTCACAGGCTATTTCAGATTCAAGGTAGGGGAAATAGGCTCCACCTCTTAATGTGGGAGCATCCTAAACATCTGGAATGGGGGAAATTGTTGATGGCAATATTTGCAGGCAATTTGCTACAATCCACCCTCTGGCCACAGTTCACAATCATTTCACGTGCAGAAGGCTCTCACCCCCACTCAAAACTCAGAAGTCTTATCAGGCTTAACGTCCAGTTTCTTGTGATCCACATTCATGTCCAAATAAGGCTCTTTTAGTGTGGGTCTTGTCAATCTGGAGACTTGTAATTTAAAAAGACTAATTCAGCAGACAATGGCAAGGTACATGTTCTCGGAGCACCCCACTTTTGAACAAGGAAAATTTCTTGATTAGGATTCAGTCTGTTCCCTGGGAGTGATTTTTTATGGCTCTAAGCTTCATCCTTGAACCCTTACCTCTGCCTTTCAGATCATCTTTTTGCATAAGAAATATCCTATATTTATAGCTGAGTGGCATTTTCAGCCTTCATCCTGCCAATACAAAGTTGAGGGCCTAAAAGTCTCTTCATTTTAAATTTTCTCTGTCCCTTTTCATCCAATCTAATTCAACTACCTAAAAAAAAAAAAAAAAACACTGTGTTTCCAAGGTATCAAATTATAATCCAGTACACTAGAAAAATGCCACAACCACAGATCTCTTTAGGTCACTCTCTACTTTGGGCTGAGATTCAGGATGCTCTGGGGTAATATCTTTAAAGTTCTTTGAAGCCTTTTGTCTGGTCAAAAGGGTCTACAAGGCACTGACTTAAATCTCTCAGTGTTTTTAACAAGCAGTATTAAAGTTATGCCATTGATTCGATCTTAACTCTGAGCCCACATTTTGCTGTCAGAGCTTCAATTTGATCTTTGTTCTGAAGCTATTTCTTATGCTGAGAACCTTTTGTAGGTTTGAGTAACTGGGAATGAGAAATAGTATTATTTTCCAACCCAGCAAAACCCAGTTGAAAATATTTCTTCTTGGTTCTGTTGAACACTGAAAATTTCCTTCTTTAGTTCATTTGTCTCTTATAATATCTTCTCATAGCTTAAAAAATGTTTTCAAAATGTTGCCTGGAAAGCTTCCAAGCCATACAGAGTTCATTAGGTACTTCTTCTATCTTCTAAGTAACTTCAGACAATAATCTTAATTTTTCTGCCAATACTTAAGTACATACCCTACACTTTCTCCAGTCTTTCATAGTAATTTTCCCAGTTTTCTGGTCTTCCTTCATTAACAATCTCCTCATCACCATTCAGGCCTCTGCCAACTACTCAGTCACAATGCCAATGCCATATATTTTATGTTGGAAATAGCACCGAAGTTCTTACCTCTGAATAACTGCCCCTGAGGAGCTTTATCCACATAGGAGTTTGATTAAGGTGACAGGATCCTTGACTTGGAGCTGATTTCATAATGGGATGTGACTGGGGAGAGGTGAAGGTGTTTTGCAGATTGGGGGGTGTGAATTGCTGTGGCAGAATACAGAGATATATGGCCTCTGAAAACGGTTATCAACATTTCTTCCATCCTTGTACACACATGCCACTCTTCCCATCAAGAGGTGGAGTCTGTTTCCTCTCTTCTGGGAACCGGTCTGGTCTTGTGATTTGCTTGAATGCAGCTGAAATTACATTCTTGGCCCAAGTGTTAAGAATACTGATATCTGCTTTTTGCCTCTTGGGGACAGTCATTAGACTAGTATATATCAAGAGGCTACATGTAGAAACACTGTGGTGGATAAGATGCAACTTTGGCCACTTCAGCCCCAGTGAACTTCCCCATTGAATGTGACCTCATTCAGCCTGTACAGTGTAGGAAAAATACCCAATTTAGCTCAGTCAACACAGAACTATGAAAAATAATAAACTATTTTTACATCGCTAACTTTTTAGTGCTTTTTTATGGCAGCAACAAGTAACTGAAGCAAATCTTGGTCATGGAATTATATATAACACGGTTATATTATGGGTCAGCTAAAACTGTGGTTTCTTCAAGCATAACTGACTTATATAATCATGCCAATAAGACAGCTGCTTGTATACTTCAAAATAAAGTATCTGAATAATGTGGGATTGAGAATAGTTTATTTACTTATTTAGTGATTTTATTAAACATATTAGGATAAGTCAGAAAGACAAAAGACTGAATAAGATATATTGTATATTTGGGTTCCACAGATGTGTAGGAATTGATTCCTTGATATCTTGTTTGTTATAAGGTGGTTGTAAATTTCTCAACAAATGTATACCAAAAGGTAGGGTGACTGATATTGAATATTAATAATGTGCCTACTAGATATGCTTTTAATCATGTCGTGTACTCACATATTAGGATGGAGGCTGGATTAATATTCTTAGGAGAAGCTCAAATTAAATTGCCCTTCTTTGTTTAGTTTTCCTTTTCTCATTAGGATTCTATCCTCATTAGCTGACAATACAGTGTCTTGTAGTTAGCAATAACCAAGCAAAGGTTATGTTTTATTTCTAAAAATTATATAACTAACCAAGCTCTATAAACTAAAGGTTAGGAAAATATAACCCCATAAGACACAATGAAATATAAAAATACTCAGATAATCATTGCTTTTTCTGTGGGGAAATTGAGTTTTCAGGGAGATCAAGTGTCTTGCCCAAGATTGAATCCACTTCTGTTTGTATCAGAAATCCATGCCTGTCTCTTTTTCTTTTCCTCTGTGTACAGAGTGCCTCCTAGAAACTGAGGTGCTCTGTAAAAAGTGAGACCTGGGAATATAACATTGAACAGAAAGTGGTGAAATGTGTGTGGTCGAAGGCAACTCTAGATGGTACTATTCTTTTATAGAACATAATGTTTTTGCTTATTAATCACTTGTTGTGGCTGCCTTCATTTTCTGCAATGTTAGAAGGTCCAGTACAATGTTTCAGGTCTTAATTATACTACACCAACTTCCTCATCTCTCAAGAAAAATTTATCAAGGAGAGGGAAAAAAAATGTCATCTAATAATATTGCTACATTTTAATGAGTGTTTACTATGTACCCCCCAATAATTCTGTGTCCAAGAAATGTTTATGTAATATTTCTATATCTAAGGACTAATATCACTTATCATTGTTACCCTAAAAGTCAAGACAGATAGCAAGACAGGTCATGTTATTGCAAAAGTCTAGTGTAATGAAATCATTGTGCCCAACTGGTTACTTTATCTGGTTACACCACCAGAAAACAAAGCAGGAGAAAGAACCATGGGTCAGTATTTACAAAATCTAACCTAGGGAGCTCTCAAAAAATCTAGTTTCCTGTTCCACACCCTCAGAGATTCTGATTAATTAGTTGTATCAGTCATGGTTCCAGCAAGGGTCAAAAGAAGTGATTCGAAGAATTTATGAAGGGACTGCTAAAAAACACTAATGCAAAAAAAAAATCCATAATGTGGAAATATCACAATTTTAAATAAAGTATCATATGGAACCACACTGGAACCTCAGGCAAAAGGAAAAATCAGAAATAGTGATCCTGTCTTTATTTAAAATTTTGACATTGTGTTCATCATGGATTTTTTGCATTAATTTTGATTTTTAAAAATTAGTGCATTAAAAGGTTATTTATCTTGATTACCGAGTTTTCTGACATACTCCTTTCCCCTAAATTTTGTACTCAAGGTGTGCACCTGTGTCTCCTCACACCACTTGTGTCCTTGCCACACAGAATGTGTGACATCACCAGAAACATGGCACCACTTCTGACTGCTTAGACTCATACCACAGCTTTACTACTTATCAATCCTATAACCATGGATTATTTACTTTACCCCTATGAAAACTTTTTTTCACAGATTACTTTTGAGAATTAAATGAAATAATCCTCAGAAACAGTACAATGCTTGACACAAAGTTAGTTCTCAATAAATAGCTAGTATTATTATGTTTGGAGTTCTAATTTTATTTGACTAATTGAGGAAGGACAATTATTCCTTTTATGATATTATAAACTAAAATAAAGTGGGGTTTTTTTCTTCAGAATTTTAAGACGTTGTACCAGCGGCAACAAAGAAAAGCTCTGCTTGCCCTAGGCCTTCTAAGAGGTCTCATTCCAGACCAGCTTTCTGAAACAATGGAAATATTCTATAATCTTTACAAGCTACTAAAAGCTATTTCCCCCTGACCCCAACCCAATGGACTAGCCTTTTCTCACCACTCCAGCATTTGCTGATTTTACTACATAGATTACATTCAAAGTCTGCAGTCTCTGCAGTAACCTCCAAAGTGGGAGCTGCAAACCCAGGAATATGTAAGATGATCCATTGGAAACAGGGAGAAAATAGAGTACATCATATTTATTTTTAATATAAATATGAGGAAGAAATTAAACTTTCTAATATTCAGTAAATGGGCCAACCTCTTCTTTATCTTGCCTTACTCAATCTCTGCCTTATTCAGTCCTCACTCTACCTAAGCTTATTATCAGAAAATAATCCCAGAAAAGAATGAACACTTCACACAACAGAAGTGTTGACAGTAGTGTTCTCATTGGGTGGTTTGTGTTTGAACATAAAACATTTTGCATTTTATGGGACATCATATGGTTAACTGTGTTAAAAAAAATAAAGATTTAAAAATAAAATCTGTACAATACTATGTAATAAAATGAGAACTGGCTATAAAATCTTTTGGCAATATAGTAAAAAGAGTTGAGCTGTTGACCTTAAAAGTAAATTATGTGTTTTTGTTTTGAAAAAGAAAACAGTTCCAAATTTGCTGACTTTTATTCTGGTAGGACAAGTGGCTGTTGGGTAGCTGCTACTTATCAGATGTTTAAATAAATAAACTCTTTTAATTCATCCCTTCAAGTTAAAAGGGATATTTCAACAATAAGCAAGAAAATAATTGCTTTTTGAAAGAAATTCTTGCTGTGGAGGGAGAATATGGAAAATAGATGCTTAGAATTATTTCCATCCTTCTCTAGTGTTGCTGCCCAAAATGCTGTATATCACCCATAAAAATGCTCATATCTGCAGACTCTAATCAGAAACATAGTCTTTTAACCTTCTTAAAATTCTCACAAATAGTATTCGGCGGGGAGGGGGTTTGAAAACCTTTTTTAAAAATGTAAAAGCACAGTGTTTTATAGTTAGGTTGAAAAACAACAAATTGAATCAGAGAAGAAGGAAATTTACAAGATGTAACGATATAAACTATCCATAAGTGGTGAATAAACTTAAAAATCTTGTGTAATAATATTTTAATTGCACTTTATGATGCCTTTCTACCATTTGGATTTGTAAATTTTTTTCAGCTATGGCAGCCATAAAAATCAGGAATAAAAAAAATGAAACCAAAATAAGACCTTTATATTGGTATGTCACAAAATGTTAAAGATTAAAAGGCAATGAGGCTGTACCACAATGTTCATTGCAGCACTATTTACAATAGCCAGGACATGGAAGAAACCTAAGTGTCCATCGACAGATGAATGGATAAAGAAGATGTGGCACATATATACAATGGAATATTACTCAGCCATAAAAAGAAAAGAAATTGAGTTATCTGTAGTGTGGTGGATGGACCTAGAGTCTGTCATACAGAGTGAAGTAAGTCAGAAAGAGAAAAACAAATACTGTATGCTAACACATATATATGGAATCTAAAAAAAAAAAAAAGGTTCTGAAGAACCTAGGGGCAGGATGGGAATAAAGACGAAGATGTAGAGAATGGACCTGAGGACACAGGGAGGGGAAAGGGTAAGCTGGGATGAAGTGAGAGAGTGGCATGGACATATATACACTACCAAACGTAAAATAGATAGCTAGTGGGAAGCAGCCGCATAGCACAGGGAGATCAGCTCGGTGCTTTGTGACCACCTAGAGGGGTGGTGTAGGGAGGATGGGAGGGAGACACAAGAGGGAGGAGATATGGGGATATATGTATATGTATAGCTAATTCACTTTGTTATAAAGCAGAAATTAACACACCATTGTAAAGCAATTATACTACAATAAAGATGTTAAAAAACAACAACAAAAAAGACAATGAGCCATATTCAATCACATTGCTTTCCCCTTACGTATATTTATATATTAATAACAATATATTAGTGAGAGTAAAAATGATTGTATACCTTTAATAACATTTTATCTCATTCTTTTAAAGTGTATATTTGTATACATTAATGATATTCATAATACATTAGTACCATAACATATGTAGGGTTTTTTTTTGTTGTTTTCTTTTTTGCGGTACTCTGGCCTCTCACTGTTGTGGCCTCTCCCGTTGCAGAGTACAGACACCGGATGCGCAGGCTCAACGGCCATGGCTCACGGGCCCAGCCGCTCCGAGGTATGTGGGATCTTCCTGGACCGGGGCACGAACCCGTGTCCCCTGCATCAGCAGGCGGACCGTCAACGACTGTGCCACCAGGGAAGCCCAACATATGTAGTTTTTTAAAAAGAAATAAAAAGTCTAATATTGGGAAGGTCCAATTCTTTCTTTTGAGTTATCAAAAATGTCTGAATGTTTGGATAGTTTATTTCTAAGTCTACTCTGTATGTCTTGACTTCTAATTAGGTTGAAAAAGCCTTAGCACATATATTCTTTAACTTATGCTCACAGTCTTTAAGATATTGTTTACCATTTAAAAATAATAGGCAACAATAAAAATAGGTATCACTTATCAAATGCTATGCCAGGAATTATATTGGTGTTTCACAGTATAGTACAAGCTGCCAAGGAATACACTGTTTAAGCCTCATACCATATTTATGAGGCAATACATTGCCTTATGATATACCAAGAAACTGAGAGTCAGAGCAGCTAAACAACTTTCTCAAGTTTACAAAGCTAGTAAGTGACAAACTTATGATTTAAATACATTTCTTTCTGGATCTGAACAATAATATTACTAGTAAAATAAGTATAGTAATAATAATGTCTAAGATTTATTGAGATTTTATTACATGCCAGGATTCTAAGTGCTTTATGTTGTATCATATAACCCTTACAAGAATTCTTGGAAGTAGGTACTATTATAATTATCCTATATAGAGTTTATTAACTAGAGTGTAACATAGCATTTACATAACTAACCCAAGCTAGTAATTGGCAGAGGAATATTTAAGCCCTATAGACCATCCCTTAAGTATACTGTACTGCCCCTAAAGACTATGCTGTTTACAATATGGCATCGTCTTCTTACAGATTGATTGACCTTCACTGACAATAATGGTATCATTGTTAATCTCATCATCCTAGGATTATTTCTAGGGTTTCATACTTTTAATGAATTCTTCAAAGAGATAAGATGAATGAAGATCATAATGTTGGAGGCCAAACCCAGAGAGAGAAAATTGAAAAATTTGTCTACATAATTTAAGTTCTGGACTCCTTTAGATAATTTAAGTGTAAGTGCTTTGTTTACTTGCTCAATTTAGCTTTAGAATTGTCTCACTTCTCCACATCACTGAGCATGTCTGCTGCTACGGACTATGTAAAGCAGAGTTCTTTTCATAATTAGACAATGATAGTGACTAAGATATTCCCTGTAAAATATGTGGTAAGTTGTAAAGCCCTTATTTAATGTTTAAATCAGGTTGTGGCACTTGTGAATTTTTTTTAATGGCGCTTGTGAATTTTGCATCCTAGGATTTATACCTTGTGGAATTCAAATCACTTGCAAAAAAACTTAGATTTAAACACCGTAAGTTGTCTATTTATAAATGCCCTAACAATCTACCCTATTAGCTATTATTAGCTATTGATTGAAAGGTTTTCAAGAAAAATGAAATGTAAGATGTACTACAAGGCAAATATACATTCTGCTTCCAGTGATGGAAATGCTTCTGTTAGATGTTGAGGAATCATAACTTTAAACAGGTTGTGCTTTTCCCCATAGATTCTGTAGAAAACTCACTGTGACTGTGTAGTTTCATTTCTATTGAAAGAAAATTTAGTCTCAATTCACTGATTATGATGCTATGTATTAATAACTTCCTATTATGCTAAACCAGCTGGACACACTTGACTAACTCTGGAAGGCAGTGGACAAATACGTTAGCTGTGTGGCCCAAGTTCTAACTTTCCATCTGTGAGTTGGCCCCATTTGCTGATACACTATTTGGGAGATTAATAAACAAAGTTAAAAGAATGTTTATAAGAGCAGTGGAAGGTGGGCACAGAAAGGCAAGATAAAGAAGGCATTAGGAAATACAATTGTTGCTATTCATTAAGCTTTTCAAACTTAGACCTCTTAGACCTGAGAAATAACTCAGGGGCTCTCTATATAAAAGAGTTACAAGAGAAGGATTGTCAAATCAGTTTAGTTTTGTTCCACAAATATTGATTCACCACCCCCAACTAAGAGTAAAACCAAATGGACTATTTTTCTTCAGTAATAGTGTATTGTTGAGCACAGCCATGGGCTAATTCTGGATGTGACTTTTCAAACAAGCCTCTAGAAAAAAACAAAAATTCGGACTTTTTAAAAAAGATTCTTATTCTCTCTCTCCCTCTCTCTTTTTCTCTCCCTCTCGATCTCTCTTCCTCTCTCATCTATTAAGCTATCAATCTTATTTACAAAAGGCATTCAAACATAGATTATGATGGTAAATATTCAAATGGTTTAATGTTTTCTCCAAGGACAAAAATGTCTCTTGAGAAAAATTATGTCATTGAAAAAGAGTGAAAACAACAATTTTAATCATATACTACAACACTTTGTGCACAATTAATATTATTTCTCTCTAATATTCTGACACATTGACAATGCTCTGGATGGACCTAGAGTCTGTCATACAGAGTGAAGTAAGTCAGAAACAGAAAAACGAATATCGTATATTAATGCATATATGTGGAATCTAGAAAAATGGTACAGATGAACCTATCTTCAGGGAAGGAATAGAGATGCGGATGTAGAGAACAGATGGATGGACACGAGGAGGGGTGGGATGTATTGGGAGATTGGGATTGACATATATACACTACTACATATAAAACAGATAGCTAATGGGAACCTGCTGTACAGCACAGGGAGCTCAGCTCAGTGCTCTGCGCTGACCTAGGTGGGTGGAATACCGGTGGGTGGGAGGGAGGTCCAAGAGGGAGGGGATATATGTATACCTGCAGCTGATTCACTTCGTTGTACAGCAGAAACTAATACAACATTGTAAAGCAACTATACCCCAATTTTAAAAAAATACATGAAATTGATATAGCCACTATGGAGAACAGTATGGAGATTCCTTAAAAAACTAAAAATAGAACTACCATACGACCCAGTAATCCCACCACTGGGCATATACCCTGAGAAAACTATAGTTCAAAAAGAGACATGTACCACAATGTTCACTGCAGCACTATTTACAATAGCCAGGACATGGAAGAAACCGAAGTGTTCATCAACAGATGAATGGATAAAGAAGATGTGGCACATATATACAGTGGAATATTACTCAGCCATAAAAAGAAACGAAATTGAGTTATTTGTAGTAAGGTGGATGGACTTAGAATCTGTCATACAGAGTGAAGTAAGTCAGAAAGAGAAAAGCAAATACCATATGCTAACACATGTATATGGAATCTAAAAAATAAAAATTGGTTCTCATGAACCTAGGGGCAGGACAGGAATAAAGATGCAGACGTACAGAATGGACCTGAGGACACAGCGGGGGAGGGGAACCTGGGACAGGTGAGAGAGTAGCATTGACATATATACACTACCAAATGTAAAATAGATAGCTAGTGGGAAGCAGCTGCATAGCACAGGGATATCAGCTCAGTGCTTTGTGACCACCTAGAGGGGTGGGATAAGGAGGGTGGGAGGGAGATGCAAGAGGGAGGAGATATGGGGATATATGTATATGTATAGCTGATTCACTTTGTTATACAGCAGAAACTAACACAACATTGTAAACCTATTTTACTCCGATAAAAATGTTTAAAAAAATACATAGATTAATTAGATTGTGGAAACGATTATGTGAACTTCTTCTACAGTCAAAGGAGTAAAAATGTTCTGATTTCCAGGGATTTGCAATGAGGTCAAAGGCTTCACCATGCTCCCTAAGATAATATTTTATGATAATTTCAATAAAGTCCTATTGAAGACCCAGTATAAGTCAAACAGAGCTCTTAACACTTAGCAAGAGAAAGAAGTGCAAAAGTGTATGTTCACATGATTATGTGGTGATGTGGTAATAGCAGTAAGACCAAGGGAAGATGTTACCATGGATTGCTATAGACAATGTGTAAGAAAAGTTATGAAACAAGACTTCAATGAAGAGCAGACTTACTCTACTCCTTTATTATAAAGAAGTTCACTGACAGGGGAGAAAACAGAGAAAGAATATTCTAGACCCAGGGAAGCTGAGAGATAATGATAAATAATATTTATGGAGTAACCACTGGACATTTTACTAAAATTCTAAGCATGTGCTTGCTCATTAAATCCTGATTCCGAAAAAATATGCAGTAGGTAATTTTATTTCAGTTGTAAAAACAAGAATACTAAATCTCAGATAGGCTAATTTACCAAAGATCACAGAACTAGAAAATGTTTGTGCCATGATTTAAACCAAGATAGTATGATCACACAACCCATGTTTTTAAACAGTACATTACACTATATCTCAAAGGTGCTGAGATGTAGAATAGCATATTTCCAGGGAGTACCAAGAAGGTCAAGGAGGTACTTGCTTAAAGCAGAATGTGTATATATATATGTAAATGTGTGTGTGTCTGCTATCTGTATTTATGATATTGCTTAGTCTTGGTTTCTGAGAAAGTAATTACTTGAGACACAGTAGATTTATGCCTTTATTGTTTTGTACCCAACATAAGACTCTAAATTCCTCAAACACAATCTCAAATAGATTGATTGATTTTTTTCATAACTATTTCTCACTAGGATTGAATGAAATATAAATTCCTTTTTTCCCTTTCACTTATTTGGATACATTCATCCTTTTTCTAATAACAGTTTCTAATTTTTTTAAGAAATCACTCCTCTCCTCTTAATCCATGAGCTTTGTAGAGCTAACATCATGCCCAGGGGAGATATAGGAACCAGCCTGGAAAATCAGATCATCACATATCTCTGAACACAGACAGATTTGTTTCATCGATGGCATATGACACAATCATGATCAATGAGAATTACTCTTGGGTTTATGGGGGTATATCTGGAGGAAAGAATTACTCTTTCGGCTCAGATTTATGAGAAGAGGATGCAAAGCGGGAGCTATTGTCAATCATCTTGCCACCGCATTTTGCCAACGGTTCTTATTCTGCCTAAGTATAAAAGTAACCATGAAGGAAAATGTATGACATTACTTTAGTCTTAAGTGTGGATAGTAATTGAAACAAATGTTTCTTGTTTAGGCTAGTTTAAGTATGACTTTCTGTTAGCTGAATATGAAAGACTGAAAGGCTCCTGAACAATACACTGATACATATAATGGCACTATGGTAAGCAGCTTCTGACAAGACCCCATATTAGTTTTCTGTGGCAGCTGTAACAAATGACCGCAGACTTGGAGGCTTAAAACAACAGAAAACTATTACTTCACAGTTCTGGAGGCCATGAGTCCAGAATCAGTATCACTGGGCCAAAATCAAGTCAGCAGTGCTATACCCCTCTAGAGGCTCTAGGGAAGAATGTATTCCTTGCTTCTTCCAGCTTTGGTTGGCTGTTGACATTCCTTGGCTTGTGGCTGCATTACCCCAATTCTGAAGGTCAGCATCTTCAGATCACTCTATGCTCCATCTTCATATCCTCTTTTCCTTTCTATGTATAAGTTTCCCTCTGGCTCCATTTATAAGGATGTATGTATTGTTTTTAGGGTTCACCCAGACAATCCAGGACAATCACCCCATTTCAGGTCCTTAATCACATCTGCAAAAGTTCTTATTTTGCCACATAAGGTAACATTCACAAGTTCTAGAAATTAGGACACAGATATCTTTGGGGGAGGGCATTTTTCAACCTACCACAGATCCCAATGATGCCCACTTCCCAGTAGTCATACTCTTGTGTGATGCCCTCCCCTGAGTGGGGGCTGGACCTAGTACCTTGCTTCCAATGAATAGAATATGGAAAAATTGATGTGATGTCACTTATGTGATTAGTTTATAAAACAGTTTGACTTCCATCTTGCTAGTCTTCTCTCTTTCCATTTCTTTCTTGGCTTACATACTTTGATGAAATAAGCTGCCATGTTGGATAGGCCCATGTGGCAAGGAACTGAGGGAAGTCTCTGACCAATAGCCACTGAGAATCTGAAGTTCTCAGTCCAACAGCGCATATGGAACTGAATCTTACCAACAGCTAAGTGAATAACCTTAGAAACAGAATCTTTCCCTAGTTGAGTCCTTTGATGAATACAATCTATCCAACATGTTCATTGTAGCTTGTGAGAAACCGTGAAGAAAAGGACTCTGCCAGCCCATTCCCAGATTCCTAACTCACAAAAACTGTGAGATGATAAATGTTGTCTTAGGCCACTAAATTTTGAATTAATTTGTTAAGCAGTAATAACAAGGCACTAAGTAAATATCCACTGAATAAAATGATAAGTGAATGAGGCTCGTAAGTGTTAACAGTTGGTCTATGTATGGTAGAAAACAGGTAAGAACAAGAAAGGTGTGATCTGGAAAAGATTCAGTCCAGTAATCAATCAACAATAATTTGTAAATCTCACAGAGATGGTACACTGTTCTGTGTTACTAAATGAACAAATTTTATCTGGGTATAAATTAAAATATCTACTATAGAGTATATCGCCATGAAACCTTTGATCAACTTAGAAAAAAGTCACAAAAGTTATAGATTCTGTTTTTTGATAATTATGCCAATATGCTCTTTACTCCTTTTATTTTCTTAAAATCTGTGTGTCTGTCAGCCATTGCTATATAAAAAATAACCACAAAAATTTCAGTGACAAACAACAATAAGTATTTATTTTGCTTACACATCCGTAGTTTGAATGGGTGGGTAAAGAATCAGTTGATCTAGATAAATTTCAGTTGAGCAGCTCTCATTCACGGGTTAAGAATAGATCTGATCTATGAACCTCTTTTCCACCTCCTGGAATCAAGTGGGCTTACCAGGGCACATATATTCTCTCCATGGCAGTGGCAAGAGGACAAGCAAAAGCATTCAATGGCTCTTAAGTAGAGCTGCCAAGTAAAATACAGGGTGCCCAGTTAAATTTGAAATTCAGATAAGCAACAAGTATTTTTTAGCATAAGTACATCTCATGCAATGTTTGGGACATCCTTATACTCAACTAAATTATTTCTTATCTGAATTTCAAATTTAACTGGACATCCTGTGTTTTTATTTGCTATATCTTGCAACCCTAATCGTAATACACAGGTATGGAACTGGCAAAGAAAGCCACATGGCAGGACCCAAAGCAAAGGGTCTGGTACATATAAGCCATGGAGAGGAGAGAGTGAATATTATGAACAACAATCTACCACAATTTGTTAAGCCCTGCAGTAAAAGCAATAGAACATAAGTTAGATATTTTAAACTTTTTTCTCTTACATAGTTTTCAAAAACCCATGTCAGCAATATAAAATAATATCATCAATTCCATAGACCATAAAATAAAATCAGTCTCATTATCTTTGTTCTCAAGTTTTACACTAAAGGTAATATACAAATATTTCCCAATAATATGTCAGTTAAATTTAAATACCCATTTCCTAAAATAATAGTATATTTTAGTTTCAATTCCTCCATGAATAATTTTGTGCCTGTTTGTATTAAAACAATTCTGTGCTTATCTGAATACTCTTTTTTTTTATCATACCTTGGCTACAGTGCAAACTTCTGTTTAATCTCTGCGTTAGAGAATCCATTTCAAGCACAGCTCCAAACATGTTTATGTATTAGAAGTTTTTAATAGATTTTTTAAAAATAGTTTTTTTGAGTAGTTTTAAATTCAAGGATAATTTAGGGGAAAATACAGAGATTTCCTATATACCCCCCTACCCTGACACATGCATAGCCTCTCTATCAACATCCCCTACCAGAATGGTACATTTGTTGCAATTGATCAACCTATATTGACACATTATAATCCCAAAGTCCACAGTTTACCTTATGGTTCACTCTTGTTGTACATTCTATGGGTTTGATCAAATGTGTAATGACATGTATTTCATTATTATGGTATCATACAGAGTATTTTCCCTGCCCTAAAAATTCTCTGTGATCTGTCTATTCATTCTCCCCTTCCCCTTCAACCTCTGGCAATCATTGATCTTTTTACTGTCTCCATAGTTTTTTTTCCCCAGAATGTCATATAGTTGGAATCATAAATATGTAACTTTCTCAGATTGGCTTCTTTCATTTACCAATAGGCACTTCCTCCATGTATTTCCATGAATTGATAGCTCATTATTTTTAGCGCTGAATAACATTTCATTGTCTGGAGGGTCACAGTTTATTTATCCATTCATCTACTGAAGGACATCTTGGTTGCTTCCAAGTTCTGGCAATTATGAATTAAGCTGTTATATACATTGATGTTCAGGTTTCTGTGTGGACATGGGTTTTCAACTCCTTTGGGTAAATGTCAAGGAGTGTGATTGCTGGATCCTATGGTAAGAGTATGTTCGTTTTGTAAGAAATGACCAAACTGTCTTCTAAAGTGGCTGCTCCACTTTTCATTCCCACCAGCAATGAATGAGAATTCCTGTCACTTCATACCCTCATTAGCATTTGCTGTTGTCAGTATTCCAGATTTTGGCAATTCTAATAGGTGTGTAGTAATATCTCATTGTTGAGAGTTCTTCATATATTTTGGATAACAGTCCTAATCAGATAATGTCTTTTGCAAATCTTTTCTTCCACCCTGTGGCTTGTCTTCTCATGCTCTTGATACTGTCTTTCACAGAACAGAAGTTTTTAAGTTTAATGAAGTCCAGTGTATTAATCATTTCTTTTATGAATCATGACTTTGATGTTGTATCTAAAAAGGCATCACCATACCCAAGGTCATCTAGGTTTTCTCCTCTGTTATCTTCTAGGTGTTTCATAGTTTTTCAGTTCACATTTAGGTATGTGGTCCATTTTGAGTTAATTTTTGTGAAGAGTCTGTGTCTAGATTCCTTTTTTTTTACACTTGGATGTTCAGTTGTTCCAGCACCATTTGTTAAAAAGACTATCTTTGCTCCATTGCATTACCTTTGATCCTTTGTCGAAGATTAGTTAACAATATTTAAGTGGGTCTGTCTCTGAACTCTCTATTCTGTTCTTTTCATCTAACAATATTTGTCTGTTCTCTCACCAACAGCACACTGTCTCGATTACTGCAGCTTTATAGTAAGTCTTGAAATCATGTGGTATCAGTCCTTCTTCAATATTGTGTTGGCTATTCTGGGTCTTTGCCTCCACTTTAGAATTAGTTTGTTGATATACACAAAATAACCTGATGAGATTTTGTTTCGGAATGCATTGAATCTATATATCAAGTTGGGAAGGACTGAGAAATTTTTTTAAAGTATGTTTTTCTATGCATTATTTTATAAAATCAGAAGCCCTTCAATCATCTCTGGTAATTTTGATCCAATAACAGAGTTATTTCACACTCTGGATTAATGGATTATTTTCTCTTGTTCTAGTTTGTATGTAATTTGTGCCTACTCAGTTTCTGCTACATGCTCTGGCATGACATATTTTTAAAACTACAAGGTGAAGCATTATTCATATTATCTCAAAGCAGGAATCATTCAGAAGCAAACAGATAAGCAAGAACAGATAAGCATATCTTGACTTTGAATGAGAAAACTATTGCGAGAGGTATATAGCCTTTTGGATGCTTTATATGCATCTATTCACTCCTTTATTCATTATTGAGTGTACATGCATTTCTTAAGTATCTATAACATAATAGACATTGTGCTAGATGCTGAGAATAAAAAATGAAGAAGTCACCAATCTTTTAAAATAATATAATAATTTTTTTTTCTGAGTACAAGATAATATGCCACACAATTTGCATACATTGTTTCCTGTAATCATCACTGCAAACCAGATAAACTGGGAGTTTTATTTCTCATTAAACTAGTTAAGAAACTGAGGGCTATGAGGCTGGACTTGCCAATGATTGTAAGTTAATGACAACGGGACCAGAATTTAAACCCCAATTTATTTCCGTTCTGGAAGCCATGTGTTTTACCCTAAGTTCACTGTCTGGTAAGAGAAACTTTTATGAATGTAGAACATAGAATTGCACAGGGTTTGAGAACATGTGCTTTGGAGTCAAATAAACCCAGGTTTAAGTTTTGACTGACACAGACTGTACAATCCTGGGCAAGTTGTTTAGAATTCCAATGTTCAGTTTATTTGCAAGGGGGAAAAATGGACAAAATAGCACTGAAATCACAGGCTTCTTAACTAACATCATGCCTGGACCAGCCCAGTACGCACTCAGTAAATCCTTCTGGATAGATGTAACAAAGCATATTAAACATTTTTCACACTCTTCCCAGACCATCATCAGTACTTAATAAATGTCAAATCCCTGAAATTCCCCTGACTACTGGAGTTCTGATTTCTAGTAAGTTCCTGCTTCTTTTTCTTTCTTTTTTTTCTTTTTACATATTCCTCCACTTTTTTTTTTTTTTTTCAGTACGTGGGCCTCTCACCGCTGTGGCCTCTCCCGTTGCGGATCACAGGCTCTGGACGCGCAGGCTCAGCGGCCATGGCTCACGGGCGCAGCTGCTCCCGTGGCACGTGGGATCCTTCCGGACCGGGGCACGAACCCGTGTCCCCTGCATCGGCAGGCAGACTCTCAACCACTGAGCCACCAGGGAAGCCCTCCTCCACTTTTTAATAATGGCTAGTTTCCATCCTGTAGTGGCTAGGACTCTCATATTAACTTATCTAAATCAACAAAAAAAACAATTAGTGAACCTCTGCTTTATAGAAACATGTGACTAATTGTGTTATACAGGAAACACTGCTTTCACTGATTTTGTCATATCACATTTAATCCACACAGCAATTTCAGGAGGAAACTGGGTTTCATAATATTTAATAAGAAACAAGAAATATTAGCTTGGCTTTATCCTCTGACTTCTCAGCAGAATAATCAAACTCAGTAATAGTTCATGGACCTGTGAATTTTATAAAATATGGGAATCTGGTTGTATTTACACAAAGCAGATCAAAATACCAAAGACTAGATGGTCTGAATCAATTTTTCATACCTGGGTAATCATCTTGAATTGCGTTAGTTGTAATGTAGGGGTCTGTACTAACTGTCAAGTATACTTGGGTCTGAGAGAATGATCATTTTTAGATTAATCTTGTCTGGTAATTTGCTTCACCTATCACTGCTTTATTTCCCCAAGTAATCAGGCTACATTCTACTTAAAGAAAATCCCCAAACACAGCCTTTGCAATCTGGTTGCTGTTATTAACCACTACCGGGCTGGAGGAAAGCAGAGGCATACTTGTTTGACTGAAGGAATTCTGTGCTATTCATCAATAAGGAGCACTTTTTTAAAAGGTAGGATCTCAAACTTAATATTATTTGGTCTAGGAACTCAATTTTAAGTCAGATTAGGTCTAAGATGTAATATAAGCTTGGAAGCAGTATAAAATAGCTTTGGACTCAGAGTTATTCGATTTGAATCCTATGTCCTTCCCCTGTTACCAGCATGACCTTGGGAATTCACTTGTGATCCTGACTTTTGTCATCTCTAAATAAAGATGATAATATCTCTTTTTCCAGACTGTTGTAAGGATAAGATAATGTATGATAAATGTTTAGCACAGAGCCAGCATAATACAAGACACTCAGGTGAAGGTATCTAGTGGGCAATTTAATACATGGCCATGGAGCTCAGGAGCAAAATTGGAGCTACAGAAATAGAGAATTGAGGGTCACCACTATATAGATAGTAATATATAAAAATGCCCTCACATTTGAAAAAAACGTAGTTCATTTTGAAGACCAGGGCTTTTAGTACATCTGAAGATGCCAGTCAAATGAAAGGTTAATCACTAGTTATAACATCAGTATAATCAATCATGTTTTGAGTCCCAGGCCCTGTAATGAGAAAGAAAGCTAAGACTTTAGAAACCTAGAATGACAAGCCAGTGTTTCTGGCTGTCTGTTCAGTGGCATGTCCATGCTGATTTCAAACTAAATAATCATCACTCTGTTGGTGAGTCCGATGATGCTTTTATCACAGCAGGATAAATTCCCCTTGTCAAAACTGGCACCAATTATGCAAATGAAATTTGAAGGATTCATTAGCTAAATGGTAATTGGAGTAGCTTGCATTAAAGAAATGATATACAAAATTTCTATCAAGAAAAATTGCTTCATTTTTACAATAACCTTAAAAAGGTTTCTCAGAAAATGATAAATAAATCAAGATTTTAGAATAATTTTACAGATATTTAATGCATTCACAGCTGATACTCTGTTCATGATGCATTTTAACATGCATTCCTTTGCTAGTCATTGTCTTTGGTTACAATATACTTCTTATAGTACTAACAGGAAAGATATTAGGCATTATTTGAAGGTATAGCATTGTACTGTCAATGAAAAGAAATGTAAAATCAACAAGGTTTACTGGAAGAAAATTTAAGGTTTCCTAATCATCCCAGGTAGATTTGATCAATCCCTTATATGTACAGCAATAACATCTATCACTGACCTTACTCATTCAATGAGTTTGAAAGTATTTCTTTCATTTTCCAGAAAAGTTTGTATTGAATTGATATTTTTTTCCTTAAATATTTGTTATAATTTATCGGTGAAATTATCTGAGCCTGGAACTTTATTTGTGCTAAATTTTAATTTTAAGTGAGTTTCTAATAGTATATAGTTGAGTCTGGCTTTTTTTTTAACCATTGAAATAATCTTTATCTCTAAACTGGGATATTTAAATCATTTACATTCAATGTGATTTCTGAGATAGCTAAGTTGATCACCTTGCTATTTGTTTTCTATTTGTCCCATTTCTCCCTGTTCCTTTCTTCTGTGTTCTTCTGGAGTCGCTGGGGAATTTTTTATTTCTCCCCTGCTGGGCAATTTTTAAGGTTCCTTTTTATTTCTCTTATTATCTTATTAGCTGTAACTTTTAAAAAATATTTTAGTGATTGCATAACAGTTTAGAGTTACATCCTTAATTTATTACAGTACACTCCAAGTGATATTATACTACTTCATGCATATTATAAAAATCTAAGAATAGTATACTCTTATTTCTCTCTTTCTGGCCTAAATGCTATTGTTGCCACACATTTTACTTACAGATATGTAATAAAACCCACAATGCATTGTTATTACTTTTGTTTCAACAGTTAATATCCTTTAAAGAGATTTAATAAGAAAACACTCATATATTTACCCACATGGTTACCCTTCCCAGTGCTGTTCATTCATGTAGATCCAGATTTTTAACTTGTATCATTTTTGCTTTGCCCAAAGGACTTCCGTTAATATTTCTTGTGCTGTGAGTCAGCTGGTAATGAATTCTTTCAGCTTTTGTATGTCTGAAGGTGCATTTATTTCACCTTCATGTTTAAAATATATTTTTGCTGGGTACAGAATTCTAGATTGACTTTTTTTTTAATTTCCATACTTTCAAGATGTTGCTATATTTTTTTCACATGCACTATTTTCAAGGAGAAATCTGCTGTCATCCTTAAATTTGTTCCTTGGTATGAAATGTGTCTTTTTTTCCTCTGGCTGATCTTACAATTTTCTTGTCATTGCAAGTTTTGAGGAATTTGATCATGATATGCCTTGGTTTCGTTTTCCTCATGGTTCTTGTTTTGGAGATTCATTGAGCTTGGATCTGTAGACTTACCTCCCTTCTTTTCGCTTTAGGAACTCTGCATTTGCATATTGTGCTGCTTGAAGTTGTCCCAACAGCCCACTGATGCTCTTTTCATTTACTTTGGCATTCTTTTGACTTTGGTCTTTTTTATATCTTCCATGTCTCTACTTAACTTTTTATACATATGACGTATAGTTATAATAATTATCTTAGCATTCTTTGTCTACTAATTCTAATATCTGTGTCTATTTTGGGTTCGTTTCAATTTTTTATTATTCTCATTGTGGGTCATGTTTTCTTGCTTTCTTTCATACCTGATAATATTTGATTGGGTGCATACATTGTGAATTTTACCTTTTTATGTGCCAGATATTTTTGTCCTCATAAACATCTTTGAGCTTTATTGTGAAATATAGCTTAGTTACTTAAAAACAATTTGATTCTTTTGAATCTTCCCTTTATATTTTGTTAATTATTCCCCACTATTAAAGAAAGACCTTCTTGACTTCTCTACCAATGCCCTGTAAGTTTTTCCATTTAGGCTGGTGGAAAGAGGTACTATTCCCAGCCCTTCATGAGTATAGAGGCAATGTTCCCTTTTTTCTCCAGCCTCAAGTTGTTTTTTCACATGTATGTACTGATCACTTCATGACAGAATACTTGAGAGGGATCTTCTGTAAATTTCAAGGGTTTTTCTTCATGCAGCTCTCTGGTACTCTGTCAAGCCTGTTGGTTTTCTTGAACTAACTATTCATCTTTTCAACTCAGAGAGTCAGCTGGTTTTTACCCGAATTCTCTCTCCCTCAGCTGGAGCCTGAAACTCTCTCAAGGCACTAAGCTTAGGAAATCATAGGGCTTATCTCATTTGTTTCTTGTCTTTCATGGGTAATCTTTTGTAACTTAATTCCAGTGTATTAAAAACTATTTTTCCATATAGTTGTCTCTCTCTTTTTTTTTTTTTTGGTCTTTTTCAAGGTTGTTTTTTACTTGAGTAGAAGTCCAGATCCTGTTACTTCATCATATTAGATTTTAATTTAGACGTGAATTATAGTGTCTTATATTTTCTTCGGTTTTTCTCTTATAGGGGAATTATAAAGGATATACAATATACAAGGGGTACTAAGGATGTAGATGGTGAGCTCACATCTCACTGAAGGAAAAAGAAAGTTGACAGCTATAAGGAGAGGCGAGGGAAAGAAAAGTGATAGAAGTCTAAAGGCTGGATATGCCATTGAAGAGAGGGAGCCAGAAATCCAATGAGGGATGAACAGACAGTTGCCAAGCAAATATCCACGGCCAAGTTGTAGTTGGACAGAACAAACCTCTGGTAAGCCAAGCTTTATGGCTCCAGCAAACACTGTAGTATAGAAGCAGGAACAGAGCAGAGAAAGTAGAATGTGAGGATAATGTCGGGCTCGGTACTGGAATGCAAAGAGAGGGGTGGGTCAGGGTGAGAGAAGATGTCGACAATAGAATAATAAAATAATTCAGGTAGCTGGGTTGGCAACAAAAAATACCATTTGGCCATAAGGGGACTCATTTAATACTTTAGGAAAACAATATTCTAAAATATCAATATGCACGGAAAACAATTTTTGTGCTTGAGAGGAAGCAATGCAAGAGACGACAGGTGAGGATGGCTTAATTTTGGACAGTACCGAGGGAACTCAGGGATAGAACTTTATTCTGTTATTTGTGGCACATGGCTGATTAGAAGTGGAAATGAAGGTTAATAGAGGCAGAGGGTAATTGACCATGAGATCAAGTGTCTGAAAGATAGCAAATGCATTGAAGGGAATGATATTTTTGAGCCAGATGCTGTAGAATTCCAGGCAGAGTGACACTACCAGGAGGGAGCTAGTGTGGATGCTTCCCCAGTGCTGAAGAGCAGAGGGAAGATGGTGGGGAAGTGAGGAGCTGGTGCCAGGCCAAATCCCATGTGTGATCTTTCTGGCCCAACCATATGCAATTACAAAGCTTTTCCTTGCAGGCCTCGTGGGACGAAGCTGCCTTCCCCACACCAGAGTTGGCGCATAGCCTGTTCATTGCAGTCCTGGAGGGAGTTATAGTCAAGGACTCAAGCCCCCCCATCCCTGGGCCAGCCAGACATGCTCATATACATATCTGTACTCCTAATTCAGGCACCTCCATTCAGTTCAGAGACTTCCTTATTGAGGGCCTTGGCAGAGGTACTTTTCTCCACTTAACTTAGTACCTTTCCGTTCCCATCCCTTACCAGCACCCCCTGCCACTACCACGCACACAGGTCTATAAAAAGGCAGTGACCTTCTGTCCAGGCTCCTCCACAGTAAGAAGATTCCCCTGCCTGTGCTAATCCACCTGACTTGCCTGGTGCATTCCACAGAAAACAATGGAAGGGCTTCCCTGGTGGCGCAGTGGTTGGGAGTCCGCCTGGCGATGCAGGGGACGCGGGTTCGCGCCCCAGTCCGGGAGGATCCTGCGTGCCGCGGAGCGGCTGGGCCCATGAGCCATGGCCGCTGGGCCTGCGCGTCCGGAGCCTGTGATCCGTGACGGGAGAGGCCGCGGCGGTGAGAAGCCCACGTACCGCAAAAGAGAAATGGAACACCGACGAGCCAGGGCTACTTTTGGCCTCTTGCTTGCTCTGTCACAGTTAAGTGAATGAAAGCTTGAATGTTACTTTCAACTTGGCTCATTATCCTAATTGTGCACCTTGATATCTGGTTCTTCACCAGTCAGGAACTAAAAATTGAACTATTTTCAAACTAAAATGAAATTACTTCAGGCTCCATAGGACCAGTTGCAAAAGATAAGCCTAAACATATGAAACTCTGCTAGTAACAATGAAAGAATGTTGAATTGTCCTGGGTACAAAGTTTTACACATCACATGAAGATTTTTTTCCTCTATGAGTTTCTGCAAACTGGATAAAAGTCAGAAAACTAGTTAGTGAGGGTAATCATGGCATTCTTAGTAACCAATGCATAATGTCACAATTATAACAATTAAGCCAAAACTGATGCTGATTCTGTCATGATAGAATATGTGACTGATATTAAAACTGTTATTTGAAGATCAGAAACTTACCAATTTTATATAATTTACAGTGTTGAATTCAGTGTGTAAACCATGACAGGCACACAGTAAACATTTGTGATTCCCAACTAAATTAAATACTTAGGCTATTGTTTTGTTTTGTTTTAAATTTGATTTTTTCATTCATATGTCATTCAATCATTTATGCATTTTCTTCAAATGCTTTTTTATGTCTCCCACATACCAGCCACTTTATGAAGCCCTAAGATAAAAAGCTGAAAAATACATGGTTTCTGATCTCAGTGAAATATCAGTATTTATACAATGCTAGCTCTCTTCTGAAGACCATCACTCAGTGTTGATAAGATCACTTCTAATGAGACTGTACTAAAATCTCAAGAGGAAAATAAGCAACTTTTAAACATCAAATGCAATGGAGATCGCTGATAGTGAATGCTGTACAATAAAGAAAAAATAATAAATAGGGCTGTTTCTTAAGGATTCTTAGAGCACAGCAGAAAGACAAATATTCTTAGATTTTTTTTACATCTGTGCAGGATTTTCTCCATTCTGATTGTTTTTCTACCAGTATCATGGCCTTGTCTCCAAAACATTTACTGTAGATGTTGTAAAAATCTAAGTAAAAAGTTTCTTCCCCATTTTCTTCCTCTCTTCTTCTCTCCCTGCCTCCCTCTTTTTCTGCCTTCCTTCTTTTTTTCTTTCATAATCATATAGGATTATCTCAGTAGAAAATATAGCAAGAAATTTGTTAGGTAAACACTTGACCTGATAGGCCTCTTTACGTGTGGTGCAGTGGCTTAAAATTGGGAAAAGTGAACCAGAAATATACGTTATTTAAATTCACATAGGTTGTCCTCTTAGACATGCTTAATGATTTGCTTGATTCTAATTGCAGTACAAGAATAGGATGAGTGCCCAGACCTCAAACCAAAAGGCAAAATTGTCTAGACTTTCAAAAAATGCACTACGTTTTTTCTTTTGGAATTTTGGAGCTAGAAAACAAAAATAATCTCATAGGCAAAAGCAAAACTGATTAAAACATTTTGAGAATACCATTTATATATGTTTACCATGTCACATACACAGCACTTACTTAAGAAAAAAAATTGGGGGGCTATTAAAAGCAAAGAAAAAAGCCTGTAGTCAAAATGAATTCTAAGGAAGAAACAAACATTTTGACCAAGTTATCACAGTTATCTTACCACCTAGGAAAATAATATATCCTTGCTAAATATTCTAGGGCTAAAACCTAGGTTTAAATTACAGCTCTAGATTTAGGGATGCTGCAAACAAAATCATCCATTCCAGAGAATAAAGAAAATTCACTTATTCTTCTTTCTCCCTCCTTCTTTCCCTCTCTTTAATCTTTTCTTCCTTCTTCCCCACTCTTTTATTCCCCCCAAAATGTGACTACTTATTATACAGCAGAGTAGGTACTGAGGTGATAGAAATAAATAAGACAGATTTCTTCTCTCTAGAAGATCAGCTGCAAAAGAGAAGCTTAAAAATATGAAATTGGTACAATATATCATAGTGTGTGTCATAATGGAGGTTTTATCAAAGTGCAATGAGAACACAAGATCTAGGATCTATTTTTCTGCCTGGGGGGATCAGAAAAGGCTTCAGAGGGAATATGAAATTTGAGTTGGATCAGGAAAGTTGAATGAAATTTTTTGCAAATTACCGTTACCCCTAGTTTTATCCATATGTCACCAGGGTCCAGGGCAAGGAAGAAGTGCTCACCAAATTCCTCTGGGATGTTGACTCTTCTCTGTCTTGAACTTTAGCTTCTCTTATTTCATGACAACAGGAGAACAGATGATGTTAACGGAGCCCTGCCCAAGGCAGTAAATCCAGCAGAGTCCCTCGGAGGCAGTCCCAGCAAAGATGCGGACAGGAGAGAGCTCTCTGCCAAATACCAATGACTTCATGGCAGCCTGTCAAGCTTCTGCATCCATCAGGAAATAGGAAGCATAGACACACAGGAACACATATGAAAGATCATGGGCTAAGGAGCAGGGTAGAGAAAATGATCAACATCACAAAAGAGTGAAAGAGGTAATATATAAGGATAACAATGCCTTACATTTGCATGGCAGTTCAGAATTTCATATATCTTTCAGCATTTTCTTTAAGCCTCACAGCAACTCTGTAAGACAAACAAGGAAAATATTAACTTTTCTATTTGACAACTGAGGAAACTGAGGTTCCAACAAGTTAAATGAGTTGCCAAAGGTCACACAGCTTAGTTTCCTGTTAGTCCAGGATTTCTCTTGTTTCTTGTAGTCTGATTGTGGCATTTGCCTGAGGGTATTCATGCTGTTGCTATGAGTGAAAAAACCATGCTCCAGGAATCATGGTTTCCGAGTTTGATTCTCATTTCTGCCATTCATTCTCTTCATAATAAAGAAATAATAGTAATAAACAAACAAAAGGCCACTATTCTTTCTGATTATGGGGAGCAGAAAACAACAATCAGTACCTGATTTGTTAACTGCTTATTTTTTTTTTGCCAGTTCCTGATTCAGAAGCACATTCATAACCTGAAATGATACATACCTGTAGTATATCTAACCTGTACCATACTGTACTATCCAAAGTTGCCATATCTACCCTCTGAAAGTGCCCAAAGTATGGTGACTTAGTAATTTTATAACCAAACAAGACACAAAGCTCACTGTTTTAAAATGCACAACCATAGTGCTGTGCATCGTAGAACAAGTTCATGGGGCACATTCAGCTCTCATGTTTGATGAAAAATGCAGTAGAGGCAGTGACTAGCTCTCAATTTTTTTTTCTTAATTTTGTCTTTTCATATAAACCTTAAAATAAACTAACAGGATGGCAATGATCTTTGTCCCCATATAACCAGTAGTGTAAAACAGAGTATTTAGATTAGCGGCATAATATAGGTAACATTCAGGAATAGAAGTTTGCCCCACAAAAAAATAATCTAAATGGTGATGCCCAAGAACATAGGATATAGCTTTCCAGTGCTTACCATCTCCAGGCATTTGTGTAACCATCTACCAGCTTTGCTGCAATGGTATATTACATGTATTGTTAATGTTCCTTCAACTTGAACTTTTTGCTTTTTCACTTAAATTGACTTATCTTTTAAAAAAATATCACTTACTCTAATAAGAGAGGAAGCCCAAAATAAAAATGACAAAGTAAAATCATATTATTAAATTGTAATATTGTTCTCCACCTTGAGCTCTTAGATTGATGCCCCTCGCTTTCATGAGAGAGAGAGAGAGAGAGAATTTGTCTAGAGAAGAGCTAAAGATATGGGGGCATCAAATTGAATATTCTCTTTGATGATAATCAGAAGGTTTGGAAGAGAAGTAAAAAGAGCATGCCCAGTGTATGATCCACTGTCATTTAATACTACCTCAACATGTTACCTAAAACCATCTCTTACCCACAGCTAATACTTTGGGTTGCACTAACATATTAATTTTCTTTCTTCACATATGTAGTATATAGGAAATGATTAATAAATAGGTGTTAAATATATGTTAAATCAAATCTGGACTGATTATCTCTTTAGTACCTTTGTCTGGACCAATTACCTTATAATCCTAATTGATGGCATCAGACTTTCAACACAAATTCCAAGAACAAAGTAAATACTTGGTAATAACTAGTTGATCAGTATTTGGATCAGTTTGGACAGAACAGAAAGGCATGTATTCCCACCATCAAACTGAACGATAGGGATGGAGGCCCCTTTATACTTTGTGCTATGCATATTCAAATGAGATATATGCTATTTCTATTTTTCCATTAGTATGTTAGGTAGGATATTGAACTACAAAGTTTCACATAGAACTCAAAGAAAAAATAGCTTACATATGTTAACTATAGTATAAATATTATGGAAGAAGCTATTGCTTCTTTACATTGACTCATCTATTTAGGAAAGCTGACCTTTATCTAACTAGAGTTTCCAATTTAGACTTGCCCCTAAAATGACTATAGCACATGTTCACTGCCAAACATTCAACTGTTATTCATGTTGACATTTTTCACATATTCTGTCCTAATTGCATCAGGGAAGCATAATAAGGTTGTACCATGTTTTAAAGATAAAGAAGGTTCTGTAAAGCAATAAAAAAAAATGTGTTTTACACATTAATACTGGCTCTCAGAGATCCCAGAGGTGGAATACAAGGAAACATGTTTTTTGAGAATGATAAACACCATTCAAGTTCAGAAGCATTTTAGTGATGTTGAAAACTTAATAAAGAAAAATATATAGAATCTAAAATGTGAATGCATGTTCATAAAAAATAAAATAAGAAAATATACATTGGATCATCAGTAAGAAAAAAGGAAGATAAAATGAAACAAATTTTGATTGATACATACAGGTTAATATTAGGAGATATTTACACATATGTTTTAAGTTGTATATAGAAGTAATCTAGTACCTTTTTAAAACAAAATTAAACCATAGAGGTTAGAGATGAAGCAAAGAAAATACACGCTTCCATGTACTTCACACTTTTAAATGTGCATAAAACTGACAAATTATAAAAGTAAGAAGTCACAAAATTGCTGTAATGTATATTTTTATTACCCCATTAATCCAAAATTATCTAATCACTATTCTGCCCAAATCCAGGGAGATGGGCTAATTAATGAATGCTTTAGCCATGTTCATCACTATAATTTTACATGGATACAACAATAGTAAAGGAGAAACTTAAATGAAAGAAGAACAAAATCTTAAAATACTGAAAAAAACCTCTACTGCTGGTGGGAATGCAAAATGGTACAACCACTTTGGAAGTCAGTATGACAGCTTCTTACAAAACTAAGCATTCCTCCCACATGATCCAGCATTCACACTCCTTGGTATTTACTCAGAGGAATTGAAGACTTATATCTACACAAAAAACTGCACACAGATGTTTACAGCTGTTATTCATGACTGCCAGAATGTAGAAGCAACCAAGATTGTCCTCCAACAGGTAAATAAATAATCTGTGCTATATCCAGACAATAAAATAGTATTCAGCCCTAAAAAGAAATGAGCTATCAAGCCATGGAAAGACATGGAGAAACTTTAAATGCCTATATCTAAGTGAAAGAAGCCAATCTGAGACAGCTACATACTGTATGATTCCAACTATGTGACATTCTGAAAGAAGCAAAACTATGGAGACAGTAAAATGATCAGTGGTTGCCAGGGGTGAGGCAGGGGTGAGAGATGAACAATCAGGGCACAGAGGATCTTCAGGGCAGTATGATATTATAATGATAGCTGTATGTCATTATTCATTTGCCCAAACCCATAGAATGTACAATACCAAGAGTGAACCCTAAGGTAATTATGGACTCTGGGTGATTATAATGTGTCAATGTAGGCTCACCCTTGGTAAAAAAAATGCACCGTTCTGGTGAGTGGTGTTCATAATGGAGGAGGCTATGTATGTGTGAGGGCAGGGGGTAAATGGAAAATCTGTATTTTTCTCTCAATTTTACTGTAAACCTAAAATTGCTCTAAAAAATAAAGTCTTTAAAAATTATTTAGGAAGCCAACCATGTTCAAAGTAAAGATATTGGCAAAGTGATAGTTCTGAGCAAATGTCTTATTAGATTTACAGATTATGTTTGACAAAGTAGACTCCAGCACATTTATATATACTATTTTCTCAGCAAAGGGTGATAAGCTAATTTTATGGAGCTATATCTACAGGGAAGTCTTACCTTCAGATAAGTCTTTACACTTAAATGTCTCAAAGAAATGGACCAAAGAACTATTCAATGTAAAATATTAGATACATAAGACTGGACAGAAATCAATTTTAGGGAACTCCTCATTCAATATTTCATCATTATTTACAACTCTCAGCAAAGTGATCAGTCTTATTCATTCAACAAATGTTTACTGTGTGTTGCCTGTATGTCAGACACAGCTTTAGTGTCTAGAAAGTGTTTTCTGCCTAACCAAACTGTCTTATTTGGCACAGTTCAATTTATTAGACAGTTTTTTCCTTATTTCATTTTTCTGGATTAAGCCTTTGAAGCTACATAGGTTAAGTCTTCTTTCTCTTTTAGAAGACATTCTCCAAGATTAAGGAAAACATCCCTAATTTACCAGAACAGACTGCAAAACAAAATACAGTTGAACAACACAGGTTTGAACTGTGTAGGTCCACTTATACATGGACTTTTTTCCAAAGTAAATACTACAGTACTACAGAATCTGAGTCTGGTTGAATCCAAGGATGAGGGACAGTGTACTCAGAGGACCAACTATGAATAACATGTAGATTTTTGACTAAGCAGAGGTCAGTGCCCCAACCCCTGCATTGTTCAAGGGTCAACTCAATTTCCTTTTCTGCTCCTAAGTTCTTGGCATATACCTATTTTTAGTGCTATATTTAGTTCTTTAAAACACTAATCACAAAGATGTGACTAGTTGATTACATGTGGAATTTCCAATGTTCAATCCATGAGTCTCTTCCCACATGGAACAGTATCTCCAGGTTATTTTGTACAACAAAAACCTCAGGACTATGAATATCTCTTCCCAGACTTACCAATTGAGGTTCAGGCATGATTTTCCTATTGACTGGTGGTCATTTTAAATTGAATGTCTCACAAAGATATCAAAGCAAAATTTCTAAATCTAAATGTCTTCTCAAAGTCTTTTTTTTTCACTTCTCACATTCTCTATCCTGGTAAATGAAGCTACTATCCACCCATTGTTCTAGGGTAGACTCTTTGAAGTCTCACATTCTTAATTCTTCCTCCTAATTATCTCTCAAAGATGGTCTCTTCCTTAGTTTAAACATCTATTATTTCTCATCTTCATCACTGGAAATCCTCCAAATTGGTTTCTGACTCCTGTTTTCCACCCTCTAATCATATGCCAAGCAGTTCTATGAAAATTATGTCATTTCCTGCTTAAATTTCTGAAATTATTATACATATCTTGTATAGGATATGTACCCATGTAAAAGGTTTTTCCCATCTTTCCTTCTACATTTTGTACAAATTCTATCCCTTAATTGTTCTACTCTAATTGAGAGTTTCACTTACCGAGTCCTGGTGAAATCTATAGTCTTATTTACTTTCTTGCATTAAAATCTGAATTTTATCTTATCTTCACTCACACTCTGCATTGGAACAGAAATTTCTGAATGCATTGGTGGTGTTTTCAGTCTCCTAGTCACATGCTAACATTTTGAATTACTGGGCAATTTTATCATGATGTTTTCCTTTCAATCCTATCCAGTGTCTTTCACAGTAAATAGTGATCTCATGTGTACTCAGCAATTAAGAGTATATTGATGTCAATAGTTAGCACATATAAATATAGCAAGACTGTGTAAGCTCAAATCTTTACTGTTTATCCTGGAGTTATTCAACATATTATAGTCATTATATGCATGTTAGCCTGTTGTTAGGACCAAACAGGTTTGGAAAACATAGGAATTAGATAAAGATAATTAACTATTCAAGGTATTAAGCTAAAGAGTAAGCTTAGTGGGCAAATGGATACTCAGTTTTTCTCTATATTTTGTCATATTTTGATTTTAGGATTGTTTTAAACACTTCACTAAGAAAATTTTCATATTCAAAAATAGAGAGAATGAATTTCTATGAATTTCTGTCTATTCTGGCAATAGCAGTCTGTTTGTGTCCTGTGGTTTGTCACTTAACTTTTGTACTACCTTTTCTCCTGTGCTCTCAAGATAGAATGCCAATAACCTCTCCTCAGAGCTCTTAGAAATAATTTAAAAATTAAAGCTTTCTGATGGAAATGCTAAATACAATTTAGATTTAAATACAAATACAATTTAGATTTAATGGGAGAATTGGGGTCTGTAAATTTAGCAATCAGAGCAAGAGAGCAGGGTGTTGTCTGTGTTTTATTAATGAGAACTGGGAATCAGGGTTGCAGAGTTATACTCCCAACTCTGTTACTTTTTGCTGTTATCAGGAGAAAACATTTAACCTGTCTCAATTTACCCATCTGGAAATAAAAATTGCTTTTCTTTTTTTTTTTTTTGCGGTATGTGGGCCTCTCACTGCTGTGGCCTCTCCCGTTGCAGAGCACAGGCTCCGAACGCACAGGCTCAGCAGCCATGGCTCACGGGCCCAGCCGCTCCGCGGCATGTGGGATCTTCCCAGACCGGGGCACGAACCCGTGTCCCCTGCATCGGCAGGCGGACTCTCAACCACCGCACCACCAGGGAAGCCCTGCTTTTCTTTTCTGATGCAAGCCTTAACTAGATTATTAAGGCTGTCTGAACTCACTTTTTTATTATTTATTGCAAAAAAGATATACAATTTTAAAATAAATATTACATCATGCATAAGGGTGTTTGTATTAGAATGCTCAGTTTCCAAGCCTGAGATAAATGAGGCAAAGCCATCTGTATGGGATGCCAGACAGAGCCTCACGTCCTAATGGTTCAAGAGCCTAGCAGTGTAAGTGTTTATGGTCCATGGGTCAAAGCTAAGAAAAAGGTCACTTCAGGATAAAGATGATGTGCAACTAAGTAACTCCCTACCAACTCACATGCACAAGGCAATGAGCTCCAGTGTCCTAGGGAAAACAAGTATACAGAAAACCCAGATGCTGGAAAACCTTTAGTAAGATCAATGAACAGTAATCTGTGGGGAAGGACCAATTAAATAGATATATAGAAAGTAGCAGAGTAACAGATAGTTCTGACATAGGCCAATGGCCTATGTCAATGGTCAAGTCACAATTCTTTGTCCCAGAACTTTTTGAGTTATGTTTACTCAAAACTAAGGCAGAGAAGAGATTTCTGGATGTCCCACAATTGTCATTAGTTTTTCTTTCCTGTGAGACTGGTTTCTCCTGATTGGTTCTTATGTAGCAGAGAGGTCTGTTCTGCCAGTACCAGCACTATCACCCTGGTGTCTGTTAGGGGCATGCTGCTCCCAGGTGTGGACATGGAGCTGAAACCAAATGCAAGAGGGTTGAGATGCCTCTATGGGGCTAAGCTGCTTCTTAACTCAAGACTTTGATCCCACCCATCTCCCGCTGACTGGCATTATTCCTGCCCCCTCTTCAAACTCCAACAGCTATAGAAGACCTCATGTCAGGTCACCAGCTCTCTGCCTTTGAACTTGAAAGGACTTAGTAATCCACAAACTCTTTCCAGACCCTGCTGCTCTTGCCTAAACTGAAAACTTCCTCCCTCTGCCTTTCTTCTGATTTTTCTCTCAGATTTCATCAACCATTTTGCTTTGTGCTTTCCTCACCCCTCTTTTAATAAAAGTCCAGACCTTCTCCCTTTCCTTTAGCAGAGTCACATTGTTGTTCACTTGATTTCGGTTTTAGCTGTGGGATTATTGACCACAAAAGGATTGGAAAGGGATTTTAGAGATGCGTCTAGTCCATATTCTCCATCTGGTATCTGACCACTCCATTGTACCTTCCAGTCTCTGCTTCCAAACCTCCACTCACATAAAATTCCTTCCTTCCTGGGCAGCTTTTCTCATTTAAAGAGAATTAGAAATTACCTGTGTACTTGTCAATTATTCATTAATAAAGCTGGAAAAAAAAGAGTTTGCATGAGGAACTTAAAAAAGGAGACTTCGATCTTAGACAAAGAAATAACAAAAAGGATGTGGGGGTAGGTAAGTAGAAAGGTATCTCATTCCTATTTTAACCTGACAATTCTTTAAAATTATTTTTTAAAAATTTAAAAAAATGAATCAAATTCCTTGTATTTTAGTTTCTAATACATAAAATGGAACCAATAATAAATCTCACCTAAACGCCTTACCCTAAATATCTCATAGAGTTGTCATGGAAACCTAATGAAATAACGTATAGCAGACTCTTACTTGGGCCTCAATCAGATCCAGTGCTATAGCATAATTTGTGAGTTGATGGGGGGGCCTGCTCAAAGAATCTATGTGTTTGGCATAAGTGTCCCTGAAGGTGGAAGAATTAGCGGAGAAAATGTAGCATAAAATATGTTAAAGCAAAGCATTCTGTCCACGTCCATGGAGATCACAGCACTCCTCTGGCACCTCAAGGGTCAGCAAGGATATTAGCATTCTCACAGAGGCACTAGTGGGCATTTTTAAAGTAATCTGGAGAACATTAACAAAAGAATACAGTACAGATGAGAAAGAAAATAAAGGGCTTCTTGTGGTAGCAGTAGCTGACACACAACATTGTGAGACAAGGTCAAACATCTCCTTGGGACTCCCAGAAACACCAGGATGGGAGGGGCTGCCAGTTTAAGTGCCAATGGGATCAAGATGCCCCACAACTGTTTTTTAATGTTAACATCACCTACTTGAATGTGAGGAAGAAAAGTCACATTATCTATATTAAAGAGCTTTGCAAACTACAAAGTTCTATGCAAACGTAAGATAATACTATGCTTTTACATGAGTAAAGCCTCTGGGCATGTTTTTTCTGTTACAGATGTACACTTTTAAAAGAAAAAAAATATACAAACTTTTTATCAGTTTTATGAAATTAAAGTGCAAATTTTTTTCAGTTTTTTTTATCAGTTTTATGAAATTAAAGTGCAAATCTGCACTACTGAAATGCAGAGAAAACAGGTTGCCTTACTTTTCTCCTGAGGAAGCTTCTGTCTATTTTTAGACATGTATAGGAGCGCTGCTCTTGAATAGCTAATTAAAGAGCTAAGGGGTAAAGTCAATGCGGGGGAAATTCTTTTGATTAACTTATACACTGCATTTATTTCCTCTGGAATAATCTGCATCATCCATAGAGTACCCACTTAATTAATGTTCTTTATCAAGCACCATTTCTGGGAAAGGAGGAGAGGGGCAGGCGTAAAAAATACTAAAGAATCCTTCCTCCCCCTCTTAAGCAAACCCCT
Organism: Leucopleurus acutus; assembly: GCF_964270905.1. Lineage (NCBI taxonomy): Eukaryota > Metazoa > Chordata > Mammalia > Artiodactyla > Delphinidae > Leucopleurus > Leucopleurus acutus. The sequence goes on from NC_139143.1 coordinate 133,971,128, forward strand.
TTAGTCACCTGTGCTCAATTTTATAATCTTGGAAACCACCTGTCTGAAAGATGAATTTCCCTCAAATTCCAGCATACTGAACTTTGTGCAAAGTTAAAGCAAACATGTTTTATGCATGATCTTAGAGTCTAGATGAATGCAGTGAGCAAAACTACATGGACAGTCCTTTTCCACCTCTGCAGACTAATTATGGCCAGTTTGGGCCGCCTGACAGAATCCCAGTTCTGCTCTTAATCTAAATGTGGAGTGGAATGTCCCTAATGCATAAGCATTTACTTTCAGGATGGACAGAGACACTGGGCCCTATTCTCTAGAAACTTCAGTCATTTTATCTACAGTCTGAAACAACAAACAAATACATTCTGATATGTGGGAGGCACTAAACAAACATTGGTCATTAGTTGTTGATTTTATTCAACAGTGAGTGATTACTCATTGCCAACCCTGCACTAAGTGGTTGGAATAAGGTTGTGAAGAAGACAAAGCCCCTCCCCTGGTGGAAATCACATGTATAATAAGTGCATAAACAAATAAAGGTTGTATTTTCAGATGATGTTCAATTCTTTTTTAAATTTAATTTAATTTTTTATACAGCAGGTTCTTATTAGTTATCTATTTTATACATATTAGTGTATATATGTCAATCCCAATCTCCCAATTCATCCCACCACCACCATCTCCTCCTGCTTTCCCCCCTTCGTGTCCATATGCTTGTTCTCTACATCTGTGTCTCTATTTCTGCCTTGCAAACCAGTTCATCTGTACCATTTTTCAAGATTCCACATACATGCATTAATATACAGTATTTGTTTCTCTCTTTCTGACTTACTTCAGTCTGTATGATAGACTCTACATCCATCCATGTCTCTAAAAATGACCCAATTTCATTCCTTTTTATGGCTGAGTAATATTCCATTGTACATATGTACCACATCTTCTTTATCCATTTGTCTGTCAACGGGCATTTAGGTTGCTTCCATGACCTGGCCATTGTAAATAGTGCTGCAATGAACATTGGGGTGCATGTGTCTTTTTGAATTATGGTTTTCTCTGGGTATATGCTCAGTAGTGGGGTTGCTGGGTCATATGGTAATTCTATTTTTAGTTTTTTAAGGAACCTCCATAGTAGCTGTATCAATTTACATTCCCACCAACAGTGCAAGAGGGTTCCCTTTTCTCCACACCCTCTCCAGCATTTGTTGTCTGTAGATTTTCTGATGATGCCCATTCTAACTGGTGTGAGGTGATACCTCATTGTAGTTTTAATTTGCTTTTCTCTAATAATTAGTGATGTTGAGCATCTTTTCATGTGCCTCTTGGCCATCTGTATGTCCTCTTTGGAGAAATGTCTATTTTGGTCTTCTGACCATTTTTTGATTGGGTTGTTTTGTTTTTTTTTTTAATATTGAGCTGCATAAGCAGTTTATATATTTTAGAGATTGATCCTTTGTTGATTCGTTTGCAAATATTTTCTCCCATTCTGAGGGTTGTCTTTTTGTCTTGTTTACAGTTTCTTTTGCTGTGCAAAAGCTTTTAAGTTTCATTAGGTCCCATTTGTTTATTTTTGGTTTTATTTCCATTTCTGTAGGAGGTGGGTCAAAAAGATCCTGCTGTGATTTATGTCAGAGTGTTCTTCCTATGTTTTCCTCTAAGAGTTTTATAGTGTCCAGTCTTACGTTTAGGTCTTTAATCTATTTTGAGTTTATTTTTGTGTATGGTGTTAGGGAGTATTCTAATTTCATTCTTTTACATGTAGCTGTCCAGTTTTCCCAGCACCACTTATTGAAGAAGATGATATCCATTTCTATTTAAAATCATGCAGATTAATTCAGATGGTGAGTATAAGAAGGTATGAATCATGTAAAAATCTCGGGGCAGAGCTGCCCAGGCAGAGAGAACAGCAGATGTAAAGGCCTTGAAGGGGCAATGAGCTTGGCAGATGGGAGTGACAAGAAAGGACTGTGGGAGCAAAGAGGAACATGTCCCAGAGACTGGGGGGACTTTGTAAGGCTTTGTGAGCCCTGATCAAAATTTGGGCTGTATCAGAATGAGAACAGAACTCTTGGAAAGAAACATTTTGGAAGGAAAATGATATAAACTGAACTGTGTTTGGAGGTGGCTGTGACTGCAATGTGGAGAATGGACAGTACATGGCAGGAGCAGAAGCAGGTCAACAGGCCAGAGAATTATGGAGAGGAAAGTTAGTGTAAGTTGTGATGAGAGTTCTTATTTTAATTTTTTCCCAATTTTTAGTACAATTGTAAGAAATATGGTCCTGTGCAGCTTTTTTGAGATTCCTTTTTAAAGAAGTCTGTTGCTAAGCAGGTTGCTATGGAGACTGAGCAAAGCCAGGAAGAAAATGACTTCAGTATTTTATGCAGACTTTATTTAAATACCAGCAAAGGGGAGCCAGGAGTAGTTTAATCCCCCAAAGGAGAAAAATGTATGAGTTAGAAAAGGTCAGAGAAGGAGCTTGTGCGTGTATATGTGAGTGTGAGTGTGTGTGTCAGTATGAGTGTATGAGTGACTGTGAGTGTGTGTATGTGTAAGCAGGTGTGTGTGTGTGTGTGTGTGTGTGTGAATGTATGTGTGTGTATGTTTTGGATGTATCTGTTTTAACCACTCCCAGAAGAAAGATTATTGGTGGCATGCCTCTGGGTGATTAACAATAATTTGTCTAGAAAGGGGATGTAACGCTTGATTCAAGAAAAGTTAGAACTAGTCAAGATCCCATTGGTTGATCAAAAAAGTAAGTAAAAATAGGAAAATTGAACTCATTTGGGGAAGAAAGCAAAATGTAGTAATAGGAAGGTCTATCTCTCACTAGAGATGGTTTAGAATAGTGTAAAGACAAACCTAGACTTTAAAATTAGACAAAAAATTCAGTACCCACTTAAAAGCTATGAGACCTAGGGAAAGGTTCTTAAATATTTATAAGCTTTGGTGTCCTCAATTGTAAAATAAGTGGAAAAGTTTATTTTGCTGATGGTAGCTGAAAATGTTAGTGGCTCCTCCAACAAATTCATTCTCTCTTTCCATAGCCAGCAATACTTGGGAGACAACTGCCTAATTCAGGCCTATGTTTCTCATCTTCTTCCTGAGTCCTTGCTCTCTTCCCCTTCCCTTGATTCCAAGTTTGGTCATGTGAGTTCTTCTGGCTAATGGAATATGTGTATGTCACTTCCCAGGCAGTTTTTAAGAAGCAGTTGTGCTACCACGCATGCTCCCTTTTTCCTATTGGCTGACTAAATGTGGAGGATGCTGAGAACTTAGAGGAAAGAGCAACGACAAAATGGAGGAAGCCTGAGTTCTAGAATCACCCCATGTAGGAAAGAAAATCACTTAAAAAGATCAAAGATGGGACAATTTAGCTGTGTGTAAGTAAACTTTAAGTTGCTGAATTAGTAAGCTACTAAAATTTGGGCACTGTTTATATTGCCAATACATGTGCTTATTATGAACACTGCAAATGATCCATAGTCCATCACTTAGCAATGCATGTTTGATAAATTAAATGTATTAGTTTTATTACCTTGCACAAATTACTTAACCTCTGAGTCTTAATTCGCTCATGTGTAAACCATGTCTCCCCTAAATATTTTCATTTCCACTCTGAATATCCCCAATTCTGTTCATCATTCTTCAAATGGAGGAGTTTTCAGATCTTGCATTATTATTATTTTCTTTTAAGTTTTTAGGTTGGTCAATGCTCCTCTTAAAGGGCACCACTCAGACTTAAACATATTACCATAAACAAGTCAGTATAGTGGGATTATAACCTTGTCTGTGTTAAATATTAGACATTTGTTGTAGTTAAAGATCACATGGAAACAGGTGAAACCAGTGTCTCTCTACTTATTAAGATAGTAATGAGCTGATGTGTATAAGAGAGCCTATGCCTTCGTTTTGTACTGATGCAATCATATTCTGGGACCAGAGTATGAATATCATTGTATTTTTTTAACTCATTGTTTTACCATGGGTATCACCCACCACATTAACTATGTTTTCCAACTTTGTGTTATCTCCAAATCTGATAAACATGGCTCCTGTATCTTTTTCCAAGCCATTATTAAAATGTTGAGCTGAAAGGCCAAGTTCATTATATTTTCTTCTGGAGGACAGTTTTAAATATACCAATAAGTAGCCACATTTTAAAATATATATTTCCAAACAGCCATCAATCATCTTTATACTCAGAAAGTGATTTTGATATGTTGATGAATTTCCACTTTTTATATTCCTAGGTAATTTCAACTTCCTATTCACCCATCCATAACTAATCCACTATTTGGGGCCTATCTACTTGAGAAGCAGATGCATTCAACAAACATTTAACAAAGTAGTTCTCAAAGGGCAAGTCTCACTTTCAAAGGGGTGTTTTAGAAATTTGAGAGTAGTTTTTCATTGTCACAATAATTAGGGGACCCCTTAGAATTAAGGGTATAGGAATGACCAGGGATGCTATATATACTTCAATGAACAGGCCTGTCCTGCACATTAGATAATTAACTCACATCTGGCAACTATCAAATATCCTGTAGGAGATTCATGTAGATGAATAATCTCTATATAATATCTGAGCTTATGTCCTAACTCTATTTTGCACGAAAATACAAACACACATATACACACACATTTTCTCTGTTTTAACTACACAGAATTTTTCAGAAATGCCATTATGCTAATCAGCAAAAAGTACTTTCTTAGTAAATCTATCAAGACTTGTTCACTTTTTTGGAAAAGCACATCATAAATTGAAATAATCTTATGAAATTTAAGTTTTCATACAACACTTCCATGTCATTCTGCACTTTTAGTTGCTGCATCCACACTATGTCTATGTATATATACACTGAGACTATATATTAGCTTATATTTCAACTAACAAAGATAAAAATGTAAATAATATTCAAAAGCTTTCTGTTTTTCATGTAGTTTTCATAAGTAAATGCAAGTGTCTAACCACTTATTATGCCTTCTAGTGTATTCATACCTTATCCTTTACTAATGATACACATGCTATTTTATGATAAATTGGTTTCTTCTGATTTTTTTCTTTTTATTAGAGTTAGGATATAATATTGATATTTTTTAAAATGTGTTTAAATAGGCTTTATTATTTAAATTTCAGGACATTAAATGGGATATTTCATATTATTTGTTATAAAAAGGGAGGAGTTAGGTCTGATAGGATTAAAAACATCAATTTAATATTTTATATATATAAGGAGTTCTGTGGCTGATTGGTGGAGACTAGATAAAGAATAAGAAATAGCTCTGGTTTAAGGAAGAAAAGAATAGATTAGAAACAGCTATGTAAAAAACACAATGACAGACATATGAAGAAAGTACAAACGACACACAGAAAGGAAGCACCTAATTCAGTCCTGAGCGTGTAGCAGGTGCTCTCATTGCCGCTTGACCCTCATCATTCCTTTATCTGCTGACAGGTTCTTACTGCAAGCACTTGTGATTTTTCTGCCTCTGGACATTCTCTGATCATCTTTCTTTGAGAATGTTCACCCCATGCTCAGGGAAGGCTGGAAGTACAACCAAGATAATGGCTTATTCCCTTGCAAGAGCAGTTCTCAAGCAATGAGGGAAAAGAGTTGCTGCATACATATCCCAGCTTCCTCATCCCTCAGGTGGGATTCTGAGGCATTTTCTATGCAATTTCTCAGAGATTCCCAACATGATTGAGTCCCAGGTTCCCACAGTGATAACTTGCTTATTAATTTTCCTTGTATCAGCTTCCTTACCTCCCCCACACATCATTTTTCCACTTCTGTTTTATATCCTGGATTCACCTCCCAAAGAAACTGAATGCAAGTCCTCATTTTACGGTACTTCTGGGTAAGCTCAACTTAAGACAGGTTGTAAATTTCATTCGCATGTTTGCTCTAAGATCCATTCCCTACCTCCTCCCTGATCTGCTTTGCATCTCAGGGAACTAACTTTCCCAGCCTCCCCTTGGCAACTGACATCTGGTTGGTGTGGGCAATGGAAGTCACTGGTGGGCAAGGGCAAGAATAGAGGAGAAGGCAAGAGATTTATATATTTCTCACTCTGCATGACAGCATTTCCAGCAGCAGCTGTGCTTTCTCTGGTTCAACTCCCAAGGAGTAGCCTATCATCAGCTCCCACCTGGCAGCCCATACCATGGTTCTAGCTTTTGCAGGACAATCCCAAATCCTAGTTTCTGATAAACCACCTGTTTCTTTTTTACTTCCAGCATGATGTATCTAGGAAATTCAAACAGTTTAGTGTTGTTGGAATACACAATGTAAGATGGTGAATGACAGGAAATGAGCTAGAAAAGTAGGAAGCAGTTAGATGAAGGAGGATGTCAGATGCATTTTATGGAGTTTATCCTTTAAAGTAAAATTTCCTGAATTCAAGTGCTGTCTCTTACTTATTTTTTCTTTTAGAAAACCGTTCGTAGTGTTGAGTTATTCAACCGTATGTGAATCCTTACTTTTAAATTACAAGACAGTTTTTTTCATATATTTTAGTCTGTATATTTCTTTGGGCAACAAAATTATTCCCTACCCCAGGGACAATGCAATGTAATGAGGCAGACATCACACTGGGGGTTAGGAGATGTGAATTATAAAACCTGTCCTCCCACTTTGGGATGATGATGACATAAACAAAATTTTTTAAAAAAGAACAAAAAGCACTGAAGATTACTTCAACATATGCATAAATAGCTGCCCTCAAAATACTTCTTAACTCTTGTTACTTTAAAGAAAATTACAGGCCAAAATTCAGATGTATATGGGTCAAGACACTCTGCCTTAAATGAGTTACTACTTCTTATCTTTTCAGTGAAAACAAAGTCTAAAGACTGTACAAGGACTATCTGTATTAACACAATTCAGGAAACTGTAAGTTAATTGCTTTTCTTCCTGGTTCCTTCTTCCCAACACTAAAAAAGAAGGGTAATACAAAGAATGGTTGCCATGATAAACCATGGAATACTAAATGCCAAAGTTTAATACAAACAGGTAGCAACAATTTTGTGCTTCCCTATGTTTTCAGAGGCCTGATGAATTCATTATAAGGGTTGATAAATTAGCTGAAGTTTAATTTATTTTAATCAATATATTGAAAAATGAAAACCTCTAAAACCACTGTTGCTATTTTATTTCCAAGCCCCGTCCCCATAACCAAATCTCAGCAGAAGTCATGATAAGTTAGGGAGCAAAGTAAAGCAACTTTGACAAAAACTGTGTTTGATTGATGTGTACACAGAGAGGGGTAAGCACAGCTCAGCCATTTCTAGAGACGATTCAAGTGCTTTCAAGTCTTCATATCCTACTGCACACTAAACTTCCTTAGTTACAAAAAAAAATGCTTTCCTTTGTGGGAAATTGGCAATTACCCTGGTATTGCAGTATGACATTTTCCCCAATAGGCTGTCAAAAACTAGGGCATTGAATTGTAATTTTTGCCAAGTAGTTTCCCTTTTGACTTATAAACAAGTGATATTTCATCCTTCTTTACTGTATTCACTTAAATGCAACGGAAACTCAACTCTATGGGCGCTATCAAAGTGATACAAATTTGAAGAATTCAAAGAATACCTATTATTTCCTTAATTCCAATAACTATTTTCTGCTGTATTGCACTGTGTGACTTCTTTGCTTCAAAAGAAATTATCATTCTTTAGCCATAAAGAACTACTCGAGGGGCATGCCACTACATGATCCCCATGTATTCTGTAATTTAGAGACTGCCATGATTCTAAAACTGAAATACAGTTCGAAAAAAATTCAGTTAAGGGGATAGGCCAAGACTTCTAAATACCACATTTTTAAACAGGCTCATTGATTCCTGAGAGGTAGCAATTTGCCACCATATTTATAACTTTCATTAAATTGAAATCTAATAAGACTTTCAATTAATCAAAAAAGAGTTTATTGATCTCCTGTATCAGGTAGCTTGTGTCTGACAGGCTTGGCTGTAAATCCTGGCTTTAGTTACCATCTTTACAATGCTGAAAGAAAACTCTAAATTTCCTTGAGTCTCAATGCCCTCATATGCAGAATATTGAAATACTGATTTCTTCCTTAAAGTAATGCTGTGAAGATAAAATTAGATAATTCTGTGGAGTCATATTCTGGATATATTTCTTTTTCTTATGTGATTTCAAGTACAAGTACTTGGCGGAGTTGCTGTGGGGAAGGATTTTAAATAGTTTGGGTGATTGCTATGGACTGAATGTTTGTCTCCTTCCCAAATCCATATGTTGAAGTCTTAATCCCCAATGTGATTATATTTGGAGGTGGGGGACTTTGGGATGTAATTAGGTTTGGATGAGATCATGGGGGTGGAGCCCCCACAGTGGAATTGAAGGCCTTATAAGGGGATAAAGAGTCCTGAGTCCTCTCTTTTCATCACGTGGAAACCAGGAAGAAGGCTGGAACTAGAACCTGACCATGCCATCACCCTGATCTCAGACTTCTCAGTTTCCAGAACTGTGAGAAATAAATGTTTGTTGCTCAAGCCACCCAGTCTATGGTATTCTTGTTATAGCAGCCTGAGCTGACTAAGACAGTGATGTTACCTAACATCCACTCAGTGAGCAAATGTCCTAGAGCAAGCACAAAATTTTGCTGTTTCCTGGGATTAACCCAGTTTCCGCTTGCCTTGCACATTTTGAGCATCTAACAGCACAGTGTTACTCTAGAGTTAAAAAAAAATATATTTTTCCTAATGTGACCCTTAAATGAAAGCCATTCACTTCATTACCTGCCCAACTCAAGAAACAGCAATCTGTTTCCATGATAAACAACAACAACAAACAAAAAACTGGTTGTTTTGGCCTTACTAGGAGATTCGATGACTGATTTTGGAGAGACAACAGTGAGCAGCAGCTGGGGGCTAGACCAGGATCGAATCCTGGTCACGGCAGTGAGAGCACCAAATCTCAACCACTAGACCAGTAGGGCCAGCAGACAAAGTCTGGGTCCCAGTTCTTGTCTGCCTTGAAAAAATGTTTTTTGACAAGGAGACAGTAAGTAAAGAGGAAAGTTGGGTGTTTATTAGAAAAGCAGAGGACATGCCAACAGATGCATGGGCGAGCTGAAAGAGAAGTAGCACCTTTGAGAAGTTTAAATCATTTATAAGAGGGCAGTCTTCTGGGTTTTTGTTTTCCTCTGACCAATCGTCTTGCTTTGACCCCATGGCTGATTTGCCTCAGGGCCCTCACTTATGTGTGTGCACATCCTTTAGCCAAGATGGATTTCAGTGCAAGGGCCTTTGAGGGAGTTACCACAACTTATTATGGTCTGGCGTCCCCTCCTTTTGACCCCCCAAGGAGCCTTTCTGTGCACGTGCAGTCGAGGTCTCCCTGACCCCAAGCATGAGAAATATGTGACCTCTTGGTCTTTTACCAAAGCAGTACTTAGCCCATCTCTGCCCCTGCCACTACTGTTATCTTAAAGTGTCCACAGGAGACCAAGTTCAGCTATTTACCCTGTCCTTGTTGTATTTCTATCTTGAAGTATAAACAGGAGACTGGCTGTAAATGTTTAACCTGGGGCCCATCTATCCCCTGCCTCAAGAAATATGAATAGGAGGCTAGTTGTAAATGTCTGGCCTGGAGCCCATCTATCTCCTGCCTCATAACTATCTATAAAGTAATAACATATGAGATTTCTTTTTGCCTTTCCTGGAGAATCAGGTAGGATTCATGTTGTAAGGAATAGAAAAAACAACTCAAACTCCTTAAGCAATAAGAAAATTGGATCCTACTCCTAGATTAGGGGTGACTCAGGACTCAAACAATATTCCTGAGACACAGGTCTTTCTCATCATTTCATAGCTCTGCATTTTCAATGTTGGGCAGGTTCATATGAAAGTCCTTCCTCCTTCGTCCTCAAAAGGCTCTTGACGCTACAAAAATAGGAATTCAAATTTTCTCATGGCTCAGGTCAAAGCTCAGGAATTGTGTCCTGGTTGTTTTTGTGTGGGTCATATGACATCCCTGAATCAATAACTGTAGCCAAGGGGATGGAATTCACTAATTAGTTTAATTCAATCAGGACCCACTTTGGAGCTGTGATGAGACCATGTCCCATCCAAATTCCACATGGCTGGAAAATGAGGGATTATAATAGAAAGGCAACTTGATTCAGTTTTGGTGGGCTGTATGTTTCTAGAAAAAAAAAATGTATATATATATATATATATATATATATATATATATATATATATATATATAACTGAATCACTTTGCTGTACAGCAGAAATTAACACAACATTGTAAATCAACTATACTTCAAAAAATAAATTAAAAAAAAGAAAGGCAACTTGATACTGGGTAAAAGTCTAACAAATAATCACCATGTGTGCTGACTTTATAATCAAATCCTCACATAAAATGTGATTCCATAGGAACCATGTAAAAATACCTCTCCTTGTGCTGGGCACACACATATTAATTTCTCATCTGCTCTCTTGTCTTTACTGTAATTGGATCTCTTATCTTATGTTAGGTCCAGAAGAGGATACAAAGAAAGTTTGGAGGTTCTGCCAGAAATTAAAATAGAACTACCAGGGAAGTCCCTGGTGGTCCAGTGGTTTGGACTATGTGCTTCCACTGCAGGGGACACGGGTTTGATCCCTGGTCGGGGAACTAAGATCTTGCATGTCATGTAGCCAAAAAAAAAGCAAAACTACCATATCATCCAGCAATTCACTTTTGGGTATTTATCAAAAAAAAAAAAAAGCAGTAACTCAAAAAGATATATGCACCCCCCCCATATTCACTGCAGCATTATTTACAACAGCCAAGATAAGGAAACAGTCTGTGTCCATCCATGGATGAATGGATTAAAAAAATGGATAAAGATATATGTATATATATATATATACACACACACATGTAGATATATAATGGATTATTATTCAGCCATGAAAAAGAATGAAATCTTTGCCATTTGCAACAACATGGATAGACCTCTAGGGCATTATGCTAAGTGAAGTAAGTCAGACAGAGAAAGACAAATACTATATGGTATCTCTTCTATGTGGAAACTAAAACAAAACAAAACAACAAGATCATAGGTACAGAGAATAGATTAGTGATTGCCAGAGGCAGGGGGTGGAAGGTGGGAGAAATGGATGAAGGAAGTCAAAAGGTGAAAAGAAAAAAATGCAGTTGAAGTAAAACAGACACAGAAATTTTGAATCATATTCAAAATACCGACTCTCTCTCTATATATGTTTACATTTTAAAAGTATAAAAAAAAATCTGCCCTCAAGGATTGGTCTTCATAAAAAAAAAAAAAAGAAAGAACAATTTGTGAGAGTATTAAATTATGTGCTAAACTGAGTAGTACAGATATTGAATCATTTTAAATTTCTGGCTTTGCAGTGCATTATGAATAAAATATTCTATCTCACTGCCTTACATTTTATAAAAATGTTTTTGAAACATGGTGGGTTTCACAGTGCAATTCCAAAATCAGATTGAGGATGCTGTTTTATAATAGCACAAATTTTAGAGATAAGCAGATCTGAGGTTGAGTTTATTCATTTAACCTTCCTGAGATTATTATAGTAGAGGTTATAAATATCTACTTGCGGAATACTGGGAGGATTAAATGAGGAGATGCACCTAGCACACTACCAAACACAAAACAAATAATAAATAACCATTATTGTTATTACTGTAATTTGTGCCTGGCAGTCTGATTTGGCATTCAAACAGTCTCTTCCATAGAGGCAATAAGGACCATATAATAGTTTGACATTTTGTGATGAGCCAAAGATGTTTTGGTATACACACACACACACACACATGTAAACACACACTGCTTCTCTGCAGAGTTGGTCACAGAACAGCTCATGGATGGAGATGCTGAGAGTTGCGGTCTGCAAAGTCAACACTCAAGCACAGGAAGGAATGTTGCCCACCCTATGGCATTCTGCTTCATCCTGCCCCCGTCCACACACATAATTTGCATGAGTAGGTGGTATCAACCCCTTAATCAAGCGTGACTCATTTCCTTCCCAATATATGAATCAAAAAAGAATAGAACATGACCAGACCCCCAGGCATTAGCCGGGTTACGCCATTCTTCCAAGAAGTTAAAGAAATACACATTAAACATTCAAGTGGCTTGTCGAGAAGGAATTTTCTGTTTAATGGAGCCATTCTGTCATTCTTTCCGAAACTGTCATGCAACTGCTGATAGAAATTCAGAAGAATTTTAGCCTTTGAAGCAAAACAAGTCAATCACAAGGGAAGAACCAAATGTCACAAAAGGTCTCCTTCCTTCTGAAGGGTCTTCAACTCAGCTATTCAAAAATGTGGTTCACTCTCTCAGCGGTATCCTCTCCTAAGTAGCCTCTTCCCTCCAACATGTGCATGTGTTTGTGGGGATGGAAAGAGAAAGGAGGAGAGAAGTAAAAAGCAAATGGAGGCAAACGTGGGGCAGGCATCTCCCACGAGTCCCCGGCTTGCAAGGGTACACGGGCCCACTCAAGCCTGAGCTCTCCACGCTGGTCTCCCCCCTTCCTCTGGCCACCGGCCTCATGAGTCATGACCAGAAGAATCTCCACCCTTCTCTGTAGGTGAGTAGGAGACTGTCTGGGCTAGAATCAAATAGATAGTCAACTGCTGCAGTGAACAACCTCTACTGTAAATTCTTGTGTGCTCGTTACCTCCAGAACAGCTCTTGATATTTTATCAATTTATTCACTGAGGGAGGAGAAGTATCATCAAGAAAACACATGGGATCTTGACAAATTTCTTCCTTCACTGCCTGCCTATGCTGAAAGTGCCATCTTTTGAAAGTGTTTACATTTTTTTTTAGTACATGAAAACGCTCATCTGCACCCTCCCCTGGGGACTTTTCCTCATCTCCCTTCTGTTTTAAGTTTGATTTCTTCTTCTAGAGTTTGGTATAATTCATGGAACTGTGTTTACAAAGGTGAGTTTCTTTCAAGTCAGCCACAGCTCACTAGTCCAGGGGCCAACTTGAACATGGGTAAGGGAGTCTATGGGTGTCCCTAGGAGAGAAGGCAAGAACTTACCCACAACTTAAGAAGAGATGTCCCTGAGATAACTTACTCCCCATCGCTGATGTCTGTATCAGCTGCTGACTTAGAATTAGATTCCACTCTGTGTTCACACTTATGGGGGTGGAGAAAGGGATTGGGCAGCCAAGAGTTATTTGAATGATTCAGCTACAGCTACCAAACTGTGCTAGGTGGTTACCAAGCAACAGTCTCAAAAGCCTCCTGGCAGCTCTCTTTAGGATCTCTCTTCCCTTTGCAGTCAACCCTCCTTTGCTTAGCCTGTACTTTCTGCCTATAATATCTGTCCCCTTCTGCTCTTGCTGAATTTTCTATTTACTTTTCATGACTTTCCAGGTGCCATCTCCTCTCTGAAGCCCTTCACTGCTCTGACATTCTCCATGGGAGAAAGAACAGTGGAGTGGAAATTAATCTAATTGACTCAGGTCATCTTTCCGAGCCACACAAGCACACAAGTTAGAGGTCTCTAGCCTCCCCCCACTTTGGTGTATATGTCCACTATTTTTCTCCACTGGGATAAGGTTAAGATTATGGTACCAACATGGAATAAAACATGGGCATTTAGGCAATCGGGTCTGTTTTATAAAGGATGAAATATATCTCGTAGAAAAGGCAATATAAAATCTCTTCTCCCTAACAGCTCTCAAGCCTGTGCTCTATTCCCAGGGCCAAGTTGCCTCCTGACTGGCAAATAAGAAAAATATACCTCAAATCAAGGAATTTTATAGAGAAGTATGTGACAAAATATATGACTAAAAATAAACAAATCAATAAATGCAACTAATGGAAAGTGAGGGCTTGTCTATATCCTATCACTTCTAACGAAAAATATTTCCATTTGAGCTTCACTTTGTACCTTTTCAGGGAGGTTTAACGTACATTTCCTCATTTTTAGTGGGCAATAACATGATCTCTGGAGTCCAAAGGACTAGGTGTTAGTCCCACTTCTGCTATTATTTACTATAAAGATTTGGCAGAACTATTTTATCCTTTTAAACTTCCTTTATCAGTAAAATGGAAATATGAATACTAGTTAACATTTATTAAGCATTACTATGCGCTAAGCATTGTGCTATATAAGCTTTACATATGCTACCTCATTTAATACTTGTAAGTACCATGTGGTTAGTCCCGGTTTATAGATAGGGAAGATCATAATAATAATTGAATTTATCACAAACATTGATTGAAGGGCCCTTTATACTTGAGGTAGATACTATTATTATCATTTATTAACAGATTAGGCACAGAGGTACCAAGAGGATAATTGCCTGCTCAAGCTCATACAGCTTTTAAGTACAGAGTTCAATTCCAACACCAGTCTCTCTCTAAAGCTTGTGCTTTTAACCAGAATGCACCACTGACCTAAAAGTTTCTGCTGCTGAGCTGCCTCATGCGTTTCTTGGGAGGAACCAATAAGACTTTAAAAATGAAAGGGTTTGAATGCTGCAAATCTCTATAACAGCAATGGGAATTGCATGGCTTCTGTGTCACCAATCTCTACCAATATCTCCCTCTGTCCACTAAAGAAATTGTTAATTGCAGGTGTCATCAAGCTATGGCCCTGCAGTGAGCCAAATTCTGCCTCCTGTTTATATAAATAGTTTCATTGGAACAGAGTCATGCCCATTTCTCTATGTATTGCCTTGACTGCTTTTGGGCTGCAGTGGCAGAGTTGAGTTGTTGTAACACAGATCGTATGGCCTTCAAAGCCTAAAATATTTACTATTTGGCCCTGTACAAAAAAAATTGGCCAACCCCTGGATTACAGTATAATTTTCTACCAACCAATACATAGTTTCAGAATCATTATCAACAAATTGCTCCTGGCACCCCCTAAGACTGATTGAAATTTGACAAACAAATAAAACTGTTAGGTATTCCTATAATTTAAAATATCATTTATCATTACTACTAAATCAAACTGAATCATTTATAAATCAATGGACTTAAGTAAGGTCACATTTGGGAAGTCAGGTTTCTTGTTGCTTGGGCTTCTTAAACTTGGGGTGGAAAGCTCTCTTCTCTAACCATGAAAATCGATTAAAGCATATTTCTGACCCAGGGTTAGGTACGGGTCAGAGTAGGGATTACTGAGTAACCCACATACTCATTCCATTATTTCTGGTGATCCTTCTGTATGTGGCCTCTGCAGACTTCAATATCACACTGTGACTAACTCTGCCACCTAGATGAACCAAGTCTGATTCACCAAATATCTAAAACAAAAGGAAAAATGCAGATGAGAAAGGAGCTACCTGAAAACCTTCAAGGGAAAGCAGTGTAGAGAGAATGAAGGGGGTGGGGTTGGGTATGTTGCCCATTCTGGTACATTCAGAAATTCTATTTCATGTCAACGTCAAATCTCATTATCTTGTTCCCAAAGGCCAGGCACAAAAATGACCACAGCACACCTATCTTAACCTTGGGAGGGACAATTTTTAAAGTGCATGACGTCAGCCATATACAGAGTGAGCCGAAGAGCAGCAATGAAGCCTATATACAGCAATGCCCAGTAGCTTATCTTAAGGAAATATTGTGCATGCAGATTTCCAAGACACCCACACCTCGGAGATAATGCCAGTTAGTTAATCAAATAGTTTTCTGCCTGAACAACTGTGATACCTAAAGCTGTTAGGAACGTCATTTTTAGACATCCGTGGGAGGGATTCTTTTTGTAATTCTGCATTTCTTTAACTCCCACCACATGCCTAGGCTTGCCTTCCAGAGACACACATTGCCACCTTTTCAGAGCATTTTTTATTTTCTTCCTTCCTTTTTTTTTTTTTTTTTGGCTGTGGACTACTTAGTAGCCTTCCTAGGGCTGATTGCAGTAAATGCTAAAATAGCCAGCATAATTTCACTGGCACTACATGAACTGATCTGCATAGAAGTCCTGCTGGGGACCCTAGAATTGAGTCCGTCATTCCTCCTTTCCCTAAATCTGCTTTGTTCATACCTCCTAAGGCACCATTCCTCCCCTGAAGCATCCGATGAGAACAAAGCATCAGTTAACTCTGACACCTTTAATTGAATGTCTTTATAAGACAAATCCTAGGACAATGTTGGTGAACAGAGTGTAGAGCCAATGTCCTGAAAGATGATCTCTGAGGGGCGAGCAAGATTCATAAATAGAACATGCAAAAGAGTGGACTAAGTTCTGTGACAGGAGTGAACACAAGAGAAAATGGAATCACATAGCGGGGAGGGAGTGTCGCGGAAGGCTTCCAAGAAGATATATTTAAGCTGAGGTAGGAAACATCAATGATATTTAGCCAAGAAAAGGTAGTGGAGAGAAAACTGTTCCAGCCGCAATGAACAGCATGTACAAAAAGACCTGGAGGAGACAGAAAACATTTGGGAACTGCAGGAAGGCAGGTAGAATTAGTTAAATAATTAGGCACATAAGCTTGGTGGTCCAAAAGCTCTGAATGTAAATCTCAGTTCTGTGACTTTGGGCAAGTTTTTTAACCTTTATGTGCCTCAGTTTTCTCATCTGTAACATGGCGGGGATAAAAATACCTGCCTTAGGGCTTCCCTGGTGGCGCAGTGGTTAAGAGTCTGCCTGCTGTTGCAGGGGACATGGGTTCGTGCCCTGGTCCAGGAAGATCCCACATGCCGTGGAGCGGCTGGGCCCGTGAGCCATGGCTGCTGAGCCTGCGCGTCCGGAGTCTGTGCTCCGCAACGGGAGAGGCCACAACAGTGAGAGGCCCGCATACCGCAAAAAAAAAAAATACAAAAAAACCTGCCTTATAGAGTTATGAGGATTAAACAAATAAAATGCAAGTGGCACATAATAAGAACTCAAAAACTGTCAGCTATTATTACATTAACATTTTATTACCTTATTATAATTAATTATTTGTAGTATTATCATTGTTAATTCTTTTTAATATTAAAATGTTACTTTTTATTATTAAGCCTCAATAAAAGTCTCATCTGAAGAAAACTGAGAATAACAATACCTTACCTTCCTGGGTTTTTACAAAGATTAAAATTATCCCTGGGTTTAAGTAAAAAAAAAAAAAATGGTGATACATAACTCTGTTAAAAATGCTTTCACCTGCAAATAATGAAGACCTTCTGATAGAGTCAACTTAAAACAATAAAAATAAATATTAGGGGGCATTTTTTCTCACACAAAAAGAAACCTGGATATGGGTTCCTGCTGGTGTTGGTTTTGTAGGTTGACAGGGTTTGGGCTGGCATATCTTCAATTCTCTTGAAATTTCTCTTTTCTTGTTGCTTCTGTCACAAATTGTGGCTTTGACTCCTGACATTAGATCCATATTCAAGGAAGAAAAACTGGGGAAGGAGTTATGTCAGGCACATGTCAGGTTATGTTCCCTTTGAATAGGGAGGTGAAACCTTTCCCAGAAACTTCCAGGAGACTTCTACCTACAACAAATTGACCAGAATAGCACCATGTGGCTACCTCTGGTTCAAGGGAGGCTGGAGAGTGAGCATTCATCTAGGGAAAATGCCACTCAACTCAGTTGGAGTTTGTCAGCAGGGAAGGAGAGAATGGATATTAAGCAGACAATCAACACTTTCGGCCATAGTATTATTTACTGACTCTTCCATGTGCCAAGCTCTGTGTTGAGTGCTTCCTACAAATTATTTCATTTACTCCTCGCGTTTCATACAATGATGTATTTATTACTAGTACAAGTGTTGTTGTTTAATGGATAAGGAGACGGAGGCACAGACACAGAAAGAGACTTGGACACCATCATGCAACTACTAGGTAGTGAAGGTGGTGTCAAAGCCAGACAGACTGACTACAGGCCATTAAGCAAAAAAGAAAAGAAAAGAAATTATTCATAGAGCCTCTCAAAATTGTACTCGCAACTATGAGCTTCTATCATGGTTGGAATATAACGTGTAAGATGGCAAGATTTCGCCTTCATCTGAATGTCCATCCCACAACTCTGGCACTCAGCTTTTTACCAGTACCTGTGTTGAGCACTGTGCCATCTCACACATTCTCCCTTCTATCACCACCCCTGCCCTTGTGCTTCTTGAGTTAGGGATCATATCCTAAACTTCTTTAAGTCCACCTCTCCATCAACAGCTTGTCCTCAGCAAACCCAAAAGAATGCTGCTGATCAAAATCAACCAGAGTTTGTTTTTAAATTCAAAAGCCCTGAGTCTCACTTTCCTAGGCATAGAGTCTGTCCCTTAGAAGCCTCAAAGTGGTGGTACTGTAGGGAGAAGCGACCGCAGGCTGGGGATTCACGGCTGGAGACTGATTTCAAATACGCCAGCTCTTCTCAGCTAAAGTAACATCATTAACTCTTCTCCCTTGCTCCTTTTCTTAGGCTTTTCTCATTGCTGATTTGAGGGAATCAGAAAAATTCTGTATTTCTTGTTAGGAATAGCATAATAGGGTTATGTGGCATCAATGTCTTGGCCTAAGACCTATCAGTCTGGGAATGTGTATCTTCATTAAACATCAGTAATTTAAGGTCTATTACAGAATGGAATAAGTAAATCATAAAAGCGAGCATGTGCCTAGACCTAATACAGATCCAGCAGTGGGTCCAACTCAAGTAGGAAACGAAACAAAACAAAACAGAATCAATTTCTATGCCTGTTTTTCATTAGACTTTATGCGTGAGAATAATTTGAGCTTGGTCGGTGTTGTGTAGTCGATGCTATTTGTTTGCTGAAAGTTCCTCTTTTAAACTGTGTTTCTGCAAGGTCCACCCAGCCTTGCCCCTTTTGCACTGGAACCTTGTGGTCAGTCAACTAGTACTAGTCCCCGTGGGTATCCTGTCCTGATGACCTGCCTGTCTAGACAACCCGTCCAGTAAGGATGCTCTGGGCAGAATTCTGCTCTAGGACACTAACTTGACAATCAAACCTGAGACTTTTCAAGGTAGAAAAGAGACCAGCAAAGAGTGGAGAGGAAATGGGGAAGCTGTGTATTGTGCTAAAAACACAAAAGTTGGATACACCTGACTTTGAATCCTAATACAAATGCACTAACTGTTTAAACTGGGGCAAATTAATCTCCCGAAGCCTCATTTTCTTTATCCGTAAAACATGAAGGATACAATACTAATACCTGACAGAATAGACTTTAAATTAATAGTGCCTGGTACACAGGCATTCAATAAATGAGTCATTTACAGCCAGACACAGGGCAGAAGCATTAACAGAGCATATGGTTAGCACAGGAATCTGATCCCAGGGGAACCAGGAGACCCAAGGGAAGTTCCTTCTTCCTGGAGATGCTTTCTCCAAGCTCACTTTATCTTAGGTCTTGCCCTTCTCTCTCCTCAGCTAGAGCTGCTCTTCTGAAATAGCCACGTGCTGGCCCCCTGCTCTCCTACCCACAGCTCTCTGTCAAGGCTGCGTGCTCACCAGCTCTGGGCAACTTTTGGTTATAAGGTAGAAGTTATGACAATTCCAGCCGTGGGGTTTTTGCACTGTTGGTGAGCTTGATCAGAGGAGTGAGCTGGACACTTCTCCCCCTCTGACTAATCACACGAGTACATCAGCCTCTGATATCTGAAGGAGCCAGGGCCTTCTGGGTCTGTTTCTAAGACAGTACAGTCATTCCCACTGTCATCAGTTATTTCTGCATGAACAGCCTTACCTGCTAGCAACACAAGAGGAATGGGTGAGCTACAAGCTGTGACTGGATTCCCTCAGCCTGGTGCAGTAGGGCTGAATAGGATGAGAAGAGTCTGAAGGGATGGAAGGATAACTCAAATTTTACTGCTAAGCAGAACACTTTTCAGCCTAATGATTTGTGTTTTAAACAATCTGCCTTGGCCATTTGAATTACAGACTGTATGTTTTCTCTATGGTGACCTCAGCCTCTGCCTATTCCAATATAATTTGCTATCGTTTGTCTGAGGTTTCCTTCTTAGAGGTCACATCTGCATGCCAACTTCCTTCACCAAGTAATTGGCGCATGAGACAAGTATGTAAGATCTGTCCGTGTTCTCCATTAGGATTAAAAGCTCACAGCTGGGATTCAGTAAAGCTATTTTAAACACAAAATATTTAACCTTGTCACACTCACAGAGCCACTGCACCATAGAGAATAGGAGAGGGTAGCCATTTGTGTTAGGAAAACAGTATATTCACATAGGAAGTTGCAATTCTAACTAGTACTGAAGCACAGTGGATATTAGAAAGCGTATTTGAAAGAAAAACCAATTTTATTTGTTTTACATAATAATGGATTCAGAGAAGTTTTCCAAACAGGAAAATTGGTTGATTCATCAAAGCTTATTTCCGGATCTTTTGATAGGCCAAGTATCTACAGACTGCAAGCCAAATCTAAGTGTCCTATGTGCTTTCCAAAGAACGTCTCAGTATGTCAATTTTCTTCCACTTTGGAAGAAAGGAAAACAAAACAGCTGAAGTTTTCTCAGAGCAAGAGGAAAGTATTAGCTCCGTTTTGCAAAGTAAGAGACCAGCATTAAGTACCTTCCTTTAAATAAAAAAAAATTTTTTTTTCTTTCTCTGCACTGTAAAGAAAATTGTGTCTTTCCTCACAATTGGGCAGCATTTCAACAACAAAAAAGCTTTCCGCTGAGATTAAAGATCATTCCAGACATCTAATTTCTCAGGGCATAGATTTCCTGCAGACAAAAATGAGATGAACTCTGGGATCAGGAAGAAAGCTTTCCAAAGCCTGTCTGTAGTTGAGTCGACTTGCCCGGCATGACATATTTGGATGATCCAATCATTTTAAGATAACAAATGCTCTCTTAAAGAGAAGGTAACCTTTAATATCATTAGAGATCCCAGGGTTGCTCTGATTATTACACTCTTTTCTTCTTCTTCTTTTTTTTTTTTTTTTTTTTTGCGGTACATGGGCCTCTCACTGTTGTGGCCTCTCCCGTTGCGGAGCACAGGCTCCCGATGCGCAGGCTCAGCGGCCATGGCTCACGGGCCCAGCCGCTCCGCGGCATGTGGGATCTTCCCAGACCGGGGCACGAACCCGTGTCCCCTGCATCGGCAGGCGGACTCTCAACCACTGCGCCACCAGGGAAGCCCAACACTCTTTTCTTCTTATCTATAATCTGATAACCAGTGGGAAGCCAGGAGAACAAAGCCATGTCAGACACTGTACATCAATCAAGAAATCAGTTGTAATACAAAGACAACTCATCTGGTGGTTTTGAAAGTTTATGCCACGAGCCAGCATAAAATGTAATCATCTCAGGAGTCAGGGCATGCTTTAGAGCTTGAGAGGATCAGCAGGAAAATATTTTATCGACGTGGATGATGGTAGCATAGATAAAAATCTTCATTTCAAAATGGTTTTAATAAACAATTCAGGATAAAGGAGGGCCTTATGTAACATTTCCACGGGGAGCATGGTCCTGAACGGCAGCATGGGGAAATTTAGAACAAAGAGCAGCAGGTGTGTTCCTCAGACACCATTTGTACATCCTTTCTAGTATAAGATCTGGCTAGCCCCACTGAGCTGTGGAATACCGTTGCAAGAAAAATACCTTCTCTTAAAGCCCAAAAGGATTGTTTTTAAGTATATATATATTTTTTCTGTCGTTGACAATCCAAAAAGGTCATTTCTCTGTTATTGGGCTCACTTCAGTAAAAGAATGATGTGGCACTCTAAGGTTCAGAATCAAGCTTATCTGAGTGTACTGAGTTTATCGTTGATCTTCTGACATTAGCTGGTCAGCTGATGAGAGCAAAGCATCCTCAAGTGAGCTAGGTCCACAGCACAGAGGGAGAAAGTTGATTACGTGTTCTTACTTTTCTTAGTTCCAGTTACGTAAGAAGGTCCAATATCCAGCACTTTCTCTCTTGTGAAGCTGTGATGTTCTCCTTTTTCCCCAATATAATCTAGGGATTGTGATGTGCTTATCTATGTAAATGTGGGTTTGTTATGTCCATTTTATTATACTGAAAACTTTGTAAGATCTCCCTCCTAGGCCCTTTTAAATCATTGCCATTGTCAAAATCAATGGCATCATTTATCTTTACCAAACACTAACAATAAGGCAGGCGCTGTGCAAAATGCTTTCTATACATTATCTCATTTAATCCTCATAATCACCTTGTGAGGAAGATAATATTATCCCCACATTATGTAAATTAGAATATAGGCTCAAAAACATTAATTAACTTGCCCAAGATCACCCAATTAGCAAGTCACAGAATTGAAATTTGAACATAGTCACCTGAACTCAAGGTCGTCTTTTAGGTGTTACTCTACACTGCTTTCCAAGGCTGAGCTTCAACCCCTCTTTCAACTTTATTCCATTTCCTTGCTAGAGTTTTACATTTCAGTGACCACAGTCCCTCATGTAACACCCAGTGAAGAAAAACTGCAGTTTACTTTTAGTTTAAGGGGTTGGGGAGATCCAGTGACACTGCAACAATCTAAAAATTACCCTATAAATAAGAATGCTTTGAAACTCTCACCCTTACACTATGTTCCAGCCACACTAATCTACTTGTTATTCTAACTGGGCTCTGCTTTACACTTGCTTTTCTGTTTGCCTCTAATTCCCTTCTTAAATTTTACAAAATGTTCAGCCTTTCCTTATTCTAACCCTTAATGTTCACTCTCAACAGCATATTTATTATCAGTGTTGCTAAGAAGATTTGCTCCCTCCAAAGCCCTCTGTCAAAGCCCTCAGGCTTCCTGCATGTGTTAACACCCTGTGTTTGGGTTCTCTTGTCTGTGTGTTTAATGCTGAAGCCTTTTCCCTCAGGATACTCCAAGCTCTCTGGCTCACAGCCTTGTGAACTAACCCCTTTGCTTTGTGTCACAAATAGAAGAGAACACAACAAATAAAGGATTCTTTAAAGTCCCTTTCATAGTGTGAACTTAAAACAGCCCCTTTCCTACCTACACCACTCACTTCCTCAATTGAATAGAGATATAGACACTCTCAAAATTTCTATGTTAGATGCTCCACTTATCTAACTATTTTATGCTGCATTTCCATATCAAAAAACCCACATTTTATTGACTCATAATTCTTACATTTGAAGAGGATCTCAGATTTTTTTAGTCTTTTTGCACAGAATTATAAGAGATACTTTGGGCAGTATGTGAAGCCTTGAACAGAAAATAAAACAAGCGCTACTGCTCTTCCACCCAGAAAGTCCTGTTAACCCTTGCAAGGCTGCTGTCTCCTAACACCTATGTAGCTAGTTAGGGCTGTGCTTCTACATCAGTGGGGAGCATTTCTGAGTAGCTTTGCTATGTAGATTACAGCACTAGCAACTGGTAAAGATGAAAGTATAGAATCCAAGGTTTCTGCATTCAAGGAAGTATGTAACTCTACTGTAGAAATTCTGCTGTAGAAATTCTGATCATGATGGAAGATAACACTGAACTTGTACGAGGTGTCAAGCACTGCATTAAGTACATGCATTCTCTCCCTTCATCTCCTATAGGGTGAAATAATCATTAGCTTTTGTTCAAATTTGAGGCAACAGGCTAAATGTGCCTGTGTTATCACAACCAGTAAAGGCAGAGTCCAGGTCTGGAGCCTATACCCTTGACCACTAGACAATGCTAGAATTTACTAAAGTGCTGCAGAAATGAACCTCTACTGCTTCCAAACAGAGTGGAACACAAGAGTACATCAGAAAATGACAATGAGGAAAGAAATAGACCATTTTCCTAAGTGAATTAATTGGTTGTATCCAATTTATTTATTCAAAAAGCATTTGTTAAACCTACTTAGTATGTGCCAGGCACTGTTCTAGATGTTGATGATATATCAGTGGCTAAAAGAAACAAAAATCTCGCACATTCCTGGGGAGGGAATCAGACAATGATGATAAATATATAAGGTAGGTGTTTGATAATGATAGTTCTGGGTAAAAAAAAATAGAAGGAAGAGCAATAAGGAGTCCCAGGGAGCAAGAGGTCAGGGAGATGAGGGAAAAACAGAATGAAGAGTGAAAAGGCTGGTCAATGACAGTGACAGTGATATAGGAGGAAAACCAGGAGAGTGTGATGTCCTAGAAGCCAAGTGGAAAAAACTTTCCAAAAAGGAGGGAGTAATCAACTGCGTCAAATGCTGTGGTGCCCTCAGATGTGCTGTTTGGGAAAAATGGTGAGGTCAAACACCTAAATGGAGCAGATTCAAGAGAAGGCAAGGTAGACATATTGTAGGCAGCATGTTTCCTAGGGCTGCCATAATAAAATACCAGAGACTGAGTGGCTTAAACAACAGAAACTTATTTTCTCAGAGTTCTGGAGGCTGGAAGCCCAAGATCAAGGTGTCAGTAGGTTAGGTTTCTTCTGAGCCCTCTCTGCTTGGCTTGCAAATAGCTGCCTTTTCACTGTGCTCCACAGTGTCTTTCCTCTGTGCATTACACCTGGTATCTCTGTGTACCCAACTTTCCTCTTATAAATAAGGCCATCTGTCAGATTGGATTAGGGTCCACTCTAATGAACTTGTTTTAACTTAATCACTTCGTTAGAGGTCCTATCTCTAAATACAGTCACATCCTGAGATACTGGGGATTAGGGCTTCAACACAGGATTTTTGTGGAGACACAATTCAGTCCATAACACAGCAAGTATAGGCAACTCTTCTAAGGAGATATGCTGTCCAGAGGCACAGAAAATTGGGATTTAAAAAAAATCTTCTAGCTCCTTGCTGTGACATGGATGCACCTACAGAATGTCATACTGAGTGAAGTAAGCTAGACAGATATCACATGATATCACTTATATGTTAAAAAATGGTACAAATGAACTTATTTACAAAATAGAAATAGATTCACGGATGTAGAAAACAAACTTTTGGTTACCAAGAGGGAAAGGGATTTGGGGAGGGAGTAATTAATTGGGAGATTGGGATTGACATATACATACTACTATATATAAAATAGATAACTAATAACAACCTACTGTATAGCACAGGGAACTCAGTAGTCTGTAATGACCTATATGGGAAAAGAATCTAAAAAAGAGTAAATATACGTATGTGTATAACTGATTCACTTTGCTGTACAGCAGAAACACAACGCTGTAAATCAACTATACTCTAATAAAAATTAATTTCAAAAATAAATTAAAAAATAAAGCATATGAGCATAGGACAAGCTATGCTGGAAATATGGAACAAAAAAGAAGTGAAAATTGGGATGGTAATTGGGTTCAGTCAAAAAAGAGGTTTTCTGTTGCCTTTTTATAGCAGAAATGACTTCCATGATGTTTCCTATTACTGCAACTGATCTGGTCAGAGGAACAGTTACATACTATTGCAAAATAAGAAATTATACAGAACACAATTATATATTATGTGTAGTTTGTTTTGTGTACTCCTGCTTAAGTTAAACCTTTAAGAACTGTACTCAGAATATATTCTTCCAAATTCTACTTTCAATGAATGTCAATAGATGGTTAAGGATAAAGGTATGAATTCACAAAAACTTGGAAAATAAATTTATTTACTAAAGGACTTCTCAACTTTTTCAATAAGTAAAGTGCCTTTTAGTTTTAAAGGAGGGAACAGACTATGCAGCATTTCCACACACATATAACTGCAATTTTCATTTTCATACATAATTTAATGCTCTGGTGTTCATAGCACAACTTTTGGGAAATGCTTCTCCATTTTAATAATAATAATAGCAGTTAATAGATATTGATGGCCTACTATGGGTAAAGCCAATGGGTCTCAATCCCAGTGGAAAGTCATTTTCATCTAGTCATTTGCTATTGATGTCACTGTTGCTGTTGTTGCTGTGTTGTTTTAATCCCTTCAGATGTACTAAATCAAAATCTCAGCTAGAGTTGATGATGATCATGCTAAGTATTTTCTAAGTATTATTTCATTTAATTGTTTCAACTGCTTTAAAGCATAGGTTCCATTAGTATAGTTCAATATATTAGGAATGGTAAAGGTTTGGCCTTAGGACTACCATTCTCACATCTCTCATCTATGGAAGAAAGCTCTAATCATTTGAACTGTTCTTTCTTACTGCATCTTGACTTTGCTTTGTAAACTTTCTTAACACAGTGCTTCAAGCAGCACTATCAACCTGAATTAGCCTAATAAGATTAATTTATTTGCTGTTTCTGTTACATATAAATTGTCTCACTGAGGAGACCCTATCTAACCATTAAAGTCAAGATTCTGTTGCTCAGAGTGGGTGAAACCAGTAAATAGCCATCACATCACTTTTAGGATATTGTTGCTTTAAAATTTTTTTTCTCTCCTGTGTACATTTTTCACAAATGGCCTGGTAAAGGGAAATTTATTCAGATTAGTTTTCTCCTAACACCTAGCTGAAATTACCTTAAAAAGAAAGTAATTTTGAATGGTATGGGGAAAAGGGGGGCATAATGGGATGTTAGGTTGCCGGCTGAGGTTTGAACAGTTAAAATATGGGTGAAGCAAAGGTAGCACCAGAATGAAAATAAGAAGTAAAGAATGAAAAGAGAGAAGGAAACCAAAACAAAGCCACAAATTTTGAAAGTTTGCTGAGGATTCAAATGACTCTAATCCTGTTACTGGAGTTAGACTGCTTTAAAATATGCTTTTAAAATATTGTCTCTTATATGTTAAGCTTTACCGTTAGCTGACTGCAGGGTCAATTTGTCCTATTTTCCACTCCAACTGCCTTATTTGCATGGAAAAATACAAGAAAAAGTTCAGGACTGAATTCTCTCATTGTATATATTCTATTTTGAACCCAAATTACTAATGCTCTTCTTCTTCTTAAAAAGCAAATTACATGTGACTTCGGAAGTCAATTCATGAATTTACCAGCCTTTCTAACTTTGCAAATCTTCTCACCTTGAACTGGAGAGTTAACCGCCTGGGAGGAACCTTAAATGTCTTAGACTCCAAAGTACTTGAGTCTCTTTTTTTCTGAACTTTTCACTTCAATTGGCGTTTTGAGCTTGAAAAACTCAAATAACCAGTAGAAGTAAATTATCTATGAATGAATGAAACACCTGATCTTGGATCAAGAATAGATGAAAGACCCAAACTATAAAGCTAGAATGGGTTGCAAAGAGAAGGCAAGCATTTAAGATTAGATCACCTTGTGACACTGCAAGAAGTCAAAAGAAATCTCCAAAGAAGGTAAAAATAACAGTCCCAAGCAAACCGAGAAAGATAAGAGGCCTAAGCTAACAACAAAGATTCCTTATTCATAATTGATGCTCTATTTAAGTACTGTGCTGAGGAGAGGACTTTGCCACATGTTCATCAGTAACAGGGTTATTAAAAGAATACATCAGTTAGTAGGATAAACAAAGATTGTGCTGCAGCTCACATTGTAAAAATCAAAACCTCATGAAATGTATCCTCTTTAAAAAAGAAAAGAGTTAACCTGCTAAAGGAATGAAAGCTTGACCACCCTCATCCTTCATCTTAGCTTGTTTTGTTTTTTATAATGTAACAGAATAGGCAGATTAATTTTAATGGGCAAATGAACTACATTTCTAGGAACGAAACTTTCCTCTTCCTTCCAGATTTAAATCAAGAGGCTTGAAGCTTTTGCTATTTAATCAGATTGTTTATTTCATGGAAATAATCAATGGTGTCAATAAGCAGCATCTGATAATTGGTCAGAGCCGTGCAAAACAATGCGCATGGGTTGAGCTACATTTTTAAACCTGAGATGTTCAGGCCCTGTTTCGGTACTTTTCTCATCTTGTAAAGCTATTTGTGTACAATGCTGGCAGGGTACAAATCATGATAAATCTCTCTTTATTAAATACACTTAGGGTTTGGGAACTTCATGTTTTCCTACCTGGAAATAGCTTCCCTGCTCCCACCCTCCCCCTCACCCCCCATATTGAATGCAGCACCTTGCCACCCTAGCACTGAACTCTTATGAAAGATAAATTATATCAGTATCTCCCTCAGTCAGCAAACATACTTAGGCTATGGAACCACAGCTAATACAAATGCCTGTCACCATATTTAGCACAAAGAGGGGACAGCGTCTACATTTCTCATTCTCTGATATATGGACTTTAGGTGGGAGAGGTTTGTAGTTGAAGACTGTTAATTATCGTTCTTGGTGATCATTTGCGTTTATGTAGCACCTTTTACAGGAGTAAATCAAATCATTAAAGCTATTATACTAATGAAGGCAAGGTGGCAAGTGTCATTACCTCCATGTCTGTGGTGAGAGAGCGAGGGTCTCAGAGGAGCCAGAAAAGGAGCCCCCCACATGCTTCCCCCAGACTCAGATGGTTTCCATGGAGCTTACAGGCCTTGAGAGAAGTCCTTCAACACTTTGATGAGGTCATTTCTGATCCTCATATAATGAAAATTGTTTTCCAAAATTGTTTGGAGGCCCTGATTTTCAATTTGTGTCAGACAAACCCTGTGCTCCAGCCCATATCTGAAGGGATAGAGCAGTCCTTGTAAATGTTTCTCTTCAAATTCCATCAGAGGGGTGGTGCTCCTAGGACTAAGAAACTAAGCATTTTGATCCATCATGCCCATCAAACCGCAAGTCTTTGAGAGATCTTAAAATCGTAGTCTCTCAAGATTAAAAATGACATTAAGGTCATCTGCTTTGACCCTCCCTAAATTTCCTTTATAGTAGCCTACCAAGAGGTCCACTTAAGACCAGCTGTGTGGCCAAACCACAACTGATTGATGAGAGAAACTTCTGTTCAATGAGACAAAGTCTCTCATTTATTCAGCATCATTTACATAATGCTCTGCCAGTGCCACACCTTAAGAATACAGTGAAAACCAGAGGAACACAGACCCTGATCTCAGGCAGGTTTACCTGCACCACCACCACCCCCCCCATCACTGCCATGCTGTTAGGACTCCAAAGCAGGTTGAAGAAGAACAGATCTTCCTCCCCTGAGCAACACTTCTGAGATTCTGTAAAAGTCTATTAGATCATCTTTTTACTTCTGGTGAATATATTTCAAGCATTTCAACAAAACATTCCCTTGAAAGAAAGAGCTATTTTGTCTGCAACTTAAAACTTCTAAATCCTTAAGTCTCTCTCAGCTCAACCTTGCATTTACTTACCATAAACTGTCTTTGAATGTGGTGATCACTGTCTGGGTTTGTAAACACTGTACATAGCAATGCTCCTCTTCCGGCTTCTTAGTAGGAAAAATATCTTTTCTTTTACCCTATTGCCCCACTCTAGTACCACAAGCTGACAGACACATAAACACATTTGCTGAAGATCTTGTAAGTGCCTCCTACTTAAGTGCTTCAGGAAATCATTTCATGGGTTCTCTCTATGCTTCTATTAAAAAATAAACTAAGGCATATTAAAATTTTAAGAGTTTATTTGAGCACTGGAGTGGTTAGGAGCACTCCACCAACCAGGAACTAGTGACAAAACTTTTATAGAGAAGATGCAGAAGCAAAGTAATGAAAGTATTTGATTGGTTAACAGTTTAAACCACTTCCCTATTTGGTAAAGCCTAGTTGGCTATTTGTGATTGGTTGTCCTCAGTTTCACTTTCTTGACCTTGAGGCATTTGCAGGTAAAGGCTTTGGTTTACTTATTAGGCTGTTAAGGCATTAGAACCACCTTAGTATAATAGCCACCTTATTTAATTAAATTTAACACTTCCATTACAAAGATAGCCTCCAAATTTTAAGTGGACAATTAATGAGTACCCAAGCATGTTTTCAAATTTAGGTGATATGTTCATTTGACCAATGAGAAAGATGTGCATTTGTCAAGGTCAAATCTGTTTTAAGCAGAGAGATTTCTAATTGAAGCCTCAAAATCACTAATAGCAAAGAAAATGAAAACCTTTATATTTTCAGGCTGTTGACGTTTTTTTGTTTGTTTGTTTTTTTTTTTTGGTATGAATATTGTGTCTCCAGCTAGATTTGGGAATTGGAATAAGATAATGTACATTCCAACAACATGTTTATCACATACTCTCCCAGGCACTTTTTGGAAGCTTAGTGGTATCTCCCAAGCATTCAAGAACAATTAAATGATTTCTGTTCTGGTCCTGAGCTACTTTTCTACCTGTCACATTAAAATGATGGATGCTTTCTTATTTTCCCAGGGCAATTTTTTCCTAAAGGACTAAATAGAATCATCTGAAAGATGAGTTGAAGAGACCATAAAAAGGGGGAGAATCTGGCTATTCAGGTTGGGTCACATGGAATCTCCAGGATTCAGGATTTGGTCTTCAAATTTAGATAACCTTTTTTATTTTTTACTTTTTTTGCATAAGCCAAGTTGATCAGGGTCTTGGGACTGACTTGTTAGCCATTTCATTACATCAATAGGTAAGTTAAATTCCTAAATGCTAATTTTCAAAAGGGAATATAACTTTGATGACTAGACTATTAACATCTAAAATTTTAGGGCACCGACTCACTGTGTCAGTGTGCACAAGAAATTAACTATTAGTCAAAGGCTGTTATATCAGCATGTATGGTACAGTGAGAATAAAACGAAACAGAGCTAGTGGATATGGATATTGGAGTTAGAAGTCAGAGGTTTCAATTCCAGTTCCACCAGTTGTTAGCTATGAAACTAATTTCTTTGGGCCTCAGTTTTTTTATCTGCAAAATGAGTGTAGCAATTGTATCTAATTCACATCCTGTGAGGAACAAATGAATACAGAACACAGCTCTAAGTAAGCACTGAGTACATATTAGACCCTTTCCTGAAATCAGAGTAAAAAGATTTGTATAGTCTAAAAGCATATTTCATCCAGACTCCCCAAAGTCTGATGAATTCTCTGTGATCATTACAGAATTGACCACTCTGATGCTAGATTACTGTAGTTCACCAGATGGACAGTCTTATTAATGTGTGATTTGTACTAGGTTCAGTTAGAGCTAGCTTTAAATAATCATCCAGAAACTAGTCTCAGAGCACGTAGGTGTGTAAAACTTTCTATGTGCTTACTAGAACTAGAACACTCTAGAGCTGTTCTCTCCAATGAGGTAGTTACTAATTTTACATGGCCACTGAGTATTAGTTCTAATTGAGATGTTTTGTAAGTGTAAAATGCACACCGGATCGCAAAGACTTAATGTGAGGAAAAAATGTAAAATGTCTCATGAATAAATTTTTATACTGATTACATGTTGAAATGACAGTCTTATTGATATATTGGGTTAAATAATATACATTTTAAAAATTAAGTTCACATATTTCTTTTTTACTTTTTTAAAATGACTATTAGAAAATTTATACTACATATGTGGCTGACATTATATTTGTATTGGACAGTACTGTTATAAAAAGAGGAATGAGTTTCCACAATGAAACTTATTTTCATTTAATAGTACTTTTCTAAAACAAACATTTAATGTGTACACTAGAGCCCAGCAATTTCACTTTTAGGAATTATCCTGATATAATCAATGATATAACAATGGTGTTCATCACAACATTTTGCAAGCAACCTAAAAATGTCCATCCACGGGGAATTAGTTAACTAAATTAGGATTCGTCTACACTGAGGAATGCCTTGTAGCCCTTTAAAGTAATGATATCAATTTCTATTGCTTGTAGTGGGCAGCTGTTGCTTTCAACTTCTAAGTCTTTATTTCTCTCTCCTACTCTTTCAAAAAAATTACCCTCATTTTCTCTGGAAAATCACCCTTGTTCACATTCTCGGTCTTTGCTATCACGGTTTGTTCTACTCTTTACATGCAGAAGGCATGTAATCCAAGCTTGATTCATTTGTGTTTCACCCTCCTGACCTCAATATTTGATTCAGGAGTGGTCATTTCATCAAACACTGTTCAATCTAAGCTAATCTTGGCACTTTCAAAGAGCTGGACTTGAAGGTGAGCATCATATATAAGCCTGTTGATATGTGCCACCAAGTTGTCTGCTTTTCCATAAACAAACCAATGAAGCCCATGCCCTCATGGAGCTGTAGGGGCAGAAAATTTTTCCCTTCTTCCCATCTAGTTTCTTTGGTCAGTCTAATAATTAAATTGACATAAGACAGATTAACAGAAGAAAAACAAATTTAATTTCGCGCATATAGGAATCCCATAAAAATATGAGACTCCAAGAAGTGACCAAAGCAGGAAGCTTTTAGACCTTTTAGACAAAGAAACAATTAATTTGTGAAGAATTGACAAGATAAAGAGGTTTGGGCTTGGGGTAGCAAATGAGTGAAGAAGTAACAAGATTTGTTTATATGGCCTTCTTGGTCCTAAATTCCCTATCTCTAGTAATAAGGATATCTCTTTACCTCCTGGTACAGGGAAGGTACCTATCACATGGAAGATTTACTTCCTGCTTTCAAGGGGATAAAAGAGAATCAGAATGTCCTTCTTGCACCAGCTATTTCTCAAGTAAATTTAATTCAAAATAATCAATATGCCAAAATGGCATATTTTGGAGTGGCATATTCTCCCCTTCAGTGTCAACAGACTAAGTAACTTCAGAGTGTTTTAGAGCAAATAAAATAGAATAGACAGTGGGGGAGGGGTACGCTCTATCTATTATGGGCAAAGTAGGCCTTTCTAAGAAGATGACATTTAAACTGAGATTGAATAGAAAGGAAACAAATACATGAAGACCTGGGAAGATAGGGACCATTATCATATATAAAGTTCCTATGGCAGGAAGGGCCCAAATGGGTCTGTATCAAAGGGAAGTCTACTGAGGCCAGGGAACAAGGGAAGAATGTGAAGAGCAGAAGTCAGAAAGACAGATTACATCCAGATCATGTAAGATCTTATAGACTATGACAACATTTAAAGTTCATTCATTTTGCAGTGCAAAGGTTTTAAGCAGAGGGGTAAGGTCTGCAAAGCATAAAGAAAGGTAGTCTGCTTTTCCCTCTTACAATAAGTTTTCCACAGTTAAGTATCTTAAGCTCATTATAAGAGAAAAAAGGTATATTCACAAATATCACTCAGAATAAGTGTATTTGTAAAATCTCTAGCATGTCATAATCCTCATCATTAATTTTTAGAACATAATGATTATGCCAGTGGCTAAGTGGAGTATTACATAAGGCAGAGATATATCATCCTTCAAGCCTAGCTCTCATTCAACCTGAACAGAGTCCTGGAAACAGAGACTATAGAAACAAGAGGAGTTAGGAATATTCTCAAAAGGTCAGTAAATGTTCCAGAGGAGAAACCACCAAGACAACCATGCAGAGTAGTAGAGTCCCAGAGAGTCTGCTGTTGAAAGAAATCAAGCCAGGTCTAAAAGAGAACTGGCAATGAGATAAACCTTTAAGTGCCACTTCACATTTGGTATTGATTTATTTGCTCCTGGATTTTAACTAATGTGCCATTCTTAAAGACACATCTGTAGGAGACCAAGAGGAAATTTTGTTTTCCTTCAAGCAGATGTCTGAACGTCATTTACCTTTTCTGATGGCTGAAAAAACTTAGTTTACCAAATCAATTCACTTGGGCTAAGGTAGCATATTGAAATTAAAATGAGCCTATCCCTGGGCCAGCTTTGTGAAAAATTGTGAGTTTCTTTTGCGTAAGTAACTTAGTATCAGGTTTCCAATTCTGAACACTTTCTATTATCTTAGAGGACAGCGTTTTTTTTTTTTTTTTTTTTTTACCATTTAAAAAATTGTTTATTTCTCTTTCACTTTTAAAGGATAATTTCACAAGGTACAGAAATCTAGTTTGGGATTTTTTCCTCAATGTTTTAAATATTTCACTCCACTCTTTTGCTCCGGACGTGCAGGCTCGGTGGCCATGGCTCATGGGCCTAGCCGCTCCGCAGTATGTGGGATCTTCCTAGACCGGGGTACGAACCCATGTCCCCTGCATCTGCAGGTGGAGTCTCAACCACTGCACCAAGAGGACAGCTTTTTAAAAACCTTCTTCAGTAGCACTGTCCCTATCACTGGCGCCCAGACTATTCCCTACCCTAGTCAAAACCTACTTCTATCTTTTAATCATCTTCAAGTGGAAATGACTATGTGAAGTGCTAAACACACCTGTGGTTATATATATTTTAGTGGAATTTAAGTTTTTCACTTAACAAACACATACTGTGTACCTATTTTATTCCATACGAAGTGCTAGTTGTAAGGAATAATGATAAAACACAAGGAAGGTCTCTGCCCAAGGATCTCAAACAATCATGATAACACTGTGGGATAAGCGATATGACAGATATATAGTTGAGGAATTATAGATGCAGAGAAAGGGTATGTGGAGGCGCTTCCTAGAGATGATGATGCCTGAACTAATTCTTGAAAGATAGGTGGTAAAAGCAGAGAAGGAACGGTCATAGGGTACTCCAGGGAGAGGCAAGAGAAAACATGAAGTGTGCAAGAATATATCACTAATCTGGTTGTGTAACTTCAGGCATCAGGCAATAGATGCAAAGGGAAGGAAACACGTGTTGGCCTTCCTCAGTGTCTGAAATCATGTGAATATAGTAACACGCTGACTCTGAAAATATTAGACTTGGATAAAAACAAGTATAATCAAAAGTTAAGGGGTTTAATAAACTATCCAATAAAGCAGAACAATATCCACTCTATTTCTAATATAGTCCAGCATTTAATTTTGGAATCTTACTTTTTAGTTTAGTCTTCCAGGTAAAAGTATTTTATAATCTGCTTTATTACAGTAATATTTTGAAGCACTCTTATACAAATACATATCCACAAAATAACAAGATAAGAAAAGTGAAACAAGGTAGGGGAGTAATTCTTAATAAACATTTATGCAGTAAATGCATGCTGTATGGTTTGTGGTGGCCCCGGGTAGGGCTGCTCAGACATGCCTTTAAGAGAATCTGCTGTGAGGAGCATAGTTGGCAGATAGCTTCCAGCTGCCACATCTTTGGATGCACTACAGTGTTCTCTCCAAGCCCACACTCACCCTGAGTTGCTCAGAGCTAATGACTAAACTTGGAGGGGATACAAGAAGTGCACCATTTCTGCCAATATGACATGCCTCTGAGGAGTAATCTTTATTCTGTGCTTCCCCTCGTCTGGACTGAGACTTTCTCGGAACCTCCTCACAGCCTGAGGCTCTTACTACTCAACCCTCTTTTCTCTCCTCTCTCCTTTCCCAGGGTCCAGACCTACATCAGGGTCTGAAGAATCTCCCTGCCTACTCCTTCCCCTTCCCTTTATCTTCATAGGCATTGCTCCTAATAAATCTCTGTCATTGGCTAATTCTATTCTGGCCTCTGCTTTTTGGAGGACCCTAACTGACATCAAAGCCTTATATTTCCTAGAGATGGACTCCATTTTTGGTTCTGATCTTAGCGCTGTTGAAGAGTGTGAAAGATGGTATGTGACACAACTCATACCACAATCTAATAGGGTGATATTATAAGAATAAGGGAAAAAGCAGCCATTTACAAAATAATATAGCAAAATAATATAGCAGCCATTTACAAAATAATATAGCAAAAAAGAGGTATAATATAGTAACATTCCTTGTTAAGAATTCTTCCCTTCTGTGGCATCTTACAGTGCTGTATTGCTGTTCATTCCTTCATTCTTAAGATTTTCTCTGTTCTTTGCTTCTATAACACACCTTATGGTTTTCTATTTCTTTGGTATCCTCTTGTGCTATTTGCTCTTTAAACATTTATTTTTAAATTTCCCAAGTGTATATTATTGATTACTTCTCTCACTCAATAGAACTATAGAACTCTATAGTACACCCTCTTCTTGTACTTCTACCCTGAGTTTGAGATGTGTTGGTAGGTGTATGTATGTGTGTGTAATGTATATGTTTTCTATTGCTATTGTAACAAATTATTGCAAACTTATCAGCTTAAAATAGCAATCGTTTATTATCTCACAGTTTCCATGGGTCAGTTTTGGGTACAGCATGGTTCATTTGTTGCCTCTACTTTGGGTCTCACAAAACTGAAATAAAGTGGTTGGCAGGCTGTGTTCCTCTCTGGAAGCTCTGGGGAAGATTCCACTTGCAAGTTCCTTCAGATTGGTGGCAGAATCCAGTTTCTTATGGTTGTACAGCTGAGTCCCCCTTCTTTGCTGGCTGTTAGCTGGGGGTTCCCTTTCGCTCCTAGAAACCTCACTCCAATCCATGCACATGGGTACTTACATCTCAGAGCCAGCAATGGCACCAAGAATCCTTCTCACACTTGGAAACTCTCTCATGTCCTTTTCTGTTGCATCTCTTTGACCGATTCTTCTGCCTTCTTCTTCTGATTTTAACGGCTTGTGCGATATTGGGCTCACTTAAATAATCTGGGTTAAACACTCTACCTTAATCTCTGATAGTAACTTTAGTTATATCTGCACAGTCCCTTCACAACAGTATATAGACTAGTGTTTGGTGGAATCATCAGGAGACAAGAATCTTGGGAGGGTGGAAATCTTTAGAATTCTCCCTATCATTATTTGTATGTGCTCAAGACACCTCAAATTGCAGTATGTCCAAAGCTGAATTTATTTCTTTCCAATTCCTTACCCAATATTATTTATCCTCCCGTATTTCCTCTCTCTGTTAATAAGACCATCAGCCAGTGTCATCTAAAGCAGAACCTAGTGCCAATACCTTCTATGGCCACATCCAAACAATCAGTA
Source organism: Leucopleurus acutus (assembly GCF_964270905.1). NCBI lineage: Eukaryota > Metazoa > Chordata > Mammalia > Artiodactyla > Delphinidae > Leucopleurus > Leucopleurus acutus. Next base: position 134,007,639 of record NC_139143.1, read on the forward strand.
GTTCAAAACCCAAAAAGAAGGAGCTCTGGAAAGACCTCAGGCTTTTACTTGGGATGCCAATGTTACTTCTGAAATGTTTCTAAAACCCCTCAGATCTTCCCTATCCTTATCATTACAATCCTGCTTTAGATCCTCATTATCTTTTCCCTATACCTTTACACTTGTGTTAATCTCTTGGTTTATCCCCTTATTCCCTACTTTCTACTTCTTCACAAACCCCATTCATTAGCGTAAACATACAAAATTTAAATTGAGTTCTAAATCCAGCAATGGTTGACTGGGTTATTTCAGACAAACCTTCTTATGGATGATAATTATAAAAGTCAGGCAAATCAGGCTTAAAAAATTGGAAGGAATTGAAAAGTTACCAACAACAAGAATCTGGGAGAGGAAGGAAAGCAAAAGAGGTAAGCTTGGCAATTAGTACTTGTTTTTTCTGTTCAGGAATTTACTAATTCTAAAAGTACTGTTGGAGATTTTGAGAAGGTATGCAGAGTTTCTGGCAGACTCAAGGGGCTGGGAGAACCAAAACTGGATTCAGGACTCACCAAGCAGGAAGGACCCTGATATCTACCTGGCTTTCTATTATGACTCCACATGGTTAAACATATGAGAAGGTATGACAGACATGAAAAGAACTCAAATCCTCTCAGCTTCAAATCCTCTCAGGCCTTTATTGTATTAAGATAATCTGGTATTGCTATTGTCTTTAGCCTAGATGCAGGCTAGAAACAAAATTTAAAATTCTTTTTAGAGAAAAAAAATCCAGTCTCAAATGATTTTTATGTTTAATGTCTGACATTCAGTGAAACATAATTAAACATACAAAAAGATTTAATCAAAAGCCAATAAAAACAGCAAATATAAAAACAGACCCACCAGAGACACACATAATTAAATGTTCAAACCTAGTCATTAAGATAAATGTGATAAATATGCTCAAATAATTAAAATACAAAGTGGAGAATTTAAGCAGAGGACTAGAACCTATATAAAAGAATAAATAGAAATTTAGTACTGAAAAATATAATGACTGAAAGTAAAAACTTAATTGATGGCCTTAAGAGAAGAGTAGACTTAAATAAAAAAGAATCAGCATACTAGAAAGTAGTCTAGAAGGATATATCTAGACTAAAGCACTGAGAAATGAGAGGATTGAAAATCTAAAAAAAGCCTAAGAGAAATAGGAGTTATGTTAATAAGGACTACCACACAAATAATTGGAGTTCCAGAAGAAAAGAGGAGAAAGACTGGGCCAGAACCAATACTTAAACCTAGTCTGTATTCACTAATATGGATGGATAATTATCTTAATGGTAGAAAGGTTTGAATGCTCAGTCACCTTCATATCAATTCTCCTTTTTTGTTATTCCATCTTTGATGCATTTATCATTCATAAAAATTAATATATAAGGTGCCCACACATCATGTATACTCTCAGAGACAATTTAAGAGATTTTATGAAGTTATTTGATAATACATTATTTTTGCCTTTTAAAGTTGTCTTTAGTACCTAGTTCTCCCTTAAGTATGATTCCAATGTGTATTTATCAAAATAACTAGTTTATTTTTAGGCAGCTGAAATAAAATCAGTGTTTAAGACTAGTTGGCCTAAAGAATAAAATCTTGGCTACTTGCCATGGATGCAAGACGCAATGTTATCCCATCCTGTTTAACTGCTAAGTTTTTATCCCTCAAATTCCTTTATTTTAATTCTATTATTTATGGTTGAATTTACTTAGATTTTTATACTACTTCAAAATCATTTTCTCTGTTTCTTCAGCTGTCTTAACTAGTCTTCATATGACAACTTCTTCTAAAGTGCAAGCTTAAAATACCTTTACCTAGAAGATGTTTTCTTTGTAAGCTGGAACCAAAGAACTACATTCTCCTGAATCAGCTCTCAATTTAATGCACACATGACATTGAGGAACTTCCCCATTAATGTCATGTTTATTTTGAGATAAACCTATTTCACTCCATTCTACTCTTCTGCCTTGGTTATTAGAGACGGATTCTGACCCACTGAACATTCCTCAAGAAAATATTATATATATGTAATTATTTAATTGCATTCTCTTCTGAGCACATAGAATTTTTGCACAGTTTTAAAAATGTTTTTTGAAGGGGAGATATTGATTACTAATATCAATGGGTCAGCTCTATGTAATACACGAGCAGACTAGGTTTTTACCCACATATTGCAGAAGATCTGCCTCTAACCTAAATTATTACATATTTGCTAGTTATGATATTCTACCAATAGTAATTATTTTTATATGCTAATTACTATTCTAAAAGCAAATTTTCCTGAAAAGAGTATCACATTGAGTTTCTCAGACAGCTGTATTTCAACATTTTAGCTTGCTTCCCCAAATTCATGAGCAACCTGAGATAAAGACGAGCCCTGGATCTTTGGCAGGCAGGTAAGCACACAAGATAGAGGATGGCCAAGGGGCAGAAAAAGAGAGAAGGTAGGCATGAGATGCCAAGGATATATTTGTTTATCTCCCAGTTTTGTGGAGTAGGCCAACATCTTCACCCTTGTCATGATTGGCCTTATGACCTAGAGTATAGTATGCTTATCTGGAGATACCTTTTGAAAATAGAAGTATGATTTATAAAGAATTACAGTAATCATCAATTTTAGTCTCACAGTGTGGTTTCAGGGTTTTCCAATCACCAATAATATTTTCTCCATCTCTCTCAGTATATTTCCTTTTGATTTATCATGGATCAGTTCTGGTCTATTTTGTCTATAAAGCTTTATCTTGTCTTGTAACCCACAAGGATTCCCTGATACTTTGAAACATTAATTTGACACTGACCTGTTAGACAACATAAAAGATTTATTATTTATATTATTGAAGCTCCAGAAGAAGCGAGTCTGGTGCAAAAAAAAAATTTTGAAGAAATAATGGCTGGAAGAAACTTACAGATTAAATGCAGTTTAAAAAATGCCCTTAAAGGGTAAACTCATGGAAGTTCACACTTAGACACATGATTATCAAACTAGTGAAAACCAAAGACAAAGAAAAAAATCTTGAAATCAGCCAAAGCAAAATGACATTTTATCTATAGGGGAATAATGATTCAAATACAGTGGATTTCTCATCTGAAACCATGGAGGCCAGAAGACAATAAGACATTTGTCAAGTGATAAAATAGAGTAATTGTCAACCCCAAATTCTATATCAAAAGAAAATATCCCTCATGATAGAAGGCGAAATAAAGACATTTTCAGATGAAGGGAAACAAGGAGAATCTGTTATCAAAAGACTTACTCTGAAAGAAATATTAAAGAAAGTTCTTCAATAAGAAGAAAACTTTAGGTGGAAAGAATTTCAGAAATGAAGGAAAAACAACAGAAATGGTAAATACCTCATTAACTGTACTAAAATATTTTATCTTAAGTTTTGTAAAATATGCATAACAGTTATATTTAAAAATTATAACACTGGTGAGTTTTGAAATGTGTGTAGTGTAATATATATGCCAACTACAAAAAATGGGATAAAGTAAAGGGACTGTATGGTATAAGTTTTCTAAATTCCATTTAAAGTGATAAAATATTAATTCTATGTGAAGTGTACATAACTGTAAAGTTAATATGTATATTATAATCCTAGAGAGATCACTAAAAAAACTGAACACAAAATATAGTAAAAAATTAGAGAAGAAAAAGCAATACTAAAAAGAAGTCAAATAACTTAAAAGAAGGCAGGAAAGGGAAAACAACAGAATAAAATCAAAATAAATAATAAAATGCTAAACGTAAATTCAAGCATATCAGTAATTACATATGTGTACATGATCTAAACACACCAAGTAAAAGATACACTGTCAAAATGGATTAAGCAAAACAAGGCCCAGGATAAATCCAAGGAGAAATAGGCCAAGACACATATTAATCAAGCTGTCAAAAATTAAATACAAAGAAAGCATATTAAAAGCAGCAAGGGAAAAACAACAAATAACACACAAGGGAATCCCCATAAGGTTAACAGCTGGTCTCTCAGCAGAAACTCTGCAAGCAAGAAGGGAGTGGCAGGACATACTGAAAGTGATGAAGGAGAAAAACCTGCAACCAAGATTACTCTACACACCAAGGATCTCATTCAGATTTGATGGAGAAATTAAAAACTTTACAGACAAGCAAAAGCTGAGAGAGTTCAGCACCACCAAACCAGCTTTACAACAAATGGTAAAGGAACTTCTCGAGGCAAGAAACATAAGAGAAGGAAAAGACCTATAATAATGAACCCCAAACAATTTAGAAAATGGGAATAGGAACATACATATCGATAATTACCTTAAGTGTAAATGGACTAAGTGCTCCCACCAAAAGACACAGACTAGCTGAATGGATACAAAAACAAGACCCATATATACGCTGTCTGCAAGAGACCCACTTCAGACCTAGAGACACATACAGACTGAAAGTAAGGGGATGGAAAAATTTATTCCATGCAAATGGAAACCAAAAGAAAGCTGGAGTAGCAATACTCATATCAGACAAAATAGACTTTAAAATAAAGACTATTAGAAGAGACAAAGAAGGACACTACTAATGATCAAGGGATCGATCCAAGAAGAAGATATAACAATTGAAAATATTTATGCACCCAATATAGGAGCACCTCAATACATAAGGAAAATACTAACAGCCATAAAAGGGGAAATCGACAGTAACACATTCATAGTAGGGGACTTTAACACCCCACGTTCACGAATGGACAGATCATCCAAAATGAAAATAAATAAGGAAACCCAAGCTTTAAATGATACATTAAACAAGATGGACTTAATTGATATTTATAGGACATTCCATCCAAAAACAACAGAATACACATTTTTCTCAAGTGCTCATGGAACATTCTCCAGGATAGATCATATCTTGGGTCACAAATCAAGCCTTGGTAAATTTAAGAAAATTGAAATTGTATCAAGTATCTTTTCCGGCCACAATGCTATGAGACTAGATATCAATTACAGGAAAAGATCTGTAAAAAATACAAACACATGGAGGCTAAACAATACACTACTTAATAATGAAGTGATCACTGAAGAAATCAAAGAGGAAATCAAAAAATACCTAGAAACAAATGACAATGGAGACACGACGACCCAAAACCTATGGGATGCAGCAAAAGCAGTCCTAAGAGGGAAGTTTATAGCAATACAAACCTACCTTAAGAAACAGGGAACATCTCGAATAAACAACCTAACCTTGCACCTAAAGCAATTAGAGAAAGAAGAACAAAAAAACCCCAAAGTTAGCAGAAGGAAAGAAATCATAAAAATCAGACCAGAAATAAATGAAAAAGAAATGAAGGAAATGATAGCAAAGATCAATAAAACTAAAAGCTGGTTCTTTGAGAAGATAAACAAAATAGATAAAACATTAGCCAGACTCATCAAGAAAAAAAGGGAGAAGACTCAAATCAATAGAATTAGAAATGAAAAAGAAGTAACAACTGACACTACAGAAATAAAAAAGATCATGAGAGATTACTACAAGCAACTCTATGCCAATAAAATGGACAACCTGGAAGAAATGGACAAATTCTTAGAAATGCACAACCTGCCAAGACTGAATCAGGAAGAAATAGAAAATATGAACAGACCAATCACAAGCACTGAAATTGAAACTGTGAATAAAAATCTTCCAACAAACAGAAGCCCAGGACCAGATGGCTTCACAGGCGAATTCTATCAAACATTTAGAGAAGAGCTAACACCTATCCTTCTCAAACTCTTCCAAAATATAGCAGAGGGAGGAACACTCCCAAATTCATTCTACGAGGCCATCATCACCTTGATACCAAAACCAGACAAGGATGTCACAAAGAAAGAAAACTACAGGCCAATATCACTGATGAACATAGATGCAAAAATCTTCAACAAAATACTAGCAAACAGAATCCAACAGCACATTAAAAGGATCATATACCATGATCAAGTGGGGTTTATTCCAGGAATGCAAGGATTCTTCAATATATGCAAATCTATCAATGTGATACACCATATTAACAAATTGAAGGAGAAAAACCATATGATCATCTCAATAGATGCAGAGAAAGCTTTTGACAAAATTCAACACCCATTTATGATAAAAACCCTGCAGAAAGAAGGCATAGAGGGAACTTTCCTCAATATAATAAAGGCCATATATGACAAACCCACAGCCAACATCATCCTCAATGGTGAAAAACGGAAAGCATTTCCACTAAGATCAGGAACAAGACAAGGTTGCCCACTCTCACCACTCTTATTCAATATAGTTTTGGAAGTTTTAGCCACAGCAATCAGAGAAGAAAAGGAAATAAAAGGCATCCAAATCGGAAAAGAAGAAGTAAAGCTGTCACTGTTTGCAGACGACATGATACTATACATAGAGAATCCTAAAGATGCTACCAGAAAACTACTAGAGCTAATCAATGAATTTGGTAAAGTTGCAGGATACAAAATTAATGCACAGAAATCTCTTGCATTCCTATACACTAATGATGAAAAATCTGAAAGTGAAATCAAGAAAGCACTCCCATTTACCACTGCAACAAAAAGAATAAAATATCTAGGAATAAACCTACCTAAGGAGACAAAAGACCTGTATGCAGAAAATTATAAGACACTGATGAAGGAAATTAAAGATGATACAAATAGATGGAGAGATATACCATGTTCTGGATTGGAAGAATCAACATTGTGAAAATGACTATACTACCCAAAGCAATCTACACATTCAATGCAATCCCTATCAAACTACCACTGGCATTTTTCACAGAACTAGAACAGAAAATTTCACAATTTGTATGGAAACACAAAAGACTCCGAATAGCCAAAGCAATCTTGAGAACAAAAAACGGAGCTGGAGGAATCAGGCTCCCTGACTTCAGACTATACTAAAAAGCTACAGTAATAAAGACAGTATGGTACTGGCACAAAAACAGAAAGATAGATCAATGGAACAGGATAGAAAGCCCAGAGATAAACCCACGCACATATGGTCACCCTATCTTTGATAAAGGAGGCAGGAATGTACAGTGGAGAAAGGACAGCCTCTTCAATAAGTGGTGCTGGGAAAACTGGACAGGTACATGTAACAGTATGAAATGAGATCACTCCCTAACACCATACACAAAAATAAACTCAAAATGGCTTAAAGACCTAAATGTAAGGCCAGAAACTATTAAACTCTTAGAGGAAAACATAGGCAGAACACTCTATGACATAAATCGCAGCAAGATCCTTTTCGACCCACATCCTAGAGAAATGGAAATAAAAACAAAAATAAACAAATGGGACCTAATGAAACTTCAAAGCTTTTGCACAGCAAAGGAAACCATAAACAAGACCAAGAGACAACCCTCAGAATGCGAGAAAATATTTGCAAATGAAGCAACTGACAAAGGATTAATTTCCAAAATTTACAAGCAGCTCATGCAGCTCAATAACAAAAAAACAAACAACCCAATCCAAAAATGGGCAGAAGACCTAAATAGACATTTCTCCAAAGAAGATATACAGACTGCCAACAAACACATGAAAGAATGCTCATCATTAATCATTAGAGAAATGCAAATCAAAACTACAATGAGATATCACCTAACACCAGTCAGAAAGCCCATCATCAAAAAATCTAGAAACAATAAATGCTGGAGAGGGTGTGGAGAAAAGGGAACACTCTTGCACTGCTGGTGGGAATGTGAATTGGTTCTGCCACTATGGAGAACAGTATGGAAGTTCCTTAAATAACTACAAATAGAACTACCATGTGACCCAGCAATGCCACTACTGGGAATATACCCTGAGAAAACCAAAATTCAAAAAGAGTCATGTACCAAAATGTTCATTGCAGCTCTATTTACAATAGCCCGGAGATGGAAACAACGTAAGTGTCCATCATCGGATGAATGGATAAAGAAGATGTGGCACATATATACAATGGAATATTACTCAGCCATAAAAAGAAAAGAAATTGAGCTATTTGTAATGAGATGGATAGACCTAGAGTCTGTCATACAGAGTGAAGTAAGTCAGAAAGAGAAAGACAAATACCATATGCTAACACATATATATGGAATTTAAGAAAAAACAATGTCATGAAGAACCTAGGGGTAAGACAGGAATAAAGACACAGACCTACTGGAGAACGGACTTGAGGATATGGGGAGGGGGAAGGCTGAGCTGTGACAAAGCGAGAGAGAGGCATGGACATAAATACACTAACAAACGTAAGGTAGATAGCTAGTGGGAAGCAGTTGCATAGCACAAGGATATCAGCTCGGTGCTTTGTGACTGCCTGTAGTGGTGGGATAGGGAGGGTGGGAGGGAGGGAGACACGAGAGGGAAGAGATATGGGAACATATGTATATATATAACTGATTCACTTTGTTAAAAAGCAGAAACTAACACACCATTGTAAAGCAATTATACCCCAATAAAGATGTTAAAAAAAAAGGGCCCAGTTATAAAATATATACAAGAAAGTCACTTTTAATATAATGATTTAGGTAGGATAAAATTAAAAGGATGAAAAATGATTCTCATAAAATACTAATCAAAAGAAAACTAGAAGAGTCATGATAATATCAGACAAATTATGTCAGTACAAGAAGAATTACCAAGAATAAAGAAGGATATCACTTAATGATAAAAGGATTAATTCACCAACAAGATATGATAACCCTAAATATATATGCATCTCACAACAGAGATCCAAAATACATGAAGCAAAGCTTATAGAACTAAAAGGCTAAATGGACCAATTCACAATTATAGTGAATTTCACTGATCAATAGAACAAGTAGATAGAAAATCAGCATGGATACAGATGACACGCAATAAAAACATCAACCAACAAGATCTTATTGAAATTTATAGAACTATCCATTTAACAATAGCAGAATTCCCATGCCTTTCCAATGCACACAGGACAATTAACAAGATAGACCACATCCTTGGTCATTAAACAAATATTAATAAATTTTAAAAAAATGAAATAAAAAGTTTGTTCTCTGGCCGAAATGGAATTGAACTAGCAATGAACTGCAAAAAAGATGTGAACAAAATCCTCAAATACTTTGAAATTAAACTAAGAGAAAGAGGAGTTTTCAAGAGAAACAGGAACATTTTTGAATTGAAAGAAAATGAGAATATAATATATCAAAATTTGTAGGATGCAGCTAAAGCAGTTCTTAGAGGGAAATGTATAATTTTAACTATTAGTAATATAAAAGAAGAAAGGTCTCATAATCAATAGTTTACTTTTTCACCTTAAGAAACCAGAAAAAGAAAAACCCTTAACAAGCAGAAGAAAAAATAGTAAGGAAAAGGACAAAAACCCATGAAGTTGAAATCGGGGAAAAAATAGAGAAAATTAGTGAAACCCAACTGGTTGTGATGGTTAATTTTATGTGGCAACATGGCTGGGCCACATAGCCCAGATATGTGGTCAAAAATTATTCTGGATGTTTTTGTGAGGGTGTTTTCAGATGATATTTGTATTTAGATTGGTGAACTTTGAGTAAAGCAGATTGTCCTTCATAATGTGGTTGGGCATCATCCAACTGGTTGAAGGCATGAATAGAACAAAAGACTGACCTCCACCAACCAAAAAAAAATTCTCCAGCAGGTTGCCTTCAGACTTAATCTGAAACACTGGCTTTTGTAGAAGACTGCCTGTGAACTCAACCACAACTCTTTCCTGCGTTAACCGCCATATTAACAGAATAAATGTGAATCTTTGAATCATGATATCTCTAGTTTACTTAATACCTAAATGCTAATTAGTTCAACCACCTCTGTTCCATGAAAATTTTACATAGCATCTCACCTACTGGGCCATCAAACTCCTACTTAAGTATCGCCTATAAAGTACAAGTTTTGTATAAGGGAAGCAGTCTGCATTTCAGAAATAGGCAGATCTGTTTTTGATTCATGGCTTTGCCAATAAGTAGCTATGTATTCATGATCATATCATTTTATTTCTGTAGGTCTCAACTTCTTCATCTTTGAAATGGGGATATTTTATGGAGATCTTGTAAAAATAAGAAATGATATACATAAATCACCTACACATTGTAGGCACTCAATAAATATGTAGTTCACATTGGTGCTACAGGAATAAGGTAAAATGAGTTTCAAAATCTTTTCTTTACTACATTCAACAATTAACAATATGCATCTTAAATGTATGTTCTTTTTTCTCTGACACTGGCACCTAGAACAACTCCTAACACATAAAAAGCACCTAATAATTTTGTTATTATCTGAATGAGAAATAGCTTATGTCAGCTGTTCTCAACATTTTTTGTCTTATTACCCCTTTATACTGTAAAAACTACTGAGGATCCCAAAGAGCTTTTGATTATTTTGGTCATATCTATCTATATTTACTGTATTAGAGATAAAAACCAAATATTAATTAAATTTAAAATAATAAAAATAAAATTACTACTTGATAACATAAATAACAAACTTTCTAAAACAAAACAAAACAAAAAGTTAGTGAGAATAATGGTGTTGTTTTATATTTTTACAAACCTCTTTAATATTTGGCTTAATAGAAGTTAACTAGATTCTTATGTCAGCTTCAACATCCTATCAATTACACTATGTGGTTTTAACTGAACTCTGTGAAGAAAATCCAGCTTCACAAAGCTCTGTATTGGAAAGAGGAGTATTTCAGTAGCATTTTCAGATAATTATAAATATTCTTATGTGATAGGATACCAAAACACAAGTGGTAGTTTCTTCAGAGTTATTTGCAATGTGGAATTTGAAGTCATGTCAGTGAATTCTGTTGCCTTAAATTCTATTAATCTACCTATAAGCTGAGTGAATCTTTTACTCATACATGATTTTGTAACATCATGCACGGATCATTTAGAAAATATTGGTTCAATGATTTATGCAGACCTTCCATATGCAAATGCATTTCTTTAGGCAATACCATCAATAGATCACATTTTTTAATATTATCACTGAGCTCAGCAGTAAAGTTTTTTTAAGTACTGTGAAGTTGTCAAGCTCACACTGCTGAATAAGAGTTTCCCAAATTTCTAATTTTTGCTAGAAAGCTCAAATTTTAACATTGGCAACAAATACTGGCAGTTATTTTTCTTAAAATGACAGGTCCACATTGTCTATTTTTGATAAAATGCTTGCAAATACCAAAGTCTGAATAACCATAGTTACTCTGTCTGTTGTTCCATGAAAATAAAGCAATTAGCTCATTATTCAATCACACAAGTGCTTTTCCTTGAGGCAACCACTGTACTTCAGTAGGCAGAATTGCTTTATGTGTACTTCCCATTTTGTCATACAATATATTAAAAAGCAAGTACTCAAGGGTCAATAGTTAATAAACTCAGTAATATTTTACTACAGATAAATTCCCCACTTATGATGGTTCAACTTACAATTTTTCAACTTTACGATTATGCGAAAATGATACACATTCAATTCAGGAGAAACCGTACTTTGAATTTTTAATTTTGATCTTTTCTGGGCTAGTGATGCTGGGCAGTAGCAGTTGGCCGAAGCTCCCAGTCAGCCATGTGATCATGAGGTTATACTTACAGCCATTCTGTACCCACACAACCACTCTGTTTTTCACTTTCAGTACAGTATTTAATACATTACATGAGATATTCAACACTTTATTATAAAATAGGCTTTGTGTTAGATGATTTTACCAAACTGTAGGCTTATTTCTGAGCATATTAAAAGTAGGATAGGCTAAGCTATGATGTTAGGTGTGTTAGGTGTATTAAATGCATTTTTGACTTACGATGGTTTCAACTTATGAAGGGTTTATTGGGATGTAACCCCATTGTAATTTGAGGAAGATCTGTACTTCATTAAGGACATTCTTAAGTGAAATTGGCATTTAAAAAAAATTATAAGTGTTTGATGGTGAAAAGCTACTAGGACAGCTTGTTGTCATAGCTGTAAGGGCAAGTTTACCTCCCATAAGCTCTCTAACCTAGTTATTGTCTAATAGGTCATTATTTTGGAATTCTAAAACATGCCTTTTGCATTTTTTATAAAATATTATAGTTTATCCTGGAATTTCAAAATAATTATTTTTAGATGATAATAAGGTTAGTGAGATTACTAAAGGTAATAACCAGTGATAGCAAAGTAATCACTGAGAACAAACTGAGTTAATCCTGGAAAAAGTATATATTTATACCCTAAATATACTACCTTAGAACGTTTAAAATACATAAGTACAAATCCTATTAGCTTTCAAAAGGAAGATGTCATCACACTTCAGGTAGCCTTTGGAAGATCCCACTGTATACTCAAAAGAGAATAAGAGTGAAAAAGGTGAATAACATCTTAGCATTATTATGAAAACAGTTTTACCTGCACGTAAACACTACCTTAAAAGGTCTCAGGTACTTCCAGAAGCTCCCAGATCAAACTTTGAGAACCTCTGGCTAATACCCTTTCTTCAAAATCCTGTGGGTTATAAAATATAGCATTATGATGTGCTAAAATAGGTTTCCTGGTCCTAGATTTTCCCTTTTTTCATGGTTAGAAATCTAGGGCTCTTCAAATCCACACTGAAACCGAAAGATCCTTTTTGGTCCACCAAAAAGAACTCTGCATTGCAAACTTCACTCAATGCAAAAGCCAGCTGAGGTGAAGTCACCAGAGGCCAATACAAGTCAGGAGTAAAGCGCCACACAGCCTTCAACCACAGTAGTTTTCAAATTGTTTGGTCAGGCCACCTCTTAGAGCCCTTTCATCTATCATTTTATGCCTCTCTGTGTTCCTTTTTTAAGATTTTGTTTTTGTGTAATGTTGCTGGGCATTCTGTCCTCAATTTTCTTGTCACACAGTGAAGGAAGTGTCCTATCTGATATGAAGCCACATGTCAGCACCTGCTCTCTGGGTTGATTTGTTCATTATTTCTATTTCTCTTTTCTGATTCTGCAGGGTCTCCTTCTGTCAACAGCAACAACCACACAACTGTATGCTGTGGGCCTGCATTCTTTCTTTATGGATGTCAAAATCCAGGGTCTGATGAGTGCCCTTGAGGCTCAGCCTATCACTTAAGGAGTGTTTCTCTTTGGATGTTCAATTTTTTGTTTAACTGAACTTGCAGTTAAGCCTTGCTGACATGTAAAATTTGACTTTGTCTATGTGGATGGATAATCTAATTGAAAAAGGGAGGTAACTTTTTACCACACTAGGAGACAATTTTGCTTTTATTATGCACAAGAATATCTTGCTTTAGGTTCACACACTCAAACATCAGTCTAATACAGTGCAATCCAATTCAATGTAGCAACCATATATTGCGATGCCACTGAGGATAGGCACTATGTATAAATGGACTGGGATTCTTTGGAAATAAGCAAATGATTACACTTGAAGACACAGGTAGCACAGAAAGAGTGATGCCTTTAACCTGGCTAGGGTAGGTGACTTTAGGTTTTTGTGGCACATCAGTAAGCATAGTCCATCTACGTATTTTTTAATGGTTCATGGCAGCTTATATTGTGTTAGTCAGATGATTGTTTACAATTAGGCAGATGGTTTTAAACTCAAATGGCCTGAGTAAGTAGCTTTAAGCTTCAGGCTTCAGTAGAAATATAGGATTTTAACCTTGGTCACTGTAACATTAATACATTGTTCAGGTAAGTGTTGTTTTCATAAAGAGAAGGATGCAGGTGCAGATCTTAGCACATACCAGCTGTAGGGACCATAGTGTACTGGCCAATTAGAGTGGAGCTTGAACAACATAGTACTGCTTAGCTTGGTATTTTAGACAAAGGCAGAATAAGAATGAAATCACAAAATGAGGATGAGGAAACATGCATGAGGAAATATCAGACAAGTCAAAGTTGAGGGACATTCTACTTTTCAAAAATGTCAATGTTATAAAATAAGTAAGCTGAGCATATTTGTCAGATTAAAGGACATTAGAGATATGGCAACTTAATATAGCGCTTGATCTTGGAAAGGATTTTTACTGATAAAAATATTTCTTTAAAGGATAATATTGCTGTAATTACAAAACTCTGATTATAGACTATATATTAGGAACAGTATCAGATGCTAAATTTCCTGAATTTGGTGATTTCACTGCAACTATGTAAAAAGGAAATACATTATCTATGCTACAGTTTTTATGAGTGAAAGGTCATGAGTTTTACAATTTTTTTCTCAAATGGTTCCTCAAATAAAACAATGTATATATTATATAGGTGCATGTAAGGGTGTGTGTGTGTGTGTGTGTGTGTGTGTGTGTGTGTGCGCGCGCGCGCGCGTGCGCGTATGTGTATGTGGGTGGGGGAGAGAGAGAGAGATAAAGGAAAAAACAAATGCGGCAAAATATTACTAATGAGTGAAACTACATGAAGGATACGTGTATATGCATGTTTTTTGTAATACTCTTGTAAATTTTTTCTAGGTTTGAGTTTTTAGAAAATATATAGAGTAATGAAAAAACAGTCTTCCTTCTTATCCCCACCCCACTCCACCCCTTCAAAGGCTTACTTTCCAGGGAGGATTGTGAAAAAATAATCGCTTCCTTTACTCTGATTCTCAGTCGGATATCTGGCCACAAGATCTGGACCTAAAACTCTAAAAGCAGATGAGAGCCTCCCTGGTGTAGAACCCTTTTGAATTTCTAGCTTTAAATCTTTAGTGTCAAGCCTTGGTAGGTAGAGCTGTAACAACTTCACCAAATTTAAGAATCACTCATCAGCCCATGACCACAACTTGTGATGGATTTTGCCCATTACACAAATTCTGAACTTAATTTCAGACAACCAAAGTGGCACATTCCCAAAAGAGTGAAAGATATTTTTTCATGAACAAATGAAAAATGAATGGGGTTCCTAATTTTAAAGCAAATATTTTATTTGGTTAATGCAGAAAAACAAATCTAAGAAACTATGGCAAATCCAATGGACCAAACAGTATTTAAGTGAACTTCATTTCTAAGAATCACATTTGCCTAGAAAATAAGAGCAGAACTGGCATAGTTAAAAATATTCTTCAGACTTTTGATTAGAATCAAAGCAAAGGAATGTAAATGAGTAAATTAAGGGGAAAAATGAAAACAAACTAATAAGCTAGAAGAAAAAATACATTTCTTGAAGAGAAATGATAAAGATCTTGAGGAACAGATTATTCATAGATGAAAAAGAAGATGAGATCTTAAAGATTAAGAGAAACTAATATGTGAAGAGGAAAAGGTCAATCACCCAGATCTAGTTATTCTTAAAGATGGTGTCAGTAAAAAGGGAGATGTTTTTTATTAACAGGAAAGGGAAATAGGGCCCAAAGTAACCAACAAAAGAAAAATGGCAAATGCATAGCTAGCAAACAGGCTGCCCAGAAAGTGTCAGTTTCCAGGAAGATGTTGAGAAGTACCCTCTTAAAGCTGCAGTTGGAGATTTCACAGTAAGCATATAAAAATACTACCCCTCCCCCAACAGCTAAATTAGAATATTACAAACTATATAGGTTTGAGATGAAAAGATCAGAAAGTGTCATAAGAACAGATTTTAAGAATTGCTAGTGAGCTTTAAGGTGACACCCACCAGGAGTAGCATGTAGACACTGAGTGTATCCTGAGAAACTATGCCCCTAAACTTTGGAATTATGACTCTGAGGGTAGACAAAGCTAAAATAAAACAGATTAAAGTGGATATAAGAAAGACAGTAGGTTGAATTCAGGCCTGGACAAAATATTGGTCCAATGGGTGAAATTATCCAGCTCAGAAAGCTAACACTGACAAGATTTATTTTTCACTGGTTGCTTTGGTCATTCCAAGAATTCATTAACTTCATATATCTCACTATAGGACAAACCAGAAGACAAAATCAGAAGTGTATAGAAAATCAAACATCTGAGTGGAAGGAAAAGGGAAGATGAAATGAAATAAAATTTTTGGTTCCAGGCAAAAGTGCTCATGTAATGTGTGCTGGAGAAATGAAAAGTCTAAGAAGTCAGATAAGCTATTACAAACACAATCAAGCCTTCATAAAAGATATGTAGGGGGAGAGAAGAGAAAAATTCAAACACCAGAAGCAAATTTCACTATTGCAGAAACAGAGTTAGCAGAAAGAAAGACTTCAAACATTCCAAAAATAAGGAACAAGTGACTTGATTAGTACAAGGAAGAGGTCATGGGCATCACTAGGTCCTTGGGGAAACAAGCTTCAAAAAAATCAACAGTAGTTTTACTTCTGGAATCCACTGAAGATGATTATTCAGATGGAACAAATGTGAAGACTGTGGGTATCTTCCCAAGGACACAGGTTTCTCAGGTGTAAGCAATTCCATAGCAAAATTGTCAACTGTTAGTTACCACAGCACAAAACTGAAAATGTCTGCTCAAAGTTAATAAGGAAGACATCAGTAAACAGAACCTATAATCAGTTCAGTACTGGTGCCAGAAAATGGGTGCCAAAGGTTAAATGGAAATTAATAAGTTTTTAATATGCTAGGTGGAAAAGAAAGACACCTCAAAATAAGATCTGGTGATTGGGACTGTAATAATTGCAACCGCCAAACTGCACTAAGTGAAATGTCAGGCAAAGAAAGACAAATACTGTATGTTTTCACTTACATATGGAATCTAAAAAATAAAACTAACAAATATAACAAAACAGAAACAGACTCAGATACAGAGAACAAACTAGTAGTTAGCAGAAAGGAGCGGGTAGAGGAAGGGGTAAAATAGGTGAAGGGGATTAAAAGGTATGAACTACTCAGTATAAAATAAATAAGATACAGGGATGTAATGTACAGCACAGGGAATATAGTCAATATTTCATAATAATTTTGTATGGAGCATAATCTATAAAAATATTGAATTACTATATTGTATACTTGAAACTAATAAATTTGTAAGTCAACTATACTTCAATTAAAAAAAAACTGCACTAAAGAATGTAGCAATGTCTCAGACACCATTCTCTACAAGCAGAGGACAGAATACACAGGTAGGCTTTTTTCTACCTGTGGTAATTTACATTATCTTGTAATTACTCTCCTGATGGGAGAGTTCTCCCAGTTGAAATTTTGTTCATAGTTTGTGCCATCAGGACAATTAACCTAAACTGCCAGTCATCCTGAAGTGGCCAACCAACATCTATTGCTTTTTCTTTTAACCTCAGATAACCAAGTCTTTGCTTTAGATTGATTCTAAGAATATTATTTTGACTCTAGAAGTAGGGATAAACTTTTTTTACTTGTCTGAAAGACTGAGATAGCTGTAGTAAAATTTTATTTCAGAAGTTTCTGCTTCTGGACATAAATGAACAACTACTGGACTAGCCCTCCCACTGTGAATAACTATGAAACTGGACAAAATGAATGTAATGACAGTTGTCAGATATTCAATAAGAAGTAGCATGGGACTGTGGTCCCTAAATAAGGGAAATCCATGAAGTAAGTCCCACAGTCATCCTGACTTTCTGTCTGCAGGTACTGGCTGTACTCTTACATTAGAAGATAGACCTCAAGCAAAGCATGATATTCTCAATAAGCTGATGAGGCAGAGACCAGAGTTTGGCAATGCTGAGGCAGATAAAATGTGCAGGACGTGATGCTGGAGAGAAAAGTGCTATGCAGAATAGGAGAACCACAAACCTACAGTGGTATTCTAATATCTTTGGCCAATATTAAATTGAATATAAGCTGGGAAAATCTCCTGGCAGAGGAGGCCTGGCAGAGAACTGCTACTGAGGAAATGCAAGCTGAATGGATATTCTTGAGATCATATAGTGCAAAGAAAAGTAGGAGTCACAAACAGACAGAATAGGGATCTCAGTGAACACCTTGAAAATGGAAATGATACTACAGAAAAGCTGTAGGGCTACTCTAGTCCTAGAACAAGGGTTACTTGTTACCTACCCTAGAAAAACTTAAAAAGATGCTTCAGAAGGATCAAGCTGATCCAGTAAATCAACTGTCTGCCAGGTCAAAACACAGCACTCTATAAAGAAAGATACAATCAAGATTCCTTACACCATACTATGAACAATAGGTAGCAAATAGTAAAAGATTACTAACCATGCAAAGAAGCAGGAATTTGTTACCTATGACCAATTAAAAAAAAAAAAGAACTAGCATTTGATGGAAAAAGATACAGAGCTAACAGAAATTTTGGACTTAGAAAACAATGAATTTAAGAGAGCTATCACAAATATTTTAAGGAATTAAAAGATAAAACACAATAAGCGAAGAGGTAGGACATTTCAAAAACCAAATTAATGCCATGAAAAAATGGAAATCTAGAATTAAAAAATACAATATTTGAGATAAAAATTAAAAAGATTAATTTTATACTGATTGGGAAATACAAAAGTAAAGGTCTGCAAACTTAAAGACAATAGAATGTAAATGATTTAAAATGAAGCACAGAGAGGGGAAAAAAGCTGAGAAAGTTAACAGAGCAATGGCAAGAAGGCTAACATGCATGGACTTGGAGAAGAGACAGATTTCTCTTCCAGAGCAATCTGGAGATTACTCCAGAATTGACAGAAGATACATAGATTACTACATAATCTATGAAGAGACTTAGATTGCAAAACAAAAAGTATTTGAAGAAATAATGGCCAGTAAAACTTACATTTCAATGAAGAATATCAAACCAAAGATATAAGCAGCTCACTGAATCCCAAGCAGGATAAACAGAGCGAACACCACATATTGGTAAATCATAGGGAAATTGCTGAAAGCCAAACATAAAAAGAGAATTTTAAAAGTATCCATAAAAATATGATATATGATGTAAAGAAAAAATAAAAAAAAAGATACGATTGACTGCTGAACTCCAGCCAGAAATAAAGGCGGAGAACAATGGAATGCTGCTTTTAAGTTGCTAAAAGAAAAAAAAATATATGTAATTGCCAGCCAAGAATAAAATGCCCTACAAAAATATCCTTTAAAATGAAGGCACTACACTCAGCAGGACCCACCCATGGTTAAGGGTCCAGCGGCAATGGGGGAGACTGTGGGGGAGACGGTGGGAGAGGTGCCAGTGCTTTCCCTGTCCACTTAGGCACTGGGAAGCCTGTTGGGCTCCCAGGCCTAATCCTCTGCCCTCGGAGCCTCCCTCAGGACATGTAGAGCCCAAGCCCTGCCCCTACACCCCCACCCAGGGCCCTGCCTCTACACTCGGACACTCGCTCTAATGCGCTGGGCCTAAACCACACCCACACACCCTTGCTCAAGTCCCTAACTCCAAACTCCAGAACTCCACACTCCAGAGGCCGTCCTTTCCACGTGCTGCTTCTCCCCTTCCAGGCAGGTCCTAAATAGAGGCCCTACCCCACACTTGAACGTCATCCTACCTAGGCCCCACCCCATGCTCAAACGTCACCCCCCACCAACCTAGGTCCCGTCTCACCCTAAACCCCACCACTGCCTAAGTTTCACCCCGGCCTAAACTCCACCCCCAAAGCCAAGGCTT
Organism: Leucopleurus acutus; assembly: GCF_964270905.1. Classification (NCBI taxonomy): domain Eukaryota; kingdom Metazoa; phylum Chordata; class Mammalia; order Artiodactyla; family Delphinidae; genus Leucopleurus; species Leucopleurus acutus. The sequence goes on from NC_139143.1 coordinate 134,027,093, forward strand.
TTTATTTTTTTTTTCTTTTTCCCTCTTTTAGACTGGGGTTCTGTTTTACCTTGTAGATTCATTGTTGTTGATACTTTTATATTTTTATTTTTCCTAATAAATATTTTATCTTTCTAGTTTTATTTTATTCTCTATACTTTTTTAGTGAACACTCCTTTTGGCTTGTTCCTCCACCACTTTTTTTTTTTTCTTTTTTCTGGTGTGGTTTTGTTGCAGTTGTTTCAATTATAGTTTTATTTTTCCTAATATATTTTTTGTCTTTCTAACTTTATTTTCTTATTCTTTGATATTGTATTGCTCCTTTTTTTCTTTCTTTCTTCCTTTTTTTTTTTACAACACCATGAAGCTTGCGGGATCTTGGTTCCCAGGCTGGAGGTCAGGCCCAAGCTCCTGTGGTGGGATCTCCAAGTTCAAACTGCTGGACTAACAGGGAACCTCAGACCCCAGGGAATATCATTTGGAGTGAGGCTTCCTGGAGGTCCTCACCTCAGTACCAAGATCCAGCTCTATCCAACTGCCTGCAAATTCCAGTGCTGGACGTCTCAGGCCAAACAACCAGTAAGAAAGGAATACAGCACCACCCATCAAAACAAACAAAAAAGGAAATGACAAAAAAACATGTCACAGACAAAGGAGCAAGGTAAAAACCTACAAGACCAAATAAATGAAGACAAAATAGGCAACCTACCTGAAAAAGAAGTCAGAGTAATGATAGTAAAGATGATCCAAAATCTTGGAAACAGAATGGAGAAAATACAAGTAACATTTAACAAGGATCTAGAAGAACTAAAGAGCAAACAAACAGTGATGAACAACACAATTACTGAAATTAAAAATACTCTAGAAGGAATCAATAACAGAATAACAGGCAGAAGAACAGATAAGTGAGTTGGAATATAAAATGGTGGAAATAACTGCCAGGGGGCAGAATAAAGAAAAAAGAATGAAAAGAATTGAGGACAGTCTCAGAGGGACAACATTAAATGCACCAACATCAGAATTATAGGGGTACCAGAAGAAAAAGAGAAAAAGAAAGGGTCTGAGAAAATATTTGAACAGATTATAGTTGAAAACTTTCCTAACATGGGAAAGGAAATAGTCAATCAAGTCCAGGAAGCACAGACAGCTCCATACAGGATAAACCCAAAGAGAAACACTCCAAGACACATATTAATCAAACTATCAAAAATAAAACACAAAGAAAAAATACTAAAAGCAGCAAGGGAAAAGCAACAAATAACGTCTAAGGGAATCCCCATAAGGTTAACAGCTGATTTTTCAGCAGAAACACTGCAAGACAGAGGGATTGGTAGGGCATATTTAAAGTGATGAAATGGAAAGACCTACAACCAAGATTACTCTACCCAGCGAGGATCTCATTCAGATTCCATGGAGAAATTAAAACCTTTACTGATAAACAAAAGTTAAGAGAATTCAGCACCACGAAATGAGCTTTACAACAAATGCTAAAGGAACTTCTCTAGGCAAGAAACACAAGAGAAGGAAAAGACGTACAGTAACAAACCGAAAACAATTAAGAAAATGGTAATAGGAACATACATATCAATAATTATCTTAAATGTAAATGGATTAAATGCTCAAACCAAAAGACATAGATTGGCTGAATGGATACAAAAACAAGACCCATATATATGCTGTCTACAAGAGACTCACTTCAGACCTAAGGACACAAACAGACCAAAAGTGAGGGAAAGGAAAAAGATGTTCCATGCAAATGGAAATCAAAAGAAAGCTCAAGTAGCAATTCTCATATCAGACAAAACAGACTTTAAAATAAAGACTATTACAAGAGACAAAGAAGGACACTACATAATGATCAAGGGATCAATCCAAGAATAAGATATAACACTTGCAAATATTTATGAACCCAACATAGGAGTACCTCAATACATAAGGCAAATGCTAACAGCCATAAAAGGGGAAATTGACAGTAACACAATAATAGTAGGAGACTTAAACCTCCCACTTTCACCTATGGACAGATCATCCAAAATGAAAATAAATAAGGAAACAAAAGCTTTAAATGACACATTAAATAAGATGGACTTAACTGATATTTATCGGATATTCCATCCAAAGACAACAGAATACACTTTCTTCTCAAGTGCTCATGCAATATTCTCCAGAATAGACCATATCTTGGGTCACAAATCAAGCCTCGGTAAATTTAAGAAAATTGAAAGCATATCAAATATCTTTTCTGACCACAACGCAATGAGACTGCATATCAATTACAGGAAAAAAACTGTAAAAAATACAGACAAATGGAGGCTCAACAATACAATACTAAATAACCAAGAGATCACTGAAGAAATCAAAGAGGAAATCAAAAATTACCAAGAAACAAATGACAATGAAAACATGATGACCCAAAACCTACAGGATGCAGCAAAAGCAGTTCTAAGAGGGAATTTTATAGCAATACAATCCTACCTCAAGAATTAAGAAAAATCTCAAGTAGACAATACAATCTTACACCTAAAGCAATCAGAGAAAGAAGAACAAAAAAACTCCCAAAGTTAGCAGAAGGAAAGAAATCATAAAGATCAGATCAGAAAAAAAAATGAAAAAGAAATGAAGGAAACAATAGCAAAGATCAATAAAACTAAAAGCTGGTTCTTTGAGAAGATAAATAAAATTGATAACCATTAGCCAGACTCATCAAGAAAAACAGGGAGAAGACTCAAATTGACAGAACTAGAAATGAAAAAGGAGAAGTAACAACTGACTCTGCAGAAATACAAAGGATCATGAGAGATTACTACAAGCAACTCTATGCCAATAAAATGGACAACCTGGAAGAAATGAACAAATTCTTAGAGAAGCACAACCTTCTGAGACTAAACCAGGAAGAAACAGAAAATATAAACAGAGCAATCAGAAGCACTGAAATTGAAATGGTGATTAAAAATCTTCCAACAAACAAAAGCCCAGAACCAGATAGCCTCACAGCTGAATTCTATCAAACATTTAGAGAAGAGCTAACACGTATCCTTCTCAAGCTCTTCCAAAATATAGCAGAGGGAGGAACACTCCCAAACTCATTCTACGAGGCCATCATCACCCTGATACCAAAATCAAAGATGTCACAAAAAAAGAAAACTATAGGCCAATGTCTCTGATGAACATAGGTGCAAAAATCCTCAACAAAATATTAGCAAATGGAATCCAACAGCACATTAAAAGGATCATACACCATGATCAAGTGGGGTTTATCTCAGCAATGCAAGGATTCTTCAATATATGCAAATCAATCAATGTGATACACCATATTAACAAATTGAAGGAGAAAAACCATATGATCATCTCAATAGATGCAGAAAAAGATTTGACAAAATTCAACATCCATTTATGATAAAAAGTCTCCAGAAAGTAGGCATAGAGGGAACCTACCTCAGCATAATAAAGTCCATATATGACAAACCCAGAGTCAACATCATTCTCAATGGTGAAAACCTGAAACCATTTCCTCTAAGATTAGAAACAAGACAAAGTTGCCCACTCTCACCACTATTATTCAACATAGTTTTGGAAGTTTTAGCCACAGCAATCAGAGAAGAAAAAGAAATAAAAGGAATCCAAATCAGAAAAGAATTAAAATTGTCACTGTTTGCAGATGCCATGATACTATACATAGAAAATCCTAAAGATGCCACCAGAAAACTACTAGAGCTAATCAATGAATTTGGTAGAGTAGCAGGAAACAAAATTAATGCACAGAAATCTCTTGCATTCCTATACACTAATGATGAAAAATCTGAAAGAGAAATTAAGGAAACACTCCCATTGACCACTGCAACAAAAGAGAATAAAATAGCTCAGAATAAACCTACCTAAGGAGACAAAAGACCTATATGCAGAAACTATAAGACACTGAAGAAAGAAATTAAAGAAGATACAAACAGATGGAGAGATATACTATGTTCTTGGATTGGAAGAAGCAAGTCATTGTGAAAATGACTATACTACCCAAAACAATGTACAGATTCAATGCAATCTCTATGAAACTACCAATGGCATTTTTCACAGAACTAGAACAAAAAAATTCACAATTTGTATGGAAACACAAAAGACCCCAAATAGCCAAAGCAGTCTTGAGAAAGAAGAACAGAGCTAAAGGAATCAGGTTCCCTGACTTCAGACTATACTCCAAAGTTACAGCAATCCAGAAAGTATGGTACACATATATATGGAATCTAAAAATAAAAAAATAGAAAAATGGCTCTGATGAACCTAGGGGCAGGACAGGAATAAAGACACAGACATAGAGAATGGATTTGAGGACTTGGTGCGGGGGAGGTAAGCTGGGACAAAGTGAGAGAGTAGCATTGACATATATATACTACCAAATGTTAAATAGATAGCTAGTGGGAAGCAGCTGCATGGCACAGGGAGATCAGCTCGGTGCTTTGCAACCACCTAGAGGGGTGGGTTAAGGAGTGTGGGAGGGAGATACAAGAGGGAGAGGATATGGGGATATACATATGAATATAGCTGATTCACTGTTATATAGCGGAAACTAACACAACACTGTAAAGCAATTATACTCTAATAAAGATGTTGGAAAAAAATAAATAAAATAAAATAAAACAAAGGCAAAAAATGAATGTTTTTTAAAAAGCTGGTAGAATTTGTCTCCAGCAGATTTGTACTACAAAGTATTAAGGGAAATTCTTTAGTCATAAGGAAAATGACATCAGAAGGAAAGCTGAATAAATATAAAACATTTCTCTAGAAAATGATAAATATATGAGGGAATATGAAAGACATTTTATACTTTATATTTTGATTTATTTAAAAGATAGTGATCTCATTTCAAATGCTCGAGTGGCTACTGTATGGATGGTACCATTCTAGAAAATATTGTTGCTCATCATATAAAAAAAATAAAATAAAATAAAAGGTAGTGAACTATTAAAAATTAATACTAATATAGTGAGGGATTTATAACGTATAGAATAAATTATTTGACAACAGCACAAAGATGGGAGGAAAGTAAATAAACATATACTGTTTTAGGGTCTTATGTAATATACAAGGAAATCTAATATTTATTGTAGGTGTGATAAATTAAGAATACATATAAAATACTTAAACAACTAGTAAAAGTAATATATAAAAATGAAGAGATAAATTTAATATGTCAACAGATGAGATAAAATTGAATACATAAAAAAATTAACTAACAAGATTGTCCTACTTCAGGCTGCCATAACAGAATACCATAGACTGGATGGCTTAAACAACAGAAAGTTACTTCTCATAGTTCTAAGGGCTAGGAAGTCCAAGGTCAGAGTGCTGGCAGATTCACTGTCAGGGCTCTCTTCCTGATATGCACAAGGCTGTCTTCTTATTGTATCCTCACATGGTGTGGGTAGAGAAAGAGAGAGAAAAAAATCTCTCTCTTGTCTCTTTTTATAAGGGCACTAACATCACCATGAGGGCTCTGCCCTTATGATCTAATTACCTCCTAAAGGCCTTCCCTTCAAACACTATCACACTGGGGATTAGTGTTTCAGCATACGAATTTTGAAGGTGACACAAACAGTCTAGAGCAAAAATGAAGGGAGGAAAGGAAGATTAAAGGAACAAAACTAGATCAGTTATTGATAAAAACAAATAGTAAATTGTGATATTAAACCCAACCATAGAAATGATTATATCAAATGTAAATGGACTAAACACTTGAATTAAAAGGCAGAGATTGTCAGGCTAGAATAAAAAAGCAATACCCAACTAAATACTACTTTTGACACACACTTGAAATATAAGCACATTTTAAGTATGTTTTAAAGGTATGCTTTAAATATAATTATTTTAAATATAAGAATAAAAGTAAAGGAATAATAAAAATAAATGCCATGATAAAATTAGGATAAAGATGCTAAAGAGGATCTATTATTATTGGAAGAAAATAGACTCCAAGATAAGGAATATTACCAGATTTTAAGGGGGATAATTAATAATATGAAAAGGGTTAACTCATCAAGAAGACAAAAATATTAAATGGGTCCACAGTTAATAATATAAATACAAAATACAGGCAGTAAATACTGACAAAACTATTGAGAGAAAATGATAAATCCAAAGTTATAATTGAAAATTTTATCACTGCTCTCTCAATTGATAGAGAAAAGTGAGCACAGTTCAGTAAAGATATAGAAAAATAGAGTAACACTATCAACTACCTTAGAACAACTGGCATTTACAGAACAATATATCCAGCAACTGTATAGCATACATTTTATTCATGTGCACATGGAACATTAATCAAGGATATTGCTTTATATACTGCATGATAAATGAAGTTGCAATAAATTTAAAAATACTTAAATGATAAAAAGTATTCTTTCTGACCACAATAGAATTATATTAGATATCAATGACAAAATGATATTTAAAATTTCCCATGGGTCAAAGAAAAATTCTTAAGGGAAATTAGAAAATATTTTTAGAAAATATTTTAATGAAGTAAAAATAAAAACAATTCATATCAAAATGTGCAGGAGTGATTAGAGAACATTTTATACCATTAAATGCTTATATTAGAAAATAATAAGGGTCTCAATCAGTAATTTAATATCCACCTTAAGAAACTAGAAGAAGAAGAGAAAATTAAATACAAAGTAAGTAGAAGGAATGAAGTAACAGACAAACGTGAAAATCGTGTAAATGAAAAACATGAACAATTAAGAAAGTTTTTTCTTAATGGTTCTTTTTAAATTTAAGACTTTATTATTTAGCACAGTTTTAGGTTTACAAAAAAATTGATAAGGAGGTACAGAGATTTCTTATATATTCCTGTTCTGCACATGCATAGCCTCCCCTTTTGCCAATATCACTCAGCAGAAAGGGACATGTTTTACCAAGCACGAATCTAAACTGACACCTCATAATCACCCAGAGTCCATAGTTTACCTCATGGTGCACTCTAGATGTTGTACATTCTATGGGTTTGGACAAATGTATAATGACATAAATCCATTGTTGTAATATTATACAGAGTGTCTTCTCTGCCCTAAAAATCCTCTGTGTTCTGCTTATTCTTCTTCCCATCACCACCACTTCAGGGAACCTCTGATCTTATTTGATCTTTATACTGTCTCTGTAGTTTTTCCCTTTCCAGAGTTTCATATAGTTGGAATCATACAGTATTTAGCCTTTTTCAGAGTGGCTTCTTTTCCTTAGTAATATGCATATAACTTTTCTCCATGTCTTTTCATGGTTTGATAGTTCAATTTTTTAGTTATGAATAATATTTAATTGTATGGATGTAACATAGTTTATTCAATTACCTATTGAAGGACATTACGGTTGCATACAAGTTATGGAAATTATGAATAAAGCTGCTTTAGTCATCCCTGTGCAGGTTTTTGTGTGGCCATAAGTTTTCATCTCCTTGGGTAAATAACAAGGAGCGTGATTTCTGGATCATATTGTAAGAATATATTTAGTTTTTAAAGAAACTGTGAAAGTGTCTTCCAAAGTGGCTATACATTTTGCATATTTCCACCAGCAATGTAGGAAAGTTCCTGTTGCTCCACATTCTCACCAGCATTTGGTATTGTAAATGTTCTGGATATCTCATTGTTGCTTTAATTTGCATTTCCCTGATGACACATGATGTTCAGCATCTTTTCATATACTTATTTGCCATCTGTATGTCTTCTTTGGTATCAGTTAAGTTCTTTTGCTGTTTAAAAATCTGTGTTTATTTGTTTTGTTTTCTTGTTGAATTTTAAGAGTGCTTTGTACCTTTTAGGTAACAGTCCTTTATCAGATATGCCTTCTGAAAATGTTTTCTCCTAGTCTGTGGCTTGTCTTTTCATGCTCTTGACATTGTCTTTTGAAGGGCAGAAATTTTAAATTTTAATGAAGTCCAGTTTATCAATTATTTCTTTCTCAGATTATGTCTTTGGTGTCATATCTAAAAAAGTATCACCATTACCAAGGTCACCTAGGTTTCTCCTATGTTATCTTCTAGATTTATATTTTTGTGTTTTATACACAGGCTTATGATCCATTTTGATATAAATTTTTGTAACTAGTATAACGTCTGTGTCTAGATTCATTATTTGCATGTGGTTGTTCAGTTGTTCAGGAACCATTTGTTGAAGAAACTATCTTTGGTCCACTGTATTGACTTTGCTTCCTTGTCAAAAATAAGTTGACTATATTTAAGTGGGTCTATTTCTGGGTTCTCTATTCTGTTCCACTGATGTGTTTATTCATTTGCCAATGCCATACTGTCTTGATTACTGTAGTTTTATAGTAAGTCTTGGAGTCAGGTGGCAAGTTTTGTTCTTCTCCTTCAATATTGTATTGACTATCCTGGTACATTTGCATCTTAATATAAACTTTCAAATCAGCTGATATTCATAAAAGAAACCTCCTGGGATTTTGATTGGGATAGCACTGGATCTATGGATTAAGTTAGGAAGAATTGACATTTTGACAATATTGAGTCTTCCTTTCCATGAACATGAAATACCTCTCCATTTATTTAGTTCTTTGATTTCATTCACCAGAGCTTAATAGTTTTCCTCATATAGATCTTATAGATATTTTGTAAGATTTATATCAAAGTATTTCGTTTTGGGGGATGGTAATGTAAATGATATTGTTTTAAAATCCAAGTTCCACTTACTTATTTTTATCTTATAGGAAAGGGATTGATTTTTATATATTAACTTTGTATTCTGCTACATTGCTATAATCATTTATTAGTTCCCAGAATTTTGTCAATTACTTTGGATTTTCTACATAGATGATCATGTCATCTGTGAACAAAGACACTTTTATGTCTTCCTTCCCAATCTGTATACTTTTCATTTCCTTTTCTTGTCTTATTGCTTTAGCAAGGACTTTCAGTTTGACATTGAAACAAAAGTTGTGAGAGGGGAAATACTTGCTTTGTACCTGATCCTGGAGAGAAAGCTTTCATTCTCTCACAATAAAGTATTATGTTAGCTGTAAGTATTTTGTAGATAGTCTTTATCAAGTTGAAGAAGTTTCCCTCTACTCATTTACTGAGAGCTTTTATCATGAATGGGTGTTGAATTTTCTTAAATTCTTTTTCTGCATCTATTGATATGGTCATGTGACGTTTCTTTCTTAGTCTTTTGATGTAATAAATTACATCAATTGATTTTACAGTGTTGAATTGGCGTTGCATACCTGGGGTAAATTTCATTTGGTCATGGTGTATAATTTTTTTATGCTTTTTTTGAATTTGATTTGCTAAAACTTGGTTGAGAATTTTTGTATCTATCTTCATTAGAGATATTGGTCTATAGTTTTCTTTTTTTGTAACTGGTTTTGGTATTAGGGCAATGTTGGTCTCAGAGAATGAATTAGGAAATATTCCCTCTGCTTCTATCTTCTAAAATATATTGTAGAGAATTGGTATAATTTAGTTCTTAAATGTTTGGTACAATTCACCAGAGAAACCATCAGAGCCTGGTGCTTTCTGTTTTGAAAGGTTATTAATTATTGATTCAATATATAGTCAGTCTGTCTGTAACATCTATTTCTTCTTGTGTGAATATTGGCAGATTGTGTCTATGGAGGAATTGGTCCATGTTATCTAGGTTATCAAATGTTGGGGCATAGAGTTGTTCATAGTATTCTTTTATTATCCTTTTAATGGGATCTTTAGTGATATCTTTTTCATTTCTGATATTAGTAATTTCTGTTTTCTCTATTTTCTTAGGCAGCTGGGCTAGAAGCTTATTGATTTCATTATCTGACTGATTCTTTAATGAAAAGTCAACAAAATTGATAAATCCCTAGTTATACTGGTCAGATTGAGAGAGAGGGAGAGAAGAGAGAGAGAGAGAGAGAGAGAGAGAGAGAGAGAGAGATCACCAATATTAGGATTGAAAGAGGGGAACCACTTCTAGTGCCTAGAATTGTTTTAAAAGTATAATAAGAAAATATTAAGAAAAATGACATGCTAATATATTTAACAACTTAGTTGAAATATTAAAAAGTTACTTGAAAGACTCAAATTAACACAGGTGATTCAAGGAAACCTAAATATGAATAGCTCAATATATAATAAATAAGTAATACTTATTAGCCAAAACCTTCTCCCCAAGAAACACTGAGGTCCAGATGACTTTACTGGTGAATTATATCACACATTTTAGGAAGAAATACCAATCAGGAAATAGAGGGAAAAGTAATGTGTTCCAATGTTTTAATAAGGCAAAAGACCCTCATACCACAAACAGGAAAGAAATTTACAAAGAAAGCAAATTAGAGATAATATTCCTCATGAACATACATGGAAAAATACTTAACAAAATATTAGCATATTCAATCAAATAACATAAAAGTCAAATATATGTGTCTAAGGAAGCAAAGTTAGTTTAACATTGAAGAATCTGGGTAACTTATCATATTAAAAGAATAAATGGAAATCTATACAATTATCTCAATAGATGCAGAAAAATAGCATTTGATATAATTCAATACACACTCATGTTTAAAAACTCTCAGAAAAATAAGAATAGAATTTTCTTCAACCTGATATAAAAAAAACATGATAAAGTTCATATCAGAACAGATAAAACACTAAATAATTAAATATAGTCTTCCTAAGATCAGAAATAACTGAAAAATATTCTTTCTCATCCCTTTTATTTAACATTGTACTGCAGAACTTTATTGAAGTGTAATAAAACCAGAAAAATAATTAAAAGTCCTATAGATTGGAAAGGGAGAGATAAAACACTCAAATAGAAAAACATGATGGTGTCCATAAAAATCCCAATGAATCTACAAAGAAAAAATACTAAAACTAATAAGTGACTTTAGCAAGCTTCTATGATCCAATGTCAACATACAAAAAATCATTTTAATTATACTAACAACAAATGTAAAATGAAATATTTAAAAATAACAATTATAATAGCAAAAACAAGAAGTATGGTTTGGTTTATTTTTCTAAAAGAATGCAAAACCTCTACATTGACATATACTAAACATTGTGAGACACATGATAAAAAACCTATATAAATGTAGAGTAATAACATGTTTGTGGACCAAAAGACTTGATAATTTATATTTCAGTAAACTATAAATTCTCCCCATATTGATTCATTGATTCAATACAATCCCCAGCAAATCCCCAACAGCGTTTTTTGTAGAAATTAATAAGGTAAGTCTAAATTTAAATGGAAATTCACAGGGCCTAGAATAGTAAACACAACCTTGAAAAGAGAAAAAAGAAAGAACGAATACTTGGTCTATGTAATTTCAAGACTTTTTGTAAAGCTATGGTAAATAAGACAGTTTAATACTGTCCCAAAGATAGACAAATCGATTAAAGGAATAAAATAGAATTAGACCCACATGTGTATGGTCAATTTATTTTTTTGAACAAATTTGTCAAAGCAATCCAATGTGCAAAGTCCTTTCAACAGATAGCAATAAGACTACTGAGAAAACATAAACTAAAGCTTTACTTCATAAACCTAAGTATAGAAGCTAAAACTATATACTTTTTAGGTGAAAACATAAGAGAATATTTTCATGAATATTTCATGAGACAAATTTAGATAGGGCACAGAAAGAAGAAACCATTAAAAAAACTTATAAATTACACCTACTTAAAATGTCTGCTCATAAAAAGGCAATATTAGGAAAAAGAGTAGGCAAACTATAGACTGGGTTACAACAGTCAAGTCACTGTGTGTGTGTGTGTGTTTTACGTATCAAAGGACTTGTATCCAGACTATATAAAGAATTCCTACATCACTAAGAAGAAAACTAACACAATTTTAAAAATAGTTTAATTCTTGAAACACCCATCAAAAAGAAACATAGGTGAATAACCATTAAGTGCATAAAAGAAGCTCGATATCACTACTCACACATTAGAATGATTAAAATATAAAAGACACTAACTGTGAAGGTCTGGGGCACCCAGGTATCTCACATAATCCTGATGTAAATACAAAATGGTGCAATAATTTTGGAAAAAGTCCCATATAATTACCCTCTGACCCAGAAATTCTATTCCTAAATATTTATCCAAGAAAAATGAATACATGTGCAACAAAACACTTGTGTAAGAATTCTCATAGGTATTTATTCATAATAGTCAAACCTGTAAACAATCCAAATGTCATATAAATAAACAAAATTACAATAAAGCAGTCATACCCATTCTCTAAAAGAGCATAATCTGTGACAGTAACACTAATTTGGAATAACACGAAGATATTAAACACAGCTGAACTAAATGGAAAGAATCATCCTAACAGTATATTATATAAAATATCTACATTGAACAAAAGTACATGAAAACATGTGTATTTGTGAGGCAGGGAGAAGAGAAAAGAAAGGTACCCTATAAATTTTGCACATTGGAGGGGAAACAAGGCAGAAATAGTAGTGCCTTATATCTTTAAAAGAGCCTGAGAGAAAAACACATGACGTATCCGCCAGATGTCATTTGATGATGATATCACACTACTTTTCAAAGTTCTCCATTTTACTACACTGGGTAAAAGCCTAGAAACTACATTCTTGGATAATCTTGGGGAACTTATTTGATATTTGAAAGGTGGAAGAAAAGAAGAAGCCATTGTTTTCCAGTAGTAACAATGGACAAATAAATCGATTAGAGAGATGGCAAATGTGGAATTTTGCTAGCAGGTTCCAGCTGTCCTTAAAATACCCCACCTAGACTTTGCAGGGATTTGAGATTATTAACATCTTCTCGGCAATTCTTTCTCTTCTGAATTTCCCTGAATTAAAAAGAAAAAAAAAAAAAAACCCAGTAATTGTTCTAACGCCTTCATTCCTCTAGAACTTCCAAAGGTTGTATGACTCTAACTCCCTATGTTAAATCCCTTCTTACTTTAAACAATTAGTGTGCTTCTGTTTTCTTAGGCAAACCATGACTAATTCAACCTAAGACAAATATTATAGGCTTCAGAGTTCTTTCTGATTCCGAAATTTTATTTATTTTTTACATACCTATTATATGCCAAGAACTAAGCTGTTAGATGTAATTGTACATTCAGATACATTGATCCTTGCCCTCATGATTACATTTAGTGTGAAAATCAGGCAGTTAAAACTGATTTTAAGAGCATCTCAGGTGATCCTAATGTAAAACAGTTTTGAAGTCACAAGTAAGATTTTTATCTTTCCACCAAATCTGCTTTTCATCCCCAATTTCTCATTTCTCTTAATGGTACAATAATTCATCCAGGCATTCAAACCATAAAACTAGGAAGTATTCTGGACTCTTCCCTCCTTCAATCACTAGTATTCTAATCCAATCAAATGTTTGTTTCCTAAATAGGGCCTGATTATGTTCCTTCCTCACCATCTCATTGCACCTGAATTATGTTGATGAAAATTAAGAGATTTGGAACCAGATAAACCCTAATTTTATTTTATTTTTTAAAATTTATTTATTTATTTATGGCTGTGTTGGGTCTTCGTTTCTGTGCGAGGGCTCTCTCTAGTTGTGGCAAGCAGGGGCCACTCTTCATCGCGGTGCACGGGCCTCTCACTATCATGGCCTCTCTTGTTGCGGAGCACAGCCTCCAGACGCACGGGCCCAGTTGCTCTGCGGCATGTGGGATCTTCCTAGACCAGGGCTTGAATCCATGTCCCCTGCATTGGAAGGCAGATTCTCAACCACTGTGCCACCAGGGAAGCCCCAACCCTAATTTTAAATTCTGGTTATGCCATTTGCTGGCTGTGAGAAATTGAATATATTATATAATTTCTCTAGGCCATAAAAACAGTAGTGCATAATAGAGATTTTTTTTGGAGGGTTAAAGATAGTATTTCCAAAGCATCCAGCATAGTGCCTGGCTCATTAGTAGGTACCTTCCTACTCTACCCATGTCCCATGTGTTTATTTCACTTAGTAATTGTGAGTTAGGTGGATCACTTCATTAGGAATAACATCCTAACTGACCTCTCTCTCTATTGTCTTGCACCACTTAAATATCTTTTCATTAATAACTCTAGAGTTACTATTCCAAAATATAAATTTAATTATATTCCTTTCCTGCTTAATGACTTTCAAAGTTTCCCTAAATTTACAGAATGGAATTCAACCTCTTTAAAATACTCCAAGACTTTTATTATCTGATCCCTAGGTACTTTGCCAGCATTCTTTGCTCTTCCTTGTATATACCTGCCATCTCAACCAAGACAAAATCTTAGTTTTCATGAGTGGGATAATTAAATTGATGCAACAGAAGTCTCAACAAATGAGGTATTAAATTCTAGCTTTTTTACTTGTACTTTGGGAAAATTCACTTGTATTCTCTGTGTTTCACTTTTCTCATCTCTACAAAGAAGATAGTAACATCCATTTCGGTTGTCCTGAAGTTTAAGATGAGTGATACTGAAGTTCTTTTTAGGCTGAAACATTCCATGGAAATAGATAATTAATACTATTTGGTGTTGTCATTATATTGTGGTCATTGTTACTTTTATTTATCAATGTGTGGTAACATATTGTGGGACTGAAAATGCATGCTTTTAGTCCTAAGGAAAAAGCTGATGCATTTGCTCAATGGCTACACAGCATGAAGAGTAGGAAAAATTTAGAAGCATCATTTGGATATTAGTAAATATGCAAAGTTCAGAAGAAAATTAAATGCCCTGTTATGTTTGTTTGCTTATTATTTAACAACAGACATATTTGTCTTAAAGTATTCAGTAAATACTGAGTAAAAACACTAAAGCTAGGTGAGCCTCTCTTTGGCTGAAATGTCCTGGGGAGATTTTCAATTGCCATTGTAAAAGAAGCTCAAATTTTAGTTTGATGAGTTTTCAAAAGATCAGTCTTAATAAAAGTTCATCAGTGATATAGAGAAATCATTTTGGATCCCAATCAAAGGGTTTTTCTAAGTCTTTTAGAAGAGCAAGAGTTTGAGACATAAACTTGATAAGCTAACAACATTAAGTCTTTGAGAGGATTTAGAAAAGGATTTAGTGAGTCAATCCCATCACTGTAGTGCTCTACCTGTGGTTGCCAGGGTAACAGGAAACTTGGGATTCCGAAAACGTATTTATCTTTCTAAACTAGCATCAGGAATAACACAATTATTAGCCAATTTACTGCTTCCCAGTGTGTCCAAACAAGTTTCTAGATGCTACTCTTAGAAAAAAGTAAGGTTCTGTTCTGTTTCCCCTCTAGACAGACACATGTCCATTTTAAATAAATCATCTGCTCCTTTTCCATCTAACAACTCTATTTGCCTCTAAATCATACCAGGTACTTTCTTTGTGTTTTATGTTATTACTGCCAATCATTTGTGACCTGTCTGACTCACACAAATATTCTAGTCTCTTCAGAGAACAAAATCTACTTCTACCAAGAGTGAAAAAATGGGTCAACATCACATAATGCCCTAGGGTAGAACATTTACTTATTCACTTACTTATTCAATATTTAATAAGAAACAACCTTGTGCAAAGCCTGTAGTAGAGCCTGTGAAAACAAACAAAAAATAATAAAGTATAAACATACAACACGATCTTGGCCTCACGAGCTTCAATATAGTGAAGGAGACCAACATTTAGAGTAAAGTGCTTGTTAAAAGCTGTAATTAGAGTGCACCTTCAAGATGGCAGAAGAGTAAGACGTGGAGATCATCTTCCTCCCCACAAATACATCAAAACTACATCTACATGTGGAACAGCTCCCACAGAACACCTACTGAACGCTGGCAGAAGACCTCAGACTTCCCAAAAGGCAAGAAACCCCCCACGTACCTGGGTAGGGCAAAAGAAAAAAGAATAAACAGAGATAAAAGGATAGGGATGGGACCTACACCAGTGGGAGGGAGCTGTGAAGCAGGAAAGGTTTCCACACACTAGGAAGCCCCTTCACTGGCAGAGACGGGGTGTGGGTGGGGGGAATCTTCAGAGCCACGGAAGAGAGCACAGCAACAGGGTGCAGAGGGCAAAGCGGAGAGATTCCCACACAGAGGATCAGGGCCGACCGGCACTCACCAGCCCAAGAGGCTTGTCTTCTCACCCGCCGGGGCGGGCGGGACTGCGAGGTGAGGCTCCGGCTTTGGAGGTCAGATCCCAGGGAGAGGACTGGGGTTGGCTGCGTGAACACAGCCTGAAGGGGACTAGTGCACCACGGCTAACTGGGAGGGAGTCCAGGAAAAAGTCTGGAGCTGCCTAAGAGGCAAGAGACCATTGTTTCAGGGTGTGCAAGGAGAAGGGATTCAGAGCACCGCCTAAATGAGCTCCAGGGATGGGCGTGAGCTGCAGCTATCAGCACGGACAACAGAGACGGGCATGAGATGCTAAGGCTGCTGCTGCAGCCACCAAGAAGCCTGTGTGCGAGCACAGGTCACTAGCCACACCTCCCCTCCCGAGAGCCTACGAAGCCCGCCACTGCCAGGATCCTGTGATCCAGGGACAACTTTCCCGGGAGAACACTCGGCGCACCTCAGGTTGTTGCAACATCACAACGGCCTCTGCAGTCGGAGGCTCGCCCTGCATTCTGTACCCCTCCCTCCCCCCGGCCTGAGTGAGCCAGAGCCCCCTAATCAGCTGCTACTTTAATGTCATCCTGTCTGAGCAAAGAACAGACACCCTCAGGCAACCTACACTCAGAGGTGGGTCCAAATCCAAAGCTGAACCCCAGGAGCTGTGCGAAAAAAGAAGAGAAAGGGAAATCTCTCCCAACAGGCCTAGGAGCAGCGGAATAAATCTCCACTATCAACTTGATGTACCCTGCATCTCTGAAATAACTGATATATATATATATTATTTTTTCTCTTTCTCTTTTTGTGAGTGTGTATGTGTATGTTTCTTTGTGTGATTTTGTCTGAATACCTTTGCTTTTTCCAATTGTCCTAGAGTTCTGTCTGCCCATTGTTTATTGTTTTCTTTTAGTATAGTTTTTAGTGCTTGTTATCATTGGTGGATTTGTTTTTTTGGTTTGGCTGCTCTCTTTCCTTCTTTTTTATTACTTTTTAATTTTTTGGTTTTTACTAACATTAAAAAAATTTAATAACTTTATTTTATTTTATTTCCTCCTTCCTCCCTCCCTCTCTCTCTCTCTCTCACTTCCTTCCTTCCTTCCTTCCTCCCTCCCTCCCTCCCTCTCTCTCTCTTTCTTTCTTTCTGTCTTTCTTTCTTTCTTTCTTTCTTTCTTTCTTTCTTTCTTTCTCCCTTTTCTTCAGAGCAATGTGGCTGACAGGGTCTTGGTGCTCTGGCTGGGTGTCAGGCCTGAGCCTCTGAGGTGGGAGAGCCAAGTTCATGACATTGGTCTACTAAAGACCTCTCAGCCCCACGTAATATCAAATGGCAAAAGCTCTCCCAGAGATCTCCATCTCAACACTAAGACCCAGCTCCATTTAAAGACCAGCAATTTACAGTGCTGGACACCCTATGTCAAACAACTAGCAAGACAGGAACACAACGCCACCCATTATCAGAGAGACAGCCTGAAACCATAAGTTCACAGACACCCGAAAACACACCACTAGATGTGGTCCTTCCCACCAGAAAAACAAGATCCAGACTCATCCACCAGAACACAGGCACCAGTCCCCTCCACCAGGAAGCCTACACAACCTACTGAACCAACCTTACCCACTGGGAGAACACTCCAAAACCAAAGGGAACTACGAAGGTGCAGCCTGTGAAAAGGAGACCCCAAACACAGTAAGTTAAGCAAAATGAGAAGACAGAGAAATACACAGCAGATGAAAGAGCAAGGTAAAAACCCACCTGACCAAACAAATGAAGAGGAAATAGGCAGTCTACCTGAAAAGAAATCAGAGTAATGATAGTAAAGATGATCCAAAATCTTGAAAATAGAATGAGGAAAATAAAAGAAATGTTTAACAAGGACTTAGAAGAGCTAAAGAGCAAACAATGATGAAAAACACAATAAATGATATTAAAAATTCTCTAGAAAGAATCAATAGCAGTATAACTGGAGCAGAAGAACGGATAAGTGACCGGGAAGATAAAATAGTGGAAATAACTACCACAGAGCAGAATAAAGAAAAAAGAAAGAAAAGAATTGAGGACAGTCTCAGAGACCACTGGGACAAATTTAAACGCACCAACATTCGAATTATAGGGGTCCCAGAACAAGAAGAGAAAAAAAAAAGTGATTGAGAAAATATTTGAAGAGATTATAGTTGAAAACTTTCCTAACATGGGAAAGGAAATAGTCAGTCAAGTCCAGGAAGTGCGAGAGTCTCACACAAGATAAATCCAAGGAGAAACACACCAAGACACATATTAATCAAACTATCAAAAATTGAACACAAAGAAAAAATATTAAAAGCAGCAAGAGAAAAGCAACAAATAGCATACAAGGGAATCCCCATAAAGTTAACAGATGATCTTTCAGCAGAAACTCTGCAAGCCAGAAGGGAATGGCAGGACATATTTAAAGTGATGAAAGGGAAAAACCTACAACCAAGATTACTCTACCCAGCAAGGATCTCATTCATATTCGATGGAGAAATTAAAACCTTTACAGACAGAGCAAAAGCTAAGAGAATTCAGCACCACCAAACCAGCTTTACAATAAACGCTAAAGGAACTTCTCTAGGCATGAAACACAAGAGAAGGAAAAGATCTACAATAACAAACCCAAAACAATTAAGAAAATGATAATAGGAACATACATATCAATAACTACCTTAAATGTAAATGGATTAAATGCTCCCACCAAAGGACACAGACTAGCTGAATGGATACAAAAACAAGACCCATATATATGCTGTCTACAAGAGACCCACTTCAGACCTAAGGACACATACAGACTGAAAGTGAGGGGATGGAAAAAGATATTCCACACAAATAAAAATCAAAAGAAAGCTGGAATAGCAATTCTCATATCAGAACAAAATAGATTTTAAAATAAAGACTATTACAAAAGACAAAGAGAGACACTACATAATGATCAAGGGATCAATCCAAGGAGAAGATATAACGATTGTAAATATTTATGAACCCAACATAGGAGTACCTCAATACATAAGGCAAATGCTAACAGCCATAAAAGGGGAAATTGACAGTAACACAATAATAGTTGGGGACATTAACACCCCACTTTCGCCAATGGACAGATCATCCAAAATGAAAATAAATAAGGAAACACAAGCTTTAAGTGATGCACTAAACAAGATGGACTTAACTGATATATATAGGACATTCCATCCAAAAACAAAAGAATACACTTTCTTCTCAAGTGCTCATGGAACATTCTCCAGGATAGATCATATTTTGGGTCACAAATCAAGCCTTGGTAAATTTAAGAAAATTGAAATCATACCAAGTATCTTTTCTGACCACAATGCTATGAGACTAGATATCAATTACAGGAAAAAATCTGTAAAAACTACAAACACATGAAGGCTAAACAATACAATACTAAATAACCAAGAGATCACTGAAGAAATCAAAGAGTAAATCAAAAAATACCTAGAAACAAATGACAATGAAAAGACAATGACCTGAAACCTATGGGGTTCAGCAAAAAGCAGTTCTAAGAGGGAAGTTTATAGCAACACAATCCTACCTTAAGAAACAAGAAACATCTCAAATAAACAACCTAGCCTTACACCTAAAGCAATTAGAGAAAGAAGAAAAAAACAACCCCAAAGTTAGCAGAAGGAAAGAAATCATAAGGATCAGATCAGAAATAAATGAAAAAGAAATGAAGGAAATGATAGCAAAAATCAATAAATAAAACTAAAAGCTGGTAACAATAATTGATATACCATTAGCCAGAGTCATCAAGAGAAAAAGGGAGAAGACTCAAATTGACAGAATTAGAAATGAAAAAGGAGAAGTAAAAACTGACACTGCAGAAATACAAAGGATCATGAGAGATTACTACAAGCAACTCTATGTCGATAAAATGGACAACCTGGAAGAAATGGACAAATTCCTAGAAAAGCATAGCCTTCTGAAACTGAACCAGGAAGAAATAGAAAATATAAACAGACCAATCAGAAGCACTGAAATTGAAACTGTGATTAAAAATCTTCCAACAAACAAAAGCCCAGGGCTGGATGGCTTCACAGGTGAATTCTATCAAATGTTTAGAGAAGAGCTAACACCTATCCTTCTCAAACTCTTCCAAAATATAGCAGAGGGAGGAACACTGCCAAATTCATTCTACGAGGCCACCATCACCCTTGATACCAAAACCAGACAAAGATATCACAAAAAAAGAAAATTACAGGCCAATATCACTGATGAACATAGATGCAAAAATCCTCAACAAAATACTAGCCAACAGAATCCAACAGCACATTAAAAGGATCATACACCATGATTAAGTGGGGTTTATCCCAGGAAAGCATGGATTCTTCATATGCAAATCAATCAACGTGACATACCATACTAAGAAATTGAAGGGGAAAACCTTATGATCATCTCAATAGATGCAGAAAAAGCTTTTGACAAAATTCAACATCCATTAATGACAAAAACCCTCCAGAAAGTAGGTATAGAGGGAACTTTCATCAACATAATAAAGGCCATATGTGACAAACCCACAGCCAACATCATTCTCACTGGTGAAAAAGTGAAACCGTTTCCACTAAGATCAAGACAAGGTTGCCCACTCTCACCACTATTATTCAACATAATAGTTAGAAGTTTTAGCCACAGCAATCAGAGAAGAAAAAGAAATAATAGGAATCCAAATTGGAAAAGAAAAAGTCAATCTGTCACTGTTTGCTGATGACATCATACTATACATAGAGAATCCTAAAGATGCTACCAGAAAACTACTAGCGCTAATTAATGAATTTGGTAAAGTAGCAGGATACAAAATTAATGCACAGAAATCTCTTGCATTACTATACACTGTTGATGAAAAATCTGAAAGAGAAATTAAGGAAACACTCCCATTGACCATTGCAATAAAAAAGAATCAAATACCTCAGAATAAACCTACCTAAGGAGACAAAAGACCTGTATGCAGAAACTATAAGACACTGATGAAAGAAATTAAAGAAGATACAAACAGATGGAGAGATATACCATGTTCTTGGATTGGAAGAATCAACATTGTGAAAATGACTCTACTACTCAAAGCAATCTACAGATTCAATGCAATCCCTATCAAACTACCAATGGCATTTTTTACAGAACTAGAACAGAAAATTTCACAATTTGTATGGAAACACAAAAGACTCCAAATAGCCAAAGCAATCTTGAGAAAGAAAAACAGAGCTGGAGGAATCAGGTTCCTGGACTTCAGACTATACTAAAAAGCTACAGTAATCAAGACAGTATGGTACTGGCACAAAAACAGAAATATAGATCAATGGAACAGGATAGAAAGCTCAGAGATAAACCCATACACATATGGTCACCTTATCTTTGATAAAGGAGGCAAGAATATACAATGGAGAAAAGACAGCCTCTTCAATAAGTGGTGCTGGGAAAACTGGATGGCTACATGTAAAAGAATGAAATTAGAATACTCTCTCATACCACATACAAAAATAAACTCAAAATGGATTAAAGACCTAAATGTAAGGCCAGACACTATACAAATCTTAGAGGAAAACATAGGCAGAACACTCTATGACATAAATCACAACAAGATCCTTTTTGACCCACCTCCTAGAGAAATGAAAATAAAAACAAAAGGAAACAAATGGGGCCTAATGAAACCTAAAAACTTTTGCACAGCAAAGGAAACCATAAACAAGACCAAAAGACAACCCTCAGAATGGGAGAAAATATTTGCAAATGAAGCCACTGAAAAAGGATTAATCTCCAAAATATACAAGCAGCTCATTCAGCTCAGCTAAAAAAACAACCCTGTCCAAAAATGGGCAGAAGACCTAAATAGACATTTCTACAAAGAAGATATACAGATTGCCAACAAACACATGAATGGATGCTTAACATCATTAATCATTAGAAAATTGCAAATCAAAACTGCAATGAGGTATCACCTTACACTGGTCAGAATGGCCATAATCAAAAAATCTACAAACAATAGATGCTGGAAAGGGTGTGGAGAAAAGGGAACCCTCATACACTGTTGGTGGGAATGTAAATTGATAGAGCCACTATGGAGAACGGTATGGAGGTTCCTTAAAAAACCAATAATAGAACTACCATACGACTCAGTAATCCCACTACTGGGCATATACCCTGAGAAAACCATAATTCAAAAAGAGACATGTACCACAATGTTCATTGCAGCACTTTTTACAATAGCCAGGACATGGAAGCAACCTAAATGTCCATCAACAGATGAATGGATAAAGAAGATGTGGCACATATATACCATGGAATATTACTCAGCCGTAAAAAGAAATGAAATTGAGTTATTTGTAGTGAGGTGGATGGACCTAGAGACTGTCATACAGAGTGAAGTAAGTCAGAAAGAGTAAAACAAATATCATATGCTAACACATATATATGGAATCTAAAAAAAATGTTCCTGAGGAATGTAGTGGCAGGACAGGAATAAAGACACAGAAGTAGAGAATGGCTTGAGGACACATGGATGGGGACAGGTAAGCTGGAATGAAGTGAGAGATGGCATGGACATATATATATACTACCAAATATAAAATAGCTAGTGGGAAGCAGCCGCATAGCACAGGGAGATCAGCTTTGTGCTTTGTGTCCACCTAAAGGGGTGGGATAGGAAGGGTGGGAGGGAAATGCAAGAGGGAGGAGATATGGGGATATATGTATATGTATAGCTGATTCACTTTGTCATACAGCAGAAACTAACACACCATTGTAAAGCAATTATATTCCAATAAAGAGGTTAAACAAATTTTAAAAAGCTGTAATTAAAAGAAGAAAATCCTCCCCCTTAAAATTTTTATTTTCAATGTTGAAACTAGGAATGCACTTTCCACTTGAGAAGCACCTCTGAAAAGAGGTCATTGTGGGATCCAGGAGGAAGGAAGGGTGAAATTGTTTGCTGAAGTGTGACTTTAGACTTTAACGAAAAGATGAAGTGTTAACCGTGGTACTCCTCTATAAAGTGTTTGTTTCAAGCTCACCCTTAAAAAATTACACCAGGTAAATAGGAGAGGATACCTGATCAGAAACAATAAAAATATATTGGTATTTATTGTCCTTATATTGAATCTCTTTAGAACCTAAGCAGGCATAAATCAATATGGGCAAGAAACAAGTAACCAAATCTCAACATTGATCCCAAATTAACAAAAATAGCTATTATTTTTGAACCACGTGTTGTGATCCTAGTATCTATGTCTAATTGTGGGACTTTGGAAAATGGGTCTATACTGATGAAAATAATAGCTATATTTATTTATTTATTTATTTATTTATTTTATTTTATTTTTTCATATCCCCAGGCCCCAACTCAGGTTTAGTGAAGTAGAGTTTCTGGGGGAAATGACTCAGGCATCTGCATTTTAATAAGCAGCCCAGGTGATTTTATTTTATTTTATTTTTTTACTTTTTTTTAAAAAAATATTTTATATTGAAGTATAGTTGATTAACAATGCTGTGTTAGTTTCAGGTGTACAGCTAAGTGATTCAGTTACACACATACATGTATCTATTCTTTTTCAAATTCTTTTCCCATTTAGGTTATTACAGAATAATAAGCAGAGTTCCCTGTGCTATACAGTAGGTCCTTGTTGTTTACCTATTTTAAACATAGCACTGTGTGCATGTCAATCCCAAACTCCCAATCTATCCCTCCTCCCACCCTTCCCCCCGGTAACCAGAAGTTCATTCTCTAGGTCTGTGAGTCTGTTTCTGTTACATTTATTCAACAACCATATGATCATCTAAATATACACAGAAGAAACATAAGAAAAAAATCCAACATCCTTCATAATAAAAATTCTCAGCAAACTAGAAGGGAAGGGAACTTCCTCAATGTGATAACAGTATTAGATTGACAATTTAGGGTATCTATTTCTTTTTGAGTGATCTTTGGTAGTTCATGTCTTTCAAAGAAGTCATTCAGTTCTCCTACTTTGTAAAAATGTATGGACATAAAGTTGTTCAAAATATTTCCTTATTATCATCATAATGTTTATATAGGATCTGTGGTAATGCCCCCTCTCATTTGTGATTTGTAATTTGGATCTCTTCTCTCTCTCACACACACACACATTCTCCCTCTCTCTCTCTTTCTCCTTCATTTTTATTTCTTGGTCTTTCTGACTAAAAGGTCATTAAAGGGATCCAACAAGAGTTCCATTAAACCACGAGCTATGGCTACCATCAGGGCTCTTTGGACTTATTGTGTCCAAAGACCAACAGGCAAGAAGAGGACTCACAATACTGGCAGGGAAATTGACTAATTAGCAGGAGAAAATAGGGTCATTTCTTTTCTCCTTTTCTTTTCACTTTTTATTTTGAAATAATTTTGCAGAAGTAGGGCAGAGAATCCTTGTGTATCATTCACCCATCTCCCTTAGGGTTAACATCTGACATATTTATGGTAATACTAGTATTATGATCTGTTTCTTACCCGCAAAACAGTTTTGACACTAAATATATGGGATTTCCACACTAAGCAGTTCTCCAATTTTCTGCAGACACCAACTGGGTGTCCTACAATTCAATTCTGACACTAACTACATGGAGTAGCACAGACCCTACTGGTTAAGGGTCAGTCCCATAAAAATGCCCCCAATTTCAGATGCCAATCACAAGTAGTGGGTCTCCAGATTGCCCACACTTCCGCCTGACTTGGCTACCAATTGGTGGTTCCCATAACCCCCTCCTCAGGTTCAACAATTTGCTACAACAGCTCACAGAACCCAGGGAAACATTTTACTTGTTATTACTGGTTTATTATAAAGGATATTATAAGGTAGGGGTTCCCAACCCCTGGACTGCGGACCAGTATTGGTCTGTGGCCTGTTAGGCACCGGGCTGCACAGCAGGAGGTGAGCAGCGGGCAAGCAAGCAAAGTTTCATCTACTGCTCCCTATCGCTTGCATTACTGCCAGAACCATCCCCCACCCCCGTCTGTTGAAAAATTGTCTTCCACAAAACTGGTCCCTGGTGCCAAAAAGGTTGGGGACTGCTGTTATAAGGGATACAAATAAACAGCTAGATGAAGAGGTACATAGATGAAGTCTAAAAGGGTCCCAAGTATAGTAGCTTCTGTCTTCATGGAGTTTGGGATGTACCACCCTCCTGGCACATGGATATGTTCACCAACCCAGAAACTCTCCAAATCCCATTGTTTATAGAGTTTTTGTGGAGGTTCCATTGTGTGGGTGTGATTGATTAAATCTTTGGTCATTGGTGATTAACTCAATCTCTAGCCCCTCAACCTTCCCTGGAGGTCATGGGTGGAGCTGAAAGTTTCAACCCTATAATCACATGGTTGCCTTCTCTGGCAACTAGTCCTCATGTTGATTCTATTTCGGGGTCCACTAAAATTCACCTCATTGACATATACCAGGTATGGTTAAAAGCGGAGATATATATATAAAATAATTGACGCTCCTCTCACCCCTATCACTTAGGAAATTAGAAAGATTTTAAGAGTTCTGTGCTAGGTACCAGGAAAAAAGACCAAATATATATTTCTTATTATATGACAATATCACAGGTACATTAATCAAATTAATAAATCAACATTGGTATAGGATGGAAGGGCACGTTAGGCGCATGTTAGGTGTACGGATTAAGAGATACAAACTCCTATAAAGCAGAGAGGCAACAAGGATATATAGAATAGCATAGGGAATTATAGCTATTATCTTGTAATTACTTTAATAGAGTATAAACTGTAAAAATATTGAGTCATTATGCTGTATAGTTTAAATATAATATTGTAAATCAACTACACTTCATTTAAAAAAGATCTACAATTCAAAAAAGATCAACATTGTTACAATACTAATGACTAAACTATCAACTTTATTTGGATTTCTCCACCATTAATGCCTATAGTTTATCCCACTAGTTTAACCTTCTTTTTCTAAGTTTCTCCTCAGAAAGAGAGGGTCATAGGAACCATGGAGGAGCTGTTCTCCAAAGCTGTGTGAAGTATATGCTGTGGAGCATAAAACATGTACTTGGCATCCATGAAAACATGGCACTCAGATCTCCTGCTTGGGGAAGGATAGTTGTTGGATGGCCCCAGCTGCTACCCACTGAATTCACCAGTACATTCATGCTAAGTCATACTGCCCATGGGCTGCTTGAAGACTCCTTAAATGAAGTCTCACCAATAAATCTCTTTTTGTTTTTCAACTTACAAATATACAATACAGTATTGTTAACTATAGTTACCCTGATGTATATAACATCCCCGGGACTTATCTATCTTATAACTGAAAGTTTGGTTCTATTTTTTTTTTTCCTTAGACTGAGTCTCACCAGTAAATCTCTTTAATGTCTAATCCCATCTTGGGATCTGTTTATAGGAGGCATAGAAATAATGCAAATGCATATTCTTCTATTTTGGGTGAAGTGTGTTTTTTTAAAATGTCAATTAAGTCATGTTGGTTTGTGATATTGTAAAGGTCTTCTATATTTTCACTGATTTTCTATTTGTTCTATGGATTACTGAGAGAGTAGCACAGAAGTCTCTCAACTAAAATTGTGAATTTGCCTATTTATGCTTTCAGTTCTATCAGTTTTCATTTCCATATTTTGAAGCTAATTGTTAGGTGCATACATATTTAGGATTGTTATGTCTTTTTTGTGAATTAATTCCTTTATCATTATGTCCTCCTTTTACACCTGGTAGTACTATCCCTTGTATTGAAATCTACTTTGTCTGATATTAATAAAACCACTCTTTCTTTCTTTTAGTTAGTGTTTACATATCTCTTTTTCTATCCTATTACTTTTACTTTTGTCAACATGCTTATATTTGTAGTGAGTATTTTTGTAGATAGCATATAGTGTGGTCATGCTTTTTATTCCATCTGATAACCTCTATCTTTTAATTTGAATGATTGATCCTTTTATATTTACTGTATTTGTAGTGTTAGAGTTAAATCTAGTACCTTATTGGATGTTTTCTCTTTGTTCTATCTGTTCTCTATTTTTAAAAATTATTATTATTTTTTACTTCTGTTGCCTGCTTTTGGATTTGATTATTTCTAAGATTGTATTCATCTTCACTATTAGCTTATTAGAATATTATTTTCTTTTTTAGAGGTTGCCCTAAAGTTTATAACACACATCTTTAATTTATCTCAGGCTACCTTCAAATAATATTTCACTACTTCATGTATAGTGTAAGAACCTTAAAAGAAAACCTTTCATTTTTTTCCCTCCTCCCATTTCTGTTACCATTGACATACAGTTTAATTTTAAATATGTTATAGTCCAATAATATAATATTAAAAATTTTGCTTGTAGTGGTCAGTTATATTTTAGATTGATTCAAAATAAGAAAAATGATAAATTTTGCATTTATCTTAACCCTTACCATTTTTAAGCTCTTCATTTCTTTGTGTATATACAAGTTTCTGATCTCTTACTTCTCTTGCCTAGGAAACTTCCTTTAACATTTTTATAGCATAGGTCTTAGGTCTTAGCAAAGAATTCTCTCAGTTTCATTTTTTTTTTTTTTCCTGAAGGAAAACTCTTTATTCGCCTTCATTTCTGAAAGATGTTTTCACTTGGTATAAAATTAAGAGTTGGAAAATTTTACCTTAAAGATGTCACTTCTCTTTCCTCTCTTGCATAATTTATGGTGAAATTGTTATTAATAGTCTCTATCCATATTTTTTCAATGTGTGTAGTATATCTTTTTGGCTATGTCTAATTTCAGTGTTTTCTTTTCTTCTTTAGTTACCATAAGTGTAAATATGCTCTATCAGGTATGCTTTATTTATCTTTTTGTGTTTCTCTAAGCATCCTGAACCTGCAGTTTTATTACTTTTATTATTTTGGGAAAATTCTTGGCTGTCTTCTCTTCAAATACTTCTTCTGCTATGTTCTCTCTAATTTGTCTGGGACCTCAATTACATGTGTATTAAGCTATTCGGTATTATTCGAGAGCTGTTGGATATCTTTTTTCCCCTACCACTTTTCTCTTTGTGATTCAATTTCAGTATATACTCTTCATCTATACTCAGATTCACTGCTTCTTACTTCAGCTGTGTTAAGTCTATTCATGAGCCTGGCAAATGAATTCTTTATCTTTTATACCATGCTTTTTATTTCTAGCATGTCCATTTGATTCTTTTATAGATTTATCTCCCTGTTGAAATTCCCCCTCTCTTGATGCAAATCATCAAATTTTCAGGTAGATGTTTTAAGATATCGAACATAGTTGTTTTAAAGTCACTGTCTGATAGTTCCAGCATCTGAGTCATTATTAAATCTGTTTATATTAATTGCTTTTTCTCTTGACAGTTGGTTGGGGGTGGGGGTGTGCTCACACCTGTGTCTTGTACTTTTTTATATTAAATGTGAGACATATTATTATATATGAAACATATAACATATTTAACAGTGGAGACTGAGGTAAATATTAGCATTTATGCTTGAAAATGGGCATGGTTCTTTTTTTGGTTAGGTTATTAATATTAAGGGTTGAGTCAATCCAGTCAGGAGTTAAGCTGGGCTTTGTTGTAGCTATGGTTACCCTCAGGACACCATAAACTTAAAATTTCTCTGAAGTTTTATCTCAATGTTTGTGCTCCACCCTCAGCTTTCTACCACCCCAGTATGCTTACACCACATAGCTGGGTTTCTCTTCACACTTTTGACCTTTCTCTGTATCTGAGTACTGTCCCTGTTCTTCAGTGATTCCTACGCTGGTGATAGTGAGGTTCTTTGTTGCCTGGCCCAGATCAGTGTAGGTAGGCTCTGTGTGTCTGGGCTTTGGGGGTGGGGCTTCCTCAGTGCTCATGGCCCTCTTCTATGTGGCAGCCAAACTCTGCCTAGTATCTGTGGTGGGTCATGTACAGGTGAAATTTTTTTTCTCCTCCCCCTGTGGTAGGAGATGTCTAATAATTTTGTAGCATTTTGGGCAGAGGACTCTTGACTACCCCTTCCTCGTGAGTAGATGGTGCTTCCCTCTACTTCTTTCAGCACAATGGGTCTTTACCTGAGCCTTGGTGGTGATAGGGTTTGATGCCCTTCCCCAAGGGGAGAGGGAAGAGAGGAGGGACAAATTAGGAGTATGGGATTAACAGATACAAGCTACTATGAATAAAATAGATAAGCAATAAGGATATACTGTATAGACAGGGAATTATAACCATTATTTTATAATAACCTGTGACAGAATATAATCTACAAAAATACTAAATCACTACGCTGTACACCTGAAACTAACACAACATTGTAAATCAACTATACTTCAATTAGGGGGGAAAAAAAGCTCTTGCCAATTTGAGAAAAGGGTCTAATCAGGGAATAAGGAGTCATGCCTTTCCTGCAGTGGTGGGAGTGGTGGCAGATGCTCTCCTACACACCACCACTGAGAGAAGCTTGCTCTGGACTCCTGACTTGCCCCTAATCTATGAGTGAATGTCAACTCCCTTTGTATCTAGGCCTCCCAGTGATTCTATACTATAACACCAGCCTGCACTTGGCTTTTAGCAATCCATTAAATTTTTAGCAGATTTCTTCTCACCTACTTGTATGGATGCCACATCTTTCTCCTATTGTTTGACACTGGTAACCCAAGCCCAGGGTCAGACATAATCGGCAGTGGTAGTATTGAAACATAATACTATTACTTTACTTTAGATAGTTTTCATGTTCATTAGTTGTAGCATTAAAACTGTTAGCTGGTACTTTAAAATAAAAAAACAGAATTCTTACAGAAACTGTGAAAGCATTTCTTGTTTCATTTGTTGTAATGAAGTGAAATATATATTTCTTGGAAAGGTACATACACTGCTTGGTGTGAGATCCTTGAGAACAATACCTAACAGTTACATATCCTCATTGCTTACCTAAGAAAGAAGGAAAAATAATATTCTGAACAGTGAATGTCCTCAGTCTTAAAAAACCTATATAGTGGAAATTGACCGAGGTCTCCCAGAATAATCACACTCAGTAACCAAGTAGTAAAGTAATGATTTGAACTCATGTGAGAAATAAAGGGTTAGCAGTAAGCCTATGATATCTGTGAAATACTTTTTTCTTTACCAGGGACACCTGGGAAAGAACAAGCTGCACTGGTCAAAGCCCCTTGCAAACTTACTAGCAGAAAGGTAACAGAGAAAGTCCTTGTATTTGAAATGCTTTTAACAAAATATATCTGGTCTGTCTATGATGCTTATTGTACATACCTTATGAATTCATAGATATATGGGACATGGCCCACTGGAAAATGTCATGTAAGCTATATTGAAGTTTTAAAAATGAGGTGCTCCATAACCAAAATGGCTCCTTCTGTAACAAGCAATGTCCTGCATGTGTTGCTTAGAACATCCCATGTTTAATCAAAATCAGAATAGGTCCTAGTGGATCTAGGGAGTGGCATTGGTCATCTCAAACCTTTCCAAAGGAAAATGCATTGCCTGTGTTACATTGTCACCCATACACTTTTAATTACTAGTAAAGCTCAGTACTGAGTATTATACCTGATTCTTGTGAATGAAATTTGACAATCCAAACTACTGATTTTTAATTTCAATAACTATCTCTGATTTCAAAGTACATACATGTTCCCCTGTGCAATAATGCCTGGTTCAGTCTGGTACATGATCAGAGTCTAAAGAAGAATCATTGAGTCAAATTCAGAATTCATGTCATTTTACCACACAGATTCTTTAACCACATTTAGGGAGTTTTAATTTATTCTAAGTTTGGAAATACCACTGTGTAATAATGATGGTATGACATGTGATAAAAATTCCAGAAAACAAAAAATCGTTATGCAGCATATGCGAATAAAACAGAAAAGAAATACTGCATATTGTTGCAAACTACGGAGGACAAAGACCATAAAATTAACCATAATGAATTTATTTTCCTTGGGTATAAGGTATTAGTGGTTGGCTATTTTGTGATAGACCATTGATCTGCTTTTAATAATAGCAGCCACATGAAATGAGTCTATCCTATAGGCATTGGGCTAGGTACTCTTTCTTTATAGTTTTATTACAACAAAGATAAATAGACACAAGAAAATAATTTATTTGGAATGTTACTCAGGGCTCAACCTAAGTACAACCAATACTTGGTTTTCACACCCAATGGTCTGGATTTCTTTGATTGCTCAAGGTAGCTAACATAACGACTTTGTCTTTAATTGTATAGTTGGTTTGAGTAATGGATACATATAGTTCTGTATTATTAAAGAATTTTTATTTTTGTTATTCTTGAATGGTTTTGTTTTAATTTTTTCCAACCTAAGTTTTTAACTTATCGCTTATAAATTTGGAAGGTCCTCTAGGTTTAATAAACTTCATGCCTTGTTGTTAGGTCATTCATTTCTAAACATTAACACACACACACAAGTTTATTGTAGAAACCTTCATACCCTAACCCCTATTTCTCAGCACCTGGCTTCTATACAATTATTTTTTACACTGTTAAAATTCAGGCTATCCAAGTAGCCTCAAAAACAAGTCAAAGAGACAGACCCACTGGTATTGAAATTGTCTAGAAGACTTTGAGAGTGGTCACAGGGGAGGTATTATTTGTGGAAAATACAAAAGGACAGCCAGAATTGGATTCTCAATGTTGTGTGCCTTTCCAGAGTAACTGTGCCTATGCTAAGTATGCATAATAATATTCTCTGTTTTCCTGTTTAGTGATGGGGCTTCACATGAGCACCCCACAATGGCTTTTAAACAGCTTGTTTGCTAGAAGGATAATAATCAGCCAGTATTTTGACAACAGCACTGGAAAACAACCAGTTTCTTCCTGAGTCAGAAGACCTTTTCAGATGTCTTGAGTAAAGTTCATACAAGAATCAAGTTTTATTCCTGATTTCTTTAATTGGTCTCTTATCGAGGGAAAAGGAAGCTTGCCACAGTATATTTTTTCGCCTTATGAATTTTCTGCCTTTACTCTTTATACATCAATCAATTAGGTCATTAGAAAGAAACTATAGAAAATGAAAATAATTCTAATTATAAAGAAGTATAACTATATAATTATAGTAATAGAAAAATTCTAATTATAAAATAATTCTATAGAAATAATTTCTAAATAAAAATAATTTGGAATCAGAGGACACATTTTTTTTTATTTATTAGGTTTCTGATCCCAAATAAGTCCCTAAATTTCTCTCAATCTTGCCTTCTTAATCTATTAAATAGAAAGAAAATGTCTGATTTGCCTATTCCACAGGCATTTTATGAATATCAAATGAAAAAATGTGGATGAAATTCCTGGTAACTGGAATGTATATAAACATGTTTGATCCATCCAACCATGTATTTACGCTATCCCTTGAATCCATCATTCATTTTTCTGGTGTGTTCCTAAGTTAGAGTTTTGCCCAATTAAACCATACCTTGTCTTTGAGTGAGAGTAAAAGAGATTTCACCTCACATATCAACACGGCAAGTGATAGTGGCTGCCTAAAATACTATTTTAAATGGGTTTCTGAAAAAATATTAGGTTTAATAGAAAATAAGTATTGTTAATAATGACATCTCCCATGGGGACAAGTACAGAAATATAAGTGGTCATGCCACACATTGGCAATAGCTTCCTTAAAACTCAAGACACGTATTCCAAAAACTGGATATTCCTTGCTAACTTCAGGACCAACATTAACACAGAACATAAAAGATTTACATTACCTAGCATCAGTCTCTCCCACCTGGCCAAGACAAACATCACCTAGTTTTTTCAAGAGTAATTAATAATAAAGCCTCTTCGCACGACCTTAAATTAGTTATTGAGGACATTAAAATTTTTTTTTGAAATAGAAAATGAATGTTGGATGCTAGAGGGATCTAGCTGTGAACTCACTGAAAAGCAAGGTGAACTCTGGTACTCTGACCAGTGAGGTAAGTATTCGTCATGTTGTTCCATTCAGACAGGAAGACTTTCCATGATAAAGGACTGTTTTTCAGTAAATGGATATGAATAGATGTGTGCATTTCCCTGTGAGAACATCCTAACAAGTCAGGCACCATGAAGGATAAATCTTAATCACTGACTTTTTCATAATTACAGATTGCTGTTGATGTATGTCAGGAAGATACATTTTGATATATTTTCCCCAAAGCAATGGTCTGAGGAAAAAGTATGACAGTGTATAATTTGAGCAATTAGTTTTTAAAATGACTTATTAAATGCAACCCATTTAAGAATGTAGAAAACACTGGGGACTTCATATCAAAGATACTAAATGACCCCAAAAGGTCTGGTTGATACATTTGCCTTGTTAACATTCATTGACTCATCCATTTATTTATTCAGTGAATGATGTTTGAACACTATGTGCCAAGAGGTGTGCTAGATGGTGATAATACAATGGTGAATAAAACAAGCATGATTCCCTAGCTTCATAGGACTAACACTGTAACAGAGAAACAATCATTAATCAGGTAATTACACCTGTTGAGATTGCTGCAAAGGACACAGCATAGTATGCTAAGAAGATCATAATGAGAAGACTTAATTCTGTGAGATTAGGGAATGCTAAAGCCCTAAAGGTTTGTAATGATAAATATATGAGGGTAGAGAAATGGTAAATATTTTCTAGGTAGAAGTGAGGAACCAAAATGGTCAACTTAGCCAACTGAGCCAGCCAGTCTAGATTTTAAAAAAATAAAGACAAGTAGGTTTGTTAGAAATAGAGTCACCCATTGTTATGCACATTTTTGATGCTGGTATTTTCTTCATTTTCACCTGAAACTAGGAGCTTTTGAGTGTGTTATCATTAGACTGACCTCAGAAGCAAATTCCTTTTGTCTGGATTCTCCTTGTTGTTTTGTTTTGTTTTGTTTTGTTTTCTTCCTTAGGAATTAGTCATCAAAACCATCATGTACAGCAAGAATCTGAAAAAGGCTTACCACATTCCCAGGGAATAATGCCAAGCTGCCTAGAAATCTATCCACACATCCTCAAAATATATATAGATGAACAAGGAGAGAATAAGAAAATTCTCAGTAGGATCAGTCCATATCCAATCACTGTTTAACACAGTAATAAAAAGACTTCAACTTGGCACAGCTCTGAAAGACCTTCCCCAGCTTTTGAGCTCCCTGTAGGGTCAGCTGACATCTTTGGTGAGACTGTTTAACAGCCCAACTTCTCCTTCTATTCAACTCTGCTTCTTTTTCTTCCTTTCTAAAGGTAGTATTCCAAGCTTTCCCTAATTAATCTCCTGATTAGTAATCTCAGCCCTATGAACTGAACTGTTTTCCCTCCCTCCCCAAAATCTATATATTGAAGTCCTAACCCCTAATGTGATTATATTTGAAGACAGAGCTTTTAGGAAGTAACTAAGGTTAAAAGATGTCATAACGGTGGAATCCTAATTCTATAAGATTTGTGGCCTAATAGGAAGAGAAAGATCTGTGTGTGTGTGTGTGTGTGTGTGTGTGTGTGTGTGTGTGTGTGTGCGGGTGAGTGTATCTTTATGTGTACACACAGAAGAATAGTCATGTGAGCATACAGTGAGAAGGTGGACATTTGCAAGCCAAGACGAGAACCCTTACAAGAACCTGACCATGCTGGCATCCTGATCTCAGCTTTCCAGCCTCCAGAACTGTGAGAAAATAAATTTCTGTTGTTTAAACCAGCCAGTCTACAATATTTTGTTATGGCCGCCCCAACTGACTAATACACTCTGTCTCAGCATCTGCTTCCCAGGAAACCCAACCTGCAACGGTGGCCCTTGGCAATCACCACTGACTATGCAATCAGAACAATTCCTCAGACTCAAACGAAAATAAAACAAATAAATTATTTACGTGGAGATTCCAATATGCTTAAGTGCTTTCTGAGTTGAAACTCAAGCTTTCCACTTAGAAAGTATCTTCTCAGCCTGAATTACACTAAGAAGATAACCGCCTGGTGAGCGCAAAGCTATTCATCATATTCATGACTTGGGGAGAGGCTGCCTGTCACTGGTCCCAGAGTTTCTGGCAGGTGGAAATGGAGAGATTGTCATTTCTAGTATGTCATGTTCCCAGTGGTGCTGAATCACTTGAAATTCCAAACACCTGTATTGTCGCCTCTAAGGCTTCTTACCATCAAAATGCAAGATGCTGCAGAGCTCTGAGACAGGTGATAAGAAGGGTCCACTGAGCCAAGAAAACAACAAATAACTTTGTAGAAGCCTCTGGAAATTTAGCATTTCCAATCAAAGCCTTGTTTGCTCTGAGCAGAACTAAGTCCTGCTCTCCAAATTATTAGGGCTGGGAATGCAGGAAAACCTGAATCCTGCCTTGTAATCACTACTTCCTCATTTAAGATTTCTGAGGCAGATTTATACAAGGATCAATGCCTAGAAGATTCATAAAGTACTGCTTCATTGTGAAAGATGGGTCAGCATCTGATACTGCAATAAGGACTCTCTGTTGCTGGTAGATTAAATTGACCCAATTAAGACTGGACTGAAAGCCAAAGCAATGTCTCCATTTCCACCTTAAGCCCCAAACTCAGATTTCCTCTAGCTAGAAGTAAGGAAGAAAGAAACAAGAGAGATGCATGGAGCCTAAGCACACTTACTTCCACATTTCTACTCATGTTACTGCCTCTGTTTGGAAATCCTTCTTTAAACAATGCTCCACCTCACACTGTCCAGAAACCTCCATTAGTGACTCTTTATTTGTGCCTTCCACTTTAGATATATCCTTGTTGCACATTTCAGCCTCTTTATAATGACTTATCAGGTCCTTTTATTCACTAGAGAATGAGTTTCTTGGAGGCAGGGACCACATCTTGCTAAACTGTCAGATGATTCTAACACAGGACCTAGTGAAACAATAGGTATGATATACCCAGGAACATGAAATCACACATCATCTGGCCCCAACCTTTCTTTCTAGCCTCCAATCTCACTAAACCCACCAGTCCATCA
This sequence comes from Leucopleurus acutus, assembly GCF_964270905.1. Taxonomy (NCBI): domain Eukaryota; kingdom Metazoa; phylum Chordata; class Mammalia; order Artiodactyla; family Delphinidae; genus Leucopleurus; species Leucopleurus acutus. Next base: position 134,063,049 of record NC_139143.1, read on the forward strand.
CTTACCCACATTTCCCTGCTTCATTCACAACACACAACTCACTGACCTGCAAAACACACCCTCCTGCTTTCACTCATACTATTCCCTCTGTCTGAAATGTTCGCTGATCATTTCAAACAATAAAAATCTTCATCTTCCTCTGAGGTTCTACTCAAATACCGCTTTCTCCACAGGGTCTCCTCTTTGCTTTCCCATCATCTCTTGTTGATGCCTTTCCTTCCACACACAAGTACCCCTGAGAATACCAAAAATCACCAATGCTCAAGTATCATAAGTAAAATGTATTAGTATTTGCATATAACCTATGAATATTCCCCCTTATATTTAACTTATCTCTAGATTATTTATAATACCTAATACAATGTAAATTCTATGTAAATAGTTGCTGGCACATGGCAAATTCAAGTTTTGCTTTTTGGAACTTTCTGGAATAAATAAAGTATTTTTCATCCATGATTGGTTGAATCCATGTATGAGGAACTGAGGATATGGAGGGCCAACTGTATACACATGGCCAATAAGCATATGAAAAGGAGATCAACATTACTAGGTATCACAGAAATGCAAATTAATAATGCAATGAGATACCATACACACCCATTTGCTTTGCTGAAATTTAAAGATTGAAAATACCAGTGTTAATGAAACTATAGAGCATCTAAAAGTTTCATATACTGCTACAAAATGGTACAAGCACTCTGGAAATTTTTCTTAAAAAGTTAAATGTAAAACAATTTTTGAAAAAGTTATGCACAGACATTCTGTTCCTAAATATCTATGTAAAAGAAATGAAAACATATCTACACAGACTAGAACATGAATGTTCATAGCTGCTTTATTAAAATTATTTCAATAATTTATTTAGTAGACAAAACCAGAAAACAACACAAATGCCTACCAACAGGAAAATAGATAAAAGACTGTGGTATATATTCATATACTACAATGGAATAGTACTCAGCAACAAAAAGAAATGACCTATTGGTAATTGCAACAACATAGATGAACCTCACCTCAAAATCATTATGCTGAGTGAAAGAAGCCAAGCACAAATGAGTACATACTACATGAATCCATTTATATAAAATTCTAGAAAATGGGAACTAATGTATAGTGACAGAAACCAAGTCAGAGGTTGCCTGGGGCAGAGTTCAGGGGAGAAACGGGTTGTAAAAGGGCATGAGAAAACTATTGAAGTGATGGAAAATGTTTGTTTTCTTGATCGTGGTAATGATTTCACGGGTGTTTAAATATGTCAAAATTCATCAAATTGTATGCTTTAAATATGTGCAATTTATTGTACTTTAAATATGCCTCAACAAAATTGGGGGAAAGCCCTCAGTGGTTCCCTATCACCAACGAATAAAGGAAAATTTGTGTCACAGGGTTTCATAACTCAGACCCCTGCCTCACTCTGGCCTCCTCTCTAATCACTTCCCCTGAACACTTTATGTTCTAGAAGGACTGAACAGCATCTCCTCCCTTAAATAATTCTCCTTCTGTCACGTGCTGGACACGTGTTCTTTTTATAGGGTGTTTCCTTTCTGGAAAGTTCACTCATACTCCTGTTCATCTGGAAAATAATTAGTCATTTCTCAAAACTTGGTTCAGGGTGTGCTCAATAAGTAATTGTCCAATGTGTGAATGGGCTCAGGTATACCTCCTCTAGGAAGCATACTCTGACCCTCTATACATATCCCCCAGAGTTAGTCACTCTTTCAACAATTTGTTAGTATTCCTTATATCTGTTATCATCCTGTATTGCTTTACATGGAGCACTAAATCTGCTTCTTTACATGTGAACTCCTTGGGAATGTAGTAGGCAGAATTCTAAGATGCCCCCTCAAATTCTTGTCCAGTGTGCACACTAACCTTTACCCAATTATTCAATCAAATACTAATCTAGGTGTTGCTATGAAGGGCATTTTGCAGATGTAATTAAGGTCCCAAATAAATTAGCTTTAAGTTAGGGAAATCATCCATGTGGTCCTGACTTAATCATGCAAATCCTTTAAAAGCTAAGCATTTTCTCCAGTTGGTCACAGAAGAGATAATCATAGATCCAAATCATGAGAAAGATTCAATGCACCTTGTTGGCTTGAAGATGGAGGACACCAAGTGGTGAGGAATGTGAATGGCCTCTAGGTGCTGAGAGACTCCTGACAGCCAGCAAGGAAAATGGAACTTCAGTGCTACAACCCCAAGGAGCTGAGTTCAGCCAAAAATATAAATGAGCTCAGAAGTGGATTTTTTCCAAGAGTCTTCAGATAAGAATTAAATATGGCTAACAGTTCCATTTCAGCCTTGTGATATCCTGAGCAATGAACCCATTCATGCTGTGCCAAGCTTCTGAACTACAGAACTGTTAGCTAATAAGTGGGTATTGTTTTAAACCTCTACATTTGCATTCATTTGTTACACTGCTGCATAAAAATAATACAGGGACAGGAACCACATCTTATATATCTTTATAGCACATGGCTTCTCATGTAATAAGTCCTTAATAATGTTTTTCAGAAAAAATTAAAAGAAGAATGAGAAAAAGGGAAGGAGGGAGAAACGAAGATAAAAAAATAAAAGGAATGAAAGAGAATAAAAGAGAGGGAAATATTTTAGTTTCCAGAACAGTGGCCCTTGACCTTAGCTATACATTATCATCCTATGGAGAGCTTTAAAAAATATTATATCTGGGTTCCATCCACCCCTACTGATTCTGATTTAAGTGATCCAGTTGTGGCTTAAATCTCCCCAGATGTAGCCCAAGTTGAGAACCACTGCTATGGTTGCTCCACGTGAATTGACTCCCAAGGACCAGTAGCTCAGCCAGAACTTCAGCGGATCCAGGCTCCTGTGGAGACTGGCTGGGTCCTTAGGGTTAACCTGTAGAAAGCCCTTAGTTACTAGCTGTGTCCTATTCCACAGTTAGCTCTTCCCAGGACGTTAATGGGCCTCACTCCAGGAGATATTCATTCTTCTCTCCATTCACAGGTTTCTTAGTTTAGGTTTAAATAATAATCCCTTGATATTTTAATAAATTCTGGGCTTCCTCCACATTACAACCTTCTTGCACCCTGCTGATCATATAAAATTTTCTCTGCAGGTTTCTCTACTGCAATCCACAGAGCAAATGTTGGTAATGTTCTGATTAGAAATGGTAGATGCCATTATCTGGATACTGTCCTTATCTATCACCAACACCTAAACATATTTCTCAGTTAAAAAAATTACTTTAATTGCTAATCAGAATTCTTTGGAGGGCTTTATAATCTAAAGAAGGCTATATTGGGATTCTGAGCTTCAGTTCTGGTTCTGCCCCTTATTAACTATATGAGATATCTGGCAAGACAGTTAACCACTATTTATAATAGTTTATCATCATTAAAATAAAGGAGTCTATATTATCTCATAAGGTTGATATCAGACTAATAGTAAGATAATGTAAATGTTTTTTACAACAGCTTAGGTGTGTATATGTGCATGTATGTGTGTGTGTGTGTGTGTGTGTGTGTGGTGAGAGTGTGTATGTACACATATACATATATTGTTCAGATTTAACTAATTCACTGGAGTACCTAATATATTTCTGTCACTCTGCAGGGGAGTTGTTTAGAAAAAAATGTAAAATATTTCAATAAATTCTTTTCTTAGGGAAAGAAAGAAGGATGGATGGGTAGGATGCTCTACCTGGCATGAAGATACCAATATGTGGTATTGATTTTTAAGTTTAGCTGGTCTTTCAAAGGTAGCTGAGAGAGGAGAGGGAAAAGGGCATACACATAAATTTTAGATAAGTCTCTTATGGAGCATACTCTATGTGTCAGCACCTAGGCAGTTATCTAAATAATTATGCAGAGCAAGCCTGTGAGACAGGTATTTTTATTCCCATTTTTGTAGATAAAACCATTGCAATTTACAGATGAATTGGAACTTGGTCAAGGTCATGCTATTAGTAAGCCATGGGCCTGAGATTTGAATTGTGGGCTCTCTGACCTGCCAATAAAATCAGCATACTTGGTTTGGGTTGCCAACTATGTTGTCTTAGAATAACATCAGACTGTAAATTGGAAAACCAATTAAATACTATCCTTGAGGCTGAGAGGCGATGATGACAACATTATACAAGGAAGAACTCTATTCTAAATGTGAAACCTAGCAGGGGTAGGTACTCACAGCTGGGAGCCAATGGCCAGGAGGGGGCAAAGTTCCATGGGAGAGGGATGGGCCACTAGGGCATACCTGACAGGAAGACTGAACAGTCAGGGGATTTGCATTTCTAATAAATTTCCAGTGATGCTGATGTTGCTGATCTGGGGACTGCAGTTTCAGAACCACTGTACTAGAGATACACAAATGTATCTGACAAGACCAGTATATCTCTTTGGAGACCCAGGTCACTATTAGATAGATTATCTAGTGTTTAGTTATCTATCTAGTTACTAGATAGCAGTGTTTAAGAGTGTGAGCACTGCAGCTAGATTATCTGGTTTCAACAGTCACTCTTATTGCTCAGTGGGTGGTTGATTTGGGTCATTTTATTTAAATTTGTGCCTCAGTTTAGATAGGTCAATTGATAGACAGATAGATAGATAGATAGATAGACAGATAAATAGGCAGACAGGGACTTCTCAGGTGGTCCAACGGTTAAGACTCCGCACTTCCACTGCAGGGGTCGCGGGTTCAATCCCTGGTAGGGGAACTAAGATCACACATGCTGCATGATGTGGTCAAAAAATAAAATTAAAACAAAATTTTAAAAAAGAATAAGCTTTAAGAAAACTAGACAGACAGACAGTAAGAAATATGGATATATGTCTAACATTGCTTAGCACATAGAAAACCAAAAGCTGTCATTATGCACCAGTATGGCAGGGATGTGGTTTGGTGGACATGGGGATGGTCCACCCCCATTCTTTTTCAAAGAGTCCTTGTTGCTAAGCTGTAGGGAGTGCTGCAGGCAGACACACTCCAGTTCTCAGTCCCTTTAAGGATTGCCTCAGCTGCAGAGAGCCACCTCACCCAAGATCAACTCCTCCCACAGGCAGGCACATCCAGTGACTGTTAAGGCAGAGATATAAAGGCCTGGTCATTTTGGCCCAATGCATCACAATTCTGGCACCAGTCTAGTCTAGAGCTTCCTGAGGGGTCAGCTGAAGCTGCATCACAGCCCGGCTTCTCCCTTTGCTCAAACCTGCTCCCTTCCTTCCCTTTCACAGAGACTGGTCCCAAGGACCCTCCAATCTGAACTTATGGTGCACTAAACTGCCTCTCAGAGTCTGCATCCTGAAGAACTCAATGTGCAAGATGTGAAGCCCATTGAGACCAAAGGTGCAGGATTTGGAGGAGGAAGCACAACACAACATTAAAAACTTCAGACCCAGTTCTTGGGTTTCATATCTGATTTCATAAAATTTTCTAATGAATAATAGGATCCATTCATTGCTACTTAGTTTGTGCCTTGATTGTTACATTTCATCATCAGAAAATGCCTATGGAGTTATTATTATCCCTAATATATACATAAGGAAATGAGATTTACAGGTGTTAGGTAACTTTTATCCATAGCCATGTTAAATAACTTTGTCATGAATAAAACCTGATTGTGTTTGATTCTGAAGGCTGTGCTCTCATACATCATACTTTTCTGCTCTGGTTTCTCATTGAAGGAAAATGCAAGCAGGATTTTTCACAGGATGAGAGACTTGGGGTAAAGGTCTGCCTGGAAAGCTGCTGTCTCCCTTACAAAAGAAATTGTTGTTGAGCCACTGGGGACTTTGTTAATCACTGGTGCTGGACACTCCTGAAATTAGATAGGACTCTCTTCACTGCAGGCTCTCAGAAGAGTGGGAGGTGGCTCAGTTAGTCATGAGAAGATGATATTTGACAAGGACCCAGCTCATGCATTTTTTGACTACCTATATTTTGCTAATACAGATTCTAAAATAAAATATGTAGAAGGGACACTCTAGGCAAACGTGCCCATATTTTTACCCTGCAAGACACTGGTCCCTGATCCCGTGTGGGAATTCCAGCATGGTCAAGCTGTACCAGTAGACAAATGGAGACAACTTTGACTTATAGTAGGCATATCCAAGTGTGCTAGACCAAAAGTAAACCATGGCCTCCTTGGAACCTTACCCCAGGCCCACACCCTAACTGGCCCTCTAAATATTACCATTACAGTGGTGAGAAGAGATAATAAAAGATAAATCCAAAAACAGATTTTGTCCCTAAAACCTGGGGCAATTGGCTGAGTTTTCCTCCCTTTCCCCCAAACCTTACCAAATAACCTAGGGTTCATTTTTTTAATTAAGTATATGGTAGAAAAGTAACATTTCATCATATTTCCGTGCAGATCTCAGAGAAGGCAAGAGAAAGAAATAATTCATGGATAGAAGCCACCTCAAGAAGAGACTCACCGTAGAAAACTGAATTTTTTAATCTCTTCACTCAACACGCCAAAATTTCTAGTCCCCAAGCACCATGCCCTAGTAATGCACTTGAACTTAACCCTTCCATGTTGGCACTTCTCCTTGGGGAGAGAGGGGAAAGTGGTGTTTTAGCAAGTTCTGGAAGCCAGCAACCCCACAGGTGACAAAATTCTGAGACTTCACTGGCAGGTGACAAGAAACAGCATAACCCTTTGAAGAAAAGGCAGGTCTGAGATGACTTCAGAGCTGACTTGTATTTCTACTTTCATAGCACCAGAATTCCCCCTTTCCTCCCTCTTCCATTCCTTTGTTCCCCTCCCTTTGTCCCCCTCTTTCTTCCTTGCATCCTTCCACCTTTCCTTCTTTCTTTCCTTATTGCCAGTTGCTTCCTTCCTAAAGCATTAACAGATTATCTTTGAGAAGGAATATTTTGTGGACATTAAGATTAGAGTTAGAATAAGAAGAAAACCTACTTCACATATTTAATATTGGACCCAGGGCAAAAAACAGCCTGGCTGACCCTCAGTTTTCTCATCTGAAAAATACAGACGATAATTTTGGTACATACCTCTTTAGATTGTTTGGGATTAAACAAGAAAATAGGTATAATTTAATACAGAGCCTAGTTCAGAGAAATAAGTTTATGTCAGTATTTATCATTATTTGGAATACTATGAGTAGTAGTATTGCTACTATTGACCTGACATTGGACTAGGCATTGACAATTCAAAGGTGAAAAGCACATGGAGGTGACCTCAGAAAGCTTCTTTCTCAGTCATTCCCTAACAATTCTCAGCACAGTTGTCTCACTAGCAGAATAAACTATTTCATAATTCAACAGTGATTCTCAGCCCTTATTGTGCATCAGAATAACCTGTAGTGTTTTGAAAACCACCTTAACCTGAGCTCTGTATCTCCCTACCCCTCACCCCTGGGAATCTGATTAAGTAGTTCTGAAATGGATCCAGGCATTGTTATTTTTAATAATCTACACAAGGATTATGATGCAGACTGAGAAATGGGCAACAAGGAGTTGACCAAACTGGTGCGAGTAATTAATCCAACTGTGTCCAGGTGGAAAGCCTTCTTTAATAAATTTAATATCAACTTTATTGTTGTTTTAATCTGTAAGCTTTTTGGTCATGAGGCATTACAGTGTTGTGAACTTTGGAGTCCAAAAGACTAGGCTTGTTTTCCAGCTCCCATATTTAATGAGCTCCCTACTCATCTGTGAAATGGGAATAAGGATGGTACTTGTGTCACAGGATTGTTAAAAGAATTCAGTAAAATCCATTCATTCAAAATCATGTATTGGTCCCAGTTGGGGGTGACGCCTCTCATGGAAGCCTCTAGGGTCAATTATATGAACACTGCCTTTAACTTTTTGCTGTATATAAGAATGCAATTGCAGCAGAGTCAAGACAGTGGAATAGGAGGACATGGAGTTCATATCTCCTCACAAGTACATCAAGAACACATTGGAACAATTCTCACAGAGCACTCACAACATTACATGACACTAGGGGAGGACCTTGGACACCTAAGGTGACAAGAAAAATCCCTGAGCAGCCAGGCCAGAGGTTGGGTCTAAGCCCCTGTGGTGGGAGCACCAAATCCGAGCCACTGGACTACCAGAGAACTTCAGGCCCGAGGGAATATTAATTGGTATGAGCTCTCCCAGAGGTTCTCATCTTAGCACCAATCCAGCTCCACCCAACTGCCTGCAAGCTCCAGTGCTGGACACCTCAGGCCAAACAACCAGCAAAACAGGAGCACAGTCCCTCACATCAACAAAAATGAGATGACAGAGAAATATGTTACAGACAAAGGAGCAAGGTAAAAACCTACAAGACCACATAAATGAAGAGGAAATATGCAATCTACGTGAAAAAGAATTCAGAGTAACAATGGTAAAGAAGATCCAAAATCTCAGAAATAGAATGGAGGCATGGATCGAGAAAATACAAGAAACGTTTAACAAGGACCTAGAAGAACTAAAGAACAAACAAACAGTGATTAACAACACAATAACCTAAATGAAAAACACACTAGAAGGAATCAATAGCAGAATAATTGAGGCAGATGAATGAATAAGTGACCTGGAAGACAGAATGGTGGAAGTAACTGCTGAGAGGCAAATAAAGAAAAAAGAATGAAAAGAAATGAGGGCAGTCTCAGAGACCTCTGGGTCAACATTAAATGAACCAACATTCGAATTATAGGGGTCCCAGAACAAGAAGAGAAAGAGAAAGAGTCTGAAAAAATATTGAAGAGATGGTAGTCAAAAGCTTCCTTAACATGGGAAAGGAAACAGCCACCCAAATCCAGGAAGTGCAGGGAGTACCATACAGGATAAACCCAAGGAGAAACACACCGAGACACATATTAATCAAACTAACAAAAATTAAATTCAAAGAAAAAGTATTAAAAAGGTGCAAGGGAAAAGCAACAAATAACATACAAGGGAATCACCATAAGGTTATTGCCTGATTTTTCAGTAGAAACTCTTCAGGCCAGATGGGAGTGGCAGGATATATATAAAGTGATGAAAGGGAAAAAACTACAACCAAGATTATTCTACCCAGCAAGGATCTCATTCAGATACGATGAAGAAATTAAAACCTTTACAGATAAGCAAAAGTTAAGAGAATTCAGCACCACCAAACCAGCTTTACAACAAATGCTAAAGGAAATTCTCTACACGGGAAACACAACAGAAGCAAAAGACCTACAAAAACAATCCCAAAACTATTAAGAAAATGGTAATAGGAACATACATATAGATAATTACCTTAAATGTAGATGGATTAAATGCTCCAAGCAAAAGACAGACTGGCTGAATGGATACAGAAACAAGACCTGTATATATGCTGTACACAGAGACCCACTTCAGACCTAAGGACACATACAGACTGCAAGTGAGGGGATGGAAAAAGATATTCCAAGCAAATGGAAATCAAAAGAAAGCTGGAGTAGCAATACTCATCACAGACAAAATAGATTTGAAAATAAAGACTGTTACAAGAGACAAAGAAGGACACTACATAATGATCAAGGGATCAACCCAAGAAGAAGATATAACAATTGTAAACATTTATGCACACAACATAGGAACACCTCAATATATAAGGCAAATGCTAACAGCCATAAAAGGGGAAATTGACAGTAACACAATATAGTGGGGGACTGTAACACTCCACTTACACCAATGGACAGATCATCCAGACAAAAAATTAATAAGGAAACACAAGCTTTAAATGACACACTAGACCAGATAGACTTAATTGATATTTATAGGAATTCCATCTGAAAGCAGAAGAATACACTTTCTTCTCAAGTGCACATGGAACATTCTCCAGGATAGATCAGATCTTGGGTCACAAATCAAGCCTCGGTAAATTTAAGAAAATTGAAATTGTATCAGGCATCTTTTCCGACCACAACACTATGAGATTAGAAACAAATCAAGAAAAAAAAAGAACAACTGTAAAAAACACAAACACATGGAGGCTAAACAATATGCTACTAAATAACCAAGATATCACTGAAGAAATTAAAGAGGAAATTTTAAAAATACCTAGAAACAAATGACAATGAAAACACAACAACCCAAAACCTATGGGCTGCAGTAAAAGCAGTTCTAAGAAGGATGTTTATAGCAATACAATCCTACCTCAAGAAACAAGAGAAACCTCAAACAACTTAATTTTACACCTAAAGCAACTAGAGAAAGAAGAACAAATAAAACCCAAAGCTAGTCGAAGGAAAGAAATCATAAAAATCAGAGCAGAAATAAATGAAGTAGAAATAAGAAAAACAATAGCAAAGGTCAACGAAACTAAAAGCTGGTTCTTTGAGAAGATAAACCAAATTGATAAATGTTTAGCCAGACTAATCAAGAAAAAAAGGCAGAGGACGCAAATCAGTAAATTTAGAAATGAAAAACAAGAAATCACAACTGACACTGCAGAAATACAAAGGATCATAAGAGACTACTACAAGCAAATATGTGCCAATAAAATGGAAAACCTGGAAGAAATGGACAAACTCTTAGAAAGGTACAGACTTCCAAGACTGAACCAGGAAGAAATAGAAAATATGAAGAGACCAATCACATGCAATGAAATAGAAACTGATTAAAGATCTTCCAACAAACAAACGTCCAGGACCAGATGGATTCACAGGAAAATTCTGTCAAACATTTAGAGAACAGCTAACACCCATCCTTCTCAAAATCTTCAAAAAATTGCAAAGGAAGGAACACTCCCAAACTCATTCTACGAGGCCACCATCACCATGATACCAAAAACAGACAAAGATATCACAAAAAAAGACAATTACAGACTAATATCACTGATGAACATAGGTGTAAAAATCCTCAACAAAATACTAGCAATCTGAATCCAACAACACATTAAAAGGATCATGCAAGTGGGATTTATCCCAGGGCTGCAAGAATTCTTCAATATACGCAAATCAATCAATATGATATACCATATTAACAAATTAAAGAATAAAAACAATATGATCATCTCAATAGATGCAGAAAAAGCTTTTGACAAAATTCAACACCCATTTATGATAAAAACTCTCCAGAATGTGGACATAGAGGGAACCTACCTCAACATAATAAAGGCCATATATGACAAACCCACAGCAAACATCATTCTCAATGGTGAAAAACTGAAAACATTTCCTCGAAGATCAGGAACAACACAAGGATGTCCACTCTCAACACTGTTATTCAACATAGTTTTGGAGGTTCTAGCCATGGCAATCAGAGAAGAAAAAGAAATAAAAGGAATTCAAATTGGAAAAGAAGAAGTAAAATTGTCACTGTTTGCAGATGACATGATACTATACATAGAAAATCCTAAAGATGCCACCAGAAAACTACTAGAGCTAATCAATGAATTTGGTAAATTAGCAGGATACAAAATTAATACATAGAAATCTCTTCTATTCCTATACACTAACAATGAAAAATCAGAAAGAGAAATTAAGGAAACACTCCCATTTACCAATGCAACAGAAAGAATAAAATACCTAGGAGTAAACCTACCTAAGGAGGCAAAAGACCTGTACTCATAAAACTATAAGATACTGATGAAAAAATCAGAAGATGACACAAACCAATAGAGAGATATACCATGTTCTTGGATTGGAAGACTCAATATTGTGAAAATGACTGTATTGCCCAAAGCAATCTACAGATTCAATGCAATCCCTATCAAACTACCAATGGCATTTTTCACAGAATTAGAACAAACAATTTTATAATTTGTATGGAAACACAAAAGACCCCAAATAGCCAAAGCAATCTTGAGAAAGAAAAACGGAGCTGGAGGAATCAGGCTCCCTGACTATTGCTATTACACATATATTCAGCTACAGTCATGAGGACAGTATGCTGCTGGCACAAAAACAGAAAGATAGATCAATGGAACAGGAGAGAAAGCCCAGAGATAAACCCATGCAGCCTATGGTCACCTAATCTATGACAAAGGAAGCGAGAATATAAAATGGAGAAAAGACAGTCTCTTCAATAAGCTGGGAAAACTGGACAGCTACATGTAAAAGAATGAAATTAGAATACTCCCTAACACCATACACAAAAATAAACCCAAAATGGATTAAAGACCTAAATGTAATGCCAGACTTGATAAAACTCTTAGAGGAAAACATAGGCAGTACACTCTATGACATAAATCACAGCAAGATCCTTTTTGACCCACCTCCTAGAGAAATGAAAATAAAAGCAAAAATAAACAAAAGGGACCCAATTAAACTTAAAACGTTCTGCACAGCAAAGGAAACTATAAACAAGACAAAAAGACACCCTCAGAATGGGAGAAAATATTTGCAGACAAAGCAACTGACAAAGGATTAATCTCCAAAATATACAAGCAGCTCATGCAGCTCAATATCAAAAAAACAAAAACACAATCCAAAAATAGCAGAAGATCTAAATAGACATTTCTCCAAAGAAGACATACAGATGGCCAAGAAGCACACGAAAAGCTGCTCAACATCACTAATTACTAGAGAAATGCAAATTAAAACTACAATGAGGTATCACCTCACACCAGTTAGAATGGGCATCATCAGAAAATCTACAAACAAATTCTGGAGAGGGTGTGGAGAAAAGGGAACCCTCTTGCACTGTTGGTGGGAATGTAAATTGATACAGCCACTATGGAGAGCAGTATGGAGGTCCCTTAAGAAACTAAAAATAGAACAATCATATGACCCAGCAATCCCACTCCTGGGCATATGTCTGGAGAAAACCATAATTCCAAAAGATACATGCACCCCAATGTTCATTGCAGCACCATTAACAATAGCCAGGACATGGAAGCAACCTAAGTGTCCATTGACAGATGAATGGATAAAAAAGATGTGGCACATATATACAATGGAATATTACTCAGCCATAAAAAGAAACAAAATTGAGTTATTTGTAGTGAGGTAGCTGGACCTAGAGACTGTCATACAGAGTGAAGTAAGTCAAAAAGAGAAAAGCAAATATTGTATATTAACGCATATATGTGGAATCCATTAATAGAAAAATGGTACAGATAAACCTATTTGCAAAGGAAAAACAGAGACACAGACATAGAGAACAAACGTATGAACACCAAGTTGGGGGGAGGGGGTGTGGGATGAATTGGGAGATTTGGACTGATATACATACGCTACTATGTATAAAGTAGATCAGAGGTCCCCTAGCTCCAGGCCACAGACCAGTAGTGGTCCGCGGCCTGTTAGCAACCAGGAGGCACAGCAGGAGGTAAGCAGTGGGCGAGCAAGCGAAGCTTCATCTGCCACTCCCCATCGCTCGCATTACCACCTGGACCATCCCCGCTCCCCTGTCCGTGAAAAAACTCTCTTCCGCAAAGAAGACCAGTGTCTTCCACTGGTCCCTGATGCCAAAAAGGTTGGGGGCCACTGAAATAGATAACTAATGATAACCTACTATGTAGCATAGGGAACTCTACTCAATGCTCTGTGGTGACCTAAATGGGAAGGAAATCCAAAAAGCAGGGGATATATGTGTATGTATAGCTGCTTCATTTTGCTGTACAGCAGAAATTAACACAACATTGTAAAGCAACTATACTCCAATTAAAAAAACAAAACAAAACAAAAGCAAGTATTCAGTAGTGCCTCCTCTATATCAGATACTGTTTTAGGTCCAGAGAATACAGCAATGAACAAAGCACGTCTCCATTTTCATAAAGCTCACATTCTAGTGGGTAAGGGAGGAAACTCATAATACACATAAAGCACCTAGCATAGTATCTGGCATACTTAATATAATACTATTTATTACACATATATTCGGCGTACATTAGTTAGGTACCAGGCTGTTCCACATGTTGAAAATGCAGAGAACAAGAAAGGGTATCTGCTGTCAGAAAGAGCAGAAAACTAACAAGGAAATAGTTGTATAGGGCAATTTCCAATATTCGTACAGGACATTTCCATAGAAAATGGGAAGCTAAAATACAATAATGGGATAGTAATTGCATCTGTCAGTATGCTTTCCATTGCAAGGAACAGGAAACCCAAATAAAGCTGGCTTAAATAGTAAAAGGGCTTTATTGGTAACAAGGTCTGATGATAGAGTAGGATTCAAGCACGGTTATTCAAGACCTGGCTTTGTATGTATGTGTCTCTCTGCCTGTTATCTTTTGTATGTCTGTGTCATCTTCAGGTGGTACTTATGGTCACAAAAAAGCTACCAGGAGTACCAAGGCAGGCTTCCCTGGTGGTCACATCCCATAATTATGACAAAAGTCCCATGCTGTGACTGATTGGATTGCCAGTGAACAAATTCCTGTGGCTACAACAGTGGCATGGGTTAATTGACTTAGGACTGGATTATTTGAACTAAATAGTGTTGCAAGGGATCACATTGTCGTGATTGACAGTTTAGCTCCATTCTCCTCTCCAGTTTCCACTTCAGTAAATGATTGGGGAAAGGGCAAAATTTAGGATAATCATGGTATTTCTGAGGAGATGACCATCTGAGATGAGACTTGAATGTCAAAGAAACGTCTAGCCCTTTGAAACTCTGGGGTCAGAACATTTCATGCACAAAAAGAAATAAGTACAAACAACCATGTATTAGCTGACTAGGGCTGACATAACAAAGTACCAGAGACTGGGTGGCTTAAACAACCGCAATGTGTTTTCTCACTATTCTGGAGGCCAAAAGTCCAAGATCAAGGTATTGTCAGGGTTGTCTTCTTACACCTCTCTCCTTGGCTTGTGCATAGCATGTATCTTCACATGATCTTCCCTTTTTGTGTCTGTGTTCTGTGTCTTAATCTCCTTCTTTTATAGAGACATGAATCATATTGTATAAGGGCCCACCCTAATGACCTCATTTTAACTTAATTAGCTCTTTAAAGACCCTATCTCCAAATACAGTCACATTCTTAGGCACAGGGGATTAGCACTTCAACACATGAATTTGCAGGGTAGTACGATTCAGCGTGGAACACCCCCCTATATGGAGAAATTGACTTGCCATATTTGACGGACAGATGGGCCAGTGTGCCTAGAACAAGGTAAACAGGGAAGTGTTGGTACAAAATGACATCAGAGAGTTAGGCTCCATCCATCTAGGGCCTTGCAGGATATGGAATGTATTTAGATTTTACATTTTTTAAAAATTTATTTATTTATTTATTTATTTTTATTTTTGGCTGCCTTCGGTCTTTGTTGCTGTGCACGGGCTATTCTTCGTTGCGGTTCCCCAGCTTCTCATTGCGGTGGCTTCTCTTGTTGCAGAGCACGGGCTCTAGGCATGCGGGCTTCATTAGTTGTGGCACTCGGGCTCCGTAGTTGTGGCTCACAGGCTCTAGAGCACAGGCTCAGTAGTTGTGGCGCACGGGCTTAGTTGCTCTGCAGCATGTGGGATCTTCCCGGACCAGGGCTCGAACCCGTGTCCCCTGCACTGGCAGGCGGATTCTTAACCACTGCGCCACCAGCGAAGTCCCAGATTTTACATTTTTGATGGTTGTCAGTATTAGTATTAATATTATTACATTCAGAAAACTATGTATGAAAAATCAATGATTCTAGCTGAAGGGAGAAATAACCATGTTTCCACCAAAGGAGTAAACAGGTAGAGAGATAGGAGGTCTTACTTTTAAAAGCTCAGCTGCATCTCTTTAAATTGGTTGAGAGTATGAATAATTTAAATACAAAAATGGGGCATAGCAGTTCTCAAGTAACCTACAATACATTCCTCCCTCCAATACCCCCTACACACACTGCCAACCCACCTGTGTTTGGCACATTTCCATGGTAACTGTCATGCTATTTAACTGCTGGATTGTGTTGTTAATATGGTGATTTAACATTTTCCATGTGGGTTAAACTGGATACAAAAAGCTGCAACATCTTAGTCATGTAGGATAAATTTATGGAATTTTCAATAGCTTCATTAAGCCATGTTTCTTCATAATTTTAGAAGAGATTTATTGCTAAAATCAAGAGTTTAGCTCAGAATGGTACTTGAAATGTGCTTGTCTCCTAGGGGAGACTTTTTTCAAAATGGCAGTCTTGCTTTAGGCATTTTCTTACCAGAGAGAAGAGTGATGGAATATAGCCAGAGGCCTGGCAGAAGGTGTCGAGATTGCAGATGTAGAACCAAGAGTCTGATGCTAATGAAACTGGATGGGAGAGTAGTTAAAAGAACCTCCCAAATAGTGGTAATAGGACTGGATATTCAGAGTGCACCCGGGGGTCCTGAGGATCTGCCTCTTGCTTCAGTGGGGTTTGGTGTTTGGAAGGAACATACTGGGGGACACCCCTTCTTCTGGTCTCTGAGTACCCTCCAAACTCCGGAGCCAGCCAACACCATTTTTTGTGGTTTGTTCCTTTTTATAGACCAAACATGAGCTCCCAGATTCATCAGAATTATTCCACCAAGGTAGAGGCTGCCATCAACCACTTGGCCCACCTGCATCTGCAGGCCTCCTGCACCTACCTCTCTCAGGGCTTCTACTTTGACCACAAGCATGTGGCTCTGAAGGGAGTTGAGCATCTCTTGAAGATGTGTCCTCTTCCAGGAAGTGTCCCAAGATGATCGGGGTAAAACCCTAGATGCTATAGAAATGACCGTAGTCCTGGAGGAGAACCTCAACCAGGCTGTTCTGGATCTGCATGCCCTGGGTTCTGCCTACACAGACCCCCATCTCTGTGACTTCCTGGAGATCTGCTTCCTAGATGAGTGGGTGAAACTCATCCAGAAGATGAACAGTCACCTGACTAACCCCCACAGGCTAGCCAGACCCCAGTCTGGGTTTCTGAGTATCTCTTAGAAAGACTCAACCCCAAGCACAGCTAGGAGCCCCCAGAGCCCAGTGGCCTTTGAGGAGCCCCTCTGTATCCCCCTGGTGTCAGGGCTTCTCCCCGAGCCTCTTTCAGCTGCCACTAAGCAACTTTTTAACCAGCTGTCTCCCAAACCATGGACCGAATGGAAACAGTAAAGCTTTTTGCAGCAGGAAAAAAAAAAAATAGGAAGACTGGTCATTTCAAAATCGCCTGCAGAAATTTCAAAAAATACAGATTCTCAGGTCCCTTCCCCTGCCCATTCCAAAAACTTCTGATTCCATTGGTTTGGGCTGAGAGTTGCAAATCTATATTATTTTCATGCATCCCAGGTTATTCCAGTCTTGTCCACTTTGGTAACCACTGCCTTCCAGCAATGAATACTGAAGTATGATCCCCAAACCGCTTGCATAGGATCATTCAGGGAAAATGCTTAAACTTCAGATTCCTGGACCCCCTTTCTACCCTGGTAAGTTACAAAGAAGGGCCACAGCAACAAGAATCTGAATTTTTGCCCATGTCCAGTCCTTCTTGGTTATTCTGGGAACATGACTAAGCTGTGTTCAAAGACATTTGATAAGTATGTATGTAACCAGCTGTCTTTAGCTGTAATAGGGAACAAAAAAAGAAGGAGGTATAGGTCTGCTTCTCAAGGAACTCAGAAAAGTCAAACTACATAGCGAGATAAGGCATATCCTAATGAAAGAGACCAACTTAAGGCAGTATTAGATGAACTACATTTATAATTCATCCTATAGGAATTCTAAAGAGAGAAAGATTCTAAAGAGAGAGAATTCTAAAGAGAGAAAGATAGATCAGTATGATCTGGGCTAGTCTTGGAAGGCTTCCTGGAGGAAGTGGTACTTGAGCTCAGTTTTTGGATAAGAAGAAAAGTGGAAACAGTAGTATATTCTGCATGTGGGGAATACAGAAGAATAGTGATATAGACCTAGATAGAGATCAGGATGAAAATTTGCTGAGTTTTCAAAAATTTGTCAATTATTCACCTGAGAGTATCTGTTTCTTCCTTTGTTTCCTCATTTGTAGAATGTCAACATTGAACAAGATCATGTACGTATATGCATAACAAAAACCTAGGCTCCTAATGAAACATCAACCTATGCTGGTCCTACCCTCTCCTCCTTCAAGATGAAGACTGCAGTTACACATAATGTGAAACTATGGTTTTTTTTTTTCTTGTCCCATATGCCAAAGAGAATATGGTCTGCCAGTCATCATTGCTCTTGCCAAATGTCTTTGAAAAGGTTAGGGAAAACTATTTTATTGCTTTAAAAATATTTTATAATATAACTATGTGACTGAGCTATCTCAATTACCATCTTCAAAACTTAGATGGACTTGGTTTCCTCAAGACTCAAGATTATGTGATAGGGTGTGACCAAGATGCTTCAGTACTAAAAATCTTTATTGAATGAATGGTATATATATACATATATATATATACATATATATATATATGTATATATATATACACACAATATTATATATATAAATATATACACATATATATGTATATATACACACATATACATATATATTACATTAAATAATTTTTACATAGATGTAGAAAAATTTTAGATCATTGGAATTTTCTGATTCTTATAGGATCCCCTCAACTACTGCAGACACTTGTTTTCTTTAGGTTTTACTATCAATTTTCTCGCCAGTAAGAAGATCCTGGGATCTACAGATTAGTGACAAGTCAACTACTGGTAAAGCTTAAGGAACAGCTGTAGTGATAGACCACCTTAGGTTCACAAGGTAGGCAGGGAGAATGAAAAGTGCAGGGGCTGTGAAGTCATAGAACTTGGCTTGAAACCTGGCTCTGCCAAACGTCCTGGCAGTGTGACTTTGATCATGGCACTCAAACCCCCTGACATTCAGATGCAATATGTGTAAGAAAAGAAAAATAATACATGTGTTTCATGGTTGTGTTACCAGGAACAATTCTCCTATAGTATAGTACTATATGTGGCACTCAATAAACATGTGTAAAAGAGGAAAAGGTGAGAGGGAGAAAGGGAGAGGTAAAGAGAGAAAAGAGAGGTAAAAAGAAAGACAGTAATCAAGGCACTTCAGGGATGTTCAGAAATGTAAAAGAGAGCTGAAATCATTTAGGAGATTTTAGAAATTTTTATTGATACCATTGATATTGCATACATCAGATCATGGAAATTAGACGAGGACCCTGGCTAATCTAAGCCTGATGGAGAGAGAGGATATTTCTCAAAGCTTTTCTAAGAGCCCCAGTATTCCAATGCTTTATCTAGGCCACAACCTTCCAACACCATGGCAATGTATATAACAAAACGGAGAAGAGGGAGCTGATGATTATCCAGAGAAGTGGGAGTGCTTTGTCTCCCTAGCTGCTCCGTGATCCACAGCACCAACAAGAATATCCAGGCTTAAGATGTAAAGATACCAAGTTATCAGAATTTTCTTTTATTTTACATTAGTAGGAAAATACATCTTTTCCAGACTACAATCTTATTCACAAAGGCTGCAACTGGTCTCAAACGAAGATGACTTAGTTCAGATATTCTAAGTAATTAGGGGAACTGAGGAACAAAGGAAAAAAAAACAAAACTAAGAAATCCATGTAGGGCTGTTCACAGCTAACCTGTTTCACATAATGCTAGCCAATGTGGGTAGGGGATCAGGGCTCAAATTCAAATATTTTGTGCCCCTTCATATTTCAATTTAATTAGAATATTATGATTAACATTAAGTAGCATCATTTGGCCTTTGCAATTTATATCCATTAATATTCCTCAAGGTAAGTATTAAGACCAAGTAGTGTAATTCCAGGAACATCAGAGGCAAAAACCTGTTTTGGTTGTTTTCCTCTGAACTCCAAGAACCCAGATTGGAAACTTGGGGCCCAGAAGGCTAAAATCATCACCCAGCTATTTGAATCATAGTTAGTAAAATAGCCTTCTGCCATTTCATCCAACAGGCATATATAAAACGTTAAAGACTTTTAATTAAAAAGTAACAAATAAATTAGGGGTGCTAACTTTATAGAACTTAATTATATGCAATTAACTTTTACATTATTATAAAATTATTTTCTTTGTTTGAGCTTCCCGCTGAAAACAGCCTGGACCAGTAATCTAAAAGAGATTAAACAAACATTTCCTCATTAGAGATCATGGGAGGACATGTCCAGGAACTAAACAGCTGATCTCTATTGCATTTCTGAGCTGCTATCTCAAAATGGGATGGATTCTTCACGCCTCCACCTCTCTCCAGGTTTTCAAGAGAGAATCACCTGGGAAGCTACACACATACTTTTTAAAGGATTTATTTATAAGGTGCAGATGCTCAGAAAAGGGAACTCAGTATCCTGGTCCAGCAAGAAGCCTCAGGGGTCCACACAGGGCAGTGCTAACTGCCCCTCCCTCTCTGCTTCCCAATCTCCTCAGAGTCTGTGAGGCATCTTGAGGGGGAGAGATATGGGAGGATAGAAGGGGGCCAGTTTCCATTCAGAACAGCCCCTCATATGATGAATTCATACCCTGAACAATAAGCACTGCCCTGCTCTGTTGTTCAGAGCCATGAGTAATGCACGGGAGCGGGGAGGCTGGAGAAAAGCTCTGGATGGCGTAGGCTGCATCGCAGGCGAGCCTGCTCAAGTCCTGACGACTGAGCATGGAAATTTTGTATTACCTTTCAGCGTGCCAACTTCTTATCTGCCCAAGAGAATTTCCTTTTGAAAGCATACACATAGAGTTAATAGAGTCAGGGATAGAGTCTGTTCTTTAAGCGCTGTGCTCCCTTTTATCCTGATGATACAGAAGTTCCCACTTCTTGAGAAAGCCACATTTAAGTGGTGGAGCTTCAGGTAATTCCCTGGATTGAAGTTACTGCAAAAGTCACTCAGGTAATCTGACTATAATGATCACAAACATATCCTTCTTGTTATGAGAGGGAAAAATAAAAGAACAGACCAGTTGAAAAGTATCTTATCTCTGACTCTAGACCAGTGTGTAACACTTAATTCTACCATCCACCTTGCTTGGTGACCCTAAGTTAACCTCTTTGGGCCTCTGATTCCCAGTCCACGAAACAGAAAACTTGGAAGATCTGAAAAGGTCCTTTGCTGCCTTAAGATTCCACAAATCTTTGTTCTACTAACTCATATTCCCTTACCCCCATTATTGTTCTATCATCTTACACTAGCAATAACAGGGCCTTACGCTATGCCATTGTGCTTTGTATTACTTTATTAATTTCTTACAATAAACTTATAAACTAGATGTTATTAGAGTAACCACATAACAGATAAGGAAACTCAACATTTAGAGATGATAGGCAATTTGTTTGGGGTCTTGTAGCCAGTAAGTGACCAAGCTTGGATCTGAAACCGTCTGTTTACCTTCAAGACCTGACTCTAAGTTTCTATGCTATATCACATCTCTTCTGAACAGCTGGTATGTGATATCATTATATCTTCTGATAGACTGGACTAATTGTACAGACATGTTTCCGTGGGCTGAGCAAAAGGGCACAGAAACAAGCACAGGCACATCATCAACTGTTTCGATTAAGCCTTCAAAGGGTCCACCATGAAGAAAATGATTCCTCAGACTGCAAATACAGCAAGAACATCAGAAGCCATATATATAAGTATATAAATATGTATGTATGTATATATATATATATACATATATATGCGTCTATCTATATATCTATCCATATCTACCTATCTATCTTCTATCTATCTATCTCTATCCATCCATCCATCCATCCATCCATCCATTCATCTATATCCATCTATCTGTTTCCCTTATCCTTCTGTTAAGTGTCTGCAATATCCTGGAGAATTTCTTATGACAATTGATCTAATAAATATTCTTACATGAACCTATGTAGAATATTTGGAAAAGACATTAATGTTTGAACTCCGAGAATCGAGAATCAAACCCAGCCATTTGACTATTGTAAAAGGAGCTACATTTTAAAAAGTCAAAGCTTCTTCCAAGTAAAACAACTCAGAAAAGATTTGATTCTTCATTTTTAATAGTACTTTAAAAAACTAAACAGATTTCTTTTCACAAGGTTTATGTACAAGATAGGCAATACAAATGATTTAAACCTGTCTCAACAATGATAACTGCCAGAGGAGAAACAAATACTGCCCAGGACTAATGAGAATGAAATCAGACTCTTTACAGTCATACATTAGATGAGCTACAATGCCCCAAATCCAGCTATGGTATATATTATCCCCAACCTTACCAGTTCTATCCCAGTACAGAATACAGCGCAGCACTTCACCATAGAGTCAATCTTGCAAGAGAGTAAGTCAGTGAATTATTTCACAGAAACAATTACATCAACACTACTGAGTTTTTAATATTTCTGTTGCCCTTGTTTTTCACTTTCTATTGCACTTACACATTCAGCAATGTTTATTGATATATTATTGGCCATTAGATTTCTCAATGAGAAAAATACCTATTCCAGAAAATACTTATGTTAGAAAATACCTAATTCTAAACATACCAAAATGATCTCTACGTGTTTCTCACTTTTCATAACTTGGGAACAACATGCTGGCCTGCAAGCTCTGTAAGGGCGAAAACTTGGGTTGGTTGATGTTTCTTAAGTTCCTAGAATGGTGCCTGGCACTCAAAATATAATCAGTGGAAAGTTGAATAAATAATTATTATCAGAAAGGTAGGCTTATTTCCACCTGAGTCAATTCTTGCCCAGTAAGCAAGTCAGAGATTTACTATATTTGGAAGTGTCTTGCTGTATAAAAATAAAGAAAAATCTACTTGACATCTTGAGGTCCTGCTGTCACTAAATCCAAATGACCATGTCACCCAGGTACTAATTCTTAAAAGTCCCAGAATAGTAGACAGTTTGTTCTAATGTTATATTCTCTCTGCCAATACAGAAAGTAACTGGCAGCTTCTCTCAGTAGAATACTATATTCAGACTCATTTAGATGCAAGTGACAGAACTCATTTCTACCAGCTTAAGGAAAGTAACGGTTTTTATTGCACAGTTCTAGAGGCTACTTAGAGCAGATAAGGGCAAGATGTATAAGGAGGGATCTCCAGGTTCTGGAGCCAGAGCCTCTGTCTCTTTGGAAACAGGTAGTGTTTGTCCCGTTATCCCTGTGGATACGCTTTCATTGTTCTTTCCCAGTCGAGTGGGCCCAGTGCCTATCACAGTGCCAAGCATGCAATGAGTGTGCTGTTAATATATTTAAATGAATGAATGAATGGTATATTTCTGCTTCTTCATGAATATTGAGAAGAAATGGCTGCACAGAATTGCTTTTGATTCCAGCATTGCTGACTAACTTTTATCTCTTTTTGCAATTTGAAATTCTTAGGAAAAGAATCTACTGACTCAACTTGGCAATGAATTAACTCCTTCTTGGGTAAGGGTCTATCTTTTGTTTAATCAGCTCTTACTAGAGAGGCCTATCCCACTAAAAGTGAGGCAGATGTTCAGAAAAGGAGGCATTGCCTGAGCAGGTTTTCAAAGAAATATCCACTAAAACAGTGGTCGACTGTTTGCAAAGATGGCTACAATAATCCCTGCCCACAGGCCCCTCTGCCGTTGACTTTGCTGCTTCTCCCATCAAGAATCAGGGTCCATTTCCCGCCCTTGGTTCTGGGCTGGCTTTATGACCTGCTTTGAGTGGCAGAATGTGGGGGAATTGATGGTGTGAGAGTCCCTAAGCCTGATTTTCAAGAAGCCTGAGCACACTGCCACCACCATTTGAAGAACCCCATGTTTGCCGTTGGATACAGAGGCTCCTACTGTGAGCCAGTGCTAACCACCAGATAAGAAAACGAGGCTGCGTTAGACTGTCCAGCCCTGGTTAAGCTAACAGATGGCTGTTGCCATGTGAGTGACCTTGGATAAGATCAAGGGAAGTACTGTGAGCAAATAAAATGGTCCATGTTTTAAGTTTCTATGTTTTGGGGTGGTTTATTATGCAGAAATGGTTAACTGATGTAAATGTTCATAAATTTTAGTAACTTTACTGTTCTTCAGTTGACAAAGAAGGTACTAAAGTAGAATCCTGAGTGGCACCAAGGCTTTGATTCATATATTGACTATTTATCTAGGTCAACCTGATTGAAAACAAATCAAAAAACTGTGAAAGAACTGAAGTTTTCCTTGTCACTTAAATAGAAAGAGACTTGGGTGTGTATCCTGGTTCCAATACTTATTAGCTATTCTAGTACTTAAGCTCCCTGGACCTCAGTTTAATTATCTGTCAAATAGGAACAATGATATGTATATTTCAGGCAGGGCTGTGAATGTTATCTCCTACAAAATGTGCACAACCATTGCACTGGGGTATTTTGTGAAAATTAAATGAGATCACTTATATAAAATTTATATTAAATGTGTGGTGAAATACAGGCATAAACTCCATCTTTCAAAGCATACTGTAATGTTCAATTTGCCTCTCATAGGAGTTTAGGCACTAAATACGTGGGGAAGTTTTGGGTACACAGCTGGGCACAGAGCCTTTAAACCAAGAAAGTACATTTGTGTGTATCCTCTCTCCCTCTAGAAGATAAAACAGCTCTGCCACCCCTGTCCAAGGTGTTCCCTAGCTAACGTAAGTGGTAGTGCAGCTCTCCTTCAGATAAGTGAGCCCCAGACACCATCTCGTATAGCTTGGTCCTGGAAACTCTATCACATGATAGTTCTTTGAAAATGTGGTTTGGTGATCAATCAAGTTTAGGAAATGCCACCAAGTATCTGACCACCGGGAGATTGGTAATTTACATTAGCATATAAAGGTCCTGAGAAATCCTGCAGTAAATAACAAACAAAAAACCTTTTTTAGGTAGGGTGGGAAGGAGGGAGACGCAAGAGGGAAGAGATATAGAACATATGTATATGTATAACTGACTCACTTTGTTATAAAGCAGAAACTAACACATTGTAAAGCAATTATACTCCAATAAAGATGTTTAAAAAATTAAATTAAATAAAACAAACCTTTCTTAGACAGTATTTTCCTTTTTGTTTTAAATATAAAGTGACTTTCACCATATAATGCCTTTTAACACACACGGAACTAGGACTGTGGAATTAGGACTGTGGAAAGTCCTAATCTAATGTGACCGCCCCCAACTCCACTTTATAGAGGACACTGAGGTCCCAGGGGTGCAGGGATTTGTACACAGTCAAGTACAAACTAGACTCTACTATTCAGGTACAGCACTTGCCAGCCCCTTCATTTGCCTTCTCCTGTAATGACTCTCCCAATAAATCCCTTTGGAGTCATCTCCTACCTCCTATTTCTCCTCCCACATGCAATCATCCTCTTAAAGCACATAAAGGCTGGGGAATTCCTTCACCACCCTGCTCCACAAATGGAGAAGCAGCATTTCCATTCTGTCAAGTGTAGAGCAATGGCTTGGCTGGCTCCATCTATCTCTGCTAATGACCTAAGCATGCTGCTG
Organism: Leucopleurus acutus; assembly: GCF_964270905.1. NCBI lineage: Eukaryota > Metazoa > Chordata > Mammalia > Artiodactyla > Delphinidae > Leucopleurus > Leucopleurus acutus. Next base: position 134,088,295 of record NC_139143.1, read on the forward strand.
TGGCTTATTTATTACAAACAGGGACCAAACGAAAAAACCGCAGGCCTTCCTCACAGTCTGGATATTTGCACAAGCCTTGGTTCTCCCACGGAGATATTTTCTTTGGCCCAGCTGGGTTTTCCTGAGTAGTCAGATGTGACAAGTGCATTTAACCCACTAGGGAAAGAGTAAGGGACTAAGGGAAGTTGATGACAGTCTTAAGGGACATTTGAGAGGCAGGACTGCCTAGTGATTAAGACCATGGGCTCTGTAGTCGGTCACACCTGGGTTTGAACGCCAGCTCCACCACCAGCTTGGGCAAGTTAAGTAACATTTTTAACCTCTGTTTCCTCATCTGTGAAATGGCAATTATAAAAAGTTATACCTCATATAGTCACTGAAAGTATTAAATAAAATCATGGAAAAAATCATGGATATAAAACGCTTAACACAGCCTCAGTAAATGATAACTACTATTAGTAGCAATGTTATTAATACAAGGAGTCTCTAACTCCCTTAAAACGGCAGTCCCCAACCTTTTTGGCACTGGGGTCTGGTTTTGTGGAAGACAATTTTTCCTTGGGCGAGGCCGGGTGGGCTGGGCATGGTTCAGGCTGTAAAATGGGAGATGGGGAGCAATGGGGAGCAGTTGACGAAGCTTTGCTTGCTTGTCCACCGCTCACCTCCTGCTGTGTGGCCTGCTTCCCAACAGGCCACGGACCCGTACTGGTCTGCGGCCCAGGGGCTGGGGAACCCTGCCTTAAAATATGTATTCATTCATATAGCAAATGTCTGGGTCCTTCCTACCTGTCTGGCATGGTGTTAGATCCTGAAGATTATAGACAAAAGTAATACGCAAAAAAAAAAAAAAAAAAAGTAATACGCTACCTTTCTGTTCAAAAAGCTCACATTGTAGTAAAGACAGCAAACTGACAATGACCACACCTGGTGCAGGTGCGTTGACAAAGGAAAACTAATAGGAGGAGCCCATAAGATTGCAGTCAGGGAGAGGTGTGCTTCAGTAAGGTATGACTGCAACAGAGCCTTGGAGGATTAAATAATTTAACTACCTAGTAAAGAGTTGTTCATATAGAATGTGCTTCACACCTAGTAGCCACATATAAGAGAGTAGGAGTTAGGCAGGTGAGGTGAAGCTGAAGCCGTATCAGGAAGATGACCAGCTTGAGGGGACAAGGACAGCATGTCAGATCCTGCAGGACATTTCTTCACAGCCAAGGCAAAGTGAAAATGAGGCTGGGCCAGTACACAGACTCTTTGTCAGACAGGGACTTTTATCTCAACAGAAGTGTTTGGCCATTTAATTTAAAAGGTTATGGGGGGCTTCCCTGGTGGTGCAGTGGTTGAGAGTCCGCCTGCCGATGCAGGGGACACGGGTTCGTGCCCCGGTCCGGGAAGATCCCACATGCCGCGGAGTGGCTGGGCCCGTGAGCCATGGCCGCTGAGCCTGCGCGTCCGGAGCCTGTGCTCCGCAACGGGAGAGGCCACAGCAGTGAGAGGCCCGCGTACAGCAAAAAAAAAAAAAAAAAAAAAAAAAGGTTATGGGGGCCAATAATAGATTTTAAGCAAGGGTGGGGATGTATACAGACTTGCACTTGGGGAGATCATTTCAGCAGGATCATGGTGCTTAGATTGTGGAGCAGCTTAATGAAACTGGGTCACGCCTAACTGTAGTAAATTCTTCCCTAAGAAGCCTTCCCTGTACCCAGGCCATGCCAAATCTCCTCCAGCAATGTGTCACATGCCTCCCATAGACTACTATCACAGTAACTGATGTATATTCCTCCACTCCTCTACTGGGCTCAAAGAAATGAAGGAGTATTAACTGGCACCCACACACTTCTCCCTTCCTCACAATACCTTGCATGAGACGATGGCCCCCAAATGTTTGTTGAATGACTGAAAGGAGACACAATCACACAAACTTGTTCCACCTGTAGATGACCTCCTTAACCGGAACTCCCTTCCTGTCAATCTTAACCAATGTCTCTTGGAACTGTCCTATAGATCAAACCAGAGTAGGCTTGGGAGATACAATACAGGATGTGCAATTAAATTTAAATTTTAGATAGACAACAAATTATTTTTTAGTTTAAGTATGTCCCATGCAATTTTTGAGACACACTCACACTAAAAAATTATCTGTTGTTTATCTGACGTTCAAATTTACCTGGGAATCTTGTATTTTTATTTGCTAAATCAGGCCAATACTACACCAGGCCAAGCGTGCTAATGTTGTCACTCTGGAAATGTCAGATGCCTGTTCCTCCCTTCTCCAACTGTTCATTTTCTCCATTTAACCCCAGAATTCCTAAGTGTTCTCCCTCCTACTTTAAAGCTACAGTGATGAATAACCATGTTTCCAAATCACAAACATAGACATGTCATATGATACATGAGCTAGAGTAAAGGTTATTTCTCAACTCTGCCACTTACAAATTTTGTACGGACTTTCTATGTATCTCAGTTTTGTCATTTATAAAATTAGGTCAATGATGCTTCACAGGGTTGTGACAAAAATTAGAAATAATATATTAAAGTGTCTCATACAGGGACTAAAATACAGATGTTCCATTCAACTGGTATTTCCCAGACACTTACTCTGTGCTAGGCAGACACTAGGAATTTCCCTGCCCTCACAGACTTTAAAGTTTGAGGTAGAGATGTTTATAGAGACAGAGACGGAAATCATGGGGCCCTTAAAATATGTAGGCAACTTGATTACCATACCCACTGATTTTCCAATACTCACTCTTGTCTTATTTTTACACATGTGTGTGTGCACGCACACATACGCATCTATCATGACCGTGGCAGTAGCTCAGAAAGTCAGGTGCAGGGAAATTAGCCAAGAGCCAGCAAAAGCAACAGAGAAGGGCCAGCCAGACGTTGTCAGTGGGCTTATCTCAGTACCTGACTTCCAATCTGCTTCCGCCTTGGGGGATGACCCTACTCTGTTCCAAGCTGTTCCTGAACACCAGTAATCTCCTGTCCTACTCAGGTCCTCTAACATAAGAACCAAGTACAGTGTCATTGCAACCTGTGTCCCTGGCTCCAGGGACAGGATTCCAGGTGGCTGCACCAGCTCCTGGCAGAGGTGAGGTAGGCGGGACTGCTGGCAGTGACCTTCCCATTATTTCTCAGGCAGCTGCTCTCATCATCTACCTGAGCAGTTGGCCTGCTCTGCAGTGCCCCTGCCTGTTCACTCATAGGCACAAAGAGTCCCCTGCCCAATTCCTGGACCAGACCTGACGAAGGCAGGGAGGACACGAATAGCCTCTGACCAGCTGGTCAGGGCTAAAATTTATCTTGTGTGAGTCAAGTGTACCAGGGAGCCCTGACACTGTTTTCCCCTGGCTCTGGCTCAGTGTGCCCATCTGCATTCCTGATCTTTTGACCTTGCTTCTTGATTTGCACTTCATTTCCACCGCTGAGACCCTGGACACAAGTTGCTATCTACTATCTGTCTGTGTCCTTTCACTTTTCCTGAGGTCTCAACCCTCCCATCTAATATGAATAAATATCTTTTATTGTCAGCTCCTATGTGGGATATTTGACATGTATTACCATATTTAAATCTCATCACAGCTTTACAAGATAATTATTATGTCCCCAATTCTATGTGAGAAACCCAAGGCTCACAGAGATTAATTAAGCTGCCCAAACTCACAGAGCTAGTTCGGGACTGCCAGGAATTAGAACCCAACTCCTTTTAGTTCCAAAGGCTTTGCATTATGCTTAACTTACCTTTGGCTAGAGTAGACTTCTCCAAATAATGTAAACCACTCAGGTCAACAAAGCTGCCACCAGTCAAACTTTGCATACGGCCACTAACTATGGTTCTAATCTCCACGCCCTGCCCACCAGATAGAACCATTTGGGCCATGATGGTGGCTCCCTCCTCCAGGCTTTTATGAAAGTAAAATTTGGCTTGATGGCCTTCCTCTTCAGTGGTCAACTCTGTAGCTGAGCTAGTCCCTCCAGCTGTAGTCCTTATTTTTCCCTTTTTCGGCTCCGTCCCAGCCTGCTTGCCCCTCAGCTCCCAGCTCATGTCACAGCAGGGCTTGCTAGAAGGGTGTGTTCAGGACCTTGAACTGGGCTGGAGTCTAGGAGCTGGGGCTGGCCCTTGGCTGTGGGACCTAAAGCCAGGGCAGAAAGGAGCATAAGTCAGCTTCCTGAATAGTAGTAGTGGGCTGGGGAAATGAAGATTTAGTCCCAGAGGGATGGAAGCAGGTGTGAGAAAACAGGCTAACAGTTAAGAAACTGCCTGGGAAATGAAGGTTGAGACCTCCAGTGTAGCTGTTCAGACAAGACACAGAAATTCCTTGTGGCACAGATAAAATCTTAGAGAAGTCTCGTGGTCTTGCTGTTGGTGAGGAGGGAGCCAGCCTGTAAAATATGACCCCAGTTGGCCTTTTGAAATACGAGGAAATACAAAGTGGCAAAGGACATAGATGAAGGTTTCCTTTGAGTCTAAAAACATTTGGCTCTGGTCAGGGCAGAGTTGAAGGAAGGTTCACATCTTTCCCCTCTCCATGGTTCAAACCTTCTGTGGCTCTAGATGTAGGGATTGAATCCCGTAACTAACACCAGCCCTTCAAGGAGCAGCCCTCAGCACTGGCCTGCTGCCGTCTCCCCCAGAAAACAGGTGGGTTCTTTGAAGGGAAAGACAAAATGTACTATTAGCACTGTTCCAGTGAAACAGAAATTATGCCATGAAAGCTTAATTGCCACTCTATTCAGCAATCAGCATTAACGCAGTGAATATTTAAAGCTACAGCAGACTGTGGCAGCCAGGAGTTAGGCAGCAGTGACTTCTAGAAAGCTAGAAAATGAAGACCTATGTGGACTGAGGCTGACTGAATTATTTAGGCCCTTTTCTGACCTGTGTGTGGAAAGGCTCACACTAGTGGGGTTGGCCAATCTAAAGGCATGTTGAGACCACTTACTCCTTTGACTTGTTCCCTTCCCCAAGGCGCCTCAGCTACAGTTCAACTGAATGAAACTCAATCAATTTAGTTCTTAATAAATACGGTGTAGCTAGCACTAAGGTTAATAACACAGAGCCCATGTCTTCAAGGAGTTTGTGGTGTATTATTGGTGATGAAAAAGTACAATGATGATTATAATCATGCCATCATACAATCAGGAAAGAGAACAGGCTTGGCCAATTCCTGCCTAAAACTCATTAGTGATTTGACCTTGGGCATTTTCCCACTCTTTAAAAGGGGGATAATATTATGGACCTAGTAAGGGTATAGAAAGTATTAAATACAATCTCATATGACCTATCACAGTGCTTGGTATAGACTAGGTATTCGTTACGTGGTTTTAGCCAAAATGTAAGACTAAACAAACAAAAACAGTGCCATAAGAAAAACACAAATAAAATACTGAAAAAGTTTAGAAGACGTAGAAATGGCATTGCTTTGTGAAGGCAAAAAAGGCTTAGTGGAGGAAGTTGTATATGACATGGGTCTGAAAAATCAGGTAGACATTTTACAGGTGAGAACCTCTGAAAATCTTAGTAGTGCATAAAAAGTCACGGTTGAATGAACGGATTAAAATATGAAGGGAGAGGATTATTTTTCAGGCAGAGGAAACTGGTAACAATGGCACAAAGTGAAAATGTGGGATTTGTTGATGAAGTAGAAGAAGAATTACTTTGTCTGGAAAATAAAGAATTGCAGAAGAATGCAGGGAGTCAGAAAAGGCAGATCGGGCACATAGAGTTGTGAATGTGAATGCCATCCTGAGTGGGTTAATTAATGGTACAGACAGCAGAGGAGCCATTGGAAATTTCTGACACAAACGAGCAACATTTGGTGGTGGCAGTAATGTGGGGAAGAGATTTGAGTGAGGGGAGACAGGTGGCAGGGATGTTGATGAGAGGCTGTAATTCCAGTTCAGGCAAGAGATAATGAGGCCTGAATGAGGGTGCTAACAGTGAAGACAGAACAGCAGACAAGTGTGAGAGAGACTATAGAATAGAATCCACAGGAATATGTAAGGAGTTGGATGTGGGGAGCAAGACATGCCCTATTCGGAAGTACTATGGCTGCCCTGAATGGTAAGCAGAAGAAAACAGCAGACAGCTTGATTGCCAGAAAGTGGTAAGAGAATCACATCATTAGAGAGAGAGAGAGATTGTTAGGAGGGAATTTGGGACCAAGTCAGAAAGAGAGCCCCACTGACCTTTAGAAGATAGCCCCCATGAGGTCAGATCAGGCCAGCCATACATTCCTGGGCTGTACACAGGGTCACCTGCAAATGTGGATTTGAAGAACTTGAACTGGACTGCATATAACCTTCACCTCCTAGAAACCATGTTTCTGACCACTGAGAATTTGCTCCCATTACACACTGCCTCTCTCTGACATCTCACAACTAACACAGACCATTCAGGAAGCCAGGAGTGTAGATTCTAGAGAAGATAGAGGAGCTCATCCACCCAGGCCCATTTACAGCCTCCAAAGTGGAATGTTCAGGATGAACAACTAAGGGATGGGGAATGAATTTAGAACTTTTATTTTTTAATATAAAGATAACCGCAGATTAAAAAATACTAATATTTAATATCCAGATCAAGACCAGCCTCTTGGCTAGAGTACATACGTCAGTGAAAGAAATTCCTGTCGGAAGAGTGGGACTTCACAGGTGGAGAGGTTGGCAGTGGCACCTGAATTGTGGAATTGTTTTCGACATATTGCTACATATTATCACTTACATAAAGTAGGTTTACAGAGCAGAGTGTCTGATATTTAACAAGCTAACCCTCACAAAATACACTTCTGGTATATAATAATCCCCTTGGAGGAACTGCAGAGTGAAGACAATATAAATAATTTATGTAGTATCTCACTACAGGAAAATGGTTCAATTAAGACTTCTATCCCTGGTATGAGGTCTTCATTAACCACACCAAAAAGTAAAGGTTGACATTCAGATCAGATGTGACAACAAGTTGGTTAAAATTATTGAAATTATTAAGACTATTTGTATGCACCATAGTTAGTTATTAATATTTACTTAAATGTATGTTGTGCTTTTATTTTACTAATACACATATTGTGAGTGTCTGCTCATTTGTATGCATGTAAATATAGGTATATATGTATTTATTTTCCTAAAACAGGTTTAGTACAAAAGGTTTGGAAATCAGTTATCATTGATTTTCTAATCCTGAGGCCCTGTGGTTATTTCAATATACTGAGATTGAATTTTTTCTGAGAAGACTTTGTTGGGGCAAAAAATGGATATGTGGTGTAAAATGGACAAATGGAAGAAGTATACTATTATTGATACGAGAAGGAAAAAAATGCAGAGAGAGGAGCTAGGACCATCGAAACCAATAAATCTCCTGTTTTAATTTTACCCAGAATACCTGAGTGGCAAGGAAGGGACTAATCATTTGCTGGAGCAGAAATGTCCTGTTAGGGCTCTCATAACTAAGCTGCCCTTTGGTTGAAGCATTGCCAGTCTTTCCTGTGATATAATGGTACGAAAGGCTGGAAAGGAAGCTGTTTAGTGGATGCCATTTCATACAGCATTGCATCCTTTTCTTTTCTCCTCCCACCACCCAGAAACTGTTGCGATGGGCACATTTTTAGAATATTTAAAAATAAATTACAGTTAGTGGTGAAACTCATAAGTTAGAGAAATGCTGGGCAAGTGTGTGCTTCAAGCTACACAGCCCAAGGCTGCCGGGTATAAAAATACTCCATGTATCCCATTTGGCTAAGTGAGGCTTTAGCAACTGGTAATTTTTGCATGTCATAGTCACTGCTAATTGTTGAATTAGAACATCTGTCAAAAGTGGGGATATTTTCCTCAGAACACAGAGCAGGGGAAATTAGCTCTTCTCTAAGGTAATACAAGGCACATCATGACTGCTCACTGCCAAAAGCAAATATTCCCTCATTCTGGCCATTATTTTCAAACGGGAAGTCTACTGAGTGGTCTCTGACCACCCTCATTAGAAACCAGGTAGGGCTTTTGCAGAGTCTCTGGATTTTCTCAGCTAGTGGCAACTTTAAAAATGTCCCACATGCGACTAGACAAGAGGGAGGGTTTCTCCAAACACACTAGCCTACTTACAATCTTCAGACACAGCTCTGACAATCACCTTACCCTTCAACTGCTTCCAGTCTCTCTGCTATTAATTCCTTCCCTTCTCCTTTGATCTGTGTTGTCCTCCTTCAAGGCCCAAATAAAGTTGGCACCTGAAACAGGAAGCCATCGATGCGACTCTACCCTGTCTCTTTCACATTGAGAACTTGAACCATTGATCTTCTGCACACATCATTTGCCTCCAGGATGCCTTAGATTATTATCTGTAAGTCTTGTTTCCCTACCAAGAATGTAACCCTTTTAAAGCGAATGGCCAGTATCATTCATTTTTGCATCCCAGCAGAGCACAGTGTTTGGTACATGGTAGAATTAAGGGGATTTCGGTGTTTGAGTGGTTGAGTAAGTTGAGTAATTAGACTTATAGGATTAAAATCAAAATCAAATATCTGGCACCTCATGAGGTCCAGAATCAAATCAAACTCTTTCAGTGCTTACATACCCAAATTATCCATCTATCCATCCATTCATCCAGAAAAAGATCTATGGATCTTGGATTCACCATGGACTTTTACTTTTTTCTTCTTTATTGCCATATTTAATCAATAACCAGATTTCCCAATGTGAAACTCCTCTCCCATACACATATATTTAGGGAATCCATTCTCTCCTCTCCTACCAACAACTATTACTCCAGTTAAGGCCTTGTCATCAGGCTAGAATTACTGTTTTAGCCTAATTTTCCCTTTCCAGTTTGGTTCTCCTTAAATCTATCCTTCATAATACCTCCAGATTGGTCTTTTTAAAATACAAATATGACCATGTCATCTTTCTGCTTAAAGCAGTTCATTTGTTCTCCAAAAATACAGATCAAACACATTAGTAGGGCTTGGAATGCCCTAGATAACCTGGCTCTTGTGTAATTCTCCAGCCTCATTGTTTGACACTCCTACACATTCTACATCTAGTAATACTGAACTGATTTTCTTCCCAGTGCCAACTGTTGGATGCCTTTTTAGTTTTGCTCATTTTTTTGCCTCTGTCAGGCATGTCCTGGACTCCCCTGCCCTACTTCACTTGGGCAACTCTTCTTCATCCTTTAAAAGGCAAGTTTGGACTCTCTCCAAGAAGACTTCTTTTTATCTCAAGGCTTCATGAATTAGACGGCCTCTCAGCTACCATTACATCCCAAGCATAGATCTAATTAAACGTTTGTTGAAACAAAATAAATACAAATATATATCAAAATATAAAATATATTATATATATACACAAAACATATATAACTACAAAAATATTTAAGTAAATACAAATATAAGGCATGGTTAAATGTCTTATATTTCTATAATGCTTCGCAGGTGACAGGGTGTATTCACATCCATGATCTCCTTTGAGCCTTATTTTGGGAGAAAGTTAAAGCAGGCATCATTTGTTTTAGTACCTGAATTATAAGAGTTTAAATGACTTTCTGAAAATTATGAAGTAAGTGGCAGATAGGAATTCAAAGTTTAAAAGAGATGATCCAAGTCCAGTGCATAGCACAGTGTGTGGTACATGTTGAGCACACAGGGACTGGTAGCTCACAGGGAAGGTAGCTGCCTTCATCGTTATTATTACCCCCGTCTTGGTATTCCATCACCACCCTACCACCTATCCCCCACTGACACTAATGCACTCGGCCAGCAGCCCACATGGTTTGTTTTGAGAGGAACAATTATTCTAGTCCTCCACAGAGCAGATTCATGCCCAAGAACTGACTCAAAATCAAACCCACTATTAGGAGAAAGGGTGGGAGATGATTTATTTAGGGCCACATACTCCTATCCTAATTTCCCTAGTAGGCATCTGATCTTTCTCATCATTATTTTATCCTGTTAATCATGGGGCTGGTATTCTAGAACTAGTTTGTTTCTTCCCCTTCTTTTTCAATTTTTTTCATAATTGGTTTTAGATCATGCCTGGAAATGAGGAATTTAGAGGATATGTTTGTAGCATATGGTTTTGTACTAGGGGTGTGTGTGTATGTGTGTGTGTGTGTGTGTGTGTGTGTGTGTATGTGTGTGTGTGTGTTCCTGAAAAGTAATATGAATCAAATTCTGGTAAATCATATCCTATTTTAAATGCCTGAAAGGAGCTCCATGTTTAAAGGGCTCCTCTGGGAAATTATTTTATGAAGTGAAAATTCACTCCTTCCTTCCCAATCAGTATATTTGGATTTTCAGATAACCTTCTTAATTGATACATCCTAAATATACATGTTCAAAAATAAATATTTATGGATTGCTTACCAAGTACCAAACATTTTCTGACCCTGAAGATGTAGCACTTCAAGGAGCTTATATTCTTCTGGGTGAGAGACAGTAAATCATAATTACACAAGTAGCCAGTCACTTATTTATAAATGTTGCATGTATTCCAAAGGGAAGTACCAGGCACTCAGGCAATTTGTAACAGGGAGACCTAGACTATTTGATCATGTCAGCAGAGTCAAGGAGCTGTGGTGCAGAGGGAGAGGTGGGGGGAGTGCTGAGATCTGAGGCTAGAAATGAAAGTAGGAGTCAGATTTTGGCTTGGGATATACCTAAAATGAAACAGTGTCCAGACTTTTTACATCATACCTTCTCACATGAGAAGAGGCAGTTCTTGTCACTTAGCTATGTGTCCAGGTCTTTCCTCCTCCATTGACAGCACCCAACTAATGCAATTCTGGGAAAAGGTCCAGTGCAAATTTACCTTCCCAGATAGTCCTGTTACCTAAGTGCTTAGCTAAGACCACCATTCTTTGAAAGTAGCCAAATGGTCACTATTAATCTCCTCCAATATTTAGATTAAAATCCATTCTTTGGAATCCATGCTAAAAAATCTGACCCAAATGGTTAAGGTTATTACTTGAAAGTTTGACTCTTTTTAAGGGTAACTTTTTGGATCCTACAGTATATTTGCGTTCAGAAGTCATATTTTCATAAACTATATATGAGGACTCCTAAACTAGCCAAGGACTTTTTATTTGTACATTTATTCATGTTTATTAGGTAAGGGGAGAGTAAATTTAGGCTTTGTTGAATGACTCCGGTGGCAGATACTTTCTATGGTTACCCAGCATCTCCTTTGCCCACCTCATCTCTTTCTAGTTGACTGATAGAACCTTACTGTTTCAGGGATCCAGTTAACATCCTTTTATGTCATATATACCAGACCCTTACTTGCTCCAGCCCAGGTGTTGAATAATGATAATTTTATTACCCGTGGCCATTCATTGAACCCAGTTCTGGCCAATGATCTATAAAAGGGTACTCTGGTAGGGGAGGATTCTATTTCTGAATACAAAGCCCAAGCTTCCCAAAGAGAAGACATTTTAATTCTTTTTTTTTTTTCTTTTTCCCTCTTGAAACTGAAATCAGAGTTGTGAAAGTCATGTTGTGATCATGAGGTAACAGCTTTAGGATGAAAGGCAATGTTCTAAGAACAGTGAAAAGAATAGAGGATTTATGTCATCATTACTGAGCATCTCATCCAATGTCAATAATTATCTCTTTCTGAGATTTTGCTATCAGAAAAAGATAGAACCCTATCTGTTCAAAGCACTTGAGTGTGTGTTGGGTTTATGTTACTTGCTGCTGAAAACATTCTTAAATATACTTTTATTAACTGCCAGCTATTTTATATTTGTTAGATCCTTTCAACATTTAATCCTCACAGTAACCAGTTGAAATAGACATTATTATCTTCATTTTACAGATGGGAACTGAGTCTCGGAGGAACTGCCCAAGTTCACACAACTAGAGAATGATGGTAGAGACTTCTGGACCCAATCCTGTATGAATTCAAAATCCAAGCCCTTCCCATTACAAAACTCTGCTTTATGACAGTACAAAGTCAATCTATTTTAATTATATAGTTAAAAATCCCATTTATCAAGAATCATTTAATTATATGGAAGTAGAATTACACTGAAAAAATGATTTCATTAATACAATTAGTGCAAGCTCTTGTTTTATTTAAAAAATACTTTAATAAAAAGGAAACACAATATGATCTCTCAGTGTACTGGACTTGGATCAGGTGGGGCTGTGTGATCACCTGGGGATTATAATGACTCCAACTTGTTCAATGTATTCAATACTTACTGCCCTCCAGTCCCTGTGTTGAGTACTTTACATACAATATAGCATGCAATTCTTATGACAACCCTCTGAGTAGACAGAATAATTATGTCCATTTTACTGATGAGAAAACTGAGGCTTCCTATCCTAAACTAACTTGCCTAAGGTCACACAAACGTTTATTGGGGGTATTTAAATTTAAGCTTGAATCTAGAGCACATGCTCATATCCTCAGTGTACCATAGCTTCCATGCACACAACAGCCCTCCTTCCTAGAAGCCTTAGTCAAGCAATCCCAGATACATGGCTCTTTCCTCAGAACTCATCTTGGTATTCATCAGTGTTAATGGTAGCAGATAAACTGCATAGGCATTACATGACAGAGTGAAAAAACACAGGCTTTGAAACCACAAAGATCTGGGTTTTAGTCCTGATGTCACTTATTAGCTGTATGATAATGAGGTAGTTATTTTTGCAGATCCTCAGTTCCCCCACCTATATACGAGGGGTAATAATGCTACAATGCAAAATTGTTTTGAGGATCTAAAAAGGTAATGTAATTAAATTAGTCCTTCTTCCCACATTATCTGCATATGCTGTAGCACTGCATTATTTCAGTGGCACCAAATGACGAAACCCAATTCTTAAATACTTAAGAATCAGGCAACATTTATAAGTCTGGAATTGGTTTACATTTTTCCCTGAGGGTAGTTCTGTAAGTTATATACTTTTCAGGTTTTGCTGCCTGTTCCCCAGAGGATCATTAGAGAATATTTATTTTGAACATAATATGTGTCAGGAAACAAGACTCATAGAGGCAAATAAACATGGTAGCTGTGAAGAGTAGTGGGCAATAAAGTTAGGCTGCCCCACAGGTTATGCATAGCTTCTTACATTGTAGACTGGCCCTGGTTGAATATATCATATAGGGCCACATATAGGTGCCCTGATGGCCTCAAGCTATGATTTTTAAATACCCAACAATGAGTTGACTGCATGTGAATCACCTGGGATTCAGATACCTGGGATTCAGATAAAAATACAGATTCACCTGGGATTCAGATAAAAATACAGATTCAAGATGCTCCACTAAAAATTTTGATTCAGTAGTTTCAAATCTAGTCATTTTATTTTTAACAAGAATTTTATTTGTTATCCAGACATATTTCGGAAATACTGGCTTAAATTATGACATGGCTTATATATTGCCTCCACTTCGTCCTTGTTTTGCTGAGTGCATTAATATATAAATATTTTTGTATATAATTGTCTCATCTTTCCCCAAATACTTTCTATAGAAGCACACCAGAAAGGGTTATATAAGGAGAGCAAATAGCATTACATGAATGAAAACATTTATAAACTATCAGGAGATCAATAAGACAATTGCCAAAAGGGCCTGAAAATTTACTAATTACCCTATGTTCCCAATAAGCAATTGACCCCTGGACACAGTATACAGCTAAAAGGACTACACATTTCTTGTCTTCCCAGGGCCCTTGGGAGTAACTGTATAACCTTTTCACTAGCAGACAGCTGTGTTTCTGTCTCACTTGGGTTTATTCCGTGAAAACATTATTCCAGAATCACTGTTGCACAAAGAAGATTTTACCTTGGCAGCCAGAAGGAGCACAAGCTGTGACTGGAACTACAACAAATCCCCATTTCAGCAAAACCCATCAACACCCCCAAACCCTTGACCTCTTTTTTTATCGTAGTTCAATTGTGACCAAATTCCATTTGGTTATAGAACCTTTTATGGAAATAAATTATCACAAGGAATTCCAGTAGATTCAACATAAACAAAAGCACAGCTCTGTTTGAGGCAATGGTGGTGGGCACAAAGTCTGCTTCTTCCTCTTAAGAAATCTCCATAATATGCAACTGTAAGAATTAGTCCCATTGCTTCACAGTATGAAAACAACTGTGGTGGGCCTGTCGCCCTTAACCTATCTTCATTTCCCTCCTACCCAAATGAGACCTCATGTCCAAAAACCATGCTTCCAGCGTCTATAATTTTTCCACTCCTAGGTCAGTCTTAAACAAGGATCCACCCATATTTACAATTTTCTACTTCCCTTCTCATCTTCCCAAGCCTTGGTAGCAACATTGACGAGGCATTAATTTATCCCATTAAAAATTTATAATTTCCCATCTCACTGGGTTGTTAAAACAATTTGACAGCCTTCTTGCTGAGTCTTATTGGGAGTCTTTCCTTGTCCTTTAATGTTCCAATTTTTGCTACACTTCCCAGGGCCTGCATCAATCAGTCCCTATATCAATGGTTTTAAAGTGTGGTCCTCAGACCACCAGCATCGGCACCATGTGTTGAAAAGCAAATTCTCCACCTCAGAACTATTAAGTCAGGAGCTCTCGAAGAGGGACCCAATACTCTGCAGTGATTTGGGTGCACACAGAAGTTTGAGAACCGTTTCTCTGAATCACTCTCAACACTTGTCTATCATGTCTCATTGAGAAAGCAGATGCTCTTTCAGCACTGTGAACAGACCTTATCACCACACATGCCAATTTATCAATCTCATGTTGGTCTTTCTTTCTGGATGGCTTGAACTTTGAGGATAGGTACAGTATCTTATTTACCTTCATCCTCAGATTCCCATATCCTAGTACAGTGCTTAGCACATATTAGTGGCACAAAAGATATGTTTGAATAAGTTAAATAGGGTTGTGGGAATTAAGAGTCTCTATCCTCTCAGGTCGCAGTTTTCTCCTCTACGACATGGAGGTCAATCATTAATTAACCTTTTTTCTTTACAGGATTGTAGTAACAGTCAAGTCTAGTGAGATCATGGATATTAAAAATAACTTTTAATAAACTAAAAGTGCCATGTAAATGAAGATATCGTTATTCTCCTCTACCACATATCTTGTGAAATAAAAAGCCATCATTCCTTCAAAACTGAAAGGGCAACTGGATAAAATTTGAGTCATATAGGTCAGATATCTTCTCTCTTTGTTCTTAAAATCCTATTTTCTCTCCATCTGATAATTCAGGAAATTATACAGACTCACATTTTTGATGGCTTCATTTTCCACAAAAATACTATGGGTTTTGCAGCTCAAATAAAGACCATGATGTTGTAATTATCTCAGGGTGAATCTGAAGTACAATATTTTGTCTTCAAAGTGAACCACCATATAAATGTTTGATTAAAAGAGAGCTGCAAAAGAGTCTCCATTTGAAACACTATGAAAACAAACCATAAGACTTTAAGTCACAGTTTGGGGCTGGGTGTAAGGAGAGGGGATGATCCTGAGTAGGAAGAGAAACTCTGAAATGTTCTACTGGATTGTGCAGAGAGGGAAGATCCCCACGACATGACTGTCTGCTGCCTCCAGAGAAGCCAAATCAAAACTGTTGGCAGGGCAGCTCTTTACACAGCTATTTTCTCCAAATAGTTCTGTTATTGGGAGAGCCTCTACTGAAGAGAGGAAGTGTATTCTCTAATTCAAGTCAATTCTCTAAGTATTGATTGAGCTCCTAAGATGTGCTCAGCCAAGGTTGCCCTGACTTGAAACTGAAGAAAGTGACTGCCTACATCCTATGCTTCAAGTAGAACAAGGAAGGTTCCTGGGTCCTAAATAGCCACCTCCCCATATCCCTCTTCCTCCATATCACCTGAAACTCTGCTCAGTCTTCTGGGCTACAATACAGCACCCTCCAAGATACATTTGATGAACACTCATCCCAGGGATGCTTCACAAATATCCAGTTTCACGGTCAAGTTGGAGAAATAATGCAGTCTATACCCCCTTCTTAGAGATTCTTAATGTGTTTTAACGGTAAGACTCTGAGAACACGTATAGTAATGGTATCTGCTTAACTTTAGTGTCATTTTCCAGTCTTAATTGAGCATAGAACTCTTCCTCTCCAATAAAGTTTTTTTTTTCCTTCCCCTTATTTTTAAGTAATTCTTCATAGTATAGACTTTAAAATAGGCAGAGGAAAGTCCAGTTCTACAACGAGCAGGTCTGAATCTTCCTCCCAGCTTACCCATCTATTAGTTTGGAACACTGGTTAAGTTACTTAACTTCTGAGCTTTAATATCCTCATCAATAAATGCAGACAATAACAGCATGTACATAGAGCTCATTACCTTTTCTTACTGGCAGCAGTTTCACACATTAGGGATCCGTTTAAGTTAAAAGACATTCATTTAAAAAATTAAAGGAATCCTGGGAAGAGTAAAAGGACTTCCATATTGGAATGACCCTACCCTTAAGACAAGACATAAACATTTTCTATTTCAACTCTTCAAGGACCATGACAAATGCTACTTTCATGTAGCCTTGGTATCCCACATTCAAACTGATTTCTCCCTTTTCTGAATTCTGTATACTTAATCCATTCTGCCTAATTTTATAGTTCTTACTACAAATGCTGCCTCTCCTAGACTAGTTTATGAAGTTATTAAGGCAGAAACGGTGTCTTACACATTATCCATGATAGTGCTTGAAACAAAAGAAACATTCAATAAATGATTGTTGAATGATTTCAGGCTCACTTGAATTATCTTAATTGAATCACTTTCCTCCATTCACTTGACCTACATCTGTTGTTGTAAAGAAATAGAACCTTCTTTGAGGGAAAGAAGGAACACACTAGAATATGAGACAATTGGGATGAAGTTGGGTAGATAATTACCCAAGACAAGTAGTTTGAAGAAGTGCTAGGCAACATAATCACCAGATGTCTGAGTAAGAGTAGCTAGGGGTTGAAGAGGGAGGATAGCAGGTAGCACATTAGGGTTACATAGTACAAGTTTCTTATTGAAAGTCTTGCCCAGAGGGGCACCCCATGCCCAGTGCCTTTGTGGTTGCTATAAAATGAGCAGAAGGCACTCAGCCCTTAAAGAACTTATATCTAGTCAGGAGACAAGGCTTTATAGACATAATAATCATAGAAGTGGTGAATGCGTAAGACATAAGCATACGCTCTGTGATCAGACCACTTAGGTTCCCATCCTAGTTCTGCCACAACCCACGTGTGTGACCTTGGGCATGTTATTTAACTTCCCTGAGTCTCAATTTCCTCATTTGTAAATTGGAAACAACAGTACCTACTTCGCATGTTTGAAGTATTAAATGAAATAATTCATGTACTATGCTTACAAAAGTGTCTTCCATATCATAAGCATTCATCAAATATTAGGTGTTGTTGCACTTACATTTTATTGCAATTATGCATTTACTATTGTAAGTCAATAGTTAATAGTGAGACTCACTTTGTCTCGCTTGCCAGCAAGTGTAATTGTGTGAAAATTATAGCAATACTCCAAATCACAATGGTCAGGGACCTCACTCTCTGGACTAATAGGAAGTCTTGCCTTTTCCAGAATCTCTCTCCCTAATCAGCCTCACGAGGAATCTCTGGGCCTGGGGAGAGATGTGATTCTCCACAAATAATCAGAATTGCTGCTACTGGTTTTGTGGCCCTTCTGTTCCAATGGCTGCTGCTTCCATGGTCCCTCTTGGCTGACTAGTGACAAGTGGCTATAGCTGACCCCCTGCAGGCTTTCTCGGAACTGCTGGTCTCTGGCGCTCTTCTCCTGTGCCAGCAAGCAGCAAATCTCCTCTGCTTCTGGAGACCAAGTGATATGGTGCTCGATTTATACCACTACCCTGGACCTTCACAGAACACTGGACACTGGAGAGGAGAGTTTCAGAAGACCACCAGCCTCATACAGTTGCACCCAGGCCTTGCCGTTTAAGATCTTTAGCAAGAGGAGTATATGGGGGCACAGGGAAGACCCTGTCCAAGAGGCCATTTTCATCACGTGATTTTCCCTTACCGTTCTCTCCTTCTATATGCCTGTGCCCCAACGCTGGCCAGACTCATGTTCTGTCTCTCAAGTCTTTAGGATACTATGCAAACCACAGGATGGACATCTTTCTCAGTGTCCACAAATATTCTCTGCCAGTTAGGAACCTGGCCTTCCCAGAACACACAACAACTCTAGTGAGCATAATGGTCTATCTACATGGTTGTCTGTCAGAGTTCAATCTGACCCACATGAAGACTCTCATCTGAGCCTCCAGTAGAAGGTGAGTTCCACAAGGGCAAGAGATAATGTCTATCTTGAGTGTATGACTTAATATCTAGCACCTGTCATAATGCCTGGCATCCTGTGGGTAAATGCACAATAAGTATACATGAAAGATGAATATAAGCAAGGGAGGGTCAGAGGGATAGGAGGAAAGGAAATCTGTTTGGGTCAGCTTAGACAAGAAAGTCCTTTCAGGAGAGGTGGGATTTAGTTAGGTCTAAAAGAATGATTATTTTTAATATAAACAGCTATTTTAGTGCTGCATCTACATCTTTGTATATCCAAAAAAAAATAGAAAGAAATTATGTCCTTGAATTGAACAAAATTTTCAGGGAAATTTGTGCTTGTACATGATTCAGCTTCAGAGTTATCTTCCTTGTGGCTTATAGCATATTAAGCCACTAAAAGCTATTTTTAACAACAATGTCTCTGCTGCCTCAGATGCAACTGTGGATGAAACACAAAGTAAAAACTGACTAAAGACAAATTTCAGTTCACAAAATGTAAACTTCTTTTGAGGATTCATTCATTCATTCAAAAACTATTGAGCATTAATGTAATACAGATACTGTACCAGGCACTGAAATACATGAATAAAAACACATACAGCCTTCCCTCAGGGAGCTTCAAGTATGAAATTAGAATACAAAACACAGTTATTTAATGGGAGTTGGACTAGTGAAGTAAAAACACAGGAAAACAAAGACCTAAGTGTACAGCAAAGGTAGTCAAAGAGGGCTTTGCAGAAGTATACTTCCAGCTGACTCTAAAGAGGGTTGTAACACCACCAACAACAAAAACAATAGGTACATTTGTGGATTATTTACCAAGCACTATATTAAGAACTTGATATTAATTATATAGTTTCAACTTAATGCTAACCAATTAAAGAAGATATTATTGGTCCCACCTTATAAATGAAAAAATTAGAGCATTAAGGAGGTAAAAGAACTTGCCCAAGGCAACACAGTTATTAAGTTACAAAACCAGGACTTAAGCCCAGATTTAATGACTATAAACGCCATTCCCGTAACCAAGGGGATTTTATCCTCAGTGACTTGAAAGAACACTTGTTATGATCAAATGAGGTCAGAGATGAGAAAGCATGTGAGACCATCACAGAACTTATAGTGCAGAGCATCAGTGCTGTCATATACTGCCCCTTAATTTGCACCCTCCAATGCCCTTCTGACACTTTCAACCAGAAAACACCAAATACAGACCCCACTGGACTAGTCCTTATTTCATTGCCTGGTGAGTCAAGCACAACATCTAGAGTTGAAAGGAACCATAGCATTAGATAGTCCAGCAGTTTATAAACTTTAATTTTTAGCCATGAAATACTTATTTTAAATAAACTTTTGCAAAGATTTCCAATGTATAAAACAAAACTGAAAGCTTACAAGATCATATCACATTCTTTGATGACTTCTACTGCCAAACTGTAAAGCAATATCTCACCACAAATTTAAATGACTTTTCCTCTCGGTGGTAACTCCTTTACTCTTCTGTAATTAGGGATGTGGGTATGGGATGTAATGATGCGATTTCATCCTGTTGCCAGCCTGATTTCCCCACTGTAGCTTTAGCTAGAACAACTGTTTTGCGGATGTGTGTGTGGCTTGGTCTTTTCTATTCCCCTGGTCTGGGATATATCTTCCTGCTTTCCTGGGTCATTAAGGACTTTAATTTGAAAACCACTAGTTTAGTCCAACCTATTCACTTTATGATGAAAGAAAATGCCCAGAGAGAGGCCATAATTTGCCAGAGGTTACTGACTGAACACTGGT
This sequence comes from Leucopleurus acutus, assembly GCF_964270905.1. NCBI lineage: Eukaryota > Metazoa > Chordata > Mammalia > Artiodactyla > Delphinidae > Leucopleurus > Leucopleurus acutus. The sequence goes on from NC_139143.1 coordinate 134,108,320, forward strand.
TGAATTAAAATTCACACTTAGGGCTTTTAACCCTACGTCCTACTTTTCTAAGAACCTTGAATTACTTTAATAAATGACTTGTAGCGAAAGAATGAGTACAGAACTTACCCCTCTCCCTTACCAGCACACAGGTCAAAGGTCAGAGCCAGATGAAAACAGATGTTAGAAAGTAGGGGAAAAAGAGAAGTTGCATAAAGAACTCTGGAATGAAAGCTGCGGAAATGTAACACTCTGTAAACTAAGAAACAAAGCAAATAAACACGTTCAAATGGACAAGTTTGGAGAAAGAGCTAATAAAGTTGCTATCTTGTGGAAAGTAACAGCAGCAACCCCTTAGGCTAGCTTCAGAGGAAAATATAAATGGGTTGGCATTTTCAAAATGCATTATACATGCAAATCTAACTGATGAAGGAGAAAACAAAAGGTGAAATTCTGCATGGCAGATTTATGTTCTGTTTAATTCTATGGTTTTCCTTTTCTTACATATCACTTGAAAAGAAATAAAAAGTGTTTCTAAAGCAATTATAAACACAGTTGACAGAATCATGTTGATTTTTCTATTCTGAGGACAGTGAAAGAAAAAACACTTGTGCTGCTGATAGAAGTTTCACTAAAGGGCAAATCACACCCCATATCTAGACAGTACATTACTATTCCAACAAAATAAAAATTTAAAAAAATCACTACCAAGCATGTTCCCATAGAAACTTCACTTGGATTCGTGAAGAGATCTGACCTTAAAGTTTAGCAATACAAGTTGTCAGAGAGTGTGATAGTGTATTAGCTGCATTAATCTTTATTGATCGATTCATTCATTTACTCATTCATACATTCCAACAAAGATTGTTGAGGGAATGAGATAGTACAGTAAAGGGGTCAAAACAATGAATAAGACAGGGTTTGATTCTCTAGTAAGCTCACAATCTAGTTGGACAGAAAATATATATGAATATAAGTACAATATAAAATAGATCAAGAAAAAGGAAATGAGTATTATGAAAAATTAAAGCTATGAAAATTCAGAGGAAAAAACATCACAAACAGCTAGAATAATCTAGGAAAGCTTTATATAGTTGCTGAAACTTGAGATTAGACTTAAGGGTAAATAAGAGGAAAATATAGGTGAGCAGACCAGGTGAGTAAGCAAAAAGTGAGAGAGGAGGGGATAAAAGGATGGCAATGGGATTTTCCAGGTATTGACTAGAAGAAAAAGTTTATTCTGGGAAGTTGTGAGAAGCAAGACTAGAAATGTATATTGGGTGAGATTGTAGAGAATGGTGCTTTCCAATGTTTTTCATGTAATGACATATATAGGAAATTATCATGTGCATACATTTCACAGGGGTAAATGCACTATGTGCTCATGGTCGGTGGCCTGGTGGCTCTCCAAGGGCTGAGGTGGCTGGGTAGCTCACATACCTGTAACCCATTCATAGCAAACTTATGTGTCACTTCACACCTGTTGGGAAGCAGAGGAACTTGAATGTCATTCAAATGATAACAAGTTATCCTCTGGCAATCATTTTTGCTTATCCAAACTTATTTTCCATACATGTTATCAGAAATTGTCTCAGAATATACTGAGTAGCCAAATACTGCTTCTCTGTTCTAGCAGAAGAACTTGGGAACATCAGGCACAGCTGAGGCCAAGAGTAAGAAACCATATTGACCTAAATAATAGAATCTGACTCTCCTTCACTCACTCAGACCTCTGAATGTGAGCAGATGGGCTTATGACCCCCAAATAGGAGATTTCTATAGGGTTTCTATCTTGGAAAACAAAATAGGCCAAGAGAAAAGATCCACAGATATTGATTTTGGAGAAACATATCACCCTACAGTGAAACCCAAAAGAATACAAGCACCTACCCACTACTATCCACAGTTTTTAACCTTTCTTTTAGTGCCTCACTGTGAAATATAAGTGGACAGCCAAATAGTACCAGATGTTTAAGGAATGGCTCTAACATGAAAGACAGAGACCTAAACAAACAAGTAGCTTAGAGGTAATACAGGCAATTCAGAAAACAAAAGACAACTTCAGCAACAGAAACCAGTGGTCTTAAGACATGAAAACAATCAAACAAATAAAAATGCTGTAAAAAAGAAAAGGAAAAAGAGATAATACTTGGGAATTAAAAGTATGATAGAAATACAATGTTTCATAGATGGCAGAAAATGTCCAAGAAAATAAAACGATTAAAAGTCTTGGGAAATAATAGAGAAAAAAAATAAGAAATTTAGAAGATCAATTCAAGAGTGTGGTTAATAGGAAGTCCAAAAAAGAAAACTGGAAAAAAAACCCAGAAGAAATCAGCATTAAAAATCTCAAGCAGGGCTTCCCTGGTGGCACAGTGGTTGAGAGTCCGCCTGCCGATGTAGGGGACACGGGTTCATGTCCCAATCCGGGAAGATCCCACATGCCGCAGAGCAGCTAGGCCTGTGAGCCATGGCCGCCGAGCCTGTGCATCCAGTGCCTGTGCTCCACAACAGGAGAGGCCACAACAGTGAGAGGCTGCGTACCGCAAAAAAACAAAAAACAAAAAACAAAAAAAAATCTCAAGCAATTTCCTAGAATTGATGGATACCATTTTCAAATTGGCAGAAGCCACCCAATGCCCATCAACACAGGTCAAATACAGGGATTCAAAAATTGTAACACATCAGATCTCTAAATAGCAGTATTATGGGTTAGAATACAATGTAGCTTTCAAAATTCTGAGTAAAAACAAAATTTATTTCCAATCTGCAATTTTACACAGAACAAAATTATCAATCAAGGGTGAGGGCAGAAGAAAAGCACTTGCATACAGATGAAATGTGCTCCCTTTCTCAGGGTGGTATAGAAAGATAATGCATTAGTTAATTTTTGCTGCATAAATATAATACCACAAACTTAGTGGCTTTAAACAACATACATTTATGATCCCACAGTTTGTGAGTCAGCAGTCGAGGCATAGCTTAGCTGGGTCCTCTGCATGGCTGCAATCAAGGTCTTGGCTAAGACTAAACGGTTTCTCCTCTGCAGGCTTGCTGGAGATGGATCTACTTCCAAGCTCACATTTTTGTTGGCAGCATTCAATTTCTTGCAAGATGCCAGACTGAGGGCCTTAGTTTCTTATTGACCTTTGGCCAGAAGCTGCCCTCAGTTCATTATCACAGAGCTTTCTTCATGGGTCAGCTCACAACAGACAGCTCTTTTCTTTAAAGTTAGCAAAGGATAGAGTCTCCTACCAAGGCAGGCATTACAATTTTATGTAATATAATCACAAAAGTGGCATCCTGTCCTTTTTGTTGTATTCTATTGGATAAGGGAAGGGGATTACAAAAGGCTTGGATACAGATAGGTGAGAATCATTGGGCCATCTTAGAGTCTGCCTGCCTCCATCCATTTTCTGGCCATCATTGATTCATGCCCCTTCCACATGCAAAATACATTCACCCCCTCCCAAGGTCTCCAAAAGTCTCATCCCATTACTGCATCTTTTCCAAGTCCAGAATCTTATCATCTATAATAATTAAGTTCTCAGATGCACTGAACTATAAAACTAAAGAGACAAGTTATCTGTTCCATATACAACCAGCATACAAAGGTAGCACAGGTGTAAGATATCAGCTATAGATATTTCTATTCAAAAATAGGAAAAATGAAAGGTGTAGAAGTATCACTGATCCACTGAAATTCTAAAATCCAGTTGTGCAAATATTGGGAGTTCTTTGATTAGATTTCAAGATCTAGGAATAATTTCCCCTGACTCTGGGCTCTACCCTCTGTGTTCTTGGTTCTACCCTCTGAGTGATCAAGAGTAATATGTGTTTGCTGCTGAGTAGTAATAACAGCCTGCTTCCTGACATTAATTTTGGGGACTGACAGCCTTCTTTCATTTTACACAATCACTATACCTTTCAGTTCAAGCTGACAGTGCTTTTGCTGAATAACTTTCTCAAAAACTTGTGGCTCTTCCATGGTTCATTCTATTAGGCAAAAGCAACTTTTTCTGGGATAAATTTTTGTCTATCTTGGGCTCCTGCTAAAATTGCTGAGGGACAACAGTTTTAATCTTCCTAGAGGCCCCAAGGTTTGAGAGATTCCACAAAACATACTCTTAATCTCTTTCAATGGTTCCCTGTGTGACTGAATACTACTCTAATCCCCTGATATTTCTGAAGTTGTAACAAAAGGTTGTACAGTCATACTCTTGGCTTTTCTCTAAACCATACACTTTCCTGATAGTACTCAGAAGACATATCCTAATTTTCCTGTATTTTGCCATCTGGAGAGGCTAAAATTTTTCAAAATCATCAATTTTTGGTTACTTCTTGTTTAACAGTTCTTCCCTTATATGTCTCTCTCCTTACATTTTACCATAAACAACAAGAAGAAAGTAGGCTAAACCTTCAAAACTTTGGTTGGCAATCTCCTTCACAAGATACATTTATCTCTTACATATTCTGCTCTGCACGTAACTGCAGGTGAGAATTTCACTAAGATTTCTGCCCCTCCTAATAGGGATGCCCCTTCATCCAGTTTCCAATAACATGCTACTCACTACCTTTGAGTCCCCACTGACAGCATCCTCCTTAAAGTCCAGATTTCTACTGTCCGTCAAGGCAATTTAAGCTTTCTCTATTATTCTCCTTAAAACTCTACAAGGCATCATCCACTGCCTAGTTGCAAGGTTGATCCCACATCTTTAAGTATTTGCTATAACATTTCTAGGTACCAAAACCTATATTCAGTTTCTATTGCTATACAATAGTAGTATCAAAAAGTAGTGGCTTAAAACTACACACATTTATTATCTCATATGTTCTTTGTGTCAGGAATCTGGGGGCATGTTTTAGCTGTGTCCTTTGCAAGGCTAGGACCAAGGTAGCCACCTAAAACTGGGTTCTCACCTAAAGGTTTAGCTAGGGAAGGGTTTCCTTCCAAGCTCACTTGTTTGTTGGTAGCATTCAGCTCCTTGCATGATGCCAGGCTGAGGACCTCAATTTCTTGCTGACTGTCAACCATAAGCTGCTTCAGTTCTTTTCCATGTGTCCCTCTCATAGTACAGCTCACAATATGGCAGCTTGTCTTTTTTAAAGCCAATAAAGGAGAGAGCTTTCTTGCAAGACAAGCATTACAAGCTTACGTAATACAATCATGGAACCAACAACTCATCACCCCTGCCATATTCTATTATCTAGAAATAATTCACTAGGTCCCCCCACATAGAGACATGTATACCAGGATATGCGGATCATAGCAGTAATCTTAGAATATCTGTGCCACAGATATGTTGTCCTAAACTGGAGTAAACCAAGAAAGATGAAAATATAGACTCCTGGAAATAGGAGATAAGTTAGGGTAATCATGGAAAGAGGGTGAAAGGAAACCTTGGGGTGACAGCTGTGCAGCAAATACAGAGAGAAAATGGTCCAGATGGGAAGAGGAGAAGAGAGGGCTCCCAGGGAGATATCGTCACAATATATATATAATACAATGGATTGCTCAACCATTTAACAGTATTGAGAGGAGTTTCATAGCTGTGTTGGAGAGTTTGCAGATTAAGTAGTGATGTATAAATAGAAAACTGAGCAAACAAAAAATAGGACAATTAATAACTCCAGGAAAAATTAAAAGTTAAGGAAATAAAACGTAATCATAGTACATTTTGTTCATAGCTGCATATCTATGAACAGAATCAGTAGTCAGAATAATATATATACTACATTTCTATTCATTCTAACTTGTGATATAGTATATTCAGAGGATGGCTAGAAGGAAACTTGCATGGCTGTAGGGCAAGAGGAATGAGGATGGTGAGCCTCATCTTCCATAAGTTTGAAATGCAAAGATAATGTCAAAAGCTGAAACAATAACTCAAGAAATAACAATATTTTTAAATATACTATTAAATACCAGAACAGTTAAATGCCCTTAAAGAGACTGTCACTGTGGAATGAGAATCAGGCAAAGGAAAATTGGGGAAAGAAGCTCCTGAATTTCCATTATAAGCCTTCAAGTATTAACTGATATTTTAATAATATACAGCATGGAGGTTCCTTAAAAAACTAAAATTAAGGTTATCATATGATCCTGCAATCCCACTCCTGGGCATATATCTAGAGAAAACTATAATACAAAAAGATACATGCATCCCAATGTTCATTGCAGCACTATTTACAATAGCCAAGAAATGGAAACAACCTAAAGGTCCATCAACAGATGAATGGATAAAGAAGATGTGGTGTATGCATATATACAATGGCATATTACTTAGCTATAAAAAAGAATGAAATAATGCCATTTGCAGCAACATGGATGGGCCCAGAGATTATCATACTAAGTGAAGTAAGCCCGACAGAGAAAGATAAATATCATATGATAACACTTATATGGGGAATCTAAAAAAAAATGATACAAATGAACTTACTTACAAAACAGAAGTAGACTAACAGACATTGAAAACAAACTTACTGTTACCAAAGAGGAAAACCGGGGCAGGGGATGGAGATAAATTAGGGGTTTGGGATTAACATATACACACTACTACATATAAAATAAACAGCAAGAACCTACTGTATAGCACAGGGAACTATACTCAATATTTTATAATAATCTATAAGGGAAAAGAATCTGAAAATGGAATCACTGTGCTGTACACCTGAAACTAACATGACTGTAAATCAACTATACTTCAATTAAAAACTTAAAAAATAAAATAAAATGAATATATATGCATTATTTAGAAAAGAATTAAAAACTTTGATAAACCAGCAAAAAAGAAAAAAATACATTGCGATTTTAATTCAGCTCTGCAGAAAAATGTTGAACAGCCTTTTCAGTGTTACTAAATTACCCTTTCCTTTTTCCCAAATCCTATAGCACTTGTTGATGTTTCTTACCAGTAATGGATTATAGTCAGAGAAGGCTTGAGTGAGTGTGAAGTCTCCTAGGACCTTAGCACAACTAGCCAATGGGAATCAGAGGACTCTAGGACTAGATGCAGCCTTAGCCACTGCAGATTATTGGATGCATTAGGGAAAACAGGCTGTGAAGGAACAGCAACTTCACAAACCTGGGAGTGGTCGGACCTTCATCAATGGCAGGAGAGAGTCAGAGGAACTTAATTTCCTCAGAAAATATTGAGAGGAGAACTTCCAGACTATTTGTGGAAGGATTCTAGCTAGTCACAGAGTAATCAAGAGCAGAATACAGATCCTGAAGGGAAGGAGTAGACAGAAGACACAGAAGCATCAGAGTTCCCATGCAAAGACATGTAAATTAAGGCAGCCACTGTGAAAACAGATTGGAGGTGTCTCAAAAATCTAAAAGTAGAACTACCATATGACCCAGCAATTCCATTCCTGAGTATATATCTGAAAAAAACAAAAACACTAATTTGAAAAGATATATGCACTCAATGTTCATAGCAACACTATTTATAATTGCCAAGTATAAGCAACCTAAGGGTCCATCAACAGATAAATGGATAAAAAAGATGTGATATATATATATATATATGCACACATACATATATATTTATGTATATATACGTGTGTGTGTATCATGGAATACTACTGAGTCATAAAAAAGAAAAAAATAATGTATGATATAACTTATATGTGAAATCTAAAAAATCTAAAAAATACAACAAACTAGTGAATTAAACAAAAAAAGAAGCAGACTCACAGACACAGAGAACAAACTAGTGGTTACCACTGGGGAGAGGGAAGGGAGGAGGGGCAAGATAGGGGTGGGGGAAAAAACAGTTATTATAGGATTATATAAAATCATGTGCGTGAAACTTCTGAAAATTGTAAAGCACTAAAGAATTTAAAGAATCCTTCATTCAATTAAAAAAAAAAAAGACATGAGACTTCAGCAAGTGTTCCAGTTCATGTGGAGTGCTGGGCAAAGAATCCAATTTAAAATTACACTATGACCTGAGCCAGAAGAGAGAGAGTACAAGTAGGATTCTTTAACTCAAGAGGTTATTCACAGGCCTTACCTGCAACCCATCAGATAGTGGGTCAGTTAAAAACAAACCTTTCATCCAAACCCAATCATACTGCAAAACGGATACCATTAATGTTCTCTGTCCCTGCCTCCATTAGCTCAGAAACCTGTGGGACCTGGTAGTCAGTGGGCCTTAGCTTACTGCTAGACCTCATTGTTTAATCCAATTCGAGTACTGGAGAAGTCATAGGCATAAAGAAAAAAAATAACAATCACATTTTCATTGTGTTCAATTACAATAAAGTATTTGGTAAAACCAACTGTCAGCAAATATAACATGCACATAATGTGGGTGAAAATTTTAAACAGCACAACCTTGGGTTTCTAGATTTGAATTAAAAGGAAGACTGAAAATAAGACAAAGGGAGAAATAACAACTTATTTCTATTCAGCTGGGGAGTCTTTATTGAGGTGGTACTCAGTTTGGAAAGAGGTATTTTTCAACAGAAATGTCAAGAACATTTGTAAAGCAATCCCTTCAGGAATAGTAAAAGATATACACTGGAAGGGATAAATCCCAATGACAATTGCAGCTAAAATTCCAAAGCCCAGAGTGGGCAGACCATGTAAGTAGAACTCATAAAAAATGCATTTTAAAAGGTGAGTTTCTACCTTACTGTGTTACCCTGTTTAAAAACTCTGAACATATGTGCTAGAGGAGTTGAGGAGACCACAGATTCACCTTGTGATGATATCTTTTGAGATCCATTTCTCAGAATGTGAATAGCCTTCCCAGCCCATAACCATCACCACTTGTCAGTTTGAGAAATCATGCAAGGCCTTAATCTCTAGCACACCAATTGAGCATGAACCAGGAGAGATTATAATGGCCTCGAATAAAGTCAGATAAACCTACCCAACCAAGCGACAGCGACAGCAGTTCTAATAAGGGCCATTTGGAGAGAAGAGTCATGACTGTCCGAGAAGCATGGGAGTGTACAATGACATGTCCATGGGCTACAAGGATCAGCAGATCTTAGAGTGTCAGAGGACTGCATAGGTTCCTGCTTCTGACCCAAAGCCCCATTGGCAGGATGTGAACCGCAATAACCTGCTGCCTTTAATAATGCTATTTCTCCGCTGCTTTCAACTCACCAGGTACAGTGTCATCACAGAGAGGAAGAGAGAATGAGAAGCTGAAAATATTCCTTTAGAACATCAGCACTGATCGGGACAGATATTTTTAGTAAGCGATTGTCTGTCAAATCTGAGTCACGTGGCATGACACTTTAATGATCTGAGGGTTTGCAAGTCCCTGCAAAGTGACAGCTGCAAATGAGAATTTAGCAGGAGGTTCCACTAGGCAAGCAGAACATTGATCAAATCTATTGGCAGGAGCCCTAATCAAGGCAAAAATGTCAGTGGAGATGCTGAGCTTAAAATCTTCCAGGTGATGAAGTACTTTCTGGCCAGGCATTTTCAGTGTTAGCGTTTAAGAGTTATTGCTATATGAGACTGGTTTTCATCTTCAAGAGCCTGTCATGCTTTCACTCTACTATATTTTAAATATTTTTCCTCCTTATAAATATGTGATGGAATAACATTTCAAAAATAGATAAAATGTGAATTGCTGCACATTATGTTCTCTGTGAAATTTTAAATGAAAATTCTCCATGCATCGTGCTCATCCATCATTGACAGGTTGCAGTAAGAATCAAGGTGTCCATTCTCTCTAGTTTCTCTCCATGCCACAGGCCACCTTGCCCATTTGACTGGTCATTCACAGCCTTATGACCAAGGGATCATTTGCCTTGCCTCCATGTTACCCATGGATGTACCTGGAGGAGTATCCAAGGAGAACCTGCCTGAGGTTGGTTCTCTTTGTTGAATGGATCCTCTGAGAAGGTTGCATAAAGGAGTGAATAGTTTAGGGTACAAAGCTCCATACTACATCTCAGTTGCTCTCAGAGCCATTAAAATCAAGCTAGAATCATAGCAATTTTGCAGGAAAGCATTGGAGTTCCTCCTTCCTCTTGTCTTGCACTTCTCTTCAATGACTTGGCTTATGGCTTCAATTTTATTATCTTTGAGTCTTAAATATGGTCAACAACCATGCCAACAGCTTTCAGATTTCTGCCCAGGTTTCCTTCCCTTAATCTCAGATATTTTCTTACCCTGCTGGATTATGAGCAGTCCTGCCCAGAACTCTGTTACCCTCTTGTAACCCATTGTGCTAACTGCTCTTTAAATCTTCTATTACCGACCCATTACTCTTGAACTCTGCTAAATCTCTTAGTACTAAAACATAATTTTTTTGCAACTCTTATTGCATGATTTTCTGCTTATACAAAATGCTTGTCTTCTCACAACCATATCAACATGGTATACTTTTCTCACAATGGAACTAAATTTATATAGCATTTTCAACAATGAAATTCTTCATGGATTCTCTATGCAAGTATTTTCATGAATAAGTGGAGATGGCATTCCACTTCATCATTTGCAGAACTCCTGAGAATATATGAACTATTATCTAAGCACTCTTAACATACATTTATATTAAAAAGTATGATTAGGCTTCCCTGGTGGCGCAGTGGTTGAGAGTCCGCCTGCTGATGCAGGGGACACGGGTTCGTGCCCCGGTCCGGGAAGATCCCACATGCCGCAGAGCAGCTGGGCCCGTGAGCCATGGCCACTGAGCCTGTGCATCCGGAGCCTGTTCTCCGCAACGGGAGAGGACACAACAGTGAGAGGCCCAAGTATGATTAACAGAAATGCAATAGACTGCATTTATCAACACACTATGTAGACTGAGATTGTATTCAGACGTAGAGAATTCCTGATGATCCACAGACTGTAAAACTAATCACCTAACCTGAAAATACTTATGCTTTCTTGGATGGAAATTTGGGATCTACCTCCTTTAGTTTCTTAGGGCTTTAGTACAAATGCTAAATTCTTTCTTTTGCCAGATTGCTCAGGTAACAGATGTATACTTTTCCCACAGAAAACATATACTGAATTTTGATTCTAGGCAGAAAATCCTCTCTGATCCCAACACTGTCCCCTGCCTCAGCACTGGTATTTCTTGGCTAAAAGAAGAACATTCCAATGCAATGTTTGGAGGTAGCAATTTTTATATGGATTCATCACAATAGCCACATTACTATCAAGATAGGAGACACACATCCCTGATTATTATTCCAATTCTTTACTCCCATTCTGAGCTCTTAACCAACTTTGAGCTTTACTTCAACCTTTATCTCCTCCTGAGCTTCAACCTCTCCTTAAGTCTTACCCATTCCTCTGGCCCTAGTCCTACCCCATTTGTCCCAGTTCCTGTTTCCATGAAGGCATGAACTTATGCTTTAGTCCACAAATCCACCAACATTCAATCCTCACATACTTTTCCTATTTTGTCTCTACAGCTCCAATTGCAGAATATCATCATTCCTGTAAAAAGAGAAGATCTCAGTTTGTTTTCCTATTAGTTCCTGTACTTGTTTTAGGCAGCTCCACAATCTCCATGAAGATTTCTGGCAGCTTTTGAGCCACTTTTTCTCAACACCCACCCCACCTTACCCCCACTCACCCTAGGACTTTCTCCTCACAGCCTGTCACAATTGTACATGTTGTATTTCCCTAAAAAGCAGGTATCATCACTGCCCTCACCTTAAGAAACCAAGGTTTTGAAGATCGACTTGAAAACAAAAGTTAAACATGAGGAGTTCTAAGAACCTAATGATTGTATCAATGATTTGATAAGGAGAATAAGTGGAAGATGAAAGAGAAAGCCTTCAATTAGAAAAAAAAAACCAGTATAGCTACTGAAGCAATGAGGGAAAATTCCACTGTTCTGTATTTATTTTTTCTATAACTCATCTTATAACCGTCACTCATCTCTTCAACTGGATATCTCACCATGCCAAACTGATAATAGTTTTCTAAGGATGTGTTCTTCATAGTTTTGCATATGTTATTTCCCCAAGTAGAATTCTCTACCTCTGACCTCATCACATCTTCCCTTTGTTATGCATTTGACTTCTTGATAAACTACCACTACTCCTTTAAATATTCAGCACAAATGTCACCTTTAATTTATTCTTTAAGCCAACCATTCCTTATTCCTTAACACCTGATATCTCCCTCAAATTTAGCCCTTATTCTACTGAAATACCCTGTTCTCTTGCCTACTACAGGGTGAGCTTCTTCCAGTCAGACTTTATCTTTGTATCCCAGCTTCTGGTATAGTGTGTATGGAGCATGAGCTCAATAAATTAACAAGCTCTAGGGAATATTTTCAGTAAACATCAGTCTATATGGTTCTTCTTCTTCTTTGAACCATTTTTAAAGTTAAGATTATCAATGGCGTACAACTTTAAACATCTGAGAAAGGGAATGGTAGAACTACTGAGCAAAATATAGATTGAGTTAGGAGGAGGTATGAGGAGGAACATGAAGGGAAAGCATGCATCCTTTCAGACCTTGCTACAGGGAACTCTCTTTGTCCTGTGGCCTCTCTGATTACTGCTCCCTCCTATCATTTTTACTCCCCCTTTAATTGAAGCACTCTCTCTTCAATCCTTCTAAGTCTGTCCCTGAATCCTCTTGTGCTTCCTTACTTCAGTAATGCTATGTCAAGGAGAAAACTAGGATAGCCAATTAGTTTCTTTGAAGGGAATTAAGAATATCAGTAGACATTCTGGGTCCATATCTTCCTCTTATAGGGTAAGCTTGATATAAACAGGAGTCTTGATGCTTTCGTTTGGTGGATTTATGGGGCAGCTTCTGACTGTTAATTCTGGAGAGACTGAGATCTTTCTAGGAAGATGGCATTCAATAAATTGCTCCAATGGCCAAATAAGGATAGAATAAGCATCAGCATAAGTAAAATAACTTTGAATTAGGCAAAAAAAAAAATAAGATAACTCTGCAGCTGGAAGGGGAAAATGCCCAATACAAATTCAAATTTCCCATTTTCTTTTATGGAACAAGAAGCATTATACAAGTCCTCATAGCACAGCCACAGCTCGCACCTCTGGCAAAACCTGGGAGGCTTTTGTTCTTCACATTTCAAAAAGTAGCCCGTGAAAGCAGAGCATCAGTCTCAAGCAATTGCAATCGGTAAGAATGAAAAAATGTGAAATTTTATTGTTTATGAAATTGGTTTTTCAAATAAGAAGTCTCCCATCTCTGAGAAGAGTTTGCATGTTTGGCAGCAGCACAAGAGGCTTCTGAGAGAGCTGAATGGATGCAGGTGGATGGAGTCCTCTCTAGGTCAAAATGGTTACACTGTCTCGAATGAGGACCTGGCCCCCAACTGGCTCCCATGGTATTTGCAAACTACCAGTGGCAGATTTTAAATACACTGTGCTATGGACGCCGAACTGTTGGACATTCTGCTCATTGTGGAAGGTCACATAGGCTGATTTAAAGGGATGTTCCATGACTGCAAACTTTCTTCTTGAAAAATAGGTACATTGTGCTGATTGTTTTTTTACCTCAGGAACAAAACGGAAACTGTGGAGAGAGATGTGGAGAGAAAAGCAGCCCCATAAAGGCTTGTTTTCTTTAAAGCAACAAGAGAAGAATAGATCAAAGTTTCTAAGCAATCTCTAGACTTCAAAATGAACAGAAGAGCATTTAAGTCATTTGACACATCATCTTTTTGAGTGTCAGTGTGGTTATGCCTGCATACAACTCTAGTCCATTTATAACATTATAAAATAACAAAGTCAAATTCTAAATCAGAAGGAGCTTGGGAAAATTTTTAATCTCAAGCTCCTAACTTTGCATATGAGCAAACTGAGATACCAAGAAGTTGTAACCTTTCCAAGGAAATGGCAAGAACTAGAACACACAATTTAAAATGCTTATTACCATGTACCATGTTTTCTCCACTATGACATATCCACTTGCAGGCAATTTACACTATTTTTTTAAACCAAGGAAGGCAGTTAGATACATTACTTTTAGTATGATAATGAATCACAGCTCTGGTTATAATTGAAAGAACTATCACACATAACATACTTTCACCTGTAAAAAAAATCTTACACATAAAAGTTCACCTTTTAGTGAACTATGAGTGAAACATTTTGACCACTATATTTACCCTTTGTAATTTTTTTCAACTTCTCCATAAACAGATTAGGAAAACAAAACACTGTCTATTGTGCACACCCATCCAAGAAGTATATATATAATGGCCAACACAGTATCAGACATTTTGAATTTTTATCTCCTTGGAACAGAGCCATCAATTATTGCTGGAGATCACTGAGAGTTTGCTATAGCTCATTCTTCATTTCTCATCCCTGGCTTATTTGTCACTGTTTCTCAGGAAAGTTAGGTTTGGTTAATATACTGATATTATCTATTGGCTCTCAGCATCCATTCCCCCTGCCTTTTTTACTTATTTCACTAATTACAAGCCTGAAAACAACTTAACTCTAGCCCTCTTGCAGATAGAGATATACATGCAGTTTGGTTTCTTTCAACAAGATGCACTCATTCAAGATTTGGCCGATGGAAAGGAGTTGAAGGCCATTCTCCTCAAGTTCCAACAGATGTCACTGCTCAAGGTAGCTGGACTCGTTGTTTTAGTGTCTAGTCACCAGCTGCATGGATGTGAGGTAGTTGTGACGTTTGCTAAGCAGCAAACGTCTGGTTTGCAACTTGTTGGATCTTGAAATCAGTAGTCCAGTAGGAGAACCCCTGACTTCTACTTCTTTAAACCCTCATTTTGTAAGCAACTAGTTTCTTACATTAAATCCCTTCCTTCTAGAAAAACAGAGTTGTTCCTCTTTCTTGCAATAACTCCTAATATAGTCACTATTTAAAAGTGAAAACTTTCAGGTCTAAGATCTTTTCCTTCAAAATCTTAGACTTTTCAGACTCCATCCAGGGTCCAAGCTCCTGGAACAATGTCTCTCTCCCCCTCTTTCCAGTCTCCTGCTTAATTTGTAGAAAGTCTGGGGGCTGGAAGTAGACACAGCAAAGAACTCAGAGCCTGGAGTTAAGAGGCATCTTCTAGTTATTTACTACCAACTGATCTCAGGATAAAAAACCAAATCCTTAATATGGTCCATGAGATTGGTTTTTACATCTGTGACTCTATTTCTGTTTTGTAAATAAGTTCATTTGTACCATTTTTTTAGATTACACATATAAGCTATATCGTATGATATTTGTCTTTCTCTGTGACTCACTTCACTCAGTATGACAATCTCTAGGTCCATCCATATTGCTGCAAATGGCATTATTTTGTTCTTTTTATGGCTGAGTAATATTCCATTGTGTATATGTACCATTTCTTTATTCATCCCTCTGTTGATGGACATTTAGGTAGCTTCTATGTCTCAGCTATTGTAAATAGTGCTGCAATGAACATTGGGGTGCAAGTATATTTTTGAATTATGGTTTTCTCTGGATATATGCCCAGGAATGGGATTGCTGGATCATATGGTAGCTCTATTTTTAGTCTTTTAAGGAACCTCTTAAAAAACAAACTTATGGTTACCTGGGGGAAAGGGCGGGTGGAAAGATAAATTGGGAGATGGGGATTGACATATACACACTACTATATATAAAATATATAACTAATAAGGACCTACTGTATAGCACAGGGAACTCTACTCAATACTCTGTAATAAGCTATATGGGAAAAGAATCTAAATACATTTCATAGCATTCAGCACAGTTTGTAATTGTATTTTGTGTAATGATTTCACTACTCTCTGTGATCCTATCAGAACACAAGTCCAATGAAGATATGGAATGGGTTTGTTGGAAAGTAAAATATTAGCATCTGCTGAAAAAATTTCACTTTTAATTCAAGTTTGATATAAACTGTTGCTTGCATTTCATCAAAAAATGACTTTCTCTATTACTAACAGATATGTAGAGTTTGGGAAAAGAAGACCCCAGTAGAAACTGGGAAAAACTTGTCACTTCAATTTGTTACAACCTCAGTGGATAACAAAGGATTGCATTTGTGAACTGTCATAGTCTTCTATACAAGTATACCTTGTTTTATTTTGCTTTATTTTATTGTCTTCTCAGATATTACATTTTTTACAAATTGAAGGTTCATGGCGACCCTGCATTAGACAGGTATATTGGTGCCATTTTTCCAACAACATTTGCTCACTTCAAGTCTCTGTGTCATATTTTGGTAATTCTCACAATATTTCAAACCCTCCACTAGCAAAAAGATTGTGAATCACTGAAGGCTCTGATGATGGTTAGCATTTTTTTTAGCAATAAAGTACTTTTAATTAAGGTATACACATTTTTTTTTTAGACATAATGCTATTGAACACTTAATAGACTACAGTAGAGTATAAAGAGAACTTTTATATGGGAAACCAAAAATTTGTGTGACTTGTTTAATTGTGATATTCACTTTATTGTGGTGGTCTGGAACTGAACCCACAATATCTCTGAGGTATGCCTGTAGTAACTAATCATATTTTAAGACCCATACAATAAATAAAATGTTTCACAAATCTTGAAATTGACACAATTACAGGGATTTTTTTTAATGTATGTCTTCAAAAGAGATAGTCTGTGAGGCACAACTGAAAGAGTTCCTAATGACTAGGATTTTTTGTTTGTTTGTTTGTTTCAGTCTTGTATAAAAGCCCAAGCTGGCCAAATGAAGAGCTTTTTGTACACAGAGAGAAGAAGAGGGAGAGAGAAAGAGAGAAAGAAACAGAACAGATAGACAGGCAGAGGGAGAGGGAAGAAAGAAGAAAGATGAGAGAGAAGAGAGAATGAGAGAGAACAATTTCTGGCTAACTCACTATTCCAGACTCTAGCCATTAGACTCAACCCAGCTGAGGCCCCAGATACCATGAAACAGACAAGTTGTTCCCATAATGTTCTGTCAGAATTCCCAAACCACAGAATTAGGAGATAAAATAGGAATAAAAAGTTTTAAACTACTAAGTTTTGGGATAGTTTGTTCATGGCAGTAGATACCTGGAACAATCTCCCTCATAATTTTTTATTGAAAAATATGTTTGTTGAAAAGTATTTGTTGACTGAATGTCTAATTAAGCAAATACATATTAAAGCAATGAATCTCTTCTCTACCCCTGTTACATTAGTAATAATCAGCAAGATTGCTAATAACATGTTAGAGACACAATGGTGAAACAAGACTCTCAGATACCATTGGCAAGGATGTAAATCGGTACATTCTCCTTGAAGAGCAAGATAGAAATCTCTATTAACAGTTTAAACACATGTTCCCCTTAGTCATGCTCATTTACTTCTAGGAATGTATTCCACAGATATACTCATGTGTGCAGAAACACATGTTCAAATAAGTTCACTCACTGCAGAATTGTTTGTGAATGTTAAGGCCTGGAAATAACATAAATGCCCATCAATAAGAGATCAGTTAAATAGATTATATCTTCTCAACAGAATAACTTTCCCCTGTTGATAAATATGAGATAAAATCTGTAGGTGCAGATATAAAACTATCTCTGAAGTGCATCGTTAAATGAGAAAATCAAGGTGCAGAATACTTCATACTGCCCAATGTGAAATAATGTGTGAAAGAAAGAGATATGTGCTTCCTGTAGAAGTGCTGTACTTCTTGGAGGCTGATTAAGAAACTGGTAATAGTGGCTGCCACTAGGAAGTGGACCAGTGATCTGGAATGGTGGAAATTTACTTTTCACTGAACATACTTTTGTACTGTTAGTTCCTTTCCCCCTATGCTTGTTTTACTTTGGGTTCAAAAAACAAAATCTAGTACCCAATCACAGTTTTCAATTGATATGAAGAGTAAAAAAAAAAAGATGTTATCACAAAAATGTAATCATAGCTTAAACTCAGAAAGTTGTGTCTAACAAAGAATATATGGCCTAAGGAATGTTTCACCTGAGAAGAAATTATATCTCCTTGGAATTCTGGAAAAATAGGTAAACCTAAAGAGTTTAGTGACTTTATGTCAGGACTTCTAGCTCTTAGCCTTTGGGACTCAGCTTTTCTCCTAGAGTATAATTCAGAGTAATGTTGATATCATCACACATCTTTACATTGGTTTGCAGGCAAAAGTTCGAAAGGGCAAGAAATGCATTCCCTGAACATGAAAGTGCTCTATACCTTCAACCCCTCATCTGGCATTATTTAAGCAGTGAATGATCATATACATAACATGTATATTTTGAGAACAATTATTAAGTAAGTATTTTGAATTTTGTTTGTTTTAGTAAAGAAAAGGAAAGAGAAAAAGGAATTCATCATAAATTCCTTTGATCTAGAGTGCACATGTGTATTAACATGGCTACTGTGGGCCAGAACCAGCCCATGGGAAGCATTTCTCTGCCTTTGCCTGTTGTGATCCAATAGCAAGACACCAACAGAAATTCACCTCTTTTCTACCTTATCAACTCTTGTTGTTTGGCAGCACTTCATCTTTTCCAAGGAAAAGGATTTGAGCCTCTGCCTGAAATTTCTAGGCTATGCATGATTTTTACACACCAAATTCCCACTGGAAACTACAAAATACCTAGGGTCGTATTACCTACATGAGACCCTAGGTATTACGGATTTACCTATAGCTTTCCCAGTTTGATCAAAGTCACAACCAGATGGGTCTCTTTTTAAGAGTTTCTATTAATCCACTGCAGATTTACTGTTAAATGTTAAAAGCTGGCATAGACTTCTTCACAATTTTTTATAAATTAAATTACCAGCAAAGCACTCCTTAACCATTACTTGTCATTCACTGTCTTTGTAAAACTAATTGGCTTTATAAATAATTCAGTTTGTCTATTATTGTCATGAATGAATATAAGATATCCATGAAGCCTATTTGTATTATTTATTTTTTAAAAAACAGCTGAGATGATTGCTCAGATAAGGCACAGAGAAAAGAAAAACTTCCCCATTGGATTAATCTAATGTGAAGATTGAGAACTGAAAGGAATGATAAAGGATGTTTCCTGCTTGATTATTTTTGTTTTCAGGCTGCTTCTTTCTTGACAGTTGAAAAACTAAAATATTTAAATCTGCTCTTTCTTTTTTAATAGAACATAATCTAAAAGTTTTTCCTTCCTTTTCCTTTCCTTTTTCTTTTCTTTCTTTCCTCCTTCCCTTTCTTCCCTCCTTTCAGTCATCATAATTCCAAGCCATAATATGTAATCATATTCTTTTTTTTTTTTTTTTGCAGTACGCAGGCCTGTCACTGTTGTGGCATCTCCCGTTGCGGAGCACAGGCTCCGGAAACGCAGGCCCAGTGGCCATGGCTCACGGGCCCAGCCGCTCCGTGGCATGTGGGATTCTCCTGGACCAGGGCACGAACCTGTGTCCCCTGCATCGGCAGGCGGACTCTCAACCACTGCGCCACCAGGGAAGCCCTCACATTCTATTTTAATAAGTCCCAATTTAAATTCACCCCTACAATACTTAACTTCTACCTGAAGTCTTACACATATACCAAAATTGACACTGAATGCATCTTGCTCTAAAGTTCTTTCTGGTAGGATGATAAAATATAGCCCTTTATTATTTCTTTGCACACATTTAAAAGTCATTGTACACCTAGAGAGGTAGTGTATTAGTTTTCTATTGCTGTCATAACAGCAATATTGTTTAGTGGCTTAAACAATATAAATTTATTATCTTATATTATCCATAGACCAGAAGTCTGACATGGATTTCAATGGCTAAAGTCAAGGCATCAGTAGCACAGTATTCTTTTCAGGAGGACATGGAAAAGAATCTGTTTCCTTTCCTTGTCCAACTTCTAGAAGCTGCCTGCCTTCTTTGGCTTATGGCCCCTCTCCATCTTCAAAGCCAACAAAGGTGGGCTGTCTTTCTCATATTGCATTACTCTGACCTACTCTTCTGTCTCCCCCGTGCACTTTTAAGGACTTTGTGATTACACCAGCCTACCCAGATAACGCAGGATAGTTCCATCCGAAAAATTCATTCACCTTTGCTATGGAACGTAACATGTTTACAAGTTCTGGAAATTAGAATGTGGAGATTGGTGTGGGGGTGTGTGCATTATTTTGCCTCCTACAAAAGGTATTGCATCATGGAAAAATGCATGGGCTTTAATGTCAGGTGGGTCTAGTCTTAGCTTTCCATTTGAAAAATGAGTTTAGTATTCCTAACTTGCAAGATTTGTCCTGAGGAATACAAATAATATTGGGTTAGCCAAAAATGTTGGTTTGGGTTTTTCCATAAGATGTTACAGAATCCAGACATCTTATGTTGGGTTGGCCAAAAAGTTCGTTCAGGTTTTTCTGTAACATCTTGCAGAAAAACCTGAATAACCTTTTGGCCAACCCAATATAAAATGTCTGGGTCATGGTAGAAAGAAAGTCAAGAGTAGCCATTATCGATCTTATTTAACTTATAATATGTTATTTTCTTTAAGCATTACCTCCTTTTCTAGAACATATATTAACCAAATGATAAATATTTATTAATTGATTATCAGATTATCAGATGTAAAGAAAAATAAGAAGGAGGTGGTAAAGCAAAATAGAAACCTAGGTATGGGAATGGAAAGTGCCTCCAGTAAGGTTATTTGGGGAAAAAAAATAGTCCAGAATAAAATGCATGATATGCCTGAAAATCACATTGTGTTAGATTGTATGCTCCAAGAGAGCAGAGGCTGGGCATGTCTTATTCAGTGCAAATTTCCTGGCATCTTGCCCAGCACCCATCACATAGTAGACACTCAGTAAATATTAATTGCATGAAATGAAAAGAAGTAGGCATGAAACTTGGATAGAATTCTGGGTTTGCACAGACTAAATATTTGTGAAGTTAACCCGTGTCTCTCAGCTATTCAGTTCATTTACCTCTAAAAGATCTGTGCTAATACCCTGGGTCAGAATTAATAAAAAGCTTTCTTATCAATAACAACTGTCATTTATCAAACACCAACTACACACAGAGACAAGAGTTTTACTCACGTCCTCTAATTAAACACTTACAAGACTATGTGGCAGGTATTTCTGTCCACACTTGAGAGCTAAGTTGGGAATCAGAAAAGAGATTTAATAGGTCCAAGGTCATCTACCACTTTAATGGTAGAAACAGGATTAAGCATAGACTTTTTTTCCCCCCAAAGATCATGCTGTTTGGCTCAGTTCTGCTGCTTCCCATGAAACAGTCTTTTTCGATCACTTGTGTAGTGTGTCAGGCCACTTCTAAGTGCTGGAAATACAAAATGTAAGTATAGCTTCTACCCTCAAAAATACAACTCTAATATGTTATGATGATAGCTATATTAGCAGTATAAACAAAGTACTTTGGGGAACACAGACATGACAACAATAATTTAGCATTTAGGGAATTAGGAAATTTTCCCTCTCTAGTTTTTTAATTGTAGTTTCAGGTGTACAACATAGTGACTCAATATTTTTATACATTATAAAATGATCACCACGATAAGTCTAGTTACCAACTGTCACCATACAAGGTTATTACAATATTTTGACTATATTCCCTATGCTGTGAATTATATCCCTATGACATATTTATTTATTTTATAACTGGAAGTTTGTACCTCTTAATCACTTTCACCTATTTTGCCCATCCCCCACCTGCATCCCCTCTGGCAACCACCAGTTTGGTCTCTATATCTAAGAGTCTGTTTCTGCTTTGCTTTCCTTGTTTGTTTTGTTAAATCATATGGTATTGATATTTTTCTTTCTCAGACTTATTTCACTTAGCATAATACCCTTTAGATCCACCTGCATTGTTGCAAACAGAATGATTTCATTCTTTTTATGGCTGAGATGGCTGAGTAATATTCCATTATATACACACACACTCACATACACACATACACACACACACACACATATATATACATACACACATATATATCACATCTTCTTTATCCATTCATCTATCGATGGACACTTGGCTTGCTTCCATATCTTGGCTGTTGTAAATAATTCTACAGTGAACATAGGGGTGCATATAACCTCTCAAATTCAGGTTTTCATTTTCTTCAGATATATACTCCAAAGTAGAATTGCTAGATCATACAGTATTTACATTTTTAATCTTTTGAGGAACTTCTATGCTGTTTTCCATGGTGGTTGCACCAATTTACATTCCCACTAACAGTGTATAAGAGTTCCCGTTTCTCTACATCATCTCCAACACTTGCTATTTCTTGCTTTTTGGATAACAGCCACTCTAATGGGCACAAGGTGATATCTCAGTGTGGTTTTGACTTGCATTTCCCTGATGATTTGTGATGCTGAGCATCTTTTCATATGTCTGTTGGCCATCTCTATGTCTTTTTTGGAATAAAGTCTATTCAGGACCTCTGTCCATTTTAATTGAATTGCTTTTTTTTTTATATTGAGTTGTATGAGTTCTTTATATATTTTGATATCAACCCCTTATCAGGTATATCATTTGCACATATTTTCTTACATTCCACAGGTTGCCTTTTTGTTTTGTCAGTGATTTCCTTCACCACGCAAAAGTTTTTTAGTTTGACACAGTCCCATTTGTTATTTTTGCTTTTGTTGTCCTTGCCTAAGGATACATATCAAAAAGAAAAAAAAAAACAACAAAAACTAAGACCAATGTCAAAGAATTTAATGCCTATGTTTTCTTCTAGAAGTTTTATAGTTTCTGGTCTTATATTTAAGTCTTTAATCCATTTTGAGTTTATATTTGTATATGGTGTAAGAAAGTGGTCCAGTTTCATTCTTTTGCACATAGCTTTCCAGGTTTCCTAACATCATTTATTGAAAAGATTGTCTTTCCCCATTGTATATTTTTCCCTCCTTTGCAGTAGATTAATTGGCTATATAAGTGTGGGTTTATTTCTGGGATTTCTATTTTTCATGCCAGTACCATACAGTTTTGATTTCTATAGCTTTACAGCATAGTTTGAAATCAGGGAGCATGATACATCCAGCTTTCTTCTTCTTTCTCTAGATTGCTTTGGTTATTTGGGTTCTTTGGTGGTTCCATGCAAATTTTAGGATTATTTGTTCTAGTTCTGTGAAAAATGCCACTGGTATTTTGATAAAGATTGTATTGAATTTGTAGATTGCATTAAGTAATATGAACATTTTATCAGTGTTAATTCTTCTAATGCATGAGCATTGTATATCTTTTTATTTACTTGTGTTGTCTTCAATTTCTTTTATCAATATCATAGTTTTCAGAGTACAGGTCTTTCATCTCCTTGGTTAAATTTCTTCATAGGTATTTTATTCTTTTTGATGAAATTGTAAATGAGATTGTTTTCTTAATTTCTCTTTCAGATATTTTGTAAAAGATTTCTGTATTTTAATTTTGTACCCTTCAACTTTACTGAATTTGTTTCTTAGTTATAATAGGTTTTGTTTGTTTGTTTGCTTTTTCTGGAGTCTTACAGCTTTCTTTATATAAGATTTCATGCAGTCTGCAAATAGTGACAGATTTACCTCTTCCTTTCCAATTTGTATGTCCTTTACTTCTTTTTCTTGCCTAATTGCTCTGGCTAGGACTTCCAATACTATGTTGAATAAAAGTTGTGAGAATGGGTAACCCTGTTTTGTTCCTGATCTTACAGAAGAAGCTTTCAGCTTTTCACTATTGAGTATGATGTTAGCTGTGGGTTAGTAATATATGGCTTTTAATTATGTTGAGGTACATTTCTTCTATACCCCTTTGTTGATAGCTTATATCATAAATGCATGTGGAATTCTGTCAAATGATTTTCTGCATCTATGAAGATGATCATATCATTTTTGTCCTTTATTTTGTTAATATGGTGTGTCAGGTTGATTGATTTGTGGATGTTAAACCATCCTTGCATCCCTGGAATAAATCCCATTTGATCATGGTATATGATCTTTTGAATGTATAGTTGAATTTGGTTTACTAATATTTTGTTGAGGATTTTTGTATCCATGTTAATCAGGGATACTGTCCTGTAGTGATTTTTTCTGGTAGTGTCTTTGCTTTTGGTATCAGGGTAATACTGGTCTCATAAAGTGAATTTGAAAGTGGTCCTTCCTCTTCAATTTTTTGGAATAATTAGAGAAAGATAGGCATTTAACTTTTCTTTAAATGTTTGGTAGAATTCACCTGTGAAGCCATCTGGACCAGGACTTCTGTTTGTTGGGAGTTTTCTGATTACTAATTCAATTTTGTTACTAGTAATCAGTCTATTCAGATTTTCTATTTCTTCAGGATTCAATCTTGGAAGATTGTATGCTTCTAGGAATGTATCAATTTTATTAGGTTGTCTGATTTGTTGGCATATAACTTTGTAGTATTCTGATTCTTTGTATCTTTGTGGTATTGGTTATTATTTCTCCTCATTCATTTCTGATTTTATTTGTTTGGGCTCTCTCGTTTTTTCTTAATGAGTTTGTTGATTTCTAAAGGTTTGTTGATTTTGCTTATCTCTTCAAAGAACCAGCTCTTAGTTTCATTGATCTTTTCTATTGTTTTTTGGACTCTATTTATTTCCACTCTGATCCTTATTTTCTTCTACTAACTTTGTGCTTTGTTTATTCTTGTTTTCTTCTTCCTTTAAGTGTAAAGTTAGATTGTTTCAGGCTGTTTTTGTTTGTTTGTTTCTTGACATAGGCCTGTATCACTGAGAACTTCCCTCTTAGAATGCCTTTTGCTGGGTCCCAAAGATTTTGGAATATTGTGTTTCCATATTCATTTGGATCAAAGTATTTTTTTATTTCCTTTTTGATTTCTTTATTGACCCATTTGTTGTTTATAGCATGTTGCTTAGTTTCCACATTTTTGTGTTTTTTCCAGTTTTCTTGTTATAGTTGATTTCTAGTCTTATACTGTTGCAGTTGGAAAAAATGCTTGATATGATTTCAGTCTTCTTAGATTTATTGATACTTGTTTTGTGGCCTAACATGGATCTACCTTGAAGAATGTTACATGTGCACTTGAAAAGTGCTGCTTTTTTTGTTTTTGGGTTTTTTTTTTTGCGGTATGCGGACCTCTCACTGTTGTGGCCTCTCCCGTTGTGAAGCACAGGCTCCAGACGCGCAGGCTCAGCGGCCATGGCTCACAGGCCCAGCCACTCCGCAGCATGTGGGATCTTCCTGGACCGGGGCACGAACCCGTGTCCCCTGCATCGGCAGGCGGACTCTCAATCACTGAGCCACCAGGGAAGTCCTGAAAAGTGCTGTTTTTGAATGGAATGTTCTTTTGATAACTGTTAAGTCCATCTTGTCTAATGTGTCATTTAAGCCAATGTTTCCTTACTGAGTTTCCGTCTGGATGATCTATCCATTGATGTAAGTGGGGTATTAAATTTCCCTATTATTATTGTATTGTCATCTATTTCTCCCTTTATTTCTGTTAATATTTGCTTTGTATTTAATACCTATTTATATAGGTGCTCCTATGTTGGGTGTATAAATATTTACAAATGTTATATCTTCTTGTCCAATTAACCCCTTTATTATTAGGGAATGCTCATATTTGACTTTTGTTACAGTCTTTGTTTAAAAGTCTATTTTACTGATACAAGTAGTGCTAATCCAGCTTTCTTTTCTTTTCCATTTGCATCACGTTACTTTTTTTTCCATCCCTTTACTTTTAGTCTGTGAGTGCCTTTAGTTTTGAAGCGAGTCTTTTATAGGCAGCATATAGAAGGTCTTCATTTTTCTATTCAGCCACCCTATGACTTTTAATTAGAGATTTTATTCTGTTTACATTTAAAGTAATTATTGGTAGGTATGTACTTAATGCCATTTTATTAATTGTTTTCTGGCTGTTTTTATAGTTCCTCTCTCTTCCTTTTTTCTTCTCTCCCTTTGTTTGTAGTTTGTTTTCTTTTGCATTGTGTTTAGATTCCTTTCTTAGTTTCTTTTGTGTATCTACTATAAGTTTGGGTTTTTTGTGGTCACCATAAGGTTTACATATAATATCCTATGTATATAAGTCTCTCTTAGGTTAGCAGTGACTTAATTTTGAACACATTCCAAAGCTTTGTATTTTTCCTCCCTTCTTCAATGTTTTATATTTTTAATAACACTTTTTACATCTTTCTATTTTATGTATCCTTTAATTATTGTATTTTTTATTAATTTTACAACCTTTACCTTTTACCCTTTATACTTTCCTTATAAGTGACAGATCCACTACCGTTTTTTTTTTTTTTTTTTTTTTTTTTTTGCAGTATGTGGGCCTCTCACTGTTGTGGCCTCTCCCATTGTGGAGCACAGGCTCCGGACGTGCAGGCTCAGTGGCCATGGCTCACGGGCCTAGCTGCTCCACGGCATGTGGGATCTTCCCGGACCGGGGCACGAACCCATGTTCCCTGCATTGGCAGGCGGACTCTCAACCACTGCTCCACCAGGGAAGCCCCTTAACTTTATTATTTTTTACCTTTTCTGGTGAATTCTTACTTTCATATGTTTTCGTATTATTAACTAGTGCCCTTTTTTTTTTTGGTTTAGAGAAGGCCCTTTAACATTTCTTTTAAGGCTGGTTTGGTTATGATGGGCTCCTTTAACTTTTGCTTATCTGAAAAACTCTTGGTCTTTCCTTCAAATCTGAAAAATAACCTTGCAGGGTAGAGAATTCTTGGTTGTCAGTTTTTTCCTTTCAAAACTTTGAATATGTCATGCCACTCTCTTCTAGCCCATAAGGTTTCTGTTGAAGAATTTGCTCATAGCTTTATGAGGTTTCCCTTGTATGTATTAAGTTGCTTTACTCTTGCTACTTTTAAGATTCTCTCTTTACCCTTAACTTTTATCATTTTAATTATAGTGTGTCTCAGTGTGGTTCTCTTTAGGTTCATCTTATTTGGAACTCTCTGGGATTCCTGGGTCTGGATGGTGGTTTCCTTCTCCAGATGAAGGAAGTTTTTAGCCATTATTTATTCAAATTATTTTTCTGACCCTTTCTCTCTCTCTTCTACTTTTGGGATCCCTATATTGAGAATATTATTCCACTCAATATTGTCCCACAGGTGGGCTTTTTAGGTGTCCTGACTTCTTTTATTTTTTTTTTCATTTTTCTGCTCTGTCTGGGTGTTTTCCACTGCTTTGTCTTCCCGTTTTCTGATTCATCCTTCTATTTCATCCATTGTGCTGTTGAAACCCTCTAGTGTATTTTTTAGTTCACTGATAACTTCTGTTTGGCACTGCCTCTTCGTTGAAGTTCTCACTGTGTTCACCCATTCTTCTACTGAGATTGGTAAGCATATTTATCACCATTACTTTGAACTTTTTATCAGGTAAGTTGCTTATATCCATTTCATTAAGGTAGTTTTCTGGGGGTTTGCCTTGTTCTTTGGTTTGGAACATATCCTCTCTCTCATTTTGCCTATCTTTTTGTGTTTGTTTGTAGGTCTTGGCTACCTACCTCAGTCCTGAAGGAGTGGTCTTCTTTAGGAGCTGTTCAGTGTGGCCTAGAATCACAATCTCTCCTGGCCACCAGAGCCAGGCACTCTATGGGTGTCCCTCATGTGGGTTGCATGCACCCACCAGCTGTGATAGGGCTGTGGCTGCTACATAGGGATAGCAGGGCTCAGGGCACTCATCTGGCCCAGTTGTGGCTTGGCCACTGTGCAGGGAGGGTGGGGGCCCAAGTTGCTTGCCCGTGCCAGTTGTAGCTTGATTTCTGTTGGTGTGGCAGTGTTCAGGGCACTGTCCAGCCTGGGTACAGCTCATCTCCTGTGCTATAAACATTAGTTATAACAGCCAATCCCTGACATTCAAGACTAGCTTAAACATTTCTGCTTAATATTTCCCAAGAGCTATACTTTTGCCATAATTTTTATTTAAAAGTATTGAATATGTGCCAGATACAAGGCCACATGCCCAACATGAATTATCTAATTTGATCACCAAAATCAGAGTAGAGATATGAAAACTGAGGCTAAATGTCAGTAAATTTCTCATGGTCACACAGTTGATATGGAATGAAACAAGTATTCAAATCTAGTCAATTTGTCTAGATTAGCTTACCTGTTACAGCACAGTTCACACTTTGACTATCTGTTCTTCTAGAATAAAGAACAAAAGCTGTGAGGGCAAGAATCTTGTTTATCTTGCTCACTATTGTTTCTCCAGTGCCTAAACTTGTAAAAGAATGGTTGGTTATAAATAAACTGAGCCTTGAAGGATTAGAAGGAATTTGCTAGGATTTGAGATAGAAAGGGATTTTGGTATCAATATGGTAGATGGACTGGTGTTAGAGTGACTAACAGCAAGGAAACCAAGTAGAAGGTTGTTCACAATTACCCAGGTGAGAGATGAATAGAGCATGAACTAGAAGGGAGATCAGGAAACATTTTCTGAAAAGGGCCAGATAGTAAATATTTTAGGCTTTGAAACTACTCACTTCTACCATTGTAGCACCAAAGCAATCTCAGATAATACATAAACAAATGAACATGGATGTGTTCCAATAAAATTTAAATTAACCAAAATAGTTGGCAGGCTGGATATAGCCTGTGGGAAGCTGTTTGCTGACCCCTGAACTAGAATACTGGCAATGTAATTGGAAGAGTCTTTGTGTCTTGCAGTGGTAGTAGTGTGCGTGAACTAGAGAAATGTTTCAAATGCAAACCTGGCAGGATTTGTTGACTGACTATAAAGCATGGGAAAGAGAAGAGTTGAAGATTATCTTTCCTGACACAGGGAATCAAGGGTATCAGGGAAGATAAACTAGTTTAAAAGTAAAGAATGAATATCAATTCAGAATCCAAATAAGGAGTTTTGGATGGAAAAGAACATCCAATAATATCCAAAGCCCAGAATAAGAGTGAAAAAACCAATAGGTAGATGAAGAGTTCCCTAATATAGTCTTATAAATTCATTATAGGATCTACATTATTACCCATCCCTATCCTTATACTTGGCTACTTAATTCTGCGGGCACTTTTTTTTTTTTTTGATGATTCATAGTTTCTCTCTGTTCTTATCAAGAGGAACACAGGCTGAACAGTTTACGCAATGATAAGACACATAGTCCAGTTCACAATTTAATTCACCTGGAAAACTTTCGAGGAGGTACCTTTTAAGGTCTTTTGGAAATTCAGTGCTCAAAGGAAAAACTTACTTTGAATTCTCAACTGACTTACAAATGAAGGAGGAATGTAATTTCTACAGATGAGATCTGGCCCCTAACTTGAGGTTTGCTATTAGGTACAGCAGAAAGAGGCAATCTATGCACTGAAAAGTATGCCAAAAGATGAATTCCTCTCCTTCATTCAAAGAAAAGTTTTAGAAAGAAAGGTAAGGTGGGCCTGGGTGAACACTCACTGCTTTTAATTTAAAATTACACCCCTTTCCACTACATAAAGGCTCTTTTAGAAATTTTTCTGTGCCACAAAAGCTCTTATAACATTAGGAATTTAGGTACTAGGTGGATTTTAAAGACAGTATTAATGAACAATACTTGCTATGAGTTATTTTCAAATTAATGGCCTGTATCAATATCTAGGTCTCAGGGGCTTCCCTGGTGGCGCAGTGGTTGAGATTCTGCCTGCCGATGCAGGGGACACGGGTTTGTGCCCCGGTCCGGGAAGATCCCACATGCCGCAGAGCAGGTGGGCCCGTGAGCCATGGTCGCTGAGCCCGCACGTCCGGAGCCTGTGCTCCGCAACGGGAGAAGCCACAACAGTGAGAGGCCCGAGTAGTGCCAAAAAAAAAAAAAAAAAAAATCTAGGTCTCAGAGAAAAATATTTTCCTCTAAATTTTTTAAAAGACATTTGAAGCAACGAAGCAATCTAAGGAGTTTGCTCAAACAACTTCCCTTCTTGCGAGATGTAGTGATGGTCTCTGAGCGTAGAAAAATAAAGCTTATTAAAGTGAAGGGAGAATCTTTGCCAATAAATGCATCACTAGAATTAATAAACTGGCTTGGGAGGAAGGAATAGAACATCAGAATCTAGCTATGTGTCATTAGTCTTTCTATCCTTGCAAAAACATGTGTCATACCCTCATATAACTCATGTGAACTCTGAGTTGCAAGAAATTCTGGAACCTCGGAAGTGCCAACAGGTGAGTAGTGAGAGAAAGCCAGGATTGAGGGACCAAAATAGGCTGCAGGGTTGTGTTCTCCCCAGGCAGTAGTTCAATTGATGGTGTTCAAGGGGTAGAGCAAAGACAAGCTTTTGGGAGACCTTAGCCAAGACTCAGAATGGGTCATATCTGGCCCTTAGGGAAGAAAGTTGGCAATGTCCAGATCAGATATCAACTGGGGTGCAGGTAAGAACATAGGCTGGGTTGGTGGACAGCCTGGAGAGCCAATCAGCCAGCAGGAGAATAACCACCACCACAAAGATGGGCTGGCAAAGGCTAAACATTGATGAATTAATAGGTGCCCACAATCTATTCTTTCAGATACACCAGACACCGGATGCAATGGCAAAGAGACAAATTTATAACCCTGAACACTCACCCCTTAACCTGGCTGTTAGGGTTAATAACATAGCTAACATTGAATCAGTTGTGGTTCTTACATGAGTTGGAGAAGGCAAAACCTAACACAGTTCATTTTCTTCATTTCCACTCGAGCAAATTGTTAATTTTCTCTATGAATTGCAATAGAAATATTTGTTACCAAATGTTGAGACACTGTGCTGGACCCCTTTTATACACTATCCTTATAAATCCTCATAAATCTTCAGAATATTAATTATTATACCCTTTTTTCAGTTTAGGAAAGTGAGGTTAAAAGAAGGGTAAGTGGTTCACTCAAGACTAAGTGCCAAGGCCTGAAACAGGAATAACTAAAACATTATACCTGCTTTCCAGAGGTCTAGCCTACTCTGGATTTAAAAAAAATCAGTGTATAATAGTTACTCCAACAAGAGAGATACCATAATAAAGTAGTGAATCAGCTCTGTAGGAGCTAGGAGAAGAGAACACAACTATACTTGCAGAGGTCAGAAAAGGCTTCTTCAAAGAAGGTGACCCTAGATTCTGGGTCCTAACCTTCAGCATTTGGTAAGGAAAGGTCCTGAGGCTAGGGAAAGCCTGGAAAGTTGTTACCAGGATGGTTGTCCATAAGGGGAACGATGATAGAGTTGTGAAGTAAGTTGAACCCTGGAGTTAGGAAATCCTGAATTATGTACCAAGCAGGAGAATAAAGATGATACATATAGGAAATGGCCAAGGGGGCTTGCATGAATAAAGCAAGGGACAAGTGGTGGAGTAAGGGTATTTGGATGATCCAGGAAACTAAATAAGAACAGTGAACAAAAGTTGAGAGGTTTCCTTTTTGTAAAGATGGTATTTAGACCAGGCACTTTATACCATGTATATAATGCTCATTAAACATGTTGCATCAGTCCAGGCACTAAGTTTTGAAGGTGGGCATGAGCTCATCTGGCAGGAAGAGGGAGTAAAGGTAATCTGGGCATAACACGTATAATGTGCCCAACTAAAGAGTAATGTGACATAACTAGAAACTAGCAAGTATTCCGACAGAGCCTTGATTTGTGGACATGGGGATCCAGACAGAATTGGAAGATTGATATTAATCACATCATGTTGAAAGGCTTTTTATGTACTATATAGGATTCAACTGTATTGCATATTTGCTTTCAGTCAGGGAATGCCATCCTCCAGCATTGTGAGGTCAAGGAACATGCTGGAAAAAGAGTTAGGAGGCTGTTACAAAAAAACAGGCAAGCCAGGAGTACGTGAAAGGGGAAGAAACAACAGCATTTCAATTATAGAATCTATTTAAATGTTATTTAAAAAATTTTTTTAAAGACTTCCTATTTAATCCTAACAACTACACTGCGAGATAAATACACAGTTGAATTTTGAACAAAGTGGGGGTTAGGGGTACCAACCATCCATCACAGAAAATCCCAGCTGTATAACTTACAGTCAACCCTCCATATACATGGTTCCTCCACATCTGCAGTTCCCATCTGCAGATTCAACTAACCTCAGATCATGTAATACTCTAGTATTTACTACTGAAAAAAATCTGCAGATAAGTGGACCCATGTAGTTCAAACCCATGTTGTTCAAGGGTCAACTGTATATTAACAACTGCTCATATATATTGAGCCATTATCACGCCACATGCCAAATCTTAGGGAGGCATTTGAGCATTTTGGTTAAGTGCTTTCACTGCTTACTGGCTGTATGACCTTGGGAAATGAAATCTCCTTATGCCTCAGTTTTCTTATCTGTAAAAATAGAAAGTCTTGCAGTGTTTCTGTAAAGACAAGTGAAATATAATGTACTTAGAATTATTCCTTGCATATAGTAAGCAATCAATAAACAATAGCTATCATTATCATGTTTAAATTTCACAGTGCTTTTTATTACTCTATGTGTGCCATGGTACTGAAGAGGAAATAGAATCTCAATGAGAAGTTAAGTAACTTGTCAATCAGAATCAGGCTCTTCTGATTCCTGATCTTACACAGGAGAGAAGAAGCACATGGCTTCCATCCAGCACAACTTCCAATTTCGTTATGATACATAAGAAACTTTGGATGAGGTAGATGCAATCATCTAAGGCTTATCCATTAATGGCTTCTATGAAAGGTCTTTCTGAGCCAAATAAGGATCTCTCCCCTTATCTAATTCATTGTACTGCTTCTTGGAATCCATTTACAGCATTTCTATCTTCCCTGACATTTAATTTGCAATCCCAGGAAACCAGAAACTTTCACATATGCAGTTGCCTAGGCTTCCAAAGCAAGGAATACTCCCTTAACTAGGCAACAGATATTTCCGGCAGAAACCTCAGTCAGTTAACGTGGCAATGTGTAGTGGGTGTTCAGTTATGCTTGCAGTGAGTCAGCGAGATTTCTCTGCCCATAGGTTCTTAGGGTTGATAGTACCGTGTAAACAGGAAAATCAAGTTTGACCCTAATTATGATAAAGACAGGGTCCTACACCCTATTAAAACTACTGTTAGTCTATTAGTATTGTCTATGTGATATTAATCATACTAGTAAAGCTACCTTTACTGGTTGGTTACTTACTGTGTCATACAGGTAAGGCTCAAAGAGGTTTGCTAATTTGTCCAAGGTCATACAGGTAGTATATTAGTCTTTATGGCTGCTATCACAAATGACCATGAATTCAGTAGCTTAAAACAACACTAATTTATTTTCTTACAGTTCTGGAGGTGAGAAATCAAAGTCTCATAGGGCTAAAATGAAGGAGTCAATAGAACTTTCTGGAAGCTCTAGGAACCCATTTCCTTACCTTTTCTACATTTTTGAGACTGCCTACATACCCAGGCTCATGGCCCTGTTCCTCAACCTTCAAAACCAACAATCTCATCATTCTGACCTCTGCTTTCCTGGTCACATCTTTTCCTCTGCTTTCTACTTACATCTTAGAATTGGAAGGACCCGTATAAGGGTTCCACTTATAAGGACCCTTATGATTACATTGGTCCTACCTGGCTAATCTGGGATAATGTCCCCATTTTAAGAACAGCCAGTTAGCAACCATAAGTCCACCTGCAACTTAAAAATCCTTTACCATGTAACCTAACACAGTCCAGGTCCTGGGCATTAGCATATGCATATCGTTGAAGAGTCATTATTCTGCCTATCACAGCTAATAGAAGTGGCAAAGCCAGGATTGGAACCTAAATATATCTGATTCTGAGGGCTGTGTTCTTAACCATCACACTATACCAAACTATTTCAAAAATATCAGGTCCTCATCTTCAAAAGGAAATGACTGAGAATGGTTCCAATGATTCTCAACAGATTTATTCCCACAAGCAACTTAATGATTAATATTTATGTTGTTAATCTGATACTCTATGATCTTATTTGAGCACAACAAAAAGCGGGGTTGCGCCTGCCCGCCACTATAATCTGGGTGTGACCAGCACAGCTGTGCCCACCTCACTAGAACTGCACCCTCCTGGAGAGAACTCTGCCAGCTGACAAGAATCCTATAAAGCAGCCCTGCTGTTGGCCTGTCAGGGAGAACGGTATACTCTAAGGCTGGAGCTCGAAATTCTCTGTTCTTGGATTCTAGAATAACACTTTCCTTTGCTTCTGAACCAAACTCGGTCTCATTATATTGGTTAGCAAGACATCGGTCAGGAGGACCCTTGTTGGGGCCTGACTCCAAAGGGTCAGTAACAGTGGCATGAGATTGAAATGAAGACTTCCTTTCTAGATACCCAGATTTCTCATCCAAATATATGTATAATTTTACTTAGTTTGTAATCATAATTGTTGGTTTCCAAATTGGCCCCTGTACACATAGGGAAAGGAGAGACTGAAGAAAGCGGCAGACCACCTCAGACTATTCCAGGTGACCCAGCTTACATAGTGTCAAAGCACTAGGCGGAGGGGGGTGATCTACAGTCATCATCTGTCCATACTGTCACCTCGCTGGAACAATCAACAGCCGTGTGGCTGACAGGGTCTTGGTGCTCTGGCTGCATGTCAGGCCTGAGCCTCTGAGGTGGGAGAGCGGAGTTCAGGACATTGGTCTACCAGAGACCTCCTGGCCCCACATAATATCAAACGGCAAAAGCTCTCGCAGAGATCTCCATCTTAATGCTAAGACCCAGCTCCACTCAACGACCAACAAGGTACAGTGCTAGACACCGTGTGTCAAACTAGCAAAACAGGAACACAACCCCACCCATTAGCACAGAGGCTGCCTAAAATCATAATAAGTTTGCAGACACACCAAAACACACCACCAGACACGATCCTGCACACCAGAAAAACAAGATCAAGCCTCACCCACCAGAACACAGGCAACAGTCCCCTCCACCAAAAAGCCTACACAACCCACTGAACCAACCATACCCACTGGGGACAGACACCAAAAACAAGAGGAACTATGAATGTGCAGGCTGCGAAAAGGAGACCCCAAACACAGTAAGTTAAGCAAAATGAGAAGACAGAGAACTACCCAGAAGATGAAGGAGCAAGGTAAAAACCCACCAGAACAAACAAATGAAGAGGAAATAGGCAGTCTACCTGAAAAAGAATTCAAAGTAATGATAATAAAGATGATCCAAAATCTTGGAAATAGAATGGAGAAAATAAAAGAAACAGTTAACAAGGACCTAGAAGAACTAAAGAGCAAACAAACAATGATGAACAACACAATAAATGAAATTTAAAAATCCCTGGAAGGAATCAATAGCAGAATAACAGAGGTAGAAGAATGGATAAATGACCTGGAAGATAAAACAGTGGAAATAACTACTGCAGAGCAAAATAAAGAAAAAAGAATGAAAAGAACTGAGGACTGTCTCAGAGACCTCTGGGACAACATTAAATGCACCAACATTCGAATTATAGGGGTCCCAGAAGAAGAGAAAAAGAAAGGGACTGAGAAAATATTTGAAGAGATTATAGTTGAAAACTTCCCTAATATAGGAAAGAAAACAGTTAATCAAGTCCAGGAAGTGCAGAGAGTCCCACACAGGATAATCCAAGGAGAAACACACCAAGACACATATAAATCAAACTATGAAAAATTAAATACAAAGAAAAAATTATTAAAAGCAGCAAGGGAAAAACAACAAATAACATACAAGGGAATCCCCATAAGGTTAACAGTGATCTTTCAACAGAAACTCTGCAAGCCAGAAGGGAGTGGTAGGACATATTTAAAATGATGAAAGGGATAAACCTACAACCAAGATTACTCTACCCAGCAAGGATCTCACTCAGATTCGACAGAGAAATTAAAACCTTTACAGACAAGCAAAAGCTAAGAGAATTCAGCGCCGCCAAACCAGCTTTACAACAAATGCTAAAGGAACTTCTCTAGGCAGGAAATATAAGAGAAGAAAAAGACCTACAATAACAAACCCAAAACAATTAAGAAAATGGTACTAGGAACGTACATATTGATAACTACCTTAAATGTAAATGGATTAAATGCTCCTACCAAAAGACATAGACTGGCTGAATGGATACAAAAAAAAAAAAACCCATATATATGCTGTACACAAGAGATCCACTTCAGACCTAGGGACACATACAGACTGAAAGTGAGGGGATGGAAAAAGATATTCCATGCAAATGGTGATCAAAAGAAAGCTGGAGTAGCAATTCTCATATCAGACAAAATAGACTTTAAAATAAAGACTATTACAAGAGACAAAGAAGGACACTACATAATGATCAAGGGATCAATCCAAGAAGAAGATATAACAATTTAAATATTTCTGCACCCAACATAGGAGCACCTCAAGACATAAGGAAACTGCTAACAGCCATAAAAGGGGATATTGACAGAAACAAAATAATAGTAGGGGACTTTAACACCACACTTTCACAATGGACAGATCATCCAAAATGAAAATAAATAAGGGAACACGAGCTTTAAATGATACATTAAACAAGATGGACTTAACTGGTATTTATAGGACATTCCATCCAAAAACAACAGAATACACTTTCTTCTCAAGTGCTCAGGGAACATTCTCCAGGATAGATCATATCTTGGGTCACAAATCAAGCCTTGGTAAATTTAAGAAAATTGAAATCATGTCAAGTATCTTTTCTGACCACAGTGCTATGAGACTAGGTATCAATTACAGGAAAAAATCTGTAAAAAATACAAACACATGGAGGCTAAACAATACAATACTAAATAACCAAGAGATCACTGAAGAAATCAAAGAGGAAATCAAAAATACTGAGAAACAAATGACAATGAAAACACAATGACCCAAAACCTATGGGATGCAGCAAAAGCAGTTCTAAGAGGGAAGTTTATAGCAATACAATCCTACCTCAGAAAACAAGAAACATCTCAAATAAAAAACCTAACCTTATACCTAAAGCATTTAGAGAAAGAAGAACAAAACAACCTCAAAGTTAGCAGAAGAAATCATAAATATCAGCTCAAAAATAAATGAAAAAGAAATGAAGGAAACAATAGCAAAGATCAATAAAACTAAAAGCTGGTTCTTTGAGAAGATAAAAAAAATTGGTATACCATTAGACAGACTCACCAAGAAAAAAAGGGAGAAGATGCAAATCAATAAAATTAGAAATGAAAAAGAAGTAACAACTGACACTGAAGAAATACAAAGGATCATGAGAGATTACTACAAGCAACTATATGCCAATAAAATGGACAACCTGGAAGCAATTCTTAGAAATGCACAACCTTCCAAGACTGAACCAGGAAGAAACAGAAAATATAAACAGACCAATCACAAGAACTGAAGTTGAAACTGTGATTAAAAGTCTTCTAACAAACAAAAACCCAGAAGCAGATGGCTTCACAGGCCAAGTCTATCAAACATTTAGAGAAGAGCTAACACCTATCCTTCTCAAACTCTTCCAAAATATAGCAGAGGGAGGAACACTCCCAAACTCTTTCTATGAGGCTATCACCACACTGATACCAAAACCAAAGATGTCACAAAAAAAGAAAACTACAGGCCAATGTCTCTGATGAACATAGGTGCAAAAATCCTCAACAAAATATTAGCAAATGGAATCCAACAGCACATTAAAAGGATCATACACCATGATCAAGTGGGGTTATCCCAGCAATGCAAGAATCCTTCAATGTACGCAAATCAATCAATGTGATACACCATATTAACAAATTGAAGGAGAAAAACCATGTGATCATCTCAATAGATTCAGAAAAAGCGTTCACAAAAATTCAACACCCATTTATGATAAAAAACCTCCAGAAAGTAGGCACAGAGGGAACTTACCTCAACATAATAAAGGTCATATATGACAAACCCACAGCCAACATCGTTCTCAGTGGTGTAAACTGAAACCATTCCCACTAAGATCAGGAACAAGACAAGGTTGCCCACTCTCACCACTATTATTCAACAAAGTTTTGGAAGTTTTAGCCACAGCAATCAGAGAAGAAAAAGAAATAAAAGGAATCCAAATCAGAAAAGAAGAAGTAAAACTGTCACTGTTTGCAGATGACATGATACTATACATAGAGAATCCTAAAGGTGCCACAAAAAAACTACTAGAGCTAATCAATGAATTTGGTAAAGTAGAAGGATACAAAATTAATGCTCAGAAATCTCTTGTATTCCTATACATTAGTGATGAAAAATCTGAAAGAGAAATTAAGGAAACACTCCCATTGACCATTGCAACAAAAAGAATAAAATACCTAGGAATAAACTTACCTAAGGAGACAAAAGACCTGTATGCAGAAAACTATAAGACAGTGATGAAAGAAATTAAAGATGATAAAAACAGATGGAGAGATATACCATGTTCTTGGAATAGAAGAATTAACATTGTGAAAATGACTATACTACCCAAAGCAATTGACAGATTCAATGCAATCCCTGTCAAACTACCAATGCATTTTTCACAGAACTAGGACAAAAAGTTTCACAATTTGTATGGAAACACAGAAGACCCCGAATAGCCAAAGCAATCTTGAGAAAGAAAAATGGGGCTGGTGGAATCAGGCTCACTGGCTTCAGACTATACTACAAAGCTACAGTAATCAAGACAGTATGGTACTGGCACAAAAAAACAGAAATATAGATCAATGGAACAGGACAGAAAGCCCATTATCCCCATTTCAGGTAGTAGGATCAGAGAAAATAAGTGTCACGAGCAGAGTTTCACTTTCAGTAAACGAGAGAACCATCTCAAACCCTGAGGTTTTGATCTGGCCTCTTTAAACACCTCCTGTACACCAGGTGATATCAAAAGAACTCCAGTTTTAAAAAGTCATTTACAGTTGGACTCATATTGCAACTCTTCCACATTCTAGCTATGCGGCACTTAATAAGCCCCTCAAACCCTCTGAGATTACCCCACACACATATGGTCACCTTATCTTTGATAAAGGAGGTAAGAGTATACAATGGAGAAAAGACAGCCTCTTGAATAAATGGTGCTGGGGAAACTGGACAGCTACATGTAAAAGAATGAAATTAGAACACTCTCTAGCACCATACACAAAAATAAACTCAAAATGGATTAAAGACCTAAATGTAAGGCCAGACACTATGAAACTCTTAGAGGAAAAAATAGGCAGAACGCTCTATGACATAA
This sequence comes from Leucopleurus acutus, assembly GCF_964270905.1. NCBI lineage: Eukaryota > Metazoa > Chordata > Mammalia > Artiodactyla > Delphinidae > Leucopleurus > Leucopleurus acutus. Next base: position 134,147,229 of record NC_139143.1, read on the forward strand.
ATCACAACAAGATCCTTTTTGACCCACCTCATAGAGAAATAAAAATATAAACAAATGGGATCTAATGAAACTTAAAAGCTTTTGCACAGCAAAGGAAACCATTAAAAGACGAAAAGACAACCCTCAGAATGCAAGAATATATTTGCAAAGGAAGCAACTTAAACAAGGATTAATCTCCAAAATATACAAGCAGCTCATGAGCTCAATATCAAAAAACAACCCAATCTAAAAATGGGCAGAAGACATAAATAGACATTTCTCCAAAAAAGATATACAGATTGCCAACAAACACATGAAAGGATACTCAACATCACTAATCATTAGAGAAATGCAAATTAAAACTACAGTGAGGTATCATCTCACACTGGTCAGAATGGTCATCATCAAAAAATCTACAAACAGTAAATGCTGGAGAGGGTGTGGAGAAAAGGGAACCCTCTTGCACTGTTGGTGGGAATGTAAATTGATACAGCCACTATGGAGAACAGTATGGAGGTTCCCTAAAAAACTAAAAATAGAACTACTATACGACCCCATTAGTGGACATATACCCTGAGAAAACCATAATTTAAAAAGAGACATGTACCACAATGTTCATTGCAGCACTGTTTACAATAGCCGGGACATGGGAGCAACCTAAGTGTCCATTGACAGATGAATGGATAAAGAAGATGTGGCATATATATACAATGGAATAGTACTCAGCCATAAAAATAAACGAAATTGAGTTATTTGTAGTGAGGTGGACGGACCTAGAGACTGTCATAGTGAAGTAAGTCAGAAAGTGAAAAACAAGTACCATATGCTAACAGATATATATGGAATGTAAAAAAAAAATGTTCTGAAGAACCTAGGGGCATGACAGGAAAAAATGACGCAGATGTAGAAAATGGACTTGAGGACACAGGGAGGGGAAGGGTAATCTGGGATGAAGTAAGAGAGCCACGTGGCCATATATACACTACCAAATGTAAAATAGATAGCTAGTGGGAAGCAGCTGTATAGCAAAGGGATATCAGCTCGGTGCTTTGTGTCCACCTAGAGGGGTGGGATTGGGTGGGTGGGAGGGAGATGCAAGAGGGAGGGTATATGGGGATACATGTATATTTATAGCTGATTCACTTTGTTATACAGCAGAAACTAACACACCATTGTAAAACAATTATACTCCAATAAAGAAGTTTAAAAAAAAACAAAGAGCGGAATAAAGTGTGCAGCAAAAGGGTTATTATTATTATCCCCATTTCAGGTAGTAGGATCAGAGAAAATAAGTGTCACGAGCAGAGTTTCATTTTCAATAAACGAGAGAACCATCTCAAACCCTGAGGTTTTGATCTGGCCTCTTTAAACACCTCCTGTACACCAGGTGATATCAAAAGAACTCCAGTTTTAAAAAGTCATTTACAGTTGGACTCATATTGCAACTCTTCCACATTCTAGCTATGCGGCACTTAATAAGCCCCTCAAACCCTCTGAGTCTTGTTTCTCCATCTGTAAATGGAAAACAAGAACACCTATTCTGAAAGCTTGTTAGATAAAATAGTGATATTGATAGAAGTAGCCTGACACACAATAGGTGCATAATAATGGTATCCAGTTATTACTGCATGAAAAAACAGCTGGCTTCACAATTTCTCTAAGAATGGCATCACATCTTAGTGTTTTTGGTAATGTGCAGCTAGAGCCAGCTTCCTCAGAGTTCAAGACAGGTAGAATTCTCCATTTCATGACAACAATTTATTCCTCCAGAGAGGAGCAGCCTCTTTTTATGGCTTTCTAGGATTCACCTTGAGGTGGAATTTGACTGGGCTAAAGATAATCAGCAAGAGACTTTAAAACTCACCTAGAATCTCCAGGACTTTCATTTTGTTGGTGGTGTTTTATTCATTTGTTTTATTTGTGTTTTTATGTTTTATTTATATTGACTGCATTCTCCCATGTCCAGAACCACAGACTGGAAATAAAATGGCTCTATCTGGAGGGTGCTTTCCTTTAGGGTCTTGCTCTAAACCTTGAAGAGGGACCCTTCCTCAAGACTAACCAGAACAGAGGTGCTTAGAGAGGAAAAAGTGAAAGCAGCAAGACACTATGAGTGCATACCAGGGCTCACTGGAGACTGCAAACCAACTCCCCAGGCCAACAGCTAATTCTCTCCCTATCAAAATCCTACATATCCTTGGTCACTCAGTTTAGGAATCTTTCCACACTTCCCTCCATCTAATCTTTATCTAATACAACACACTGTTCATCTACTTGATTTTTATGCCTTGTAGTAGAGATTATGATCTATATAACTCTCCCAGTATTTTAGTGACTACTTTCCATCCCACTCCCCATTTCCAAGGTCTCAGCCCAGAAAGCTTTATTAAATGTCCCATGATGGGGCTTCCCTGGTGGCGCAGTGGTTGAGAGTCCGCCTGCCGATGCAGGGGACACGGGTTCGTGCCCCGGTCCGGGAAGATCCCACGTGCCGCGGAGCGGCTAGGCCGACGAGCTATGGCCGCTGAGCCTGCGCGTCCGGAGCCTGTGCTCCGCAACGGGAGAGGCCACAACAGAGAGGCCCGCATACCGCAAAAAAAAAAAATGTCCCATGAGGTAAATCTACAAATCTACATGTTAAAGGTGCTGGTGATGTCAAGAGTCAAAGGCTGTCTGTCAGGAGCATGATTTCCATTCGAAGTTCATTCAAGGAGTATCTATCTACTGAGCACTTACTCAGCCCCTGGTCCTGTGAACGATGAAAGACAAGACCGCTCTCTGTGCTCAGAGAACACATGCTGTGATGGAAGAGGGAGATAGACTGCTGTAAAACATGAGTTAAGGGCACAGGGGCCCATGAGAAAATATAGAAGAGGATGTACCCTGGATTGAGGGATCTCTTAGGGAAAACTTTGTTTTGGTCCTGGTTTTGGTTCCTCATCTGTAAAATGAAGGAGTTGGAATAAATCCAAGGAGGCTGACTCTCAGGCCATGGGTATGTCTAGCTCACAGATGCGAGATCCACCTACAGTACTGGCCTGCACAGAGGTTTCGTATTCTTTTTTCTTGAACAAATATGAGAGGTGTTGGCAACATGGGCCCCATTTTTCCACTGACAATGATCTGCTGAACTGGAGTATGGATGCCCTCTGCATCTGCATGTACTCTTCAGTGACTCTATGAACTCTCTTACGTGGGTATCAAGTATCATTTGCCGACTTTCATCAGGCAGTAGGTCACCACCCTCATCAAACTTTAGGATTAGCTGATGTCTAATGTACCTCCCAATTTGAATAATCTGGCTTTCTGCTTACTTAAGTCTGTGAATAAGTCATTAATCCAACCTCTATGCTTGAATTAGGAATATGGAGATTAATTTAAAAATAGCTCTTATCTTCAAGGGAGGAACTAAGGAGAGACCAATTGTAGCAAACTATTGAAATAGAGTGTGATAAGTGCCAACGGGAAGATAGGCATGAAACAAGAGAGAAAGCACAAATTCCTCTGAGGGGCAGACAAGTTTTACGGCAGAACCTCACGAGGTAAAAAACAAGGGGAGGAGATTTTCCAGCACATTGCATATATTTGGGTATACTGTAGGTTCAAAGTAGCTGGCTACAGAATAGACTAGAATTAGCTGAATTCTAAGATGAGGAAGCAGCATGTACAAAGACAAAGAGGTAAGTGATAAAGACTTTCTATTCTAGGAGCCAAAATTATTTAAGCAGAGTTGTGTATAGAATTCACATTGAGAAGAAATGAGATATGAGGCTGGGGAGGCAGGAAAAAAATCCAATAATGTGATACCTTGTGTGTCATGCTGATGAGGTTTAATTTATTCTGAAGATAATAAGTTACCATGGTAGGGGATTAAGTAGAGAGCACATGAACAGATCTGTGGGGTTTTGTGAAAGATCACCCTGTTAGGAAAGTGTGTGGTCAACTGGAGGGGCATATGCCATAGATAGAGAAATGAGTTGCCAGACCATCAAGATAACTGGAAAGACAAGATGTATCAGTGAGAATTTGTATGTTTCAAATGAGAGAAATTCCTAACCAAATTTAGTTAATCAATATGTAAACTTATTGGCTCATGTAATGAAAGTAGTAAAATAGGGTGAACTTCAAATATGGCTTAATGCAGTGTCTCCAGATCCATTTTTCTGCTCTTCCCTTGTCTATGCTTCATCCTCTGGCTGGCTTCCCTCATGGCGGTAAATGAATCCAGGCTTTATATCATCACTGCAATATCCCAGAAATAATCTCCTTGCATCTCTTTGGCAAAATGAATCATGTACTCTTGATCCAATCTTTTGTCCCAGAATGTGAAAACCTAGGTTCCTGGACCAATTACTGGGGTAAGGTGTATATACAGAATTACCATTGGATTGACCAGACCTACCCCTGAATCTGGGAATTGGATCAGCTCTCCCTGACTTACCCATATAGTGGTGAATTGCACATATGGACAAGATTTAGGTTACTACTAGGAAGGGGAAAGTGGTGCTTAGGATGCAGTCATCAGATCCACCTTGTATGATAATGACCTGAGTAAAAGAAGTGTCAGGAATGAAGTAAAGGAGAGGACAGAGAAATGTTAAAAAGATGGAAGGATTAAGACTCAGTCATTGTTGAATGTGGGAGGCAAAGAAAGAAAGGATTTGAGAAAGAATGCTCAACTTGCTGACACAGATAACTAGAATCCCTGGACGATAAGCATATTTTGAAGTAAAGATAATGAGTTGACTTTTGAACACGTTAGTTGGCCCTGATTCTTAATTATTCAAGTAGAAATCAGTTGAATGGTTAAGTCTGAATCACAAGGAATGGGACTAGAAATAAAGATTAGGAGCATGACAGAATTATAGATGGAATCCACCAGGGGCAGGGTTATGTGAGAAAAGCAACTTCTGGACATGTTACAATAAAATTGTTTTGAAGAGACATGATGCCTACAAGAGGGCAAGTTTCACCTCAGAGATAACAGACACCCTACCAACCTCTAAGAATAATCTCTCCACCCTCAAAACCAAGGAGATCCAGCCGAGTGACTGAGGGAGTTGATAAGCAGCTTTGTCACCTCCTTTTAGTATTCCTTCAAGTGAGCTGAAACGCACTGTAGCTGCCATTGGTGTCTGCACTCTGGGAGTTTACAATGTTAGACAAGTATTCAGTCTATTTAGGACATGAACTGTGTCTGAAAATATGCCCTCATCACAACAGAGAAGCAATGGATTTCTAGTGTCCAGAAATATCATAGGGCTGACTGAAATTTGACTCAGACTTGATAATATATAGCTTGTCAGGATATTAAATATTACAGAGGTAGCTCATCACTGCAGATTAATGAAGTCACCAGAATCATTTAGAAAGCAATTGAGTGACTAATTTTAATCACAAATTTGATTGCTACTATTGAAATGAAACAAGAGAAACTTATACCCCTCATCCCCAAATGTTTTTCCATTGGAATAATGATTACTATGTCTATCTTCAGTTCATTAGTGGGTCTTTTCTAAGATTAAACATTAGATGGTTTCCAAAGAATAGATTATTATTTTAAGCAGGGAATACAAGGTAGCAGGACTACAATCAGGAAAAGTCCTGGAATCAAAAAGACAGGATAAAAAAAATGGCATTTTCTGAACCTAAGGTAATATAGTGAAAGAAAAAGTAGATAGATGGCATTACTCATTATCCCAGGAAATAATATAAGATTTTCCAAGAAATAAGATATGATTGCAGCTCTGATGCTGACAGGTTGGGATGTTTTCTTCAGGTTGGCAAGGAGTCAAGTGAATTCCCCTAAAAAGGAAGAAATCCATTTAAAAAGAAACAAGTATGAAAACCTGAAAATGTTTATCATAAAGAAATTTTGTAACTAGATATAAGATGTTGATTAGCTTGTGTTTTTAGAAATAAAAGACCAGAGAATAGAAAATGTCATTGGTCAGAGCTTATCCTCACATGGAAAGAGAGGAAGGGACAGAGAAAAAGAGAGTGAGAGGGAAGAGGAGAGGCAGAGAGAGAGACAGAGAGAGAGAGAGAGAGAGAGAGAGAGAGAGAGAGAGAGAGAGAGAGAGAGACGTATGGAAAATATGCATTTTCCTCATCAAACTGTCAAACTGAAATAATGACCATTCTGTGGTCTCCATATGGACTGTACCATTCATGTCCAGCTTATTTCTAATTTGGCTTCCCAGGCATCCCAGTTCCTGGTGAGGGTGGAAAAGGGAAGAGTCATGACTGAGAGCCTAACAAAATCAAACTACTGTTTTAAGTACTTTGCCATAGTTAAGGGTACCTTGAATAAAGGCAATTTTGGTCACTAAGATGCATGCTCCATTTTATATTAATAAACACTTAATGTGCTTAAATACATGATTCTTTGAGTTGGTGCACCATGAGTCACTCCCAATGAGTGAACTGGTAAAATCAAAACTTAGGATAAGACATTAATTCTAAGGGGATTTCAGAAAGTTCTCATAGTCCATTCTGTATTAAAAGGAAAACAGAGAAACAAAAACCCAGATATCTGTCTCTATTGCCTCTCATCGTGACAAAGTGTATTATATATAGAAATATATCATCATTGGACAACTGAAATACTAACTAGAATTCTTCACTGGTATCTAAATGCTTTTTGCAAAGAAAACAAATGGTTGACCCAGTTCATTTATATAATGTAAGAAAGTGGTACATGTGGCAGACACTACTAGTGCTAGTTGCCTACCAAATTATCCATTCTCTTTTTTGTGACTAAGAGACTCATCTGTTAAGAGCATCAATGTTCCCATCTTATAAAAAAATAAATACATAAATCCCAGTCTTCCTTTTAGCTAGGGTGTCCATGTCACATGGTTCTGGACAAAGAGATGAGTGAATGGAAATCTTATAGAAAGTTTTGGAAATGATTTTTTAAAAAGCTTTTTACCCATTCACTCTTTATTCACAAGATTTTAAGTAAGGTATCCACAGTGGACCCTTTATTACAATTACCACATGCACAGCTTCCCAATTCATTTCATCCACAGCTCTTCTAAATCAAAGTAGAATGATCAGGTCAGGACCACTGCATTGCACAATTTCCGTGGACACTGTAATCTATTTAAATAGTGTACTCTGAGGACTTCCAACATTTTACCTCTGGAATAGGCTCTAGCCAAATTCCACAGAACCAAATTGTTTTCTTTTTGGATGCAAAAATGTCTGCAAACTTTTATGTTTCTTTTGGAGAATTTATAAAACTGAGGTTTACTTTAAGAGAGAAGATTTGTTGGATTTTCACAGTAGTAGCTTTGTCATTATTCTTAAATTCCTCATCAAAGACTTGTACTTGAATGTTTTTCTTGAGATGGAAGTTCCTTACTTCAAGTGGTTTGGTTGTTTCTATATCTCCAAGAGAGGTTTGTCCTCTACAAAGGGAACTAGGGACAGGTTTTAAAATCCAAGTTAGAGGGAACATAAAGAAGATACAAATCTGATGGTGCTGCACTTATTCCAGGCCATGGATGGACATGGAAAGATGCACAATTCATCTCACAAGACCAGCCTGATATTAATACACACTGTCTCTCCTATAGTCTTTTTCATAGCAGTTGACGGTAATTCCATTCTATTTGCTCAGGTCAAAAATCTTGGAGTAATTTCTGACTATTTTCTCTCTGTCACATCCTACATCCAGTCCAACCATAAATTATATAATCTCCAATTACCATTTAAATCTCTATGTGAGTTTTCTAGACATAGTTTTGCTTTCTGACCTTGGACACAGCTGGAACCAGGGTTTGCAGGAACCAGGGTTTGCAGGACCATCAGAGTTAAATGGCTCACGTCTCTCCTCCCTGTTTTTACTCACTGTGACAAATATTCTCTTGTAATAACTTAATAATGGTACCAGGAACACACAGTTTGAAAGATGGGTTGAAGTCAGCATTTAAAGAACAGGTAAATCAGATACTATAGGAACTATTCCAGGCCATGAATGAACATGGAAATGTCTCTGATTCATTCCATAAAACCAGCCTAGTGTTTATACAGGTAAAATATGAGAAGCCCAGAACCAATGTTTACAGATCCAGAGTGGGTCTTGATGTGTGGGAATGGCACCCATGTCTCCTGACACCTCCCCTACCCACACTCCCACCTCATGCTCAGAGATTGTTTCTTCGGAGAATTGACGCCAAAACCTCTGGGAAGGTTTTTGGTTTCCTGATACAGGCACTCTCCTTCCTCTTTCTTTCTTCTCCTTTCTTTCGTCTCCTTCTCTCTGGAGCACAGATATGAGGTAACTCACTACAATGTTACTATTATTTGATTAGATCACTTTTATTTTGCCATCTCAATAAAATCTAAGGCCAATGTTACTAGGATAGATTATAACACACACATCAAGATTTGTCTTGTCACCTGAGTAACTCACTAGGTTAGACAACTACCAATCCCTAGATTGCTAAATTAGATTTTCTATATTATTCAGTAGATTCAATCATCCATAATAATTTAGTATCCTCATCAAATCAGTGTTTGGGGTGAGGAAATAAATTTAGTCACCATGATCTGCTTTTGATAGACATGAAATATCTAATGGAAAACAACTTTTCCTTGATCTGGAAATCCTCATTTCTAAAGTTGTTCTAAGAACTCTCCAAATTTGTTGAGCTAAATGCAGGAGAAAGAAATTCCTAAAGTAACTGAGGCCAGAGTTGATAATAGAGATATGACGTAGAAAGTTTTGTTTCAGAAGGTCAAGTTGAAACAATTCACCATCATTAATTATACCACACTTCCTACCTCTTAAAGAATGGTATACTTTAGATCATTGAACCTGTTGCTATAGATGCAATATGTTCAATTAATATATTTAATTAGTTAGAGTTCTGCACTTAGGGACCAACTTCATGGTAGAAATGAGAGTAAATAGCATCAAAAATTTAAATCTATTTTCTCCCTGTTATCTCATGTCTTCAAGGTCAAATAGATTTAAATGGCAATTAGTTTGCATACTGGCTTTCACTTTTTTCTTTTCCCTCCCTTTGATTTCTGTTCCCACTAGCCCCAAGAGAATGTAAAATACCCTGGAATCTTCCATGTATAATTTTGAATTGACAAGCCTTCTAAACTTGGAACCCAGCCCATGTGGCACTTGAAATCTCAGTGGACCTCTCCTTTGTGTGAGGGTTACTGTGATGATGAGAAGATATAGAAAATGTTGTCATTATTGAAGCTGATAATATCTTTTAGCAGCTCTCTCTGAGCAAGCTTGGACTGAGACGTTACCTAACTTCCATGGTAGTGGATTATGGTAGTAATAAAAATTTTGCTGGTTGAAATATATGCATTTTCTTTTATTTTATCCTGGACCCCAAGTTGCCTGGTCCCAAAGGGGGAATCGAAGTACTGATAATGTCAGTACTCACCCGTCTTTGGGGCTCAGAGAATTACACATTGCCCAAGGCATCAGTTAAGTATGGCCTGGCTAGAAGACTTGTAGAAAGAATTGAGGTCTCTTGTACAAATCAGGGTCACATAACTTAAGACAGTAAAAATGAAATGAAATTTAGGGAACATCTAATCCAAACATCTCATTTAATAGACCTAGAGGCATAATGTGCCTTACCCAAATTTACACAGCCATTTAAAGCACAATTTGGGTTTAAAATTCACATCTGTTTAATGACTCCAAATGCATTGTTCAGTTCACTCTCTTATTTATTAACATTTTAACTATCTTTTATTGAGATATAATGACATAACATTGTATTATTTTTACGTATACAATATAATGTACAGATTCTCTTCCCTTAAAGGTTATTATAAAATATTGAGTATAGTTCCCTGTGCTATATATTAGATCCTTGTTGGTTATCTATTTTATATATAGTAGTGTGTATGTGTTAATCTCAACCTCCTAATTTATCCCTCTCACCACCACCCCCTTTTCCCCTTTGGCAACCATAAGTTTGTCTTCTATGTCTGTGAGTCTCTTTCTGTTTTGGAAAGAAGTTCATTTGTATCTTTTTTTTTTTTTTTTTTAGATTACACATATAAACGATATCATATGATATTTACCTTTCTCTGTCTGGCTTACTTCACTTTGTATGGTAATCTCTAGGTCTATCCATGTTGCTGCAAATGACATTATTTCACTCCTTTTTATGATTAAGTAATATTCCATTGTATATATATATATATATATATATCACATCTTCTTTATTCATTCATCTGTTGATGCACATTTAGGTTGCTTCCATGTCTTGGCTATTGTAAGTAGTGCTGTTATGAACACTGGGGAGCATGTATCTTTTCAAATTATGGTTTTCTCTGGATATATGTCCAGGAGTGGGATTGCAGCATCATATGGTAGCTCTATTTTTAGTTTTTTAAGGAACCTCCATACTGTTCTCCATAGTGGCTGTACCAATTTACACTCCCACCAACAGTGTAGGAGGGTTCCTTTTTCTCCACACCCTCTCCAGTATTTATTATTGGTAGACTTTTCTAATGATGGCCATTCTGACCAGTGTGAGGTGGTATCTCATTGTAGTTTTGATTTGCATTTCTCTAATAATTAGTAATGTTGAGCATCTTTTCATGTGCCTTTTGGCTATCTGTATGTCTTCTTTGGAGAAATATCTATTTAGATCTTCTGACCATTTTTTGATTGGGTTGTTTGTTTTTTTATATTGAGCTGTATGAGCTGTTTGTATATTTTAAGTTACTGGACACAAAATTAATACATGGAAATCTCTTGCATTCTTATACACTAACAATGAAAGATCAGAAAGCGAAGTTAAGGAAACAATACCATTTACCATTGCATCAAAAAAAAAAAATACCTAGGCGTAAACCTACCTAAGGTGGCAAAAGACCTGTACTCTGAAAACTATAAAAGGCTGATGAAAGAAATCAAAAATGACACAGATGGAAAGATATACCATATTCTTGGATTGGAAGAATCCATATTGTCAAAATGACCACAGTACCCAAGGTAATCTACAGATTCCATGCAATCCCTATCAAATTACCAATGAAATTTTTCAGAGAACTAGAACAAAAATTTTTAAATTTGTATGAAAACACAAAAGACCATGAAGGGCCAAAGCAATCTTGAGAAAGAAAAATGGAGCTGGAGGAATCAGGTTCTCTGACTTCAGACTACGCTACAAAGCCTCAAATCAAAACAGTATGGTACTGGCACAAAAAAAGAAATATAGATCAATGGAACGCCCAGAAATAAATCCTTGCATGTATGGTCAATTAATCTACAACAAAGGAGGCAAGAATATACAATGGAGAAAAGACAGTCTCTTCAATAAGTGGTGCTGGGAAAACTGGACAGCAACATGTAAAAGAATGAATTAGAACACTCTCTAACACCATACACAAAAGGAAGCTCAAAATGGGTGAAAGACCTAAATGCAAGACCAGATACTATAAAAACTCCCAGAGGAAAACACAGGCGGGACACTCTTTTACATAAATTGCAGCAATATCTTTTTGGATCCGCCTCCTACAGTAATGGAAACAAAAACAAAAATAAACAAATGGGACCTAATTAAATTTAAAATCTTTCACATAGCAAAGGAAGCCAATAAACAAAATGAAAAGACAACCTACAGAATGGGAGAAAGTATTTGCAAATGATGCGACTGACAAGTGATTTATTTACTTCTTTTTACATAGTATCTAAGCCTTTTGTACTATTAGTGCTTTTTCTATGAGGACTCAAGAGAGAAACCTTCCTCTGGCCTCAGTATCAGAAGTATGTTGTATTTCTCCCAGGCAACTAGTTTGTTTGGAGACCACTAATACCTTGTTTCGTGTTTTGAACTTTTATAGGAAGTTCCATATATATCTTTCATTTATGCACTCAATCATCTATTGAGGTTCCATTATATATGAAGTGCTCTCTTAGACATCATAAACACACAGATAAAGCAAGGTCTCTGCCCTTAAGAGCTCAAAATCTGATGTGGAGTGCAAACCAGGAAATAGAAAATTCCTTGCTTTTTAAGGCAAAAGCTCTAGAGAAGATTGCTATGGAAACCTTGGGAGGTGTATTTAAGTCACAGGCATCAGGGAAGGATTTTCAGAGGAGGGAACATCTATACTAAAACCTGAAGGGCAAATAGAAGTTAGCTGTTCAAAGTTGAAGGGAAAGTAGGGAGGTTAAAAATATAAAACTTTTTACCAGGAAGAGAAGAAGAAAAGTACCAAGTCCCAGAAGAAAGGGACAGCATGGAATATGGAGGGAGCAGAAAATGTGTCTGGTGGGGGCTGGGTGTTGAGATGAAGGTGGAATGGTCAGGGGATTAGTTGAAGAGGGAGGAAGAGACTGGTTCCTAAAGGACCTCATATGTCTGCCAAAGGAGGTTGGATTGTCCTAAAGTGAGTGCACCAGAGAACAACTAAAGAGTCTTAAAAAGATAAATAACATTGTTTGCATTTTAGGAAGATCATTCTGGTATAGACATTGGATTGGGTAGGGGAAAAGGGATTAAGCCTGAAATGCTGTAAACAAATTAGGAAACTAGGTCAATTCTCAAGTCAAAGATGAAAGTCTTAACAGTAAAATGGGAGGGGGAGACAAATGGGAGACTGATAAAAGATATGGAATCTATAATGATTTAGTGAGTGATTGGGTTAGGATTGGGTATGTGAATATACTATCCTATCATCCTCTGAGAATTATAAGCAAGTCTGGCCTTATATTTTTATTTCTGTTTGTATAACTTGGCTTCTATTACAAAAGAGTTGAACTAAGGCTGGCCTTATTATATACACAGATACAAAGTATCTGAGTATCTGTATAAAGTAATTTTAGTTATTTTCAAAAGACCCACTTACCCAAATAAAATACATGCCCACTTATGCCTGAAATTCTACAATTAGAGCACCATTCCTTCTGTTTAAACTAGATGCTCTGCTTATAAATCATTTACATCTCAAAGTGAATGAGTTTAGTATCTCTTTTCCTGAGGATATTAGGAGATTAGAAAGAGAACATGAGAGAATTTTAAGTTTGAGAGCAATGGAAGAAGGGTTGGGAAGGAAGTATATCACCACCAAGGAGAAGCTAAGGGCACAGAAAGAAGCAAGCAGAAGCTTTACTCTCCTAATAGGGTTCCTTTCTCCTGTCCTTGCCCTATTTCATTCTATCAATGAACAGCAACTATAGGCATCATGTTAGAACATAAATCAGGTAATATTATTCATCTTTTCAAAACACTTGAATGCCTTTGCATTTCATTCTGACTAAAAGCCAAAGTCCTTACAGTGTGGCCTCCAAGACCCTATAGATCTGATTCCATCCTTTGGTCTGTTCCACCACACCCCCTTCTCCATTACTTTTCTGAATCATCCCCTACCCTCTCTCTCTCTCACTCACATGCTGGTTTTCTAGTTATTCTGTAAACATCCGAGGTACATTCCTGCACCAAGACATTTGCTCTTTCTGCTTCCTCTGTTGGAATGACCTATCCCCAGAAAGCCAACAGTTTGCTTCCTTATTTTTTTAGAGTCTTTATCTATATTTCATGTTTTCATTGAGGCCTTCCTTGATCACCTTATTTAAAATCTGATCCTTTCCCCACACTCCCTACTTATTTTTTTCCATAATACTTACCATCATCTAACACACTATCCATGCTACTCACATTTTTTTATTGTCTGACTCCTTTAATGAAGCATAATCTCCTTGCTGCACCCCCCAGACATATACCTGGCACATAATAAAAGTCAACAAATATCTGTTGAATTGAATTTCACATTACCAGAGGCCAGTCCTGTGGATCGGGAAGTATTTGCAAATCAAGAAACAGAATATCACCAAGTAAACCAGTAATAGAGTTGGGGTGAAGATACAGTCCATTCTTGGTCCATGACTTACCACTACACCATATAAGTTCTATTGTCATTGTCATTCTTTCCTCCATAATCCTCACACTTCATATAAAATTCTGACTGGATCAGGTCACTTGGGGGATCTAAGACATAATGTTTTTCTGCTCAATATATAGGCAGATTTCTAGAACAACCCTTCCCATATACCACCTTTTTCTTTGACAACCTTGGTTCAAATTTTCTATGCTGGCCACACCAAGCATGTTCAGTTAACTTAGCTTTGCCATTCCCCAAGTACTGGGAAGACTCTTGCCAAGGGACTAACCTGGGGTGGAATCTGCCAGTGCTGTTCTCTCTCTAATCCCAGGAATGATCCCTACCTTTGACCAGGGCTTTGAGTTAGTACTTAGAAATGGGTCCCTCATCAGGCTTCTTTTCCCATCTCCAATCATGGGAAAGATTTCCTGACAAAGAGCACTGGTGGTCTAAAAGTTAAAATCAGGACATCCCACCACAGTTATATTCCAGTTTTGATCATCAGGCCATGAGGTTATGGCAGGCCACACTTCACATTCCTTTCCCCTCATTACCAACTCCATCACAGACTTCATATCTCTGCTCAAATGATTCTTTACAGTGATCCCTAACTAGGACTAAGTACCCTATGGAAGTACCTGTCCCCCCATCACCATTACGTTATAAACATTTTCTCTGCCTTTTGGGATTTTTGGTAGCACTTCTAACTATCTGAACACATATGTGTGACACACAAATATACATATACACATATATATTTGTTTACTTGTTTATCATTTGCTTCACCATAAAAATGTATCTTCCATGAAGGGCAAAATACCTAGAATATTGTGTGATATATTTCTTCTTTCCCTACAGATTGTATCTAGCTTTATATATAATAACTATTTTGATTGATCTTTGGGTTTCTCTCACCTTCCTTTTATCCTTGCAATCTATGGAAGGAGATGAGACAATAATTTTTGAGTATATATCACAGATTAAATATTGCAGTAGGTAACTTCATATCTAAGTTCATTGAATATTCCTAGCTACTCTATAATTTAGGGTAGTTAAATCATTATCTTCATCTTCACCAATAAAAATACTGACATTTCTGTTTCACAGATGGAAAACTGTGAATTAAAAAGAAAATTCTTATCCAAGATAGTGGTAAAGCCAAATTTTATATTGCGATCTCAGTTCTCAGATGATGGTTATGTCAATGATGATGATGATAATGATGATGATAATAGTGATACAATATATTTCTCCAGTGTTTTATATGTGTCAGACTCTTTGCTAGGCTCTTTATAAACATTATCTCTTTAATACTAATAATAACAGTAACACCTTATACTTACATAATGCTAGTTTTGTGCTAGGCACTGTTCTAAACAGTCTAGGGTATTGACTAATTTAATCCTCCCAAGATCCCTATGAAGCTGCAGCACAAATTGTTAGCTGATCACCAAAATCATTTCCTTTGCCTTCTTGACAGTTATCAAGACTGCATTCCTCAGTCTCCCTAGCTATTAGATGAGGGAGTGTAATGGAGATGTAATCAATGGATTGTGGGTGGAGGTGATATAAACCTCATCGAGGCTCAGGCCATAAGAATTACTCACACAATCCTTTCATTTTTTCTGGTTAGTGGAATGGACATGACCCCCAAGGCAACCTTGGAAGCCATGTGTTGAAGATACCCAAGTTGCCATCAGCTTGAGCTCCTGCATGCCTGTGTGAACTAGAGACCCACCCCCACCCCCATCTCTACCCTATATTGCCTAGATCGGCATTGGACTGCTCATCTGTTAGGGTAAGCTGCAGAATTTGGATTGCTTCTTTCTTAGAGTAGTTAGCTTATTTCTGAGTTAAGTAGTGTTTTTATCCACATTTCATAGATATGAGACCGAGGCACAGAGAATTTATGTAACTTGCAAGTACAGTTGACCCTTGATTAACATGGACTTGAACTGTACCGGTACACATATACGTGGATTTTTTCAATAAATATAGTACCTGTAATTTTCATTTTACAAATCTTTAAATTAACTAAGTGTGGGGGAAAGTTTGTGCTTGATTGGAGATCACAATACGTGGAATCAAAAGAACTAGGGTTTGAGTCCTGATTCTATCCAAACTGTTTCAGCTTCCGGCCCTTGGGTGAGTCATTCATCAATTCCTTTGTTTTTAAGACAAAGGTAGCAGTATGTGTCTTTTGACTGTGTGGGGATCAGCACCTCTAACCCCCACGTTGTTCAAGGGTCAACTGTAGTTATTATCATCCTTACTTTATAAAAAAGGAAACTGAGTCTCAGTGAAGTTGAGTATTTGGTTATACTATGTAAGTCAGGTTAAGTTAACAAAACAGAACCCACATTAAGTTGCTCAATAAGGGATATTTAACATGCAGAACTACTCACCAAGGGGTTAGAGATGCTGAAAGGGCAAATAGGAGCAGTGAGGCAACCCAGAGCAGGAATAGAGGGAAGCCACCACCAGATCTAGGACCAGCAGGACAAAGTGTGGGTGATGTTACCAGAGCCCAAGTGCTAGGGCAGCCCAGTGTAAGCTAGAACCAATATCCTTCAATAACTGGGAAATATGAAAAAAGATGGAACTACAGCCAAGGTTCTGCCTAAAGCAGAGAGAGCACGAGAGAAATTACCCAGTTTCTCTCTCAATTCCAGGCTTCTCCCCGTGCCCTCCATTAGTTGATCCTAGCTAGAATCCAATTGGCAAAAGAGCATGTGAAATGCAATTTGCTTAAGCCAGTGACCTGCAATACAGAATAGAACAGAGGAAGCACAAGGAATGGATCTAAAAGCAAATAGGCAAGTAACCAGAATGTCAACCAAGGGCTCACAGCACATAAATGACAGGCAAACCTGTCATTGAAACTCAGGCCTATATACCTCCCAAGACACATCTAGACCTAGTCTTTCTAATATGCTATGCTGTCTTTCAAGTGAATATAGTTCTTTGTATGTAGTATATCTTAAATAAACGTTTCCTTTTATTGTTTGTACCTTTTTAAAACCATTTAGTTCATAGAATAGAATTTGTTTTTAAAAAAATAAGGAAGGAAAGTGATTGGCTTCCTTTCTATCACCTTTCCAGATAGTTTCAGGTAAACATTAAACAATGATATGAATGTCAGAAAATGTCACCACGATGGTAACAAGCAGCCCAGCATAATGGTAGTGAGCATGGGCTTTGTTGTTGGACAAATCTGGTTTTGAATATGTGTCAATCACAGTTACTGACTACGTAGTATTGGGGATACAATTATTTAAATTCATTGAGCCTTAGTTCCTTGATCTTTAACATGGCAATACTCATACCAACTGTTCATAGTTGCACCCACAGAAGAATTTATGAGGAATACATTATATTATATATATAACCTCATTAAGCTCCTGACTTAATTGACTGCTGTCAGTTAGTAGCAGCTACTGTTATAGCTGTAGCTGTTGGCAGCAGGTCATTCAGTAAGCAAAGACAGCTGGAAATGGGACGGAACAGAATGCAGTTTACAGCAAACCACACTTCCTTCAAGGTATTCAGTGCATTCAGTTAAAACTTAAAGGATGCAGAAAGTCAGAGTTTTTTTGCTAGATAGCCTCCCTCAAGAGTCATGCTACGAACCCCTGGCATTTTGACAGATTTGAAAAAATATATATTTATTTTAAACACTGAAGCTTCAAAAATTCATTTTAGTTCACTCTAGTCATAGTACTTAGGAATAATTTTATCATTTGCAATGAACCCTCAACAGAAAATGAATTTCAAGTGATTATATTCTAATGGAACAGTACAGAAGTTTATGTAAGCACACTGAAGAGGTTATCAATAACTTGTGTCAATTTATTACTTTGTTATTTTTTTCACTTGGGACTAGAACGCAATATTAGCTAAAAATTCTCACCTAAATAGGCTTTTACTACCATGCCGTGGCAGAGATTCTCTATGTCAAATGAGAGTTTTAGGTGATAAATTCCCTAAGATAGAAAGTAGATACGTGACAATTTGTAAGAATAAATTGGAAGGTATACTTTTTCTTATTTTGATGCTGATATGAATTCAGTCTGAATATTGATGAGAAGTAGCTGTTGGAATCCCCAGGAACTAGTGAATTCAAGTCTGATTCCAAGAGTACAGAGGCATCATTATTAACTCCCTATTCTTTAAGACATTCATAGTCTCACCATCATAATAAATTATTTTGCCTTTAGGCATGCTGTTAGACATAACAAATAATTCTCTTTTTCCCGTTCTACACTGTATTTGCTCGTGGGTTGAATTAAATCCACATGCCATTTTTGGTGTGCTCATATACTGACCAAACTATAAATTTACATTTATCTACCCTGAACCTTGACCCACAGTATCTATCACTCTGAGGGCAAGGCCATTCTAGTTTAAGGAAGATAAAGACATAAAGGAAAGAAGAAGCAAGGGTAAGAGAGAATTTCACAATACCCAGAATTTAGCAAGTCTGGGCAGCCCCCAAGCCAGTAGGACGTCCTCTGTACCTGTAGTCCTTCATCAAATGGAAAACTTTAAAATGCCCCTAGAGACCAGCATTTTCCTACTTTTGATTTTTCCTTTTATTGAGATGAATGGCTTAGAGCTGGGTGTATGGTTAATTAGGGCTGCTAATATCCCCTCAAGGGAGGATATAAAGAAATAGTCAACACTTTCATAAAGTGGCTTCCCCACATCTCCTGTCTCTATAACTTGAGTATCCATTCTATTTCATTTCAAGTTCAGTGCACTAATGTGCCCCCATTAACGAAAGAGAACAGAAATAGTATACTGTACTAGACTCTTATGTATCATTCATTTATTCCCCAAAATATTTATTGAGCAATTGCTGTATGTCAGGCACAGTCCTACGTTCTAGGGATGGATATAGCAGTGATCAGAACAGACAAAAATTACTACTCTTGTTGAGCTTGCATTCTACTGGGGGAAAGAGATAATTAACAAGATAAGTACCAGCATCACTATAGCATTTATGAAAGCTCTGGGATCTAACTGAGAATTAATCTTGTGATGTATACAGTTATTCAAAATATCAGTCTCAAGGCACTTGCAGAAAAATGATCTTACTCGTTTGAATACTAGAAGTTTGACAGTAATTCATGAACATTTGCAGGACAATGTACTGGCTCATTTCATGATAGAATTCTTAGAGAACAAGGTCTTGAAGGATGACTGGAAAATGTTCCCACTCAATCAGTGAGCTGGCCAACTCTGGACAGTCTTTCTTAGTCCTCTATTCCAATGTGATGCCTGGGCTCTTGCATGGCACTCTTCAAAGTGACCCTATCCATGGCTGGACCTGTCTAACCATATGACTTAGTGGATCTGACAGAACCAAGCCTGTGATGAGCATTTCAGTTCATATGCTTGCTTAATGGCTCATGGTCAGGAGCTCTGTTTATCAGGGCCCAGTAGCATGGCATGAGCAGTTTATTGACTGGTATGCAGTTCACTGCTGCAGATGGCTTGACCTTGCTTCAGAACACTGGAGAGTTATGTTGTGATTTTTCTACTGCAGTTTGCCATGAACTCCACATAGCATCTTTTTTTCCAATCACAGATATTTATAACACTATAGGAACTATCCAGATATATATCCCCAGTGTAGCCTGTATCTGCTGAATAGCTTTACTGCTCTAGGCTCATTAATAGCTAATAGTCTTTCTAATCACTTGGCAAATGGGTCAGAGCCATATGTGTAGAATATGTGCTTCCAGAATGCAGAGTATTAACCAATGCAGAGTATTTACCAAGTGTTGTGCTTCCTTCTTAGTAGTGGAAAGTCCAAAATAAAATAAATGTGTCCCATAATGTAGAGGGGTTATTCTGGCATGCTCCAGAATACTGAACCTCTGAAAACTTTACTGATTTTTCAAGACACTAAAACTTCATAAGATTTCTCTTCCAGCCTCTTCTAACATAGAAGAGTGTTTCTAATATACTTGCCATGTCTTTCTTATCTGGTCTTATATATATGATGACTCTGATTCAGCTGACTAAAATGATATTCTGTTCAGACAATCCAGGTCCCTTTGGATTACATTATGACAGGTCCAGAGAGTTGTCACAGCCCTGGGGCAAAATCATGAATGTAAAATGTTGTCCATCCCATGTGAACGCAAGCTGCTTGCAGTCCTTCTTCCTGATAAAAATGGAAAAAAATGCACCTGCAACATCAGTGGACACATACCATGTCCTGAGGCAGCATTAATGTACTCTTGCAAAGATATCACATCTGGTACAGCAGCTGCAATTGGGACTAGTACTTGTTTAAATTTATGATAGTTCACTATCATCCTCCAGGACCTGTCTTTTTTCATGGTGAGAATGGTGAATTAATTGGTGAATATAATGGGATCACCAAACCTGTAAACCTTAAGTGCATTAAGGTAGACACTATTTCTACCATTTCCCTTCAGGATAAGGCTATTGTTGTTTTCTGTTGTTATTATCTTTCCTGGAGTGAAGGATTTCCAGAGCTTTCCATTTGGATTTCCCCCATAGAAGAGCTCTTACTCCACTGGCCAAGGAACTAATATGGGAGTTCTGCCAACTACCAAGTAGGTCCATTCCAGTTAAACATTTGGGGACAGAGAATTAACCATTATGTGGATCTGTGAAACCAGTGGATCCTCTGTGAACAGGTCCTGGCCCATAATTCCATTTTTACCTGGACACCATATACTCCCACTGTTACGCAAGGGGGCTCTGATGGCACTGGGCCCCTAGACATGGATGTCAGTTCGGATTCTATATTCAGCTGTTCTTGAAATGGCTGGATATTACCCTTTGTCTCAGCATATGGATAGCTAAGTAAATGACTGTAGATACCATTGAAGAAGAACAGAGAAAATCATTTCTGTGTACAATTACTGTGGTACTGCAGGGTTCTTCTTCCTAGAGATCCAGTATCTCCTTCAGTTATCGAGTTACAGGTTTAAAAAAAGTCTCATGTCCAGAAACCATGCAACGGATTGTGTCTTCTAATGGGGAGGTTATCATCACCTTCCTCATCACCCACCCTTGATTTCTTTTGTTTGAATAAAGTTAGCAACTCCCTTATTGGTTGCCCATTTATTTTCCCTTAGGGATGCCACGTTCTATTAATCATCACTACAGCTCTTTGAAGGTCAAGCTCCTTTCTATGTTATTCTGACCATTATGATAATTGCACTCATTCTGTTTCTCATGATTGAGTGCCTGCACCTGGTCTTTATTATTCTGAGGTCCTATCGTCCCCATTGTTATTAGGCAAGCTAGTTCTTTAATAGCTTCTCCTGGTGTCAGTCTTGGCCTACACAGGACAGCCACCACTGAGTTTCTCAGTGATGCTGGTGATCCTCTAACCTGCGTAATTCTTTACTCTAGACTTTCCCACCCACCACAGTTGCCTGGTGGAACTTCCAACCCGACAGTCACTCCAATATGTACACTTCTTTGAAACTTTGGATATCCTTTTCCACCATGGAGCCTTTCTACCCCACTTAGTGCAGGCCATTGCCTTCTCCAGACTTTCAAGAGCCATCCTAGCAGCATGTTAGCAACATCACCAGGATCTTTGCCTTGGTATAAAATCCTATATCAGGTGAGAGTATCCTTGCATTGATAAACACTCTTTATCCAACTGACAGGCTATACAGTCGTTAACTCATGAATCTCAAGGTGTCCATGGGTGATGTGTCCATTCCAGTTAGAGGCAGAAAATTCATGAAGCACATGTAGGAGGTTTTAATGGCATGGCCTAGGAGTTATACTAATCACTTCCACTCACATTGCTTTGGCTCCAACTCAATACATGACCACAGCTCACTGTAAAGGAAGCTGGGAAATATAGTTCAACTTTGTGCCCAAGAAGAAGAGAAGAGTATTGCTCTTTGTGAGCAGCTAGCATTCCCTACTATAATAGCATAACCCAATATTCCTAATGTTCCTATGAACTATACTGCCCAGAGGACAAAGCTAGGTAAATGCACGCTCTATAGGGCTTTGAACCTTTTGCTTATAATCCAAATGTAGTCCCCTGATGAGCCAATGTAGACCTCAGAAAAAAAATGTGTTTTACCAATGTGATGTAAACCAAATAAAGCCTAGTAGCTTTCCTAGCTCCTTTCTACATAAGCTTAACTTCAAACTTGATCCTCTGTGTATTCCAAGGAGAATGGTGAGGAAAGGCTAGAGCAAGGAAGAGCAAGGTAGTCAATGAGAAGCAGCATATACAAGACAGGGGAGAGGGAGAGACGGAGAGAGGGAAATAGAGCAAGGGAAGGAAGGAAAAAAAGGAAAGGAGGAAGGGAGGGAGAGAAAGAAAGAAAAAGAACATTTGTTCCAGCGCTTAGAGTTGTTAGGCAACTCACATAAGTCCTTCTCAAGATTGAGTCCATATTTGCCATTAGCTCTATGAAAATGATTCAAAGAGGAAAGAAAGAAAGAAAAAAAAAAACAACAGACAATTGCTGTCAGGGTCCAGAATGTTAAATTCCTTTGCTTAGTACAGTGAAAGCATCTATTAGAAATAGGATTCAATAAAATATCCTTTACCTTAACATTGACTTGTTCTTTGGAATGAAGAGGGAAAAGGCATAAGGTCCTCCAAAGGGCACAACTGAACAGCAAAAGACAGACAATAAGAAAATGATGAGTATCAGTGAATTTGCCGGCCATTGTGTTCTCTTAGCTAAAAAAGTGAGAAAAGTCATCATAATTCGTTAGCATTTTTGTGGCCTGTAAAAAGTGAATTTGCTTTTATGATTATGTGAAAATGCATTGCTTACAATATAAGCTCTTGTTATGGTTTTTAAAATATGCCGTCAAAGAAAAAACTCCAACAGTGAAAAGTCAACTGATTGACAAATATTTAAGATTTAAAAATGTACTCTTACTAGTAATCATTTTGCTAATGATGATAAGAGTATGGTGAAAATGGCACTATTTTGTTAATGTCCATGAGGGTGTTATGTAGATACAGGGCAATTTGCAAGCTATATCAGGAGTTTCAAAATTATTCACATCCTTTGAAGTGACCTTCCCACTTCTAAGGAGAAGGTCATTTATCCTAAAAGAAAAAAATAATAAATGTACTTAAGGACATATGGGCTTAAGTATACATCAAAACATCATTTATATGTTATTATTCAAAAAAGTACATTCTAATAGGACAAAAAAATAGGAAATATAGATTGGGGGAGGTACATAAATTTATACCAGCTAAAATCTCACTCCCCAGAAATAACCACTGTTAACATTTTCTTGCCTATTCTTCCAGATTTTTCCCCAAGTAATCAGAAACATAAATACATACAAAGATAGAATATCATACATTTTCTTCAGTAATGCTTTTTCTCTTTAATAGATAAGGATTGTCCTCAACTTCTTAACACTGTATATAAATTTACATCATTTTGTTTAGGAACCACATGGCTTTCTATTGTATGGTCATGCCAAAATGTTTTAACAATACAGTGCTGTTGGACATTTAGGTTGCTTTCCATTATTCATGATAATACAGAACACTGAGATGAATATCTATGTATACACATCTATGAACACATTTAATCCTTAGAATAAATTCCAAGAATTTCTTAAAAGTACTCAATAATTAGGGTCTTCGATACATATGTCAAAATGTCTTCCAGGGAAGTTGTACCAACTTACAATTCCACTCTGTGTTTAGAAGTACCTATTTTCCCAGAGCCGTGACAACACAAGGTGTTTTAACTATTTTAAACTGTAAGTATACATATTACTGTATATATGTCAATCCCAATCTCCCAATTCATCCCACCACCACCATCCACCCATTTTCCCGCCTTGGTGTCCATACGTTTGTTCTCTACATCTGTGTCTCTATTTCTGCCTTGCAAACCGGTTCATCAAATAGATAACTAATAAGAACCTGCTGTAAAAAAAAAAAATTAATTAATTAAATTAACTTAAAAAAACTGTAAGTATAATAGGGGAAATGATATATCATTATTTTAATTTACGTTCAATATCTTTTATTACTAGCATATGTGAATATTTTAAGTGATTGTCATTT
This sequence comes from Leucopleurus acutus, assembly GCF_964270905.1. Taxonomy (NCBI): domain Eukaryota; kingdom Metazoa; phylum Chordata; class Mammalia; order Artiodactyla; family Delphinidae; genus Leucopleurus; species Leucopleurus acutus. The sequence continues at coordinate 134,171,155 of NC_139143.1, forward strand.
TTTCTATAGTGAATCATCTACACATCAAATTTAAACCATTTTTATACCTTTTTTAAAACATCTTTATTGGAGTATAATTGCTTTACAATGGTGTGTTAGTTTCTGCTTTATAACAAAGTGAATCAGCTATACATATACCTTTTTTATTATTGATTTCTAAATTATTTTAGGTAGCTTTGTTTGCTATTTTTCCTTAAAATCTACCAATTATTTCCCTTGCGGTTTCTGCTTTGTTTTCTTGCTTAGAAAGACCCTTCACACCAAAATTATATAAATATTCACCCTTATATATTTCTTGCCTTTTTATGATACCATTTAAAATATTAAATCATTAATCCATCTGGAATTTATTTAGGATTAAGGTAAGAAGTGGGCTTTAACTTACAGTTATCCATTTTGAGTGGATTGTGTTGGGGAGTCTTTTTATTCCCCACTACTATGAAATCCTACCATGATTTTATTCTAAGTTGGAAATAACTTAAATATCCCACAGTAAAAGATAATTAAATCATCTACTCAATAGCATATTGAGATATAATTAAATATTATATTTATAATTAATTTGCAATATCTTAAAAATGCTTTTATCTTATGATAAGTGTGCAGGGGCAGGGGAAGCAAGAAACTAAATTCTAGAATTGATAGGATTACAACTGTATTTTTTCAAATATTCAAAAATTTATATTTGGGAAAAAAATAAAAAATACACACACATAAAAAGTGATTATTTCCGTGGATTAAAAATGTGGCAGGATGGTAATTTCCTTGCTTCTTTTGAGCTTTACATTTTCTTTTTATAAGTATGTACTCTTCTTGTAATGGAAAAAATACATACATCTTCTTTAAAAATATAATCAGTATATGTAGTGGGATTCTCTATCTTTAGGGGAAAATATCACAAAAATGTGATAAAGGCTCTGGAGTATTCAGCAAAGGATGGAATTCAGACATTTTAGTTATCTCACCACTATGAGAGTTTCCATGTTTCCATGCTAACATACTATTGGGGAAGATGAATTAGTCAGAATTTTCCATTTCAGGTCAGCACCTCTGAATCTTTTCCCCCAGCCACAACCATTTATCCTAAGGGCTCCCATTTCACTGTATTATAGCAAGCTTGGATGCTTGTGCAAGGTCTGAGGGGGTCAGTTTGCTGTAGAAAATCGATTAGGTGCCATCCCTACAGAGTACTTAAGTTCCGAGGGAGCCTTAAATGAGCTTGTATGGAACTGTTCACAAGGTGGCTTTATAGGGCTACACGCTTTGAGAAATCGTCAGTACCAGAACTGGTATTGATCTATGCTGAGCAACAATTAACTGAAATTGCATAAGGTACTTGTCCATCTGTGAGTGTGGTGAAAAAAAAAAAAAGCATAATGAAACCAGAAAGTACCTCTTAAATGGGATATGGTTGTCTGCTCTACCCAGAAAAAGATGGTGAGGAAAAGCCCAAAGCTGTAGTATAGAAGCCTGCATTGACTGAGATGTTTTTTCTTTTTCTTCTTTCTCATTAACACATTATCAATGTTTGTCCCTCTTTATGGGAGGGCAATGAAGTGGCCACATTACCTCCTGTTCAAATTCACCCACTTTTTCACTCTGTTTGGAGAAAAAGTTATCTCCATCTGTCCCAACCAATAGAGATTGTCACTCTCAAGTCTCTGGTTGGGGAGTAGAAAACTCAGTGATACCAAAATGTTTCCTTTGCTTTCTACCTGAGTCACCCCATCCTAATAAGGTAGCAGGGTAGGAGTCTGGCATTTAAAAAATCGCACCCATGGCTTGATATATTGTACTGAAAAGAGGAAATGAACATGTATTTTGATGCTGAGACCAAGCACCTTTTCCTGACATAGCTCCCAGTGCTGACAGACATGCTGGTGCCTTTACCCTGCTGACAGAAATTGGTAGCAACCTCCCTAGGAATTTGACCAGACTAAGAGGAAAGACTTAATGATATTAACATTGAAGTATCATCTCCTGAATGGCCCAGTCAGACCAATTCAGTGAAACTCAGTCAATAATGCCTACCTGTGCACTTAGAGCCCTCACCTCAGGGTTTTTAAATCATAGGTTATCATTTGTCTGATAGTTCACATAGTAAGTATTCTTATATGAATTTTAAATTCCAGATGGTGTGTAAATATGTGTATCTGTGCCTGTGTTTGTATGTTTGTGTGTATGTGTGTGCTGTGTAGTGGGTCCTGATATAAAAATTACTCTTTATTGAGAGTCATAGTCAAACATTTTTGAAAGTCAATGCTCTAATTTTAGTGATAATAATTAGAACAAAAAACACTGATAAAAATAACAACCTAGATGAATCAGAATCTATACAGATAGAAGAAAACTAAAATTAATTATGAACAAAGACCCTTACTATAATCAGAGACATTATAATTGCATTAGTGAAGTAAGTTACAAAAAAAGTAAAAGCAACACATAAAACCAAAAGAAGCACTTGGAAGTTAAACAATACCATCAAGATGCAATAGCAATTTAAAACTTCATAAAATAATGGGAAGATAATAAGGAAGAATCTTCCCAGAAAGCAAAGCAAAATAATATCTAAACTTTATTGACCAGTTATTAATTTTAGCACATATTATGTCATTTAATCCTCACAATAACCCATGAGGTAGATACTATTATCATCATTTTACAGATAAGGAGACTTAAATAACTTACAAATGTTCACACAGGTAATAAGTGGGGGAGCCATAACTTGAACCAATTTACTGCAATTCTCCTCTGCAGACTAAAATCATATTATTCTTTCTGCTCTGGTCCTGATTTTCCATTTTATTCATACACTTATTAAGCATTTTGTAACTGCTTCAAATCCTTTTCATATACAGATGGACTATCAATACATTCAGTAAATAGATATACTATAAGTTAAGCATCTTACTAGACGATGAAGACAAAAGATGTATAAGCCATTATTTCAGTTAATTACACACATCTGTTTCTCTCACTGTATTAAATTCTATTATTGAGATATAATTGACATATATGTAAGTTTAAGATGTACAATGTGATGATTTGATACAGGTATATATTGTAAAATATTTACCACAATAAGGTTAATTTAATACATTTTTCACCTCACATAATTATCATTTTGTTGTTATTGTTATGGTGCGGACATTAAAGCACCACTCTCATAGCAACTTGCAAGTAAACAATATGGTATTGTTATCTATAGTCACCACACCGTAACTTAGATCATCAGAACTTACCCTTCCTATAACTGAAAATGTGTACCGTTTGACCCCCATCTCCCCATTTCCCCCACCTCTCAGCTCCTGGAAGATACCATTCTACTCCCTGTTTCTACAACTTCAGCGTTTTTAGAGCTCATATATAAATGAGATCATACAGTATTTGTCTTTCTCCGTCTGACTTATTACACTTAGCATAATGCCTCAAGGCTTATTCATGTTGTCAAATGTCAAGATTTCCTTCTTTTATGGCTGAAGAATATTCCAGTGTGTGTGTGTATGTATACATAGTTTTCTTTGTCCATTCATCTGTTGATGGACACAAGACATGTTTCCACATATTGGCTTTTGTGAATAATGCTGCAATGAACATGGGAGGGGAGATATCTTTGAAATAGTGATTTCACTTCCTTTGGACATACAATTCTTGAGGGAAAGAACTTATTTTGATCATCCAAAGCTCACCACACAACTTTTTGGACATAGTAGGGACTCAGAAAATGCTCACAAAAATAATTTTAAATCAGTTGAATATTCCATTGGGATAAACTTACAACTGAGTTAAAACTTTAACTCAGAAGAGGGCATTGATTACATTTTCCTCTTCCTAGAACTAGCAGACACCCTCCCCAGTGCCCGCTAATTGTCTTCGATGTCTCCTGGCCATGACAGAGCTCAGCCTTCTCAGTTTTCCTCTCATATACATTCCTACATGGTCTTCAGAAAGCACCAGAATGGCCTATTCATCTGAGCACGTGAGATGAATATGTGCTCATTATGTCCTGGTTCCCAGACATGAATTTTAGTCGAAGTGGGATTCTGTATCCAACTGCCATGTGGGAGACTTCTGTTTTTTGGCTGCCCTCAAGGAATCTACTCATTCAGTCCCATCTCCCTGGCCAACTACCACTCCTGTTTAATCAAATTTGGCAGTCTCCCCAGTGAAAAACTTTGTGTATTTTCTCATGAGGCTGTCAACCTCCTGGGACTCTGCTTGGAGATGAAAGGGTTGGAGTAACATTCCGAATCTTATTTTTATGGAACACTGGATGCAAAAATAAAGTGGGAAGATGGTGATTTGCTCAAAATGCAGGCTTTAAAATGTCCCTCCCACAAAAGCCTTGGAGGAGAAATCAAGACAAAACTGCCACACTACCATCAGGACCTACAGCAAGCTACTTACCCTCACCATTTTACTTAGTCTGCCCTTCATTAAATGAGGCAGTTGGACTAGAGCCATGATTAGAAATTGTCTTCTATAGAGCCTTCGAGTTTCACAGTGGCACCTCAGGGACCAGCTGAAGCAGGGGTCTAGGAGAGACTGAGAAAGCAGGATTCAGGGTCTCCTACCCCTGCATCAATCTGAGAAACAGTTAACCTTGTTAATAACTCTGTTATTTGTATAAGATTTCATTTGTGAGAGGAAGATTCTGCTGCAAAAGAAAATAAAAGAGAAAATAACATATTCCATAACCTCTAAAACCCTTACCACCAGCTCCTTCAATGATTCTATAATACGTCTATGGACATATTATTTCTTAATTGTCTTTATTTTGAAAAAAAATTAGAAATTATTTACCCTGTAATTAATTAACATTTTTACACACACCTCTCTCTCTCTCTCTCCCTTCCTCCTTCTCTCCTCTTTCTCTTTTAAGTTATTCCCTTGTGTGTAGGTGACTCATCTTAGGAAGAGAACCTGCTCAATTGATGTTCTCAAATAAGTGCTGCTTACATGGGTAGCAGTACAGCTGTTTTAACCCTAAGATATCATTCCTTATCAGTACAGTACATAATTGAATCCTTGTGTTTCAATTGAGGATTTTTAAAGCCAAAGAAGGGTTCATTTCAAACAATTGAACCCTAAGATATCATTCCTTATCAGTACAGTACATGATTGAATCCTTGTGTTTCAATTGAGGATTTTTAAAGCCAAAGAAGGGTTCATTTCAAACAATTGAACCCACATAGGAAAGGGAGGGAGAGAGGGAAGAGAGAAAGACAAGGATGAGAGATGGAGAGATGGGAGAAGTTAGCGTTACTGAGCACCTACTCTGTGCAAAGTCCTACAACATGTAACTAGAAGGGCCAGGATTTGAATCCAACTCTAGAACACTCTTTTTTTAAATTTTTTTTCATTAACTTTTATTGGGGTATAGTTGATTTACAATATTGTGTTAGTTACTGGCATACAGCAAAGTGAATCAGTTATACATTGGAACACTCAAGTCCATGTTCTTTCTTCTCTTCCCATCTAGTTTACATGTTATTAATAATCATCACACATCCCAAGCCAAATGCTTAGTGTGAATTTACTGCTTCACTGTGATGTTGCTGGTTACCTTCTATGAAGGCATCTAGTAATTTTTTTTGGCTGCATGGAGTAATTTTTTAAATTTAGGACTACGTATTGGCTCCAATTTTCTCACACATCTGACAGTTTGCTGTCCTAAGCATATTTCTCACACACTCATGTGCTCTTCCTATGCAATCTCAGTCTCTATCGTGGTTTAACCTAGGACCCATACTCTTCCCACTCTCAGTTAAAACTTCCTCCCAAAACTCCCTCCCGAGTCCTAGACCCACTCAGGACATCTCTACCTGAGTGTCTTCAGGCATGTCACATTAAACGAATTCAAAACAAAACTCATTACCTCCCCGCAAATTTCCCCAAACCAGGTTCTCTCCATCTCAGCTAACAGCACAACATTCATCAAGATAGAAACCTCAAAATCAGTTGTAACTCTTGCCTCTTCCACTCTTCATATCCAGCCACCATCAGTTTCTGCCAAAGCAACTTCTAAATGCCTCTTTTTTTTCCTCTTTGCATTCCCACTTCTATTGCTTGGTTGAAGTCTCCCGTTCTCTGAGAGTATTATGATAGCTTCTTGCCTCAAGTTTTTCTTCCATTTAGTTCAATTTCTAAAAGCAAATTTGATCATATTCTATCCAAATATTGAATACTGATCATATTCAACTCTTTAAGTTGGCCATCGTCTACCTCTTGAAATTCTCTCCTCCCTTAGCTTTCAGGTTACACAATTTTTGGGGTTTCAACTTCTGTGACAGCCCCCTCTTATTTTTACTCATTGGCTTTATTTACTTTCCCTCTTTAATCGTACTTTTTTCTTTTTCTTCCCAGAAATTTCCTTTTTTGTTCTTTACTCTTCTCTTTATAAATCTTCTCCTTTCACATGGCTTCAACCACCACCCATATGTTGACAACACCCACATCTTTATTTCTAGCCCTGACATCTCACCGAAGCTCAAGATCCATATTTCTATCTAGCTACTGAGCTCATTATTTTTCCTATAATACCTACTCTTCTGGATTATCATTCTCTCCAAACAATGTTAGAAGTTATCTATTCTCCAGAACTAGAAGCCTAGAAGAAAACCTAAACCTCTCTTAATTCTTCAGTCTCTGAATCGAACTAGTCATCTATTACCTTCAAACATCCCTTGGGAAGGTCTTTGAAATCCAGACTCTTCTCCATTCCCTCTGCCATTGTCACTGCCCAGGTCTTTATCATCTTTCATCTGAAATGTGGTGCTATGTCTCTGAATAGTCTCTCTCACTTCCATTCATTTATCCACTCATTCCAAAATTATTTTCCACAAAAATAAATCGATCATTTTTTTTTTTTTTTTCGGTACGCGGGCCTCTCACTGTTGTGGCCTCTCCCGTTGCGGAGCACAGGCTCCGGACGCGCAGGCTCAGCGGCCATGGCTCACGGGCCCAGCCGCTCCGCGGTATGTGGGATCTTCCCGGACCGGGGCACGAACCCGTGTCCCCTGCATCGGCAAGCGGACTCTCAACCCCTGCGCCACCAGGGAAGCCCCTTAATTGATCTTTTAGAAACCTACAGTTACTCCCAATTGTAAACAGTATAAAATCAGGTTTATAATACAGGGCTCTTCACAAGTGCCCTTAACTGAACAAGGACTGTCTGCCTCTATCCATCTTCCTTCATTCAACACCACTGGCCAAGGGAAGAGAGGCTGACAATTTGGATTAATCAAAGTCTAGGACAGTGGTTGGGCCATATGTAATGGGTGAGTGAATTCATTAGATGTAATAGTTATTCTCTTTCTACTCAGCCTCAGACCCCACTTAACTTGAGTGGATAAGTTAAGTTGGGCCCTGGTATATAGAAACAACCATAACAAATTCAATGGAAAACAGCAGAAGGCTTTACCCCTAGCTTATACAATATTTCCCAAACCACATTTTGCAAGAAAGTATTAAAGTACTGCACTGGAAGTTATCATACTTTGTCCAGCTATTAATAAATTTTCTGTTATGTGTGTGCTCATACATACATTAATACTTTTGGCTATTGTCCTTCACACAGCTCTCTTGGTTAGAAATTACATGAAGAGAAGGGGGAAATTGCAATGGAAAAATATTTCACCTCTCATTCTTAGCACCATAAATCAGGAAGGTATCTAGTTTTTGTGAGGCCAGATGTCTATATAAATTTGGGGCATCTTTGTTAAGAAAAAATATATAAAATTATAAACATAAATTCATGGTAAATTATACATTTTAGAAAGCTGTCAAATACCATAAATATAAAAAACAATCCAGAGAATTAGTATTTTATTATCTAGAGTCCTGACATACTTTCTTTAATATATTTTTCTAAATTTTGAGGTTGCAAATTTCTTGATTTTCTCTTCATATGCAATAATTTTTAATATTTTCTGTAGAATAGTAATGTTATTCTGAATTTCTTCTAGCTGGTTGATCTATATTTGTTTTTTATTATTGGTAGTTTAGAAATATTTATTTCCATTTCCTCTGTAACTTTCTTTATGGTTCTGCTAAGGTGCCATTTCTGGCTCAGTAACAAACCCAGTGAGAACTCCAGCCTTTGCTCTCCCTTGGTCCAGCACAGCCCAGACAGCTCCTCACTGACCTTAGCACCATGCCCCCACCCCCATACTGTCCTACCATGATGATCCTGGGAATTGGGGGGTCTGGGTTTCTATAATCTGAATCATAATGGCCTTAAGCAGGAGGCAGAGCAGCATCCTATTCAAATCCTTATTCTTGAGAATCTAAGACAGGGTTGGGATGACTGATGAGGTACTCTGGGGGCAGGGTGCTGATGGAGATCAGGCAGAGGTAGAAGTAGTGCTGGCAGCCTGCTGGCCCCACCTACAGCCCCAGGACCATCATCAGGAGCAGAGTTCCATGCCTCTAATATCCCATTTTTCTGCTGATTCCTACCATCTTAGAGAAGAACACATGGAGAAATAGAAGGGGCGCACTCAAATAAGAGGCCCTGAAACTTAAACTTCATGTGCTTCATGGTAGTTCTGCTCCTGTACAGATCTTACCTTGATGATTCTTTTACAGGCATTGTTTCTTCTGCCTGGAAGTCTCTCCTTTCTTTTCTCTATTTGCCATATTCCTGCTCATTGTTTCATATGCAGCTAACATATGACCTCATCTCTGGAGACACCTTCCATGACATGACATGACATGACATCCTCTAATATTTTACTCATACTTTTATCAAAACACTGACTATATATTATAATTTGTATCACTGTATGTCTACCTTTCTCACTAAATTGAGATGTTATTAAGGAACTATGTTTATTAATTGTTATGTTCCTTGCCTTTACAACAAAGCTCTTTCACATAGTAGACTTTTAACAGTCTGAATGTCCTAACTCCAAGGGTCACCACTTCTAAAAGGTTTTCCTGACACCTTCACACAGAATTAATACATTATGTCCAGCATCTTGTACAAATTGAGTTCTTAATAAATTGTACAGCAGGAGTTTGTGCATGTATTAATCGCATCCACTAGATTATTAGACTGTCAAAGAAAAAATCTAGTTCTTGGTCTTCTTTTCTCTCAGCATCAAACGCAGCACTTGGTATGGGAGTGGAGTCTGAATACTGTCAGAGAAAAGAATGAGCTACTTTGAGATAGAAAAAGCTAACATTTATTGAGTACATATTGGATACTAAGCACTATTCTAGGTGCTTTACATAAAATATTTCACTTAATCCTTACAGCAAACCTATAAGCTACGATGTTATCCCTTTTTTAACAATAAAGGTACTGAGGCATTGTGAGGTTATATAAGCATAACAGTCACATGGTCAGCAAATAGAAGAAACAGAATTTGACACGAGTAGGCTGAATCCAGAAACACTGCTTTGAACCACTTCACTACACTGTCTTCTAAGAAATCAATATTCAGTGGTCTGGGTCACTACATGACTCATTTTTACGGCTGCTCGTGAGTGTTGAGTATGCTCTGTAACTTTATGTAAGTCACATACCATAAAATATCAGTCAACTGGAAAGTTCACAGCATCTAGCTAACTGAATTTTTTGATTAACATCTTTAGTAACCATTCCCCTGCCTTAGTAAGTACAGAATACAGAATACAACTGAATTCTTATCTTCAAATTTAGAATCTCCTAAGTTCCCAAGGATATAACTTTGACTCTTAGGAATTATTGCTCCATACATGGCTGTAGGAATTCTGGAAAATGTGTCTGGATAGTAGGAAAATAGAAGAGAGTGAAATGATTCAGAAGAGATGATCCAGAGTGCTATGGGTCCTGTAAACTGTGACACATGATGAACTGCTCAAAGAGCCCTACTTATCCTGGAAATGAGAAGACTTTGGGTGTCAATTAAGTTAATCATGACATTAGCACCATCGGCCCACTCAGTGCTGCTCCTTTAGGTCTCACTTGCTCACTTGCTGATTCATCTCATTGCCTTTTTTCCTCATCTTCCATTCTCATTCCCTTCCCCCTATGGCAACACACTAATGTATTTAATATATATCTTTTTTCTTTTTATGGGCTTTTGCAAAAATTGTATTGGTGTTTGTGCACATGTTTTAAATTTACATTAAAAAGTATTTATTAAATATAATACCTTGCTCTTTTCGCTCAGCACTATGTCACTGAGATCCATTCATATTGCTCTATGTACTAATCCAACGGTCCCCAACCATTTTGGCACTAGGGACCGGTTTTGTGGAAGACAAATTTTCCAGAGCCAGGGGCAAAGCTTTTTTATCTATCTTCTATATAATAGTTTATAAAGCTCTTTTTACTTGTGTTTTTTTTTTCCACAAAATGTGCTTGAGAAGTCTCTGAATTGAGGCAAATATTATTACTATCCCCATTTTAGATAGCTAAACTCAGTCTCAGAGAGTCAAAGTATCTGGCCAAGTGTTAAGCGTTGGAAATAGAATCCAAATTCAGGTCTAGCTGATAGTCAGGCTTAATCTTCCTTTTTGCTGAGCTGTCTTAGAGTCAGCTAAATCCCCTAAGGCTTTTTTTTTTCCAACATGAATTGCCCTTAAGTTAGATTTCTCTCATGCAGAATTTGTGCAGGAAAATGTTGAACCTAAGTGTAAAATTTAATGTGTATCCTTTCTAAATTTCATCTTGATTATTTTGAACATCACTGTAGTCTAGGAATGCCTTTGATTCTTGTGTCCGAAGTATTTTTTTTATCCTTCCCAGCTTTTTGTCACCTACAGATCTGACAAGCTAGTCTACCATGCCTTCAACAAGTCATGGAAAGTGTTACCCAAGAGTACCGATACATGAGCAAGATCCTGTAACACATCATTTAAGAAATGCTTTAAGTTTTACACCATCTGTTAATCAACATGGAATATAGATTAGTAATTAAGTTATGAGTTCTAGAGTCAAGAGGCCTAGATTTTATTCCTGGCTCTGCCACTTAGTACAATTTTGAGGGAGTAATTTTACTTGTCTAAATCTTTCATCTATGTGATGGAAATGGTAATAAGATATCCTCATAAAGCTTTATTGAAGAATAAGTGGTTATGTTATAGACCATAGCATTGTGACAACACAATCAGCTTTTTAAAAAAATGTTAAGTATTATTCTAATTGGCAATATTTTTACATGTAGGCTAATTTTGAGTTCAGCTAACCATGTTGTCTTATAACATGTATTTCACCCCATAGCAGAGAAGGTTTGGTAAAGCTGGAGATGTGTTACCTGATCCTCTTCAAGAAAGAACTTTCTGCCTAACTGCAGGAAGAGCAGTAGCAGACTGGAAATTCAACATCAAGGCTATATCTTTTTGTAACCCCCTCCTCTTGAATATGAGCTGGACTCAGTGACTTGCTTCTAATAGAAAAAACATGGCAAAATTTTTGAGTTGTCACTTCCAATATTAGATTACAAAAAGGCTGAGGCTTCTGCCTTGGGCACCCTCTCTTGCTTTTTTATTCTAAGGGAAGTTAGTAGCCATGTGTGTGTGTTTCCCTATGGAAGGTCATGCGTCAAGGAACTGACGTTTCCAGACCACGGCCACCAAGGACCTGAGGCCTGCAAATAGTCACATGAATAAGTTTAGAAGTGGACTGTCCCTGGGTCAAGCCTTGAGATGACTGCAACCAGGGCCAACAACTTGATTTCAGCCTCATTAGACTGAATTAACTAGAGGCACCCAAGTAAGCCATCCTGGGATTCCTGACCCATAGATACTTTGAGATAATAAATGTTTACTGCTTTAAATCATAAGTTTAGGGGTAATATGTTATACAGCAATAAATAACTAATGGATCATCTCTCTTCTCTCACCTGCACTATTGCAATTGCTTCTTAACACATCTCTCTGCCCACAGATTCTCCCTAGTACATCCTTCATACACTGTCAGAATTATTTTGGCACAGGTCGAATCATGTTATTTTCTAACTTAAAAACATTTCAATAATTTCTAATTGCCTCTTGGTTAAAGTCCAGACTTTTTAAATGGTTCTTCAGAATCTAATATCAATCTATTTTTTCAGTATTATCTTCTATTATATCCTTCAAGAACCCTACTATGATCCAGCCAGACCAAAACAACTTCTCATATCTTCTATATCATGGTATATTCTCAGTTGGGGATGTTAATATCCATCTTCTCCTCCCATAAAATTCCTTATCTTTCAAGGAAAATTTTAAATGCAGTTTTTTTGACAAATGGGCCCCAATTAACTCTGATTAAAATGAATTTTCTTTCTCCTCTGTGTTTCCTTACCCATTAATTGTATCTCAACTACAGCATCTATTTTAGTTCATCTGTATTATAGACTAGGATATCCATATGTGTTTGCCAATTTGAATAAACTCCCTGAAGAGACAAACTCTGTATTAATCATCTTTTTATCTCTGTATTCTCAATAGGGTATTTTGTTCATGGTAGTTGCTCACAAGTAGGTTGATCCAACTAATTCTAAACTTACCTTGGGAATAGATTTGTCTACCCATGGTCTGTTCTTTGCTCTCTGAAATAAAATACTATAACTCCCCATTGCTCATTCACTCTATACCTAAATTCAAGCTCCTTGTCATCTTACTAATCATAAGATTTACTCTTCTATTCTACTCAACCTAGAAGTTAAGGAAGGTCAAATGAAAAGAGGAGAGGAATGTGCATCAAAAGAATGGAAAGAAAATCACAGGAACGAATGAAGATTTTTTTTCATCCAATTCTTTTTCAACATGGTGGTAGGGGAAATCAGGGTGGAAGATTTAATGTAAAATAGATCTGGATACAAACATTAGGGTCAAGACTTTTAACTTAAAGTCCTTTGGCCTCAATTTCTTCAAGTGGTAAAAGGAAAGCAAACTTACCTGTCATGTAAGTTTGTAAAAGGGGATGAGATAACCTGGATAAGACATTCCACATTGATGGGTATTCTTTCACTTTACTTCCCCCGCATGGTCCTGGAACTTCATTTCCAATTGCTTCAGATTTTGTTCAGTAAAAACCAGAGGAGGTTAAGAAATGGCAAGAAGTAAATGAGGAAAAACACAAAGGCTTTCAGGGAAAGTGGGAAAGGGAAAAGGCAAGGGTCAGAGAAAAAGAAAGAAAAAGAGAAAATAATAATGTATTCAAAAATTTGTAGGGTTATTTATTCATTTTACATTCCCCAGCTGGCATGGAGACTGTTTTGAAATATGGAGAATCATCCCAGATACAATTACATGTAGAGAAGTTGTGCTGGCAGAGAAAATAAACCATCAGGAAAACTTTGCCATTACCTATTGTACTTTCGCAAAACCCACTATCACTATTTTTAAAAAATCTGGAGTTTAACTAGCTGGTTTAATATGCCAGCTAATTTCCTTGATCTCATGGAGACTTTAAATCAATGCAGATTGCATCATACAGCTTCTTTAATTTTCAAGAAAATATACCAAACTTTATATTTGCAGGGGGTCCCAGAGAAATATTGCAAATCACTTTCCTCCTCCAAAAACTGAGTTCAGTGCCCTGAGGCTGCACAGTTCTAAAGAAAGTAAATTGACAGTGTTTGATGCCAGGTTTGAGGCATATGAAGTAAGAATTTACTACAGGTATAGCTCAAGGTTCTCCAAACTGTCCTATTCCATCTTCTCTGGTGCACATCATGGTATGGTATTGAATTATTGCTCTTTTTCACTGTAACATCAGATTTTTTCACCATAAAATGGACTATTCTGTCTAAATGACACATTCTACTCTATCTAAAAATGGAAACTCAGAGAAATATGCTATTGGAAGAATCATAAAATTGACATTTTAAAAAAACTCATTTCTCCTGCTACAAGCACAAAATCTTCAAGATGATCATGGGAAAAGATATTCTATCATAACTGAAATAGCATACTTACCTTTTTTGGGGATGATGACATTAAAAACCTTATAAACCAAAAATGGATATTTCATAGAGACCTTCATAAAGGAGCTATAACTTTCAATGCTAAATTTCATTATATTTCATTAAGAGACACCATCAATCAGTGCTATCTTATTTCTAAAAGATGAAAAGCTGTCCAGCTGTTTCCCAAGCATCTGCTTCTCACTGACATCACCCAAACTCCTAACAGCAAGAGGAGCTAGGCTGAGATGAATCAGTCATAGGAAAGCCAAGGAGTTCTCAGATCCAAGAAGAAGCTCACCTAATGAATGACTGAAGGACTATCCTAAGACAGACAACAGAATAACACTGGCATAATAGGAGAGACAAACAGCTTTTTCAGAATAAGCAACTATTCCTTTTGATCTTCTATACTCTAGCCTTACTCCCAAGGAACTTAGTCAAGTTTTCTGAACTTAGGTTCTCAATAATTCCTATTCCTAATCCATATCCTTGCCTTCTAGGATAGAAACAAAAATTTTACAATAGGACTGATATTCAGAACTGTGTAATATAGAGGCATGCCTGTCATTAAAATGTTAAAATACTTTTTTAGTGTTTGATAAAGACTCCTACTCTGAGCCCCTAGAGTGCTCTCATCACCACAGCCACCAGAGCCCCATCTCCAGGAACCCCTGAATCTTCCCACATAACCACCTAAAGGGTTACTATCTGGCATCACAAAGAGATGTGCCCCAGGACCCTGCTTCAGCACCCTATACTAACTGGTGTCCTTTCTGATTGATTGGCTCTAGTAGCTAAACATATTTAATATTAACTCTGTTTAAAAGGTCAAGAAGACAATGGAAATAATTAAATTAAGTGAGTGGGTATAATACAGTAGGAGGTGATAAGAAATGTAGGAAACTAGAAAGCATATACCCCTAAAGAAGTAGCTGCTCTGTGGCTGTGGAAGATTGTCACGTGGGAAAGTAGGCTAAGGGGGCTTAATATTCTGATATTTCAAAAGAAGCTGGAAATTTTTATTTTAATGAGGAACTTCATAATTTGTTAACATTTGCAATAAAGAAAAATGTCTGCAAAATATTGTGTGTGCCAAACCAAACCCATGGGCCACAAGTTTGTGACCTCTGCTTTAGGGATCATGGAGTTTTTGTGACCTTGTCAGAGCTTCTTCATCTGTCACACTTGAAACAAGCCTGAGGAAAAATATGGCACTCTCAATTATATAATTACAAGTAATCTCAAATTGGAACTTTGAAATAACTAAGTAAAACTGATAATTATATCAAACTTCTTTTTTTTATTGTATTTTAAGTCTTGCCAAGTGTGTTCAAGTACATTGTCTTAGATTTTCCTCATAAGTAGGATAAGTATTCTTAGGTATTTTTTACAGTTGAGGAAAATGGATCCAGAAAGACTAAGGAGACTGCTTTAACATCACTGAAATGTATGGCAGAACTGGGTTTTGAGACACCAGTGGATCTGTGCCTCTAACACCTTCTTTAAGTTGTCTACCCTACTCTCAACTTTACTGATATTCCAGGCATGATCACAGCCCATTACTCCAGAATAATCACCTTTTGGACTCTATGTTTCACATTCATTTGAAATTACTTTTGATACATTTAAATAACTTCTTAAGGTCAAACCATGTGTTTGGAATGGATTGGATTACTGTTCCCAATTCTTTAATAAAATTACACATCAAACTCTTTACCATGTGACTTTGCAAGGCCTCCCTGTAGTTGGGGTATATTTCCCTTACAGACTGATGTCAGGCCTAGCCAAGCAAATTTCTTTGCAGATGGATGAGGGCAGAAGGGACACTGTGTCAGTTTCTGAGGGCTTAAGAGGCATCATGTGTTTCCACTTTCTCTCCTGACCCCTGTGATTGGCTCTATGAGGAGCACGTCCCCGTACTCCTCTGCCCCTGATTTAGCCACAAAAGGAGACATGTGAAGCAGACCCAGACCTGACCTGCAGCCTAGAGCTAAGCCCAGCCTAACTCAGCCAAGATCAGCAGAACTGCACATGACTCACAGGTCCATGAGTGAGAAAAATAAAAAATTTGTTGATATAAGCTGCTGAGATTTGGGGAGGTTGCTAGTCATGTATTATTGCAACAATACCTGACTACTACACTGTTAAAATCATCCTTAGGAAAATAGTAATTTCCATGTTTATGCCTTTTAAAATGTATCTGAAAAATAAGGAGAATTCTAGAAACAGCTCAATAATAATAAAAGGAGAATATAAGGTTTTGGAAAATGGTGTTCTTATATGTTCTAAACTAGTATTCCTAAAGACAATTAAGTAAGGTTCTATGCAAAGAAAATAGAAAAGAAATAAAACTCCATGTTTTAATAGGAATATAATGAAATTGAGATATCAGGTGATTAATGCCCTTTAAAATATTGTTATCTTTGACCAGATCAACCATTATTAAAGAAACACGTTTGTTAATTCTTTTATTTGGAAAAACACACACGCGCGCACACACACACACACACACAAAGGAAATAACAACAACAACAAAACCTTTGTTTCCTTTGAATTATTTCCACCTCTGATTGATTGAAACAATTTTTCCCCTCTTTTATTTTTTTCATATGCTTTGAACTGGAATGAAAATTGTGTCTCTGAGAATCTGTAAAAAACATCATAGTTGTTTTTAACCCAGGTTATGCTTTAGAATCACCTGGGAAGCTTTTTTAAAAAAACACAGATGCTTGGGACTCTCTCCCAGAAATTCTGATTTAATTGGCCTAGGTAGGGACAAAAGTACATTGTGATGCACCTCCCCAGATGATTCTAAAATGCAGCCAGGGGTTGAAAACCATTGTCCTTACAGGAGATATATTGCCAATTTTTTAAAAAGCTAATAAAAATATCTGTACAATAAAAGATAACATTTTAAAGAATGCTTTCAACTAAAAAGCAGCAACAAAGAAAGTCCCAGGAAAGCATCTTGGCTAATAAAATGAAAAGTTGTGTACGTCACCCTTTTCAATTAACACCTTCTTTGAAGTAAACTACCAACTGAGTAATTAACACATCTCACCCATTCCAGCTAGGAGAGAGCTGATCCTGGCAGCTGGAAGGACAACATCATTCATATTTCTCATTCTTAATCACTGACTCAAATATGAAACGGATTTTCTTATTTGAAATGTCTTGATAAGTGAGTTCCTAATTATCAGTAAACTATATGAAACAATGGGATTTCAAGTCTTGCTTTGCATACATAGTATATTTTCTGGTTTTTGGAATATGGCCAGGTCATTATGCTTGGTGTTCAAAATATGTGTTCCACCTATTAAAAGCTCAGAGTCACAGTAGCATTCGTTTTTTTTTTTTTTTGAATTTTATTTTATTTATTTTTTATACAGCAGGTTCTTATTAGTTATCTATTTTATACATATTAGTGGATACATGTCAATCCCAATCTCCCAATTCATCCCATTACCAACACCACCACTTCCCCCTTCACAAAAGCATTCTTGATCCACCCATTTTATTTTATTTCATTTATTTTTTTATACAGCAGGTTATTAGTTATCCATTTTATACATATTAGTGTATACATGTCAATCCCAGTCTCCCAGTTCATCCCACCACCACCACCACCACCCCCTGCCACTTTCCCCCCTTCACAGTAGCATTCTTGATCCACCCATTTGAAAAGGTTCCAATGAGCTCAGTTACAACACATGAGCAGAGCATAGGGGGTTGTCAATAAATGAGATCTGCTATATAATCTAAGCATTTGTCACCAATTTTTCAAGACTTTAAAAGGAGGTAAATACATATAATGCTGCACGTTTACTGATTATAATTTAGGAGACTTGGAGCTGAAAGGTGTGATTTGCAGGCTGAAAGGTTAGAGCTAAGTTTACTTCAGAAATCAGTTTTGTTCACATTCCTCTCCCCCTCCCTCATTTCCTAAATGCAGTAACCAAATTTTAAGGATTTTCTCTCTCTCAGAACTGTCATCCATGTCCTTCATCTCACAGTCTTTCTGCCACTGGCAGCATTCAGTCCCCCAACATCTCTGCCACCGTCCCAGTACATTTTGCACACTGCCTCCAAGGTTAGTTTTGTAAACCTAAATATGATATAGTACTGCTATACATACAAATGTTTTGGTTCCTTATATGAAACAATATCAATTCCAAAATTCATAGCTTTGCATATATGGTAATTTATAATCTGGGCCCAAATGAATTTCCAACATAATCTTTTTCTATTCCATGCACCCTATAGCTATCACATCATAACCAGCTTCATGGTTGTTCAACCTTTGCATTCGCACAGGGTCCTGTCCTCAGAGGGGCCCCTCTTTTGGTTTAATGCTCTTGTTGTTGCCTTCTTAAAATTCCTAATAATTCTATCTTTGAACATCTGTTTTATAAGTGAAGGCCAATGGAACAACAGGACATGTGCATGAGCAGAGGAGGTACACACAATATGCATGTCTGCAGTTCTTTGCTTCTGTCTCCACAAATAGCATTTGTGATGCTCCCATGAGCACAGAATTCCACAGAACACACAATGTGTGGGAGTTCAGTAGGACTCAAAGCAAATACAAGGTATGCGTGTTACAACTAAAACTAAGTAAGTGGGTTTATGATAGCCTTGAGAGTCGACATGACACTTTGAACAAGCACTCACTTTAAATGCAAAAAAGAAGGCAGTGGCATTCTAAAAAGCAAAAACAACCAAGAAATCCTATCATATCCTTTCTTATGCATGTTATCTCCCTATATTAACAAGCTACCTACTGAACATGATCATGTAGAAAGAAGAGACAGGAAAACCTATAGTTTCCTTTTATTCCCTTTTACTGCTCGGTAAGCTGAAGGTTGAGAGCAGTGGGAGAACATGCATAGATCAAGATGTAAAATAGCTGAATTAGTTTTCTGTGGCATTTCCATTGTTGTGATAAGAACAAAATATAGATGCATGCATTTTCTTTGAAATAATTGTGTAATTTTGTTGATTCCACATATGAGTTAAACATTTGCATTTAAAACTGGCATTGCATAATATAAAGATGAATGGAAAAATTCATGATAGTAGTTAAAATGTTAATTTTTTTTTACTTAGGAAAACATTAAGTAGCAAATAAAAAACACCATGACAAGTCAAGAGAAAAACTGTGGAAGAAACCTTTAATAACTTTTTTTTACTGATTTTCTTTAAATCAAACAACCCCACATTTTTATTTTGCAACTGAGCTTTGAAAAGTATGTAGCCAGCTCTGCATCACTTAACTTCTTGCTCTTTCTTCAAAATACTTTCATAGCACATGCATTCTTCTGCCTACACTATTCTCCTTC
This sequence comes from Leucopleurus acutus, assembly GCF_964270905.1. Taxonomy (NCBI): domain Eukaryota; kingdom Metazoa; phylum Chordata; class Mammalia; order Artiodactyla; family Delphinidae; genus Leucopleurus; species Leucopleurus acutus. The sequence goes on from NC_139143.1 coordinate 134,190,380, forward strand.
TAAACCTGAGAATTCCTACTCATTCTTCATAGCCCAACATGGATGTCACCTTCTCTGTGACAATTTTCCCAAAGCCTCTAGGACAAAGTTGGGCACTGCTTTCACACTATAAACTGTGATGCCTTTGAAGGCAGGGCCTGGGAACTGTTGCAATAACTAGCACATAAGTAGGCGTTCAATAAAAAATTCATTGAATGAAATGATGGTCAAGGAACTAAGTAGAAAAGGCTTTTTATTCTATGATTTGCCCTAGAATCCCACACTCATCTAGAGATGACACTGCTTTTGTCACGGGCTCACACTGGTTGTCTAATGAAAGTACTTGCAATTTAAAGCAGTTTTCTGCTTACTGAGTCAAGACCCCTTTATCTTTTCCTTTCAAGATGAGAGTATAACTGGTACAGCCAAAGGTGATCTTATTTCCAGCCATTAAGCAATGTTAATTTCATGGGCTACAGAGAGAAGAAGCTTATGCAAATGAATATGATTTGTGTCGGCACACGGTTTATTAATATGAATTGGTTAGCAATTCATGACCCACAGCCTTCCCCAATAGGTATGATTCAAAAGGTTAGGATTTTTTTTTTCCTGAAAAGAGACTCATATTAATATGCAGATAATTTCTCAGACGTAGGCTCAAGACCACTCACATTCTAAATAGCTCCTTCTACTGTACAAAAAGTCAATGAACTGCAGAGCAATTATGAAAAAGAAAGCCGAATGTCTCTGCACAATCCCACAGAATTCAGAGCAGGCACCAGGATACTACCTGCTGAACTTGATCCAACACTTTAACCCATTCAAGTACGTGTCGGATGTATCTATTGTAAGGTATAACACTTCTGAGAATGGAGATGTAATTTTTCATGGTGAAAGGTGCTGTTAGTATTTCCTGTGCTCATGAGGAACCTTAATAGTTTCCATGCATCATTAGTACACACAGATTATGGATCTTTCATGTTAATATCTGAACAGTATATAATATGAAATATATTCATGAACAACAAAATGAAAGATCACTTAGCTAAAGCAGGTGTTTATCATGTCTAGATGTACTCATCCTTCTTTGTTTTAAAGCCATTTTTCTTACAATACTGTTAACCTGGTATCCCTGAAATGCCAGTTTTGTATTGTTTCTGTTAACAGTGGGGTGGAGCAGATTGCCTATGCTCTAATCCGATGTCCCCTGAAATGAAACTGTAAATGTGTAAAATACTGGTGAAGGTACCTTTTGAAAACCACAAAATGGAGTTTTTTAAATTGATTAATGCCTGGGAGTGTATATGGCGTATATGGAGACCTACCTTCCTTTAGAACTCAACCTATCTGAGTGATATTCTGATAAATCAAGATTATCAACCTAGACCCCAAATATGAAAGTAGGAAGAAAACAAAAAGCATAAATCATTTAGTCCATTTTCTTAGTTCTGCTAGAAATCTCTCTCTAGCCAGCATAAAAAGTATGAGATCAAGTAAGGAAATGTAAATGATCAAAGTACAACAAGGAACACACACACAATCAGTAACAGAATCCTGCCAATTCTCCTTTCAAAATAGATTTTTAAAATCCATTTAATTTCTATCTCTACTTCCAAAAATGTACTGATGGGTAACAAAGAATCAGATTCCTTAAAAATCTTAACAATCAGGCCTCCAGAGAGCCTCCTTCCAGCATTCCACACTTACAAAGTATCATTTTAGAAGCCATTTTGATCAATTGCCTACAAAACTTAAATCTCTGCAGTGACTTTCCATTGCTCTAAAATTCCAAACTCTAACCCTGGTTTACAAGGCCCTCCTGGCTCCTAGTACTGCTTCTATCTCAAGCCTCAGCTTCTTTGACTTTTTCTGTCTCAAATTTGTTCTCTAAAATTTGGTCATCTGAACTTTGACCCCAAACCATCATTCTCTTCATTGTGGTCTGGCTAACTCCTACTGAAGAGACAACTAGCCCTTAAAAATGATGACAATACAGAGAATTTTCTGCCCTCCAGATTAGATCCTCAGGATATGTATGCTCTATCACCTTATATTTCCTCTTTCCTAATACTTATCACAATGAGGATGAATTTGTTTCATCCTCATTGTGATAAGGACAATATCACAATATTTGTTCAATGTCAATATTTTCAACTTTTTTAAAGATCTGTGAGGCTGGAAATATAACTTCTTTATATAGCTCTCTACAGCTACTAGTTAACAGTATTAAATAAGAGGTGCTTAATGTCTGCTAAATCAACTGAAAAAAAGGTTACAAATGCTAGTTGGTGTCTTACTAAGGGGCCATGAATGCCAAGCTAGAGATTTTGGACTTGATTCTGTAGGGAATGGAAAGCAAGTGAATGTGTTTGAGCAAGGAAACAACAGAATAAAAACCATTGTTTAGAAACAGTAATCTAATAGTTTTCTGGAGAACGGTCACAGATAAAAGGCTACTGCAGTAACCTAGTTATGACTAAGTAACTTATAACCTAAACATAGTGTGTAGGGGATGGACAGTGAGAATATAAAGAAATGGAAAGATGTCATTTCATTGTTTCCCTATATTACTTGGGTGTAGTCACTTTATTTCATTAGGCCACCTCTTTATTCTGTAACTATAACAGAGGGATTATAATAGGGAAGAACAAATCTGACTCCATATTAGATCTGTTCTGTTCCCATGCTTATTCATGCCAGTTCTGCACATTTTGTAAAAGAATGTTGCCTATAGCTTGAAATATATAGGATAGCCAGCCTATTCTCAGGGCTCTGACCTTTAAGAGTCCATTCATACAGACAGAAAAAGTTGCAGAACAGAGAATAATATTTGTTTTGTTGGAGGATGACAGGAACATCATGACCCGACCTATGTGGACAGCTACAAGAACAAAGGATTCCAACACCAAGAAGTATGCAACAAATAACCAAGCCCCTCCCTCGCTTTGCCTTTAAAAGTACTTTGCTGAAACGCTTTGAGGAGTTCGGGGGTTTTTTGGACTCAAGCCACCCATCTCCTTGCATGACCCTGCAATAAACCTTCCTCAGCTCCAAACTCCAACGTTTTGGTTTGTTTGGCCTTACTGTGTATCCGGCACATGAGCCTGCATTTGGTAACAGGATCGTGTCACTGCCACCAGAGCTCAGGTATCAGTGTGTAAGTGGTGGTCAAAGCTATAGGTTTTAATGCGATCAGTCCATAAATGTACATGGTAGAGGCCTGAAAACCAAACATTTCATCATCCTCTTTGATTGACCCCCTTATTTTTTCTCTGTTTTTCACATCTACATATAGACAGACTTAAATTTATACCTGTATCTATCTGTTATAGTCATATTCTTCCATATGCTCTACATTCCCAGTCAGTAATCAGGCCAGCCATATACATAGCTTGTGCTCCTCATAAACCAATGATCCTCAAATGTTTTCCTATATTCTCCTGATTGTCAGAGAGTATAAATCCTAAATATTCAACTGCTTACTAAACATCCCTGTTCAGATGTTCCACAATCACCCTTAATCCAGTAGGTCCTGAGCTGTATTCATTACCTTCACGGGATGTGAGGAGAGTAGAGATGGTGAAATGTTAATGTTTGTGGTTAAAGTTGTATAAAATTTATGAAAATTCTTTCTATATAATATTTAGCGGTAAGCATTCTTTTAGCTATGTACTGATGAGAAAACAAGAAGGCAGAAGGACAGGAAAACACACTCCAGACTAGACTCTACCCACGACCAGTGAGAAGCACTTTGCCCTAAGGGACAGAAGTTAGTAAAAAGTTAAAAACGTAGTATCTGCTTTAAAATATTAATTGAAAAAATACCCACATTCCTTCTGAACTAAATTTATAAAAGGCTATAGTTAAAAAACCAAAAGCATTCCCTAAAATGAAACCATTTTTAATGTAATTTTTAAAGCCTGTGTTACTCTTAAATAGTGTGCAAATGGAATCCTCAACTTTCTTTCTTAATGAATTTAAAAAATATTCAAAGTGGCTGCTCTTGCTATTGAAAGGTGCTAGATGGCCAGGTACTGACCCATGGTTAATGAAACAAAAGGAAACTGTTAGCTTTACAAAAAAAGGTATGGAACTCTGTGAGAGTAGCATTGCCTTTCAAGCATTCCATCTGTCAACCTTACAAATAAAATATACAGTTATTTTATCAGCAAAATTTAGGAAGAGCAGAGAGTTACAAATCCAGACAGGCAAGCTATGGTGAATTATAGGCAAGTCCAAAGAGACAACGGGAAAGTCAGCTTTTAGCAGGTTGTAAGGGGAAATTGGGTAGGGTTGTCTGGGATAAAAGTTGATTGGAGAAGAATGAGAGTTCGAGGTTGTGGCAGTTTCTTGTTGGCTGCAGGTGGTGGTTAGTGCATAGTTGTTGGGAAGGGTGGAGGGGTGTGGTGGATCTTTCTTCCTTCTCTTAAACTCAGGAGATGAAATTCCCATAAGAAAACTGTCCTCCCTACTAGAAGGAAAGTAACATTCTAATCATCATGGATAGGAAGTTGAGACCAAGAGAATTTTATACAAAGAATTCTACACAAACAGACCTTTTAAAATAATTCTTATCTTCCTTCTTCCCGCTGGTTATGCAGACTACAAAAAGTGGTATATGCATGAGAGCTCTCCTTTCAGGGATTCCTGACTCCATTTAAAATAAAGTTTTCCTTTATTTTCACATATCTTCTCAAATATTTGTAGTTCTCTGAGCTGTTCAATCAGATGGTGCACCTGTGTGTATGGTGATTTGTCCATTTTGTTCCCTATTTTTAAAGGTCTAATCTTTTTCAGGCTATATAACTTTCACAGAGCTCATACAATGTAATTAATACACACAAGCAGTGCAATCTGGCTTCTGCATGGCATAAATTGGATACTCAATACGTGCTTGTCAAATGAGTAAAGCACTCCATTTTAACTGCTACCCCTAAGTGATCCTCTGACTCCTTACAGAACAATCCATTGACCTATTTTTATTCCTTAATATTTACCTTCATTTCTATCTGCCATGTTCCTAGCCACCTGGCTCAGATTTATCTGGACAGAGATCTCATGCTTTGTCTACATCGGGTTTGTTTATGCTATTGCTGCTGCCTGTAATGCCTGCTGAGCCACATCACTGTCACTCTGCCCGGTTGAAAACTAATCCATCATCAAAGTGTCACTCAAAACACTTGTAACACTTAACTGAAGTCCTCCCTGTTCACTCTAGCTTATGATACTTTTTTCCTCCTCCAAACACATATTTCATTTGCATCTCTCATATGGTACTGTTCTCTTTCTACCTGGCATTTTAACTTCTTAGAACTTATTCCATCTAAAATACAAAATCCTTAAAGACAGCACCCATATCTGAGTCTCACAAGCATCTGATGTGGTGCATTTTACACATAACTTTTATATATATACATATATATATATATAAAAAGAATGTTTTCTACCTATAAGAGGATCTTTTGGATTGTCTTTTAGGCCTCTTAACTTATAGTTTATATACTATTTCAAGAAGCTTGACATGAAGGAACAAGAAGCCAGAAAATACAAAAAGCAAATACAAGCCTCCCTAAACTACAGCTCACTGGGGCCATTTATATGAGAGCAAATAATTCCCGTGTACCTGAGGCAGTTAGCATGATACAGGTCAGAGGAATAATTGATGTGCATAAAATATACCCTGATCCTAAACAAATACTTTAATGTGTTATTTATTAACAATATCTTATTTATGATGCAGTTATAATGATTCAATAAACTTACAGGGAGATAAACTTTTAATAAATTATTAATAACTATTATTAACAATACATTTTTCATTATTCAGTCATAATAATTCAATAAATTTTCAGAGAGATTTAACATTTACAAAGCATTTTTACATCTACTACAACACTTAATCTTTATAATAAGACCAAATGATAGATGTTAAATCTACCAGATTTTACAGAAGGAAAAGCTGAAAGTCAGTTTGTCCAGGAAGATGTCCCAAGGTCATACAGTTAAAAAGTAGAAAAATTAGGGTCCAATTTTTAGTGTCCTAGTTTCAGTGAGTAAAACAGACATAGTTCCCACTTACTGCCTGGTGAGGCACTGAAAAGCTATAAGCAAAAATAAATGAATAAGTAGTGTTTTTTGATAGAGACCAATAATAGGCAGAGAGCAGAACCTTTTGAGATAAAGTGATCTGGGAAGACATCATGGAAAGGGTTATTTGTAAGCTAAGGATTGAAGGATGAGCCACACATTAAAAGAAACAAACAGAAACAGTGGAAGAGCATTGAAGTATAGAAACAGGTTTGTGCAAAGGCCTTAAAATAAGAAATTTCTGACTTCTTACCACAACATAAAATTTCCTTCATGAAGTGGCTCCCAAGTATGGATTACGTATCAACTGCTCTTCATCCCTTCCACCCTTCACACTCGAAGAAAATACCCCCAAACATTTCCTGAACTGCATAAGCCTTTATACTTTTGCATATGTTTTTCTTCTACCTGAAATATCCTTTCCTGGAATCTCTACACAGAAGAAGAGTATCAATATATTTAATCTGAAAAACTTTTCTCAGGTGGTATTAATTCTCTCGTAGTTTCTCTGTCTCTCCTCACACCAGTCTAGCTGAGTCTCTCCCACATATTTTAAAATAACTCTCATTTTTATTAACAACTTCAATGAAGGATGATTTATATAACATAACATCACCTGTTTTAAATATACAATTCAGTGACTTTTAGTACATTTACAGAGTTATACAGGCATCATCACAATCTAATTTTAGAATATTTCCATCACTCAAGAAGGAAACTTCATGCCCATTTACAGTCCTTCCCCATTCCTACCTTCAGCCCTAGGCAAACACTAACACTACTTTCTATCTCTAAAAGATTTCCCTTTTCTGGACATTTTATATAAATGGAATCATACAATATGTGTTCTTTTGTGTCTGGTTTCTTTCACCCAGCATAACATCTTTTTTGAGATTCATTTGAGTTACAGCATGTTCATTATTTTTATTGATGAATAATTTTCCATTGCATGGAAACACCAAATTTTATTCATTCACCAGTTGATAGACATTTAGCCTAATCCACTTTGTTTATTGTGAATGATGCTGCTATGAACAAACATTCACGTAAGATTATTTGCGAGGACATATGTTTTCTTCATTTTCTGTAGGTAGATATCTAGGAGTAGTACTGCTGAATCACGTGGTATTCCACCTTTCCTTTACTTCTATGCCTTCCACACATCCTTCTATTAGCATGTACACCATTTTTTAATTGCTGTGATTTGTTTTTGTTTTTACATATCTATCTCCCCCTATTGGGCTATGAGCATCATTACAGCAGGCGGCGTGGCTCAACAATTTCTTTAGCCTCAACAATAGCAGTCACAGGTAAATAGTAGGACTCATAAACTTGCTAAACTTTGATCCCAGATCCTCTTCTTCAAGATGGAGGCATTCATGATCACAGCTGCAGGGGGTGCTTGCCCACTGAAGCTCACAAATGAGCCTCTCCCCAGGAGCTGCCCTTTGCCAAGAAGCTGGTTTGCACAAGGGTATTCTTCCTCCCTATAGACACCTGAGATCCAATGATCTATGTAAGGACACAAAGACTTGGTTTCTCACCTCTGTTCAGGACATCTCTTAAGGGCATTCTAACTCCACAGCATCCTGTGGGACTGGCTGGGGCCACTGCTGCCACTGTACCCAGTTCATATCCTCTTTCTTCCCAATCCTGCTTTCCCTGTCCTCTCCCCATTTAAGTGAGGAAACACAAAATTTTGCTGACAGCACTCCTTAATAAACCTTCTGCAAGCAAGTCTCAGACACAGAATCTGGTTCCTAGGGAACTTGACTGGCCAATTTACATAGGAAATTCAAACAAGGAAGTTGCCTGTCAAGGAGATAATAATTTTCAATACCCCTTTTTTCTTCACAGGCAATTAGACCAGTCAATTGTTTGTGATATAGATGTGACTTATATATAATTTAGGCTCTACCTAACTCTTGACAATGAGATGAGATCAATTTAAGCCCCTCTTCATTCCATGCCACTTGAAAATCAAAAGCCCTGATTGTTTTTAATGAATTATTGAGGAAAAGGAATAATAATGATCTCAGGACTGCACTGACCATTTGATCAGTTTGAAACATTTTATTGTCCTACCTATTGTCTTTATTTTGAACTCTATCACTCCAGACAAAAAAATTCACTCAATTTTTACAAAAATCCCATTCATTCATGAGTAGAGTTGACTTTGTTGAGTATCTGAGGACATCAAGAAAGGGTTGACATTTTAATAAAGGAAATATTTTCAATTGCAGGTTAGATTTCCCTGGGCTTAAATTTTCCTTTGGCTTTCCCTTCAGAATATTTTTTTTCATGGCCACTTCATCCCAGGGAGTATATCACCCTCATGCCATTTTACTGGCATTTGCCTTCCCCCTCTTTTTTTCTATCACTCACTTCTCTTCCTTTCCTCTTCTATCCCTCTCTCAGGAACACATTCCTTCCATTTTCTTATGTAGTCAGTAAGGCTTTCTGTTGTCTTTATACTCATATACTCAGTGTCTCTTTTGTATACCAAACGACTTTCAAGACTTTCTCCTAAACAAAGAGAGCTATCTCCTGAAAGGACTGTGTCAGGGGTCTGCAAGACTACCTGCAGGTTCAGTAATTGACTAGGAGGAGTCACAGGACTGAGAAGCTGGTACATTCAGGGTTATGGTTTATTACAGTGAAAGGATACAGATAAAACCAGAAAAGAGAAAAGGAACATGGGGTGAAGTCTGGGAGAACCCAGGCACAAGCTTCCAAGGGTTGCCTTCTAGTAGTCACACCAAGATGCACTTAAATCTCCCAGCAATGATGCATGGCAATACAAGTGCAGTGTTGCCAACCAGGGAAACTCATCCAGCCTTGAGTTCAGGGTTTTTATTGGGGGTTAGGTTAGTCAGTCACTTAAGCAGGTACCACCTGCACAACTAGCTCAACTACTCAGACTCCAGAACCCCAAAGGAAAAACAGATGTTCACAGTAAGTCACATTGTTGGTTTTTTTTAAATTTTTTTCTTTTAACATCTTTATTGGAGCATAATTGCTTTACATTGTTGTGCTGGTTTCTGCCATAGAACAAAGTGAATCAGCTATACGTATACATATATCCGCATATACCCTCCCTCTTGCGTCTCCCTCCCACCCTCCCTATCCCACCCCTCTAGGTGGACACAAAGCACCGAGCTGATCTCTCTGTGCTATGTGGCTGCTTCCCACTAGCTATCTATTTTACATTTGGTAGTGTATATATGTCCATGCCACTCTCTCAATTCTCCCCGGCTTACCCTTCCCCCTCCCCGTGTCCTCAAGTCCATTCTCTAGGTACATAACTCTTTTTGAATTATGGTTTTCTCAGGGTATATGCCCAGTAGTGGGATTTCTGGGTCATATGGTAGTTCTATTTTTAATTTTTTAAGGAACCTCCATACTGTTCTCCATAGTGGCTGTATCAGTTTACATTCCCACCAACAGTTCAAGAGGGTTTCCTTTTCTCCACACCCTCTCCAGCATTTATTGTTTGTAAACCTTTTAATTATGCCCATTCTGACCAGTGTCAGATGATACCTTATTGTAGTTTTGACACTGTAAATCACATTGTTAAACTCTCTGGTCAAACTGTTACAGCATGCCCCAAGGTCTGCTCAAACATACAAAAAACTCACCAGGCAGACATTTCAAGGGTTCAGAGCTCTCAGTTCCCATGGGCTAGCCAAGGTCCCATCCTAGAAACAGGCTTTTCTTGTGAATGTGCAGGATTTTAGCAAGCCAAGCCTTCTGAGTTAACCTTTTCCTGTATTATGGTGACTTAAGCATCTAATTTCAAGTTTCTAGAATCCTATTCATTTTATTCATTCATTCATACAGGCATTATAATAGGACAAGTATCTCAGAAATACATCTAAAGCCAGCCATATAGTATGTGTCAGTATTAACTAAAGTCCTCCAAAGAAGACACCAAACCCAGAAACTTACTAGTCTCACGTCTGCTCCACATTTGGGGACAATCACACATTTTATAGCTTTCCTGGTGAAGGTGCAGAACTAGACCTTGTCCCTTTCCTGGAAGAGAGATTGATGGGATCCGAGCTGAGTCTATTATGTATCTACCAGAGTCTTTTCTACATGGCCCTGTCCGTTGTTTTGTCCTTTTGTGTCCATCATGGTTAATGCCATCAGCATTAGTGAAAATATTGAAGTTTTAAAGCGTGGGGAAGAGTAAGCAGGTAAATCAACACACTTTTCAGAGATATTGCTGTTTGTACTAGAACACTGAGAAATAAGGTCAGCATCTCCTTCATAGGCCACAGAATTTGCTAGGACTATAAACTGGGATACTGTCTACATTCACTGCTCTCTGTACAAAGCAGATTAATAAAACAGAGCCATTAAAATATAGGGCAGAGACAAAAGCAAGCAGAAAGTGCTTCCTACTGATATAACTAATATACCTACCACTCTTCCAGGGCTTCCTTTGGTGACATCTGTCCTTGCCCTGTTCCTTCCTTGCTTCCCTCTCTCCCCCCCATCTCTTTCCTCCTTCCCTTTGTCACTTTCCTCACCCCTTCTCTTTCTCCTTCCATCCTTTTCTTCCATTCTTTAAATATTTACCAAGCTCCACTCTGTTTCAAGAACTGTGCCACACACTAAGAATCCAGTGATAAATGAGACCAACATGGTCACTGCCTTCATGAAACTTACTGTCTAGCAGAAATGAGCCTTCAAGCATAAAGGCTTCAGCGGCCAGCTGCTCTCCACATCCAGACACCTTCTTCACCTTCAGTCTTATCTCTAGTCGCTAACCATCACCTCCTTCTTCATGCTCAGCACCTCAAGCCACACTAAGCAAGAATACTGACTTGCAGAGCCTCACACATGCACATTCTTGCTCTGAGCTTTGCATTTTGCATCCTCTGTCGTAATATCCTTTTTACCTAGACCCTTGCACTTGACCTAGTTTCTTCTATTAATCCTTCAGGCTTCCTCCTAGCACTAACTCAGGGAAACCTTCTCTGACTGTCTCCTAAGACCAATACTGCTTCTGAAACATATCCACGTTGACAAGTGGAAGCCGCAGGCATTGCAGCTATCATTTCAGGCTCCATGCCTGCACCACACAGGGAAACCTTTCCTCTGACACATCAGATACACCCACAGGAAGCCATTCCTTTGAATTCTTCTAATTGTAGGGTACACTTGAGTAATTCCTGCGGCAACAACTGCTCTCTCAGGAATTAGGAGAATGTAAAACAAACAAAGAACCAACACCTCACTTCTGTCACTCTAGAGGAAACAGGCACAGGGATTTCTCTTTTTATTAATTGTTTGCCCCATTCTCCCTTCACTCAACACCCGATCATTGTTTAACTCTATAGTGACCCCACATACAAATGTTCTCTTCTCAGGGAGACTCTCAAAGTCTTTTTGTTGGCCGCTGTATTAGTGTCCTATGTTGCTGCAGCAAAAAATTACCATTAGCTTAGTGGCTTAAAACAACACAAATCTGTTTTCGTATGTTTACGGAGGTCACAAGTCTGAAATAGGTCTCACTGGGTTAAAATCAAGGTGTTCATGGTGGTGTCTTCCTCTGAAGGGGAGAATTCATTTCCAAGCCTTTGCCAGCTTCCAGAGGCTACCTGAATTTCCTGGCTCATGCCCCCTTCCTCCATCTTTAAAGCCAGCTCTTCAAATCTCTCCTCTCTCTCCCTCTCTCCTCTCTGTCTCTGTCTCTCTCTCAGTTCTGCTTTCATTGATATATCACCTTCCTTCTTATTAAGGACCCTGTGATTACATTGAGTCCACCTGGATAGTTCATAATACTCTCCCTATCTTGAGATTCTTAATCACATCTGCCAATTCTCTTTTACTATGTAAAATAACATATTCATGCATTCTGGGGATTAGGACATTGACATCTTAGAGGGACTATTGCTCTGTCTAGCATAGCCATAAATGGTTTCCTCTGCAGCCACTAGAGACATTCTTCCTACTTGGTACCATAAAGTGCTTTAAACTGCTGTATTCTGCTCCCTTACTGTATTAAGCAACGATGTGAACCGGTCCTGGCATGACCATTGTGTGCTGGTCTTGGATTTTTTGTTTCCTGTTATTCTTTTTTTCTCTACCTCACTAGCCTTGCTACTAACATTATTGCATATAACCCACTGCTGGGAAGTTGGCTCCCAGTTGCCACATATATTGCTCATGCTGATGTGAGAGGTGAGGGGAGTCTCTCTACCAGTGTTGAAACTATTGTATTATGCTAGTAAGTAGGGCTGCCTTATTCTTTCAGTTTCCTAGAGCACTACTAGCATTATAATACTTTTATCGTCCATTTGTAATCTAGGGATTCAGGCTTAATTTTTAATCCTGGCCATTCCATGGACATGCTGTGTGACTTTTGGTCAATGAATTATCCTTCCTGTGCCTGAGTTTTCCTCATTAGGATAATAATGGATTTAGATAATAATATTCACATTGTAGATTTCTTATAGAAATTGATTGAGGTAGTACTTGGAATGCCCTTGCAGGCTATATATAGTAGAGACTGTAGGAATTCTATATATTGTTATATTGAAAAGCATGATATCCACATGAAAGAAAACATGTGTTATTAGGTTGGGAAATGAGATGAGGCAAGGTTATAGAAGGCCTTGAATGACCAGATAAGGAGGTAGTGTGGTACCTGGAATCAAACTTTAAGCCTTTCCTCAGGCAGCCCTTATCCCTAGATCCTGAGAGCCCTACTCTTAAAGAGTCCTTCCCCTCTTTACCTAAACTGTTTCCCAGACCTCACTTTAGATTTTTGTGAACACTTGGAAGATCAATTGATTGTCTCAACCAACCCCTTCTGAAACGATTTATAGGTGTCTGCTTTCTCTCAACACAATCTACAGGAGGCCCTGATAATTTCCCTCTCAAGTAATGCCAGTCAGTTTGACCTAAATAGGTTCTTAGTCTTCCAGACAACTAATAGCACCTAGCCCTATAGTAGCCTCCTATCCTGAACAATTAAATGGACACTTGGGTGCTAGCACTATTTATTTATTTATTCAGATGTTAAGCTAATAAAAATTAATTTTTCAAGACTACTCCCCAATCCCTATCTTTTCCTAACTCAAACACCATTTCCAAAAGTTTAAAAGCTAGAACAATAAATCAAGGAATTTCCACAGGACATTGGTGTCTCCTATTTGTGGATCCCTCATAGCTTTAAGCTCAAATACAATCGATTTGCAAGTCAAAACAAGACTTTAGCAACTGCCAACTCATCTTGGCAAAATCAAGCTGTGTTCTGATGTTTGCTTCATAAATTAGAACCAACAATAAAGATTCTGGAGTCAGGGCTTAAGTGGCAATTTTGTTGATGATGCATGACGCAGAACAGAATGCATTTTGTTCGGCCACACGGTGCTGTCTTTGCAAGGCTGGCAGCAGTAGGACGTTTTCTGTGTAGGATGTTAGCTAAGGTTTGTGAAAGGCCACCAATTATATACCTTCTAAGCCAAAGAGATGTTTTTCATAGTTATTTATACACTTTAATCCTAAGTGGCCAGAATTCCAGGAGTTATCAAGGACAACGTGATCCTCAACAAAAGTAATAACCCCTTCTTCCTTCCAAGTTACACAGAAAACTTGTATGAGACCAAATCAGATGCAATTATTTTGGTGAACTTTGGGGAAAGGAGCTAATTTATCATGGTCAAACGAGCAGTCTGAGGCAGAGAGACACCCAACAAATTGCCCAAGTTCACATAGGTAACCATGAACTGAGACTAGGACTCATGATTCCTGATCCATTCCTTTTTTTCCAGCCATTTGACCCCGACTCCAAATGTAATCATTCATTTTTAAGGGCCTTAACCTGAGCCTCCTTCTCTGCTTGATATTTTGCTTGACCTATTTTGCTCCTTTCCACTGACAGACTTCCCTAAATGTTATCATACCCATATCTTTATTTCTTCACTCCATTGTTGAGTCCTATAATCTGATTTCCATAGTTTCCCACCCCAACTAAAATTAGCCTCTAAAGGCCTCCAAATAGTTCCTTTCTGACAACTTAAGGAATATGCATCATCACTGTAATTCAGAACTAAAACTAGAAAAATGGGATTTACTGTAAATTTCTTTTTCCTCAGAAAACATGTATTGTTCCCTAGAGATGAGAAACTTCTTTTTATTATTACATTTGGTGACTCCTACCCCTTCCTCAAAAAAACACCAGTAGAAATCCATAAACAAAACTAGAACTTAATTTAGAGTTAAAATTTGATACTGGAAGAAACAGGAGATTTACATGGGTACCTCACCTTGGCTAACATGAGTATCATTACAACTAAATATACAACCTTGCAATGATAGAGAGCAGCCCTTTGCCACCATCCCAATTTGGTACCTACAGTCAGAGGCATCTGCAGCTAGCTTGTGCTACCCAGGTTATACCAAATTTCTTCCAACACCATACCCGCTACTCCATTTGCTAATGGAACAGACACTTATCCTGGACTTCTTTTCCCCGCCTATCATGCTTCTGAGACCACCACCATCCATGAATTTGTTAAATGCTCTGAAGACACAACATCGTCTCTAATGAAAGGACATAATTTCACATAATTTCAAATGAAAGAAGGGAGGCAATAGGCTGATGCCTTTGGGATAACTGGAATTATTAGATAGCCTCTCATGCAAAAAAACAGTTAGCTTTACTGAATGGTGGAAAGACCTATTTAAAACTTTCCTACAGTGACAGCTATAAGACATCAACCTGTGAGTTGCTGTGTATTTTAGAGGCATATGCCTTGAACCAATGACCCATAAATGATGTTGATTCTTCCATGGCCAAATTATATAGATCTGAGAATCAATCACTTTCAAATTTTGTTTCCCATCCCAAAAGCTCTGAACTGTACTGGCCTATAGTTTTTGTTTCCAAGAGAATGACACATCCAATTAGGTGCACAGTAATTCTTAGACTAAATTGCAGTTGAGATTGTCATGTGGACATTTCTAGCTTCTTGGGCCACTGATGGAACTATTGGGAAATAGGACCAGTATTGGCCAAATTGTTGACACTAAGTCTAAAGAGGTAATTGGCTTCCACTATATTCAGTGCTTGAAAAGAGTATGGGTAGACCCCTAGAATTCGGAGGTTTCCTGGGCAACTCTTTGTATCATCATATATAATGGAGCAGGTTAATGGAAAATAACCTCAATTTCATATTGGTAAGACTACCAAGGATTCAAACCTCATAGAAATGAAGATCACATCTCCTAAAGTAGAATCCCTGTTTAGCTGAGGTGTTGTCTGAAGATTAAAGGAATGCATAACATGTGGAAATGAAAGATACTGGTCTTCTATCTCTTGTTTTAAACACAACAATAATTAAGGTAATCATTACTATCTTAATCTTCTCTTTCATTAGAATGTGAAATTCTTACAGTTAGAAACGATTCTTTTTTCTGTTTCTTCACACCAGGAAAATTCCTAGAACCTGGTGAGCATTCAATAATTGCCTATTAAGTAAATGAGAGAGGATAAGTGACTTGTCAAAGGTCACATAGTTACAGAGTTAGAATTGAATCTGGAGCATTTTCCACAAGTATGCCATATCTCACTGTGATGTATTTTCAAGTTAAAGTAAAATACTCTCATTGGATTCTCCATCATTATACAGGATCTGATAGGTATATCTCAAGGTCTCATGTTTCAAAAGCATTATGTTCTCTTTTTAGCAAGAAAACCTGACCAATATACATTAGCAGTTTGATTGACAGGCAAAGTGATTTAAGCAGTACTTGCCAACCTAATCTTAAATGAGGAATCCTTTTATTCATGCAAAAAATTATAAAAGCTTAGTACATGATAATAACTGTACTTTTAGCATACATTGGGAAACACACACACACACATACACACACACCCCTCCTTGTACTCATGACAATTCCATGGTCCTTAGATAATTGCACCCCATAGTCTGGGAGTCACAAGTTGAGTTGAAAGATCACTAAACTGAAGTACAGAATTGTGGCTTCTGATTCAATTCTGCAACTGCCTACATGACCTTGGCCTGGGACTTGCCCTTTCAGAGTCTCAAAGCTCTTTTAACTACAAATGAGGCACTGGATTAAATACCTCTATGTCGGGCTTTGCACTGCACAACTGCACAACCCCAGGATTAACATTCACATAGATTACAATGCAAATGATGCCCCTTGAGCTGTACAATGCAACAGCCCTGCTTAAGAAAGTTCCAGCCCTAGCAGGCTGACTCTAGATAGGCTCTTTTCTAAGTGGACAATGGGAGAAGATTTCAGTCACTTGTTCCTAAAAGTGCCAGCCATTCTCATTATCTTCTCATAGTCCTTCATAACCAACCTGACAACTTGGGAGTCATGTCAGGAAGCCCTCTAGTTCTGATCTGACATTGGTACCTTTTATATGAAGCACTCTGACGCTATACTTATACCCTCCCTTTCCTACTCCCTCCAAACTCATCTCTCCGCTTCCAAAACACTTTTATGGGCAAAATGACACAGAACAGGTCTTTTGGAGTCCCCTGGGTTTTCTTATTTTCTTTTTTTTTCTTTCTTTTTTTTTTTTTTTTTTTGCGGTACATGAGCCTCTCACTGTTGTGGCCTCTCCCGTTGCGGAGCACAGGCTCCGGACGCGCAGGCTCAGCGGCCATGGCTCACGGGCCCAGCCGCTCCGTGGCACGTGGGATCTTCCCGGACCGGTGCACGAACCCGCATCCCCTGCGTCGGCAGGCGGACTCTCAACCACTGCGCCACTAAGGAAGCCCCCCTGGGTTTCTTCTTAAGGTTAACCAAACATTCTTAAGGGGTTGTTAAGAGCTCCAAGGCTTTCTAAAGTCAAATGCACACTTTCTCTCTGAACCACATCCGTTCCTTTTATCAGTTCCAGAAGCAATGATCATGGAGATTAGAGGCAACATGTTAGCTCAACTCTTCCATCCCCTGGCAGTGCTCTGGAGAGACAATGACAGTGGATAGGAATTCCTGCCCTCCTACTCCCCTTGTGGCTCTCACCATTAAACTTTTTGGAACATGTCTCTCATTTCCCTTTAAAAAGTATTCTTGAAATATAAGCCCTGAATTTTCATATAAAGCACTCTTGAAGGAAGGAGTATGAGAAAGAGGGAAGGAAGAAAAGAAAGTAGTGAGAAGAGAGGGCCAAGGCAGGAAGGAAAGAAATGCAACATTTCAGGCATTTCGATCAACAGCTTCACTTACATTATTTTATTTAATCCTTTCAACTATCTTGTAACTTATGCATTGTTATTTTTCCTTTCAAAATATAATAATAAATGCTCAGAAAGGTTAAAACATGCAAAAAGTCACACAGTTTTAACATCATATTTCATATGGTATCCATGCCCTACTTGCTAAAATAGCAAGCTCTAGCACAGAGAGCTTGTACAGAGAGCTCTAGTATTTTATAATACAAAGTATTATTAAAATGTTTATAGAATTTTTAAATATATGTGCATTTATCTCTTTACATTGATTTGACCAAACTCCATCATTTTATATATGATAAAAATGAGGCCCAAAGATTTTATGCAAATGCCCCAAATCACACAGTGATTTTTTGGCAGGAATATAACAAGAACTCTGGTATATTTAAGTACTAATAATATGATCTGAGATACCCTAGAGTATGAAATAGTCCTTGGAGTAAGAGTGACTTGGTTCCAAATTCTAGCTCCAGAATTTACCAACTATTTATTTTTGAAAAAGTTTCTTGGCTACTCTCTACAAGTTATTGTTGGCTAGAAACAATTAAAAAAAAAAAAAACAACTCAACATAATACTTGCTGAACTTGAAGGGGTTTAGGAAGACTAGAGACATTATATGCACAATGCCTGGCACATAGGATGTGTTTCAGTTGGAACTTTTTGGCTGCCAGAAACAGAGACTGACTTATATTTATGGATTTTAAAGATGTCATTAACACTCTCCTGGGTATCAAAGGGCAGAAAACAAAATATAATGGCTCCATACACACTGCAACTGAAGATGCAGCTACCGAGTCTCTTCTATCCATCTCTCAGAAGACTCCTCTTTGCTCCTCTCTTTGCAACCCCCCTATTCTTCTCACTCTTAAATAAAATCCCTCCGTTTGTGCATTTTATACATTTTCCATCCTGGCCACTCCTGGCCACTATATCACAGCTTTCAGTTCCAATGCTAACCATTAACCCCTTGCGGTATCTATGTCTGTCTTTTGTAGCATTCATATGATAGATAATCTGACTGCATCCCACCCAGTCAATCAATTGGTGGCCTTGTATCACAGTTCTATCCCATGTTCAACTAAAGATGGCCAGTTTGGGAGACATGAGACCCAATATACACCATGGGGAAAAACTAAGGTTCTGTGGTCAGACCAACCTGGGTTTGAATCTAGATTCCTTTACTTATTTATTTACTGCTTGACTTGAGTAAACAACTTAACCTCTATGAGACTCTACTTCACGCTTCAAATGGGAATAATAATAGTACTTTCTTCAGAAGGTTGTTATAAGAAATAAAAAAAGATACATGTATATCATGGATCACTTATTAAATGTTCAAAACTTCTGGCTAGTAAAAGTTGCATATCTAGGGCTGTGAGAGAGAGAAGGTTCTCTTCATTTTTTTTCTTTTTTCACCTACCTAATTCCTATTCATCTTTTAATTCTTAGCTCAGCTCTCCTCTGGAATGCATTATCTAGTATGCTTTAAACTAGTTTACATATTCCTTCCTTCCACTAAGTCTCCATAACTTTATCAAATGCATATCTCACTGTACTAAAATCACCTGTTTTTTAATTGCATTTTATTTTTTCCCCTTTATTAAGGTAGAATTGACCAATAAAACTGTAAGATATTTAAGGTATACAACATGACAATTTGATGTGTGTGTGTGTGTGTGTGTGTGTGTGTGTGTGTGTATGTGTGTGTATACAATGTGAAAGGATTCCCATTGAGTTAACTAATATACATCACCTCAGATATTTACCCTTTTTTTGGTGAAAACATTTAAGCTCTATTCTTAGCAAATTTCAATTCTGCAATACAGTTAAAATCACCTGTTTACTGTCTAAATTTATAGCTAGTATATGAGATACCCTAGGGCAGAGAATGTGTCCTGGACAGCATTATATCACCAGAAGATAGGACAACGCTGCATGAAATAGTGCCCAGTAAGTACTTACTGAATAAATGAATTAATGAACAAACACCATGAAATAGCACCTCACTTCAAAAGAGAGGTACATTTGGAAATGTAGTTTTGAAAGAAGATGGAAGCAAGTTCCATCTAAATGTCACTAATTAATATATCCTGGTTGAAAGCAATCTTGAGAACGAAAAACGGAGCTGGAGGAATCAGGCTCCCTGACTTCAGACTATACTACAAAGCTACAGTAATCAAGACAGTATGGTACTGGCACAAAAACAGAAAGATAGATCAATGGAACAGGATAGAAAGCCCAGAGGTAAACCCATGCACACATGGTCATCTTATCTTTGATAAAGGAGGCAGGAATGTACAGTGGAGAAAGGACAGCCTCTTCAATAAGTGGTGCTAGGAAAACTGGACAGGTACATGTAAAGTATGAGATTAGATCACTCCCTAACACCATACACAAAAATAAGCTCAAAATGGATTAAAGACCTAAATGTAAGGCCAGAAACTATCAAACTCTTAGAGGAAAACATAGGCAGAACACTCTATGACATAAATCACAGCAAGATCCTTTTTGACCCACCTCCTAGAGAAATGGAAATAAAAACAAAAATAAACAAATGAAACTTCAAAGCTTTTGCACAGCAAAGGAAACCATAAACAAGACCAAAAGACAACCCTCAGAATGGGAGAAAATATTTGCAAATGAAGCAACTGACAAAGGATTAATCTCCAAAATTTATAAGTAGTTCATGCAGGTTAATAACAAAAAAACAAACAACCCAATCCAAAAATGGGCAGAAGGCCTAAATAGACATTTCTCCAAAGAAGATATACAGACTGCCAACAAACACATGAAAGAATGCTCAACATCACTAATCATTAGGGAAGTGCAAATCGAAACTACAATGAGATATCATCTCACACCAGTCAGAATGGCCATCATCAAAAAATCTAGAAACAATAAATGCTGGAGAGGATATGGAGAAAAAGGAACCCTCTTGCACTGTTGGTGGGAATGTAAATTGATACAGCCACTGTGGAGAACAGTATGGAGGTTCCTTAAAAAACTACAAATAGAACTACAATATGACACAGCAATCCCACTACTGGGCATATACCCGGAGAAAACAATAATTCAAAAAGAGTCATGTACCAAAATGTTCATTGCAGCTCCATTTACAATAGCCCAGAGATGGAAACAACCTAAGTGTCCATCATCGGATGAATGGATAAAGAAGATGTGGCACATATATACAATGGAATATTACTCAGCCATAAAAAGAAACAAAATTGAGCTATTTGTAATGAGGTGGATAGACCTAGAGTCTGTCATACAGAGTGAAGTAAATCAGAAAGAGAGAGACAAATACCGTATGCTAACACATATATATGGAATTTAAGAAAAAAAAATGTCATGAAGAACCTAGGGGTAAGACACGAATAAAGACACAGACCTACTAGAGAATGGACTTGAGGATATGGGGAGGGGGAAGGGTAAGCTTTGACAAAGCGAGAGAGAGGCGTGGACATATATACACTACCAAACGTAAGGGTAAGGTAGATAGCTAGTGGGAAGCAGCCGCATAGCACAGGGAGGTCAGCTCGGTGCTTTGTGACTGCCTGGAGGGGTGGGATAGGGAGGGTGGGAGGGAGGGAGACGCAAGAGGGAAGAGATATGGGAACATATGTATATATATAACTGATTCATTTTGTTGTAAAGCAGAAGCTAACACACCATTGTAAAGCAATTATAAAAAAATAAATTAAATATATATATATATATATATATATATATCCTGGTTGAAATTAAAAGCATTCTTTTCTATTGAAAAGTGTTTCTGATTAACTGTGATTCCAGCCAGGAGTCCCCAGTCAGAGAAGCAACAGATAATAGTAGATTTTGAAACCTTATCTAAGGGATGATCCAATTATTTGCTTCTGCTGTACCCTTCTGTCCAAGAGTGGCTAATATTCCCACTGAGGAAGAGAACTCAGGAGTTTATATTCACCTTTGTCAGCAACCTCCAACCACCGCCCTCCTTCAAGGCTCAGTGGTTTCTTCCTCAATGTCCCTTTCCTCTTACAGACAAGCTGCTCGCCTATTACTGCTTCAGTCTTCCTTAGGTTCCATTCATCAAGCCCCCACTTGTGGGCCCTTTGCTGAGCACCGCAGATATCAGAAAAACAACAGATTCACTTCACTGAGAGCTTTCCTCCATTAGTAAAAACTCTCTGTGAAAACCAAGGAAATAAGCCATGGCGTTTTTCTTTTAAATATTCAATACCATGTTTGTTCAATTGAGAGGGCTGAATGTGGGAGATTTTCTGGAGATAAATTAGTAAAATACATCATTGGCTTCTACTAAAAATTATCATACTTTTTCCCCAACTATCTTGCCTCAGGTTGGAATAACTGTGGCAAAATGAAAGGACAGAGTATTGATCAAAGACAATGGACAACTTATATATGTATTTCCCAATCAGCCATGAAGTGGAGATATGACATGCCATGGACATGACCCATAATGCTGCTTTATTAAATGCATCCTGCACTGATTGTAGAGTAACCCATGTCTCCACCCCCAGGATTAGTGGGAAGTAACAGCCCTGTGACAAGGTCTGACTTTCTTAAACATGTACAGAACTCACTGTGAACTGCTCTGACTTGTATTTTTATCTTTTCTCGGAAGGATTTAACGGACTTGCTATGCAATTACCTAAACAATGGATTAAAATACATGAAAAGCACTGTGCAGTTTTTTCTATAACAAACATTTATTGTTGGTGTTTCAGAAATCTTGCCTCTGCAGAATTCAAGCCACATTGTAGGCATTACTTAATTCAACCTGCCAGAGCTCAGGGAGATATCAGGTAAGTATCATTCCTTTCTATTTTACTTCTAGGGAAACTGAGGCATAAAATCCTTTTGGAATATACTTGAGTCAGTAAAACAATAAAAAAGAAATCATAGAAATTGTGGAACCCTACCACAGAGTTAAACTAGAATGTCTCAAGTAAAATTGTTACCAGTGTTCTAACTACTTCAGTAGTAAGACACAGAGGCCACATTATCATACCATAAACACAGCATCCTTATTTAGTAAATAAGAAAGGCTTTTGAAGCTCTGCTAAATAGGTTGAAAATTAGTTCTAGTGCGAAGGCAGTACCTTAAGGGACAGCAAGGCAGCAATGGTGTATTACAGTGTTTTCCAGAGTGTGTTCTGCCAAAAAAAGAGAGAAAAAAATCCCAAATAATGCTCCTTGAGAAGAGTCAAATATGGTCAATTTGTATGTTGTACCTCCTTTTGAAAATGTACACTAGCATGCAAAGGACTTTGAGAAATCTTAAGCATTACAAAAACACCAAAAAAGATACTTAATGAGTCTTCTTGAGTTCTTTGATTGTAAGCAACAGAAATGGCCTCTGGTTCACTTAACCAAAGGAATTTGTTAGAAGAGTACTGATAGAGAACTCATGGATTCTAGCAGGGAATAAAAAAGTCCTCTTGAAGGACAGGAGCCAGTCAAGGCAGATTTGGACATGCACCTTCTTTAGGCCACATCAATCAGATACCTTGGCTCCAGCTTTCCTTCCCCTTCCATTCCTGTGTCTATATTCACTTTACCTGAATAGAGATCTGACTGGCTTAGCTGGGAGTCAAAGACAAAATCTCTGCCTAGGATGTTGCACTGAATTAGTTTGACCTTAAGCAAATCACTTAATGAAGTGATTGCTATGCATGATGAACAAAATTACTTCAGTGACTGTTTGTAGCTCTGAAATTATAATCTAAATAGAATTTTAGGCCTTTTACATTTCACGGTTGTCTTAAGAAACCTCCTCAATGTTTCTTTGGTTATTTTTCCAAACCTCTTTCTAACTGTGCTACATCACGAGGCTCAAGACAGTTTAGTTTTATTTTCCTCTAAAATGTTTTTCTTTGTGAAATCTGAAATATGGTCAAAATAAAGCAAAGAGGGATTTGACCTCTAAAATGGAAAATTCCTCTCACTATAAAAGCCAATAATAGGAAAAAAAAGATGGAATCATATTTTATGTTTGGATTCCAGCTCCCCAAATTATATGCTTCCACCAGCTGGCCATGCCCCAATATTTGTTTGCTGTCACACACAGTGTAAGGATTAGTTGCTCTTTGGGCCAGTTTAGACTATCTTTCCTACAATGGTTTAATGAAAAGAGTACAACAGGTAAAAAGCTGGGTGAGCTCTCCTCATCCACTCTTTCCTCTTCTACCTAAAGAAAAGGGATATTAGTCAGACTCCAAGTCACCAGTTGGGAGGCATTTACAATGATAGGTCACTGTACATTAAAGTATGAAATTAATGAGAGTGATTCTTTTCCTCTTTCATCGACACAACCACTGCAACAAAGTGACCAGTGACATTTTCTCACCTGAAAAGCTCAGCCCTGTCTCTGATATTCTCTCTCTTCTGCACCCTTTCTCTGGATTGTAAGCTTCTTTTGGCTATCACACATGTTCTTATCTCTTTCCTCTCTCAATGTATCTGGAGACAAAAGAAGACTGTGGTCTTTACCTGTTCAGGACAGGCCCAGGATGAGGTAAGATCCTAATATTAGGGAAGATGTCAGAAACAGGTAGACCCCAGGTCAGACTACCTACTCTAGCAGAGCTTATGAGATTTCTGCTTGGAAGATTGGGCCCAACCTATCAATAGTGAAGTATCAGTTTGTTTCGCTTTGTTAAGATTCTTATTTATATATTTATTTCTTTAATAATATTTATTAATAAAGATCTCTAATGTGGGCTAAGGGATATAATGATATATGAAAACCTGACTCTTGACCTTGGAGAGTTTATAATTCTGTGGAAGTTACGAAAATCAATCACACGTAGAAAGATAATATTTTGAAAAATAACCAAGTGTTTCTTCTCAAAATCATCCTTGTTGCCCTGGAAGAGTGTGAATCAGCTTTAGCAAAAAGGTCAATTGAGTTTCTGAGTGGTTTTTTTAAATCTCACTGCAGGAACAAATGTCTTGAAAACCAATGAAAAGAAGTTCAAGATAAAAACTTGACTCCGAATATCAAGAGGCAAAACCTTAAAGAGGTGGGTGCAAAGTTTATCCATAGCTTTATATTAGAAAGGCAATCAGGGAAGATGCAGTTTTCATCTGGAGTAGGAGCTTCAAAACTGGGAGAGAAAACAAGACAGTAAGCCTGTGGTTGGTGTGGATTGCTGAGAAAGGACCCCTGGCTCAGCCTCCTTCTCAGACAAATTCGTAGATAAGCTGGACTACAGCAGGGCCTCACCTCCCCTACTTCATTCTGAGAAGAAGGCAAGGTTTATAAGCCTTATAAACAAAATTCTACCATGACACCACAGCCCTGCTCTAGCTGTGGAAGAGTGAGGTGTTCTAGGTAGCTGAGCCTGAAGGCAGCCTCAGAGAGCACAGAAGACCCCAGTGGGGTACAGAAAACCAACTGAATTTGAAAGCAACCTCTACACCCTGCAACCAAGAGAAAATGGAGTCCTAAAAATAGGTCATCAGGCATCTGGGATGAAAATTAGGATTAGACATAGGTCATGAATGTGGCAATCAGAAGTCACAACAGGATCAGGTATAGTCAGCAGGCCTCTGGGGTAAAAATTAGGATGGCACATAGGGCATGAATGTGGCAATCTGAGGTCATGGCAGGATCAGGTATAGTAGTAGGAAATGCCAGTACAGGAAGGAACAAAGAAGAGCAGGTAGATACCAGCACAGGTCATAGAGAATAGAGAACCAGTATGAACAAGGTACCCCATTCCTTCTCAGGTCCAGGAACACATATCCTCTTAAGAGAAGGGAAGGAGCTGAGGGACGGAAAGATCGTGAACTGAAAGAATAGTATTTATCTAAAAGAGACTGAAAAAAAATCTAAAAGTGACTTGTGACACTATGAATGAAATAGAATCCCAGGAGCTAAATCTTGTTGGACAAAATTAAATCACATCTTTGTACACATTTGTACTTTGTGACTATGAAAGATCATAAAAGCACGATTTATATTTACAACCTGTGGAAAACACCATAAAGAAAAAGTATGGGGTGTCACACAAGTATACAATAGGTCTAGTCTAGGATCTATGAAAAGTCTTCCCTGTGAAGTTGACATTTAAGATGAGGCTTGAAGGATGTATAGGCATGAGACAGTTAACAGTTAAGCAGAAAAAGAGAAGAACACTTTAGACACATGGAACAGCAAGTGCAAAGGCTCCAAAGACAGAGGGGAGAATGAGATGTCCATAGAAGAGAAAGTCAGCCAAGGAGGCTGCATGATGGAGAACATGAAGAGGTATGAGACTGGGGTGTGGATTTGGGGGTACAAGGAAGATGAGCGGAAACCACATCCCGAAGGAACTTGTAAGCCATGTTATGCATCTCGCTTTTCATGTTGAGGATGATGAGACCCCTTTGAAGTATTCCAAGTGGGAGAGTGACACCATCAGATTTGTCTTACAAACAATATTCTACCAAAATGTGGGAAATGTATTAGAGATGGGCAAGAGCAAAGACATGGAGATTATTTATGGGGTTAGTACAGTGGGGTAGGGATGAGATTATAGAAAAGGGGAAGCATGGGGGGGGTGGAAGGATATAGATAAATATGAGAAATAAGTCAAATGTTAACAATCAAAAGGACTTATAGAGATGGATTGCCAATGAGAGTGGGGAAAAGGCACAAAGGACTCAGTAAGGAGAATGGTTGCAGCCATGTTTGGGCATTACCATAAAACTTAGTATTAATCCTATCAAAATCACTTTATTCTCTCTCATACATAAGGCATTAAACCTGAGAAGATTGGAAAAAACATCATGAATTACGCTCCACATGACTTCCTAAATAAAAATAGTTCATAGCTCAAAGTTTGAAAGCCAGTTTATCTAAAAGAATGCTTTAAAATTACTAAAGCTAACATTAATCAATTGTCTTAACAGTTTGTTAATCAAGCATTTAAAAGCTAGTTTTAAAGTTCCAAGTCATTTTTTGGTAATTTCCATTTATTTCATATTTCTGTTAGATTACATAAATCAAGAGTAGCCCACACATACACACACACACAGACCCTCAAATGTGTAGATTCATCACATACAGAGGTAATCTCATTGCTCTTTTTTTGCCTTCTTCCTGGTTTCACTTAACCCTTTTATTTGTTTACCCGAACTTCAAGAATATAAATATGCTCAAATGAAGTATAATACTCTGCTTCATGTAAATGTTCAGGAAATGGGACTGTATGCTTTCAGAACATTTTTCTTTTCAAAGTGGGAAAATAGACACATCTGTGGGGTAACAAAGAAGCACACATTAAAAATTCTGTGCTTGTCTAGACATAATCAAACTCATTTCACAGCAGGTGTTAAATACTTCTAATTTAAGGAACTTTTAAAAGTTCAAGAATGGTAGCAAAATGTTAACATTCAAAAATCAAAATTCTTATTTTCCCCAGGCTCCAATTTTGTCTCCAACTTAACCAGAAAACTTACTGGTCTGACTCTCTGCTAATTGATTATATATATATGATTGTTGATATATAATTATAAACTATATGTACTACATATAATAATATATAGAATAAACTATAATAAGCTTTTATACAAATATATGTATGTATATATGAGAAATGTTAACAGAGGTAACACATCTTTTTTTAAGTAGCATGCTATCTAACCTATTCTTTCTTCTCCAAGTTTCCCCAGATGTCTCTTCTTTCTCATAGTCTCCTCACCAAAAAAGGTTGATCTTTTCCAGGTGGCTTTGCAATTTCCAAGGAACGCTTCAGCAGGCATGATGGACTAGGAAGTGAAAGTGAACTGCTTCTCACAAAGGGGGTAGGCTACAGAATTTGACATATTATGATGTCACTTGTCAAAAGTGGATAAATTGCATGACTTCCCTCCAATGAGACAGGGTAGCCACCCTTCCTTTTATCTGTGCTAAAGTATTACTACCTGAAAGCATTTATCTGAGGATAGCATTGCACAGAAAGGCAAAGATAACTCCATAGACTAGATCTGTCTGCCTCCATTCATGAAGGCTAGTTAGGAATCAGAAAATAATCTTATTACAAGAGCTTTTTCCCAGCTTACACCTTTGTTTTAGCTATATCTCACTGCAATTTTCTTCACAGTTATACAAAAACACACCCTTGCAGGTCCTCCTTAACTTTATTTTTTCTTGACCTCAAACCAGGAAAAATAAAAAAATCATTTTTCCAGTGTTCCATTTAGGCCAGAAACACTGTAGAAAAATGAAAAAAGATGCAAGAGGATTGGAAATAAAAGAGAGAGAGAGAGGGAAATGAAAAGCAAGCTTGAGGCAGTATTGTACAGAATTTTAATTCACCTTGAGGATTACTCATTTCAAAGCTTTGGAGAATTTTCTAAGTCTGTCTTATATAGTTTCCTTCTACTACAATATTAGAGAGTTAGATGAAGCTCTATCATAGAAGCTGATGACTCAGAGGATAAGTTTACTTACATAGACTGTTGATCAGAGGAATCTTCTGGGGAGGCAGGACTTATTTTTCATCTGAACTCCAGGTTACTTTTTCATTAGTGTCAGTTAGTATCATATAGCCTTCTGATAACAGTTCATAGGGTATAAAAGAAATGGGCACCTCACTCCTAATTTTGCACAAGTTTGTGCAAATACTTTGGTTTTCACTGTTTAGTTATTTTAACTTCCCAAATTCATTAACAGTGTAAAACTTTACTTCATCTCAATTGTCTACTAGGCTAGGCTAGATTATGGTGTTATGATAAACAACCCCAAAATGTCAGTGGCTTAAAATTAACATAGTTTTATTTCTTGCTCATTGTACATTTTTAGCATAGGTTGGTAGGTGGAGCTCTGTTCATGATAAATATTCAGAGACCCAAGTTGGTGATTCACCAATGTTAAGATGCTACCAAGAAATCTTGAGGTTTGTACCAGCAGGGGAAATAAGGGCTAGAGAACTGAACACCAGCATTAAATGGTTCATCCTGGAAGTGATACTAGACACCTTTGCTCACATTCATTGGCTTTAAAGGGATAGAGAAGTGTAATCCTCCATGTCCCAGAAAGTAAAGGAGATCCTAAAATTGTTGTATAATGTCTACTCAATCCCTTCTTCCCCAGATTAGGCTATTTGGGGTTGCAGCTTGTAGAGGGTAGATCCTAGGATGGCTCTCACGATTTCTGCCCCCTGTGTTCATTCCCTGTATGTACCCCGACCCCCACCCTACCCCCACCACTGCTCTTTGACTTTGGGTGGGACCTTTGTTTCATTTGATAGAGCTGTCGTAAAACAAACAAACAACAACAAAAAAAAAAACCCATAGACTGGGTGGCTTACACAACATAATTTTTTCACAGTTCTGGAGATTATAAATCTGAGATCAAGTTATTGATCAAAAGTTGATTTCTTCTGAGGCTTCCTCCTTGCATTGTAGATGGCTGTCTTCTCTCTCTGTCTTTAATAGTTTTTCCTCTATGTGTCTGTGTTCTAATCTCCTCTTCTAAGGTTATCAGTCATACTGGATTAGGGCCCCCCCAATGACCTCATTTAACCTTAATTGCCTCTTTAAAGGTCCTGTCTCCAAATACAGTCACATTCTGAGGTACTGGAGGTTAAAGAATTCAACACATAAATTTTCGAGGGGGGGCAAAGGGAGAGGGAATACAATTCAGCCCGTAACAACCTGTGACTTGCTTCTAGCCAATAGAATATGGCAAAGTGAAGGGATTTTGTGAATGCAAATGAAGTCTCAATTCAGTTGATTTTCCATTAATCAAAAGGGAAATTACCCTGGATGGGGCAGAGCTAGCCAGGCCTAAGCCCCTGGAAGGGGGACTGAGCCCTTTCTAGGGAGAAAAACTCTCCTTGCGGGCTCCATGAAGTGAGCGGCCACACTGCAGAGGCCCATGTGACAGGTACTGTGGGTGGCCTCTAGGATCTGAACACAGCCTCCAAGCCAACAGTCAGCAAAATGCTAGGGCCCTCAGTCATACAGATGCAAAGAAATGAATTCTGCCAATAACCCGAACAAGCTTGGAGGTGGATTCCACACCTGCCTAGCCTCCAGATGATAATGCAGCCCAGCGAGCACCTTTGTCATAGCCTTGTGAGATCCTGAGCAGAAGACCCAGATATACCACATGCAGATTCCTGACCCTGGAAACTGTGAGATAATAAATATGTGTCATTAAAGAAATATGTGTCATCACTAGATCTGTGATAAGTTGCTATTCAGCAACAGAAATTAATACATAGCTAGAGTGACTTCATTACCATTTGAGGTATAGCAATCTGGAAACTTGGAAACGTGATTTCAGACACTGATAAGAAAAATGTGTCTGTTTTTAGTAACCCATTCCTAGTTCTTGTGATGTCTCTACCACTGTTTACTCTTTGCCTTATTTTTCTCTCATTCTACCTTTTTTTTTGTGTGTTTGCATGCATGCAGGCATGGGCGTGTGTGTGTGTGTGTGTGTGTGTGTGTGTGTGTGTGTTTTAAACAAAGCAGAAAATACCTTCTTAAACTCTACCACTAGACTGTCATGTAGCATTCAGTAAGCAACTTGATTACAATTCACTCTCCCTGTTTTTCTATATAGCTAGTGGAAGCTGCCAAACAAGGGTAGTTGAGCTTTTGGAAAGGATTAGCTTTCAGAAATTGCATCTTGCTACCTGTCATTTTCAAGATGTAACAAAATCTCATATTCTTTGAGTTGCTGATAGGGGCTCCAAGGAATGAGATCCTTGCAAAGGGTTTAGGCAAATGATGAAATTGTATCACAACTGATGTTTTTTGGGAAAGCACAAATCTGGAAACTTTACAATGTATTATTTCTAGTTTTAACAAAAGCATTTTAGACTCTTTTAAAACACTGTCTGGCATAATACACGGCTAAACATGTTTGTCAAAAAATAAATAGGCTTTACCTCTTTCATTTCTAATTTTACTGATTTGAGCCCTCTCCCTTTTTTCTCGATAAGTCTGGCTAAAAGTTTATCAATTTTGTTTATCTTTTCAAAGAAATAGCTTTTAGTTTCATTGATCTTTTCTATTGTTTTCTTCATTTCTATTTCATTTATTTCTGCCCTGATCTTTATGATTTCTTTCCTTTTACTAACTTTGGGTTTTGTTTGTTCTTCTTTCTCTAGCTGCTTTAGGTGTCAGGTTAGGTTGTTGTTTATGATTTTTCTTGTTTCCTGAGATAAAATTGTATTGCTATAAACTTCCCTCTTAGAACTGCTTTTTCCACATGCCATAGGTTTTAGACCATCTTGCTTTCATTTTCATTTGTCTCTAGGTATTTTTTTGATTTCCTCTTTGGTTTCTTCAGTGATCCATTGGCTGTTTAGTTGCATATTGTTTAGCCTCCATATATTTGTGTTTTTGATACTTTTTTTTTTCTTGTAGTTGATTTCTAATCTCATAGCATTATGGTCAGAAAAGATGCTTGACATGATTTCAATTTTCTTCAATTTACTGAGGCTCACGTTGTGGCCCAGCAATGTGATCAATCCTGGGGAATGTTCCATGCACACTTGAGAAGAATGTGTATTCTGCTGCTTTTGGATGGAATACTCTAAAAATATCAATTAAAAGGATCATAAGAGACTACTACAAGCAACTATATACCAATAAAATGGACAAGCTAGAAGAAATGGACAAATTCTTAGAAAGGTACAAACTTCGAAGACTGAACCAGGAAGAAATAGAAAATATGAACAGACCAATCACAAGTACTGAAATTGAAACTGTGATTTAAAAACTCCCCCCAAAAAAAGTCCAGGACCAGATGTCTTCACAGGCAAATTCTATCAAACATTTAGAGAAGAGTTAACACCTATCCCTCTGAAACTCTTCCCAAAAATTGCAGAGGAAGGAATACTCCCAAACTTATTCTATGAGGCCACCATCATCTTGATACCAAAACCAGACAAAGATAGCACACACACACACACACAAAATTACAGGCCAAATTCACTGATGAACATAGACACAAAAATACTCAACAAAATACTAGCAATCTGAATCCAACAATACCTTAAAAGGGCATACACCATGATCAAGTGGGATTTATCCCAGGTATGCAAGGATTCTTCAATATCCACAAGTCAATCAGTGTGATACACCACATCAACAAACTGAAGAATAATAACCATCTGATCTTCTCAATAGATGCAGAAAAGCTTTTGACAAAATTCATTTAAGGTAAAATCTCTCCAGAAAGTGGGCACAGAAGGAACATATTTCAACATAATAAAGGCCATACATGACAAACAGTTAACTTCATACTCAAGGATGAAAAGTTGAAAGCATTTCATCTAAGATTAGGAACAAGACAAGGATGTCCACTCTCGCCACTTTTATTCAAAATAGTTTTGGAAGTCCTAGCCACAGCAATCAGAGAAGGAAAAGAAATAAAGGGAATCCAAATTGGAAAAGAAGAAGTAAAACTGTTACTGTTTGCAGATGACATACTATACACAGAAAATCCTAAATATGCTACCAGAAAACTACTAGAGCTCATCCATGAATCAGTAAAGTTGCAGGATATAAAATCAATACACAAATTTCTTGCATTCCTATGCACTAACAACAAAAGAACAGAAAGAGAGATTAAGGAAACAATCCCATTTACCACTGCAACAAAAAGAATAAAATATATAGGAATAAACCTACCTAAGAAGGCTAAAGACCTGTACTCTGAAAACTATAAGACACTGGTGAAAGAAATCAAAGATGACACAAACAGATGGCAAGATATACCATGTTCTTGGATTGGAAGAATCAATTTTGTCAAAATGACTATACTACCTAAGGCACTCTACAGATTCAGTGAAATCCCTATCAAATTACAAAAAAAAATTTAAATTTGTATGGAGACACAGAGGATCCCAAACAGCCAAAGCAGTCTTGAGAAAGAAAAACAGAGCTAGAGGAATCAGGCTCTGTGACTGCAGATTACACTACAAAGCTACAGTCATCAAAACAGTATGGTACTGGGGGGCAGAGTAATGGTGGGATGAACTGTGAGATTGGGATTGACATATATACACTAATATGTATAAAACAGATAACTAATAAGAACATGCTGTATAGCACAGGGAACTCCACTTCACTGTATAGTAGAAACTAACACAACATTGTAAAAAAACTATACCTCAACAACAACAACAAAATAAATAAATAAATAATTTTAAAAAATAAACAGTATGGTACTGACACATAAAACAGAAATATAGATCAATGGAACAGGATAGAAAGCCCAGAAATAAATTCACGCACCTATGGTCAATTAGTCTACAACAAAGGAGGCAAGAATATACAATGGAGAAAAGACAGTCTCATCAATAAATGGTGCTGGGAAAACTGGATAGCTACATGTAAAAAAATGAAATTAGAACACTCTTTAACACCATACACAAAAATAAACACAAAATGGATTAAAGACCTAAATGTAAGACTGGACACGATAAAACTCTTAGAGGAAAACATGGGCAGAACACTCTCTGACATAAATAGCAGCAGTATCTTTTTTGAGCCTTCTCCTAGATTAATGGAAATAAAAACAAAAATAAACAAATGGGACCTAATTAAATTCAAAAGCTTTTGCACAGCAAAGAAAACCACAAACAAAATGAAAAGACAACCCACAGAATGGGAGAAAATATTTGCAAATGATACGACTGACAAGGGATTAATCTCCAAAATTTACAAACAGCTCATGTGGCTTAATATCATAAAAACAAACAACCCAATCAAAAAATGGGCAGAAGACCTAAACAGACATTTCTCCAAAGAAGACGTACAGACGGTCGAGAGGCACATGACAAAATGCTCAACATCACTAATTATTAGAGAAATGTAAATCAAAACTACAATGAGATATCACCTCACACCAGTCAGAATGGCTATCATCAAAAAATCCACAAATAATAAATGCTGGAGAGGGTGTGGAGAGAAGGGAACCCTCCTACACTATTGGTGGGAATATAACTTGATACAGCCACTATGGAGAACACTATGGAGGCTCCTTAAAGAACTAAAAATAGAGCTACCATATGATCCAGCAATCCTACTCCAGGACATATATCTGGAGAAAAACATGGTTGGAAAGAATACATGCACCCCAGTGTTCATTGCAGTGCTGTTTACAACAGCCAAGACATGGTAGCAACCTAAATGTCCATCAACAGAGGAATGTATAAAGAAGATGGGGTACATATATACAATGGACTGTTACTTAGCTATTAAAAAGAATGAAATAATGCCATTTGCAGCAACATGGATGGACCTGAAGATTATCATACTAAGTGAAGTGAGAAAGGCAAATATATCACTTATATGTGGAATCTAAAAAAAAAAAAAAATGATACAAATGAACTTATTTACAAAACACAAACAGACTCACAGACTTAAAGAATGAACCTATGGTTACCAGGGGGGGAAGGGTGGGGGGAGCAATAGATTGGGAGTTTGGGACTGACATGTACACACTGCTATATTTAAAATAGATAACCAACAAGGACCTGTTGTATAGCATGGGGAACTCTGCTCAGTATTCTATAATAACCTAAATGGGAAAAGTATTGGAAAAAGAATAGATACATGTGTATGTATAACTGAGTCATTTTGCTGTACACCTGAAACTAATACAACATTGTTAATCAACTATACTCCAATATAAACAAAAATTTTAAAAAATAAATAGGCTTTAGAATGTAATTCTCTAGAATAGTCGTTCACTCATTTAGCAAACAGTTTTGAGTGCCTATTATTATGTGAGCTGTGTACTGAGGAACAAATGGGGGAAAAGTAGAATGATGGAAGGAAAGAGGAAACAATTAAGGCTAGAAAGGAAATCAGAAAAGTTTGACAAACCCATGAATTTATCCAATGAATAGAGAGTTGCTGATCTCAGCTAAAGTGAGGAAAGAAGGAAAAATGAATTCAATGTAGAGGACACCACAGGAGCAAAAGCTGTGAGGTTTATATATGACTTATTTGTTCTGAGATTTGGGATAGTTTGATATGTTGGCAGAATTGTCTGGAAAAAGCCAGAAACTGGAATTTTCCAGATCAGATTTTTTTCATAGATGTGTTATGTTTTAACTGTACAATGATTATTAAAATTTTGAATTAGCTGGCCACATTGAAAAGAGCTTAAAATAATGCCTAGCCCATAATGTATGCTATATGCATGTTTGCTATTAATATTGAAAACTCAAAATATTTCTAATAAAACTCTAGATTTCCAGCTTTTTCTGGAAGATGAGAAATATGGAACCATTGAAGCAATCTACTGGAGAAGCTCCTTCATAGAAGACATGCTGCCTTACAATTACCACACCTCATGTGCACCATTCCTAGGTCTTGTTCTAAGTCATGTCAAACATTTACTCTATACATTTGATCCCTGTAGGCATTTGAATTTTCAAATCCTGGTCAGGCAGTCAAGTTCAAGGTCTGTTGTTAACAGAGCATGCTCCTGTATGTCACTCTGAGGACTTTGAACTTTTTCATAAATACAATAGAGAACCATGAAAAGATTGTAAACTACGGAATGACACAATTGTATCTATGTTATATTAGGTTGAACCATATGAAACTGTCTTTTTTTTTTTTTTGCTAGTCAAAAACAGTGAAATAGCAATTTCCTTTGGTTCAACCTAACAGAAGGATCATTCTAGTTACCTATGGCAAATGGAATGGAAAGGGAAGAAACTGAAGGCAGAGAAACCAGATAGGAGGAAATTATAATCATCTCAGCATGCAATCATGAAGGCCTAAACTATGATAATGGCAGTGAAAATAGAGGAAGAGAACTGAGATTATATACAGATTCATGAATCAGTGAAACCTATGCTTTTTGACTATCTGGTTCATACCCTCAGAAAGACAAATCAGAATAAACTGGGATATTTTTAGAAGTAAATTATACATGCTTAGCCTCTTCTCCACGAGATACATGTTTTAAGAAGGCTTGTTCCACTTATACCTAATTGAGAATTACTTTTGTTAGGAGCCATTTTTACTTATGAAAATGAGTGCACCCTTCAAATGTGTTGGCACAGACAAATGTTGAAAACTAGAGTCACTTCAGGAGTTGATTAAATGGGGAACTGAGTGAAGAGACACAAATAACTGATGGTGGTGGGGTTTCAGTTTTGGTCACTGAGAAGATGATGATGCCTTTAATTGAGATTGTCCAAAAATGTTTTTTACTGAGTTATAGATCTACTTGAGAATCTGACAAAAGCTATACACTCTCAACTCTAAAATAAGGTCATATAGACAACAATTTGACAAATAATTTCCAAAAGTTCACAGAACCTTGAAGTCCACCTATCAACTCCCTAAGAAATAGGAACCCCTAGGATTCTAGGAAAAAGAAGCCCTGTGGAATATTGTCTCTACTGTAATTTTTTTTACTTTCATAAAAAAATATTTACAAAAATCTTAAGCAGTACAAAACTCAGAAACCCCAATTAGGTACAACAAACATGGATATAACCCTAGGCCCTAAACTGAATAAAGATATAAGTTTGTCAGAGCATAGTAATCCTTAAAGAAGCAATCCTCAAATTCAATATGTCCCTGTACATTTTTAAATAAGCAAGGCTAGAATGAGTTATAAAGTTTTTGTTTTTAAGAATAAACTGAGTGGTGGTGGTGGTGGTGTGATGAATTGGGAGATTGGGATTGACATATATACACTAATATGTATAAAATAGATAATTAATAAGAACCTGCTGTATAAAAAATTAAATTAAATTTAATTTAAAAAAAAGAATAAATTGAGTGACAGATGGCAATTACAAGAAATCTGAACAAAGGTACATAAAATCTTAAACAAAATATAGGTAGATAGGTAGATATAGGTAGATCTTCACATAGGAAGATCACCATGACCCATGTTAGCTTTTTTTTATGAGTTGAATTATTCTCTGGTATGAATACTCATTGACATAATGTTGAAATATTAAATATTAAACGGGGAAAAAGTAGGGGAAAGACAGGAGAAGGAAGGAGATCCTTAGAAAGAACACCCTCACCTACCAATCAGGTCACCTCGCATTAGGATGTTTTCCCCTTTGGTTTAACTCTATACTCTAAGAAAATAGTGTGGTGCACTTTCTGGCTCAAGTGTGTTCTTAATTAGGCCCCAAATATGCTGGCTTGCTATCCTGACGATGATAAAGAGGACACTAAATGCAGACTATTCACTCCAAAGTTCAGTTGTAGACCTTGCTTCTTTTATATGTCATGACTGTTTTGTTTTGTTTATAAGCAGAGAGAAAACCATGCTTACCCAAACTGTATCACTGACCCTTGCAGGCCTCCAAGTTGAACGTGAATAGGTATTACATATTTATCATCACTTCTTTAAAGACAGAAAAAAATCTTTCCCGTCCTCACCCTCTCCCATCTGCCTATCAACACCATGTTACATTGGACAGCTTCTTCTTTACCTAGAATATAAGGCATATCCACTACACTTCATAATATCTGAAAGTAGTCAAAGTCTAGAAAAGAGAACAAATTTTGTCTACTTTCTTATACTTACTGAAAGGTAAAATAATAATAAAACAAATTATTTTGAAAACTGCCTTCAAATGAGACTTTTCCTAAAGAAATCCATATACTTATGAGCCATTACCTCATAAGTCAGAAAATAGCTTACTTACGTTATGCAAGCTATTTACCCACTCTCTGCCTCAGTTTTCTCATCTGGAGAAGAGAACTAATAACAGCACCTACCTTAAACAGTTGTTGTAAAGGTTGAATGAGTTAATAAATAAAAAGTGTTTAGAACATTGCTTAGGGCTTCCCTGGTGGCGCAGTGGTTGAGAGTCTGCCCGCCGACGCAGGGGACACGGGTTCGTGCCCCGGTCCGGGAAGATCCCACATGCTGTGGAGTGGCTAGGCCCGTGAGCCATGGCCACTGAGCCTGTGCGTCTGGAGCCTGTGCTCCGCAACAGGAGAGGCCACAACAGTGAGAGGCCCACGTACCGCAAATAAAAAAAAAAATAAAAAAAAAAATTGCTTAACATATGGTAAGCATGCAATAAAACTTGACCATATTATTATTACCATTATTACTTTTAGCAACTTCTCTAATTTACAGATGAAAAACTTTGATGCATAGAGAACTAAAGTAATTAATACAAGGTGTTCCAAAAAGTCAACAACAGAGTCAAGATTAGGACCTAGTGGAGAAGCCCTGAGAGTGGTGAGGAACAAAGATGCAAGATCGAAAGATTGAACGTTCCAGTGAATATGAAGGGTTATTACAGTTGCGGTTTACAAAAGATAGACAGCCATCAAGATGGAAGGTGATGCTGCTTAGTATATAAATTTACAGTTATACAGGGGGTGCAGTTATTGGTAATGACAAGGTATAGGGTATGAGCATGGTAGTGTGCAAGGTAAGATAGAATAAAACTATTGCAGGAAAAGATTCAAGGGACTGAAAATCCACAGTGTTGGAATA
Source organism: Leucopleurus acutus (assembly GCF_964270905.1). Taxonomy (NCBI): domain Eukaryota; kingdom Metazoa; phylum Chordata; class Mammalia; order Artiodactyla; family Delphinidae; genus Leucopleurus; species Leucopleurus acutus. Next base: position 134,228,133 of record NC_139143.1, read on the forward strand.
ATTATCACTATGTATATTGAAATCATTAACAATTAAGACAGGGTTAGTATTGGACAATGACAATGAGCCAGAAGCTAAAATCCTTGAGAAGTAAGAAGTGACCCAGGGGATGGTGGATGAATAGAGCAAAGTAGAATGATGGGTGGCATAGCTTGATGATATAAGAATCAAAGCTTGGTGCTTTTATGGTGGATAAAGGGATAATGGTATGTTGAGAAATAAGGATACTATCTACCCTACTTTCAGGGCCTATGGTAGGAAGGGTTTGAGAGATAAAACAGGCTGTGATTGAGAGACATGTTGGGGAAACACCTGAGGAGAGACAGGTTTCTGCTAGAGCAAGAGAGTAAATAGGAAGCTCACAAACCAGTTGAGTTTAAAGACTTGCTGAAGATCAGTGTTGAGGTCCAGGGAGCATGGGGAGAGTTTCGGGAGTCAGAGAGGCTTAGAAGATGGGGAGGGTTCATAAATGAGTCAGAAATGTCACTGGGGGTTAGAGTCCTGGGTATGAGATATGAGTGTGGTTTTCTTGGGAAGACTAATTGATTTGGCTATCATAAGGGGCATGAGGAGATTAGTCTTAGCTGTCTCATGGCAGATAGTGATGGAGAAGTGATGAGTACATAGGGAAGAGAAGGACAAGATAGGGAGGATACTTCCTAGAGCGAGAAGAGTTCTGGGCCTCTCCTTTATTACTGCTGGTAAGGTGAGATATCCTGCAGAAAGGTGGTCTTATTTCAAATGCAGGAACTCTCTTCTCTCCTGCATTCTGCAGGGTGATAGTTGTATGCCAAGCGGACTAGAATGGTCTTGAATTTGGGGATAGCTGCTTTAAAAATAAGAATCTATACCACAATCTCTTAAGCATCCTCAATAGCAGCCAACCCTCATCCTCTGATAATTTAAAAAATGTCCAGAAGGCCTTCAGAGTAGCTAAACACTTTGTTATGAAATAAAAGTAACTTATCATTTGTTTGCATGTCTACCACCATAACTGTGATGTATTGGCATTCAGATATTATATCACAGTCATTGCTGTACCCCTTAAATGTTTAACAGAACTTTTTATTGAGGTGTTGATGCTGAATATTTTAATATCTAAAAAACTTGGATCATATCTATTTAATTGCATGCTCTACCTTAAAAAGTATTTATGACGGCTTCCCTGGTGGTGCAGTGGTTGAGAGTCCGCCTGCCGATGCAGGAGATGTGGGTTCGTGACCCAGTACGGGAAGACCCCACATGCCGCGCAGCGGCTGGGCCCGTGAGCCATGGCCGCTGAGCCTGTGCATCCAGAGCCTGCGCTACGCAACGGGAGAGGCCACAGCAGTGAGAGGCCCGCAAGTACTTATGTTTTAATGCTTTCTAATAAGGATGAATTCTTCACAATTCAGAGAAATGCATATGCAATTAAATTCAACATATATTGAATACTTGTTTTATACATGGAACAGCTCTATGCACTAAAGGGGACACAAATATGAGTAAAACATTGTTTCTGTCCTTGAGAAGCTAACTATCCAACAAGAGAGTTGAAATTTGGAATCAAACCAATTAATCCAATCAATTATCATTTTGGAATTGTATAATAGATTCATTGATCATGAAAAGCACAGCACCTCTTATCTACACCCTTTGAGGAAGGACTTGACTTCTGGAAAGCCAATCATTTCAGGTGAAAATGTCTAGCAAGGCATCAACAACCATCTTCACATCCAACATCACTAATTATTAGGAAAATGCATATCAAAATCACCATGAGACATCACCTCAGGCCTGTTAGAAAGGCTATTATCAAAAAGACAAGAAAGAACAAGTGTTGACAAGGATGTGGAGAAAAAGGAACCCTCATGCACTGTTGGTGGGAATGCAAATTGGTGCAGCCACTGTGGAAAACAGTATGGAAATTCCTCAAAAAATTAAGAACAGCACTATCATATGATCCAGCTATCCCACTTCTGGGTATTTATCCAAAGAATATGAATACGAAAACTCTAACTCAAAAAGATATATGCACCACTATGTTCATCGCAGCATTGTTTATAACAGCCAAGATACAGAAACAACCTAAGTGACCACCACTGCATGAATGTATAAAGAAGAGGTGGCATTTTATATATATATATAAAACATACTATATATTACATATAATATATTATAAGATATAATATACATTATATATATTATATAGTAGAATACTACTCAGCCCCATAAAGAAGATGAAATCTTGCCATTTGTGACAATATGGATGGACCTTGAGGGTATTATGCCAAGTGAAATGAGTCAGAGGAAGACAAATGCCATATTATTTCACTATATGTGTAATATAAGAAACAAACAACAAAAGTAAGTGAACAAACCAAACCAAAAACAAAAACAAACATGTAGATACAGAGAATAGAGTAATGACTACCAGAAGGGAAGTAGGGGGAGGGAAAAATGGGTAAATGGGATCAACTATACAGTGATGGATGGAAACTAGAATTGTGGTGGTGACATGCTGTAGTTTATACAGAAGTGGAAATATAATGTTGTATACATGAAACTTATATAATGGTATAAACCAATGTTACCTCAATAAAAAATAAATTAAAAACCGAACAAACATACAAAAAAACAACCACCTTCATCTGCAGCAATATTCCAGTAGCACAGTTAGTGAATGTTGTGTCAGGAAGTTCTTGGTAGCTAAATTATAACACCAACAATGACAAAATACCCTCTCATATTTAAATATTTCATATATAATTTCAAACAGAAAAGGAAAAGGGAGGCTAGGTTTCTCCCTGCAATATACACGCTATTTATGGGTTGTATTATACATAAAAATATATACGCTTTAACAACATCCTCAGAATTTTCTGAGTCCTACTGAGAAGTGCTTTGAGAACTTGACAAAGAGAGAAGAAGAGAGTTTGGCAAGAAAAGTTAACAGAAGTCACATCTCGTCAGTGGGAGTCAAAATAATACAATTTACATGATTCTGGGAAATGGGGTTTCTAAGCAGCCACCAACAACACTACATATATTAGTCAGCCTGCCAGCCCCCTGATGAACTACCAGTTTGTGGATGAAAGAAAACACTGCCTCAAAGTAACTTAAAATTGCTGTGTGGGCAGGGTGATGAATGATCACCACAGATTGCTACCCCCATGCCTCTTAATGGGGCTTTATAAAATGCAGGCCCATGTACAAAGATGCCTTATTTAAAAATTCTCAGCCATTGGGGGTTTTGGTACTTGTGGAATGAAGATGCTATGTGCTTCCTCTGTCTCGCCTACCTGTTGGACAGAGTTTGAGGAGAAATTGATCAGCTCACCAAAAGGTTTAAGTGTGTCAGGGAAGAGCACAGTGATGGGCAAGGATCTTAGGACCTCATTTTATGACGTTCAGTGGAAGGAACAGGGCATGATCTGAGAAGTGTGTTTGAGTGTCCACTGGAGCAGTTCTTTCTATCTAAGGGTGCTAGCCTGATTGTCTGTCATTCAGACCATGTCAAGTATCTAATATGTGGCAGGCAACTAATGGTGTGCCTAGGATACAGCAGTGAATGAGGTGGAAGTGTCCTCTTGTCTTGCAGATCTTCTGGTCTTATTGTAAGACACAGAATGGGAATGTGGTGCACTGAGTGTTCCCACAGCAGAAACACAAGTTTTATAAGAGCTCATAGGGGCTGCTCACCTAGAGGGAATGGTCACAGAAGACTCCTGAAAAGAAGGAAGCTGAACCTGGAACCAGCAAGATAAGTAAGCATTAGTATGATGAAGTTATATTGGAGGGAAGCACAGAGGAGGAGAGGCTATTTGAGGGAGAGGAAACTGCATGTGCAAAAGCCAAGAAGTGGAAAAGTATAGTGCATTCAAAGAAATGAAAGAATTTCAGTATAACCGGATGAGGTGTTGTTTGTGTTTCTAAGGAGGGGCAGGAGAGGAAGGGGGTAGTGTCTGGAGGGGAAGCTGTCAAGATAAGAAGGTCCACATGTAAAGAGCCTTATACAGATTAATACATTTTGACATTTTCAATGAGAGACACTAAAGGATTTTAGCAGAGAAGTGACAATTCCTCAGAAGGTAGTATAGTACAGTGGTTGTGCCCACTGACTCCTAGGCTTCAACTCCCACCTCTGACACTTAACTGCATGTCCTAGTTATTTAACCTCTGGTACAGAGCAATCACTATGTAACCTGTATAAAAAGGGGTAGCACTTTTATTATCATCTGGGTCAAAACCGAGCTTAATTGCTTTCATACTTTTTAAGTTCTAAACATTGAATTTATTCTAAAAACTTGCTTCTATTCTTCTTTTGAATCCAAGATAGTTCTGTACCATGACTCACACCACTTTCCTGAGAAGCCAGTAGAGGTGACCTTACAAGCATTTCCCAGTAGAGTTCTCTGAGTCAGGGATCTCGGACAAGGTACCGTCTTCATCCACATTAGGGAAAACCAGGGTTTCTAAAGTCTGTGTAGCCAAAAGCTTCCAGTCTGAGACACTTAATGAATCCTCCCCTCCTCCAACTCACAGGTATCCAGCAGTCTTTCAATTTTAAAAATGCCCTCCAATAGCATCTATGAGGCATTCTTGCCAAAAAATAGAACCTGAAACATATCAAGCCTCTAGATCTAACTACCTAATTACAGGAAATACAGAGGACAAAGTAATATTTTATAGGACATCATGACAATCCAATCATCAAATCTAGAATGTGGGAAAGTCTACAGAACTAATGATATCATCATTTCACCAAATAAATTTTTAAGGAACAAAAAAGAGGGAAGGATCTATAGAATAAAATATCCTTAAGGGACATAACCAATTCAATGTACAGCCCTTATTTGAACCCCGATTTAAACAAACAAATCAACTGCTGAAAAAAGAACAACAAAAGAGGACAATTTGGAAAATTTGAACACTGAATACATAGTTGATGACATTAATAAATGATCAAATCAGGAGGTGTGAGAATGACATTGTTGCTATATTTTTAAGACTTCTTATATTTTAGAGATAACAAATTACTTATGAATCAAATGATACATAGATTATCTTCACAATATCTAGCCGTGGGAGGAGTTACAGATAAACAAGATTGGCCATAAATTAATAATTGTTGAGTTGGCGTGTGGGTATGTAGGAGTTGATTATTCTGTTCTCTTCACTTTTTTCTACATTTGAAGTTTTCTATAATAAAAAGCTAAAATGCTCTCAAAATATAAAAGGCCTTCAAAAAATAAGTGGAAGCTCATTTACTCAAAATACACTAGACCAATACCACTCAAAAGCAATGTCTTTCCTAGAGAAGTTTGCAAACCAAAGAGGATTATTAAGCCTTTTGAAATAATAGTGATAGTGATGGAATTTCAGGTGTCCTAAGAGGTGGGGATGAGCTGGGCACAAACGACAGCTGCACCGCTATCACATGGGAGCTTGTCAGAAATGCAGAATTTTAGGCCCCACTCCAGACCTACTGCATCAGAATCTGCATTTTAATAACCTCTCCTGTGACAGATACACACATTAAACTTTGGGGCTCAGTGGGCTATAGGTCAGGGAGGTTTCCATAGCATGGTTCTACACTAAAGCCACAGTGGGGAGGGAGAAGAGGAGGAAAAAAGGCTTATGTGTAAAACTGTGCAATTTACATAACAGATGCTATTTCATTTGTTCATTCAGCATATACTTATTGAGCACATGCCATGTGTGGGGCATGGTGTTATGTGCTGAGGAAACCACAGTCAATAAAATAAAAATCCATGACTTCATGGAATTTAGTCTAATAGTGAGTAGCTCCCACATACTGAGTGCTTAATAGGTATTAAGAACGGTTCTAAGCCCTTTATATGTGTAGTTCACAAGAAAAAAAGAGGTTAGCAGCTGAAAATAATGCTCAGAAATTATCAGGTTAAAGCATGATATTAAACACTGAACAGGTCAACCTAACCTGACAAGCAGAGATGACTAGCACTTCTATCTGTCACACACTGTTCCTCTTCCCTTGAGCTTGACATAGTAGCCCAGGACATCGTAACTTCCACACTCTATATTTGTGATGTTCTATTCATTCCTGGTCCTCTGTTTCCTAGAATCCTCACCATGGCCCAGTGTTACATGGAGCGGCACAGAAACGAAAGGAAGAGAACACACATGGTTTGAGAATCTAGTCTGTGCTAGGTACTTTATTAAAAACATTCATTCAAATTCCCAAAACAATGCCACAAAGTAAATATTTCTAACATTTTATTGAAAAAAATTACAACTCAGACTAATTAAATAATTGGTCCCAAGACAAAAAGCTTCTAAGGGGTAAGCCCCTCTATATTCAGAGTCCAGTGCTTCTCCAAATTAATAGGTATCTGAATCACCTGAAGGGCTTGTTAAAACAGGCCCCTCCCCAGGGTTTCTGATTCTGTAGGTTTGGGTTGGGGCCTGGGAATTTGCATTTTTAACAAGACCCTGGGGGATGGTGAAGCTGCCACTCACAGTTCAAGGGCAACTGCCTTAGTACACATTCAACCTACTTCATAGACTAAGTCTGCTCCCTCTGCCATAAAATGGTCCCCTCAATATTTTATAGTTGCTATATTACTGGTTAGCATAGCACTAAGAGTTATAACAGATATACTCCAAAATGTAGAATGGCTCAAACACAAGATGAAAGAAATATCCAGAAGGGGGTTTATTCCCCACGCGTGTGACAGTCCAAGGCAGGTGTTTCTGATCAGCAAGACAGTGTAGACACTTAGGGACCCAGGCTAATGGAGCCTCTGAAATCTTCAACATGTGGCTACCAAGATCATGAGAGCCATCTCAAGTCCAGCCATCCAGAAGGGAGAAAAGGCATGGAAAAGCATGATTATGAATTCTGTATGGGTCAGAGCTGGAAAAGCACAGGGCACATATTACTTTTGCTAAAACACAGTCATAAGTCACATGGTCACATCCAGCTGCACAGGAGATTTAACATGTACTCTAGCCTTGTGCTCAAGAAGAGAAAATGGATTTTGGTGAGCAGCTTTCAGTCTCTGCCACCACATTCTGCCACCCTGTTCACTTCCCTGTCTCTTTCCCCTAGTCTTCTTGCTTGCAGTTAAAGTTCCTAATTCCTTGGGCAACAAATATTTATCAGTACATATGTGCCAGGCAAAGTCCTGGACCCTAGGGGACTCACACAGCAGTACATGCAGTCTAATTTCCTGAAGCTTACCGTGTATCTAGGACTTTACATTAAATAAATAATTACAATTATTATAAGAGCAATGAGGAAACAGAGTTGTAATGGGGTCCTAACATAGTTGGCCCAGAGTGTGGATAGGTGGAAAGGTGTGCACAGAAAGCTTTGTTGAGGAAGAGGTGTTTAAGGCCAGACCTGGAAGAAAAGTATTGATAGGTATTTGCTGGGCACAGACTGCAGTGGGAGGAGCACAGGAGAAAAAGCCAAAGAGAGAAAAAGCATGCAACCTTTAAGGAACTAATAAAAGACCACTGTGGCTGGCACTTGGAGAGTGAGGAGGAAGATGGCTCCAAATGGGACTGCTGAGGCAGCCAGGACCATGAAAGCAGTGCTAAAGGTGGTTCATTTATCCAAGAGCATTTACTAAGTGTCTTTCGTGGTCCATGTTTTCAGCTGGGTAATGCAAATACAGAAGTATAAAACACAATCATGGTCCCTGACCTCATAGAGATCACATTTTCATGAATAAGACTTTTAAAAAATAATTATCTATAAAATTAAGTACTGTAATTTATTTTAAGAAAACACATAGTGTTATGAGAACATTGTAATAGGGAGCTAACATAGTCTGAAGCTTCAAGAAAGGCTACCCCGAGGAAGTGATCGTAAGCTAAGACATGAAGAATGCTTATATTTTGTGGGTCAAAGATATCCTTGTCCCCATTTTGTACATGAGGGATGAAACAAAGGCTTATGATAACATGGCTAATTCATGACAGAGCAGAGATTTGACCCAAGTGTCTAACTGTAGGTCCTATGGTCTTACCATCATGCCAGACCTAGGTAAGTTCTATGAAAGAGAAAATAATGAGATAGTGACTCTGTTCTAAAGAGCTTTGGAGATCATAAAACAAACACATAAAAAAGAAACAAATAAAAGGGGCTTAAAATTATTTTGTGATCACAGATCAAAATAGTCAAGGTTGGCTGTTGGGAGAACATAGAACTTGGACTGTGCTTCAGTAGACCCAGAAAGAATGAGAAGAGGAAAGAATGCATTCTGGGAACAGGAATCCCATTTTATAGATATTTAGTACAACTCTTCAACCAGCTACTAATCCACTGAATGCTAATTTTATCCAGCTAGTATCTCCCCATCTGGTGCATCAGCCTATCAATGAGAATATGTCAAATGCCTTGCTAAAATGCAGATAAATGTCAGCACGGATTTCACATTTTCCTTTATGTGAACCTGCTTCACTATACTTCCAGGGCTAAGGGAACCTCACTGAGAACAAGAAAAGTCAACCATTAAGGTTAAGCTACTGAAGAAAGATGTGTTCCTCCAGGGTTGACTGCTTGTCAAAAGTGTAGTTAAAATTCTGCCTTGTCACAACTAGACCAGTATGTGGCACAGAAGACATATAGGGCTGGATTCAACGGCTCCTTGGCTTCCCATATGAGTTCTGTCACTACCAAACCACTCATTCATTCGACTCAGCACTACTCATCAACACAGAGATGGGCTGAGGGGAAGAGATCAATCAGTATATTTCATTTTTTTCAATCAGCCATTTACTGGTTGCCTACTCACTGTCAACTATAGGTACTGAGGTTATAGAACAGAAAAAGTCAAGAGCCTCCCTCTTGAGAGACTCATATTCTAGCTAGAAGAGCAAACAGAAAACATGTTTATGATACAACATGAAAAATGCTAATTGTAAGCACAGAAGAGAACATAGTTAATACTGCATGGGGGATTCAAACAAGCTTTCTCATGGAAGATAACTTTTGACCACGTCTTAAGTGAGGAGTATAAATTCAAGAGTGGATGGAGGGTGCATAGAGGGCTGTAAGGACATTCCAGGCAGAGTAAGCAAAGAGCAAGGTGTGGAATCCGGCACAGGGTTGGTCATATTCAGGAAACGGTGAGAAGATTAATGTGGCTGTAGTGGGTGGAGATGAGGTGGGGGAAACTGCTAGGAGATGTGGTTGGAGAGGAAGGCTGTGCTGATACTATGTCAAATACTATGCCAAAGTGTCTATATTCTATCCTGAGAGCAATAGAGAAACATTAGAAATTTTTTAAAGCAGAAATAATGAAGTCATATTAACTTTGAAAATAAGGTCTTATTAAGGTCATATCACTTTGAAAATAAGACTCTCATGTTTGCAACAATCCAAGTACAAGCAATGACTCCTGAAACTGGTGTAGAATAACACAAGAACTTGACTTCCTACTGCTTATTAGCTAGGTGACTGTAAGTAATTAACATCCTCTGTAAGACTTCTATGTATAAAATGGGTATAACAATAGTTCACACCTGAACTGCCTGGAATTGAGTATGAATTCAGTAAATATTAGTTGTGGTGGTGATTTTGTAAGTTTAAAACCATTATTCTAAGGATTCATGGGCACATATAATAATAAGAATATTATTATTCTTAACAATAACATCAATAATAATAAATGTTATATTTATATATGCCTGGTAATATTTACTTCATAAATATTTCAATCTCATAATATCTCTAAGGGATAAATATTGTAATTGTTATTTTATAAGTGAGGAAAATGAGGCTCAGAGATTCTAAATAACTTGCCCCAAGCAACAAAGCAAGTCTATAGTGAGGCCTGGAATGAAAACAGTGGAAAACTTGTTCCATTCCACCATACTGTTTCTTGGCTTAAATAATAATGACATGCTATCACTCTCCTGCAATGATCTAAGCCAAATACATTTTTGAGCCACAGTTTAGTAGGACAACGAGAATACTGTGCCATGGGGGCTAAAGCAATTGAGATCCTTCCGCTTTTACTTGTTGTCACATGGACCATTAAGAGGCAAAGATTCTCTACTCTAGGAGTCTACTCACACCTTATCCTGTCCCCTACTCCTTCCTACCCTACCAGCCATTCAGTGGGCTGTTTTTCTATCTCCTCTTGCTTTTTTCCTCTTTCATGCAGAAAGCACATAGCAAAGACCTGGCATTTGGACCATGCTGTCATTTGGGTGAATTACCTCAGGACTTCTATTAGAATCTGATATGTGAGAAAGACTGTCCGGTTCAGGGTGGGGGTCAGGAAGGAGATTATGCTGGGAACCCCACGGCTGAGTCTTGCAACTAAAGACCCTGAATCTTGAGGATACTGAAGACTTGGCTACGTATTGAAAATATTTATTTGCTTACAATGTGGCAATTATTTCTACTGTCAAGACCTCTCAGTAAGACTCCCCATAGGAGAAAAAGAGTGAGTGGTAGGAGTAAGGCATGAATATTCCACTCTGAATGCATAAAAATTAGTGTCAGAGAGATGGCCCCAAACTCCAACCTCCTGTCTTCCAGGTGATGCTCATTTGTCAAGTGGCAGTGTGGTATAGTTGTGATGGATCCATAGGGCTGGTGATTGAGGGCACTGGTCTGGAATCAGACAGAGATGACTTTGAGCTCTTGCTCTTTTTTTTTTTTTTTTTTAACTGCATGACCTGAGGATGGTTACTCAACTTTTTATTCAGTTTCAGTTTCCTCATTTGTAAAGTGGGAGAAATAATACTTATTTTGCAGGGTTGTAAAAACTCAATAAAATAAAGTATGTAAAGTGCCAAAAATAGTGCCTGACATACAGAAGGTACCCAATAAATAGAGGCATCCTATCCTACTTATTATATAATAATTATGTATCTTCTCTGAATGCACTGATCAGATTTAACCAAAGAGTGGGCAAGTCTCCATTTCACAAGCTGCTGTGAAGACATGACTTGATGGTTTGAAAGTATTATTTATGAAAGAAAAAATATAACATGAGTTATCCATTGTTTTCCTTTTGAATTATTTATGAAGTGTTTGGTAATAGGAATTCAGATCAGTCAGAATAAAAGCTATGAGTTGATGTTTCCTATGCCATGCTTAAAAAAACTGAGTAGCTTGAGAAAACATTATTTCACAAATTGTGTTCTTGCTTAATGACTTAATCACTAAGGATACATGTTAACAATCACTCTAAATAAGCACTTGAAAGAAAAATATACTGCTTCTCACCACCCACCCAACAATCTGTAACTTGGCTTTTTGGAATTAAATGGTCACTTGAAAAAAAAAAAAAAACTCATCTGTAGCAACGGCCTAGGGAAGATGGAAAAGAAAAAGAAAACAAGGCCCATTTAATGAACTGAAAGCAGGCATCAAAACACAGACATAATACTCCTTCCAAGATGTCTAGGATAACTTCCTCAGGAGAAAATACTACCTGCCAGGGAAATAGTGAGCAGATTTATTTCAAATCTAGCTTTTATCTATCCACCACTACCCCTATTATACAGTAGGTAATAAAACCCCAGAAATATTAAATAACTTGCTTAAGTTCATGGAACTAAAAATGGTGAAGAGGAAACTCTAAACAAAGCCCTGACTATGCCCTATCGTATGCTGCTTCTTTCAGGCCTACAAAGGGGCTGGCATTTATCATCACTTCTCATCTAACTGGTAAAGGACACTTAAACAGTAATGACCCTACCTATCAGTTTACAGTTCCCATAAATTCCATCATCATACCCTTAGAGAACTGTCCAAGATTCCAAAACTCCTTAAGAAGGAAATTGTGGCAGAAACTACTGACTGACTGTAACAGCCATCTGACCCTTAAGAACAAAGCCCTGAATTTGTTTAGTGGGTGGGCAGCAAGTACTCAAAGGTAGATTGGTTTACGATGAAGCTTCAGGGCCCCCTCACTTGCATGGCTGCTTCTGAAGCCTTCATAGGGGCCCTAGCAAGTTAATGTTTGGAATTTTGTATTCCTGTCCTTAAAGAACTTTTAGGCTTTACAAAAGCTAGATCCATTCCTGTGTTAAGGGATGGTGGACCTTTGCCCCAGATCCAAGAGAAGAATCATGATTAGTAAGGCTAGTCAGACAAATCGTAGTTTTCTACACTAGTGAAAATGTGCTGGAAGCTTCTAGAAATAACATTGGTCCAGGATAAAATAAAGACCCACATAGGAAAAACAGTTTTGCACCATTCACCTCACCACCCCTCCCTCTCTTGTTTTGGACCTTAGCATGTTATGCCTCAAGCTATGTAAACCATCTTAGAACCATAAGGAATGCCAAGTGAATCACACTCAAGACAAATGATCAGCCAGATATGAATGAGTTACAGGGTCAACTCTGGGACTCTCATCACCAAATTCCTTGTAAAGAATGGTCATGATCATTCCTTTACAGGTATGACCACAATTTATGTGTGGTCCATTCACCAGTTGATGGACCTTTGGGTGTTTTCCAGTTTATGGCTGTTATGGATACAGCTGCTATGAACAAGTGTGCATGTGCACTTAGGTCTTCATTTTTCTTGGGTAAGTATTTTGGAGTAGAATTAATGGGTCCTACAGTAAGTGTATGTTTAACTGTATAAGAAATTATCAAACATTTTTCCAAAGTGGTTATACAAGTTTGAATTACAAACAACAATGTATGGAGAGTTACAGTTGCTTCATATTTTTGCCAATACTTAATTCTGTCTATCTTTTTCCTTTTAGTCATTCTAGTGTGTGGTGGTGATAACTCACCATGGTTTCAATTAACATTTATCTAATAACTAAAGATGTTGAGGATTTTTCCTGTGCTTACTTGCCATTCTTATATCTCCCTTTGTGAAATGTCTAAATTTTCTGGTTTTATTGTTTTTACTGAGTTGTAAGAATTGTTTATATATTCTGATTACAAATCCTTTATCAGATATATGTTATGTAAATATTTTCTCTCAGAAAGGGGCTTACCTTTTCAGATTCTTAACAATATCTTTTGAAAAGCAAAGTTTTTAATTTTCAAGATGTCCAATATAACATCATTTTCTTATGCATTGTGCAGTTGGTATCCCAAGAAATCCTTGCCTAACCCAAGGATAAAAATTTTTCTCTTATGGTTCCTTCTAAAAATTGTGTAATATTAGCTCTTATTTTTACATCTATAACGCATTTCAAGTTAATTTTTATGTATAGTGTATAGAAAGGGTTGAGATTTATTTGTTTGTACATGGATATCCAATAGTTCTGGCATCATCTGTTGAGTCTTTTCAACAAATCCGTGAATTACCTTGGCATCTTTATCAGAAATCAACTGACCTTTTATGTTTTGTCTGTCTCTAGACTCTGTCCTATTCTGTTGACCTATAGGTCTACCATTTGTAATACCACACTTCCTTGTTTGCTGTAGCTTTATAATAAGTTTTGAAAGCAATTAGTGTATGACCTCCACCTTTCTTTTTCTTTATCAAAGTTGTTTTTTGACAATTCTAGGTCTTCCTTTTACATTTTCATATGACTTACAGACTCAGCTTGTCAATTTTTACACACACACACACACATAAAAACGCCTGCTGAGATTTTGATTAGGGCTGCATTGAATCTACAGATGAATTAAGATAGAACTGACAGCTTAGAAACATTATGTCTTCTAATTCATTAACATAATATATCCCTCCATTATTTAGGTCATCTTGAATTTCTCTCAGGATTGTTTCATGGTTTTCATTGTGGAGGTCTGAAACATATGTCATTAAATTCACCCCAAAGTATTTCATATTATTTAATGTTATAATAAATTGTATTTTTATTTGAATTTCCAGTGGTTTGCTGTTACTATATAAACATATAATTGATCTTTGTATATTGATCCTATACCCTGTGAATGTTCTAAATACAGTTAGTTCTGGTAGCATTTTTGTAGATTCCTTCAGTTTTTTGGCAAAGATCATCATATCATCTGCAAATATAGTTTTACTTCTTTTCTATTCTAGATGCCTTTTACTTTTCGTGTTGCCTTCATGCACTGGCTAATGTCACTGATAAGGTTAAATACAAGTGGTGAAAAGAGATATCCTTGACTCATAGGAGAAAGACTCCAATCTTTCATGATGATGTTGGCTATAGGTTTTTCCTAGATGCCTGTTTTTCAGGTAAAATAACTATCTTTCTGTACCTCATTTTCTGAGTTTTTATTTTGTTTTGTTTTGTTTTATTAATGGCTTTTGAATCTTGTCAAATGCTTTTCTGGCATCTATTGGGATAATACTATGAATTTTAATTTTCTTTATTTGAATATACTGACTTGCAGTGATTGATTTTTTTAACACTAAACCAACCATATATTTTTGGGAAAAATACTACCTGGTCAGAAATATTATCCTTTGTATATATTGGTGAATTATATTTGCTAAAGTTTTTAAAAGAGTCTTGCATCTATGCTCATTAGGGTTATATATTGTTGTTATTGTTGTAACAATCAATATCTTTGGTTTTAGTTAGTATTTTTACTTTTAGTTAGCATGTTGGCCTCAAATAATGAGGTGAGATTTATTTCCTCCTTTTCTGTTGTTTCAAAGAGTTTGTGAAGAATTTATATTATTTTTCCTTAAATGTTTGATAGAATTCACCAGCAAAGCAATCTGGGTCTGCAGCTTTCTTTGCCAGTGAATTTTTAACTAAAACTTCAATTTTTAAAATAAATATTAGATGATTATTTACTTCTTCTTCAGTGAGTTTTGATAGATTGTACATTTTAAGGGATTTGTCCATATCATCTAAGTTGGTGAACTTATTGGCATTAAGTTTTTAATAACATTCATTTCCTTATTACCCTTTTAATATCTCTAGACTATGTAGTACTATCAACTCTCTCATTCATGGTGCTGGTTATTTTTGACTTGGCCCTTCTTTTCCTCACAAATTTGGCTAGGGAGTTATTAATTTTATTAATCTTGAAGAACTAGCTTTTGGGTTCATTGATTTCCTCTATTGACTTCTTTTTTCTATTTCACTGATTTCTGCTCTGATATTTATTAGTTTTTGTCATCTACTTGATTTGGGTTTCCTTCGCTCTTCCATTTTTAGTTTTTTAAAGTAAAAGCTGAGATCACTGATTAGTTCTTCGTTTTTTTTCTAATATAGACATTTAGTGCTATAAATTTCTTTAAATTTTGCTTTAGTGGCATCCACAAATTTTGATATACTGTATTTTGTTTCCATTCCATTCAAGATATTTTCACATTTTCCTTTTGATTACTCATTTAATCCATGGGATATTTAGGAGTTTGTTATTTAATTTCCAAATAGTTGGAGAGTTTCAAGATATCTTTACATTATTGATTTCTAGTTTAATTCCACTGTGGCCAGAGAATTTACTTTGTATGACTTGATCATTTTTAAATTTATAGAGACTTGCTTTATGCTGAGAATATGGTCTATATTGGTAAATGTTCCATGTGCACTTTGAAAAAATATATATATTTTGCTCTGTTGTTAGGTGAAGTGTTCTATAACTGGCAATTAGGTCTAATTGGTTGATAATGTACAGATCTTGTATATCCTTACTGATATTTTTGTACACTTGCTCCATTGATCATTGAGAGAGTGGTATTAAAATATTTAAGTATAACTGTAGATTTGTCTATGTCACTTCATAGTTCTGTCAGTTTTTGCTCCATTATTTGAATGTTTAGGATTGTTGCATAAACCTTTAGAATTGTTAGGTCCTATTGATGAAATGATCCCTATATTATTATGAAATGACATTCTTTGCCCCTGGTAATATTCTTTCTCTAAAATCTATTTTGTCTTATATTAATATAGCCAAATAAACATTCTTTTAATTAGTGTTATCATGGTATATTTTAATCATCATTTTATTTTTAACCAATTTGTGTTTTTCTACTTACAGTGAGTATTTTGTGGGCAACAGAGATGTTTATCCAATCTGACAATCTCTACCTTCAAGATGTGGTTTGAGACCATTTACATTTAATGTTAATATTGATATGGTTAGGTGTAAGTCTACCTTAACCTTTATAATTCCTCACTATATAAACTTCTACTTCACTATCTCTCAGCCAAAGGCCTAGTTTGGTAAAATGAGGAGATATTTAATTAGCAAAAGGTTGTGTTATAGTCAGCTATTCCAAAGAATCTGATACGGTGGCCCCAATCTTCAGTGAATTTCAGGTACATGTGAGTCCGACAATCCAAGAAAAAAATCAGAGAATGGGAGTAAAATAATCAGGAGCCAAATCATACTTCAGTGAATTATCAGACATTAACTATCATCTAGCCACAAAATATCTGTTCTAATAATACAATAAATTTCATCCATTGAATATATTGTGAAACACAGGACTTGTATTATTTAGAATTTTTCCATAATGTCCTGAGAGCTTTAAATCTAGTTCCCTTGCCTCCAATCAAACTTCCCTATCTGAACACACATATAAAATGTGTGGAGGAAGAATGAAACTTGGGAGGTTATTACCCTCAAATGAATAAAAATCAGTAAGACAAAAAAAAAAATGACACAAACATAAAGTAGCCCCTAAATGCTATGTTTTCTAAAGGCAGACTGCAAATAATACTTTCACAAAGATTTCTAAATAGATCAGGAGTTCTGCTATGACTAACGAGAGGAATATCTCCATCGTCAGAAGCTACCAGCTTTGGTAAAAGGTCTTAGGTCACATGCAAGAGGGTATCTTGAGGACATTAAGATTTTTATCCTAGGGGACTAGAAATTTTTTAAAGATAATACCAACACTCTTCTCAGGATATATAGGGAGGCTTACAATGTATCTTGTATCTTCTCAGCACTGAATGTTGGGTTAAAAAATAAAAATTTCAGAGAAAACATCAAAGAATTCTTAAACCCTATGTCACATAACAGGAGGTTAATTATTTTTCGCCAATGAATTGACTTTGTACAAGCAAAGCTCTTATGGATCAGACTCATCTTTTTTTTTTTCTCTTACCATACATCTTATGATTTTTTAAAGTAATAATGGCAATTTAGAGAAGTTGTCAGATATAATAATTCAGAAAATATCCTGGTAGAAAAACTAAGAATTGGTATAAGGGAATGCATGTGACATGGATAGGGGACCCCAAACAGCATACTGTTCCTGACAAGAGGAAAAAGAAAAAAGAAAAAAAGAGAACTGGAGATAATCGACCCTCTCTCTATAGTGGAGCTGTCATCTTTTAGCAGAGTTGCAAATATGTCTTTCCACTGCAACACACAGTGGAAAAGTTCAAGTTCTCTGTGAATCATCCTGGCCACAGTGATATAATAAAATACAATGAAGCAGCAGCTTGTGAAAGATACATTCAACTAATAAAGAAAGAAGACTATATCTTCCTTGGTTATTAAGTAGATAATATATGCACAAATATGGCACAGACAATAACACCTCTTAATATACAATATCTTTCTTGATGGGTTGTGGTAAAACTGTATAATAGGATCAGATAGAACAGCATCAGATAAAAACCACTCCTCCGGGGGGGTGGTCTTCAAAGAAGGAGCCACCATGACTCTGAGGATATATTACTAATCACTGTGGCAATGAGAAGGAACTGCTCAATACAAGGCACTACTCAACATTCCTGCTTCATTACTCCCAACAACCCTATGTTTCAGATCTGGTGCACTACCAACCAATCCCGAAATACACTGAAGACACACTTTCTTGCTCCTTTGCCTTTAGAAGTATTATTCTCTTAATAAGACCTTTGCCTTTGCCTTTTCCTTCATGATGCATCTCACAAGTTAGATCCTCTCTGATGTTCCTGTCCTTCACCCATTCCCACAGCTGAATTCTTCTGAGCTGCTTAACACTCTGTACCTAACTCTCACAGGAACTTATATCACAATTGCTTCCTTTGATAGCAAGTGCTTCTCTTTTAAAGTGATTCTTATTTAATGTTTTTATATTTACTATATACCTACATCTTTCCAAAAAGAACTTGAGGTGGCTTATAATAAAAGACAGTGCAATCAAATATTTAAATGGAAATAGAAAACTAGGACCTTGGAAAAGAATAATATAAAATTGTCAAACATAAAACTGCCCTGCTTAGGCTTCAAATATATCTTTCTGCTTCTTGGAATTTGCCATGAAAAGATTCTCATTAGAAAGGAGGAAAACATTGGTTCTTCAAGGGAAACAAATTTATTCTCAGCAGAGAGTTCTAAAGTAAAATTCATCATAGATGACTGTATATAGAAGACTCTAATCCACATGAAACATAATATTCTCAACACAGTGTACCACAGTAGCCCAAATGAATTGCAAATGACTATTTCTAGTGTCTATCTTCAGCATAAGTAGAGTTCACAATATTAAAATGCAATATGGTGTTGGTGATTCTGAATAGTCTGGTCAAGGTAAGCTAAGCAAGTAGCCTTCTGGTAATTTAATTAGCTACAAGGATAAAATTTCTATACAGTACATATTTAAGACAAAGTTTCCTAAGTACTTTCTTCAGATGGTCTCTTAAAAAAAGAAGGGAGATCCAACTAGACAAGCATTGCCAACACTGTGTGGGTATTGGGTATTCTCCTAAAAAACGGGAGGGGGAAATGGAAAAATAATTTGAGAAATATTGGTTTAAACAAAATTAAACAGACTCCTTTTCATCAGGCATTCTCAGAGAATTAAATTTACAAATATGCTTCATAAATTCCCAAGCAAAGGTTACAGTTTATAGCAGTTCCCAAATAAAAGGTTAGGAAACTGAAGGTTAGGAGAAGAAACTAAGGTTATGTATTATACTGCAAGTGGGCTTAAAAAAAAGCAGGGCATCCTGGGACAATTTTATAGCCAACACTGATATAGTGCTTACCACATTCCAGACAATATTCTAAGTGCTTTTCATAAAACTACTTACTTAATCTTCCCAACAAACCCTGACATAAGTACTATTGTCTCCACTTACATATAGGAAAACTGAGACATACAGAAGTTAAGTAACTTGCTCAAGGTCACACAGCTGGAAAGCTGGGATGTGAATCTAGGCTACCGAGTTCCAAAGTCTATGCTCTTAATTACCACTTAGAATGTAAGAAAAGCCTGGAAAAGGTAATATCATAACTTGGCTCTAAAGGCTAGAACTGCAAACAGACAATCCAAAGGGCAACATCAAACCGGTGAAGAAAGTTCATGCGTGGTTCAGGTTGTCATGAACTAGAGGGACAGATTACAGGCAAGACTTGAAACCAAGTGCAGCACTAGCAGATTCCAGGAGACAACCCCTTTGTGGGAGCAGATACCTGGGTTAGAATCATGTCCAGGCACTCAGTAGCTGGAGGAAATTCTATGGGTCCCAGTTTCCTTATACATAAAATGGTGATAAAATAGCCTGCCTTGGAGAGCTGCTTCAAGGCTGGAAAATCTGGGTGAAGCATCTTGCACAGTGTTTTTCAAAAGCAGGAACTCACTGAAACACAGCATTATCGGTCAGTCCTCATGATCATGAGGTAAGCACACTTAGCTCCGTTTTGTAGATGAGCAAGGTGAAACTCACAGATGTCAAGTCAAATAACTTGACCAAGGTCCTACAGTTGGTGAGCAGAAGAGAACAGGTCGCACTCATCTCATGTGACCTCAAATCCAGTGTTCTTAGCTCTGAACAACAGAAATGAATGATGCTAAAGAGTTTCTAATCCACTTGCTACAATAATGAAGACCGATAGCATCCGTAGAGGACAAACTGAGGTTAAAAATATACACTGCAGAGACATAAGCAACCTCATAGAGACTGAGTAACATGAAGAGAGAGTATGGTACATGAGCAAGAGAGAAAAATCTAGATCTGACAGAGATTTCATGGCAATGATGAAATACTTAAACAAGCCCATCTAGAAGGCCTTGAGAGAGTTCAGAGTGAATTCTGATGGGATGAAAAGTTTTCCAGCTACTGATTTAGCCCTGGGTTTGTTTCTACACATGTGCATACACTGATGTTCAAGTCCAGGCGTCATTCTTTCTATAAAATGACTGTAGTTTACTTCCAGGACTTTGCAAACCCTTTACTACATAGCAATAGGTTGGAAGTAGCCAAATTACCCTTCTTGCAGGAATTCATCACTCAGTTTATTTATTTATTTTAACATCTTTATTAGAGTATAATTGCTTTACAATGGTGTGTTAGTTTCTGCCTTATAACAAAGTGATTCAGTTATACATATACATATGTCCCCATATCTCTTCCTCTTGCATCTCCCTCCCTCCCACCCTCCCTATCCCACCCCTCTAGGTGGTCACAAAGCACCGAGCTGATCTCCCGTTGCTATGCGGCTGCTTCCCACTAGCTAGCTATTTTACGTTTGGTAGTGTATATATGTCCATGCCACTCTCTCACTTTGTCACAGCTTACCCTTCCCCCTCCCCATATCCTCAAGTCTATTCTCTAGTAGGTCTGCATCTTTATTCCTGTCTTGCCTCTAGGTTTTTCTGACCATTTCTTTTTTCTTTCTTTCTTTTCTTCTTTTTTAGATTCCATATATATGTGTTAGCATACGGTATTTGTTTTTCTCTTTCTGACTTACTTCACTCTGTATGACAGTCTCTAGGTCCATTCACCTCACTACAAATAACTCAGTTTCGTTCCTTTTTATGGCTGAGTAATATTCCATTGTATATACGTGACACATCTTCTTTATCCATTCATCTGTTGATGGACACTTAGGTTGCTTCCATGTCCTAGCTATTGTAAACAGAGCTGCAATGAACATTTTGGTACATGACTCTTTTTGAATTATAGTTTTCTCAGGGTATATGCCCCATAGTGGGATTGCTGGTTCGTATGGTAGTTCTATTTTTAGTTTTTTAAGGAACCTCCATACTGTTCTCCATAGTGGCTGTATCAATTTACATTCCTACCAACAGTGCAAGAGGGTTCCTTTTTCTCCACACCCTCTCCAGCATTTATTGTTTGTAGATTTTTTGATGATGCCTATTCTGACTGGCATCACTCAGTTTAGACAACAGCATTGCTATTGTTTGGGAAAGAATCAGGGCCTTTTCTACTTGACCCAGGATTTCAAAAGTAGCTGATTTTCCCTTAACATATATTCATGCAAGTGTCACAAAAGACTTTAATTTAGAAAGAAATACTGGTGTGTTAGCATTCAGTCTGAAAAGCAGCCACTTCCCCCTTAGCCAAACGACTCTAAACTGTCTTCCTGCTAACCTAGCTTCAGTCAGCTAACCACACATTAGAATGTGGAAATGTTACTGAAGTATTCATTTCCTTGGGCTTGAAGTATTTAGGTGGAGATGGATGATACTTTGAAAACTCTCTAGAGTGCTTGGAATGTTCCTAAAGAGTTCAACTGTGACGCTATTCTGTACTTTTTCAGAATCACATTCAGAGAAAAAGAGAGGAAGGGACTGATGGTTATACAATTAACATGCCTAAACTAGATAACCAATATTGAAAATAAACCAAACAATTGAAATCAAATACATTAGAAGTTAATAAGTGTCTATGATTCTCCTTTTCAGAGTTGTAAAGGAAGAGAAATACCTAGCTTCAAAAATGCATAAATCATTTTTTGTTGACAGAGATTTCATGACAATGATGAAAGGTTTACAGAGCCTGAGCAATTAACCCATATTTACCCTTTCAATAATGTTACTCATAAAACAACCTAGGCTTTGGTTACCTGTCTATAAAATAGGTGATGGAGGATGAGAGCAGATTGGCTCTCCAATTCTACAAGTAGATCATTTGATACCAATGACGGACAAAAAAGGAATTCTATCAAATTTAGTGTCTGGAGGAACACACAAAATAAACCCTAGAAAGAAACATTCTATTTTACCTTGTCTTTAGCCAAATCTAATCACTATTATTTAAAAAAAACAAAACAAAACAAAACTCAGTTTTCACATGTAAAAGCATTTATAAATATTCAGCTTACCAAAAAAAAAAACATGTCAATGAAAACTGAATTCATTGAATTTTGCTAAATAAACCCATGTACATCTATCTTCTGTTTTATGTGGTCTTTTTGTCAGAAATAAATGTTAACAGTTGTAATAAATTTCCCTCAGCATTTTTATATGATTCTATCTGTGAGTACAAAAAATATTTTTTTAAAGAAAGCCATATATATCAAAGCACATGATAACAGATTGTTAATATTAGAACAAATCAATCAATGTCTTTGATATAAATACCAATGACATCATCAATGCTATAAAATAGCTCTGTTACAATGACATAGTCTTTATGAGTTTCTCAAGTAGGAGGGTAGAAACAGTCTTCACCTCTCAGGAAACTCCATAATATTAAGTGAGAAAAGTGGAAATATTCATTCCAAATTTTTAATCTATGGAATGCCTCAAGCAAAATATGCCACCTTCCTCCCTTTCCTGCTTGGAGTCCACTGTCTAAAATGGGAAGAGAAGGAGGCACTGAGTTGTGGACAAACTAATATGAGGATCTTCCTAGGTATGTGTTAATATATCTAAAGTAAAATTCCAAAGGTCAGCTTTTTCTACCCACCCCTTCAGCAAAGATCCTCCCTTCTAACCAGATCCCCAGATGGGCAGTTATCTCAAATCCCCAAAGAAATATTTGCAAAGAATCTAAGAAAGAGTGGATATATGTATAACTGATTCACTTTGCTATACACCTGAAATTAACACAACATTGTAAATCAACTATACTCCAATAAAAATTATTAAAAAAATAAGGCAAACCCCAAATACATACATACATACATACATACATACATACATACCTATTAAAAAAGAGAGTGAGAGAGAGAGAGTGAACAGCCCCAAAGTCCTTTTCAATACACATATAGCCCTGCTATGGGTAGTAGAGTTAAGATCACAGACTGGCTCAGACTTTCAGCCTTCGAATTCCTGCTCAGCCACTCTGTGACACTGGCTGGTAATTTACCTCTTTTAGCTTAATTTTGGCATCTGCAATATGATAATAATAATAATAGTAAGAATTGCATAGAGTTGAAGTGAAAGCTAAATGAGGTAACAATTTATGGACAGTATTTGACGTAATATCTGGTGCATAATACAGTAAGAATTCAAAACAATGTTAATTACTGTTACTGATAACATTTATATGGGAAAGCACTTCCTACACCCTACTTCACAGGAAGCTATAGTATAAACGATGATTCTGACACCCTTGTGAGGTAAAGATTGTAGTCAATCCCATTTTATAGATGAAGATTCAGAGGCCCAGAGAAATGTTTTAAGAATTAACAAATTTAATTTTAAAAAATAAAAAATCTGATAGGTGACAGAGCAAGAAGCCAAACTTAGGTCTTTGACTCTACAGGTCAGGCCCCAGACAGTACTTCACAATTCTTACTCTCAAAGCAGGTATAAATACCTTTGAAATGGACAAAAAAATATTACTGGGTGTCTTCAATGGAAAACTTTTCTCATTACCTAATTTTACAAGGTCCCTGTACCTTTCATTGTCTTTGAGCTATTTCATAATTCTGTAAATTGTAGATAACTCATAACACAAATGATAATTGTCCATATATGTGCAAATGGATTTTGACTGGTACAGATGCAATGATTTTTCCTCCCCTACTTCAGAAATCATTTTTGTGTTTATTAAGCAAATTCATTAAGTGCCCTAATTGCCTATAAATATTCCTGCTCTTGGGTTCTCCGTTGAATCAGTTGTAACACCTTACTGGTTTCTTCATTAATTAATGAATTAAATAAAAACATTCACATGCATTCATTTCATATTTGTGGTAGAGTTATGGTTTGACTTTACTTCTTAGAAATTATCCTTTCACACTGGGGAGATCTTGACCAGCTCTCATACCCTTCTAGGAACACAAGGGAAATTTCCCTGGGGAGTATCTAGCCTGTGAATTTTGGTGGCAGAAAGATGATGTGCTATATCAAATATTGAGCCTGATTCTCAAAATGTGTAAACTGCTCTCTGTTAGTCACTTTAGGAAACTGTATTAACTCTTATAGGTCCTAGGATATTATGCCACAAATTTAGGCTTTTGTTCCATGGGTCCAGATTGAAAAGTAGCAAGGGGACAGAACAACTTGGTGAGGTCCTATTGGTCTTATTTCTTAATCTCTCTCCTTTTCTCAACTGCAGTATTACAGAAAACAGAATGGTCACTGCAACAGCATTTTTCTCTGCCTTGGTTCTTAACTGAGCAATTGCACTCTGCTCCCACAGAGCCTACGCACAGCCAAACCTTTGAAGTAACTATGACTTTTCTGAATTCTAGCAGCCTGGGTGTAAACAAGACAGAGCACCCATTATGGACTCCCTGCACCCTTGCTAACCCAGGATAGAAAATGTTGGGCTCTGAGAAGCCAGCACTTCTCTTGCAGTAGGAAGAGAAACCCTTCCTCTCCCTTCCATGACTCTCCATGCTGCATGTTGTCCATGTTCCGGGAGGGGTGTAAAGCCCCTGTACTCATTTATAAGGTAGGGAAACAGATGGAACTGGCTTAATTTGTGAAGACAACTAGTTATCTTATAAGTACAGATGGAGTAAGTAGCACAATTATTACCAGAGAACTGAGGCTGCCAGATGGTTTGGTTAAAAAAAAAATTTTTTTTTAAAAGGTTGGCTGCCAGATTCACAGCAGGAAATAGCCTGCTCCCAGGGGTATAGAAAACCATGCAGATTTAAATCACCCTGCTATGTGCCTAGTAGTCTGCTCCTTTTCTGGGGCTGCAGAGGGAATAGGAGGAAGACTAGGATCACCAGGTGGCCAGAATGGCATATTAGCAGGCTTTCCAAAGGTGAAAATGAAGAAAGGGAAAGGGTTGTCCATGGTACAGGTGGTGTAAGAAATCAGCTTTTTTAAGAATAAGAACTAAATTTTTAAAAGGGCACAATGGTGCAAGATAAAGAAACTGTGTTCTTTATTTTGCTTTTGTTTGTTTGTTAGTCAAGTCCACTGCTTGCATTCAGAACTCTTTCTTTCTTGGCAGTCTCCCTAAGAAGATGGAATCTTACTGGCTGACTCTGTTCTCAGGCTCAGCATCAATGGCTGAATCACTCCAAGTACCAAGTTAATTGGTCTAGCAAAGTAAAAAAATCAATAAAAAAAAAAGAAAAGAGAAAGTCAGTCCGCGCAAACTTCAGATGGTTGATTAAGCAATCTGAGCCCTGTGGCTAATTTTATCTTTTCTAGGGAGAGCGGGCTTCTTCATCCTGCAGCAGCTCCTCTGTGGATCACATCCATTAATGGTGAGGGTGGAGGAAGGTGTCTAAACACCAACAGAACCCTGTGAGTTAAAAATCCACAGTACTTTTTCCTCCATACTGTAGGTGCTGTTGCTTTCTTCAGCCTCTTGCCACAAACAGTTAGCTATGCTCATTTTAGAATATGAAAGAATATTGCTGCCCTGTGGGCAGAAAGCCATTAAAATAAGAATCTACAATCTTGTTCCTGTGAGACTGCAATCTAGGGAGTCTAACAGCATGCCAGGGCTGGGACTTGATAGAGATATTATAGAATGATTGCCAAAGATGTTTCATATGTCTCAAAGCCTTTCACTCTTGTCTTTGTTTTTTAATGTTATACTCATGTAGAGTAAGCATTTTAAAAATTACTGATTGAAAAATGCTGTCCTTTCCCCAAATATCTACAAACTGATTTAGCTATTCATTTAACAAGTGTTTAGCACATCATCTCCCTGTGCCAAGGCCCCCTACGATGATGAAAATACCGGCATACTCAATCCTCTCAAACTCTGCCACTGCTTTATCAACGAAATTTGTGTAATATTCTAAATCCTTTGTGTCATTTCAGCAATCTTCATAGCATCTTCACCAAGAGTAGATTCCATCTCAAGAAACCACTTTCTTTGCTCATCCATTAATAGAAGCAACTCCTCATCCATTAAATTTTATCATGAGTTTGCAACAATTCAGTCACATCTTTACGCTCCACTTCTAATTCTAATTCTCTTACTATTTCCATCACATCTTCAGTTACTTCCTCCACCTGTCTTGAACCCCTCAAAGTTATCTATGAGGACTGGAATCAACTTCCTTCAAACTCCTGTGAATGTTGATATTTTGACCTCTCCCCATGAATCACGAATGTTCTTAATGTCATCTAGAAAGATGAATCCTTTCCAGAGGTTATTCAATTTACTTTGCCCTGATTCATCAGAGAAATCACTATCTATGGCAGTTAAAACCTTAGAAAATGTAGTTCTTAAATAGTAAGATTTGAAAGTCAAAATTACTCCTTGATCCATGGCTGCAGAATGAGTGTTATGTTAGCACACATGAAAACAACATTAATCTTGTTGTACATCCCCATCAGAGCTCTTGGGTAACAAGGTGCATCATCAACAAGCGTATGTTGAAAGACATGTTTTTCTGAGCAACAGGTCTCAACAGTGGACTTAAAATATCCAGTAAACCATGCTGTAAACAGATGTGCTATCATCCCAGGTTTGTAGAACACAGGCAGAGTAGACTTAGCATAATTCTTAAGAGCCCTCGCATTTTCGGAATGGTAAATGAGCATCAGCTTCAACCTGAAGTTACCAGCTGCATTAGCCCCTAACAAGAGAGTCACACTGTCCTTCGAAACTTTGAAGACAAGAATTGACTTTTTCTCTCCAGCTATAAAAGTCCAGATGACATCTTCTTCCAATATAAGGTTTTATATACATGGAAAATCTGTTGTTTAGTGTAGTCACTCTCATTAATTATCTTAGCTAGATCTTCTGGATAACTTACTGCAGCTTCTACATCAGCACTTACTGCTTCACCTCGCACTGTTATGTTACGGAGACAGCTCTTTCCTTAAACCTCATGAACCAACCTCTACTAACTTCAAACTTTTCTTCTGCAGCTTCCTCAACTCTCTCAGCCATCACAGAATTGAAGAGAGTTAAGGCCTTGTTTTGGATAGAGCTTTGGCTTAAGGGAATGTTATGTTTGGTTTGATCTTCTATCTAGACCACTAAAACTTTCTCCATATAAGCAATAAGGCTATTTCACTTTCCTATCATTTGTGTGTTCTTTGGAGTAGCACTTTTAAGCTCCTTAAAGAACTTTTCCTTTTCTTTCATAAGTTGGCTAACTATTTGGCGCAAAAGACCTAGCTTTTGACCTATCTAGGCTTTCAACCTGCCTTCCTCACTAAGCTTAATCATTTCTAGCTTTTGACTTAAAGTGTGAGACATGTGGAGGTGTGGCTGAGATGGAGATATAGGAAGACCCTGAGCTCAACTCCTCCCGTAGCCACATCAAAATCGTGACTATCTACAGAGGAACGATCTATGAAAATGACCTGAAGACTAGCAGAAAAGATTTCCACAACTAAAGATATAAAGAAGGAACTACAATGCGATGGCTAGGAGGCACAGAAATGTGGTACGGTTAAGACATATACCACTGGGTAGGCGACCCACAAATGGGAGAAAAATCACAATTGCAGACGTTCTCCCCATGGAACAAGGAGTCTGAACCCCACATCTGCCTCCCCAGCCTGGTGGTCCTATACCAAAAAGACAAGTTCCCAGAATGACTGACTTTGAAGGCCAGCAGGGCTTGAGTATGGGAAATCAGAGGGCTGTAGAAAATAGATACTCTGCTCTTAACGGGTTCACACAAAATCTCACAGGCTACGAGACCCAGCAGAGGCACTAACTTGAAAGGAGCCTAGGTCAGATCCACTTGGCTGATAGTGGCCGACAGAGAGTCAGGAGGCAACTGGGACTTCCTCTGGGGACACAGATGCTGGCAGCAGCCATTTTGGGGAGCTTGTTCTACAACGAGGACACGTGCTGGCGAGTGCTATTTTGGAGCCCTCCCTATGGCCTATTACTGTGTGTGTGTGTTTTGTGGAGGGGGCGGGGCAGGCCAGGGCCAGTCTTGGGAATCCCCCGGTCATGCAGCCAGCTGTGTGGGGACCTGACCATATCCACCAGCAGATCAGCACCAGCCCCAGGCTGCCCCAGCCCCACAAGCAGCTGCCCAGAGAAAGATCCCCTCACCAGTGGGCTGGCATGAGCCCCAGGCACCCCAGGACCCTGCATCTGGCTTCTTTGGGACATGGCGCTGCCCACCAGTGGGCTGCCACCTGTCCCGGCAACCCCCAGGCTCCACAGACAGCCACTCTGGGATCTAACCCTGCCCACCAGTGAGCCAGCAGCCATCCCTTGAGTCAGCACCTGGCAGTTACTGAGACCAGGCCCAGCCCCGTCTACCAGCACACCTGCAGTAGTCAGCCCCATCACAACGGAAGGGCCCATGCAGCCTACATATGGAGCACCCCTTGAGTATATGGCTCTGGTGACCAAAGGAGAATGTGCTGCTGGGTCCCATAGGGCGTCTCCTACTTTGCCAAGATCAGGAAATGTAACCAACCCTCCTAATACATAGAAATAACCGCAGGGGATTAGCCAAAATGAGTAGACAGAGGAATACATTCCAAATGAAGGACCAAGACGAAACCTCACAAAAAAGAACTAAACAAAGTGGCAATAAGCAATCCTACCCGATAAAGAATTCAAGGTAATGAATGAAACTCAATGGACTCAGGGAAAACATGCAGGAACACTGTGAGAATTTTAGCAAAGAGTTAAACATCCACGTTGGATGTTGAATTTTGCAAAAGCTTTTTGGGTTTTTTTGCATTTCTTGAGACAATCATATGATTTTTATTTTTCAATATGTTAACGTGGTGTATCACACTGATTGATTTGTGAATAGTGAACCATCCTTGTATCACTGGGATAAATCCCACTTAATCATGGTGTGTGATTCTTTCAACGTATTGTTTAATTCAGTTTGCTAGTACTTTGTTGAGAATTTTCACATGTATGTTTATCAGTGATATTGGCCTGTAATTTTTTTTTTTTCTGGTGTCTGTCTAGTTCTAGTATCAGGGTGATGCTGGCCTTGCAGAATGAGTTCAGAAGCATTTCTTCCTCTTCAACTTTTTAGAAATAGTTTGAGAAGGGTAAGTGTTAACTCTTCTTTAAATGTTTTGTAGGGAAATTCCCTGGTGGTCCAGTAGTTAAGACTCCATGCTTTCACTGCTGAGGGCCTGGGTTCAATCTCTGGCCAGAGAACTAGGATCCTGCAAGCTGTGCAGCATGGCAAAAAAAAAAAAAAATGTTTTGTAGAATTCATCTGTGAAGCCATCTGGTTCTTGACGTTTGTTCGTTGGGAGTTTTTGTTACTGATTCAATTTAATTACTGGTAATTGGTCTGTTCATATTTTGTATTTCTTCCTGATCAGTCTTGGGAAATTGTATAGTTCAAGGAGTTTTATCTGTTTTTTTCTTGTTGCTCCATTTTATTGGTGTATAATTGTTTGTGGTAATCTCTTATGGTCCCTTGTTTTTCTGTGGAGTCAGTTGTAAAATTCTCCTCTTTTGTTTCTTATTTTATTTATTTGGGCCCTCTTTTTCTTGATGAGAGTGAGTAAAGGTTTATCAATTTTGTTAATAAACACATTTTTGTATTTTTGCAGTTTTTTCCCTGTAGTTGATTTCTAGTCTCATACGATTGTGGTAGGAAAAGATGCTTAATATGATTTAAAGCTTCCTAAATTTATTGAGATTTATTTTGTGGCCTAGCATATGATGTATTCTGGAGAATGTTCCATGTGCCCTTGAAAAGAACGTATATTCTTGTGTTTTGAGATGGAATGTTCTGTATATATATCCACATATACATATGTATAAATCCATCTGCTCTAATGTGTTGTTTAAGGCCAGGGTTTCCTTACTGATTTTCTGTCTGCATGATCTATCCAATGATGTTAAGTGGGTGTTAGAGTCCCTAATATTATTGTGTTACTATCAATTTCTCCCTTTATGTTTGTTAATATTTGCTTTATATGTTTAGGTTTTCCTATGTTGGGTGCATATATACTTACCACTGCTATATCTTCTTGTTGGCATTATTTCTTTATCATTATTTAATGTCCTTAATTGTCTTTTATTACAGTCTTTCTTTGAAAGTCTATAAGAATTGCTACCTCAGCTTTTTTGCTTCATTTCCATTTGTGTGGAATACCTTTTTCTATCCCCTCATTTTCAGATTGTGTGTGTCTTCAGATCTGAAGTGAGTTTCTTGTAGGCAGCATATATATGGGTCTTGGTTTTTTTTAATCCATTGAGCCAACCTATGTCTTTTAACTGGAGCATTTAGTCCATTTACATTTAAAGTAATTATTGATAGACATATACTTACTGCCATTTTGTTAATTGTTTTCTGGTTGTTTTTGTATTTCATTTTGTTCCTTTCTTCTTCTCTTGCTCTCTTCCCTTGTGATTTGATGACTATCTTTAGTGTTACTTTTGGATTCCTTTCTCTTTTTTGTGCATGTATCTATAATAGGTTTTGGAGTTGTGGTTACCATGAGGTTCATATATAACAACCTATATGAATATATGTCATTATTATAAGTTGATGATCTCAAGTTTGAATACATTCTAACAATCCTGCATTTTTACTTCCCCACCCCCTCATATTTAATGTTTTGACATTATATTTTACATCTTTTGTATTGTGTATCCACTTTTTGTGAATATAAATGATTTTACTACTTTTGTCTTTTAACCTTCCTACCAGCTTTATATGTAGTTTATCTGATACCTTTACTATATGTTTGCTTTTACCAGTGAGATTTTTCCTTTTATAATTTTCATATTTTTAGTTGTGGTCTTTTCCCTTTAGAGAAGTCACTTCAACATTTATTGTAAAGCTGGTTTAGTGGTGCTGAAATCTTGCAGCTTTTGCTTGCCTGTAAAATTCTTTATTTGTCCTTCAAATCTGAATAATAGTCTTGCTGGGTAGAGTATTCTTGGTTGTAGCTTTTTTACATTCATCACTTTGAATATATCATGCCACTCCCTTCTGTTCTGCAAAGTTTCTGCTGAAAAATCAGATTATAGTCATATGGAAGTTCCCTTGTATGTAACTACTTGCTTTTCTCTTGTTGCTTTTAAGGTTCTCTATCTTTAATTTTTGTCATTTTAACTATAATGTGTTTTGGTGTGGACCTCTTTGGGTTCATCTTGTTTAGGACTCTCTGTGCTTCCTGGACGTGGATGTTTCCTTTCCCCAGTTAAGAAAGTTTTCAACTATTATGTCTTCAAATATATTCTCTGCCCCTTTCTCTCCCTCCTTCCCTTCTGGGACCCCTATAATATGCAACAATACGGGTATACAGGGAACTTACCTCAATATAATAAAGTCCATATATGACAATCCTACAGCCAACTTTATACTCCACAATGAATAGCTGAAAGCATTTCCTCTAAGTAGAGGAACAATACAAGGATTATCACTCTTGCCAGTTTTAATCAACATAGTATTGGAAGTCCGAGCCACAGCAATCAGACAAGTAAAAGAAATAAAAGGAATCCAAATTGGAAAAGAAGAAATAAAATATTACTATTTGCATAAGACATGATACTTTATACAGAAACTTCTAAAGACACCACCAAAAAAACCATTAGAGTTAATTAACGAATTTAGTAAAGTTGCAGGGTAAAAAATTAACATAAAGAAATGTGTTGCATTTCTATACACAAATAAAAAAGAATACCAAAAAGAGAAATTAAGGAAACAGTCTTTTTTACAATTACACCAAAAAGACTAAAATATCTAGGAATAAAATTAACCAAGAAGGTAAATGACTTATACTCAGAAAACTCAGAAAAATGACTTATACTCAGAAAACCTAAATATAGTTTTATTCAGAAAACTATAAGACACTGATGAAAGAAATTGAAGATGACACAAATGAAAAGCTATACTGTGCTCATGGATTAGAAAATTAATGTTAAAATGACAACACTACCCAAGGAAATTTACAGATTCTTTGGAACCCCTATCAAAATACCAATGGCATTTTGTCACAGAGCTGGAACAAATAATTCTAAAATTTGTACTGAAGCACAAAAGACCCAAATATGCAAAAGAATCTTGAGAAAAAAGAACAAAGCTGAAGGCATCACACTTCCTAGTTTTAAACTATACTAACAAAGCTATAGTATTCAAAACAGTATGGTGTTGGCACAAAACCAGGTCCTGGCACAAAAACAGACATGTAGATCAAAGGAACAGAATAGCCCAGAAAAAAACCCACACTTTTATGGTCAGTTAATCTACAATAAAGGAAGCAAAAATATACAATGGGGAAAAGACAGTCTTCAATGAATGGCGTTGGGAAAACTGGACAGCTACATGCAAAAGTAGGTAACCAGACCACTTTCTCTCACCATATACAAAATAAACTCAAAATGGACTAAAGACTTAAATGTAAAACCTGAAATCATAAAACTCATAAAAGAAGATAGAGGCAGTAAACTCTTTGACATTGGACTTAGCAATATTTTTTTTGGATATGTTTCCTCAGGCAAGGGAAACAAAAGCAAAAATAAACAAATGGAACTACATCAAACTAAATAGCTTTTGTACAGCAAAGGAAATTCAGCAAAATGAAGAGGCTGCCTACTGAATGGGAGAAGATATTCGTAAACAATTGATTTGATAAGAGATTAATATCCCAAATATACAAAGAATTCATACAACTGAATGTCAAAAAAAAGCAATCTGATTAAAAAATGGACAGAAGACCTGAACAGACATTTCTCCAAAGAAGACATACAGATGGCCAACAGACACATGAAAAGATGCTCAACATCATTAATCATCAGGGAAATACAGATCAAAGTCATGAGACATCACTACACACCTGTCAGAATGGCTATCATCAAAAAGACAACAACTAACACATGTTGACAAGGATGTGGAGAAAAGGGAATCTTTGTGCACTGTTGGTGGGATTATAAATTGGCCACCTATGGAAAACAGAATGGAGGTTCCTCAAAAGTTAAAACTAGAACTGCCATATAATTGCAATAGCAATTTCATTTGTTGGTATTTACCTGAAAAAAATAAAAACACTAATTCAAAAAGATACATGTACTTCAATTTTCATTGCAATATTATTCACAATAGCCAAGATATGGAAGCAACTTAAATGTCTATTGATAGATGAATGGATAAACTTGTGTTTTATACATATATATATACACACACAGATACACACAATTGACTATCTTGCCATTTGCTACTATGTGGATGCATCTGGATAGTAATATGCTAAATGAAATAAGTCAGATAGTGAAAGACATATACTGCATAATCTCGCTGTGGAATCTAAAAAACAAAACAAAACAAAGTAACAAATGAAACAAAATGAAAACAGACTCATAGATACAGAAAACTAACTTGTGGTTGCCAGAGGAAGGGACATGGAGGGTGTGAGCAAAACTAGATGTGAACAGGATTAAGATGTAAAAAACCTCCAATTATACAATAAATGTCATGGGGATATAATATATGGCCTAAGAAATATGATCAACAATATTGTAATAACTTTGTATGTGAACAAATAGTTACTAGACTTATTGTGGTGCTTTCACAATGCATTCAAATGTCATATCATTATGTCGTACACCTGAAACTAACATAATATTGTACATCACTATATTTCAAAAACAACAAAAAAGACAATAAATAAAATATATTTAAAAAATTCTCAGAGATACTCCTGAGAGTTGCAGGGGGTTTATGCCTAGGCTAGAACTAAAATATAAAACAATATATCTCATCAACATATCTAATGGGTGGGTAAAATTCAAGAAAATACATCCTTGTATGGCAACCCACAAAAAATACTACTAATAATAATGAAGTGTGAGACATGCAACCCTTCCTTTCAGTTGAACCCTTAGAAACCATTGTAGGGTGATTAATCGGCCTAATTTAAATATGGTTGTGTCTCAGGGAATAAGGAGGCCAGAGGAAAAGGAGAGAGACATGGGCAAGTGTGGTTGGTGGAGCAGTCAGATCACACACAACATTTATCAATTAAATTTGCCATCTTATATGGGCAAGGTTTGTGGCACCTCAAAGCGATTATAATAGTAACATCAAAGATAATTGATCACAGATCACCATAACAAATATAATAATAAGGAAAAAGTTTGAGAGATTGTGAGAATTACCATAATGTGATACAGAGACATGAACTAAGCAAATGCTGTTGGAAAATTGGTGCCAATAGACTTGCTCTACCCAGGGTTGTTACAACCTTCAATTTATAAAACAAACAAACAGAAAAAAAACAGTATCTGCAAAGCACAATAAAGTGAAGAACATTAAAATGAGGTATGCCTGTATACTGCGCAGTCATTGTAATGTTGATTCTAAAGGCAGAGAGACGTGGGTTTGAATCCCATCTCCCCCTTACCTGACAAGTAAGCAAGTTATTTTACATCTCTAGTTTCCCCAGTTATGAAATGAAGATAATATACAGTACATACTCCCTGATGCTGTTATTACAATTTTCAAGGCCACAATACAGTATAAATATGTTTAACCAAGTGCCTAGCACATAGAATTCACCCAGTCAGCAATTAAAGTTTTATTTCTCACACCTGTATAAACATTTCATTCTTATTCTGAACTCCATCCTGCCTTATTCCATCTTTCTCCTTTCAAAGGGTCTATCCAGCTCAGTAATTTTAAAAGTTGCCTCTTAGAGGAAGTGACCTGAGATGGGAAAGGTAGCAGGGAGGTTTGGAGAAATTATTCTAAGTAAAAAACATTTCCAAAGGCCCTAAGATATAAGTTAGATGAACACGGAAGAGTAATCATTGAGAGGGATGTGTGATTTAAGAGGTGAGTAGGAATTTATTCATTTACACCATTCATAGTTCCATGCACTGAGGATCCAGTATTGAACAAAACAGATAAAAATTCCTGCTCTCATAGGGCTCATATTTCAGTGGTAAGAGACAGCCAATACACAAAATAAATTAGTAAATTATAAAGGATATAATGCTAAGGAGAGAAATGAATCAGGGAAGAGAGAAAGGAAATGCAAATTGCAGTTTTAAAGCAGGTGGTTAGGAAATGCTTCAATAAGAAAGGTCACTTTTAATAAAGACCTAAAGGAGACGAGGGAGTTAGTAACAAGGGAAATCAGGGGAAGCCTGTTCCAGGCAAGAGAAACAACAGAAACCGAGTTGGGAGAAGAGCCTGCGTGCGCTGGGAAGCAAAGAGGTCGGTTGATATGGCTAGAAACAATGTATAATAGAAAGGGAGAGAAAAGGAGATGAAGTTAGGGAAGTAATGGGAACTAGATCATGCAAAGCCTGTAGGCCATTTTAAGGACTTTATTTTTCTTTCTTTCTGAGTCAAATGGAAATCCATTGGAGAAGAGCAGAGAAGTGATGTGATCTGATTTATGTTTTAAAAAATCAATTTGGCTCTGTGTTGAGAATGGATTATAGGTAGAACCAGAAAGACCAATTAAAAGGCTATTGTAATAATGCAGGTAAAAAATTGATGGTAGCATGTATCTGGTATCAGAAGGGATGACAAAAAAAAGTAAACAGATTTTGACCCATGATTTCCTTACAGCTTAGATGTGGGTTATGAGAGGAAGGGAGAAGTTAATAATGACTTCAAGTTCAGTTTGTTTCTTTTCCCTAAACAACTAGAAGAACAGGGTTGCCATCTGATGAACAGAATTGCAATTTACTGAGTTGGAGAGGACTTAGTTGGAAGAAGTTTAAAGAGGAATATCAGTATTGGGCATCTCAAGTTTGATATGATGGGTAAATGTCCTTTGGAGGTGTTGTGGTGGCTATTAGACAAAGAGTCTAGAGTTAACATGAGAGGATCAGTCTGGAGCTTTAAATTTGGGAGTTATTAGCAGATAGATGACATTCAAATCAGTGATACTCTGTGACATGTCCAAGTTAATGTACAAAGAGAGGAGGGACTGAACCTTGGGACACTCCAAAGAATGACCAGCAGAGGAAACTGAGCAAAAGTAGTTATTGAGATAGAAGAAATGCAAAGTGCGTTGCACTAGAAACAAGGTGGAAAAAATGTTTCAAGAGAGAAGGAATGAACAACTGTTCAACTGCTTCAAACTGGTCAAGTAAGGAGAAGATTGAGAGTCAATAATTGTATTCAACAACATGGAGATGATGTTTGACCTTAAGAGAGTAATTTTGTTAACAATGGGTGCAAAAACCTGAATGAATTTTGGACAGAGTAAGATAAGACTTGTAAACAGAGTTTAGAGCACTCTTTAAGAAATATTCCTGTGAATGGAGACCTGAAAAGTGAGATTATAGCTGAAGAGAAAAACACAGATAAAAAGAACAACTTTAATATCACAACATAGAACGAACAAGGTAAAGGAGAGAAACTGATAGTGCAGGAGAGACAGGAGAGTTAAAAGGACAATGTCCTTAAACAGAAGGTTTGGATAGGCAATAGGTGGAGGTGTTAAACCATAGGAAAATAAGAAAGTCAAGCATATGCATGAGGATACTGCAGGTGTGAAGGCAGGAGCTTTGGGAAGAGCACATGTCCTGTGTTCCGTAGAACATGTGTCAGTTTCCCAAGAGCAGGCCCATTAGGGGTTCACCCCTTATACTGCCAAACCCTCCATATAATAGAACCTCAACAAGTTATTCTTCAAGAAGAATAAAGTGGTACACTCTTTATATATACTACACAAGCACACACACTATATCTGTGTGTACACAGTTATTCATATCATCCTTCTCACAGCTTAAGCAAAGAATAATGTCCAAAACTGTTCTATAAATGTTAAATATCAAGCTCAAGTGTAACAAAAACTCCAAAGAAAGAAGTGACATAGCTTTCTCTGTATATACTCATATTTAATGACCTACTTAACACATAAGTTTCCCCTCACACCAAATCATTTTTACTTTGTGAAATAAACTTTGCTAAGCAGACTCAGTACCTTGTCATACATAATGATATTTCTACATTCTCTTAAGATGATCAAAACTGAACCCAAAGGTTTATTTATTTGTTTGTTTATTTAGCATTTGCATGGTCTCTTGTCATTTGAAAACTGATTGGATAGGTTTTTAAATTCCTTGACCAACCAAGCAAGTAAATTAAATTAAAAATACTGACTCACTCTATTTGGGGTAAAAATCTAATTTTCCAAATGAATAGGTTGACTTCTGTCTCTGGCACTTTGGCAACTATATACCCTGGCTGACACTACCACTGTACATGACCAAAAATGAAGCATAAATGATATTTTGATACTCTTGATGTATCAGTGGACTAGCAAGTAAGAACTACTCAGAAATAACCAAAAAAGAAGTGAAAAGAGCTAAGCTGAACTAGTGAACTTGAGTTTTGTTTTTTATGAACACAGAGAATGGAAGACAAAAGTTGGGGCCAATCAATAACATAGAGCCTAACAGAAGACCACCCCATGTAATCCAAGGACCCCATGTAAACTAGGGATTCCAGGGAAAGGAAAACTAGAAAAGACCCTTCTCCCTCCTCCCAGTGTCTTGCAAAGAACATTGCTTTGTTTGAATTTGGCACTGAATGGATGGAGATAAAAATCTCCCTGGATAATTTGGAACCTCAAACTAATCTTCACTTGGCTTTACAGGTTGAGATCACACTATGATGGTCTGAAAAACCTCAACTTGAGAATTTGATTATAAATGTCTTCACATTTGTAGTATTTCCAGGTACCTGAAATAAGCAAACACAAATCTTCTGTAGAGGAATGCATTTCCATCACAGATCTCAAAGAGTTACCAGGAAGAAAGTTCTAAGGACTATGATTATAGTCTAAAATGATCTAAGTGACAAGAAATAAAACAACATGAGGAAGAGCCAGTAGAAACAAAAACCAATAAAATTAGATCTGAAAAAATTCTAAATTTAAACTATCAGATATAGACTATAAAGTATGTATATATTACAGATCTTAAAAATAACATAAGAAATTCCAAATACGAAAGAAGAGTACGAGACTAGGTCAGTATGGTGGACTAAATACTCTGAATGGCCCTCCCAGTTCAAAACAATAAGATCATGCATAAAATATAACTTCCATGAATTCCAGATTTAGGAGAAGAAAAATTCCCAAGCAAAAACACTTCAAGAAATATGAGGTAAATCAATAGCAATGAGTACTAACTACATACAAAATGCAGAGTGGTCATGAGAACAACTGCCATGTATTGGAAGACTGAGCTTTGAGACAGTAGCAAGTTGATGGAGCTTAACTTAAGTCATGGGGACTATGGACGATGGAAAGAAGCTAAGAAGTTCAAGGACAGAAGGTCCCTGTTGTTGAATAAAGCAAATATTAAATGAAGTAATTATCAATTTCAGTTTCCATATTCATCACAGTTTAAGGT
The DNA here is from genome assembly GCF_964270905.1 of Leucopleurus acutus. Lineage (NCBI taxonomy): Eukaryota > Metazoa > Chordata > Mammalia > Artiodactyla > Delphinidae > Leucopleurus > Leucopleurus acutus. Next base: position 134,266,376 of record NC_139143.1, read on the forward strand.
CAGCTAAGAATGGGCTCAAAATCAGAAAGCACAAAATACATATGAAAATGACATTAAGAGACTGCTCATCAAACAATAACCATCAAATTTAGATCTTAAACAGACATACAATATTTAATAACTATGTATGAGATATTTAGAAATAAAGAATGGAATAAAAACAATGAGTAAGTAATAAGAGATTATCCCAAATAATTAGGTATATTTACAAAATAATAACTAGAACTTTCAGAAAAGAAAAATATATAGTAGTTAAAAATTTTTAAATGTAATGGGTGGGGTTGAAGAGCATACTATCTATAGATGAAGAGAAAATAAAAAAGCAACAGAACTGAAGGAATTACCCAGGATGCAATATAGAGAGACAGGAGATAGAAGATATAAAAGAAAGATGAAGGGATATAGAAGACAGAACGAAAAATCTAACATGAAGCTAACTGAAGTCCCAGAGAGAAAGAATAGAGAAAAAAGAGAAGAGACCATATATGGAGAAATAATGGCTTAGAATTTTCTAAAATTGAAAGAAGGCATGAATTCATGGTATAGGAAGCACAGTTAATACCATGTAGAATAAGCAAAGAGAAGACACCACCTAAAAACACTATTGAAACTGCAGAAACCAAAACAAAGAGAAAATGTAAAAAGAACTGAAAAACAAAAGACAGTGCAGCTAGAAAGAAGAGACAATTAGGCCAATACCAGGCTTCTTAATAGCAACAATGGAAAACTAAAGAAAGCAAAATTATATATTCAAATTGCTGAGAGAAAATAACTATCTAGTGTCACTTTTGTACCCAGAAAACCATCATTATTTTTCAAGGAAGAGGGAAAATAAATTCAGCAGTTAATTAAGAAAACAAAGTGTTTTCAACCAACACTCATGTGCTAAAATAATTCTAAAGGATGCATTTCATTATTAAATAAAATTATCCCACAAAGAATGTATGAGAAGAAATGGTAAGCAAAGAAGTTTATAAACTTGAAGGAATGGTTAGCAAAAATATATATAAGCATGTATGTAAATCTCAAACACAAAATAATATATAGTAATTAGGATGGGGTCATTAAAGTGTTTAATGGATTATTGGATTATTTGGAAAAGGAGCTAAAATACTAATCACTGAATTTGTTAGGTAAGTATGCACCAAAAAGTTTTGATGTTAACTACTAAAAAACAGTAATAGGGTATATAATTCCCATACCTTTAAAGTGGGGAGAAATGGAATAGGAAAACAAACAAACAAGAATAACCACAAAACTTAATCAATGACAAAAATGAAAAAAAAAACAGAAAGAAAAGAGAAACAAGCATAAGAAAAGATGGACATATGAAAACAAAGAGAAAGATGCTAGAAACACGTTCAAATAAATGAATACTCACAGCAAGTATAAGTGAGCTAAAGTTGCCATTTAAAAGAAACAGACAACAAAATTTAATTTTTAAAAACCCTTATGCTGTTTAAGAGAACTACCAAGAATATAAGGACAAAAATAGAAGTTCAAAGGTGGGAAAAGATACTAGAAACACTAAACAAAGGACACACTAATGTAATATTGCCAAGCAAAACAGATTTTAAGAAAAGTGCTGCTATGGGTCAAACAAATTATTACATAATAGTAAATTATTCAATTCACAAGATATAATACTAAATATAATAAAAAAGCCTCAAACTTTGTAAATACATTTTAGTGAATTATAGGAAAAGATGAATAAATCTATCATCAAAGTGAGATATCAACACAATCTCAATTGAAAAGACTACGAAAAATGTAAGTGAAAATATAGAATATTTGAACAACACAGTTAGCAACTTTGATTTATTGGCCACAATTCTTGTTTCTATGCCCATCAGCTAGAAAGTGCAAATATTTCTAAGTGCACCTGAATATCTACAAAAAGTGACCTCTTACCAAGGGGCTTAAAGCAAGTATCAATGAATCGGTATCATACAAATTGTCTGCTGATACAGCAAAGATATATTAGAAGTTAATTTAAACAATTAAAAATCTGTCTATGTTGGAATTCAGGGCACAGTTTTAAATAATATATGAATCAAAGGAAAAATCATAAAGAAAATTTAAAATTTAAATAAAGAAAATTTAAAATTTAAATCATAAAGAAAATTTAATAAAAATGAAGATATGACATATTGAAACCTATGAAATGCAAATAACACATAACTGAGAAATTTGTAGCCTTAAATGCTTACATTTAAAAAGTGAAATGTATATTAGAACAGGAAGATGAAGTAAGTTTAGGTGCTTGAGCTATTGGTAAAGGATAATTTAGGCCAAAATTTAATGGAGAAATAATGAAGGATGTTACAGAGTCTATTAATTTTATCTGATGTGCATTACAGAAGAATTGAGCAAACGACATTTAGGACATATGACACATTTTAAAAAGAATAAGTCAAGAATCAAGCAAATCTCAACTGAAACTAACAAACAATGCATGCACAATGGTAAAGGCATGCGGCCATTAAAAAAAAAAGATTGCTTTTACAAAGTATCAGAACTTACTTACTTGAGTAATTATTTTTTGCTACAAAGGAGTTACTATTGGTCATATCTAATAGTATAAAGAATAGTAAAGTGATTGCTTTAAAAATAATCCTATAGGTTTTAGCTTCTGGAAATAGCTGAGTATACCCTTAAAACCAAACTTCCTGCCAATAACAATCATAAACTCTGAGCAAAATATATTTAAAAAATAACTACCTGGAGGTACTGGAGAGTGAAGAGAAGCAGGTAGGTCGGGGGAAGGGGCGGTGGCCAATATTTGAGAAAAAAAATTAGCATAGGAAAGTTTTCCATTTGCCTTAGTGCAGGCCCTAGTCAGTTCTATCAGTTTAGATGGAAAGATAACAAACAAACAAAAAAATAGTTTTACTGACATTATGATCCAAGAATGTGATGCCTACAGCATAGTATACAGAGAGTGCTCAAAGACTGAAGAATTCATTAGCTATTTATAAAGAGAATATGTAGCTAAAATAATCATACAAACATAGCGATTATTCAAGAATTAATATTGAGGACCTACTACATATTAAGCATTGCAAAAAGGATATGAAGTTAAATGTGGCACTGTTTCTGCCCTCAGCAGCTTACCACTAGATAATTAACAGATTCATCAGTCCTATCAATTAATCAGTCCTATCAATAAGATACAAATAAAATTCTGTGAACTTTCAGAGGAAGGGGTCAAGCAAAACTCTGAAGAGAAGGGTCTTAAAGAATGAGAAGCTTTGGATTTTGCAGAGAAGATAGGAAGTGCACTGCAAAAGGAAGGACCAGCACAGACAAAAGTGAAGAGATGAAAAGCAATTAAGAGATGGAAATAGTGAATTGTGGAAGAGAATAGCTAGAGTTGAGGGTAAGTGGATGATACTAGCGGGAAAGTGTTTTGACAAGGTGGTCAGAGGCCACTTCTCTAAGAGCTCTTAATGCCAACAACAACAAAATGGCCAAGATGCCTCCATCTCTTGAAAACCTAGAGTGCTAAAAAATTAACAGCTAGAAGAGAACATTTAATTAATACTCTTTTCAAGGAACTCTAAATCTCTAAGTGGAGAAAAAGCAATAAAACAGCTGTGATTTAGGTAAAGATGTCAGAGAAAAAAAACCTTAATGCTGTAAGACTAAGACTATATGAAATATATAATCTAGTGATGAGTGAGGTTAGGAAGAAAGAGCAATATAAATAAAGAGTAAAATGAAAGAAAGATAATAAATAGGAGGTATGAACCAGAGGGCACACACCTCTTCCAGAGTATTTACCAGAAATATCAGGTAAGAGAGAAATATTGTCCACTCAACTCTGAGTACATAAGAGCTGGGGAACATATGATAGGGTTGTTTAACATATGCCTCATATATATCTATTAGAAATGAGTATGGGAGAGAGAAAAAGAAAGCAAGAGAATATTTCTTCCAGTGTATATTCCAGTGTACCAGGAAATAAATTATTTCTCAGAAGATAATCAAATAATTACGGGAAGAACTTCTCTCTCTGGAGGCTCACAAGAGCGTGTGCTACTTGGGTCAACTAAATGGTCTAAATAATTGACACTGGTCTTTCTGGGTTTGGCACAGATCTGGTTTGTGAACTGAAAACACTATTGTAGTGTGTGTGTGTGCACATGTGTGTGTATTTTAGGGGCTGAATGCTCAGTCTCTTTCTTTTCTATTTTCACTACATTGGGAGGACATCTCTTCTAAAAGACAATTCAGGCAGTTTTGTTTTTACACATACACACACTCACACACACGCCATATTTTTCTAGGGGTGCTGCTGCTAAAGAACAGGATAGTAATAACAAGAAGAGCACGAAATGACTGATAAACACTGCCTAATAGGGTTACCTCTCGAGAAACTGAGGACAGTCTAATGAAGCTTCCTGTTATACACAGTCCAGGCACTGCCATGGTGGCAGGATGCCCAGTTTTTCCATAACCGGAAAACACAAATTCTGAAGGCTCAGGGGAAGAGGAGGATCTGGTTAGCAAGCTCAGCTGATTTCCTCCCCTCATGTCAAATGCCTTCTCTGTAACATGGGCACTTTTGAAACTTCAGGGAAGCCATTAGAAGATAACAAATATAAATCAGCCAAAGAAACTGATATTACCCTTTTCAGGAGTATAAACCAGACAGGAATAAACAAATACACACAATCCCACAAACACAGACATGTAGTCTGTGCATCTATAAATTACCCAAAGATCTCCATCTAGAGAGAACCATATTATGGGTCTTCATTTTACTCTGCCAACTAGTTCTAACATAAAAGATTGTCTTTTTTGTTCTTAATTTTGGAAATATCATCTTAGTTTGCAAAACTTAAGTGCCACCTTTTCTATTAAGCCATCTAAACCTCTGCGCTAAGGCGGAATGGATCTTGCTTCCCATTCTGTGTCCTCTATAGATTGTACTCCTATTGGCAAACTTTCTTAATGTCAATTTCCTCTCTACCTCCTTGGATATCTGAATGTCATCCACACTTTGACAACATGAAACAAATAAATACTATAGAAAGCCATAGATATTGTGGTACAAAACAGAACACTACATGAATCTCTTTTACTTGCTTTGTCCATTTATCAGGACGTATCATTAGCCAATGCTGGCAAATTCAAAATTCATTCAACAAACACTTATTGAGTGCACATAGGCCAAACAGATTCCCAGGCACAGTGCTAGTGATAGGGACTTGCCAATGAATAAAATACAATTTCTACCCTAAATGAGCTTAACAGCTGATGGAGGGTAATAAGACAAAGAGTGAGGCATACCATAAAATCAGAAATTTTTCACTCTTTAGTTTATTGATATATTCCCAGAACCTAGAATAATATCTGGCATATACTAGGGCTATGAATAAATGATTGAATGAATGAATGAATGAAAAAAGTACAAGAGACTATGGCAGTGCCTTGGAGAGACAGTACTGAACTGTTCACTATTGCAATACCTTTAGAATGACATTCTGCCTCCTGGACTGGCCTTCCTATGTCTATCTAAAACCATGGTCTCCTCACCTTGCCCTATATCCTAGCAGCCAAGATTTCCAAACACCTACCCTGCCTGCCTTGCTACTCAGTGCTATTCTTGATTGTGCCTACAATGTTCCTGAAATTAATTACCATGATAACAACGATAATCAGGAAAATCTGATAAGAAAATGTCAGCTTGAAACTAGAGAGTACGTGTCACAATGGTTTCAACCACCTTTCGTATACAGCAGGCCTGAGTCATAGTCCAAAGCTTTAATGGCAAAGAATTAGGATATTTTATCACCTCTGCCCAGATGCCTGTGAATTCCATTATTGGACTTACTACAGATGTATCTGCTATTCTCTGCACCCACCTCACTTACTTTTTCCGTAAGAAGAAACCCTGACGTCTCTAACTAGAAACTGAGAAAAGAAGTCAGAATGTGCATCGTTCAGCCCCTTTGCTGGCTCTCTTTGGATTCAGCCTGACCTCAGGATGTACATATTCTTATCTCCTCCAGGTGGAAAGGTTACAATTTCCAAATAACTTCCTCAGACCTTGAGCTCTGCAATCCTGCAGTGGAAAATACCTTCCACATAGTCATGCCAACCTGCTAGAGAAGTAAAGAAGCGTAATTCTGCAAAACAACAAACTTGTAGTGGCTCCAACCAAACTAGTAGAGTGACCAACATGTGCAGCACCTAGGAAGTTCTCAAGTGTGTAAGCTGCTGGAATTGTTTTTATTTCAAACTACATGGATCTTGTGATCTTATTCTCTCTTAAAACTCCTTTCAAACCTTTCTTAACTAAAGCAGAGTTAGCTGGTGGGTTGCTCCTCATCTACTTATTTATTTATTTATTATGTGTGATTTTACAATGATAATGCTTGTGGAGACTTCTGCCAGCTGCATTCAAGACTTACTGCATTTTTGTAGATGCATATGTGCAAAGTACTTGAACTTTTCCATATTATCTTATTTTTATCACCTTACCAAGCAAGTCTCCTGATTTAACTTAGTGGCTGGGGATCCAAAACAGAATAAAAGCACATCTCCAAAGACATGGGATCTTTTCCTAAGGCTTTAAAAATAAACATAATTGTTATTTTTAATTCTGTATATGCATTTCATTCCATATTACTATTATTCTACTATAATTAAGTACTTTTTTTTTTTTTTTTTTTGCGGTACGCGGGCCTCTCACTGTTGTGGCCTCTCCCGTTGCAGAGCACAGGCTCCGGACATGCAGGCTCAGGGGCCATGGCTCACGGGCCCAGCCGCTCCGCGGCATGTGGGATCTTCCCGGACTGGGGCACGAACCCGTGTTCCCTGCATTGGCAGGCGGACTCTCAACCACTGCGCCACCAGGGAAGCCCCTAAGTACACTTTTAATTTTATCAAATTCAATCAATGACCTTACGATCAGTTATTTTGGAGGAAATCGCCATTTGACATAGAACCTCGTGCCCACAAATTCAAATTCAATACAGTTCTTAATATAGTGTTCTCATCTTTTTCTTCCTGCTCCCTGCCTTTAAGCTAAGTGACATGCCAAGTGATGTTTTTAAAGCACATTGTATAAATGAGAGGCATGACAGTATGGTGTAATGAGCATAGGTTTTGCATTCATATGGACCAATTCTTAGCTCGACAGCTTAATAACTGTATGATATTGGTCAAGTTATTATCCACTCCAGGACTGAGCTTCTGTAAACAAATAATAAAAGTATGATCATCTCATTTGCCACCTTGCGATTAAGTGGTCACAATCACATTATCTGGGATGTGAGGTATAGTGGTAAAGTAATTTACCATGCCTGGGAGTTTTGGAGTTTTGGAGTAATCTTGCTTCTGCAACCAACTCAGTGAGTAATATGGAGAAGTCAATCCTTCTGTGTTGCAGTTTACCACTCTGTAAACTGGGACTAATAATGTACCCAGAGTGAAACATAGGCACTAAACACGGATAACAGAACTTAGTTACACAGAATCTCAGTAACCCAGTATTACTACCAGTACTTTTATAGTTGTCATGGTTGAATTTTGGTTATCTAGTGAGTGACAATAAAGCTGAGTATTTCCTGTCATGTACAAGTATGTTGGCAAGTTGGAACAAAAACATGATGAACTTGTCTTAATGGCTCAGTTTAATAACTAGCTTAATTATTTCTGTTAGCCAAGCAAACAGAACAAACTTTAATAAAGATGAAAGCATCTCCACAGGATGGCAACCGAAGATCACCCATGTAGTTTTAAATAAGTAGTTAGGACAAAGTGGTTCAGTGGTTCTGGATCCAATTCTCAGCTCTACCACTTACCAGCTGCATGACCTTGGATAGGTTTTTACCTACTCTAGGGCTCAGTTTCTCTAAGGAGAAATAATAAAAGCAACATAAGGTTACTGTAAGGATTAAATGTAGAAAAAATATGCAATGTTTAGCACATAATTGTTCAATAAACATTGTTCGTGTTTATTTACTAACTTGCCGAAGTCTTGGGAAAGAACTGGCAAAAGTTCAGTTAGAGAACAATAATAATTGCTAACATCAACTGAAGCCTTTAGATGGCAGATGCTATACTCAGCACTTTATAGGGATTATCTCAGTAAATCTTCAAAACAACCTCATGGCAACACTATGGATTGAATTTTACAGATGTGTCTTAGAGAGCTTTACTAACTTGCCCACAGGCTTTCAGCTGTAAGTAGCAGAGCCAGGCATCAAATCCACATCTCCTTCCCTTCTGAGTCATTGTTCCTAGCCACTGTGACACACTGCCCCTTTTCCCCTCCAAAAATGGAGTGATATGGGTCAATAAAAGTGAGTGATTAAGATAATAAGTAACTATTTTCGTATAGGGCATTTAGTTATTTATTCACTCAAAAAGCTGTGTTTTATTTTTAACATCAAGTATTGTTAGACGTCAAAATACAAAGATGATTAGGACTTAGTTTCTACCCTTTAGATGCTCACATTTCAGGGAATTTCAACAATGATTACAGGTCAGTTGGCATAAAATTTAAGATGGAGTTTCATAGGCAATATGATACTTGACACATAAATAAAAACTTGTCTACCTAGAGACAAGTCAGTTCTTTTGACGAAATCACATCTGAAATGATCATCCCCAAGGTTAAGAGAAGACACTGTAGCAAGTTGGTTATCTAATCTGGCCAACTGCAGAGCTATAAGCAGAAAACTCACCCCAGTTGTTGGTCAAGGATTAATATATGAGGTAAATACTATTAATGTTCAATATCCAGTTCTCCTGCCCCTCTGGGCATAAAGACTGCACTTCTGAACCTCAAAGGGAGTAGAACCATGTGACTCATTACAGCCAATGAAAAGGAGCAGAAGAAACACACATCTCTCTGTTTCAGGCTGAGCAGTGAAAAGCCCATGAAAATTCTCCAGGCGCTCTCTTCCTATATTATGATGGCCAGGGAGGCCACTTACTCTTGATATGGCAGTCACAAGTTTGTGGAGCTTCTGTCAGTTCAGGTCACTGAAGGAACAAGGAATAAAACCTTGTTATGGTAAGCCTCTACAATTGGGAGATTATTTGTTCCTTCAGCATAACCTGACCAATTCTGATTAACACAAAGTAAATCCCTCAAGACATACATTATTGACAATAATAGGTACTCGGGACAGAAATTGGTGTGGAAAAGTATACTTTCTGTGGGAGAACAGAAGGGAAAGAAGCCATATTGAGGAATTTCCAGATTTCACTGAAGCCTTGAGAAATCAAATCCTTTCAGACAAGCTTTCCTTATGGTAGGTTTTTCAATAACTTTTTCAATAGAATACAATTTACCTAGTTAATAACTTTGGTTCATATTTATATTTATTAATATAATATATAATTAATAAATATTTACTATTTATAATAATAACTCATTTATTGAGTTCTTACTATGTGCCAGTCAGATACTTAGCACTGGGGATACAACAGTTAACCAGGCACAGTCTCCATTCTCAAGTCGCTTAAAGTCTAAATTGGAATGCAGCCAAAATAGGAAATTGCAGTTCTCTGTGCTAAATGCAGTATTAGAGAAAGCAAAAGGATTACATAAGAAAAGCACCACACTAGACTAAGGGGCTGAGGGAAGCTAGGACCTAAAGGATGAGCAGGGGTTAGCAGCCATAATAATGAGGATTACATGATTCATATTTGTATTTCAGTAATATTAAGAATTGATGTTTCTATTACACATACTATGGGTCAACCACTCTATTATGTGCTTTAAACATATGAAATAGCCTTCACAACCACCTTTGAGGTAGGTACAATTGTCTTCATCCTTATTTTATAAATGTATAGGTATTTTCCAGAAAAAAATAAAGGAAGGTGGAGATTACAAACTGAAGGAGCACAGTAAGCAAGAATACAGAGGTGTGAAACATTCATAGCTCAGAAAGACCAAAGTATAATTCAATGGTGGCGGGGGACAGTGTGAGAACAGGAAGGGAAGCAGTAGATCAATCTGGAACCCTGGAAGCTCTTCTCCCAGGTATTCATATGGCCAATACCCTAACCTGCTTCAGGCCTTTGCTCATCGTCTCCTTTATAAAGATGCCTTCTCTGACCACCCTGATTTAAACTGAACACCACACCTTTACTCTCCATCCCCCTTCCTGTTTAATTTTTCTTCACAGCCTTGCTACTGGTTGACAGACTGTATGGTTTGCTTATTTAACTCGCTTATTGTCTGCCTCTCCTCATTGGAATATAAGCTCCATGAGGCAGAGATTTTTGCCTGCAGGTTTCTGTCTGGTGCTATACCCCTGATGCCTAGAACAGAGCTTGGGATATAGGAAGCATTCATTAAATGATGTTGAATGATGTTCTTAATTTTATCCTTGTTTTATAAACATGGAAACTGAGGCGTGAATTTTAGTAACTTGTCAGATTCATAGTAAGTGGCAAAGTTGGAATTCAAACTGAGGAAATCTGCTCTGGATTCTATGTTTTTAATCACTGTATTGGACCCCTCCTTCTGAGGCATTCATTTAGTAGGGGAAAAAGAAAACAAAGAAATAAATGAATACAGAATATAAAAGCAGGTGGTGATACATTTTTTTTAAATGAAGAAGGAAATTGCAGGGTTAGGCAGTGGGAAGGGGTGTCATTTTAGATTACGCAATTAGAACAGTTCTCTCTGAGGCTCTGATATTTGAAAATAAAAAAAAATGCTGAATGGAGGTAGCAAGGCATGCTCTGCACACTAGTCTGGACCACATACATAGATCCTGGAGCCATAAGCAACATGGTGATGTGAGAGTAAATGAGATCTCCCAGGCTGAGGTTGTAGAAAGAGAGTATCTTCTAAGGACTGAATCCTGGGAAACACTAACATTTAAGCCTGATGAACAAAGAGGACCGAGAAGAAACAGAAAAGGAGGACTATCAGAAGAGAATGCTGTCATGTGAGTAAATCAAGAGAAAAATTGTCCCCTAAAAGAGCTCAAATTGTTCCCTAACATTAAAATGAGATCACTAAACATAGCAACTGAACAGAATGCATTGATTTTGGCAACTAAGGGAGCTGACTAGGAGACAAAGGACTGTGATACAATTTAAAATGAAATTAGAGCATGTATATCTAAGGAAAGAGGGAGACAGTTGACAGCAAACTTGAAAATGCAAGAAAGAAAGAAATAGTGCAAGTTTTATAAGATGCTAAATGCCAGACTGCAGAAGCAAGAGCCCCAGTAGAGATTTCAGCCTTGATCAGAAAAGGGCAGCTTTTTGTGCAGCCATGCAGCAGAGCGGTTAAGGGCAGACCCAGGTTTGAGTTCTGGCTTCTCCACATCATAGCTGTTTAACTTCAGACAAATTACCTCTATATTAGTCAGTTCAAGCTGCCAGAATAAATTATCATAGACTGGCGAGCTTAAATAACAGGAAGTTAGTCCTCACGGTTCTGGAATCTGGGAAATCCAAGTGCAAGGTGCTAGCCAATTCAGCTCTTTCTTGGGTTGCAGATGTCCACCTTCTCACTGTGTCCTCATTTGGTGGAAGAGAAAAAGGTGTAGAAACTGGGCCAACAGACCAATACTACTGCATACAGCAGCAAGATGGAGTCATGACTGTTGATGAATATGATAAGAGGGAACATTTAAGCAAGACGTACTCTGTGCCTGACGCTGATCTAAGTCTTTTACATGTATTAGTCCTTGTTTCCCACAATAACCCTCTAAGGAAAATATTATTTTTATCTTTATTTTCAGTTGAGGACATTGAGGCCATCGGCAGCTAAGCCTCATTTCTAATCACCAGGAAGAGTCTGGAGACCAAAATAGTTAAGTTCTGATGGATCCAGCAATTTCCACCCTGATAATGTATGTTTGATGGATTTAAAGCTGGGCTTTGAAGTATGTAGACTATAAGATAGAATAAATATATAATTATCAAGGTTGCTCTGTAAGCTCCAACCCATCCTCTATCACCATAATCCCTAGTCAGGATGCAGTTGCCAATACACAAATGTAGGGACAGCAGCAAGGGCCAGAAATGTTCCTCAAAGCCCCATCCCACCTTCCCCATTCCAACACATAATCTATTAATGTGTGACCTGCTCTCAGACCCACTTGAAAGTACAAAAACACATGAATTTATTTGCTGGTAAAGCATGTGGATGTTAAAGCTTTCTGACATTCAGGTAGTTAACCCTCCTGTTAAAAGCCTTCACCACTACAACAGCCTGAGGCACAGTCGAAGAAAAAGTCAACAATATCCAGAATGCTCAAGTGAATAAATGGGCTTCTCTCCATGGCCCCTGGAAAGAGCAAGCTGAGCTTAGTAAAAACACAGTGGGAATCTTGCAGTATTAGCCACAGCTATTGCAGGGACATTCATATCACCATGCTTAAGGGAGGGAGCTCTTCAGGTGGTCATCCCTCTGCTGTCCTAAGTATTAACAAAGAGAACTGCAAGATGAAGCAGGAGTGAGAAAATATAGAGATGGACTTTTGCTCTCAGTTTCAACACTTTATTGTTAAGACTTCTGGTTCTCTCTCTCTCTCTCTCTCTCTCTCACACACACACACACACACACACACACACATACACACACACGCACACAAACACACAAAGATGAACAATGAAATCTTCTTTAAATAAGCATCCAATGACGCAGATAAAACTGACTGCTGGGTAGAAACGGCTAACCAAAAAGCCAAACCAAAGATCAAACCTAATTTTAATAGAATCTATATTTGAAGATGCTTTAAAATTCATGACTTCACTGGAGAGTCAGCTGGCTGGAGTTGCCTTGGTGCAGGGTTCTAAAATCTCCTAATGAGGTGCAAAGCTGGTGATCATGCTGGTCTGTTTTACCAGGCACATCCTCAGAAATCAGATTCTGTGAAGCTTAGTTTAAAATGCCCATCGTCTTTTGGAATTTGGAGATTTTTTTCCCCTTAAAGCAGTTATTGAGAAGCAAAGATACCTACCTGAAGCTGCAATTCAGCAAAACCGTTTCTTTAAAAATTTGATAAGCAGATTTACTATAAAAATACATATTTTTCAACTATACATACAAGAAAGTGTTCAATTCAGTGTATTTATTGCTTTACTGGGAACAGGAAACACCTAATATGCTATCAAAAAGTATATCAAAATATAACATGAAAATACAGATAAAATAAAAGCACATGTCAGTTGTGACTTACATATGATAATGGGTGCTCTTAAGCAGTTCCATGATCTGGTCTAGTGGGAGGCAATCCCCTTAGCCTGCATTAGCGCCAACTCATTCAAAATAGAATATAGTACTATTTTTTAAAAAATATTCTTTAAATATTGAATGAATTAAGCTACTTTCTTTTTAAGAAAACCAGATAAGCTAAAAGTGTAATTGGACCTTTAAGATGGTTTTACAGTTTCTGGAAAGTCTCAGCTATTTTGGACTCTGACAGACAGCTGGCATAGCAATGCCAAGCATATTTCAGTTCATCTTTCTGATGCTCCTTCCTTTTGGAGGATAAGCTGCCAAGAATAATTCAAGGTGCTTTAAAAGGAACTCTTTTGCTATAGTGCTATCTATGGGCCATTTCAGTACCTGGAACAGTTTAGGCAAAGCCATTGCCAGTCTATAGACTTGCACGTTAGAATAAATACACAATACTCTTAGGACAAGGTATCAAACGCTAAAGTTTACCTTGATATTTCATAGAAAATGACTTTTTTCATCAACACTTACTAAAATAGGATGGGAAGAAACAGGATAAACCACCATCCTCCCTCTTCTTACTTCAGGCGTCTTGGCTCATGAATCAGGCTGGCTAGGTCTAAAGCTTGTCTCAGCCACTTAAAAGCTGTGTGAACTTGGACAAGTTCCTTAACCTCATTTTTGGCTCAGTTTCTTCATGTGTTAAAAGGAATTCTTACAGTAACTGCACGTTTTTGTAAGAATTAAGGAGGTGGATATTTTTTAAGCACTTAAAACAGTGCATAGCATATGGTAAGTGTTTAATACATATTAGTTAATATTATAATTGTTATGTACATAGGTTAAATATGTTCTCCCTGCATATTTTCCCAAAGCTTTAAAGATCAGCAATATTCCATGACAATAAACCTTTGTATCTCTAATGCCAGTGTATTTCTTAGGCTCTAGATCTGCACTGTGATTTGACTGCCTCCATGCTTTCCCTTCCCTTGTCAGATGTGCACTCCTTTATTCCTGGTCCTAGTTAATGGTGTCACAATCCCCTACTTGTCTAAGCAAAAGTCTTCAAAACCAGTTAGCATTTATTGAGTACTCTATTAAGAGCTGGTTAATCCGTGGTAAGCAAAATAGATTTGATCTCTGACTTTATGGAATTTACAGCTATGTCAGGAAAACAGATATTGAACCAATATCGAGTAACGAGTATGACTTGGTAACTATTCTCTGAGATCCAGTTACCACAACAGTTCTAAAAAGAGAGTCTAGGAAAGAGCAAGGATTCCTACTAGCCTACTCTTTCCCCTGAGTTGCTATGGAGGACTGATAAAACAAGCTTGATAAAATGTTCTTTGTGCCACCTCATCAGGAGGGAGGGCCAGGCTGGATTCATAGTGATTCTGGGCAGCAGGTTGACTTTAGAGATTCACAGAAGACTGAGATATTTGAGGGATGGCATACTGCTACGGTGTCACAGTGTCCATCCCTGTTTCAGAGTCTGTCCCTTTGTCCCCATAAGTACACTTAAACTTCTAAAACCACAAGCTTATAGGGCTAATTTTTTTTAACTTCTTCAGAGAAGACCAAGTACTTCTCTCCAACACCTGTTTCCCATTAGAAGTTACTCCCTGAGAATGTCACATTATGGTAATCATTTCTACTTGCTTTCAGGTGCTCCAGTCCCCGGAGTTTTAAGACTCATATAAGCAATGACTCCTCATTAGTACATTCAACAAGTATGTATGAGCCCTGGCTATTTGTCCCACACTGGACAGGTTTCAGAAATGCCATTGTAAGTAAAACACAGTCCCTAACCTCAATGAGTTTTCAGTCCACTGAAGGAAAGGAACAAGTAATTACGATGAAAACGTATTAGGGGCACTGAAGAAAGCCACCTATGTTAGACAATTGAAGTAAACAAGGCTTTAGAGAGAAAATGACATATGGGCTGAGATTTGAAAGATAATAAACACTGGGCAGAGGGAACAGAAAAGAAAGAAAGAAAAGAAAAATGAGTCCCAGGTAGAGGGAACTATAACTTTTGCAAAGGCTCAGTCATCAGACATAACGTGGCACATTAGAGAAGCTAGAAAAAAATCCAGTATGGCTGGAGAAAGAGCTGTTGTGAAGAACTGTAGTGGGGGGCAGAAGGCGGAGATGCAGCTGGCAAGAGAAGCGTTTGCTGGATCATAAGTAGCTTGTAGGCCGTCCTAGGGAGATGACATTTTCTTCTTAGGACAATGAAAATCATGAATGATTTTAAGCAGGAGAATGACATATGGTGAGGTTTATGCCTAGTGTGATAAGAGATGAGGAGTAGGACCAGAGTAGTGGAAGATGAAAAGGGGAAAAAAGTCATTGTATTAGAAAGATAGGAGAGATAAATATGGTAGGATGACTAATTAATGGTGACGGCAAGTGAGAGGGAGCAGTAGGTTCCATGATGTCTGACGTGGGCAAATTAAGGCACAGATACTGCCAATTACCAAAACGGAGGACACAAGATAAAGAATGGATTTAGGGAGTTCAGGTCCCCATTAGATCTGAGTTTCTGAACTTATTTTCAGGGTTCTTCTCAAAGACAGAGTTGTATATAAGCAGGATTATTAATGGTCTCCATACCTTCTGTTATGAGCTGAACTATGTTCTCCCAAAATTATTATGTTGAACTGGATTTGGTGATGGAGCCTTTAAAGAGGCAATTAAGTTCAAATGAAGTTCCTAGGGTGGGCCCTAATCCAATCTGACTGGTATCCTTATAAGAGGAAATTTGGGCACAAAGAGAGGCACCAAGGTTACAGTCACACAGAGTGAAGAACATGTGAGGACACAGCATGAAGGCACCAACTGAAAGCTAAGGAGAGAGGCCTCAGAAGAAACCAAACCTGCTGACACCTTGATCTTGGACTTCCAGCCTCCAGCACTGTGACAGAATAAATTTCTGTTGTTAAAAAAAATACCAATTCTGATTTGGAAGGCTGGGGTTAAGACCTCAGATTCTGCATTTTTGTCAACTGCCAGGTGATGCCCATGCTGAGGGTCAGGGCCACACTTTAAATAGCAAGACTCTAAATGAGAATTTCTCAAAGTGCAGTCTAGGAGCTCCTTAGAGCCAAATCACCTGGGCCCTTGTTAAGCAGGCAGATTTCTAAGCCCAGGCTTTTGAACTAAAAACTCTAGGTCAGAAGGTGGGTCCCAGGGATATACACTTCTAACAATTTCATTAAGCAATTTTATGCACACCAAAATTTGAGACTTAGTCCCCAAAGCCATCTTCAAGTACCACAGGTGCGTTTAATCTCTTGTTTACCTGTCACCTGGTCATTTTTCCCTAGGAAGCTGATATGTGCTTTGAGGACACCAGCCATTTTCAGTGCCTCTTGGGAGAGACATTGCCTCTAATATTTGGGAGGAAACCTTGTCAGGAACTGACACCTGGGATAAAAGTTAAAAGCAGTTCACAGACTCAAGGATAATTTGGAGAAGAACCTTCCAGGCTTATTAAGCAGCCGTTTTTGCATATGAAATGTGAAAGTTGAGGCAATGAAACCCAGAGGGGGTAAAAAATGTTATAATACTTCCAGGTTTCTTCTAAGGAATGCAATTTGCTTCATTAACTGAGGCTTCATACCTCCTGGAAATCAAGAGTATCACCCCAACACTAGGTAATTTTGTTTTTTGTTTTTGTTTTTGCGGTACGCGGGCCTCTCACTGTTGTGGCCTCTCCCGTTGCGGAGCACAGGCTCCGGACGCGCAGGCTCAGTGGCCATGGCTCATGGGCCCAGCCGCTCCGCGGCATGTGGGATCTTCCCGGACCGGGGCACAAACCCGTATCCCCTGAATCGGCAGGCACACTCTCAACCACTGCGCCACCAGGGAAGCCCCACTAGGTAATTTTGGACACAATTGTAAGTAGGTACAATTTGCCTGTCACCTGGATCCCCTCGCCTTGCTCTTTTAATCTTCACTTACCCCCTCCTATCTCCTGTTCTTTTCCAATGTCCACCTCACCAAAACCAGTTGTCCCTCCACACAGCCAAAGGCTGCTGTTCGACACATAACGTCAAGCAGATTGACCCCTGACAAGAGAAGGGGCAGGATCCAGTGTGGAAAGTCTGCTTTTGCCGTCAGGAGACCAGGGTTCCATTCCCTGTAGGTGTATCCTCTAAGTCTTTGAACTCCTCAGGTAAGTATTATCTCCCTGGCCCTCAACTTCCTCTCATCATGTGTGAAACCGTGTTAAAATGATTAAAGAAGACAATTTAGGTGATACAAACAAACTTTAATACTTCACAAAGGAAGCAGTCTCTAATCTCAACAGTTTGGAGAACTACAAAGTACAGTAGTCCCTCCTTATCTGCGGTTTCACTTACTGTGGTTTCAGTTACCCATGGTCCAAAAATATTAAATGGAAAATTCCAGAAGTAAGCAATTCATAAGCTTTAAATTGTGTGCCATCCTGAGTAGCATGATGAAATTTCATCTTGTCTGGCTCCGTCCTGCCTGGGAAGTGAATCATCCCCTTGGCCAGTGGATTCTACCCTTAGTCACTTAGTAATCCTCTTGATTACCAGATCAACTGTCACAGTATCACAGCGCTTGTCTTCAAGAAACATTTATTTTACATAATAATAGCCCCTAAGCACAAGAGTAGTGATGTTGGCCATTTGGATATGCCAAAGAGAAGCCATAAAGTGCCTTCTTTAAAAGAAAAGGTGAAAGTTCTCAACTTAATAAGGAAAGAAAAAGAGTGTATGTTGAGACTATGAAGATCTACAGTAAGAATCTTCTATGCATGATATTATGAAGAAGGAAAAAGAACCTGTTCTAGTTTTGCTGTCGCACCTCAAACTGTAAAAGGTAACACCACAGCACATGTTCAGTGCTTAGTTAAGATGGAAAAGGCATTACATTTGTACAATAAGATATTTTAAGAGAGACCACATTCACATAACTTATATCACAGAAGTTTGTTATAATTTTTCTATTTTATAATTAGTTATTGTTGTTAACCTCTTACTGTGCCTAATTTATAAATTAAACTTTATCATAGGTATGTATAGGAAAAAACAGTATATACAGGGTTCAATACTATCACAGTTTTGGGCATCCATTGGGGGTTTTGAAACATATTCCCTGAGGAAAAGGGGGAACTACTATAAGGGAAAAGGGCTGCAAGATTTTATAGAAAGAGGCAAGCAGGAAACAAGGAAAAAGTACTTGGAGGTTGATTGGCTAGGGTTTCACATATTTAGAAAGATCAAGGAACACGGAAATAAGTACAGAGTCCAGAGTTAGCTTGGCATTTGGGAATTGACTAACTGGATATACTGCATTTCTGGTCAAGTGAAGCATGTATAGGGACACAAAAGTTATCTAAGTTTCAGTTTGCTGGTGTGGCACCCTGGGCAGGAGCAGCTCCATCTTGGACCTAGAATTTTTTTTCAGCAGTCAATAAAATATTTTTATTTTACAAATGAATATAAAGAAGTCATTGATCTATTGCTGCATTAATGTTTCACTAGTTTCCTTTGTAAACCTGAAAAGTTCAACTCAATATTTGTGATTGAGCTAATAGGATAATCCCAGACTTCCCCATGCTCTCCCTGCCAAATTCTGACCACTGCCTGCTTCCAAGGTCAACATTTGCCCAACAGATGGGCCCAATTTTACTTGCTCCCTATCCAATTCACCTTGTAGGGGTGGGAGAATAGGGGACCACAAACCCATTTCCCTTTCAGTATCACAGAACCTCATAAATTCAAATGAAGGAGGGCAGAGCTATGGTCACCTAATGAGACACAAATTCCTGGCTCCAGCTCTGGGATGAGACAGTGGGCTTTGCTGAATACAGTTTGCTCAAAATTTCTCCTCAGCTGGGACAGCAGTTACTATATCCCTGGTTCTTGAAGAATAATAAGTAGCAATCAAAGGTTCTATACCACTGAGCCTACACTGCATTCTAATTTAGAGATGAAGTCTAGGATTTAGAGTTAGAATTTGGTTCAAATCCAGGGTCTTTTACCTACTTGGGTAG
Organism: Leucopleurus acutus; assembly: GCF_964270905.1. Taxonomy (NCBI): domain Eukaryota; kingdom Metazoa; phylum Chordata; class Mammalia; order Artiodactyla; family Delphinidae; genus Leucopleurus; species Leucopleurus acutus. The sequence continues at coordinate 134,285,581 of NC_139143.1, forward strand.
TTTACCCAACTACTCTGAATCTGTTTCCTCCTTTGTAACATGGAGTAATCCTCCCTTAGAATCATTAGGAGAATTACATGAAATTATATACATAAACCATTAGGAGTATAAGGAGAAAATATTAAGTGTTAAATAAGTAAATGGTAAATAAATCATTATTTCACTCACCCTACACAAAAAGGAGACCAAGCGAGTTTCATTATGCCAAAATATCAGATCCCTGGGACAGAGTGGACCTACCTAAGCATGATAACTATTTCCAGCAAGGAGGCATCTTAACACTTCAAAGGACAACCCCCATCTGAAAGTGCAAGCTCTGACAAACGAAAGGTACACCTAACACCCTGATGTGGACATTCTACAGCTGGCTCATGTGTCTTTAGCAGGGAGAGCAGTACTTTTCCTTTAATGAGCTCTTCCACAGTCTGGGGACACTGGGGGACCACTAGAATTTTCCTCTGCAAAGTGAACAAGGCTCGCGGTCCCATGGTAACCACAGCTGAATAATTCAAACTAAGAAGTTTACAAAATGGCAGTTTACCTAAGAATGTTTTTATAGTCCCTTATGCTATAATCCTAATGAAAGGGCTTCTCATCAAGGCTGTTATTATTCTACGAAAAAATACACACTCATATATGCACATAAATACACACATATCTGCACCTTATTTTCAGTATTTTCTCAGTAGAATACTTCCAAAACGAGAAAGAGAGAGAGTATTTATAAGTGAGCAAGGATTCCGTTCTTGCGAGCAACGTTGCCTTCCCTCCCAATACTTGAAATGGAGCTTCATTTTGAATTACAACGCATCTGGGGCATAACTAGAGAGACAGGAACAAGTGCAATCAGCAGAATCACTGATTACACCTATGATGACTGTCAGAAATGTGCCTGTGGGCAAAAAAGGCATATCCACAGACCTCATTCACCAGAATCACCTGGAGAGATTTTGTTAAATTATGGATTTGGGGGCTCCACCCCTGGAGTTTCTCATTCTGTATATCTGAGATAGAGCCCAGGAAGCAGTATTTTTAAAAGCTTCTCTTAGAAGATGTATTATAAGATTTGTCATTCATTGCCTCCCTAATTGGGATATGTATTATACCACCTGAACTAAGGATGTCTTCCAGGTTGGGAAAAATTCACTCTGAGTCTACAGTAAATGCCATTAAAATATGTGGCACTGAAGCAGGGATAGAGGAAATATATCTACACATCAACAACTTGTTTTTAAATGCTAAGATCCTCCTGAATTCAATTCTTAAAATTTGAAATAACCAGAAATACATTTTCCAGATTACCTGATGAAACAAAACTCATTCCTTTAAGAGAAAAAGGCAAAATATTTAAAATAAGGACATACAAGAATTCCATTTTAAAGAAATCAACTTCTGAGGTGTGATCCTGGGCTTGGGTCCCATTCACTTTCAGCTCCTAACATGCTGAGTTATGAGTCATTAGCATGTTGACCCAAGGGCATTGCAGGACTCTGAATCTTCAAAACAGTGTTCAGTTATGTTCATGCCACTGTGCTAACTGTTAGCCTGAAATGTTAACACTCCTCTTTATGCCAGACCACCCTGGATTTCAGGGCTTCCCAAATGCCCAATACCCAATTCCCTGAAGGGTGTTTAAAAGATGAAATGTATAGGCTAACAACAGATTAATCAGAACACTAGTCCAAAAATAAAGAGCTCAGGTCCTTTCTACCACTTCAAAAAAATAAGGGATGGACTGTTCGCTGATAATGAAATAGAGTAATCAGGAGAGAGATTTTGGATACATTTTTATATAGAAGTCATATCTGTACCTAATTGGCCATGACAGAACAGGATCCTTGCCTGAAAGGACAGGATTTGACCTTGATGGTCAATTTTCAGTAATCTATACTGCCCTAAGTCTGGGGTCAGGTTCTTTGACACTTAGGGAGGAGAAGAAAATGTAGATTAGGTTGTTGGTGATATAACTAGAATAAAAGGGTTTTCTAGTTAATTCTTACTTATGTGAAAGATCCAAAGTGGGTCTCTGTTAGACACTTTACCCATCTCATTCCACTTTATTCACATCACATTATTTAGTAGCTCTTTTTAAATCTATTTTACAACTGAGAAAACTGAGGCTCAGAGAGATTAAGTAACTTTTCCATAGTAAAAACACAAGTAACTTTCAAAAATAGGACTAGTACACTTCTTCAGTTCCTCAAACACCGTAACCTCTTTCTCTCTCAATATTTTTTCTTTAGTATCTGATGGCAAAATGAAATCATAGATTCATTGTGCCACTGTTAATGATTTTCTCCCTTACAAATCTATGGGTGCCATGGGGACAGGGACCTTCTCTCTTTTATTCTCTACTATTTACCTAGACGCCACAACAATGCCTGACTTACAGTAGACCCTCAATAAATATTTAATGAATGTAAAAAGGCCTAACTCCATTACCCATGCTTTCCCCACCAACTTCATTCTCTTCCCTAACCTATTCCTGCCATCACACATTCCAAATAATCCATCCAGTTACCTTCTTAGCGCACCTTTATTATCAGCATAGTGTAGAAAATTATTCGGGTTTACTTTTAAATTTGCATGTGATTTTTTTTTCTATGTCATGTAGACAAAACTCTAAGGAAATATGAAAAGGCTAGATAGCATCTAACTTTTCCTATAAGATGTAAAACCATGGAAGACACCTAGAGAGAACCACTTCAAGCAATATGTATTAAGAAGCTGACAATATAACCTTAGTCTAGAATACCCTAACGTCTAGATCTTTTCGTCATCCCCCAAAAGCACTTCATCCAGAATTCATGTTTTTCAATCCCTTTCCTTTCCCTGGTTGGAGTAAGCTTGGAAACATGCATGCCTATCAACAAACCAGCTTCTAAATTTTTCTCCCCCTTTTTTTCATCATATTCATACAGAAGATGCTTTTTCTTCCTTTTTAGGGCTTTTAAAGATCTCTTCCAGTCAGCAGCTGAGGAGTTTCCATGGCACAGCTCCTCTGCTAGCTCATTTCAATTTGAATTCCTCCCCCTCAGACTGCAGCATTTCTGTTGTCTTCATGAAAATGGTATTTGGGGGTTCTTATTCAGGTTTCTTACTTCAGTTTCAGGGATAGTACCTTTGTATTTGTGCTTGATAGCAGTTCGCACATTTTTCATCTTATACTCTGCCCCAGATGAATCAATGGACAGAAATACATTTGGGCATTTTGTTTCCTTTTATGGTTGATTACAGTCAGAATAGCTAGTCAATCCATCTGTACCGGCTTAGAAGGCTTTAGCTTTTGTTAAATAATAGAAATTTGGGTAAGGACAGTATAGCATCTAAACATTTGACTTAATAATTAAACACCTGCATGAAAGATTGACTTTCTTCTTAACATTTTATATGATACCATACAGCACAGCCCATCCTCTTAAATCCGTTAAGTTCCCTTGGAACTTTTATTTTGAGATGCTAATTTTTACCTTTCTGTTTTTAAATCACATATGTTCATATTTTCAGAAGCATTCTCTCAAGTTGGCTGCATAATTTAATGTTCTAATATGTGTTTGTGCAAAACATATTCACAATTTAAAAGGGCATTTGGATGTGTAGAACAGTTGCTTAAATTGTGACACAACAGTGCAAATCAACAAAGTATGACTTGAATCTGAATGGTATGAATTTTATATAATATTCACTGGGAAAATTAAAACTCTGCTACTCCTAGGAGATAACTGATAAAAGATACATGCAAGAATCTTTATGCAGGGCCTGCTACATGCCAGGCATTATGCTAGATGCTAGGGACATAAAGAGGAATAAACAGAAGAAACTTCTGTCCTTGAAGTACACACTATTTAATAAGATAAAAATTTACACTAATAATTGACATATAACCTGATATAGGCTGTGACTGAGGTATGAAAAATATAGAAATTTTCATTTGCCTGAAATTAGATGTCTTCAAAATTAACAGCATCCCAGATCTAAGATATTTCTCCACTGGTGTTTTTTTCTCCTCTTTTAAATTAATATTTTTCTAGCAAGAAAGTATTTGGTAATGCCTAACAGGAAGAATGATTTAACCAACTTTCTCCTTCTATTTTACAGTTGCACCAAACCATCAGCAAACACCCATTAGGATCGATTCAAGGAAGGAGGGTGAGAAAAAGTAAAACCGTAGTGAAGAAGATAAATGTTTTCAATTCTTAAATCTTAAACAGGGAAATCATTGTCTTGGAGAGAGAATTCCATGCAATCCAAAGCCTCACAATAGAGAAAAGCATCCACACATTTGCTGCAGTTAATGTGTCTCTACATGGGACTATGACATGGTAGGAAAACTGCTTAAAATTGAAGGGGTATATATAGAAAAGGAAGACGGCTGAGGGGGCGGGAAAGAAGAGGAACTGCAGTGTCCTAAAAGGATAAGGTTTGCATTAGACAATATGCAAGTCAACAAGAATAGAACTATAAGAAAACAATACTTAGTCTGTCATGAGAGTACTAAAAAAAGCCCAGGCATGGAAAAAGTAAAAACAAGAAAATCTGTGGCAGTGCTGGACGAACAGGGGAATGAACCAGAGGAAGGAGGTGGAAAATAATGCTCCCATTTTCCCACAAGCATTATCATTCTTCCTTTAGGTGTAACATTTATAGAGCATACATTTCTTGAGCTCGCACTGTATGTTAAACTCTATACTAGTGAGTGTGTGTGGAGGTGGGGGGAAGAGTACATATAACATCCAAAGGAACGGGTCCCCTTGCTAACTGCACTGTGATTGAAATGATTGACAATTGCCAGCTTTGAAGTCTGCATAAAGTTTAGAGCCTTCCACCTGTAATTCCGGTATTTCTCCTCAGCTACTCTGGTTTTACCGAGAGTCTGGGAATAAATGCAATTATGGTTGCTGTTTAATTTGCTGCTCATTTCTTCCCACCCTCTCTGATTCAGTACAGCCTTTGTGTTCACATCCCAATCTGGCTATTAAGGAAATCAGCATCACCCTTTGCAGTAACTGAGGGTGTCAGTCTAGGAAAGGAAAGGAATGCAGGAGAAAGGAAGCAAGTGACAGTGCAGAATCTCAGAAAAGTTCAGCAGTCTTTCAACTGTCAACCTCCTTTACAGAAAATCAAAAAATGACAATCAATTCCTGAGAAAGGGTATAATTTCCCAAACCAGATAAAAAGACAGTGCCAAACTGCAAACTGTGGTGAAATTTCAGGAGGCTCTCACTTGTTCTCTGTCTCTCTCACTGTCTCTCTGTCTCTCTTCCTCTCTTTCCCTCTCCTCTCTTCTCCCGTTACCCCCCTCCTCTCTCTCTCTTTCTCTCACTCCATACACACAGACACACACACACACAGACACACACACACACACACACATATATCTCCACTGCCAAGAGTTTTCTCACATTAAGCTACTGCCATAGGTTGCAAGTGAATGAGTTGAAAACAGCTTTTGACTGAATTGAGAGGTTTAAAACAAAGGTTTTTATTTGTCTCTAAGTCTCAGCTGTGCTATCAGCCACTCTGGAAAGTCTTTAGTAACCTCCCTGCACCCCTATGCTGTGAAAGTTTCCATAGTAGCTGCATATTAGACTTTTTTTTTAATTGTCTGAATCCCCTAAAGACCCTAAGGCAATGTGGATCAGGGACAGTCTTTTATCTCTATGTCTTCATTTCCTACCGAAATGCTTGGCATGAAGTAAGTTGCAATAAGTAATTTACTGAATGAATGAATGAGCATTATATTCTTGGTTTGGTCTCTCTCTGAGGTAAGTGAGAATTTTTATGTTTTAGCAATGGTCTTAGATTCAGAAAAATGATATATTCCCCAAATTCTCATTTATGCATTCAGTCGTAGATCAAAATGTGTTAAAAACTATTAATGGAAGGAAGATGGGCTTTTCAATCAATCAAACTTGGGTTCTTAGCCTGAATTCACCAATTATGAACTGGCTAACTCTTGGCAAGTTACTTAATCTCTCAGAATCTGAGTCTCCTCAACTGGAAAATGGAGATGATATCTAGTCATATGCTTATTTGAAGACTTAAATGCATAATGTATATAAAGCATTTGGGACATAATACCTATCCCACACTAAGTACTACATAAATGTTAACTATTATTGAACTGACCAGGACAGTACCAGGCACACAGGAGGAGCTGGATAAATGGGGGGTAGTTCCTTACCCCATAGCTTCACTTATATGCAAGGCATTAAAGGCCAAAGATATTGTCTTTAAAGAATGTGCATGATAGTGGCAGAAATAAGATATTTCTTCCATAAATCAAATATAAGTTGGTGATGGATGCTGTGATAAATACAAAGTGGTCCAGGGGTCCTGTTTCGTCACTGGCTTCCCAGTAAGGTTATATTTAATTTGATACATGGAAAGGAATATGTCATAACTTACTTTGGGGTATTTTACCAAAGATTTAGTGCAAACCTTAACTCTACTTGTGCCTATAGAGATTTACATTCTGTTTCTAGGTCAAATCATTTGGAATCAACTCCATTGCATATATTAGGAAATAAATACCCCATAAATACACTCTTGCATCTATCCTGCCCCCTGGAACCTGGAGATAACCATGAATTTTTGTTGCACTTTTCATTTTTCAGAAATGGCACATATAATAAATAAATACTTGAAAGGCAAATCAATACAATATAACGTTGTTATAAGAGACTCTTTCATGCCCATTTTAAATAGGCTGTCATGAATACAGAATTGCCATTTCCTTCTGCATTTCAATATAAACTGCAATGTGATCTACCCCATGGATTTAAATTCTGAACACAAAGATCAACAAGAAGCCTGATGATACATCATATTCACTTTTTAAATAATCTCCATTTTAAATGAAAAATATTACAGTTCCAATTAAGTGGTTCCATAAAATGTGTAAAGAATTTATATGTACATGTTCTCCATACTGATAACTTAGAAAATAATTAAATTTTACCCGTGCACACACAAAACAATAGATTGTACTACAATTATTGGTGACACCATTTGATAGTAATGATAATAACCATGATAGGTACTCTTTAATGAGTACCTCTAAGATGTCAGTCTCTGGCTATAGGCTCATTTAATCCCTACTACAACCTAAAGAGGTAACATCACCCCCATTTCACTCATAAGATAACTGAGACACATGAACTTTCTGTTTACCCTCTGTGTCCGCTTGGTCAGCCGGCAAGTTTTACATCAAATAACACAAATTTAGATTCTAGTCCTCCTCGCCTTCACATTGATCAAATACGACCTGTGCACTACCTTTATCCTTTCCTTCCTAGGGACAACCTTTCTGGAACACTGAAAAACTGAGTCTCGAAGTAGCCAAAGCTACACAGGAACTCAAAAACATCTCAGGGAAGGCGTGATGGAGTGAGCTGAACCTGTTTCACCACACCACCTCCCTCCCATTGTAAAGATTCAGAAAGAATAAAATAGCTGTGTTCAAATATCTAACAAATTGGCAATAGAAATGACATTACACATATTCTACTGAGTGCCAAATGGTAGAGCTATGACCTAGTTTGACCACAAAAAGGAAAGTTTTAAGCATTTCCTTCTAATGATCAGTTAGTTGTCTATTGTTGGTGCATCGTATAAAACAGAGACTAAAAAGCAAACAACAACTAACCAACCAATCACCTGCTCCAGTGGTACAGGATTTGAGTACCTGCTTGTTGGTTCTATTGAACCACTTTTCAAGCACCCTCCAACACTGAGGCTCTATGATCCCTTCTTCTGTACTTTAGGGGAAGGAGGAGTCTAATGTTATACTACAATGATAAGCCAGCAGTTACCTGGTTTTCTCTGTTAATTTATTCAGATCTCTTCAGAAGAATATCCAGTATGTAAGAAATCCGAGAAGCTTCCCATGAACAAGCCCTGTACCACCTGTAATTTACAGGATGGCAGTACTGTGCCTACCTGACTTATGAAAATTCAAGATTTACTCTTGCAGATGATTTGTTCCCCATTTTTTACATTTCTTTTTATATATGTACTTGTATAAGGTTTAAGACTCTTTTTTCTCACTTAGGATCCAGTCCCTTCCCTCCTCTTCCCATATTCTCAAAGTCTATCTCAGTGATGCTCAGTGATTCCATCTGGTCCCTTACTCACTTAGATCACATGATCAATCATGTCAAAGGTCCTCATTCCCTAGCTGTACCTTTAAGCCTTCACTTGCCATGATGTTTTTACCAGAAACTCCACAGAAAATACCACCCATACTGTCCCCCCGATAATAAGTAATGATCATGGGAAACTACTGCTCTAAGTTTTAACTCATTTAGTCTTCATTCCAACTCTGTAAGTACTGTCATTATTCCTACTTGAGAGGAGAGTTAGAAAGGAGATAAGGTTAGCTCAAGTGACATATATAAGGTCTCAAAGTTAGAGGTAGAGCTAGGGTCTGCTCCCAGGGACCGCACTCTTAACGACTATGCTATATGTGTCACACTGAACACCTTCAACCTCCCCTTCTCCACCTAAAATCTCTCTGTCTTGGTTGTCCCCCTCATTTCTTTCTGGTCTCTGTCCTCTCTTCCAAGGCTGTCTCCCATTGTGTTCTTAATAACATTCTCATTTCTGTGTTTTCTCTATCAATCCACCTTTGATTCTTCCCATCTTCAGTCTCAATCCTTTCCCTGCCTTAACTTGTTGCAATCTAGAATCTGTTTACCACCCTCACTTTAGTAGCAGTGCTAAATCTACTCTTAATTCACCTGCTTTACCTAAGTGGTCTTCTGTATTACTGTCTCTATGTTGTCGATCCTGTTCACACCACTCCACTGGCAACTCTCTTCTCTCTTCTATTCAGTTACTTTCTTTGACTCTGGTTCTGCTCCTATTTTTCTGGTCTGTCCTTTCTCCTTCTCAGGCTCTTTGTCCTCCTCTCATCATCTAAAAATAAGCATTCCCCAAGGCTCTGTCCTTGACTTTCTTTTCTCCTCTGTTTGCATTCTCTCCCTTGGCAGTCTCACCCACGGAAATAGTTTCAGCAATCTCCTCCATGCCATGAAATCTCTCTTGTGAAAGTTAGAATCATATGGGGCTATTTCCTTATCATGTCTTCGCGTCCTCAAATATAAGGTCTTTGAATGTGTTGGGCACAGAGAAATGAGAAAGGACAGATTCTCTGACAGTAGATCTTCCTGGAACTAAAAAAGAAGAAAAATGATATTGAGAAGAGGAATCAAAAGAGAAGGAAGAATAGTCCCTTCAGGAAGAAGCACAAGATAAGGGAGAAATGGTTCCACTCCCAAACTTCTAGAATGTTCTTAATGTTATACCTCTAGTTAAGGATTGTTCTTGATTAATTCTCACCATTAAGATCAATTTAATACTTCCTAGAACCTAAGGTTCTTGCCTCCTCTCTAGCCTCATCTTCTACATTCCCCCGAATGCCTGCTTCACTCCAATTGTGTCAAAGTCTTTGTGATTCTCAGTGTACATTATGCTATTGCATCCTCTAGGTCTTTGAACATGATGCTAAAGAATTATTCCTAAAGTATAGTTTGGATAATGACATTATCCTGGTAAAAATCTCTGCAGGTTTTCCTACTGACAGCTAAGATAGCCTAAATTTCTCCATCTACCAGATGAAGCCCACGTTTTCAGCTTCTCAATATTGTCCATGACTGACTCACTTTGCTCTACAGCAGAAACTAACACAACATTGTAAAGCAACTACACTCCAATAAAAAATCTTTAAAATATATTCTCTATGTATTAAGCCTACGATACTCACTGTTCTCTAAATATGCCCAGAATTCCTTGCCTCTTGTCATCTTATGCTGTTAGCCTAGACTGTAATTCCTCTAACATTTCATATCCTCAGCTGCCAAAATTTTATTTGCCCTTAAACTTACCTCTAAAGCCCACAGGTTTGTGATCTCTTTCTTTATTCTTCTACCTCTAAGAAGATACACTCTTTCTATCATCCCAAAGCCCTTAGATCTAATTCTGTACCTTATTTGATAGATCATTACATTTGTACAATTACCCAATAAATTGAAAACTATTTGAAGTCAAGAAAAATGTCTTTCTTAATTTTGTATCTCCTGCAGATGTAATAGAATGTTTAACCTAAAATAGACAATAACTATCTGTTATCTTAAATATGGTAACTTTCTTCCTCAATTTCTAGAGAGTACGTGCTTTATTTAAAAAAAAAAAACTTCTCCACAGAATGCCTAAAGTTCTCAAGAACATAAATTATATTTTAATTGAAATTATAGTTGTATTGATTCAGTTTTTATCAGAAAGAACCTATTTCTGGAGAGATTAAAGTTCTATCTCCAATAAGAAAAGCTTCTATTGCATTTTAACTATTTTGATTTTCAAATTCTTTCCAACCATTGATAACAGAGGAAGCATTTGATAGTGTTACACCCACCATAAGGAAGGGATAAACTGAGACACCTTTTCTAAAATTCAGAACAGCTTAAGTTGAATTATAACATATGGAAATCAGCATTCTCTTAAGATAATATTGGTAAAATTTCCCATAATTTTTTTCCCTTTCTGAGTACCTGAATTTTGACTTTGCCAATCTCAAGAGAAAAATACCAAGACAGTACCAGACAATACAAGAAAGATTATTAAACTTTATATAAATCCAGTCAAAGATTATTGACTAATTTCACTCACATGAAATGAGAACATAAACCCCACTACTGCCTTGCTAACTTGCTAACCTTTCAATATGCCTCTGTTAATTTCAAAATTTGAGAGTATGTTCCAAACTGAAGAAGGCACTTAAAAGAAAGAAGAAAATTAATTGTCAGAATAGCCAACCAAAAAAGTACCTGTACAAAGTCAGAGTTTATATTTCCACAGTTCTCTAGTCTTCTGATACTCATAATTTTGGTACTCCAGAAAAAAAAAAAACAGTCTAGTCATACATTTTAAAAGAAAATTGATATCATTAATATGCATCAACTCTAGTACATATTTCCTGACCCTTTGAGTTTCTTGTATTAACAAATATACATCCATGAGGTTCTGAATCAAAATTTTGTGTTTCTTTTTTTAATATACCAAAAAGAAAGGAAATGTTATTCTACTCTTTGCATGCTCTTTATTTTTATTATTCTACTTTACCTTTGGAAATAAATGCCCATGAACGAGGATGGGACAGAGAATATAACCCATTGTATATTATATTCTGTGTTTATATAAAAAATAAAATAGGAATATAAAATATGTTTTACAAAAAAACATTTATTGGGGGATTTATAATGTAGATTTAAATATAATCAAACTTCATGTGCCAAAATTCTTCCTACCATTTACAACTTTCACCACTCCATGCAACTAGTGAAGTGAACTTGTTGCTATTTGCCCAGATTAGGACTGAAGAGATAAGAGTACCAAGATTTGAGTCAACATTATAACCCAAAATTACATGATCTACTCACCAAAACTCCCAACAGACAGTCTCCAAAAGCATACTGTCCTACAAAATTTTTAAATTTATTATTTAATATTTAATTTAACAATCTCCAATTATTTAATTGGAGGTAAGTAGAGGAACTGTAGGGAAAAGTTCAGCTATGAAAATCATCAGATATATTACAAGAATAACAACAATGCTAATAAAAATAACAATGTTCCATATATTAATAAGCTTATGTATATATATTACATATAATGTATTTATATATATTATTTCTATTTATTTACATATTTTATATATCATACAATTATTTCTAAGAGTTGCAATACTGCAAACATGAACTCTATTTTAAAGTTTTGTTGGTTTTTTTTGGTTTTTTGTTTTTGTATTTTTGGCCACGCTACACAGTTTGCAGGATCTTAGTTCCCTGACCAGGGACTGAACCTGGGCCCTCAGCAGTGAAAGCGTGGAGCCCTAACCACTGGACCACCAGGGAATTCCCCATAACTCTATTTTATAAATAAGGGAAACAAGGCTTAGAGTTTATATAGCTAACAAGATGTAGAGCTAAGATTCAAATCAAGATCTGTGTCCAAAGCTCTTTCCATTATAACATAACTATTTAAATGTAAATTCAGAGCCAGAGTGAACTCTTCCCTTGTATTTTATTTTATTTATTTATTTTTCCCTTGTATTTTAAAAAGAGGCTGAGGATAAATGAAAATATTAAATAAAGAAAAATAGGGACTAATAACTTGTTCTGTCACAAGCTTTATACCCTCTGAATTCCAGAACCACTTCCCCTCTTCTTCTATTCTTGTATACTTAAGAAAGACATGATGAAGGTACACATAATTTTTAACTTGGGGAAGGATAAATTAGAGAAAATTAGGAAAAATAAAGACATGGTGTGATTCATCAATAGTCATGATTCCTTCAGGCAAGTGCAAGAAAAGTTAGCCAGATTTTAATTACATCTTATTCAAACATTTGTTAATTCAACAAATATTTAGTAAGTACCAGTTCTAAATATAAAGAATACAATATTGACCAAGTCAGATTAGGGACCTGCCCTCATGAAGCTCATATTCTGCTTATATTCCTCAGACATTACTCCTTCAAAGCTCATTCTCTCACACCACCTGCTTTAGGCTGAAACAGGATTGGTCTCTGTATCTGTTCTCTGACATCATAATGTTCTGATCTTTCATCATTTTTCATGTTATAATATTTTATTTATGTGAGTCCTTCCCCCCTCTAGACTGTGATTAACTTGAACTTAGGGCCTACAACTTACTGAACTCTGTACCTCAAGCTCTTTCCATAACGACCAGCACACAAGAAGTGGCCAATAACTGTTTATAAAATGATTGAAAAGAAAAGGCACTGGATTTCCATTTTAGGAATATGGTGTACTAGTGACCTGGACAGACTATCTTGTTTAAATCAACCTATAGTGATAGATGGGAAGTCTTTTTAACTCGTCTTAAATTTATCCATAAACTAACAAAACATATGGGCTATTTGGGTGAAAAACAAGGTGAAGGCAGGAATCTAGAAAGGTAAGATATGTAAATTATTTAAAATAGTAATAATTTTAGTATTTAAAATAGTTATATATTATATTTATTAAGTAGTAATTATTTAAAATAGTTTTTGCTTGAGAGTATTTATAAAACCAGGGAGATCAAGCCTTTGTTGTTCAGCCTTATGAAGTTTGAAGAATAGGAATAAAATCTCTAGGGCTCACTCAAGGTGGAGATTACAATAGATCACCCCACTATAAAATGTAAGCACCAAAGGGCAATACTCTACCATCCCTGTTCTGATGGACCACACACACACAAAAAATGATGATCTCAAAACTTTGTGTCAGTGAATAAAAAACTATCTTCCCTGAAAAATTATAACCAAAAACTAGACCTCATATTGTTTGTGAATTGAGTTCATACTACATTGGTGGTCAGAAAAGCTTCAAGCTGAGAATTTGCTGGGAGTAGTCCTAATCAGGTAAGACCTCTAGATACCTACCAGAAGCAAACAATTCTACCTAGACCAACTCTCTTTTATCCAAGACCTTAGAGAGTGTCCACAGAAAAAGTATACCAAATTATCAAGAGTTAGTAAACAGCCAAGGACAAAAAACACATCATGAGGTAAAACCAAGCAGAAAAAACATAACAGAATCAGATCCACACAGAATTTAAATACTAAATTTAGCAGAAGCAATATATTGACTACCCATGTTTAATACATTCAAAGAACTAAAATAGAGGTTTGATATTATGAATGAGTTAAGAACCAAATTATTTGAAAAGGGACTAAAAAGAACTTCCAGAAACTAAAATATAATAAAAAATAAATGGAAATACCTAAAAGCAAATTAGACACAGCAAAAGAGATACTCAGTAAGCTGAATGATAGCACTGAAGAAACTATTCAGAATATAGCACAGAAAGACAAATAAGTATCAAGAGATGTGAATGACAAAGTGGGAAAAGCTAAAATAAAAATTTTTTTTTTTTAAGTGGGAAAAGCTAACCTACTGGAGTTCCATAGGAAAAATGAGTGAGAATAGGGCAAAGACAATATTTGAATAGATAATGGCTTGGAACTAAGGAAACATAATATCACAAACTCAAGAACCCCAAAAATCCAAGTAAGAAGAATATTGAAACTGTAGAATTTTAAAGGATCTTAAAGTCAGACAGAAAGAAAAGGTAGATTGTATTCAAAGGAGAATCAATTAGACAGATGGCTGATTTAGCTTCAGCAACAGTGGAAGCAAGACAGTGGATGATATTTTCATTACAAAGGGAGAAAATAACTCTTATTCTAGAGTATTATAGTAAAGTTATTTTCGTAAGTGGAGAGAATGTAATGATATCAGGAAAATAAAGTTTTAAGTTTTCCACCAACGAACTTTCACTAAAAGAAATCATAAACAACATATTTTAGGCAGAAGAAATGTGATTTCAAAGCAGGTGTGAATTTCAAGAAGTAATGAACATCAGAAAGAATTGTAAATATTTTAATAATTCTAAACATATTTTGACATACAAAAAGAATAAAACATAATATTTTAAAATAATACACTAAAATATATGACAACAATGGCATATAAGTTGGGAAAGGATGAATGGAGATACAGTATTCTCAGGTGTGTGTATATTATATCAATAGTAGGCAGACAGGTAGAGCTGATAATCAGATGTTTTGGCTGCTATCAGTTCTGACTATTCAACATCCATTTAAAATTATCGGAGTTCATAGTGTGCTGGTATCAAATATTTTGAATACGAACTGTGGGTAAATGTTTTTAACTTTGATAAGATATGGGTGCATGTTATAATTTCTCAGATAACCATGAAGAGCATTAACAGAATATATAAATTCAAACAACTGAAGAGGAAAATGAAATCATAGCCCAAAAAGAGCAGTGAATCAAAAGAAGGCAAAAAAAGAGAGAAGAAAAAATAGAATAAGGAGTAACAATAGAAATCACAAAGATGGTGAATTTAAATCCAAGTAAATCTGTAATTATGTTAAATGTAGCATACTTAAGATCTGTATCATTTATTCTATAAAAAGTATACCTCAATAAAAAATATCAATAGACTAAATTGTTAAGTTGAAAAAGAAACTTTGTCATGTTGAATTTTAAAAGTACAACTAAATACTGCATAAATCTGAAACATTAGAATATTAAAAGGTAAAAGAAAAAAATGGAAAAATTCTATCATGCAAATGGTAAACCAGATAAAACTGGTATATATAACTACAGCTGAAATAAACACATTTAAGGGAAAAAACACTGCAAGAGACAGCATGTGCTGTATAATAATAAAGGGTTTAATTCATCATGAAGACATAAAAATCATATATATATATAAAACCCTAAATATATAAGGTATAAATTTGAGAACTAAAAAGAAATTGAGAAATCTACCATTATAGTAGATTAGCATAGATTAGTATAGCATTCTCAGTAATTGATAGATTAAGCAGAAAAAAATGAGAGAGTTCATTTAAATGAAATAATTAATAAATTGATCTAATGTCAATACATAGAACACTGCAAACTAACACCAAAGATATATACATTATTCTCAACCACAATGGAACATTGATGAAAATTGATCCTATGTTATGCAAAAAGTCAAGCCTAAATGTATTTAAAAGATTTAGGATTATATGCGTCACAATACAATTAACTTAAAATCAATAACAAAACATCAAATAGTAAAACATCATGAGTTTGGAAATTAATAAACACTTTTAAATCCATGAGTTAAAGGGTCATAATGATAATTAGAAAATATTTAGGACTTCAAACTAGTGAGAAATACTACAATTCAAAACCTGTAATGGTACAGCCAAAACTGTTCTTAGAATGAAATATATAAAAGCTTAAAACTTAGAAAAGACTAACTAAAATTAAATAGCAAAACATCCATCTTGAGAAGCTAAAAAAAAAAAAATCTAAAGTAAAAGAAAAAAAATACCTTTAAAGAGAGCAAAATAGTGATCCTTAAAAAATACATACGTTGGATCTTTAAAAACTGTCAAAATTGACAGGTCTCTGCTACAATTCATTAATCAAAAGTGAGACAGAAAGCAAAATAAGCAATATTGTAAATGATAAAGAGACATTACACATTCAGCAGATATTTAAAAGATGAGCAAATACTCTGATCAACTTTATGAAAACAGTTTGAAAACTTAGATGAAATAGATACATTCCTTTAAAAATGCAACAAAAATTCATTTGAAAAGAAATAGAAAGCCCAACTAGGATTAATGACAACCATTAAGTAGTTGAGTCAGTATGTCAAAATCTTTTCACAAAATTACAGGCCCAAATGACCTTGTTTGCAAGTTTGAATATATTTTATAAAACAGTCAACAAACAAATCTATTATCACACAAAATATTCCAGATTATAGGGTAAAAGAAGAAACAGTTGCATTTCATGTTATGAGCCAAGTTAATTTGATTCCAAAACCTTAAAAGGACAGAACAAGACAGGAGAATAAAGACCAATCTTGCTCATGAATATAGTTACAAATAACTCATACTAAATTTAATACTGAAACTTAAAATGATAGTACAAGGAAGGAAAAGTAAAGAACAACTCACACACACACACAAAAGACACATAAGGTATACACACATACACACACACACACACACACACACACACGTGTATGTTAGAAATACAGAATGTATGTGTGTGTGTATATATATATATACACACATATGTGTATATGTACATTAAATACATAGAAAATATATATGGGTCAATCACATGGGGAAGAAATGAGATTGGATCCTACCTCAGACCATATGCTAAAATCAATTCCAGATATATTAAACTTCTAGAAAAGATATTGTGATTTACTCTTATTCGTAAATATTCTTTCTGTTTCTCCCAAATATTAAAAAAAAACACACAAAATAAAAATACCTGATGGGACTACAACCAATTTAGTCTTCTCACTCTCTTTGTCTATCAATTATCCCTAGCCATTTTGAGTCCTCACCTGAGCCCTATTTAATTCTAGCAACTCAAATGCCATTTCTGATAACTGCCCTAAATCATCTCATCAGAAAGAAACATTAAGCTATGCTATCACCCTGCCTTCCTTATTTTCTTTCATTTCTTGAGAAGAAACTGAGGAAAGGATCAAGCCTGCACATAAAAGTACTGCCTATCTCACAATCCACCACTGCTTAATTCAATTGGGAGTTTTGTTTTGGCTTTTTCTTTCCTCAATTGGTAGTCATGGGTAGGAACAAGGTAAACGTTTGGTTTATATTTTGTTTGTTCACAAAGATTCTAAATTTGTAAGAACCTATTTATATTTGGCAAGCATTATTGTCAAACAGCTGTGAATATCCAAGCTTCTCAAATGCTCCATTAACTGAGTTTCTCTACAAAAAGTGGCAGATACATCCTGTCAACTTTGACTCTTGGCATTGCATGTCTTTTTATTCATTCACTTATTCATTCTCAATTCACTTTATATATGTCTAGTTTATTTCTCTCACTTATATCTAAACCATCACCTAATACATCCAAAACCCTCTTATTGATTCTGTTTTCATTAGTAAACAAAATAGACATTTTTTTTCTCTCGTGGAATTTAAATTCAAATGGATCCAAAACAGAAAATAATAATATAAATAATAAATTGATTTGTTATTAAGTTAGATAATAAGCGCTTTGGAAAAAAAGACAACATGGTGAAAGGGTTGGGGAGCTGGGTAGCAGTTAAGTTTATAAAAGGGATCAAACAAGGTTGCCTGAATAGGAAGACACCTGAGTAAAGATTTGAAGCAGGCGAGGAAATGCATAAGGATTTTTCCTGGCATTTAGCAATGGTGCTGAAAATCGGCCCTATGATAAAATTTTGAGCTCATTATACTATCCTTCAAAAATGCTTAACATTTTAGAAGGATAAGCATGATGATATATACTTGTCCCCTTGGTCCTGAAAAACAAACTGTGTTGTAGTGAAAAACTAAATATTTCAGAGTTAGAAAAACTTAAGTTCTTATCTCATTTCCAAAATTTACTAGTCTTATATCCCTAGGTAATTTTTTTTTTGGAAAATGTTGAAAATAAATTTATTTGGGAAAGTTCAAGATATCTTATATTACCAAATATAAGGTGATCATGAAATAAGGCAATTCCCCACTTTTCCAGAAGAAGATCCAATTAAAGATTTTTTTCAGTCAATTTGAAATACAAATACGTAGGGATGCAAGGAAGGTAGTCAAATGTCTACTTTTTTTACGGTACACGGGCCTCTCACTGTTGTGGCCTCTCCTGTTGCGGAGGCTCTGGACGCGCAGGCCTAGCTGCTCTGCGGCATGTGGGATCTTCCCGGACCAGGGAACGAACCCGTGTCCCCTGCATCGGCAGGTGGACTCTGAACCACTGCGCCACCAGGGAAGCCCTCTACTTATAATATTAAACTAATTACCTTATTTATGTATATTAAAAACTTATGTAAAATAATAAAGTAATTACTAATATTGCTTTATTCCACTTTAATATCATGATTATTTTAAAAAATTCTTCACTGTATCTTTTACCTCAGTCTCTCAGTCATCAATAGGAAAGTTTTAAAGTTTTTAAACAAATTATTTCCAGAGAATATTTTCTCTTAATTTTTATTGGAGTTTGGTTGCTTTACAATGTTGTGTTAGCCTCTACTGCACAAAAAAAATGAATCAGGCATACACATATAGATATGCCCTCCCTTTTGGACTTCCCTCCCATTTGGGTTACCACAGTGCATTAGGTAGAGTTCCCTGTGCTCTACAGTATGTTCCTATCAGTTGTCTATTTTAACATAGTATCAATAATTTATATGTCTCAATCCCAGTCTCCCAATTCCTCTCACCCCACCCCTTTCCCCCTTGGTATCCGTATATTTGCTCTCTATGTCTCTTGTCTCTATTTCTGTTTTGCAAATAAGATCATCTATACCATTTTTCTAGATTGCACATATATACATTATTTGCTTTTCTCTCTGACTTACTTCACTCTGTATGCTACTCTCTAGGTCCATCCACGTTTCTACAAATGACCCAACTTCATATCATTTTATGGCTGAGTAATATTGCATTGTATATATGTAGCACATCTTATTTATCCATTCCTCTATTGATGAACATTTAGGTTGCTTCCATATCCAGACTATTGTAAATAGTGGTGCTGTGAACATTGGGGTGCATGTGCTTTTTTTGAATGATGGTCTTCTCTGGGTATATGCCCAGTAGTGGGATTGTTGGGCCATGTGGTAGTTCTATTTTTTGTTTTTTTAAGGAACCTCCATACTGTTCTCCATAGTGGCTGTATCAATTTACATTCCCACTAACAGTGCAAGAGGGTCCCCTTTTCTCCACAGCCTCTCCAGCATTTATTGTTTGTAGATTTTTTGATGATGGCCATTTTGACCAATGTGAGGTGATACTTCATTGTAGTTTTGATTTGCATTTCTCTAATAATTAGTGATGTTGAGCACTTTTTCATGTATTTGTTGACCATCTATATGTCTTCTTTGGAGAAATGTCCACTTAGGTCTTCTGCCTATTTTTTCATTGGTTTGTTTTTTTTTTTTTGATATTGAGCTGTGTGAGCAGCTTGTATATTTTGAAGATTAATCCTTTGTCAGTTGCTTCATTTGCAAATATTTTCCCCCATTCTGAGGGTTGTCTTTTCATCTTGTTTATGGTTTCCTTTGCTATGCAAAAGCATTTAAGTTTAATTAGATCCCATTTGTTTACTTTTGTTTTAATTTTCATTGCTCTAGGAGGTGGGTCAAAAAAGATGTTGCTGTTATTTATGTCAGAGAATGTTCTGCCTATGTTTTCCTCTATGAGTTTTATAGTATCTTGTCTTACATTTAGTTCTTTAATCCATTTTGAGTTTATTTTTGTGTATAGAGTTAGGAAGTATTCTAATTTGATTCTTTTACATGTAGCTGTCCAGTTTTCCCAGCACCACTTATTGAAAAGGCAGTCTTTCCTCCACTGTAAATCCACTGACTTTTCTCCGTTGTCTATTCTCCATTTTAGGCTGCATGGGTTTATCTCTGGGTTTTCTATCCTGTTCCATTAATCTATATTTCTGTTTTTGTGCCAGTGCTATACTGTCTTGATTACTGTAGCTTTGTAGTATAGTCTGAAGTTAGGGAATCTGATTCCTCCAGCTCCATTTTTCTTTCTCAAGATTGCTTTGGCTATTCAGGGTCTTTTGTGTTTCCATACAAATTCTAAAATTTTTTGTTCTAGTTCTGCAAGAAATGCCATTGGTAATTTGATAGGGATGGCATTGAATCTGTAGATTGCTTTCTGTAGTACAGTCATTTTCACAATACTGATTATTCCAATCCAGGAACATGGTATATCTCTCCATCTGTTTACATCATCTTTAATTTCTTTCATCAGTGTTTTACAGTTTTCTAAGCACAGATCTTTGGCCTCCTTAGGTAGGTTTATTCCTAGGAATTTTGTTCTTTTTGTTGCAATGGTAAATGGGAGTGTTTCCTTAATTTATCTTTCTGTCCTTTCATTGTTCGTGTATAGGAATGCAAGAGATTTCTGTGTATTAATTTTGTATCCTGCAACCTTACCAAATTCATTGATTAGTAGTTTTCTGGTGGCATCTTTAGGATTTTCTATGTATAGTATCATATCACCTGCAAACAGTGACAATTTTACTTCTTCTTTTCCAATTTGGATTCCTTTTATTTCTTTTTCTTCTCTGATTGTCATGGCTAGGACTTTCAAAACTATATTGAATAATAGTGGTGAGAGTGGACACCCTTGTCTTGTTCCTGATCTTAGAGGAAATGCTTTCAGTTTTTCACCATTAAGAATAATGTTTGCTGTGGGTTTGTCATATATGGCCTTTATTATATTGAGGTAGGTTCCCTCTATGCCCACTTTCTGGAGAGTTTTTATCATAAATGGGTGTTGAATTTTGTCAAAAGCTTTTTCTGCATCTAATAAGATGATCATATGGTTTTTATTCTTTAATTTATTAATATGGTGTATCACATTGATTGATTTGTGTATATTGAAGAATGCTTGCATCCCTGGAATAAACCTCACTTGATCATGGTGTATGATGTTTTAAATGTGTTGTTGGATTCTGTTTGCTAGTATTTTGTTGAGGAATTTTGCATCTGTGTTCATCAGTGATATTGGCCTGTAATTTTCTTTTTTTGTGATATCTTTTTCATGTTTTGGTATCAGGATGATGGTAGCCTGGTAGGATGAGTTTGGGAGTGTTCCACTCTCTGCAATTTTTTGGAAGAGTTTGAAAGGATAGGTGTTAGTTCTTCTCTAAATGTTTGATAGAATTCACCTGTGAAGCCAACTGGTCCCTGGAGTTCTTCTCTAAATGTTTGATAGAATTCACCTGTGAAGCCATCTGGTCCCTGGACTTTTGTTTGCTGGAAGATTTTTAATTATGGTTTCAATTTCGTTACTTGTGATTGGTCTGTTCATATTTTCTATTTCTTCTTGGTTCAGTCTTGGAAGGTTGTACTTTTCTATGAATTTGTCCATTTCATCCAGATTGTCCATCTTATTGGCATATAGTTGCTTGTAGTACTCTTTTATGATCTTTTATATTTCTATGGTGTCAATTTTAACTTCTCCTTTTTCATTTCTAATTTTACTGATTTGAGTACTCTCTCTTTTTTCTTGATGAGTCTGGATAAAGGTTTATCAATTTTGTTTATCTTCTCAAAGAGCCAGTTTTTAGTTTTATTGATCTTTGCTATTGTTTTCTTCATTTCTATTTCATTTACTTCTGCTCTGATCTTTATGACGTCTTTCCTTCTACTAACTTTGGGGTTTGTTTGTTCTTCTTTCTCTAGTTGCTTTATGTGTAAGGTTAGGTTGTTTATATGAGGTTTTTCTTGTTTCTTGATGTAGGATTGTATGGCTATAAACTTCCCTCTTAGAACTTCTTTTGCTGTGTCCCATAGGTTTTGGGTCATCATGTTTTCATTGTCATTTGTTTCTAGGTATTTTTTGATTTCCTCTTTAATTTCTTCATTGATCTCTTGGTTATTTAGAAGTACATTGTTTAACCTCCATGTGTTTGCATTTTTTACAGTTTTTTCTTTCCTGTAATTGATTTCTAATCTCATAGCATTGTGGTCAGAAAAGATGCTTGATACGATTTCAATTTTCTCAAATTCACTGAGGCTTGATTTGTGATCCACGATGTGATCTATCCTAGAGAATGTTCCATGAGCACTAGAGAAAAAAGTATATCTTCCACTTTCGGGTGGAATGTCCTATAAATATCAATTAAGTCTACTTGGTCTATTGTGTCATTTAAAGTTTTGTGTTTCCTTATTTATTTTCTGCTTGGATGATCTGTCCATTGGTGTAAGTGGGGTGTTAAAGTCCCCCTCTATTATTGTTACTTTTGATTTCTCCTTTTATGGCTGTTATGGCTGTTAGCATTTGCCTTATGTATTGAGGTGCTCCTATGTTGGATGCATAGATATTTACAATAGTTATATCTTCTTCTTGGATTGATCCCTTGATCATTATGTAGCGTCCTTCCTTGTCTCTTGTAATAGTCTTTACTTTAAAGTCTATCTTGTCTGATATGAGTATTGCTACTCCAGCTTTCTTTTGATTCCCATTTGCATGGAATACCATTTTCTATCACCTCACTTTCGGTCTGTATGTGTCCCTAGGTCTGAAGTGGGTCTATTTAGACAGCATATATACAGGTCTTGTTTTTGTATCCATTTAGCTAGCCTGTGTCTTTTGGTTGAAGCATTTAATCCACTTACATTTAAGGTAATTTTATGTTCCTATTACCATCTTCTTAATTATTTTGGGTTTGTTCTTTAGGTGTTTCTCTTTTCTTTTGTTTCCTGCCTAGAAAAGTTCCTTTAGCATTTTTTGTACTGCTGGTTTGGTGGTGCTGAATTCTCTTAGCTTTTGCTTGTCTGTAAAGCTTTTGATTTCTCCATCTATTCTGAATGAGATCCTCACTGAAGTGTAATTTTGGTTGTAGGTTTTTCCCTTTCATAACTTTAAACATGTCCTGCCGTTCCCTTCTGGCCTGCAAAGTTTCTGCTGAAAAATCAGCTTATAACCTTATGGGGATTCCCTTGTAGGTTATTTGTTGCTTTTCCCTGCTGCTTTTAATATTTTTTCTTTGTATTTAATTTTTGTTAGCTTGATTAATATGTGTCTTGGCGTGTTTCTCCTTGGGTTCATCCTGTATGGAACTCTCTGTGCTTCCTGGACTTGACTATTTCTTTTCCCATGTTAGGGATGTTTTCAACTATAATCTCTTCACATATTTTCTCAGTCCCTTTCCCTTTCTCTTCTTCTTCTGAGACCCCTATAATTCGAATGTTGGTGCATTTGATGTTGTCCCAGAGGTCTCTGAGACTGTCCTCAAGTCTTTTCATTCTTTTTTTTTTTCTGTTAGGCAATTTTCTTAACTCTCTTCACTTTAATTTAACCATTTGTAAAAAAATGAGTGTAACAAATCCCTTTCATATGATTGGGATTGTGATTAGCTTTATATCAATATTATATTAAGTATTCAATGGATGGTATAAGCATATAGTTTTAGATTTCCTTAATGTTTCTGAAGATATTTTCAGGATTAAAAAAATGAGAAACATAGTAATGGTCCATAAGTAAAGTTGTAACTGAAAAAAGTAAGTTAAACTATATCACAACCTACTTAACTAGAATATAAAAATAATAATAAGATTTGCCCAATTATCTAATGCATCCACTTAGATTATTGTCTACTGTCTGTCAGATACTGTTTAAGATTCTGGAAATCCAAAGATGAATTAAAATTTCTTCCTAGATGAATTAAAATTTTTCTTTAGGAAAGAGGTAGAACTACTGTCAATTATAGTGTAATGTGATAAATGTTGTAATGCAATAATACTAGTCTATAATGTAAGTGGAGTGAAGTACCTGATTTTGCCTGAGATAGTTTGGAAAAAGTTTCAAAGAGGAGTTTATAATTTGAGATGTGATTTGAAGTACAACCATGAGTTCAGCAGACTGGCACACAGATAAATACATTTTATAGGGAATAGCAGGTGCAATGAAACCAAAGCATAAGAAAGCATAACTATTTTAAGGGGACTCCAAGCAATTTTCTCTGACAAGAGCAAAGGGTGGAAAGGAAGATCAACAAATGTTGAAAGGACAAAGAAGTCAGCTAGGACCACATCCTGGGCACTACTGACTTTACCTTATGTGTAATGTAAGGAAATGACATGGTCCACTTTGCAATGAAGCTGTACCATGCTGGTGGCTACTTAGAAAATGATGAGGCTAGAAGGCTATTGTTAATTAACACAAGTGAAAATTTACAAAAGCCTAAATTAATATAGAGAAGCAAGGTTAACTCTAATCAAGGGATGGAAATAAAAGATACTTAAGAGGTAGAATCAATGAATCACAACTGAACATTCTGGTTGATGTTAATTTCGTTAACGTATACAAAGATATTCATTTAGATAAAATGGAAACTAGGAGCAAGGATATAAACATGAGGGATGCAAGTGCTAAATAGAGAGGAGATAAAAAACCTGGGAAGGAGTCTGAGGAAAACTAGTATGAACCTTGGAATAACAATAGACAGTGGTACCATAAAAACCAAAGGAAAAGGAGTATTCAAGAAAAAAGAAAGTCAAACAAAGACAAAAAAAGTCAAATAAAATAAGTACCAAAAAGTATCCATTGAATTTGCTAGCTAAAAAGTGTGTTTATGAAGTTTTAAAAGACAAAAACCCAAATTAGATGGGCTTAAGCAAAACCAGTATACCTCACATGGCTGATATACCCAGAAGTAGTGCCAGAAATTTGAAGCTAAAAGGCTGAGAAATTGAGGTAAACTTTCAGAAGTCTTATAAAACTGAGAAGACAAACGTTGGATTTCAGAATCTACTGAGGTAAACAAACTCAGTAAATGTCCCAGGCATTCAGTTGATATCCCTGAATAGCTACATGTTAAAATAAGTTGCAAAATGGAAAAAACACCAGGAATGTAAAAGACTAGTCAATTTCAGTCTGACATATAAATAATTTAGAAGTTGTCACTACCATCATTTGATCTAATTTATATTTATAAAATATTCCATTCAACAACAGCAGACTATACATTCTTTCAAGGACCAACAAAACACATACCATGATAGGCTATATTCTGGATTATAAACAAACCTTAACAAATTTAAAAGAATTGAAATTATACAGAGTGTTCTCTGACCACAATGGAATCATATGAGAAATCAATAACACAAAGATGCAGAAAATCTCCAAACCCATGCTAACTCTAAATAATCCATGAGTAAAAGAGGAACTCTCAAACAAAAGAAAATTTAAATACATTGAAATGAATGAAAATGAAAATACTTCCTAACAATTTTGTGAGACACAACTAAAGTACTAAAATCAGTCAATTGTAATGCAATGTGATAAGTGCTACAATGGAGTGGGAAATTTATAACACTAAATGCTTATATTTGAAAAGAGGGAAAATTCCAAATCAACAATCTAAGCTCCCATCTCAAAAGCTTAAAAAAGGAAGAGCAAAATAAGCCAAATGCAAGCAGAAGGGAAGAAATAATAAAAAGCAGAAATCAATAAAGTCAGTGAAACAAATGCTGGTTCTTTGAAAAGATTGATAAAATTGATAAGGCTGTTGCAATACAAACAGAAGAAAGATATAAATTATTTAATATCAGGAATAAAACAGACAAGATCACTACTGACCCTGAAGACATCAAAAGAATAATAAGGAAATACTACAAACAACTCTACACCCATAAGTTTGATGACTTAGATGAAATGAATGTATCAATTCCTCAAAAAACACAAACTACCACAACTCACCCAAAATGTAATAGATAATTCAAATAGCCCTAAAACTATTAAGAAAAACAAATTCATAACTTAATAATTCCAAAAAAAGGAATCACTGGGCCCAAATATTTTCACTGGAGAATTCTACTAAACATTTAAAGAAGAATTAACATGATTCTAAACAATATACTAATAAAAGAAATCAAAGATTTATTTCATTAGAGAGATATAGCATGCTCATGAATTGGAAGACTTAATATGGTAAAGATATCAATTCTCCCCAAATTGATAAACAAGTTTAACATAATTCTTGTCAAACTCCCAGCAAGATTTCTGTAGATACCAGTAAGACTATTCTAAAATTAATGTAGCAAGGCAAAGGAACTAGATTAGCTGCTATGGACTGAATATTTGTCTCTCCCAAAATTCACATGTTGAAACCCTAATCCCTAACATTATGGTATTTTTAGATGAGGCTTTGGGAAGTAGTTAGGTCATGAGACTGGAGCTTTCATGATGGGCTTAATAACTTTATAAGAAGAGACAGGAGAGAGCTTGCTTCCTCTCTTCTCTCTGCCATGTGAAGACACAGCCAGAAGACAGCTATCTGTGGTTTTGCAAAACATTAACATTGGGAGAAACTGGGTAAAGCATTTATGGGACCTCTCTGTATTATTTCTTATAACTACATGTAAATCTATAATTATCTCAAGATTAAAAATTTAATTTAAAATAAATTATTGTTGAAGTAATAAATGTAGTGAATGAACTAAGAATAAAGGAAAAATGATTCTCCAAAGAAATTATGGTGGTGTTACTAGAAGAATAGAGAGTGAATACTGTGTGCAAACACACAGCTGTCCAACATAGAAAGACATCAAAACTTATTTACTCCTGTTACTAGATGTTATTGTTTCATATTTATATTATTTATCATCAAAGATTTGGAAAAGCAAACACGATTTGTCTTTCCTCTACCAATGGCAATCTTGGAATTGCTTACTTTCTGATATAGTCTTTAATAATACTTTGGAAAAATACACATATAACCTACTACTACATCAAAGATGTAGAGATGGGGGAATAAAATAAATAAATTAGATTTACAAATAACACCTTCCTGTTGACCTCAAATTTTTATAAATTAGAGAGTTGTACAGAATATCTAAAGCCATCACTGTTACAGAGTAATGAGCTTATTGACAAGCTCTTAATAGTCATCATTATAGTATTTAAGGTTCTTTTTTAAAGATGTCCTGCCTCCATATTCCCTGTGTTCAAATTATAGAAGTCTGTCTCAGCTAAGCAGGAGAATGAAGCACAAGGAATTGGAAGTTGGCCAAGTTACCATTAGCACCAATCAGCATCCTCTCTACACTCACAGAGGGCTTGGAACTGGACTATCAAGGAAGCAGACTCCAAAGAAGCAGGTCTTTCTTGGACTCACCAAAGGCTTTTTAACTGCCTCCAAAAGTAAAAACGTCATTTATGCAGACCACTGAGGAAAGTGTGGCTTGTAATTGGATATACCACTTCACACTACAATGGTACCGTGTTCAAGCATCCATTGCAAGGAATAAATATTATCACTCTACAAAGCAGTATATAAGCCTTGCTAGACAGGCAAGTACAGTGGTGTGTAATTGGCAAAGTGGCCTATAAGGTGCCTTTCTAATTTAAGATTTCACAATTTCATAAATACTACTAAATGTTAATGATAATGAGAGTTCACATGTGTATGATGCTTTATGTTTGAAAATCACTTTCACTTCAATGATTGCATTTTATTCTTACAATCTGCCCTATGAGGCAATTATTCTTTCTTTTACAAATGAGAAACTGAGGTTTGAAGAGCTGAAGTGACTCTAGAAGAATATAAAGCCAGCGAGTGGTGGCATGTGGACCTGAACCCAGGTCTCACTATATGCAATTCTCTGGCTCTCTAATGAGACCATATCCTATTAACAATGTATCTGGTACCAGAGGAGCAATGGAAATAAAATAATACTTTCAAAGAAATAAAATTAGCTCTAAATTCTTTTACCTACAATCCAATTATATTAAGAAAGTGACTTGTTTACAAATCTGAGAATTGGATAGTCTGTGAATGGTAGTCAGAAAACCCCCATTCAACTGCCAGTAATGGATTACTTCTTTACTTTTTATTGATATGCAGCATACCCTTTTACAGATCTCAGGCACATTTACACAGCACAGTAATAAAAGACAGTGCCTGAAACAAGGATTATAGACTGTGCATGTAAAACAGAAGCAGAATGGATATACACTCATAGAGATTTACACACACACACACACACACACACACACACACACAACTGCTGGTATCTGAATGAAAAGAAGCTGACTCCTGACACTCAAAGCCAAAATTTAATGGTTAGCAAGTAAGAAGCCATTTTCCTAGGAAGCATAATTTGAATTGGGTAAGATGGGTTGCTTTTCTAAGGTCTGCAGAAGACCATTTTTCAAGGTTCAGGCTATTATTAATAGCTTTTTTCTTTTTCTAAAACTATTTTGTGTCTGGCACTGAACTAGGAGAAATTTACATATATTATGCCTACTCATTACAAAAATACTACAGGGTAGGTATTTCTATCCACATTTAACAGAAATACAGACTAAGGTTCAAGATGTTAAAATTGCATGCTTAAGATGTTACAGCTGGTAACTAGGACTCCAGTCTAAGTATGTTGGACTATAAAGTCTACTTTCTTTTTTTACCATCATACCCCAGTTTGATTTTATGAATGTGGTCACCCATCTTTTCCATCTCTTGTCACAGATATTTGGCAGGCATTAGAGTTAGGAAAGGTGGGGATACTCTATTATGCCCCTTTTCTGTCATTTGATAGTAGGAAGAAGTGAAAGGCTCTCTTGCTTTGGGCAGGTACTCATGTACCAAAAGTAAACAAAACATCAACTGAGCAATATAGTACTGGCACAGGGATATACTTACAGACTAATGGAATAGAATTGAGAGTCTAGAAATAAACCCATATATACATAGACAATTAATTTTGACAAGGGTGCCAAGACGACTCAATAGGGAAAGAAGAGTCTCTTCAATAAATTATGCTGGTAAAGCTGGATAACCACATGCAAAATAGTGAATCTGGACCCCCCACTTCATACCTTATACAAACATTAACTCAAAATGGATCAAAGACTTAAATGTAAGAGCTAAAACTATAAAACTATTAGCAAGAAAACAGGGATAAATCTTCATGACTTTGGATTTGGCAATGAATTTTGAGATTTGACACTAAAAGCACATACAACAAAAGATGGTAGCTACATTAAAAGATAGACAAATTAAGCTTCTTAAAAATAAAAACTTAGGTCCATCAAAGGACAGTCATATCCATACATACATATCAAGAAAGTAGAAAGATGACCTACAGAATGAGAGAAACTATTTGTAAATCATATATCTGATAAGGGTTTAGTATCAAGAATGTATAAAGAACACTTAAACAACAAAAAGACAAACAACCCAATTAGATAATATGCAAACTACTTGAATAGACATTTCTCTAAAGAAGATATAGAAATGGCTAACAAGCATATAGAAAGATGTTCACTGATTGGCCATTAAGGAAATTCAAATCAAAACCACAATGGTATACTACTTCACACCCACTAGGAAGGCTGTTAAGTTCATATATACATACATACATACAGAAACTAACAAGTGTTGGTGAGGATGTGAAGAAATAGGAACCTTCACACATTCCTAATGAGAATGTAAAATGTTGCAGCAACTTTGGAAAATAGTTTTGTGTTTCCTCAAAAGATTAAACATAGAATTACAATATGACTCAGCAATTCCACTCCTAGGTATGTACCCCAAAGAACTGAAAATGGGTACTCAAGCAAACACTTGTTCCTGAGTGTTCAGAGCAACACTATTTACAATAGTCAAAAGGTGGAAACAACTAAATGTTTGTCAACAGATGAATGGATAAGCAAATTGTGGTGTATTACACAATGTAATATTATTCAGTCATAAGAAGGAATCAAATACTGATATATACTACAACTTGAATGAACCTCAAAAACATTATGCTGAAAAAATCAAGATGTAAAAGGTCACATGTATGAGTCCTTTGATGAGAAATGTCATGAATAGGAAAATCCATAGAGACAGAAATCAATTAGTGGTGCCAGAGATGAGAGTAGGGGAAAATAGAGAGTGATTACTTATGGAGTACAAGGTAGGGATGTTCTTATGTGATGAAAATGTTTAGAAACTAGAGAGGTGGTGGTTTCACAACACTGTGAGTGTACTAAATGACAATGAATTGTATACTTTAGAAAGGTTAATTGTATGTTATTTGAATTTCACTTCAATAAAAAACAAGTGAGCAGTTCTGAGCTCAGTCATTAGCTCAAACATCTTTGCTACTTTATTTCTGAGATAAACTTGGGTTGACTCTGATCTCTGTGTTTATTATATTCCCTATCTAAATTCCTTGCTTTCATATATCTCATTTTTCACCACTATAACTAGATCACAAGGAGATAAAGCACCTCACTTCATTTAGCTCCTGTCTTTAAGTAATGTCCAAAATACACATCTTTTACCTAATAAGATGTCCGTATATCCTCAGCCTTTTAATGATATATTAAAATTTTTTTGAACTTCTCTCCATAAATATCATGAGAAAAGCTTTATAATCAAATATCTTTTGATGTCATCAAAGCACTGAGAAAATGACTGTCATCCAGGAGAAAAATATCAATACCAAATTGATTTTGTTAGCATTCAAACTGCACCACAGAAAAAATAAGAAAACCTAATTTTGATTTGATCAAAACTTTTTGCAACTGTAAAATAAGATAAAAGGTACAATGAAGAGAATTTGAATGACAGAAATATTCATCAAGTCAGCAACCAACAGAATCACACATTACCATCTTGACATCTTTAACAGTGACTTCAGATTATATGATTCTCATGGACTGGCAGATGTGGGCAGGGCTAAATCTGGTTTTGGAATTTTTTTAAAAACCCTCTTTGTAGTCTAGACAATGTTGTGCTTTTTAAAACTTTGGAGGAGTTACTTAATTTTCAGAGGATTTTTTCAACCAGAAAATGTGGTCATATGTGGAAAAATGTTTTGTGAAAATACAAATAAAACACCAAAAAACTACAGTATAAAATAACATTCTTTACACACTCTCTGTAAAAATTGGTGACAAAAAATATATATAACAATTAAAGCTGCTGGATCATGTAATGAGATTTTTAACAAGTGTATTCATTCATTCAGCATTTATTGGACTTAATGTATGGTAGGTAACATAATAGGTACTGGGAATATGGAAGACAAAAAGAAAGTCTTTGACCCAATTTGTTCTCCGTATGATAAGTGCTACAACTTAAAGACAGGATACAGTCAGAGGACAGATGGAATATGATGAATATGATGGAAAGCATCAAAGGATGCTTACTATGAGATGTTATATCAATGCATCACTTCAATCCTGAGAGATGGGTTCAGCAAATCAACAAAAACTAAAACTAAATCTCTGTCTGAGAGTTAAACAGACAAAGGCACTAGTCATGATAAATGATGTTGTACGTGGAGAAATGCAAGTATTTTAATAGAAAAAAAGGACAGGAAGGAAGAGTTATATAAGTTCAAGCTAAAATGCTAAGCAAGGATCAAATCATGAGGGAAGTCAAATCAGATGACTTGAAAAGGAGTGTGCCCTTGATATGGAAGACATTCAGAAAGAATCAAATGCTTTGAACATATGAGAGATTTGATAATATTTGCAGTTGAGTATAAACCTGGATTGCAGTATGATACATAGGTTGAAGAGACTTCATTTCTAGCAATATTGGAGACTAGATGGTAGACTAGATGTGTGTAAAACCCTTCCAGTACAAAAAAAAAAAATTTATTAACAATGACTGCTTAAATTTAAATAACATTTTTAACAATGAATGAAATGGAAATAAAGGGAAATCATCTGAGGTCCAAAATGTCAAAAGAGCATGATTCCTAAATATAGGTGAGCTCTGTGGTCTTCATTTTCTCAGGGCGTTGGGATATCTTACAATCCTGAGTACACAGGAGCCTGGGTATCAACAGGAAAGCCACTTATACCTATCAAGAACAAGAGAAAAGGTTTGGTGCCAGTCATTGTGAGAGGTCAGACCAGAAAACCCCAATGAAGCAAAAACCCTAGAAAAGAGATCTCACTAGGTGGTAAACTAAAAAAAAAAAAAACACAGAGATAGTAAGGAAAGTTTGGGTACAGGGCAGAAAATCTCCCCTAAAGTTCCTAACCAGCACTCATAGAGTATTACAGTTTGAACTCACACTACCTGTAAGCCTTCCCTTTTCCCAGGAAATTAATATTATAGTTTTGAAGAGGCCCAGGTTGGTCATGCAACCAGCACCAGGCAAAAGAAAATGAAAATGCCCTGTGACATAGTGCACATTAAAACCAGGAATTGCCACAGGTGGAGTTTCATAGAAATTATCTAACAATAGATGAAAATCACAGAACACCAAGGAAATAAATCATTAGGAATGAGAATTCTATATAAAAAACAAAAATCTGAAGATATTAGGATTATCAGACACAAATTATAAAATATGTTTCAAGAACCAAAAGAGACTAAAGAATAATAAAAGAAATAAAAGACTATCAAACATGATCCAGGCAGATTTGATAAAGGATAAAACAAACATCCTGGAAATAAATATTTTAACTGAAATTTAAAACTTAATGGACAGGTTTACCAGCTAAAGATGGAATTCATACATTAAAGAATAGGCATTTAAAAATAAAGAATTCAACAAAGAGAATATACAAAATAGTATATGTGGAAAAGACATTAAAATACATAGAGTATCAGAGCTCTAAATGAAGACACTAGAAAGTATGGGGGAGGAGCCATATTAGAAAGAGTTATTGGCTGAGTCTTTTGTCTCTGGCTATAAAGAAAAAGCTTTTATCAGACCAACCTCCTACTAAGAAGAACTGCAATACTGGATAAATAAACAAACAACTGTTTAAAACCATTAGCAAGCAACCAAGACAGCTAGGATGTTAAGTGCCAAGATCCTGGAGAAAAGAGAAGTCTCATTAAAAGTGAGCTTGACATTCTCCAGCTAAATTTTCCCCTCAAGACATCTGCTGATTTGTAAAAATCTCCAGGTCAAGCAATAAGCTGTCGCTCAAATCAGAGTCTTCCACTTCTGGAAGATGTAGTAACAGGGACTAGATTAACCTCCCCACCCACTGAAATAAACAGAGAAAATACAAGAAAAAATGGCTTTCAGGACATGGGACACCAGGCAACAAAGAACAGTAATCCCTGAAAGATGTGAAACAAATAAATTATACTGTACTGGTGAGTTTCTATAGCCCAGAAAGTGATAAATTGTTACCAATATGATAGGTAAGAAATACTACTTTAATTTCAATTTCCTATTATAAGTGAGGATAAATATATTTTCTTATATTAAATATATTTTCTTATATCATATTTTATATATATTAAATATATAAAAATTTATATTAAATATAAATTTTCTTTATATTTATATTCTTTATATAAATATAAAGAAAATTTATATTTTCTTATAAATTATATTTATATTTAAATATATTTAAAATTAAATATATTTTCTTATATATATAAAGAAATATATATATTTCTTATATTGGTTGTTTCTTCATGTCTCCTGCCAACTTTATATAAGGTCTTTTTCATTTCAATTTTTTAAAGTTCTTTATAAGTTAGAAATAATTCTCTTTTACCTGAGATATACATTGCAAACACATCATTTTGTCATTTGACTTTGTCATACAAATCTTTTCTATTTGTGTAGTCAAATGTACCAATTGTTCTTACTGAATCTAGATTTCAAGGCATAGTTAAGGAAGTACCCAGTTTATCGTTTGTGAATGTGAAGTCATTCATTCCTGTATGTTAATTCTATGCCTGCTATCTTACTGAATTCTTTTATTGTTTAGCTCTTAACACTGACCCTTTGGTATTTCCCGGGTACACTATATACTATTGTATCATCTGCACATAGAGATAGTTTTACTTCTTTTCCAATTCTTATAACTCTAAATGTTTTCTCTTGTCTAATTTCATTTGCTAATACCTTCAGTATAATGTTAAATATTAGTGAATATGATAGGCATACTGCCTCTATGACCATGAGGTGTGTGTATGTGTGTGTGTTAAGAAAGTATTCATTAATTCTGTTTTTCTCCTTACAGCTCTTAATACAGTATATTGCATTGGTAGATTTTCAAATATTAAACCAACTATGCATTCCTAGAATAAATCCTACTGGGTCATGAGTGTTTTATTTTCTTCTTGTAGTGTTGGATTTTGATTGCTAATATTTATTTAGCATTTTTTTGCAGTGATGCTTGTACATTACATTGGTCAGTAATTTCTTTGTACTATCTTTACCAGTTTTAGCTGTTAAGGTTGTATTTGCTTTATAAAAAGTGTTTGGATATTTCCCTTGATTTCCTTTGTTCTGGAACAATTTATAGAGCATTAGGATTATCTATCTAGACTTTAAATATTTGATAGAATTCCCTTCTGAAGTTGTTTATTGATAACTTTTGATATTTCTTCTGTGAAAATTGGTCTGTTTAAACTTTATATCTCTAATGGGTTCGATTAAACAAGTAAACTGTATTCCCCTAGGAAATCATGCATTTCATCTAGATCTTCAAATGTATTTGCATAGAGGTTAGCAATATAGTCTCTTTTGACTGTTTTAGAATTTCTTCTGTTTCCATGACTACTTTTCCCTTGTCATTTCTTAGTTTGCATTACTTGTGACTTCTCCCATTTTTGGGGGGATTAACTAATGGTTTGTCTATTTTGTTAATTCTTCTCCAAAGCCAAAATTTCAATAATTAATTAGATACACTGAGTCTCAAATCGCTAAATCATTAATTTCTGCTTTTATCTTTACAGTTTCCTTTCTTAAGCTTTCATTCTTTTTTTTTATTCTTTGTATAGCTTTTTGAGTTGAGACTTTAATACATCTATTTTCATACTTTATTTTTATATGTTTTCAAGGCTGTAATATTTTTCTCAGCTCACTCCTTTCATGTAACACATAGATTCTGATATGTAGTGTTTTCATCACAGATTTTTTAAAATATTATAATTTGTTTGCACTTCCCTTTTCACCCAAGAGTTGATAGAAGTATTTTTAATATTTAGATGAAAAGATATTTTTGTTATTGAGTTTTAGTTTATTTCATTATGACCACAGAGTTAATTTACTAAACTTTCTGATATTCTCTTTGTGACCTAATATATAATTGATTTTTATAAATATCCAATATAGGCTTGAGAAGTTTTATTCTCTAGTATTAATATTAGTAAATATATTTTCATAACTTCTAACTTATTACTTTGTTAGGTTTTCTTTATCTTACTTATTTTTGTTACTTGACCTGTCTTGTACTGAGATTGGTATCTTATAAAGTTTGCTCTTATCAGTGTGTTTCTTGCTCTGCCTAATTTTTTTTTATTTTTTAAATTTTTTTTGCGGTACGCGGGCCTCTCACTGTTGTGGCCTCTACCGTTGCGGAGCACAGGCTCCAGACGCGCAGGCCCAACGGCCATGGCTCACGGGCCCAGCTGCTCCGTGGCATGTGGGATCTTCCCGGACCGGGGCATGAACCCGTGTCCCCTGCATCGGCAGGCAGACTCTCAACCACTGCGCCACCAGGGAAGCCCAACTCTGCCTAATTATTATATCTTCATTATGATTTATGACTTTTAGAATATACAACTATTCCTTTTTCAAGTTCAATACTTTTATTCTGTTAAACTTTATTTGATATCAGGATTGCAAATCTGTTTGTTTGTTTTTTTTATTGCTTTCATTTACCCGGATATCTTTGCCCTTCCTATATGCCACCCTTTATAAATCACTTTTAGGTTTGTCTCTTGTATAAAACACATAGTTAGATGTATTTTGTGAACCAAATTTAAAATCTCTTTCTTTTTATTTGGTTAAGCCCATTCACATTTATTGATATAACTGATAAATTTTAATATAAATATTACATGTACTATGTTTATCTTCCATGTTTGTTTACCTACATTATATGTTTTTTCTTGTTTTTAATTTTGTTTCTTTGGTATTTAGAAAGATTTACATTTTGATTGTATTGGTTACTTTTGCACTTATACAACTGTTAAAATTTCCTTATAATCCTATTTTCTTATCTAATACCACTCTTTGGCTCTCAAATATTGCTTATATAATAATCAATGTGCTTATTCTACTTTCTCATTATTTCTCCCTACTCCTATTTTAGCTGCATTATTTCTACTTCCTAAAAGCATATATTTATACATTATTCTTCTACCCATCCTCATCTTTATTAATCTTA
This sequence comes from Leucopleurus acutus, assembly GCF_964270905.1. Lineage (NCBI taxonomy): Eukaryota > Metazoa > Chordata > Mammalia > Artiodactyla > Delphinidae > Leucopleurus > Leucopleurus acutus. The sequence goes on from NC_139143.1 coordinate 134,321,813, forward strand.
TATTTTATTTTTTTAATAAATTTATTTATTTTTATTTTTGGCTGCATTGGGTCTTCATTGCCATGGGTGGGCTTTCTCTAGTTGCAGCGAGCGGGGGCTACTCTTCATTGTGGTGTGCAGGCTTCTCTTGTCGCGGAGCGTGGGCTCTAGGCATGCGGGCTTCAGGAGTTGTGGCTCATGGGCTTAGTTGCTCCACGGCATGTGGGATCTTCCTGGACCAGGGCTAAAACCCGTGTCCCCTGCAATAGCAGGCAGATTCTTAACCATTGTACCACCAGGGAAGCCCTAATCTTATATTTTAAATTAAAAAGCTTCTGTTGCTAAATTTCTCTAGTCATTTCTTGGTTGGATGAAGTTCACTCTTTAATAGTTTGGCCCAAGAAGGGCTCAAGGATGCAATATTATTTGAGTTATTGCAAGTTTACAACTATTTTTACATGGCCATGATATTTAAAGGACAACTCATATGGATATAAAATCCTGATTCACGTTTCATTTCTTTGAGTTTCTTGAAGATGCTGCTCCTCTGACAGCTTGATTTACATGCTGCTTTACTAGAGGCCCTGAGAATTTTCTCTTTATAACTTGTAGCTTTACTTGAATACATATCAGTGTTGGTAATTCCGGAACAATTTTCCCAGGTAGGTCCTTTTAATAAATAAATAAATAAATAAATATATATATATATATTTTTTTTTATTTCAGAAAATTTTTCTTCTATTAGAATTTTACATATTACTTCTGTTTCCATGTTTAATTTTTCATCTTCAGGGATTCCAGACATTACTACATTGTATCTTCTTTGACAGTATTAATTTAAATACTTTATCTCTGACTCTTTTTACTTTTTTATTGTTGTTTTCTGAATTTATTTAGAGTATCTTAGTTTTTATTCAAATCTATTCCTTCTGGGCCTCTTGTAACTTGGTCTTTATTTCTCATATGATTTTGTCATTTCTTATATTTTCCTGAATTCAATCCATTCTTAATTTATTTCTTCTTATTGTTTTATGTTCACTTTTGTACTAAATTTTAAAATATCTGATATAAGCTATTTCTTCATGCGCTTGTTTGATGATATATGCTTCAGTATGGAATTATGTATTACAGTTATCTTCTGCTTCCTGGTTAATTAGGGGTGGGGGAGTGGGATTTTCTTCATCTGAAAAATTTGTATTAGCATTCATGTGTTCCATTTTTTTTCTTATAGTACATTTTTATATGTAAAACTGCTTGTACTTTTGCATTTCTGTGAACAGGCTGAAAGTTTGGGATAGTTTAAAAGATTGTTAGTTCAAGAGCACTTTTCTGTCAGTGTTACAACATAGTTTCTTTAATAGATGGTTCTTTTTTGAGAGGTGGTAGTAAAGGGTGATATCCTTTGATTATTTTAAATTTTATTTTACCTTACAGGATCATAAATTTCCCCCTTTTGCTCTTTTTCTCTTTGCCATGAAGTTTCCAAAATGTGCTGCTTCTGTTCTTTTTACTCTCCTCTTCACAAATGTTGCCCTTCCAATTGCCTCCTTATACACCTCCCTCACCTTTAAATAAGCATCTTTCTTACACCCAGTGCTCAAAATTAGCAGGACTCTTTTTTCAGTATTTCCTCACATAGATTGACTTTCCCTTTTTCCTGTTGATTTTAGTTCAGTTCTAGGCCTTTCATTTCCCTCTTCTTTCTTCCACAATTTTTCTGTACCCATCTTGCTTTCTGCAAAGGTTTGTGGTGGAGATCCAAGAAATAGCTCCACTGAAAATGATGTTTATTTTTTTACTTGTGGGCATTTTAAAGTATGTAATTTCTCTGACTTATAATTATACTAAAGGTATGGGATTTGTGTGGTTATATTTGTTCTTCTACTTCAGGAGTCAGTAAACTATGGCTCCCAGGCCAAATCTGGTATACCACCTGTTTTTGAAATAAAGTTATGCTTTTTTTACTTATGCATTTTTTATGACTGCTTTCACAATACAATAGCAGAATAAATTAGTTATAACAGAGATTCTGTGGCTCACAAAGCCTAAAATATTTTCTACCTGTCCCTTTACAAAATAAGTTTGCTGATCCCTGATCTACTTGATTTTTATAGTTTTTGGAGGATGTGTTAGAAGATTCAAATTTAGGTGCGTGCCATTAACTTGACTATTCAGACATCCTCCTAGAGAACTGAATGTTAAGCATTCAATTTCCTTAAAATGTCATAGCCTTAAGAGCCTTAAAATTGAAATGTAAAAAACAAAACAATACCACACATAACCCTATTTTTTCTGGCAGTAGGAGAAATATAGTAATATTTCTAAATGCCTACTGTGAGATAGGCACTTGGAACTTTGCATATATTATAATATTCCATGCCAAAACTCAGGGAATTATTCATTATCCTTTCCTCTGCCACAGATGAGGATGCTGGTGCTCAGAAAGATTGCTTACTTTGTTCAAGGTATTTTTACTGATAAATAGAAGAATTGGTATTCCAGCTCAGGCTTCTCTGGTTCTAAATCCTATATTCTACTAGATCTTTTCTGCTAATTCATGAATGTAAATTAGGCAAATTATGCAGCTAGTTCAGGTTAAGTCTCAAGAATTAAATGCCATTCAAAAATATTCACTTTTCTGTTTAAACTAGCTCCTATCCCTAATTAACTTGAACCATTTAATTCCACACCACATACTCCCAACCCCTTTCGTTATTACTGTGCCTAACTTTCATGAAAGATAACTGTGCCCATGTGAAGGAACACCAAGCCAAACATTCTAGTAATACACTGTCAACCATGTCAGGAAAATTGTACCTTGGGGACCTACCATCTTTCTCAGCAAAGAGCTATCAAATTTGGTCTAAGAGCTTAGACCAAAGAGCTATCTGCTTTGGTCTAAGTGTAAAACCCTGAAAGCCAGAATGATTATATATTTCAAGTCTTCCTGTTGTGTCACATGTTGCCAAGCCTCACAAATCAAAAAGAATAAGAATGGCACAAACACACAAACACACACACACACACACACACACACACACACACACACACACTATGTACAGACTTGCCAGAGCAAAATATGCACTGTTCAGGAGCTCCTGAAATTGAGACATTAGATTGCTTAGACTGTACCCCACAATAAAGTAACCTGAAGCAAAACATGCACCCAGCGTGCCCTGAGGAGCTGTTTGGTGTTCTTTATAATATGTGCTGCCCATTTCAAAACAATCAGTCCTTCTATCCCTCACCCCATCTTAAGAGTGTGTTTCTCCAGGCTTTGCCTCTCATTACAACCAACAAACTATTGAGTCCATTTGTATTGCACAAAACAATTTCATATGGGAGAGAATTGGTACAAAGCAATCTAGTTTTGACACCAGTTGGCTAGTGTACATTCAAGGACTTTCTCTGAGCAGACAGTGCTCCTCTGGTTAAAAACTGCTATTTTAAAAGTTGTTTGGGGAATTCATGGAGTTTACGTAAGACCTTACTTCCTTCATTCCTCCAAAATTAGATTTCCTATAGTAGTCATTCCACTGACACTATCTCAGGCAGTTTCTACTCAGAATATGTTTTGCTTAAAGTGGAAAACAAAGAAATCTTGTAGGCTTGCAGTTTGGGGATAGCAATTTATTTCAGTAATAGGAATGACAACAAACTGGATAATTTCTGCATTTAAAAATTCTGTTTGATTCTGGAAGTTTTAACCACAGGAGTGAGAGTAACCACAAACATGATGGGATTCTAATTAGATGGATATAATGATATCAGTCAAAGCTACACTGAGTATATTCCCCTTTCAGATATCTATGAAAGGGGAATCTCATTTTTTTTTTTTTTTTGCGGTATGCGGGCCTCTCACTGTCGTGGCCTCTCCCGTTGCGGAGCACAGGCTCCAGACGGGCAGGTTCAGCGGCCACGGCTCACGGGCCTAGCCGCTCCATGGCATATGGGATCTTTCCAGACCGGGGCACGAACCCATGTCCCCTGCATCAGCAGGCGGACTCTCAACCACTGCGCCACCAGGGAAGCCCTCATTTTTTGATAATAAGAATAAAATAAGAAAAAATACATGCACTTGAAATAAAAGTAAAAAATGGGAGGACCTCACACAGCTAAGTAGGCTCCAGCCATGTGAAGATATATGAAAGAGTTTGTACTCCTGACAAAAGAATGCCAACAAATGAAAGAATATGACTTATATAAGAAAAAAAAAAGGATGATTTTAGTCTGTTTACTTGAGGAAGTTTTCAGCTACTGCTGACATTTTGTTTCTCCTGCTACTGGTCAGAGGCAGGGTTAGTAATAAACTACATTATTATACAGCTATGTCTCACCCATCCATTTTCACTTTTCTGCTTGGAAAGAAACTCTAGAAATCAGGAATCCAGGGCTGGGAAAAGAGTGATGTATACTTTACTGAGGTTATGAATAAGGTTCAAGGAATTATCTGTAGCCCACTGCTGGGAATGCTTGACTGCTTTTGCATTACTCCAGAGGTTTGGGATAACCCAGAGAGGGGGCATAGAACAGAGTCAACAAACTATTGGCAAAATACTATACTTAGGTTTATAGGAGAGTCTATTATAAGTCAGACATGATTGTAGCCCTGATTCTATCATTTATTTACTCAGAACCTCTATCAAATTACATTACATCTCAACTCTCAGTTCACTCATTTATGTACTGAGGGTAATAATTATATTCACCTTCCAAGTGGTTTTATGCATAAAAGGAAATAATACATTTAAAGTTTGAAAATTTTTGTTATCAGTACAAACTTTAGGACTTGCTGCATATAACACTCATTTTGTACTTGAGCCACGTAAGTTTTTTAAGCTCCTTTACTGCAGGGACCATATTTTATTCTTCCTCATCAATTACTTAGTTCCTATGCCATTTCTGAGTCAATAACAGAGAAAAAGAGAAGTTGAAGAAGATTTTGACTGATGGTCTCAATTTTTGTTAAAAGGAGTTATATGTTATCTGTTAAGATTGAGAACAAGAGGGGTTAAGGAAAGAGGTACATACTTATAATACTTAGTGATGCAGTAGGAGAGGGAGTGAACCAAAGATAAGTAAAAGGATTGAAAGTAGCTCTAAAGACTCAGTTCAGGTTAGGGAGCATAAATTTGCATAGTTTTAAATCATCCTGGGAATTGAAGTTAAGAAAGGAGAAGGCAAGGACCCAGTGTATAGCACAGGGAACTATACCCAATATCTTGTAATAACTTGCAATATACTGGTAGGAACACTGAAACGGTAATTTTGACAAATTTCTGGAGGATGAGTATGGAGAAATGCGAGCAGGAGAAATTTCCAGGAGCTATGGTCTCAGGTGGGCATCCAAACTTTTATGGACTTTACCTCCAGGAAACCCACCAGATTCTCAAGGTGAAGATCCAAGAAAGATCCCCTCAGGTGTCTAGCAGGAGAAGAAAAAGGGTAATCACTGTGAAACAAGCCCAGAGTCCTCTCCATAACAAAAGCCTATCCTCCAGGGGGAAAATAAAATTACCCTCCAGCGCCCTCTAGCCTTCCTATCTCAGATAAGGTGGTGAGGAATGTATACAAGAAGAAACCCTTATGAAGTCACAGGCCAACTCACCAAGATAAAAAGGGAAAGGGCTGAAATCAATAACATTAGAAATGAAAAAGGAGAAGTTACAACTGACACCACAGAAATACAAAGGATCATAAGAGACTACTACAAACAACTATATGCCAATAAGATGGACAACATGGAAGAAATGGACAAATTCTTAGAAAGGTACAACCTTCCAAGACTGAACCAGGAAGAAATAGAAAATATGAAGAGACCATTCACAAATACTGAAATTGAAATAATGATTTTAAAATTTCCAACAAAGTCCAGAACCATACACAAAAATAAACTCAAAATGTATTAAAGAGTTTGAGGTAGAAAATACTACCTCAAATATTTCTTCTACTCAGTTTCTTTCCCTTCTGTTACTCCAATTACATATACATTATATCTTTTGAAATTGTCTCACGTTTATTTTATGAACTATTCTTTTTCATTCTTATTTCTCTTTGCATTTCAATTTGGAAAGTTTCTGTTGACCTACTTGCAAACTCGCTGATTCTTTCATCAGCTATGTTAAGTCTACTGGCGATCACACCAAAGATATTCTTCATTTTTGTTACGGTGTTTTGGATTTCCAGCATTTCCTTTTGACCCTTTCTTAGAATTTCCATCTCTCTGATTGAATTACTCATCTGTGTTTGGATGTTGTCTACTTTTCCTTAGAGCCCTTAACATAGTAAACATAGCCATTTAAAATTCTCTGCCTGATAATTCCAATATATCTGAATCTAATGGTTGCTTTGTCTCTTCAGGCTGTGAATTATTTTTTTTTCCCTTTGCTGTGCCTTTTAATTTTTTGTTGAAAGCAGGACATATTGCATTGGGTAAGAGGAATTACATTAATTTTCTATTGTTGCTGTAACAAAGTATCACAAACTTAGTGACTTAAAATGATACAAATTTGTCTTACGATTCTGGAGGTCAGAAGTCCAAAATATGTCTCCCTGGGCTAAAATCAAGGTGTTAGTGTTCCTTTCTGGAGGTTCTAGGGGAAAGTCAGAAGTATTTTCTAGTTTCCAGTGGCCACCTGCATTCCTTGGCTAGTGGCCCCATTATGTACTCCATCATCAAAGCCAGCAACATTTGGCTGAATCCCTACAAACTGCCATCTCTCTGGTTCTCTCACTCTGCTCTCCTCTTTCACTTAGCCTTATAATTACATTGGGTCCTGGGAAATTATCCTGGGAAATCCAGGATAATGTCTCCATCTCAAGATCAGCTACTGACAATGTTAATTCCACTTGCAACCTTATTTCGCCTTTTCCTTGTCACAGGTTCTGAATTAAGACTTGGACATCTTTTGGGGAGGGGGCTGCATTATTTTACTTACCACAGGAACTGAGGTCAATAGGCCTCTTGTTTGAAGATTTATGTTTATTCGGCTAGGAGTTGGGCTTTGTTTAACGTTTTCTGAAGCTATAAGTGCCAGGGACTTCAATTTCCTCTAGTGTTTTGTTTTGGCTCCCCTCTTGACTTTGACCTTCCCTAAATATCTCCTCAGAGAAAATCTGTGCCTTCCAGCTTTTTCAGTTGTAATCTATAGGAGCCCTGTTGGTGTGGTGGTAATGCATGGGAGAGGGGAGTGTTTTATAATCTTTTAATTAAGTCTCAGTCTTTTAATGGACCCATGTCTCTGTCCTGTAACTTTCTTCTTTTCTTTTAATTTTTATTGGAGTATAGTTGATTTATGATGTTGTGTTAGTTTCTGTTCTACAGCAAAGTGAATCAGTTATACATATACATATATCCACTCATTTTTAGATTCCTTTCCAATAAAGGTCATTACAGAGTACTGAGTACAGTTCCCTGTGCTACACAGTAGGTCCTTATTAGTTACCTATTTTATATACAGTAGTGTGTATATGTCAATCACAATCTCCTAATTTATCCCTCCCCTCCCTTTCCCCCCTGATAAACGTAAGTTTGTTTTCTACATCTGTGACTCTATTTCTGTTTTGTAAATAAGTTCATTTGTATCATGTTTTTTAGATTCAACATATAAGTGATTTCATACAATATTTGTCTTTTTCTGTCTGACTTACTTCACTTAGTATGATAATCTCTATGTCCATCCATGTTGCTGCAAATGGCATTATTTTATTCTTTTTATGGTTGAGTAATATTCCATTGTGTGTGTATATATATACACACACCATATCTTCTTTATCCATTCATCTGTTGACAGACATTTAGGTTGCTTCCGTGTCTTGGCTATCGTAAATAACGCTGCTATGAACATTGGGGTGCATGTATCTTTTTGAATTAGAGTTTTCTCTAGATATATGCCCAGGAGTGGGATTGCTGGATCATATGGTAAATCTATTTTTAGTTTTTTAAGGAACCTCCATACTGTTCTCCATAATGGTTGTACCAATTTACATTCCCACCAACAGACTAGGAGGGCTCCCTTTTCTCCATACCCTCTCCAGCATTTATTGTTTGTAGACTTTTTGATGATGGCCATTCTGACCTGTGTGAGATGATACCTCATTGTAGTTTTGATTTGCATGTCTCTGATAATTAGTGATGTTGAGCATCTTTTTATGGGCTTTTTGGCTATCTGTTTGTCTTCTTTGGAGAAATGTCTATTTAGATCTTCTGCCCATTTTTTGATTGGGTTATTTGTTTTTTTGACATAGAGCTGCATGAGCCATTTGTATATTTTGAAGATTAATCCCCTGTCAGTCTCTTCATTTGCAAATATTTTCTCCCATTCTGTGGGTTGTCTTTTCATTTTGTTTATGGTTTCCTTCACTGTGCAGAAGCTTTTAAGTTTAATTAGGTCCCACTCATTTATTTTTGTTTTTATTTTCATTACTCTAGGAAGCGGATCATAAAAGATCTTCCTGCAATTTATGTCAGAGAGTGTTCTTCTTATGTTTTACTCTAAAAGTAGTGGAAAATACTCTACTCAGAGAACTTTCCAAACTTAATGGTAAACACCAAACCACAGATCCAGGAAGCTCAGAAAACATTAAACAGAAAAAATAGAAGAGAAAAAAAAAAAAAAAACTCTATCATATTCAAACTGCAGAACACCAAAGACAAAGGGAAAAAAATATCGAAAGAAGCCAGACAGGGAAAAGCACTTTACCTGTAGAAGATCAAAATTTTAGCGGACTTTTCATCAGAAACCACAGAACCAAGAAGAGAGTGGAGCGAAATATTTAAATACTTGGGGAAAAAACCCCACCAACCCAGAATTCTATATACAGCAAAATTATCCTTCAAAGGTTAACAAAAAATACTTTATCAGACAAATAAAAATTGAAGGAATTCAATGCCAGCAACTGCAAGAAATATTAAAAGAAGTTCTTCAGGGAGAAGAAAATGTTATGTTAGAAACTCAGATCTATATAAAGAACGGAAGAGAATCAGAGAGGGATAAACGAATAAATGAAATCTTTTGTTTTTCTTATTCTTAGTTGATCCAAACAATAACTGTTTATTTAAAATAAAAACAATAATAATAATGTATTGAGTGATTATAGAATATGGATGTTAAATGAATGACAGCAATATCACAAGGTACAGAAGAGTGGAATCAGGAGTACTCTAAGGTACCTTACTATTCATAAAGCGGAATAGGGTTATTTGAAGGAGGGCTTAGATTATTTATAAAATACATATTGTAAACTCTAGAGCAGCCATTAAAAAAGTTTTAAGAAGTATAACTGACACACTAAGAGAGGATATAAAACTGGAATAATATAAAATGCTCAATTAAAATGAGAGGTAGAAAAAGAAGGCTCTGGCAATGAATATATACAGTTATAAATATGGTTGATATTAATCCAAATATTTCAAAAATTACTTTAAATGTGAATGGTCTGTATACACCAATTAAAAGTCAGAGATTGTCAGAGTGGATTAAAAAGCAACACCAAACTATATGTTGTCTGTAAGCAACTCACTTTAGATGTAACAACACAGATAAGTCTATAAAATAAAGGGATAGAGAAAGATATACCATGGTAACTCTAATCAAAAGAAAGTTGGAATAGCTATATCAACTTCAGACAAAGCTGATTTCAGAAGAAGAAAGTTATCATGGACAAAAAGGATATTATATACTATTAAAGGGATCAATTCTACAAGACATACCAATTCTAAATGTGTATTCAACCAAAAAGAATTTTGAAATACAGGAACAAAAGCTGACAGAATTGCAAGAAGAAATAGACAAATTCACTCTTGAAGTTGAAGACTTCATAGATTTAAGTAATTGATAGATCAAGCCAACATAAAATCAGTAAGGATACATTTAACCTGAACAGCACTATCAATCAAATTGATCTAAATCACATTTATAAAATACTCCATCCAACAACATCAGAATACACATTCGTTTTCAGCTCACATGGAACATTCACCAAGATAGACCATATTCTGGGCCCTAAGACACAGCTTTAAAGAATAGAAATCATGGAAAGTATGTTTGCAGACCACAATAGAATTGAACTCAGTAACAGAAAGATACTGGGACAACCTCTAAATATTTGAAAATTAAAGAACAAACTTCTAAATGACACATGAGTCAAGAAAGAAATCTTAAGGGAAATTTTTAAGTACTTTGAACTAAATGAAAACAAAATTTATCACGGGGCTTCCCTGGTGGCGCAGTGGTTGAGAGTCCGCCTGCTGATGCAGGAGACACGGGTTCGTGCCCCGGTCCGGGAGGATCCCACATGCCGTGGAGCAGCTGGGCCCGTGAGCCATGGCCGCTGAGCATGCACGTCCGGAGACCGTGCTCCGCAGCGGGAGGCCCGCGTATTGCAAAAAAAAAAAAAATTATCACGTTTTGTGGGAGGCAGTGAAAGCAATACTTAGAGGGAAATGTATAGCATTAAATACATATTTTAGAAAATAATAAAGGTCTAAAATCAATAACCTATGCTTGAACATTAGGAAATTAAAAGAAGAATAGCAATTTAAGCCTAAAGCAAGCGGAAGAAAAGATATAATAAAAATTAGAATAGAAATCAATGAAATTTAAAATAGGAAAATAATAAAGAAAATCAAGGAACTGCAAAGGTGACTTTTTAATATATCAAAAAACTGATAACCCCTAGCCAGACTAACAAGAGCAAGACAGAGACAGAGAGAATACAAGTTACCAATATCAGAAATTAAAGAGGAGTCATTACTACTGATCTAATGGAAATTAAAAGGATAAACAAGGACTTCTATGAACACTGTAAGACAACCCATCCTTGCCTTTATTCAGGCAACATTTGCATTTTCTCCATAGGCTGTAAGTTGGGTTGCTTTGCGAAACTGCAGAGCAAAATAAAGCATTATTGTTTAACTTTTCAACTTATAAAATATGTTCTTGAAACTCTGTATATAATCAATAGTCCTGAATGCCAGTGCTTTGGATTATAAATAGACTTCTTTATGGAAAGCAGTATTTGAATTTAAAAAATGCTAAAAGTATGAAGAACATAGGACATAAATTTTGTACCATAAATGACAGTGTTAGAAAAACTGCATGGTCTTGTAAGAACCACTGAAAAGTTCAATTAACTGGGGGAAGCAGGGAGATGGTTTTTCATTAGTGAAGAATACAGGGAAATTTGTCCAGTGTTGTGAGTAGGGGAAAGTGCTGGGATCCTGCCCCTCTTCAGGATGATTCCCAGGGAGAGGGATCTTAGAATCCTCAGAAAAGTTCAGGAGAATCTTGGAACTCTGAGAGTTGGCATGCCTCACAGAAAAGTCTTGGTCCAGCATATTACCAAGTATATAAGTTTTCTTTCACTACTGAAGCAAATTACCACAGATTTAGTGGCTTAAAACAACATACATTTATTGTCTTGCAGTTCTGTATGTTAGAAATCCAACACAGTTCTCACTGGGATAAAATAAAGGTCTTAGCAAGGCTATATCCCTTTCTGGAGGTTCTGGGGGAGAAACATTTCCAGAGTCTATAGACCAGCTTTATTCTTTGGCTTATGTCTCCTTCCCTCCATCTTCAAAGCAAGCATTGTTTCATCTCTACAACTGTCCTTTCATAGTCACATCTCACTCTGACCTCAGTTGGGAAAGGTTCTCCACTTTTAAGGACCTCTGTGATTACATTTGGCCCAACTGGATAATTCAATATAAACTTCCATCTCAAGATCCCTTAACTTCATCACATGTGCAAAGTACTTTTTGTGTCATGTAAGGTAAATTACAGGTTCTGGGGGTTAAACACGTGGACATGTTTGGGGGCGCCATACCTACCAGGCAATGCCAGAAGAAGATGTATAATTAGATGGGCCTGAATGGAGTCTTGAAGTACCCCATATACTATTTTGGGAAGAAGCATATATTTACTTTCTTTTCAGAGGGCATGAAAGTGACTGAGAAAGAGCAGACTGACTGGGACAGGCTCAGGAATATGGTAAACAGCCAGGTCAGAGTGTACAGTGTGGTACACTCTATCAATGACCATGGAAAGACAAAGGACATAAACAGTAGATATGTCAAAGAAAGGGGCCATTGCCTCATGACTGGGCTAAATAACTTATAACTCAATGGCTGCCAGCAATGGACAGAGGATAGCCACAGATAAGACATGTCTCCCCCTGATGTCCAACAATGCATAACCCCCTGGAATTAGACTTTACTGGTACGTCTGTGCGTAAATTCTTATTTCACTGAGTTCATATCATGGTATAACTGACCTTACCTTAAGGGGACTAGATTAAGTTACCTATAACCAGATGATAGGCAGCAAATAAGTTTATCAAAAAAATAAATAAGTTAGGTGTTTGCTCACCTAAATATGACTATGAAATTTGTTTTCACTTTGCAAACATGAGTTTTAAATTCAGACAGACTAGAACAAAATCTCAGTCCCACCATGTTCTAGCTGTGTGACCTTGAGCATATAATGCAATGCCTCTAAACCTCAGTGTTTTCAAATGTAGTAAAATAACTTTGTAAGCTATTTAGTAGAAAATTGAGACTTTGGGGGCCTGTGTTGTTGTAACCAAGGAAATGAGAGTGCTAGCTAAATTGCTCTTCTGAATAAAATAAAATGAAACAAAAAATTCAGAGATTAGAACAAAAGAGTACAGAAAAATATAAGCAAAACAAAATATATATAGGGTATAGCTTTGTTACTTTTAGGATCAGGAATAGCTAATATTGAATTTTAAATTGTGTTACCATGATGAAAATACTTTCATATTTTCAACACCTTGAATAAGGTCTTTCACACACACACACACACACACACACACACACACACACATCCCTTTGTGTGAATGGTTTGTGTGATAATAATTTAATTAACTCAGTTAATGAGAGGTAGAACGGATACAAACAAAATGACAAAATTAATCCTTAAATTCAACTAATGCAGTGAAAGCAGGTGGAAGGCACAGAGAAGAATAAGAACATAAGCCCCTAGTAATAGGCAAAGATCTTAGAAAGGGTTTATATTTCTTCAAGGTATAGAATAAGGGATTTACTAAATTATTTCTATAGCAATAACTGCCCCCCATCTCTAACCTCTAATTCCTCTTCATTTTTCTTTATATGAATATTATATCTCCATGTATTTTATTTGTGAATTGTCTATGACCCCCTCCCAAAAAAATGTATCATGAGAACAGTTCTTGTTCACTGTTTCGTCCTTGTAGACTATAACAGTGCCTGGAACATATCAAGATTTTTTTTTTAAAGTTGTTGGCTGACTGTATACTCAGATCTTAAGTTATAAGATCTTAAGTTGCTAATCTCTGAATTATAGGTGTAAATAATTATAAAACAAAATCAGACCAACACTGAATGCTAACACGGAAGGATATGGGTTAGGGGCTTGTAAAAGGGAAGAAAGGACAGCAGAGGAGATGCAGCATAGGAAAAGTATCACAGGAAGGGAGGACTATGGACTGGTGAAGGGCTGGAGATTCTTCCGTGGGAAATGAAATTCTATTAGGGTGGTTCAGTCAGTCAGCTACTGTCACAATAATGCCATGCAACAAGCTACCCCAAAACACAGCTGCATACAACAATAAGCAGACTGGTTGATGTTCAATAGTTCTAGAGTAGACTCAGCTTAACTGCCAATCACAGGTTCAGTTCATGACTGCTCGATGTGTTCCTCATTCTTCTGGGGCCAGTGGCTCCTCTGGTTCACTTTTTTTTTTTAATGGGAGAGAAAAAAAATCTCAAAAAATGTTCATTAGAATCACACAAAAGTTTTAAGGCCTAGACTTAGAGCCAGCAAAGTTTTTTTCTGTCAACATTCCATTGGCCAAAGGAAATCACATGGCCAACCGCAACATCAATTAGGCAGGAAAGTATATTCCTCTTAGGGAGTTTCAAGAGAAAACAAGGGGCAAGGTAGTGAATGTTTGCTGCACAGTAATCTAATCTTACACAGTACACTAGCTGACAACAAACAAATCCAGAAATCTCAATGTGTTAACAAAGGTTTCTTTCTTACTCACATTAGATGTAGATCAGCGGTATATGACACTTCTCCACAGTCATTCAGTAACCCAGGGTTTTTTCCCATCTAACGGCTATGTCATTCTCTCCATGTCACCCCCAGAAATGTCCTAATAAAAGAGTAGCCACTACCCATTTGTGGCCATTGAGCACTTGAAATGGGGATTTAGTCTGGATTGAGATGAGCTATAATTATAAAATAAACACTGGATTTTCAGGTACAGTATAGGGGAATTCAATAGCAGTCCAGTGGTTAGGACTCTGCTTTCATTGCCAAGGGCCAGGGTTCAATCCCTGGTAGGGGAACTGAGACCCCACAAGCTGCGTGGTGTGGCCAAATAGATAAATAATAAAAATAAGAAAAAAATAAAGGTACAGTATAAAAAAAGAAAAAAGCTATCTAATAATTTTTATATTGATTACATTTTGAAATGATAATATATTTGATATATTGTGTTAAATAAATATATCAGTGAATCAATTTTACCCATTCCTTTTTACTGTTTTTAATGTGGTTCTTGGAAATTTTTAAATTACATATGTATTCACTTTATATTTGTATTGGACAGTACTGCTTTAGGACTAGCCACCAGACCAGGATAATGAAAGTAACAGTGGAAGGACTTCACAAGTTTTAAGGACCAGCCTAGAGATGGCATTCATCACTTTGTTTGTATTCCATTGCCAGAACTAACACTTAGGTGCAAGGGGATAGGAAAGTAGGGGATCCAGGAAGAAAAACAGAATACAAACATTAGTGAGCACTCTAATTCCTCATTTGCCTTCCTGCCTCCAGCATCTGAAAGTGAATTTCTTTCTATAAATTAAAACAAAACAAAACCTTTGAATAGTGAATCTGAATTTCTTTCTATAAATTAAAACAAAACAAAACCTTTGAAAAGGAGCCAAAATGTTGCATCACAGAAGAGGAAAGAAATAGAATGGAGATCATAATGGAAGATCCATTTTAATGGGGGAGAAAACAAATTGTTAAAGAAAAAATAATGAAGGCACCCACCAAAACTGGATAATGACCCAGGAACACAGGAAACTGTGACATTAAGGACACAAATCACTGGGTTTGAAATTACTGTTCTTTTCTCCCTCAGAGCTTTTCCTTCCAACTCTGATTGGTTAATTTGGTAGATAATGAGAACAGGAATTTTGTGAAACCTTTGCTACTTATATGCAAACTTCAGATTCAATTTTTCATTATATAAATACATAAAATATGCCATATATTTGTTTCCTATCTTAAATTTTCACCCAAAATCTTGTACTAAGCATGCTGCTGAGAGGATTGTGCTATGACCTATATCAGTTCTCTACAGCATCTATGTCAGGTAGTAAGTAAGCAAATGCAATAATCTTGAATTTGGGATTTGGTAGACTCGTGGGAGGAAAATGCCTGACATTACTGTTTACATGAACACTCAGAGACATGGTGTCAACATACTCAAATATCTTTTCTCAGTCAGAAATTTTTCTTCTTAATACGATTTCTATAAAATATTCCAATCTTCAAAAAACCACAATTCTACAATAGTTCAATAGAGCATATGCTGCAAAGAAACCCTGTGCTTGGTGAGTCTGCAAGTTCGTCTCTCCCTAGTCTGTGCTGCTGTCTGGCTGAGTTTTGGTGAAGTCCTCAGTTCTCAAGCCATGTTTTGATAACTGAAGGTGGCCATTAGCAAACTAATGCTTAACACTCAATGTCTTCTCACGTATTCTTCAAGAAAGGGACAGCAGCTTTATTCTGTTTTTAGAGCTATCTTGATATAAAAGTGAAATTGAATGTGAAATATATCAAATTTTTCTATATCTTATCTGACTGTTTGGTTCATTTGGGAGAAAACTGTCTCTAGCATGTAACAGTAGTCTACTCCAAAACAATCCTGTTCTCTGGGCATTTCCTATATGTTCTATGGAGCACGTTTTAGGAATGTCTCCCTAGCCTCATACTACCTATTCTCTCTTTCTTGGATTATAGAACAATTTTAAACTGAGAGCATTTAGCATTAGGCGAGTAGATCCATCCTTTCTGTAATTGATAAGGGATATGTGTACACACACACAATATGTGTTCGTACATGTGTATAAAAATACACATATGCCCATACATGCATGAGTGTATATGATTTATTACTTTCTTATAGCCCCATAAACATAAAACTCATATCAGATCAGATAATTTTTCCAAAAGACTCCATACTAAGTCAAATACACTAATTCCTCAAATAAATATTTAAGTGACCATAACGTGCCATTTTGACAGGCACTGAGGATATAGCAGCGAACAAGAAAAATGGGCCCTTGCCTTTATGGAGCTTACAGTCTATCAAAGAAAATCAGAAACTTAAACAAGTAATTGTGATTAGGTGTATGACAGGGTTAAGGCAGGTTGTCCAAGAGACTAAAGAGTAATGAGACAACCGTTAAGAGGCAGAGAACAATGTTCTAGTCAGAGAAGTAGCATATATAAAGGCCCAGCGACAAGAGAGAACATCTAAGATTTAAGGAATTACATGAAACGTATTTTCACAGGAGTGTGGAGTACAAGGGTGGGTCTGTGAGACGGGGTGCATAGTGGTGGCCCACAAGAGGGAATAATAAACTCTGCCATTTACAGAGGACAAGTCATGGCAACTTCACAGAAGTTAAGGTTGAGGTACAACTGGTCTTACATGTAAGCAGTTTTTCAGGTAAAGGAAATAATAGCAACTACTCCAAAGTTAATGCTTTAACCCCATAAACAGGGTTGGAGCCATTGCAGGACAGCAGTGAAGCATACAGAAAGAGTCCTCAAACAGCTGGTCTGTGTTACACCCTAATGACAATCAGGCTATATTTAGATCTTTACCATTTACAGTGCACTTTTCCATTGAATCCTCACCCCAGCACTGAGTCTCAGTATATTGAATCAATGTGTAAAGAACTCATACAACTCAATAGTTAAAAAAATAAATAAATAACCCAATTAAAAATGGGCAAAAGAATTCAGCAGACATTTTTCAAAAAAAGACATACAAATAGCCAAGAGGTATATGAAAAGGTGCTGGACATCACCAATCATCAGGGAAATACAAATCAAAACCGTAATAAAATGTCACCTTACACCTGTTAGGATAGCTTCTACCAAAAAAGACAGGAGACAACAAGTGGTGTTGAGGGTATGGAGAAAGGGAACCCTTGTGCATTGTTGGTGGAAGGTAAATTGGTACAGTCATTATAGAAAACTGTACAGAAGTTCCTTGAAAAATTAAAAATAGATCTACCATATGATCCAGCAATCACTTCTGGGTATATATCCAAGGAAACAAATCAGTATCTCAAGAAGATATCTGCAATCCCAAGTTCATTGAAGCATTTTTCACAATAGCCAAGATATTGAACCAACATAAGTGCCCATCGTCTGATAAATGGATATATATGTGATATATATATACATATATATCCATTTATACATACATATACATACACACAACACACACACATATATATACTCAATACACTGCATGTATTGAGTATATATATGAATATTACTCATCCATTGGGAAAGAAGGAAATTCTACCATTTGAAAAAACATGAGTAAACGAGAGAACATTATGCTAAGTGAAATCAGCCAGACAGGGAAAGACAAATACTGGATGATCTCACTTATATGCAGAAACTTTAAAAAAAAGGTCAAACTTATAGAAACATAGAATGAGAGCTACCAGGGGCTAGGGCATGAGGGATATGGGAAAATGCTTGTCAAAGGGTACAAGCCTTCAGTTACAAGATGTATAAGTTCTGGGGATCTAAGGTACAGCATGGTGACTATAGTTAATAATATACTGTATACTTGAAATCTTCTAATACAGTACATCTTAAGCATTCTCACCATACATGCAAAAAAGGTAACTACGTGAGGTGATGGATGTGTTAATTAACCTGATTGTGGTAATCATTTCACAGATCATACATACACCAAATGATCACACTGTATGCTATAAATATATACAATTTAATTTGTCAATGATACCTGGAAAAGCTGAAAAGAAAATTTTAAGCTATATCAGGTTTTACCAAAGAAATTAAAGAATGATTAGTTATCCCTATAACCTTTTAAATAGAGAGTACTGAGGCCTGTTACCTGCTGTTTATCTGCTTCTTAATTTTTGTATATTCTAGTCACTTGCCTGTGTAGTCTAATTTTTAGCAAATACCTATGGTGAGTCCACTACATTAGGCACACTAAGGGGATAAAATAACTAAAGTCATTATCCCTGCACTAGAATCATTTATCATTTAGTAGAAGAGAGATGATATATCAATACAAAACAAATAGAATCAATAATAAGCGCAGATATATTCAATTAACAGATTCAGCAGAACCAAGTAGGGTTAACCTGGAATAATATCACCAAGAAATCAAAACTTGACTTGGTAACATTTACTCATCCATCTCTCATTTATAAGTTAATGAAGGCATTTTTAGAGTTAGTCTCTAGAATAAAAAAGACCCAGCATCTCTGTCACTCACTAGCTCTTAGAAGTTGAGAAAGTTATTCAAGCTAGCTGTACCTCAGTTTCCTCCTTTGTAAAATAAGGGTAATAACACCTCATCAGGTGAAGATTAAAAGAGCTAATACAAATAAAATACTTAGCATAATGTCTGGCACAATATAAGCCATTATTATTCATCAAATATTTATGGGGGATTTAATAGGTACCAGAGACTCACATTATGCCAAGAATACAAAGATGACTCAAAGAACATTGGACTGCTAAACCACCTGCAAATAATTCTACCAAGGTGATGTTTAAAGCAGACATAACTTCTACATTCAGGTTTCTATCATTTGAAAGCTAATCATGAATTCCGCCAAATTCTTTAAGTGTTAAGAATAAGAACGATTTGATGTTGCGAGGGCAAGTAAAAGAACAGCCTTAAATTAGACCTTTTCAAAAAGAAGAATTAGCCTCCTTGTTCTTATTAAAGATATAAAGTAAACTCCCATGCCACTCATAAAGAAATCTCTCATAACCGGTAGCTCCTAGCACCTAGAAAATTATTGTTTAGAGTTTAGACTGTTCAAGCAAGACTAGTCCTTGTAAAGATACATTGACCATAAAACAGGAAGCCACCTTGAACTGAAAAACAATTGCCTTAACTGATTATATGCTACACAGTTCTTTCCTGTATAAGCAAATTACATTGTGCAAAACTAAAAGATACTCCCTTACTAGAAAAACAAAACAAAACCCAAGTATGGTATATGCTAAACTTATATCTATATGTCTTTCTCTGTATAGTGAATGTCCTTTGTTGTTTTCATTTACATAAAATCACTAGAAAAGTACATATAAGACAAAACTAACATAACCTATAATAGATTTCTGTGCCAATATAAGGAATTTAAAGCATTATGTATGTCAACATAGGAAAACTGAGCTGACAATTTTCTGAAAGGTACGTTCCTTATCTATCCTCTCAAGACCTATCCTAAAACTGCCAACCAAAACCTTTAGCAGGAGAGGTCAGTATTTTTTTTCCTACAATAAGTGTATTTTTTATTGAGGTATAAATTGACATACAATATTATATTAGTTTCAGGTGTGCAACATAGTGATTCAACATTTGTATACATTGATAAATGATCACCATAAGAAGTCTAGTTACTATTTGTCACCATACAAAGTTAATACAATATTATTGACTTTATACTCCATGTTGTACTTTACAACCCCATGACATTTATTTTATAACTGGAAGTTTGTACTTGTCACCCATTTCACCCTACCTGGCCCCCCACCACTAACTCCCACTAAACCCCCTCTCCTCTGGCAACCACCAATCTCTTCTCTGTATATATAAGTCTGGGTTGTGTTTAGTTTTGATTGTTTGTTTGTTTTTAGATTCCACATAAAAGGCAAATCATGCAGTATCTGTCTTCCTCTGTCTGACTTATTTCACTTAGCATAATATCCTCAAGGTCCATCCATGTTGTCACAAATGGCAAGATTTCATTCTGTTTTATGGCTGAGTAGTATGCCATTGCATATATATCTTTTTTAACCATTCATCTGTCAATGAACACTTAGGTTTCTTCCGTAGCTTGGCTGTTGTAAATAATACTACAATAAACATAGGAGTGCATATACCTTTTTTTTTTTTTTTTTTTGTGGTACGCGGGCCTCTCACTGTTGTGGCCTCTCCTATTGCAGAGCACAGGCTCCAGATGCACAGGCCCAGCTGCCATGGCTCACGGGCCCAGCCGCTCCGCGGCATGTGGGATCCTCCCGGAAGGGGGCACAAACCCGTGTCCCCTGCATCGGCAGGCAGACTCTCAACCACTGCGCCACCAGGGAAGCCCACATATACCTTTTTGAATTAGTGTTTTTGTTTTCTTCCAAAAAATATCCAGGAGTGGAATTGCTGGATCATATGGTAGTTCTATTTCTAAATGTTTTGAGGAATGTCCATACTATTTTCCATAGGGGCTGCACCAATTTATATTCTCACCAACAGTATATGAGGGCTCCCTTTTCTCCACATGCTTACCAACATTGGTTATTTCTTGTCTTTTTTATAATAGTTATCCTGACAGGTATGAGGTGGTATCTCACTGTGGTTTCAATTTGCATTTTCCTGATAATTAGTAATGCTGTGCAGCTTGTCACATGCCTGTTGGCCATCTGTAGGTCTTTTTTGGGAAAATGTCTATTCAGATCCTCTGCCCACTTTTTAAACAGATTGTTTGGGGATTTTTGGTGTTAATGATATGCATGAGCTCTTTATATACTTTGGATATTAACCCTTTATCAGATATATGATTTGCACATGTCTTCTCCCATTCAGTAGGTTGCCTTCTCATTTTGTTGATGGTTTCCTTCCTTCACTGTGCAGAAGCTTTTTAGTTTGACGTAGTCCCATTTGTTTATTTTTGCTTTTGTCTCCCTTGCTTTGGGAGTCAGATCTGAAAAAACATCACTAAGACTGATGTCAAGGAGCTCACCACCTATGTTTTCTTCAAGTCTTTAATTCATTTTGACTTAATATATGTGTATAGTATAAGACAGTTGTCCACTTTCATTCTTTTTTTTTTTTCACTTTCATTCTTTTGCATGTTGCTGTCCATTTTCCTAACACCATTTATTAAAGAAACTGTCCTTTTGAGGGGTCAGTATTTTTAACAATACTCCCAGATATCATTATAAACAAGCATAGATTATTACTGAATCACAAATATTTATTGGATGAGTATAAAAATAATAAGTAACTAATGCTTATTACCACATATTATTTAGAGGCACTTCGCTCTACCTTTTACATGTATTAACTCATTTCATCCTTATAATCATCATGTGAGCTGGGTTCTATTATTATCCATACTTTACAGATGTGAAAACAGGCATTGAAATAACTTTCCCGAGGCCATAAAGTGAACTACAGTTTCTTCATTTGTTAGTAGTAATGAAACTAACATGCTAACTGTGCTTTACCACTTACAGTGAGATCTTAAACATATTTTTCTATCTAGTCCCCAAATCACCCTAAGGTCAGTAATGAAGTTATTATCATGTTTGTTTCACAAATGAAGTCAATTCAGAAATGTCATAACTAGAGTTCAAAGCCAGGTCTTCTGACCATGTTCTCATTTTCTTCACACTCTGGTTTGAAAAGTTCCTTTCACTTTCAGTGTTCTATAATCGTATGAAATTGCAGAACTCTTTTCACATATAAATACAGATACAGCTTATATAGCACTTATTTTTATGTCAAGCCCTTTTCTGAGTACATTACATATATTTTAACTCATTTAATTCTCACAGTTCCAAGAGTCGGTAGTATTACTATCCGTACTTTATAGATGAGGAAACTGAGGAAATGAGAGGTAAATCATTTGTTCAACAAAGTATTTGCAGCAGCAAATAGTAAAGCTAGGATTCAAACCCAATTAGCTGGACAGAGAGACTGTCCTCTTAAACATTACATGGCCCCCATGTATGATTACATTACATGGACTCATATAAAAAGTCAATCTTAAACGCTTCTTTTTAAAAAGAAATACTGCATAATGTTTGAAACAGCATTTCTGACTTAAAATACCATTTAGAAGGTGAGGTAAATAAATAAATCAATAAATACTTATTGAACGTTTGCTTTGGGCAAGCATTATATTAAGCACTGCCTAGAATATAAACAAATGCAAGCTGTATCCCTGGTCTCAAAAGGAGTTTAGTCTAGTTGTTGAGAATAGGCCTACATGTATAAAGTAAGTCTTCAACAAAATTGGGACAATCAGTCTTTATTGATTCAGGTACAGTGTAAATATCATATGTGTAACAGATAATAAATGCTATAGAAAACTACTAAGAAATGGAATAAAACCTAAACAAAATAAACCATGAACAGGGAAGTCCTACAGCAGCTTAAACCAAAATGAAAATAAAGATGATTTCTTATGAAAATAGCATCGTTTTCATAAAGAAATACAAAAAGCAGGATTTAGCAAGAGATTTACCTTAAACCTCATCAACCCTTTCAAAAATATTATATTATTCTGTATTTTAGACCAATATTTGGAGCAACAGAGAAAGAATAAGAGGTGAAAAATGTCTGACATTTTTTATAAAGACTTAAGTTATTTTAAACACCTGATTACTGAAGAACTGTCTGCAGAATTTAATGCAATGCTTTGCTAAATACTAGATAACACAATATGCTTGCTTCTTTCTTTCTTTCTTTCTTTCTTTCTTTGGCTTAAACAATTTATTTCTCACAGTTCTGAGATTGGAGAAATCCAAGATCAAGGCACCAACAGTTTCAGTGTCTGGAGAGAACTTCCTGGTTCATAGGCCATTGCTTTCTTGCTGTGTCCTCACATGGTGGAAGGAGCAAGGGAGCTTTCTGAAGTCTCTTTCCTAAGGTCACTAATCTCAATCATGAGAGCTCTACCTTCATGACCTCTAGAAGACCCACCTCTTAATACCATCATTTTGGGGATCAGGATTTCAACATTCAAATTTGGGGGGAAACAAACATTCAGCCCATAATATCAAGTGAGTCAGATACAAAACAAATGTGGGAACTACTGAATTCTACTCTAAACCCTTGCTAATCAAAGTGTGGTCCACTAACAGCATTCACGTCACCTGGGAATTTATTTGAAATTTTAAATCTCAGGCCCCAACCCACATAACTCAATCTGCACTTTTACAAGATCCTAGATGATTCATATGAACTTTTAAGTTTGAGAAGCAGGCACTGATCCAAACCATTGTGTTCCTAGACCCACAGTATCAGCATTACCCAAGAACTTGCTTGAAATGCAAATTATCTGGCTCCACCCCACACCTATTGAATCAGAACCCCTCTGGGGATGGGCCTAGTTGCTGCATTATTTCTTGACAAGATCAGCACTTTATGTCTGTGATATAGGTGATAATATAGTGTACTATGCAATGTCCAAAGAAAACGTGCAACCTTAGCTTATTCCTTCCTTTCTGTGTCAGGCATTTAAGAGCACCTGCCTCCTCTTCCAGTGTCCTACCCTTGTTGGAGTTTGCAGTATCTACAGTATTTACATTATAAATACAAGGTCCACTAGGAACAAAAATAAAGGCAGAGTAGCAATTGGATCACTGAACATCATTAGTAAGTGATGTTCATTTTGATATTAATGAATATCCTAATTATTCATCTTGATATTAATGTTAATTGTGCTGCTGGTTAATTATATTTGAATAAGAAATCAAAAACACACAGAGAAAAAACAATCTAACCACACTGAGAAAAAAAATGAAATAAATCACACTTGGGCATGGAAATTCATTGTAAAGGGGTAGAAGCTTATAGGAGAAACTTCTGTGTCAGGAGGCAAATAATCTGCCAGAGTCTTTTACACTGAAGGACTTATTTTCTTATAAGAAACATTTCAGAACCACATACCATTATGTAGGTGCTAACTATAGAAATGTGAAAAAAAGACATAGTCCTTGACATTTAGTTTCATATTTATCGAGAAAAACAAGCACAATAAAGAGATAATTACAATACACTGTGTTAACCATTGTAATGGAGATTGGTCCCATCTCTGGGAACATGTAAGAATTCTGGAAGAAGCAACTAACCCTCTGGAGAAATTAGGGAAGGCAGAAATGAAGAGATGACTATACATGGCATACTGAGGCTTGAATAAAAAATGACTACACAAGGAGGAGGAAGGCAGGAAAAATAAAGCCCTAGAATTACACCAGACTTTTTTTCTACAAAGGAGAAAGTTTATTGCCAAATGACCAAAATGAGTGAGCTTTTCTTCTTAATAAGAAAAATTTCCTGTGAAGGGCTGATTAATTTTATCTAATTTGCTAAAACAGCTTCTGCATTTGGAAAAATCTTAAACCGGTCTCTCAGGATCTTTAGATTAGTCAAAAATCTAGTGTGTCAGGAAATGGAAAGGATGCTATCCTCCTGACCACTCCCACCACCGCCCGACCACTCCCACCACCGCCCTCCACTTGTAAAAACACTCTGTAGGTAAAATTCACAAACGGATTGATAAGATAAAATTTACTGATTCTTTGCCAGAAATTATCTGCAGCAAGCATATTCAATGCTATTCTTTATTGTAATGCAAGTCACAACTCCACCCTCGCTGCAAGAACTACTGCATTTGAACCAGTCAGAATCTCATTTTTTGGACAAACGATAGCACCAACGATCCTCAGAAGAGGATTGTAGTTTTCCTAACAAGGAAGAGCAAAGGTCTCTCTGAAACAGAGTGGCATATTTAATCAAAATGGTTCACACTCTGCAAAAGCAAAGGAGGTTGGCAAGCATGAAAAGGTCCTCTTTGGCAGTGACCTTAAAGAAAACCAATATTGAAGAACAGGACCAGACTGTAATTCCCTGAAGACAGCCCCTCAACTCTATAATATGCAAATTCCCTGTGGACATACTGAAGTTACCAGGCATCCCTCCATCAAATGTATATTAATGAGTCTTGCAAAGATTCTCAAACTCTGAGCATTAGTCCCCTGAGTAAATCTGGCTGGGCAGCTAGTGTCACGTAGGATATTTATTAAACCCATTTTCAACCGACCACATGGTATTACTGTTGCCAAAAATAGATGACCCAGTGATTTAACAGAATATAAGATACGTTGGTTTTTTTTCTTCTCTGTCTTTCCAACTACCCCTGGGGTCCTGTTTTGAGAGTAAGTTAAATAAGGACAAACAATTTAAACAATACTTTCTGTGGTTTCAGAAACTACTCAAGGAAAGTGGTCTAAGAGACAGATGACAAGGTGACAATCCACTTCTAAACAACATGAAGAAAAATTCCTGGGAAACCATATTTTAAGTTTAACTCTTTGCCAATGGCAAATGCATTTCAAGAGTAATTTAGTTGAAGAATATGGATTGTCTGCTGCATTTCACAGTTCTTATTTATTACAAGGCAAATCACAACTTCCTCTTAATTTGGGGGTAGTGCCACATTCAGAACTATTAGGAATTTATTGTCTTCATATATAATAAGGTAGGTCTCTTCTGAACATATCCCACCTCTCCCTGTTACCAAACCATCAGATAGATTAAAAAAATTTTTTTATAAAAGGCCACTTGCCTTAAAGTGAGATGATTCCTTGATCTCTTCCAAATCCATCCTATGGAATACAATAGAAATTATCATGTCTTTAGTTTGAGATTTGAACTTCAAATTTTTGAGACATGAGGAAAAAAATGCCATTTTTAAAGCAGTAAATAGCTTTTCTCATTTTCTAGATATTAAGGATTTGATTCACCTCCAAGACAAGACTAGATCTTTGTTTTAGGGTAAGACAATTTAACACATAATTTGGCTGGGCAAAATAAACAAAGAACCCATAATGGCATAGGAATGTGTGAGATATTGAGGTGCTTAAGTGCTCCTCATGAAATGTCAATGGCTATGTGTTCATTGCTGGTGATAATTATAAATATCCAGAATGTGTTTCTTCTTCAGGATGCTGTTTTTCCTTTCAGAGAGCCTGAAAAGTTGGGCCTGAACTTAGTAGGAAGTGGCAGGATCTCTTCAAGGCATTCTAATTGAAAGGAAGTAGACTCGTCTCTACAACAGGGTAGAAAGACAGAAACTAAAAGATAAATGGCCAGCAGGAGTCTTCTTATGGAGAGTCTTGGTTATGAGGTTGGAAGCCATTATGTATAGTAGAGTAGCTAGTTTTAAATTACTTTTCTTCACTGTTGTTCCAGTTACTATGACCACATAACAAATTACCCCCAAACTCAGTGGCAAGAAACAAACCACTTATTTTGTTCACGGTTTTATAGGTGAAGAATTCAAATAGGGCACAATAGAAATAACTTGTCTACACTTTACGATGGCTTAGGTCTCAGATGGAAGACTCAAAGACAGGGGACTGAAATCATCTAAAGTCTGGCATGCTTACAATGTCAGGCATTTGATGCCTGCTGTTGGCTAGCAGTTTCTCCTCTCCAATGGCCTCTCCATGAAGTCTCTCCACATGGTAGCTTCAAGGTCACAGGACTTCATTCACAGCAGTTCATGACTCCAAAGGCACATGTCCTGAGAGAAAGATATAAGGAGAAACAGAGAGAGACCTTATCAACCTCTATGACTTAACTTCAGAATATCATCATTTCTATTGCATTCTAAGGTGATTAGAAGCAAGTCACAAAGAAGGATTCATATTCAAGGGGAACAAACGTATGGACCCCACCTCTTGATGGAAGAGTACGTCCACATCGCTATAGTGGACACGCTCTAAGGGGAGCCCAGTGAGACATGCACTAGTTTAATTCCCTCCCCTTGAGTTAACCTTACAACTGTGCTTCTAACCAATAGAATGTCACTCCTTTGATTAGATTATGTTACAAGGTAACAACAGTGCTACGTTACTGCACAGGAAGTATTGCTTAAATATGCTATGGTCAAAATGTTTGTGTTCGCCCCAAATTCATACCTTGAAGCTCAAACTCACATTGTGATGGTATTTGGGAGGTAATTACGTATTAGGGTAGGGCCCTCATGATGGGATTAGTATTCTTATGAGAAGAGACATCAGAGAGCTTGCTCTTTCTCTCTCTGTTATGTGAGGGCACAGCAAGAAGGTGGTCACCTGCAAGCCAGGAAAAGAGTCCTCACCAGACATGACCATGCTGGCACCCTTACCCTGGACTTTTAGCCTGCAGATTAGTGAGAAATTCAAATCTTTTTTCATTCCAACATGTTTTTATATTCATCAATAAACAGTTAATAGTCACCTACTGTGTTTTAGGCTAAAAGTACATAGACAAAGCCATCCTTAACGGAGAAATCAAATATGATCAACAAGCATATGGATTTTTCACAGTTCCCATTATTCTACTCAGGCAATTTTTTTATTGCCTTAAAACACATAAAAAATACTGCCTTCATATTTTATCTTTTGGGAAAACATAATAATGTTTATGATAACAATAATAAAAATATCTAGGGACTTCCCTGATGGTGCAATGGTTAAGACTCAGCGTTTCCAGTGTTTCCACTGCAAGGGGCGCAGGTTCGATCCCTGGCCAGAGAACTAAGATCCCACATGCCACACGGTGCATCCAAAAGAAATTTTTTTAAAAAAAGTATATGTGTATATATATATATATATATATATACTATATATGTATATATAGCTAATGTCATTGACTATCTTTTAAGTGCCACATGCTGTGCTAAAATTATATTCATTACATCTTTTAATTTTCACAATGCTTCAAGGTAGATACTATTATTATCCCAATTTTACTAGTGAGAAAATTGAGAATTAGAGATGCAAAGGTGGCTTAAGGTAACACAGTAAGTGGTAGAGGTAGGACAGTTGATATACAGTTAGAATATGAAAATGCCTTTTTATACTCAGAATCATGTAAATTAATAAAAGATCTTAAAAGTCATTTAATCTCACTACCTTTCAAAGGATTCCTTGGCAAGGAGGAAATACTCAATTAACATAGATGTGGATTCAGAATTCTAGCCTCACAGTGTGATACACCACATCAACAAATTGAATAAAAAACATATGATCATCTAAATAGATACAGAAAAAGTTTCTGACAAAATTCAACACCCATTTATGATAACTCTCCAGAAAGTGGGCATAGAGGGAACATACCTAAACATAATAAAGACCATATACAACAAACCTATAGTTAACATCATACTCATGGCGAAAAGTTGAAAGCATTTCCTGTAAGACCAGGAAAAAGACAAGGATGTCCACTCTCACCATTTTTATTCAACATAGCTTTGGAAGTCCTAGCCATGGCAATCAGAGAAGAAAAAGAATAAAAAGGAATCCAAATTGGAAAAGAGTTAGTAAAACTGTCACCATTTGCAAATGACATGATACTATACATAGAAAATCCTAAAGACACTACCAGAAAACTACTAGAGCTCATCAATGAATTTGGTAAAGATGCAGGATACAAAATTAACACACAGAAATCTGTTGCATTTCTGTACAATAACAACAAAAGATCAGAAAGAGAAATTATAGAAACAATCCCATCTATCATCACATCAAAAAGAATAAAATACCTAGGAATAAATGTACCAAAGGAGAAAAAAGACCTGTACTCTGAAAACTATATGATGCTGATGAAAGAAACTGAAGATGACACAAACAGATGGAAAGATATACCATGTTCTTGGATTAGAAGAATCAATATTGTCAAAATGACTGTACTACCTAAGGTAATCTACAGATGCAGTGCAATCCCTATCAACTTACCAATGGCATTTTTCACAGAACCAGAACAAAAAAAATGTTAAAATTTGTGTGGAGACACAAAAGACTCCAAATAGACAAAGCAATCTTGAGAAAGAAAAACAGAGCTGCAGGAATCAGGCTCCCTGACTTCAGACTATACTACAAAGCTATAGTTATAAAAACAGTATGGAATTGGCACAAAAACAGAAATACAGATCAAAAGAACAAGATAGAGGGCTTCCCTGGTGGTGCAGTGGTTGAGAGTCCACCTGCCGATGCAGGGGATGCAGGTTCGTGCCCCGGTCCGGGAAGATCCCACATGCCGTGGAGTGGCTGGGTCTGTGATCCATGGCCGTTGAGCCTGAGCGTCCAGAGCCTGTGCTCTGCAATAGGAGAGGCCATAACAGTGAGAGGCCCACGTACAGCAAAAAAAAAAAACAGAACAAGATAGAAAGCCCAGAAATAAACCTACACACCTATGGTCCATTAACCTATGACAAAGGAGGCGAGACTATACAATGGAGGAAAGACAATCTCTTCAATAAATGGTGCTGGTAAAACTGGACAGCTACATGTAAAAAAAATGAAATCAGAAGACTCCCTAACACCATACACAAAAAAATAGACTCAAAATGGCTTAAAGACTTAAATGTAAGGCTGGACACTATTAAAATCTTAGAGGAAAACATAGGCAGAACACTCTCTGACATAAATCGCAGCAATATCTTTTTCAATCTGTCAGAGTAATGGAAATAAAAACAAACAAACAAACAAACAAACAAAAAAAGGGACCTAATTGAACTCAAAAGCTTTTGCACAGCCAAGGAGACCATAAGCAAAATGAAAAGACAACCCACAGAATGGAAGAAAATATTTGCAAATGATGCGACCGACAAGGGATTAATCTCCAAAATTTACAAACAGCTCATGCAGCTTAATATCATAAGAACAAACAACCCAATCAAAAACTGGGCAGAAGATCTAAACAGACATTTCTCCAAAGAAGACATACAGATGGCCAAGAGGCACATGAAAAGCTGCTCAACATCACTAATTATTAGAGAAATGCAAATTAAAACTACAATGAGGTATCACCTCACACTAGTCAGAATGGCTATCATCAAAAAATCCACAAATAGTAAATGCTGGAGAGAGTGTGGAGAGAACAGTGGGAACCCTCTTACACTGTTGGTGGGAATATAAATTGGTACAGCCACTGTGGAGAACAGTATGGAGGTTCCTTAAAAAACTAAAAATAGAGCTACCATATGATCCAGCAATCCCGCTCCTGGGCATATATCCAGAGAAAAACATGGTCCGAAAGGATACATGCACCCCAATGTCATTGCAGCACTATTTACAATAGCCAAGACATGGAAGCAAACTAAATGTCCATCGACAGAGGAATGGATAAAGATGTGGCACATATATACAATGGAATATTACACAGCCATTAAAAAGAATGAAATAATGCCATTTGCAGAAACAGGGATGGACCTAGAGATTGTCATACTGAATGAAGTAAGTCAGACAGAGAAGGAGAAATATCGTATGATGTCACTTACATGTGGAATCTTTAAACAGTTGATACAAATGAACTTGCTTACAAAACAGAAACAGACTCACAGAAGTAGAGAACAAACATGGTTACCGAGAGGAAGGGTGGGAGGAGGGATAGTCAGGGAGTTTGGGATTGACATGTACACACTGCTGTATTTAAAATGGATAACCAACAAGGACCTACTGTATAGCACAGGGAACTCTGCTCAATATTATGTAACAACCTAAGTGAGAAAAGAATTTGAAAAAGAATACATACATATATATGTATAACTGAATCACTTTGCTGTACACCTGAAACTAACGAAACATAGTTAGTCAACTATACTCCAATGTAAAATAAAAGTTAAGAAAAAAAAGGTCCAGCAAAAAAAAAAAAAGAATTCTAGTCTCAGCCTGATCTACTGGGAAGCTGTGGCGCAAGAATTATACCAGAGAGTTTTTCCCACCCAGAGGCAAGATTACTAGGCTGTTTACACCCCACTTTAGAAAGTCATTGGCTGCAAGGCTGGTGCAGTGGGAGACGAAGCAAGAAGGGAAGGGCATAACCTCCCTGCCATGTCCAGGCAAGATTACTCCCATTAGGTTAGGGAAATCCTCAGAATAAGGGTCCAGGTATGTGCCATTAACAACCAACACCTGTAGTAGCCAGAATATGGATACAAGGCCTGTTAATCTGGGCATGGCTCCAACAACATCTGATAAATTTGCCAAGTGTTTAGCCAACCCCTGCTTAGATACTTCTAGAGAGAAAGAATTCACCATCACACCCCCTTCTTCACCTAACAAGGCAGCCTGTTATAATCCTTGGACATTTTAAATAGAAAAGTGTTCCTTTTTTTGGATGTGGGAGGATGGAGAGAAGTCATTCCAGGACAGCATATGCAAAGGCACAGAATATGAAAGGGCAGAATGGTATGTGTTGTTGTGACCACTGGTACTAAGATTTATTGTAGTTCGAACTTAAGGTGTAGAAGTAGAAAGTTAAAAAGATGAGTCTAGGAAGATGGTTATAAGCCAGATAGCCAGATAATAATGAAAGACCTACATGCCCCATTGAAAACTTGTGATGATGCTAAACATAAGATACCAATAAATGTATTTTAGCAGAAAAGGAAAATGATCATCTTTTACAGAAAGCCCATTCTGGCAACAATGCAGAGAGAAACCCTACCTCATTATATTAATGTTATGGGGCTTTCACATCTGTGTTTCCTCTGGGCTGTTGGTTCTTTAAGGACAGGAAACTTGCCTTCTTTATCCTTCTATTGTGAATGCCTAAAACAATAAATATTTATGGAACTGAAGTGAACTGATCAGAAGAAAGAGAAATCATTACAACTCGGATGAGAGATGTTCTAAATTAGGAGTCAGAAAACCACAACCCACAAGCCTAATGTGGCTCACCACCTCTTTTTGTAAATAAAGTTCTATCGGAAAACAGCCACAACAATTTATTTACACGTTGTCTACAGTTGTATTCATGCTGTAACTGCAAGAGTTGGGTAATTACGACAGAAACCATATGGCCTACAAAGTCTAAAATATTTAGTATCTGGCCCTTTACAGAAAAAGTTTACTGACCCCTGGACTAAACTGAAGCAGTAGTCCTATAAATGAATAGGTGGGATGGATGCAAATGATATTTAGAAGGCAAAATTGTTTGGTGTAGTCACTACTCTTTGTTCCCAGTTCTATTTCTCAATATCATATACACATTAGAGGCCCACATTATAAACATGTATAAAAAGCTTTCAAGTGTCCCAACGCAACTTTTGACAAGTCTTATTTACTTTCTCAAATTTAAATTGAACTATCATTTCCATAAAGATCCTTAAACTCTGAAGAACACACAGTGGAGTCCACTTACCACATAGGAATAGAGATCCAAAGCAGAAGCAGTATCTGTTTGGTCCACTTAGACAAAGATAGTCCTGCAGTAATGGGACAGTATCAGCCCTGGGGTCCCTTATATAAATCTTCTAAAAGGCTCCCAACCTCTAAATTATTGTCACGTTCTTGTTTTCACTGCGGGTCTTCAGAGATGGCCTAAATCTTTTTCCTCTCATTAAACTGCTTTGCACCAGAGTCCTCTAAAAACTTTTCACCCGAAAAGTCTCCACAAGGCTTTTTGAATTTCTTTTCCCTTCTCTATGTGGTCAGAACATAAAAGATTGCAATTCAAAGAAAAAGTAAAGAACTGTCATGGTCCTTTTTGTGGGTGTTAATCTCTGAACAGCAGATTTAGGGTGACTAACTTGAAAGATAAAGGTAAGCTATTTTCTTTAAAAAGAAAAAAAAAGTAATCTTCAGGCATAGAAACATCTAATCTTAGTCATAGCACCAATACCCCTAGGCAGGCCAAAAAAAAAGACAATTTAGATTAAAAGTTGCTTATAAAAAATGGATTTTTAAATATCACACCTTGAATAACAAATCAATGAGAAAAATTTTTCCTACCTTCCATGGAATAAATTTAAGGAAAATGAAACAAGAAATAATGTATTGGTACGCTTATATTTGAAGATTATTTGCCTCAACTATTTAGTTGCTGTCATTATTTGGAAGAAAGTAAAGTTTAACCCTACCATACATCATACACCAAAATATTTTTCAATTTAATGAAAGATTTAAGTGTGAAGACAGCACAAAAAAAAAAGAACTAGAAAAATGTAAGTAAATATCTCTCTTTTTTAGATTTTAGAATGGAGAAGGATTCTTTAGGAATACGAGTAAAAGCAGAATCTAAAAGACAAAGTGACATAAAATACATAAAATACATACTAAATACATAAAATACATAAATACATACTAAAATACATAAAAACTTAAGACTTCTGGGTATCCTAAAACAGAATATTCAAAATTTAAAAACAAATAACCAATATGGAAAATATTTCAATGGGTGCGACTAGAAGTTTTGTCCTTTTTTTCCTGCAAGAAGAAACACATGAAAACATAATTTTTAAAAATGAGCACAGAATATGAAGCTATTCATAAAGAAGGAATAAAAATGACTAATAAATATATGAAAAAATTCTTAGCCTTGCGTATAATCAAATAAACAGCAATAAACCTTTTTTGTCTGTATATGAGTAGATATATTTAAAAAATATTATACAGATGTATTAGTTCAAATGATTTTGGTAGCAAATAACAGAAAATTGATTCAAAACAACTTAAAAACATTGGAAAATTAGTGACCCCTCAAAAATGTTAAACTCCAGAGAAAAGTTTGCCTTCAGGCATGGTTTAATCAGTAGTCAAGCTCTAATTCCCTTCAATTCTTTGGATTTGGTCTATTTATCAACATTGTGCTAAAGATGGCTACCCTCATGAGGTAAAATAACTATAAGAGTTGGCTTTGCACAACACCATTCAGAGAAAAAGAGAGTTATTTCTCTATTAACCAGCTCAGTCCTGGTCCTGGCATTCATTCTGATTAAATAAATTTAGGTCATGTGTCCAATCCGTAACTAACCATGGCCAGGGAAATAGCACCTTCCAATTGGATTAGTTAAGTGTCCATGGCTAAACCAATCATCACAGCAAGGGCAACAACAGTTTGATGATTGACTTAAAGCATTCAGGGCCCATTCTTGGTGTCCAAGGTGGGGTGAATTCTCTTTAAGTCATGTAGCTGTTACATAATGGAGGAAGCGGGATTGACTAGTTGCACTGAGGTTGTACAGAAAAACAAGTTTAGTTAGGCACAGTGTATGAAACAATAAATTATTTAAATATTTATGGAAAAATTGGACTAAATATTAAAGCCATAAAAGTGTATACACATTTGTTCCAGAATATCAGATCTTAAAATATATCCCAAGGAAATAATCATGGTTAAATACAAAGATATATCTATTATGTTGGTTTAGGATATCCAAAAAATTAATGTACAACAATGGAAAATTAGTTAAATAAATTCTGATACATAAATATAACGGTATATTATACAACCTTTACATATAATAATGTAGGAGAATAGTTACTGACATGTAAAACTGCTCAATATATATTGTACATTGTTAAAACCAACAGAATAATCCATGTTGGCTACCTGGTTTTAAATTTTGAATATTGTTTTAAGATATTGTCGACTAAAAGAAAAACACACAATGTAAGAGCTGTGAGTTGAGTTTTATCCAGGGTCTTACTAAGGACTATAGCCCAGGAAACAGCTTCTCCGTACCTCTGAGAGAACTGCTCCAAAGATGTAGGGGGAGAAGCCAGTACAGTATATATACATAAGATTTTGGCTATGGAATACATGCAGTCAAGCATACATCTCAGTAAAAGGTTACTGTTAGTCACAAGCAACAGATATCTTGGTTAACGATTTTAGTGCTCTTCTATGTATGGGAAGATGCAAGAATCTGCGTCGTTAAAATTCTTCCTGAAATATACATGTAACTATCTAAGAGGCATATTTTTCCAAAGCACAGAGTACCTCATCCTGTTTTTCATCCTGAATTCCTCTTGCGTGTACTGTTGGTCAGCGACTGCAATGGCTACTGACTTAATCCTTGTAGAACTGGATGGTGAGCAACATTTTTTGTTTTACAATGTTCAGAAGTCTTAATAAATTATCCTATTTTTGTAAAATAATATATATATTCATTGAAAAAGGCTTAAATACATCAAAATATAAATGGTTGTTGTCTCTGGATAGTTTTCCTTTTTAATGACTTTCTGTATTTTGTAAATTTTCTTAATGCTTATGAATTATTCCAGTAATAAAAATTTTAGTTTCAAATTTACTTTAAAAGAAATAATAAAGCAAATTCACATTTTAAAAAGATTTAATGGAAACTGTGACTTTAAGAATGTGTTGGTGAAGAATTTTAAGAGTTCCAATTGCAGGTTGAGAGGAAGCCCACAAAAAGGTAGAGCTCTAGAAATGAAATCTTTAAGTAATCTGCATCTTATCCCTGGAGGAGCACCAGCATGCAGCCACCCTTTAGTTACACTGCATTAGCTCACCTGAAACCCAACATGCTGATTTTATCCATAATTCTCCTACCCCCTTGGGAAGAGCTTAGGGTAAACAAAGAATTATCAAACCTCTCAAGAGGACTTTCCAACTCCCTAAGGAATCCCTTTCTTGAGAATAGGCACAAATACTCACATTTATATATCTATGTAAGTGATGGCTAACAGTCCAAAATTGCACTATATGTAGCCCCGACTGCACTATAACAGCTTCAACTTTCACATAATTGATTCATAGAGCAAAAGTTGGGCTGGCCTACCTAAAATTATGTGTACACTGGGCTATAGGACTAACCATCTCAACTGAATTTAATAATTTTTTAAAAGTCAGTTAAAATATAACTAAATTTATTGATTTCATCTATTAATGTATCACTATATATGCACAGACCATAGAAGCTAAACATGCATCATCTAAAGGAGAGCTGCAAGACTGAATAATGTACGGCCCTGTATGATGTGAGAGGATTCAACACAAATATGCTGTCTGTACATAGCTGATCCTAACTCTACTGCTGTAGAATGTACCCTATTCTTCAGTCACCATAGGCCAAATATACTGCAACAAGTGAAGAAAAGGCAAGAGCAGAGCACAAGTATCAGGGAAAAGTTTACTTTTCTGATTTAAGAGAGTAAAATTCAAAGCATTCATTTATTCAATATCCAATTAATACTTATACAGAATAGAGAGATGAGTTAAATGAACAAAAATCCCTGCTTCATGGAGTAGACATTCTAGTGGATACATGGGCGTATATACAAAGTCTAAATACGTTCTTTTCCCTCTTGCACTAAGATTCAGGGAGAATGAAAAATGAAATTAGGTATCTAAGGCAGAGGCTGTCAAGGATTGAATGACAGATATCCTTAGATAAGAAGAAAGCTTGGAGAGCCCATCCTATCTGAATTCTGGGAAGAGGAAGAGGAAAAGGCAAGTCTGTAGGCAAAATCTAGTCAGAAATTTGTCACTGGTGCTCCCTTCTGCCTTTATATTAGGTGACCCTCACCTAATTACTGAGCCCTCTCTTTCCTATTCCTCAATACCAACCATTCTTTCAGATATTCCTAGTCAATAGTGGATGAGAAAAGGATGAACAATGCCATATATATTTTCTCTCTACGGATGCTGCTGTGCCCACCAGTACCTGACCCATATGAAAACTACTAAGGGAAGAAGATGGTGGGGGATGGATGGATGGATGGAAGAATAGATGAATGGATGGATTCTTTCATGAGCATGGCTTAATATGCGAGAAAGTAAGTGAATAGAAAAGTAAAATAATAAATGAAGGCATAAACAAAAAAATAACTATATAAAGTAGGGGAAAACTTAAAGGTGCTCATAGGAAGCTTGTGAAGTCAGTCCCATGGTAAATATGGGAGAGAAATAAAAAGAAATCACACCCTAAAGATGTGAATAAGGTGACAGAATCTAGGAGAAGAAAAACAGTAAATAAAATTGTAGAACTTGTAAGCCCCAGGGAAAAAGAAAAAAAATCACAGCATTTCTTAAAGATGAGCAGAGGAGCCAGGGGGAGGTTAGAGGATTTGCTCTGCCTACAACCTTGAATCCTGATGCAGTGAGAATATCTCTGCTTCTGCAAACAGCAGGCTCTGAGAGTTTCACTGAAAGTGGCAATAGGCTTTCATGAATAGAAGTATGCATAGAAATATTACAAATTCTTTTTAAGGGCTCAAACACTGTGTACACCAAGTTGAGATAAATTCTAGCCATTTATAAATAGCCTTTATATTTTTGATAAAAATATACACCTTCAAAATTGAGAAACACAAATAAGAAAAAAAGAGATTAAAATCATCCATAATATTCTAACAATCAGAAATATTTTTGCAAGTTTTATACCAGCTTAACATATGTGCACATGCACACATGTGTTTGTATGCGCTTAGTATAATATATATTTAATTAAATTAGCTTACTATAAAATCTAGTTTATATATTTTATATATATTGTTTAACAGATTAATATTATATATATGCTTTTAATTCTTTTTTCATATAAATATATTGTAAATATTTCCATGGTAGGAAACTGCCTTCAGTATTGTAATAGTTTATCATCAGCTATTTTATTTTATGGGTATACAAATTTAATCAAGCAATCTCCCATTGTTAGAAATTTAGTTTTGTTCCCCCCATGTTGTTATTTAAAATAATTTATTTTTTAATACTGTTTTTTTTTTTTTTTACTTCAAAGAAATTTTATCTTCTTTCATTGTAGAAGAAAACACCATGAATTACAATCAATACTTTGCTGGATTTTTCTCACACCCAGAATTATTTGTTGTAGACATTAGACACAATGCCAGGATGGTGCTTTTAGAAACCCTGCATCTCCATATTTACCTAGAAAGAATAAAATTACATATTGTATATTAAGTTTTTTCTCTCTGCTCTTTTTTTAAAATTTTTCTTGTGGTATAGCTGATTTACAATGTTGTGTTAGTTTCAGGTGTTTTTAATACTGTTTTATTTTTTAAAACAAAGTGCTACATTCTCTAATTATGTCATTATTTCAAAAAATTTGTGTTGGAATTGCTTGGTCAAATTCAAAATGCTAAGGCTTTTGATATGTGTATCAATTATGATGGCTTCAGGTGCTATTAATGGCACTAAAAAACCAATCAACATTTAAATTATTATTTAAATGTATTAAATAATAAAGGCTTTTTAATGGATCTCATAGAGTCCAGAGATAATTCAGGTCACAAAATCTGTTTCCTCCAGTAGCTCAACAACATTACATCCTGCTTCTTTTTGTCTTCTGCTCTGCCTACACTGATAAGAGCCTCCTTCTCACTTACATACCAAATGGCTGCCAACAACTCCTGGGAACACATTTTTCCTCTTTTAGGTTCAGTGAAAGAGCACATCTTCCCCAAATCTCAAACAAAAATCCTAAATCTTACTCTAGATCAGTTTGTGTCATATGCCCATTCTTGAGCTTTGACAAGCAGCTTAGATATTGTCAATATATAGTCCCACAAATAGGGTGAGTTCAGGTTTCCTCCAGCCTTCACTAATGTTGAGAATTAACATTTAAAAAAATCACAGTAAAATCAAAAGCTGCCAGACAACTAAAAAGAGTAGGCCATTATTCCCTTTTTTCTTTATTTTCTTTTCTTTCTTATCAGTGTGGACTTTTTAGTTGTGAAAACATGGGCTCTAAAATCAGATGGTCCTTGACTAGGTAGAGTTGTTTCATCTTAAACAAGTTAGAAAATTCTCTGAAAAACAGGAATAATAATAATAGAATCCACCCCTTGAGTTTTTATGAAGACAGATGAAATAAATTTTTAAAAACCTGGTAAATGTTAGGTATTGTTTACAATTATTATATAACTTTTATTACTAAATTGTTGTGATTACCTATTCATTCTTTGTACTCATTTTTCCATTGGGAGTAGCCATTTTTAATCATAAAAAAGGGAAGTTTTACTTCATTGCTTGAAATGTCTATTTCCTCATTTAAGACATATATGTAAGTACCCATATTTTCTTCACTAGTCAAATGGCAACACCTACAGACACCAGCCATGAGTATCTGAAAAACTGAAAAAATCAGTGACTTTAGAAACACTGGAAAATCAATCACTGATAAGAGGATGAGAAAATTTTGGCCTATCTTCCTGCATTTCCAAGATACTGTGCATATAAGGCATTTGTGCTATTAAAGCTACAACACTGGACTTTCTTCTCTATAGCATTTCAGACAAAAATGCCAGCAATGACAGTTAATGACATGACTAATGCCAAAATGAGTCACCTCAAAGACAGCTGAAATCATATATGATAAATGTTGTTAGACCTTTTATAAATTCCACAAGTAACTTTAAATCTCAGCCTCTTATTATGATAAATATCTTTTTAAAATAAAGAGAATTTTGGGGGGAAAATAAACAGTAAAAGAAATCTCTCATTTACAAGTTATGAATACTCCTGTCCTAATACAGGAATAGCTTAATTTACCAAAACCTTATACGAAGCCATTCCTCTAACTGGAAATAGAAATGACATTTTTAGTTTGTTCAGCGTGCAGTGCGATTCTTGTCTGAATGGTGTTATTTCTGGCTCCCCTATGAGCCACTGTTAGGATTGGTCAAAAAGGATATGGGCTCCCTTCTTCCCTTTTGGATGTTTTCTTCCTCTGAAATTGGTTAGAACAGACAGCTTTTTTCTTCCACCTCAAAATTCAGCAGTTCTCTGATTCCTAACAGATGAGCTCTAAAAAACCAAAACTTATTTCACTGTGCCCTCAAAATCTCCCTCCCTGCCCCATACATGCAGCATACCATAGCTACATTACTAATGGGTGTGATTCAACCTTCACTGTTCTTCATCTCCCATTATATATAAATGGTGATTGTGGAGAGCTCTCTATCATGCATACAGTCCTTGTTATCTTAAGCTGAAAAAAAAATGCCTTTTAAGAAAGTGGGAAGGTTTGCCCTATTCTGCAATATTTGGCAGTGTTCATTTTAACTGATTCACTTGTTAGGGCAAAATTACTGTAACCTGTAATAAATGTTAAGATTGTTGGATGCATACTTGTACTGAATTAATATTTTATAGCTTCTTGGCCCTGTGTGGGCTAACTGTTCTACTGGAATGCTCTAGCACCATGGAAACGCTGGGAGATATTTTCTCTTAATTGTAAGAATGTTTGACAGATAATAGTACAGTACCATGGAATTAAACTCCATTACTGATGAATTCTGATCAGCTTATAACCTGTTTTATTATATTATTTGAGGGTTTTTTCATTTTATTTTTAAGCTTTGCAACATCTGTCCTTGCCCATATCACTTCTTAAAAATCTTAGTAAGTATTGTATTGTCC
The DNA here is from genome assembly GCF_964270905.1 of Leucopleurus acutus. Lineage (NCBI taxonomy): Eukaryota > Metazoa > Chordata > Mammalia > Artiodactyla > Delphinidae > Leucopleurus > Leucopleurus acutus. Next base: position 134,362,010 of record NC_139143.1, read on the forward strand.
ATATAGTTACCATAAGATAAAGACATCCAGTTTCTTTAATTAAATATTTTCTCCATTTAGAAAAAAAAATCCAACCTGTTAACTATGATTAAAATCTTTTTGAAGAAATACATTTTTAACGAAGAAAAAGTTCTGCTAACACCTCTCTATTGCTAAATTGTAATATAAGTCAATTACATTAACTTTAAATTCTAATGCTAAAAGTATCAGTATTTAGCTTAAAAAATATTTGTAATTTTAAAAACAAAATATAAATGTGTTTTATACACTTTTATGTCTAAGAGAAACATGCTATGCTTCCACCCTTCCAGTCCAATGAGATAGAATAGAAAGTATTTATTATTTTTCTAAGCTCAAGACTTTGAACCAGTTGATTAGAGTTTTACCCTAAAGCTCCCATGGCCCTCGAGAATCAAGTTCATAATGGAAGCCAAGCGTCCAAATCTCTAGGCAAGGTTTCCCAGAGAAACACATAACTGCTGGTCACATTTTGTTTTTCTTCCTTGCCCTTTCTCAGAAACACTTAATGAGGGTTCAAATAGCTGTTTGTAGCCAACTCATTAAAATGCCTTTTTTTCTGCTAGTACAGCACTGTGATGGACATTGGGAGGCTCTGCCTCTCCTACTCTAGAAGAATGAGGTCTTTTATTTCAGCCTTTGGATTCTACCAGATTCCCCCCACTAAGGTCCCTCTTCAGCGCTAGTATTCTGACACACCACTACCAGGACTAACTATAAGCAGAACCCTGGGAAGTGCGGCTCATCACCTGACTCAACTGTCTTCCTTACAAACCTGCCCCATGTAGCTTTTACCCTTTCCTTCTTCACAGAGTTCAGAAGTGAAGAGAAGCTAAGAAGACAGTACTCAAAGTATTCAGTTGAAGACTGGTGGAGAAAAGCTGTGGACACATTAAAATTGTCTCTCCTAATACAGGGAGTTTACTGAGGGAAGAGATTATTTCCTGTTGGGAGTAATTGGGAAAGATTTTATGGCAGAAAGGATACAAACACACATAATGTGTGCATGTGTTAGGAAGAGTAGCAACCCAAGGTGGAAAGAGAGTACAAGCCAAGTGTGGTAGGCAGAAAAGGTCCCTGAAAAGGTGTCCACGTCTTAATCCCAAGAATCTATGACCATGTTACCTTAACATGGAAAACGGGACTTTGAAGAGGGGATTAAATTAGGAAGTTTTGAGATGGGGAGATTATCCTCATTATCCAAGTAGACCCTAAATATCACAAGTGTTCTTTATAAAAAGGATGTGTGTCAGAGAAGGAGATGTGAGGACAGAAACAGAGGTCAGAGTGATGCAGCCTCTAGAAGCTGGAAAAGGCAAGTAAATAGATTCCCCCAAGTACCTCCAGAAAGAATGCAGCTCTGCAACAACTTGATTTTAGCCTCCTGAGACCTGTTTTATATCTCTGATGTCTAGAATTATAAAATAGTAAATTTGTGTTGTGTTAAAGCATTAGTTTGTAGCTATTTGTTACAGCAGCAATAGGAAACTAATACACAAAAGGCAAATGGAAAAATGTGCACTATTTGTAAAGATATTAAACTTCAGAGTGGAGGGTGCACAGGGATATCCAAGGGAGAACAAGATGAAAAGAAAAATAACAAAAAGGAATAATGATAATATTTTGCTTTCCACTTAAAGTGCTTTCATATTCATTATTTTAAAAATATGATTCCCACAGCAACCTTTTAATCCAGGCATTTAGATACTCTCCAATTTAAAGATGAAGTAGCTATAGCTTGTGAAAGTTCATTGTTTTGCCCAAGTCCACAGTTCTGTAAATTGTGGAGCTGGGCGGGAGCCTAGGTATGCCAACTCCTCACACCTCTTTCCACTGCATCACATCCCTTGTTCAAACCAGGCCACCTGATTTCAGAGGGGTTTAAATGTCAGGTCAAAGGGTGTAAAATTTATTCACCAGCAATAAATTAAAGGTTTTTAAGCAAGGAGTGGTATAATCAATTAATTTAACAGCATAACATAAAGTAGATTATAGAAGGAGGGAAAAAAAATTGAGGGACTGGTTAGGCTACTGGAATAGTCCAGGAGACAGGGAACAAAGGCCTGAACTGAGGCCAGCAGTGGGAACAGAGAGAGGCGTGTTGTTTTATATAAGATGGGGAGAGGATAGGGGCAGGTGAAAATAGGAGCAGGAAATTCATCTTTCTGGTTTATTATCAAAGGAAAATTTATGGTTTTCTAATATATATCTCTCGGACAATAAATTAGTGTACATTTAAAGTAGGTTTTACTCATATAAATCATAGTTTACAAATAAAAATTAAGTTTTTAATCTACATCTATTTAACTTTCTAAATTACCATTTCAGAATATTTTTTTTTAATTTGCTTAACATATAGACGAATCAGGGCTTCCCTGGTGGCGCAGTGGTTGAGAGCCCACCTGTCGATGCAGGGGACAGGGGTTCGAGCCCTGGTCCGGGAGGATCCCACATGCCGCAGAGCGGCTGGGCCCGTGAGCCACGGCCGCTGAGCCTGCGCGTCTGGAGCCTGTGCTCCGCAACGGGAGAGGCCGCGTCAGTGAGAGGCTCGCGTACCACAAAAAAAAAAAAAAAAAAAAAAGACGAATCCCAATACAGTATTTTTTACAATAACACCTGAGTTCTTTATGTCTCATTGAGGTCAACTAGCTGGCCACCAATGAAATTTGAAACTAGAAAAGTACCTCTCTGCTCCTCTCACAGCAATGGCAATACACTCTCTAAATTGTCACCTTTCTGACAGGGCTTTCTTGACCCCATCCATCTCACACTGTTACCTGTTTTCTACTCCCTTTGTATGCTGTTGGTAAGCTACAAAAATATCTTTGGGTGGTCATCCTTGCTATATATCTGAAACATTTGCTGCTGCATTATGACATGTTATTTATTGCTGTTATTCATACGTCAGTTCTCATCATGCCCATTTTTCAATCTTTGATTGCCTTTTTTGACCTTGATTCTTAGAAACTTTCACCAACTTTTTTTCCCTCTTTTATCACAAATAGTTCAGAATTCTGATGTTGGCTTTGATAGGCTGAATAATGGTCCACCAAAGATGTCTATCTCCTAATTTCCAGAACTTAATATGTTACCTTACATGGTAAAATGGACTTGGCAAATTTGATTAAGGATTTTGAGATGGGGAGATTATCCTAGATTACCCAGTTGGGCCTAATGTAATCACAAAGGTCCTTACAAGGCAAAGAGAGAAGCAGAAGAGAAAGAGAGATGGAAACAACAGAAGCAGAGATCAGAGAAGAGAGAAGATGTTATGCTGCTTGGTTTGAAGATGGAGGGAGGGGCCACAAAGCCTAGGAATGTAGGTAGCCTCTAGAAGCTGGAAAAAGCAAGGAAACACATCTTCCCCAAGAGCCTCCAAAAGGAGCATAGCCTGGTGGACCCATTTTAGACTTCTGACCTCTAAAACTGTAAGAGAGTAAATCTGTGTTGTTTTAAGCCACTATGTTTGTGATCATTTGTTATAGTAGAACTAGGGTAACAATTTCCCAACAGAAGAAGAAATCCTATATATCTCACCTTTTTTATATATTTAAATTGAGAGAAGAAATTAGAGTATCTCAATTAAAGTGGTCTCCATCATCTTAATTATTATGCCTTACTTCATTTCCTCAGTTACTCAAAGAAATAATTCCAGCCAATTATTTCACCTTGCAATGTCAGTGTAGAAAACCAAAGATTGTAATCCATTCCATAATCATTTGAAAAATAAGTAATTTAAAATCTATTCAGAACTTCATACATGGAATTATTCATCCATTCATAAGAGCCATATAGAAAACTTTTGTGAGTAAAAAACTGTGGTGAAACTAAAATGTTGTCTTTTTTGGTCAAATAATGCTATAACTTTTTAAAAATAGCAAAAGATTTAATGTTGTAAAAATAATATATTAGGCAACCCACACTTCCTTCAACATTACTCGGATGAAATCTTATATTCCCTTGATCCCAACATAACAGGGCAAGATCTAAAGTTTACCTGGAATTCTCTGACCGAATGCTAAGAGAAGTAAAGGAAAAGGAGACAAATTGGAAAGCACGAGGGAGGGTTACAGATGAGTAGGGGAAGAGGGATGAGGAGAGGCATACAGATTCTCAGAAATAACCTGATCTAAAAGCAACATCAGCTTTTACTTACTCCTGTACCCAAGCAATGGGAGGGATGAGGTGAAGTAAATGTCCTCACACAGACCAATGTTATTACAGGAAAGATGAGGCAGAGCTACATGACACCCAGCCCTTAGATATCATGTTTAGCTTGGATACATAGTGGGTGGCAGGTGGGAGTTGACAAGGGTTACTTAACAGTTTTCAAAAGCTAAAAAAAACTTTCATTGAAATATCCTGTCACTTTTATGGCCACGTTCTGCCAACTCCACCTCCACCTCTCACACATCTCCCCACCCCCCAGAATGAGGGCAGAAAGAAAAAAGAGAAAAGGACTTGATGTTTCTGAGTACCCATTAATGTCAGACAAAATACAAGATGCTTTTAATTTGTTATTACATTTCTTCTTCATGAAAGAGTTAAAATTTCTGAGCCTTTAATGTGGGCCAAGCACTGTGCTGATGCTTATGTATAGTTTAATAGATTAAACTATACATTACATAGTTTACCTTATCTCGTGCTAATAACTACTCTCTGAGGTGCGTAGTATTGATATCCCCATTTTGTAAATGAGAAACTGAACCCTACCAAGTTTAAGTAATTGGCCCCAAGTCAAGCAGCTGGCAAATTGCAAGACTGGGATTCAAACATAGCTTTATCTACCTCATGCTTGAGCCTAGTTCTTAACCATTTCTCCAAGAGGTAAATACTATTTTTCTTTCTTTATAGATGAACATATTTGAGTCAGAGGGATAACAAGAAACTTATATTACTGTGTCTAAATCAAAATTAGCTAATTCAGACTTCAGAATATTAGTTATACACATGATAGTGAGCTTATATTTATAAAGCAGATAGTTCAGTTTTTGATGACTTTACAAATCATGATTTTATAAAAATCACCCCTAAACTTACACTGGACAGCTATCCTATTACTCACGCGTTCTCAGTATCTACTAATTGATTTAGAGTAAATCCCAGCTTTCAGAGCTACAAAGTAGGACCTACTGATTCACCTAAGGGCAGAATCAAGATTTGATATAATGGTGTCAAAGTCTGAATTTGGAATAATTAAGTCTCTCAAGCACAGCTGCACTTTTAATTTTCAAACATGCTCTTAAGAGAAAATTTGTGTTACATTATTCCAAGGGTTTATTTCTCTTAGATCCAAATAATTAATGAGATTTGCAGTGGGAAGAAGCCATTAACAGAACTTCACACAGACCTCAAACCAGAATCTCATCATGGTGCATCCACGTTTCATAGGATGCCCCTTTGGCCACCAGGGCTACGTGGAACCCATATGACTCAGAAACATACTGAGTTTCTTCCTCTTGGATCAGTTTGCTTCAGACAACCAAGTCCAAATAACAAAATCGAGGATTCTTTTGTACTTCTTTCTTTCGGTTCAGACTTATGTCCCTGTGAAAAATACTCAAAAGGCTATTATGTTTTGATTAAGTCTTCTAATCTGGGCAAGGCCAGAACTAAACTTGGATACCACAGAACTCATCCATTTTGTTCCTACCACTCTTTTAAAATGTGTGTTAATTTACCCAGAGCTTGTGCCACAGTCAAATTAAATTCACATGTACCTGCAATACCTCACAGCTCGAGGAATATGAAAAGAAAAAAGTTCATGAGAGTTATATGTGTTCTGGTAAGAATACAAAAGAAGCTACTAATTAGGAAAAACAAAACCACCATCGATGGAGCAGCTGCAGTAATTTTCTGTGCCTTTCTGGCATTATGGGAAACTGCATGCATTATCACAGTCACTTGTCACACCACAGAGAGACTGCATTAGTTTATTTTTTCCCCATAAATTCATCCACTTTAGGCTGCAGAAAAGCAGTTCACCAACCTAAGGCTGAAATGCTGAAATTCAGAAAATAATGCTTAAAAAGTGGCCAATAACAGATTTTGAAAACAACTTTTTTGAACAATTTTCAATCAGAGTCACAAAGTATTTTGTTGCAACATTTCTTTTCCCTTGATGAGAATTCAGGAAAACCACTATTTTACTTGCTGAAATGTGGTAGGAATATAGTCTTGGTTGGCAATAAGTAGAACAAGAAGATGGGGAGTTGGGTGCGAAAAGAGGAGAGAAGTTAAAGCTGCCAGCCGAACAGAATGAAAGTGTTTACAATACAGTTCTGAGAGAAGTAAAGAAACCTAGTCAAATTCCAGCAGGACTTAGAAGCACACTCCCTTGAGATGGGGAGTGGGGGGCGGGGGGTACAGTGGGAAGCTGAGGGGCTCCAGATACTGCAGTGTTGCTGAGTTCTGTCACACTCTGGAATGAAGGATAGTATGACCTGAGCCAAAAATGGACACCCCCAAATCTGGACATACAGAGATTCCCTCTTCAAATGCACCAAACCGAGAGTGCTTATAAGCATGGTAGTCATTCTGGTTTTAAAAGTCATTACTCTACCCAGTGGGCAAACAAGAGTACACCCATTCCACCATACAGAGAACTCTGCTCCCTGTGTGCCTGCTATTTTCCCAGGTAAAATGAGATCTTTGTTAAAGTATAGGGTGTTGTGTAAATAATTTTAAATAGTAATATAATATTTAACTAAATGTGAGCTCAGGATTGAGTTGAGCCACATCCCTTCCTCCCACAACTGGGAGGCCATGTGGGAAGCAGGCCCGGCCAATCTGTCTTATATAGTTGGCATGGAGAACGAGAACCATGCCTTTCAAGTGCTTTCAACAAATAGTAACTGAGCATCTGCTGTGGCCCCACCCAAATATAATGAGGCTGTAGGATGTCTATGGAATATGGTGTGTGAAACTGAACCAAATAAGCTTATCCAAAATAGAAAGTCAAACAAGGGCAGCCTGGGGAGAATACTGGGAACTGAGATGCAAGGGAAACGGCATATAGGAGCCCATGAACAAAAGCTGATCTAAACAAATTTGGCAGACAGCTGTTACTGCCCATCGAAGGGGTTTTTTCACCTGCTCTTGGCACATTCATGTGAGTGTATCAGTACCAAAGGAGCTGGAATGTGAGGATATATCACACTATTTTAAAAAAGCAACATGGTCAAATAAGCAGCTTATGGCAAAGGGTAATCATTTGAACCTATGTATTTAATACCCACCTTCCTGAATTCTCTCTGAAAAAAAAGAAGAAACATAAAAATTAGAAAAACAACACCTGTACAAATACGGGAACCAAGCAGTGTCAAGAAATAAACCTTTTTTGATGTAAGCCATTGAAATCTTGGGAGCTTGTTTGTACCAGCAGCATATTGATATGCTATTTTTCCAATTATAAAATGAATACAATAAAGCAATTTATACAAAGGTATAGAAGTGGATTGGCAGTTTAAACATCAAATTAATCACAGTTGTTAGCTCTGGAAAAGTAGAAGGAATGGTGCTGACGATGGTGGATAAAAGGGATTATTTCTTCTATTAAAATAAGAATTGAAGCAAGTATAGCAACATGATAATAATTATTAATTAGGGTTATGGGTACATAAGTATTTTTATACTATTCTTTGCAGTGTACTATATTTTAATATATCAAAATTAAAAATAAATAAAATTATACACATTCACTGAAGATAACTTGGGTATGTAATAAAAGCATGAAGAAAATTAAAACCACTCATAATTCTACAACCAAGAGGCAAAACTGTACCAAACTGTAAATATATATACATACTACTTTTATAAAATAACTTTATAAAAATGGGGCCTTGTTGAACGGTCAATGCCCTGCTTTTTTCATATAACAATTAAATTTTTTCATTATATTAAATAATATTTTATAACATGATTATTTTCTTGAGAAAAATACCTATAAAACAGAAGATCAAAGAGTTCTTATTTCCCTCCATCATTTAGTGTTATCATTCCTCTATTATTTGTCAACTCAATGAGTGAAAAACATTCCACCTTCTTTATTTTGCATTTCTTTGATTGCCAGTTAGGCTGTACATTTTTGTGTGTACATATGACATTGTATATCTGTAGCGGCCACCTGGTCTTTTTGCCTGGCCTGTATCTCCCTTTCTGAGAACTGTCTCTCTCATTTCCCGTGTGGTTCTGATGGAGCTGACATGCAAAATATCTTTGCCTGCCCCTAACTGCAGGAATCAGCATGGAACCCAATTATCCTCCAGATGAGATCCTATTCCCTGACTACTGTGATCACTCCAAGAGGTGGGCTTTTGCCCCAACCAACACCAGAGGATCTCCCTGAGATTTAAATTTTGAAAGCTGGAGGGTGGCAAGGGGCAGGGAGCTATTGTTTTCTTCCTCATAGTTGATGATATACAATTTAAAAAGATGAAATTTGTGACATCAAAAATATAAAATGCGGGTGCGGTGGTAAATGGGTACAGTTTTTGTATGCAATCGAAGTTGTTAAAGCTTAAAATAGACTATCATGTTTATAAGAAGTTTTATGTAAGCCTGAGGGTAACCACACAGCAAAAACCTATGGTAGATATACATAAGATAAAGAGAAAGAAATCAAAGCATACCACTAGAGCAAATAAGCAAATCTTCAAATAACAGAGGAAGCCAGCAAGACAGAAGGAAAGGAACAGAGGAACTATACAATAGCCAGAAAACAATAAGATGGCATTTGTAAATTCTTACCTATCAATAATTACTTTAAATGTAAATGGATAAATTCTCCAATCAAAAGACACAGAGTGTCTGAATGGATAAAAAAACAAGACCCAACTACATGCTGCCTAAGAGACCCACTTCAGATTTAACGACACACAAAGGCTCAAAGTGAAAGGATAGAAAAGGATATTCTATGCAAATGGAAACTAAAAGAGAGGAGGGATGGCTATACTTATATCAGAAAAAAATAGGCTTTAAATCAAACACCATCAAAAGAGACAAAGAAGTTTATTTACAGTGACAAAGGGGTCAATTCATCAAGAGGATACAACTGTGAATATATATGCACCCAACATTGGAGTACCTAAATATATTAAACAAACAGTAACAGATCTGAAAAGAGAAGTAAACAACAAAACAAAAATAGTATGGCATTTCAGTACTCCACTTTAAACAATGGAAAGATCATCCACACAGAAAATTGATAAGAAAACATTGGACTTGAACTATACTTTAGGCCAAATGGACCTAGCAGACATAAATAGAACATTCCATCAAAAAGCAACAGAATACACATTCTTCTCAAGCACACATGACATTCTCCAGGACAGAACATATGTTGGTCACAAAACAAGTCTTACCAAATTTTAAAAAAGACTGAAATCATACTAAGTATCTGTACAACAATAGTATGAAACCAGGTATCAATAACGGGAGAAAAACTGGAAAATTCACAAGTGAGTAGAAATTAAATAACACACTCCTAAACAACCAATGGGTCAAAAAATAAATCAAAAACAAACAAAAAAACATATCAAAACTTCTGGGATGCAATAAAAGCAGTTCTAAAAGAGGGAAGATTATAGTGATAAATACTGACATGAAGAGGAAAAAAAAAATCTCAAACAACCTAACTTTACACCTCAAGCAACTAGCAAAAGGACAAACTAAGCCCAACGTTAGCAGAAGGAAAGAGGTAACAGAATTCAGAGCAGAAATAAATGAAATAGAGAATAGTAACCATAGAAAAGATCAATAAAACTTAAGAATTGGATTTTTGAAAAGACAGAATTTACAAACCTATCTTTGTAAACCTATCTTTGTAGCTTTCTTTGTAAGCTAGGCTTACAAAGAAAAAAAGACAGAGGACACAAATAAAATTACAAATGAAAGAGGAGACATTACAACTCATAGCACAGAAATACAAAGGATCATAAGAGACTACTGTGAATATTTATATGCCTACAAACTGGACAGAATATAAGACATGGATAAATCCTAAAAACATATAAACTACTAAGACTGAATCAATAGAAAATCTGCACAAGCCAATAATGAGTAAGGAGGTTGAATCAACAATTAGAAACCTTCCAACAAATAAAATCCCAGAACCTGATGGCTTCCCTGGTGTATTCTACCAAACTTTTAAAGAAGAATTAATGCCAATCCATCTCAAACTCTTTCAAAAAGTTGAAAAAGAGAAAACACTCCCAAACCCATTTTACAAGGCCAGCATTACCTTGATACCAAAGGCAGGTAAGGACACAATAGGAAAAGAAAACTTAAGGCCAATATCCCTGATGAATAGAGATGCACAAAAAGAAAGAAGGGTATAACAAATTTCTGTGCAGTCATCACCCCAGTTTTAACAAATCATCAATATACATAAGAGTATAGTATGCTTTATACTATTAGTTTAAATACAAAGGAGCTAGCTATACTGAGTTTCCTGGAATGTTGTCAGGTTTAAGGGTTTGGAGTTCGAGGTGACTATGTATATAGGAACATTAATTAAAAATTATAGTAAGTGTTCAAGCTATGTAAAATTTAAAATGTATGTCAAAATATCATTAAAAATTAAAATGTAAACAATAGACTAAAATTTATTTGGCACCGATGTGATATTTTAAAAACATCTTTATTATATAAAGAGATCATACTTAGTGGAATGTTCTATAAATATCAATTAAGTCCATTTGATCTAATGTGTTGTTTAAGGCTGTGCTTCCGTATTGATTTTCTGTCTGGATGATCTGTCCACTGATGTTAGTGGAGTGTTAAATTCCCCTACTATTATTGTGTTATTGTTGATTTCTCTTTTTATGTCTGTCAATATTTGTCTTATATATTGAGGTGCCTCTATGTTGGGTGCATATATATTTACAATTGTTATATCTTGCTCTTGGATTGATCCCTTGATCATTTTGCAGTGTCCTTCTTTGTCTACTGTAACAGTCTTTATTTTAAAGTCTATTTTATAGTCTGATATAAGTATTGCTACTCTGGCTTTCTTCTGATTTCCATTTGCATGAAAAACCTTTTCCCATCCCCTCACTTTCTGTCTGCAAGTGTCTCTAGATCTGAAGTGATCTCTCTTTTTGTGCATGTTCTAAATCTTCCCATAAAAAAAGTCTAAAACATTCTTTTGCACTTTGGACTTATTTTCTGCTGCTTTTCAAGTTTCATGTACATAAATCCCTAATTTGTGACCTTGGACAAATTTGGAAATCTCTAAGCTTTGGTTACCTCCGCTACTAAAAATCAAAACCAAACAAAGAAGTAAAAATATACCAAACGTGTAGGAACCTTAAAAGGATGAAATAACTATGACATAAATCACAGCAAGATCCTTTTTGACCCCTCTCTTAGAGAAATGGAAATAAAAACAAAAATAAACAAATGGGTCCTAATGAAACTTAAAAGCTTTTGCACAGCAAAGGAAAACATAAACAAGATGAAAAGACAACCCTCAGAATGGGAGAAAATATTTGCAAATGAAGCAACTGACAAAGGATTAATCTCCAAAATTTACAAGCAACTCGTGCAGCTCAATATCAAAATAACAAACAACCCAATCCAAAAAAGCACAGAAGACCTAAATAGACATTTCTCCAAAGAAGATATACAGATTGCCAACAAACACATGAAAGGATGCTCAACATCACTAATTATTAGAGAAATGCAAATCGAAACTACAATGAGGTATTACCTCACCAGTCAGAATGGCCATCATTGAAAAATCTACAAACAAATGCTGGAGAGGGTGTGGGGAAAAGGGAACCCTCTTTCACTGTTGGTGGGAATGTAAATTGATACAGCTACTATGGAGAACAGTATGGAGGCTCCTTAAAAAACTAAAAATAGAACTACCATACGACCCAGCAATCCCACTGCTGGGCATATACCCTGAGAAAACCATAACTGAAAAAGAGTCATGTAACACAATGTTCATTGCAGCTCTATTTACAGTAGCCAGGACATGGAAGCAACCTAAGTGTCCACCGACAGATGTATGGGTAAAGAAGATGTGGCACATATATACAATGGAATATTACTCAGCCATAAAAAGAAACGAAGTTGAGTTATTTGTAGTGAGGTAGATGGACCTACAGACTGTCATACAGAGTGAAGTAAGTCAGAAAGAGAAAAGCAAATACCGTATGCTAACACATATATATGGAATCTAAAAAAAAAAGAAGGAAAAAAAATCGTTCTGAAGAACCTAGGGGCAGGACAGGTACAAAAACGCATATATAGAGAATGGACTTGAGGACACGAGGAGTGGGAAGGGTAAGCTGGGACGAAGTGAGAGAGTGGCATGGACATATATACACTACCAAATGTAAAACAGATAGCTAGTGGGAAGCAGCCGCATAGCACAGGGAGATCAGCTCGGTGCTTTGTGACCACCTAGAGGAGTGGGATAGGGAGGATGGGAGGGAGATGCAAGAGCGAGGAGATATGGGGATATATGTATATGTTTAGCTGATTCACTTCGTTATAAAGCGGAAACTAATTCACCATTGTAAAGCAATTAAACTCCAATAAAGATGTTAAAAAAAAGGAGAAAATGAAATAATGCATATCTAGCATATAATATGGTGCCTGGCATATACCAGATGCTCAATAAAGTTTTCTTTTTATTATTATTATCATTATTATTATTACTACTACTACTATTATATTACTACTATTATTATTTCAATTTCTATGTGTCAGACTTTCTTGTTGCAAGAATCAGAAGCTGATCCTGGCTGATTAAATAGAAGAAAAGTTTATTTCAAAGATATTGGGAATGGCAGAGGACAAGTTCAAGGACAGTTTAGGAATGATGCCGAAGGCCTGACCTCAGGAGAAATCTGCTGTGGCAGCTGCAGGCCAGCTGAGCACAAGCGGAAACAACTCGGCCACAGTCACCCTCACATAACCAGTCCTGTGCCAGAGCTGGACGCCCACCCCCACACTGGCCCACAAATGTTTCTGAGGAGGCCCTGCTTTCTCAAACTGCTCCTATGGGTGCACTGTACCAGAGAATCCTTGAGGAGTCAGACCCATAAGGCTGAAAACTCTTCAAACAGGAATTTTTAAATGCTGACAACCAGGCGGAAAACTTAACAATGTTCTGTACACTTCCCTCGCTAGCTGCCCAAATTTCACATAGACCCTCCTTCTATGCTGGAACTTGACAATGACAACAATTGTTACAACAACAAAAATTCCACAAGTGGGGTCATTAGGCATGGCTGCCCTGGTAGGTCCTTTCTGGAGAGACAGCTGCCTTAACAACTCAAACACTGGGGAGCCTGACTCCAGGCTGCTGAGCATAAAGTTTAGAGTTCTGGGATGGCTGGAGCTTTCCCTTAAAATCCAAATTTTTTTTCGCCACACTGTGCAGCATGCAGGATCTTAGTTCTACAACCAGAGATCGAACCTGTGCCCCTTGCAGTGGAAGCATGGAGTCTTAACCACTGGACCAACAAGGAAGTCCCCAAATCCAGATTATTTTATGCCACTGAATCCCCAAGAGAGCACGTTGCTAAAGAAAATGCTCTGGGCAGTTCTGCTTGATTTGGAGGAATGTGGGATTAAATAAATGGGTGATGAAACAAATGTGTTTGACTACTGAATCCCTATCTGTTAACCTTGGGTGGAAATATATTCCAGGTGGAAAAGACTGTTCCAACACACAGTTGGAGGAATACTGCTATATAGAAACCAGAGTTGATTTTGTAACTCTCAACTACATGGAATTGTTGTGAGAGTATTGATTAAATAACAGACGTTTAAAAAAAGAGAGAGAGATGCAAAAATTCTCAACAAAATACTAGCAAACTGAATTCAACAGCACATTTAAAGGATCATACACCACAATCAAGTGGGATTAACCCCTGTGATGCAAGGATGGTTCAACATATGCCAATCAAACACTACATCAGTAGAATGAAATATAAAAACTATATGATCCTTTCAATAGATGCAGAAAAAGCATGTGACAAAATTCAACACCCATTTGTGACATAAACTCTCAGAAATTTGGTATAGAAGAAATGTACCTAAACATAATAAAGGCCACATATAACAAACCCAGAGCTAACATAATATACTCAACGGTAAAAAGCTGAAAGCTTTTCCTCTAAGATCAGGAACAAGACAAGAGTGTCAAACTCTCATCAGTTAGAGTCAACATAGTACTACAAATCAAGCCAGAGAAATTAGGCAAGAAAAAGAAAATAAAAGGAATCCAAACTGGAAAAGAAGAAGTAAAATTGTCTTTCTTTGAAGATGATATGATCTTATATAGAGAAATTTCTGAAGACTCTGCCAAAAACTGTTAGAACTAGTAAACAAATTTAGTAAAGTTGCAGCATACAGAATCAACGTACAGATATCAGTTGCATTTCTATACACTAATAATGGAATATCTGAGAGTGAAATTAAGAAAACAATCACATCTACAATAGCATCAAAAGAATAAAATACTTACAAATAAATTAAACCAAGGAGATGAAAAATCTGTACACTCAAAACTTTAAGACTCTGATGAAAGAAATTAGAGAAGATGCAAATAAATGGAAAGTTATCTATGTTCATGGATGGGAAGAATTCATATTGTTAAATTTGACAATATGTCTAGTATGTATATACAAAGTCTACTAAAGATTCAATGCAATCTATGTCAAAATTCCAATGACTTTTTTCACGGAAATAGAAAAAACAATCCTAACAATCCTAAAATTGGTGTGGAACCAGAAAAGACCTTGAGATTTAACAGTTCTGCATAAGAAGAGCAAAGCTGGAGGAATCATGGTTCCTGATTTCAAACTAAATTATAAAGCTACCGTTCTCAAAACAGCATGGTATTGGCATAAAAATGGACACACAGACCAATGAACAGAATCAAGAGCTACGAAATAAACCTACAAAAATATATGACCAACTAATCTTAGACACAGGTGCCAAGAACACACAATGGGGAAAAGATAGTTCCTCCAATAAATGGTGCTGGGAAAACTGGATAATCATGTACAAAAGAATAAAATCTGATCCTATCTTATACTCTCATAATAATTAACTCAAAATGGACTAAGGACTTATATGTAAAACCTAAAACTGTAAAATTCCTTGAAGAAAACAGGGAAAAAGCTCCTTGACAATGATTTTTTTTGATATGACACCAAAAGCACAGGCAACAAAAGCAAAAATAAACAAGTAGAATAACATCAAACTAAGAAGCTGCTCAGTAAAGGAAACAATTAACAAAATGAAAAGGCAACCTATGGAAAAAAATATTTGCCAACCATATATCTCATAAGAGGTTAAGATCCAAAATATAAAAGTAATTCATACAATTCAACAGCAAAATACAAACAGCCCAATCAAAAAAAATGAGCAAAGGTTGGGCAGGCTCCTGCACCCAAGGCCCACCATGGGGGGGCTACTGTGCCAACCACCTCCTCCGCAGGCCCCGGGAGCAGATGCCAGCAGGTTGCCCACGTACAGAGGCAGGGCTGAAACTTTAGCTGAGCCCCAGGGGCCGCATGAGTTAGGAAGTAGGGCTGAAATCTCTCCTGATGGCTGCATGAGTCATGGATTTACACCTCTGCTGCTGGCTTTGTAAATTCGGCACCTGCAGGACATATGAACGAACAACAGGTGCTCCTGTGGCTGGGATGAGTCTGGCCTTAGCAGCTGTGGGCTTTGTGGGTGCAGGCACACAAGGGCTAGGCTGGGCCAGGGTCTGAGCTGCCTCCATAGGTCCCACAACAGGTCCAGATGTGCAACTACTGTGGTAGATCTGTGCTGGTGGCCTTGTGAAAACAATGACTGAGGGACACCAGGGCCAGTTGCTGGCATTCCCACAGATAAGGCAGGGCCAAGGGTAGTGCCAGAAACAGTGTACTATGTGAGCCCACACAATGGGTGAAAAGTGAAACAACACTCATGGGTGAACAGCTCTGGCAGAGGAATACTCAGTGAGTCCTCTCCCAGTGAGAGTACTCCAATCCTTCCTACCTCACAGCACAGCTCAGAAATGGATCTGGGGGCTTCTATTCCAACAACTAGGGAGCAGACTCTGCCCTTGACACGGCAGTGACAACCACAGAGCAAAGAGAAGGCCCCACCCAATATCCAATGCAGGCTATGGTCCCCACAACACCAGTCACACCTCCTATCAAGGGTATACATACACTGCCAGCATACACTGAGGAAAGAGGCCACAGGCATCCATACTAAAAACAGCACTTGCATCAAAAAATAATAAACCCTGGCAGGTTACACAGGGATGCTCCCACATAAAAATAGCCCTCCAAGACCATAGCAAATAATTGCTTCTCCTAAACTCATAGAGCAAGAAAAATATAAGTAAAATGAAGAAGCAAAGGAACAACTCCCAGTTAATAGAGCAAGAGAATTCCCCTGAAAGAACAAACAATGAAACAGACCTCTTCAGTCTAATAAACACCAAGTTCAAAAAGGAGATAATGAAAATACTGAAGGACTTAAGAAAGGCTATTGACAGAAATGCAGATTACTGTAAAAGGAACTAGAAAGTATAAGGAGGAGCCAAGAAAAGTTAGAAAATTCATTTGCAGAGATGAAAGCTGAACTAAAGGCAATGAATAGTAGAATGAATAATGCAGAAGAATGAATAAGTGATCTGGAAGATACAATAATGGAAATCACCCAATTAGAACAGCAAATAGAAACCAAAATGAAAAAAGAAAAAAGAATGCAATATAAGAGACCTAGGGGATAATATAAAGTGTGCCAATCTGTGCATAATAGGGATCTCAGAAGGAAAGGAAAGAAGAAATGGGATTGTAAATGTATTTGAAGAAATTATGGCCGAAAATTTTCCAAACCTAAAGGAGGAAATAGATAACCAGGTACAGGAAGCACAGAGAGTCCCAAACAAGATAAATGCAAACAGATCTACACCAAGACATATTATAATTAAAATGGCAGAAGTTAGAGATAAAGAGAGGATTCTAAAGGCAGCAAGAGAAAAACAAAAACTTAGTTACAAGGGAACACCCATAAGGCTATCACCTGATTTCTCTACAGAACTGCAGGCCAGAAGGGATCGGCAAGATATATTCAAAGTCCTGAAAGGGAAAAATCTGCAACCTAGGATACTCTACCCAGCATGATTATCATTTAGAATAGAAGGAGAGATAAAGAATTTCTCAGAGAAGCAAAAACTAAAAGAATACAGCAATACTAAACCTATCTTAAAGGAAATATTGAAAGGTCTTCTATAAATAGGAAAGAAGTAAAAATCTACAGAAAAGAGGAAATCACAATTGGAAAGTAAATCACTTAAATAAACCAGAACACAGATTTTTTTAAAAAATCAAAAATTTTCTGTAAAGCAATAATAACCACAATGAACAGAAAAAGGATAAACATGGGGCTTCCCTGGTGGTTCAGTGGTTGAGAGTCCGCCTGCCAATGCAGGGAACACGGGTTCGTGCCCCGGTCCGGGAAGATCCCACATGCCACTGAGTGGCTAGGCCTGTGAGCGATGGCCACTGAGCCTGTGCGTCCAGAGCCTGTGCTCCACAACAGGAGAGGCCACAACAGTGAGAGGCCCGCATACCGCAAAAAAAAAAAAAAAGGATAAACATGAAGATGTAAAAGAGGACATCAAAATTATAAAATGTGGGGGAGGAGAGTAAGAAAATGCAGAATTTTTTTTTTCTAGAATGTGTTTGAGCTTATATGACTACCAGTCTAAAGCAAGTAGATATAGGGAAACCAGCAACCACAAATCTAAAACATACAATAGATTCACAAAAAAAAAAAAAAGAAAGACAGAGAGAGACCATAAGCATAATACAAAAGAAAACCATCAAACCAAAAACGGAAACACAAAAAGAAAAAGAGAGGGACAAAGATAAAAGATGAAATATAAAACCAATGGGAAAACAAAGTTTAATGTATGGGAAATACAAAGTTTAAATGTCAATGGAATAAATGCTCCAATCAAAAGACACAGAGTGGCATGAGACTTGTCTGGTGGTCCAGTGGTTAAGACTCTGTGCTTCCACTGCAGTGGGTGTGGGTCCAATCCCTGGTTGGGGAACTAAGATTCCACACACTGTGCAGCGCATGCCATGCTGTGCACGCCATGCCATACGGAAAAAAAAAAAAAAGACAGAGTGGCAGATTGGATAAGAAAAAAAAAAAAACAGAGCCTATAATATGCTGCCTACAAGAGACCCACTTTAGGGTAGAGGACATACATAGATTGAAAGCAAGGGGATGGAAAAATATATTTCACGAAAATGGAAAAGACAAGAAAGCAGGGGTCACAATAGTCATAGCAGACAAAACAGACTTTAAAACAAAGGTTATAAAGGAAGATAAAGAAGGACCCTATATAATGATAAACGGATCTATACAAGGAGAGGCTAGTACACCCATCAATCTATATGGCACCCAATATAGGAGCACCCAAATACATAATACAAATACTAACAAGACATAAAGAGAGAAATTGATGAGAACACAATAATAGTAGGAGACTTTAACACCACACTCACTTCAAGGGACAGATCTTTGAGACAAAAAATCTATAAGGCAACAGAGATCCTAAATGATGCAATAGAACAGTCAGACCTACTTGATGTTTTCAGAACATTACATCCAAAAAAAGCAGAACACACCTTTTCAAGTGCACATGGAACATTCTCTAGGATTGACCACAAAACAAGACTCAAGAAGTATAAGAATACAGAAGTTATTTCAAGCATCTTTTCTGACCACAATGGCATGAAACTAGAAATCAACCACAGAAAAAGAAACGAGAGAAAAACAATTACATGGAGACTAAACAACATGCTACTAAAAAACCAATGGGTCAACAATGAAAATCAAAGAAATTTAAAAATACCTTGAGGCAAATGACAATGAAAACACAACCATACATAATCTATGGGATGCAGCAAAAGCTGTTCTTAAAGGGAAGTTCATAGCAATATAGGCCTTCTTCAAGGAACAAGAAAAATCTCAAATAAAAAACCTAACCCAACACCTAAAATAATTAGAAAAAGAAGAACAAACAAAACCTAAAGTCACCAGAAGGAAGGATATAACAGAGATCAGATAGGAAATAAATAAAATAGAGATTAAAAAGACAATAGAAAAAAATCAATAAAACCAAGAGCTGGTTCTTTGCAAGGGTAAACAAAATTGACAAACCTTTGGCCAGGCTCACCAAGAAGAAAAGAGAGAAGCCCCAAATAAACAAAATAAGAATGAAAGAGGATAAATCACAACTGATATCACAGAAATACAAAAACAATTAAGAGAATGCTATGAACAATTATATGCCAACAAATTCGACAACCTAGAAGAAATGGACAAGTTTCTAGAAACATACAGCCCAACAAAATTGAATCAAGAAGAAATAATTTGAACAGACCAATCACTAGAAGTAAACTAGAATCTGTAATTTTAAAAAATTCCCTGCAGGGCTTCCCTGGTGGGGCAGTGGTTGAGAGTCCACTTGCCGATGCAGGGAACACGGGTTTGTGCCCCAGTCCGGGAAGATCCCACATGCTGTGGAGTGGCTGGGGCCGTGAGCCATGGCCGCTGAGCCTGCGCATCCGGAGCCTGTGCTCCGCAATGGGAGAAGCCACAACAGTGAGAGGTCCGTGTACCGCAAAAAAAAAAAAAAAAAAAAAAGTTTAAAATTCCCTGCAAACAAAACTCCAGGACCAGATGGCTTCATAGGCAAATTCTACAAAACATACAAAGGAGAACTTATACTGATTCTTCTCAAGCTCTTCAAAAAGACTGAAGAGGAAGGAACACTCCCAAAGACATTCTATGAAGCCTCCATCACCCTGATACCAAAACCAGACAAAGATACTACCAAAAAACAAAATTACAGGTCAATATCTTTAATGAATATAGATGCAAAAATTCTCAATAAAATATTAGCAAATGAAATCCAACAACACATAAAAAAGATCAAACACCACAACCAACTTGGATTCATTCCAGGGTCACAAGGATGGTTTAACATAGCAAATCAATCAATGTGATACACCACATCAGCAAAAGACAAAAACCACATGATCATCTCAATAGATGCACAGAAAGCATTTGATAAAATTCAACATCCATTCATGATAAAAAAAAAACCCTTACAAAAGTGGGTATAAAGGGAACATATCTCAACATAATAAAAGCTATTTATGACAAATCCACAGCCAATATAATACTCATCGGTGAAATGCTGAAAGCCATCCTGCTAAAATCTGGAACAAGACAAGGATGCCCACTCTCACCACTTCTCTTCAACATAGTACTGGAAGTCCTAGCCACAGCAATCAGACAAGAAAAAGAAATAAAGAGTATTCAAACTGGTAGAGAAGAGAAAAATTGTCATTGTACGCCGATGACATGATACTATATGTAGAAAACACTAAAGACTTCACACAAAAACTACCAGAACTGATAAACAAATTTAGAAAGGTAGCAGGATGAAAGATTAACATACAGAAATTGATTGCATTTCTTTACACTAACAGTGAAATATCAGAAAGGGAATGTAAACAAACAATCCCTTTTAAAATCTCATCAAAAATAAATAAACAAATAAAATGCTTAGGAATAAACCTCATCAATGAGGTGAAAGACTTATATGCTGAGAACTACAATACATTAATAAAGGAAACTGAAGATCATTTAAAGAAATGGAAAGATATCCCATGCTGTTGGATTGGAAGAATTAATATTGCTAAAATGGCCATACTACCCAAAGGAATCTACAGATTTAATGCAATCCCTATCATATTACCCATGACATTTTTTACAGAACTAGAACAAATAATCCTAAAATTTATTTGGAACGATAAAATACCCAGAATTGCCAAAGCAATCCCAAGGAGAAAGAACAAAGCAGGAGGCATTACACTCCTAGAATTCAGACAATACTACAATGCTACAGTAATCAAAACAGTGTAGTATTGGCACATAGGTATCAATGGAACAGATTAGAGAGCCCAGAAATAAACCCACACACCTATGGACAATTAATTTTCTACAAAGGAGGCAGGAATATACAATGGGGAGATGACAGTCTCTTCAGCAAGTGGTGTTGGGAAAGTTGGACAGCCACATGTAAATCAATGAAGTTAAAACACACCCTCACCACCATATACAAAAATAAACTCAAAATGGCTTAAAGACTTAAAGATAAAACACCATAAAACTTCTAGAAAAGAACATAGGCAGAACATTCTCTGACATAAATCATACCAATATTTTCTTAGGTCAGTCTCCTGAGGCAACAGAAATAAAAGCAAAGATAAACAAATGGGATCTAATCAAACTTATAAAGCTTTTGCACAGCAAAGAAACCATAAGCAAAGCAAAAAGACAACCTACAGACTGGGAGAAAATATTTGCAAATGATGGAACCGACAAGGGCTTAATTTCCAAAATACACAAACAGCCCATACAGCTCAATATCCAAAACACAAACAACCCAATCAAAAAATTTGCAGAAGACCTAAATAGACATTTCTCCAAAGAAGACATACAGATTGACAATAGGCACATGAAAAAATGCTCATCATCACTAATCATTAGAGAAATGCAAATCAAAACCACAGTGAGGTACCACTTCACACCAGTCAGAATGGCCATCATTAAAAAGTCTACAAATAATAAATCCTGGAGAAGGTGTGGAGAAAAGGGAGCCCTCTTACACTGTTCGTAGGAATGTAAATTGGTGCAGTCACTATGGAAAACAGTACAGAGGTTCCTCAAAAAACTAAAAATACAATTGCCATAGGATCCAGCAATCCCACCCTTGGGCATATATCCAGACAAAACTACAATTTGGAAAGATACATGCACCCCTATGTTCATAGCAGCACTATTTTTGATAGCCAAGACATGGAAACAACCTAAATGTACATCGACAGATGAATGGATAAAGAAGATGTGGCATACATATACAATGGAATATTACTCAGCCATTAAAAAGAATGAAATAATGACATTTGCAGCAACATGGATGGACCTAGAGATTATCATACTAAGCAAAGTAAGTCAGAAAGAGAAAGATAAATACCATATGATATCACTTATATGTGGAATCTAAAATACAACACAAATGAACATATCTATAAAACAGACTCACAAACATAGATAGCAGACTTGTGGTTGCCAACAGAGAGGGAGGCTGGGGGAGGGAAGGACTGAGAGTTTTGGATTACCAGATGCAAACTATTATATATAGGATGGATAAACAACAAGGTCCTACTGCATAGCACAGGGAACTATATTCAATACCCTGTAATAAACCATAATGGAAAAGAATATGAAAAAATATATATGTACAGCTGAGTCTTTTGCTGTACAGCAGAAATTAACACAACATTGTAAATGACCTATACTTCAATAAAATTTTAAAAAATAAAATAAAATGGGCAAAGGACCTAAATAGATATTTATAAAGATGACATACAAATGGCCACCAGGGACATGTGCAAAGATGCTCAACATCACTGATCATCAGGAAAATGCAAATCAAAACCACACTGAGTTATCACTTCACACCTGTTAAAATGGCTATCATTAAAAAGATAAAAGTGTTCCCAAGGATGTGAAGAAAAGGGAATCCTTGTGCACTGTTGGTGGTAATGTAAATAGGTGAAGACACTAAGGAAAACAATATGGAGAGTCCTCAAAAAATTAAAAATAGAGCTACCATATAATCCAGCAATCCCACTTCTTGGTATATATACAAAGAAAATAATATTACTATCTAGAAGAGATATCTTTAGCCCCAAGCTTATTATACCATTATTCACAATAGCCAAAACATAGATATATGTATGAATGGAAAAATACTATATATATTTTCTATTTTTGTTAGCTTTACTTTTTTTTATTTTTTTAACATTTGGCCCGGATTTTAATTTTTTCATTGTCAATGTGCTTTTCTTGTATTGCTTCTTCATGAGCTGCTATACGTAGAGAAACCTTCCTTAACCTGAAATCATGTAAATATTTACCTGTGTTCTCTTCTAATCCTATCAATGGGCACTACTTCTAGAAAAAATATATATATAATAGTATATATATTCTATTTCTCTGGAGAACTTTGACTAGTACAAAGCCCTTGAAATTCTGCATATTTTCTGCTCCAAAGGATCTGAAGATGTGAGACTCAAATCAGTCACTTGAATTCACTAAATTTCATATCAGTTCTGTATCCATCTTCACTACAGCATACAGACATTTTCTCTATTCTCACACTAGCTACAACCTCAGCTATCAAAGCTAGGAAAGCAACTTCATCACTGATGTCACTTAGGCATTATTTTCCATAGATTGGGACTATGTTATTATGGCATTTAGAGAGTGCTACTTCTAACTGAAAAATGCTTTATTACTCTCAGTATGCCTCAGCTATGGAGTTGCTTGATTAATTTTATTCTCATATGTAGGACATACACTCCCCAGACATATAAACCCAGGTGCTGTGCCCGTGGGAGTGGTGGTGGTAATGGTGGTGTGTTTGTATACATATGCATACTTGGGAGTCTTTATATAAATATAAAACTTAACTACCTAAATACTAAGATGCTTGTTCCTAGTATCTCATAACCTTTACTCTAACAAATATGGTTCTGGGGAACCCTGCTGTGTTAAGCAATTAGTAAATCCTCCTGCCCTGGGCTGGACACTGAGGGGAGAGACATTAAGGAAAACTGACAACTTCTGTCCTACGAGAACTCACAGTAGAATGGAACAATAAGGATCAAGAAACAAACAAACAGAAAAAGACAACTCTAAGTATCAGAAACTTAAAAAAATTAAATATCAGCTATAACTTAACAAGACACAGACACCAGAATGGTTTTAACAGTTCATTTCAGCTCTAAAAATGTTTAAGAAGTGGGAATTCACATCTTGGCTAGGACTTGAGACCTTTGTGTCTACATACAGGTGTCATGATCATCAGCTGGTTCTAATGCTGGTCTAGAGGAATAGATTATCCAATTTCCTTAAGACTTTGTGTTAATATCAAATAAGATGCAAGTTCTCAATACTTGATGAATTATAAAATATCTCTGCCCCTTCCTCTTTCTACCTCATCTCTTTTCTCACTATTAATTTATGAAAAAAATATTTTTATATTTTCATAAAATATAAAATTCATTTATAATATCTACAGTTGAATAGGTTCTATGTTAAGCAGGAGAAATATAGAGATAAAAAAATTCAGTTCCTTGCCTTATAGAGTTCACAGTTTAACAGCAGGAGACAAACAACTGCAGGATAGTATGAAAAATCCTACCAGTCTGGGGAAAAGAGGGACA
The DNA here is from genome assembly GCF_964270905.1 of Leucopleurus acutus. Lineage (NCBI taxonomy): Eukaryota > Metazoa > Chordata > Mammalia > Artiodactyla > Delphinidae > Leucopleurus > Leucopleurus acutus. The sequence continues at coordinate 134,386,378 of NC_139143.1, forward strand.
GAAGAAGACATGGGGGACTCTCCTGGTGGTCCAGTGGTATAAAACACAGGGGACGCGGGATCGATCCCTGGTCAGGGAACTAAGATCCCATATGCCACGGGGCAACTAAGCCCGCGTGCCACAACTACTGAGCTCAGGAGACTCAACTAGAGAGCCTGCGTGCTGCAAACTACAGAGCCCATGCACTCTGGAACTTGCGTGTCACAACTACAGAGTTTACGTGCCCTGGAGCCTATGTGCCACAAGTAGAGAAGAGAAAACTGGCATACCGCAACTAGAGAGAAGCCCGTGCACCACAACAAAAGATCCCGCATGCCTCAGTGAAGATCCTGTGTGCTGCAACTAAGACCTGATGCAGCCAAAAATAAATAAAATAAATAAATAATAAACAAAATCTAAAAAAAAAAAGGAAAAGAAAAGAAAAAGACATGGGAGGCTTCCTGGAAGAAATGTTACTCACAGTGAAACTTGAAAGATGAATAGAAATCTGTAGTGTGTGTATGGAGAGGGTGGAAGGTTTATGTGGTTAGAGGGGAAAGGTCATAAGCATTGTACACCATCTCTGAGAGAAGCACTATCAAAATAAACATTGATCCACTATGCTTCTATAACTCTTTGCCGGTTTACAAAGCACTTCCTTCTTGGCTATAGACATTGACAGAAATAGAAAAGAAGTGACAGAATCTCAATCTCCGAATCCACAACGAGCTACCTGCTGGCTTCAGCCACTTCGGCAGGGTTCTGGAAATAAAAATCATGCCGAAATGTAGATCTTAGAAATATAGATCATACAGACCTAGAAAATATACGGTATTTACTAAAAGCCAGGGCTATGGCCCTAGATCAATGAGTATTTTCCTACCCTAGAGAACTGGACTAAGCAAAAAATTCCTTTGGTGTAGAACACTGATTTTCATACTGTGTGCATTGGGGTCCCAGTGTTCTCGAGAAGGGCCACAGAAAGAGTGGGACACTGAGCAGGTAGATGCCCAATATTTTACTCAATAGTTTATTGGTTTATATATCAGAATTTTGCTAACACTTTTCTTAAAGAGGGTTCTGCTGCTCTTTTAGAAAAAGTTTAAAACTGTTGTCCCAATGCCTTATATATTGATTGACTCTATTTTTCAAGAATGGTGTCTGGAATATCCTTAACCTCTAATAAAATTTAGAAAGATATAATGGTGGATTCTGCTGTCTTAAGGTCTTTCCTGAAATCCTCTTCTTCCTTTGAGCAACCTCTCCCTATATCCAACCCCTCTGGATTCCCATTTCCATATCTTTTTAAAATTTTTTTATAATAATATCCATTTTTTTTTCTTTTTTTTTTTGCCACATCACACAGCTTGTGGGATTTTAGTTCCCCAACCACAGATTGAATGCAGAACCTCAGCAGTGAAAGCACAGAGTCCTAACCACTGGACAACCAGGGAATTACCTCTCCATATCTTTTTGATTCATAACGGCCATTGCTAAATTGAGTTTGGTCTCAAGATGCTATTCTTTCCTGTGAGGAAGGGAACCTGTACTTATAACAAAAAATCCTCCAAGTGAAATCTGTGGCTTTGCACCATCTCCACCATCCAAGCTTCCTACTTGTTAGTTTATATTCAATGACTCTGGTAAGTTCCCAGGGCCTTCTTGTCCCATCTGGCCTTTTTCTGCCTGCAAAGCTGCTGCCTCTACCACCTCCTCTAGAGGAGGTGCCTGTAACTTTTGAGGCCAGCAGATTCACCCTTTGCTCCTATATTTGTCCTAGTTGTAGATTTTCCTCAAAAGATGTTTTAATTGTACTTACTACTGTTCATGCTTCATATGCCAGTACATTCATGGGCCCAGAGAAAACTGATGTGTACTCAGCCATGTGCTCTCCTCTCAAACTCTTTTCTCTACCTTAAAATTATTCAGGACTATGTACTTTAAACAGTAGCATGCACATACTTTTCTGCCACTCCTTTCTACTGCTACATGTACTTCCTCTGTGCTCACCCCATTCCTTTTATGCATGCTCAGTTGGGTTTTAAAAGTTCCAATCTGTTTCTTAATTTGCTTCTGCATTTTCTCTCAGCTTTTTTATTTTTGCAAGTAACAAAAACTGAATGCAAACTCTCATAAGTAAAACAATCTATGCAATTGGGAAGCCCAAGGGATGCTAACTTCAGGCATAGCTGAGTCTAGCAGTTTTCAATTCATGCTTCTTCTCTCTTCCCTCTTCCCTCTTCCACCTTTCTCCTGTATTGGCCGGTTCTCAGGCAAACTCTCTCCATATGTCAACAAATGTGCCCCTTAGCACCTGTGATTTTAGAAGCAAAGGGACTTTTTTTCAGTAACCCTATCAGAAAAGGATACCAGTTGCCCTTGTCTAAAGCACATATACATCCATGGACCAATCATGGGAGAAGAAGAGTGTCTATTGACCAGCCTAGACCCCTGACACCCACCTTCAACTCCCTCTCTCACCCTTGGTCTCATCACAGAGAAGGAAAGGGCTCTGCAATTATCAGTCAACCAGAATTATATGGCCTAGTGTTAAGGCAGTTCACAAAAAGAAGCAAATAAAATAAGAAATAGATATAAGAATTAGCATTATTTGTTGAACTGAATGTCTTCCTTCCCTTGTTAATCCTCTCACAGTTCCTTATTTTATTGCAAAATTTAAAACTTATTTAAGCTAATGCACTTCCACTTTGAGTTTCTGATATTCTCCCTCAAAAGCTTAAGCAGTAGCTTTAATTCTTATACCAAATTCTGAGCCTTTAATCAGCTGATTGTGTTTTCCCTTTGCCTGGAAGAAAACAGCTCTGAGATCCAGAGTGCCCTGGGTGAAATCCTTCTTAAAATTTCTTGCTTCATCTTTGGGTTTGCAATAAATCTTCTAATTTTATTTGGGGGGGTTATAGTTGTTTTACAATGTTGTGTTAGTTTCTACTGTACAGAGGAGTTCCCTGTAAATCTGCTAATTTTTGTCCCTCCACTCAGCCCAAGGGAATACATTCTTGATATAATATGAACCCCAACATTTCTCTATTTCTTGCTTCTTCTAGAAATATATATCAGGCATGGATGGATGGTTGATAAATGGTAGATGATAGATGGACAGACATATGTACAAACAAATAAAGAGAACCAAACAGAACAGAAGCCATCCCACTAACCAGTAGTTGGCAATTCCAATCCATACAAGGAGTAAGCCTAACCAGGCTCTAAAGCAGTACATTCCCACTCCCTAGCAACACCCAATGAGATCCCTTCCCAGTGCCAGACACTCTACCTCTAGCCAATGCTCTTTGAAGCTCTTTGAGCAGATTTTCTCTGAATAGGGAAATGGAGAAATGACTCCCTATACCTTCCAAAGCCAGATTGCTCCAAGTAGATGGTGGTTTTCCAGGTGATCTGACTGCATACATCTTCTGACTGAGCCCCAGAAAATAATCTCTCTTCCTATCATCCCATTAGTTAGAGGCCATAATCAAGGTCATCTCCCAAATCAGGAATATTTTTCTCTCCACATAAGATATCAACCACCAGAAACTGCTCTAAGTCTTAAAATCCCTAAATGAACTTGCCTCCCAAAATTCAGTTCCTGATACATATCCTAACTCCCATCAGATCAACTATGCAAATGACAGTCATATCTCTGAGAGGTAAGACCAGGCTCAGTCTGATTATATCCTCCCATGAACACAAGAAAGAAAAGAGAGGCACCCTTCTTTTTACCCATACCATCTCTCTCTTAAATCATCCCTTCATCTCTACTTGATCTTTAAAGGGCCAAGAGACACAAACCAATAAGAGATACCACATGGGAATCACAGAAGAAAAATATAATAGAAATCCAAAAAGGAAGTGGTCAAAGTGAATACATCACCCAGAAAAGGGAGGCCTTAAGGAAGTTTACCAAGGGACATCTCAGGAAAAATATTTGCCCCCATTATAAAGGTTTTTTCAGCAAAACTCACTGAGCAATCTAGAAGAACTTCCTCAGCCACCTTTGCTTTTCTACACATACAAACAAAAACTACTTTATTTAAACCCCAACATATAACAGTAATAAATATTGCATAGAGACCCTACAGTAATGAGGTAGAAAGTTTATTTAATTGAAAGAAATGTATGCTTACTTTACGCTCTTTGCTAAAGAAAAATTATTTTTGTCAGTAATGTACCCATTAGCATTCTTGAAGAAGATAATTTTGGAGAGGTAGAGCTCCATGTTCAAAAAATGATTAATGCTCAATAAACAGTACAGAATGGAGATCAAACTGGTACATTCAGTCAGATCTTGTTTCAAATCCCAGCTTCAAATGGGGAATCCTGGGTAAGTTACTTAATCTCTCTGAGCCTCAATTTTCTCTCCAGTAAAATGTAAACTTCTCTCCTAGGGTTCTAGGGAGAACAAAGTAGAAATATGACACAGAGCACCCAATAGATAATAGATAATAAACAGTAGACTTTTATTATAAGTCTATTGCAGTTGAAGAATTGGAGAGTGGTAACACTTCCTTTTCTCCCTAGACCTAGTAAATAATCTTAAGTGTTAGAATGAACCATTAGCTCATTTAGAATCCACTGCCTAAACAAAAAGTCCAATTTAGCCAGGCAAGAGTTTACTCAAACCAACTCTACTATGAAACTTTATATGATAATATTTCACAGTGCTATAATAGATTTACCCAAGTCCTATCAATCAACAACTCTTCAATTTCTCTATCCCCAATCTGAAGTATTTCAACAAAATGCATCTTCTTCTACCTTTATGGGTCAGCACTGTCTCTTCTCTAGATTACAAAATGACAGCAATAAACAGATAATTGTTTCTGAGTCACTCTAGCATTGTACTTTCTTAGTATATCAGCACTGGAATCAAAAACATGCTTGACCTTAAAACATTTTCTCCAAGAAAATAATTAGAGCATCCAATTACTAAGAAATAATCAATGTTCCTGCAAAGTAAATTCTCAGATATTTTGCAGTTTTTTATTTTCTGCCCTTCAAGTTAAGGAAACATAAAAATAAAAGGAAATAATAACTCTATGTGACATAGTACTCACTAAAGATACTGAGAACATGCTCTCGAGTATAAGAAAGAAAAATTGAATCAGAGTCAAAAAACCTAGGGTTGAATCCCACCCTCACTGCTCATCAGCTTTCAACCATGTAAGCTCTCTAACTTCAGTTTTCTCATCTGTAAAATGAGAATAATAAAATGTACCTCGGAGAGTAACATAAAAATTAAATGGAAAATGCCATCTCCATGTTTTCATATAGTAGGTTTTTTAAAAAAAAAAAAAAAGTATAAAATGCCTAAATACTCCTGCAATTATCTCTCCTTCCTGAGTCATAAGAAAGAAAAGTAAATCAGTTAATCATGGCATTTCCTAGTAGATCACTAGTTTTCCAGTAGTTTTAGTGCCAGAACTATTTTCTCAAGCAAAACTTTATGTAGAAGCATAAAACATTATGTTAAAATAGAGCCAGAAGCAGAGCTGCTTCTTTCAACCACCTACCCACCCATCCATTCACGCACTGAATATCATTGGTGTCAGGCACTGTGCTAGACACTGGGAATACAAAGAATAAGACATGGCTCCAGCTTTCAAGGAAACTGGCATATTATCATGTTTACTGTCTTCTGGATGAATCTTAGATGCTGGTTGGTTCAAAGTGAAGTATCCTGGATAGCTACACAAAAACTAAGGTCAGAAGTAGGGGTATATGAAATGGGATATTTGCTGCAGACCCAGCATAATATAACCCAGAATCAACATCTTGAGTGAGACTGCTTAGAAACGAGGAACAAGTCTGAAACTTGAGTACACAAGAACAGATGGAGAACAAGAAGTAATTACCATAGGAAGGCTCAACACTTAAGCCAAACAAGGCAAAGTAAGGATTCCAGAGGCAGACACTGGAAAGATCTCATGTGGTGATCATTTACTGGGGAGGGGTTATAATTCAAGGGGCATGGCTGCTTGAGGATTGCGTAGAAGGAAGTAGTAAATGGCTTAGAGCCAGTTTGGAGGTGGAGGTTATAAAAGTATAGGAAAACACATTCAATAATATAATAATATGTGACATTTTAGAAGTATAAGGTTCAGTAAGGTACCGCATCCTAAGTGAAACATTGATGATTTACAGTGCATTTAGAGGAAAGAACTACATGAGTAAAATGGTTCAGATATTATTTCACGCAAGGTTTGTGAGAGGCAACTGAGTTTATTTGGCCTGGGGAAGAAAGGGCTAGGGATGTCGTGATAGCTGACTTCAAATATCTAAATGGCTATGGAGGAGAAAGGAAATACATTCTGAGCAACCCTACAAAAGCCATTCCCAGAGCTTTCACTATGATCTCTAGTCTCTTCTGAGATCCAAACAAATAAATCTAACTATTACATAAACTGAATAATCTTGGCTGTCCACTTGAACTTTAAACATAGTTGCCTAAAACTGACTGTGTTATACTTCCCTCCCAAACTCCTACTCATTCTATAATCCGCATACTTTTTTATTGGCATGTCCATCTTAGCCACCACGAAAGAAACCTGGAAATTTCTATAGTATGTCCACATCAATTTAACTACTAAATTCTCTTCATTCTACTTCCTTCAAATACAAAGGGAGTTTTCTAAAAATCTATGACCATAGAGTAGTTCCCTACCTAAAACTTTTGAATGGATCTCAGTAGAAGGTAGAGTAGACTTTCCCAAGGCACATGGTATCAAATATAATCTTATGGACAGGGTTTGCGTGAGTGGGTAGGAGTGTCTCAGGTAGAGAAGTTTGGGAAGCAATTTCATCAAAATCTCTCTTAATGATCACAGTCAACATTAGCATACTAAAGTCTGAGAAATATTTCAGTAAAGAATATTGTTCTAAATCTGTGCGATCAGTATCTCTTAGTTGTTTTTTTCTTTGACCACAATATCTCTTAATTTTCCAAACAGTTACTATCCTATAAAATATATTTCAGTGAACATTGTACTATAAAATGAAATGGCCTATAAAGCCATTCGTAAGAGGTTTTCAACTTTATCTACTACTGTATTTATCGATTAATCAATTCAGGATATATTTATGGAACAGCTACAATATTATGTGCTAAGGATAGTGGTGAACAACTAGACATGGTTCCTGCCCTCAACTATTTACTTATCATTTCCAAAAATTACAACAATTTTTATTTCTCCAAGCCTTTGCCCATACCATGCCTATTAAGTGGAATGTCTTTCACTTGACAAACTCTTCCCCATTCTTCATCTACCTACACCCTTAACTATTGCTCCTTGACCACAGAATGTATCTTGTTTATTTCTATTTTTCTATGCTTAGCAGTGTACCTGACACATAGTTCTATTCAATAAATTGTATCAATAAATAAATGAATTAAGATATTAAAATGTCTTATTTTAATATTTTGAGAAATTACGTTTTTAAATGAAACCATGTACTTTTGTAACAGTTACTTCAAGCGTAAAAATATTAATAATTTATTACTTTAGGGAGATGCTTATTAGTGTTTCTTTTTAAATTTTATCTTCTGACTTCTTATCATACTTGTTTGGCATAAGTTATAGGTACACCTGTCATGTTCATAACTGTACATGAAGTACTAATTTGCAAGAGTTGTAAAAATTATGTTACATGGAAATTGAAGTAAAATAGCAATTAAAAAACTGAAGTTAAATTTTAAATGATCTAATCTCAGAAAATCACAAATATACTTGTAAAATTGCTTTGTCTTATCACTAACATACACTAAGTATCATAAATGTTCACCTTTTGGCATTTCATATGCTTGATGAAGCTAATTGGAACCAGCATGATTTGTCAATGGGTTGAGAAGTTGGAGAAGTAAATTACTTTTTTACACTAACAACAGTGAATATGCTAGTTTTTTATAGACCATATATGGTTAGAATGTTACCTAAATCTATTACAGTCAACAAATGGATCACACTGGTGAATGGGGCCAAAAGAATACAGAAAATTTATAAAGACATATTTATATACCAGTGAAGATAAAGAAAGAGACATGGTATAAATGGGGAGAAATAAACTTGAAGAGGCTAAAGACTGACAAAAGGCAGGCAACTGTAGAAGCTAGATGACAGAAATGTGGGGGTCATTATACCAGTCTACCTACTTTTGTGTATAAATTCTTCCATAATAAAGTTTAAAAGCAGGGAGTCAGGAAAGCAGGGAAGGAAGCAAGGAAAGGAAGGAGGGAAGAAAAGAGAAAGGAAGGAGCAAAAAAGAGGAAAGTGTAATGAAAAAGGAGAAAAAGAAAACAAACATAAGGAAAGAAAAATATCTTCTAACCAAGCTTGACTATATCATGGAAACATTTGGTTGGCCCATGATTCAGTACACTTGATCATGTGGGTCCCTTTTGAAACATAATAATGGCTAGTATTTATTGAATACTTCTTGTTGTGTTTGTATGCTGGAGCTTTACATGTATTATCACACTTAGTCTTTGCAAGAACCCCATGAGATTAGTACTATTACTATCCACATTGATAGATGAGAAACTGAAAGTTAGAAGTGACTTGCACAAGGTCTCACAGTTGATAGGTGACTGCCAAATTTCAAGCCAGAGATGTCTGACTACAGGGACAGAATTATCACATGCTGCTGTATGTTTTATATACAGTTCATCTGCACATCTTGCTCTAACTTGTATTTTGATTTAGGTTGATCCAAGGCTGTCATGGTAAAGTGTTGTTGAGTAACTGGGGTATCTGGAACCAGACTGTAAACTAAAATATACTTCATAAGAGAAGTCATTTTACTTTCAAATTAAAACCCACTTATATATTAATGGGCCCAAGAGAATATTTTTATTTATTTACTTATTATAAATTTATTTATTTTATTTTTGGCTGCATTGGGTCTTCATTGCTGCACGTGGGCTTTTCTCTAGTTGTGGCGAGCAGGGGCTACTCTTCGTTGTGGTGCACGGGCTTCTCATTGTGGTGGGTTCTCTTGTTGTGGAGCACGGGCTCTAGGCACACAGGTTTCAGAAGTTCTGGCACGTGGGCTCAGTAGTTGTGGCTCACAGGCTCTAAAGCACAGGCTCAGTAGTTCTGGCGCACGGGCTTAGTTGCTCCGTGGCATGTGGGATCTTCCCGGACCAGGGATCGAACCCGTGTCCCCCGCATTGGCAGGCAGATTCTTAACCACTGCGCCACCAGGGAAGCCCAAGAGAGAATATTTTTAAATGGCATTACATTTAAAAGCTTATTGATGCCTACTGCAGATATTCTATTTTAATAAACAAGTTTTTAAACACACAGCAATGACAAATTTCAGTTCCAAATTGAAAGGTGCCAGCAATACAGCATTACTTCTATATAACAAGTCTTAAATTATATTTTGGGCGCCCATTCCACCATGTGTAGGCACCTATGTTTTCAGATAATTTGAGGCCTCCCCACCCTATCTCTAATACTACATCTACATTCAGAGCATTTCTGTAGCATGGCAGCATAGGAAGGAACTAGTGAAGAGGTGTATCTGATCCTTCAATGCCATCAAAAATGCACAACGGCATCCCATGAGATATTCCTGCCTACTCTTCAGTCATCAGTACACATGGATCTCTGCAGCTCTCCTCCATGTCAAGCTCACAAAGCTTCTTCAGGTCCTGTTTACTTTCTCTCGGTGGCTTCCCTGTCCTCTCCAAAGTTTCTTCACTACTCTGGAGCAATAAGAAATTCAAAGGGGCTACCTAAGCATTCCTGTTAAACCACCAAGCAACTATTTCAACTATACTGTGCCCCCTATCTGCTAGATAATGAGCATTATAAGATTTTGTTAGCTCCTTGCACTGTACCCAGAGATAAAGGTTCTCTTGTCTGCCTGTTATACCAGCCCAATCTTAGATCTCAGTCCAGGGTTGAGGTGAATAGGGCAGAAGGCTACTTCACAGTGATCCACTAGCATCTAAGCTGTATTATGTCCCTCAATATAAGAAAACTTTCCCAGTCTCCAGGCGGGGGAAATACTGGCTCTCATTGATAACATATTTTTCTGTGTACGCTGGTTTTACCAAGAGTCTGAATTTCAGACAAGTGTTTGATTTGTTGTTATTTTTTGTTATTAAGAAAAATATGTTTTGCTTTGTATATAAAATATATCTCAGTTCTTTTATCACAAAACTTAAAAAGTACATGATATTCTTAAATCTAATCTAGGCCCCTTCTGGAGGTAATAGAAAAGAACTGTTGAAGGAAAAATTAAAATTCAGTATCATACTCTTAATGATGGAGGTGATATACAGTATCATGATGTACTAACTCATTCTGCTGCTATTCCTGCTGTCCTAGTCAATTATGGGGATAGGCATACATGCATATTGCATGTATTAAATATTTTAATTATTGAATGTCTGATATGTGCCAAGTACTCTGCAAGGCACTAGCAATATAAAAATCAGTTGCGAAGAGACCTCTATTTTCCACTCTGCGACTTAGAGAATTGAAGAGAGTATTCCTTCCATCATTATAATGAAAAAACTTCTGTTAACTTCAAATTTATAACTTTTTTCCCAATCCAACTGAGATAAGTTTTCAGAACAAACAAACGACCCAAAATCTGGAGATATAGACACCTCTTGGAAGAGAGGAAATGTGAGCACTTAACTTGAGTAAATGCAACCAGACACCAATAAAAATAGTTTACCTAGAATAATTGACAGGCAAATGAAAGCTGTGTGTGAAACTAGGGAACAGTGTGATGTCCACAGAGAATGCAGGAACTGAGGGAGTCTATACTCTTTTCTAGGCTCTTTCTCTATGAATACTATGGAACACTCACAGAGTAGATCAGAAGGATCCCAAAGAAGTTTCTGTTGTGGTTCAAACCCAGGAGAGGGAAACAGCAGCCATGCTGAAGGGGCAAGAAATTCTACACAGACCCTTCTCTCCTATGTCATTTATGGAACAAAAACCTTAGTCTGTGAGGAGTAGGGCAGCAAACATTGCCACCCTCAGGACAGTGGTAAAAACTCATTGCAGCTAGAGGAAGGGACAGAGGGGGGAAAAAATCTACTCTTAAATAATGGGTAGTAGAACTGAGAAGTCCTTACCTCTAAGAACCAACAAGAATGCCTAAGAATGAGGCTTAATTTAAATATAAAATACACCCTATAGCTAAGCTAACAAGCTTTGGCTAACCGCAGAAGAATCCTGGGAGAGGGAAAGGAGAGAAAGAAGAGTAGGAAAAGAAGCGAGGCACAACACAAAGGAACAACCTACAGCTTAAGGTCTTCCCAATAATGCATAACCCGAACCTAATCATGAGAAAACATCAGACAAACCTAAATTGATAGATATTCTGCAAAATAACTGGCCAGTACTTTTCAAAAGTGCCAAGATCATTAGAGACATTTAAAGAAAGACTGAAGAACTCTCAATATTGAAGGAATAAGAAAACACGAAAACCAAATACTGGATTAGACTCTGGAAGCGAAAAGGAACATCAGAGAAACAGTTGATGAAATCCAAATGAATCATGTAGTTAATAATATTTTACCAAGATTAATTTCTTAGTTTTGGTAAATGTTCTATGGTTATGTAAGATTTTAATACAAGAGGAAGCTGGATGAAGTTAGAAGCTGCAGAAGTTGCAACTTTATAGAAGTTGCAACTCTTCTATAAATCTAAATAAATCTCAAATTTTAAAATGTGAAAAAATAGATTATTGATTAGTCTAGGTCTCAATGAACTCAAAGTCTATTGGGAAAGAAAACACACAATACAATGTTATAATGTGATAAGTGTAACTAGAGATATAAGGTATTAGGAAAGCCAAGGACTAACTACTGAGCAGATGAAAGACTGTTTCTAGGAGAAAGTATTTGAGATGAGCCTTATACAATGCTACTGATAAGAAAAGGAAGCTAGAATTTCCAGAAAGACTTGTCTTAATGTATGAAAGACTACAGAGTGTCCCAGAAACTACAAGTGGGTTGATTGTTGTTGAAACAAAGGTGAAGTGGTAAAACTTGAAATACAAGTAAACATTAGGCCTTGAGGAATGTTATCTTCTATTCTAGGTAACTATGAGTAACAAAAGTACTTTATATCAGGGACATGACAGAGGCAGTTATGTGTTTTAGAAACATCATTTTGACAGTATTGTGGAGAATAAAATGAAGGGACACAAAGTGTTTACTTACTAGTTCAGTGTTCATTATTCCAATTTAACTTTTATCTAGATTGATATATTAATGCAACCTATGATATCAGTTTCATAGAATCTTAATAGAAATATCTGAAGGCTTCAAATGCCAACACATTAATGATCCTCATTCCTCAAGTGAATCAACCCAGAAATGTCTATCCTTGCTACAGAAAACGCATTTAAAATTCAAATATTATGCCTACTTAATATATCAAAAATATTCTTTATATTTCCTTTGACAACATAAATAATAATATAGCTAACACTATCCTTTGTGTAGGCAATAATATTTATTGATCATCCACTATGTGCCAAGCACTATTATAGGTTTTGAAGATTTAATATTAAAAGAAAGATACAGACCAGAAAAGCCTATTCTTCACGGAGCTCATGTTCTAGGGATGAGTGGTAAGATAGAAAAAATAATTAACTAAATTATATATTTATAGTATATTGGAAGGTGATAAGATCTATGGGGAAAAATAAAGCAGAATAAGGGTGATGGGGAATGCTGGGAAGGAGGAGGATGTACAATTTTAAATAGGGTAGTTGATTAGTTCTTGTTTAAAAAGTGATATTTTGTGGCCAACCCTTGTAAATATCTGAGGAAGCAAGCTTTCCTAGTATAGGGAAAAGGTAGGACAAAAGCTCTGAAAAAGAGTATGCCTAGAATATTCAAGTAAGAACAAGGAGCTAGCTCAGCATGGCTAAAGCTGAGGGAGCAAAAGAGAGAGTAGTATATAATTTTGGAGCAGTAGCATGAGGCAAGGTCTTATAGGACTTGTCTGGCCATTTTAAGGACTTTGGCTTTTATTTTGAATCAAATAAGGACTATTGGAGGATTATGAGCAGAGAAATTAAAGTATTTGGATTATGCTTTTAAAAGAATACCCTTGCTTCCATATTGCAAATAGCCCAAATAGGGGAGACAGCAAGGACAGAACTGTAAAAGTCAAATAGGAGGCAGTTGCAGTAATTTAGTAAAGAGATTATGATGACTTATACCAGTCATCATACAAGTATATGGGACTGGTGGTCCCACGGGAGAAGTGGTCGGATTCTGGATATATTTTGAAGGTAGAGCCATTAGGATTTCCAGACAAATAGAACACGGAATATGAAAGGCAAATAAACTTCAAGGTTTTGACCTAGGCATCTAGAAAGACAAAGTTGACATTAACTGAGACAAAGACAACTGTAGATGAAACAGATCTGGAGATAAAGATAAGAAGTTCTATTCTGAACATGTTAAAATCAAACATATTTACTATTTCTACTATTAGACATCCAAGTGTATGTATTACCAGCAATTAGATTTATAATTCTGGGGGTTTGAGAGAGTCTGGTCCAGAAATACAAGTTGAAGAGATATCAGTATATAGTATCTGAACCATGCATCTGAATGTATTCATGGAGGGGAAAAGAGTAAATGTAGATCAGGTATTAGCATGCTTTTCCTGAAAAAGGCCATAGAGTGAATATTTTCAGTGTTGAGGGCCATGTGGATTCTGTCACAACTACTCAACTCTATCTATGCAACTCAAAAGTAGCTACAAATAAAACATAAACAAATGAACGTTGTTGTATTTCAAAACAACTTTACTTATCAAAACAGGCACAGGTTGGATTTAGGCCATGGGTCTTAGTTTGCTAATTGCTGGTATAGATAAACAATAAAGAAGGATCAAGAACTGAGCTCTAGAACACAACAAATTTAAGAGGTCAAGGAGGAGAAGAACAAGGATCTGGCACAGGAAATTGAAAAGAAGTAGCCAAGGAGGTAACAGAAAAACCAAGAACAAGTGGTGTTGACAGCAAGAAGCAAAGAAAGTATTTGAAGGAAGAAAGGATGATTCAAGTCTATCAAGTGCAGCTAATGATTCAAGTAAAATGAAGAAAGAATTGTCAGCAATTTGAGGGTCATTGGGATATCAGCAAGAACAGTTTTGGTAAAGTCATTAGGAGCAAAATCTAACTGAAGTGGTTTCACTATAGACAAAGAGTAAAGGATATAAGAATAGGGACTTCTCTGGTGGCTCAGTGGTTAAGAATTCGCCTGCCAATGCAGACAACAAGGGTTTGAGCCCTGGTCTGGGAAGATCCCACATACCACAGAGCAACTAAGCTTGTGCACCACAACTTCTGAAGCCCATGTGCCTAGAGCCCATGCTCTGCAACAAGACAAGCCACCGCAATGAGAAGCCCACACCATGCAATGAAGAGTAGCCCCCACTCGCCGCAACTAGAGAAAGCCCGTGCACAGCAATGAAGACCCAATGCAGCCAAAAAAATAAATTTAATTAATTAATTAATTTTTATAAAAAGAATATAAGAATATTAAACTCTTGCTGGGAGTTTTGCTGCAAAAGCAAGAGAAGGTAAGGTCAAGAATTTCTCGTAAAAATAGGACAAAACTGGAATCTTTTTATGTTGATAGGAATGACCCAATAAAGAGAAGGAAATCATGAGTATAGAGGAAGGAGGAGAGAATTGCTGAAAACATGTCCTCCTTATTTTGGAAAAAATAATGGAATATAGCCTACAAATAGAGATGACATCCTTAGATAAAAGTGGGACAGTTCATCCATAATAATCAGGCAGCAGTAAAGAAATGGTGGCAGGTAGTTAGAACTGACTGTGGGAGACTATGAAAGACATGTTCTGAAAGTCAATAGCTGAGAGTGAAGATTGTTGAAGAAGGTTTGGAGATTTGAGAAAAGAGAAGAAGGTATGAATAATTTAAGGAAGTGGGAAAGTGGATGGAAAAGTATTGTGATTGACAAGCAGCATTAAAAGATCATATAATATGGACTTCTCTGGTGGCACAGTGGTTAAGAATCCACCTGCCAATGCAGGGGACACGGGTGCGAGCCCTGGTCCAGGAAGATTTCACATGCCACAGAGCAACTAAGCCTGTGCGCCACAACTACTGAGCCTGTGCTCTAGAGCCCATGCTCCGCAACAAGAGAAGCCACCGCAATGAGAAGCCTGCACACTGCAACGAAGAGTAGCCCCCGCTCGCTGCAACTAGAGAAAAGCCCACACGCAGCAACAAAGATCCAACACAGCCAAATATAAATAAATAAATTTACTTTAAAAAGTTCATGCAATAAATTCCAAGTGAAAGCAGTCAGCCAGGTTCTTTTGATTTTTTTCCTGCCTTGTTCATCTACAAAGGAACAAACAAACCTATGCTAAATTTAACAAGTACTCAAGTTTCACAAAAGTATATGGCATAAAGAAGAGCTAATACCTATCCTTCTCAAACTATTTCAAAAAACTGAAGAGAATGGAACACTCCCAAATTCATTCTCTGAGGCCACAATTACCCTGATACCAAAACCAGACGAAGACACTGTTAAAAAAAGGAAAATTACAGGCCAATATCTCTAATGACTATAGAAATCCCTAACAAAATATTAGCAAATCAAATTCAACAATACATATAAAGGATCATACACCATGATCAAGTGGGATTTATTCCAGGCAGGCAAGGATGGTTCAATACTCACAAATCAATCAATGTGATATACCACATTAACAAAGGGAAGGAAAGATAAAAATCACATGATCATCTCAATAGATACGGAAAAGCATTTGACAAAATTCAACATCCATTCATGATAAAAAACTCTTGTCAAAGTTGGTAAAGAGGGAACATATCTCAAAATAATAAAGACCATTAATGACAAAACCCACAACTAACATCATACTCAATGGTAAAAAGCTAAAAGCTTCTCCTCTAAAATCAGGAGCAAGATAAGGATGCCCAGTCTCACCACTTCTATTTAACGTAGTATTGGAAGTCCTAGCTACACCAATCAGCCAAGAAAAAGAAATAAAAGGTATCCAAATCGGAAGTGAAGAAGTAAAACTGTCACTATTTGTAGATGACATGACACTATATATCAAAAATCCTAAAGTCTCCACCAAATAAACTATTAGAACTAATAAATGAATAAAGTTGCAGAATACAAGATTAATATACAGAAATCAGTTGCTTTTCTATATACTAATAATGAACTATCAGAAAGAGAAATTAAGGAAACAATTCAATTTACAACTGCATCAAAAAGTATAAAATACCTCAGAATAAACCTAGCCAAGGAGATGAAAGACCCATACTCTGAACACTATAAAATACTGATGAAAGAATTTGAAAACAATACAAAGAAATGAAAAGGTATCTCACACTCTTAGACTTGAAGAGTTAATATTGTTAAAATGTCCATACTACCCAAAGCAAGCTACAGATTTAATTCAATCCCTATCAAGATACCCAGGACATTTTTCAAAGAACTAAAACAAACGATCCTAAAATTTATATGGAACCACAAAAGACCCAGAATTGCCAAAGCAATCTTGAGAAAAAAGAATAAAGCTGGAGGTATCACCTTCCCAGATTTCAGACTATACTACAAAGCTACAGTAATCAAAACAGCATGGTAGGGCTTCCCTGGTGGCACAGGGTTTGAGAGTCCGCCTGCTGATGCAGGGGACACAGGTTCGTGCCCCGGTCCGGGAAGATCCCACATGTTGTGGAGCGGCTAGGCCCGTGAGCCATGGCCGCTGAGCCTGCACGTCCGGAGCCTGTGCTCCGCAATGGGAGAGGCCACAACAGTGAGAAGCCCACGTACCGCAAAAAAAAAAAAAAAAAAAAAAAAAAAAACAGCATGGTATTGGCACAAAAACAGACATGTAGATCAATGGAACAAAATACAGAGCCCAGAAATAAACCCATGCACTTATGGTCAATTAATCTACAACAAAGGAGGCAACAATATACAATGGAGAAAAAACAGTCTCTTCAATAAGCGGTGATTGGAAAATCAGACAGCTACATGTAGAAGAATGAGATTAGATATTTCCTCACACCATATACAAAAATAAACTCAAAATAGATTAAAGACCTAAATTTAAGTCCTGAAACCATAAAACTCTTAGAAGAGAACACAGGCAGAATGCTCTTTGCCATAAATCATAGCAGTATTTTTGGGGATCTGTCTCCTAAGGCCAAAGAAATAAAAACAAAAATAAACAAATGGGACCTAATCAAACTTAAAAGCCTTTGCAAAGCAAAGGAAATCACTGACAAAATGAAAAGACAACCTACTGAATGGGAGAAAACATTTGCAAATGATATTACCAATAAGGGGTTAATATGAAAAATATACAAACAGCTCATACAACTCAATATCAAAAAAAAAAAAACCAATTAAAATATGGGTAGAAGATCTGAATAGACATTTTTCCAAAGAAGATATCACATGGCCAACAGGCACATGAAAAGATGCTCAACATTGTTAATCATCAGAGAAATTCAAATTAAAACCACAATAAGATATCACCTCACATCTGCAAAATGGCTATTATCAAAAAGCCTACAAATAACAAATGTTGGTGAGGACATGGAGAAAAGGGAACCCTAGTACTGTGATGGGATTGTAAATTGGTGCAGCCACTATAGAAAGCAGTATGGAGGTTACTCAAAAAATGAAAAATAAAACTACCAGAGAGATCCAGCAACTCCACTGCTGGGTATATATCAAAAAAGATTAATTAAGTCAAAATATTAATTCAAAAGATACATCTACCCCAATGTTCATAGCAGCATTATTTACAATAGCCAATATATGGAAGCAGCCTAAGTGTCCATTAACAGATGAATGGATAAAAGAAGATTGGTATATATATTCAATGGAATATTAGCCATAAAAAAGAATGAAATTCTGCCATTTGCAACAATGTGGATGAACCTAGGGAGTATTATGCCAAGTGAAATAAGTCAGACAGAGAAAGATGAATATTCATGTTATCACTTATACATGGAATCTAAAAAATAAAATAAACAAATGTATATAACAAAACAGAAACAGACACAGATATAGAGAACAAACTAGTAGTTAACAGTGGGGAGAAGGAAGGGGGAGGGGTGAGGTAGAAGTATGGGATTAAGAGATACAAACTACTAGGTATAAAAGAAATAAGTAACAAGAATATATTGTACATCACAGGGAAATATAGCCATTATTTTGTAATAATTTTAAATGGAGTATAATCTATAAAAATATCACTATATTGTACACCTGAAACTAGTATAATATTGTAAATCAACTATACTTCAATTAAAAAAAAGAGATATATGGCAGAGTATTAAAAAGGCAAGAGAAATAACTGTATGTGCAGGAGGATGACTGTCATAAATCATGTCACTTTCCTTTTTATCTAGGAACATGACATTATGAAAGGGTGAGGGACAGTGGAAAAGGTGGTAGGATCAAAGGATTGTAGGTCCCAGTAAGGCTGAAAGATTGTTAAATTTGGAGAATTATATGGAGTAACCCAGAAAGAGACGAAGTACTGACCAGAAAGTGGGATGCATGAAATTGATATTATGGGGGTGTATAGTTGCAAGTAATGATAAGGTCACTGCCTTTTTACCAAGACCCAGACCTTATTCCAGGCACTTGATATGTATTCATCCATTTAAATGACACAAAATACTGATGACCTACTTAATATCAACAAGCATGATAAACCATTGCAACAAGGAGTAAAGTAGTAATTACTGACTTTTCTTCTCTGTGGCAATCCAGAGTTTTCTTCGGAGGCAGATCACAGTTCCCCCTCTTTTAACCTTGGATAAGCAAGGACAACATTCTGGGGGATTTCTGTGTACCTCTAAAGAAGACACTAATCACTTCACAGCTTGCACAGAAGTATCTGTCTGATCTTTAAGGCTCCCTGATGTTATCAAAGACAGTATTTATATCATTTACAAACAATGATGGTAAATTCTGCAGCAACAGTAGATTGGCTACTTGGTGATTAAATGAATCATCTTCCCTAAAGAAGAAATAAATATATCTTAGAACTTAGAGGAAAACATAAAATTCAACAAAATAACTAAAGAGGTTAAGATACATAAAATATATAATTCATGTTAACCTTCTTAGAATACACTCAAGTTTTTCTCTAAACCTACCAAACTTCAGAACACTGTTTACTTCTCAGTAGAGTGTCTGGAATTTAGTTGGAGCTTCATAAGTATTAAATGAATGAGTGAACACAAAGTGAGACTATCCTCCCTTGGAAAACAGTGACCATATCCAACATTTATTTATTTTCATTTTCCTTATGATATAAAATGTGTAAGTCTTATTTTTTCTTTCTCTGGGACTATACTTACACAAGTTATTCTCCAACTCACATTAGGTAACAGCCTTGCTTCATGAATACAATACTGACAGAACTGTACTATTTACAGTCTCTTGGCTTCAAAAGACATTTCCCCTCTCATTAATTTGTTTCCTTTTGGTCTCAAACCTCACTCTTTATAGGATGATATGTAACAGGGACAAATCTTCCCCTGCTTTGCTCATGCTCAGGAGGAAGATGTGAGCCTGGAAAGCTATACTTCATATACCAAGATGATACCAGCCAAGTCCTGGCAAGAGAATAATGGAACATTCTCAGATTAATTTCATGGTTATTTGTTCCATCTTAGAATCACATCAAGCACAGGCCTCCAAGTTGAAATTGTATCACTCTGTCTTTGCTGCCCAGGTAAATGAAAAATGAGCATATTCTCCACCCTCTAATGATAAATAATGACTTTTCCCTTCACAACTGAGATACATTTTATAGCATCATCAGAGAAGTCTAATTACCAAACAAAATGATAAGATATATCAGGACACAGGGAGCTTAGATTAAACTCACAAGAAATAGGCATTTGCATCTTCGCCATCCTTCAGACTCACAGCAGTAATAGAAAAGTGGCAACTGGAAGTTGCATCATGAGTATTCCATTAAATATCATTTGGATTGTAAATAACTTAAAAATCTAAACTACCCAGTAAAAGATTGTAAGGGAAAGATCCAAACATGTCCAGCTGCTAAAGGAGAAGTGACAAGCAGAGCTGGAGGGGAAAATAATAGAGGGACATTTACCATGAATTGGGTAAAAAAAATGCTGCTGTGGGCCCACAAAGACAGGAAGCGAAGCATTCATTTTTAAGAATTTGACAGGGAAAATGTGGCTTTCACAAATTTTGATCTGTAATTATCCAGGTGGACTAATATTATGCTTTCTGCAATGGGGTCATTCTTGTAATCACTTTTTTTTTACACTAATAGTCCCTTAACCATAAGCGTGCTTTTCAGCATTTAGAGGTTTTCCTGGTTGTGAGCTTATTCCTTGTTTTAGGTTTTCATGACTCATTGAACTAGGTACTGAATCGAGACTTTGGTTCTAGATTCTTGTTTATTGAGATCAGCCTAGTCATTCCAGCATCAATAAAAGAGAAATGGTAATAATAACTTGTTGGAGACAATGGGGGGGCAAAAAAAGATTGAAAAAGAAGGTTGAAGACATGGCATACAGAAGGGATTTAACATTCACTGAATCACAGAGTCCCTACCAAGAAGCAGATACCACCTAAGTACCTAGCAGTTATATATATAAAATCTTATTTTTTTCAACAACAACTCTGCCTGGTTGGTATTAGCATAATCCATCTTTAAATGAGAAAAATGAAGTTCAGAAAAATTAAGAAACTTACCAAAAGTCACACAGTAGGAAAGAGGTAAAACCCAAATATGAACATATAAACTCATAGGCCTTATTATTCTCATTATCTCATATAGTTTTATTTGTCCCTGTGAAAGCCATTATAGATCATAATAAAAAATGTAAAAATTACAGGCAGATTCAGGTTGGATTTTGCATACCCAGTACCTCTTAAAACGCCTGGCAAAAAAGTATGCAATCAATTAATATGTGTTAAAGAAGGAAGGAAGAAAGGGAGAGGGATGAAGGGACAGAGGAAGAGAATCATCCTGCCACATTAAACTATTTTAGTAAGATCATAAGTATAAACAGTTAAAGATAATTTTTAAGAAGTAAAACATATGTAAATATAAAATGAGCACATGGGCCAAAGATTTTATTTAACTCATTAAATGAGGGAACGACTAAAATGTTACAAATGGCACAAAAGGGAATTGAAGGAACCACGCATATGTAGGCCATAAAGAATGCTGAAATGAATTTGCTTAACAGATGTAAAACTGGTTAATGCCCACAGAGCAATAATCAACTGAATTTCCAGCTGGGACACAATTTCCATTTCTATGGACAAGAATCATTTACTATTTGCATCACGCAATGCTAAGAATTGTAAAATAGCTCAAAGAAAATGAAAGGCAGAGATAATCCAGAAGGATACACAAGACAGGAGATCCTCAAAATCTTTTTTTGCCATTTTAGTCTTTCACAATTTTTTCCTGACAAACTACACACACACACACACACACACACACACACACACACACACACACACATACACAGAGTAATTTCAGTTTTACAAAGTATCTCAAAAGTTTGTCTCAAAGGATACCAATGTCTTGCTGATCATTACCATTAACTTGTTAGAAACCATTGGCTATCTATGAAACAAAAGTGCTTAGAGCTATTGCATAAATCTCTTCATAAGGGTATACCATTAAATGGAATATTTTCTCTAAAAATAACTTGCAGAATTAAGTAGCAAGAAATTCTAATGCCAGAGCTAGAACGCAAACTCTGCCGGCTGTCATGGCTGGACAGCCGTTCTTTCATCTTGGGCTCTTTTACCACTGCCAAAGCAAGCCTATAGAGTTCATGTCTGCCTCCAGGTTTGCTGGTTGGAGTCTGTCATCCTTAACTTTTTTGTTTGTTTGTTTTGCTAGATCTCTCTTTTTTTTTTTTTTTCTTACCATCTCTCTCCATTTCTTGCTGCAGAGCTTATATGCTATACAGGTCTGTATTTCTAAAACCAGAACTCAGGACAAACATATGAATCAAAGAAATGTGTTTTATAAGTAACTTTTCAGGAATGTACGTCATCCACAGGTTTAAATATAAGTGTACAATTACCTTAGAGCCTGATGTTATTGCCTAAGATTTAGAACAATTGAATTCTTAAAGTTTATTGCCACTGGCTTACTGGTTGTTACCATACAGTTTTCTTTGTGGGTGGTGCACCAATCTCCCTGTTCATAGATATTTTCCATTCATCAGTGAACATTATATACTGAATGTGGTACATTATATCATTCAAAACAACTTAGCAATTTATTGTTTGGAATGATTAACAATCATCAGAAAATATTTCCCCTGGGTTTAGGAAATATTTGATAGAGGACCTGGTTAAGTATGAAATGGCATTCACCTACTTAGCATGAATGTTTGTGCTATGGTTGGTCTAGTCTTGCCTTCTACTTCAGATGCAGGAATAGTGTAGGTGGTGGAGTATCTCAGAATGGTGAAAAGAACGTCTGTTCATCTACAGCTTACAACACAGTCTAGAAAGAAGCAAACCATGGCCAGCACATGTCAGCACAATACTGAAAGTTATGTATGAGTGGCAATGTGAGGGCTTTTATAGCAGCTACTAGAGTGCTGCCCATCTAGGATTTTGCTTTGATGGTTTTGAAAAGGCACTACGAAACTTTATGCCAGAACACACATTAGGATATTGGCAGCATAGGTATTATTCTGTCCTAGAAAATAACAGGAGCACAATACAAAGATGCTCTTCTATTTCACCACAGTGTTCTCCTCAGCACAACAGAAGACTCCAGCTTTTTTTGTTGAAGTGTGTCTAGATCTTTGGGTGAAAGATACTTCAAGAGTGTTTTAATTATGCATGGTAAATGAAAACAATGGTCCTTTGATAACTGAACACCTGGATGATAGGGAAAAACAGTTACTACAACATTATTTTTATTACCATACAATTTATATCCAGATATGTCCAAAAAGGATTTAAGATGATTCAAAAGTCATTCAGCTAGCATTTTGCTGAATTAAAATATGACATGGTCTCCCTTTGAAGAATCTATTTGGAAGAGAGAGTCATAAACTAACTAGGTAAAGTACTAAGGGAAGGCAGAGAAGGAAGAGATTAATTTTGCTCAGAGATAATCCTGGAGGGTTTCACACAATTAATCTGAACCTTGAAGGACGAATCCAAAGACAAAAAGGAAGAAAGGCTTTTCAGGATGTTTTCAAGTGAAGGATATACTTACTGAGGGAATTACAAGTACAAGAACCAAGGATATCAGAGGGCAGAATGGGGAGCTAGAACAGAAAGGGGAGTGTAATGCCCCAAATCCAAAGAGCATTATTATGAAGGGCATTAAATTTCATGTTAATTATTTTGTACCTAACCTATTGGTAATAGACATCAAGATTAGAAAAGCAGGGGAGTACCTAGAAGTATCTGGAAGTAACAGATTCTAGAAGTCAGGTAAAGGAAAGATTTCAAGAAGGGAGTAGATAATGGTACCAAGGTCCACAGAGTGATCATGATGTGGACTGTTGTATTTTACTGCTCAACATCTAAGGCACTTTTTTAATGTTGGGGAAAATCCTATTTTAGGTGAAGGGTAAAGGGCCATGTATCCACTAGAGAAGGTAAAGAGCAGCCAGGGTTTCTTGAGACAAATGACCCAGGTTCAGGTAATTGGATATTCCACCCAGGATTTTCAGTCTCAAGTTGAGGATGCAAATGTATAGCAACAGCTCAGAATGTATACTCAGTGGCTGTGGAGGAGTCCAGTGTTCCCAAGCATTTAGCTGAAGTATGATTTGGTCTTGGTACCTATTACTCAGCTTCCTTTGCTTCTTTGTACATTGCAAAGAAGTGAGATAAAAGAGAAAGGGCATATATCTCAATTAAGGAAGATGGTAAAAGGTTAGAAGAGTTTAAGACCAAGAAAAGATAATTACTTATGGAGAGTATGAAGAAAATGTTTGTTGAATAATACTCAGATTGAAAAATCAACATGAACATATGATACCAATCAAAAACACTTTACAAATAAGGCAGCCATATTCTTCATAAAGCCATTTCTTAGGAAAATCTGTGACCATAATTTTGAGCCAATCCAGTGAAGACTTTTTTGCAGGAAGCTAAGACAGGACACTGTAAGCATTGAGATTTCTGGTCACCTAACTTTCTAAAACATAGAAATTAAAATGAATAGATTAATGAATCATATGTAATATATCTCATAATATTTTCTCCACTCAAAATGTCTTCACTCTCACCACCTAGAAAATGCCTATTCATTCTTCAAGAATCAGTACAAGTGTGACCGCCTCTCTCTAGAGCCTTTCTCTACCCATAAAATACAATATTCATACTTCTTGTCTAGTGTTTTTGTGGCACCATGTTCAAGAAATAATTTAATACTTCTCACATGATAGATCATTACTAAGTCTACCTCCCATGACATAGTGTGAACTCCCTGGAGATAGGGATGACATGTTATTTTTTTTAACATGCTACTTTTTAATGGAACCCCCAAATCTACAACAGTACCCAACATATAACAGGAGCTCAACACGTGCCGTTTGAGTGGGTTAATGGGTATATAAAATTCTACTGAATACTTTTATGCTAGTCAAGTGATTGATAGGATCTGACTAGTTCAAGGTAATCCCTAAGATAAGGATTTTGAGCACAGATTCTCTGCAGTTTGCTAAAGAAGGATCCATACTGTCCCAGTAGTTTTGTTCTCTGAAGTTCTGGAAAGTGCAATAGAGTATGTTCTGTTAGTTCATGTTAAGGACATTAAAATGCTGTAGTTTACGTAAGGAATGTTACAATTGTGACTCTAACATCTTGGACAATAACTTTATATATCATACAGAAATAGCATATATTATACTTTTGCTGCAGTGACTCCTGCTTTATATCATAAATAGATTTCCATATAGTAGCAGATTCTAGATTTCTGAATATGAGGAGCTTTGGAGCCGCACTCTGGTTGGATGAGTTCATGTGTGTGTGGTGAGCAGAGAATAGGTTCTGAAGGACTTGCCTGAAGCTGTAACCACATTCCAAAAATATTGCTTTTATGCAGATTGTATGTTTAATGTGGGGTGGTTTGGGGGAGACATTAAAAATGGGGGAGGTTATTGCTACATCATTACCATCCCAATGGTAAAAAATAAACTGTCTCCCTTTGGGGACCATAACTTCCAAAATTAAAACCTTGATTACACTAATGTGCTAACATACATAATAAGTGCATCTCATCTCTATGGACAAGTATTTATTTTATCTTTAATCATTTAGAATAAAAGGAAGACTATGGAAAAGTATAAAAACATATTGACTAAAATATGCTTTCCCTCCATTACTGAGAAACATGACAGAGAGCTGGGTTAGGAACACTTTCATGTGTATCAGTAGCACCTTGTACTTCTTTATATCCTACTTAGAACTGCCTGTTTAGTTGTTAGCCTCTCCTACTAGGTTGCAAGCATCTTGATATAGAAACTATGTCTTATTTATCTTTGTCTCCTTCATGCCTAACACAATCCTTGGCATTTAGTAAGCATTTCATAATTTTTTGAGTGAACAAACATATATAAGGTAGATGCCCTTCATCAAGTGAAAAAAGGTCAACACTGATTCTTTATAGAAGATGTACATTATGTGAATCTTTACTTGGCTTTTAATTTGAAGGCTAAATTAATTGTTATTTAACTCTGGATTCTCACATTACTATTTCATTGTTTCACCCTTTACATCTTATTTAATCACAGTGTCTGCCATATCTAATCAAAATATGAAGAAATTAAAATGTTCTTCCTCCCTTTGTTGATCAAAATGCTATGTAGTAACAGGAAAATAATTACAAATGGCATGCATTTGAAAAATATATGATTCATATTTGATTTCTAGATTTAAACACCACAAAATTTACAATCATAAAAGTATACGTAGTTGTCATAAATAGGTGGCTTCAGGACTCAAGTGAGAATTTGAGGTCAAGGTTAAAAACATAATTCTCTGGGGGCTTCCCTGGTGGCGCAGTGGTTGAGAGTCCACCTGTCGATGCGGGGGACACGGGTTCGTGCCCCCATCCGGGAAGATCCCACATGCGGCAGAGCAGCTAGGCCCGTGAGCCATGGCCGCTGAGCCTGCGCGTCCGGAGCCTGTGCTCCGCAACAGGAGAGGCCACAACCGTGAGAGGCCTGCGTACCTCAACAACAACAAAAAAAAAACAAAACAACCCCATAATTCTCTGAAACTATAACCAACAAGTATGAATACAAAGTAGAAGTGACTAGGGCTTCCCTGGTGGTGGCGCAGTGGTTGGGAGTCCACCTGCCGATGCGGGGGACACGGGTTCGTGCCCCGGTCCGGGAAGATCCCACATTGCCGCGGAGTGGCTGGGCCCGTGAGCCATGACCGCTGAGCCTGCGCGTCCGGAGCCTGTGCTCCGCAACGGGAGAGGCCACAGCGGTGAGAGGCCCGCGTACCAACAACAACAACAACAAAAAAGTAGAAGTGACTAGCCATCTGCCAAAGTAGCATATCCCATGAGGTTTTGATTCATCTATACCTGGCACAGTGACCCTCGGGGAGCTGATATTATAAAACCTACTGAAATAGTACAGCATGGGCTACGACCACTGTAGGCTGTTCTGCCAGGTGCACTTCTCATGAGAAATGTAATAATGAAGCACCTCGTGTTTATATCTCACTCTCTTCTGCAATCAGTTAGTGTAGCGGGTTTCAAAGAGCGTAATCAGCCCCTTGCTGAACTGATAAAAGGACATTCCTAAATCTACAAACCTGAGGAATGCATTTAGGACCCCTGGTGACACCCCTGCTATTCAGATCCCTGTAAGCTCAGTCTAAATCTTTCCACAAACCTCTGTCTTACCATCTTACCTTCAATAGGTTACAGAGTCACTGGATTACTGGGTGAGGAGAAAAGCGTCCCCTGAGAAAATAGCCAAGGTCCTGCTGAGACATGTGTGCCTTCTCACATACCACCACCTCATTTGGCAAAGTGACAAAGGAATTTATTTCCTCCACTAAACCTGCTGATTGTAAATTTTAATGTTAATGGAAACTGTACTTCTGGGAACAGGGCAACCAAAAATCCTAATTGAATATTTCAGTAAATCCATGATGGTCATGAGGAAAATAAATAATTTCTGACATGTTAAACCCAGATCTCTCAGAGTACAAAATGTATTGTAGCTTGTTATATTTCCTCAATATTTTATCTGTGGACAGACTGTGACTGACTATGGTATGCAGCAAACTACATTTCATAATTTTATCCTATGACTCATTCTCTCAACAAGATGGTTGCCTCTAGACAAATGAAATGGTTTTGAATTCAAGCAAACAGAAGCTTCACAGCTTCCAAGCAACACCACATTATGCTGAGCATGAAGCAAACAAGTTCCTTTTCTAGGAGTCCTCCAACGAATAGAGGCTGCCTTGAAGGGCATCCTTAGAGGCACTCGAGAAACTGCATGGCCATCTGTTCTGGAGATGCAGAAGAAATTACTGCATGCAAATAGAGGGTCACACTAGACAACTTCCAAGTTGGCTTCTAATCCTAAATATGCTATGAAAGATTATGTAGATTACAATCAATATAAGTGCCATTTAAAATTTCTCTTCTTCAAAATAAATATCTACATCAACTTAGAAGGAAACAAATTATATTAGTCAACCCAAGTAAAAGGGGCAGTAATTTGAAAGAAATCCTAAAACAAGATTCACTTAAGAAGAGAGATAATGAGAATATTCCTGACATGCAAAGATCTGTTTCCTAAGGAAGAAATGGCAATTCTCCTCAGGAAACACTGGCATTGAGGTTTCCTGCTCTTTAAAAATAACATAAATGTGTAGGAGTCTTTTTTCTTTATGAAACTAATGTTTTATTGTTAGATCTTCTTGGAGAAATATAATTTTTTATGATTTTAACTGGCATCTGAAATCTATTTTGGGGGCTTAACAAGAGAAGCAACACTACCATCCTGTGGCAAAAGAGATTAAATTTATTTTTAAAAAAGGAATAGTTCCAGTCAGAGATGAAATTTAAATCCCCAAATAAAAGTTCTAACCAAATGCATATTCATTCTTTTAGCATTAGCATAGCATTTCTGTCTTTCATTAAAAAATCTGCAACTTATCCAATTTTTTGTAATTAAGGCAAAATTAATATGAAAAAGGAAACTGTTTAAGTTAGAATGTTAATAGTGGCTTCCTGTTTCCTTGTGCCTAATCAGTAAAACAAAAGAAAATATTTGAAGGCCCATAAAAGTATCAGTGACTTTACTACAATAATGCAAGTCATATATACATAAATAAAGAACTCTAAAAAGATAATCAAGCAAAGAACAAAAGCTAGATTGTTTAATATTACCTTATATTTGAAGTACTTTTGCATGAATTATCCTAGTTGATCCTAACAACAACCCTCTGATGTCATTATTAACATCCCCATTTTACTCTTGAGGAAACTAAGATCCAAAGATAAAAGTTTACTCCCAATTAGTTCACTCAGCCAGAAGGTGAGATCAGCTCACTTGTCTGTCAAGATTCTCATGATGAATGAAGGAAAAATTGGCCCTTTTCTTCTGCAACCCTGCTAATACTTTGCAACTAACTTCTAAGAGCTTACTGCAGTGCATTGTAATCGTGTACTTTCTCCCTCAGTTGGAAGTAGGATACTTGAACTTGGTGCTATTCATTCAGTAAATATTATCTAACTTCATCTACTCTGAATGAATGCCCTGGAGTAGCATTTCAAATACAGACTTCTCTGCATCAGTGGTTCTCAAAGTGTGGATCCTGTGGCAGCAGCTACAAGAATCACTTGGGAACATGTTAGATACGCAAATGTTAGGCCTCTCTCAAGACCTATTAAATCAGATAATCTGGGGATGGGGCCCAGCAATCTAGGTGAAAAAGTCCTCCAGGTGATTCCAATGCACCCTCAAGCTTGAGAGCCGCTGCTCTACCCAGATCACCAAGGTGGCTACAGCTGTGTGTAGCCCAGCGCTGCCTGCAGGATGGAGGCTCTCATTTTGCCAGCCCCTAGGGGCATAGACAGCTGACAGCTCTCAGCTGAGTCCTTCTCAGAGCACAACCCACAGAGAAAAGAGTGTCCCCTTACCCAAGGTCACACTTGAACATCACCTCACCCAGGAAGCCTTCCTTGAAAAATATGTTCTCCACTTGGGTTGAGGGTCCCTGCTGTGTGCTCCCATGGCACTCTGTTGATTATTCCATCATAGAACTGTGCCTGGCACATAAATGGCACTTGGCAATAAAGAATTATTTAATGAATATTACCTGTCAAAATATAAGTTGTCTATTGAAGTCTCTATTAATGATCTTCCTGTCTGGGCTGTATGCTCCTTGAAGGCAGAGACAATACTTCGTTTATACACTAATGTACAGCTCCTGGCACACTATCAGACGGATCAATGCTGCATGAACACTTGTTGAATTAATAAACATTCTATTTTCTGTGGATTCAAAGATGAATAAAATATGGACCTATCAATGAGGAGTTCACACTCTAGTTGAAAAAAGAGATATGTGAATAGATAAATCATGGTGCCACCTGCTACCGGTTACAAAAGAGCCATGAACCAAGTGCCTTGCCCTACACCAGGCATAATCCCATCTCCTTTCCATTTATTTCAACCTTTTCTTTTACAGCTCAGCCAAAGAAGACAGGTCTCTCCCTGCCCCAAATTCCTATAATATGTGCTCTCTGCTTCACACATTTGACCCGGACAATATGTATATTGCTTAGCAGTGTTTAACACATATGCCCTGCCTACCCATAGAAGTTAAAAACTTATATCAGAAAATATGTTTTTCTATCTCCAATGCCTATCTCAATAACTCAACAACTGTCATACAGTTTTCAATTTAGTAGATGTTTGTCTACGGAGATTAAAAAGAAATCATCCCCACTTAGGGTTCTCTGTCAAATAGATTCTGAACAGAGATTTGCACACAGAAGAGCAACTGAGGAGTGTTTGCCTGGAACAACACCTGTAACTGGGTCTCTCTGCTGTCGCAGCAGAGGACTCAGCACATCCTACAAGGAGCTGTGGAGCCAGGATGGCCCTTCAGTGCTGTCCCACAGTGAAATCTGAGATTTTGTGTCCCCACATCAACCACTAGATGCAGGCTGTCCCCAGGGAGGGGCATAACCTTGGGCAAGACAACTCCCTTCTGCAAAGGATAATTCTTAGAGAGGGAGTACCTGTGAACCATCATCAGACAGTACTCACAACAGCTGGGGGAAGGAGAATTTTGGTCCTGTAGAGGGGATCTAGGCAGGTCACCTCTGCAACACTACTGTACTGATCAATTCTTTAGTTGTGAGAACGAATTATACATGTGGAGAGACATATTCACTGTTATTTGTACTTTGCTTACTGCTTGATGTATTGGATTCACATCTCCATTAGACAAATTTTGAAAACCAATTTGTCTCAATAATTTAAATAGTAACCACACTCAATAAATTCCTTTATAAAGCAATTTAAACTGCTGTTATTATAGCTGGGTCTCCAAATACTTTCCTTTAAACAACAAACATGCACAGACTCAAAGATTCTAAACTCAGCTTTGCAAGATATGCCTAACTTGATCTAAAACATCAACGGCACAGATATAAATTATTTCTTTATTATTCTCATACTTTTCAGAGTTATTGCTTTATTTATATTGAAAGTTTCCTAAGATTTCTGAATTATTTTCATTCCTTCATAAAAATCCAGGTTGCAGAATCTGGTTGGGACATAAGACCTGGTAGCTTATGTATAAATAATTCAAAAATGCCATGGTCATTAGATTGAGCCCATTCTAATGTGAAGATTTACATGTCACAACATCAATTTTTAATGTTTCTGTCATTTGGTTTTAATTTTTTGAAATTTGGTATCTTTCCCAAAATGATGTGTTCTAATTTTGCATAGCTTACAATTCCTAACTCATTGTCCTTTTGTTATGATTATCAGTACAAAATACATTTTCTATTTTTTAATACCTGAATTTACTATTAGTGTTTTATTATAATTACCAGAGACATTTAGAGGACTCATCTTTATAGGCCATAAGGAACTGAGTGTTGTAGTTAGCTCTCCTAGTCAGGACACTTGTCATTTTGGAACACCATATTGAAATTTCTTTACAAAACTGAGTCTTCAACCCATGAACATGGTATATCTTTTTATATATTTAGGTCCTATTTAATAATGTATTTCAATAAGGTGTTCTGGTTTTCTCCACAGTAATCCAACTTTTTATTATATTCAAAAAACATCGTGTTGCTTTTGCAAGTGATATCTTCTTAAATTACATAAGATTAGTTTTGATGGGATATAAAAATAAAATTGACTTCAATATCAATATTATTTATTACAGCCTTGAAAAACTCTCATTAATTTTAATACTTTGTAGGTTACTTTTGGTTTTTCAAGTAGACAATTGGCTGAAAATAATTTTGTTTTTTCTATGTATTCCAAATTTCTTTTTTTTTTGGTTGCACCACAAGGCTTATGGTGGGATTTTTAGTTCCCTGACCAGGGATTGAACCTGGGCTCTCAGCAGTGGAAGTGCTGAGTCCTAACCACTGGACCACCAGGTAATTCCCAGATGTTATTCTTTTAATTGACTTATTGAAAAGGCTGGTAACTAGAAAAATGTTGAATTAAAGAGGTGATATCAGGAATCCAAGTCTTCTTTCTGATTTTTGAGGATATACTCTTAGGAGTGATGCTTCACGTGAATTTTTGTGTATATCTTTATCAGCCTAGGAAGTTCTCTTCTATAATTTGCTTTCTAAGAGGTTTTTTTTTTTTTAATATTGAATTAGTGTTACAATTTTCCATTATATTCTTGAGATGATTGTATCATTCTTGCCCTTTAAATTATTAGCATGAAATACATTGACTTTTCTAAATCTGAACCAATGCTTATTCCTAGAATAAATCTAATCTCATAATAATGCATTAGCTTTTAATGAATTATATTCACTAATATTTATGTTTTGTGTGTTTCTGTGTGAAATAGGTCTATAATTTTTTCCCTTTTTCCCCCCATTTTGTTTTGGTATCAAGGCCTTACTAGCCTCACAAAATGAGTTAAAAAGTGTTAGTATTGGGCTTCCCTGGTGGCGCAGTGGTTAAGAGTCCGCCTGCCGATGCAGGGGACACGGGTTCGTGCCCCGGTCTGGGAGGATCCCACATGCCGCGGAGCGGCTAGGCCCGTGAGCCGTGGCCGCTGAGCCTGCGCGTCCGGAGCCTGTGCTCCGCAACGGGAGAGGCCACAACAGTGAGAGGCCCACGTAACGCAAAAAAGAAAAAAAAAAAAGTGTTAGTATTTCCCAGTAGAATGGTATATTTGTCAG
The DNA here is from genome assembly GCF_964270905.1 of Leucopleurus acutus. Taxonomy (NCBI): domain Eukaryota; kingdom Metazoa; phylum Chordata; class Mammalia; order Artiodactyla; family Delphinidae; genus Leucopleurus; species Leucopleurus acutus. The sequence goes on from NC_139143.1 coordinate 134,418,808, forward strand.
TTCTCTTGTAGCTGTGCCAATTGTTTTCATGTATATTTAAAACTAGATATTAGGTGCATGCAAGTTTAGAATTTAATATTTTCATAAGGAAGAGAAATTTTTATCAAGGCACACTGGTTATTTTTCCCTAGTAAGCCCTTGTTGTAAATTCCACCTTGTCTGACATTTAAGTAGCAGGCAGTTTATATGAAAGCTTTTTGGTGTGGCATCAACATACAATACACATGAAATTCCAAAGTAAAGGGTACATCAAGTCTAGATTTTCAAATGATGGATCTGACAACTGGTTCACATATTTAAAAACTATTTGCTCACAATAAGGATAAAATATATCAAAAGTAACCAATAGGTAGGATTTAACAAGGACGATTTTGAAGTTATTCATTGTACTGCTAGGAGTCAACCCTCCCACTATCACCACAGGCAGAAAAACAACGTTAGAAACAATTCTCCATGTATCTTTCCTAGGTGTCTAGGCATTAACAGTCCATTTGTTCCATGACTATTTTTTTATGAATGTTTGCAAGGGGCCTTGGCAGGATAGAAACAATGACTCACTCTGGAGCATATTTTTTTACATTAATGTATAATAAAGATATAGAAATCTCCTCTCATGGAGATATTACAAGGTAATATAGATGTCTCCCTCTTCTCCCCAGTGAGATTTGTTTATAGTCCAGGGTAATAAAAATAACCTCTAGCAAAGAGGATGGGTAGATTTACCATCAGCCTCTTATAAGATTTTATAAGATCAGTACTCCTCAGCTTTGACACAGATCCACTGTGGGTGCAGAATCCACCTAGATCTACTTCCAGATCACTTTCTGGGACTTGGAGGAAAAGGGAAACTGATGTGAATGTGGAACGTATGCTGCCTGCTGTGCTGTAAATAATAAACTCTAAATCTATGTGGGCTCACTGTCTCCTGATCAGCCAAAACTATTGAAGACAAGCTAGCATGTCACTATGCTTCTGTTTCAGAGCTGCCTGAGAGGAACTTAATGTCTGATAAAGGAGTTTGCAGAAGCTTTAGTAACTTGTCTCTTACAAAGGTATCAATACTTGAATCCCAAGGATAAGACATGAAATTTGTGGTTAGAATGTTAGTATGGGATCATTTTTAAGGGTCCCAAGTCAAGAGAGCTTATTGCTAGGATAAGATGACCCTAATAGAAAGGAAATGTGGAACGTATTGTCAGGGGCACATGATGAAAGGGCATCATCTGAAGAACCACTGCTCACTAAGAAAGTTGTAGTTCAATGGGCAAAGCAAGTAAGTTTCCACAGAAACCATGACAGGGTCCCACAAGAGAAACTCTGGTCTGAATATCAGTCAAGCCTATAGAACCAATTTATGATAAAATCAAATAAAAATTTTTATATACCCTTACTTTTCCAACTCCAATACCGTTTTCACAAAAATTATTCAATTACAACTAAATATTTAAATGAATATGAAAGTGTTCATTAATGTTTGGAAGGGAAACTGCTTTGCAACTTAATATAATTTTTAATTTATTTTCTAAGAGTAAATATAAAAATTAAAGGGACTAGAATTCTCACTAAGTAGAAGTGGATTAATCCACTTCAAACCACTGAGCATGTTTAAAAAAAAAAATAGGTGATGACAAAAGTAAAGTTGGTTTCATGATTAAACCCCATAAATCCTGGGTTTCCCTGGTGGTGCAGTGGTTGAGAGTCCGCCTGCTGATGCAGGGGACACGGGTTCATGCCCCGGTCCGGGAGGATCCCACATGCCACGGAGCGGCTAGGCCCGTGAGCCATGGCCGCTGAGCCTGCGCATCCGGAGCCTGTGCTCCGCAACGGGAGAGGCCACAATCGTGAGAGGTCCGCATACCGCAAAAAACAAAAACAAAAACAAAAAAACCCATAAATCCTGATTTTTCAATACAGACAGTACATTAACAAGAGTTAAACTAGCTTCCTTTTACTTTGCATTTGCCTACTATAACTTTTCCTAATCTTTTTTTAACCCTAGTTTGACAATTTTTGTCTTTTACCTAAGTAACTGAATCAATTTACATATATTGTTTTGTAATTTTTTTCTTATTTTTCTATGTGATTTTATTTCTTCTTTCTTATGTTCTTTCAAATTGATTGTTTTCTTCAATTTTGGGGTTTTCACTCATTCCACTTTTTCCCTGTTTTGAAGTTAAGTTAATCACTCCACTTTATTCATTTTAATAGTAACTTTAGAAATTTTAACAACAAAATCTAGAATTTAAGAAAAAAAGCTTATAAGTTTAAAACCTCAACTAACATTTATTGAGTGCTTACTAAATGCCAGGCATTGTGTTAAACACTTTTATACAGATCATCTTATTTAACCCTCTCAACAATCATATGAAGCCACTATTATTATCCCTTCCTACCAGATGCGGATATTGAGGCTTAATAAAAGGTAAATTACCTGCCTAAGATTATCTCATAAGCAGCAGAGCAGGAAATCAAACCCAAGTTTTTCTGGAGCTCTTATGTATTTTGCTTTCCATTTAACCCTCACTCTCCATCTCACAAAAGGCTGTGAGAGAAGAATTATTGTCTCCATATAAGTTTAACAAATTTCCAGTCAATTTACTGTTATTTTTTTATTGCTACTATGTATGTGTGTGTACTTGCATATAAAAAAATTGACTATATGCCATAGTATCAAGTATGATGCCTTGAGCATAGTTAGGGTTGAGTAAATACAAGTTAACTGATTTTGTGCTGTGTTGTTTCGTGACATCATCTTACATCACATGCAGGGTCAGATTCTACTTCTTCATGCCCCCAGAGTGTGCAATGCATAGTGTGTACTCCAGGAATCTTATCCACAGCGTATGTTTGTTACTTAATCTATTTCTATGTTTGTGATTCGGCTATGACTCTTTCAGTTCTCACCCAGATATTTTGTCTGCTATGACTTTTATTTTAATTTTTTTTTATTGGAGTATAGTTGCTTTACACTGCTGTGTCAGTTTCTGCTGTACAGCAAAGTGAATCAGCCATACTTATACATATATCCCCTCTTTTTTGGATTTCCTTCCCATTTAGGTCACCACAGAGAAGCAAGTAGAGTTCCCTGTGCTATTCAGTAGGTTCTCATTAGTTATCTATTTTATACATAGTAGTGTATATATGTCAATCCCAATCTCCCAATTCATCCCCCTCCCACCACCTTTCCCCCTTGGTATCCATAGGTTTGTTCTCTACGTCTGTGTCTCTACTTCTGCTTTGCAAATAAGATTGTCTTTACCATTTTTCTAGATTCCACATATATGTGTTAATATATGATATTTGTTTTTCTCTTTCTGACTTACTTCACTCTGTATGACAGACACTAGGTCCATCCACGTCTCTGCAAATGACACAATTCCATTCTTTTTTATGGTGGAGTAATATTCCATTGTATATATGTACCACATCTTCTTTATCCATTCCTCTGTTAATGGACATTTAGGTTGCTTCCATGTCCTGGCTAATGTAAATAGTGCTGCAATGAACACTGGGGTGCATGTATCTTTTTGAATTATGTTTTTCTCTGGGTACATGCCCAGTAGTGGGATTGCTGGGTCATGTGGTAGTTCTATTCTTAGTTCTTTAAGGAAGCTCCATACTGTTCTCCATAGTGGCTGTATTAATTTATGTTCCCACCAACAGTGTAAGAGGATTCCCTTTTCTCCAAACCCTGTCCAGCATTTATTGTTTGTAGATTTTTTGATGATGGCCATTCTGACCGGTGTGAGGTGACACCTCATTGTATCAATAGTTTTGATTTGCATTTCTCTAATAATTAGTGATGTTGAGCATTTTCATGTGTTTTTTGGCCATCTGTATGTCTTCTTTGGAGAAATGTCTATTTAGGTCTTCTGCCTGGCATTTAGTAAGCACTCAATAAATATTAGCTAATTCATTATATTCATTTAAAGTGCCCAGCACAGGCCTGATTTATGTAATTGTTAAACACATTATGTCTTATTCTTTTTTCCCTGTCAACAATATTGTTATTAATAAGAAATAACATGCACAGCTATTTTATACAGAATAGATAAACAACAAAGTCCTACTGTATAGCACAGGGAACTATATTCAATATCTTGTGATAAAGCATAATGGAAAAGAACATGAAAAAGAATGTATATATATTTATAACTGAATCACTTTGCTATACAGCAGAAATTAACACATTATAAATCAACTATAACTCAACAAAATTAAACAAAAAAAACCTTAACTAAAATAATTTCTTTTGACTGCCATTCTATTGTCCAGAAGCTTAGTCCTTTTTTTAAATGTTCTATAATTTCATCTTTTTATAACCTTAGATGTTAATACATTTACTCACACGGTTATCATTTTCTTCTCTATTGCAAACCACCTTGTCATTATTTTTCCAATGACTGAAATATCTTTCAAAGATTCTTTATTGAGAGCTTGATAACAGTAAGTCTTCTCTCTCTCTCTCACTTCTTTTGTATGCCTGAAAATTCCATTAAGACAATTATTTTCTCTCCAATCTTTAAATATTTTATTCTACTGCCTTATGGCTTCCCTTGCTGCAACTGAGAAATTAGTTGTCAAGCCAGCTACAGTTTTTTTGTAAGTAATCATTCTTCTTCTCTTTAGCTGCTTTAAAGATTTTTCTTTTGTTTTAAAAAATTAGAACTCTGATTAGATACAATTAGACCTTCTCAATCTAGTCACCATATTTCTTAATTTCTCTTCTTTACTATCTACCATTTCTTAGTCTCTTTTTGTTTCATTCTTTAATTTCTTCAGATTTATCTTCCAGTCCTCTAAGCTATTTAACTTATCCACTTTATTTCTAATATCAAATTCTCCATTTAATGAAGTTTCTGAAACTTTTTTCAAATATGACTGATAATTTTTATAGTTTCTTGTTTTTGTAAGTTCAAAAATATTTGTTCTACTTATATTTGAAGAATATTTGGGCAGATATATAAGTCTAGAATAACAATATTCCAGTATTGGATGTTATGGTGAAATCTGTGGCCAGCTTGATATATTTTGTACTTGAATAACTTAATCTCTTTGTGTGTATACACAAAATATTTTGTGTTTATCATTGGCATACATTAAATGTGAAAGAAAATATAAAAGACTTTTTTCTTCATTAAAAATGTGTAAAATTACTGTAAATAAAAATTATATCAGCACATTATGGAAGTTATGACCTATGTAGAAGTAAAATATATGACCAAAATAGCACAAATGATGGGAGGTGGAATGGAAGTACACTGTTGTAAAGTTTTTACACTATTTATAAAGTGGTCTAATATTACTTAAAGAAAAATGTGATAAATTAAAGATGCATATTTTAAAGTCTAGATCAGCTACAAAAAAGTATATAGCTGATAACGTACTAATGGAGACAAAATAGAATATTTATTAAAATACACAATCTAGGGCTTCCCTGGTGGCGCAGTGGTTGAGAGTCCGCCTGCTGATGCAGGGGACACGGGTTTGTGCCCCGGTCCGGGAAGATCCCACATGCTGCGGAGTGGCCGGGCCCGTGAGCCATGGCCGCTGAGCCTGCGCGTCCGGAGCCTGTGCTCCGCAACGGGAGAGGCCACAACAGTGAGAGGCCCGCATACCGCAAAAAAAAAAAAAAAAAAAAAAAATACACAATCTAAATAAAGACAGAAATGAAGAAAAAGAACACAGATAGGAAATAAAAAGCGGAAAGCAGACTTAAATCCAAATATATTGAAAATTACATTAAATATAAAGAGTCTAGACATGCCGATTAGAATGCAGAGACTGTCACAATGATTAAAATCCTGATAGGAATTTTTCTGTAACAATTTCCCTTGGGATATGGTATGACTTTTTTAATTTATTGATTTCAACCTTTTCATTTCAGAAGATTTCTTGAACTATATTTTTCAAACTTTTTAGTTCTGTTCTTCAGTCAAAATAATTATGGGTAACTGGAATCTCCTTTGTCTCTCTTCCATGCATATAAATTTCTCTCCAATCCTATATTATTTTCCTATGGCTGCTGTAATAAATTATCACAAACTTAATGGCTTAAAACGATACAAACTTGTTCTCTTATAGTTGAAGGGGTCAGAAGTCTGAAATGGGTTTCACTGGGCCAAAATCAAAGTGTGGGTGTAGTTGTGATCCCACTGGAAGTTTTAAGAGACAATCTGTTTTCTTGCCTTTTCCAGATTCTAGACCTGAATTCCTTGCATTCTTTGGGCCATAGTCACTTCTTCCATCTTCAAACTCAACAACATGTCATCTTTAAGTCTATCTCTGCTTTGTTATTACATCACCTTCTCTTTTTCTGTCCCTGTAGTCAAATCTCCCTCTGTCTTCCTCCTTTAAAGACATTTGTGATTACATTCAGGGAGCATCAGGATAATTTGCCCATCTCAAAATACTCGAATCATATTTGCAAAGTCACTCTGTCATATAAGTAATATTCAAAGGTTACAGGGATTAGGATCTGGATATATTTGGGGCCATTACTCAATTTACCACAATTTCTTTTTAATTACTCATTCATTTCCAATACATTTTTCTTGCTTCTCCCATTCTCACTGTGTTTTCAACAGTTTCTATTCTCTTATGTTATAAGTCACATGTGATCTTCATTTGAGTGATCATTTTATTTTAGTTCTTCTTAAGATCTGAGCTCATGGATTTTAAAAAAATTGTTATATAATATTTGAAGCCTTCAAAAAACAGTAGGATGATTTTGAAATATTTGAAAATGCTTCATTTCTCATCCTATAAAAAGTGAGAATCTAATTTCCCTTCCTTTGAATGTGGATTGGACTTGTTGACTCACATTCAAATAGGGTATGGCATAAGAGATACTACGTAGCTCTCAAGGCTAGGTCATAAAAAGCATTGTTGGGGCAGAGTCAAGATGACAGCATGGGAAGAAGTGGAGTTCGCATCTCCCCACAACTGGTGGGAGACCTCGATGCCCAAGGAGATGGGAGGAACACCCAAGTGAACCAGTAGGATGTGGGGGGACTAAGAGGGGAGGAGAAGTGGAGGCCGGACAGGACAGGCACCCCTGAGGGGAGGCTGAGGGGGGGAGGGGTTGCCACGCCTGGAGGGACACTTGGGGGCTCAGACCAGGGGTTAGTGCACTGAACGTTTCCCCTGGGAAGTCTGCACTGCTCTTCGGCCAGGTCCTACACCCTCAGAGGCCCACTCCGGGCCATGTAGGTCCTGGGGGTGTAGGAGGGAGGCTGGGGGAGAATAGGAGAAGCAGACAGGAGGGGCCCTCCAGAACCAGAGGAGCAGGAGAGGAGCAGAGGGCGGCTGCCCCACCCACTCAGGCACGGAAACCTACGGGGCTCCCAGGCGGGGTCCCCTGTCCTCTGAGACCAGAGGCATGCCTGGACCCCTTCTGTTCTTTTGTGTCTAAGCCCCACACGCCACAACCCCCAGGGCCTTTTCCAGCCCTGTGGGTCCTAAGCATAGGCTCTGCCCACCTCCCAAACCACCCACTGCCTAATACCGCCCTCCACAACCAAGGCCTTTTCCACATTTTTTTTTTTCTTCTCCTCTTTTTTACTATTGTGGTTATGTTTTACTCTCTGGTTGTTGTTTCATCTATATTTTTACTGTAATAGTCTTTCCAACATATCTGTCACTTTCCTAGTCTAATTTGATTTTTATTCTTTGTTATTGCTCTCCTTTTATTTTATATATTTTTTGCCACCCGCCACAGCTTGCAGGATCTTGGTACATGAGCTGGGGGTCAGGCTGAAGCTCCTGCAGTAGGAGCTGCAACTCGAAACTACTGGAATAACAGAGAAACACAGACTCCAGGGAATATTCATCGGACTGAGGTCCCCCAGAGGCCCTCATCTTGGTACCAAGAGCCAGCTCTACCCAACAGACTACAGACTCCAGTGATGGATGCCTAAGGCCAAACAACCAGTGAGACAGGAACACAATCCCACTCATCAAAATAAATAAATTTTTAAAATGAGAGGGCAAAACAATATGGCACAGATGAAGGACCAAGATAAAAACCAAAAAGAATAAATAAATGAAGAGGAAATAGGCAATCTACCTGAAAAAGAATTCAGAGTAATGACAGTAAAGGTGATCCATAAACTAGGAAATAGAATGGAGACATGGACTGAGAAAATATAAGAAATGTTTAACAAAGATCTAGAAGAACTAAAGAACAAACAAACAGAGATGAGCAACACAATAACTGAAATGAAAAATACACTAAAAGGAATCAATAACAGAATAACTGAGGCAGAAGAACGAATAACCGAGCTGGAAGAAAAAATGGTGGAAATAACTGTCGAGGAGAAGAATAAAGAAAAAAGAATGAAAAGAATTGAAGGCAATCTCAGAGACTTCTGGGACAAGAATAAATTCACCGATATTCAAATTATAGCGGTCCCAAAAGAAGAAGAGAAAAAGAAAGGGTCTGAGAAAATATTTGAAGACATTATAGTGGAAAACTTCCTTAACATGGGAAAGGAAATAATCACCCAAATCCAGGAAGCACAGAGAGTCCCATACAGGATAAACTGTAGGAGAAACACACCAAGGCACATATTAATCAAACAACCAAAAATTAAATTCAAAGAAAAAATATTAAAAGCAGCAAGAGAAAAACAAATATTAACATACAAAGGATTTGCCATAAGGTATCAACTGATTTTTCAGCAGCAACTCTGCAGGCCAGAAGGGAGTGGCAGGATATACCTAAAGTGATAAAAGAGGAAAACATATAACAAAGATTACACTACTCAGCAAGGATCTCATTCAGACTCAACAGAGAAATCAAAAGCTTTTCAGACAAGCAAAAGCTAAAAGAATTCAGCACCACCAAACCAGCTTTACAGCAAATGCTAAAGAAATTTCTCTAGGTGGGAACACAAGAGAAGAAAAAGACACACAAAAACAAACCCCAAACAAACCCAAAACACAAAAACAAAACAATTAAGAAAATGGTAATAAGAACACATATATTGATAATAACCTTGAATGTAAATAGATTAAATGTCCCAACCAAAAGACACACACTGGCTGAATGCATACAAAAACAAAACCCATATATATGCTGTCTATAAGAGACCCACTTCAGACCTAGGGACACATACAGACTGAAAGTGAAGGGATGGAAAAAGATATTCCATGCAAATGGAAATCAAAAGAAAGCTGGAGTAGCAATACTCGTATCAGATAAAATACACTTTAAAATAAAGACTGTAAAAAGAGATAAGTAAAGACACTATATAATGATCAAGACATCAATCCAAGAAGAAGACAAAACAATTATAAATGTTTAAACACTCAACATACGAGCACCTCAATACATAAAGCAAATGCCATGAAAACGGAAATCAACAGTAACACAATAATAGTAGGGGAATTTAATACCCCACTTACACCAATAAAAATATCATCCAAACAGAAAACAAATAAGGAAACACGAGCTTGAAATGGCACAACAGACCAGATAGATTTAACTGACATTTATAAAACATTCCACCTGAGAGTGGCAGAATACACTTTCTTCTCAAGTGCACACGAACCATTCTCCAGGATAGATCACATCTTGGGTCACAAATCAAGTCTTGGAAAATTTAAGAAAATTGAAATTTTATCAAGCATCTTTTCTGACCAAAACACTATGAGATTGGAAATCAATTACAGGAAAAAAAATTGTAAAAAACACAAATACATGGAGGGTAAACAGTACACTACTACATAACCAAGAGATCAATGTAGAAATCAAGGAAGAAATAAAACAATTCATAGAAACAGATGACAACAAAAACACAACGACCTAAAACCTATGGGACTCAGCAAAAGCAGTTCTAACAGGGAAGTTTATAGCAATTCAATCTCACCTCAAAAAACAAGAACCATCTCAAATAAAAAATCTAACCCTACACCTCAAGCAACTAGAGAAAGAAGAACAAAGAAAACCCAAAGTCAGTAGAAGGAAAGAAATCATAAAGATCAGAACAGAAATAAATGAAACAGAAATGAAGAAAACAATAGCAAAGATCAAAAAAACTAAAAGCTGGGTCTTTGAGAAGATAAACAAAATTGATAAACCATTAGCCAGACTCATCAAGAAAAAAAGGGAGAGGATGCATATCAATAAAATTAGAAATGGAAAAGGAGAAATCACAACTGAAACCAAAGAAATACAATGGATTATAAGAGACTACTACAAACAACTATATGCCAATAAAATGGACAACCATGAGGGCAAATTCTTGGAAAGGTACAATTTTCTAAGACTGAACCACAAAGGATCAGAAAATATAAACAGGCCTATCACAAGTAAAGAAATTGAAACTGCAATTAAAAATCTTCCAACAAACAGAAGTCCAGGACCAGATGGCTTCACAGGCGAACTCTATCAAACATCTAGAGAAGAGCTAACACTGATCCTTCTCAAACTTTTCCCAAAAACTGCAGAGGGAGAAACACTCTCAAATTCATTCTACGAAGCTGCCATCACCCTGATATAAAAACAAGAAAAAGATACCACAAAAAAAGAAAATTATAGACCAGTATCACTGATGAACATACATGCAAAACTCCTGAACAAAATACTAGCAAACAGAATTCAACAACATATTAAAAGGATCATACACCATGATCAACTGGGACTTACCCCAGGGATGCAAGGATTCTTCAATATATGCCAATCAATCAATGTGATACACCATATTAACAAATTAAGGAATAAAAACCATATGATCATCTCATCAGATGCAGAAAAATATCCTGACAAAATTCAACACCCATTTATGATAAAAACTCTCCAGAAAATGGGCATAGAGGGAAACTACCTCAACATAATAAAGGGCCATATATGACAAACACACAGCAAACATCATACTCAATGATGAAAACCTGAAAGCATTTCCTCTAAGATCAGGAACAAGACAAGAATGTCCACTCTCACCACTCTTATTCAACATAGTTTTGGAAGTCCTAGCCACAGCAATCAGAGAAGAAAAAGAAATAAAAGGAATACAAATGGGAAAAGAAGAAGTAAAACTGTCACTGTTTGCAGATGACATGATATTATACATAGAAAATTCTAAAGATGGCACCAGAAAACTACTAGAACCAATCAATGAATTTGGTAAGGTTGCAGGATACAATATTAATGCACAAAAATATCTGGCATTCCTATACACTAACAACGAAAAATCAGAAAGAGAAATTAAGGAAACAATCCCATTTACCACTGCAACAGAAAGAATAAAATACCTAGGAATAAACTTACTTAAGGAGGTGAAAGACTTTACTCAGAAAAACTATAAAACGCTGATGAAAGAAATCAAAGATGTCATAAACAGATGGAGAAATATACCATGTTCTTGGATTGGAAGAATCAATATTGTGAAAATGACTATAGTATCCAAAGCCATCTACAGATTCAATGCAATCTCTATCAAACTACCAATGGCATTCCTCACAGAATTAGAACAAACACTTTAACAATTCGTATGGAAATACAAAAGACCCAGAACAGCCTAAGCAATCTTGTGAAAGATAAACAGAGCTGGAGGAAGCAGGCTCCCCGACTTCAAACTATACCACAAAGCTACAGTCATCAAGACAGTATGGTAGTGGCACAAAAACAGAAATATAGATCAATGGTACAGGATAGAAAGCCCAGAGATAAACCCACGCATATATGGTCACCTAATTTATGTCAAAGGAGGCAAGAGCATACAATGGAGAAAAGACAGCCTCTTCAATAAGTGGTGCTGGGAAAACTGGACAGCTACATGTAAAAGAATGAAATTAGAACACTACCCAACACCATACACAAAAATAAACTCCAAATGGATTAAAGACTTAAATCTAAGACCAGACACTATAAAACTCTTAGAGGAAAACATAGGAAAAACACTCTTTGACATAAACCACAGCAAGATCTTTTTTGACCCACCTCCTAGACTAATGGAAATAAAAACAAAAATAAACAAATGAGACCTAATTCAACTTCAAAGTTTTTGTACAGCAAAGGAAGCCATAAACAAGACAAAAAGACAACCCTCAGAATGGGAGAACATATTTGCAAATGAAACAATGGACAAAGGATTCATCTCCAAAATATAGAAACAGCTCACAGAGCTCAATATCAAAACAACAAACAATTCAATTAAAAAATGGGCAGAAGACCTAAATAGACACTTCACCAAAGAAAACATACAGATGGCCAAGAGGCACATGAAAAGATGCTCAACATCACTAATTATTAGAGAAATGCAAATCAAAACTACAGTGAGGTATCACCTCACACCAGTCAGAATGGCCATTATCAAAAAGTCTAGAAACAATAAATGCTGGAAAGGGTGTGCAGAAAAGGGAAACTTTCTGAACTGTTGGTGGGAATGTAAACTGATACAACCACTATGGAGAACATTATGGAGGTTCCTTAAAAAACTAAAAATAGAACTACCATATGACCCAGCAATCCCACTACTGGGCATACACCCTGAGAAAACCATAATTGAAAAAGAGACATGTTCCACAGTGTTCACTGCAGCACTATCTACAATAGCCAGGATATGGAAGCAACATGAGTGTCCATCGACAGATGAATGGATAAAGAAGATGTGGTACATATATACAATGGAATATTACTCAGCTATAAAAAGAAATGAAATTGAGTTATTTGTAGTGAGGTGGATGGACCTAGAGTCTGTCATACTGAGTGAAGTAGGTCAGAAAGAGAAAAATAAATACTGTATGCTAACACATATATATGGAATCTAAAAAAAAAAAAGAAATGGTACTGATGAACCTAGTGGCAGGGCAGGAATAAAGACATAGACATAGAGAATGGACTTGAGGACACAGAGTGGGAGGGGAAGCTGGGGCAAAGTGAGAGTAGCATCGACATATATACACTAACAAATGTAAAACAGTTAGCTAGTGGGAAGCAGCAGCATAGCACAGGGAGATCAGCTCGGTGCTTTGTGACCACCTAGAGGCGTGGGATAGGGAGGGTGCGAGGGAGGTTCAAGAGGGAGGGGATATATGTATGCACATGGCTGATTCACTTTGTTGTACAACAGAAACTAACAGAGTATTGTGAAGCAATTATACTCCAATAAAGATGTGTTTAAAAAAATAATAAAATAAAATAACAAACAACAAAAAAAGCACTGTTGCTTTTGCCATGTGATCTTTGAATTACTCAGCATGAAGGAAGCCAACCACCATGTTATGAGGACATTCAAGCAGCCTGTGAGGAAGCTCACATAGGAAGAAACTGAAGCCTCCCACCAACAACCAGCACCTATTTTCCAGCCATTTGAGTGGGTTACCTTGAAAGCCGATTTTCTAGTTCCATTTAAGCCTTTAGATGCCTACATCCCCAGCTGACAACTTGACTGCAAACTTCATGAGAGACTTCAAGCTAGCTAAACTGTTCATGAATTCCCAACTCAGAGAAACTGTGAGGAAAATAAATACTTATTATTTTTTAAGTCACTAGATTTTGAAATAATTTGCTATGCAGCAAAAGATACTTAATACATGCATGTAACATATTATAAATTAAGAAATAGAATAAAATGGACATCCATGAAGTAACCACCAAATTAAAACCAGAATATTGCCAATATCATACATCAGAGGTATTGGTGATCTTTCTTCTCTCTTTCAAGCTGCCTCACCTTCGGACTGTTTTCTTAAAATACAGCACATCTGTGTAATTCCTCTTTCAACTCTATCTCATGTGATTCCCCTCTGTGCTAGTCTGAATCCAAGAAAGCTTCTGCAGGCAGCCCAACCATCCCAGTCCTCTTATTTAAAAGGGATTGTTGACATTTCCCTTCAGGTTATGATACCAATTTTGGAAAATAGTAACCTAATTTTCTTTTTCTTTTTCTTTTTTTAATTGCTCTTCAAAAGCCCAGCTTTCAGAGCTGTTATATAAGAGATGTGCACTAAGGAATATGTTAGTTTCTCAATTTTTTTAAGATTCCTAAAATTTTAACCATGCATTAAGACAAAGCATTAAAAGTAGCAATCCTGAACCACTACATTCTCTATTTTCCCTTTGCCCCATCCATTCACCAACTACTATCTATTTGCAGACCTGTGCTTTCTCATTATTTCATTCACTTTCACTGAAGCCCATCATAAAGAACAGTAAGTGGAGAAACACTGATGCACTGCTTTTAAAGTTGCTCTCGATTTAATTTTCTATTATGCTACTTATGCTCCTTACCCCCAAAGACTTTTAATGATAAATTTATCATAGGATTCAAGACCAAGGAGGAAAAAATAGTTTTATGATGAACTAGTATATAATTTCTTACTGGTAAATTTTCTGGTTCAGAGGTTATAAAAATGGGATCCATGTGCATATATTTAGTGTTAGTATTACATTAGTACCAAGTAGAAAGGAAGGTTTAATAATAGGTATAATAGAAAAAAATGGAAGAATTGAGTCTTCACAGGAGAGAAATTAAATTAGTAAACGCTTCCTTCTGTAAACTAAAACGGTTTTCCAGAATACTGTTACTTACAATAATGTATACCCTTTTCTCAATTAAGGCTTATAGTAAGGACAATATGAAAGTGTATTTCTAAATCTATGTATCATACTTCTTGCTCCTCCTATCCATTTTGAGATTCTCAAATGGGAATGCACAACAGCAGTCCTGGCATTAGGCATCATCTGCACAACACTTTAAGTAAGTCTTTTCATTTAATGTCTTTTCATCTTGTGCCCTATGTTGGAGGAGAGAGGATGGGAGAGGAAAAGAAGAACCAGTGTCTTAGCTGTAAGACTTCCAAGTTGCAATTTTATGTTAGTAAATGTCCAAAAATACTTTTTTATTGTTGAATTATCATTAATTTATACATTTATTTTTCTAGTTTTATCTATGTATAAGTTCTAAAACATAGAGTACACACTTTGTAAATTGTATTTCAGTTCCATTTAAGTTATATTATGAGGCAGTTAATTTAAATCTTCCTTATGAATCTATGAATATGTTTTTCCTTTCCTCTAAAATACTGATATTGATCATTGTTTTTCCCTCTTTGCCCTGGTTGCTAAGAAACTCAGAGCTAAGCTTTGTTATCAATTGCTACTCCATCACAGATAGTTCCCTATACAGTTTTCTTCCTTCCTTATGTCTCCATTTCTTTTGTCTTTGGTAAACTTTTTGACCTCATCATATTTCTTTTTTACAAGATTCCTAAAATAAATTTAACACATATAGAAAGTAAAAGTAATCAATAAAGTATATACTAAAGTGCTATGCAAAAATTTTAGTCTCTATTTCTATAATAGTACAATCAAATTTAACTTTCTGCAATGATGGAAATGTTCTATATTGTAGCCACTGTTCAGTATGGTAGCCACTAGACACAAGTGCCTACTGAGCACTTGAAATGTGGCTGTGTGACTCAGGAACTGAATTTTAAATTGTATATCATTTTAATTAATTTAAATAGCCATACATATCCAGTGGCTACAATATTGGACTGCAAAGGTATAACTTATATTTATAGATTTCTTCCCATAAGATATAAACTTCATGTGGAATATTATATATTTTATATAATGCCTCAAGCACACCAAGGCAAGTTCATAAATAAAAAGTAAGATAGTACACTCTTTGCAATGGACTGAATGGTTATGCTCCCCCAGATTCATATGTTCAAACCCTAGCCCCAATATGATGGTATTAGGAGAGAGGGTTGAGCACTCATAAATGGGATTAGTGACCTTATAAAAGAGTCCCTAGGGAGCTCCCTTGCCCCTTCTGCTATATGAAGACACAGCAAAAAGACAGCTGTCTATGAACCAGGAAGCAGACTCTTAACCAGACACTGAATCTGCTAATGCCATGATCTTGGATTTCCCAGCCTCCAGAACTGTGAGACATTCTTCCTGTTTCAGCCACCCAGCTTATCGTATTCTTTTACAGCAGCCTGAACAAAGATATTCTTGTTCTGTGAAAGACCATTAAACCATGAAACATTTTTGAGTTTTTACATCTAATGCAAATCAATACACCACTATGAGTTCTTCATCTATAAAGTCCAGATATAATGTGATTCCTACTATATCTCACAAAGTTATGTTAAGAGTTGATAAAAAATACTTTATTACTGGGCTTCCCTGGTGGCGCAGTGGTTGAGAGTCCGCCTGCCGATGCAGGGTACGTGGGTTCATGCCCCAGTCCGGGAAGATCCCACATGCCGCGGAACGGCTGGGCCCATGGGCCATGGCTGCTGAGCCTGCGCGTCCAGAGCCTGTGTGCCGCAACGTGAGAGGCCACAGCAGTGAAAGGCCCGCGTACCGCAAAAAAAAAAACAAAACAAAAAAAACTTTATTACTATGTTGGAGACTTAGGAGAAGAAGCTTGGTATTCAGAGGGCAACACTTTTATTGTGTTATGACCTCCCTTTTATGGTTTGAGTAATGAGTTATTTAATTCCCATAATATTAAACAATTTAAATAAAACTTTTGGAGATGGCTAAATTAAATGGTTTGATGGCATAATGTTTAGAGTTAAGCAACTGAATAAAACTGTAGGGAGCATGTGTAATCAAGATAGATTTAAGTAACATCTGATGCACATTTATGGAATAATAGCCTTGATGATAAGCTAATTTGAGAAAAGTCAGTCCAGCTGTATATTCATTAGAAAGAAGGAAAATGCTTTCCTTAAAACATAAAGCAACACACAAGAGGCAATCTAGTAAAATATCCATTAGCTTAAGGGTATGTGTAATTTCAACAGCAGTCTTAGTTCCCTCATTGACTAAGCAAGTTCATTTCAGTTCCTTCCTTTATGTTCCAGTGCCTCAGAAAAATAGAGGGGAACAATAGTACATTTGTCTTGCATGTTTCATGAATACATTGTGATTATAAGTATACCAATATGGATGAGGGAACAGTGTATACTGAACATTTTAGGCAATGTATAATATTACTTCAATTTATTAGGACAAGAACTTCATAACTTTTCAAACCATACACAGTGTGAAAGAACAGTATGTTATCGTTAAAGAGTTATTTGTATGCAGTCCAAACTTACTTGCACTTACTGACTTTAATAAGTACCTGTAAAATTCTTTTAACACCTGAGCAATTTCATAAAATGTTTTCAGAATGAAGTTTTAAAAATGTTTACAAATCCATGCTGAGGTGTACAGTATTCCTCACTCTGTTCTATGGAAGATCACAATGTGATATATCACAAAGATGGGCTTTAGGCGCCCAAAAAACTTGAGTTTGAGACTCAACAAATAGTTTGTTACTTAGTAATGTTACCTCTTCATGTCTGTTTTCTCATTTATAAAATGGGTATTATAAAACCTATCAGTATGTTTTAGAAAATTAAGCGAAAAACATATGTATTTAGCATCTGTGATAACATAGATGCTTATAAATATATTCTTTACCATTAATTCTGAAGTTATTCATCAATTTGTTCTCCCTTACTCCCACTGCTGTGCATTTCACCCTCTTTCTATACCACAATCTGATCATATGATTCAATCACAAGAGGATGAAGAAAGAACATTATATCTCCTTTCATTTCCTTTCGGGATTATAATCATGGGTTGAAAAACTACAGCTCGGGCCAAACACAGCCTGCAGCCTGTTTTTGTATGGCCCATGAGCTAAGCATAGGTTGCAAAGAAGAAGAAGAGGGCAAGGAGCAAAAGAAGGAGAAGGAAGAAGAGAAGGAAAATGGAGAGAAGGAGAATATGTGACAGGCTACATGTGGCCTCTAACACCTACAATATTTACTCTCCGGCCCTTAAATGAAAACGTTTGCCAACTTCTGAACTATACCCCGAAATCTTTATGATTGAAGGTCTCCTCTTATTGTGTAGTATTGAGAATTCAGCATAATTGTTTGTAAGGAAATAATAAATAAAAAACCTAGACTTGGAAATAACAATGTTCATTAACAATAAAGAAACCATAGGAAGATTAAAGGTATAACAAATCTGTGATTATTTTTAGATATTAGTAAAGATAATTCTTAGTTTCACAGAGTCTGAGTTAAACTTAAATTCATTTGAAATGTTGCTTAAATTACTGGAGGGCTTCCAGTTTTGCAACCAAAAAGGCTCACTGCATCATGCATTATTTGAATATTATGCCAGTGAAAGTTAGATGCTTAACTAAAAAGCCTAAACCACGATATTAGTAGTTATTTATTGAGCTGTTATTTCAGAGTGTTGGAGGAAATACAATTTATATCTAAGGCAGGCAATAAAAATTCCAGTAACAGAGTGGAGTCAAGATGGCAGTGTGAGAAGACACAGAGTTCACATCTCCCCACAACTAGGGCACCTTCCAGAAGCTGGTGGGGGACCCTGATGCCCAATAAGACAGGAAGAACCCCCAAGCGAACTGGTAGGATGTGTGGGGACTGAGGGGGGAGGAGAAGTGCAGGCCAGACAGGACCAGAGCGCCGGAGGGGTGGCTGAGATGGGGGAGGGATTCCCATGCCTGGAGGGACCCTCAGGGGCTCAGACCAGGGGGGAACAGACCCAGCATTTCCCCTGCCCAATCGGCCGGGGAAGTCTGCCAGGCTCTCGGGCTGGGTCCTACACCCTCAAAGGTCCCCTCTGAGCCAGACTGGTCCTGGGGACATAGGAGAGAGGCCAGGGAACAGAAGAGGAGCAGAGGGCATTTGCCCCACCCACTTGAGCCCAGGAAGCCTGCTGGGCTCCCAGGTGGGGTCCTCCACCCTCTGAGACTAGAGGCAGGAGGCACACCTGGCCCCCTTCTGTTCTGTTGAGCCTAAGCCTCACCCCCCACACCATCTCCCCTGGGACTTTTCCAGCCCTGTGGGTCCTAAGCATAGGCCTTGCCCACGGCCCAAAACTCACACCTGCTTAGGCTGCGCTCTCCACAGCCAAGGCCTTTTTCCACCTTTTCTTTTCCTCCTCATCTTTTTTACTATTGTGGTTCTGTTTTACATTCCCATTGTTGTTGCATCTATATTTTTATTTTTATGTTCTTCCAACATATCAGTTAGTTTCCTGGTCTAATTTTAATTTTTACTTTTTGTTCTGCTGTGTTTTTTTTTTTTCTTGCCGCCCCACGTACATTAAAGGACCTTGGTTCGTGAGCCAGGGGTCGGGCCAAAGCTCCTGCGGTGGGAGCTTCAAGTCTGAACCACTGGCCTAACATAACCTCAGACCCCAGGGAATATTCATCAGAGTGAGGTCACCCGGAGGTCCTCATCTCAGTAGCAAGACCCAGCTCTATCCAACAGCCTACAAACTCCAGTGTTGGAAGCCTCAGGCCAAACAACCAGTAAGACAGGAACACAATCCCACTCATCAAAAAAAAAAAAAAAAAAAAAAAAAAAGACATGGCAAAACAATATGTCATAGATGGAGGAGCAAGGTAAAAACCAACAAGACCAAATAAATGAAGAGGAAATAGGCAATCTACCTGAAAAAGAATTCAGAGTAATGATAGTAAAGGTGATCCAGAATCTCGGAAATAGAATGGAGGCATGGACTGAAAAAATACAAGAAATGTTTAACAAAGATCTAGAAGAACTTAAGAACAAACAAACAGAGATGAGCAACACAATAACAAATGAAAAATACACTAGAAGGAATCAATAACAGAATAACTGAGGCAGAAGAACGAATAACTGAGCTGGAAACGAAAATGGTGGAAATAACTGCCGAGGAGCAGAATAAAGAAAACAGAATGAAAAGAATTGAAGACAATCTCAGAGGCCTCTGGGACAACACTAAACGCATCAACATTCAAATTATAGGGGTCCCAAAAGAAGAAGAGAAAAACAAAGGGTCTGAGAAAATATTTGAAGATTTTGTAGTGGAAAACTTCCCTAATAATGGGAAAGGAAATAATCACCCAAGTCCAGGAAGCGCAGAGTCCCATACAGGATAAACCCTAGGAGAAACACACCAAGACACATATTAATCAAACTAACAAAAGTTAAATTCAAAGAAAAAATACTAAAAGCAGCAAGGGAAAAAAAAAATTACATAGAAAGGATTCCCCATAAGCTTATCAGCTGACTTTTCAGCAGCAACTCTGCAGGCCAGAAAGGACTGGCAGGACATACTTAAAGTGATGAAACAGAAAAACCTATAACCAAGATTACTCTACCCAGCAAGGATCTCATTCAGATTCAACAGAGAAGACAAAAGCTAATCAGACAAGCAAAAGCTAAGAGAACTCAGCACCACCAAACCAGCTTTACAACAAACGCTAAAGAAACTTCTCTAGGTGGGAAACACAAGAGAAGAAAAAGACCCACAAAAACAAACCCAAAACAATTAAGAAAATGGTAATAGGAACATACACATATTGATAATAACCTTGAACGTAAACGGATTAAATGCCCCAACCAAAACATACACACTAGCTGAATGGATACAAAAACAAAACCCATATATATGCTGTCTACCAGAGACTCACTTCAAACCTAGGGACACATACAGACTGAAAGTAAAGGGATGGAAAAAGATATTCCATGCAAATGGAAATCAAAAGAAAGCTGGAATAGCAATACTCATATCAGATAACATACACTTTAAAATAAAGACTATTAGAAGAGACAAAGAAGGACACTACATAATGATCAAGGGATCAATCCAAGAAGAAGATAAAACAATTATAAATGTTTATGCACCCAACACAGGAGCCCCTCAATACATAAGGCAAATCCTAACAACCATGAAAGGGGAAATCAACAGTAACACAATACCAGGTGGGGACTTTAACACCCAACTTACACCAATGGAAACTCCATCCAAACAGAAAATAAATAAGGAAACACAAGCTTTAAATGACACAATAGACAAGCTAGACTTAATTGATATTTATAGATCATTGTACCCAAGAGTGGCAGAATACACTTTCTTCTCAAGTGCACATGGAACAGTCTCCAGGATTAATCACATCTTGGTTCCAAATCAAGCCTCGGAAAATTTAAGAAAATTGCAATCATATCAAGCATCTTTTCTGACCACAACACTATGAGATTGAGAATCAGTTACAGGAAAAAAAATCTGTAAAATACACAAATACATGGAGGCTAAACAATACACTACTAAATAACCAAGAGATAACTGAAGAAATCAAAGAAGGAATTAAAAAATACATGGAAACAAATGACAATGAAAACACGATGACCTAAAACTTTTGGGACACAGCGAAAGTAGTTCTAAGAGGGAAGTTTACAGCAATTCAATCTCACCTCAAGAAACAAGAAGAATCTCAAATAAAAAATCTAATTCTACACCTAAGGTAACTAGAGAAAGAAGAACAAAGAAAACCCAAAGTCAGTAGAAGGAAAGAAATCATAACGATCAGAGCACAAATAAACGAAATAGAAATGAAGAAAACAATAGCAATGATCACTAAAACTAAAAGCTGGTTCTTTGAAAAGATAAACAAAATTGATAAATCCTTAGCCAGACTCATCAACAAAAAAGGGAGAACATGCAAATCAATAATATTAGAAATGAAAAAGGAGAAATCACAACTGACACCACAGAATTACAAAGGATTATAAGAGACTACTACAAACAGCTATATACCAATAAAACGGACAACCACGAAGGAATGGACAAATTCTTGGAAAGGTACAATTTTCCAAGACTGAAACACGAAGAATTAGAAAATATAAACAGACTTATCACAAGTAATGAAATTGAAACTGTACTTAAAAATATTCCAACAGGGCTTCCCTGGTGGCACAGTGGTTGAGTCTGCCTGCCGATGCAGGGGACACGGGTTCGTGCCCAGGTCTGGGAAGATCCCATATGCTGCGAAGCGGCTGGGCCTGTGAGCCATGGCTGCTGAGCCTGTGCATCCGGAGCCTGTGCTCCACAACAGGAGAGGCCACAACAGTGAGAGGCCCACGTACCGCAAAAAAAAAAAAAAAAAAAAAAAAAAATCTTCCAACAAACAAAAGTCCAGAACCAGATGGCTTCACAGGCAAATTCTATCAAACATTTAGAGAAGAGCTAACACTTATCCTTCTCAAACTCTTCCAAAAAAATGCAAAGGGAGAAACACTCCCAAATTCGTTCTACAAAGCCAACATCACCCTGATACAAAAACAAGAAAAAGATATCACAAAAAAAGAAAATTATAGACCAATATCACTGATGAACATAGATACAAAAATCCTGAACAAAATACTAGCAAACAGAATCCAACAACATATTAAAAGGATCATACACCATGATCAACTGGGATTTACCCCAGGGATGCAAGGATTCTTCAATATATGCAAATCAATCAATGTGATACACCATATTAACAAAATAAGGAATAAAAACCATATGATCATCTCATCAGATGCAGAAAAATATTTTGACAAAATTCAACACCCATTTATGATAAAAACTCTCCAGAAAATGGGCATAGAGGGAAACTACCTCAACATAATAAAGGCCATATATGACAAACCCACAGTAAATATCAAACTCAATGATAAAAAAACTGAAAGCATTTCCTTTAAGATCAGGAACAAGACAAGGATGTCCACTCTCACCACTCTTATTCAACATAGTTTTGGAAGTCCTAGCCATAGCAATCAGAGAAGAAAAAGAAATAAAAGGAATACAAATGGGAAAAGAAGAAGTAAAACTGTCACTGTTTGCAGATGACATGATACTATACATAGAAAATCCTAAAGATGCCACCAGAAAACTACTAGAACCAATCAATGAATTTGGTAAGGTTGCAGGATACAATATTAATGCACAAAAATATCTGGCATTCCTATACACTAACAACGAAAAATCAGAGAAATTAAGGAAACAATCCCATTTACCACTGCAACAGAAAGAATAAAATACCTAGGAATAAACTTACTTAAGGAGGTGAAAGACTTTACTCAGAAAAACTATAAAACGCTGATGAAAGAAATCAAAGATGTCATAAACAGATGGAGAAATATACCATGTTCTTGGATTGGAAGAATCAATATTGTGAAAATGACTATAGTATCCAAAGCCATCTACAGATTCAATGCAATCTCTATCAAACTACCAATGGCATTCCTCACAGAATTAGAACAAACACTTTAACAATTCGTATGGAAACACAAAAGACCCAGAACAGCCTAAGCAATCTTGTGAAAGATAAACAGAGCTGGAGGAAGCAGGCTCCCCGACTTCAAACTATACCACAAAGCTACAGTCATCAAGACAGTATGGTAGTGGCACAAAAACAGAAATATAGATCAATGGTACAGGATAGAAAGCCCAAAGATAAACCCCATGCACATATGATCACCTAATTTATGTCAAAGGAGGCAAGAGCATACAATGGAGAAAAGACAGCCTCTTCAATAAGTGGTGCTGGGAAAACTGGACAGCTACATGTAAAAGAATGAAATTAGAACACTACCCAACACCATACACAAAAATAAACTCCAAATGGATTAAAGACTTAAATCTAAGACCAGACACTATAAAACTCTTAGAGGAAAACATAGGAAAAACACTCTTTGACATAAACCACAGCAAGATCTTTTTTGACCCACCTCCTAGACTAATGGAAATAAAAACAGAAAGAAACAAATGGGACCTAATTCAACTTCAAAGCTTTTGCACAGCAAAAGAAACCATAAACAAGACAAAAAGTCAACCCTCAGAATGGGAGAACATATTTGCAAATGAAACAACAGACAAAGGATTCATCTCCAAAATATAGAAACAGCTCACAGAGCTTAGTATCAAAACAACAAACAATTCAATTAAAAAATGGGCGGGAGACCAAGTACACCACAGAAGACATACAGATGGCCAAGAGGCACATGAAAAGATGCTCAACATCACTAATTATTAGAGAAATGCAAATCAAAACTACAATGAGGTATAACCTTACACCAGTCAGAATGGCCATTATCAAAAAATCTAGAAACAATAAATGCTGGAAAGGGTGTGCAGAAAAGGGAACCCTCCTGCTCTGTTGGTGGGAATATAAATTGATACAACCAACCACTATGGAGAACAGTATGGAAGTTCCTTAAAAAACTAAAAATGGAACTACCATATGACCCAGCAATCCCACTACTGGGCATATACCCTGAGAAAACCATAATTCAAAAAGAGACTTGTCCCACAATGTTCACTGCTGCACTATTTACAATAGCCAGGACATGGATGCAACCTAAATGTCCATCAACAGATAAATGGATAGAGATGTGGCACATATGTACAATGGAATACTACTCAGCCACAAAGAGAAATGAAATTGAGTTATTTATAGTGAGGTGGATGGACCTAGAATCTGTCATTAGAGTGAAGTAAGTCAGAAAGAGAAAAACAAATACCGTATGCTAATGCATATATATGGAATCTAAAAAAGAAAAAAAAATGGTACTGATGAACCTAGTGGCAGGGCAGGAATAAAGACGTAGACATAGAGAATGGACTTAAGGACATGGGGGCTAGGGGGAAGCTGGGGTGAAGTGAGATTAGCATTGACATATACATACACTACTGAATGTAAAATAGTTAGCTTGTGGGAAGCAGCAGCATAGCACAGGGAGATCAGCTCAGTGCTTTGTGATGACCTAGAGAGGTGGGATATGGAGGGTAGGAGGGAGGCTCAAGAGAGAAGGGATATGGGATTTATGTATGCATATGGCTAATTCACTTTCTTGTACAACAGAAACTAACACAGTATTGTGAAGCAATTATATTCCATAAAGATCTATTAAAATAAAAAATTCCAGTATGAAAGTCAAACTTTCAACCACCATTCACTCCAGCAGAAATTTAACTTTCTTGCCAAACTCAATTTATTTTCATATGTTCAGGCATATGGGAATGAGCATAGAACTTAGTCAAAGTACAAAAGAATCAAACTGTGGACAAGAAATTTAATAAAAATTAGAAAGGTAATTCATTAATATTAGTGGCCTTAAATCTTGAGTCCTGATGTTCACTGTGATACATAAGCCCTTGTCCTGACTGACTCCTGTCACACAAGTGTGAGTCCCCTTCAGTCCTGTTTGTCCCATATGATTCTGTTAGCATGGCCAAAACTCATCCAAATTGACTTGATCAAATCTTTCTCCTAAAATTGGGTTTCTAATTCATTAATCAATCTCTATTAACCCCTTGAGCTCTTGTGGAGCTAAGGAAGGGTTACTTTTCAGACATATGTATAGAGAAGCAGATTAAAAAAAATCTTTAAACAAGTAAAACTTCAGAAGATTCACAGAGTAAATCCAGGACAGACCATGCCATCCTGTACGTAAAGAGTCTGTGTCATTGCCTTGTGTCCTGATGGCTTTTGTGTTTCTGTTTCACATCCTTCATGAGGCCCACCTGACCTACCTGTTCCCTGGTTGCATGAAACACTATGGCTCCATATGTAGTACATATAAGTTTGCTCTATAGACTAGTCACTAGAGTCTCTAATTAGTAGGCCTAAGAATTTGTATTTCTAAAATGTTTAGAAGTGAAAATAAAGTCTGAGGGTCAGTTAATAGTAGTATTGGTTTATTAGTTTTGTCAATTTACCAATGTAATGTGACATGTTACCTATAAGGGAAACTGTGTGAAGGGAATATGGAAATTCTCTGTATTATTTTTGCAACTTTTCTGGAATTCTAAATTATTCTAAACTAAAAATGTTATTGTTTTTAAATCCTCTGACATAACAGAATAAAAAATTAATGTAGAAAAAAATAAAATAAAATAAAACATTTACAAGTGATTCTGACATATGGAAAGGAATCATACTTCGAGAATTACTACCCTAAGTTCATACACACAAAAGTCTTGGGTTGGAGTGATGGGATGGGGTGGTTAACGGAGTGATGGGATGGGGTGGTTAAGTTATTGAATGGAGTGGTTACATACATAGTTCAACAAATTCGGGGAAAGGGACTATGGTCTTCACTTCCATATGATTCCCCTGTGACATGAATTGTCCCATCATCCCTTTATAGACTAGTGTTTATACCCACTCTTTGATAACTTAGGATTCAAGGAATAATTAGTAAGTGTCTCTAGCCATGACTTCTAGTGCCACAATACATTCAGTCTTATGGAAGATCCATTACTTCCAAAAACTATGGGTATGAGGGGAACAAGATGCTGGTCCCTGTTATTCCAAACAACCTTCCATCATCTGTGACACCTAAACAAAAGAACTCTAACACTGTCTCTCCCAGGGTGGAATACTTCCATTGGAATCCTTCCAGCCCAAAACAATCAATTTGCATCGCCTTGATGACTCTAGCTTTTCAAAAACAAAGGTTCCGTTTGATATCCTGTAAAGACAAGAGGCTAAGTTTCTGGAGGAGGAGGGGAAAATCTCTGAATATAAAATGCAGGTAGTTAGCTTTAGGCAGGTACTGGAATGGAAATATAATAAATTTGTACAGAGCAACTTCATAAAGTACAGGGTCTTGAAAGCATTTCCTCTAAGATCAGAAACAAGACAAGGATGCCCACTCTCACCACTTTTATTCAATATATATTGGAAGTCCTAGCCACAGCCATCAGAGAAGAAAAAGAAATAAAAGGAACACAAATGGGAAAGGAAGAAGTAAACTATCACTGTTTGAAGATGACATGATACAATTCCTAGAAAATCCTAAAGACACCACCAGAAATCTACTACAGCTCCTCAATGAACTCAGTAAAGTTTCAGGATATAAAATTAATACACAGAAATCTGTTGCATATCTATATACTAACAATGAAGAAAGAGAAATTAAGGAAACAATCCCATTTACCATTGCATCAAAAAGAATAAAATACCTAGGAATAAACCTACCTAAGGAGGCAAAAGACCTGTACTCCAAAAACTATAAGATGCTGATGAAAGAAACTGAGGATGACATAAACAGATGGAAAGACCTACTGTGTTGTTGGATTGGAAGAATCAATACTGTTAAAATATCTACACTACCTAAGGCAATCTACAGATTCAATGCAATCCCTATCAAAATAACAATGGCATTTTTTGCAGAACTAGAACAAATAATTTAAAATTTTACATGGAAACACAAAAGACCCCAATAGTCAAAACAATCTTGAGAAAGAAGAACAGAGCTGGAGGAGTCATGTGCCCTGACTTCGAACTATACTACAGAGCTACAGTAATCAAAACAGCATGGTACTGGCACAAAAACAGACACATAGATCACTGGAACAGAATAGAGAGACCAGAAGTGAACCCACACATTATAGGTAATTAATCTACGACAAAGGAGGCAAGAATATACAATGGGGAAAAGACAGTCTCTTCAACAGGTGGTGTTGGGAAAATCGAACAGCTACATGTAAAAGAATGAAATCAGAACATTCTCTAACACAATATACAAAAATAAACTCAAAATAGGTTAAAGACCTAAATGTAAGACTGGATACTATAAAACTCCTAGAGTAAAACATAGGCAGAATACTCTTTCATGTAAATTGTACCAATATTTTTTTGGATCTTTCTCCTAAAGCAAAGGAAATAAAAGGAAAAATAAATAAATGGGACCTAATTAAACTTAAAAGCTTTTGCACAGCAAAATGAAAAGACAACCTACTGAATGGGAGAAAATATTTGCAAATAATATGACTAATAGGGGATTAATATCCAACATATATAAATAACTCACACAACTCAACATCAAAAAAACAAACAACCCAATTAAAAAATGTACAGCAGAACTAGACATTTATCCAAAGAAGAAATGTAGATGGCCAACGGACACATGAAAAGATGCTCAGTATCACTGATCATCAGGGAAATGCAAATCAAAACCACAATGAGATATCATCTCACACCTGTCACAATGGCTATCATCAAAAAGAACACAAATAACAAATGTTGTCAAGGATGTGGACAGTTGGGAACCCTAGCACACTGTCGGTGGGATTATAAATTGGTGTGACCACTGTGGAAAATAGTATGGAGGTTACTCAAAAAACTAAAAATAGAACTACCATATGACCCAGCAATTCCACTCCTGAGTATATATCCAAAAAAAAACAAAAACACTAATTTGAAAAGATACATGCACCCCAGTGTTCATAGCAGCATTATTTACAATTGCCAAGATACGGAAACAACCTAAGTGTCCATCAACAGATACATAGATTAAGAAGCTGTGGTATTTATACACAATGAAATACTACTCAGCCATAAAAAGAAAAAAAATTCTCCATTTGCAGCAACATGGCTGTACTTGGAGGGCAATATGCTAAGTGAGATAAGTCAGACAGACAAAGACAAATATTGTGTGATATCACTTATATGTAGAATAGAAAAATACAACAAATTAATGAATATAACAAAAAAGAAGCAGACTCACAGATATAGGGAACAAACTTGTGGTCACCAGTGGAGGGGGGGAGGTGCTTCATATGGTGGAGGAGTGGGAGGGACAAACTACTGGGTGTAAGACAGGCTCAAGGATGTACTGTACAAAATGGGGAATAGAGCCAATATTTTGTAATAACTGTAAATGGAAAGTAACCTTTAAAATTGTATAATTTTTTTAAAAAAATAAAATAAATTGCTTCCATTTCAAACAGAAATAAAATAAATAAAGTACAGGGTCTTTCTCCCAGCCTTGAAGAGAAACTCCACCCACAACTACTTAAGGTGAGAACTTCAGAATATCAAGTCACCTTGGCATCAAAACCAATTCCTGAAGATGCTTTACTCATTCAACAAATATCTGCTGAGCACACGTACTTCAGCGGAGGATATAGGCTTTATGAGGCCTTAATCTTTCACAGTTTAGGAGAAAAGGGCCTCTTTTAAAAAAGTAATATAAAATTATAAATACAAAAGCATCTAGGAAGGTATTTATTTGAAATGTTAAAATAAATCAAAAAATTACAAATTTTATTAAGTTGTAATACCAAAAACATAAAATGAGAAAAATGGCATATTTCTATCAATTAACTTCCTTTACTAAATTAACTTTCAGGTTCACAAATTGTCATTGGTAACAAGATGTAAAATTTTAGGATTGTTGTCATATTTGGGAAAACCTCTATCAAGAAGAAGACTATTTTGACTAAGTTTAATGAGTACCCATTTCTCTGCTTATACTTTACTCATCCAATGTATGGAAGAATTTTCCACAAATTAGCTTCCGGTTCTGAACATTTCTAACTTTGTCTCTCCCCACATACTTTAGGTGCTGAAGCTGTAGGACACATTCATATGATAAACAACTGCCTATGATGCAGTTTTATGTCTCAACCCTAACTGAGTGAACACAACAGGCTATAGTAATATTCCTAAAAATCATCTCTGCATCAACATGGCTAGCAGTGATTTAACTATATGAGGGAGCAACTGCAAACCACATAAATAAATCTCATTATTCAAGTGTATTACCAAATCAATTTCCTCTAAGCCAGATCCCAAAATTGCCCACGGCTACTTGAATGCCAACTCAGTACAAGTGAAAGTAAGATAAAGGTGAAGATGAAGTGGACAGACTGACTATAGATATTTTAAAATATTACTTTAAAAAAGTATTGCAAAATCTTACACAAATATATGAACATTGTTAGGGCCTCTCCCTAGACTTTGGAATGAGCCCAGGCAAAGTAAGGGATCCTGAAACTATGCTTCCTTTAATTCATGCTAAACCTGCCTCTGCATCCTCTCACAAGCAAGACTAGGACTTTATCTTAGAAAAATGGGTGATGTGAAGGGTAAATGCTCTGGAATCAAGAAGGCTGGGTACAACTTGCAGGCCCCTATTTAACTGCTGTTGGCAATGGGCCGTGTACTTGACTTTAGTTTCCTCACCTCTAATATGAGGCTGATGACAATAATGTCTCCCAAAAGATATAATTTAAGTATATGCAGTTCTTAAACTATAGAGTGCTCTATAACTGTTCATAATTATTCTTATTATCAGTACTAGTATTAGTAGTACTGTTAGTATGAATAATCAACTTAAGGTTATAAAAATTGCTTTTGCCCTTCTGAATTCTTAGCATCTAGACTTTAATGTTTGCTCTTCAGTTGCTAACCTAGATGAAATGGAAGCACAGCAAGATTACAGCCTTGTTATACATGGACTCCTAGTACACAACTATCCTTTACCAGTGGGGAAAAAATTTCCTTCATAAGTTGTCTTACAAAGCCCATTCCTCATAGATACCTGAAATAGCCAAGCAATAGGTTGAGTATGCAAGTTATTTCTTTAGCAATCTCTATAAATTCCTAGCAATTTTTTGAACAGGACTTCTTAAAAAGATTATATCTTCTTCCCTTTTCTAAACATTGTTGAAATGCATTGGAATGGCACCTTATGATTATTTTTGTGTTTTTAACAAAGATATGTGTTGATCTGCTCATATCAAGTGATCAAGCAAATGTTACTCATGACGGTTCATGGTTGATCTCCCAGGTAAATCTACTTGGAAACGCAGTAATACTCCCAAAATTTGTAAGAAATTATAAAACATGTCATTTAATACTTTATATCAAATTTCATTCATATTTCTCTAACGGACTAAATTTAGATTTAAATTTTCTCTTGAATACTTTGCTTGGAAATCAAGTTTTCAAAAAAGAAATTTTAAAAGCTAGGAAAATAATCTGGCATTTTAAAGTGAGTATAAAAGTCTTACAAAATCACTTAAGTGCCAAGGGGACTATTTTAATGTGATTTGGAAAAGAATGAACAAAAATAAGAATATTTCTTGGACAGTGCCTTTTAATAATCCTAAGTAAATCTGAGATCATTTCATAGTCATTATATTACAGCAGAACTCTCTGTAGAAATACAGTAAAGTTTTAAATTTATTCCCATTCTCATAAAGTAATTATTTAACTAATAAAGTGAAACCAAAGCATAAAAGTATAGAAATCTATACAATAAATACAACGGTATCAAAGGGACCAATTTAAGAACTTAGGTGTTTTAATCTATAAAGATGACATTAGCAATTTCTCTGGGTGCCTATTTCCAGGACTGTGTCTTCTCTAGCTGTTGTGTGTTACAGAGTTTAGGATCAGGTTTTCTGGGTATTATGTTTGTCTTTTAATTTATTCAACAAATATTTATTAAACCCTATTATTTTGCATATAGACCCTGGAGATACAAAATCAGAACAGGAGAATAATGATCCCAGATCTCTGGTATTAATTTTTAGTCGAGTGTAACCAAGGACCATATGAGATTTTGTCCTGTTTTCTAGGAATTGCTGCAAAGACTCAAAATTAAATGCAAAACGTGCAAAATTCTTGCATTCTAAGCTCAGAGATCACTAGGAGTTGGGGCCAGACACATCTTCAAGGTCTAATGAGAGGCAGAATCCAAGCATCTTCTCTTCCATATCTAATGCCCATAACTCTGACAGTCAAAACACATAGAAGACTGGTGGTAAGAAAATGAACTGCCTTTTCAGAAGCAGTGTCCAAGAGGAAAGACTATTTTCTTCCTTTTTCAGCATGAGCCTATAGGAATGCTTATCCTTCCAAAATCCACTGGAAATGGGGAGCTTCATGAGAATCACTTATTCAATAGTAGGATTTCTGCCAGAAAAGGAGAAAAGTATTTTGTCCCCCAGTTGTACACTGTGTAACCAGCAGACTCACTAATCTGCCCCTGGGTCACCATGAGCTGGGAAAAGAAGAAGAAGACAGGGCAAAAATAGAGGGAAAAGTGAAACTTCACATACTGTTAAGGCTGAGGCGAGTGAACATTTCAGAAGACAGCTGGGTTTGAGCTATCTTGAAAGAACTTCTCCCAAGACGAACCTAAGCAGGAAGGTGTTGTGGGAGAAGCCAGGAGCTACGAGTACAGGAGGTGGAAAATACCAAGTCAGAGCTAGATCTCCCATATCAGGGACTCAGCAGGAAATCTGAACGGGGCCCTTCTGGGTCCCATGACAGAAATGACCAATGTGAGCCAGACACCTCTCATCAACGAACAAGTAACTGCTTTCACCTACAGTCCAATAAGGAGAGGTCTGCCTTTTCCCTCTCCTTCCTCTCTACCAGAACCTAACAGAGAAGCTAGCACCTAGAAGGAGGAGGCAGATGGAGAAACTGCTCCAAGCTGCTAAAGACACAGATAGTCCTACCTATGCTTTGAAGAGAAGAGAAAGCTTTGAACTGAGTTTCAGACAGAAGTTTTAAAATATACAAGACTGGATGTTAAATGCTGAAATAGGACAGTCCTAATAACTGAAAAGTGCCTGGAATGTGAAAGAGTCTATTCACAATTACATTAGGCAAAGTGAATGGCTTTGCTCTCCCCAGAGTTTGGCCCAAGTCTTAAGTAAAGCTATCAGCAATAAAAACTCAGTTAAGCAGATGTTTTGTTGAAAGCTAGATGTAGGGCACAGGCAGGCCTGAATCCCAGAAAAGGTATCTGAACTGAAGGCACAGAGTTGGAAGCTCTTAGCACTTAAAAATAATATCACCAATAAATAATATTAACCAAAATATATTAACAAAAATAATAGTATTAACAATAATAATTAACATTTATTGATCTCTTACCACCGGCCAGGCACTATACTGAGAGTTCTATATGAGTTACATAATTTAACCCTTAGGACATCCTAATGTACCTAAGGTACCACTATTGTGCTTATTTTACATGGAAGTAAAATGAAAATTTAGAAAATTTGAGGAACTTGCCCCAGTTTCCCAGCTAGTAAACAACAGAACAAGCATCTAAATAAAAG
This sequence comes from Leucopleurus acutus, assembly GCF_964270905.1. Classification (NCBI taxonomy): domain Eukaryota; kingdom Metazoa; phylum Chordata; class Mammalia; order Artiodactyla; family Delphinidae; genus Leucopleurus; species Leucopleurus acutus. The sequence goes on from NC_139143.1 coordinate 134,451,488, forward strand.
TAGTTCTGACTCCAATGTCCACTTGCTTAACTGAATTCATTAAACTGCCTTCTGAACATTTTTAACTGTATGAAAGTAGATGTTATCATTTAGAGAGACATAAAGTAAGAAGGAAGGGGAACTCTGAAAAACAAAGTAGAAAAGACAGAAAATGAATAAAAATAAGTAAGGTTAATTTAGATACTTTGTAAGATGAGGGCAGTGAGATGATTACAGAAATATAAAAGTTTTTTTCTTCCCAATCAGTGTTGAGGGCCAATTTAGGATGGAGAACATGAATTTATAATAGCACCAACTTTGCTGGTGGTTGCTGTATCTTCACAGGTAAAATGCTTGTTTTCTTTAAGAAATAACACTTCATCTACCAATTCCATTCTGTATTCCTTGATAGCAGCATAGGATAAGTACATGATTAATAACTTCTATATATGTATACCTATATGGAAAAGCTACAACTAGTGGATGAGTATATATACATTTTTAAAAGTAGAAGTGTAATTTGTGGATCACATTCTTTTAACATAATTCATTTTATGGGTTACAGAACTTATTTCCAGTAAGGTGCAGGAAACTAAACTAAGACTGTTAAGGTCCATTTCATAGCTAAATATCCAAAGCTACTGCATTCACTATCCCTCTTGTTTTATATAGTCATACCTCATTTAATTGACACTGCTCAGGAATATGGTATGCAACATAGATCAATTTTCCAGATAGCTAAAGCTTGCCCACTATAGTATCAAACTGACTCAATTTTAATGAATCTGATAGAAATCTTCTAAAATATATACTTCCTGTCCTTCTTACAGTAGGTGTATTATATAAAATGTATCCTTTTCTTGATGGTCTAGAATCATGCTTATACACATCAGTGTTTGTGCTGCACTATAATATAGTAATGCCCTGAGGAGCTATACAGGTAGTTTTTCCTTTAGACAAAGACTACTTCAGAGTTGGCATAATTATATTGAATAAAACAAAGCACAACGAATAACACCATGAGCCTTGAATCCAGCCATATATGAATTAAAATCGTGGGTCTCCCATTTAAGAGTTGGGTTACTCTTTAGGTAAGTTATTAACCACTTATGAGTCTTTGATTTCCCATTAGCAAAATGGAGGTAAAATAAGAGCTAATATTGAGTGTGTGCTAAGTGCTGGCCACTGTGCTACAGTCTTAACTCCACACTGAGAAGCATACAGTGCAGGAATCAAAAACACAGACTGTGGAGCTGGACCATTTCCTAGCTTTGTGACCTTAGGCAAATTACTTAACCTCTCCATGACTTAGCTTCCTCATCGGTAAAAATGAGACCATAAAAATACCTTCTTTATGGAGTTACTGTGAAAGTCAGTATACTCAAAACACTAAAAGGAGTGCCTGAATCCTAGTAAGCGTTGAGTAAGTGATGATGATGGTGATGATCTCATTTAATCCTCAGAGTGATCTTGAGAGTAACTTAATAACTCCTTATTTTGGAGATGAGGAAGCTAAGATTTAGAGACCTTAATTAACTTGACAAAGTAACAGCACTAGTAAGGAAGTGCTGACTTCAGACACAAAGATGTGACTACTAAACATGGCCACTAGATGCACACTCCAACACATGCTGCTCACATTGTTGGTAATGACCTGGGACTTATGCAGGACACAACCCAAACAGCAGCTCTACCCCCTAGGCTAACTCTCTATTTCATGCAACATTTTTTTGAAGATTAAATGAAAGTATGAAGGCACGCAACACAATTTTTCGCACATAGCCTTTCAATAAATGATAAATCCTTGTTACCTCAACATGCTTCAGTTTTTTTAGCCGTTTAAGCCGCATCCAATCTAGTACACTGTGAATCTAAAGAGAAGTGAGATAACTTGTCAATTCAATAATTAATTCGAAGCCACTTTCTGGCCTGAAAAATATACTCTTATCTCCTACAAGGAAAAGTTCGTGGACTTTTTGACAGATATTTTATTCTGGGTGTTGTAGGTAGTTTCTAAAATGGTCCCCAGTGATCCCCACCTCCTGCCTTTGGGTAATCTCTTTCCCTTGAGTATGGGGTCAACCTAGTGACTTGCTTCTAACAAACAGAACAGGGCAAAAGTGATGAATGTCACTTCCAAGATTAAATTATGAAAACTATGACTCCTATCTTGCTTGCACTCCCTCTCTTGTCCTCTCACTTGCTTACTCTGATGAAGTTAGCTGGTGTACTATGGGCTGCCTTACAGAGAGGCACTCCTGGTGAGAAAGTAAAGGTGGCCTCCTGGTAACAGCAGCAAAGAACTGAGGCCCTCAGTCCAACAACTCACCAGAAACTGAATCCTACCAACAACCACGAGTGTGCCTGGAAACAGACCCACTCCTGACAAACCTTATGATGACTACAGCCCAACTTTATTCCAGCCTTGTTAGGGATCCTGAGTCAGAGGACCCATTAAGCCAGCTCCTGACCCACATAAATTTCCAGATAGTTGCTTTAAGCCATTAAGTTATGGGATAATTTGCTACATAGCAATAGAAAAGTAATATAAATCTCTGACAAAACTTGCCACATGGTATTGTCATTATCTGACTCCTTTTCTGCCTATCCTACTAGACTGTGAGCTCCTTGAGAGCTAAAATTGTATCTTTTGCCTTTATTTTCCAAAATCAGGAGCCCTGTTATCTAACAATTAAAATATCTAGAGCAAGGTTGAAAGACATAGATGAAGTACAAGCCCAGGAGAAGCAACCATACCGGAAGGTAGGGGAAGGGGGAAGAGGAGGCTGTGATCAAGGAGAGATTTCAGAGTTTGAAATCCTACAAACAAAACAATCAGAATGATGATAATGTGTGAAATGTGACAGTACTCTGCTGGGCGGCTGGGCACACAAGCCATTCTTAATTAGCTCTTGAGTAGTAGCTTGTTAAAGGCAATGACCACACGAGGAAGAATTAGTGGTGAGCCAAGCTCCCTCCATTTTGAGAAAGCAGTCTAGAGCTAATGCTGACAGCCCAATGCCTCTCTAACATTTCCTGGCCTCAGTAATGAGATCCAGGATGAGAACATCACACCCAGTTCCATTTCCAGGCCCAGCAACACAAAAGGAGTAGGGGCCCAAACCTTGACACATCACTTAGACTGCTAATCAAAGGAAAAAAGTGTCTGTATGAAGTTTCATGAGCAGAGCTTTGAAAGGTTACTATTAACATTAGTGTATTTTATCTGCCCAAGTTGACCTGATCTTTGATGATAACTTTTTAAGACTAATTCAGAAATGTCATAATCAGTTTTTGTTTAATAACCACTCTACTTTTAACAGCTTAACAAATAGGAAAGAGACTATATCCTGTGGAAACAACACAGATCAGAACACAGGAAGTTTGAGTGCAAGTCTCAGATATTCAGTAAACAAAATGTGTCCTTAGGTAATACTTGACTCCTTTATGGCTTAGTTTCTTTATTAGTCCAATTGGTATGATAACTGCTACAGAATTTTTGTCTAGATAATATAGAATGATGTGAAAACCCTTTGATAAGGTTAAATGAGCTGTTCAGTGCAAATTAAAACACAAACACCAATCTGCTTCTATGACCTCCTTCAAGAAAGAACTCACTTTCATTAAGAAACGTTCTCTAACTCATCAGCAATCTCCCTCACTGTAGAATTATTCTGTCCTTCTTGTGTGGTTTATTTTATCATGTGCTTATTTATAGTTAAAAAATTTTTCACTCAAGTTAAAGGTACAAAAGTAGAAAAGGTTTTAAGTTATATATCAAAGTGAAGTTTCACCTTCCTGTTAGCACCAAACCAAACTAAATGTGTGCCCCCATGTAATTTGTTAACCTCTCCAATAACCTGATTGAATGTTTTACATCGAGGATATTCCACAATGCCATCTCTCACCACCAGCAACAACTGGCCAATACTTTCAGAATCACATTTTTCAGGATGCACAATAGCATTTCCAGGAAGTTGGTTTTGTTTATAGGGAATCAAAACCTGCTGGTTTCAGGAAAAATCCCTGCAAGAGATAAAGCCTCATGAAAGAAAGAAATGGAAACAAATGTCTCCACTCTTGCCCTAAGAAGCCCACTTCCCTCTATCCAACTTTACCTAACACCTGATTAGAGCTGGGCCATGGTGCAACCTTCCAAACACACAAGTCCACCCTGCCTAGAATTCCAGGCCAACTGTGAGCACACCATGCTGGACACTTTTCAATGCCATCTCCAGACACCCAGTGAGGTAAACTTTGCAGGTTAGAGGATCCAACATCAACAGGTCTTTTTCCTTTGGTGCTGTGGCAGGAGCTCCTCATTTTCTCCAAAACTCTTTTCCCTGTATCTAGGGAGTTCCTCTACATCAGGTACAGGTAAAATGAATTACAAGCGTTTCGCAGCTTAAGCAAAACTTAGTTGATTCATATATCATCTCTAGTCTTTTTTAGGGTTCTACTCCCAGTTCATTGTCCCAGATTTGCTTTCCCCTGTCTTTTGGTGACTGGTGTGGTGGGAGGAAAGGTGAAGAGGAGACAGTGACACATAGTCCACTAACTCCACAAGAGATCCCACCTCAACAGGAACATTACAGAGATGCTAAATCACTAGGTTGTTAGCACTGCAGTCCTTCAATTGTAATCACAGTGCCCCATCTTTGAGTTACTTCTCTGGCATGAAGGCATTTGCCAGTGCTCTCCAAATCACCCAGCCTTCCAGTATAGTCACTCTTATCCCAGAGTACACTAGTCATCTCTTACTATTATTGCAGCTTCTACAGAGTATATAGTCAAGACTCCCCAAAACTGTGCTCTCTTTCAAAAGGCAGGAAGCTATTCCTAGAGAAGACAGCATATTCCAGATAAGTTTAAGTCTCTCTTACGTGCACCTACAGCACACTGTGCATGCCCTTATTAAAGCACCTATCACAGCATTGTATTGAAATTATCCATTTTCACAGTTAAAGTGCAAACTCTTTGAAGACACATACCAGATCTTAGCATTCTTTTTTTAGAGCTATGCATCTGTCTTTTAAACTGAACTAAGTGAGAGCAATGTACTGGGAAGTTGTAAATCTCTGGGTTATCCTTGCTATATTTCATATGATCAAGATAGAAAATGTTCCTAAAACCCTTGTAATGAAAATTTTCAAATATAAAATATGCTCTAGGATATTGAATTTATAAATGTTAAAATCATTTTTTATTCTTTAATTTTTCTGTCATTAAGATTTTCAAAAATGTGTATATTTCTTAATATTGATATATATTAAGATTCTAATTCTTTGGCTTTAACTCAATGTTGCATTATTCAACTACCATAATAAGATACTCTCACCAAAACAGAAAATCTAATACTTCCCATTTATAGAATATGATAGTAGTACAAAATTGGATTATAAAAGATTGTGAGTGCTTGGATAATCAGTGATTAGGAAGTAGAAATGTATCAAATTTTCTATATTAATTATGATTTAAGGAGATAATAAAGTCTTGAAACTAAGCAACTGAGTAATTGCATAACAGATTAGAAATTGCTTTAAGTGAAAAGCTAGTCATCTCATTTTTTGTTTTAGACTATTAATCATAGGGTATTCTTACTTTTTGCTTTATATTAATAGATGGTATCATAGTAATAAAAACAACATAAATTCAGCTCTGTGATTCCTGTAGGCCCCTTGATTTCAGAGTAGACAAATCTCAGTCTCTGTAAAACTGGCCATGCTCATAGGGACCAAGTGCTATCCAAGTGTATTTCTCTCTCCAACACTGCCCCCAAACCACCCACCTAACCACAAATACACATAAAGAACCTCCACAGGTACAACGTTTATTTTATTTCACATAAGAGTAAACGTAGCTCTCTCTTAAGAGACAAAGCTTGGTATTGCAGCATGCCATGTTCCTTGACTCAGTCCACAACATTTACTGAAGAGCCACAATATGTCAGCCAACTCCTTCGTTGAATGTGCAATCCAATAAGCATAATCCAACACTCAAGCTCATCACATCCTTAAGACTGTGGCCATTCAAGCACAACCTAAGCAACTTCAATTATTCTTCTCTACGCACTTCACTTAGTAGAAGCCCATCTACTTGTACATTTTGTAATACCCAGGTTCTCCATCAGAGTATCTAGGTCCCCATGTGCTGTCACTCTCCCAGAGGTCTGGAGTTCACTTGAAAATAACCTGGAAATAAATTATCTTGACCTCTCAAAGCCCTCTTGTCCATAAAGATAGAAATACTCATTGTCACCATTACCTTTAAGTCATACTCTTTCTCTCCTGAAGGCTTTGGATTCTACAGTCTATTCTCCTTTAATTTTATTCAATCATCCATCTTGTCCAGCCAAACAAGATTATTTGTTTTTATCTCACTATGCTGTAGGAAAATATTAAAACACTAACTTGAAGGAATAAACTCAGAAATGAAACTTCCAGTGATAAGAGGAGAAAAAAAAGCAAAAGATATCTGAGAACAAGGTAGCAGAGACATTAAACTAACATATACTATACTTGAAAGCCATGCTGATTTTTCTGGAAAACTGAGGATAAACTAGGTAATGAATCTAACAAAAATGGGATTAACATTTCACAAGGACATTTCTTATCCCTTATCATTAAGGGATAAGAAAGAACGGAAGCCCTCTGGAAACAAAACTGCAAGACAAGCAAATAGATACATGAATCCACTGTCAGGTGAGAAAACAGTAAAGGAAAGCTGCTGACAGATTTCATCAAGCATCATTATAGAATGCTTGGTTTATGATGCTTTACCCATATAGAATTATTTATTAGTAACTGGTAATTATGCATGATAACATTTCTTTATGATCAAACATTGTTTCATTCATTTGTATCTGATCAGGATTATATATTAATTAGGTTCATGGCATCATCTAGAGTACAGAAAAAGTATATAAACTTTTCTACGTACTGATTCTTTAGGAGATACAAAATAATATTGAACTGGAATAATAAAGCATCACTATTTACAGACAGGTGTCAGGAGATCTCCTTGTGCAAAGTTACTCAAAAATCAAAGACAGCTTCAATCATCTCTTCACTTGGCTGATTTGCTCTTGGCCTTGAGTGTTATTCTAGGCCTTCTTTGAGTTAGATGTTCCTCTTATGTACTCCTATAATATCTTATGCTTCTATCACAACACCAGTTAAACTTTATATTATTGGCTTGTATTTCATGCTAGATTTCAAATAAGAGTGACTGAAACTATGTTTCACTGACTAATATAGCATTATCTAGCAAAGTCCCAGAACACAGTAGGCAGTCAATAAATATTTACTGAAGCAATGTATGAAAGCTTACATAGGAATGATTACTTACCAAAGAGTCAAGAATATGTAGTCTAAAAAAAAGTTTATCATTTCCTGATAGGTACTCCTGGAGAATCTTAGAGAGAATTAATGTTAACATTAAGGCTATGATTGAAAGCATCATGGTCCCTAGGAAATGAATGCCTATTAGAAGCGTGGGATTTGAGGAAGTAGGCATCCAACCTAATTATAGTCTCATGATGATGACAAGAGAAGGCAGATAAACTAGACTCATTCCTGCCCTAGCCTGATTCTCAGAGTCCTGTAGTTCATTTTACAGTGTTCATGACACCATGTTTCCTATATTTAGAATTCCTTGTAATGACTAAATTTCAATGAGACTAAAGTCTCTGATATGCAGTTGAGATAGAACAATATTAAATGTTCACGAGCTTTAAAGTACCAACTAATACAATCCCCTTGCAATTGCTTGTAATTCCAACTTACATATGTTTTATAAAGGGACAACCCAGAAATAAATTAGAGTTTTGGTAATTTTGATACAAGTAAACACTTTTTCCTCCTCTTTACGCAGTAGTTAACATGTGTCCTGAGAAGTGGTTTTGTAATTATAAATCCTTTCATTTAATAAAAGATTAAAGAATGATATTTACTCCTATGACCACTTACACAAGAATTTCATTTTAATTTTTTTTTTAAGTTATAATAATGAACCTAATATTTTAATGAAAAGGGAAGCAAGTATAGTAACACAAAATTTCATTTATTGCATCTTAAGTTTTCAAAGAACAAATGCTATTGAAATGGTTGAGACTATTTGATTGATAGGATATTTTGTACTATGGTGGCTGGTTTTATATAGTTTAACATTTTGACTGTTTCTTCAGAAACACTTAGGCCTTTGTTTCATTTTGAATTATTAGAACACATTAAGATCTACAAACACTGTGCACTTTAAAATAGTAATCAGATGAAGAGACACATAAAACATAATTTTTTGAAAATCAGTAACATACTAAACCTGTAGCAAATACTTTGTGGAGTAAACAAGGATGTGAAGAACATTATTTCTTTCAGGATAACAAAAGACATTTAGTTTAACATCTAAAAGAAGACTTTTACAAGAGAGGAATTAAACTTCCCCTAATAAAAGAAAACAGATTACTTCTAAAAAGTATTTCATTGAAAAATTCCTAAATTGAGAAGCTATGATAACCTCTCATCCATAATGAACCAAACAATTATTTATTAATAATTCACTACTGTACCAAATACAGCTATAAAACCTGAACAGAATGCATAGGGCAGTTACTTGAGGATTCTAAGAATTAAATTGTAGCAAGCAGACTGGGAAAGAAAAAACAGAAATCAGACTGCCACTAAACCGACATTGAGTTTTAACTTTTATTTTACTCTGGCATCCCGTGTCTGGACTCAATTCAGCCTGAAATTCAGAAATGGAATTTGGTCAAGAACAGCAAATGCCAAGAGAATTCCTGCAGTTCTGGCTCAAGAACTGAGAAAGGCGTCCCCTAACACTCAGAGAGAGAGCAAGAGCTCTATTTTTCTTCCTTTTTCTACATTCTCTCATGCCCCAGATCCAAGCAAGCCAATGGTGGCTGAGTGACCACGGCAAAGGTGGCAATGAGAGGTATGGGAGCCTAAAACTCTAAGTGAGGAGAACTTTCATCTCCTGTAGATGAGTTGTGGTCCAAAGAGGGTAAGGCAACGCCTCCCCACCCACCCACCTTTGTCTTCTTGCTACTTTGCATCAAATGTCATATTTAGAATTCCTCCCTATGATAGAGTCATAGGAAGTATGAGAGTAGAGTAAATAAAGACATATTTCTGGCCAGAGGACCAAAAAGGGGAGTCCCAGGAAACAAGTAAGTACAGTAAATACTGCAGACTAAGGACTGTGGGAAAGTGACATCACAAATTGTTTATGAACTACAGTGCTCAACCCTAGCTACATATGTGTGTACTTGACCTTAAACAGCACACTAACAACTCTGAGAAGTGAATCAGTATTTAGACCACTGCCCAGATCCCATACTGGCCATTGTGAGTGGTACACATACAAAAAGGATCCTTTGCACTATAAAAACTTTGAAAACAGAACTGACCTTGAAACCACATTCTGCAGAAAGCTGGTTATAATTCGTGGTCTGAACCCAACTTGGCCAATTGCCAGCTTAAACAAAAATATCAATATTTTTCATAGGATTTAAACAAGACCCAGCACCTCATAACATAATATTCAAAATGTCCTAGATATAACCCCAAATTACTTGGGGTTACCAAGAAATCTCTCATAGGGAAAGAAAATCAATAAATGCCAATGCTGTAATGGCAGATTCTGTAATTATCTGACAAAGATTTAAAACCATTATTATAAAAACATTCCAACAAGGTCAAATACCTTGAAATAAATGGAATGGTAGAAAATCTTGAAATAAAACAGCAATTATAAAGAACCACCAAATGGTAATTTTAGAACTACAAATACAATAACTTAAAAATTTACTGAATGGGATCCATGGAGATGACAAAGGAAAAAGATTAGTGAATTTGAAGATAGAGCAATAGAAACTATGTAATCTAAAAAACAGAAAAATGATTAAAAAAATTAAATGGAACCTCAGGAACCTGTGGTACAATAATAAAAGGTCTGATATTTGTGTCATCTGAGTCCCAGACAGAGTGGAGAAAGAGTACATTAATAAAACATATATATATTTGAAGAAATAATGGTTGAAAACTACCCAAATGTGCAGGGAAATGCACAAACCTGAAAGTTCAAGAAACTCAGTAAACCCAAACAGAATAAACACAAAAAAAATCCATGCCCAGACTCCTCATAATTGAACTGCTAAAAACTATAGACAAAGAAAATATCATGATAGCAGCCAGAGAGAAATAATGCATTACGGATAGAGAAATATTTATTCAAATTAACAACTGTCTCATGGAAGCCAGAAGGAAAAGGAACATTTAAAAATTGCTGAAGGGCTTCCCTGGTGGAGCAGTGGTTGAGAATCTGCCTGCCAATGCAGGGGACACGGGTTCGAGCCCTGGTCTGGGAAGATCCCACATGCTGTGGAACAACTGGGCCTGTGAGCCACAACTACTGAGCCTGCATGTCTGGAGCCTGTGCTCCACAACAAGAGAGACCACGACAGTGAGAGGCCCGCGCACAGCAATGAAGAGTGGCCCCCGCTCACCACAACTAGAGAAAGCCCTCGCACAGAAACGAAGACCCAACACAGCCAAAATTTTTTTTAAATAATTAATTAATTTTAAAAAATGCTGAAAGAAAATAATTTTTAACCCAGAATTCCATATCCATAGAAAATATCTTTTAGGAATGAAAGTAAAATAGTCTCAGATCAAGGTAAATAAACTAAGAGAATTTTCTTGCCAGCAGATCTGTTCCAAAAGAATTGTTAAAGGAACTTGTTCAGACAGAAGAGAAATAATACCCAAAAGATGCCTGCAGCATTGAAAATGAAGAAAGAGCAACAGAAATGGTAAATATATGGGTAAACATAATAGACCATTCTTATCCCCTGTAGTTCTTTAAAATATGTTTGATATTTGAAAGCAAGAATTATAACACTGAGTTTTAAAATGTGTGTAGATATAATACATAAGATAGTTACAATACAAGGCAAGATAATAAAAACTATATGGTGGAAAAGTAAGTGGGTGCTTTATAAATGATAACCTATAGGAAGACAAAACTAAATATAAAGATTCCAAATGCAGTGTGACTGTCTACAGGAAAATGACTTCAAAAGTCAGAAGCAAGGTTAATCAGAAATAGATTGGGGAGTGGTATAATATGAAATCCTCACACAGCATATAATTATGCTCATGATCTTGACCCATCATGAGGACTGCTTACCTCTCCAGCTTCATCTCACTCTTCATTTCCTTGTACTATATACCCTAGTCATATAAAAATTATTTGCAATGCCCCAAATATTCCATACTAACAAACCTCCATGACTCTGTATAAGCTACTCCTTCTCACGAGACTTCCTTCATTCCTTTCTTCACCTGGCTAATTCCAATTTATTTGTCAAGATTAGCTCAGGTGTTTCCTTCTCACACAGGACCCAAAATTAGGTTTCATGACTTTCCTATGCAGTCCACATACATATTATTATATGCATATGTATATTATTATATACACATTATATACATATATATACATATTATATACACATATACATATAATACATATTATTATATACATATTAATTATATAATACATATATAATATGCTAATATATACATAAATATTAATTATTTGGTTTAAAATTTCTAACAAATGCTATCAAATTAGTACATAATAAAATTATAAAGCAATAAAACTATTTGGGGAAATAACAAAAGTACTCTTAAATCAATACATCAGTAGAATAATTAAAAATGAACTAATTTAAAATCATTTAGAATCAGTAAAAAATGCATTTAAAATTATCTCTAATACACTCTTATTTAGTTATCATCTTGCTACCATTATTAGAATGATCTTAACTAATGTATTAAACTAAATGCCCTAAGGTAAAATTACGTTTATTAATAATATTTAATGATCCAGAAGAACAATAGTAAACCCACAAAAGTGTTTTTCAAAACCCATTTTTAAAACTCCGTATTAAAATCACTGTTAAATAAACGTGTGTTCTGGCATTTGATAAATTTATTACAAGTTTGCTGGAACTGAATGAATCTAAGAAATCTACGTCAACTTCTCTATTTTACAGACAAGAAAATAAAGAACCAGGGAGGTGACTTGGGGAAGTTACATAGCTAATTAATGGTAGGGCCACATTAGAATCAATATTCTTTGACTCCTTCCTAGAGCAGAGTTCTTTTTTTTTTTTTAATTTGGGGGTATAGTTGCTTTACAATACTGTGTTAGTTTCTGCTGTACAGCAAAGTGAATCAGCTATATATACACATATATCCCATCTTTTTTGGATTTCCTTCCCATTTAGGTCACCACAGAGCACCAAGTAGAGTTCCCTGTGCTATTCAGTAGATTCTCATTAGTTATCTATTTTATACATGTAGTGTATATATGTCAATCCCAATCTCCCAATTCTTTCTAATACGCTATCAAACCTCTCATAGATACAATAAATTCTAAACTTATGAATGGATTGTATTTTAAAAATTCATTTATGATTCACTGTCAGTTAGAACTGGGAATTAACTTTTCCCCTAGAATAATTTTTTATTTGAGTTGAATTCCTAAATTAGTCCCCAAATATAGGTACTCTGAGGAATTAACAGTCCTTTAATTCAACGATCTGAACAGAGAAAAATTAAGTTTAAAGGAAGGGCTATTTTTATGTGTAGATCTTTGACGCTCATAAATTAAACTCCTTGAACATGCCACTAATGATTATTGCTATAGTTGAAAATGCAAGATGACTTTCTAAACAGGTATTACTAGGATTCTAGCACAACTTCCTGACTTTCATGATCCAACTTTGTAAAATTATATTTGGGGATTTTCCCCCCTTCCTTATGGTATCTGCCAGATGTTGTGTAGTTGCTAGCCATCTTCAGCTGTGTACCTACCTGACTTCACAACCCTCCTATAGGAGCTGGAAGGATTTTTGTAGAACATGGCAAATTCAACATACTCATTGGCTTAAATCCAACCAACACTAACTGCATCCAGGAGAACTGAATGTTCTTATTGGTTTAAGGCAATTCAGGGCTACCCCCTGAGCTGGCAGTAGTATATCTCCCTGAACTTATGGGCCATGTACCAAAGGGGTGGATGGCCTAAGAAAAATCTGGGTATTATAAGGAAGGTGGGTAAGGGAAAGAGATGTTATGTAATCAATCAACAAATGTCCACTACACTAGGAGATAATGTTCCTTGTTCTATGAAGTTCCTTCAAGGCAGAGTCATTTATAGTCTTCATGCAGTCTTTAATGACCAAAAAATACACAAACTGCCCCTCCTCTATAAATTCCCTTCTACTAATGTTTTTGTCATACCCTGAGTTTACCAGATTTCCCATGTACATAATATAGTTATGGAGCAGTCCACCAAAGGATTTTTTCTGATTTGGGAATTCATACATACATACATACATTCATATCTTAAACATGTATAGTTGCACAGCTAAAGACCAATTGATTATTAATGAATCACTTTTAATTGAAAAACACAAAAATTCCATTAAACAAAGGGGAACCCAGATATTTGATGGTTGTATATTACATTAGCATTTTCCACATACACTGACTAAAATTCATTATTAATTTTTACTCCCTGCAGGATATTAAAAGCCCCGACTAAGCAGAGTTAAAAGAGAATAAAGAATTAGCACTAAAGTTCAAAGAAAAGTAGAAGTCTATAAAATGACATATGATATGAAGACTAGAGTTCCCTGTAGCCTCCTTCCTTACTGCTACCTCGCCATCAGATGAGACAAAGGATGAAGGGGAAAAAAGTAGATAGAATAAAAGAAGACATAAGGGAAAACTACTTCATGTGAATGGCTGTAAGGAAAAAACTAAACTTCTGCATTAATGGCAGAATATAATTTATAAAACTGTATTGCCTATTGTCATGCACTAAACAAACACATAAACACACACACACACACACACACACACACACACACAAATTAGAATTATTCAAAGAGAAAAAACCCAGGGAGGGGGACTAAACACTGTAACATTCAAGTATAGTAAAACCCTAACCGAAACAAAATTGAAAATTACTTAAAAATTTTTCCATATAATTTTAATATGCTTTTTTTTTTTTTTTCTTTTTGCGGTACAGAGGCCTCTCACTGTTGTGGCCTCTCCCGCTGCGGAGCACAGGCTCTGGACACGCAGGCTCAGTGACAATGGCTCATGGGCCTAGCCTCTCTGCGGCATGTGGGATCTTCCCGGACAGCGACACGAAACCGTGTCCCCTGCAGCGGCAGGTGGACTCTCAACCACTGCGCCACCAGGGAAGCCCTTAATATGCATTTTTAAGCATTAACACGGCATCAAAGGAAAGTGATTTATTTTGGAAAGATGTTCAACAATAATATTGAAACCAACAGTATTCTGATTAAAGAGAAAATTCTGATTAGCTAGTATACCCCACATACATTCAAGATTTTTTATCTGAATTTCAATTTTATATACACACATGCACATTCAACACACGATACTTAAGATACAATTTTCACAGAGATTAGCTTAAATTCTAAAATGCAGAATTTCCCCTTGAAAGCTATTAGATATTGATATTAGTTTTTAAGGAAATGTTCAATTCCTTATCTCTGAAGACGTCTAAAATCTGTTGTGGTTTAGGAGTCATCAAGCCTAAATCAGTACACTTACATGCTGCTAAACAGACAACTCCAAGGACAGTCCACTAAACAGCTAATATGCAAATATGTGAAAATATTCACATAAACCACAGGAAGAAATGTAGAAAAGGATTCACCGTCACCTTTTTACTGTGTTCTCCCATACATGAATGAGGTGTCTCAGAATCATCACTGCTATTTTTATTATTATGGCTATTGTTAACCAGCTCAATTGCAAATTCCTGCTTTTCCTTATAGTTTCCATTAAGTCTTGGCTAAGAAGCCTTCCCTGTCTCCCCTCAACAGGCTTGGGCCCTTCTTCCTTCTATGATCCAAAGCACTTTGAACACATCTCGATTATCAACATTAAATTATTGCATTTTAATTACTTAATTGCATGACCATTTCCGAAGTAGGTTTCTCCTAGAGAAAGATATTCTATCACTTTGCCTAAGTAACTTCTACTTTGTTGGAGTTCAATATATGCCTGTCGAATGAATGGTCAATCAAAATCTGTATCAGAGATTAATTCCTTCAGCTAATTATATAGAGTAGGAGTTGAGATGGCAAGACAGTTTTTCTGACATGTTTTCCCTTCCCACACTCTGTATTACTAAAGAAAAAGCCTAAATTGCCTTCTTAATAGAAGGGAGGAAGTATTTCCTGCTCCCATCAAAGGCCAGCATATCCACTTCTATTCCATTCCCTCTCAGTCTCTCATGGGGTTTGCTCTCACAATTATCCCTTTCCTGCATCATCAATTATTTTCTTGAGCTTAATTATTCCCATCAGCTTACAAACATAGCCTTGTATCCTGTATCTTAAATTTTTTAATTATAAATACATCAAATAGAAACCCCCCGTTGCCTTCATATCCTCTCCCAGCTACCTTCACATTTCTCACCTCTTCTTCACTGCAAAACTTCGTGAACCTGTTAGTGATGTCTGTCTTAACTTCCTCATTCCCATTCTCTTGTCAAGTCACTCCAATTGTCCTTCATTTTTCCCCCACTACACTAAGACTGCTCTCATGAAGGTGCTGCTGATCTCTGTGTCTCCAACTCCCACAGACAACTTCTCTGCTATCATCCTGCTCAGCCTCTCAGGTCATTGGACAGCGTGGATCACTCCCTTCTGGAGAGTTTATTCTCTTGGCTTCCTTAACACACAGGCTTGTTTCTTTTCCTATCTCAGTGACTGTGCCTTTTCTGACTTCTCTGCTAGCTCTTCTTCCTCTCCTCAATGTCAGGAGTGACTCAGTGATGAGCTCTATTCTCTTCTCTATCTACATCTCTTCCTATAATTTTAAATAGAATCTATACACAGATGTCTCTCAAATTTCATTCTGTAACTCTGACCTCTCTCTAAGACTCAAAAATCTCATGTCCAACTGCATATTTGACATCTGCACTTGAATTTCTACTTGGCATCTCATAATTAACAAGTCCAATGCAGAAATGTTGGTTTGTATTTGTTCTTCCCCTAATCTTTTCCATCAGGATAAACTCTATACCATTTATTCAGTTGATTTCTTAAGAACAATGAAGATCTTTATATTAATCATGTATTGATTGCTGTGTAACAATTCTCCCAAAACTTAACTGCTTAAAACAATGAACATTTATTGTTTTGAACAGTTTCTGTAGGTCAGGAATCCAGATATGGCTTAGTAGCTCTGGCTCAGAGACTCTCATAAGACTGCAGTCAAGATGTTGCCTGAGGCTGGTTGTCCAAGCCTCGGCTGGGGCTGAAGGATCCACTCTAGTGGCTCAACAGTGCTGATTGTTAAACAGAGGGTTTCAGCTCCTCTCCACAGGGACCTCTCCAAATGCCTGCCTAAATGGCCTCAGAATATGGCAACTGACTTCCTCCAAAGCCAAAGATCCAAGAGATAGCAAGACTGGAGCAGGAATTTCTTTCTGATCTAGTGTCAAGAGTCACAATGTCATTTCTGCAATATCCTATTGGTTACACAGGTTAGCCATACTTGGTTTGTGATGGGATGACACAAGGACATAAATACCAGGAAGCATGAATCATTAGGGACTCTCTTGGAAGCTGGTTAATACAATTTTGCATAGGGGAAAAAAAAATCACATAATTGAATCCTTCACAGTCTTTTCAACCCCAAATGTTTCTTTCCTGTAAATTACTCCATCACACACAAACACAACACAGAAAAATATGGAATACGGCAGCCTAACTATAGGTCCACATCCTCCTCCTTCTCCTCTCAAACCTCAGTAGACTTGGATAGTGCATTTGAAACCACAAGCTTTACTAGAGGCTTTGGAAAAATAAGTTAGGGACTTCCATCTACTCTGTACTAGGTAGGAGATTGAGGTCTCATGAAGTAAAACTCCCCCCAAAAGACAAAACACTCTAGGTCACAGAAATAGCTTAGTTGTCAAACACCTGAGAAGCTCCTCAGGAAGACCAGCACCTGATTGTAAGCAATCCGGATAATCTCCCCAATGTAGTCATATGGCTTCTGTTACTATATAGAGTTCTGTAACATAGTGGAATGATATAAAACCTTACCAAGGAGTTAAGTGGCATCCTCCCTAAGAAATATCAACATCATTAGTGTTCTTGAAAAATTCTCTTTTACTGGAGATCTTTATGTAAGCAAGCAGGACCCTGTGGGTACTTCCTGGGACAGGAACTCCCCTCCAACCCCATGTCCTCTGCCTGCCTCCTGTTTGTAGAAAAGCCATAGTCTCCCAGGACTCCCCCTGAGTCACAAAAGCGTGGCTCAAGAATTAATGATTGAAAGAATGTGAACATGTAGTGACAAAAATATTAGTTGGGCCAGGAGAACTGGTAACAATTTAAACAGTCAATCTGCCATATATCAGTCACAGAATTTTTAGTTCCTCCCTGAAGAACATAGGTAACAGTGTCTGATGCACATTCCTGAGTCATTTTACAGATACTAAAACTCCCACCAAATGGAAGTTAACTACTTGATGATCATGAGCACAGAGCCCCCAGATCAGCTGGAGCCTGAGGATTGATGATGTTAACCCCTGTGACACCACACTGTTACCTCACCATCAACCAATTAGAGAATTGTGCATGAGCTGGTCACTCACCCTGCGACTCCCCACCCTCACCTGGCCTTTAAAACTGCTTCCCTGAAACCCATCACTGGAGAGTTAGGGGGTTTTGAGTATTAGCTGTCCATACTCCTTCTCTGGCACCTGCAATAAACACTGCACTTTCCTTCACCACAACCCAGTGTCAGTAGACTGGCTTTACTGCACACAGGCGAGTGGACTCAAGTTTGGTTTGGCAACATTTAGATGGTGACAAATATCTAAACAAACTGAAAGAAAAAATTATGAATCATGTAATCAAATCATAGGGATATAACTAGCCTCAGAAAGACTAAAACTAGCTCTCTCTAGCTCTCCTTTCTGTTTCTTCTTTGGCATCAGTGCATTTTACCAGACCAGAAGTCCCCATTCAGTTGTAATTATAGCCACCACTGCCTCCTGGCTCATATCTTCTCAGTTCAGTCACAAGAAAGAGAAGGCCCTTCTGACCTCTTGACCCAGTTTGAAAAAAATCTCATAGGACTCTGCTTGACTCAGCTTGGTCACATGACTACCTCATTGAGTCAGGGGAGCAGAATGCTATGACTCAGTTGGACATATTGTTCTTCCTGAGAGCAAGGAATATGGAAGAGTTCATTCAGGATACATGCTACAGTGGGAGAAGTAGTGTTCCAAATGAGGAAGTATGCTATTCTCAAAAGAAATAAGAGTCAGTTGCCAGACAAAACAATGAATGTCAACCATACTTCCAACCCTAAACTATAGCATCTGTCTGCATACCTGAGGATACAGGAATTGAGAAATTAATGGTTGAAAGTAAAAAGTAGTTATTTTTAAATACTTGCATGGACTTATCCAGTCTTCACAGGGACTCATCTCAGTTACCGATGGTAATTTTTTTTTAAAGTCTCTTATAAGAACACATAAATCAAAGAAAATTAATGTATGCAATGAAAAAAACAGCAGTTCAAAGAAGAGGGTCCTTTTTGAGCATATAGTGAGTTACTATAAAACATAAGAGAGTAAAAGAAATTGGACCAGTGAATTTAAAGTTCAGTTGGAAGAATTCTCTCAGAACTTAAGGGAAAAAAATAATAAAATGAAAATTATGGAAGGAAGGACTTTAGAAAAATAAGATAGGGCTTCCCTGGTGGCCCAGTGGTTGAGAGTCCGCCTGCCGACGCAGGGGACGCGGGTTCGTGCCCCGGTCCAGGAAGATCCCACATGCCGCGGAGCGTCTGGGCCCGCGAGCCATGGCCTCTGAGCCTGCGGGTCCGGAGCCTGTGCTCCGCAACGGGAGAGGCCACAACAGTGAGAGGCCCGCGTACTGCAAAAAAAAAAAAAAAAAAGTTTCCTAGACATCACCTATAGATAAGCTTTCTTTTTAGTGATAAGAAACTCATCCATTCGCCAGATATTTACTAAATTCCTACTACGTACTGTTTAGCAGCTGGAGATAGAGCAGTGAACAAACTACACAGTCTCTGCCATAGAATCTTCATTCTAGTGGGAAAAAAATTAAACTGCAAGGCAAAGTGGAGAAAGCTTACCAAGATAGATAATCTCTGTCAAGGTGGAAAAATTTTGTTTCATCATATTTTATGTCTCACCATATTTAAGAAGTGATGCATACATTTCATTTTACTTTGAGATATTCATTCTGTCAATTAGGATTAGGTTCAGCCACAAGAGTAAATTAACAGAGGCCCTTATTTCTTTCACATATAAGTCCACAGTTAGGCAGTCTGTGGGCATTTTAGCAGATCAGCTCCATGAAATATACAGAGACTCAAGACTCCTCTATTCCTAAGAATGTACCCTGTACCATCCTACCATGCCCACCCACATACATACACTCCCCCAAAACTGTTTGGGGAATCCAAGGAATCTGCATTTTAACAGGTATCCCAGGTAATCGAAATGCAAGTGGTTTATAACCCACCTGAGACATCCTGATATAGAAGACTGAGGAAAAAGATGATAAAATGACTCCTAAAACCTTGGTAATGAGAGGAATAAAATTACTTCTAAGAATCAAACTGTGAAATCAATAAATAGTTCCTAAGAGCAGAGATAAGTAAAGTCACCTTAAAGAAAGCCAAACCACCCACATTTGACAAAACCTCAACTTTTAGGTATTTTCTTACCTAAAGAAATTGTCGGAGTGAAGGTGGATGATGCAGAGTGAGCCCATAAACAATATGGAAGCAACTAAAAGATAGTCTCAGAGGTCTTCTCCAGACATGATGCCTACATCTTATTGCACACATTTTCAGAACTCCTCCAACCATTCTCTTATGAAAAGTTTGGATTTACTTTTATTGTTACCTTTTAAAATGTTTCACATGAAACTTTATAATTTTAAATTAATTTTGTGCCATTAATAGTATCCCCTGTCAGGTTATGTCTTGGAAACATAGGTAATATTAGGCTGTGGCTACTCATACCAAAGGCTGTATATCAGATAATGTTCAACTACGGAGCTGGGCAAAAATGCAAGATAAATTTTGGCTTCCACGTTCTCATCTTCATTTCATTCTAAAGGGAAATAAGAAATAAAAGAAAAGAGAGAAGAAAACCCTAGAACAATGTGTCATAAAGCCAGATTTAAAAAAAAGGGTTAACACTATTTTGTAACATCTATCACTGTACTTCTTTTCCATAACACAAATGCAAAACTGAGTTGATTATTCCTGTCTACCAAGAACTTTTTAAAAATTCCTGAAAGAATTTTAGGTCCTGTTCAGAAAATATATGTATCTCCAACGAAATAATCCTAAATTCAATAGGTAAGGTAAACTGCATGCCATTATACTACTCCACCCTAAAAAATTTTCTCTTACCTTTCCTTTTTACTAAAGCCTATCCTTTCAAATTGCTGTTTAATTTCCAAATTAATTCTTCCACAGCTTCACATCACTCAGGTAACCTCTCAGTCTCTGAATTAAGGGACTCCCACCACCAGTTTCCGGCTGGAGATAGAACTTTTATTAAAAGTACGAAGTATGAGGTCAGCCAACAGGACCTGAGATTTGGGGCAAGTTCTTCAACGCTGGGAAACTTAGCTTTTTCACTTGAAAAATGACGTTTGATGCAGATTTCTAAAATTCCCTCAAATGTATAACGGTGATTTAAACATAACCAGAACTCTTGTTTGATATGGCAGTAGATTTTCTTAAGGGAAGCAATTTGGCAAGTTTTGCATCACCTGTCCCAAGCCCCTTATTGTGTGCACTTACGGAAAACTACTTAAGCTCCATTTCACTACCGAATTAACCGGTGGGGAGGTGGAGCGGGGGGCGGGGATGTTAACCTACATTTTAGCACTGGGGAGAATGGAACTGTTGCCCCTGCAAAGATCTACGAAAGGGACAGCACTGCAACATACACCCAGGAAGCTTTCCAGAAGCAAAACCAAGGGATCTGTCAGGTGAAAAGTACGCCCCAGGTTGGTTTCACATGCTAACCACTGCCTGAGATCCCCTAAGGCCAGGCAGAAAACGCTTGTCTGTTCTTTTTTTCTTTGCAAATTTCAAATTCCTTCAACCCAAAGGCTTGGCTCCAAACCATGCTGTGGGGAGCTAAACCGCCTCACCCGTTCTGAATGTGGAAACATGACTCCGCCTCGCCAACGACCGCAAGAGGGAGAAGCAGCTACAGGGAAGCCAGGTTAGGCCGGGCGCCTGTCTCGTCGGCCCCGCCCGGGAGTAGACCAGCCGGCGCAAGCCCCACGGCCCCGCGCGAAAGCCTTAAGAGTCCACAGCCCACGCCGACGGCGGCGGGGTCAGGGCGGCGCGTCACGTGGCCCAACGGCGCAGCCAATCAGCGCAGCCCTCTGAGGTATTCAAATCGATGGCGGGGCCGACGGTTGTGGGAGGCTGCGCTGCCGCCGGCTTCTCGGGGGCTGAGTGTCGCCTTGCGCCGCCATGCCGGGCACCGGGCGCTGACAGACCTTCGGGCCCAGTGGGCGGAATGGAAAATCAAGGTGTGCCTCCCGGGCCTTATCGGGCCACCAGGCTGGTAAGACCAAGCGTGAACGAGACCGGCCAGCGGGGGTGATGGCTGCTTTTACGTGAGAACGTTTGTAGCTTTCCCTCGGGCGGAGGGATAGGTCCCAGAACCTCTTGGGTGGCTGAAGAGGAGAATGAGGGGAGTTCACGGATATCGCGGACCCTTGCAGGACACGCCTGTCCCCCTCCTTTGCTCCGGGCACCCCGGGTGGGCGCATCGGAGTCAGCTTCTGAAGCTACCCCTGTTCTTGGTGCTGTCGGCGTCCTCTGAAATGTCTTGGAATATTCTGAGTTTAGCCGCTCCGCACGCCTGATTTTCTACCCGCATAAGGATTCGAGAAGAGTTTTGAGTTCCCGTGCTTTGTAGGGTCAGACTGGGGGCAAGCCCGATTGTTTGTGACAGCTTCGTTTAGCCGGTCCTGTAGAATTTAATGCAGGATGTACCGACTGAATGCCACTCAGTAACAGCTATTTCATAACTAAGAATGTTTTAAATACCCATCAGGAACCACTGTTGGTAGTCACTGGATTTGTACTTGCATAGAGTGGCTTGTGTATTTGGATCATCAATCCAAGAGGATACTGTGCCACTGGTTATGTGACATTAGGAGAGTCACTTCTGTGAGCGTCAGTTTCCACCTTGGTAAACTAGAGCTAATGATACATGCCCAGGCTAAAAGATGTCCTAGAGTAGACATACTGTATGTGAAAGTGTGCTGTGATCTGTAGAATAACAAACAACTTATTCTCTGGATAAATTGCAGCTCAATATAAGTTTCTCGAATAATATATGAAATGTGGAAGTGTGGAAAGAAAAGAATACAGTTATTGTGTTTTCAGCCCTTAAATTCTGTGTTGTGATGTTGGGACCACATAGGTTAGATAAGTGGTAGCATAGCGAGTAGTAGCATAGTTCGGGTTACAAATCAGATTTCTTAACCTCTAATGTAAGATTTTTTAATTAAAAAGTTATATGTTTATTCTATACCACTCCTCGTAGACCTGCCACGAACCCAAAAGTTTGGGTAATTTGAAAACAGTTTTGGAAAGTGTGAGTATCTTTTGAAAATGTAGATATATCACAGCGTCATTAAACAAACAGTAGACTTAAAACTTAACTTACCGCATATGTTCTATGTAAATTATTGGGATCTTCACTAGTAAATATACTAAAGGTATATTAATACTTTAATACTAAAGGTATTTTACCAATAAAACTATTGCCTGCCAAGAGTTTTGTTTGGCCTGCATAGTTAGTTATGAGTACAGGTTCTAGAGTCAATCCAATGCCTGGGTTTTAGCTGTGTGACCTTTGTCAAATTATTAAATATCTCTGTGCTTCATATTCCTTATCTGAAAATGGGATAGTAATAGTACCTATTCATAGAATTGTGAGAATTAAAGTGAAATAATGAGTGTAATGCATAGTGTCTGACACAAATGCTACTATCATATTAATATTAGTTGAGGTTAAAGAAACAGGAAGAAACAGGAATAAATGCTTTCTCTGTTGAGGACTAAAGGCAGGTTCATTGTAGTTCTCCTTTATTCCTAGGTTTCCTAAGTAAGCCAACCAGCCAGTGAAGTGCTTGTAGTCCAAAACTATTACATAAAAATATTATTACAACACTAGAATTAATAAAAAGAAATCAGTATGGGATGTAAAATTTTCTTTAGCACAAATAAGACAAGTGATTTCTTCATGAATTTTAATGATTTAACAAGATGCGAATGAGAGAATTTTCTTTGTCTAATTAAAAAAAGTTTTTTTCCTTTCTATTTGCAGTGGAATGAAGTTACCACATCTTTTCGAGCGGGAATGCCTCTAAGGAAACACAGGCAACACTTTAAAAAATATGGCAATTGTTTTACAGCAGGAGAAGCAGTAGACTGGCTTTATGACCTATTAAGAAATAATAGCAATTTTGGTCCTGAGGTTACAAGGCAACAGACTATCCAGCTATTGAGAAAATTTCTTAAGAACCATGTCATTGAAGATATCAAAGGCAAATGGGGATCAGAAAATCTTGATGACAACAGTCAGCTATTCAGGTACTAAACAAAGAAATAACTGCAAAACTGAATTACTTAACAATGAAGTTTCACTCCACTTCTAATACTTTTACTAAAACAGCAGCCTCTTCAGGGGAAGTAATATTTTCTGCAGAGAACTTACTGCTCTTAGTCCAATTAAAACCATTTAAAAGTTAAAGTTAGTTAAAGGTTATTGCTGCACAATTCAAACTTATAATAAAATAAGGAGTTGGGAGGAAAGAATGAGATAGTGTCACTTTTACATATTCTGAAAGCTCTGTAACATGTCAAGGACAGAACATTATCAACCTTTAGTTTCATAGATTTAAGAATTACAAGACAAGTTCTCACAGGTCCTTACCTTCAAGTGATATGTAATCTATATAATCTAAGAACACATGTGATGAAATAAATAATAGCAAACTTTATATAATAACTAACAAAAGAAATATACCACAGGTTGAAGAGATTATTTATTAAGAATTTATCATGTACCAGAAGCCCTACTTTATGAGTTACATGTTTTCTTTATTTAATCCCTAGAATAGCTCAACAAGGAAAATATTAACTCCTTCTTACAGGTGAAGAGCCTGAGACTATGCTTCAACAAATTTTATTCCCTTGGTCTGAAATATGTTCATGTACACATTCATCAGACTAGTAAACACGTTTCTTCTCATGTCAGCTGTATTGTAGCATCTGTGGGGCCTTTCTGACTCCCTCAGGCCAGCATAATTGATTTTTCTCTCTCGTACCCGGAGTTCTTGATTATATATCCCTTAAATTAGGTCTTTGGATTCTAATACCCATGTGTTTTTTTGTGGGGTTTTTTTGTTTTGTTTTGTTTTGTTTTTTGCGGTACGCGGGCTTCTCACTGTTGTGGCCTCTCCCGTTGCGGAGCACAGGCTGCGGACGCGCAGGCTCAGCGGCCATGGCTCACGGGCCCAGCCGCGGATCGGGGCACAAACCCGTGTTCCCTGCATTGGCAGGCGGACTCTCAACCACTGCGCCACCAGAAAAGCCCCCCATGTTTTTTTACTCTGCAAAATTAGTACTTTTCAAATGAAATGTAGAAATTGACTCTTGCCTATGTGTCAAAGATATGTCATACAAGTAAACTGCAATAACAAGCATATGAATATCTTGTATAACACCCTACAAATCTTTCCTCTCTCTACTACTCATCAGTCACCTTTTGAGTTCCTTTGCTGCTGCTCATCCTTTAGCTTTTACTGTCCTCAAGGTCCTAGGCTTGTCTACCCTTCACCTCTCTCCCTGGGCAATCTCATACCATGTCTCCACTTACTTTTCTTATGACTTTCAAACCTCCAACCCAAATACCTCTCCTGAGCTTTAGGCCCACTTTTGCCTATTAAACAGGCACTTCAAATATAGTATATGGAAAATCACTAACATCTCTTAACCTAAATTCTGACCTCTTATATCCATATCTGAATGAATGGCACAGTCTTCCCTGTAGTTACCTTCATTCTTTCCCTTCTCCCCTTTAAATATGATGTAATTATCAAACCATGTCTATCATGCTGCCTCAGTATTCTCTGATCTGTCTACTTCTCTTAATGAATGTTCTTTTTGTGAGACTACTATTCTCTCTTACCTGGAATTCTGCATAACTCTTCAACTAGTCTCTCTACCTCTAGTGCTTTTATAGTGGTAACAAAACTATGACGTAGTTAAAAATAAAGTATAACAAAAATGTGTAAGACGTTACTGGAGAAAATTATCAAATTGTACTTAAAGTAATAAGTGGAGAAGGATATTCTGTTCATGAATGAAAAGACTTAGTGTCATAAAAATAAGTCACTTCTTCCCAAATTGATGTATAAATTCAGTGCATCTTCATTCAAAACCCCTACATAATTTTTTGTAGGATTTAACAAGCAGATTTTAGAGTGCATTTGATAATGTAAAGGTCCAAGTCAATTTTGAGGAAGAGAATTGCCTTACCTGATTATCTGGGCTTAATTAAATTTAAATTAAGACCATTAAGTGCTGAGAATATAAACCCTTACATATAAAGAAACTTGGTGTGAGTTATACATGAATTAAATACCTAAATATGAAAATAAAACTCTTCTGAAAGAATATAAGAAACTATTTTTAGGACAGAGGAATAAGAAAAAAACTTCTGAGGTGACTAAAAACTTATGCATAAACTTGATGTATGTTAAAAGATACCATTGAGATATTGTTTATGTATATTTATTTAAAGTATGAAAACATGAACAAGAAGGAAATACGCTAACTATAGGTTAATGATTTCCCTTAGGAAGAGAGAAATAGAATTAGCAAAGAATTTCTTTCATTAATAAAAAAGATAATGGGGCTTCCCTGGTGGTGCAGTGGTTAAGAATCCACCTGCCAGTGCAGGGGACACAGGTTCAAGCCCTGGTCCAGGAAGATCCCACATGCCGTGGAGCAACTAAGCCTGTGTGCCACAACTACTGAGCCTGCGCTCTAGAGCCCGCAAGCCACAACCACTGAGCCCACACGCTGCAACTACTAAAGCTCACGTGCCTAGAGCCCGTACTCTACAACAAGAGAAGCCACTGCAATGAGAAGTCTGCGCACCCCAATGAAGAGTAGCCCCCACTCGCCACAACTAGAGAAAGCCCACACGCAGCAATGAAGACCCAACGTAGCCATTAATTAATTAATTAAATTTTAAAAATAATAATAAATTAAAAAATTTTTTTAATTTAAAAAAATTTAAAAAGGTAATGAAGTCTTGGTAAAATGTTAATAGTTGCATTGGTTGATGGTTACCTATGTGGATGTTGTTTTATATTATTTTCTGTACTTTTTTGTATCTTTGAAATACATACAGTTTACTAAAGAAAGCAGGAAACTATTAAAATTTTTTAAAAGGTTTAATGGGAAAATTAATTTATGTAGAAAATTCATTCCTTGATAATGTAAATAAATCCAGTTTTTTAAGTTATTTTTAAGATAAATGGCACTAAAAGTTTGTTTATGATCTCACATTATTTAATTGCATATTATTGTTAAACCAGATTTCCTGCAAATTCTCCACTTAAAACTCTTCCACGAAGGCATCCAGAATTGAGAAAAAACAGAATAGAGAACTTTTCCAAAGATAAAGATAGTATTTTTAAATTACGAAACTTATCTCGGAGAACTCCTAAAAAGCAGGGATTACATTTCTCTCAGGTAAAACATCCTTTACTAGTTTAAATATAATTACTGCGTGCTTAATAATAGAATCATTAAAAGTGAATGATTAATATTTGAAGCCAATACTTGGAATCTCTTAACTATATTATATTCTAAAAATGTATGTGTAAATTTGTTTGGAACTCACAGAAACGAAAATAAAAATGGTAGTGAGACATACTTGTAATAGTATTTGTATAATTTAAGCATGTTTTGTTTTAAATTAATTTGAGGGTAGTGGAGGCAGCTGCAAAACCAAAAGCTCTATTACAATATATTGCGTTATTTCTTCAAGTGACACCTTACAGCTCCACAATGGGCTGATACTAATAGAATTACTAAATATTAGAAGTGGTGTCAGTTCATTATCTCCAAAATGTGAGCATACCATATTAAACCAAAGTAATTCTTTTTTCAGGAAAATGCAGAGAAAATGAACTGTGAAATAATCAATGAACATCAAGAAAACTCCATTGATAATAGAGAAATAAGCCAGAAAGATGTTGAAGAAGCTTGGAGATATGTTATTCTGATCTAGTAAGCTATAACTAAGCTATAAGCAAGTTCCTGAGGTGTTTAGAATGTTAATTTGATATTTTCATCAAGATATGCAGTTGAGGAAGAACAAATTAATTCGCAAAGCTTAGAATTTAACCTGTATATGTGTTTCTTAATAAATATTCTTGCGATAGTTCTGGTACAATAGAAGTAGAATGTTTTCAATATAATTTGCTTTTTCTTTGACTCAAAGTTGTAGCTCTAGTTTGGGGTCTATATTGGAATCCTGCAACGGTTATTAAGATATTTTAAAGTAAATACTAATATAAGTCTTAGAGGTTGATTTAAGAAAAATATTCCAAAAGCTTTGTTTGTTTTCCATTCAAACTCTTTCATATTTGTATTCTATTCCACTTATTTTATGGAGGAAAAACAGTTTGTATTCTTTCTCCTATTTAGCCTGCAAACAATTTTAGGTGTGTCATCCCTAGAAGAAGTCATAAATCCCAAGCAAGTAATTCCTCAATGTATAATGTACAACATGACCAATATAAGTAAGCATGGAGTAGTTATACTGCAAGACAAATCAGGTTGGTATCAATAAAAGAAGTTGGAATCATTTTAAACATGCTAACAAAGGTTGCAGCTATTGTGGGGATAAAGAGAGACCAAAATGTAGAAAGTAGAATACTTCACTTGAGAGAACGTCAGGGAGACTACTGATTTATCAGAGGCGCTTTAGTAATCATAGTGGGCTAATTTTTAAATGAATATTATTCACACTTATTTTAGCTCTTAAGGTGGATTCCTGAATGATTATTTTTTTAATGACAGGGTTAAGCATCCAAAAGATATGCAAATATAATTAAAACGATTGATTAATCACATTTTATTGAGGACCTACAATGTGCCAGGCACTATCCTAAAGATTAGTGATGAGCAAGAGAGAAATGGTCCATGCCTTCTTGGAGCTTACATGAGAAGTTATATACAAATTTAAAGGGGTCAAGACATACATACAAAACCAAAGTAACACCCTATAAAATAAGTCAAAACTCTCATGAACAGTATTCTAAAGAAATCTGACTTTGTATTATATATGTGTTTATATAATATATTGATTTCAGATATAAGATAGGAAAATCGGGGAAATAATTTAAGCCAGATGTATTGGAAAGCTTATAGGAAATGTATTAATAAATTTACTGAAAATGTTGGCTCATTTTTTTATAATCAATTGCTGTCTGTAGAATTAATTGACATGCATTACTTTGAGTTTCTTTTTGTGGGCAAGAACTTTGAGGGTTTAATTGTAGGAGCAAAAAAGTAAATGTTAAAACTTAAGAACTATGTTGTGTATGCTTGTAGCTTTGGACCAGTTGTATCTTTCATTACCTAAAATAACTTGATTATATGCTCTCCATCTAAGCTTTCTATTCTTTATAACTATTAACTTTTCAAGTCAAATGTATGTGTGGTTTTTGTGTTTGTGTCAAAAAAATGCTACGCTTATGTGTCATGTTTCACATAGTGGCAATTGAAAGATTTTAAGCAAGCCTCACTGTGAAAGTACCTTAATATTCAAATATAGCTTTTTTCAATCATAGGTCTCACTCAAATCAGTAATATTCAAATAGCATAGCTAACTTTTCAAACTTGTATTGTAAAATACTGTCTTGGCCCTATGTCTTATTAAATATGTAATCATTTTTAATCCTGCTGGTACACATACATGTGTGTGTGTGTGTATGTGTGTGTATATATATATACACACACACATGTATGTATAATTATATAATATAATAAGTGTTAAGTTTTAAATATACTATCATCATAATTGTATGATTGAACACTATTAATTTTTTGTGTAGATGACCTTCCTCACTGGGTATTATCTGCCATGAAGTGCCTAGCAAATTGTAAGTTAAACAAACTGTGTGTGTGTGTGTGTGTGTGTGTGTGTGTGTGCGTGTGTATGTGTGTATTATATTGATAAAATATTTAATAAGAAGCAAGGAATTATTTTTAATAACTTATAAAGTCCTGATAAAATTAAATTTTATTCTTTCTGTTGATGTTTAAATGAATATCTAGTAGAACTGATTACACTTCTTTGCATGTGGAGTGTGTTATAGAGCCCTTAACTTTTTCTATGCAGATAGTGATTTTATAATCCAAGCCCGTCATTTATGACTCAGTTCTCATAAATCATAAAATCATAGGCTAGAGGATCTCAGAGGATTTTTAGGTATAATCTACATCAGTTGCCTTAGTGAATCCAGAGAGTTCAAATAGCAACTTCTAAGTAATGCAGCTGGTAAGTTGAAAGTTTCCATCAGAAATGAAGTCTTATAAAACCCACTTCAGTCCCCTTGCCATTGTACACGGCTTCAACATTTGGTGTTTCATGACATGCTTCTTCTCCATAGGATATATTAATGGGACTTTTATGTTTATGAAAAAAAACGGTCTGTCATTAATCAGATCATTTTTTAGCATTTCATTCTTCAAGTTTTTTCCATAGTGATCAGTGATAAGTGAGTTTTATAATTTAAGACCCTAGATCTAGTACAAAACCCTAATTGCTCTCGAAAATCAGTTTTTAAAATATGCAGAGGTGTATGCTTCTAAATCATCAAAAGTTAAATTATATTTTAATAATTTTGTTACAAAAGTATTTTTCTAGTTTTTATAAAATTAGTATTTTATTAATGTTCAGGATAAGTATATATTCCCTTGTTGTCCACTGGGTGTCAATATGACAAAATAACAGGATAACTAGCAATAAGTAAATAATATTAGTTATAGAAAAAAGTTATCAATTCAAGATAAAGATCTTGATCAGAAGCTAAAGATTTCTGAGATTCTCTTTCTACCTTCTCGCTACGTAACTGTCCTTCTCTCTCATACCTTGGCTCATGATTAGCAACTCAGATAGAATACTTCCAGGGATTTCTCTGATGCCCCATCTTTAGGGATTTGTTTCTTTTTCTTCTCAGTCCACATTATACATAAATGATACCAAGATATAGCTTACTAAATTCCAGTTTAACAACAATATGTCTAGCCAGAGGCAATATTAAGACTTTTACTTAACTTGTTTGTTATTTAATCCCCCACTGTAATCCTGTGACATACAGGAATCAAAGATCAGTATACTATTCATAATTTTTTTTCTAGAAGAGAAAACTAAGGCTTAGAAAGTCTTTTTTTCTGATACATAAGGAGCTATGTGTTCAAACCTAGATTCTCTAACTGTAAATTCTGTGTTTTTAATTCCAGTAAAGTATTTTCTATCTTAGAAAACTTTTAATGATTATCAATTTTTTTATTCTACATATTAAGAATATTTCTTATATCCTCCTCAGAAAAATTGTCTATTTGTTCCACATAAAATCCTTATTAGCCTTTAAGCTATTAAGTGTGTGTATGTGTGTTAACTTGAAAGATAACATAGTAACTCTCAAATCTGAGTGCATATCACAGTCGCTAGAGAAACTCAGCAAATATTCAGATTCAGTCGATTCAGTATGTCAGGATTTTTTTTTTTTTTTTTTTTAAATCATGTCTCAGAAGATTCTTATAGCAAGATGCCCAGCTCCGTGTTAGGAAACTACTTAATTAGTGAACCAGAAGCAAACATTTCTAGATCAGTAATTCCTAGCTCCATAGGAATTCTGATAGATTCTGGACTGTTTAGAGGAGATTATATATACTTTTAATATGTACACTGGATGATTCTGATTATGTAGTCCATGGACCACACTTTAAATGCTATTAAACCTCAAGATCCTGTGACTTGCTCTCGCTTTATACTGCTCTAAATTCTAATTTTAGCTTTGCCACCAAACCTCTTTTACCTTGAGCAAGTTGCTCTGAGCTTCAGTTTCCTCACCTGTAACATAAGATCAGAATTTATTTCTGAGGAAAATACTAATGAGTAGACATGATTATTTCAATAATGTTAAGCTAATGGAACAGCGATGTAAAGACATTATTTAAACTCATTCAGGGTATGCTTCACATCAGGCAAAATTTAATCACAAAAATGTAAATTTACAAAAGACAATTTGAAAGAATTATTTGCATAATCCAAATAATCTTTGCTTTATAAAATGACTTGTGATAAAATCCCATTAAAATAAGCTGTCCTGATGCTTTTAAAATATATTTCAAATTTTGCTTTATATACAATTTTTCAGTCATATAAATATTAAAATTAAACAAAATGCTAATAGTTGCAGTTATTTCTGATGAAAAGATGGTGAGAAGGAATGAGATATGCACAACCCTTTAAATTTTTAAATTGTGACAATTTGTTAAACATAACTCCTTCATGAAATAAGTATATGTTTTATGCTTTTTATAAGTATCTTTAAAAACTATATTTAAAATAAATTATATTTCATCTTTTTTTTTCTTTTGCCTCTACTTAGGGCCAAGAAGTAATGATATGAATAATCCAACTTATGTTGGATTTGAACGAGATGTATTCAGAACAATTGCAGATTATTTTCTAGATCTCCCTGAACCTCTACTTACCTTTGAATATTATGAATTATTTGTGAACATTTTGGGTATGTATAGATTTTTATTTATTATTTAAATGTATTTTATTAGTTTCCAAGTCCCCCATAATTTAAAAGATCTAAAAGTATAGGTAAACATGAAGGTGGCAGGCTATAAATTATTTTAAACTTCAGGAATACTCTGGTTGTTGTTATGTTGTTTTCCAGTAATTCAAATATACCATTCCAACACCAATTCTCTACACCAATAGGGTGTCTTACAATTCAGTTCATTTCTGACACTAACTACCCAGACCCCAAAAAGTTGAGGACAAAGTCTTTCAGCTCTGATACTAACTACCCAGTGCTAGCTCAGACCCCAGAGATCAAGGGCTCAGTTCCACAACGCTGCCCTCACTTCATTCACCAGCTGCAAATGAGGTCCTCAGGTTTACTGACATTTCTGCCTGGCTAACTACCAAGTTAGGGGTTCCCACAACCCCCTGAAGTTTAATAATTCACTGTAACGGCTCACAGAACTCTGGAAAGTGCTTTACTTAATGATTACCAGTTTATTATAAAGGATACAAGTCAGGAACAGCCAAATGGAACAGATATATAGGGCAAGGAATGGGGGTAGGGGTTGTGCAGAGCTTCTATGTTCTCTCCAGGAATGTCATCCCCCCCAGCGTGTCCATGTATTCACCAACTGGTAAGCTCCCATAGCTGTGTTGTTTCAGAGTTTTAATTGAGGTTTCATTACATAGGCATGGTTGATTAAATCATTGCTCATTGTTGACTAAGTCTGACCTCCACCAACCACCACTACCCCACCACCCCCTCCAGGGAGGTCTGAGGTAAGGCTAAAAGTTCCAACCTTCCAAGAAGGGCTAAGCCTAAGTCACCTCATTAGCATAAACTGAGGCTAGCTCTAATAGGCTCATTGTGAATAACAAAAGACTCCTGTCACTCTGGAAATTCCATGGGTTTTAGGAGTTCTGTACCAGGTACCAGAAACAAAAACGATATATATGTTTTATTAAACTACAGTTGTCTTATAATTAAGAATTTTCTAATACTTGTAGACTGAAAGTAGATATTTTTTTCATGTATTTGACTGAATCCATTTAATTAGATTGTTGAAATAAATTTTAAAGTTATTTTCATCACAAGTTGGAAAACCTCGAGTCTTGCACTTTGTAACTGAATGTTGCATGTGTCCTATTTAAGTGGCTTCTGAATTAAGCAACTGCTATTTGTACTATACTAACAATATGTACTATAGTGATGCTTTGTTTTTTTAACGTTACTCTTGTTTTTTTATTTTTGTCCACTGTCATACAGTTGCATCTTAATTTTTGTTTCATTTCCTGGTAGTTGTTTGTGGCTACGTCACAGTTTCAGATAGACCCAGTGGGATACATAAAATCCAAGATGATCCACAGTCTTCAAAAATCCTTCACTTAAACAGTCTGAATTCCTTCAAATCAACTGAGTGTCTTCTTCTCAGTCTGCTTCATAAAGACAAAAACAAAGAAGAATCAGATACTACTGAGAGACTGCAGATAAGTGATCAAGGATTTCAAGAAAACTATGCTAAGAAAATGCAGCTAGTTAATTTAAAAAACAGAAGAGCCAGTGTTAATGACATAATGGGAGGAAGTTGTCATAATTTAATAGGCTTAAGTAGTATGCATGTTCTATCCTCTAGCATCAAACCAAGGTGCTATTCATTAGAAGGAATTGTAGATTTACCAGGGAGTTCAAGTAAAGAGGTCTCCAGTGTCTTCCATCAATCTGTTCTGAACATAAAAGGACAAAATAATAAACAATTTTTAGAGTCTGAGACCAAACAGGAATCCCTAATGCATCTTCATTCAGAGGAAAGTATTCAAAAACCACTCTGTGTTGGTTTTAAAAGAACCTCTACTTTGACCGTTCAAGACCAAGAGGAGTTATGTAATGGAAAGTGCAAGTCAAAACAGCTTTGTAGATCTCAGAGTTTACTTTTAAGAAGTAGTACAAGAAGGAATAGTTATATTAATATGCCAGTGGCTGAAATTATCATGAAACCAAATCTTGGACAAGGCAGCACAAGTGTGCAAACAGCTATGGAAGGTGAACTCGGAGAGTCTAGTACCACAGTCAATAAAAGACTCTGCAAAAGTACAATAGAACTTTCAGAAAACTCTTTACCTCCAGCTTCCTCTATGTTGACTGGCACACAAAGTAAGGTTGATGCTTTCAATGCATGTAATGTTAACTTTTAGTGTTTACTAACCCTGTTTCACTTACCTGGCTTTTCTTCTCTGAAATTGCTTTACTTTTTCCCTCCAGAAGGAAAGTTTCATATTGTAAAAGACTTGTCATGGCATAACCAAGATTTATTCTACTTACCTAAAGCACTCCTTTTCTTTCCCTTAAATTGCACTTATTCTGAGTCACTTTATTTGTAATAAGTGAAGGATTTTCAATCCTTCATAATCCAATGGGTTATGAAGAAAATAATGAGTATCTTACCATGCTTTTGAAGAATGTGGAAATTTCTGGGAATAGTCAAACGAAATATTAAAATATTATTTTGCCTTCTTTATATAACTATATGCTGGTAGTATGAAAGCAGCTAGTGTCATTGATGATTTTTTCCTGGGGGGTAATTTGCCTTCTAGGTTTGCTACAACCTCATTTAGAGAGGGTTGCCATCGATGCACTACAGTTGTGTTGTTTGTTACTTCCCCCACCAAATCGTAGACGGCTTCAACTTTTAATGCGCATGATTTCGCGAATGAGTCAAAATGTTGATATGCCCCAACTTCATGATGCAATGGGTACAAGATCACTGGTAAGTTGATTTCTTAAGGAAAGAATAAGTCCAGTTCATAAACTGCACCGCAACCCCCCCCGAAAAAAAAAAGAAAGAAAGAAGACCAAACCATTTAAGCATACTACTCAAGTGATGTCATGGTCTTAAAATCCTAGATTCTTGAGTTAAAAAAAGGCTCTTGAAAGTTTAACCTTTCCTAGCAGCAGAATACTGGTGCATTAATCCTTTGTGCCCAGTCTTTTATACTTTCACATCTTGATCTTTACCTAAGGACTTTGCCTATTCACTCACGCTATATCACTTCATAGTGGTTAACTGTCAGACCATATTATATTGCCTTGTGCCAATTCTGTTTGGTGGGGAAGGAAGAGGAGATGTAGGCACTGTTGAAAGCCGAAGGGCACTATAACCCTGTGAAATAAAGAATTAATGGGAAATTCATGTGTAGTAAGTCAAAGTGTTTCAGATATTGTAGTAGTGGGAAAATTGTATTTGATGTGTTATGTGAATTAGGATAGCTTGTCATTGTGGGCAGGAAGTTGGGAGAGGTACTGTGAAGCAGTCTTAGGCTCCATATGAAGATGAGGGAATTTATATGCATTTATATGCAGATGTTGACTGGAAATGAACTCTTGAAATAGTATCTCTAATATCTCTTTCCCTCCCTCTCTTTATCTCTCTCTTCCTCTCTCTCTCTCTCTCTCTCTATCTCTATCTTTCTATAAAGAGCTGCCACTTCCTCAGAGCGCAGCTTCAATTTACAGATTGTTCTTGTAGCAAGGAATCTGTAGCTAAGCTCCGTTCTTCCACTTATTAAGGACAGTTTTTTAATAAAATGACATACCTAATATAAAGAGGAAGAATTATTCTTAAGTAATTGTGGCATCATTAAAAAGCATAGGGAAGTTTGTAGGAAAAGATATTTAGAGAGATATGAGTAAGAAGGAGGTAATTTTGATTTTACACTTTTTGAGATTCAGGTTATAGAACATCTAAGTGAAATTTATCCTACAGACAGAAGGTTGGAAATGAACCTAGTGAAGAAATATTAGGGCAGAAAGTATATTTTTTGTAAAAGTGGTAGTTGAGGCTATAGGAGTAAATGAGTTCTACAAAGCTGAGCAAACAAAGAATAAAAGCTGAGGACTGAGCATTGGAAGAAGATAGGAAAACCTGCCAGGCATGTAGGAATAAGACCAAAAATATTTCAATTCAATAAATATGCTCACCATCTATTATGTGCAAAATACTTAAAATACAATTCTGATATTCAAATTATTTTAGAATGAGGTGTGTGAGTGTTTATGTGTGCGTGTGTACGTGTGTGTGTCTTATATTTGGTGGGTTATATGGACATGAATGAGAGTAAATTAGTTTTGAAACACAAAATTTACCCCAGGATTTGAAGATTGTCATGATGGAATTGAAAAATTCAATGTACTAATTGTTTTTAAAGACTAATAGAATAGCATTAAAAACTGTTTTCCAGTTTCAAAAGATAAATGATGCCAACCTTGTAACCACTTGTGTTTATATATTCTCCTAATCTGTGCTTTTATGGGGTTAATTTAATAAGTCACTGTTCTCTAACAGTCTTTAAGCACCATATTTGTATGGTATTAATGGAACCTAGGTGTTTAGTGATAGAATTGAGACAAAACTGAAGAAAAAGCTAAGCCTTCTGTAATCATTTGGAATTTATATTAAGGAAATACTTAACAAGCACTATAAAAAATTGGCATTTTATTCTTTCTAATGTAATAAGTTATTGTCCTCATTTTGTAAGCTGAAGTCTGCTTATCACTTTATCTCAATCCTTTAGCATAACACTACCTAGAAATTACTGGTATTCTAATTTATATAAAACCTTAAGTTTTTAAATTCACATCTTTTAACGTTTCTAGATGATACATACTTTCTCTCGGTGTGTGTTACGCTGTGCTGAAGAAGTAGATCTTGATGAGCTTCTTGCTGCACGATTAGTTTCTTTCTTGATGGATCATCAACAGGAAATTCTCCAAGTACCCTCTTACCTACAGACTGCAGTGGAGAAACATCTTGACTACTTAAGAAAGGGCCATGTATGTATTCTAAGTCTTAAAATTCTCTGCATTAGTCAGTTGTAAGTGGCAAACTCATCTCAAACTAGCCTAATCAGAAAGGGAGACTTTATCAGCTCACATAAATAACCTCCAAAAGTCAAGAATGTAGACAGAATATGGATATTCAAATAGCAATAGGACTGTTTCCATCCCTTCATCACTTATTTCCATTTCGGTCCTATATTTGAAAAATGGCTCCTTCACATGATTGGATATGGCTGATTAAAGCTCTTGAGTCATAGACTTATATTTGCCATCCAAAGGGAAAAAAAAACCATTCCTCACCTCCAATTTGAAAAGTTAATGGTATATACACAGAGTGGCCAAATCTAGATTAAATGCACATTCTTTAGGTGGTTGAGGGTGAGTGGGTTGAAGAGAGGGCCCATTCTCTGAGTGGCTCTACATAGGTTAGAGAAGAATCTGTTCTTCACGAAAGGTAAGGATAGTTGGAGTAGAATGGGAAGAACTTTTATAAGGAGAGAAGGAATCTAAGCAACCAAAAACAACGGATGTCTGCTATATTCAGTCCTTAGCTGCCCAACACACACATTCATATTTCTTCCTATACATACTATTCTAATATTGCCATGACTTACTGTAATTATAACTATCCCCTACAATTCTTTCTCTTGTCTACATATTTTTTTTTTCCTACAGCAGGTCCTAATTGGTCATCAATTTTATACACATCAGTGTATACATATCAATCCCAATTGCCCAATTCATCACACCACCACTCCACCCCCCCACCGCTTTCCCCCCTTAGTGTCCATACATTTGTTCTCTACATCCATGTCTCAATTTCTTCCCTGAAAACCGGTTCATCTGTACCATTTTTCTAGGTTCCACATATATGTGCTAACATACGATATTTGTTTTTCTCTTTCTGACTTACTTCACTCTGTATGACAGTCTCTAGATCCATCCACATCTCTACAAATGGCCCAATTCCATTCCTTTTTATGGCTGAGTAATGTTCCATTGTATATATGTACCACATATTCTTTATCCATTCATCTGTCGATGGGCATTTACATTGCTTCCATGACCTGGCTATTGTAAATAGTGCTGCAATGAACATTGGGGTGCATGTGTCTTTTTGAATTATGCTTTTCTCTGGATATATGCCCAGTATTGGCATTGCTGGATCATATGGTAATTCAATTTTTAACTTTTTAAGGAACCTCCATACTGTTCTTCATAGTGGCTGTATCAATTTACATTCCCACAAACAGTGCAAGAGGGTTCCCTTTTCTCCACACTTTTGCCAGCACTTGTTCTTTGTAGATTTTCTGATGATGCCCATTCTAACTGTTGTGAGGTGATACCTCATTGTAGTTTTGATTTGCATTTCTCTAATAACTAGTGATGTTGAGCAGCTTTACATGTGCTTCTTGGCCATCTGTATCTCTTCTTTGGAGAAATGTCTATTTAGGTCTTCTGCCCATTTTTGGATTCGGTTGTTTGTTCTTTTTAATACAGAGCTGCATGAG
Organism: Leucopleurus acutus; assembly: GCF_964270905.1. Lineage (NCBI taxonomy): Eukaryota > Metazoa > Chordata > Mammalia > Artiodactyla > Delphinidae > Leucopleurus > Leucopleurus acutus. The sequence goes on from NC_139143.1 coordinate 134,489,834, forward strand.
CTGTTTATATACTTTGGAGATTAATCCTTTCTCCGTTGATTCGTTTGCAAATATTTTCACCCATTCTAAGGGTTGTCTTTTCGTCCTGTTTATGGTTTCCTTTGCTGTGCAAAAGCATTGAAGTTTCATTAGGTCCCATTTGTTTATTTTTGTTTTTATTTTCATTACTGTAGGAGGTAGATCAAAAAAGATCTTGCTGTGATTTATGTCAAAGAGTGTTCTTCCTATGTTTTCCTCTAAGAGTTTTATAGTATCCAGTCTTACATTTAGGTCTCTAATCCATTTTGACTTTATTTTTGTGTATGGTGTTAGGGAGTATTCTAATTTCATTCTTTTATATGTAGCTGTCCAGTTTTCCCAGCACCATTTATTGAAGAGATTGTCTTTTCTCCATTGCATGTCCTTGCCTCCTTTGTCATAGATTAGTTGACCATAGGTGCGTGGGTTTATCTCTGGGCTTTCTATCTTGTTCCACTGATCTATGTTTCTGTTTTTGTGCCAGTACCATATTGTCTTGATTACTGTAGCTTTGTAGTATAGTCTGAAGTCAGGGAGTCTGATTCCTCCAGCTCTGTTTTTTTCCCTCAAGACTGCTCTGGCTATTTGGGGTCTTTTGTGTCTCCAAACAAATTTTAAGATTTTTTGTTCTAGTTCTGTAAAAAATGCCATTGGTAATTTAATAGGTATTGCACTGAATCTGTAGATTGCTTTGGGTGGTATAGTCATTTTCACAATATTGATTCTTCCAATCCAAGAACATGGTATATCTCTCCATCTGTTGGTATCATCTTTAATTTCTTTCATCAGTGTCTTATACTTTTCTGCATATAGGTCTTTTGTCTCCCTAGGTAGGTTTATTCCTAGGTATTTTATTCTTTTTGTTGCAATGGTAAATGGGAGTGTTTGCTTAATTTCTCTTTTAGATTTTTCATCATTAGTGTATAGGAATGCAAGAGATTTCTGTGCATTAATTTTGTATCCTGCAACTTTACCTAATTCATTGATTAGCTCTAATAGTTTTCTGGTGGCATCTTTAGGATTCTCTATGTATAGTATCATGTCATCTGCAAACAGTGACAGTTTTACTTCTTCTTTTCCAGTCTGTATTCCTTTTATTTCTTTTTCTTCTCTGATTGCCATGGCTAGAACTTCCAAAACTATGTTGAATAATAGTGGCGAGAGTGGACATCCTTGTCTTTTTCCTGATCTTAGAGGAAATGCTTTCAGTTTTTCACCATTGAGAATGATGTTTGCTGTGGGTTTGTCATACATGGCCTTTATTATGTTGAGGTAGGTTCCCTCTAGGCCCACTTTCTGGAGAGTTTTTATCATAAATGGGTTTTGAATTTTGTCAAAAGCTTTTTCTGCATCTATTGAGATTATCATATGGTTTTTATTCTTCAGTTTGTTAATATGGTATATCACATTGATTGATTTGTGTATATTGAAGAATCCTTGCATCCCTGGGATAAATCCCACTTGACCATGGTGTATGATCCTTTTAATGTGTTGCTGGATTCTATTTGCTAGTATTTTGTTGAGGATTTTTGCATCTATATTCATCAGTGATATTGGTCTGTAATTTTCTTTTTTTGTAGTATCTTTGTCTCGTTTGGGTATCCGGGTGATGGTGGCCTCATAGAATGAGTTTGGGAGTGTTCCTTCCTCTGCAATTTTTTGTAAGTGTTTGAGAAGGATGGGTATTAGCTCTTCTCTAAATGTTTGATAGAATTCACCTGTGAAGCCATCTGGTCCTGGACTTTCGTTTGTTGGAAGATTTTTAATCACAATTTCAATTTCATTACTTGTGATTGGTCTGTTCATATTTTCTGTTTCTTCCTGTTTCAGTCTTGGAAGATTATACCTATCTAGAATTTGTCCATTTCTTCCAGGTTGTCCATTTTATTGGCATAGAGTTGCTTGTAGTAGTTTCTTAACGATGCTTTGTATTTCTGTAGTGTCTGTTGTAACTTCTCCTTTTTCATTTCTAATTTTATTGATTTGAGTCCTCTCTCTCTTTTTCTTGATGAGTCTGGCTAATGGTTTATCAATTTTGTTTAGCTTCTCAAAGAACCAGCTTTTAGTTTTATTGATCCTTGCTATTGTTTTCTTTCTTTCTATTTCATTTATTTCTGCTCTGATCTTTATGATTTCTTTCCTTCTGCTAACTTTGGCTTTTGTTTGTTATTCTTTCTCTAGTTCCTTTAGGTGTAAGCTTAGGTTGTTTATTTGAGATTTTTCTTGTTTCTTGAGGTAGGCTTGTATAGCTATAAACTTCCCTCTTAGAACTACTTTTGCTGCATCCCATAGGTTTTGGATCGTCATGTTTTCATTGTCATTTGTCTCTAGGTATTTTTTGACCTCCTCTTTGATTTCTTCAGTGATCTCTTGGTTATTTAGTAATGTAGTGTTTAGCCTCCATGTGTTTGTGTTTTTTACATTTTTTTCCCTGTAATTTATTTGTAATCGCATAGTGTTGTGATCAGAAAAGATGCTTGATATGATTTCAATTTTCTTAAATTTACTGTGCCCTGATTTGTGACCCAAGATGTGATCTATCCCGGAGAATGTTCCGTTTGCACTTGAGAAGAAAGTGTAATCTGCTGTTTCTGGATGGAATGCTTATAAATATCAATTAAATCTATCTGGTCTATTGTGTCATTTAAAGCTTCTGTTTCCTTATTTGTTTTACTTTTGGATGATCTGTCCATTGGTGTAAATGGGGTGTTTAAGTCCCCCACTATTATTGTGTTACTGTCGATTTCCTGTTTTATAGTTGTTAGCAGTTGCCTTATGTATTGAGGTGCTCCTATGTTGGGTGCATATATATTTCTAATTGTTATATCTTCTTCTTGGATTGGTCCCTTGATCATTATGTAATGTCCTTCCTTGTCTCTTGCAACAATCTTTATTTTAAAGTCTCTTTTATCTGATATGAGTATTGCTACTCCAGCTTTCTTTTGATTTCCATTTGCATGGAATATCTTTTCCATCCCCTCACTTTCAGTCTGAATGTGTCCCTGGGTCTGAAGTGGGTCTATTGTATACAGCATATAGATGGGTCTTGTTTTTGTACCCATTCTGCAAGCCTGTGTCATTTGGTTGGAGCATTTAATCCATTCACGTTTAAGGTAGTTATCGACATGTATGTTCCTATGACCATTTTCTTAATTTTGGGAGGTTTGTTTTTGTAGGTCCTTTTCTCTTGTGTTTCCCACTTAGAGAAGTTCCTTTAGCATTTGTTGTAGAGCTGGTTTGGTGGTGCTGAATTCTCTTAGCTTTTGCATGTCTGTAAAGCTTTTGATTTCTCCATCGAATCTGAATGAGATCATTACCAGGTAGAGTAATTTGGTTGTAGGTTCTTCCCTTTCATCACTTTAAGTATATCATGCTACTCCCTTCTGGCTTGTAGAGTTTCTCTTGAGAAATCAGCTGTTAACCTTATGGGAGTTCCCTTGTATGTTATTTGTCAGTTTTCCCTTGCTGCTTTCAATAATTTTTCTTTGTCTTTAATTTTTGCCAGTTTGATTACTATGTGTCTTGACGTGTTTCTCCTTGGGTTTATCCTGTATGGGACTCTCTGTGCTTCCTGGACTTGGGTGGCTATTTCCTTTCCCATGTTAGGGAAGTTTTCAACTATGATCTCTTCAAGTATTTTCTCGGGTCCTTTCTCTCTCTCTTCTCCTTCTGGGACCCCTATAATGCGAATGTTGTTGCATTTAATGTTGTCCCCGAGGTCTCTTAGGCTGTCTTCATTTTTTTTTCATTCTTTTTTCTTTATTCTGTTCTGCATCAGTGAATTCCACCATTTTGTCTTCTGGGTCACTTATCCATTCGTCTGCCTCAGTTATTCTGCTATTGATTCCTTCTAGTGTAGTTTTCATTTCAGTTATTGTATTGTTCATCTCTGTTTGTTTGTCCTTTAATTCTTCTAGGTCTTTGTTAAACATTTCTTGCATCTTCTCCATTTTTTCCTCCATTCTTTTTCCGAGATCTTGGATCATCTTCACAACCATTATTCTGAATTCTTTTCTGGAAGTTTGCCTATCTCCACCTCATTTAGTTGTTTTTCTGGGGTTTATCTTGTTCCTTCATCTGGTACATAGCCCTCTGCCTTTTCATCTTGTCTGTTTTTGTGAATGTGGTTTTTGTTCCACAGGCTGCCGGATTGTAGTTCTTCTTGCTTCAGCTGTCTACCCTCTGGTGGATGAGGCTATCTAAGAGGCTTGTGCAAGCTTCCTAATGGGAAGGACTGGTGGTGGGTAGAGCTGGCTGTTGCTCTGGTGGGCAGAGCTCAGTAAAACTTTAATCCACTTGACTGTTGATGGGTGGGGCTGGGTTCCCTCCCTGTTGGTTGTTTGACCTGAGGAGACCCAACACTGGAGCCTACCTGGGCTCTTTGGTGGGGCTAATTGTGGACTCTGGGAGGGCTCACACCAAGGAGTACTTCCCAGAACTTCTGCTGCCAGTGTCCTTGTCCCCAGGGTGAGCCACAGCCACCGCCCACCTCTGCAGGAGACCCTCCAACACTAGCAGGTAGGTCTGGTTCAGTCTCCCCTGGGGTCACTGCTCCTTCCCCTGGGTCCCAATGTGCACACTACTTTGTGTGTGCCCTCCAAGAGTGGAGTCTCTCTTTCCCCCAGTCCTGTCGAAGTCCTGCAATCAAATCCCACTAGCCTTCAAAGTCTGATTCTCTAGGAATTCCTCCTCCCATTGCCAGACCCCAAGGTTGGGAACCTGACGTGGGGCTCAGAACCTTCACTCCAGTGGGTGGACTTCTGTGGTATAAGTGTTCTCCAGTCTGTGAGTCACCCACCCAGCAGTTATGGGATTTGTTTTTACTGTGATTCCGCCCCTCCTACCATCTCATTGTGGCTTCTCCTTTTTTCTTTGGATGTGGGGTATCTTTTTTGGTGAGTTCCAGTGTCTTCCTGTCAATGATTGTCCAGCAGCTAGTTGTGATTCTCGTGTTCTCTCAAGAGGGAGTTAGAGCACGTCCTTCTACTCTGCCATCTTGGTTCCTAATCACCTTGTCTACAGATGTTATGGGCCCTGCCCATGCTCTTACATCTCAAAAATAGTAGATGAACCCTTTATTACCATTTCAAAACGTTAATGTTTTAAGATGAATTAAAATATCACTTTGTTAGTGTTTTGTAGTTAAAAGAATAAAATCCATGGTTATTGGTTCTAATGGTGTTAGCTACCTTTATTTAATACTTGTGTGCTAAGCATTTTATATACATTATCTCACGTACATTCACATTTTACAGGTGAGGAGACAGACCAAGACCAGTTTAAATAACTTGCTATGGTTATAAAGCTAGTAGGTTGTAGGGCTGGGATTGAGACCCTACTGACTTATTGCTACTCTGCTGCATAATACAGTTTTCTTAAAGTGTTGAATGTTTGGTGGCAAAATAATAGGTATTAAAACCCATCAGAAGAACCCTTTACCAAATAGGAACATGACCAGAATTAATAGATTTGACTGTATGTATCATTTTGTTCATTACAGATTAAAAATCCTGGAGATGGAGTGATTGCTCCTTTGCCAACATATTCATACTGTAAACAAATTAGTGCTCAGGAGTTTGATGAACAAAAAGTTTCTACCTCTCAAGCTGCAGTTGCAGAACTTTTAGAGAATATTATTAAAAATAAGAGTTTGCCTGTGAAGGAGAAAAGGAAAAAACTAAAACAGGTAAGGGAATGAACAAGTTTCAATCGTAAATATTTTCTAATATGCTATTGCTGATTGTTATTTAATGACATTTAGAATCGAATTTCTCATTTTAATATTTTGAATTTTAAATATCATATATGTAGGCTATGTATGACTACCTGCCTGGTTTTACTCTGTCCTGAAATTTTCATAATAACCATAATAACAGATACTCTCCTTTACTTCCAGTGTTTTATATTTCAAGCATGCATTACCCTGGGAAAATAATTATAAACTTACAACTATAATATGTAACTTTTAGTGACTCTTCATTACCATTTAGAATTTTTAGCTCTACATCAAAACCCTGTAGCCACATGATTCTGGCAAGTCCAGTTCCTGGTCTGAGACACTCAAAGAAGTATGAAATATACTAACTAGATCCTTGCGACCTTCATAGGCTTTACCAATGAGAAGGAAGAACATCTGGAATTTAGGAGAATTAACAGCAGAAGAGAATCCTAGATGTTAATGCTAACTGGAATCTAAGAAATATTACAGGGTACCTTTCATGTGTGAGAAAGTGGAGGGAGAAGCAAGAATAAAGTGAAAGGATACTGATCTCTGTAATACATCTTTGAGAAAGGCACTGAATCCTTATAAAATGTTGACCAGTGGCTTCAGCTCAGATAATAATGTTAAATACCCTCTAATTCCTCACCTCATTTTTAAGTTTCAGAAGGAATATCCCTTGATATATCAGAAAAGATTTCCAACTTCTGAAAGTGAAGCAGCACTTTTTGGTGACAAACCTACAATCAAGCAACCAATGCTAATTTTAAGAAAACCAAAGTTTCGTAGTTTAAGATACTAATTGAATTGAAAATTATGTAATACTTGTGGAACTTTGGTAAGTGAAGCCATATCTAAGAATGCAGCTACTAAAAAGGAAGTCTATTTATCAATAAGGTTTTTCTAAATAGAACATTATGTAACGAAGTGCCAAAATAGTTTTTATCAATGTGAAACTGCTGAGAAACTAGTGAATCTCAATGGAGAGCAAGTGACAATAGGTGATACCAAATATTTTAATCAGAAATAATCTTTTTTTTTTATACAACTATCTGGAAAGGCTATCATGATGTGTGCTAAAGTTTCATTTACTTGAATTTTGAAAAATGACGTTTGCTCTTCAAGATTAAGCTGTAATTCTTTAAAAAAAAAAACTTATCTGCATGTGCTTATGGATGTTAGCTTAAAGAACTAGTTGTTTAGGATTACTTTTGTTTCTAAGTGTAAGAATGTGAAGAATATTTGAAAATTCAATGAATTAATTTTCAACTGCTAAATATTGCACTCATATGTTCTTTTGCTACTTTTTATCTATTTATATATGTATGTGTTTTTAAAATATGAATATATATTATAAGACTTTGGTTTGCCTTAAACATTTACCCTAACTGCTTCAGTCATTCATTTTTTCAATAAATATCTTTTGCATTCTTATCTTCATGAATCTACTAGAATAAAAAGATATGAAAGAAGTATAAGGCAATCACATATTCATTTAAAAGATATTTATTTAGCAACTACTATGTGCCTTTCATTCTTCAAGATGTGGAGAGAAAATGATGAATAAACCAGAAAACCTCTTCCCTAAAGTATTTACTTCCTAATCAAGGGAGATATACCTACCAGATACTTAAAAAAACAATACACCCCCTGAAATCAAGTCATGAGGATTCATTCAACTGAAGACTAGCCTTTTTAATTATGCAACAATTTCCTAAGCTAGTGTTTTCAAATTGTTGCATATTAGAATCACCTGGAGAGTTTTAAAATAATACATGCTCAGGCCCTACTTTATACTGATTAAATCAAAATTTTAAGGGATGGCATATAGGCCTCAGTATTTTTTAAACTCTCTAGGTGATTCCAATATTCAGCCACCTTTGAGAATCAGTGCCCTAAATACTTTTTATAAATAAAATGTCAAGCTGGTTTCACACTGGCTTTATTATTTCATTGGAAGAAAATGCCAAGTGTAAATCCCTCTCATCTTAATAGAAGGTTCTACAAATTTCTGCTTGACTAACTGCGTACAAACTTGAAGCAGCTATTCTTCCACATTTTTCTGAAGATTATTAAATATCTATTTGGTAAGTGTAAAGATATACATAATGCCTGGGATGTAATAGACACTTATTGTTCAATGACTGTTTTGATTTTTCAGTGTAATGTTGTACTGTAAAATGACAATGTTCCATTTGAAATTAATATTTTTATTAAAAATATGGACAGAAAATAACTATATCTTTTGCCCAGAAACCTTAGCTATAAAAATATTGAAGCGAATTACAATTCGTCCCAAGGTGTTTGTATACTAAAAGTTTTCCTGTTTAAAGGTATGTAATAATGTGAATTATGTTGCATATTGAGATAAAAACTATTGTGGGTTTTATAACAATTTAATTTTGTATTTATTGATTGATATTAAATATATAAATATTATAAAGACATATAAATTTTGATCTCCCATAATGTGCATGCAATTGAGGTTACAAACTACATGATGTAACAGTTTAATAATGTGAACTCTGAAGTCAGATTTGAATCCTACTGTGCTGTTTACTGTGTAACCTGAGACAGGTTATTTAACTTCTCTAAATCCCAGTTTTCTTATCTGTACAATAAAGATTATAATAGTACCTGTTCCTTAGGATTGTTGTATTAAATAGAATAATTTGTGAGAAGTTTTTAGCACAATGTCTAGTATAGAATAGGCACTCTATTAAATGTTAGAAATTAATACTAGAAACACCTAGAACTATAACACTAGAAGAGATCTTAGCAAAAATACAGTCCTCTCAATTGCTTTGAGCAGAAAGGAACCAAAACAAAATTGTGAACAACTGGTAAGTCTTATTAAACTATTTTTTAGTCATGAAACACAGCTTCTGATTGTACATACTGGTTGAAAATACCTGGTCTAATATAATGAGAAAATTTGATGAGGAAGGAAAGCATTAATATCTTCAGAAGCAATATCCTTGAATATGTGAAAGCATACAGGACACATTACACAAATAGAAGGCTTATTAACCTTTGGCTAGAGCATGGACAGATACCGTTGTATCAGAAAAAAAGGGCAGAGTCTTTAATTTCAAATATTGATGGGTTGATTTGATGTTGAGTGCTTATAAAAAGTATCTTCTAGTTGCTTTTGCCTTCTCAGGAAATAAGAATCAGAGTCAACACTTGAGAGTAAAGCATGGAGGGGAAGATATTGCAAGTTTGAAGGGAGAGGGTGTGAAATAGTAAAGCTGTGGCAATGCACAGGGAACTGTAGTTCTGGTCCCAGAAGTTATTGCCACCAACCATTCCCAACAGCTTCTGCTAATTGTTGTCATTTAGTGATCCACTCTTCTCATATACTGTCTAGTTATCTAGCACTCAGTAGTGGAAAGTATCAATACAAGGAATTTCCTACTGACTAGCTTCTGTCCTTGGAAAATGTAAATTCTGAGTTTTCTCATCCATAAAATATGAATAATAACATCTACCTAACTGGGTTGTTAAGACAATTTAAAGCAGCAATATATTTAAATCTTGACCTTAGCAAGCCCAAGCTCAATTTCTAAGTCCTTTCCTTTGATAATGAGTTTAATAAGATTTCTGCTGATTAAAACTCCTTCCCTTCCAAATCTCTGTCCTCATCTCTCACAATATATTTTCTTTTCTATTCTATCAGTGGTGATATTTTTTACCCCATCTTTGGAAGAATTAAAAATAGATCCAGAATTTTATATCCTGACAGCCTGTGTATCTCTCCCAAAGATAAATCTCCTTTTGATTTTGAAGGTGAAGCACATATGTGTATATGTTTATGCATGTGGTGTTATTGTTGAAATGAAACTTCTAGGAGAGAAAGGATTGCTGGTTTTAATATTAAACTCTAAATTTAAAGAAATAAAGTCAGTTCACTGGAATAAACTTAATAGTTCTAAATACAATAAAGTATAGCAACTAAGAATCTTTTGTTATCTCAGAATTAGCTTTTGTATTAACTAAGAATCTTATTTTCTAAGAACTGGGGGAAAAAATGTACAGAGTAGCTGTTTTTAATTCTCCTGAAAACCTCTCAGAATGTGTACTGAGGGAACACAGAATGTATAAGACATTTGAAAGTAGTTTTGACTTTTTGCTCATTGTAAAAACAATTTTTGTATCATTAGTTGGTCTCTAACTTATCCTTCCATAAGCAAGTAGAAAACCAAAGTATATGCAACAACTGTTTCTAGGCATCGAACTACAGGTAATAAAAGACTGATTCCTGAGAAAAGGAAAACAAAGGAGGCAAGTCCTATGATTGTCCCCAGATTACTGCCTATAGGCAGTTGCCAGGCCACAGTGCAGGGAGGGGCAGCCAAAATAAAGCCCAGTGTCTCACTGCATTAAGGAGCTAGAGATCAGAGTTCAGGATGACTGAGAGAGATATTAAAAAAAAGAAAAGAAGAAGAAGAAAAGAAAAAAACCCTTCAGAGATCTGCAGTGGTCTAAAGGTTTTGTTGAGTACTAATTGGCATGGAGCACAGTGAAGTAAGTCAGTTGAGTACTAAAAAAAAAAAAAAAAAACTAGCCAAGGAAAGAATGAGAACAGACTGGAAAGCAGTAAACCAAACAATCTCTGTACCTCATGGATCTGGGAATAATTCATATTCCCACCAGCCAAAATATAGAGAACTTCTAATACTTGGGACATTGGATAGCATCTTCAGAAGAGTTGTGCTTCAGTAGTGAGGCCAAATTAGCCCTATAATAAAAACTGCTATAAATTAACCCTAATAAATCTTAAAAACAGCCTGAAAATGTTCAAATTGCTCCTCAAGTAACTTCCTGTATGCCAGAACAAAGTTCAATACTTTAAAGAAATACAACAAAATCCAGCACTTAACAGTGTAAAACTCACAATGTCCAGCATCCAATCAAAAATTACCAGTCATACAAAGAAACAGAAAAAAATATATAATCCATAACCAGGGGGAAAAGCGATCAATAGAAACATACCCAGAAGTGACAGATAATGAAATTAGAGACACTTTAACAGTTATTATAAACATTATAAATATATTCTAGGATATAAAGAAAATCAGGAATATAGTGATAGAAATGAAAGATATAAAAAAGATTCAAAGAGAAATTCTGGAGGTTAAAAATACAATACCCAAAATGAAAAATACATGGAATGAAATTAAGAGCCAATTAGACACAGCAGAAGAAAAGATTCATGAACTTGAAAACAGCAATAGGAACTACCCAAAATAAAGTACAAAGGAAACAAAACTGAAAAAGACAAAGAACAGAGTCTCAGTGATCTATGTGAAAATAACCGAGTAACATGTGGATTGGAGTCTATGAGAGAAGAAAATGAGAAATGAGAGAAGAAAGAAAAAGGGAGGGCATAAAAGTTATTGACCAAAAATAATGGCTGAAGTTTTTCTAAATGTGACAAAGACCATAAACCCACAGAAGCTCAAGTAACCACCCCAAAAAAAACAAATTTGCAACAAGGCACACATAATCAAGTTGCTGAAAACTAGTGATAAAGAGGAAAATCTTAAAAGCAGAGAAAAAGCAGTTTATACAGAGGAACAAAAATAAGAATTATAGACTTCTTTTAAAAAACTGCAAACCAGAAGACAATTAAGTGATATTGTTTTAGATTTGTTTTCTTGGCTGAGAATTGGTGCCAATTCACCACTAATAAAAATTTCGGCAGGGACTGTCAGTACTCTACCAACCACCAGTGATAGTCTGTCTCCTCATTACAAGCCAGCCATTGATTGATCCAGATCCAAAATTCTATTTTAGTCAGTGTCCTAAGACTAGTCTTAGTTCTGCCTAAGGTCATGTTACCCATAATATTGAGACAAATGTTTGTGTACTGGATGGTACACATAGGAGCAATACTTAAAGTGCTGCAGGGGATGGGGCAAAAGAAAAAGTTGAACTACCACAGAATTGTAACAGAGGCCTCAACTGATCCAGTGAACAGGCTGTGGAGCTGGGATGGGCCTTCAGAATTGTCCACAATAGAGAAAAGGAGCTGGGCCTTTGTACCTTCATGTAAACCAGTCACTGAATATGGGTTGATTCGGGAGGAAGTGTAACCTTGGGTAAAGCAGTTCCCTTCAGCCAAGCACAGTTCCTAAAGAGGAGTGCAGCCAATATTCCTGACAGCTGGGAAATGAATGAGTGTGCACTGAGGGGTTCTATGGAGAACACCTCATATTCACTGCAAAGGATCCCTAGCATTAAAACGAACAAACTAGAAAAGGGATTGTGTTACTATGAGAGAGGTTATGAGAATTGATGTTTGGGGATTATTTTTTACTTTATTATTTGTTGATTTATTAAAAAGTAATGTCTGTTCATTATAGGTGATTTGGAAATGAAAAAGTTTAAATCACCTATAATCTTATCAACCACATAAAACCCTGTGAAATCTTGGAGTATTCTGTGTCTCAAAAACTCAAAAGAAAGTGGCTCTCTTTTTTTCTAAAGCTTATATGATTGACTAAGGTTAGAGATTAGCAATAATTTTTCTTAAAAGTTTATGGTGAAGCTAAAAATACAGTGAAAAGACCTACATTCTTATTTCTTATGTACAGTGTCTTAGACTTTTGTATTTTGGGGTTTTGAGCAGCTTTCTGATTTATATCTTGGAAGTTCTAAAGACTGCATCCATCTTTAGATTTAGCAGTTTCAACCTGTCTCCTCACAATTAAGTGACCTGATTTGTCAGGCAGTACTTTATGCTAAAGCAAAGAGTCCAAATGTCTTTCTCTTCCCCAGCTTAATATTCATGTATCCCCTCCACTCAGATTTATGTTCCACCTATTGCTAGGCTGTAGGGCTATTAAACATTGCTATTAAGTTCATTAAACAGAAAATTAAATTTCAACATCAAATCATAAATTGGAAGGAATTTCACAATTTATAAATCACAGATGTTGGTGGAAGTTTAACTTTTGGAATCAGTGTTATATAATTCCTAAAATGACTGTGTATTATTTTTTAAAAAAACTATTAGTAATTAGATTTGGATGACTTATGGGCAGCAGTGCCATCTGCAGGCCTCCTCTGTTGTAGTTCTTTTTAGTCTGATGTTCTCTTTAAAAGGGATTTGACTCTACTGAATATTTATGGCTTTATAATGTCAAGTACAAAATGGTATTAATCACAGACTGCAGAAGGGTGAACTTACAGGTACAGATCCTCATTAGGGATTTTTAAACCACTGAGCTAATATCAACTGTCATATCCATATTTATAATTCAAATATTAAACATAATGTGTAAGATCTAGCATATATATAGAATGAGTGTGGGTATTGGAATCAGGCAGAACTGAGTTCTAATTGTGTTTATATTAGTTGTCAGCTGTGTGATATTAAAAAATTTACTTCTCTGAGTTGCAGGTTTTTTATTAGTAAAATGGGGATAATACTTCCTTCATGACATCCTTGAGAGCTCAAAATAGATAAAATGTATAAAGTACCTAGCACGAATGTACATACAATATGCCTCCAATTGATAATAGTTCCCTTTCCCTTGAAATTAAAACAAAACAAAAATCTCAAGACCATTTATTGCCTTTGTACACAGTGCATTTGAGAGTTATAAAATATATCATTACCTTTTTGGATAAAGTGGAGTTTGAAGGAACAGTTTTACTGGGATACTTATTATCCATCCTGTCCTGTATGTCTTTTCATTCTTATGTCTTTTAAAATTTAAATGTAGATATATGTTAGAAGCTGCATAGAGTATTTCTGCAAGGTATTTACAAGAAATGATAAACAGTGATTGCTGAATTTTGGGGATATGAAGGAGTCTTATTTTTTTAATGTGTATACCCTTGGAACTGTTTTAATTTCTATCATGTACAACATTGCTTTTTCCAAACTAAAACAGTAATAAATATCAACATTTGGAAAAGGAAAATGTCTGAGATTATCCTTGTATTAAAAATGAATCATAGTGACTTCCCTGGCATTCCAGTGGTTAAGACTCCACCCTCCCAATACAGTGGGCACGAGTTTGATCCCTGGTTGGGGAGCTAAGATCCCACATGCTGCAAGGCACAGCTAAAAAAAAAAGAAGAATGATAATTTGGTCTCCTCACCCCCACCTCCAAAAATCTTTGCTTCTAAATGAAACAAGACAGAAAGGAGAAGGCTAACCTGAGCAATTCAGATTTTGAATAAACTTTCTCTGAAATTGTAATATTGATATATACTTTCAAGGGAACCTGTATACAATTTTCTTCAAAATTGATAAGAATAGAATGAACTGCCTAAGATCTCTCCTCTCAGGAAGCAGAGGCTGACATATTATCCAACTGCTAGCTCTGTGATTATGTAGTAGACTATGATTTGAATCACCTGACATGCATGCTTCCAGCTGAGGTTGAGCAAGATGAGGCTCTACCTTCTTGTTTTAGCTCTCATGCTATGAACAAGTGTCCTCTTTGCAGTCTATGTAGTGCCGTGTTTTTCTTTTTTGTGGTTTTTATAGGTGATTTCACTGTTTAAATTGAACCCCAAGCATAGTGCTGAAGTGCTGCCTTTTATTCCTAAGCATAAGCATAACAAGGTGGTGATGTTCCTGACAAGCAAATGTATGTGTTAGATATGCTTCACTCAGGCATGAGTTACAGTGCTGTTGGCTGTGAGTTAAATGTTAATGAATCAACAATACATATTAAATAATGTGGTTTTGAACAGAAACATACATAAAACAAGGTTATAGATTAGTCAGTTCCTGAAAATATTATGACCAAAGGCTCGAAAGAACCTAACCCTGTAATTCCCCTAGGAGCAACGGTTCAGGATTTGCTATTTCAGTGTTTGTGGCGACTTTATAGAAACATCACTGCAAATAATGAGAATCAATTGTATTGCCATATGTGTACAAAAGAGTGGAGGTATCATGGCTGACTTTTTATTTCTCCTATACATTTCTGTATTTTCCAAATTTATTCTCATGAACATACACTAATTTTATTACAAGGAATAAAATTTTTCAAAATATATATTCTTAGAGACAGTTTGATATAAGTAAAACACATTGATTAGCAGTCAGATGTGGATTTGAGTTACTGCTCTGCCATTTAATAGCTATGTAACTTGGGAAAGTTGTTTAATTTTTCACAGCCTATATCCCCATCTATAAAACAGATAATATTATGTAACTTGGGAAGTTATTCTGAGGATTAGGAACAATGTATCTAAGTTGTCTAGCTCAATATCTGGTATAGGATGGAACTCAAAAAAATGTAACTACTAATATTAACTCCAAAAAATGTAACTATTAATATTAACTCTCTCCTAGGACTAAACTACAGAAGCCCAAGCCTCAGAGACTTACAGGTCTTTGGAAAATCATGATTTTTTATGCCAGTTGTTATCCCCATTCACAAGCACAACTTTTATAGATTCAGTGCTTCAGTTTCTCTATATTTATTCTTGTTCCATCAACTGTTTGTTGAGTATCCACAGTGTGCTGGAACTCTTCTAGTGGGGAATAAAACAGACAAGGTCTCTGCTGTCTGGTGTGTTAAATCATGTAATTTAGGCCTTTGTAGAAGAACTTTAATGACTTTGACCTCCACTGATGTATCTCATCGAATACCCGGATTTGGGGGCTCTGACAATTAACTCTAAAATACACATATTCTGGAAATTGCTTCCTTTTTTAATCAAATCCATCAGATATTTGCTTAGGTATTTTTAATCCCTAAACTGTTTAATATGTGTGGCATTATAAGGCTTGATTTTCCTTCTAACAATACTTAGATCAAACTTTATTGCACCTGCTCCTTTTTTTTTTCTTTTTTTTTTTTTGAGAGTTCATAATATCTCCTTTCTCTCTCTACCAATCTGGGGAGATTAAAGTTGCCGAACATTTACACTATGTTAGTTTGAGATGGTGAATAGAATCTGACTATTATACAAATTTAGAGAGTTTCTAAAATGGAAGCTCTATTTCAAAAATCAGTTTTTGAGAATAACTGAATCCACATCTCAGACAAATTTAATAAGGATGATTTAACTTGGGCATAATTCATAACAGAAGTTATGCTTCTAAAAATAAACTACACAAATGGAAGTTCTATTTGGCCTCCCATACACAAAGAGGTAGCAGTGTATGTCTGTGTCTCTTTGCCCTCAGTCATGATCTGCTAGCTGTGTTGTCCTTTTCCTTAGTATAAGGTGCTGGAATGTCATTACCTGTGTTCCCATGCATGTGTTTTCCAAGAGGCTGGCAAAATCTGTCCATGTGTGGTCCAGTGTCCCATTGTGTCCATTACTAGTACAGCTTAGCTGACCTCACCCATGTGCTGCTGCCCTTTTGCATTTTTCTATTTTATCTTGTCTCTGCTTTTATGTTGCATTCAGCTTTTCTCTTCTGCACACTGCAATGTCCTCTCTGTGCATCCTCTTTTCATCTGCTTCAGCTCTCAACCATGTGGGAGAGACCGTTTCCCTTTGGGAAATGATTTTATTTTGTCACCGGAAAAACCAACCCCTTCCCCAAGTGCTTATTTTCTAACACACTCTGGATCTTGGAAACAGGAAACAGTAAGTAGTTTTTCTTCATTCCAGAACATCCTGGACCATAGCTGCACAGCAGAGATCAAAGCAGGCACACATCAAAAGCACCCCAACCGAGAGGAGCAGCCCTGAAGCTTCAGTGCCTCCGGCTCTTATTATCATCACTGCCTGTGAGTCATGTATATCTCATCTTTCCCCTGTCTGCTATTCCTTTTCTAGGCTCAGCAAAGAAAGCTGCTCTTTACCAAACTTTCTTAACAACTCAAGATAAAAACTCCTTCAATTTTTCCCTCCCTCCTTCCTCTCATAATTATTATAGTTAAACAATTTCAGTGATACTCATTTATTTGACATTTCTTAAGCTCTTATTGTGTGCCAAGTACTATGCTGAGTGATGAGGCTAGAAAAAATGAATGCTACACTCCCTACTCTCAAGGAGCTTTCAACTAATGGAACAAGGCAAACAACACATAAACAGATAGTTCTAATATAGTGTGATCAAATCCACAGTAGAGGCAGGCAAAGGTCTTTTGCTAGTAAATGGAAGGGGCACCATTTCACTGGTAAGGTGATGTATTGGATGAGGGTTTTGCCAGGCAGAGGGTTAATGGATGTAGGGACAGGGTATGGGAGGGCTAGGGTAGTGTAGACAGAGGCAAATCACAGGGGGTAAGATATAGCAGATGTGTTCTTGAGGGAAGGGTAATAGAAGCAGATCAGGATTGCTGAGCTATGTATTTGAGGCGGGGAGATACTGCTGGGAAGAACATCGTAAAACTTTCATTTTTTTTTCCCCTTTGTTCTGCAGCAGTGATTTCCACCAGTCTGTCTTCCAGCTCACTTATTTGTTCTGACTCGTTTATTCTGCTATTGATTCCTTCTAGTGTATTTTTCATTTCAGTTACTGTATTGTTCATCTCTGTTTGTTTGTTCTTTAAGTCTTCTAGCTCTTCGGTAAACATCTTTTTGTATCTTCTAGGTCTGTGCCTCCATTCTTTTTCCGAGATCTTGGATCATCTTTACTATCATTACTCTGAATTCTTTTTCAAGTGAATTGCCTACCTCCACTTCACTTAGTTGTTCTTCTGGGGTTTTATCTTGTTCCTACATCTGGAACATATTTCTGTGCCGTCTCATTTTGTCTAACTTTCTGTCTTTGTGGTCTCTGTTCCATAGGCTGTAGGATTGCTTTTGCTGTCTGCCCTCTGGTGGGTGAGGTTGGTCCAGGGGCTTGTGCAGGCTTCCTGGTGGGAGGGACTGGTGCCTGCCCACTGGTGGGTAGAGCTGGGTCTTGTCTCTCTGGTGGGCAGGGCTGTGTCAGGGGGTGTGTTTAGAGGCTGCTGTAGGCTCAGGACACATTAGGCAGCCTGTCTGCTGATGGGTGGGGCTGTGTTCCCACCCTATTGGTTGTTTGGCCTGAGGCGTCCCAGCACTGGAACCTGCAGGCAGTTGGGTAGGGCCAGGTCTCAGTGCCAAAATGGCAACCTCCAGGAGAGCTCATGCTGATGAATATTCCCGGGGGACTCCACCACCAGTGTCCTTGCCCCAACAGTGAGTCAGAGCTGACCCTCACCTCCCCAGGAGACTCTCCAAGACCCAGAGGTAAGTCTGGCCCAGGCTCCTATGGAGTCACTACTTTGCCATAGGTCCCAGTGCACATGAAACCTTGTGTGCACCCTCCAAGTGTGAGGTCTCTGTTTCTCCCAGTCCTGTGGAGTTTCTGCACTCAAGCCCTGCTGGCCTTCAAAGCCAAATGCTCTGGGGGCTCCTCCTCCCAATATCAGGCCCCCAGCTGGGGAGCCTGACGTGGGGCTCAGAACTCTCACTCCTGTGTGAGAAACTCCACAATATAATTCTTTTCCACTTTGTGGGTCGCCCACCCAGCAGGTATGGGATTTGATTACATCACAGAAGCGCCCCTCCTACCATCTCATTGTGACTTCTTCTTTGTCTTTGGATGTAGATTATCTTTTTTCGTAGGTTCCAGTCTTTTTTGTTGATGGTTGTTCAGCTGTTATTTGTTATTTAAGTATTTTCATGAGAGGAGGTAAGCTCAAGTCCTTCTACTTTGCCATCTTGTATCCTTCCTGAACATCATAAAAATTTATCTGACACACATTCAAGAACGTGGACTTTATTCTATAAAGGTGAACTTTACTAAAATGTGACTTCTTGTGTTAGGTTGAATAACAGGCCCCCAGATAAGTTCATGTCCTAATGCCAAAGCCTGAGATTATAATGCCTTATATGATAAATATATATATATATATATATATATATACTTTGCAAATGTGATTGAAATAAGGATCTTGGGATAGAGGGATTACCCTGGATTATCTGGATCATCTGTGTACACCCAATATAATCACAAAGGTCCTTATAAAAGAAGATAGGAAAATCAGAGACAGAGAGAGATGTGAACATGGAAGCAGAAGACAGAGAAAATGCTGTGCTGCTGGCTTCAAGATAAGGAAGAAGCCACAAGCCAATGAATATAGGTGGCCTCTAAAAGCTGGAAAGGTCAAGGAAACATTCTCTGCTAGAGGCTTCAGAAGAAAAGCAACTCTGTGAAACTAGTTTAGACTTCTGACCTCCAGAAACATAAGACAATAAGTTTGTGTTCTTTAGTCACTAAGTATGTGATAATTAACAGCAGGAAATTAATATGCTCCTTGAGAGCAGAAGTTTTTGGTTTATTGCTGCTCTATCATCTTGAACAGTCCCAGAATAACTTTCAGAGAAGAAAAAGAAATGAAAGGAATCCAAATTGGAAAAGAAGTAAAACTGTCACTGTTTGCAGATGACATGACACTATACATAGAAAATCCTAAAGATGCTATCAGAAAACTACTAGAGCTCATCAATGTATTTGGTAAAGTTGCAGGATACAAAATTAACACACAGAAATCTCTTACATTCTTGTACACTAAGAATGAAAGATCAGAAAGAGAAATTAAGGAAACAATCCCATTTACCATCACATCAAAAAGAGTAAAATGCCTAGGAATAAACCTACTGAAGGAGGTGAAAGACCTGTACTCAGAAAACTATAAGATACTGATGAAAGAAATAAAAGGTGACACAAACAGTTGGGGAGATATACCATGTTCTTGGATTGGAAGAATCAATATTGTGAAAATGACTACCCAAAGCAATCTACAGATTCAATGCAATCCCTATCAAATTAGCAATGGCATTTTTCACAGAATTAGAACAAAAACTTTTACAATTTGTATGGAAACACAAAAGACCCCTAATAGCCAAAGCAATCTAGAGAAAGAAAAAGGGAGATGAAGGAATCAGGCTCCCTGACTTCAGACTATACTACAAAGCTACAGTCATCAAAAAAGTATGATACTGGCACAAAAACAGAAATATTGACCAATGGAACAGGATAGAAAGTCCAGAGATAAACACACACACCTGTGGTCACCTAATCTATGACAAAGGGGGCAAGACTATACAATGGAGAAAAGAAAGTCTCTTCAATAAGTGGTGCTGGGAAAACTGGATAGCTAAATATAAACAAATCAAATTAGAACACTCTGTAACACCATACACAAAAATAAACTCAAAATGGACTAAAGACCTAAATGTAAAACTCTTAGAGGAAAACATATTCAGAACACCCTTTGACATAAATCGCAGCAAGATCTTTTTTGATCCACCTCCTAGAGTAATGAAAATAAAAACAAAAATAAACAAATGGGACCTAATTAAACTTAAAAGCTTTTGCACAGCAAAGGAAACCATAAAAAAAATGAAAAGACAACCCTCAGAATGGGAGAAAATATTTGCAAGTGAAGCAACCAACAAGGGATTAATCTCCAAAATATACAAACAGCTCATGCAGCTCAATATCAGAAAAAAGCAGACAACGCAACTAAAAAATGGGCAGAAGTTCTAGATAGACATTTCTCCGAAGAAGACATACAGATCGTCAAAGAACACATGAAAAGATGCTCAACATCACTAATTATTAGAGAAATGCAAAACAAAACTACAATGAGGTATCAACTCACACCGGCCAGAATGGCCATTATCAGAAAAATCTACAAACATAAATGCTGGAAAGGGTGTGGAGAAAAGGGAATGTTGGTGGGAATGTAAATTTGTACAGCCTTTCTGGAGAACAGTATGGAGGTTCCTTATAAAACTAAAAATAGAGCTACCATATGATCCAGCAATCCCACTCCTGAGCATATATCTGGAGAAAACCATAATTCAAAAAGATTCATGCACCCCAGTGTTCATTGCAGCACTATTGACAATAGCCAGGACATGAAAGTAACCTAAATATCCATCAGCAGATAAATGGATAAAGAAGATGTGGTACATATATACAATGTAATATTACTCGACCATAAAAAAGAACAAAGTAATGCCATTTGCAGCAACATAGATGGACCTAGAGATTGTCATACCGAGTGAAGTAAGTCAGACAGAGAAAGACAAATATCACATGATATCACTTCTATATGGAATCTTAAAAAAGGGTACAAATGAACTTATTTACAAAACAGAAATAGAGTTACAGATGTAGAATAGAAACTTATGGTTACCGGGGGTAAGGGCGGAGAGCAATAAATTGGGAGATTGGGATTGACATATACGCACTACTATATATAAAATAGATAACTAATAAGGATCTACTTTATAGCACAGGGAACTCTACTCAATACTCTGTAATGGCCTATATGAGAAAAGAATCTAAAAAAGAGTGGTTATATGTATAAAGGATTCACTTTGCTCTACACCTGAAACTAACACAACACTGTAAATCAACTATACTCCAATAAAAATTTTTTTAAAAAGAAATATTGAAGTAGAATCTACAACTTGGTTAGAGTCAATAAATAAATAAATAAAAATGAAAGCTGGAAAAGTCAAGGAAACATTCTCTCCTAGAGGCTTCAGAAGGAAAGCGACTCTGTAAAACCAATTTAGACTTCTGACCTCCAGAAAGATAATAAGTTTGCGTTGTTTTAGTCACTAAGTGTGTGGTAATTAACAGCAGGAAATTAATATACCCCTTGAGAGCAGGAGGTTTTGGTTTATTGCTACTTTATCTTGAATGATGCCAGAATAATCACCCCAAAATATGCTTCTTTGAGCTAAAGGCCAGTAGAACCTGAACACCCAGGAAAAGCTCTAAAACCAGGGCACAAGATTCCCTTTTGTAAAGGAAATTTACATTTATGAAGGAAACTTACATTTGTAAATAAGATGTCTTATTTTCCTATACCAGAAAGAGGAGGACTCTTTTAACTCTTGTGAATGGAGAAGGCACCAAAAAAAACTGGTTAACAAACTTTATTAAACAACTCTTGTCTACCATATTTTTCTGGCCGCCTTCCCATAACTAACCTCTCTCAGAAGCCCTTTATCCCTTTATCTTACCTAAGATGGTATAAAAACCCAGATTCTAACCACATTTTGGGTTGCTCATCTTTGGGTACTCATGTGTACATGCACAGTGCATATTGATAAACTTCTCTTTGTTTTTCACTTGTTTATCTGTCTTTGGCCCGATTATCAGGGCCCCAGCCAAGGAACTTAAAGTGGATAGAGGAAAAGACCTTTTTCCTCCCCTAGACTTCTGGCAATGAGAATGGGCTAGCTGGGACACCCCACTTACTCTAGAGACTGTAGCTGAAATCCAGGACCCCTGACAAAGCTGGCCAAATGTAAAAATTCTTACCAAAGTCAGCCTCCCAGGTTTCTATCTGCAGGGTCCAATCAAATGAGGGTGGTAAATGTCTCTTTGTCTTATCTTTTCCAAATTTCGATTAACAAGTGAAAAACATTTGTAGAAATCAGTTATTTGGATTTTTACTCATGTGAATTTGGTTCTGAGGGACTGATTATTGATCCTTTCCCTCCCAGGGACAGCTATTGCTTTCTTCTTTGTCTAGTTCTGTGCCCTGAGAGTTTGGCTTTCCTCCTGCCAGGGCATGCAGGTTGTCATACCTGCAACTGCAGGCAGCCACCTGTCAGGGAGGTGGGGTGGAGGCCAAGAGCAAGTGGATGGGTTGCACTGCATTCACAGCTGGTGTCTTACCATTGCCAGTTCTCAGGGTTGGTTTATCTAAGTCTTTCTTGCTTTTGGCTACCTTTGGATAGATTGTGAGATCTATCACGAGAGCTTCTTCTTTTGCACCTTCTATGGTGATGCCTCTTGTGTCCCTGGTTATGCTATAAGAAAGCTAATGTTTTTGACTTGAGTCACAATTGGAATAGTATATCTTTGTTTTAAAAAATCTCCAAGACCTAAAACAGTATCTGGAACATAGAAGGTGCTCAATAAATATTTATAGAGGGGTGAAATAGGACTTAACAATGAGGTACCCCAAAGAGAGAACCAGAGGCCTTGTGAATTTTTATCCTTTACTGTATCAACAGTATATAGAATTTTTTTTTGCTTGACCACCTTAAAATAATGTGCTTTTCCAATAGGAGAGGTCATATTCCAGGGCATAACCAAAGACAAATAGGACTCATCTTTCTGCAGAGTCAGTTTGTCATGAAATTTTGGAGGAGAAAAATATAAATAAATAATCTACACTATGTGATAGGGTATATGAATATTTTACAAACTTAAAGGAAATTTGATCCTCCAAGCCAGTAGCCTCTGGTTATGCCCACAGATGCTTAGAGGGTGAGTTAATTCTCATCCAACATTGAGACTATTTGGGTGGAGAGACTTGATAGGCACATATCTACTGGTAATTATGCAAAATACCTCAGTCATGCAGAACTGCTCTCCTAAGCTTTCCATGGTCACATTCTCTTCTCTTTCATATGAAGTTCCTGAGCACTTTACTTTGCTTCCAAAATCAATATGCATTTGTCCTCATTCCTTTTTATTCTCCTAGCATTTTGCAAATCTAGCTTTACAATTACTTATATGAATGACATTTTACAAATCACTTTACCTCTTTGAGTTCCAGTTTCTTCATTTGTAAACTAAGGAGTTTATACCAAGATATCTTTAAAGTCTATACCAAGTTTAAAATTCTATGATAATATGTTTTATAGTATTAACCAGCTGCTAGTAGTTGGCTTAGAGTAGCAAATAAGCCAACATTTATCACTTGACATCTGTCCCTCATCTTTAATTACAAGATATCAAGTAGTTATTTTTGCATTAAACAACCACCCTAAAAATCTAAAAGCTTAAAACGATAACCGTTTATTTAGCTCACAATTCTGCAGTTCAATAATTTCAACTGGGCTCAAAAGGACAGTTTTTCTGATCTTACCTGATCTAGAATGGCCTCAGCTGAGATGACTTGTCTTCATTTCATGCAGCCTCTCACCTTCCAGCAGGCTAGCCTGGGCTTTTTCTCATGGCAGAGCAAAGGCCAAGACACAGAGTGGAATTGCACAATGCTTCTAGAGGGCTAGGCCTGGAACTGGCATACCTTCCCTTCTACTGCCTTCTGTTGGTCTAAGGAAGTCACAGATCAGCCCAGACCCAAGGAGTGGGGAAATAGATTCCATCTCTTGATAGGAGGAGTTGCAAAGACACGTTGCAGAGGGCATGGAAAAGGGAGAAAAATTGGGGTCATCATTGTCCTCAATCTTCCACATAGTTCAATGATTCTTTTCTTTCTACCCCCAGCATCATAACTACTCTCCTTCTGAAGTGACAATAATAATAATAACTCACATTTATTAAGCACTTGTTGCCAGGCACTCTTCTGAGCACATTACATTAACAATTCATTTTCTTCTCACAAGAACTTGTTGAGGTAGTTATTATTGGTATATTAGAATGAGAAAACACAGGCACAAAGAGGAAAAATAATTTACAAGATCCTTTCCACCAGGAAAGAAAAGTTCTTAGAGGATAAGCCATGTGGTGTTGATGAGAATTAAGCCAGAATTGAACAGCTCTCCAGGTCATCTGAGGGCATAAACACCTTTCCATTGCTTTTCCAGAAGATTCAAAGGCTAGAGCACTCAGGAGAATGAAGTTGTCCCACCATTGTTAAAGAGATATTTGTACATTTACAATCTCAGCCAATGATTTTAAAAAGGCAGATTTTAAAATCATCTTTAATGGAAAGAATTCCTCTGTATAAATTTTCTTCATATCCCTATGGAATCTATTTTGTTTTAATTCCAACAATCTTTATCAAGTGACAGTGATGCCAGACACTGGGGATATCAAGAACCATGGAGTCTTTTAATTTAACATAACAAAATCAACTTCAACTAATTATGCAGTTCTAGAGGAAGCATCAGCTAGGTAATTCTAGAGCATTCAGCCTTTCCTCAGAGCCACTAATGTCACTCAATGACCTCAACTTTTAAGCACACTCTAACTAATATGACCAAAGACATCTGCCTCTATGTCTGAACTATCTCTGATCTTCCTCTTAAGTTTTTTCTCCCCTGGTACAGCCATCTAAGCTCTATTGTACCTGCCTTGCCTGTGCTAGCCCACAGACCCTATTTTAGTGTTTTCCAACGTTGCCTAATCTATCACATCAGACCTAATGAGTCTGAATCTGCGGAGAGGGAATGTGTATTTCTAACAAGTACTCCAGGTGATTCTTATGACTATGTAGGTTTGGTAAATGCTGCCTTATCTTTTATCTAGCATGATTTTAATTAGAATGATTAGTTTAATCTAGCATGATTATAGTCTAATTCTAATTGGCTTGACTGAATCCTAAAATCTGGGTTCATGAAAATTGTTTTTCATGGCAAGAAGTAAACTTTGCCTGGGAACTTAATCTCATCATTCATACTGGGTATAGCCTAATAGGGAGACAAGATCTGGACCCTCCACCCATGATCATTAAAAGTGATGTAGAGAAGTACTATCTGGTATCCATTTGGGCCATACATGGGCTGTTGGAAGTAAACATTCTCTGGTGGGGAGAAAAGACTAAGACTGATAGATATGTAAAAAAAAATGTGCTTTAAATATCTCAAATCTAGTTGCTATATCCTATACCAAGGCCATTTCAATTCTGACCTAATTGAGAATAAAAACAATGAATTCTTGGGCTTTTACTAATAGGTTAGGTAATTGATCTTTTTGAGTTTTAATTTCCTAACATGTAAAATGGGAAGCTTGTACTAGATATTCTCTAAGCTTTTTAAAGACTAGTGTCTTGGATTCTAAGAGTTAGTTTAGTCAAATAAAATATGACAAGTCATTAGATGACTGAAATGTTTATTGAATTTATTATAGCTTTACTATATTGATCTTATTGGTTAATTCAATAATAACTAATAAAGCTATTTGTTTCTGTAAATACAGCTAATGTTTTTCACTTATTCCAAGTTTGGATATGGTGGAGAAAGGAAGAAGGAACACTTAGTCCCTCCCTTTTCTCTTCACCTCTTCTCTTCCAAGAACCTCTGAAAGGGTCCAGTGGTCCAATGATTGGTTGGAGTAGTTGCCACCCATTCCAAAATAGGGAAAATCACTTAATGCCCTTCAGAGAAGAAATGGTGCCCCATTTCTTCTTTTACTCTCTTTCAAATGTTAATTTTACTGATTCTTTCAAACCTAGAATCTTCTAGTTAGGAGCATCACAACCATAATAATCTAAGATAGACCTTTTGAATGTAACAGTTAAAATTTAATTTCAGTGTGGTTGGAACCTTTCTAAATCCAGTTGTTAAAAGAAATTCCTAATTAAATATAACATCTCTAATTAGTGAATGCAAAAATAATACATTAGGCACTCAAAAATGTGTCCTCATGCAAAATAATAAAACAGAAATTTGACTCAACAGTAGATAATTCAGGCAAAAATTGAAAGTGTTAATTCAGAAATATGAACATTACAGGTCAAAGTAATTTTTTAAGACCAAGATTCTTTGAATAATCGCCTCAACTGCACACAACCTGGACAGACATGATTAACTTAACTAAAGAATGATTATGAGGAATTTATGTGGGAAAAAATTACTTGCAAATCTGATTGAATGTGAATTTCTGCATTTACGATTAATGGCAGGAAAAGACATTGTAGCAGTCTCGTGGAATATCTCACAGCTCTAGTGCACATTTTTGTGCCGTTATCAGCAGTTGCAAACTAATCGACAGAGCTTGCATGGTAAGCAATTAGAATCTACTAATCTCCTTTTTTTCCCACTCAGCTTTTTTTTTTTTTTTTTTTTTTTTGGTATGCGAGATAAGCAGAGTCTGGAAATAAATAACTCAACAAGTCTGATTTGGGCATCTTCAGTGGATTCTTTTCTGATATTTCACCTTTTCATAATTATATTTGATGTCTTATCAAATGTTTGGCCAAATTTTTAATTATAAAATATCATTAAAGCCCTATAACTTATGCACAACTTTACCACATTATCTTTGTGCATGGCTTTTTTCCTTCTCTTCCCCTGTGTGCCCTTTTACTGTCCTGCTGATTACGTAGAAATATCTTCTGAGATGCAAGTTAAAACCTGACAGAGGTTTTCAATCTGACATCTCATTTTACAAACTTGATTGGAATTCAGCGTATTGAATCATGGCTTGAATAACTTGAATATAAAGCTAAAGCCTTATATTCCACAAATATTCTGAAAAGCAATCTGCTCGCCCATTTTCTGCAGTGGGCCAAGGCTATTTGATTAGAAAATATCTGCTTTTTTGAAGAGGCAGCTTTAGAAGAAACCCTTTGAGAAATGGAAATTCTCTTCATAAACCATAATAATGCCATCCTCATCAGATATAGAAATTTGAAAATGAAGTCACCTATTTCTTTTTTTCAGCTATGCTCCCAGAGTCATTTTGCTGATAGTGAATTAGCCTTGAGAAGGATGAGATGTTGTTCATTCATCTCTTCATTCATTTCTAGGCATTGTTCTAGATCCTAGAGACACATACAAAGATCCTGCTGCTGTGGACATGAGCCACAATTGTCTGCTGCCTCTTTTTTTTTTTTTCTCTTTACGTTGACGATCACAGAACTGCATTTGTCATATTGTGAAGTAAGTACTGAGTAATACTCAAGTGGATACATGACTAGCTTCTCACTTCTTTGAATTTAGGGAGTACTGCTGCTCATTTGTTTAAATTTGAAGGCAAAACAACTTGAAGTTGTCATAGAAGATTAGTATTAAAACTTTAGAAAAAATGTACTGAGCACTTAACCTATTGTTATTATTACATACCAACCTCAGTTGTGCTTGAGAATAAATGTGTTGGCCATTTTGACTGATGGGTATTAGGGCAGCGGTCAGAAGGCCCATTTATCCAAAATAACTCCCTTGACAATCAACCCTAGTACAGAAAATTTGCACCGTTCATTTATCCATTCATTTATTCACTCATTAGTACCTGCTACGTGCTCTGCATTATGTACACAATGGGGTTAAAAGACTAAATAAAACACCCTAGTCCTGATATAGAGATGCTCACAGACTGGTTAGAGGAAGAGATGAATAAATTGCCAATTATAATGTAACAAGTGCTATAACAAAGGAAGTATAAGGCTACGAGGTAACATATCATATGTTGTGTATTTTTTGGATTACATCATCTACCGTAATTAAATAAAGCATCTCAATTAAGTGAATATAAAAATACTACATTAAGTACTCAAAACTTGATCTCATACAAACTGGGATGAAGTTTAATGAAAGAAGGGACTTTGTCATTTTATTCACTGCCATATATACCACAGTACATGACACTATTTGTATCTTATAAGTCTTAACAGAAAAGTCTTTCTTAAGTTTCTTGCCTCCTGCATTATTTGACTTCCAATACCACCATATCATATGTAATGCCTTCAGTCATGAAACTCCATAATCTCATTTTCTCACTTCTAAAAATGCACAACAGAAGCTCCCCGCCACTGTTCTGTATGTCACTCAGGCAGTTCTCTGAAATTTATTTCAAAAAAAATGTATATTTATCAATCAGTGAACTTTAGCTCCCAAACAAAATTAAGTACTAAGAACCAGATTAACCCTCCTATCTGAAATAATTTTTAAAAGAAACAACACTGTTCATGATATGGGACATCATCAATAAAAAAACAGTGGCCACTAGACAAGGTAAACCATCCAACTGCACCAGCTTAATGCTATGAAAGGATTCTAGGCTGTGATGCCCAGAAAGTGAATCTAGATAGAGCCTAGAAGATTCCAAGTTAAGGAGATGGAGCTGAGAATTGAGGAAAACAAGGTGACTAGAGTTCCTACAAAGGAGTCCTATAAAAGAGGAAGTCTACAGAGAGAGAATTCTGAAGCTCTGCAGAGTGTCCCCCTTGAATATTCAACTGAAATACTTATTAGTGCTTCTGTGTGAGGAGATTACCCAAGGCCAAAAGAATCACCTGAGTGGATTAGAGGTCACAGTGCTAGTCACCCACACAGAGATGAGAATATAGTACCTATTCCCAGCACCCAAACTAGAAAGTCTCATGATTCATGGAGAATTTGGTAAAATAATCAAAAGAGTCTTGAACTCAGTATTAGACAGTAATACTGCATAATACAGTGTTGAGGAAAATTGGTCTTACACTGAGCACTGCTTCAATCCAACCTAACAAATCTTTTAAACAAAACTCAAAAACCAAACTGTTTCCAAAAACAATGAGTCACAGAATAAAGCTCAATAATATTTAAAGGAATACAAATAAACCTAGCAAGCAATGAAGTAAAATTTAAAATGTCTGGCACTCACGGAAGGGAGTGGCAAGATATATTCAAAGTCCTGAAAGGGAAAAATTTGCAACCTAGGATACTCTACCCAGCAAGATTATCATTTAGAGTAGAAGGAGAGATAAAGAATTTCTCAGACAAGCAAAAACTAAAGGAATACAGCAATACTAAACCTATCCTAAAAAAAATATTAAAAGACCTTCTCAAAATAGAAAAGAAGCAAGAATCTATAGGAAAGAGAAAATCACAGTTGGAAAGTAAATCACTTAAATAAGCTAGTATACAGATTTTCTTTTTAATCAAAAAAATTTCTGTGAAAGTGATGATAACCAAAATGAACAGAAAAGGATAAACATGAGGATGTAAAAGAGGAAATCAAAATTATAAAATGAGGGGGAGGAGAGTAAGAAAATGTAGTTTTTTGGTTTTTTTTTAGAATGCGTTTCAGCCTATATGACTTTTAGTCTAAAACAAGTAGATATAGTAATGGGTTAACATACTTGAAAAACAGGGTGACCACAAATCAAAAACATACAATAGATTCACAAAAACCAAAAAGAAGAGAACACAAGCATAATAAAAGAGAAAATCATCAAACCACAAAAGGAAAAACAAAAAGAAACAAAGAAGAAATACAAAATCAACTGGAAAACAAGGTTTAAAATGGCAATAAATATGTATCCATCAATAATTACCTTAAATGTCAACGGACTAAATGCTCCAATCAAAAGACATAGAGTGGCAGATTGTATAAAGAAATTAAAAAGTAAGCCTACAATATGTCATCTACAAGAGACCCACTTTAAGGCAAAGGACACACATAGATTGAAATAAAGGGAATGGAAAAAGATATTTCATGCAAACGGAAATGACAAGAAAGTGGGGGTCACAATACTCGTATCAGATGAAATAGACATTAAAACAAAAGTCATAAAGCAAGATAAAGAAGGACACTGTATAATGGTAAAAGGATCAATACAAGAAGAGGATACTACACTGGTCAACATATATGCACCCAATATAGGAGCACCCAAATACATAAAACAAATACTAACAGACATAAAGGGAGAAATTGATAGGAATACAATAGTAGTAGGAGTCTCTAACACCCCACTCACGTCAATGGACAGAAAATCAATGAGGCAACAGAGATCCTAAATGACACAATAGAACAGTTAGACATAATTGATATTTCTCAGGACATTACATCCAAAAAATCAGAATAAACATTCTTTTCAAATGCACATGGAACATTCTCTAGGAATGATCACATACTAGGGCACAAAACAAGCTTCAACAAATTTCAGAGTATATAAATTATTTCAAGCGTCTTTTATAACTACAACATCATGAAACTAGAAGTCAACCACAGAAAAAGACATGAGAAAAATAAAATAAAATGGCATCCAATCAAAA
This sequence comes from Leucopleurus acutus, assembly GCF_964270905.1. Taxonomy (NCBI): domain Eukaryota; kingdom Metazoa; phylum Chordata; class Mammalia; order Artiodactyla; family Delphinidae; genus Leucopleurus; species Leucopleurus acutus. Next base: position 134,520,175 of record NC_139143.1, read on the forward strand.
ATTACCAAGCATGCAAAGATGCAGAAAAATATAACCCATAATTAAGACAAAAATCAGTCAATTGGCACCAACCCAGAACTGAGACATATGTTGTAATTAGCAGACAGGTACATTAAAACATACAGAAAGTTAAGCAAAGGTATGGGAAATATAAAAAAGAACCAAATAGAAATTCTAGAGATGAAAACTACAATGTCGGATATGAAAAATAAACTAGATGGGATTAACAACAACAAAACTTGATTTAATTCAAAAGAAGGCAGAAAAAAGGGAGAAAAAGAACAAAGAACAGAAGAGCCGAACAAAAGACAACAAGACGATAGACTCACGTTTAACTACATCAATATTTACATTAAATGTAAATTGTCTGGTGGCTTCCCTGTTAGCACAGTGGTTAAGAATATGCCTGCCAATGCAGGGGACACAGGTTTGAGCCCTGGTCCAGGAAGATCCCACATGCCGCGGAGCAACTAAGCCCATGCACCATAACTACTGAGCCTGCACTCTAGAACCCGCGTGCCACAACTACTGAAGCCTGCGCACCTACAGCCCATGCTCCACAACAAGAGAAGCCACCGCAATGTGAAGCCCGTGTACCACAACGAAGAATAGACCCCACTCGGCGCAACTAGAGAAAACCCACACGCAGCAACGAAGACCCAACACATCCAAAAATAAATTAAATTTAAAAAAATGTAAATGGTCTACCAAATACTATATGATATCACATATATGGAATCTAAAAGAAATGATACAAATGAATCTATATACAAAACAGAAACAGACTCACAAACATAGAAAACAAATGTATGGTGACCAAAGTGGAGAGGGAGCGGAGGGACAAATTAGGAGTATAGGATTAGCAGGTATAAACTACTATACATAAAATAGATAAGCAACAATGATTTACTGTATAGCACAGGGAATTGTATCCAATATCTTGGAATACCTATAATGGAATACAATCTGCCAAAAAAAAAAATAAACGTCAAACTAATACAATATTGTAAATCAACTATACTTCAATTTCTTTTTAAAGTATATAGTCTACATAGCCCAATTAAAAGGCACATACTGTCAGGTTGGATAAAAGAGCAAGACCAAATCATAGTTGACCAGCAAGAACTGCAGTTTAAACATAAAGACACAAATAGGTTGAAGACAAAAAGATATTTCTTTGAGAAGATCAATGAATCTGATAAACCTCTAACTAGACCTACCAGTAAAACAAAAAAAAAGGAAAAAAGGTGCAATTACACAATACTAGAAATGGGAGATGCAACATAACTACAGATTCTATAGATACTAAAGAGATAATTTGGAATTATTATGAACAACTTTATGCCACTGTATTCACTAACCTAGGTGAAATGAACATATTTTTAAAAGATACAAATTAACATATCTCATAAAATGAATATCTCAAATGAAATAGATAACCTAGAGTCATATATCAACTAAAGAAATAGAATTTGTAGTTAAAACTCTTTCACAAAAACAAAGCTCCGGTCTCAAATGGCTTCACTGGTGAACTCTACCAAACATTTAAGGAAGAAATAATAGTAAATCTGTACAAAGTCTTCCAATAAAGTTAAGAGCTGATAACAATTTCCAGTTTATACTTTGAATCCATCATTACCTTGATATCAAAGCCAGACAAAAGCATTACAAGAAAAAGAATAAAAAAACACTATAGACCAATATCCTACATGAACACAAAGGCAAAAACTCTTAAAATTTTAGCAAATAGAATCTAAAAGTTGATAAAATATGTTTCTGGTTTATCCCAAAAATGCAAAATTGGTTTAATATTCTAAATAAATCAATGTAATTCACCATATTAACAAACTAATAAACAATATCCATATGATCATCTTAATGGATACAGAGAAAGCATTTGACATAATCTAACATCCATTCCTGATTTAAAGCCTTCAACAAGTAGGAAATTTTCTCAACCTGATGAAGGATGTCTGAAAAAACCTACAGTTAACATCATCCTTTGTAGTGAAAAGACTCAATACTTTCTCCTTAAGATCAGGAACAAGACAAGGATATCCTTTCTTGCCACTTCTATTCAGCATTGTCCTGAAGTTCTAGCAGTGCAATAAGGCAAGACAATAAAAGAAATAAAAGGCATCTAGATTGGAAATGAAGAAGTAAAACTGTCTTTATTCATAGCAACATGATCTTTATGTAGAAAACATGATGGCTTATTTTAAAAACCTACTAGGACTATTAATGAGTTTAGAAAGATTGCAGGATACAAGATCAATATACAAAAATCAAATATATTTCTATACACTAACATCAACAAGCAGAAGTTCATGTTAATAAAACAGTAGCATATGCAATAGCATAAAATGTTTAATTACTACTTACTAAATGCTGGGCTTTACAACAAAGTGACATATAAACAGGGGCACTGTCCTCAAGACGCTAAGTGGGGAAACAAACATAAAAACAAATAATACACTCTGATAAGTAAAGGAATAGAGTTAAGTGTGGACATTCGGTCAAATATTCCTAACAACTTTCTCTTGTTAGGAAACCTATTCTCCCATTGTCTGAGAATAACTCATAAGCAATCCATTAATTCCATAAACTGGATCAGCACAGCCAGAATTCCTAATGCGATTAGAATAGCTCTTTTTTCTGATGTCCATGTGCCTGAAGTTAAGAGGATAAGTCTTCCTAATCCACATGTGAGGTTCTTTTGTCTAATAAACCAGTTCTCTGGCCCAGAGAGGGGGGTAAAAAGTCTATTCGAAAAGATTCAGTTGCCTTTTCTTTTTTTTTTTTTTTTGCATTTATACCAGCTGGCAGAACCTGAGAACTTAAAAGTGTACTGAGGCCTTCAATAGCTGAGGCACCATAATCCAATGAGACTGGCCCAGAACCTTCTTTTGTGTGCCTTTTTTTTCTTGTGAAGCAAGAGCTGATTAATTAAAATGAGTATAATCAAGATTTTCAAGTAAAAGTAAAATATTTCAAATTCTTTCAAAAAAACAAACCCAAATCCTTAAGCACTCATTTATAAATACAATTTTTAAATTATTCTTGTGTTCAGTTCATTAAGGCAGTTCTTCTAGTGGCCTCTATTAACTTGGTTGAAGAAACAGGTTTTATTGAGTTCTTATACTGATGCCCTGAGCATAATGATGCATCAGTGTCACAGTAGGCTGCTGCCAGACCCTAAGTTTTTAAGATATCAGATGTCAAAATACTCCACACTCAAACCAGAGACCACAAGCAATTTAAATTATTACTGACACAGGCATATGCAAAGCAAGGGGGATTTCCTGAGTAAGGGGCAGGACCCACCAGCAAGAGGGCACTCTGATATCCCCTGTAGGAGAGAGAGAGGCAGAATGTACATGGTCAGGAGGATGTATATACATATATCCCTCCTTCTCTATGACCTTTTTGAATGATGCAAGGGCCGACTAAGTTCTGGTGATGGGGGAGGAGAAAAGAGGGGCAGGGTGAGTTGCCTCACATGTCATTTTTGGGGGTGCAGGAGAAGTAAGTGCAGAGCTTTTGATAGTCTATTGGTTTTCACCCTGGGGGAGCAGCATGGTGGCTGCCAGTTTCCATCCTGACAGGTGTTGAATGATTTAGCCAAATGTCATTGTGCTAGGGTGATTTAATTCTCTCTATCTACAATAAGCAAGAAGCCCACAATCAAAAGTGGAAGACAGACATGCTAACAAATGAAACGACATGTTGTGATATATACAAAAATAGACTTATATGTGAGTTTCAGAAAAAGTACAAAAGAGAGCATCCTGTCTGAGGCATCATAGAAAAACAATGCTCTATCAGGGTTGTGATAGAAACTGGGAATTTACCAGGTGGACAAGGGAAAGAAGGGAGTTCCAAGTAAAGGAGCTAGCCTGTGTGAAGAAAGGGAAGCATGAAACAGTTGACAAGAAGCAGTGAACAGCTTGGTACTGCTGGAGCACAGATGAAAGGGGAGAGTGGCAGATGTTGACACAGAAGTAGGCAGGGGCCAGGTGTGTAAGATCTTATATAGCTGTGCTAAAGTGCTTGGACTTTATCCAGTGGTCATGCAGACCTCTTCAACGGTGCCAAATATAGAAGGGACATGATCTGATTTTCCTTTAAGAGGAATGACTCTGACAGTATGGTTGGGGAATGGTTGAAGGCACACAGTAGGGGCAAGTCAGCTGAGAAGCTTCCAGGAGCATCTGTCTACAAGGAGCACTAAAATATCACTGAGCGTGTAATGAAATCAAGAAAATAACATTTACCGAAACTTCCATTTGTGGATGGAAGTAATACTTATAACAGTACAGACCTTAGAATCCGACTGCTTTGGTTTGAATCCTATTTCTACTGAACAAGTTCCTTCAGGGTAAGGAGGATCAGAGGGTGCTACAGGAGGGAAGAAGGATAGACAAGTAAGCCCCATGGAGAAGATGAACGTTTTATAGCATCTCAGATTTTACTGTGAATTCTTGATATACCCATTCCCACTCAACCTTTCCTCCTTTAGTCTTAAAGAATAGTGTAATATTCATTCAGCTGCTCAAGCAAAAACCTAGAAATCCAATTTGGTTCTCCCATGTGCCATGCTACAAAAATTGCCCGGGTTTTTCATCCTTTTCTATGTCTGTGGCCTTTGCCATGTGACACTGCAGTTCTCACTAATGACTAAAAAGGCAGAGGCTATTTTCACACCCCTTGATGCATGGACTGGACTCATGACTTGTTGGATTGACCTAATGGAAGATGGTAGAAGTGACAGTGTATTTGTTCTGAGCCTTGGCCTTAGGCAGCTTTTCATGTTTCTACTTGCTGTCTTTCATCTCTGCCATTGCCAGGAGAATATGCCCAGGTCACCCTACTGGAGAGGAGACCTGTGTAGTAAAGCCAAGCTACCCCACGCATCTCAGCTGAGACCTGGATCAGCTGACAGGCAGGCAAAGGCCAGTTACAAGAGCAAGTCCAGCCAATATCAGCAAATCTACCTTAATGTTGTATGACACTGAGGTTTGGTGTTAATTTTTATGCTGTAATTTTTATGCTGCAATATTTGCAATAAATAAATGATATACCCCATTACCCCATTTTCTTTCATCCTAGACATATCACATGAGTCCTATATTCCTACTTACAAAACAGATCTTAAATCCATTCACTTTTTTCCATCTTCATTGTCCCACTCTAGTTTAAGAACCATCATACCTCATCTGAACTACTGCTTTATCTACTTCCATGCCAGACACTTATAATCTATTCTTCAAATACCAGGGAGAGTGATTTTCTCCCAAATAACATATATTAGATCACCTCAGTCATTGCCCTGCTTAAAATCCTTTAATATCTTCTCATTGCTCTCAGAATATAATCCAAATGCCTCATGATGACCTCATGGTCTGCCTAATACCAAGATGAAAAAGTAGCTTTTATTTTACCTTCAGAAATGGTTTCTTCAAAGAAGTATGGGATCAATTCTTATTTAGAAATCTCTGCTTGAAGAAAGTTGATTTACTGTTTCAACTCATGGAATATTATTTTGGTAAAAGTACCAAAATATATCAAAATGAAACAGTTTCTTTGGAAAACACAGAAATCAAAGATGATGATTTGATTTTACCAAATAGCAAAAAATTAAGGTGGAGAATAAGAGGAGAGGATGAAAGAAAAAATAACAATCCATTGGTGGTCCAGTGTATCACATTGAAATGACAAAAGGATACAATTAGACCTGAAAGAGAAGTCTACATTTGGAGCTTTGGAGAGTATATAACCCAGCTGTTCTCTAACTTCACAGGGACCGGAGAACAGAGGAAATAAGTTACCCTGAGGTAGGAGGTATAAGCTGGAAGATTAGACATGAAATCAAACTCCCTCAGAATCAGCATTGGTAAGTATTACTTAATACTTACATACAGTACTTAGCTAAAAAGTGCTTTTGCTTATTTTGCTTCGTTTATACCTGAAGACCTTGAGGTCTAGTGAGGTTCAGTGGATAGTAATTAGTTTTCATTCTGACATTAGGTAACTTGAGAATCCACACGATCCATGAGTCTGTAAGCCTCCCCATAGTGAATTGCCATTATTTGTATTTTTAAAACAAATAGCCGTCAAGCAGCTGCCTCCTACGATGGAAGCAGGCTGAAAAATAAAGCCTACCAAAGATGCGAAATAAAATGCAAACATCACTAAAATCAGTTCCTGTTTTTAAATAATGTGGCTACAGCCCCAGAATACCAAAGGCAGCACAGGAATACCTAAGAAAGGCATTTGGTGCAGTTGTGGGCACCAGTAAGATTGACTTTAATCTCCCTGGAAGTGATATTCAGTATTAACTGCAGTTTGTCAATGCCCTGTCCCTCAGGGCATAATGTTGTGCAGTAGTGTAGTATAGTGTAGTGTAGTTTTCTGGCACCTGACTACCGCAAAGCCTTCTCCTTTGGCCCCTTGTAATGGGAGGTGCACAGGAAGAAGAGCAGCTGGGTCCTGGTATTCCTGGAATTTCTCTTCAGTGGACTGCCAGTGTACAGGTATCACAACATGGCACATGGCTGTACTCAAGGAGATGAGACTCCTTCTGAGAAAATGAAATCCAGCAGAAGTGGTACAGAAGACAGAAAATCCTTCTAACGTGTGCCTCCCAAACTGCCTTCTCTCCCTCTGTTCCCTTCACCAGGAGTGTCCTCTCCATCTTCTCTGCCTTCTCCACACCCTGCCTATCCTTCAGATTCCAACTCATCACACTTCCCTATAAAGCTTTCAAAGTATACAACCCCCAGTGATCTCTTTCTTTAATAAACATATATCTCAATCAGAATTTATTCTGTCTGCATCGCTGACACATCACACACAGACTGCACTATCCCAATGAACTGTACCATAATTCAAGCCAGAAACCTACTCGTAATCCTTGTCCTGCCTTTTATTTCTCCATACATTCACCAATCACAAAGTTTGATCAGTCTTCCTCTAGAATATCTCTTAAATATCATATCCAGCCGCAACCCATCCCCCTACATCAACTACCTTCATTTGTTTGGTCTCTCTCTAATTTATCTTGCCCAAATCTCCCATTCCTACATATTGTCCACAATGTAATTAGAGTGGTCTTAATAAAAGGCAAATCAGATCATGTCACTGTTCTGGATAAAGTATTTCAGTGATTCCCTCTGTTTTGGTGATATGGGTATCAATTTCTTTACACAGTTCACAAGGCTCTGCAAAATCTGGCCTATGATTATCTCTAGTCTAGCTTCATCTCTTGCCATTTCCCCAAATCATGCTCGCTTCCAGACTTTTGTAAATCCCCCCAAGCCGTGCCTGAACACTCTTCTCCCTACACTTTTACTGGCTAACTGTCTTCCTATCTCAGCTTAGATATATCCTCAAAAATCCTTCCGGGACCTCCATATACCAATATAGATGTTCATTATATGTGATACCACAGGATCCTATATTACCATCATTTTCTAGAGACAGAGCTCTTATCTGTAAACAGTGAAATCAACTCTAGTTAATCAAAGCGGCAAACAAAATTTTTAAATATTAGGTAGCTAACAGAATCTCTGGGATCACTAAAGAATGAGACCTGGGGATCACCAGGCCAGTAATAATGCTCCAGGCTTCACTGTGGAATGGCTCCACACTACAGCTGCCTTGGATGAGTGGAGACAACACTGATGCTAAGCACTGGGTGCTACCACTAGGACCTCTGGCCCTGCCTCTTATTGATGGAGCTCAGGTCACATTCCTGAATCCTCACTGCAAGGCATGCTGGGACAGTAAGGTTTTGTCATCTATCTTGAGGAGTTCTCAGATTAATTGTTTTATAGGTTTGTTGAGGAGCTTGAGGGTGACTAGCTATAACCACTTATTAATTTTTTATATCAGTTTTTTTAATATTTCTTTTTTTTAACATCTTTATTGGAGTATAATTGCTTTACAATGGTGCGTTAGTTTCTGCTTTATAACAAAGTGAATCAGCTATACATATACATATATCCGCATATCCCCTCCCTCTTGTGTCTCCCTCTTACCCTCCCCATCCCTCCCCTCTAGGTGGTCACAAAGCACCGAGCTGATCTCCCTGTGCTATGTGGCTGCTTCCCACTAGCTATCTATTTCACATTTGGTAGTGTATATATGGCCATGCCACTCTCTCACTTTGTCCCATGTTACCCTTCCCCCACTCCATGTCCTCAAGTCCATTCTCTACCTCTGCGTCTTTATTCCTGCCCTGCCCCTAGGTTTTTCAGAACTTTTTTTTTTTTTTTAGATTCCATATATATGTGTTAGCATACAGTATTTGTTTTTCTCTTTCTGGCTTAGTTTACTCTGTATGACAGTCTCTAGGTCCATCCACCTCACTACAAATAACTCAATTTCGTTTCTTTTTATGGCTGAGTAATATTCCATTGTATATATGTGCCACATCTTCTTTATCCATTCATCTGTCGGTGGACACTTAGGTTGCTTCCATTTCCTGGCTATTGTAAATGGAGCTGCAATGAAAATTTTGGTACATGACTCTTTTTGAATTATGGTTTTCTCAGGGTATATGCCCAGTAGTGGGATTGCTGGGTTGTATGGTAGTTCTATTTTTAATTTTTTAAGGAACCTCCATATTGTTCTCCATAGTTCCTGTATCAATTTACATTCCCGCCAACAGTGCAGGAGGGTTCCCTTTTCTCCACACCCTCTCCAGCATTATTGTTTGTAGATTTTTTTGATGATGGCCATTCTGACTGGTGTGAGGTGATACCTCATTGTAGTTTTAATTTGCATTTCTCTAATGATTAGTGATGTTGAGCATTCTTTCATGTGTTTGTTGGCAATCTGTATATCTTCTTTGGAGAAATGTCTATTTAGGTCTTCTGACCATTTTTGGATTGGGTTGTTTGTTTTTTTGATATTGAGCTGCATGAGCTGCTTGTATATTTTGGAGGTTAATCCTTTGTCAGTTGCTTCATTTGCAAATATTTTCTCCCATTCTGAGGGTTGTCTTTTCATTTTGCTTATGGTTTCCTTTGCTCTGCAAAAGCTTTTAAGTTTCATTATGTCCCATTTGTTTATTTTTGTTTTTATTTTCATTTCTCTAGGAGGTGGGTCAAAAAGGATCTTGCTGTGATTTATGTCACAGAGTGTTCTGCCTATGTTTTCCTCTAAGAGTTTTATAGTGTCTGGCCTTACATTTAGGTTTTTAATCCATTTTGAGTTTATTTTTGTGTATGGTGTTATGGAGTGTTCTAATTTCATTCTTTTACATGTAGCTGTCCAGTTTCAGCAGCACCACTTATTGAAGAGGCTGTCTTTTCTCCATTGTATATTCTTGCCTCCTTTATCAAAGATAAGGTGACCATATGTGCATGGGTTTATCTCTGGGCTTTCTATCCTGTTCCATTAATCTATATTTCTGTGTGTGTCTTGATCACTGTAGATTTGTAGTATAGTCTGAAGTCAGGGAGCCTGATTCCTCCAGCTCCGTTTTTCTTTCTCAAGATTGCTTTGGCTATTTTGGGTCTTTTGTGTTTCCATACAAATTGTGAAATTTTTTGTTCTAGTTCTGTGAAAAATACCAGTGGTAGTTTGATAAGGATTGCATTGAATCTGTAGATTGCTTTAGGTAGTATAGTCATTTTCACAATGTTGATTCTTCCAATCCAAGGACATCGTATATCTCTCCATCTGTATCATCTTTAATTTCTTTCATCAGTGTCTTATAGTTTTCTGCATACAGGTCTTTTGTCTCCTTAGGTAGATTTATTCTTAGGTATTTTATTCTTTCTGTTGCAGTGGTAAGTGGGAGTGTTTGCTTAATTTCACTTTCAGATTTTTCATCATTAGTGTATAGGAATGCAAGAGATTTCTGTGCATTAATTTTGTACCCTGCTACTTTACCGAATTCATTGATTAGCTCTAGTAGTTTTCTGGTAGCATCTTTAGGATTCTCTATGTATAGTATCATGTCATCTGCTAACAGTGATAGTTTTACTTCTTCTTTTCAATTTGGATTCCTTTTATTTCTTTTACTTCTCTGTTTGCCATGGCTATAACTTCTAAAACTATGTTGAATAATAATGGTGAGAGTGGGCAACCTTGTCTTGTTCCTGATCTTAGTGGAAATGGTTTCAGTTTTTCACCATTGAGAATGATGTTGGCTCTGCATTTGTCATATATGGCCTTTATCTTGTTGAGGTAAGATCCCTCTATGCCTATTTTCTGGGGGGGGGGGCGTTATCACAAATAGGTGTTGAATTTTGTTGAAAGCTTTTTCTGCATCTACTGAGATGATCATATTGTTTTTCTCCTTCAATTTGTTAATATGGTATGTCATATTGATTGATTTGTGTATAGTGAAGAATCCTTGCATTCCTGGGATAAAGCCCACTTGATCATGGTGAGTTTCTAAAAAAGTGTTAAAGTTGTCAGCTGGTATAGTAAGTGTCTTGTCTGTTTCATGGGGACTCCTTTGGTCAGTACCATGTCTGTGCTGGCTAACAACTGAGGCTAAATAAAGGAGTGTGGAAATATGAATGAAATAGTGCTATTTACTATCTGAGTGCAGCACACATACCAATGAACAGGAAGGTGATGTGGAGATCAGGAAGGCATTAGTAACGAGCAAAGATATGAAAGGGGTTCATCTGCAGCAAATCAAAAGAACATAACTGAAGTCCTCAGCCTGGTCGGAATTGGGCCCTGAATGGAGCCTATAAGGTGACCAGAGAGAGTTAGACGTGCTACAATATGCTTCCATAACACTCTATACTTCTCCAATCATAGCACTTATAAAATTTTATTGAAGAGTTTGTTAGTTTCTTGTTATTCTTGCAGAGTTACAAGATGTGTGAAGACAGAGATGGCTCATCCATGCCTTCTCCATAGACAATGTGTAATAGATATTTTTAAAAATAAGTAAGTGAATGAATAAATGAATGGGGGTAAAGATGAGGGCACAGAAGTGGAAGAGGGAGGTAGGCACCAGAGAATGTTGCCTGGTTCCAGTGGGGTGACCTGGATCAGCACAGGCCTGATGCTAGCCACTCCCACACAACTCCTTTCTTTCTAATCTACTTCTCATTCTCTTTGGGAAGGATTGAGGTCTCTGGAAAATAGCCAAAAAACAATTAAGGGAGCGGCCAGCCCAAATTAATGCTCAAGCATCAGGAGTATCTGAGCACTGAAAGCCACTTTTATTCATGCTCTCTCAGATCAAGGGGTGAGAAAGGGTTCCCAAAGCCATAACTCTTTTTAGGTGGATTTAGAAGGTATATAAAGGCCCCTGGCTGAGGACTTGCCTCCTCATTCCACAACTGGTGCCAGCACTCTCAATCCGCCACTGAGAGAAAATGTCCATCCAGTAAGTATCTCTGGGAGATTATTTTTTTAATTCCTTAGTGTGTTGATGGTAAATGGTCTATTTCAAGAGCTCCTGAAGAGGATTGATGACCCCTTTAGGGAAGGCCTTGACTCATGGTTGGGGAGTTTATTCCTATTTTATGTATTGAAGCAAATATCTAGAATTCAGGTCTAAATTACAGTGGGGTTTGTGTGGCTTGGAATGGGCCTTGGAAGTAGTAGTGAGCATGAAGATTTCAATGAGGCAGACCTGGGTTCCACTTCTTGCCCAGCCATTTCCTAGCTGTGTGATTTTGGGCAAATTACTTTTTGAAGTCTTGGCTTTTCCATATATAGAATGAGTAGTACTTACCCCCATTATGGTGTTGTGAGATTTAAATGAACGAATAGCATACAAAGTCCTTTTAAAAGTATGTGGCACATGGTAAGTCCTTAATAAAAAATAACTATCATAATTAGGCAGTCTGGTCAACTCTCACTCTAAGAAGTTATAAAATGGAGCCAAAGTGAGAAGGGAGAAAATAATCAAAAACATAAGACCTAAATCTCCTTGTCTGACTATATTTAAAATGTACTGTAGCTCTTGGAGACTGGTGATGAAGTGAGACGATGGGAAGAAGTGATGGTATAATATGGGTGAATAACAAAGGAAGACAAACTGACCCCCAAACCTGTGGTCTCCCAGTGCATAAGAGAGAGAGGAATGAGACTGTCTGGAAGGCAAGAGAATAAATGATGCAGTAAAAGCTGAGGGTAGGGACAGGGCAGGCTAATTCTGTAGGAAGGACTCGGTCAGGAAGAGAAGTGACAATGGCGGGATTTTTTGACTTGTCTTCAGAAATATGGGAAAACTGCAGAGGGCAAGCAAGTCCACTGTGGCATTAAAAGGGAGGTCATTTTCTCCTTCATCAAAGGAGGAGCACTGACCTGGGCCCCTTTGCCAACCTGATACATTTCTACCACCACACCACACCAAAACACTGTGTGCTCCCAGCCCAGGCTAGACTGGCAGTATGCACCACCATTGAGCAGAGAGCATCTTTTCTCCTGGAGTTCTGCCTCTATCTCCGTGGACTTCCTGAGATTCCACATGAGCTTCCTCCTCATTATTCCACCATTTCAGAGTCGAACATCCTGCTGGTGGTTACAAGAAACTGTTTGAAACTGTGGAGGAACTGTCCTCACCGCTCACAGCTCATGTTACAGGTTGGTCTCACCTATCTTGAAGCCATCTTCTCTTTTCTGTCTCAATCTCTCTTCTCTGTCTCCTTATTCATTGGCATCTCTCAGTACGGGCTCCCCCTGTGGGCTACAGAGAGAGGAATCTGGACATTTGGGCTTTTTATGCTAAGAACCCATTTCCTCTTTTTCTTTACTTCTCTAATATAGAAAAATGCTACCTAACTGGAATTCCTTAACAACTGGGACTATACCTTTGTCATCTTTAAGGTGTCAGTGCCTAGCTCAGTGCCTGGCACATAGAAAATGTCCTGTAAATGTCTGTTCTATCAGTTGCAGGATAAATGAAGGCCTGGTGACAAGCATCTGGGAATATGACAATAAAGGGTGGTAGGTTTCATGCCCATTATATCAGAAGTCTTGGTTCTGGAGTCAGGCAGATGTAGGTGCTAATTGTAGCTCTATTATTTTACTATCTGTGAATCCTTCAACAAGTTATTTAAACTTTCTGAGTCTCAATCCATTCACCTACCATAAACCAAATTTTACCTCATCGAGATGTTGTGAAGATTAAATGAGATAATGTAAATTGAAAGATTCACACAGTATCCAACACAAAGTTATCAATAGATGGTTGTTATTATTACTACTGCTATCATTATCCAAAGTCATCACATGACCCACATAGCATCCTTGCTTAGACATGGTGTTATAGGAAGGTCCAAAGCCTGGGCAGGTCTCTTTCCTCCCAATTGTCTCTTATGCAAAATAGAAGGAATGAGCCCGGTGCTCTTTCTCAACTAGATTCTGATGCTAACAATCTAGGTTCTAGCAATCAAATTAATGCTGTGCCTTTTAGTTAAGCCATGCCTTCTTTTCAAATTTCTATCAGAAATATACATCCTTGTAAAGTGGGCTGCTGAAATTGAGCTATATGAAATAATACATTTGTGGGTTTTTTTAATAGCAAGGATTATAAAAACACTGCCAAATGCTGCACTTTTCAAAGGATCACAGGGCACAAACCTAACTGTTTAGACTGAACAGACTTAAGGCCTTTCTTGTGTGCCCCTCATTTTGCAGAGAAGGACACGGAGGCCTAGAGATGGCACATAGCAAATCCTGAACCAGAATTCAGGTCTCTGACAGCCCTTTGCACTTTCTGCTATAGCAGGTTGACCTTTATCTGGACAGTAGCCCATATTCTCAAAGGAATATAGGTCTATATTTTAAGAAGCCAGTATTCTTGTTGTTTCATTTAAACGGTTTGTTCTGTAGACACATCTTTGTTTAGTATCTAGATCCCTGCTTCTAATCCATCCCTCCTATATATCAAGAAATTTGAAATTTTTCTTAAAAGTGAGACAGTAAAAAGGCAAATGTATTGGTAGCTGGGGAAATCTGTTAGATGGAGAATCCCATTCCATTCGAGATACTTTTCCCTGTCTCCTTCCAACCCTTTATCTAAACTCTGAGATGTTGCCACATTTCCTACCACTTGGTCTCCTAGTGAAAGGAGAGTAGGCCAGCAGGCATTTCCTGAGAGCTACCCCCCGTGAGAACTGAGAATGGAAATGACTGCCAGCTTTAAAAGTAAGAGGCTGCCCAATCGGGCTGCTTAGATAATCACTGCTCTTTACCTGGGTGAGAAGGGCAGGGGTAAGAAGCAATGTTCTGAGTCTTGCCTTCACCACAGGCAGAATCCCCCTCTGGCTGACCGGCAGTCTCCTTCGATGTGGGCCAGGACTCTTTGAAGTTGGATCTGAGCCATTTTACCACCTGTTTGATGGGCAAGCCCTCCTGCACAAGTTTGACTTTAAAGAAGGACACGTCACATACCACAGAAGGTAAAGAACACTAGGGCCCACTCCTCCTAGGGTTCGGACCTATCTCAGCTCCTCCCTCCAGGTACTTTTCAACCTCCTGAACCCAAGAGGAGACTTTTATACTCGCCTCCACTCAGAATCCTCCCGGGCCAGTGAGTCTGTATGGACACCTCGGAGATGTACTATGGGATAAAGAAGCAGCTAAGAACTAGGGCTTTGGGGTCTGACATGCCTGGCTTCAAATCCCATATGCCCTACATACCATTTGCCTAGGTGGGTGCCCTTTGGCAAGATGTTAATCTCTAATTCTTTGTTTTGTCATCTATAAAAATGGGAGAAATAAGAGAATTTACTTCAGGGTTTATTATAAGGATTAAATGAGAACATGGTTCCTAGCCCATAGGAAGCATTTAATAATAATAATAGTTATTATTATTAAACCATGGGTCTCTTGATGTCTTTCCTTTTTTATAATCAGAAAGGCCAATGGGAAGGAGGGAGGGGTGTTACAAAGGAGGCAAGGACCAAATATGTCTTAATAATACAAGAAAGAGAAGTTTTCTAAAAACAGAAGATTGTTGCTAAAAGGCTTGAAGCCCTAAGCCATCACTCCAATTTCATTACAAAGATTCATTAACACCACAATAAATAGTTTGTCTTATGCCTTAATATTCAGGCCTGTTAGCAGCTTTGTTGATCACCACAGATTTCAGGCATTCTGAAGAGACATCAAAAGAAAGAATAAATGGAGTCTTGAAGTAGTCAGGATAACTTGGACTGTAATAGAAGAGAAACAGATCAGGTCAAGCAGAAATTTAGTTATGAAAGCATATTTCGGAGGTCAGGCAAAGCCTTTATATGCCTTCTAAAGACCTTGGTACTTTTTCCTCTTTATGAAAGTGCAAAATCAGATTTTAATTGGCTCTCCACATGAGAAATCCTAGGCAATGTATGCCATCTAGTCTGGGAGATATGGTTCAGGAGGTCTGCCTGTGCAAGAGACCAGATTCAAGAATATCTACTTTTAAAAGTAGCAAAATAAATTTTTAAATTGAAGAAAAACGTAAGAGGGACATGAGGAAGATTGAAAGGAATATAATTCAGCATAACATGTTCTATACTTCCCCGCTCAGTGTAGATTGTTGAATTATAGGCTACAGGAAGTCAGAGGTCCAATGTGAACTACCCATGGGGCTGCATAGTGTGATATGGAACAGGCATGTTTTCTGGCTCTGGCCACATATGCTGATCACTTAATTTCTCTGAACCTTGATTTCCTCATATGTCACTGTGAAGTTTATAAGACATAAATTTAAGCTTGTGGCACATTGTCTCTTTCTCCTTCAGTCACCCCAAGAAAGTTACGAGACTCTTCATTCTTCATGTTGTGGATTTATGATTCTGACTTTAGGAGGTCACATAGAATGACCATTCTAAGCTCCCCATGGACTACACTAATTGCCCTTGTCTGTGACCCTTTCCCGTGTCTCAATGTCCTTCAGGTTCATCCGCACTGATGCTTACGTACGGGCAATGACTGAGAAAAGGATCGTCATAACAGAATTTGGCACCTGTGCTTTCCCAGACCCCTGCAAGAATATATTTTCCAGGTTACTGAAATCCAACTGCATGTTATTAAAGACATTTTACATTAGCCCTTTTTCTCTCGTGGCTTGAAAGTTACTGGACTGAAAAATCCATTTGCTTCTGCAGGTTTTTTTCTTACTTTCGAGGAGTGGAGGTTACTGACAATGCCCTTGTTAATATCTACCCAGTGGGGGAAGATTACTATGCCTGCACAGAGACCAACTTCATTACAAAGATTAATCCTGAAACCTTGGAGACAATTAAGCAGGTAGGACACAGTGCTCAGACTATATCGCTCAGGAATTTAGAGTTTGCAACTTAGAATTAAATCAGCTGTGCATTTGGGTTTGAAGAATATGAGAGTCAGATAGATTAAGTTTCAAATCCCTGCTTTGTCATCAACTACTAGCAATGTGACATAGGGCAAACTTTGTTTCTCCGTCTGTGAAATTTTAAACATTTATTATGTGGATTGGAGGAAAACCGTATAAAATGCCTAACATATTTATTTGTGACACAAATATTTATTGAGTCCCTTCCATGTACCAGAACTTATGCTAGATGCAAAAGATATACCAATGAGTAAGACAACATCGTCCCTGCTCTTCATGGTTTTTACAGACTAGCATGGAACTGGCACATTTAATATTGAAAACCCTACCAGTCATTGTTCTAGGAAAGTGTGTTGTACCAACTTGCCCCTTCTTATAGACACTTCTTGTTAGAAATAAAGCTATATCTTAAATGAAAAAGCATAGAGAAACATGTCAGCAGTATTAAAAAGTGATCAATTTTGATGAGAACTTAGGCAATCTTGGTGCAGCATTTGATAAGATAGATCTACATTTTCAACCAATATTTATTAAGATGTAACTATTTGCAAGGCATTGTTCTTGTCTTCAGAAAGCTTAACACCTAGGTGGAGAAATCAAATAAATACATTACTTAACTATAATAGGACACAGAATGTGAGGACTCTTTTCACAGAGGGAAAACCTTCTATGAAAGAACAAAGATTGCTTCTGGCAGTAGTTGGTAGATGTGAAGTGGGGCAGATCAAGGAAGGTTTAAAAGTCTTGCATTTGAGTTAGAAGTTAAAGGGAAGGCACAACTTCATTGATTTTGGAGAAAGAACATTTCATATACAGGGAGTACCATGATCAGCTGTATAGAGGTGGGAAACTGGAGGATAAAGAATAATTTATTTGGCTAGATTTGCAGT
This sequence comes from Leucopleurus acutus, assembly GCF_964270905.1. Classification (NCBI taxonomy): domain Eukaryota; kingdom Metazoa; phylum Chordata; class Mammalia; order Artiodactyla; family Delphinidae; genus Leucopleurus; species Leucopleurus acutus. The sequence continues at coordinate 134,537,350 of NC_139143.1, forward strand.
ATTTCTCAATGGACGTGGCAGTGGCGTTGGGCCGGTGGTACTTCATCATTGTGGGGACTGTCCCACCCACTGCAGAGGTTTGGTATCCCTGATTCCACCTACTAAACACCAGACATGTCCTCAATCATTGTACAAACTCCAAATGCTCACCAACATTTCCAACTCTCCCCCTAGGGGGCAATAGCACTCCCAGGTGAGAACTAGTGATCTAAAGCATGCCACGTCAAGGGGAATAGTGAAACACAGGGTAGGGTGAAACTAGAAGTTTGAATAATGGACAAAAATTTGGAATAAGTCATTTAGCTGATGGGAAGCTACTCAAAGTTTTTGTTCAGGGAAGTGGTATAAGCAGAGCTGTACTTTAGGTTATTTAATCTGGAAGCCACGTGTAAGCTGTATGGGAGGACAAAAGAGATAAGGGATAGCTAGGAGACCAGTTAAGTGGAATTGAAGACCAGAACTAGATATTCAGTGTAGTAGGAATAGAAAGGAAAAGGAGTCCCAATAATGGGTCTCAATATCACAAGCTGATTTATAATCCCCAACAGACTATTTACTAAGGCTTAACATATTCTCGATAGCTCTTTCTTAGTTTAGATGTATGTTTGAAACCACATATGAGTGTATGTGTAGATCATTTAGAGAAATACTGAAGCTGAGTTTCTAAACCATCCATTTGACTTTGACAGTGAATCCAATTACCATAGTAATTTAATTGGAAGTGTGAAGTTCATGGTGTGGCTCCAGAATAGACTTTATTAGGAGTCAGGTTTCATTGTGAGCAGCACTATACCCTGACTTCATATAAAAATGTAGTTTTAAAATTTTGAGTGTTTTTTTGTTGGTTTACTATTACTGAAATAGACTCCTAACAAGTTCCTTTGCCTCCAGCCCGATTCCCTTAAATACAGCTTCCTTAATTCAGTAGAAGCAATTTTCTTTTCTAAAATGCAAGTATAAATGTGTTATTCTAATTAGTGCACCCATAGTTTCCAAGATAAAGTTAAAAGCACAGACCTTTGTGGCTGGCCCATTTCATTTCTCCTCTTCCATGTGTGTGTATCACCACAGCCATGCTGAATGACTAGTAATCCCCAAGCAGCATTCACGTTTTGCGACTCTATGCCTTTACATTAGGGTTCCTACTCCCTAGAACACACTGTCATCCTTCTCCATCTGGTAAATTTTACTCATCTTTCAAGCATGTGTTGGAGTCATTGCCCTTGGGAAGCCCTGCCTAATCCCCTAGTCTGGGTTAGATGGCCTTTCTTCACAGATATCATTTTGTACCTACTGCACTGAATACCAGCTTATTGGTCTAATACAGTGCTATTAAATGGAACTTTCTACAACGATGGAAATGTTCTATGTCTTCATTGTCCAAGTGCTATTGAGCACTTGAATGTGGCTACTGTGACTGAGGAACTGAATTTGAAGTTCTATCTAATTATGGTTAACTTACATTTAAATTGCTATATGTGGCTACCATAGTGGACAGTGCAAATCTAGACTGAAGTTCTTGAAAGCAAGGGCCATCTCTGTTTTCCTAGACCCTGACACAGCACCTGGCATATAATAGAAGCTCAAGGAATACTTGATGAATGACTGAATGACTGAATGAATGTCTTGCCTTTTATTTAAATGAGGGTGCTAAAAACTCCCTATGCTTTAAAACATACTCTCCTAATCACATAGAAAGAATTTTGGTTAGACAAATATATACTCCATCGATTATTCATTCAATAAATCCTTATTGAGCAGGTTCCAGGTAGAAATTCTAGTGCTCTACATCCTTAGATAAATCATTTGATCTCTCTGACACCTCAAGTTCTTCTTATGTAAACTGAGAGGTTTGTGGTAGATTAGTGGTTTTGAATTTTTTATGAGAATCCAAAACGAATTAAAGCACTGAATCCTATCTTCAAAAAGTTTCCATTAACTCCAGGAATTCATGGTTCCCCTGAAGTCTATTTGGGTTAAGACTTTCTATACTAGATGAATCCTGAAGTTCCTTTCAGTTCCAAATTCATTCTGTATGTAAGATACTGGATTTGGTATTTAGGTTGTATCATAAAAAATTGCCATTTTTATAAAATGAAAATTATTGACTATCAGCATACAATTCAATGTAATTCAATAAGGAGAATGTAAAGAAGTTTCAGGATTCAAATTCGTCACTGTTTGAAGACAAACTGCATGTGCAAAAGGAAAGTAACCAACCAGAGTAATATATGGCCTACATCAATTGAAAAGCTCAATCAGGGAGAACTTGAAGATTTCAGAGGCATGAAGGGTCAGCATGGGGGTCAGAGGAGAGCTCAGCGCTAAAGATGGGACTTCTACAGACTTAAAAGAGGGTAAGACCCAGAGAGATGGAAAGAAAGAGAAAGCACACTTAGGGTGAGGGTGCAAGTGGTAACGGTGAGGTCAGACTGAGGAACCAAATGTGTAATACGATCTTCCTCTTAACATGGGTGACGTTTGTTCTCCTTCCATAGGTTGATCTTTGCAACTATGTCTCGGTCAATGGAGCCACTGCTCACCCCCACATTGAAAATGATGGGACTGTTTACAATATTGGTAATTGCTTTGGGAAAAATTTTTCAATTGCCTACAATATTGTAAAGATCCCTCCACTACAAGCAGGTCAGTTTACCACTTTGACTCTTCTTAAAACAAGTATCTAGGGGCTTCCCTGGTGGCACAGTGGTTGAGAGTCCGCCTGCTGATGCAGGGGACACGGGTTCGTGCCCCGGTCCGGGAAGATCCCACATGCCGCGGAGTGGCTGGGCCTGTGAGCCATGGTCGCTGAGCCTGCACGTCCGGAGCCTGTGCTCTGCAATGGGAGAGGCCACAACAGTAAGAGGCCCGTGTATCGCAAAAAAAAAAAAAAAAAAAAAACAAGTATCTGTATCATGAGAAAGTTACTGGAAATACAGGGTGTCAGATCAGAAATATCAGGCTAGCACTATATGGACAGTTAAATTACTCTCAGATTTTAGGACAACTGCCCCTCACCCTTACCCTACCAGGGGACCAATGCCAAAGAGCACCATAGCAGGAAATGACATCTTCAAAAATAAGTTGCCGTGTTCTATTCTACAGTGTTTCAAAGGTGTAGTGTATATGTGACTTTGATCATATAAGATTTAGATTCGAATCCAGCAAATATTTATTGAGCACTTATCCATATGCCAGACAAAATTAAGATTTTAAACAAACATGTGTATGTGTAATAGGATACACACATGTATATGAAAGTGTAGTAAGTATTTTGTGTGTATTTAATTCCCAAAACTAAAAACATAACTTTTTAACTCATATACTATAGAGAAAGAATATTAAAACAGAAGAGAGTACTCTTTAGAATTCTCCATTCATCCTCCATTCATTGCCAGAAATTTGATAATGATCTTGATAATAGAATTATTTGAGTATATATGGATTTTTACATACAAATCTTGAGCCCCACCTGAGGTAGACTGAATGAGTAATTCTAGGGGTGAGCCCATAGTCAGTATTTTCAGAAGCTTTTTATGTGGTTCTTATATACACTAAGGTTTGAAGACACTGCCTTAGTAGTAAATAAACTTTAATGTGCTTAAGAATTATTGTAAAGGGCTATGGACCCAAAACACATATGCCATAACTTTATAGATAACTTAAGAGATTGTAAAAGACACTTTGACCATACTAAAATTTTGCCTTACTCCCTTGACTTAGAACCCACCTCCAGATGTAAGATGTGACTCCACTGTACCCTGTCTGCCACACACTGTTTGAGTATACTTTCCAAATCTGCTGCTATTTGGATTTTCCTGGGTGATTGCAGCTCCGCGTGAAATTTCTCTAAGAAATGCCAGTGACTGAGAAAATGGAAATAAACTCTTTAAAAAATCAAGATCTGAAAATGTATTTCTTTGCTTGCATAAGCTGTTCTAAATGTTTTGTATTTAAAAAAAAAAAAAAGAGGCTGTTCCATAGCCTTTTGAAACCACTTTATTTCAGACAAGGAAGATCCAATAAGCAAGTCAGAGATCGTTGTACAATTCCCCTGCAGTGACCGATTCAAGCCATCTTATGTCCATAGGTAACTTGAAGGCCTGCTATGAATCTTCAGGAAAACTCAGGTTTAAAGATCTGCTTTGCCTACCTTTGATACCAATCCTGATCATGACATTTTCTTGCAGAAACCTAAATTTAAATGTAGTTAATTTCATGTAGGCACTGTTGATTCATATAACTGAGTATACTTCATGTGTACATATTTCTCTGTGGTTTGAGAATCAACCCTTCCCACTCACAAGTTTATTTCTGTTTCTGAACAGTTTTGGTTTGACTCCCAACTATATTGTTTTTGTGGAGACACCAGTCAAAATTAACCTGTTCAAGTTCCTTTCTTCATGGAGTCTTTGGGGAGCCAACTACATGGATTGTTTTGAGTCCAATGAAACCATGGGGGTAAGTCTTACATTTGTTTGTCAGCTTTATGGTTCTGAAGAATATGTCTTTCATAATGCACACTTTTTTTTCTTTCTAAATGCATCAAAATATTCTCTTCACTTTTCAAGGTTTGGCTTCATATTGCTGACAAGAAACGAAAAAAGTATATCAATAATAAATACAGGACATCTCCTTTTAACCTCTTCCATCACATCAATACCTATGAAGACAGTGAGTTTCTGGTTGTGGATCTCTGTTGCTGGAAAGGGTAAGAAAGGACATTGGATAAATGTTACATCTCCAGTTGTTCCTGGAAATTAGGGTTTCTTTTGGAGATGCCACTCTCAATATTTAATCTGAATTACATATAAAAAAGCAAGAAGAATGCTTAAGTCACAAAATATGATTGAAAAGGCTGTAGGGAGTTTAGATAATCAGAAACACTAACTGAACCTCAAAACTATGGTTAATGATTGAAAACTGATCAGGTCCATGAACCAGACCTGAAAATAAAAGATTCTGTGAATTGATGAGTAAACTTAAGCTTAATTTCACTCAAACTTAACAAGATCCTTTGGGGAGCCTAGAACTCCACCTAGTCTGGGTTTGGGAAAAAGAGATATGCTTTCTTCAAAACAGCAGGTCACTAAGAAAGACAGTAGCCCCTGAAGACACAGACAGAATGGTGAGAGAGAAACAGAGTAGAACGTTTTAAAGGCTGTTGTTATTTAAACATATCCATGAGCAGGATTCTTTTCTCCACCCAGAGTGGGCAGGAGAAATGGCTCCAGGATTCCTGAGTCTTTAGCAGGTTCTGGGTTGGGGTCTGAAGAATAGGGAGGCACTTGTGCTTTTAAAAGGCATGAAGCATGTCTCTAAATTATTTGTAATTGGCTGTCCTCATGTTTGACTTCTTATTTTTGCAGATTTGAATTTGTTTATAATTACTTATATTTAGCCAATTTACGTGAGAACTGGGAAGAGGTGAAAAGAAATGCCAGAAAGGCTCCCCAGCCTGAAGTTAGGAGATATGTACTTCCTTTGAATACTGACAAGGTAACCACCCTCTACATAGATTTCAGATATAACCAGAATGTTTCATCTCGCTCAGGATTTTTTCTCCTGCTGTGTGTTTATACATAAAGTCTTGAAATTTCAGAGCTGGAAGGAACTTTAAAAATTAATTCCACTTCCCTCATTTTATAAGCTAGGAAACTGGAGCTCAGAAGAGTCACATGACTTAGCAAAATCCAACTGTGGTGGAGTCAAAACGAAAACCAGGTTTGGACTCTAAACCTGTTGTTCTTCTATTTACAAAATCCTTTCAAAGTGATTGCAATCCAACTGGTTAGAACATAAGCAAAAACAGTGGAATAAGTGGGCAAAAAAGCTTAAAAAAAAGTAGGTTGGCAGTCTTTGAAGGCTTTCAGGCCAAAAGGTTTGTGCTTTATTTGACAGGTGATGGGGAGATAGTCAAGGTTTTGAACAGAAGAAAGCCATATTCAGAGCTGGTGGACTGGGTATCGAGTGTACTGACTACTCTAGTTGTCCCTGCTACTAAATGTCCGGCTTCCCTGAGCAAGTCACTCAGTGAGCAAGTTCCCCTACAGTTCGGTTGCCTGCTCAGAAACCTAAGTAAATTGGACTAAATAATAACTAAGGTTATTTGCAGCTTTGATTTTCTAAAATAAGGCTGTGTTGTGTATAAGTAGTATTAGAAGTAAAGAAAGGATGATGATAAGGGACCTGGGATTGGAGACAATGAAAATCACTCAGGTGATAGAAAAATGTAGTGGTAGTAGGAACAGACAAACCGACAAAAGTGAGAGTTCCTACAGGTAGAATTAAAAGGATCTTACATTTGATTGGATGGTAGAATGAATTAAGTCTTATACATGCAAAGGACCATAGAGATCCTTTAAGCCTATGTGTCTAGAGTGTTGATACCTTTGGAAATAGGAAATGTAATAATAGGCAGAGCAGGTTTGGAGATAAACATGAATTGTAGAACTATGAGGAAGTGGGGAGAATGAGTAAAAGGGCTGACTTCAAGACAGACCCAGGTTGACCAGGGCTTCCAGCATTCTAGCTGTTTGATTCGCGGCAAGACATTTAACCTTTTTAAATCCCCTTTTCTTTATCTATATCCACCATACAGGATTTTTGTGATCAATAAATGAGGTGACATATGTCAATCACTGAATATAGTCCCTCACACAAAGTAAGTGTTAAATAATATTGATTATGATCATCATCAACAGCAAAATCAGCATCAACAACATTTTCGTGAAGACGTCTTGTAGGCTTTCATATGGAAGTGCAGGTCCTTGCGACACAAAGTAGGGTCAGAAGAAAAGAGCTGATAGTTATTGGAATTGAAATGATGATCAAATATATGAAGACAGATAAGATTGCTAGCAGGAAAAATTCATACTTTAGAGTGTTTTAAAAGAAACATACAAATTTGTTTATTTTAAAAATGATGAACTTGATAGCCATAACATGCTGAAAGAAAAGAAAAGATGGCCAAGCACAAAAGTTGGGGAAACATCCATGTGCAGAAAGTGGTAAGAAAAGAGGAGTCAGAAAAAGAAAAGAGAAAAACGTCACCAAAGGGCCCTAGTTACAGCTAAGAGAGGATAATGCCACATGATAAGGCAAGAGAAGGGTTTCACTGGTGCCCACTGCTATATATAGACAAGTTGAAAAGAATGAAGATGAAGAGCCAGAAACCAGATTCAGTGATCTCCAGGGGAGTAGAGAGGGAGGCAGAAGTCAGGTTTCAAGGCAATAAAGGTGAGCAATTGATGAGAATGTGGGAGCAATTACTATAGCCTGCACTTTTAAAAGTTTGGCAATGAAAAGAAAAATAAGTCATAAATTAGGGAAATAAGAGATAAACAGATTGAAGGAAGGAGAGGAAAGAGTATGAGTGAAGTTTCCAGTTTAGTGATTAATATAACAGTGATATCTTTAAAATATACCCTTATTATTTTTGAATAGGCAGTGAATTTAAATGGTCAAAAACTCAAAATGATCTAAAAAGTTACACACTGGAGTTGTCGCTCCAACCTCTCTCTGCCTCCATTCCATACCATTCCCCTTCACTTCTGTGTGTAACTTTTAATGTCTTTCCTTTTCCTTTGTTTATGCAAATATAAGAAAATATAAATATATATAATTATTATTTCCCATTTTTACACAAAAAGTAACTTTCTATATCCACATTTTTGTTCCTTGCTTCTTTTCATTTTAAAATATATATTGAAGATCTTGCTTTCTTCAACTGCACGGTATTCTTTTTTGTGAACATACCCAAGTCCCTCACTGCTGAGCAACAGAGTTGTTTCCATTCTTTGGCTGTTACAGATAATGTCACAAGGAATAACTTTGTATGTATGTTATTTTATATATGTGCAGATATAGCAATAGGATAGACTCTCAGAAGTGAAATTGCTGGGTCAGGGGATAAATGCATGTGTTAAAAAAATAGTGAGGGGGAAGAGTGAAAATAAGGAGCTAGTTTGGAAAGCAAAGATAATGTTACACATCTCTTACATTAAAAACCCTAATTTAATTGTGGAAAGAATAAGATACAACAGAGTAAAATCATTAAAGTTACAGTCGCATAAGTAATGTGTTCGACATCAACATTTGAACTTACTGAATACATGTATAAATATGTATGTATGCACACATGCCGCTCTCTCCTTCCCAAAATCACCATGAAGTGCCTCGAGGCCCCACTTTACAGAATCTCACAAGACCCATCCTCACCTCCCATGTCTTCCCAATCCTGAAAATCTTTCACTATTTCCTTTTAATTCATTGTACATACCAGAAAAATTCCATCTATCCTCTGCTCAGAAGGTTCCTTCCACCTTCTTTCTTTTACCAAAAAATCTGACACTCTCTCTAGGACACTGGTCTCTTCAGCAGCAATTTCCAGGGGTAGCAGTTTCTCCTCCTACAGCGCTTGTACCACTGGGCCTGGGGTTGTGGTACACTTGTTCCACTTTGCTGCTTCCAGATCACTGCTCCTTCTACCCACCCTTAAAATCTTCCAATTTCAAATCTCACTTCAGCTAAGTATATAGCCAAGTGGTATGTCTACATTTACATATATACACCCCTCATTATTATTCTCACCAATTAACCACCATTCCTTCTCCCTTCTGGCTCAGTGTCACACTCCCCTGATCTACTTCTGACTCTCAGTTATTTCAATATACACATCATAGGTGACTCTTCCAACAACTGATCTCTCAGTTCCATGACGTCTTCCACTGATTTTGTCTTCCATTCTATCTCAGCCACTCACTCCCCACAGTCATGCAATTGACCTTGCCATTACCTTTGACTGTGCTTCTACCATAACCTTGGTTTCATGCATGACACATTCTGACTACCACCTATTATCTTTCAAGATTACTTGCCCTATTGCAGTTCCCACCAGGAACCTCCAATCTATTGAACCTATTACCTTCTCATCATCTATCACTCCCTTGAGGACTTACCTTCCCTCCTTATTCAATAACAATTTCATGGTTAATCATTGTAATCACCCCCTTGAGTAGATCTTCATTTCTCTTCTCTCTTTCTTACTTTATAGAACTTATTTGTCAAAATCATAATCCTAGTTAAATTCAACCCTCCACCCACTCCATGCTTGTACCTCTAAGGCTGAAATTAAGTGCTAAAAACACACAATTGTGTTAATTGGCCCATTTTTAAGTACATGACAACAAACCTTACTGCTACATTTCCCAATTTCACTTTCCTAGTTAAATATTTCACACCCTCCTCTCTTCAACCTTCTAACACCTCCCACCTCCACACTCATACTCAACTGATGGCTCTGCTTCCTATTTTACTGAAACAAATGAAAGAAATCAGAAAAGAACGTAGACTCCTGCCACCACATCTACCCACCCACCAGCATCTGTACTCGTACTGAATTATCCATCATCCTATTCAGAACTAGTCTTTCCCATCCTTCCTCACCCTCTCCAGGACAACACTCTACAATTCTCCCCCTCTCTCATATATCTCACTCTCCTCCTGTTTTCATTAAATCATGCATATCATGCTATTATTTTGCCCTCTTACAAAATCCTTCTTTTAACTCTTCTTGCCCCCACCACCTATCCCCTCATTCCTCTCTTGAAGACCCCTTAATGTTGGAGGGCACCAGAACTCAGCCCTTTGTTCTATCTTCTATCTGTACGTTCACTCCCTTTGTAAAGACTCATGCTTTAAAGCAGCCTAGAATTTCACTTCCAACTTTCCTTTTAACTCAAGGTTCTTATATGCTACTGCCAATGCCATGTCTTTATTTTGATGTCCAATAAACACTTCAAGTTTAATAAGACAAAACCTAAACTTCTCCTCTTCCCCTACCAAAAATTACCTTCAGTAATCCCCATCTTTGCTGTGACAACTCCAACTTTTAATTATTCGGGCCAAAAACCTTGAAGCCCTTCTTGACTCCTTTCTCAGTTTCATGCCTCTTCCCCACCCCATATCTTAACTATCAGGAAATCCTCTGGGCTCTACCTTGCACTCCTCACTGACTTCAATGCTACTAGCCTAGTCTGAACCATTGTTTTCTTTTGACTGGACTACTACAAGACAAACTGGTTTCCCTGATTTCACTCTTTCATCTCCCCTTTTTTTTTAATTTACATGTATTTTATTTATTTACTTATTTTTGTATCTCTCACATATATATATATATATATATATATATATATATATTTATATAGCAGGTTCTTATTAGTCATCCATTTTATACACATCAGTGTATACATGTCAATCTCAATCTCCCAGTTCATCACACCACCACCCCCACCTGCCGCTGCTTTGGTGGTTTGGTGATTTGCTGCTTGGTGTCCATACATTTGTTCTCTACTTCTGTGTCTCAATTTCTGCCCTGCAAACCGGTTCATCTGTACCATTTTCTAGGTTCCACATATATGCGTTAATATACGATATTTGTTTTTCTCTTTCTGACTTAACTTCACTTTGTATGACAGTCTCTAGATCCATCCACGTCTCTACAAATGACCCAATTTCGTTCCTTTTTATGGCTGAGTAATATTCCATTGTATATGTGTACTACATCTTCTTTATCCATTCGTCTGTTGATGGGCATTTAGGTTGCTTCCATGTCCTGGCTATTGTAAATAGTGCTGCAATGAATATTGGGGTGTATGTGTCTTTTTGAATTATGGTTTCCTCTGGGTATATTCCCAGTAGTGGGATTGCTGGGTCATATGGTAATTCTATTTTTAGCTTTTTAAGGAACCTCCATACTGTTCTCCAAAGTGGCTGTATCAATTTACATTCCCACCAACAGTGCAAGAGGGTTCCCTTTTCTCCACACCCTCTCCAGCATCTGTTGTTTGTAGATTTTCTGATGATGCCCATTCTAACTGGTGTGAGGTGACACCTCATTGTAGTTTTGATTTGTATTTCTCTAATAATTAGGGATGTTGAGCAGCTTTTCTTGTGCTTCTTGGCCATCTGTATGTCTTCTTTGGAGAAATGTCTATTCAGGTCTTCTGCCCGTTTTTGGATTGGGTTGTTTGTTTTTTTAATATTGAGCTGCAAAAGTGATCTCGACAGAGCAGTCAGGGTGATTCTTTTAAAAATAAATCTTAGCCTGCCACTGCTCTGCTCAGAACCCTCCAATGACTTCCCATCTCTCACTCACAGAAAAAGACCAAGACCCCACAATGACCTATCAGTCTTTACCCCTCCACTCTCCTCTCCTGCTCTTCTCCCCCGAGCTCAGTCAGTGCAGCCACACTGGTCTCTTTAATGTTCTCCAAGGACCTTTGGCGTACTCCTACCTCAGGCCTTTGTAGTTTGTTCTCTCTGCTCAAATGCTCTTCCCCAGATACCTGCATTGCTAGCTTCCTTCATTTCCTACAAATTTTATCCCAAATTTCACCTTTTCAGTGAGGCTCAACCTGACCACCTACTAAAATTACAACTCACCTACTCTTCACATTTCTGATTCTCCTTACTCTGCTCTATTCTTTTTCCTCACATTCATGATGTACTAAACACTTTGTCTATTAATTATATTTATATTGTTTATGTTCCCAAATTAGAATGAAAACTTCATGATGACAGGGACTCTGTTCTCTGAAATATCCCAAATGCCTAGAATAGAGTCCATCACAAAACATGTATTTAAGTATTTGATGCAGGTATTACTAAATGAATATGTTCTTTGAAAGAGCTCATGATATTCATTCCTTTCATAAAATAATCTGAAAAATCACATGGGAGCAATGTGGGTGACAAGAGATCTTAGAAAACATCTGGTCAGTAGTTTTTTAATTTGTTTTCTTTTTTGACAACTTACGAGTATGATTTTGTTTTCCAATAAAATAAAAATATAGCCTAACTATAAAGGAGACAAACACTGTATGGATACCTAGAGGTTGAAGTCTTTGTTGTTCTGCAGAAAAATACTTCTTTTTCCAGAGCCCATCCTCAGAGCTGTAAATTTTCTTCGAGGTCAGTCTCATTTCACTGATGAGAAGACTGAGGGCCTATGAAGTTGTATGACTTTCCCAGTGACATACAGCCAGTGACTGATGTGGACACAGACAGCTTTCCCAGTCATGTTCCTGGGCTCCCCTTTCTAGAGTTTTCTGCACTGCCTCTCCCTACATGTTGACTTAAGAAATGAAGAACGCAGGAGACAAAACTTGGGAAGACTATATTTATGGCTGCTTGATTTTTCTTTCCTGATCACTGAGGTTTCTGTTATCCTCTTTCTTAGGCTGACACAGGCAAGAATTTAGTCACACTCCCCAACACAACTGCCACTGCAATTCTGTGCAGTGATGAGACCATCTGGCTGGAACCTGAAGTTCTCTTTTCAGGGCCTCGCCAAGGTGAGATGATTTAGGAAAAAACCTCACATGAGAGAGAACAAAATGTTCCATTCAAAGAGATTAACGAGTTTTCCTAAGCACGTGCTCTACTTTGCAGCATTTGAATTTCCTCAAATCAACTACCAGAAGTATGGTGGGAAACCTTACACATACGCATATGGACTTGGCTTGAATCACTTTGTTCCAGACAGGGTAATTAATCCATCTTCCTAATATTCAAACAGTACTTTGAGTCACATGCTAGTCAAGTAGAGCATATTGACTGACTGACTGACTGATTGATTGACTTTTCTTTCTTCCAAGCAGCTCTGTAAGCTGAACGTCAAAACTAAAGAAACTTGGGTATGGCAAGAGCCTGATTCATACCCCTCAGAACCCATCTTTGTTTCTCACCCAGATGCCTTGGAGGAAGATGACGGTAATGAAAGTAATAGATGTGTCTGAACACTCTCTTTTCATTGCAGTTCATATAGTTAGTTAATTAGGAGAGGAGTTATGTTGATTATTCCCTAATGTTCAGAAATAATCCTTTATACTATTGAATGGGACAGCACTAAAGAATTTAAACTTATTTGAGAATAAGTTTTATCTTATGGTCAGGTTTCATTTGGTACTGTTGGAAAAATGCTAAAGCACCATCTGGTGTCACGATGGAACATCAATGTCTGCTCTAGATGAAGGAGAGGAGGAAGAAGGAGCAGCATGCAGTCTAGGTTTTTGCCTTTCCTGACCTAGATACATTTCTGAAAAAGGATAGAGTTCTAAGGAGGGAAACTGAGTATTCTAACAGATCCAAGAGAATGAGGATGAGGCTTTGTGTTTCTAGTTTTGGTTTTTCCTTTCAGTAAGCTGGGGCTAGAAAGGGATCCAGAGCAACAGCCTATAAAACAGCAACTCAGTTACAAAGAGTCATCTTAGTTAACTATTGATTATCCAGGACAAGGAGGTAGGTTATCCTCTCTGGGATTAAAATATGGAAAACCACAGAGAAATGAATAAAATAAAGAATTGTAGAGCCGTTTTACACTAAGTGATTTTACATATACAGCCTTTCCAGTCAAAACCGCAAAAAGTTTGTTCTTATTTTGTTTGAAGGAAGTAAGCTTCCAGCTAGGTCTTGGAAATTATAGAAATAATATACCTTACCATTTTCAAAGTCTGTTTTTTTTGGCCACACTGCTCAGCTTGCGGGATCCTAGTTACCCGACCAGGGATCGAATCCGCTTCCTCAGCAGTGAAAGCACGGAGTCCTAACAACTGAACCACCAGGGAATTCCCAGAGTCTTTTAATATACATTTTTCACTTGATTGTCACAACATTTTTTTTTTTTTGCAGTAGGTAGAACAGGTGTTAAATCGTATGATACGGATAAAAACACAGAAACATTCATTAAATAAGAATTTAATGAATAGTTACTATGTTCTAATCATTGCAGTAGGCTATTGGGATACAACAGTGGGCAAGACAGATAGGGCCACTCCCTTCTTAGAGCTTATAGTCCAGAGGACATGAAAAATTTAAAATCCCTTTCAGGGTTACCACACAGCCAGGTGGTAGAAGAGTCAGAGCAAGATATCGAGGCATCTGGTTTTCTTTATTTGTCAATGTAATGCTTCCTTGCTTCCTGTATTATTTCAGTGACACTTACTCTATTGCTATGGGCTTTTTTTTTAATTCAACATTGCCTTATTAACTTCTGATTAACAGGTGTAGTTCTGAGTGTGGTGGTGAGCCCTGGGACAGGTCAAAAGCCCGCTTATCTCCTAATTCTGAATGCCAAGGACCTGAGTGAAGTTGCAAGGGCTGAAGTGGAGATTAACATCCCTGTCACATTTCATGGACTGTTCAAAAAATCCTGAGCACATTCTAGCCTAATACGTTTCTGGTGACAAAACCCAGAACAACATAGTCAGGTCTGCAGTGAAATTCTGTTCAGTTTTAGCCTGCTGTATATGAGTTTTAACTTGCAGATGCACACAGTTTTGCAGTGTTTTACAGAATGCACAGAGTTGAGTAAGCAATTCCTTTTAAAAAAAGTGCATATTTAGGTAATCATACTTTCTCTGTGAGACAGACACATCATAACTAAAAACTCTTTATATATTTACAATCAAAGAGCAAATAAATGTGGATTTATAAACCTGTTTTTTATTCCTATTATAAAAGTGTATTTTAGGTACCTATCTGCTCCAATTATTTTTTAACACTTAAAAGCCAGTCCTCTACACCTGATTTGTATGTGGCTTTGCCAAGTCAAAGCAGTATCTTGCAAAAAGGCTTAATTATTAAATGTCAAACCAAACTTTTTCTCAAACCAGGGACTATCATCTAAGACAATCATTGTAATTGTATGCATATATATATTATTGTTCAAAGATTCTCAAGTTTTATAAACTTTAACATTTCCATTTAATATAAGCAATTACTACTATTTCTGATTTTACAATGAGGAAACCTATCTCTAATCCACTGAGGGCTCTCAACCAAATAATTTCTCAGAGATTAAGTTATCTATTAAAAGCTTACATAACATCCAAGCAATTACATATAGTAGTGACTGTAATTTTTTTGAAAAACAGAGCATAAAATACTGACAAATATAATTTCTGTTTAAAATCAGAGTATGGGGTAATAATATGTGTGTGGGGGGTTATACTTTGTTGCCTCGTCTGCTTAATTATATTTAAGCACTGTGCAATCACCTGAAAGTGAAAAAAGAGAAATATTGTCATTAACTTTCCATATTAATATATTTTAAGTATTTATGTTTTTAAAATTATTCTCTTCTGAGCTAGATATTGCAAAAAAATGAAGATTGTCAAAAATGTTTATTCTATATCTTAATCCTGGCATCTATTTTATGCTCAAAAGTATTACATATCATTGTATTTAAGATGATCAGCATTGTGTTTGACTAAGTAAAAACAGCTTGAAGGAACAGACTGACTAGTGTACTTGATGCATCCATTTGATTTCTTTATTTAGATAAAATGCAAACTCGTTTTTTAAAATTATAAATACTCATTAAAACATACTTTTCAAAGAAAATCTAAAATTACAAGAAAGTGGAAATTATAAAGTAAAATCATACACAGCTCATCTAAGCTCAACTACTGGTCTTTTCCATCATTTTTCCCCCTGTGGATTTTTAATGTAATCATTATTTCTTTGTGGGTAATTCCTAGGTAAAGCTAGATATCTCTAAAAATAAAAAGTAAAATGCCAGAAAATAACATGGAATATGTGACTATAGATAAACATCAGTCTGTTATTTTTGTCTCTAGACATGGCACATGAACATAGTTCCACAAAGAAGGCTATTTATCCATTTCTTTTAAAAATGAAGAAAATAAATTACTGAATAATTACTAAGTTTTATACTTATTTAAGTCTTTAAATTTTAGAGAATTCCCCAAACTGTCACTTCCTACACTTGCCGATCAGTCCCTGCCTTCTTCCCATTCCTTTTCCATAAGCAAGTCTGGCAATTTGGTGTGCCCACTTCTCCTGTTGCAGGATCCCATTTTGAGCCCTGTGCTCTGTGGAGATCACCACAGAGTTAAGAAGGGAGAGAGGCACATCTGACTAAAACATTCTGACAATACCATTTCACCAAAATTGGAATTGTCTATGTAATCATTGCTAATATTATACCAAGAAGGCTTAGGAGCTGTTTTCAATTGCAAAGATGGAATTTGAGCTTTAAAAACTTACATTAGAATAAGGGACATTTAAGTCAGGCAAGAAGGATTAACTTGGAAAGTCAGATTGAAAAAATTAAGTAACCTGGTTTCTAAGAATCAGAGGTATTCATCTAGGGGAATCTAGAGAATCATGTCCCATCCATAAACAAATAAATCTGTCTTAAGGGGAAAATTCAATTGAATTAAGATAAATAAACCTGCTAATAAGTAGTTATTTTTAAAATAAGTTGTTTGAAGTCAACTTTTTTCCATTTGGGACACCTTACATTTGTCATAGCCAAGGAGAAAGGATAATAACATCTTTGACAATATCAAAAAGTAATTAGTAACTGATAACTGCCTCATGGCAGATAATCGAGATAGAGTTCCTATACTACATGCTAAACCAGAAAAGATCAACAGACAGCAAAGCCAGCCTACCTTCCGACTAGTATTAAGAGAAAATATCCCCTAAAGGATCCCCTAGGGAATGCCAAATCCGGTACAATTCAGTCTCAGTGGAAAAAAAGTCTCTGAAAGACGGGAGAAAAGGAAACTTTACTTATTGAGTGCCTTTTACTTTTACAGAAAAGTGGAAATTACTCCTAATACTATACCCACCATGGTACTATAGTCACCATTTTAAAGATTAGGAAAGGGAGGACCAGTTACTTTTCTAATAGTAGCAAAACTTAAACTGAAATCTAAACCTATCATTTCTTCCACTAAAAATTTGGTTTCTGATACTTTCTAAAATATTTCTACTAATTTGAAATTTACTTCAAATACAACCACTATCACACTACTTAGTCATCAAGTCTGGATGCAAATAAAATCTTTGACTGTTCAGTAATTCTCACTATTGATTAGTGGGCCAAATGCTTCTTGAATAATAGTAACCAAGTAACAAGTATATATTATGCCAGGGATTCCACTAATTAGTCTTTATGTATAGATTTGATGATTCTATTTTGCAGATGAGGAAAGTGAAGCTCAATAAAATTAAATAACTTGGCCAACTTTCCACACAGGATGAAAATCTGATTCCAAACATCATCTGTATCTGTTGGGCACTGTGAACTACTACCTTGAGGTAGTTCACAATTTCAACATTAGATCACTACATTCCTTTTGATGACATTTTAAAAAACTAGTTTTCCATTGGTTACTGTGAAAATATAAGTACCATGCAAAAATTAATGTGGAACGCAAAATAATAATGACTGTGTCCAATCTGATTCCAAACTTTGAGAAGTTCTGCCATGTCCAAAAGGTACTAGGCTATTAGAACAAATGTATATATTATGTCACTTGGACTTAACTATGTAATAAGCAGAGGTGTTACATATTTCTTTCAGAGTGCCATAAAAAAGTTACTCAGACATTAAAGGCTTTGTGAAGCTAGAATGTTAGAGAATCTCTGTTCAAGACTCTGGTTTTTAACTTAGTAGGTAAATCTCTAACCTCATAGGACCTAGTCTACAGGGTTGCGACTTAAATAACTTCATAAATTCATCCTCAAAACAAGTCATTTTCTATCAGTTCCAACATTAAATTTATATCAAAGAGCTTTACTTATTTAAGAAAAAGAAGAAGGATGAAACAATCATATCCAATATTTCTATGATTAGTCTGTTTGTGGACATTTCTTGTTCTAATATGTTCATAATATTGCACTAGATGGATGATAAAATAAGTTTAAGAAGCTACCAACAAAAATCTCAAAACTTGCTGTTTCTCAAGTTTCTTTAACTTGGATTCATCCATATACATATCTTCATCTCCTTCCAGAAGGTGAGCAAAGGGGTATCTCCCATTTACAAGAGCAACCCTTGCAATGGGACATAGGACTAAGAATTCAGGCTCAAATGATCTACCACACTAAAAGAAGAAACATTGCCAAGTGTTAGGGAATTATGTGAATAGTGCATTTGTATTAATGATCAACTAATCCAAGAAGCAATACATTATTGCTGAAGCTATTATAAAGAGAGTTGAATAAGTACTTAAAAACCTAGATGTGAAGGCTAAGCTGATGTGAAATGTACAGGAGACTTAAATATTCTTCATAACCATGACTGGTTATGAGTTACTATTTCAGTGGCATAACAGGAAATAGTACTAGACCTGACTTTGACTTGGGGGAGATATTAAGTACCTAACATAATGCCTAAGACATAGTAGCTACTCAACAAATGGTAGTTAATATTTTTAATCTGGGGTTTCAAAAACCTTAACAGCTTTCTTTGCTACATGATTTTTCATTAATATTTAAAGTATTTTATGGGAATTCCCTGGTGGCGCAGTGGTTAAGTCCGCCTGCCAATGCAGGGGACACAGGTTTGAGCCCTGGTCCTGGAAGATCCCACATGCCACAGAGCATCTAAGCCCATGCACCACAACTACTGAGCCTGCACTCAGAGCCTGTGAGCCACAACTACTGAGCCCGTGTGCCACAACTACTGAAGCCTGCGAGCCTAGAGCCCATGCTCCACAACAAAAGAAGCCACTGCAATGAGAAGCCCACGCACCACAACGAAGGGTAGCCCCTGCTTGCCACAACTAGAGAAAGCCCGCATGCAACAATGAAGACCCAACACAAACAAAAATTAATTAATTAATTAATCAGTTTTTAATAAAAATAAAATAAAGTATTTTATGATATCCTACATGGGAGAGAATATAAAACAATTCTCAACCTTATACAAGGATAGAGCCATTTTTATTGACATATATCATGAGACGTATGTTCCAAAAACAAGCTAGAATGCTGATAAACATCCAGTGCTTTTAAATTAAGATGTTAAGTGTAATCACCAGGGCAACCATTAATAAAGTAACTAAAAAAATGTACTAAATATTAAAATATACACTAGAAATATTTAACAAAAAAGAACACAAGTGGAGGAAGAAGGAACAAAAAAGACAAAAGATACAGAAAGCAAATGGCAAAATGTCAGACAAAAATCATATCAGCAATTACATTAAATATAAATGGATTAAGCATGCCAATCATAAGGCAGGGATTGGCAGGATGTATTTTTTTAATGATCTAATTATATGTTATCTACAAGCAACACATTTTAGATTAAAAGGCACAAATAGGTTTAAAAAAAGGGATGGAAAAAGATATACTGTGCAAAAAGTAAGCAAAAGAGAACTGAAATGGCTATACTAATATCAGAAGAAATAGACTTTAAGACAAAAATTGTTACTAGAGATAAAGACATTTTATAATGATAAAAGGGTAAATTTATAACGCATGAGGGAATTCTATGAACAACTCTATGCCAATAAATTAGGCAACCTAAATGGAATAGACAAATTTCTAGAAAGACAATAGCAACAAAAATTGACTCAAAAACAAATAGAGGGGCTTCCCTGGTGGCACAGTGGTTGAGAGTCTGCCTGCCAGTGCAGGGGACACGGGTTCGAGCCCTGGTCTCGGGGGATCCCACGTGCCGTGGAGCGACTGGGCCCGTGAGCCACAACTACTGCACGTCTGGAGCGTGTGCTCCGCAACAAGAGAGGCCGCGATAGTGAGAGGCCCATGCACCGCGATGAAGAGTGGCCCCTGCTCGCCCCAGCTAGAGAAAGCCCTCGCACAGAGACGAGGACCCAACACAGCCAAAAATAAATTAATTTTTTAAAAAAATAGAAAATCTGAATATACCAATAAGAAGTAAAGAGATTGAATTAGTAATTTTAAAACTTCCCCAAAGAAATATCCAGGCCCACAATGCTTCACTCATGAATTGTCCCAAACATTTAAAGAAGAATTAATACCAATTATTTGCAGACTTTTTCCAAAAGTGGACATAGAGGAAATACTTCCCAACTCATTCTATGAGGCCAAATTTACCCTGATAACAATATCAGACAAAAAAATCACAAGAAAAGAAAACCACAGACCAATATCACTTATGAATTTACATGAAAAATCCTCAATAAAATACTAACAAACCAAATTCAACAATACATAAACAGGACTCTACACTATGACCAAGTGGGATTTCTCCTAGGAATTCAAGAATTAGCTTAATATCCAAAAATTAATATAATGTACCATATTAATGGAACAGCAGACAAAGCCACATGATCATTTCAATAGATGCAGACAAAGCGTTTTGAAAACATTCAACAATCGTTCATTTGAAAAAATGAAGAAAAAATCACAAATAGAAGGGAACTTCTTCATCCTGATAAAGAGTATCTATGAAAAACCCACAGTTAACATTATACTTTATGACGAAAGATTGAATTTTCTCCCCAAGATTAGGAACAGAATGTCTGCTCTCCCACTACTATCCAACACTGTACTGGAGGTTCTAGCCACAGCAATTAGGCAAAGAAAAGAAATAGAATGTATACAATTGGAAAAGAAGGAAAACAATTTTCAGATGACATGATTTGTATGTAAAAAATTCTAAGGAATTCAGTTAAAAAATCCTATTAGAACTAATAAACAAGTTCAGCAAAGTTGCAGGATACAAGATCAATATACAAAAATTAGTTGTATTTCTATATACTAGCAATGAACAACCTGAAAATAAAATTAAGATAGCAATTCCATTTAATAGTATCAAAGAATAAAATATTTAGAAATAAACTTAATAAAATGTTTCAAGGCTTGTACACTGAAACTACAAAACACCATTGAAAGAAATTAAAGAATTCTTAAATAAATGGAAAAAATCCCAATTTCTTGCATTGGAAGATTTAATATTGTTAACATGGCATTACTACCCAAAATGACCTACAGATTCAATGCAATTTACATCAAAACTCCAGCTGTCTTTAAGCAGAAGTTGACGAGCTGATCCTAAAATTCATAAGGGCATGCAAGAGACCAAAAATAGCCAAAATGATCTTAAAAGAAAGAACAAAATTGAAGGATTCATACATTCCCACTTCAAAACCCACTACAAAGCTGTTGTAATTAAGACAGTGTGGTACCACCATAAGGATAGAGACATAGATCAAATTAACAGGGTCAAGAGTCCAAAAATTAACCCTCACATTTGGTCAAATGATTTTCAACAAGGGTAGCAAGATAATTCAATAGGGAGAGAATAGTATTTTCAACAAATGATGCTGGGAAAACTGGATATACACCGGCCAAAGAATGAAGCTAGACCTCACATCATATGTAAAAATTACCTCAAAATTGATCACAGAATTACATGTAAGTGCTAAAACTTCAAAACTCCTAGAAGAAATCATAACCTTGGTTTAGACAAATCATAACCTTGGTTTAGACAAGTTTAGAAACCTTGGTTTCTTAGATGTGATACCAAAAGCATAAACAACAAAAGAAAAAGGTAGATAAATTAGACTTTACAGATTTTTTTTTTTTCTTTTTGGCCATGCAGGGAGGCATGCAGGATCTTAGTTTCCCAACCAGGGATCAAACCTGCACCCCCTGCAACCGAAGCAGGGAGTCTTAACCACTGGACCGCCAGGGAAGTCCCCTATGGAAATTTAAAAAATTTGTGCTTCAAAGAACTCCATCAAGAAAGTGAAAAGACAACCTACAGAAAGGGAGAAAACATCTGCAAAAAATATAGCTGATAAGAAACTGGTGTATCAGGGCTTCCCTGATCGCGCAGTGGTTAAGAATCTGCCTGCCAGTGCAGAGAACACGGGTTCGAGCCCTGGCCCGGTAAGATCCCACATGCCGCGGAGCAACTAAGCCCATGCGCCACAACTACTGAGCCTGAGCTCTAGAGCCCATAAGCCACAACTACTGAACCCACGTGCCACAGCTACTGAAGCCTGCGTGCCTAGAGCCCGTACTCTGCAACAAGAGAAGCCATGACAATGAGAAGCCCGCGCGCCGCAACAAGAAGTAGCCCCTGCTCACCGCAACTAGAGAAAGCCCGTGCGCAGCAACAAAGACCCAACACAGCCAAAAATTAATTAATTAAAAAAAGAAACTTGTAGGATTTCCCTGATGGCGCAGTGGTTGGGAGTCCGCCTGCCGATGCAGGGGACGCGGGTTCGTGCCCCGGTCCGGGAGGATCAAAAAGAAACTCGTGTATAATATATACATATATACATTTTTATATATTCTAATAATATTCCTAGAAATATTTATTAATAATTGTTATTCACTTGTATTTCAAAGCTCGCTTTGACGAAAGCTTAGTCGTTTAAAAATTGTACGTGTCATTGTGTCCACTTTCCATCGTATATTTTATAAAATAGAGAATACATAATCCTTGACATCCTTTTAGAATAACAGAATCTTAAAATTGAAAGAACTTGAGAAGTCATCCAGGCCAGCCTTTATCTGGTAAAAATCTTTTTCACATTTTAGGGAAGGGATTATCTAATCTCTTTTTCAACCCCCTGGTGACAAGAACCCATTATTTCTGAGACGGTGGGTACACTAATTTACAAATCTATTTGTAAGAAAACTAGTTTTTACTGAGACAAAACCTACTTACATTAGGATTATAAAAAATAACTCTGTTACCAAGAGGAACAGCAGGAAAATCTTGCTTTGTTCTAAGAAAGTGGTGCTTGTGAATATTTTTTATTTTAGCCTTTAGATAACAGGTATATTCAAAGTATATAAACCACAATATCTCAAACAGTCCAATAGTAAATAATCACTAAGATATTAAATTTTGTGGCCTTAAAAATTAAATGGTAGAACCATAATGCCTCAAACTAGAAATGTGTTTAAGCATCATGTAAGAGAGATGTGTCAGATGGAGACATTTATTTTTTTCTGACTTCAGGGGAGTTCACTTGCAACTAATAAACTTAACATTTAAGAAAAATATCAGTAAATTAACTTTATGGTATAAATAGCTTGAGTTTTACATGAAGTTATAAGTAATCCTTGACAACGTAAATGTTGCAGATAAAAGTTACTATAAGACATGTAATAAAAGAGCTTTGGCAAGGCTCTATTGCTCTCCATAGGATTGCGAAAGTCTCCCCACCTCTCTGCTCTCCAGTGTCCTCAAAATGAGAGGGACTGGACCATATTATCTTTATGGTTCCTTCTAGCTTTGATAATTCTGTATAGGATGCATATATTAGGAGAGCATAGGGGTTATTCTATATTGATTTAGAATTAAATAATATCTTCAGTGTTTACTGATAATCAGTTGTATGCCAGGCTCTCTATTCCAAGCACAGTGGTGAAACCAAATAGGCAAATATCCCTGACATTGTGGAGCTCATGTTCTAGTGATTGAGCAGAAATGAACAATGTAAGTAAGTAAAAATACGTATGTTTGACAGTGGTTAGTGTTAAGGAGAATAAATAAAGTAGGAAGGGGGTATATGAAATATTGGGAGGGGATTAAAACTTTAGATGGGATGGCTAGGCAAAGTCTTAATTAGGTGAAATTTTAGTCATGCCTGAGGAAAGAATCTACAACGGAGTGAACTAGTGAAGTATGAAGATGAAAGCAGAGAAGTCTCGGGAACTGGGAGGTTGGTGAGATCATGTGGACTTTCAGATTGCAAGCCATTGGAGAGTTAAACAGAGGTGTAAGGTGATCTGGTTTACAATTTAACATCATCTTTTGGGTAGCTATTCAGAGACTAGACTGCAGTGGAACAAGCCAGAGATAAGGAGGCTGTTAAGAAGCTACTGCAGTAATCCAAGTGAGAGATGATGGAGGTTTGGACTAAGGAAGTGATGAAGGTGATGAGAAGTGGAATTCTGGATATATTGTGAGGATAGGGCCAACACAATTTGTTGACAGATTTGGTTGAGGGGAAACAGTAAAGAGTCAAAGATAACACCAAAATTTTTGTCCTGAGCACCCGGAAGGGCAGAATTACCATTAATGAAAAAGTCAGTATGAGGAGCTGGTTTAGTGACAAATATCAGAAACGGGTTTTGAAATGTTAAGTTTGAGATGTCTATAGCAATCCACATGACATATCAAGTAAGCTGCTGGTTATAAGTTTCTGGAGTTGAGGAGAATTCAGGTCTGCAGACATATATTTGAGAGTCATTACCACATATACGGTATTTAAAGCCATGAAATTAAGTAAGATCAACAAGGCAAAGGATAGAGAAAGGGAAATAAAGAGTTTCAAAGACTGAGCTCTGGGGTGCTCCAAAATTTAGAAGTCAGGGAGATGAGAAGGAATTAACAATGAAATTTTTTTTCCCTTTTATTTTGGCGGTACGTGGGCCTCTCACTGCTGTGGCCTCTCCCGTTGCAGACCACAGGCTCCGGACACGCAGGCTCAGCGGTCATGGCTCACGGGCCCAGCCGCTCTGCAGCATGTGGGATCTTCCCAGACCGGGGCACGAATCCATGTCCCCTGCATCGGCAGGTGGACTCTCAACCACTGCGCCACCAGGGAAGCCCAACAATGAAAATTTTAAAAGGGTAGACAGAAATGTATAAGAAAAACAGTCAAGGTGGGTGTTATAGAAGCAAAGTGTTTTAAGAACAAGTGGGTGACCATCTGTGTTAAATACTAGAAGAGGTCAAGTTAGAGGATTGAGAATTGACCTCATCTCATTTAACTTAGCAATGTGGAAGTCATTGGCTGACTTTGTTAAGAGTAGTTTCTGCAGAGTGGTGGGAAAAGATACTTGACTGGTATAGGTGCAAAAATGAATGAGGGGGAAAATTGGAAATATAAAGCATAGGAAACACCTTCAACAAGTTTTTCCATAAAGGGAAGGAGAGCAGTGAGATGATAGTGGGGGTGACTGGGAGAAATTTAGATACAAAAATCTCTTTTTAATTGAAGAAGTTATGGCTTATTTATATGCTGTTAAGAATGATCTGGTAGAGAGGGGAACATGATGATTTGGTAGAAACAGTGGGAAATTTCTGGAGCACTGTCCTGAACAGGCAAGAAAAAAATGGAATCTGCGGCACATATACTTTGGATAGGCTGAGGAAGTTTAGTATTTATGCAAAAAACTTATTATAATGAATAGACATGGAACTTAAGCAGAGTGAGACAGGAAGATAAAAAAGATCATAAGGATAGGGTCAGTGGTCATGTCAGGCCAAACTATTTTGGGAGTAAGAGAAAATAGAAGGCAATGGTTGCAAAATGGAGTGTGTGAAATTGAGATTATAGACAGTTTGCAGTAAGGGGTATAACAAGATTAAGAATAGGACATGGGAATGAGTGACCAAGGAAGGGTAAAGGAGAGGAGTCAAACAACCTGTGATACCAGAGCACAGGTACAATCATCTAAATGAATGTTGAAATTCCCAAGAATTATGACAAAAGTGGCATTGAATGGGAAGAGAGTGATCCAATAGCTAAATGCTCAACAGATGAAGGGTAACAACCTAGAAAATGCTTAAATAATTACATTAGGAGAAATAAGAGATGGTAAAATCCGATAACATGAGATTTAAGCTGGATGATTTTTATGAAGGAGAAAGAGAGAAACGGCCTGAAATGCCAGGCCCCATGGTATGTTTCTGGGAACATATGTCCTCTTAATACATGATTCTTCTCTTTGTTCCCATATGCCCCATGTACCTTTCTGCTAATTCACTTACCATAATTGTTTCATAATTAATTGTTACCCACTAGACTCTAAACTCCTTAAGAGTAGAATCCTTGTCTTATTTATATTTGTGTCTCAGTAGCTAGCACTGTGCCTGGTACTTAATAAGGACTTAAATATTCATTGGGTGAGTGAATGAATGAACAAATGAATAAAGACTAAACTGCTATTTGTATCTATGAATGAAAATCTCACATGAAATTTTAAATGTAAGTTTCTTGACCTTAAATATCCATTTGACTATTTCCAAAGACCAAATGTATAAGGCGTTTACAAAGTTGTCCACATCAGTCTCTAAACATAGACTCAGTCTCCATTTGCTATTCTCTTATCATGAGAGTTGCTAATAATCTGTATTTCAGTATATTTTCATTGTATGAAGGAATCCTAGGTTCCTAAGAAACCTATCAGTAGCATCTAAGAAAATAAAAGGTTAGGGTTTAAAAATCCTAAGAAGCAAAATAACTTTCACTATAATGCTAGCCCTTTCTCATTGTGGTTAGAGCTACAGGCTTCATGGTAGAACTATTCCAGAACTTTTACAGCCACATCCTTCATTTGAACCAAGCAGCCATTGTCTAAACAGCCACTGCAATCAGAGCCCAAGAAACTCTAGAGCAGGAGGTCTCCATGGGGGTGAAACAACCATAGGGGAATTTTGGAAATATATAAGGCATATTGTATCATCAGGAAGATGGGAAAAGGAACACACTGATAACATTTTAAGCCAATCCAGAGATGTCAGTTTTCCTGTAATCTAGGGAACTACTGATCAAAGAAGAACTCTGTACTCTTTGTAACTTCAAATGTCGTGCTAGACATTTAGAAGAGTGAAAAACTTGCTCATAATTATTAGAGCCTAGAACATGGCTCAATTTTACATTTAAATCTAGTATTTTTTCCTTGATTTTAATATACACAGAAATTGCCAGGAATACATGACCATGTGTAAAGAGGGAATATTGTCCTTTATTGGTTTGAGATTTTGATTGTTGACAATTTCATATGATTATGTCACTGATGGCAAAACCACTCTGAGTTGCCAATACAGCAAAGCTGTGTGAGTTTATATTTGCAGCTGTTGCATTTGTGGTGATTCTGCATAAAGGTGCAAGCCTCTAGGCACTCATGTGTTCTAATGGAGTTGTTCCCCTATATTTCCTACCGAAATACATATTATTTTATCAAAATTTGTTTTTTCACATTTTCTCATTCATATATATATATATATATACGAATTGTGTGATGTTATTATATAGCTTTAAAATTACGTGTACAATTGGGTTATATCACCTATTTCACTTCAAATTAGTAAAGGTGATGTTACAAAATCTAAGTTATTAAAAACTGTTCTATAGAAATACTGTTTGAAATCATGCAGGTTAAGAAATTCTGCTGTAGAGCAGCAGTGTCCAATAAGACTTTCTGCAGTGATGGAAATGTCCTATATCTGCATTGCTCAGTGCAGTTTGTACTAGCTACTTGTGGCTATTGAAATGTGAGTATAAGGAACTGAATTTTTAATTGGCATTTTTATAAGCAAGGAAACCCAGGGTCAATATCCTTTTGAGGATATTGAGAAGGATAAACAGGGCTCATGACAGGGAAAAGTAATGGATATGTCTGGACCAATTCAGAGGGCCCCATGTAAGGATTTTGGTTTTGATCCGCTAGCATGTGAGAAATCATTGTTGATATGACCATATGAATCAAATTATTAGTATAGTATCAGGCCAAATTCAGCTTACTCTCTTTTTCATTATGGTTGAAGCTATTACTAGAAGATTGATTTTTAACAGAAAAACCGTAGATGAAATTTTATAGTAGAATGTCTTATAGCCATAAATCATCATTGAAAAGTCCCATTTCCACAGAATAAATAAAAACGTTTCCACATAACTGAAGCATGTGTAGGAAATAAGTATTGCCTTGGGGATCAAGATTTTCATCACGTATATTCTTTAAAAGTACTGGCTTTGTGTTGGATACTTTGAACAGCTAAATAATTTAAATCTCCTACATAGCAGCTACAAATAGCTTTTGTTGGTTATCTGAAGGAATAATATGCTGAAATATGAATGAGAGAAGTCATTAATCACACAAAGTGTCAGCACACTAGAATTTGGGAGAGCTGTTTCTCCATATGTGGATGTTGGGCGGGAAGACTAAGGCAGGTTCTCCTCTAGCGAGTGGTGAAGAGTTAGGTTTGGTGACAGACTTCGGTTTGAATCCTGGCTCTGCCATTTCTGAGCTAGGTCTGGTGCCCCATTGGTAGAAAGGGGTTAATGAAAGCTCCTATTTCACGTGTTTACTGTGAGGATGAAACAAGAGAAAGCATGTGAAGTGTTAAGAGCAGTATCTGAAACTGAAGGAGTACCAAGTAAATGTTGGTTGTCATGGTTAGAGTGTTCGTAGAGGGGTAGGTTTTGGGGAGGTTTTCTCAGATGTTCTCTCAAGCAGCAAAAAGGGTTTTAGAGTCAGATAGATCTGGACCAGAATCCACATTCTTCCTTATATTATCTTTGTGAACTTTGACAGTTTATTTAAAATTTGCATCTATAAAATGGAACAACAACGGTAAGTACCTTGTTTCCTTCTCTAGAACCTAAGTACCTTGAAGGGAAAGGCTACCTCTTATCATTTTTCATATCATTCTTGACATACTGCTGTACTTAAGTTCTCAATAAACAGTATTTGTTCACTAACTGATAGAGTGTACTCAGAGCCTCAAAGGATAGGAACACAGGCTCTGCACTCTGAGGAGCCTTGCATGGCACATTTTGGGACACACAGTACATACTTAATAAGTAGGTCTTTTGAGATCACATGGACTGCCTAAACTTTATCTGAGATCTGTCATTCACTTTTTAATTCTGAAAGGGAGAGAATGACTGCTGTATTTATAAAAAGCTTGCTAAGTCATAGCATACTGGTAAGGTAGCTAATGTTCCTGATTTGCTAATTTGCTTTTTAATGAGTAAACCAAAGTTCAGAAAATGTAAGTAACTTGCCCAAATGTACTCAACTAGTAAGTAGTGGAGGAGACATCAGAACTCAAACCTATCTGACTTCAAAGTCCATCCTTTCCTACCATTCTTCATTGCATCTAAATTAAGGAAAGATAAAAGAATGGCAAAAACACAACCCAGTTTAAAGGGTATTACAGGAAACTGAAATAGGCTCAAGTCATTGTCTATATCTACTACTACCTACCCACGCGTTCATCCCCCTTCATAGTAAACTAGGCTGCAGAGTGTAAAGGAGTAAGTATCAGAAGCCCTGAGTTCTAGCCCTATTTTACTTCTCATAAGCTATGTAACCTGAAGCAAAACACTCACGTAAAATGCCCTGAAGTTTGTCCACAAAGTTGCAAGAATTATACCAGCCCTAACAGCCCTCCAAGATTATTCTAAGACAAGTGAGATGACATATATAAACATCTTTGGTAAACTGCGGAGATGGATTCAAGTGTAAGGCACTGATTCAAATAATGTAACTGTTCGTTTTGAGAGTAACTAAATAGACCAATTAGTCGTGAAGTTTTAAAACCATAATAAACAAAACCAAATCACAAAGAAGAAGTCAGGTCACTTTTACTCCTGTTATTGAAAGCAGCTTTTTTGTCATCCACAGAGGTTGCTTGGGAAACCACTGCAAGTGGATTACAAATATGTTGACTGCCAGCTCTGCTCACAGCCACCACACACACACACACACACACACATACACACACACACACACACACTTCACATTGTTTCCCCAACACAGACTCGCTTCACCAAATGTTTGTAAGAGTGATCCCAAAGGGGTTTTGGAGTTTGAATCAAAAGGTTGAAGAGAAAAAGGAACAAGAACAAACAGGGCCATACAGTTATGTCAAGTTCATCCTGTTTCCTGTAATCAAAAGGGAAGGTTTGTTTAACTGCACAAACAGTGGCCATGAGGAAACACCATTCCTAAAAGACAAACAGTAAAAATTCATTGTGCCTCCACAGAACAAAAGGTCCTCCACTGAAGTATTTGTTGTTTGGAAGCCACCATGGAGAGGAAGATTCTTCAGCATGCCCAGATCACTCACCATTTGAAAAGAGCTTTGATTCTCAAAAAACTCTGTGAAGTAGGCAAGGCAAATAAATACTCTTTGTTTACTCAACCCTTTCGCTCAACTAATATTATTGAGCAACCACTATGTTCCAAGTACTGTCTAGACCAGTGAAGGTGGAAATGTTCTGTACCATGTTGTCTGATGTTATAGTCACCGGCCACATAGGGCTGTTGAGCACTTTAAATGCGCCCAGCATTTTTACCCACCCTCCCTAAGCTGGGCCCCAACAAGAGTCCAGCCCCGTGTTGTTTGAGGCAGAATAACGAAACCAAGTTTTGTTCAGAAGCAAAGGAAAGTTTTCTTCTTTGATCAAAGAATGGACAGGTGAGAGTTGCGCTCTAGAGCGCAGGCTCTCCCCGACAGGCCGTGGGCGGGGCTGCTTTATAGGGGTCTCCCGGCAGGGCGGGGGCGGGGCTCTCACGGGTGTGGCCCTGCCACGCAGCTCCCGGCACTCGCTGCAAATCTCGGGTGCTGGGGTGCAGCGTCTCTGCACACGGCCCGCCGCCACCAGCTTGGGTGGAGGTGTCCTGCATGGAGTCTCGACACAGACCCCTGAGCGGAGGTGCTGGCTCAGCTGTTTAGCACTAGGAACTCTGGTCTGAGGAGCTGGGGGCTAGGCCTCCGCACATGGCACCCTATAAGCAAATGAAACTGGACGAAGCACAAAGGAAAAAAAAAAAAAGAGGTTAGACTTTATCTTATTACCCAAATTCTATTTTTTTAATTTATTTATTTTTGGCAGTGTTGTGTCTTCATTGCTGCGCGCGGGCTTTCTCTAGTTGCTGCGAGCGGGAGCTACTCTTCGTTGTGGTGCGCGGTCTTCTCATTGCAGTGGCTTCTCTTGTTGCAGAGCACGGGCTCTAGGCATACAGGCTTCAGTAGTTGTGGCTTGTGGGCTCTAGAGTGCAGGCTCAGTAGTTGTGGCTCACGCACGTAATTGCTCCACAGCATGTGGGATCCTCTCGGACCAGGGCGTGAACCTGTGTCCCCTGCATTAGCAGGCAGATTCTCAACCACTGCGCCACCAGGGAAGCCCTATTATCTTCTTGATTAATTTTATTTTTCATGGAGATATGACATATATGCTAAACATGTAAAGTGGATTATATTAATTATACAATTTGAAGATTTTTTTACACCTGTAAAATATCATGTAACCACCACCAAGATAAAGACATGGTAACTCCTATCATTACAGATTAGTTTTGCCTATTCTTGAATTTCATGTAAAGTAAATCATACTGTCTGGTTTCTTTCAATAACATATCTGTGACATTCATCCACGTAGGTAATTGTATTAGTAGTTCAAATTCTTTGTCAGTTTCCTATTGATAAACATTTAGATTAGTTCCAGTTTGAACCTGTTAGGAATAAAGCTATTGTGAACATTCTTGCACATGTCTTTTGGTGGGCATATATACTCATTTTGGGATTACTGAGCAATAGAATGTCTTTAGCTTTAATAGATATTTCCAAACAGTCTTCCAAAGTGCTATATTAATCTATACTCCCATGAGCAATGTATGAGAGTTCCAGTTGCACAATATCCTTCCTAACAGTGGTTGTTGTCAGTCTTTTTAATTTTAGGCATTCTCTTGGGGGGTTGATTATATCTCCTTGTGGCTTTAATTTGCATTTCCCAGATGAATAATAATATTAAGCACCTTTTCATATGCATACTGGTCATTTGAATATCCGCTTTTGTGAAGCATCTACTTCTAATAAAATTTGAAATGCACATACACCTTAGCCTAGCACGTCCACTTCTAGGAATTATTCTACAAAAGTATTCAACCTGTTTCTGCAAGAAATATGTATATTGGAGCATTGCTTATAATAGCAAAACACTGAAAACAACCTACGTGTTTTGTATAGGGAAATATGAGAAACTAGGCAGCTATCTGTATAATGAAGCAAATCCATGAAAATCAGAGTTTGAACACTTTTCTTCAAACTCTGAAGGGGGATATATAGAGTCCAGCCAGAGATTTTTCGCACTTTTTGAGGTCTACACTTCCTATATATATGACAATCTTCAAAAAAAGATAATACCTTTCCTATCAATCTCACTGATGTTTTAACAGTCTGGCCACACCAGACCCTCCAGCACCATCAGCCATCATTTTCCCTTGCTCTCTCTGATCCAGCTACAGTGGACTACTCTCAGTTTGTCAAATATATATGCTCTCTTCTACCTACGGGTCTGTCCACATACTTTTTTTTTTTTTTTTTTTTTTTTTTTTGCGGTACGCGGGCCTCTCACTGTTGTGGTCTCTCCCATTGCGGAGCACAGGCTCCGGACACACAGGTCCAGCGGCCATGGCTCACGGGCCCAGCTGCTCCGCGGCATGTGGGATCCTCCCAGAACGGGGCACGAACCCGTGTCCCCTGCATCGGCAGGCGGACTCTCAACCACTGCGCCACCAGGAAAGCCCCACATACTTTTTCATTTACCTGTAAAGCTCATCTCCATCCCCTACACCTTGTCCTCATCTCCACCCAGTTAACTCCTATCCATCCCTCAATTTTAGCTAAAGTATCAGTTCCTCAGGAAGGACATCTCTGATTCCTAGACTAAGTTAGATATCCTAGTACATGATCCCACAGCTGATTTAACTGAAATATCTAACATATGTATTATTAGTTAATTAATCTATATCTTTCC
The DNA here is from genome assembly GCF_964270905.1 of Leucopleurus acutus. NCBI lineage: Eukaryota > Metazoa > Chordata > Mammalia > Artiodactyla > Delphinidae > Leucopleurus > Leucopleurus acutus. The sequence continues at coordinate 134,569,677 of NC_139143.1, forward strand.
TACCAAAATAAAAGCTCCAAACATGCTTACCTTATTCATCATTATATCCCCAGCCCCCAGCAAAATACCTATCCCAAATCAAGTACTCAGAAAATATTTATTGAAACTGATTGCAGAATTCCAAATAGGTGAAACATTACCACATTATCATTAGTTAGCTCAATCATATTATTGAAGAAAAAAGACCCCAGAGTTAAAGAAATTAATCCCCTTAATTACTTTCATAGCTAGGAATTAGCATAGCTGAGACAGAATATCATCAATGTTCCAGAAATCAGAGATGATGAACCTCCTGCCATGAGTGAAAATCGTCAACACTGTCCAATGATAACAACTGATACGAATCTATACAGAAACCAAATGACTAATAATTCATCATTCTGACTATCACTAACATAGTAGCAAGAATGCTCCTCCACTATCGATGAGGTGCACAACTGCAAGGTGGTTCTTGATTGCCTGTCATGTGCTCACGGTTGTTTCTTCACCATAATTGGGTATAGTGACACATCTTTCACTGTTCCATCATTTGTTACTAACATACACCAGACTCCTTATATCTTTCCAGTTCCTGTAGGATAATGTATAATTAATTGGATCTTAAAACAAGAAAAATGTTGGTGTTCATCCACAAATGCTGTTATCTATTCTCTCCCTCTACGTTCACCTTTTCTCCCTCAAAATAATATAAAGTTGCCTCAGCCATTAACACCTGTTGCAGAAAAGCATCTGGGCTAACAGTGATTTTTTCAGGCAGCCTGAATAAGTTCCTTCTAGTCCACTCTCTGGCTTTAAGTTAAGCATAATTTTACACTATACTCTTAAAAAACAGACTATTTGTTGGGTGTGTGGTAGATGTGTGGTAAAAATTGGCAATAAATTCTCCCCATCCCATTATCCACACCCTTTGGCAAAGCAACTGTGCAGTTTTTCCCATTGAGATGGAGTACTTCTCCACCGTCTAAATCTGGGCTTGGTCATGTTCCTTCCTGTGACCAATGGGATTTTAGTAAACACGATGCATCTAGAGTCCTGAAAGGTGCTTGGGTTTTGGGGTTTGCTCTCTCTTGCTACTTTTAGGAACCCTATCACCACCACCATGTGAACAAGCCTGGCAATATTCATTACCCCTGATGACAGTTAACTGCCAAACAGGTAAGTGAGGCTATATACGATTGCTAGGTGACAACACACGTGTGAGTGAGACCACTCAGACCAAATTGCTAACATACAGAAGAGTAAGCAAATAATTGTTGTTTTAAGCCACCGAGTTTGGGACTGTTTGCAACACAGCACAAGCTGATATAGGATTATCAGAAAGACATAAACAGACTCAGCTGCATGTAGCCCTATTTTACCAGTCCTGGCCCTGGGGTGGAGTTGTCCATGGGTCTGATGGTATTATTCCCCTCAGAGTGATGTAGTGTTCACAGAACCTGAAAGCACAATGGCTTCGTTGTTTGCGGGCATCTTTCCAAGCCCAGCAGGAGCAAGAGAAGTGGGACTGGTTCACAAACGTAACACCAAAGGCAAAGACATTTCTTTGGTGATACCAGTCTCTCCAACGATAGTATATTAGAAAGTGGGGAGAAGCGTTATTTTTCATTAACTAATGAAGAGTAACAGAATATGCCACTTTGACTTTGATTATTTTGAGCTGTAGGTACTTGAAAAACAGCAAATGTAGGGAGAATCTTTCTTTGAACTCCTCTTATCTTCCTAAAGACAGATCCTCCTAAAGGAAATCCCCTGTTCTAATGCCCCTCCCAGGAACTTTCATCAACCAGGGAAATGGACTCTGATCACAGGAGAGGAGACCAGAAGTCAACACCACACCAAGACAAACTTTGTCAAAATCTATCATACCTCCTAGCTATTCTTCTGAAGGTCCATTCATCTTTCCTCAAAATCATTTACTCTGCCCTAAGAGGCCTATATCTCCCTGACCCTTTCCCTATTAAGATGGTACTTAAATCTGAATTCTAAGCCTCCTCAGGGAGTTACTCATTTTTCCTGGGTGTTTCCCATGGGTACATGAAGTACACATGCTAATAAACGTCTGTTTGTTTTTCTCTTGTTAATTTGTGTTTTATTACAGGAGTCTTAGCCAAGAATTCAGAAAGGTAGAGGGAAAGTTATTTTTCCTCCCCTACTCTGATTAAAGGAACAAAATCTAGCAACACTCAATTGAAATATACTTCTGATTGGTTTGTATTAACTAGAAGGATAAAGCTATTTCTAAATCGAAATTATTTCAAGGCAAAATATATTTTGTTATGTGAATCCTTACTGTGTCAGTATATTTTTGCTTCCGTTTTAAGGAGGAAAAATCCACACTAATATTAAGAGGGAAATGTTATTATACATGTTTTAAATTTTTCTTCCCTATCCCCAGTATTTTTTCTGAGAATGGTTCTCTCTAGCACCTCCTCTCCCCCATAGCACTCTGCTTCTCATGGTCTTTACTCTTATCGTAACACTTCATTGCCCTCCCCCACCCATACAATATACTTTGGTGGATGGGGATAAGAACTGATCCATTCCTGATATCATATCCCTCAGCACTTAGCACAATGCCATGACAGGCATGCAATACATATCTATTGAATAGAAATGAATCTGAGAATAACAAAAGAGCAAAGGCCTGGACAAGTAGCCAGTGTTCAAAAATACTGGTTTGTAGATTGCTATGGCTTGGAGTTATCGGTCATTTCACAATGAACTCAACTGTCACATGGTCAACCAGCTTCAGGTTTTTTTTTCTTAATTTTTATTATAGTTGATTTACACTGTTGTCTTAGTTTCTCCTGTATAGCAAAGTGAATCAGTTATACATATACAAATATCCACTCTTTTTTAGATTCTTTTCCCATATAGGTCATTACAGAGTATTGAGTAGAGTTCCCTGTGCTATACAGTAGGTCCTTATTAGTTACCTATTTTAGATATAGTACTGTATATATGTCAATCCCAATGTCCCAATTTATCCACTCCCTTCAGTTATTTTTAAGATGTAGTTTTTAATCCTCCTTCCCTTGCCGCTTGGTTCAAGAATGGGTATGTGACCCAAACCTAAGACAACCAGTACAGAGTATTCCCATGGCCATCAAAATAGGACATAAGATGACCTTATCAGAGCAAAGCTCAGGACCCGTGTGGAAAAGACTCCCTCTCTGTCCCTGGTGTGAACAAAGAGGCATGTAGCCCTTATTGCTGAGGGCAGCCATCAGGCAACCATGAAGGAAAACAGTCTGAGGATAAAGAAGATGAGGGCCAAGATAATTGAAAAGAGATAAATCCAGGTCCTTGATCAAACTGTGTTTGATGTCTACATTACTAGTGGAATTTTTAGTTTTGTTAGCTAACATATTTCCTTTATCATTAAAGCCACTTTGGGTTATATTATTCATTAGCTGCAACCAAAAGGATCCTAAATAATGCAAACTCTAAGAGGATTACTTCAACATCAAAATATCTGGCTATGGCCTTTCTTCTATTTCAAAGACTATCTCAAGCTTCAACTCCATCATGAAGGATTCTCAGACAACTCCAGGAGAGAGTATTATCTCCATCCAAAGACTCCAGAGTATCTCTTGTTTATGTCCTTTGTCTGTTGTGCACTGTTTTGTAATCTCTACTATATATTTATATTGTATGATCATGTTTCTCTCATTATTTTAATATATAGCATTCTCAATAACTGTAATTTCATTGAGCTCGTGACCAACTTTGTATCTTGGACAACATTTTGTAGTCAGTAGACTGCTGATTAAATTCAATCAGAGGTTAAACAATTCTTTCAATTTCCTATATCAGTAGGAAAGACATACCTATGGTGTTGAAGGAAAATGTCAAAGCCAACCTATTGAGAATGTGTATCTGACAACAGCACCTGAAAGCACTTTAAATGCTTGTACTAAGGACTTTACCCAATGCCACATATGACATGAAACACTTTTCCACGTTATAAAACATAACAGAGTACTAAAGGTTTACTGAGTACTAAATTTTACAGAACACTGTGTATTACTGTACCAGGCAGTTCCACCTTGCCTCAGAGACTTTTCCCTTGTCTATTCTTCTTTAAAAATTTTATTTATTTATTTATTTATTTATTTATGGCTGTGTTGGGTCTTCATTGCTGTGCGTGGGCTTTCTCTAGTTGCAGCAAGCGGGGGCTACTCTTTGTTGCGGTGCACGGGCTTCTCATAGGGGTGGCTTCTCTTGTTGTGGAGCACAGGCTCTAGGCGCGTGGGCTTCAGTACTTGTGGCTCATGGGCTTTAGAGCATAGGCTCAATAGTTGTGGCGCATGGGCTTAGTTGCTCCGCAGCATGTGGGATCTTCCTGGACCAGGGCTCGAACCCGTGTCCCCTGCACTGGCAGGTGCCACTGCACTATCAAGGAAGTCCCCCCTTGTCTACTCTTATAATCTGATGTGTCACTACTCATATTTTAGGATTAACTTTCCCTGAATCTCTAGATTAAGGTAGATTCCCTTATTATAAATTCTCATTGCATTCTACTTATGCCCTTCATTGGATCTATTATATTTGCTATTACATTAATATCTGTTTAAATTCATCTATTCTGCTACACTGTAGCATCCACTAGAAAAAGAGCTAGAGCCATTTTACTCTCCTGTGTATTAACATTGACTAGAACACAGCTGGCAAATCCTCAATAAATACCTGTAGAATGAATTAACACTTTGGGAGATGGTTGCAGATTAAGAATGGTCCCTCAAAAAAAAAAAAAAAAATAAATAAATAAATAAATAATAAAAAAAAATAAAAAAAAGAATGGTCCCTCACTCAAGAACAATGCCACTGTGCCCTTCATCCCTGCCATCTCTGGTAATTGGCCAAAAAGCAAGGCTCTGTAATCCACTATTCCCTTATGTGCTATCCTTTCTATACTATGCTATACTCTTCCTCACCTCTGATTCTTCTTTCCATAGCTGTCCTACTTCTCAGTGCTCTACAAAACTCTTTATTTTATTTCAACCATCCTTTTTATATCCCCAACCTAGTTACAGGATGTTCCTTCACCTTTCTAGTCTTACCAGAAACCTGAATCCCCCATGGGAATTTGTTTTCCCCTAAGTCCTCTTAAGGCTGCTTATTTTCTCACTCCAAATACCACAGAGTCCAGGTTCTCCCATATCCTTTTGTGCATTGTTACTTTTCCATACTCAGGCTGAATCACTTACCACTTTGATATCCATCTATACCACTCTTTATCCCAAATTATTGATGTCATCTACAGACATCCTAGCTACTCTCCCTCATTCACTGAGCTCTTTGACTTTTAGTCCAAGTCTTCTTTTTATTTAATTTCTGCCTCCTTTATGTATAATTTTAAGGTTCACATATAAAAATTAATCCGCAAAGCCACTGGCAATGTTGGGGACCATTTCAACACAAACAATCTTTATTTACCCTCTAGTCCAATGAACCATCTCTGTATACATGTATGCAAATGACTCCTAGGCACCTCCACTTGGATATCCGTATGTTCATTCAACAAATGTTCATTTAGTTTTAGGTGCCGGGGATGCAGTAATAAACAAAATATGTAAGGTCCCTGCCCTGAAGAAGCTTACTCTAGTAGAGAAATCAACAACCAACAAGAAAATAAAGACTTGCTTCCCTTCTCAGTGAAATAATAATTGGGGCAAGAGACATCTCACCAGTGAAGTTGCCTGCATTCTAGGTAGTGTCATAGGTAAGTCATGGCTTGCCGAGGGTGACACCTCCAGAATGTTTTCATCATCCAGGAGTAAACTGAGTTGCTCATGTACTAGCAGTTTGTAATTAGTGCCCTTGTGTCTCAGATGTCCTTTTTTTTTCTTTGTCTGGATGCTGTCAGTAATTCTGAGTATCTGGCTTAAAAAAAAATGCATGAGAACTAATAATAGCTTTTGAAAATGTATTACTACATTATACATTAATATATTACATGTTAATACATTCCAGTAATTTATAAATACAAGATGATTTTGTTTGGTTGATTGTGTTTTTTTACATTTTTATTGCAATGTTGAAGAGAGATGAAGAAGCCCCTGCTTGTATATCCAGGATTATTTTTGTTTCTTTATACTTTATGGCTCTAGAGTACCCCAACTACTTGTAATTACCCTATGTAGTGCATAATATTTGTTTCACACCTCCAAATCATTGTGCATCTTGTTTCCTTTGATTGGAAGACCGTTTTCAACCATTCTAAGCCTAAGTAATTCCTACTGTTTTGTCAAGACTCAGCTCAGCACCATTCTCTCCAGAAATACTAGGAATCCCTCTTATGTGCACTCATAAACATTTTCACATTGTATTAAAATTATGTGTTTCATCTATAAGACTGCATGCATTTATTCACTCACTCAAAAAATTTTATATCTATTACTAGACAGATGTTCATTCACCAGATATGTACTGAATGCCTACTAGGAAACATGTACTTCTTCTTGGCGTTCAAGATACAATAGTGAATGAGACAGTAAATTGCCTGCCATCATGAAAGTGGCATTGTTGTGTAACATTTTGGATAATGATTAAGAGTGGGGTAAGAGGGCTTCCCTGGTGGCGCAGTGGTTGAGAGTCCGCCTGCCAATGCAGGGGACACGGGTTCGTGCCCCGGTCTGGAAAGATCCCACGTGCCACGGAGCGGCTGGGCCCGTGAGCCATGGCCACTGAGCCTGCGCGTCCGGAGCCTGTGCTCCGCAACGGGAGAGGCCACAACAGTGAGAGACCCGCGTACCGCAAAAAAAAAAAAAAAAAAGGGTGGGGTAAGAGCAAGTCAATGACTGGGAGTGGGTGGGATCTATTAGGTAGGGTGGTCAGGAAAGTCCCCTTCGAGAAGATGGTATTTCAGAAGAGATATCAATTAAGGCAAAAGAAATGCCAGGGAAAGAATCTCACTGGCAGAGAAAAGAGCAATTTTCTAGTTTCAAAGGCAGGAAGGAATTGCTCTATTGTAGGGCAGCAAGGAGAATGTTGTAGGTGGATGGGAGTGAATAAGGCAGGAAATGGTAAAGATGAGGTTGTGTAGTCAGTAGCCAGATTGCATCACACCTCATAGGAGTTTGGAATTTATTCTGTGAGATGGAGAGTCACTGGGGGTTTTGACAAGCATAGTAATTTGATCTAATTGTCCTTAAATATTATTCTGGTGGCTGTGCAGAGAAGAGATCAAAGGGGAGCAAACAGGAAAGCTGAGTGGCCAGACATGATACCCAGTACTAGGGATGCAACGATGGGCAAGAAAGAGACTTAACAGAGAGCCACACAGGAGAGTGATAAGGAATATAGACTCCAGCAAGTCTACGTGAGTTTGAACCCTGGCTCCTCCATCTTATGCTCTGTGACCTTGGGCAATTTGTTTTTCAGCTTTTGCTGTATTTCCAGTCTTCATTATGCTGTACTTTAAAAAAATTTATTTATTTTATTTATTTATTTTTGACTGTGTTGGGTCTCTGTTGCTGTTCAGAGGCTTTCTCTAGTTGTGGCGAGTGGGGGCCACTCTTCATTGCAGTGCACAGGCTTCTCACTGATGTGGCTTCTCTTGTTGAGGAGCACGGGCTCCAGGCACCGGTCTCAGTATCTGTGGCGCAAGGGCTTAGTTGCTCCGTGGCATGTGGGATCTTCCCGGACCAGGGCTCAAACCTGTGTCCCCTGTCTTGGCAGGCGGATTCTTAACCACGGCACCACCAGGGAAGTCCCTATTATGTTGTACTTTTCAGACCAATACCTTCAGTCCCAAGTTGAATAAAGTATGTTGATGATGACCGTCCTTGTCTTGTTCCTCATCTTAATGGGAATGTTCTCAGCATTTCACTATCAAGAATTATATTTGTGGGGCTTCCCTTGTGGCGCAGTGGTTAAGAATCCATCTGCCACTGCAGGGTACACGGGTTTGAGCCCTGGTCCGGGAAGATCCCACATGCCGCGGAGCAACTAAGCCCGTGTGCCACAACTACTGAGCCTGCAAGCACAGCTACTGAGCCCGCGTGCCACACCTACTGAAGCCTGCGCGCCTAGAGCCCGTGCTCTGCAACAAGAGAAGCCACCGCAATGAGAAGCCCGTGCACCGCAACGAAGAGTAGCCCCCACACCGCAATGAAGAGTAGCCCCCACTCGCCGCAACTAGAGAAAGCTCGTGCACAGCAACGAAGACCCAACACAGCCATAAATAAATAAATAATTTTTTTTTTAAAGAGTTATATTTGTGGTATTTTGTTCTTTTTTTGAGGATGTCTATTATCAGGTTATGAAAGTTTCCTTTCACTCCTAGTTTGGGAAAAATTTCTTGGGCAATTTAATGCCTCTGTGCTTCAGTTTCTTTGTATATAAAAATAGGGATAATGATAATAATAAGTACTTATCTCCGAGCGTTGCTGTAAAGATTAAATAAGTTAATACATGTTTAGTGCTTACGCCCAGAACCTGGCACAAAATAAATTCAGTACAAATGTTAGCTATAAGCATTACAGCCTGTGAGGAGGTTAGATATACCAGACGGCACTGGAACTGATCATTTATAAAAGCAACAGTGAGTGTTAGTACAAGCTGCTGGGAAAGCTCGTAGGAAGAGTTCCTACCTTGTCCTGGGTAGTCAGCACAGTGGTTGGGCACATAGTAGGTGCACAAATAAATACTTATTGTGGTCAAATTTTATGGCCTTTCATTTTCAGATAGCTCTTTTGGGTATCAGTTTTAATTCCATAAAGTACTATTACTGGTATACAAGAGTCATTAATCTCTGTGTTTATTTGCTACAGTAGAATTCATCTCCACTTTTAAGTATTTTTAATTAGTGTTTCCTCTTAGGATTTTATTATTCATTTAAGCCTAGTTATTCTCCTATGAAAAAAGTTACTCCTTGATAACAAATAGATACTGAGGAAGATACAATAGCTCTACAGGTTACAAAGTTAGAATCTGCACCAATGGTTTCCTAAACGTTCCCCCACCTTTAGCCTGAAAGCACCCTTGCCTTCCCTAATTTATTAGCAATGAGTCGTTACAGCACAAAAGTAGCGTCCAGATTATGTATGGAAATAAAATGAATAAAGAAAATGGCCTTGTAAGAAAATGTAGTGAATGACTCTGTGTAATTACTAAAATACCACCATAGGAGGGCCCAGTGTCTTTCCTTGAGTGTGGTGTGTTCTTTGGAAGAAAGACCTCTAAGCCTCCTGACTCCCAAGGACAAGCACATAAAGGAGATGAATCACTTTCCAGTTTTCATCAGTGAATCACGGTTGAGATCACCACTACTTAATTTGAGCTTTTCAAATGTATGAGTCACCACACAAGTCTCTGCATTCTAAATTAGAATGAGAACAGATTTCGTGATGTTCGGTCAAGTAGCTCTTAAGGGGTCTTTCTTCCTGGAACCAGGGCAGTTTGCCTGGACTGGAGGAATGGGGATAGTACATCATATGTATTCCAAACAGCCAGTTCAGGCCTAAATACGCTATCCCAGCAGCTCTCTGGTAACTGGCTCAATAGAAGTCAGGGGATAAAGAAAACTCTGTCAATGGTATAAATAGTACATGTAAGAGCTCTGCTAAAACCACAGGATCCAGAGACAATTTCAGGCATGGGAATCCCACCAACCAAATTCAGGTATTTCCTTCTTTTATTAAAGTTGTTAGCACTTAACTCACACTTGCCTCCTCTAATCCAAGGCATGCTGTCATCCACCCCAGGAGTCCCATAATCACATGGATGACCCCCTGGATTCCTCAGTCTGTGACTTCTTTGACCTTCTGAGTGCTAATGACCTTCACCTCACATCTCCCTCCCCCATCTCTCATGTCACATCACTCACTCCCACGTCCATCCTGGATTGCTACCTATGCTCCTATTCCATCTCTTAAGGCTTAAATTCAAACTCTCCACTCACTGCAGACTTCCTTCCATCTCTCTCATTCAATTACTGCCACAGTATTATTTCTTCAACTTCATCATGACTTCCAGATACCCTCTGATTCCTCTCAAAGCATCCCCTCTTGTCTTCACCACTTCTTCAATAATATAGTTACTACAACAGTAGTAATTACAATAACAAGTAAGTAATAGCAATTAACAACAATGACTAGCATTTATTGAGTTCTTAGTTTATTCCAAGCACTGTATTAAGCATTTTCGTGCCTTACATCATTTAATTCTCAGGACTACTCTGTGGACTAGGTGTAAAGGGCCTTAGTCAAGCCTTCCATTCTGAGCCCTCTCTAGGTCTCAAACTGAACACATATACACTGCTCATCATTACAATGTAACTGCACACAAGAGATGCACAGCCGTCACTCTAAAACCTAGGACAATGTAGCAGGATGGCACTATGGCTTAGTAGAATTATACCTGGAACCTATGTTGTTTAGATACAGGTAACGGGACTTGCCAAAGGAAGTTTTTTCAGCCTTATAAAGAAATTATACTAGAGTTTGGGTGTGACATATTATGGAATATAAGAGGCTTGGTAAGCTCCCCCTCAGGGCTTCCTGCAACCTGGCAGGATCTCATCCTAGACAGGTGAAACATCATCACCACCAAAGTAGGCAGTTCTGTGAAGAACTAGGGAAACAAGATGTTACACTTACTTCACATATATTCGGTGAGATAATCTGGGCATCCTTTGCTTAAAATGTTTCCTTTGCTCTTATAACATCCATACATTTATGTATTAGAGTTTGCCAGACCTCCAGCCTGAATACCTTATACAGATGTTATCCCCATTTTACAGATAAATAGCCTAGATTTTATCATTGCAACCACTCTCTTGCCGACAGTTTCAATCCCTTTCCCAACAGTAATTTCATTGCACCTACTTGTCCAAACCTCTATCTAGACCAGATTTTTCTCCTGACTTGTAGAACAATATTAGCAACTTCCTACTTAACATTTCCCCTTGGTATCCCACACATATCTCACACTCAACATGTCCAAAACTGAGCTCAGCTCCTCCCCCAAACTGCTCTTCCTCTCGGTTCCCATCTTTTTGACTGATGCAACTAGTTACCCAGCCTCACAAGCCAAATAACTGGACATTAACCTTTGTTCTTCTCCTTCCTCACAGTCCAGGTGCAAACAAACACATGTTGCTCTTATCCCTATTACCTCTCAAGGCCATATCATCCTCTTCATTCCCACCATCACTCAGTTCAGGTATCTCTAACCTGGGAGAATTTGGTCTGATGTTCCTGCAATTTGATCTTTTCCCTACAATTCATCTCAAAGATGCAATTTGATCTTTTCCCTACAAAAATCCTTCAGATTTTTCTGAAGGGAAAGTTTGATAACATCCTTGCTATGCATAATACTTCTAATGGTTTTTCCCACTAGGGCTTCCCTTGTGGCGCAGTGGTTAAGAATCTGCCTGCCAATGCAGGGGACACGGGTTCAAGTCCTGGTCTGGGAAGATCCCACATGCCGTGGAGCAACTAAGCCCGTGTGCCACAACTACTGGGCCTATGTTTTAAAGCCCGTGAGCCACAAGTACTGAAGACCATCACCATCCTCCTCTCATGTTTGGATTAGGTCATTTTCATATGTGCTCCTGTATTACCCAATTATAGTAGTTAACACATTATATTGCGATTATATAGTTACTTGACTGTTACACCTATCCAACATAAACCCCCTGGAGGGCAAGAAATATTTATCATTCAATCCCCAGTGCTGAGCCCAGTGTCTAGTGATGCATGCAAGATTCTCAATAATTTATTGGAATGATTTTGTTTGATTGAGATCTCAACTCTCTGAGAGTACTTACTAGCCAGGTATATTCCTCACAGAATCTCCCAGAAGCATAAAGCAAGAAGAAGCTTAAACCTAGAGCTATCTCTTTTTATTAAGGGCTTTTAAAAAATTATTAGAATCATATGTGTACCATAAAATTCATTTCATCACTGACCTACCAAATTGTTCTATAAACCTCTGGCTAGACTGATTCTATATTGTTTGGTAAAAATGTAATCTCTTTTGCTTAAGAGAATGCATGCACATGCATGTGCACACACACACACACACACACACACACACACACACACACACACATTGGTTTTCTATCGCTGCATAACAAATTACCACAAACTTACAACTGTAAATAACACAAATGTATTATCTCACAGTTTTCAGGAGTCAGATGTCCAATACACTTGAACTGGGCCCTTTGCTGAGGGTCTCAAAGGTTGACTAAAATCAAGAGGTCAGCTGAGCTGAGCTCTCCTCAGGAGATTCGGCGGGAAGGATATGCTCCCAAGACCATTCCTGTTGCTGGCAGAATCCAGGTCTTGTGATTGTGGGGCTAAAGTCTCCATCCTCTCACTGGGGGCTGTTGACCAAGTGTCACTCTTGCTCACATTCCTCAGCTTGTGGCTCCCTCCGTCTTCAAGCCAGCAATTACATGTTGAATTCTGACTTCTGCTTTTCCAACCAGAGAAAAACTCTATTGAGTTAAAGGGTTCATGTGATTAGCACAAGTCTACCTTGCTCTCGTAAATATTTATTTTATTTATTCATTTTGGTTGCGCCAGGTCTTCGTTGCAGCAGGCGGGATCTTCGTTGTGGCATGGGGGATCTTTTTTAGTTGTGGCATGTGGGCTCATAGTTTCACCATGAGGACTTCTTAGTTGTGGCATGCGAGCTCTTAGTTGTGGCATGCATGTGGGATCTAGTTCCCTGACCAGGGATCAAACCCGGGCCCCTGCATTGCGAGTGTGGAGTCTTACCCACTGGACCACCAGGGAAGTCCTACCCTCGCTCTCTTAGGGACAACCAATTAGTAACTTTAATTACATCTGTAAAATCCCTTTTCTTACGTAAAATCATACAATCAGAGAGTAACACGAGAGGACAGAGATCAAGGGGCCATCTTAGAATACTGCCAGAGTACTTAGAATACTATCCAAATTTCCCTTTTCTTATAAGGACATCAGTCAACAGATTAGGGTCCCCTCTAATCCAGTATGACCTCATCTTAACTAATTATATGTCCATATACCCTATTTCCAAATAATGTTACATTCATAGGTTCCAGGTAGACATGAATTTGGGGGGAAAACTATTCAACCTATTCTATTGTCCTTGCATTAATTTCACAGGGTTTTGCTCCATTAGACAAGAGTCATACCCACATATCTTTTTGAGAAGGTCTCCTCTCTATCTTTGGCTTCTGCAGAGATGGCTAAGGGATACACCCCTAAGCTTCTGAGAGACCCTCTGGTTTGATTAATGGGATCTGTGCATCACACTCTTAATCTCTTAGAAGAGGCTTTTGTATGATTGAATACTTTGACCTGTTGGTCTTTCTGTTGTTTTAGTAAAGACCTGTATAGACACGGAGTCCTCCTTTCCTCTATGTCATGCTTTCAGAAGTCATTTCTGACATTTAGCATCTTTTACCATCCGAAAATCCTGAGAATTTTCAAGATTATCCAGTCCTCATCTCTTTATGTTTACCAGATTTTCCCTAAAATTATTTCTTTTTCACATTTTAGTATAAGCCGTAAGGAGAGACAAACCAGCACCTTTAACACTTTGCTTGGAAAACTCCTGAGATGTATATCTAAGTTTGTCATTTACACATTCTGCTTTTGACATAACTGCAGGTCACAATTTTTCTAAGGTTTCTGCCACCACACAACAAGGATTCTCCTTCCTCCTGTTCCAATAACATGTTTCCCACCTCCTTCTGAGTCCTCACCAGCATCGTTCTTAAAGTCCAGATTTCTAAGAACAGTCTGTTCATGGTGACTTAGGCTTTCTCAGAGAAAATCTAAGTTTTCTCTATAATGCTTCTCACTTCTTGCTGAGTTTTCACCAGCTGAATCTTTAATGTCCATATTTCTGCAAACAGCCTGTTCAAGGCAGTTTGGGTTTCTTTCATCACGTTCCTCAAAATTCTTCTTGCCTCCAGCCACTGCCTAATTCCAAAGCTACTTCCACACTAGGTATCTGTTACTGTGGGTCAGTACCCCACTTCTAAATACCAAAATCTGTATTAGTCTTCTATTGCTACACAACAAATTACCACAAACTTAGCAACTGTAAACAACCCATACTTACTACAGACATATCTTGTTTGATTGTGCTTCACTTTACTGCACTTCACAGATACTGTGTTTTATACAAAATGAAGATTTGTGCTAACCGGGCATCACGTGACTCTATCGGCACCATTTTCCCAACAGCATTGTATTTTAGTTAAGATATGTACATTGTTTTTTAGACATGTCACTGCACTCTTAATGGGCCACAGTATAGTATAAACATAACTTTTATATGCAATGAGAAACAAAAAAATCTGTGTGACTTGCTTTATTGTGATATTCGCTTTATTGCAGTGGTCTGGAACCAAACCTATAATATGTCCAGGGAAAGCCTGTACCTGACAGTTTCTGTGAGTTAGGAGTTTGGCGTATCTTACCTAGGTCCTCTGCTTGGGATCTCAAAGGCTGAATCAAGGCACTGGCCAAACTGGAGGCTCTGAATAAGAATTTTCTTCCAAGTTCATTAAGGTTGCTGGCAGAATCCAGTTCTTTCTGATTGTAGGACTGAGGTCTCCATGCACTTGCTGGCTGTTGGGTGGGACTCACTCTAACTCCTAGAGGTCACTCACATTCTTCAGCTGTGGCTCCCTCCATCTTCCAGCCAGCGATGCTATGTTGAATTCTTCTCATGCTTTGAATCTCTGACCTCTGCTTTTCCAACTAGCCAGAGAAAAAATTGCTTTCAAAGGGTTCAAATGATTAGGTTAGGCCCACCTGAATAATCTCCTTATCTTAAGGTCAACTGATTAGTAACTTAAGTAAAATCTCTTTTGCCATGTAACCTAATCGTAGGCATAACCTCAGAGGGTGGAAATCATGGGGGCCATCTTAGAATTCTGTCTTTTACGCATCCTCACACTGAAAATACTCTAGAAATGTATTCATAGTGACAACTCTGAGTTTTCATTTCTTTCTGCTTTTTCATTTTGTGCAATAAAAAAACATATGACTTGGCAATCAGGAAAAATACAGAATGACACCATTATTAATTTAGTTCAAATCACTGTGACCTTACAGAATCTTGGAGCTGTTTGCCCATTTGCAATAACTACGACTACATGAATTACTGATTACAAAAGATAGTCAATTTTTAGAAGACTGCTTTTGTTACATTGGAAGGTTTTTCTGCAAACACATACACACACACACACACACACACACACACACAGGCACACACATGCACATATAAGTATTTCTAATAAAACAGATGTATTGTTAATGACAAGCCTTGAGACTAGGTGGTTTAAAATAAGTGTGCCTAACACTTTTATTAGGTCTTACTTTACCTACTTTTATAGCAAAAGAAATACAGATGCTGACGTCCTATTAGCTATAACAAACCAGCAGAGTAGGATTGCATAATACAATTGGCTTTCAGTTTCTGTTCATGCACCAAATGTTTATGAACTCCCACTATATGCCAAGCACTTGGGTACAGAGATACAGATGGTATCACCATGAACCCAAATGAAGAGCTCAAAATTTCTCATTTTTCCCAGCAGGCAAGTTTCTAATTTCACTATTTCACCTAAACATGTATACTTTAAGTATTAGTTGCCAGATTCTGGAGGGCATTTGAGAGATCCTAAGAATGTTTTCATAATTAAACAAAAATACACCTGCATTACAATCAGTGTTTATTCCTTGTTTCTTAAGAAACTGATGTTTTAAAAACAGAATTTGGCAAATTGTAATTTTTCTTTAAACATGACCCTTGATCAGACATTTTCTTGACTATTTTTTTCAGAATCAGGCAAAAGACCAAGGTCACCTGTCTTTGGGGTCACGTACCTTTAAGGTCACATCTCTTTGTCAACATCGTCTGTTCTTTGGAAACACATAGTAGTTGGCCCCAAATGCCACTTACTTTGAAAAGATCTTGTTGGCTTAACCTCAGCCTAACCCAGCCAACCCACTGAATCAACCCAGCAGCAAGCCGGGCAGACGCTGGAAAAACGGAACACCAGGCTGCTCATGGGCTGTTTCCACTAGAGCATACTGCATTTTATGGGTGAAAGCTGATTAGTCATTTAGAAGGTCTACCCCCTGTGGACAATTTTAATGCAGCCTGGCATTTCTGACACAACTTTAAATTGCTTGGCTGTTTAGTTGCTGTTCTTCACCTGCTTACAATTCCCCATCCTGAACTGCAATTCTTCTGACCAGAAATGGAGCAAGTGGGGAAGGACTACAAAGAGAAACTCCAAAATGTTCAGTGACCTGGAGCTGAGAGGAGGGAAAAAGGAAGAACCGAGTCTGACAGATGGGGATTCTTCTGCTATTCCTCTTTTCTATTCTCCTGCCCCATTTAACTGTCTTCTACTTTCTTCCATCCCTTTCCTCATCTGAGGGATCTTCCTTACCACCATTAATTCTCAAACACCACCCAAACATTCCCACCTTCTTCTCCTTCTACTGGTGCTACAGGTGCTACAGGTGCTAACATAGCCATGCTGGGCTTCCAATGGTAAAAGTTAAAAATCACAGCCTTCCATTGACTTACTGTTCACCTCCTCTTTCATTCATTCACAGGACATTTACCAAGTGCCTTCAAGGTGTCAGGCCCAGGGCTAGGTGCTAGGGATAAGCAGGGGAACGATACCTGGTCTCTACCTTCAAGGAGATGGAAGGAACAGTCATATACACAAGGGTCTGTAATACATTGCATTAAGTGTTTATGCAAGAGCACGGAGAAAGAGTTGGACTCAACCTAAATAGGTGCACTAAGGGAGGCCAAGTTTTGACACTCCTCCGCCCAATAAAACCCTATATGCTAAAACAAACAAACAAACCAGTCCAACTCAATCAGGTACAAAATGATAAGAATTTTCCAAGGATATCTGGGAACTGGGTTGAATTGGGGACAGAACTGCTTTCCAGGGAACAGTCACAGGTAAAATAAGCATATTTCTAGAAAGAGGTTTGTATGCCAGGAGAAATGGAGGTCAAATTTGTGAAAGACGTGCATTGCAGGAGGATTCAGGATATACCACATATCTGTTTATCTTGGTAAATTTTTTGCCCAGAGAGAAGAAAGAAGTATGAAATGAACTTAAGTTCACAAATATGGGAGGCAGAATATGCATCAATGCATTTTTTAGAGCGCTTACCTTGGCTAAGAACAATGCAGTGCAGTCTCTTTGCAAATCAATAAGTAGAACCATAGAGACAGAATTGGTGAGACTTAAAGGTCACCCTCTTCCCCAGCCTCCTTGTAAAACATTTGAAAAACCTTGATATTCCCTTGCAATGTTATAAAGACTACTCTTTGTAACAATATCAAATGTCCTTTCCATGGAAAGATCTCCCCATTCAACCTTTTTTTCATTGCTAACAACCAGAGACACATATTTGCAACTTAATTCTAGGCTTGAAGGCCATGATCTTGAAAAATCACTTTCAACATTGCAAGTTTCAACCTATAATAAAAACATTTTTTAAAAGTGGGCTGGAAACAGCACCTATTCCCACAAAGGGTTTGGCAACCCAGACCAACTAGGGGATGCAGGGATGAGGTAAGAGGAAACTTCAAAGTTTCCTTTGGAGCCTGGCCTCTTTCGTTCTTTTTTCAGACATTCCTTATTCATTAATGAAATATTTATTAAAAGCTTTGTCCATGCCAGTCACTGTACATGATACTAGGAGCACAGAGATGACCCAACAGTTCAGTTCAGCCTCTCAAGATAGTCCTCATCTAAGGCTGATGACAGAGAGGTATATGATCATAATACAATGTGAGGAAGACAAAAACCCGAGATGGGTGCCAAGCCCCAAGGAGTATAGAGGAGAGTGTGCTGCATTAAGGCTAAAGGGGTCAAGGAAGGCTTCTCAGAAGAGGGGATATCTGAGGTGAATCTCAAAGGTGGTAAAGGATTTCCCCAAGTGAAAGAGGATGGAAAAGGGGAGTGTGTGCAAAGGTCTGAAGACAGGACCCCTCACAAAGTGCTGGGAAAAAAAGAGTAACTTGCAATGGCTCCCTTCTTTCCCACCATCCTCACATCACTAATGATGATAGTGATGACTTTAACTTTCTTGTGACTCAGTTCAGGCTCACAGATCCCATTGGGGGACTTACCAGCCACCACAGAGTCACCCCTGTGTGTGAAATTACCTCTTTATACAGGCTTCACTGTTCTTGAGGTTTGCTTCTCTGACGGGTCTGTGGGCTGGTTGATGGATCCAGCACTGGGAAGGATGCACTGACCCTGGGGTTGCCTTTAGGGAAGCCAAAAGATACAGAACTCCAGGTATCCCGGAGGTTGTCTAGCTGCTATGTACCACACCCAGGTTCTCAGCAAAGGCCAGGGCCCCCTGTGGCTGGTAAGGAAGAACCTAGAACCTGGGCCTTCCCTGGAGAAGTTCTCATGGCAATAGCAGAAGCACAAGATGGCAAGTTCAACCTTGTAATCACACTTTAAGCCTCCTCTTACATCACATTTGTTAACTCCCATTGGCCACAGCAGATCACATAGCCAAGCCCAAGGTCAGGAGTTTAGAAGTACATTCTGCTCAGCTGAGGCCAAAGCAAATCATAGAGTATCAAGCCCAACATCAATTGAGTTAGGGAAGAGAATTCTTCCCATGAAGTCACGGGCAGGGAATAAATATTTTGAACAATAATATAGTTCGCAACACTACCTTTTAGAGGGCATCTGAAACTTCACCTCATCTTGGGCTACACTGATTTAGCCCAATAAATTATAGCATTTGGTCTTTAATCAAGTGTTGGATAAATCTTTGAAGTCAAAAAAAATAATAATTAATTAAATTAATAATTAATTAACAATTAATTGAAGCCCAATAAATTATAGCACTTGGTCTTTAATCAAGTGTTGGATAAATCTTTGAAGTCAAAAAACAATAATTAATTGAAAAAACAATAATTAATAATTATATTAATTGTATATCTAAGTTTATTCTCTGAAAGCAATAGTCCTGTCCTTGAAGAACAAACAATCTGAATGGAAAGTCAGGAAATAAACTTATTTATATAAATTGAGCACCCCCTTCAATTTTTTCAGGAAGCAGTTGCCTTTTCTGTGAAATGTTCATATTAAGCTATTTGATCACTAGAGATATGTATTTTTAATGATTTTAAAAATCATTAGGATATTTGTTTGCTGGATATGCTACTAATCATTAACTCTTCTAGGGAGTAAAAAAAAATTGTTTAATGCTTTAAACAGCTTTATTGACACATAATTCACAATCAGAAAATACACTTCCCCCCAAATTTGCCCATATTAAATGTAAAATTCAATGGTTTTCCATAAATTTAAGTTTACAGAGCCATCACGACACTCTTATTTTAGAACATTTCCATCACTCCCAAAAGCTTTCTCAGGCCTATTTGCAGCCAAACCACTTTCTCACTTGCAGCCCTAGGCAACCGCTAATCTATTTAGTCTCTATAGATTTGCCTTTTCTGGGAATATTTCATATAAATAGTATCATAGAACAAGAGGTCTTTTGCATCTGGCTCTTTTCAGAGCATAATGTTTTTAAGGTTCATCCACGTTGTAGCAGGTATCAGTAGTTCATACCTTTTTATTGTTGAATACTATTCCATTATGTAGACATAACACATTTTATCTATTATAAATATTCTTATCTTAAATTCTATTTTCCCTTATATTATTATAGCTGCTATATCTTTTTTAAGTTTACTGCTTGCATACACTCACACAGGTACATATATATTTTTTAAATCAACTATTTTTAATGTTTTAGATTTATAGAAAAATTACCAAGATAGTACAGAGTTACTGTGTAACTCACATCCATTTCCCCCTATTATTAACATGTAGGATGTTAATAATATCCTACATTATTAAGGTACATTTATTAAAATTAATGAACCAACATTAATACATTATTATTAATTAAAGTCCATTCTTTAATCAGATTTCCTCAGTTTTTCTCCAGTGTCCTTCTTATGATACAGGATCCCATCCAGGATGACACATTATGTTTACTCATCGTGTTTACTTAAGCTCCTCTTGACTGTGACAGTTTCTTTGATTTGCCTTGTTTGTGATAACCTTGACATTTTATTTGAGGAGTACTGGTCAGGTATTTTGCTTAATGTCCCTATATTGGGGTCTGACTTATGTTTTTCTTATGATTAGACCGGGGTTATGGGTTTTGCAGAGGAAAACCACAAAGGTAAAGTGCCACTTTCACCACATTTTATCAAGGATACATATTATCAACATGACATCACTGTTGGTGTTGACATTGATCCACTGATCAAGGTAGTGTTTGTCAGCTTTCTCCACTATATATGTACTCTTTTTTTTCTCCTTTCCACACTACACTCTTTGGAAGGAAGTCACTATACACAGCCCAAACCTAAGGAGTGGGGAGTTACGTTCCACATTTTTGAGGCAACAGTATCCACATAAATTATTTGTAATTCTTCTGCATGGGAGATTTGTCTCTTCTCCCCCATTTATTATTGATTCAATCATTTATTTATATCATTATGGACTCATAGATACTTATTTTACAGTTAGGGTTATGATCCAATAGTATTTTATTCATTTTGTTCCTCAAACTCTTCCAGCTTTGGCCACTGGGAGCTCTTTCATTTGTTTCCTGTGCCCCAGACATATCCCCAACATTGTACATGTAGATTGGTTGGTTGGTTAGTTTTTTTGAGCACTTTCTTACTTTCTGGCACCATAAGATGCTCCAGGCTCATTTTGTATATTTCCTGTCCCAGTTCTAGAATCAGCCAGTTCTCCAAGGAACCCTGGTTCCTTTGACTGGAGAATAGTTTTAGAAACCAAGATCTGGGGACTAGGTGTGCTCATTTCTCCTGGAGTGTTATTGCTTCTGGGCCTGCTCAGCTGACAGAACAAGGAAATATATGTGTATATACTAACCTGTGTATATATACATTTCTATGTGTAAACGACTCTACTGATATTAAGCTAAACCTGAGTTCATACTGACATCTCAAACGCTAACCCATTTCCACTTGAATAATTCTAGCCTCCTCCCTTTGCATATCTCTAACTTTTCAGTGCAACAGTGAGACATCTTCTGACATCATGTAACATCTGATTCCCATCATCTGACATCAATTTACTTAACTGTTCAATTCCAGAATAGCAGTATCAGAACTGTTAAGCTATATGCCCGTAGGTAATAACGTTATCAACTAGTGACAGTGTTTATGCACAGTTTCTTTTGTCATTAGTTTTACAGACTCCACTCATTTCCAAAGTTACTTAGGTTAGTACCTCTTACCCCTACCCCCTTCAGTGCGGTTGCTTCATACATTTGTAACACATACAGTTTGATTGTTCCTTCACATACATCATTCAATCCTGAGACTCCTCCAATCTCCTAACTGATTTTTTGACATTTTTGTTCTTTTTGCTCCTGAAGTTTTGACAAACATATAATGTCACATAACCACAATTATATTATCACACAGAATCGTTTCCACATCCTTAAAAAATCCCTGGGCTTCACCTACTGAATCTCCCCCCAACCCCACCACAGCCTCATGCCAAACCCTGAAAATTACTGACCTTTTACTGTCTCAGTAGTTTTGCCTTTTCCAGATTGTCATATAATTAGAATCATAGAGTATGTAGCCTTTCTAACTGGCTTATTTCACTTACCAATATGCATTTAAAATTCGTCATGTCTTTTTTATGACTTCATATCTTTTTATCACTGAATATAACACTCTATTCTATGGATGTACCACAGTTTATCTCTTCACCTACTGAAGGACATTTTGGTTGCTTCCAGAGTTTGGTTACTATAAATAAAGCTACTATGAACATCCATGTGCAGGTTTTATGTGGATATAGTCTTCCAATAAGTTGGGTAAACACCTAGGAGCACAATAGCTGGATCATATGATAAGATTATGTTTGGTTTTGTAAGAAATTGCCAAACTGTCATCCATCCAAACTGTCATGATGCAAAGTATCTGCATCATTTTACATTCCCACCAGCAACGTATGAGAGTTCCTGCTACATCCTTACCAGCAACTGGTGTTCTCAGTTTTTGGATTTTGGCTATTCTAATAATATGTTTTTTCCATGCTTTTGCTTTCAACTTATTTGTTGAAATTTTATTTGGAGTTATTTATCTACATA
This sequence comes from Leucopleurus acutus, assembly GCF_964270905.1. Taxonomy (NCBI): domain Eukaryota; kingdom Metazoa; phylum Chordata; class Mammalia; order Artiodactyla; family Delphinidae; genus Leucopleurus; species Leucopleurus acutus. The sequence continues at coordinate 134,591,852 of NC_139143.1, forward strand.
TTTCATTTTTTTTCTGTTCTTTATTGCCTGTATTGTATTATTTTTTTTTTTTTTTTAGATTTTCATTTTTATTTATTTATTTATTTAGGCTGTGCCAGGTCTTAGTTGAGGTACGTGGGATCTTCATTGCGGTATGTGGGATCTTTTTGTTGTGGCATGCAGACTCTTAGCTGCACATGTGTGCAGGATCTAGTTCCCCAACCAGGGATCTATCCTGGGCCCCCTGCATTGGGAGCGCAGAGTCTTACCCACTGGATCATCAGGGAAGTCCCCTGTATTAAATATTTTCTAGTGCACCGTTTAAATTCATCTGTAGGATACTGTGATGGACTGAATGTTTGTCTCCCTGCAAAGTTCATATGTTGAACCTCTAACCCTCAATATGACTGCGTTTGGAGGTTGGGGCCTTAGTGAGTTAATTAGGTTTAGATGAGGTCATGGGGATGGGGTCTACTTGATGGGATTTTTGTCCTTAGAGGAAGAGGAAGAAAGATCAGAGCTCTCTTTCTCTTTGCCACATGAAGACACAGGAAGAAGGCCACCATCTGTAAGCCAGAAAAAAGGCTTTCACCAGGAACTGAATCTGCCAGCACCTTGATCTTGGGCTTCTCATTCTCGAAAATTGTGAGAAATAAATGTCTGTTGTTTAAGCCATGCAGTCTATGATATTTTGTTATGGCAGCTTGAACAGAGTAATACAGATGCCTTTGACTATATATATTTCAGTTATTATCAGGCACAATTTGTTGAATATTTTTTCTTCCCTTTTTTATCTCTCCTGAACTTCTGGAACACCTGTGTTGGATCACCTGATGATATTCCTCAGGTCTCTGAGACTGTTCATATTTCTTTCTGTAATTTATAATTTTTGATCCAGCTTCAATTTCATTGATTCATTTGATTCTGCCATCTGAAATCTATTGAGCCCCTCTAGTAATTTTTTTAATTTTAATTATTGTACTTTCAACTCTGGAACTTCTATTTGATTTTTAAAATAATCTTTATCTCTTTACTGATAGTCTCTACTTAATGAGTCCTTGTTATACCTCCTTTACTTCTTTAACTATTGTTTCCTTTATTTAACATGTTTACAGTAATTGCTTTGAAGCCTTCCTCTGCTAAGTCCAATATCCGACCCCCTAAGAGATCATTTCTATTTATTGCTTTTGTAGGGGAGGCAAAAACCTTACCTCTACTCTCTTAAAGTGTCTGGCTACTCCTGAGAATTAAATTGACAAAAGACATATTAACAGGAGAAAAGCGTACACATTTATTTAAGGTTAGTTTTATATGACATGGAAGCCTTCATAAGGAAATGAAGGACCCAAAGTAGTGGCAAAACCTGAATGCTTATATACTGGATTGAATAAAGAGTGGCAAGTGTAGAAACATAACTAAAATAAATGAAGAAACTAAAGGAAGATAAGAGTTATTTTAACAATGTCTGTTAGTACAGAATTCTCCTGGCCTTGACTCCCATTTCTGGTGATAAGAATGTTTCTTTCCTCCTGGCACAGGGAGGGCAGATCTCACATTGGAGTTTTAACTTCTGCTTTCAGGAAGAAAAAGGAGAATCAGAGTGCCTTTCTTGCACCCACTGTTTAAGTGCCTTTAACTCAAAATTATCAATATATCAAGGCAGCTTATTTTGGGTAGCATGTCCTTAACCCCTTCATCTCCCCAATTTGGAAATTCCCCAGAAGTTTCACGTATGAAAAGCTGAGTTGGAGGCCGAGGAGAGAAGGAACAGGTTACTAGCTGATTGGCAAAAGATCTTCAACGGAAGAGAATAACATAGATAGAGCACTAATAAATAAGCAGAAAAGAAAAAAAAATCTAAGTATGTTTCCCCATATCCCTTTAAACCAGTCTCCCATCCCTGGGAATAGGTCAGTACAATTAAAAAAAAAAAGGTTAAGACTCATTTATCTGATGATTTATCTGATGGAGAGTGTTTATCTTGTCCTTTAAAAGGACAATAATGTAGATTAGACATTATTTGTTCCAAGTGATTTACATAGAAACCACATTCTCCACAGATGATCACACAAGCTCCTCCTTGTTGGGCTATCAGTGTGTCCAGAGCACAAAGATTTTGGAGTTAAACAGAAGCTAAATTATTAACTCTAATTGAAGTGCTTCCAGTATTTGCACATTAATGCTGAACTCTTGTTCTATCACTATGAAAAGATTTCAAACTGCCTTTTCCAGCTTATAAGTTCCAAAGCCTGGGGAAAGGGATCTCAATACTGAAAAGAATTTAGAATTGTGATACACAAGTGGGTTTTCTATGACTTCCTGCCTAGTACATTTAGTATGAATATGTGGCACTCTTTTAAGAACAAAGGTGCCTAAGTTTGTAATTTTATTTAAAGTAAAGTACCTGGTGACAGAAGGCATCAGGAGTCCAAATCCACATTGTCCCAACTATCTAGATGGGAATCCTTCAAATACCTTGTCATTGCATAAGCCAAAAAGACCAGCAATGCTCATGGTTAAGGTCAGAGTGGAACTTTTGACCCACTAGGGTGGAGTTTGTTGTGTTTTGTCATCTGTCATATTGGCATCTGCACAACTCCATCTTCCACATATCCCCATCAGTCTGTAGGAATGGAACAGGTTGCAAAATATCTAATATAGGAGAGCTGCAGTTCAGCTTTGGTAGTTATGAGGCTTGGTTTTGTCACGTGGCCAACCTAGTCCAGAATTTTGGTCTACTTTGGTCTACAAAGACTACCCCATATGTAATCTTTGGCAGTGAGCATCCTAATTAGGGGAGCAGGTGAGCTGCTGAGCTACCCAAGATTGCACAAAGGTGTCTTGTGACCTAGCCACAATATTTGATGATTTGGCAAGTGTTTGTACCATAAGTGCTAGGACCATCTATAACCTTTGTGTGAGGCTTGAGCATGTCACCCGTGGAATCAAACCACAGAGTCTGATTGAAGCATTGCCTTTGTATGTCACCTAGGAAGGGTCAAGCACCATGACTGTTTTCAGTGCAAAGGGAAAAATTCCCTTCTAATGACTTCATCTGAGCAAAGGATGGTCCTTGAGATTCTATAGAGATTTTTTTCATGTCCAATGAACTCAGCAGAAGGAGAAGTAGGTGATGTTGTTTACTTGGCTGTGGATACCATACACCCATTTTCTAGAACTGTTCTACCAGATGTTCACACTGGTAAGAACAAAAATTAGGTCAGATTCTTTTGCATGATCTAGATGTTGACATAACGAGTAATTAGACTGGTTAGCTAATGTGGCTAAGGTTTGGGAAAACAATGTAAAGGAGTGTCAGGTCTGTCCCTGACCTATTGAGAAAATAGTAAGGGTTAATAAGAATGAGATACAGTTTGAAAGAAAGGCCCTAGTGGAGGATCAGAGAGAGAATAGCACAGATTGGGACAAGTAATCTCAGTCAACCCTTAATATAATGGCCAAAGAAAGGGGAGGCTTCATTAAAAGGAAGAGGGTTGTTTTTATGTGTTTGTTTTTCTGTGGAGTTGGAAACTTAGTAGGGGAAGAAAATAGGTGGAAATGGAGTTTTTTAATCCATGTTCTTGGGAAAAGCTGTCTAATTCATGATGTCATCTGCTTCCAGGGCTTGAGAATTGATGCTAGAAATCATTACTTTCAGGTCATTTGTAAGAATGGTCCTCCACTGGTCCTGGGACTGCTGATCTGGGTCTAGTTTGGTGTCACTCATGTGAATTCATCAAAATTCTTCTACTTTGATGGCAGTGTAGGTGGTTAGGAATACTTCATAAAGTCCTTCCCAATGAGGTGACAGTGTGTGCTTTCTTTTAGAAGCCTTGATATACCCCCGATCTCCTGGTGGAAAGGATGGCGAGGCTAGTTAGTTGGTGGAGGCCATGCTTTCTCACCTGTTGATGATGTGCTCCAGGTGTACCAGGCAATTCTTGTATGTAGCTAGTCTTAACATCAAATTGTTCTCTTAAGTCTCCATAACATTCACTCAATCTGGGAATGGAAGGTTAGAGACGCCAGAAGGCAAAGGGCAGCCAAACATTATTTCAAAATGGGTTAATCCAGGTCTACTATTTAGAGTATTCCAGATTTTTATAAGGACAGTGGGTAATGTTTAAGTCCAGTTTCTTGACAGACTTTTCCTAAAGTCCTTTTTATGTCTTGATTTTTACATTCCACTTGCCATGATGATTGAGCATCCTCAATCATCAGGTAGGAAATTCTGATGAGTATGCCAGAGTTTTTGCAAGTGAGTGGTTTATTTCTGCTGTAAAACTAATTGCTTGATCTGATTCAATTTGTAAAGGAATGCCAAAACAAAAAATAATCTGTTATTCACTTCTTTACCACTATTGTAAAGTAAAGTGGCATCAGCACATCTAATGGATAGCATTCACTCTATCCCACTGAACATACAGACAATTACCACCAGTGGGAATAGCCTAAACCTTTAAATCCATCTGGAGTAATACAAGGGGTGTGTGGACCTTGGAAGGCTTCCTAAGGTATGTTGGCTTCTAAAATTTGGTGAGATGACAAGTAGTGCACTGGGAAATAACTGAGTCAGAAATTTTATGAATGCCAGAGCAGAAACAAGTATCTTTTAGTTCCTTGACTATCCCCCATCTGCACATGTGTCCCATCTTATGGGAGATCCGTGTAAGCCAAAAGGTCAGAAGAAAGGGGGCCACACGAAGTCTGTTTGGCCCGATGTAAAATGTGTCTGACAATTGTTTGGCACCTTTTTGTATTCATTCGTCTTTTTTCAGACTGAGGAGTACTTGTCTGATAATCAATAATATCAGCCACAGATAAAGGCAGGTTTATAAATTGGGTGGAGAAAGGGTGGGGATCCGCTTTAGGCTGTGTATTTAGCAGCTCTGTCAGCCCTATCATTCCCTAGAGATGTACAATAGTATCAGTCTCCTTAATACAGACTGGACAATGGAGGTGAATAGCCTCTCACAGGGCAGCCATTGGCAATAGGAGTACCAGCAGGGTTTAAGAATCTGTGGGAGGGCTTCCCTGGTGGCGCAGTGGTTGAGAGTCCGCCTGCTGATGCAGGGGACATGGATTCGTGCCCTGGTCCGGGAAGATCCCACATGCTGCGGAGCGGCTGGGCCCGTGAGCCATGGCCGCTGAGCCTGCGCATCCAGAGCCTGTGCTCCGCAACGGGAGAGGCCACAACAGTGAGAGGCCCACGTACCACAAAAAAAAAAAAAAAAGAATCTGTGGGATTTCTAGATTGTGCCAACAGCATGGCAGACTCGAAAAGCATATCTCCAGTCAGTAAATAGGAGCATTTTTTTTCCCCTTGTCAGCGTGCAAGCTCTAGTGAGATCTGTAAGCAGCCCAGGCTGATTTTACAGTGGCAAAGGGTACACCTCAAGCATTTCATGTGGGAAAGCAGTTATTATGTTTTCCAAGAAATTGTATCTACAAGAGCCATCACAAAATAGAAGTAAGTCTGGGCTGTCTAAAGGGGGCATCTAAGAGGTCTTCTCCTTGCTTTGAGGCCATTTATATATGTAGTTGCAAGGCAATCACGTGGAATGGACTGAGGCTCTCTGTCAGCCGGGGGATGATAGAGTAGCCAGATTTAAAGTGTTACAACAATGTAGGATGACGGAGGGATTGCAATTAGGGCTTATTCGTAGGTGGTCTGCCACCATGTAGAGAGATGCTATGTCTTACGAACTTGTAAGGGAGTATGGGGAATATGCTTATTCTTACATTAGGCATGTACTGTAAGAGTACTGGCTTTGTCGTTTAGGGCAGCATCTGAGGCTACAACATGCAGGCATGGGGCATCCTCCCTGCCACAAGGTCCAGGTGACATGAGAAATATTCTTTTTTTTTTTTGCGGTACGTGGGCCTCTCACTGTTGTGGCCTCTCCCGTTGCAGAGCACAGGCTCCGGACGTGCAGGCTCAGTGACCATGGCTCACGGGCCTAACCGCTCCATGGCATGTGGGATCTTCCCAGACCGGGGCATGAACTTGTGTCCCCTGCACCGGCAGGTGGACTCTCAACCACTGCGCCACCAGGGAAGCCCCATGAGAAATATTCTTTAGGACGTATGAGAGGTTAAAGGTTGTCCTGCAGCAATCCCATTATTTTTTCATGGCAGTATCTGTGAAAAGGTTTGTGAAAATTAAATAAGCAAAGAGCTGGGGGTGTGGACAATGTTAATTTTAAGGCGTCAGAGGAAGTTAATGCCTCTAGGGGCCAGGAAATATACTCTGAGGTAGTATCTGGAGGAGAGCATATAGGGGTTTAACAAAGGCAGAATAGTGATGAGTCCATTGGCAGCAATAGCCAGCTGCCCCTGGAAATGTATGCAGCTGCTTTTCTTGTTTTGGGAGAGGGGATGAACGAAACTGATTCAAGGCATTTTAGAGACAGCTTTTGAGTGCCCTGAGATATTTCCTGTCCTAAGTAGGTAACGGTTATTTGCACCCATTGAAGTTTAGACTGGGAGGCTTTATGGCCTCCTTCAGCCAGTGCCTTTAGGAGAATGACGGAGTCTATAAGAGCACCCTGTTCAGTCTGGTTACAGAGTGAAAGGTCATCAATGTATTGAATAAGAGTGGAAACTTGGGTCAAGGCTACAGAATCTAAATCAGCTTTAAGGACTGGGAAAAGTATTAAGGGAGACCCACACTATCCCTGAGGTATGGAAGTCCATGTCAATCATCTTCCTCTAAATGTAAATGCAAAAAGAAATCGTGGGTCAGAATGCAATGGAACCAAAAAGAAACCTGAGCAGACATCAACTACTGTAAACCAGGCTTCATCAGCAGGAACTGAGGTGAGAATGGTACCCGGATTAGGACTATGGGGTGGAGGAATTACAAAGGAGTTTGAGGCTCTTAGATCTTATGCAAATCAATACATTTAATTTCCATCTGAATCAAATTTCCCTTCTTTCTTTACTGGCAAGATTGGGGCGTTATAGGGTGAGGAAGTAAAGATAAGGACACCCTGATATAAAAAAGAGTCTATTATAGGTTTAATTCCTCACTCTGCATCTCCTGAGAGGGGCTACCAGGCCACCGATGGGAAAGGTTTGTTCCTTTTCCTGGCTCTGCACAAGCTCTGTGCTCCACAGCAATCCAATCTCATTTGCATGTGAAGCCCAGAGACTAGTTGGGACAACTTTAAGGCTGCCTCCTCTTCAGAGGATTTAAATTGAGATGAGATTTACTTAGGGAAAGTAGGAAGCTTGAGGTTTAGTCTGAGGGCGGGGGTGGGGGGGGTGGGGGGTGGTGGTTAGAGAACTGCCTTTTTATTACATTGTATGGTGGCATTAAAGTTACATAACAAATCTCTGCCTAAAAGATTTGCTGGTGAGGAGTCAGAAATTAGAAAAGTATAATGGGAGTTGACAGCCTAAGGATATTGGGGTGGCCTGAGATGTGGACAATGGAACAGGCTGTCCAGGGACTCTGACACCTAGAATAGAATCAGAGGTGACAGGTAGTATTAAATCCTCTGAGCAGATGCTAGAGAGACTCACACCAGTGTCAATTAAGAAGTCCAGCTTCGAATCCTCTATTTTAAGTTTAATAGTGGGTTCTGCAGTGTGACTGAGGATTGGCTGACCCTGTCAGTTGATGGAGTATTTATTGTCCCAGAGGAAGGAAGAAATGAACCTTCTGAGGGTGCTGGGGCTTAGGGAAAAGGTTATTTGAGCTTTTTTTCTTTTAAGTTAAGGATAATTGTCCTTCCAATGTCCTGGCTTCTCACAATATCTGCAAATACAGGGAAGGCTATGTGATTGGTGAGAAAAATGAGTGGACTTTGAGTTACTCTTAGAGTCATCATTTTTGTTTTTGTAAAGACTCAATGTGCCCATCAAGGTCTGTTCATTTTAGTTCCTTTTTTGTCTTGTTTTCCTGCGTGCTATTTACAAAGAACTATGTAGTTGCTTCTATAATAATGTTAAGAGACCGAACTGCTCAGCCAATGACACTATTTTGGATTTATCTCTCTATATCAGAGAGAAGATTTCCAACCAAGGCAGAAATTCAAAGATGTTCTAGACTCCAGAGTTTACTGCAGCGTGCCTTTGCAAAGTCTATATAAAGCGTTCCACCAACGTTTTAAGATGTTCCTCTTTCTCTGAGCACATAATTCAACCTGAGACCAATTTACCTTAGAGGGAGGCCTCCATTATCCCCACATCAGGCCTTGAATGTTGGTCTGGCTGAGCCTTTTCCTGTTATTTGCAGGAGGGCCTGGGAGATTCTGGTCACCTGTTTCCTCTGGGGAAGTGTTGGGGGAGGATTTCCCACCTGAGGCCATCTAGCCTGATAATTCCAGTATAATCAAGGGTGGAAGAATGTCCTTTAATAGCCAGTCCAAGTCCCTAGAGTGGGGCTGTGAAAGGCCACTAATCTTTCTAACTCTTCTCTAAATTTGGTAGAATCTTCTGAAAGTGGTGGCAAAAAGGCTTTGGAATTTAAAAGATCTGGTGCTGTCCAGGGAAGACAAATTCTTTGCTGTGGAGGTCCAGGATGCATCTTCATGGGACATTGCACAGGAAGGCCTAGAGATGACTGAGTTTAATTACAGAGCCCAGGGAAGTAAGAGGGGTTGTAAAGTACCACAAAGTGATCCCGGCTGTGAGCTCCTGGAGCCTGTGCCAGATTTATTTCCTGGCTATCAGTGTTTATACAAATAACCCGTATATTCCAGGCCTGAAGATCAGGCTACAGCGCTTCCTGTAAATCTTGCAGGGAAGGGCAACTTAAAGCAGGTATCTGGGTGTTTAAGGGATTTGCGGGGGGGTAGTTGGAGCAGTTTTGGGGGAAAGTTGAAGGAATTTGCTGAGGAGATGGGGCCAGATTTTGAGGACAGGGGTTTGAGGCAGGGGGTCCACAGATCTAATATATCTGTGGTCAGGGACAGGTAGATGGAGATAAAGGGAGTATAGGTGGGTAGAGAAGGAAGATTTATAGTGGGTGTGGATTTTAACTTTTGTTTTTAAACCTGTTTTCTGTTCTTTAATCTTTTTAAGGGAGTCTCTAAGGCTAGCCGATAAAATCCGTTGTGTCCTCTTTTTAATTTGATCTTCCCATAGAAACCAATGGGATATTTGTTTAGGATGAGAGCTCTGTAAAATTTTTTTGAATAAAGAAGTTTTTCCAATTCAAAGGCTCCATCATCTGGTTATTGACAAATATGATCTTCAAGGGTATGTTTATTTCAATAGCAACTCAATCCAATAAGCCTTTTTATGGAAAGACCAGAGGTAATTTTCTAGGCACAGACACAAGACACATCCCCAAAGCAGGTCTAGAAGATACAGCCCGCAAAATCCAAGAAGTTTCACTCTAAGAAAGCAGAGATCCTCATTGTCACGGGAGGTAAGAATAGCATTTGTGAAAATTGTGACTCCAGTCTCCCACAAGAATTTGAGATTCCTCTAGTCGCAGACCTACTAGTTTGTGACACTGGGTAGGCAATACTAGGAAGGGGCTTTCCCAGCACTAGGGAGATAAAGGTCCCTTATGGACTGGGATCCTTTATTAAGACAAAATCCCTGAAAGCTGTCACGGTTGGACAAAGAGACTGCTGCATGTCACTTCTTGTCTTGGGTTCCCAGCCTGTGGGCAGGTCACTTGAGGCAAACCCAACTGGCAGAGACCAGAGAGAATATTCTCACTGGTCACAAAGCCAAGCTCTCAGGACATAAAACAACACGAGGAGAGAATCTGATCCAGCTGTTGTTGTTGTTTTTATCTGTGACCCACAGCAAAGTTTGTCTAAACAGATGCTGATCTGGTGAGAACTATAAACTAGTCAGACTGTGAGGCCAGCTCGAACAACAGCCTTGTCAGATCTATACCTCTGTTTTACCCTATGAATCTCCTCTTTATGACAAATGACATAGAAACAGAGACAAAGGAAAACTATCTCTGGGAGGCAGGAGATCAACAGAAAACAAGAGTACTCCAAACAGAAAACATTAGAGGTGCTATGCACAAAAAACTAGTTCACACCAATGGTTTTCCCTGCCAATCTGAACTTGAAAAGGGAAAAAGACAAAGGGAGACTCATCACTCTCGCCCTCCCACCCAGACCCTACAGGTGGAGATTTGGGAGGGAGTGACATAGTAAGAACTCTTACCAACTTCCAGCATTTGTCAAATGTCCCAGGATCTCTCAGCTTCAGCCCCGAGAGTGATAAGCAGTGACCCAGTCAGTACTATCCCATCTTCACTGCCAGAAACGGTAGGGGAGGCAAACGCTGTAGGGGAAACATAACTAAAATGAAGAGACCAAAGGAAGATAAGAGTTATTTTAACAAGGTCTGTTAGTACAGAAGTTTCCTGGCCTTGACTCTCATGTCTGGTGATAAGAATATTCCTTTCTTCCTGGCACAGGGAGGGCAGCTCTCACATGCGAGTTTTAACTTCTGTTTTCAGGAATAAAAAGGGAAATCAAGTACCTTAATTTCACCTGCTCTTTTTCAAGTGATTTCAACTCAAAATAATATGTCAAGGTGGCATTTTGGGGTGACATGTCCGGAAATCCCTTCACTTTTCTTCCTGTGTATGTATGGTCATACCTTCCTAAGCTTTTTTTTTGCATGTAATTTTTTAAATTGGAAATTTTTAGATAATATATTGCAGCAACTCTGGATTCTTATCCCCTCCGGGGTAGTTGTTGTTGCTGATTTTTTTTGTTTCTATAATGGCTTGCCTGGATTAACTCTGTAGAGTCTGTCTTCCCAGCAGTGTGTAACCACTGACGCCTTTGTTCAGGGTATTTTTTTGTTTTTTATTTAATATACTTTTGTTTTATTTTTAAGTCTGACTCCCTAGGGGTCAGCCTAACTTAATGGTCAGTCAATGATTGATTAGAGGTTGTACATAAACATCTTGAACCAGTAAGGTTTCCACCCTTTGCTGTGAAGTTGTGTGTGTTTAAGGAATGTCATCAAAGTTCAGGCAGTTTACAGTCTGCTCTAGCTTATTCTTTCTGCATACTCAAGACTTCACATTCATCAGGGACAAGTAGATAGCCAGGGCCCTATCTGGTCTTTCCTCTGTGAGTGCATGTCATTGAGCATGTGTACACCTGCTTCCAAATCACCAGGGCTAAGTGGACACTTCTGAACCCCTCTATCACTCTCTTGATCTCTGGATTTCCCTTTTAATTTTCTAGCTGGTCTGTCAATCTCTCACTTGCCCAAGCAGTATTGACACCTCAGGCAGCCTTCTTAAATTGTTTGCTATTATCCCTGGATTCTCCTGTTATCATTTTTGACAATGCCCTTGTGTATTTGTGCTTCTCTCCAGAGCAAATCAGCCCCCTCTAGTAAGAAGGCTGCAATTCCTCACAGCTTGCCTGGCCCTTATAAAAGTACTGAATAGCAGAGCTGGGTGGGGAATGGCAGAAACCCCAGGATAAAATGCACAGACTCCCAGTATTCTTAATGATGCTTAGTTTTTCTTGAATAAATGCTTCTCAATTAGATAGATGCCTTTGGTCAATTTCCAAAATCCTGGAATGGCTGTTTTTAACAGCTTTGTCTGATTTTGTATTTGCTTTTTAGGGAGAGGGTTTGCCTACTGCCTCACTCAACCTTTCCAGAAGTCCCACCTCACATTCAAAATTTTTGCTTTGGGCCAGAGGTCATTGTAACGTTTCATTATGACATGTGAAAAAGGGAAAGATATGCAAGACTTATGAACAAGCTTATGAATGAGGAGATACATCATATTTTTTTAATAAAAAGATTCAATATCAAAAACATTGAACTATAGATAAAATGAAATTCCAATTAAAATATTGAAACAGGATGGAAGGGGGCAGGGCCCAACCTTTGAGAGAATGACATAGCCAGAGGACATGACATAAACTGATTAGAGCCAAATGGGTCCAAGATGGCAGACAAGTCGACTTCCATTAGACCTTGAGCCTCAGTATACGCTCACTGTAACACATCAGTAAGCTAAATGACACATCCACAGGCACCATGACAGTTCCAAGACCAACCATAAGGATCAAAAAGTGGGCGGTGGCCCAATTCCTGGAAATCCCTGCCCCTTCCTGAAATAGCTGGAATACTCCTTCCATTACTCATTAGCCTATGAAATTAGGCAGCCCTATAAAAACTGACAACCCCATACTCTGGTGCTTTTCTCACCTTCTGAGATGGCCCACACTCTGTCTGTAGAATGTGTTTCTCTCTAAATAAATCCACTTCTTACCTATCACTTTGTCTCTCACTGAATTCTTTCTGCGATGAGACATTAAGAACCTGAGCTTCATTAAGTCCTGAAACCAGGTGTGTGACCTCAGTTGGAAGACCTCAACTGGAAGACAGTTTTGACTGGGTTTGAATCCTAGCTGTGTGGATTCAAGTCCCAATCAGGAGTTTGGCTGGGTTCGAGTCTCAATCTGAAGTGCACGGTTTCAATATCAGTGGGGTTCTTGATGGAACATGATTAGACAGTGTAGATATTGACACAGGAATAAGCCAATGGTAGAGGTTAGAAAGGCTACAAACAGATTGTGTAGGCAGAATTCTACGAATGACTCCCCTTGGACCGAGGTAGAATATGAAATGTCCTTTCCATGATTACATTACATTATATGAAAAAATAAAGATTATCTAGGTAGGCCTGGTCTAATCAAATGAGCCCTTTAAAAGTAAAGAATTTTCTCTGGTTGGTGGAAGAAGAGAAACTCAGGGATTGGAAGGCCGAGAAGAATTTGACATGGAATTGCTGACTTTGAAGATGAAGGGGGCACAGGACAAGGAATGTGGGTAGCCCTGAGCTGCTGAGAGTGGCCCCAAGCTAACAGCCAGGAAATGGGGACCTTACTCTTATAGCCTCAAGGAACTGAATTCTGCCAACAACCTGAATGAGTCTGAAAGCAGATTATTCTCCAAAACCTCCAGATAAGAGCCCAACCCAGCCAACTCTTTGATTTCGGCTTTGAACCCAGCCAAGGCTGCCTAGACTTCAGATCTACAGACCTGTGAGATAATAAGTGGGTGTTGTTTTAACCTGAAAATTTTGTGGTAATTTGTTATGCAGCAATAGGCAACTAATACACAGCCCTATATTTATACAAGTATTTGATAGATGACAGAGCTGGCTTTGCAGATTCTTGGTGAAAGGAGATCTCTTCAATGAGTAATTCTGGGACAAATGGTCATACATATAGAATACAAAAAGGTTGGGTCTCTACCTCAAAATGTGACAAGCAAATAGAAATTTTCGATGTAAGGAATTCCTTAATGAAAGATGTAAAACACATAAAACGATTGAAAATTCAAGTATGCAAAAAATTTTAAATTCTATTTATCAAAGGTCAACATTGAACAAAGAAAAAAGAAGGAAAGGACAAGAAGTCTGAAAAGCAGGAGTGTACAGTGTCTCAAGAGTTCCGAGAGAAGCATGTTTGTAGAAAGGAAGTTGCCATCTTTGCTGAATTCTACTGAGGGGGGAATTCGAGGAAGACAGAAGAATGTGCACTGGATTTGAAGACACAAGGAACACTGATGACCAGAACAAGAGCATTTCAATGGAGTAGGAGGAAACCCAGGGTAGTGTGCGGACAGCTGTGTCTCTTGTTCATCACCCTTCCAGAAAACGCCATACCTTCCTAGATGCCTAAAACGCCCTATCACTTGCATATTCACAGCTCTCCTAAAATATCTGAACATGGTAGTGACAGGTTCTATTTGGCTTTTATTCTGTAACAGAACAAGTAGAATTATGATCTGTATCATGATTTACTTAGCTGATATCACATGCTTTTGAGAATTCTATCATCTTTCTGACATTTCTTCATCTCTAGCAAGATGAGAAAGAGAGAAACCATAACAAAATTGTGGCCATCTCTACAGTCAGACTAGGTCTTAGTTGTTTCTAGTCAAGCCGAACTTTCTGGAGGGTCAAGGGATGGAAATTTGAGGTGCATTTTGCCGTGCTAAAATCTTACACTATATGTATGTGTGTGTGTGTATATATATATATATATATATATATACACACACACATACATATAGTATATATATATGGTGTAAAAACCCTGAAATTAATCCCCCCCTTCTTCCTCTCATTGTACCTTGCAATGTTGACTCAACCGGTCATTTTGACCCCACTAATTCAATAAAAAAAAAAAAACTCAGGGTAAGGGGGCACAGGGGATGGGACAGAGGCCCAGTCGTGTGTTCCCTAGGGACTAGTTGTATCTCAAACCATGGAATCTTGAAAATATTCCCCTTCCTCAAAATTATTCTCCTCCAACCAAAATAGCTCCTAAACTATAGAAGCTCTGGATGTGCAAAAGGATTTCAAGATTTCACTAATGAAGATTATAATTAAAATATTTAAATGGGTTTTTAATTTTCTTTCTGGGCTATGCTATTTCCTAGTCCTCTCGAGGAGCTGCTATTGTTCAATCCTGACAGAATTCTCTGTTAGAAATTATAGCCTGCTGCCTTTCAGCATCTTCATTAAAATGCAATGCTGCCAGATATATCTGCATGCATATGAATGAAGCATCTATAGAATAATTAAGTCATGAATAACACATTGCTGAGCATGGCTTTTCCTGAATAGGGAAAGACTATTATTTATGAACCAGAGATTTTATATTATATGAAAAAATAATTGGCAATAACAAGTATTATTTGAAGACACATTAATTTAAATTATGATTGCCCGTCTATAGACTCCATTTTTAATAAAACAGCATTTACATTAGAAAATGGATGTGAATTTATGTGCCATTTTTCTTTATTTTGCTCAAAAGGCCACCTGAAAGCTTTTTGGCAATGGGGATTGCATAATTTGAGAATCTTGAGGTCTTTTACAAACAAAAGGTCATTAGCATCACAGCGACTTCATAGGCCTGGGTTCAAACTAATAGCTACATATCAATGGAAAAACATAGATACTGTTCACAAGCAGTACTTAGGCTTTTTCAAGGAACACTGTGGAAGCAAAAGCTGAGCTCCCCTGAATCCACCCCTCCCCCATGCAGTGTGTTTGAATCAAGAAACAGTTCTTTTCCAAAAGCCCCAGTTTAGCAATGACCACATTCTAAAGTTAAACTGTGCTGTAGTTTCAGCACTGCTTAATGTTTAGCTCTGGGCTCTCCTGAGACCTTTAGCCACAGTGCACTGCGTGCTAAAGTACAGAGGCAGAGGAAGAATAAGTGAGAAGACATGAGAAAGACCAGAGAGGGAAAAAAAGGACACAAGGCTCAAGGTGAAAAGAGAAAGGAAACATCTCTTCCTTCTTCACCTCCCTCAGGTCCCTTGGTTGAGTCTCTTTCTTGGTCATATCTCTTTGTGATTCATTTCACATTTGGTCTTTCTTCCGCTTCTTTTTAAAAGACAACACACCCAGTAAAGTCTAAGGGTCAGAGTCAAATGTCAACGGAGCAAATAAGCCTACCATCTAGTTAGTCCCCATGGCAGTCAAAGGACCTGTTTCAAATCTGGGGAACCCGTTTCCTCTTTTCCTTTTTCCCTCACAGGTGCCTCAGTCCACCCTGCTCCCTTTGTACCTGGGTCACAACAGCTTCCCCTCTAATGCCCTGTCCATAATCTCCCATCCCCCCACCCAATGCCCCACCCTGCCTTTCTACCCTCCCCAGCCCTACCCAAGTACAAGTACACTCCCTAAACCATCTCTGATTAAGTCATTTCTCTGATAAAAATTCCACAGCGGTTTCTCATGGTGCTCAGGATCAATTCCAAACCACTCAACATGATTCAAACGCCCTGCAGGTCCTGGCCACAGACCACATCTCCAGATCCTTCTGCAGAGCCTTGAACGGTCTGCTCTCTCCAGTCTAAATGAATTACTCACCACTTTTTGAGTTCATCTGTTCCATGTCTTCAGACATACTGTTTCCCTAACTGACATCTATTCCTCCTTAAACATTCACCTCAAAGGCCCGCTAGACCTGCAAGCGTTCCCTGACCATCCCCACTCCCACTCGTTTTGATGTCCCCCATGGCACTCTGAGTATCACATTTATATCTCAAGGAAAACCCTTTCTTAACTCTTTACTATAATTGTTGATTTGCTTGTCTATTTTCCCCACTATAGTCTCCTTAAAAGCAGAAAATATTTTCTTGGACTTTGTGTTCCTACCACCTGTCCCAGTGTATAGTATTAAAAGCCCCTTGAATGAAAGAACTACGTATAACATGAGGCAGAATGAGGTAGATGCTGTCACCTTCTGCCTTATATGGCAGTGAGTAAAAGCATAGCTTCTTGGAGACCAGAAGGCTTGGGTTCACACTGTGACTCTACTATTTACTAAGTGATGATAAGTTATCTTATTCCTCTGATCCTCTGTTTCCTAATTTGTAAGGTAGATATATACACTTGTTTTTTTACAGAGTTATTTTGAAGATTAAATTAAATAAGAGAAATTAAATGTTTAGTGGGAGGACTGGCACATAGTATGCAATGTGTAGTGGTAGCTGTTAGTGTTGTCGTTACTATTTTTATTACTATCAAAGCACAGCCAATAAAAACTTAAAAGGCCATTTGGGGTGGGGTGGGATATATTTACCTTCATTTTAAAGATTCATTGTATCATTAAAATAGAATACAAGACTCCCAGGTAATCCACAATGAAACATCATAACTAAAACAGCATAAGCAGACTGGCAAGCCAATCTTATTTTGCCAACAAAAGTTTTGCCAACAAAACTTATTTTATTCAGTTCCTTTTCATGGTGTGGTGGGGAAAAGGATACTCTACTTTAATTGTAATCATTAAATCACATTTTTTGTTGTTGTTGTTCCCACGTTCACCCAATACAGATCTTTCAAGAGGCATTGCACTTAGCACTGAGTGACGAGTTTAAACAACATTGAATACTAGGACATATCCTGATCTCTGAGTAGAAGGTCTGGCTTAACTATAGCATTGGCCAGCCGTGTGATCAAGGGTAAGTCACACCTATTCGGGTAGCTGTTGTTTCTTCATCTATGTAGTTAGAAAAGTGGATTATCAGATCTCTAAGGTTCCTCACTTCACCAAAATCATGATTACAAGTGGAAGCACGGCCCCTACCCTACAAAAAAATTGTAATTAAACTATTAAAGTATAAGTGACCTGGTATTGCCCATTTTGTGCCCTCTCCCTGCTGTTCTCAGGATACTGCCAGACTAATACTCAGTTTTCGTGTAATGGAATCCCCAGAATGTGGAAGGTGGAGAAAAAACAAAAGCTAAATGGGTGTTTGGTTATCTGCAGGAGAGCAGAGAGAGCTGCAAACTGATAGAGCAGGTGGGTGGAGAGGAAGGGTGTGGGAGCAAGAAGAGTTGGGGGAGGAGACTGAGAGAGTATAGGGATGGGATGGCATAAATGAGGGGAAAGTTACAGGGCACTGCAGGAGGTAGCTGGGGATCTTCGTGAGTTGCCATAAAATATAATCTCCATTCCTACTTATGTTCTTCAAGACAGACAAGTGAAACAGAGTCAGGGCTTCCCTGGTGGCACAGTGGTTGAGAGTCTGCCTGCCGATGCAGGGGACACGGGTTCGTGCCCCGGTCCGGGAAGATCCTACATGCCTAAGAGCGGCTGGGCCCATGAGCCATGGCCACCGAGCCTGTGTGTCCAGAGCCTGTGCTCCGCAACAGGAGACGCCACAACAGTGAGAGGCCTGCATACCGCAAAAAAAAAAAAAAAAAAAAAGATTCAGAAGGTCTGTACTTCCTTGAATGTAGCACCTCCTGAGGGATTGGACCAAATGGGTCAGAGCGTCAGTGGACTTACACCAATTAATGAGAAAACAGAGAGAGGTACCAATTGATATGCCCACAAATATGCGTACTCTGAGTATGTGTTTAATTCTCACAGTAAAGGAGATGAATGAAGTATGATTTGAGGTGCCTTAAGAATACTGTAAAAAAATTAAAAGGTTGACATTTTAGAGATAAGGGAAAGAGAAAAGTGGTGAACTTCATTATCATCCAATGATAAGCCGTCAGGCCTAATGAAATCCATGTAAATATAATTGAAATCCATGTAAATATAATTGACAAAAGTAAAGAAAGTATTCCAATACTGTGGATGGAAAATTATTTCACAAACATGTGAGGATTACTCAAAAAGTTTAACTTTTTTTTCTCTCCTTTTTAACATATGTTAATAAGGCAAGTAACTTAAGTCTATGCTTTTTAAAAGGTATGGCTACCTTTCTACTCAATAAGCCTGAATTTTTAAGGAGAATAAATATCAGTTAGGGAAACAACATGATATACTCAAGGAATCATAAATCATTTAGTTAGACTAATTAGGGGAATAATAAGTATAATATAACAAAGATTGTCCTGGTTGCAGAGTGTAGGATGGCATAAAAGGAAGCCTAGTTAGGAAACTGGGGCAATAATCCAGCTGGGAAACAATGGGAATGTGAACCAAACAATGTAATTGAGGATGAAGGGGGAACAAAAGACTTGGGTTCAAGTCCCAACATTCTCACCCTCTATACATATGATCTTGGACAAATTACTTCTCTAAATCTTAATTTCATAGACTAGAAAATGTGAATAAGAGTACATAGAACTGCTGAAAGATTTTTAAAAAATAAGACATGCAAACCATTCAGCACAGTACCTGGACTGAAAAATATAGACATGGAAGTACTCAGCAAATATGTGGGAGTTAAACTATGAGGTTGTCCAAGTATTAAGTATGGAGTAGACAAGGAGAGGGCCAAGGTTGCCTAGGTTAAGAGGGTGGATTTCTGACTCCTTAAATTCTAACCGTCCTGCTCTTCCAGAATTCCACTGCTTCTTCATGGAAGATAAGACACATACCATGTAAGTGATGACACTGCCACTACCAACCAGCTATTTGCTTCCTGGTAGCTCTGTCTATGGCTCATGTTTAGAACTAGCAGCAAGAAACAATAGGAAGAAAGCATAAGTGAAGGTGTGTGGTCTGCCTTCTTGATAAATCCCATTCCCCACCTGGCCTCATGAAGCTGTATGATTTTTCTCAGTGTTTCAGATAGGATGGAAAAATGAGGCCTGCTTTTTTGTGCTGTTTTGATTCTGAGGTTTAATTACTGTTGTTTCTGGGGAATTCATTGCTTTAATTAATAATGTGCCCTGAATCTCTTAAGTGAAGAATGCCATTGAAAATATGAATATGTAATGAGTACAGCCTTCTTTATCCCAGATGAGGAGGGTGGCTGTTACTTGGCTATCACCTCTCAGTGCAAGTACAAGGACCTCAGGTACTAAAAGGAGCTGGGCTTCAAGGTTTTATTTGCATGTCTGGTTTCTTTTTAGTTCAAGAGTTCTTTTGTTTTATTTAAAAGCTCGGTTTATTAACAAGGAAACCAGAGGGAAAAAACAATCAGCTTGCTTTGGTGCCCTTTCAGACCTCCTCTTAACTGCTTATAAATCAATAAGCTAATTTCTAAATCAGGGTTTCTCAATCTCAGCACATTTTGGACCAGATAATTCTTGCTTGTAAGAGGTTGTTTTGTGTATTGTAGGATGCTTAGCATATCCCTGGCCTCTAGTAGCATGTCCCATTCGCGACAATCAAAAAAGTCTCCAGAAGGAGGCAAGAATATACAATGGAGGAAAGACAGTCTCTTCAGCCAGTGGAGTTGGGAAAGCTGGACAGCTGCATGTACATCAGTGAAGTTAGAACACTCTCTCACACTATACACAAAAATAAACTCAAAATGGCTAAAGATTCGTGTCACCATAAAATTCCTAGAAGAGAACATAGGCAAAACATTCTCTGACATACATCATAGCAATGTTTCTTAGGTCAGTCTCTCAAGGAAATAGAAATAAACAAATAAGACCTGATCAAATTTATAAGCTTTTCCACAGCAAAGGAAACCAGAAACAAAATGAAAAAACAACCAAAGGAATGGGAGAAAAATATTTGCAAATGATGCAACCGAAAAGGGCTTAATTTCTAAACCGTACAAACAACTCATACAACTCAATAACAAGAAAACCAAACAAGCCAATCAAAAAACGGGCAGAAGACCTAAATAGACATTTCTCCAAAGAAATGTCTTGTGCCTATCTTGGCCAATAGGCACAAGAAAAGATGCTCAACATCGCTAATTATCAGAGAAATGCAAATCAAAACTACAATGAGGTACAACCTCATACCGGTCAGAATGGCCATCATTAAGAAGTCTACAAATAACAAATGCTGGAGAGGGTGTGGAGAAAAGGGAACCCTCTTGCACTGTTGGTGGGAATGTAAATTGATACAGCCACTATGGAGAACAGTATGGAGGTTCCTTAAAAAACTAAAAATAGAGCTACCATATGACCCAGCAATCCCACTCCAGGGCATATATCTGGAAAAAACTCTAATTTGAAAAGATACATGCACCCCAATGTTCATAGCAGCACTATTTATAATAGCCAGGACATGGAAGCAACCTAAATGTCCATCAAGAGATGAATAAAGATGTGGGGTGTGTGTGTGTGTGTGTGTGTGTGTGTGTGTGTGTGTGTATATAAAATGGAATACTCCTTAGCCATAAAAAAAAAGAATGGGATAATGCCATTTGAAGCAACATGGATGGACCTCGAGATTATCATACTAACTGAAGTAAGTCAGACAAAGACAAATACCATATGATATCACTTATATGTGGAATCTAAAGTATGACACAATTGAACTTATTTACAAAACAGAAATAGACTCACAGACATAGAAAACAAACTTATGGTTACCAAAGGGGAAAGGGGGTGGGGGAGGGATAAAATAATAGTTTAGCATATACAAACTAATATATATATCACTTTGCTGTACACCGGAAACTAACACAACATTATAAATCAACTATACTTTAATTTAAAAAAAAATGTCCCCAGGCCTTTGCAAATGTCCCCTGAAGGCAAAATTGTCATGGGTTGAGAACCACAGGTCTAAATGAAGGACTTAGTTTGCAGGACAGTGAAAGCAAGGCATATTAACAAGCAATAAACATATGTTTATTGAGGACTTGAAAAACACTGTGCTTGGAGTTGTAGGAAATACAAAAATGCTAAAGTATTATGTAATATTGGGAAAGTCCTTGGACCAGCAGTCTAGATCCACGTCTGCTGCTTACTAGTCATGGGTCCTTCAGCAATTCATTTATCCTTTCTGAGTTTCCTCATCTTACTAAGGAACAAGTGTGAGAAACGTAGGGTGCAGGAATATATGTATTTGCAATTGGATGAACAGTCTTTATAGTCTTATCTAAAGGTCTCTAGTAGTGAATCCAAAGTCTTTGTTTGCTAATCTGATCTAACATTTTATTAATGACTTAAATGAATGAGGACATAATAGACATGTTGATCAAATGTAAACACAACATGCACTTGGAATGGCCATTAGCTGGATAAAAGCACCAGAACTGAAGACGATACTGAAAAGCCACATCTAAGCAAAAGGTATTTGCATACAGATAATGTAAAGTCATGCATTTGGACCCAGAAATTCACACCAGAGCACAAATACCAGATTGGGGAATTCAGTGTGTATGTAGGTGAGCAAGAAAGAGAGTAGTAGAAGATGAGATAAGAGATAAAGGAGTTCAAATTATATCGGGCCTCACATCTCATATTAAGAGAACTTTGTCATTTACTTGGAGTGAGGAGGAAAGTCATTTGAGGGTTTGAACAAAGGACTAACAGACTGGACCAAATTTTTATTTTATCAGATTACTTTGGCTGCTGCATTGAGTATAAATTAAATGGGGATAAGAACAGAAATAGGGAGACCAATTAGGAGGCTACTGCAGTAAACCAGGAGAGACACTGCAGTGACTTAGATGAGGTGTAGCAGGAAGATGTTACAGATTAGATTTGGGTTGTCAGAAAAAGAAGGGAGTCGATACTGACTCTAATCAAACAGAAAGATGGAGGGCCATGAACTAAGATGGGAAAGACCGAGGGAGCAGATTTTGGATAGGCAAGTGGAATGGTATAAATGTAATACGAAAAGAGAATAGCTGTGAAGGAGAAATTTGGCTCATTCTACAAAATTTTTGAAAAAAATAAACAAAACAAGATGTAGAGTTTACAGGTATGACCATCTGATTCTGGATAAGAAAGAATTGGCAAAAATGAAATGGGTAACCATGTGAAATAGTGACTTAATAATACCAACCTTAGCTCATACTTCCCATGAGCCAGCCACTGTCAAGGACTTTGCAATTATTATCTCATAATCCTCAAATCAGTCCTATTTTACAGATGAGCGAATCATAGCTCGTAAGTGATTAAGCTATCCAAAGGTTGGTCTAGGTTCAGATCGGCAAAACTGATAACTCTAGGTGAGCTAAGATTAAATTTTCTGCGGTTTTACTATTGCTTCAACTAGTAAGCAACACAAAAGATACACAGAAGAGCAAGATGGGAAAGAGATAAATCTCTCTCGTGACAACTTTATTTTTCAAGCATACCTAAAGTGGAGTAGTTTCAGCAGCTCATGTGCTGTGGAGATCCTCCAGGTTGGAAGAATCTGCAACACTGTACTTACCCTTCATTTCTTTTTAGTCTGGGAGAGAACCACGTCATTTAGACCCTAGTGTTGTGGTTCCAGAGTCAGAATTTCTGGTTGAGCCACTGTTACCTAATCCAATTATCTCCCTGTTTTGGCTCTTGCATGGCCAGTGTGCCCACTTAATTCTTCAGTGCAGCTGGTCTGGCCATGGCCTGCCATAGCAGTGAGCTAGGATTTGAGCCCAGGCAATCTGATTCCTGAGTCTGGTCTTAACAACTGCCCCACACTATCTGCACGTAAAAGCTTTCAAAAGGGACTCAAAACTCATTTGGAAAAACGTAGTGGAAGAAATTTAAACCTCAGATATGGCATGAACTAGGTAGCTAATAAAGCAACTTCGAATGTCTAAAACATAATACTACCTCTCTGCTAACCTGTTGGGCTGGTGAACTATAATAAAATGTAGGAAAGAACTGGAGAGGTGTTCTTGTTATATATTTCTGCAGAACGGAAATCTAAATTGCGACTACATCTCTACCATTGGGATGTCCTCCGTTCTATACCTTACTCAAATTTCTTGTCTCCAAGTAAACCATATGTGGTGTCTTCACACACATTGTTTCTGCTTCCAGAATACCTCCTCTTACCCTCTTTTCACCTGGATAACAACTACTTCACGACTGGAGTAAGACACTATCTTTTCTGTAAAGCCCTTTAGCATCCCATCCTCTATCCAGTCAGCTTTGACCTCTCCTTCCTCTCTGCCCCCAGAGACAGCCTCTTGGACCTGCCTCTTGCACTTTGCAAAGTGCTTATCTGATTGTCATACGTATATTTATTTACTTACAGGTTTCCTCCGACAACATAGCCTCCTTTCCTTGGATTGCTGATAATATTTTTTCTGAGCTCTTTTCCAAGATGCTGTTACAAAATGCTGTTGCTGACCATTTTGCATTTCATCTGTGTAAGTATATTTCTGGCTAGCACATGCAGGATGAATTGGAAAATGAGATGGGAAGTGCAGGAATCCATATTTGAGGTCCTTGCAATAGTCTAAGGTGTAGAGGGTGAGAATGGAAAAGAAGAGGATTAAAGGAAAAATGCAAGAGATGTTGTGGAGGAAGGGTGAGAGACGTAAACATATGAGAATAAATAAAAAGTCTTTTTTAAATGAATGGATGTTTCTGAAAATATGGCTATAGAAACATTAAGTGAAACCCCTTCTAGAACAGCACACCAGAAAATGCTAGGAAAGATTTTTCTTAAAACAACAAAATTTTGAATGTATAACTCAGCTAGTGGGAAGGAATAGAATTATTCAAAGTTCAACAATGCACAAAAAATCACGTAAGTACCAGAGCCAAACTTTTCCTTGGAGGCATTTACTGAGTTCTGATGGTCTAAAGTCTGAATTTTAATGGGCCACTGGCAGTGAACAGGAGACAGAGCCAGAAGATGAGCAAAATGGGAGGTTGTATCAAAGACCCCTTTCACAAGAGTCAGGACCACCAAGGGCAATACTCTCAATGAGTGAACTAGAAACAACCTCTCCCTAAAAGAGAGTCATGGAGATACCACCTTTCTCAGCCTTAGCTTTGTCTGATAAGGAAAAAATATAAAGAAAAAAGAAAAAATGTCTCCAAAGAAATTCCTCACCCAGATCTGCATTCTCATGGTTTGAGGGCCAAAAGCCACACTGCCCATGTATTTAAAACCCTAAACCAAAGATAATTTGAGTGGCCCTTGGTCAACAGTGTTCCCAGAAACCTGGCAGAAAAATCAACTCTGCTCCAGAGAAATTAATTTTGGGCATAGACTCAAAGAAAATTCTCAGAGATAGAGTTCTAAGATATGTAAGTTCACAGTCAAAATTATCATATTGAAAAGGAAGCAAATCATGATGAGTGAAAGCTAGCATAAGAACAAACAGCAGATTAAGACAATAAAGAATACATATTGGAATAATCAGACCCAAAATATTAAATAAGTATGTTTAATATGTTTCAAAAAATAAAAAAGTAACTTGAAAATATTGAAAAGGCACAAGAGACTATTAGAATTGGCCAACTGGATATAAAACAGAACCAAATAAAAATTCTAGAAATGGAAAAAATTAAAATAAAAAAGCAACAGATTAGATTCAGTGGTGGAGAGATTTAGTGAACTGGAAAGTAGAGATTAAAAGCAAATTACAAAACAATGCCCAAGAGAGACAAAAGGAAGATGTGAAGTAGAGAACGAGACACATGAAGGAGACAGTGAGAATGCCTGCTACACTCAATCAACTAGTAAAGAAACTCTGAAGGAAATATGAGCAGTAGCAGCTGTAAAATTTAGGTAGACTTCAAAAGCTGCCTCCTGCCATGTAGATTTTAATACTAAAGGAGCATGGATAATTGCTGAGTACAAAGCTGCGAAGAAAGCCTGCCAACTTGAGGGAAAATATAGATGAGAGGGGAAATCTGACCACCCTTCTCTTCCTTCCTATTCAAAGTGATAGTGACACATTAATATAATCCCCAAAGAAAGAGGGAGCTGTGTCTTAAAGGCCACATGCCTAAGAATGAACTTGTAATAGGACCAGCAGCAGCATTGGTTGTTGCTCATTCTCTCTGTTTATATAACACAATTGGAGTAATCTAGAAAATAATTATATGTCCCCTCCCTCCTCTTCATAAGTCATCAAAGATCTGTCTCTAAGAGAAGGTCTGAGAAGCCACCTGTGTATCCTGGGCGTGGACATAAACATCCAGTGTACAGGCTGAGGAGACATTCCAAGGGGAAGCATAGCATTAGAAAGCAGATGAAGGGATGTCCCTGGTGGCGCAGTGGTTGGGAATCCACCTGCCAACTCAGGGGACATGGGTTCGATCCCTGGTCCAGGAAGATCCTACATGCCACAGAGCAACTAAGCCCGTGCACCACAACTACTTAGCCTGTGTGCCACAACTACTGAAGCCGCGTGCCTAGAGCCCAAGAGAAGCCACCTCAATGAGAAGCACGTGCACAGCAACAAAGAGTGGCCCCCGCTCGCCACAACTAGAGAAAGCCCGCAAGCAGTGACAAAGACCCAATGCAGCCAAGTAAGTAAGTAAGTAAATAAATAAATAAATAAGCAGAGGACATTGAAGGAAGTTTACCCCATGCCCTCTTCTCTGGATCTTGTCCCTGCTATTATAAAACGTCATGCACTTCATTTTATCACACCTCTAGCTACACATAAACAAGGATTTCCCAGTAAATCAGAATTTTATGATTTTTTAATTATAAAAAAACCATAATGCTTTCTTTTGCCATTTTGAACAAAATAAGTATGCGTACAAATTCTCAAGTTTTTGTTGGGCAAATCAAGAAATATGCATTGTAAGATTTTTACATAATAAAAAAATTGTTTTCTCTTTTCACCTCAATTTTTAATCAATGCAAAATAATAGCTAAAATTATTGATTGTTTAACATGTCCAGGCACCATTCTAAATACCCTACATTATTTAATTCTCATAATTCTCATAACTCAATAAGGTTGGCACTATAACTGATTTGCAAGATATACGTTTAACCTGTGATAGCCACTTAAGATACCCACCCATTTTACTTTCCTTTCCTGCTCTCCTCATACCCACTTCAAAACACCTCAGATTAAGCTCAATGAAGAACTTACCATATGAGACCAAAAAAAAAAAAAAAGAAATCTGAGCAAACTAGAATGGCTCATCTTCCCAGACCTTATGCCCTTGCTAGAGGAAGAAATATAAAAACAAAAATGAGCTGAAGAATAGGAAGAGTTTTTTGGGGGTCAGATTCAAGTTCCTGGGTGCTTGAGTTTGTTGCATGAACATTTGCTCCCTCACTCCTGATTTGGGGGAGCTCCATGAGCCAGACAGCTGTGTTACAGTGAGACTACAGGAAGAGGAGACTGGCACCTTACTTGCCAATTGCTTATCTGCTGAGCCTCAGGGCTTGCAACCAGAACTTAATGAAAGGAATTTTAGGAAGAAGGGATAGGTATTGGCAAAGTAAGGCAGAAGAGAGCAGAGCTACTCTCTGAGGTCAAGAGGTCAAGATCAGGAAGACAGGGACATCAAAAGATGAATAGGAAGGGAAGGAAAGGCATTTGCCAAATGGACCACATTCGTCACAGCTGTAGGTTAGATGACTGTCAGGTGAAAGGTGCAGCTAAATACTTCACAGAAACCACACAGATGCCTAGACAGCTGCTCAGAGACAAGTCCATCACCATCCAGATCTGTGGGTCTCCCTCATCAGGAGATTTGGAATGAACTAAATCAAAGGTGATGATCGACTCAGGAGTGTGCAGCCAATTAGCCATCACCAGATCCTAGTGGTCAAGAACGTATCTTCTCCCTCAACATTTCTTCTACTTCCTTTCCTCCAGATATGGCAAAAGGAGAAAGGAAAACACTGCAGACACTTTCTCAATGGAATTCTCCCAACTGAATGTATGTGTTATTTCAGATCCTTCAGGAAGCAAATGCCAAGATAGAATTAGATATACAAATAATTAATTGGAGGAAACAACTATGAAGAATAAGGGAGAAGGAACAGGAGTGGATGGGGGAAAACTTCAGACCACGATGCTCACCTGACACTTGTGCAAGGACAGAAGAAGGAAGGAGGACTGGGTAGGCAGAGGCCCCAGACTGCAGTGAAGATCTCAGAAAGGCTTGACCAGGCCAGTGGGGCATTGTAGAGCAAAGTTTGTCCATTAGAGGAGCCCCATGTTGGGCAGGAACGGCCCAGCTCTAGTATACATACCTGCTTTGCTCGGTTATTGGATTTGAGCAGCCCTGGGAGCATGTAACCTCCTTGTCATGGACACTTCAGAGGATCCCAGAGTTACAGCCTCTGGAGGCTGTCAGCTAACTATTCTCTTTGCAGCTTGTTCTCACTTCAAGGGAGATGTGGACAACACACTCCATTAGCTGCCACAAGATCCATTAAGTCTATTCTGGGATGATGATGTGGGCTTCACACTTGGACATTAGAGTGAAATTATAAATATTTTGCTCTAAGCCAGAGTTAATAAGATCAGTCACAACCTCTTCCCATTCAGCAGGTTATAACAAAGAACTAGGACACCTGGTGCATCTCCTCTACATCAGTCATTTTTCACATTCACCTCCTCCCACCTCACTGCTTCCTCTCACATTTCAGCTACTTGTCTGTCCTATCAACACCTACTCTGGGATCAGGTCCACCTTCAGACAAAAAAATTTACCTTCAGTGCAGGTAATAGCTAAGTATAGTTTGGTCACTGCTTTTAATAGTTGACAAAAGGATGTGTGAATATTTTTGACTGGTTTCTGTCTTAGCATCTCATTCTTGTTTAAAGAGTAAAAATGTGGTCAAGAAAGAGGAATCACCCCTAATTTGGAATAAATCTCAAATCAAGCACATAGTGGTATGAGAGGCTAGAATAGTATTGTTGAACTTAAAAGGGAGGTTTATTTGAGGAAATGGCTCAGAGTTAAGATCTGAAAAGGGGAGGGAAGAACATTCCAGGCAGAAGAATCAACATGTACAGTGGCCCTTAGTGACTGGGGTAAGGGTTCAAGATGAGACTAGACCAGGTGGGTAAGAGCCAGATCTTCTCACAGGAGTTTTCATTGTCCTAAAAGTAACAGTAGGGTTTTAATCAAAGGACTGGGATGGGTGGAAGATGATATGTTAGGATTTGTACTTTGAAAAAAGTCCCTCCGGATGAAGAATGGAGAACAGATTGAAGGATGCATGAGGAGATATTAAGAGATATTTAGGAGTTTTGTTTTGTTTTAATAGCCCAGGTGAAAGATGAGGCTATCTTGAACAAAGAGAAATAGATAGATTTAAAAAAAAAATTTAAATGGCAAAACATCCAAAACTCACTGGTAGATTAGATATGGGGCTTGAGAAAGAGAAGGGTGTCAAGATGTCTCCTAGGTTTCTAGCTAGCATACTGGATGAATGATAATGGCATTGACTAAAATAATAAATATCAAAAGAGAATCAGGTTGAAGGACAAAGCTGTGAATTCAGAATTAAACAGTTTACCAATTAGGAATCTTTTAGTCACAAGTTATTAAGAAGCCCAATTCGATCTGACTTAAACAAAGAAGAGAAGATATTGCTTCACCTAATTATAACATCTATTAGAGAGGCTGGCTTCACCAGTGGCCTCATTTAAGAATCAGATGATATCACCAGGATTCATCTCTCGACTCTACTTCCTCCCGACTGATTACATTCTCAGACTTTACATGGTGGTTCCTGTACAACTTCAGGCTCACACCATCACAAGACTAGTTCAGTGTAAGAGGAAATTCTCTTCCCAAAAAGTTGAACAAAAATTCAAAATCTCATCTCTTTAGGCTTTATGGTCTTATTCTGGGCATATGCCCAACCTTGAACCAATTACAATTGCTTAGGGTGATTAAATATGCTAATTGGATCCTGTAGCCTGAGGCTTAAGTCATATTCAAAAAGAAGTTCATGAATGAAAATGGAGGAGAGTTACATATCCCAAAACAAAATCATGTACCACTGCCACAAAAAGCATAAGGGAACA
Source organism: Leucopleurus acutus (assembly GCF_964270905.1). Taxonomy (NCBI): domain Eukaryota; kingdom Metazoa; phylum Chordata; class Mammalia; order Artiodactyla; family Delphinidae; genus Leucopleurus; species Leucopleurus acutus. Next base: position 134,620,885 of record NC_139143.1, read on the forward strand.
CAGGGTAGTGAAAACAAAATATAACTATCTCGTTTAGGTGAACGTGATTTCTGAGATTAACAACAGGCAGGATGTGGTGGACATCTGAGAAAATCAAAGCTTCACTGATAAAGAAGGGGTACTTAAAATCACCTCTGAGCATTAGCAGAGGTCAAGACTATGGGCTTTCAGTAACAACTGGCTCAATACAAGAACATAGACCACATGGGACAAAAGCAACATAAGGAACATCCAAGAAAATCTATTTTTGGTGAAGATTCTCTGGAAGGTCCATCAGATGTCTTGCTGTAAAATAATCAGAATTGAATTTTTTTCTGTTTATGTTTAATGCACATTATATGATGTGAGTTCAGTCAATCTTACTTTTTCCATTATTAAAGTATTGATACTCCTCCAGGTATCAATAGAAATAGGTAGACTCCAGCACCTAGAATGGACAAAAGCATGACGACCACCCTCTTTATTTCCTGTTGTATCAGCCAGACCTATTCCTGCCTGGGAATGCTAAACAGTACACACACACACACACACACACACACACACACAAAACCCTTTGGGGGCTGTCTTGGTAAGATTGAATGTGAAAAATAGTTTCCACTAGAGGGTGCTAAGCCTCAAAATAAAAATACAAACCAAGTACGTAGGATTTTCCCATACTTTCCAATATTCATTGAGCAACTAATAACTATTAACCTGGACTCCCCAAAAAGCAGAGCCTGAGGCAAAGTTTATGTGCTACTACTTTATTATAGAATGCAATCCCAGGGAGCAGGAATGAGGGCAAAGGAAAAGGAGGCAGGGAAAAAGTGAGAGTCAGTCCAAGAAGTTGTATTACTGAGCCAGTCACCTCTTGCTATTAAACACAACTGACTCCTAGATCTTATTGTACCTTCCTCTAAGAGACCATATAAAAAGCTGCTTCAGGGCTTCCCTGGTGGTGCAGTGGTTGAGAGTCCGCCTGCTGATGCAGGGGACACGGGTTCGTGTCCCGGTCTGGGAAGATCCCACATGCCGCGGAGCGGCTGGGCCCGTGAGCCATGGCCGCTGAGCCTGCACGTCCGGAGGCTGTGCTCCGCAATTGGAGAGGCCACAACAGTGGGAAGGCCCGCGTACCGCAAAAAAAAAAAAAAAAAAAAAAGCTGCTTCATAGAACAGTCCATCCAGACTGGCTCAATCAACCATTGTTAAAGTTTTACCCAGTGGGGTATTAATTCCCTCCTTACGTCTGAGTTGCGAAAAAATACCTTGTCAAAGATAATGTCATGCAAACAGCAGTTGGAGGATGTTTGTCCTTTGACACTAAACGTTAATTATCACTTCTCATTTAATAAGACAACTAGTTGTGGGTTTCTTAGGTATTTCTTGGTTGAAAATAATTTCCATTAGACTTGCTAGTCATCTAAGAAATTGGCTTTGTTGTTTATCTTTGAATTAATCTTGTTTACCTTTGCCAAATGAATGCTACATTATAACTGATTGAATAAGCAGTGCTATTTGTTTTTAAGAATGAGAACTCTTTGTTTTTTCAAGTTGATTTATTTTGAAATATTTATAGCTTTCCCCATGGCTTCAGAAACAGACTAGGAAGACATTTAGCTGCTTTTAAACAACTGTTGTATAACACTACAAGCTTTTTTTCTGTTTGTCTACTTAGTAAATCAAGTATATGTTTTCTAGAAGGTTTTGTCTAACTGCCATAATATCAATAATTTGCATCCATTTGTCCTACCTGCTAAATAATTTTATGCTTTAGATCCTTATCAGTTACTCTTAATGTTCTTATGAAATGTGCCATTTTTACATTGACTTTTTATTTGGAAATAATTTCAAACTTACAGAAAGTTGAAAAAATAAAAATAGTACAAATGAATACCCATATGCCATATACTTTATCCAGATCTATCCATTTTTTAACATTTTACTCTGTTATATATGGTTGTCCATCACGGCCCTTTACCCCTAAATACTTCAATGTGTTATTTCCTTAAAATAGGGATAGTCTCTCAAATAATCAATTATATAATCTACTGTCCATATTCCAATATTACCAACTGATCTACTAATGTTCTTTATAGCATTTTTCCCTCCAATACAGGATCCAGTCTAGGGTCAGGAAGGTATTTAGCTGTCATATCTCTTCAGCCTCCTTTTGTTTGGAATAGTTCCACAGTTTGTCTGTGTTTTTTAAGACATTAATATTTTCGAACGATACAGTTCCACCTCCCTTTTTTAAAAACAGAAAATTTCTCATTTTATGATTGGCTGATGTTTCCATGTGATTAAATTCTTTCTCCACCAGCAAATGCACAGTTGATGTTATGTCCTTCTCAGGGTATCACATTTGGAGCTCCATGACTTCTCATGGAAATACTAGCTTTGATCACCTGGTCAAGGTGTTGTCTGACTTCTCCACTATTGTTTTTTATTCCTCCCTGCAACTAATTGGCAATCTGTGAGAAGACACTTAAGACCATACAATTATGGTTTTGCTGTTCCAAAGCAAAATTTCTCTTTAGATTTAGCATGGATTGATTATGCTTGGCTAATCCAATCTTCACTGTGATGGTTGCAAAATTTGTGATTTTTTCACTCCAGAACAGTCAGTCCTTGGCATTCTGCTGTATTCAGGAGTCCTTCCTTCTCCCCCATTTATCTATCATCAGTATGGACTCATGAATTAATATGCTTTTCAATGGTTTAGATTTCATTATTGAACTTTATTTTGCTACTTAGATTGTCCCAGATTTGGCCAGTGGGAGCCCTGCAAAGCTAGCTCCCATGTCTTTGTGACATCTTTTTTCCCCAGCATTTCTTACTATCTGGTACAACAAGATGTTCCAGGTCCATCTTGTACCTACCCGGCTCCAGTTCTAGAAACCAGACATTTTTCTAAAGAGCCCTACTTCCTTTTAGTGGGGAATGGTATTAGAGATCAAGATCTGGGTGATAATGTACGTTCACTCCTACTGTTGGGGGAGAGGGATCTTTGCTTCTTGGCTCTTTCAACCAGAGATAGAAAATCTGTGCATACACATGCATACAAATGTTCATATATACATAAATATTTTAAAATAAAAATACATAGGCATGCCCACACACACACACACACACACACACACACACTTTTTTTTTTAAGAAATCAAGTGTTCACACTGGTTCTTCCAATTCCAATTCATGCCTACGGAGTTCTTTCTTTCTCTTCTGTATTCCCTATTTGTATGGCCATGCTCCACAGAAAGAATTCCGGTTCCCAACAACATACTCTGTATGCATTTGCTCAGTCCTATGATACATCTAAAATGGTTTCAGAATTTTGCCAATACTACTAAAAATACAATACAATAAACAAAACTACTGAAAAGAGTTAAAGATTTATTTCCAATTCTCACCTCCCCTACTGTACCACCCCAACACACACAGTTTTACACACCCTGTTCTGGCCACAACTAATGGTGTAGAGTCAAATATATATACGGCCAATAAAGGCATATTTTGTAAACTTTGCTATTTTTATTACTCTTAACAAACAGGATATCACATGTTAGCCTCCTCCTTTCCTAGACATGCATATATGTCAGCACACCTATTCACATGACATATTTACCCAGCCCTTCCTTTCATTTTGGACTATCTCATTTTATAATCTATCCCATATGCAGCTTTCAAAAAACAAAAAACAAAAAACTTCCTAAGGTGTAGCTTCACACATGCCATGATACTGTTCAACAAAACTTTCTATCACTTCCAATTACCCAAGACAAAGAAACAAGTTCATCTTCCAAGCCCTTTGTAATAGGATCCCAAACTAGCTCATATATCCTAGCTCCCCAAATTACAGTCTATATATGATTTTGGTCAAAATGGATTATTTGCTGTTTCCCAAACTGTTCCCATACTTTTTCTCATGCAGTTCACACTTGCTGGACGCCTTTTATTATCAGATCACTTGCCTTTTAAAACCCTATCAGTCCTTCAAGGTTCATCTCTAATACCACCAGTTCTCCCATGATGGCTTTTATTTTTCCAATTTATGCTGATTTTAGTTATGGTCGAAACAATAATTTTTTTCTGTATATATTATCAAAAAGAATTTATTTTCTATCTAGTATTTGGAAGAAACTGTGACAGAGACCAAAATAACCTGTATCTACTAATATATTGTGGGGTCTTGATGATTTGACCTTGGGGAACCCAACTCATTGTTGGTGGATCCTAATTTCATTACCAAATAGCTGTGTGGCCTTGGACAAGTAATCTCTCTGGCCTAAGTTTATCATCAATAAAATAGACATAAAAAAAGTATCTTCACTGGAGAATTGCTGTGAAAAACAGAAATAATCTTGCACATAGTAGCCCGTTTTGTCATTGCTGCTGAATGTGCTTAATAAATGTCTCAGATGAATTGGGATCCAAGAGAGACCGAATTCTAATCCCAACTCTACCAACACCTTGGACATATCACTTCAGCTTTCTAGGCTTCCTTATCTTCCATCACGCATAAAGCCAAGTGGTGAAGCCCACGCCCTCTGACTGAGTCAACCTGGCTGAGTCCCTAGGTGACAGTGTCTTGGGTTTAGGCCCATACTCGGTGTGGCCACTAGCTGGCAGGATTGCCACATGGTTGCTTGGCCACTCCCCATCTCCACCTCCATCTCCACCTCCAGGAAGGCCTTGCCTTAGGGACTTTGGACCAAAACAAACAAAACAGTCCAGGCTAGCTGCAGCCAAGGCTTCAGAGTGGAGTCTTATGTGGCTATAAAAGGAGAAGAGGAAGCAAGATCTCCAGCACTCTTCTACAAGCCTAGAGGAGGGACAAGGATTCCAAGGACAGCTGACATCTCTCCAGCCCATCTATCACATGGTAGATGCCCCTGTAAAGTGCTACAGGTGACCCGGGCCAACACCAGGGTGCCCTTTGGAGAATCAGATGCTGCCTCTCTTGGAAACCATATCTCATGCCTCACGAAATACTTGTGAAAATTTGGGACTTGGGCTTGTAACGTCCAAATGTGTGAGCAACTCACTTTGATCTCTTCGCTCCTCAGTTCCCTTTGTTGTAAAATGAGTGTAAATCAGGCCTCTGATCTCCTTGTTTTGTCTTCCGTGCTATAGGCAGTGCAGAATCCTGGAAATAATGTGGGCTTCGTGGACACACAGACTTGCTTTAAATCCTGTTCTTTCCATTTGTATAAATCTGAGGAACGTTTCTAAGTTTCCTCATCTACAGAATGGAGATAGAAAAGCTATTGATTTCACAATTTTTTTTGATGAATGGAATGAAATAAAGTAAGTGAAAATGGCACATAAAGTTGCTTAATAGTGTTAATTCCCATCCCTGATTATAAAAATACAAAACAGCACGATTTCATAGTCATTAAAAATGGGTACACATGCATAAAAAGGACAAGATCAATATGTACCAAGCTCTTAGGATTTATCTCTAGTGATAAAAATTCAAGTGATTAATATTTTCCTCTTTATAGCCCTCTGTAGTTTCTAAATTTTCTAAAATGAACCTTTATCACTGTTGTTCCTTTTTTTATTGTGGTAAAACATACATAGCATAAAATCGACCATTTTTAAGTGTACAGTTCTGTGGTATTATGTACATTCCCAATGTTTTGCATCCACCACCCACTGCCATCCATCTTCAGATGCCTCTTATCATCCCAAACTGAAACGCTGTACCCATCAGATCACAACCCACATTCTTCCCTCCCCTGCCCCTAGTAACCACCATTCTACCTTCTATCTCTATGAATTTAACTATTCTAGACACCTCAGATAAGTGGAATCATGCAATATTTGTCCTTTTGTATCTGACTTATTTCTTAAATCACTTAGCTTAATGTTCTCAATGCTCATCCGCGTTGTAGCACGAATCAGAATTTCCTTCCCTTTTAGGATTAAGAAATACTCCCTTGTATATGTATACATACATATATATATATATATATATATATATATATATAATATTTTGTATTCATTTATCCATCAATGGATATTTGGATTGTTTTTATCTTTTTGGCTATTATGAATAATGTGAACAACAGTGTACAAATATCTCTTTGAGTGCCCGCTTTCAATTCTTTTGCGTGTATACCCAGAAGTGGAATTGCTGGGCCATATTGTAATCTGTGTTTAATTTTTTAAGCAACTGCCATGCTCTTTTCCATATCAACTGCACCATTTTACATGCTTATTTTTTTTTATATATTTAAAAGCCGTCCTAATGAGCGTGAAGAGGTGTCTCATTGTGGTTGTTACATTTATGTAATGTGCCGATTTGCATTTCCCTAGTGATTAGTGATATTGATCATCTTTGCATGCTGTTAAGTAACTAAAAACAAAACCCTTCCTACTAAACAAATGAACATATTATGAAACAGAATATAATATTTGTACACATTTTCAAATTGAAACATGAGACTTCAAAGAAATTTCCTGTATGTGGTGGGCAGCTTAGATCTATACCCCTAGACTCCCCAGGAGTCCTCATTCCTTCTTCTCCACCATGGGGATGGGTCAGGAAACCATTTGCGAAGACTGCTGGTCCCTGAGTTCACAGGAGGAGAAAGGGTGTAAGAGGCCAAGAAGGCTACATCTAATAAGATAAAGTTTCCAGAGGAAAGTCAGCCCCAAATTAAAACGAACCCCATTCAATAAACATTTAAGACACCTGAAAGCTACTCTGCATATGACAGTGATCAAGTTACTCCTTGTGAAGTAGTGAGTAAAACAAACATTGAATTATGGTGTGACAAAGCGAGAGAGTGGCATGGACATATACACACTACCAAACGTAAAATAGATAGCTAGTGGGAAGCAGCTGCATAGCACAGGGAGATCAGTTCAGTGCTTTGTGTCCACCTAGAGGGGTGGGATAGGGAGGGGGGAGGGGGGGAGATGCAAGAGGGAAGAGATATGGGAACATATGTATATGTATAACTGATTCACTTTGTTATAAAGCAGAAACTAGCACACCATTGTAAAGCAATTATACTCCAATAAAGATGTAAAAAAAAAAAAAACCATTGAGCACTTGTTACAACAAACAAACATTGAGCACTTGTTACCAGTTTAGTGGGTACTACCGATGTAGAAGTACAGTACCACAGGAGGGTGTAATAGGAGGATTTAAACTATGGAGTACAAGAAGCCCAGAGCCAGACACTAAACTGACATGTCAGGAACTCCAGAGGGAGATGGACCAGGAGGTAAAAGGAACACATGGAGCAGTTATTCCCAAACATCTGTCTGTGGGCAAAGTGGTAGCTGATCAGCAGTAAAAAGAGAAAAATAAGGATACTCTCATGAGTTTTACATAAAGCTAAATTTACCCTGTACGGAACTATCACTAGGGATTAAATGTCCTTTCTTTTATTAAGTAAAAAATATTCTTAGGGGCTTCCCTGGTGGCACAGTGGTTGAGAGTCCGCCTGCAGATGCAGGGGACGCAGGCTCGTGCCCCGGTCCGGGAAGATCCCACATGCTGCGGAGCGGCTGGGCCCGTGAGCCATGGCCACTGAGCCTGCGTGTCCAGAGCCTGTGCTCCGCAACGGGAGAGGCCACAACAGTGAGAGGCCCGCGTACCGCAAAAAAAAAAAAAAAAATATATATATATATATATATATATATGTATATATTCTTAATAAGCCAAAATAAAAGGAGCAAACCCACATTATTTCTTAAATTTCGTTGTGACCTTTAACTGGTCTGTAACATTTCAGTACTCTCAGCACTCCAGGAATTCCTGGCTAGGAGCAAGAAGCAGGTGTCTTGCCATGGAGAAGGGCAAGCCAGTCAGGATGAGTGGAGACCCACAGAAGGCCTGGCCTAGGTTGGATCTCACGGACTCCAAGCCCTTCCAGAGAAGCCACTTGTAGGTGTTGATACATGCAGCCCCCTCCCCAACCCTATCATTCTGAGCCAGGGGCAGGGATTTAAAGAGGCAGGAATCTGCCGATGTCTTTTGAACCTGTCTGTCCCAACCTGCAGAGAGGGTTTGGTACACTTTTTCTGTAAAGGACCATACAGTAAATATTCTAGGCTTTGTAGGCCATCTGATCTCTGTCATGACTACTCAGCGCAGATGTTGTAGCTCAAAAGCAGCCACAGACGATATGTAAACAAACTGCCATGACTGTGTTTCATTGAAACTTTACTCACAAAACACAGGCAGAGGGCCAGATTGGGCCCATGGTCCACAGCTTACCAAGGACTACTCTAAAGAGCCTCGTAACTCCCAGATCAGACTCAGCAAGAAAAACAGATCCCGGTCATTTTGTAGACATGAAACTTGTGGCATAGAGAGACTTGTGGTTTTGAGTTCAGCTTAAGCAGTTGTCTGCTGAACACCAATATCATCATCGTTCCTAGAATTTTATATCTAGCTGCTCTACACCAAGAAATATACTAAGTACACCATAGGGATTATTTTACTTAATTTGCACAACAACACTATAAAGAGCTATTACTACCATTTCTACTTTACAGCTAAAGGGATTGAGGATTGAGAGGTTCTGCAAGTTGCTGAGGCCCACACAGCTGGTGAGCAGTGGAGCTGTGTTGATAAAGCAGGAGACGTGGACTTCCGCTTCTAGCCATGATGGAGTAACAGGGACTAGATTCACATGCCCACCTTAAACAGCTACGAAACTGAACAAAATCTCTAAAAAGATCGTTTTCAGACATTCAGCAAGTGGCACAGCGGGACAGTGATTCCTACGAGAAAAGAGGTGAGCCCTACCTAGGATGCCCCAACTCACTGTCTGCATAAAGTTTCCTGGCTAATACCAAAGGGAACAGGAACCAAACAGAACCCAGCCAAACAGAACCCAGCATCTGGAGTCTGGGAGGCCAAAGCAGCTAAAATTTCTGGGGCAGAGTACTAGAGAGGAAAGAGTCACACAGAAGGGAGCTCCAGAGACATGCAGAAGGTTTACCTTATGTCTTTAGCTGAGAACTAATCAGCATGTGTGTGCAAGAAACTACCAGTGCAAGGAGAGAACCATCAGAAAGGAGCATTCCTGGAGCTCACCCAGGGTTGGGAATATTTTATGTTCCTGTAGCCACAGTAAAAAGATCTCCTGATATATACCTACTCAAAAGGTATCACGTTAGTAGTGGGACTAAACCAGGCCTACACTAAAGGATACTCTGGACCTGCCTAACAAAAATTAAAAGCAAGTCAAAAGAATCAGTTTGTTTCCAAGTAACTCAATTGCATCCCCCAAAACAAGGCTTAAAAGATATTTAAAGGGTTAGAGAAAAAAATCTGTGCCCAATCACATAAAATTCACAAAGTCTCCCACCCAACAAAAAATTAACAGGCATTCAAAAAAGCAGGAAAATATGCCCTTAAAACCTGGGGAGGTGGCACGGGGAATCAGTCAATAGAAACAGATACAGAAATGCCACAGATGATACAATTAATAGACAAGGATGTTAAAACGACTTCTATAAATATGCTCCATATGTTCAAGAAAGTAGAGGAAAGCATAAGCAGGATGAGAAATGAAGGATATAAAAAAGATCCATATAAAACTTCTAGAGATGGAAAGCAAAGAACAGTAATATCTGAGATGAAAGGTCACACAACTAGCAAGTGGCAAACCTGAGATTCTAACCCTGGACGGACCCCAAGTTTGGTTCACTGCACTACTGTATCAGTTTCGTAGCAGAGGCGACTGACAGAGAAGGAAAATCAGTACCACTTTCTTAATTAAGCCAACTGGTTCACAGGTGTAAGTAGCATTTTTAAAATTTCCCTGAATATATTTATTTATTTATTTTAACATGTTTATTGGAATATAATTGCTTTACAGTGGTGTGTTAGTGTCTGCTGTATAACGAAGTGAATCAGCTATACATATACCTATATCCCCATATCTCCTCCCTCTTGCGTCTCCCTCCCACCCTCCCTATCCCACCCCTCTGGGTGGTCACAGAGCACCGAGCTGATCTCCCTGTGCTATGCAGCTGCTTCCCACTAGCTATCTATTTTACATTTGGTAGTGTACAGGAATAAAGATGCAGACGTAGAGAATGGACTTGAGGACACAGGGAGTGGGAAGGGTAAGCTGGGACGAAGTGAGAGAGTGGCATGGACTTATATACACTCCCTGAATGTATTTAAACTGTCTTCAGCTTATGCTGCACGCTGGGATGGAAGCTAACTAGACACGGCCGTACATCATCTCTGGCAATCCAAGTAGAGAGTACTATAAAAAGAAACAAAAAACAACCATTGCTACCCAGTGTAAATCTAACCATGCCTGGTGAATTTGCTTAGTTCTCTTTCCTGTTGAGAATATTCATACCTCTTTTTTGTTGTTATTGAGACAACCATATATGTGATAAAAGAATGAAAGATCATTCATTGTTCTTCATCTCAGGGACTACTCAGATGCTATAGAGATTTCCCTGATCCATCAAAGACATAAGAGGCATCAAAGAAAGAAAGGACATGATTCTTAATGAGGAAAGAGCCTGCATATCCCCAGGGTTAAGTCAGTCCCTGATTCTGACACCCACATTCCACCACAGTGGAGATGGAGCTCATCTTCTGGCTTTATAGGATATTTTCAAGAGCAATATTTAAACAGTAAAAAGGAATAAAGAGTTTTCATGTCCCTTTGCCACATTTATCTGTATACTATACATTGCTAATTATACCTGAGTTTATCTACTCAGGAAAAGCAGACTAAGAAAGACCATAGTTCCATACATCATATAATAACATCTTAAAATCAGACACAATCTCAAAGATCATCTAATCTTTCCCTGTCATTTTAAAGATGAAGAAGCCTAGGCCACACACACAGATAATAGCAGAACTGTGACTAATATCTTTACTCCTCAGAAAACTGGAGTACATGTGGGAAGAAAAGAATCCACCTTTTAGAGGCTGTGGGCTGTTGGGCCAGATCCTTAACCTAGGGGACAAATATCTTCTGCGGATTAGATAAAATAATGTATGCATGTTGTATTAAGCTTACATTTATTTCAGTGGTTGCCCCATGTAAAGGGCCTACTAAATGGATTTAATGTCCCCAGAACCCGTTGACTAGTAACCCTCTAAGAGACGGAAACCAGTTGGAATCAACGCAAAACTGGAAAAAGTCTACCATCCTAAAAGCCTCATAAACATGTATATTTTCAAGGTCTAATCAAAATAACTGGGATGAAGTCTTAGGAAAGTGTAACTAGAATACAGCTTACGAGGGCAAAAGAGCTATGGCCTAATGAATTTTATTTTAATCTTCCTAAAGAAAGATAACAATGGAAGAGAAGGCCTGGCCTGCATGGGAACTACAAAAGGGCAATGAAAGAACATAAATTGGCCATGTTGCTTCCATCTCTGTCCAAGAGAGGCGATGCCATGAATTGGATGACAGTGGCTGTTATTTTCAACCAGAGAACTCTTTCCTTTCTGTTTCTGTGTTTCCTCTTCTCTCCTCCCCTCTCCTCTCCCTTTATCTTCCTCCCCGACCCTCTCTTGGTCCCATTCAATTTTGGGCCATGTGCATGCAGATGTAAAGCCAATGCATCCATTTTGCTACCATGAAAGAAACCAGCCTTAGAATGAATACAGCATTGCAGGGGGCAGAGATAAGGCACATGAGCGCACGCGCACACGCACGCACACGCGCGCACACACACACACACACACACACACACACACAGAGAACAAACAACTAAAACCAGAACTTGATAATACAGTGAGTGCTTAAATCAGTTCAACTCCAAGTCTCACTCTACTTTGGATTTCCAATTGTAGAAACTACCAAATCCTCGCACTCATTTCACCTATTTTGTTTCTTTTTTTCATTTATTTTTATTGAAGTATAGCTGAATTACAATGTTGTGTTAATTACTACTCTACAGCAAAGTGACTCAGTTATACATATGTTATCTATAAATCACCTATTTTGAATTGTAGTTTCTGTTACTTGCAACAGAATGCAACATAATGAATCAAAATTGGTTCATCATGAGGACTTTCCTACATGGGATATAATGTTCTAATCAGCCAGCATATATATTTGGTCCACCTGAAGGATGGTTTTCAAGCAAAATTAAAAACCAACATTAAGTTTTATGTTTAGGTCACATACGATTTTGTTTAGCACGATTCATTTACTTGTTGTGTGGGATGTGTCTTCTAGCCTTGTTGAGTGGATCATTTCTAGCAATACCAATATTTTCACATTTCTGGACCTACAAATCTAAGAGCCAGACCCTGAACTGTGGCCTCCATGCTCCAGTGTTGCATCTTGTGTGACCTAGACTATGTGTCTGCTCTGTTCATCTCATCTCTCTCCTTAATGACTCCCATTACAGTGCTCTTTCCACCATGCCACATGCCCATTAGGTGGTTAATTACATCATGAGCTTGAAGTAATAAGATAGCATTTCTTACTATTTGTTAATTCAGATGGTAGGCCTTCCCTCCAATTAGTGTAAATTATTAAGGTTTTATTATATACATACATATGTGTTTATGTCTGTAAAGTTTCATTGATGAATAATGACTGTGCAGCCACCCACAGACCAGATGGAAATGATTGGAGAGCATTAAATAAAACATTGTTAGGTCATTTCCAGTATGTAATCAGCACCAGTGGCTGTGGTTAGACTTGTTAAATAAACAGATGGAGGAAAGGATGACTCACTGAGAACAAAAATTATTGAGGCCTTAGGTATCCCCAACACAGACCTTCCAAGGAAAAAGCTTGGAGACTGCTGAGCATGGCTTGGGTGATGTCCTAGGTTGAAGGGTTGGTGAACAGCACAGAATCTTTGCTCTCTGCGTATTGACTATAGTTTAAGGTTATAAAAACAGTCTCTCCTTCACCCTTCCTCCTCCTTCCCAACTTTCACTCCTTCCTTTATTTTTTTCTTTCTTAGAAACACTTATGAATGTCAAATATGTGCCACTCACTGGGCTGGGTATTAAAAAAGACATAATCCTGACCACCGCCCCTACTATTTCCTGGTTTTGTGGCCTTGGTCAAGTTGATTAACTTCCAGAAGCTCAATTTTATCATTTAAAACTGAAGATATAGTTGCCTCTCCTGTCTCTACTTTACAGGTTTGCTTTGAAGATCCAATGTCATTAGTGAGGTAAAAGGAAGGAAACCCCTAAGAATTGTGATTGCTATTCCATGCCCACTACCGCGGCCCTCTAACAGATAACATCATCCTTGAGCTTTGTTTCTAAGCATATTTTCACTAATAGTTATGTAGTACTTTAAAGTAGAAGGCATATGGCATTTATTATCAGAACAATCAGGCTTAAGTCCCAGCTTCACCATTCAATAGCTGTGTGACATTAGGCAAATCCCTTAAAGTCTTCGAACCTCAAGAGATTGTTGTAAGGAAAAAATTAAGTTTAAAAAAATAATAATAATGGTTAGAAATCAGTTACATTTGGGGGAGGTGTGTGTGTGTGTGTTGGTTGCAAGGACCACCTTTAAAAAGGGACGGAGTTTATTTCCAGGACTTATACTATCTAGAGCAGGAACAAGAGGCCATCAGGACTTGAGACTCTCTGGGGACCAGACAAGTTCTTCAGACTTTCTCACTGCATCTCCGTTTCTCTCCACCTGTCTGGTTTGTACCCACTGCACAATCTAGATGGAATCCTAAAGTGAACCAATCTGAGTGGTTTAGCAATTCGCCACGGCCTCTGTAACGCAGGAGCCCTCCATACAAGGTTATCTCCAAACAAGCCGAGGACTAGCTTGGGGTGGCCCAATCAGTGGTCACTTCCGCTCAAAGAATAGCCAAGCACGAGTCTCCTGATTAGGGGGCTGTGGATGGGCTGAGGGATGTTGTATGTGGCAGGAAACATCACTGACTATTTCAAAGTAAGGCAGGGATGTATGAGTACATTCTATTGGGCAAGAAGTAGCGAATAGAAACTGCCCCCTGAGCACTCTGAGGCTATATTTAAAGATGTTACATAGGGACTTCCCTGGCGGTCCAGTGGTTAGGACTACGCGCTTCCACTGCAGGGGGCACATGGGTTCGATCCCTGGTCAGGGAACTAATCCCTCCTGCTCTGTGTCTCGGCAAAAAAAAAAAAGTTACACAGAAGGTGTATGCTTAGGGAGGAAGAGATTAGATTCCAGGCAGAAAATAACTTTTCTCTCTAAAAATTTCCCTTCACTGCAGCAAATAGAGAAAAGAAAAATTAACATAGATGTGAGGGGTGGGAAGGGGGATGAGGAGACATCCAGAATGTTAAGATTAAATGAGGGAAGCAAAGATGAAATACACTGCAACCACTCCCACAGTAAAAAGTAAATCAGGCAGCCGGCATTTTACAGCAGGTTTTGGGGGATCTGGTCTCCTCAGCAATATTGATGACAAATTTTGAATACTTAATGTGAATTCTGAGTAATATAACATAAGCAATTACTACTAAGTACCCTGAAAAACTAGCATGGAGTAACTTGGGGAAAAAGAATGTGAGGCACCGTAGGAAAATCAAAGGAAGCCAGAAGATGATAAATCAAACGGTATCAAAATCAAAGGCCTTTCCTCAGCAATACCTATCGGTTAGGGGTCGAATTGTGTCCCCTTCACACACACAAAAAAAAGATATATTGGTACGAACCCCCAGTACCTCAGTATCTGAGAATGTGACCTTATTTGGAAATAAGGTCTTCACAGAAGTAATCAAGTTAACATGAGGTCATTAGGGTGTCCTTATATGATTCAATACAACTGGTGTCCTTATAAAAGAAGGAAAATTTGGACACAAAGACAGGCATGCGTAGAAGGAAGGAGATGTAAAGACATAGTGAGAATGCCATCTTCAAGCCAAAGATTTCCAGCAAACCTCCAGAAGCTAGGAGAGAGAGGCCTGGGACAGATTCTCTCTCACAGCCCTCAGAAGGAATCAACCCTACCAACTTTTTGGTTCCCTACTTCTACCCTAAATTTTTGTTGCTGAAGCCACCTGGTTTATGGTACTTTGTTATGGCAGCTCCAGGAAACTAAATACACCATCTGAGGATGTTTACCCGTTCCTTAAGGAGAAGAAGAAAAGAAAGTGACAGTCAGAACCCCATTGATAAGCACACATTCTCATTGCTTATAAACAATCCTACCATACTGCTTTTGTAAAATATGTAAGTTCTCAGTCTCCCATACAGATTCAGTCCTTGAATCATCTCCTTCCAGCCCTGAGTTGGATGCTCTCTAGAATTTTTTGTAAATATCTGAACTTGGTGTATTCTACCTGAGTACTGCAAACAAGATTCCAGTAGCTAAAACCAGAATTCCTCTTCAAACTAGAATGGCTAATTTTTTTCCAGTTTTACTGAGAAATAATTGACACATATCACTGTATAAGTTTAAGGCATATAGCATGATGGTTTGATTTACATATATTGTGAAATAATTACCACAATAGGTTCAGCTAAGATCCATCTTCTCATAGAGATGCAATAAAAAGAAAGAAAAAATTTAAAAGGAAAACTTTTTTCTTCTTGTGATGAAAACTCTTAGAATCAACTCTCTTAACTTTCCTACATCATACAGCAGTGTTAACTATGGTCATCACGTTGTACATTACATCCCTAGTACTTACTTATCTTATAACTGGAAGTTTATACTTTTGGACCACCTTCCTCCAATTCCCCCTCCTGCACTCTCCCCCTCTGGTAATCACAAATATGATCTCTTTTTCTATGAGTTTGCTTATATATCCCACCTATAATGAGATATGCAGTATTTGTCTTTCCCTGTCTGACTTATTTCTCTTCAAGGTCCATCCATGTAATTGCAAATAGTAGAATTTCCCATTTTTTAATGGCTGAATTATATATATATATATACACTCACACACATATATCTCACAACTTCTCTATCCATTCATCCATTGATGGACACTTAGGTTGTTTCCATGTCTTGGCTATTATAAATAATGCTGCTATGAACATGGGGGTGCAGATATCTTTTTGAGTTAATGTTTTTAGTTCCTTTGGATATATTCCCAGAAGTGGAATTGCTGGAATATATGGTAGTTCTAATTTTAATTTTTTGAGGCTCCTCCATACTGTTCTCCATAGTGGCTGTACCAATTTACAATCCCTCCAACAGTGCATAATAATAAATAAATAAATAAATATTTATTTATTTATTTATTTTAGCGGTACGCGGGCCTCTCACTGTTGTGGCCTCTCCCGTTGCGGAGCACAGGCTCCGGACACGCAGGCTCAGCAGCCATGGCTTACGGGCTTAGTTGCTCCGCGGCATGTGGGATCTTCCCGGACCGGGGCACAAACCCGCGTCCCCTGCATCGGCAGGCGGACTCTCAACCACTGCGCCACCAGGGAAGCCCTCTCTCATCTTTTTGATTATGGAAATTCTAACAGGCATGGGGTGATATCTCATTGTGGTTTTGATTTGCATTCCCCTAATAACTAGTGATGCTGAGCATCTTTTCATGTACCTGTTGACCTCTCACATATCTTCTTTGATGAAATGTCTATTCAGGTCATTTGCCCATTTTTTAATTGGGTTATTTGGGGTTGTTTGTTTTTTTGCTGTTGAGTTGTATTATACATTTCTTTATATATTTTTGGATATTAACCCTTTATCAGATACATGGTTTGCAAATATTCTTTCCCATTCTGTAGGTTGTCTTTTCACTTTGTTGATGGTTTTTTGCTGTGCAAAAGCTGTAGAATGACTCTTTAGTATGGCTTTTGTCTTTTTATCCAGGTGGGCTATATGATACTGAAGCACTTTACAGACTGTGAAATACTATGAAATAATAAGAACATATATCCTACTGATAAGAATATTCTCTGTTTTGTGTCTCTTCCTTCTCAACAAGGATAGCTGCAGGAAAATCCTATAAAACTCCAGGAAAGTCATCTTAGGTACATTGGGAAAGAATATGTATTGTCCCAGCAGGAAACTGACTGCATGTCAGAAATCATGGCAAAAGCCCAATCACACCAGAATTATCCTCACAGTAACCCACAAAATCCCCTCTGGGAATCCATTTCCACTCCACTCGCCACCTTTCATCTAGGGGAACTGTGGGGAGTCTCTAAGTGGTAGAGACTAGTAAGTGTACCTCAACATCCCTACTCCTCTTCTTTAGCAATAAGCCCACAGATTGTTATCTGGAAGCATAACCATCCAAAGTAAAGTCAACATTTCATGCCTCCACATATGTGTTCCCATGTGATTAAGTTCTGACCAATGGCACACAAATAGAAGTGTCGAATGTGGTTTCTATGTCCATAAAAAGGGAAGACATGTGATCTGTATCCTCCTGTCTTCCAGGTTGGAATAGCAACATGATAGCCAGTCCTCGTAACATTGTCTATTTAGAATAGTATAACAACATGATGGAGGAAACACAGGCCTTTGCCACTATGGAGTGCCTACCCTGGGTTGCCAACATCAGTACATTTTTATCAAGAGAGAATTACAAATCTATATTGTTTAAATCACGATTATTTTAGGATTTTGTAAAATGTAGCCAAAATTCTGCCTAAATGATTCAATGCCCTTGAAAATAAAGAACAGAAAACATGTCATGGTGGTTCAAAGAATATGGAAACATATCACATAAGGAGAAATCCAGAGGTCAGGCAGCCATAGGGCTGGTTAATTCAGCAATTCAAGAAGGTCAAACACCCAGATTTTTGCATCTTTCTGGTCTGTTTCCCACTGTTTACCCACAAATACTATACTTCAGGCTTGATGAACTACTATTGGTTCCCTAAGTATGCCGTGTTCTTTTAATTCACCTTTCAATGAAATATGCTGTTGCTTCTTCTTGGAACATCCTTCCTTTCCTTTTAGCTGGCTTAATCAGCTCAGGCTGCCATAGCAAAATACCATAGATTTGGTAGTTTAAACAACACAAATTTATTTTCTCACAGTTTCTGGAAGTCCAAAGTCAAGGTTCTGGCTGATTCTGTTTCCAGTGAGGACTCTATTCCTGACTCGCAGAAGGCTGCCTTCTTGTTAGTCCTCACGTGGCTTTACCTCAGTTTGCTGGGGTGGGAGGCAAGAGGAGGAGGGTGAGGGAGCTAGCTCTCTGGTGTCTCTTCTTGTAAGGACACTAATCCTCTCAGACCAGGGCCCCACCCTTATGACTTCATCTAACCTCAGTTACTTTAGTAAAAGCCCTATCTCCAAATATAGTCACACTAAGGTTAGGGCTTCAGCATTTGAATTTTGGGTGGGAGAGACACAAAAATTCAGTCCATAATACCTGGTAAGCTCCTCCTAATCCTCTAAGATATAATCAAACCTTATCTCCTTTCAAAAGCCTTCCCAGACCCTTAAGGTAGAGTTAGGTGTTTCTTCCTCAGTTTCCATATTAGTTCCTATCATGCAATGCTAATCACACTGAACAGTAATTAGGAGATGTTTGTCCCTCCTTGTTAGCCCACAAGACACTTAAAAATAGGACAGTAGTTTATTTGCTTTGTATTCCTAACACCTAGGGTAATGCCTGGCACAAAGTTGGTATTAACAAATGTTTAAGGAAGGGAGAGAGGAAAGAAACATCACACCTTTGGAAGAAAATGTGATCCTGTGCGCCAAATAACTGAATTACAAATGAACATCAGAATAGCCATCATCCATTGAGACTGGATTTGTCTCAATGATACATAAATTCAATCACCAGATTGCTAAACTTGGCTTAGTGGTTAAGAGTGTCTGAGCAATGCTGTCTTCCAACCTATTGGCTATATGACTTGATTATTTACAGTGGCATATTTAAAATGATTCTCAGTTCTTTGATGTCCCTCCTATTCCCTTCTCCTTGAATCTTGGCTCATCTTAGTGGTGGAAGTCACCTTCTGGGGGTTCTGAGGCTGTGCCATAAGAAGCCTTGCAGCTTCAGCTCAGGCCTCTTGGAACACTTGCTCTTGGAACCGTGGGGCGCCATGGAAGAAGCCAACTATCCTGAGGCCACCATGCAATGAGGAAACTCAAGCTGGCCTGTGGGAGGCCATGCTGCATGAGAGATGCCTTACCAGCCCCCAGACATTCAACTCATCCCATCTGTGGTTCTAGACATCTTGGAGCAAAGCAGAGCTGACTCTGCTGTGCCCTGTCTAGTTTCATGACCCCAAAAAGCATGAAATAAGTGTAATAATAGTGTTGGAGTAGGTTTTTAAGTGGTAGTAGATGATGAAATACTTACTCCACTGGGCCTCAGTGTTCTTGATCGAAAATGGAGATATAAACAGATGCTACCTCTTGGCACTACAGTAAGAGTGAAAGAGTTAGAGCTTGTAAAGCACTTAAAACTACCTGGCTCAAAGTAAGTGCTTATAAATATGAGATATTGTTTTTATTTTACTTTCATTACTTTATTTTGATACTTTTTATTTCTGTAGATCAAAACTATTTTGTTTTGGTGAAATTAATGATTGATCAGAGCTAAGGTACATTGCAATTTTGATGACTGCGACTTTGTAGTTAGTGGGACTTGATTCAGACCCCATAGAGGTAAGGCCATCTCTGCTAAGAGCCTGCAGGTGTAGAGGGTGAAGAAACAAGCCCCTGCCCCAATTACCAAATACTAATCATCTTCCTAAGAGGTCAGAGCTATGGCTTGGGCAGAGGAGAGAGGCTCCCTAGCAAGCTTCCAAATCCTCTGTTTACATTGCTAGGTTTTTTGCCTTCTCCCTCCTGGGATAATTTGACACTAATGGGCAAAGCTCTTGAGGATGGAAATCGTTGGTCTTTTCTCCCTGTGAGCCTAAAATCCAGCTTCAGAGAAGGAAAAACACAAACATGACACTAATGGACTTCCCTTGTTCTCAGTTCTTCTCATTTCAAGACAGCAGTTCCCTTGGCATCAAGGCTCCTCATTTCAGATCCATTAGTGCCGGGCAAATGAGCCATGTGGTTTCTCTCATCTCCTGCCCAGAAACCACCACACGTACCCCTCTCCTGACCCCTCCCTCTAGTTAACATTGTTTAACAGACTCAAGGACACAGTTGTGGTTCTTTTATTCCTACCAGAGAAAAATGTGCTAATGCTTCCTGACCTGGCCACCTGGCTTTGTGGCAACTCAAAGCCAAGGCCTGGGCTGTTTGATGCTTTCTATTTTGGGATGTTATTGAGGACCTGGGCGATGAAAAGGGCCCCCGGAGCCCATGACACTACTGTGTTCCTCCACTGACATACCCTGGCACACCCCCGTCATCTGTCCTCTTCTGACTTCCCAGTGTGGCTCTGGTTTTACTGGCCTCCTTTAGGACAGCATCAGGGCCCTGAGGCCCTGGGAGGAGGGGCTGAGATGCACAAGAGGAATTGAGAAAGAGTTGCACAACTAGTACCTAACTCAGCTAACTTATGAGGAAAAGAGAAGCATTTATGGGCTCAGTTGGATAGTTAACCAGCATCTAGGGTAAGGGAAAGTGTATCAGTTTCAAAACTGTAGACTGGGGTCTCAGGCCCTCTCCACTTTGTACTAGCTGTCTGACATTGGGTAAGCTATCTAGATCTCAGCCTACTTATTTATATAAATGGGAATATAATATTTAACACAGAGGGCTATTTTGACAGTTGGACGAGATAAAGTATTGCCTTTATGAAACACAACACCTGGAACGTCATGCAGATATCAAACATGACCAGAAAGAGTCCAGTTTTCTTGTAGTTGGGTCACAAACACACCTGGAATCCAGAGGACTCTGCAAACTGTTTTGCTACTCTTCCCAGCAGGTTGTATTTCAGTCCACACAGAGTTTGCCTTCTCTATTTCCTCTTTACTTCCTTTTTCTTTTCTATCCTCTGCCCTCAGTCCCAACCAAGGTTAGGGTCTGTTCCTCCCATCTGAGTCTGGGAGGAGCCCTATTCCAGGAGCCTTCTGAGTAGAGCTGCTGAAATGAAACAGGACTCTCTTGCCGATCCTTATGGCCTCTCTTAGCGTATCTTTGATGTATAATAATGTTGAAAGGTCTGTCTCTACCATGGATGAGAATGGGAGCAGATTAAAGGGACAGAGAAGTGTACCCTGACAAAGGTGGAAAGTGCCTAGCAGAGTAGGTATTCAATAGTGACACTGTCCTCCTTTAATGTTTAACTAATCTTTATCCTAACTCTTCAACCTACTAACTATGTGACCTGGGTCAAGTTGCTTAACCTCTCATGCCTCAGTTTCCTCATCTGTAAAATAGGGATAATAATCCTTATTATCATCCCAGGTCATAGTGTTGTTATGGGAATTAAGTGAACTTATACATATAAAACTCTCAGAATGATGGCTAGCAAATAATAAATAACATATACGTGTTTGCTGGTATTACTGTCATTTTAAACTATTTTGATTGCATTATTTGAAATAGGCTTTCATCCAGGTTAACGCAATTTAAAATGGGAGGTTCAAACAATACAGTCTCCTCCTTCTCTCTCCTTATTCATTTACAGATTTCTGAAAGTTGTTTCATACTCTTCAAATTCCCATTTGTTAAGGTGTAGGGTGCCAGACTGGGAGCATACGGGTCTGAGGTCTCCAAGCTTGGCCACTGTGTGACCTGGGGCAAGGCACCTGGCCACATGCTCCTCCCTTTTCTCCTCTCCTCTAAAAAGGGCAGCACTCTCAGACCACACAACCTGTGCAATGAATTCACCGTCCGGCCAGGAGAACAGCAGGGCCCCTTTGATATGGCATCCTTGTATTTCTCCTTCACCCTGGATTCCAGGCAAGGCTGAAGGCAGCCTGTTTTCAAACTGTTTAACTCCCAAGAGAGGAGGAAAGCCTGCCTTCAAACATAGCTTGCTGCCTTTCCCCAAGATAAGCACTCCCCCAACCAAGAGTCCCTGATTATCAAACATGTCAGCATATTCTGAGAATCCTGTATAAAATAAGCAAACCAGTCCTCTGGGAAGACCTGAGGGACTGCTTTGAACAAAGTGAATGAGCATTAATGCATAAATGGATACATCCTCATTAAGCTGCAGAGGCCCAGAATCACTGGGATGGTGACCTCTATGCAAAAGGTGCTGCACCTCTGTGGATGAGGGGTCACCAGGGAGCTTAATTCTCTACCCTCTGCAGAATAGTCACCCCCAACATCTTTATATTCTCATGATGATACCTGTAGAATCAAGATCTTCTCTTCTTTCTTTCCTTTAATCTCTCTTTCCAAAGTAGTCTTGAGTCCCTGCTATGCACTAGATACTCTGCTTACTGACAGTTACATAAAGAAAATTAAGACATGCTTCATGCTTTCAAAAAACGTATATGTCGGTCGGAAAGACTAAAATATAAAGAATTCTATAATACATTGCCAGGCTAACTCTGGTTCCTCTGTTAGCACGTTGATAGCACTTAGTACCTTCCCTTCACTTATCATAAGTCAGTAATTGTATTTGTGTTCTCTATTAATTAATATCCACCCTCCCTCACGCTCCTTCACAGTGTAAACTGTGATGCTTTGAGCTAACATATACTAGTACTTATTATATACAAGACACTGCTTTAAGTGCCTTACATATATCAACTTTTAATCTTCACAACTACTTCAAGATAAATGTACTAAATATTATTCTCATTTTACAAATGAGGAAACTAAGACACAGAGAAATTAAGAACTAAGTAATGTGCCTCAGGTCACGCAGCTGGTAAGAGTCAGAGCCAGGTCTTAAACCTAAGCAGTCTGGCTCCAGACCTCTGCTCTCAATTACTAAGCTCTGTATTAAAGGGATGATACCACGGCTCTTTTTAAGGTAATAGATAAGTACGTGATACAGTCTAGACAGATTTCCTTGTCAAATTATTAAATTTTGATAATGCAGATAAACTTCATTTGTCTGGAAAATTCATTCATATGGAATCCCTAGTGTCAAATCCAAGTAAGTGAGGTATTGGGTTGTATACAAAAGAAGAGAAGGGAAATGGCAGTACTTAGATCAGACTAAGGAAAAGAACATGCACTGCAAAGCAAGTCTATTTGTAGAACTGAGAAATGTTGCTACCTAAAAGCAAAGAACTATATACACTGTCAGATTTCTGACTTGATCTAAATTTTTAATTATGGAATCGAAGAAAAATGGCCTACTAGTTCTTAAAGAAAGAACCCCATCCTGACTGATGTAACAGCCCAATCCATTCATCCATGGGCAGCAGGCATTTCTCTGATAGACTCTTATCATCTCATAAGTTAAAAGAGCAAAATGTCTATCAAAAATAAAAGTTAGTTTACTTTATGCAACTATGTAATTTAAAGACTTACTAGATTTCAGGGCTTCCCTGGTGGTGCAGTGGTTAAGAATCCACCTGCCTAATGCAGGGGACACGGGTTCGAGCCCTGGTCGGGAAGATCTCACATGCCATGGCGCAACTAAGCCTGTGCGCCACAACTACTGAAGCCCGCGCACGTAGAGCCCATGGCCCGCCACAAGAGAAGCCACCGCAATGAGAAGCCCATGCATCGCAATGAAGAGTAGGCCCTGCTTACCACAACTAGAGAAAGCCTGTGCGCAGCAATGAAGACCCAATGCAGCCAGAAATAAATAAATAAAATAACTAAATTTATGGGAAAAAAAGACTTACTAGATTTCAAAACTGTTTAATTGTTCTCTGCCTTTTGAAAATAAAACATGAAGACTTTCTATCTTGATGTGTTAAATTCCTGTTGGTAATTTAAAGCATGAGATCACACCAATTAGGTTTTGACCCCAGCTCTCTTACTAATTATCTACAGAGATTTGGACATGTAATGTAGTCTCTCTGGTCTCAGTGTACTTAGCTGCAAAATTAGGAGACTGAATTAGATGGTTTTTAAGACTCTTTCGCTCTCCTCTAACATTCTGAGATTCGGTGATATATTTTTATATCAGCCTGTTTATGTCTTTGTATAATGTTTTATTTCCATGCAATGATGTTAGAAAATACTTACGTTTGACTCCAGTTCAAATTCTTTCCATGAACATTTACTATAATAAAAACACTAAATTCACTTACAAAATAAATTTGGAGTTAGGGCCAGTGTTCAACAGAGTAAAGTGGTTCCCAGAGCGTCAATAAATAGATGGGATAGGGACATCAGCTGTAGAGATTGCTAGTGTTTACAAATACCAGTGCTCTGTTTTTCTTCTGGGCACATGGCTGGACCACATCCTGCAGTTAGTTGAAGCCATGTGTCTACACTTCTACCAAGGGAATGTGAACCTGTGTGACATGAGCCACTTCTGGGCCTGAAACTTAAGAACCTCCTTCATGCATTCCTCGTTCTTTTTCCCCATCCACTGGCTAAATAGACAGAATTTGGAAAGTGGAAAAGAGGAGCACAAACTCAAGACAAAAGCAGCCTATGCTCCAGAATGACCACATACAGCAGAACACTACTGGATTGTTACATGAAAGAAAAATGTTTATTGTGTCACACCACTGAATTTTGGGCAACAGCCTATCCTAACCAACACATCACCCTTTTCGATTTTTATCCAGGTGAAACTGGGTTATGATGAGCCTCTGGTTCAACCTCGAAGGGAGGCAATGTCACAGAATGGTTAGTCTGAGGACTGTTTCTGGTGAGGAAAGATGAATATTTTTGTTGGGCATCTTGAATCTTTCTCCCTTGTTTATCCTATGATACTACTGGGTTTTGTTTGTTTGTTTATTTTTTTTCGGTAAGCGGGCCTCTCACTGTTGTGGCCTCTCCCATTGCGGGGCACAGGCTCCGGATGTGCAGGCTCAGCGGTCATGGTTCACGGGCCCAGCCGCTCCGCGGCACGTGGGATCTTTCCGGATCGGGGCACGAACCCGTGTCCCCTGCATCGGCAGGCGGACTCTCAACCACTGCACCCCCAGGGAAGCCCAATACTACTGTTTAAATACCTTATCCTATCATCTTAAAGGTCACCCTAGTTTTGCCAGTGCTCCTACTGCACTTACAGCACGTCCCTACAAAACGCCACTTCTGCTGCTCGCTATCCAAGTCGCTCCATTATCCAAATCTCCTCTCTAGTAAATGCAGCTTAGCCGTTCTTCACTTATTTTTTATTTGTCATTTTCTATAGCATTAATTCTAAAACATTTTCAGTTTCTAATCTGTCACATTATTGACTAATCTTTCACCTCAGTCAAAACTGAAAGCTGTCGGACTTCCCTCGTGGTGCAGTGGTTGAGAGTCCGCCTGCCGATGCATGGGACACGGGTTCATGCCCCGGTCCGGGAGGATCCCACATGCCGCGGAGCAGCTGGGCCCGTGAGCCATGGCCACTGATCCTGTGCGTCCGGAGCCTGTGCTCCGCAATGGGAGAGGCCACAACAGTGAGAGGCCCACGTACCACAAAAAAAAAAAAAAAAAAAAAAAAAAAACCAAAAACAAAAACTGAAAGCTGTTTAAGAAACCTGTTTGTGTACTGATCTGTTTCTCCTTGGCGTTCCATGAGTTTTTGCTTCATGTATTTTGAAGGTCCATCATTAGGTGAATATCTGTTTAAGATTGTTATGTCCTCTTATTGGAGTGACCCCTTTATCATTATGAAATGACATTCATATTCCTGGTAATATTCTTTGCTATGAAATTTACTTTGCCTCCCTGCTCCATTGCCTGGAAACTCTCTAAAGACAGTAAGCTGGGACAATGGCTGGGTTTGCCTCATTTGGTTCCCGTCTTTCAGGAATTACTGTCCTTTGTTGCTTGTTGCCCAGTGTCTTTTTTTTCTTAATTTAATTTATTGAATTTTGGGCTGCATTGGGTCTTCATTGCTGTGCGCAGGCTTTCTCTAGTTGCGGCGAGCAGGGCCCACTCTTCATTGCAGTGTGTGGGCTTCTCATTGAAGTGGCTTCTCTTCTTGCGGAACACGGGCTCTAGGTGCATGGGCTTCAGTAGCTGTGGCTCTCGGGCTCTAGGCACGCAGCCTTCAGTAGTTGTGGCTCACAGGCCTAGTTACTCTGTGGCATGTGGGATCTTCCTGGACCAGGGCTTGAACCTGTTTCCCCTGCATTAGGCAGGTGAATTCTTAACCACTGTGCCACCAGGGAAGTCCCACCCAGTGTCTTAAAACTATTCCCTCTTCTATTTTAGCCAGTTTTGGGTTGTTTCAGCCAAGAGGGTAAATCTGGTCCCTGTTAACCCAATCTTGCCCTGAAGGGAAAGTCACTAATGCTTTTATTTTTATAAATCAATATTTATTTATTTATTTGTTTGTTTGTTTATTTTTGGCTGTGTTGGGTCTTCACTGCTACATGCAGGCTTTCCCTCATTGCGGCGAGCAGGGGCTACTCTTCATTGCAGTGCATGGGCTTCTCATTGTGGAGGCTTCTCTTGTTGCGGAGCACGGGCTTTAGGCGCACAGGCTTCAGTAGTTGTGGCATGCAGCCTTCAGTAGTTGCGGCGTGTGGGCTTCAGTAGTTGTGGCTCATAGGCTCTAGAGCACAGGCTCAGTAGCTGTGGCACACAGGCTTAGTTGCCCCACAGCATGTGGGATCCTCCCAGACCAGGGCTCGAACCCATGTCCCCTGCATTGGCAGGCAGACTCTTAACCACTGTGCCACCAGGGAAGTCCCACACTAATGCTTTTATATATCAACTCATTTGATCCTCACAGAAGAGCCCTATGAAGTGAATCTTATTATCCTTTTTTAGAGCTGAAAACAAAAACCAAAAATCCTGAGTCTCAGTGAGGTTACATAAATGGTCTAAAGTTACACGGTTACAAAAACCAATTAAAATATATGGAATAGGTCAAGATTTTGGTGATAGTTGCATATATTTTCTGAAACTAAAATTAGGCACATGCCATAAGATTTTCTTTTATTTGTGAATTTATGTACATGATGAATCTCACAAAGATTTATAAAATCAAAATACATTGATTTTTTATGTATATATGTATATATGTAGTAATTTTAAGTATATATGTAGTAATTTGTCTTACCTGACAATAGCTACAGTATATGAAATGAGGTCTATCTCAGAAAATCTGGGCTACGACTTCAAAGTATGAGATGAGAAGGATGATGAAATATTATAGCCAGTGGGACTGGACAAAGGATAAAAGTTAATAACACTATTTCAGGTAGGAATTGGACCTGCCATATTTAAAAAATATCCTTCAAGCCAAGAATCCTGAAGCAAATGTCTTTAGTATTCATGGAAGAGTTTAAAAGAAATAACTGGAGTGTGTGTGTGTGTGTGTGTGTTTTTAAGGGGTGGGGGACCTACTTTATTTATTTATTTATTTATTTATAAATATATATTTTTTTATTTTTCAGCTTCGTTCCCATTACAGTTTATTATAAGATATTGAACATAGTTCCCTGTGCTGTACAGTAGGCCCTTGTTGTTTATCTGTTTTATTTTTTTAGTCCTAATCTTATTTTATTTTATTTATTTATTTATTTTTATACAGCAGGTTGGAGTGTGCTTTTTAATTCTTGTTTTCTTTTGCCTGTTGGAATATAATGGAAGTAAATCATCAGGAACGACTTGGGAGGGGCCACCCAAAACAGATGATCCAATTTATGTCAAAAACATAGTCTTAGGGCTCAAATGCCTCAGTTTAGCAATGTTCTCCAGTGGGTTCAGTGGGAACAATGGGAAATCCTAGTTCAAAGATTCCTTCTTCTTTTAAAGTACATATCATTGTGTCTGGCACATCAGATGCCCTTTAGCAAACGTGCATTCCATCCTTTCTCTCCAATTAGAATAGATCAGACCAAACACTCTCTGTCACAAAGGAAGCAGCAACTCAAGGACACCCAGGCAAGGTTGCATGAGGACGCTTAATTTGTTTTTATATTGGAGATCCTTCCATTGACACTAATTAATCTCTCCCCCCCAACTTGGAGGGCTAACAAATGTCTTTTAAAATAGCTGCAATAACTCACTCCCTCTTGCGAGAGCACCGGAATCACAACTAACTGCTGACCAATCATCGAAAAGAAGACACCGGAACTCACAAAAAAGATGCCCACATCCAAAGACAAAGGAGAAACAACAATGAGATGGTAGGAGGGGCACAATCACAATAAAATCAAATCCCATAACTGCTGGGTGGGTGACTCACAAACTGGAGAACACTTATACCACAGAAGTCCACCCACTGGAGTGAAGGTTCTAAGCCCCACGTCAGGTTTCCCAACCTGGGGGTCTGGCAACGGGAGGAAGAATTCCTAGAGAATCAGACTTTGAAGGCTAGTGGGATTTGATCACAGGACTTCGACAGGACTGGGGGAAATGGAGACTCCACTCTTGGAGGGCACACACAAAGTAGTGTGCGCATCAGAACCCAGGGGAAGGAGTGGTGACGCCATAGGAGACTGAACCACCTACCTGCTAGTGTTGGAGGGTCTCCTGCAGAGGCGGCAGGTGGGTGTGGCTCGCCGTGAGGACAAGGACACTGACAGCAGAAGTTCTGGGAAGCAGTCCTTAGCTGAGCCCTCCCAGATTCCGCCATTCGCCCCACCAAAGAGCCCAGGTAGGCTCCAGTGTTAAGTTGCCTCAGGCCAAACAACCAACAGGGAGGGAACTCAGCTCCACCCATCAGCAGACAAGCAGATTAAAGTTTTGCTGAGCTCTGCCCACAAGAGCAACACCCAGCTCTGCCCACCACCAGTCCCTCCCATCAGGAAACTTGCACAAGCCTCTTAGATAGCCTCATCCACCAGAAGGCAGAGAGCAGAAGCAAGAAGAACTACAATCCTGCAGCCGTGGAACAAAAACCACATTCACAGAAAAATAGACAAGATGAAAGGGCAGAGGGCTATGCATCAGATGAAGGAACAAGATAAAACCCCAGAAAAACAATTAAATGAAGTGGACATAGGCAACCTTCCAGAAAAATAATTCAGAATAATGAGAGTGAAGATGATCCAGGACCTCAGAAAAAGAATGGAGGCAAAGATCCAGAAGATGCAAGAAATGTTTAACAAAGAGCTAGAAGAATTAAAGAACAAACACCTAGAAGAATTAAAGAGCAAACAAACAGAGATGAACAATACAATAACGGAAATGAAAAACACACTAGAAGGAATCAATAGCAGAATAACTGAGGCAGAAAACCAGATAGGTGACCTGGAAGACAGAATGGTGAAATTCACTGCTGTGGAACACAATAAAGAAAAAAGAATGAAAAAAAATGAAGACAGCCTAAGACACCTCTGGGACAACATTAAACACAACAACATTCGCATTATAAGGGCCCCAGAAGGAGAAGAGAGAGAGAAAGGACCCGAGAAAATATTTGAAGAGATCATAGTCGAAAACTTCCCTAACATGGGAAAGGAAATAGCCACCCAAGTCCAGGAAGCGCAGAGAGTCCCAGGCAGGACAAACCCAAGGAGAAACATGCCGAGATACATAGTAATCAAACTGACAAAAATTAAAGACAAAAAAAATAATTGAAAGCAACAAGGGAAAAATGACAAATAACATACAAGGAAACTCCCATAAGGTTAACAGCTGATTTCTCAGCAGAAACTCTACAAGCTAGAAGGGAGTGGCATGACGAATTTAAAGTGATGAAAGGGAAGAACGTACAACCAAGATTACACTACCCACAAGGATTTCATTCAGTTCAACAGAGAAATCAAAAGCTTTACAGGGCTTCCCTGGTGGCGCAGTGGTTGAGAGTCCACCTGCCGATGCAGGAGACATGGGTTCGTGCCCTGGTCCGGGAAGATCCCACATGCCACAGAGCGGCTGGGCCCGTGAGCCATGGCTGCTGAGCCTGTGCGTCCGGAGCCTGTGCTCCGCAGCAGAGGCCACAACAGTGAGAGGCCTGTGTACCGCAAAAAAAAAAAAAAAAAGCTTTACAGACAAGCAAAAGCTAAAAGAATTCAGCACCACCAAACCAGCTCTACCACAAATGCTAAAGGAACTTCTCTAAGTGGGAAACACAGAGATGGAAAGGACCTACAAAAGCAAACCCATTACAATTAAGAAAATGGTAATAGGAACATACATACTGATAATTACCTTAAACGTGAATGGATTAAATGCTCCAATCAAAAGACACAGGCTCACTGAATGGATATAAAAACAAGACCCATATGTATGCTGTCTCCAAGAGACCCACTTCAGACCTAGGGACACATACAGACTGAGTTGAAGGGGATGGAGAAAGATATTCCATGCCAATGGAAATCAAAAGAAAGCTGGGGTAGCAATACTCATATCAGATAAAATAGACTTTAAAATAAAGAATGTTATGAGAGACAAGGAAGGACACTATGTAATGATCAAGGGACAAATCCAAGAAGAAGATATAACAATTATAAATATATATGCACCCAACATAGGAGCATCTCAATACTAAGGCAACTGCTAACACCTCTAAAAGAGGAAATCGACAGTAACACAATAACAGTGGGGGACTTTAACACCTCACTTACACCAATGGACAGATCATTGAAAGAGAAAATTAATAAGCCAACACAAGCTTTAAATGACACAATAGACCAGATAGATTTAATTGATATTTATAGGACATTCCACCCAGAGACAGCAGATTACACTTTCTTCTCAAGTGCGCACGGAACATTCTCCAGGATAGATCACATCTTGGGTCACAAATCAAGCCTCAGTAAATTTAAGAAAATTGAAATCATATCAAGCATCTTTCCTGACCACAACGCTATGAGATTAGAAATCAATTACATGTAAAAAAAAATGTAAAAAACACAAACACATGGAGGCTAAACACTACGTTAGTAAATAACCAAGAGATCACTGAATATTTCAAAAAGGAAAGCAAAAAAATACCTAGAGACAAATGACAATGAAAACACCATGATCCAAAACTTCTGGGATGCAGGAAAATAAGTTCTAAGAGGGAAGTTTATAGCTATACAAGCCTACCTCAAGAAACAAGAAAAATCTCAAATAAACAATCTAATGTTACACCTAAAGGAACTACAGAAAGAAGAACAAACAAAACCCTAAGTTAGCAGAAGGAAAGAAATCATAAAGATCAGAGCAGAACTAAATGAAATAGAAACAAAGAAAACAATAGCAAAGGTCAATAAAACTAAAAGCTGGTTCTTTGAGAAGATAAACAAAATTGATAAACCATTCACCAGACTCATCAAGAAAAAGAGGGAGAGGACTCAAATCAACAAAATTAGAATTGAAAAAGGAGAAGTTACAACAGCACGGCAGCAATACAAAGCATCCTAAGAGACTACTACAAGCAACTCTATGCCAATAAAATGGACAATCTGGAAGAAATGGACAAGTTCTTAGAAAGGTATAACCTTCCAAGACTGAACCAGGAATAAATAGAAAATATGAAGACCAATCACAAGTAATGAAAGTGAAGCTGTGATTAAAAATCTTCCAACAAACAAAAGTCCAGGATCGGATGGCTTCACAGGTGAATTCTATCAAACATTCAGAGAAGAGCTAACACCCATCCTTCTCAAACTCTTCCAAAAACTTGCAGAGGAAGGTACACTCCCAAACTCATTCTGTGAGGCCATCATCATCCTGATACCAAAACCAGATAAAGATACTACAAAAAAAGAAAATTACAGACCAACATCACTGATGAATATAATGCAAAATTCTCAACAAAATACCAGCAACAGAATCCAACAACACATTAAAAGGATCATACACCATGATCAAGTGGGATTTATCCCAGGGATGCAAGGATTCTTCAATATACACAAATCAATCAATGTGATACACCATATTAACAAACTGAAGAATAAAACCATATAATCATCTCAATAGATGCAGAAAAAGCTTTTGACAAAATTCAACACCCATTTATGATAAAAACTCCCCAGAAAGTGGGCATACAGGGAACCTACCTCAACATAATAAAGGCCATATACAACAAACCCACAGCAAACATCATTCTCATTGGTGAAAAACTAAAAGCATTTCCTCTAAGATCAGGAACAAACAAGGATGTCCACTCTCATCACTATTATTCAACATAGTTTTGGAAGTTCTAGCCATGGCAACCAGAGAAGGAAAAGAAATAAAAGGAATACAAACTGGAAAAGAAGAAGTAAAACTGTCACTGTTTGAAGATGATATGATACTATACATAGAGAATCCTAAAGGTGCCACCAGAAAACTACTAGAGCTAATCAATGAATTAGGTAAAGTTGCAAGGTACAAAATTAATGCACAGAAATCTCTTGCATTCCTATACACTAATGATGAAAAATCTGAAAGAGAAATTAGGGAAACATTGCATTAGGGAAAAGAGAAATTAGGGAAACTGCCATTGCAATATAAAGAATAAAATACCTAGGTATAAACCTACCTAGGGAGACAGAAGACCTGTATGCAGAAAACTATAAGACACTGATGAAAGAAATTAAAGATGATACCAACAGATGGAGAGATATACCATGTTCTTGGATTGGAAGAATCAGTATTGTGAAAATGACTCTACTACCCAAAGCAATCTACAGATTCAATGCAATCCCTCTCAAATTACCAATGGCAATTTTACAGAACTAGAACAAAAAAATCTTAAAATTTGTATGGAGACACAAAAGGCCCCGAATAGCAAAAGCAGTCTTGAGGGAAAAAAACACAGCTGGAGGAATCAGGCTCCCTGACTTCAGGCTGTACTACAAAACTACAGTAATCAAGACAGTACGGTACTGGCACTAAAACAGAAATATAGATCAATGGAACAGGATAGAAAGTCCAGGGATAAACCCATGCACCTATGGTCAACTAATCTATGACAAAGGAGGCAAGGATATACAATGGAGAAAAGACAGTCTCTTCAATAAGTGATGCTGGCAAAAGTGGACAGCTACATGTAAAAGAATGAAATTAGAACACTCTGTAGCACGATACACAAAAATAAACTCAAAATGGATTAGAGACCTAAATGTAAGACTGGACACTATAAAACTCTTAGAGGCAAACACAGGAAGAACACTCTGACATAAATCACAGCAAGATCTTCTTTGATCCACCTCCTAGAGTAATGGAAATAAAAACAAACAAATAGGACCTAATGAAACTGAAAAGCTTTTGCAAAGCAAAGGAAACTACAAACAGGACGAAAAGACAACCCTCAGAATGGGAGAAAATATTTGCAAATGAATCAAGGGACAAAGGATTAATCTCCAAAATATATAAACAGCTCATGCCACTCAATATTCAAAAAACAAACAACCCAATCCAAAAATGGGCAGAAGACCTAAATAGACATTTCTCCAAAGAAGATACACAGATGGCCAAGAAGCACATGAAAAGCTTCTGAACATCACTAATTATTAGAGAAATGCAAATCAAAACTACCATGAGGTATCACCTCACACCAGTTAGAATGGGCGTCATCAGAAAATCTACAAACAACAAATGACGGAGAGGGTGTAAAGAAAAGAGAACCCTCTTGCACTGTTGGTGGGAAAGTAAATTGATACAGCCACTATGGAGAACAGTATGGAGATCCCTTAAAAAACTAAAAATAGAATTACCATATGACCCAGCAATCCCACTACTGGGCATATAACTAGAGCAAATCATAATTCAAAAAGACATATGTACCCCAATGTTCATTGCAGCACTATTTACAATAGGCAGGTCATGGAAGCAACCTAAATACCCATCGACAGACGAATGAATAAAGAAGATGTGATGCATATATATAATGGAATATTACCCATAAAAAGGAACGAAATTGGGTCATTTGCAGAGATGTGGATGGATCTAGAGACTGTCATACAGAGTAAAGTAAGTCAGAAAGAGAAAAACAAATATCATATATTAATGCATATATGTGAAACCTAGAAAAATGGTACAGATGAACCAGTTTGCAGGGCAGAAATAGAGACACAGATGTAGAGAACAAACGTATGGACACCAAGTGGGGAAAGTGGTAGGTGGGGGTGGTGGGGGTGGGATGAATTGGGAGATTGGGTTTGACATATATATACTAATATGTATAAAATAGATAACTAATAAGAACCTACTGTATAAAAAAATAAAATAAAATTCAAAATAAAATAGCAGCAATATAACACTCCCTAAATGGGATTTTAACTAATGTATAATAATTAGTCTTATCATAACAGCAACTCTTTACCACATTCAGAAGAGAACCCTGCCTGTCTGCCATAAGTGGTGTTATTAGAGGGAAGAGAGTGTTTTTCCTGCCCATTCATGCTCCAGATGCCATTTAGCCGCGTTCTGTGGGGACAATGGTCCTCGTCTTTCATAGAGTACAGATAGAAATGCAGAACTACAGCATTCAGAGATTCTGCTGTCTGCCACAGAATTCTAGTCAGCCCCATTTCTTTGAAAATGCATAATATTTCTGAGCAGAATGAAAACTTTCTTTCAAAAGAAAACTGCTTTCTGAGTCTACTGTAGCCCAGAAAGAGAGGTCAGATACGGAGAGTTGCCACAGCAGACCTGGCCTTTAGATAAAATGCCTTTTTCATTTGTTGAATGCAAAGAGAATTTTTGCATGAACCAAAACTTACTTAGTTGCACAAAAATCTAATTGGAGAGCTCATGTTGCCCTTGAACACAATAGCAGGAAAGCATCTGCTTAGACCCAGACCCTCTGCAACTTGCTGAAGTAGAAAAACCATGGGCTTTTACACCATATAGACCTGTGTTCAAATTTTAACCTGCCGTGTAGGAGCATAGCCTCAAAGCCAATGCTATCCAATAGAACTTTCTTCCATCACAGAAATTTTCTGTATCTGTGCTGCCAAATAGAATAGCCACTAGCTACATCTAGGTATTGAGCACTCGAAATGTGGCTAGTGAAACTGGGAAACTGAATTTTTACGTATTCTTAAAATTTTAATTCATTTAAATTAAAATAGTCACATGGTTAGTGGCTACTCTATTGGACAGCACATCTCTAATATAAGAACACTTTCTGCATCTTGCACCTCCTACCATTATGACAGAGTTACACCTCCCAGCACTAAGTTGGCCTCTTTGGGTTTTGGAGGCAGCACACACTGCACTCAGGAACATTGCTTTGTCTCATTTATCAGGTGAACTATAAGACTGCCAATTTCACATAGAACCCAGAGCAAGAGAGGGGTTTGCAGCCAGTTGAGGCTGGGAACCCGCCTGCCCACTCAGCTACAAACTAAAAGTAACAGTGGCAGATGAGAATGCTGAGTGGATGACCAAGCAAGTGTCAATAGGAGAGTTGTTACATCGTCTCCTAGAGCTTGAGAGTAAGGCCATGGCTTTTACAGCAGAGAACAACTTTCTGTTTGAAAATCAACAGCTGGCATTCTATTGGACCCTAGGAGGGACTGAGTACTGCTATCAAGCACTATGTGACCAGAGCTGCCCATTATATCCTGGATATTGTTTAATTCACTGTGTCATAAATTCAAGCAGGTGCAACACAATCCATTACTCTACATAACGGATTGTGTTGCAATCCATTAATGTACAGAAACGGTACATTAGAGTTTGGGCTTAAGTGATTCGAGAAGGCACAAGTACATTGCATTAACAGCTCAGACTTCCACATCATCTGTCCCTATTGTATCAATACCTCTTCTAAAACCCAAACCTATAGCTCATGGGGAATACCCTACAACCAACTGTCAGAAGAGGAATGAACTTGGGCTTAGTTCACAGATGGGTTGGCACAATATGTTGGTGCTAACTGAAAATGGACAACCGCCATTATAATTCCACTCAGGGGTATTTCTAGTGAACAATGGTGAAGAGAAATCCTCCCAGCGGGCAGATCTGCTAGCGGTACACTTGGCCATCCAGTGTTAATGGAGGGAGATGTAGCTTGAGGTACTTAGGCTCCTGGTTAATGGTTGCATGACTTGGCTAGTTGTTGAGAGGCCTAGAACAAATAACACTGGAAGGTTTAAAACAAGTAGTTCTGGGGAAGAGGTATGTAAGCAAATCTATAGAAGTAGGCACAAAGTGTGCAGATCCTTGTGTCTCACAATAATGCTCATCAGGAAGTATTCCCTGCAGAGGAAGCTTCCAATAGTTAAGGGAACAGAATGACTCAGTAGACGTTATTTTTCTCCTTTCCTTAGCAACCTAAAGCCTCATGAACTGGGCCAATCAACAGAGTGGCCATATGAAGAAATAAAGACACTAAATGGGTCTAACAGCACGTACTTCCTCTAATCAAGACTGATACAGCTACTGCCATGGTGAATATCCATCCAGTTTCCTAGGAGAAGAGACCAACTCTGAGCCATCACTATGGCACCATCCCTTGAGGCAACCTCAATTTTAGCAGGAGGTCAATTACAGTGGGCCACTTCTACTATGAAAAGGGCAGTGATTTTTGACTCACTGGAATAGAAATCTACTAACAATGTTAGTTTTCCTTTCCTTGCACTTCCCTCAGCACCACCATCCAACCAGCTCACAGAATGCCTGATCTATCAGCATCATGTTCCATACAACATTTCCTTGGAGCAAGATCCCTATTTATGCCAAAGGAAGAGCTACAATGGATGTACAACCACAGGTACCACTGGTCTTCAATATACACCCCTCACCAAGAGCATCTGTCTAGAAGAACACTGGAAAGCCGTGTTGAAAGTTAAGCTAAGGATTGATTGCTGTCCTCTAGGATGCAGGGTGAGTACTGATAAATGGTAGATACACAGTGATGCTTTATCCTAAATAGCAAAAATAAATGCGTCTGGGAAGCACAGGGTCAAAATAGAACTGGGTTCTTTCACCATAATTTCTAAAACTCACAGAATTTGCACTTTCTGATCTTAGGTTCTACGAGATTAGAGATTGTGTTTCCTGGGGATCAGATAGGTAGAGTGGAATGGGAGCATGCATCTATCAAATGACACAGAAAAATTCCTACTTAACTTGAAGGTATGACCTACCTGTTCATTTTGAGCTCCTTATACCAAGAAACATCAGGCAAAAAAAGGTATTAATGTCTTGTCAGGGGTAATTGATCCCTGTTATCATAAGAAATCCAGAATTGCTGCTATACAATAGGGATAAAAAGGGATGTGTCAGCAACCCAGTAATTCACTGAGGTATCTCTTGGCGGTTTTATACCTGGCAAGTGATCAATTGTAGCAACCACAGCCTGACAAAAGGCAAGGCCACTATGGATACGTACCCTCAGAAATGAGGTCACTCCAGCAGGAAAGCAACTGAAGGGGAGGAAATTCTAGAATAGCTGGTGAAGAAGGGAGATTATATTTATTATACCCTTGGAATCAGTTGAAGCTGACAGCATGTTGTTTCCACCAAGAGAAAAGAAAGAAAAAGAAAAGAGAGAGGGGTCTCTTATTTCAGAATGGTAGCCAGATACAATGAGAGCACATGAGTTGAGGTGATTGGTGCAAGGGGTTGAATTGTACCATATACCACTTATGGTTGCTTCAGATTCTCTTGATCTCAGCTGTTTCTGTCATTGCCACACTTGTTCCAGAACCAACAGTCACTGTATTGACACAGTCTGGCTGGACACTAACTCATTTCATGTGGCCACAACCTAACAGCATTTGCCACATGTCTATTCAAAGCACATCTTGCCTCTTGTTTCAGATGATGCTGAGGGATAAGATGACATGGGACCACGTATGCTCAGCTCAGAAGTATCAAAGAATTAATATCCTAGGGAGCAAGCATTTGACTAATGAGAAATGGGAGATAATGGATAAATTCTCCTTCCTTCTTTTCTTGGAAGGACTGACTTGAGAAGTAATTGTTTTCATAGTCTCTTAGAAGAAGGTCCCATGAATCAGGTAACACTGTCACTTGATACCACATATGGCCAGCTTGATAATGTACCTTTTTATTGGCTCTTCCCCCACTTTCCCTACCATGCTCTCCTTGTTCCTCAGATCTGCTGCCCAGGATTAGGAGAACCCAGGTCAAGAGACAGTGGAATTACTGAGATTTTCTTGAAAAAAATAAAATCCCAGGTTTATAAAAACTGCGGGCTATGTTTAAACATCTTATGAAGAATAGAGTTAATAGGCATATTTTCACCACTTCAGGAGGTCAGCCTAACTCTTGCTTCCTGGTTGGCTGTCAATTTCAACTCATCCATCCTTTAGAACTGACCCAAGTCCTTCAGACAGCAGCACCAGAAGACATAGAGAGATACCCAGAAGAGGAGAGGGCCATAAAGAAAAGGGAATTAATATTAACTAAGCACTGTACCACATATACTCCATATATTATCTCAGCCAATCAGCCAAGGTAGGTAACATTATTTATTATCTCTATGTAAAATAGAGAGGAAGGAATGTAAGTTCAGACCAATACTACCCAATTACCAAGTGGCCGGGATCAAACTCAATTTTTTTCACTAATGTAATTTCTCCAAATTAGATTCCTTTATTGAGAACCAGAGTTATATTTAGACATTAGCGTTTTGTGACCTCATTGGACCTAGAGAAAAGGAAGTTGGTATTTAGGGAGCAAAAAAACCGCAAACCCCACAAACCATCTTAGCAAAAGTAGAAGTTAAATACAGTTATACGTAAAAGAGAAAAATAAAAGAGAACAGAGAAAGTCAGAATCTTGGACGGCATTTGTCCAGACCAAAGTTTTACAAATATGTGATGCAGAACACATATGTATCAAAAAATTTGGATGTGTTACTAATTATTTTTTCGGTACGTGGGCCTCTCACTGTTGTGGCCTCTCCCGTTGCGCAGCACAGGCTCCAGACGCGCAGGCTCGGTGGCCATGGCTCATGAGCCCAGCCGCTCCGCGGCATGTGGGATCTTCCCGGACCGGGGCGCAAACCCGTGTCCCCTGCATCGGCAAGCGGACTCTCAACAACTGCGCCACCAGAGAAGCCCGTGTTACTAATTTTTGATCAATATTCCAATATGTTTTGGCTATCACTAAAGATACTCTATTTGACAATGCCTGTCAGATTAAACATTGCATTACAGTGGGTTGTGCAACATGGTGTCGGGCAGAGCAAAACTTGCTATGAACCGGGAAGGATTGTATCACAGATTCAAGCAGGTGACAAAGAAAGAAGTGTTTAATGGAACACTTGAGAACATTGTCTTCTGTGTGTATAAGAAAGAGTAGTCATGATAGTTGATATTTCTATCAAACATCAACAGTGGTGCTGTGAGATCAAGGGAATGCTGAAAAAAATACTAAAATCTGATGCAACATTATTTTTTGTAGTTCAGACTGATCAGTAATGACTGCTGACTTGTCTACTCTTGTCAGATGAGTCTTTTAATCTTTCAAATTGAGCTGCTAAAAATACCTTGAATGTGAAAAGTGTGAGAACTGTTGTTCTAAGAAACCTATTTACCTGACCAGACTTGCCACCCCACCTAAGCTGAGAAACAAATGGGAAATTGCTGGTTTAATTGCTGGCTAAAGCAATTTATTGTGTTAAAAAAGCACTTTTCCTTACTAGTACAACTGAAATGAAAACAGTGATAGTGATGTAGATATAGACTAGTGATATAGAGACCCACATTCATGGAGCTTTCTATCAGAATCAGCAGCATCTCTTTGAGCCAAGTGACCCATCTGGACCCAAATGACCCAGAAACCATGAAGGGGAGAACACCTCACTCACTGAGAATGTATTTAGGAAGTAGACGAGCTAAAAGTCAAATTCCCTGAGCCTTGGGCAGTGATCACAACATGCATTAGAAGGACCAGAAAGAGCTGAAAAAGAAGAAAGCCAGGATTTTGCTTTGGCCTGCCTCGTCTCCCTCCACGTGCTGGCATATGAAGGAAGCCTGCAAAGTGGAGAGAATTTCTTCAGTAAATGGCAGACCCCGCATCTGCTGAAGAACGGGGGTGAAGGTAGCCCCCCCCCAAAGCTCCAGAGTGGCTTTGAATGGTCAGCCAGAGACGGAGGAGGCCATTACTGGCCCTGCAGGCCGGCTATTGCTCTTTCAGGAGAATCAATGGCAGTTTTCTTTGCAAGATTGAAGGACAAGGAAACAAATTTCACTTGCTAAGATCCCTTCTTTCCCGTTTTATCAAGATTTGATGGCAACTCAATATGTAACACTGGCTTCCACGTTTGGCTCCTGATGCTGTCCCGAGAATAACAACCAACATTTGAAGGTGGGCCCATGGCGAAAAGGACAGGAATGTAAGGGCCATAAGGCCCTGGATGAAAACCATAACTCCACCACTTCCTGTTTAAGAAGTGAACTCTCTGAGCTGCAGATTGATCCCAGTTAAATGGGAAAATGATACCTGCCTTATAAGAGTGTTATGAGAATGATTTTGTGTATAGGGTCCAGCTCTTAGATGGTACTCAATAAATGTTAATTCTCTTGCCCTGACTGCAGTTAAATTCAATGTCTCCTTTAATCCTCAAAACTCTACAAGGAATGTAGTCAGGTACCACCCACATGTAAAAGGCAGGGAGAAACTGAATCTCATAATGTGCCTAAAAGTTGATGGCCGATAAATGACAGAATTAAGAGTTATTTC
Organism: Leucopleurus acutus; assembly: GCF_964270905.1. Classification (NCBI taxonomy): domain Eukaryota; kingdom Metazoa; phylum Chordata; class Mammalia; order Artiodactyla; family Delphinidae; genus Leucopleurus; species Leucopleurus acutus. The sequence goes on from NC_139143.1 coordinate 134,661,250, forward strand.
CATGTCTTTTAAAAATTCCTAACATCTCTGCTCCTTTGCTCTAAGTCACAGGGTTTGATTCATTTATTCATTCATTCAACATTTGTTCAAGTGCCTAACACCCATGCCAGACTTAGAAATCAAGGACTGAAAAAACCAACAAATCTCTTTCCTTATAGAACTTACATTCTAGTGAATGGAGACAGATAACAATTAAATATGAAACATGTACAAAGGTGACAATGCTAGAAGAAAATACAGTGAAGTAGAGCAGGAGTCCCCAGCCCCTGGGGAACCGGGTCACACAGCAGGAGGTGAGCATCAGGCGAGCGAGCGAAGCTTCATCTGTATTTACAGCCGCTCCCCGTCACTGGCATTACCGCCTGAGCTCCGCCTCCTGTTAGATCAGTGGCGGCATTAGATTCTCATAGGAGCGCAAACCCTACTGTGAACTGCGCATGCGAGGGATCTAGGTTGCACGCTCCTTATGAGAATCTAATGCCTGATGATCTGAGGTGGAGCTGAGGCAGTGATGCTACCGCTGGGGAGCGTCTGCAAATACAGATTATCATTAGCAGACAGGTTTGACTGCACAGAGACCATAATAAACCAATTGCTTGCAGAGTCATATCAAAACCCCATCAGTGAGCGGCAAGTGAAAACCAGCTCAGGGCTCCCACTGATTCTGCATTATGGTGAGTTGTATAATTATTTCATTATTATATTACAATGTAATAATAATAGAAATAAAGTGCACAATAAATATAATGCGCTTGAATCATCCTGAAACCATCCCTGCCCCCGCCAGTCCATGGAAAAATTGTCTTCCACGAAGCCAGTCCCTTGTGCCAAAAAAGTTTGGGCACCACTGAAGTAGAGGACTGTAGGGCTGAGTGTGTGTGCACTAATTAAGGAAGCTGATTGGGAAGGTGGTCTGATAAGCTGACCCTGGAGTAGACCTGAAGGAGTGAGAAGTGAGCCATGTGGATATCTGAGGGAAGAGTGTTTCAGGCAGAGGGAATCACCAAGTACAAAGGTCCCAAGGTAGGAGCACGCTGCTTTTGTCAGAGGAATATCAGAGATATTGTGGCTGGATGGAGTGAGGTGGGGGGGGGGGGGTAGTGGTGGGATATGAAATGAAAGAAGCATGGGGGAGGTATGTTTATTCAGGGCTTCCTAGGTGATGGTTAGCTCTTCGAATTTTACTCTAAGATGGGAAGCCAGTGAATGTGTTGAACAGAGAGGTAATATGATCTTAAGTTTTTACAGAGATCACTCTGCTGGGGGGCAAGGGGAAAGCATGAGACAATTCACTAATTCAGGAGAGAGATGAGGGTGGCTTGCTTAGGATGGTAGTGGTACAGAAGATGAGGGGTGGTCAGGTTCTGTATATATTTTAAAATAGGTTCGAAAGAAGCTGTTTATGAATGAATTTGAGTGTGAGAGACAGAGGGAGAGATGTCAAAGACAGCATCAAGATTTTGTTGTTATTTTTTAAACACCATAGAAAATCACCAGTGATTGCTCAAGTTTCAGCTCTTATAAGTAACCCTGAATTAGTCATTTTACCCCTCTAGCTTTAGCTTCTTCATTAGCAAATGTCTTTTGATTGGTCCAGAGGCAGCATCCCTTCCCTCCAACACCCCTTCCCTCCAGCATCTTTTCATGCCAACAAATTTAATTTGAGGGTGGTGTTTCCTCTTCTCATTTCAAAGAGTTTCTCTTCCTCTTCATGCATCATTCTATTTCCCTCAGGTTTTCTTCTTCCTCACTTCCCTTTTCCCATTCAATCTGCCTCTTCCTGAGTCATGGAGAACTGAGGATACATCGTCACAATTTGGAAGAGAAGCATCCCCCTTCCCGGGGATTATGCTGGCCATGCATTCTCAATCCATCAAAGGCTAAATTTTTAGCATCTACAGTGGATTAGGTATCCTGGGAAGATAGCTCATGTCCTCAGGAATCAGTTGCTTCTCCTTGCATTAATATCTTGATTCATGTAGATCCCTTCAGAAGAAAGTAAGGGAAACAGAGTACTGCAGAAATGAATCTTAAATCTGATAAGTCTGGGTCTAGCTAAAAGCTTCATTTTCCAGTTTTGTCACTTGCCTCCCTCAAACCTATTCCCAGCACTCCTAAAGTATAAACACTTGACTGATTTGAAAGCTAGATAAATAGAAATTCTACTGGACAACGAGAAATTCTTCATATCTCCTCAGCACTGAATGGCTTATAGAGCATTCTCATATCCTTTGGACAGCACTATGAGAAGGAAGGGAAGGACAGAAATTATTTCCCCATTTCACTGGTGAGAAAATTGAAATTCAAATAACTGTTATTGCCCAAGGAAACAACTGCTATGCAGGATCTACACTAACATCCCTAGAATGTGGGTCTTCTGATTTCTAAACATAATGCTATTTCATAGTAATAGCTTCTATTTATTGAGCTCTGTATACCTAGTGTTCTGTGAACAGTTTTTATAAATTAGCTTATTCGATGTTTACAAATGCCTATGAAATGCATGTATTGACCTAATTTACAAATGAGGAAATTAATACTCAGAAAGCTTTAAAAAAGTCAATTATACCTCAATAAAGCTGAAATTTTAAAAAATAATGAAGTTCCTATATTTACTTTTAAAAAAAAAAGGTTAAATAAATTGTCCATCTGACACTCATAAGAGATTTAGCCAAGATCAACCTTGCCCCCATGGGCGGTGTTGTTTATCATATAAAGAAACTTAGCGGTTACAAATGGATTTCAATATAGTTGGCTACTTCATTCCTACAACACTTGCCTCTCCTAGGTTTCTTTTTTTCCTACAGTCATCACTTACGATCTTCCTCCTACCTCAAGGTCATGGCTTTTTGGTTTCCTCACTAATTCATTTTCCTCTACAATCATATTTTTATTTATTTATTTTGCGGTACGCGGGCCTCTCACTGTTGTGGCCCCTCCCGTTGCGGAGCACAGGCTCCGGACGCGCAGGCTCAGCGGCCATGGCTCACGGGCCTAGTCGCTCCACCGCATGCGGGATCCTCCCGGACGCGGCGCGAACCCGCGTCCCCTGCATTGGCAGGCGGACTCTCAACCACTGCACCACCAGGGAAACCCCTCTACGATCATCTTAATTTTGGATTCCCAAAGGCAAATCTTGGGCTCTTTCTTCTTCCTTTCTCTATATGATTTTATCCATCTCCTTAGATTCAAATACAAATGAACTTCCAGAGACTGTCAAACTTCTGTCTCCAGCTTAGCAGTCTCCTCTAAGCTCTAGACTTGCCTCCATATCCAGCTGACATTTTGGCATATCTCCTTGCCTGTCTTGTTGACATCCCACACTTAACATTTCCAAAATGGAACATGTGATTCCCTCTTTACCCAATTCCTAAGCTGATCATATTGAAGTCTTCCCTTTGAAAGGGAAGAAGATGACAGAACCACCCAAATAGTTGCTAAAGCCGGAAACCATGGTTCTTCCCTTTCCTCACTCTTCACAACCTATCAGCAAGTCCTACTGGCTCTGCTTTCCAAATCTATCCTGAAACTCTACTCCCCTCTGTTTTAAGCCACCCTCCATTTTTACCTATGCCACCTCATAGGTGGCCCACTGCACCCACTCTTGCCCCTCTCCTATCTGCCCTCTCTACAGTAACTTTTTTGGAAAATGTAAACCAGCTCATGTCATTCCCCTATTTCAAAGCCGTCAGTGACTTCCCATAGACTTAAGAAATCTTCAAACATCTAAAGGCTTATGTGATGTGGCTCCTGCCTTTCTCTCCCTGTCTTTCCTTCCTTATACACCAGTCATGCTGGCTTTCTAGTAGTTCTTAAAATTTTTCCAGCTCCGTCCCACCTCAGTACTCTTGCTGTTGCCTCTGTCTGAAAAGCTTCTCTCTTGACCCTTCACTTGGCTGGCTTTTTGGTCTCATCTTAAACATTGTCTCCTATGAGAAGCCTTCTCTAACTACTGCCATTAGTCTCCGTCACAGCACCATGCTTAACTTACTTCATCACACTTAATCACAACCTGTAATTATTTATTTGTATATTTATTTGTCTAACTCTACTTGAGGGCAGAGTTTTGTCTGTCTTGTCATTGTCACAATACAGTGTCTGTACATAGGTGTTCCCAGTACACAAAGCTTGGGAGATACTTACGAAATGAATGAAAGAATGAATGGATGAAACTCACTTTTAGTTATGCAGACTCCTATTTTCATAAATATGATGTCTTGGTTATGTTTATCCTCTGTGTTCTGTGCTCTAAAAACTCAAGGAGGCATCCCAGTGATGAAGTAACATAGAAATGAGCTATGGTCAGGACCTAACTTCTATGAAATAAGAACAAAGAGGACAGGGCTTCCCTGGTGGCGCAGTGCTTAAGAATCCGCCTGCCAGTGCAGGGGACATGGGTTCAAGCCCTTGTCCGGGAAGATCCCACATGCCATGGAGCAACTAAACCCATGCGCCACAACTACTGAGCCTGCTCTCTACACCCCCGTAAGCCACAACTACTGAGCCTGTGAGCCACAACTACTGAACCTTGTATGCCTAGAGCCTGTGCTCTGCAACAAGAGAAGCCACCACAAAGAGAAGGCCGCGCCCCGCAATGAGGAGTAGCCCCTGCTCGCCGCAACTAGAGAAAGCCTGTGTGCAGCAACCAAGACCCAACACAGTCAAAAATAAATGAATAAAATAAATAAGTTTATTAAAAAAAACTTATAAAAAAAAAAAAAGAACAAAGAGGACAAACTATATTGACCCAAAAGAATCCAGGCCGCTAAGCCAGGTGCCAGAATTTTTTGGCTTTTTCATTTCCTTAGGTACATAACAGACTTGAATTTCTGAGAAGTCACCCAAAGTATGACCATGTGTTGCAAAACCCATTTCACTTAGCCCTTAAGTACATGTCATGCTCTATTTCAATATCAGCCAGAATTCTCATCCGCATTTACAGGGTTGGAGGCCATATCTAACCCAGGCCTTAATCTTTGTCACTAAAAGTAGGCAAATATATAATCATAATAACTATTTGTCTTATTTTAAGAGCCTACTTATGGTAATGACAAGTACTCCCAGGTACTAGGTGCTCTGTGTTTTATTTCTACTTAATCTTTGCAACAAACCTATAAGGAAAATTTTTTGCCCAACTAATAGTTGAAGAATCTGAGGCTCAGAGAAGTGACATTACTTGCTCTTATGTCAGGCTTATAAGCTGGTAAGAGGTAACGCAGAGATTAAACTCAAGTTTTCTGATCCCAAAGTGAACATTATTTAAACTACATTGCCTTTTGAAAAAAAATCACACCAGTATCTTTTTAATAAATTATTTAAATCATTAAGTATACCATATTTTCTGATCAACTAATGAAATGTGGCTCTCTTTAAGAGGCAATCTGTGTAAGCTCTCTGGCTCTCCATTACATCTCTAGGGTGAAACCTACCAGTGACTCTGTCACAGGGAATAATCTTAATTTGCCTTCTCTGAGTAAACAGTTGGCTCACAGATAATAGTGATTCCTCTATCTGAAGTCTCCTCAAAGAGGAAATGAATCCATTTCAGTAACGATCTGTGGAACCCTTGGATTTCATGAAGTTGCGGATGAGGTTCTTACAAAGAGAAGAAAATGGCGCCATTATTCCATTGTTTATTTTCTATTTTGGGGCTTTAACTTAAATTTTCCTTTGAAGTTTGAAAACCACTGCCCTTGAGAAAGAGAAAAAAAAAAAGAAGGAAGGAAGGATGGGAAGGAGGAAAGGGGGGAGGGATGAAGGAAGGAAAAGGGAAGGGAAGAAAAGAAGAAAGGGAAGAGTCTTCTTTTTCTTGGAATGGCACTACAATTAAGGTATCCTGACACCCTATCTGACTGGAAGAGAGGGAGAGATGGAAGACCAAGGGTAGAGTCTTCTTACGAAGGAAGGTAAAAATAGGTGTGTTCCAGCCCCAGAAAGAAAAGTTAGATTGAATGAGAGTATAAACTCCTTCAGCTAGAACATCTAACACAGATGTGAGGAAATAAGAACAACCTGATTTAGCTAGAGAGAGTCAAAGAATAAATTCTACGACATAAACAGTCCCCCACTTCTGTAAAGAATTCCTAAAAAACAACAGGCACTAAAGTTATCTGGGTAAAAGTTCAGCACGAAGTCACGCAAACAATGTGAGAGGTGTTCTACCCCCAGGAAGTTAAATGTATTATAAAACTCCTAATTACACTTTAGATGATCTACCACCAGCATGTCTTACATATTCTTAGATTTAGTTTTTCTTCTGTAATTAAACACACAGTTGTCCGCCTCAAATCCAATGGATGACTACTTGAGACTCAGTATATCTAATGATTTTTCATATTCCATTTTGTTACAAGAAGCATCATTTTCAGAATGGAAGTTCTCCTCTGCTATACCGATTAATGTTGGTGTGATCCAGAAAGGAGGGAGTAGGAAGCCTACTGCTCTTCTCTAACCACACGTTCTCTCCAGGTAAATACCTGTAGTCCCATGGCTTTAAATAATATCCATGTGTCACTGCCTCTTAAAGCTTCATCGCCAACTCTGATCTTTCACCAAAACACCCTTACTGATATGTCTAACATCTCCAATAAGATGTATAGGAGGTATAGGAACTTCCCTGGCTGTCCAGTGGTTAAGACTTCGCCTTCCAATGCAGGGGGTGCAGGTTCGATCCCTGGTCTGGGAGCTAAGATCCCACATGCCTCGCGGCCAAAAAACCAAAACAGAAAACAGAAGCAATATTGTAACAAACTCAATAAAGACTTTAAAAATGGTCCACATCAAAAAAAAAAAATCTTAAAAAAAAAGAGATATAGGAGGTATAGATATCCTAAACTTGAAATACCCAAAACAATATTCCCATTCCCCAAAATGTAATCATCCCCCAATTTTTCATCTCAGCAAAGGTCTATACCACTCATTGCTAAAAATAAACAACCAAACAACTCTTGGAGTCATCCTTGCCTCCTTTCTCTTCTTCACATTCCACATCCAATGTTGGCTTTACCTCCAAATTTTATAGTATTCATCCACTTTTCTCAATCTCTTCAGCTACCAAGCCAACATTATTTCTTCCTCTAGATGAAATACAACAGCTTCCTAACTGGTCTCCCTGCTGTTACTCTCACCCACCTTCATACAAACTTGCTCTCTAGACAGCAGTCAAAGTCAGTTTTCAAAATGTGAATTAAATGTTACTCTCCTGCGTACAACTTTTCCAAAGGTTTCCAATTATACTGAGAATAAAATCCAAACTGCTTACTATAATCTAGGACAGAGCTTTCCAAACCAAGCCATTACTAGGTTGTGAAACCAATGTACTGGGTAAGGATCAGCATTTTAAAATAAAACAAAATAGAAAATATCAAAGTTTATTGAAAGAACTCTTTCAGGAGCGTGTGTGTGATAGTGGACTGTAATCTAAAATGTATTTCTTACTGTGGGTCACATTATAAGAGTTTGAAAGCCATTGGCCTACGAGATCTTAAAGATCTGTTAGCTCACATCTCCTGCGTAACATCCCACCCCATCCCCTGCTCCTCCAAATACCTCAGCCCTTCTAGCAGCCTTATTGTGTCTTCAGAGAAGGCAGGCTTCTCCCCACCTCTGTCCCTGGCACTTGCCTGAATGCTCTACTTCCAATTATTCTTAGGGATGGATCCTTCTTACCATTCAAACCTCAGCTCAAACCTCACCTGCTTAGAAAGCCTTTCCCCCTCTAACTAATGTAAAGCAGTCCCTACCACTTCTCTATCACACCACCCTGGTTTATTTCCTTATGTGGCTAACCATGCTCTTGAATATTTATCTGTTTGTACACTGTCTTTCTCAGCATAATGCAGGGCCCTTAACTCTCCTGTTCACCACAGTTCCCCACACACTTATAACAGCCTCTCAACAAGTATTAGTTGATAGAATGTTGAATATTTCAGTTTTATGTGTGTTTTTATAAAATAGGGACACCTTATATGAAATCCTTAAATAATTGTAATAACACTGCTAGGAAAACAATGATGCTGCTGCTAAAACTGAACAGTGACTGGTATGCAGGGCCCATGGGAGAGCCTGAAGGTTCGTTTGTCAGCTGATGGAGGAAAACCCAGCTGTAGCGTATAAAAGGTAATTTCCGGGCACGCAAGGAAAATTCAGATTGGTTGACACTGAGCATAGAAAAGTTAGAGACTTTGTCATAGTTTTTGTCTAGTGCCCTGTGGTTTCTGGCAACAAAAACCCTTAAAACCAAAGTGTTCATCTTGAATTCCCTTCAATAGTGGAACCAGGAGCAAAAATCTGCCTCCAATGCCTTCAGTCCCGAATGAAAGAAGAGGGACCCAGGAAGGCAAGAAAAGAGTGGCAACTGCCAGGAAAGACAAGATGGGGGCAGGGTCAGAGTGGGAAGCGCCCTCAGGGAGCCAGGCCCACAAGTAGACTCCAGAGTCGGAGGGAAAGAGGCCCTGGTTCCCTTCACAGCCCCATCTAGCAAACTCCCCCAAGAGGGGATTAGGATTATCGCCTCTGTCTGTCTTTAATTCTTTCCAGGTGCCTGTCATAAAGGGGCTTGTGTGCTAAGCTGAGGAGTTTGAACTTTCTGGGGAACCTTTGAGGAGTCTAAGCAAGGGGATGGCCCATTGCGGTGTCTCAGAGAGATTCCCCCTGGCTGCAGGGGGGAGAGGGCTGCTGTCTGCATGCTTGGAAGCGGGAAGCTCTGCAGCAGATGCACCTGATGAGAAGCAGTGAGCGTCTAAACGAAGACGAGGTGTGTGGGACCCAGAGGCTGTGCAGAGGGAATCTGACTCCACCTGCCTACTAGTTAGCGCCCCCAGTCCGTGGCCCCAAGCCGGTTAGGAACTCCAAAGCCTTTTTTTCTTCCTTGTAAAATGAAACCGGAGACTGGCATCTCCTTCAGAGATTGCTTTGAGGATTGCCTAAGATCATGCGTATAAACTCTAAGTGCCTGACACATAGTAAGTGCTCAATAAATGTCAGCTGTTACTTTTTTTAGGCAGGCACTAGCATTGTCTTTTAGCACGGTGGGAGACGCTGAAGCGGACAGAGACAGACAGACCCCACATCCAGCAAATCATAACTCACGTTGGACGGTCACAATGCCTTGAACACACGTTCTTGCCAGAGATGAACCTGGAGCTACAAGGGAAAAATAAACAGCATTTTATTCGTAGAAGCAGTGGACTTAGACTGAAAACAGCAATGCAGGAGAATGAAAACCGAGTTAAAGCTCGACCTCATTGGGGTGAGCGTGGGACTGAGGCGGGAGAGGTACCGCTCGGGCCTGGCCCGCTTAGAATCCGGGCTCCTTTCCCTTCGCCTCCGGCTCCTCCTTTAGGAGACAAGGCTCCCGCCTTAAGCGAGCGGGAGAGGCGGCAGCTATCCAGGCCCACAAAAGGTCGGGGGTTGAGGGCCCCTCGGCACAGGTTTTGTCTGCAAACCCAGTTTCCGAGGTGCCTAAAAGTGTACAAATAGTGAAGCCAGGCCCAGGCGAGCCAATTCATTACCTCGTCTCCGCGCTGCATGCTGATTATCTGCTCTCCATATCACCTCTCCTCAGGGGGCTCAAAGGAATCAGCAAATCCCCCGCATCAGAGCTACGAATCCCCAGCACAGCCCATTCACACACAGCAGGGCGGCTGGGGATTAATTGGAGGGGGGATGTTGTGAATTCCAGAGAGTTCTTTCTCTTTGCCTCACAGCCGGTGGCCGGGGATATTGCTACATGAAAGCTTCCCTGTCAGTAGCAATCATCATTGCCCCGGCTGCTACATTCCAGAGAATGAATTGGCCTCATTTGGTAACTCAACTGGAGAGGGGGCTGGGGAGGGGGTCATTCCTCAGGGGTCCCCATTTGTGGTCCCCACTTCTCGCTCCATAAGTGGTTTGCAAAGCCAAACAGAAACCCCCAGGGCCCAGCTTTCTTTTCCTGTTTCCTTACTTTAGTGATGCTTGGTACGGAGTGAAGCCAGGAAGGGTGGGAAAGGGCGGGACCTGGGTTAGGGCCCGGGCAGGAAATTAGTTGGGGCAAAGCCGCTTCGGAGGAGAGAAGCAGGCCAATAGACCCCCAGGGTTTCTCTGATTGCTTTGATGCGAGGCCGACTTCCCCCTCCCATCCCCGGGCTTCTCGGCAGGAGGCCTGCGGGCTCTCCCCCAACCTCGCGCCGAATGGCGCCCGGGCCTGGAAGCCAAAGGAGCCTAAACCCCGCCGCGCCCAGAGGCAGGGCTGCTCCAGCAAGGCAGGTAACATGAAATGTAAGCCTCAGACGTTTTCTTCGAGGAAGCAGTTTCTGGGAGCCCCGAGAAAGGAGAAGAAGGATTTCATCTCTGAGGTCGGCCGACTGAAACCTTTCGCTAATTCTTTACCTTTTTAAATGCAAGATTGCCCGACTGCCTTCCCCTCCCCCGCACCTTCTGAGCATTTCTCTCCGATCCTCCTCAACCCTCCCGCTGCCTTTTTGCAGAATTCCCTGAAACTCCCACCAAGTCGACAGTTCAGAGAATGTACCCTGGGGAATCCACGAGTCTGGGCCTCTGCATGCCGCCGTAAGAGGTGCCTGAACTGAGGGTCCTCAGGGGCTGAATCCCCCGCCGGGCTCTGCTCAGCCACTCTGGGGCTGTGTGGTGTGGGGCAACTCGCTGGGCTCCCTCTGTCTCACTTAGTGCATCCATAAGACATATGATAATAACTGCTCTGCCTCCCTAATGACTGTGTAGGGATTAACGGAAGAAGAGATTAAAAGGCGTTTTGTGATTTGCAAAGCGCTCAGCATAAGGTATGATTATTATTCAGTTCTCTCATTGGGCTCAGTATTGGGTGTACTCGTGATCTTTATAAAAACCTCATTCTGCATTTATCTACCTCTGTCAGGAGAGTCCTGGTGACGTATGCCCAGGGAGGGACAGAGATAAAAAGATAGGCCAATATACATAAAGGAAAAACAAAACAAAAAGCAGGAGTGTTAGTATAATTTTCAAAAATAAAAACAGAGTGATATCCCTGCAGCATTTCAAATTACGGACGCCCGGAAGGTGACTCTCGCCCTGTGGGCATTATTCTAGGCCAATAGTCTATCTGCTGGGGATTCTTTGGCGTGGCAGCAGGCAAGCATTGGCCTGCAAAGCAGAAGACTCTGTGTGGTATTGAGCAAGTCATTTCCTCTCTCCGGGCCTCAGTTTCCCCTTCTCTAAAATATGTGAATAGGACTGGATTTCCTTAAAATCTTTTCCAATCTGTCTGTTTTATGATTCTTTGTATGCCTTGATAAGGATTTAGCAACAGTTGGGGCTCCAGTGTCATTTCATACTTGCTAGAACATCATAGAGTTTTACTTATCTTCATACTGGGATGAAGGACTAAGTGAGCAAACAACCCAAAATCATGCCAGCCACTTAGGGACCCTTAAGTCTACTTAATCATAATGAGAATTTTTCAACATTTGGAAATTAATATGGGAAGAAGCATGACATCATGCCTTAGAACATTCCAGTGCAACTGGCACAGGATCTTATTGCAATTGGCACAGTTTCCCCACCCCAAATGCTTTACTACTAAAAGTGCCTGCTTCACTTAGTAACTCCACTCTAAAAACTGACACCTGAAAACCACAACCTTGGTGTTGCAAGAATCCTAAAGACCACAAGTTCAGCATTCCATTTCACCTTTCTGTCTGCTAAATCTGAACTCTCATCTTGAGTTCCCCAACCAGGGTCTTTATCTCCCAGCTGCACTCATCTGCCTTAGAGAGATGCATTTCTTTTCTTCCCAGCTTCTGTCAGCTGGCTTGTCTGTCCTCAGTGGGAGACTTCAGGTTCAATGCTCTGTCTGGGGAGTTCATATACAGCCTTGACTATTATTCTGATAGATCGTTTTAATTCTCCCCACTTTGATCATGTCAGTTTCCACAACAAACAAGCCTCACCAGAAGCATTCCTGGGCTCACAAAGGCAAACATGCTTGGCTTTGCCTCACACACCAGAGGCCAGAATTCTTTGGTTTTGGCTTCAAGGCTATTTTAACCCTTGGTTACATAAGTTTCCCAGTTAACGCGTTTAACCTTCACTTCCTGCAACCAAAGGCGTGTTAGCCTCCTTCAGAGAAATGCAATGATTTCCAGCCTTTAATTAAGTAAGGATCCAAGTGGCAGATGCAGTTCACACACACTGGAGCCAAGCCCTGGCTACGAAGATTCTTTTGCTCCAAATGCTCTGCAGTTCACTAAGAGTAACTTCAGCTAATAAAAATAACTCTGTCTATTGAGTGCCAGGAGCCATTTCAAACCACTTAAAATATTATCTCATTTAAGATAGGCAAAATGTTAATGTGAAATGGGGATTATGTTGACTTCATAAATGAAGAAACCGAGGAGATAGAAGCTAAGAGGTCTGTCTAAGATTATACAGCTAGCCCAGGATGGCGCAGGGGTTTTAACCTAGATTTGTCTGACTTCAGGGGAGGCTCTAACACTGAAATGTTAAATGTTAGACATCAGCACTCATTCATGCTGTAGCAGAAAGAGCTCTTGATTGAGAGTAAGGAGGCCAGAGTTAAAGTCTGACTGTGGCCATCTCAAGCAAGTCAATTTTCTCCGTGCTTTGATTTCCCTAGCTGTAAATTGAGGACAGAATTAAATCAGTTTTTTCCCAAACCTCCATCATGCACTTTATTACTTGTACCATTCATACTATTATTTAATAACATTTTTCTTTAAATCCAAATGTTTTAAAATTAAACGTTATTAAATTAAAAACCGAAATGTCGTGCTCTAAGTAGATGGTAGTAATAAAAATAAGATGATAAAAAATATACCATTAAATTCTAGCTGGATACTGTTGCTGGCCTAAGGCTCTAAGACTCCTTAGGCTAACTTTATGTTAAATTGGAAAATATACAAGCTAGTTAAAGACACTGCAAGTTAGTTAAATTATATGGAGGACATACTAACAGTCAAGCTAAGACTTGGCCTCAATGTAACCACGTAGAAAGAGAAACCAACAAGAGACAACTTTCTCACTCCCTTACTCAATGTTACTTAATGTTTGGCTGTGTATTACCTAAAATATTTTTTTGCGTACAACCAGTGGTCCCCATCTCATATTTGACCAGATGATGTTGTGGGTTTCTCTTTTAGCATTTCTAGCTCTAAAATACTTCGATGCTAATGAGGAAAGTTATATTAATTACTGGTAAATTTGAAACTTAATTCATTAGCACCTAGTGAGTATTTCCTGAACTGCAGAGAAGGTAAATAGGGAGGGAATTTGACAGTAAAAAAATCACTGTTATCAATTTCTTTGAACAGCAAAATACAATAAAGAAAGACTCTTCTCTGGGAAGTCTGGGAAGGACTTCCAACCCTTTAGCCAGGTAATAATTTTTCATATTTACCATGGTGTGTACAGTAGGTTTTCAAAGTGTGGTTGAAGGCCCTGGGGATAACCAATACCCATTCGGGTCAAAACTATTTTCATAATAATACTAAGATGTTCATGGCTTTTTTACTCAGTTTTCCAGAGGCTACATGAAGTGAGATACTGCAACAGATGGAAAGCAGAAGTAGATATGAGAATCCAGCTGTCTTCCATTGACACAGACATTAAGGAGATTTGCAAAATGTTAAACAATGTCACTCTTCTCACTAATTTTTTTTTAACTTGGGTAAATCTATTTTTCCATAAAAATTAAGTTATTTATGTTAACATATAATGAATTCATTATTTTAAAATAAATATTTTTAAAATATCTCAATTTACCTTCTTATATGGTAAATATGGTTGATATAATCCACATTAAAAAATCTTGATCCACCAGAGGGCAGACAGCAGAAGCAAGAAGAACTACAATCCTGCAGCCTGTAGAACAAAAACCACATTCACAGAAAGATAGACAAGGTGAAAAGGCAGAGGGCTATGTACCAGATGAAGGAACAAGATAAAACGCCAGAAAAACAACTAAATGAAGTGGAGATAGGCAACCTTCCAGAAAAAGAATTCAGAATAATGATAGTGAAGATGATCCAGGACCTTGGAAAAAGAATGGGGGCAAAGATCCAGAAGATGCAAAAAATGCTTAACAAAGATCTAGAAGAATTACACAACAAACAGAGATGAACAATACAATAACTGAAATGAAAAATACACCAGAAGGAATCAATAGCAGAATAACAGAGGCAGAAGAATGGATAAGTGACCTGGAAGACAGAATGGTGGAATTCACTGCTGCAGAACAGAATAAAGAAAAAAGAATGAAAAGAAATGAAGACAGCCTAAGAGACCTCTGGGACAACATTAAATGCAACAACATTCACATTATTAGGGGTCCCAGAAGGAGAAGAGAGAGAGAAAGGACCCAAGAAAATAGTTGAAGAGATTATAGTCAAAAACTTCCCTAACATGGGAAAGGAAATAGCCACCCAAGTCCAGGAAGTGCAGAGAGTCCCAGGCAAGATAAACCCAAAGAGAAACATGCCGAGACACATAGTAATCAAACTGGCAAAAATTAAAGACAAAGAAAAATTATTGAAAGCAACAAGGGAAAAACGACAAATAACATACAAAGGAACTCCCATAAGGTTAACAGCTGATTTCCCAGGAGAAACTCTACAAGCCAGAAGGGAGTGGCATGATATACTTAAAGTGATGAAAGGGAAGAAACTACAACCAAGATTACTCAACCCAGCAAAGATCTCTTTCAGATTCAATAAAGAAATCAAAAGCTTTACAGACAAGCAAAAGCTAAGAAAATTCAGCACCACCAAACCAGCTCTACAACAAATACTAAAGGAACTTCTCTAAGTGGGAAACAGAAGAGAAGAAAAAGGCCTACAAAAAGAAACCCCAAACAATTAAGAAAATGGTAATAGGAACATACATATTGATAATTACCTTAAACGTGAATGGAATAAATGCTCCAACCAAAAGACACAGGCTTGCTAAATGGATATAAAAACAAGACCCATATATATGCTGTATAAAAGAGACCCACTTCAGACCTAGGGACACATACAGACTGAAAGTGAGAGGATGGAAAAAGATATTCCATGCCAATGGAAATCAAAAGAAAGCTGGACTAGCAATACTCGAATTAGATAAAATAGACTTTAAAATAAACATTGTTGCAAGAGGCAAGGAAGGACACTACATGATGATCAAGGGATCAATCCAAGGAGAAGATATAACAATTATAAATATATATGCACCCAACATAGGAGCACCTCAATACATAAGGCAACTGCTAACACCTCTAAAAGAGGAAATCGACAGTAACACAATAATAGTGGGGGACTTTAACACCTCACGTACACCAATGGACAGACCATCCAAACAGAAAATTAGTAAGGAAACAGAAGCTTTAAATGACACAATAGACCAGATAGATTTAATTGATATTTATAGGACATTCCATCCCAAAACAGCAGGTTACACTTTCTTCTTAAGTGCGCATGGAACATTCTCCAGGATAGATCTCATGTTGGGTCACAAATCAAGCCTCAGTAAATTTAAGAAAATTGAAATCATATCAAGCATCTTTTCTGACCACAACGCTATGAGATTAGAAATCAATTAAGGGGAAAAAACGTAAAAAACACAAACACATGGAGGCTAAACACTACGTTACTAAATAACCAAAAGATCACTGAAGAAATCAAAGAGGAAATCAAAAAATATCTAGAGACAAATGACAATGAAAACACAATGATTCAAAACCTATGGATGCAGCAAAAGCAGTTCTAAGAGGGAAGTTTATAGCTATACAAGCCTACCTCAAGAAACCAGAAAAATCTCAAACAAATTATCTAACCTTACACCTAAAGGAACTAGAGAAAGAAGAACAAACAAAACCCAAAGTTAGCAGAAGGAAAGAAATCATAAAGATCAGAGCAGAAATAAATGAGATAGAAACAAAGAAAACAATAGCAAAGGTCAATAAAACTAAAAGCTGGTTCTTTGAGAAGATAAACAAAATTGATAAACCATTCACCAGACTCATCAAGAAAAAGAGGGAGAGGACTCAAATCAATAAAATTAGAAATGAAAAAGGAGAAGTTACAATGGACACCGTAGAAATACAAAGCATCCTAAGAGACTACTACAAGCAACTCTATGCCAATAAAATGGACAACCTGGAAGAAATGGACAAATTCTTAGAAAGGTATAATCTTCCCAGACTGAACCAGGAAGAAATAGAAAATATGAACAGACCAATCACAAGTAATGAAATTGAAACTGTGATTAAAAACCTTCCAACAAACAAAAGTCCAGGACCAGATGACTTCACAGGTGAATTCTATCAAACATTTAGAGAAGAGCTAACATCCATCCTTCTCAAACTCTTCCAAAAAATTGCAGAGAAAGAAAACCTCCCAAACTCATTCTATGAGGCCACCATCACCCGGATAAGAAAACCAGACAAAGATACTACAAAAAAAGAAAATTACAAACCAATACCACTGATGAATATAGGTGCAAAAATCATCAACAAAATACTAGCAAACAGAATCCAACAACACATTAAAAGAGTCATACACCATGATCAAGTGGAATTTATCCCAGGGATGCAAGGATTCTTCAATATATGCAAATCAATCAATGTGGTACACCATATTAACAAATTGAAGAATAAAAACCATATGATAATCTCAATAGATGCAGAAAAAACTTTTGACAAAATTCAACACCCATTTATGGTAAAAACTCTCCAGAAATTGGGCATAGAGGGGACCTACTTCAACATAATAAAGGCCATATATGACAAACCCACAGCAAAAATTATTCCCAATGTGAAAGATTTAAAGCATTTCCTCTAAGATCAGGAACAAGACAAGGATGTCCACTCTCATCACTATTATTCAACATTGTTTTGGAAGTCCTAGCCACGGCAATCAGAGAAGAAAAATAAATAAAAGGAATACAAATTGGAAAAGATGGAGTAAAACTGTCACTGTTTGCAGATGATATGATACTATACGTAGAGAATCCTAAAGATGCCACCAGAAAACTACTAGAGCTAATCAATGAATTAGGTAAAGTTGCAGGATACAAAATTAATGCACCGAAATCTCTTGCATTCCAATACACTAATGATGAAAAATCTGAAAGAGAGATTAGGGAAACACTCTCATTTGCCATTGCAACAAAAAGAATAAAATACCTAGGAATAAACCTACCTAGGGAGACAATAGACCTGTATGCAGAAAACTATAAGACACTGATGAAAGAAATTAAAGATGATACCAGCAGATGGTTGAGATATACCATGTTCTTGGATTGGAAGAATCAATATTGTGAAAATGACTATACTACCCAAAGCAATCTGCACATTCAATGCAATCCCTATCAAATTACCAATGGTGTTTTTTACAGAGCTAGAGCAAAAAATCTTAAAATTTATATGGAGACACAAAAGATCCTGAATAGCCAAAGCCGTCTTGAGGGAAAAAAATGGAGCTGGAGAAATCAGACTCCCTGACTTCAGAGGATAGTACAAAGCTACAGTAATCAAGACAATATGGTACTGGCACAAAAACAGAAATATAGGTCAATGGAACAGGGTAGAAAGCCCAGAGATAAACCCACGCACCTATGGTCAACTAATCTATGACAAAGGAGGCAAGGATATACAATGGAGAAAATTCAGTCTCTTCAATAAGTGGTGCTGGGAAAACTGGAAAGCTACATGTAAAAGAATGAGATGAGAACACTCCCTAACACCATACATAAGAATAAACTCAAAATGGATTAGAGACCTAAATGTAAAATCGGGCACTATAAAACTCTTAGAGGAAAACATAGGAAGAACACTCTTTGACATAAATCACAGCAAGATCTTTTTTGATCCACCTCCTAGAGTAATGGAAATAAAAACAAAAATAGGGCTTCCCTTGTGGCGCAGTGGTTGAGAGTCCGCCTGCCAATGCAGGGGACACAGGTTCGTGCCCCGGTCAGGGAAGATCCCACATGCCATGGAGCGGCTAGACCCATGAGCCATGGCTGCTGAGCCTGCGCGTCCGGAGCCTGTGTTCTACAATGGGAGAGGCCACAACAGTGAGAGGCCCGCGTACTGCAAAAAAACAAACAAACAAACAAAAAAAAAACAAATGGGACCTAATGAAACTTAAAAGCTTTTGCACAGCAAAGGAAACTATAAACAAGATGAAAAGGCAACCCTGAGAATGGGAGAAAATATTTGCAAATGAATCATCAGACAAAGGATTAATCTCCAAAATATATAAACAGCTCATACCGCTCAGTATTAAGAAAACAAACAACCCAATCAAAAAATGGGCAGAAGACCTAAATAGACATTTCTCCAAAGAAGACATACAGATGGCCAAGAAGCACATGAAAAGCTGCTCAACATCACTAATTATTAGAGAAATGCAAATCAAAACTACAGTGAGGTATCACCTCACACCAGTTAGAATGGGCATCATCAGAAAATCGACACACAACAAATGCTGGAGAGGGTGTGGAGAAAAGGAACCCTCTTGCACTGTTGGTGGGAATGTAAATTGATACAGTCACTATGGAAAACAGTATGGATGTTCCTTAAAGAACTAAAACTAGAATTACCATGTGACCCAGCAATCCCTCTACTGGGCATATACCCAGAGAAAACCATAATTCAGAAAGACACATGCACCCCAATGTTCATTGCAGCACTATTTACAATAGCCAGGTCATGGAAGCAACCTAAATTCCCATCGACGGACAAATGGATAAAGAAGATGTGGTACATATGTACAATGGAATATTACTCTGCCATAAAAAGGAACGAAATTGGTTCATTTGTAGAGACGTGGATGCATCTAGAGACTGTCATACAGAGTGAAGTTAGTCAGAAAGAGAAAAACAAATATCGTATATTAACGCATATACGTGGAACCTAGAAAATGGTACAGATGAACCGGTTTGCAGAGCAGAAATTGAGACACAGAAGTAGAGAAAAAACGTATGGACACCAAGGGGCAGAAGCCATGGCGGTGGGGGTGGGGGTGTGATGAATTGGGAAGTTGGAATTGACATGTATACACTGATGTGTATGAATTGGATGACTAATAAGAAAAATAAATAAATAAAAAATAAACATTAAAAAAATCTCTTTTGCTCCTCAATAATTCTTAAGAGTATAAAGATGTTCTTCAGCCTAAATGTTTGAGAATGTCTAAGGCCATTACAAACAGCAGGTCTAGAGTACATCAGCTGGATTATGAAGTGAGTGAAGTCAAAAGTAGTCCATCACAGAACTACCTATAAGGGGGAGCAGTAGGAGAAAAGTACAGTTAGCAATAATGAATTATTATGGTTAGTAATAATGAAGTTAGATTTTCTGAAGTGATCATCAACTCAGTGACATCATTTGTGATTGTGACAAAGGAAAATTAAGAAGAAATGTAACCAGAAAATGTTTACATTTTATATATTAAAAAACAGAAGCAGAACTTTGAGTTCCAAACTTTGTGACTGCAGCAACATAAAACATGTCTGCTCTCGCGCAGGCCTAGAATCGAATGTGGAAAATGAAGACTTTTCTGGGAAGTTGGCACAGGAAAATTTACTCTTTCACAAATTATTTTTAATGGTGTCCCCAGTTGGCATATCTAATCACTGTACAGTGGTAGTTAGTTTAATGTCTTGTGTAGTCAAGAGACTGCTGAAAGGTTGGGATACCACAGAGATGGTTCTCTGGTCACACACTTGATTAAATCAACAAGTTGGGCCAATGTAGCTTAGCTACTTTACTAACTGAATCCCATGAACTATATGGCCATATATATATATATATATATATATATTGAAGGGCTGGAGAGCACCCGCGGGTCTCGAACCACTCTCGGAAGTGTGGTTGAACCATGATGAAGTATGGCCATAAATTGATTGTGATTATCAGCCGAGACCATGGCCGAAAAAATATAATTGTCGGGCTTCCCCGGTGGCGCAGTGGTTGAGAGTCCACCTGCCGATGCAGGGGACATGGGTTCGTGCCCCTGTCCGGGAAGGTCCCATGTGCCGCGGAGTGGCTGGGCCCGTGAGCCATGGCCACTGAGCCTGCGCGTCCAGAGCCTGTACTCCGCAACGGGAGAGGCCACGGCAGTGAGAGGCCCGCATACCACGAACAAAACAAAACTAAACAACAACAACAAATATATATATATATATATATATATATATATATATATATATATAATTGTCAATTTGTGTGTTTCACGTAGATAAGGCCAAAGTGTATTTGCACCTACACTAAATGCCTCACTCTCATTTTGATTCTGGGAGCTCAATTTACAAAGAGAATTAACATTTCTCTTTATTTTAAGTGGTTTCTATGGATACCTTCTATGAAGCATTTCATTCACATCTATCCAATTTAAGCTTCTCATTTTAATTTAAATACATTTTCCATTCCTTCAGAATCTGTATATGATATCCACAGTTCATTTTCTGAAAATAACCTATGCAAAGCATTTATGCACATAAAATTTTAAATTAATATGTTTAAGAGTTAAAAACGAGAAACTCCTATAATACAGAAATGCATAATCTCAGAGTTAGAAGTCTATTTTCATCTGCCTCATACTCACTGAAAATCTGAACTGATTTTCTGATTTCAATTTTTTGGTCATTATTCAGTGCTTTTTGGTCCCTTTCGTAATCTTTTTTATTGTTGTTGCAGTTTTCTTACTTAGCAGAGTTGGGATTAAAACTTTTTATGTTCTAGTGCCATTAAAATTCAATAAGGTTTCTACTTAGTGTAGAAAAATGGAAAGAAAAAGGTTTTAAATGACTACAACCTCAGATGTATAATATTGCCAGTATTCCCTAATCTAATAAGCACTTATATTGTTAATTTCCTTTTTTCCAAGAAAAACTATTATATATAAACTCTTGTTAGAGGAGAAGTCTGATGTCATCTCCAGCTACAAATCTTTCTTTTTATAGTCTATTATGCAGACTTTATATACCCCAGCCTAGAAACTAAGACCTTCCACATTTTGATTCCAGACTTCTGCCACCTCTATCCACCACCTCTCCCTGCACGGACCTACTATGCCACAAATAGGCCTACTGAGTTCTCCAGGGGGTTGGTCCCCTTGCCAACCTCTGGCCTTTGTTCTCACCATTCTCCTTCCTGTGAGATGCCTCCTTCAGGACCCTCACTCTCTGTTAATTGAAATTTTATCCAGGCCGCCGAGGCATATGACCAACAACACTTCCCTTAGAAAGACTTTCCTGATCCTCCCAAACAGAGGTGACCACTTTGCTCTTAATGCCAAAGGACTCTCATTACTCAACAGGATACCTGTGATTTTTGACTCATTTGTGCATTTGCTTTACCCTCTACTTCAAAATAAAAACTCCTTTAATTTTTTTTTATTGTTAATAAGTAATGCATGCATACAATAATATACTAGTCAGAGAGCACCAACGGATATCCAAGGAAACATGCCTGCTTCTTACCCTCACCCAGTTCTCCCCACAGGCACCCAATGTTACTAATTCCTTGTATCAATATATCTTCTCAGAGACAGTCTATGCGTGTGCGTGTGTGTGTGTACACAAATGGCAGCGTATTTTCATGTTATTCTGCAGGGTGGACACATGAAGTTGGGCAGTTTGTGCCTTATACAAGGGCACCCAGTGGAAAGGGCATGGACCGTGAAATTCAGCCCAGGCTTCTCCTGCAAGCTGTCTGCTCTGTGGCTTTCCTAAGTACATTCTAAAGACAGAAAGCTGTCTTCAAATTTCCGCCAATGCTGCTTGGAGGCTATCAGTCATCCTACTGTGTATTTTTATTTCATTTTTAATTTTCACTTTATTGTGAAATATCTTTGTTGTTTCCTTCACTTTACACTCTTACAAGAAAGGATTTGCATTAAAAATTCATATTTAAACACTGTCATCAGGAAAAAATTAACTTGCAAAACCTGTTTTCAAGCACTGGCCTATTTCTTTCAAGACTTGCCAATTTACAAATCATCAGTGAAAATACTAAGTTGATACTATTGTTTTTAAATGAAATATCCGTGAAAAGCTTTCAGAAATCATGAAAATATCAATTGTCATACTTTTAATGATTATTATTCTTTTTAGAAGCAAGAATTTTAAGAATGTTTACTAGATTAGGTTATTTGGAGTTTATTAAATCTAAAAAATTTTTAATCTAATAATTATACCTTTTTTCTTTTCTCCAAATTAGTCTAAGATATTTTTTTTAAAAGGTACTGTTTTCATACCCTGAGGGCTCATTGGGTGTCAGTTGCAAATCATGTCAAAATCCAAGGCTCTTATAGTTCCAGAAAAAAATTTATCTTTAATGCTTCTCACTTCAGGGGTCCCCTTTTGATGTGTTGCTGCCCTCATTTTCCAATAGTTAAATCTAAACCTGTGTTTTTTCTTAGAAAATTCATCATTCTACTTCGGAGCCTGAGATTTGCAAGCCAAGACCATGGCTCCTTCCTGGATGTGAGAACCCAGGAGTTCATTCTTCCATCCAACCACCTATTTGTATTTTATAAACCTATCTAGATTATAAGCCTTAGATGCATCCCTTTCAGAATTGTGTTTTAAATGGCTCTATCACTCTGCTTGGACATGTTACCTTTAGGTCAGAATCTCTGGAAGACAAAAAAGACATTCCCCCATGGCTTAAAGATGAGAACATAAATATTTGTAATGCCATAGACATTTAGTACTTACTCCTGTTTTATGACCTTAAAAAAAACACTAAGCTTTTAGATTTTTAACATAAAAATCAAATAATATGCCAACATTTGCAAATTGAAGGACCTTTATGTCTATTCCTCACACTCAGTTCACCTCTGACCTCAGGCTCAGGGAAGAGTGAGCAAAATGATGATGATAAAGTGATGAACAGAAGAAGGAGAAGAAAAAACTATGAAATTAATGATCGGCCTTCTTGGGTCTCCAAATGCCAGGGAGCCAAAAGTATTGTCAAAACATCCTGCTTCTTTTAAGGTAAGATGTATTCCTGGCTTATTTTTCACAAAGCAGTAATAAGTATTAAGACATTATCACCTTTCTCTGCATTGAAGGGGCCCAGAATACTCTGCCGTAGCATAAAACATAATGTTGAGCTGATGGCATTTGAAAAGTCTTTTTTCCTTAATACTCTCATCTGCCTAAGAGCAGAGCCTCCCAAAAGAACTCAAGAGAACTCAATTGCCATAAATTCGCTTCCTGGGAGCAACCAGGAAAGTCTGACTGTCATCACTGTCAAATAGAAATCAGCACCACACCTAAGCAGGCTGTCTTATCTCCTATCTATTCTCCTAAGGACTTATTTATCTTTCTTTAAAGTCATTTGTTTTCCAATAAGTGCCCTTCCCCTCCTCCCCTTCTTGTATTAAAATAGTACATAAGCCCCAAATTTTAACTGTCTCCTAGAGTTACATTTTTTTGTGTGAACTCCCATGTGCCTTGTACTTAGGTGGATAAAAATCCGCCCTTTCTCTTGCTAATCTTTGTCAGTTTAATTTGTGTGCTCCCAGTGACTTAAGAGGGTAGAAGAAAAGTTTTTCCTCCCTGACAGTTTGGCAATGAGGATGGGATGGTTGGAACTTCCAGCTTGCTCCAGAGACTGAAGCTGAGACCTCAGGACCACTGATGAAGCTGGCAAGGGTAAGATTTCCTTACTAGTCTGTCTCTTGGATTTCTGCCTGGAGTCCAGTTGAACAAGAGTAAGAGCTTCTCTTTGTTTTTTCTGACTTTAGGCTGGCAGAAGAAAACACTTGAAGGAACTAGTTTTGGGGCATTATGACTCTTGGGTGACTCTCAATTTTGACTACTCTTGACTATAGATCCTTTCCTTCACATGGGTCGCTACTATGTCCTGTTTGTCTCATTTTGTGTCCTGAGAGCTTGGCTTGTGTTTAGTGAGAGCGTGTTTGCTCTGAGAGTTTTCATCTGCCAGGGAGTGCAGATTGTTGGACCTGCATGTGCAGGCAGCCAACCATCAGTTTGGGGGCCCCAGGAATTTGTAGTCAGCTGAACAGAAATACAGGAACCTGCAGTACAGCTGGCACCGTACTGACCACTGCCAGCTCTCGGAGGGTTCATCTGTCTTTCCTTATTGCCTTGCTAGTGCTGAGACTGCCTGTGGAAATGAGAGTCTTTTCTTTCTTTCTCTTTGGCTATCTTTGGGGATGAATTTAAATCATGGGGTCTGCATCTTCTACACCCTTTTGGGGCTCGCCTTTTGCATCCATGGTTAAGTCATGAAAGGGCTAATTGGTTTTGAGTCACATTTTTCTGTGAACTCTCATATATACCTATGTGAATGAAAATCTGTCCTGTCTCATGCTAAGCTTTCTTTTTAATTCACAGTTTAATTCACAGACCTCCAACTACTGAACATAAGAGGATAGAAGAAAAGTTTTTCCTCCCTGACAGATCATCTCTTCCTAGTGAAATAATACCCTTTAAGACCCAGCTCAAACACTGCATTATAGAAAGTGTTCTCACCTTCTGACTTTCCAAGAAATTTGCTTATACTTCTTTTAGAGCATTTCTGCAGATATCATAATGATGTATGCATTTATATTACTCTCTCATATTCTTTTTTTAAAATTATTTATTTATTTATTTGGCTGCGTCGGATCTTAGTTGCGGCATGCCAGATCATCGCTGAGGCACTCAGGATATTTTCATTGGGGTGCGTGGGCTTCTCTCTAGTTGTGGCATGCTGGTTTTCTCTCTCTAGTTGTGGCACGGGCTCCAGAGCACGCAGGCTCCCTAGTTGAGGCGCGCGAGCTCAGTAGTTGAGACACGTGGGCTTAATTGCCCTGTGGCAAGGGGGATCTTAATTCCCCCACCAGGGATCAAAGCCATGTCCCCTGCATTGGAAGGCAGATTCTTTACCACTGGACCACCAGAGAAGTCCCACTCTCTCATATTCTAATATATGGTTTTAAAGACAAAGACTGGATCTACCCTATCTTTGAATTCCCAGTACTACTAAGGACAGTATCTTGTGTATGTAATAAATATCAGTAGAAAGGAAAAAAGAAAACTTATCTAATGACCCCAGCATTATAAATCTGAATAGTTCCTCAGGTGGTCAGTTCTTAACTATTAGTCTTGGGCAAGTTCCCTCCCAATCTCAACCTTAGCTTCCTCCGTAGCAAATGAGAATCATAGCACCTATGTGGAAACATTCATTTTCATGATGGGTAGATGAGCTACCTCATTTAAGCACCTAGCAGAATGTCTAGGACATGAAAGATGCACTGCAAATTTAGTTCCTCTGCTCCCTCACACCTACCTGAACATACCTGTGAAGACTGAGGAACATAGCAGTCTTCACATCTGAATCCTATCTGAGTCTGCCACTCTCTCTCCCAGTCGGGTGAAAATTTCCCCAAATAAGAGTTTCTCCTTTCTATTGGGCTTTGCCTATTCAAACTAGAATAACAAAAAACACTAGACTAATTATCTGGAGACCTGGGTACTTGTCCCAATCTATAGTCAATCTCACAGTTGTTTGGGGATAGTTGCTTAATTTCTAAGCCTTAGAGTCTTAATCTGTATAATACAGGTAATAACCCTCAGCAGTCCTGTTTTTCACATCATGAATATTGTAAAGTAAAATGAGAAGTGAAAAAGATGGCTTCACGCTAGATAAATACAGGTATTATTAACTGACATTCAAATTTAGAGGGTATGGCTATAAGGAGTATTAAATGTGATGATTTGGAAACTCAAGAAGCCTGAAAAAAAAATGCTGGGCAAAATCCCTTCGAGGATCATACAGAGTCAAAACACCAGGACTTCTAGAAGCTGCCCAAGTCTTTTTCTAGGCCTACTGTTAGATTATCTTGTCAGGTAGTTCACTGTTTCCTGTGTCAGCTGACAGAGGGAGGTTTCAATGGTGCTGGTGGTGAGAGAGGATTGAGCTGGTAGCATTGGCCTTGAGAGAGGAGTGGGGATGAAAGAGGTGGCCACACAAGACAGCGGGCCAGCAAAGGGAGGGCTTTGGTGACGAGAACAGTGTCCCCATCACTCTGGGAATATTTGTGAATTTGTGTGAATCTGTTTGTCCATGCTTATGCGCACAGGAGAATTGCCCACAGGAAACCCACGCATCTATTCATTCATTCATCTGTTCATTTTAATCAAATTAAATGCACTTTTAAAAGTGCTCCAGGTACTGGGGGAAAAAAGATAAGTAAGATAACCTATGCCCATAAGGAGTCTGATTACAGTTTATTTACAGTCTGTTGGAGTCAGACAAGTAAGTGCTTTACAAGTACTCTTGTAAGAGAGGTTAGCGCAAAGCACTAGGACAGCAATCAGGGAAAAAGCGCTGGAGAAAAGGGGAGAAGCACTAAGCTGGAGTTTTCTTCTCCTCTGCACGTTCTCCATTTACCTTTGTATATTCTCCATCCCATTCCCTCCCCACCCCACCCCAAGATTAGTTTGGAAGTAGAAACAAATTTAACGAGACTTTCTGTTTTCTTTTGACATGTGCTGAAAGACCAGTACTGCACAGATTTTCCTGTCTGGTTTAGGGACCACCCTTTCCTCTACCAATTTCAAGTGAGCAAATTAAAATGACTTGTAGTTATTGTGTTTGCACTCATTAGTTGTGGTAGATGGTAAGCACCAGCACAAGGCCTACCACACAGAAAAGGCTCAGTAAATATTCTCTGGTTGGTGAGGGAGGGAGTGAGTGAATGAAACTAGGTCTGACTTGTCACA
The DNA here is from genome assembly GCF_964270905.1 of Leucopleurus acutus. Lineage (NCBI taxonomy): Eukaryota > Metazoa > Chordata > Mammalia > Artiodactyla > Delphinidae > Leucopleurus > Leucopleurus acutus. The sequence goes on from NC_139143.1 coordinate 134,687,968, forward strand.
TGGAGATACCGCCTCCTGATTCTCAGTGCCGTTATGAGGGTAGCCTGATGCTGGGCCTGGCCTTTGAGAAGCACTCAGTATATGATAGATAGCATTGTTATTATCATTATTAATATTAATAATTACACTTTAGTGGATTATACCCAAACATTTAAAATGTTTAATTTCACTTTTAAAGTAAAGAGAGAGAAAGAAAGAAAGAAAAAAAATGTCTGGGCCATAATTAAAGCCGTGTGGGTCCCTCCACTGCTCTGTATTCCAGAGCTCTACATGAGCACCACATGGTGTTCCCTCCTCTTAGTCAAATTCCAAGTCCAAGAGTTACCCCCAGGAGAGAACTTGCCATTTTGGCCAGTGGCCATTATCTTGCAACCCTTGCTATCTAAACAGATTGTCTCCTTGGTTCCATTGGATGAGTAGATAACCACACCTGAGGAGAGGTGGCCCTCTGCCATCTCCTTAAGATTCCAGTCCCTTGGGTCACAGCCTTGTGCCCGAGGAACCCAGGCAATGCCAGCTTCCTAGGGCTGCCTCACTCAGGACTCAAGACTTTCACTCCTTTGCCTCCTAGGCATTTGTGACTGCATAATTCTCCACTAGGACACTGGGCCAGGGTGCAAACCAGTGTGGTTCCCAGGTCTGATCCTAACTCAGCAGCTCACATCTTACTTTGCTGAGACCTACACGCTAAAGACAAAAGGATGGAGTCATCTGCAAATGCCACCATTGGGTTTGTTATTAATAAGGGAAGGGGGTTATTCATTACCATTTGTGAGAAATATCTGGAATGCCACCTCAAGCATGGAGACCATTTTAATCCACTCATTCCAACCACCCAGATTTTCATTTTGAAAAGCTGACTTCTGCTACAGTCCTGCTCCCAATTCAAAAACATCTCCCACATAGTAGGTGCCCAAGAAATATTGTTTCAGTTCATGGAGAAAATGTCATTTAGGTCTTAACTTGAATGAAGACATTTACCTTGTCTGGGTAGAGATTTATGCTTTGTGGGATGGCTAGTCTCTTAGGCTACCCATTCAGAAAGAATACCTCTAAGGAAATTATATGTGGCAGGCAGTAGGCATTTATAAACGTTTTGCTTCACAATGGTAGACCTGGAGGTATAGAGAGGACAAAAGGGAACATGTGTATATGTATTACTTGTGTAATTGAAAATTTTTATACATAGAAAAAGACTAAAGCAAATATGACAAAATGTTAGCATAAATTAACTTTTCATGTGTGGGAATACATATTACATCTGTTCTTTTCTATATTCTACTTCTATATATTCTATATTTTTCAAAATTCTAAGTTAAAAAAAGTATGTTGCCTGGATTTGGCCATCTATAGGATGTGGATTAAAGGGCACAAAGGTGGGAGTGGCTTCTGCTGCCTCTTTTTATAAATATAGGCTGGGTCTTGTATCCCTCGTACAACCTTAAGTGTCAGGTATTACAATACTCATTTTACAAATAAAAAAGAGAAAGAGAGAGAGAGAGGTTAGTTAATTAACACAGATCACACAGCTATAAATGGTTGAACTCTGCTTCAAACCAAGCAGACTGCCTCAGAGCCCTGCTTTTTAACCACTATCACGATGAACTGGAACTCCTGAAATTGCCGTCATAGCATAGAACGCCAAGAATAGTCCTGTCTCCTGTCTTCTTCCTGGAATAAAAACCTGAGCTAAGAACTTTATGTTCTCTCTAAGGCAGTGTTTCTCAATCTTCTTTTTCCCCTAATCACCCCTTCCCCGTGAACTTTTAATACCACAGGTATATTGTATATCTATTTATGTACTGAGAAGGACCACAAACCATTGTAGTATCTGATCTGGTTTTTCTCACCCTCTATAACCAATTTTCACCTCCTTGCCAATAATACTGTCTTCTGTTAAGAATGCATGCTCTAAGGAAAGTCTGTAAGACCTTTTGTACTGTCATTGTCTATCCACATATTACAACACTGTGGTATGAAACAAAAGCCTCCATGTAGGCTGACTTCACAGGAAATGTAGTAATGGAAGAATTTGGGCTCTTTCTCTCTAGCTTCTGAGGTTGTGTGTTTGAGGGTGGCTGCCGGTATGTTTTGAGAGAACAGGGAATGAGTAACACCAAAGTAACTGCCTCCAAGCTGGAGATTCCAGTTGTCCTTATTATATACAGTCAGTTTTCAATTACGTGTGCTAATGAGGTCCAGCAAGAGGATGGGTAATTGAAATCCACAAAGAATTCCCAAATCTCATTTAGGAAACAGTTTCAAGCTCCTTCTTGAGCCTGTGAACATGTAAGAACCACACTAGGATAACTATTGTTTCTATTGTTTCCAGCCTCAAATGGAGTGGGAATAACAATGGATGCCATGTTCACCTTGTATTCATCCAGTAGAGCCTTCTCTTTACCAGGTAAACTTTGTGAGTTCTGTTCACTGAGGTATCTTACTTAAGCCCACAGGGTCCATATGTGGTAGGTATCATCTTTCTATTTTAAAGAAATGAAACTGACTTGCTCCAAGTGCTGCCAGTAGGAAATGGCAGAATCCGGTTCAAACTCAGGTATTTCTAATTCCAAGTAAGTTCCTTTGTAGTATCATCAAAACCTTATGCAAAAGCTAGAAAGACCTGGAAAATGTTCAATTCAGTTGAATTCAGTGCACTTTGAATTGTTAATCAATTCAAATGCTAATTGTTTGAGCTTTAACGTTAGACAACTTGGATTTATTTCTTTCTAATTACGTGTCCATAAGCAAGTTTCTTAACTACTCTTGTGTTTCCATCAACATTCTAATCAGTAAAACTGTGTTGTAGGGAAGATTAAATGAGACGGTGTTTTCAAGCACCTAGTATATCATCTGCATCAAAACATCCTGTTTCCTGTCCCATCCATCAGTTTAGTCCTCATGTCACTTATTTGGCTTTTGTGCTACACTTCCCTGCATTGTTACATGTCACTTTACAGTATCTGTCTGGCCTTTTTTGCTGTTCTCATAAAGGTTGTTGTCAAATTTCCATATTTATATCTTTTCAGTGTATGAAATTGTATACATTGCACATTGATATTCCTAAAAATGACTGTTCTGAGCTAATTTTAGACTTCTTTACATCACCCAGTGAGCAAGAATTTGAACTTTGAAATGGAGGCGCCTCCAGGATGGCCACAATTTTTGTTTGTTCTGTTATATGAAGAGTTGATTGCATTTGCCCTTGAAATTTTAGAATGGGTGAAAACGGTGATGAATAAAATTGTGAGATGATAGAAGATATACTCTAAGTGGCAGATCTATGGCTTCAAATGGATGTTTATTGAACTTCAGCCTATATCTGTGTTCAGTTGTGAGGGTAAGAAGAAAATGAAAGGTCATCCATGAAACATCGAGGTCTATCTTCTCAGACTGCCTCAAAGGAGAGGAGTTGGGGATATGAAGAGATCTTTAGATTATGAATTGTGAATCTATGTAAAAATTATTGCTATAATTTGAATGCCCAGAGGAGTTCAAGGCTGAGAGAGATATTGCCAAAGGTAGAACTCACACAGATTCCTCCCTCGAGGAGAGAATGCCAGAGTTCAATTCCTTTTGACAAAACTTCAAAAAGAAAAAACCAGAAGTTGCTGCCATAAGGTCATCTTTATAAACTCCTGCTCAATGTTCTGCACAATCTCATTTTGCAAATCCTTTTCCCCACAATGAAATGATGTGTTTTTTCTGTTTATAAGATGCCATCTTTAGAAAGTAAGTTCCTTACAGGCAGAAATATATTTTGTTCACTGAAGAGCTCCAAGCACCCAGATCAGTACCTGGCATGGAATAATCACTTAATAATTATTTACTGAATTTAATTCAAGTAAAGTCAAGTTGGAATAAGATATTACTTTATAAAATTATTTGCTATAGGGCTTCCCTGGTGGCGCAGTGGTTGGGAGTCTGCCTGCCAATGCAGGGGACGCAGGTTTGTGCCCCGGTCCGGGAGGATCCCACATGCCGCGGAGCGGCTGGGCCTGTGAGCCATGGCCGCTGGGCCTGCGCGTCCGGAGCCTGTGCTCTGCAGCCGGAGAGGCCACAACGGTGAGAGGCCCACGTACCGCAAAAAAAAAAAAAAAAAATTATTTGCTATATTCAATTTTCTCTGTGTTAAATAATCATGTGTACCTGGTGTCACCCAGGAGTTTAAGGAAAGCTAAAATGGAGAATACAATTAGGATTTTATTATTTTAGCTCTTTCAGGTCCAGAAAAGTTAAGCACCAGGTTAGGTTCTGTCTTGCATGAAAGGTGTAATATTGATCAAGTCACTAAACTTCCCTGAACCTGATTTAAGATAGATAAATAATGACATATTTATGTAGCAAACTATTTGTTTATCTATGTATCCGCCTCACAGAATTAGGCCACCTTCTAAGAATACATACAATGGACCAAAACAAATTAGATAAACTGAATAAAGAAGTGTATAAATACATGTGTAAGCTTCAAATAAACTATAGGCTAAAGGAGAAGATATGACAAAGAATAAAACTTTGTTTTTTTCAGTTTTAAGTTAAGAAATAGCACCAACCTTGCAGATTAATATATTGAATGATTTTATGTGATATTAACTTGTAAGGTTAACACATTTTAGGTCTTTTAGTTGTAATAGTAATTGTAATCTTAAAGATGAGTAGGGTAACTTCATGTTTCCTACCTTCATACCATTTGTGGCATGAATCTCCCCTCTGCACTGTAATCTTTGTGACAGTTGTGGATGCTCAGTGGGTATTACTGAGGGTGACACAGTGTGTGGTAGATTATATGCAAAGATGGCCATTAGCAACACCTCCTATTCTTATATGTCTGCTGGGCCTCTCCTCTAGAAGTGCAGTTTATTTTCCTTTCTCTTAAATCTGGGATGACCTTGTGACTTGCTTTGTCCAAAAGAATGGAACAGAAACAATATTGCACCAAGCTTTGTGAAGTGTTGAAACTTGTATTTTCACTCTCTTGGGAGCCCTCTGAGACACCGTATAAAGGAGTCCATCTACCCTGCTAGACAGAGAGGCCATAAGGAGAGAAACAAGCCCAGTCATTCCCGGCCATTCTAGCCACCCGCTCTAGCTGGAGCTCCAGGCATGTGCATGAAGCCATCTGAGATCCTCCAGTCCAGGGGAGCCACCCAGCCAAGACCACATGGGGCAGAGAAGAGCTGTCCACCCAAACCCTGGCCAGTTTGGAGAACTGTGGGCAAAAATGTGGCTCTTGTTGGAAGCCACTGACTTTTGGGGTGGCTCTCTACGCAGCAATAGATCAACAGCATGGTTTTCCCTGGGCAGAACACCAGCCTCAGAAGTGCCCTATCCAATAGTAGTTTGTTTTGTTTGTGTCATCTGTTATCTCCCATCCTGAGCAACTTCCTCTTTATTTCTTCAATTACCACTCCATTAGCTGTCCATGGATTTTCAAGGAAGATCAGTGATGCTGTGAAAAGGGCCTTGACCTTTGATTGGTACCCCAGAGAAGACTATCAGGTGTGAGGACTAAGTGAAGATATTTAAATATTTAAAACTCAGAGTTGTTTAACAATACAGAAATGGAAATCTAGGCCTTCTATAGGCCAAATACCAGAAACTGGATGTCACAGTGGCTTGTTTGCGTAAGGCAAAAAGGAAGGAAAATGACATTAATCAGTCCCAGTGGACCGCAATAAGATATTGGTATCGCACAGGAAATGCAACCTCACTTCCCTTATAAAGTGAAAAAGCAGCGTAACGCACACAAACATGCCCTTTTTATTTTCAATTTTAATGTATTGTACAATCAATATTTTAATGACAAGGAAAAGAATAAATAAGCCACAGTCTTACCACCAAATGCAACTATTTTGCCAAGTTCTTTTCCAGTCATCTTCCATGTGCGTTAACTGTAAGCCCTTATTTTTAGCTGGTTAATTATCCAGCTTCTCTTGCACAAGGATAAAGACCAATAGGAACCGAAAGCAGTGAGAGAGGCAGGGAAGGGAAATAAGGGAACTGTGCCCCCTGTCTCCATGGAGGCTTGGAGAGAAGGTGTTAACGGTTAATTTATTTCTTCATTTATTCAGTCAATGAACATTACTGCAAGTATTTTAAGTACTTTCCATTTCTTAACATTCTTCAGCTGTGTAACTACTTGTTCATTGGTCTTCTGCCCAATTAGACTGTGAGTTATACATGGCAAGATCTGTTTTTATTCACAACTATTTTTCTAGCATTTAATATAATGCCTAGCACTTTGAAGGTATTAAGTAAATATTAGTTGGATTGAAGCACGGGAATGGCAAGTCTAGAGAATATATTTACCAAACCAGAGATGGAAGGAAAGAAGTAAGGAGGAATGGTGGTTGTTAAATAGTGGGTAAGAGACTATGCATTAAAAGGAAAACATGCATGGCCTAACGTACTTTAAAATGTGGTCTATTTGATTAATGCTGCTAGTTAGGATTTGGGTCTTCTGGAAAAAAAATGATGAAACCATCTCCAGAGACATTGTGTATTCAGTTCATTTAATATTTATATCGAGCTTCTTAACTCAGCATCCTCAAGGAGACCGAAAATGATCATTGGAATGTGCAGTGATACTCAGGAGGATGGGGTAAGAGCACTCCCCACTCTCCCAGTCCCAGATAAATCAACATAGATTGAGTTAAATTTAGGTACATTCCTGAAGGGCGGAGGAAGCACTATAGGATATTCAGAAAGGAAATATCCTTTCTCATCTCTTTCTCCACAAGACTCTAGCAGAGGTTTAAAAAGTAGGTTTGTTATCACGAGGAATTAAAAATATAAGTTAGGGGCTTCCCTGGTGGCGCAGTGATTGAGAGTTCGCCTGCCAATGCGGGAGACGCCGGTTCGTGCCCCGGTCCGGGAAGATCCCACATGGCGCGGAGCGGCTGCGCCCGTGAGCCATGACCGCTGAGCCTGCGCGTCAAAATTCAGTGGCTTTCAAGAAGATAAACTTTTATTGTGCTCTCTCATGGTAGTCTACAGGTGGGCAGACCAGACCAGTAGACAAATTTGCTCAACAAAATAACTGACATTTAGATTTTTTTCCATGGATGTTGACCCATCATCCGCTACTGAGGCAGTACTTCTCAAATGTTAATGTGCATTCAAACCACCTGAGGCTCTTGCTAAGATACAGATTCCGGTTCAGCGGGACCAGGATGGGGCCCAAGATTATGCATTTCTAAAAGGCATCCAGGTGATGCTGATGCTGCTAGTCCAAAGACCACAGTAGGGGTAGCAAGGCCCTAGGGCGGCACCGTCATTATCTGCATTGTCAAAGCTGAGTGGCTGGCATATTTTGATTCCAGTTTTCAGGAAAGGGAAAGAGAACAAGTCCAGGGCAAAAAGTTTCCTTAAAGTGAACAATGTAGAAATTATATGCATACCATCTGTTTATATTCAAAATCAAAATCTTAGTACGATGGCCATGCTGGGGTTCCAGGGGGCTGGCAATGTGCTTAGTCTCTAGTTGGCAGCCATGTTGCCAGCAAAAAATGTGGAGTGGAGGAGAAAAGCACTATTACCCTAGGAAAAGAGAGAATGGCTGTTGGGGAACTTTATCAGTCTACACACAAAAACAAAGGAGGCAGGAACGTGTAATGAAGCAATAGAGATGAAATGGAACACCAAGAAATAGGATGTATGAGCTAGATATTACCCTGAAACCTATGAAGACAGCTTTAGCAAAAAGCTATTGGATCATAAGCCTATGGGCACTGACAGAATCCCATTTTAAGTTTTCAACCCCCAGTATGCTTTGCTTGCATGTCCTCTGTGACTTATTCTTGGGGGGTGCTGACAATATGATAGGTAAGTGGGAATGACTCAGAGACTATTCTATTTTATTTTTGGCCGCAGTGGGTCTTAGTTGCTGTGTGCAGGCTTTCTCTAGTTGTGGCGAGCGGGGGCTACTCCTTGTTGCGGTGCACGGGCTTCTCATTGCGGTGGCTTCTCTTGCTGTGGAGCACGGGCTCTAGGCATGTGGGCTTCAGTAGTTGTGGCTCACGGGTTCAGTAGTTGTGGCTCGCGGGCTCTAGAGCGCATGCTCAATAGTTGTGGTGCACAGGCTTAGTTGCTCCGTGGCCTGTGGGATCTTCCCTGACCAGGGTTGGAACCCATGTCCCGTGCATTGGCAGGCAGATTCTTAACCACTGCGCCACCAAGGAAGTCCCCAGAGACTATTTTAGAGATACTGAATAGACACTGACATCTGCCTATGGTTTGAGAAAATAGATGTAAACAAAAATCAAGAACATAGCTAAGATGTCATTAAAGACATTAGGCTAAATATTAAGAAAATCCAAGCATAAATTAGGAACTTCTGGACATAGTTAACATGACTTTTTATCCCTGTGACCATCAGTTTACCCGGGACGTATTTTGAAATTTGCTTCTGACAGCATCAGAAACAAAATTCATTGCCTAGCCCTTTGATATGACACATTTTCTCAGAACATTCAGTTGCATAATAAATTTGAGAAGCTTCCAGCAAAGAAAATTACATAACCTTTTCTGATAGTCCCACCTCATTTCAACATTTAATTATCCTGTCTTACATAAGATCTTGTTTGGATCTAACGTCATTAGAGTGACCATGTTGGAACACTTCTGAAATTGAAATGGGCATTGTTAACAATTATGCCAGAACAATAGGTATAAACCGGGACTGTCCTGAGTAACCCAAGAGATATATAACTTAGTCTAGGTAATACCTATCATATCTTCTTTCTCCCTCTCTCTCTCTCTCTCTCTCTCTCTCTCTCTCTATATATATATATATATATATATAAATTATATAATATATAAAAATATATTATTTCTTCAGTAGAAGTAGGGAACATTAACTGTATTAATAAGGTTCTTTAAGATTGTAATGAATAGTCAGTTGCAGATTGTCTTTGGTAATGAGAGTTTGTTGCAATAAAAATAACAAGAAGGTGTGGCTGGGGAGCTGTGCAATCAGTCACTGTTGACTCTAATCCTATACTTTCAAGAATGGGATGTTCAACATCATTCAGGATATAGTCTGGGTTCCACTGTCTCTTCCTCTCTGTGTGCCTTTGTTGGGCAGAGATATTGCCAAGTCCAAAGCACTTGGCCTTCATTCACATCAAGCACATTCAAGTTTGCCTTGTTCAATCAATAGTACCCAGGGAACAAAGACAGTTTACCTCATTGAAAATGTTGTGAACTTTAGGTGGGCTTTTTGTAGGAAAAAAAACAAAAAACAAATCTGTTGTTGTATATTTCCACTTATGTTTTTTTGCTTTAAATGGAGGAAGCATACAATTGATTGGGATATTCGAAAAGGAAATAACATTCTTTCCTATCTCTTTTTCCATGTGACTTTGTAGAGGTTAAAAAAGTAGATTGTGGATTGTGGTCCATTATGACCATAAAGCTTATTTGGTCATTTGATTACTCCTTTGTAGGATTCTGTTACCAGAAGAAGTGGGGAGAGTGAATGTGATGGGCAGACAAAAATACAAATACTATCATGCTGGACAAGTGATAAAAGCTGATAGAGTGAAGTAGAAAATGTGTGGAACTTACCCCAGTGATACTGGCAATCTGAACAGGAGCTGCCCTCCAAGATGAGAGTTTAGATTTTGTCTGGAGAGGAATGCTATGTAGAAGGTGTGAACTCAGAATCACATAGCCCAGAGAGGGTTTCATAATGAAAGAACGCATTATGCAGGAAAGGGAGCTAAGGTTATAACCTGGAAAAAATCAGATGTTGCCTTAAGCCACAGAGACTCAATTGGAAGTATAAATATGGTAACGCATATGATAAAGACAGTTAAGTGAGGGATGAGGGGATGCAGGGTCAAGGTCAGGGATTTTTGTATATGGCTTCTTGAGTTTTGCATATCTGGTAGAGAATATTTCTTTTAAATGTGGGTCCTAGTTTGTTTCATGATAGTGGAAAATAACTCTTAAATAAGTTGAAAAGAACCAAATTAGATAAATTTCTCATTTCAAGGAAGTAGAAAGCACTGAGATAGAAATTCCCTTCCATAGACACCCCACTGCCTGGGCGAGAAGCATGAAGCCAGCAAGGAGGCCACGAGTGGGCGAGTGTGATGGTATTTTGGAGGCGAGAGCTCCTTGAGCATTCACTCTTTCCTTGTTGTACCAAGTGCCAACACTATCCATAGTTTTTTTTTTGTTTGTTTGTTTGTTTGTTTGTTTGTTTTTCAGTATGCGGGCCTCTCCCTGTTGTGGCCTCTCCCATTGCAGAGCACAGGCTCCGGACGCGCAGGCTCAGCGGCCATGGCTCACGGGCCCAGCAGCTCCACAGCATGTGGGATCCTCCCAGACCGGGGCACGAACCCGTGTCCCCTGCATCGGCAGGCGGACTCTCAACCACTGCGCCACCAGGGGAGCCCTATCCATAGTTTTTAAATGTGCTGTTCCCGAACAGCGTGGAGACATGCAATAAAACTTTATTGGATGAATGTATGATTGGTACTATTATTTCCCTTTTCCCCCTTCAAATACAAGCGAAGCCTGAATGTCCAACCTTCCCTCTCTCTAACCACTGTGAAGATACCAAGCCTAGAAACAGAATCAAACCTAAGGTGTTCCTTTTAGTAGTTTCCACATGCTAAATAAACTTTAACCTATTCAACTTGCTAATGTCTAGACCCAGTGTATTCTCTTAATTATATTCCTTTTCAGGGCCAACAGGACCAGTTACTAAGGTATCAGAAGGAGCATGTATAGTTAACCAACTTGAATCAGAGACAGGGATACAGAACCCAGCTACTAATCGTGGGTCAAGGGCTTACTATGGCAGAGACTGAGTTGGTATTCACCAAATCTATTTTCTCTTCTCCCTGAAACATTTTTCAGTCTTGTTTGCAATTAAATGTGATTATGTTTTAGCTAATAGAATGTGAAAAAAGTGATATGTGCAAATTTTAGATCCGCTCAATAACCTTCCATCCTTCCATAGCATACAATCTTTGTTTTCTTTTCTATTCCCCTGGCTTAGTGATAATAAGCATGGTGACCTGGGATGCCATAGTTTGAAGATAACAGAATCACAAGATGAAGGAAGTCCCAAATCTTCACTTGGAGGAGAGCCACCTGCCTATCAGATGTCTGTTTTGGACTTTATATGAGTAAGAAATGAACATCTTTTGTATTATGTCACTGAGATGCTGGTGTCTATCTGCTGTAGCAACTAGCATCACCTAACTGATTCCTATACACATGAAGAAAGAATCATGGAAATTAGAGCTAGAAAGGGCCTTAGAAATCATCAAATCCAACTCTCTCAATATTCAGAAGTGTGGCCCAGAGAGGTAAAATATTTCCCCAAGACTAATGAGCTAGTACTAGAATCCATGTGTTATTTATTAGTCAGGATGAACTGTAACTGTACTAAACAAAAAACAGTAATGTATTGGCTCACATAACTGAAAAACTCATGGGTAGGGCTTCATCCAGAGGCTGAGACAATATCATCAGGATTTGGCCTTGCCCCCTCTCTCTGCTGTTCCTTCCACTGGGTGAGCTCTGTTCTTAGGAAGACTCTCCACTTCCGGCAGCAAAATGTCTGCTGGCAGCTCCAAGATACACCCCCAAAAGAAGGAGAGTTTTTCTTTACTGCACTTTAAACAAAAATCCTGGAATAATTGCTTCTGATTGACGTAGCCCTGTCGTATGCCACTCTCAGGACCAAATGCTGCAGCCACCAACCTAGATGACTTGCTAGGTGACATCGACCCCATGCATAAGATCTAGAAAAGCCAGAGGTCAGTGTTCTTACCTTACATAGCTAAATGCACCATCTCTTCCTCACAAGAGCATTGACCATGCATTTACTCATTGTACATTTGCAGTATGCCAGGCTCTGTGCAGGATGTTATAATGGATACAAAGATAAACAAGACACAGGTCCTTCACTCAAAGAACTACCAATCTTGTGTGTTTGATAAAACGTATACACAAATAATTACCTGGCCACCAGGCAACCATACGAGCAAGCTATCAATCATAACTAGGATATGCTTAGAGTTTATGATTGCAATTTCCTACCATGGGACAACATGTTTGTTAAAATCCACAATCAGTGCCACTAAAAAGAGGAGAAACAGTTGAACTAGGGAATTAAAGAAAGGCCAATTGAAACATACTTGGGGAAAATAGAATAAAACTGGTTTTCCCTTGTAATTCCAAATTCCAACTTTAGTTACTAAAACAAAAGCCCAATTCATCAAAAGTAGTTTAAACAAGATAGAAGTGTATTTCTCTCTCATAGAACATTTTAACAATAAATGATAATAAGGCAGCTTCATAGTGTGAAAGGTCTAAATTCCTTCCATCTGCATCATTCCTGATGGTGCTGTCTCCTCGTGCTTGAAGATGGACCGCCAACACATCTCCTCAATCAGCTTTCGGCAAGCAGGAAGACTGAAAGGTTCAAGGGAAAGACAGGCTTTTTGCTTCTAAAAGTACAACCCAGAAGTTGCAAACATTACTTCTGCTCATATCCCATTGACTACAAGGGAGACTGGGAAATAGCTTTTGTAGCTGAGAGTTCTAATAAGGGACAAAGGGAATGGGCACTAAGGGACGGCTAGCAATCATGCTACACAGTAGAAATAATGATTTAATCTATCCATGAATGATTAGGGAGAACTTGTAGGTATTATTTAGTCAACTTCTATTATAGGAAACCAAGATTCAGAGAGGTTGAATGATTTAGCTAAGGTCACACAGCAAATTATTGAGGGAGCCAGGACACAAATTGGTGTTAGTTGACTTCAAATGGTAAATTGTTGTTGTCACCCTGTGCTGCCTGTATTTTATTATTTTTTAAAATACATGCACTTTTTTTTAATTTTTAATGCTTCTAGTACTCTTTGTTTTTAAATTTATTTATTATTTATTTTTGGCTGCTTTGTGTCTTCGTTGCTGCGCGCGGGCTTTCTCTAGTTGCAGCGAGCGGGGGCTACTCTTCGTTGCGGTGCATGGGCTTCTCATTGCCGTGGCTTCTCGTTGCAGAGCACGGGCTCTAGGCGTCCGGGCTTCAGTAGTTGTGGCACATGGGCTCAGTAGTTGTGGCTCGTGGGTTCTAGAGCGCAGGCTCAGTAGTTGTGGCTCACAGGCTTAGTTGTTCCATGGCATGTGGGATCTTCCCAGACCAGGGCTCGAACCCGTGTCCCCTGCGTTGGCAGGAGGATTCTTAACCACTGTACCACCAGGGAAGTCCTGTGCTGCCTTTAAAAGTGCTTTGTCACATAAAGTTGTAAAAAAGAAAGTAGTAGTGTAAGATGTCAATGAGAGCTTTTATAAGAAATGTTAAAAGACAGAAATACTGATTTTTTTTCATTGTATAGTTGATAGAGCTTATATAGATTTTAAGATATTTGGTTGTGTTATTTAATGCAAATTAATATGCAGTCATAAGAATTAAAGTATCACAGAAGTAGTTAAAAGTAAAAATCTTCCCAGGCCTGACCGCTGTTAACAATTTGTGCAGAGATCTTCTCAGGTAGATTTTCAAAGGTTCTTGCGTCTATTCCCAAAGTGATGAGAGTCCCAGCAATATTTTTTTAAGTAGAGTCAAAGGAAAAAGGCAAGTAGATCAGCAGAACCATTCCCAGTCACTGCAAAGTGGGGTGATTCTTTGGTTAGGAGACTTCGGAGGCACCTGGGGTCAGGCCACAGAGAAGTAAAGAGCCAGTACAAGAGGTGGGCACACCTGCAGTTGTCATCTTGCCAACACCAGGATTGGTTGCTTGGCATCACTTCCTCCCTCCATCTCCATAACCCAGCGCCCCATCCAAGCTGATATTATCCCTGAGGGCACTGCCTTCCTTCCTCCCCAAAGGCTGGCTTCCACAGCCACATTCACTTGGTGGAAAATATTAAGTGTAGGGGCAAAGGGAGAGGAAGAGCACGAGTTTTTTGTGTGATTTTCTGACCATTCAGAGTGACAGCCCAGAACTATATTCCCATTCATTCTGTCTGTCCAAGAGATAGTGTGTGCTGAAAGGCAGAGAGCTCAGTTCAAGGCCTTGTGCCACTATTTACCATACATGTGCCTTGTATCAAGTCACTTAGCTCTCTGAGCCTAAATTTCTTCATGGTGACCAGGGACAATTAATCTTACCGGGTTGAGAAAATTAGTGAGATGCTGTATATGAACACTGTTGTAACTCTAAGCCTTTGTGGAAGAGAGGTTTAAGGCCCTGCTATCAATGGGCTACACTACCTTCTTTCTTGATTCAAGTAATTTCTGATATTAAAAAGAGTAAACATGTTCATATACCATTGAAATTTGTGTTGAAAAACCCACAGGTTCTAATTTATAAAAATATTTTGAGAAACAGGACATAACAACAAAAATATTAGACTAAAATCTAATATTCGTAATTCTTTAGGGACTTAGCAAGCCTCAGGTTATAGGTTTGAAGTGCCCTGGATATTTTTAGCATTAATAAAAGGATTCTTCTTAATGAATAGGCAGTAATTCTGTAACATTATTCTTAATCCCAGAACTAGATCAGAGGGGCTAGTCCTTTTATTTTTTGTTTTTATTGTGACTTCTATTACTTCCATCTTTAGTTCTAAACTTCATACGAAGATTCTCTGGGCCATTGCTATGTTGGCAACAAGGGAAATGGATTGAGGAAGCCTAAAAGGTAGGGGTGATAGCCAGCAGGTACCATTAATTCAGACTAAAAGTGGTGGTTTAAGGCTGGCCTTTCTTCTGATTAATACCTGAACCAGTGCTAACAGGGACCTTTTCATTAAAGAAGCAAATGTCAGTTTGAAAATCAACTCATTCTTGAGCAGAGGAGAGTAAACTTAAAGCATCTTTACTTTTGGGCAGAAAGGTTTAAATCAAAGGCAGATATGTTTTTCAACTCCCCAAACAAATGTCATTTACAAGTTGACTGAATTGCAGAGATTTGCCCTTGAGCTTTGGCCCTGTTTTAAACATAGTTTGGGGTTGCTTATAAAATAAGCAAACAAATGAATCAACCTCCTCCACTGCTCCCCTCTCTGCAAAGAAACCCAACAAACAAAATCAGTGGTGTCAGGAACGCACTAACCCTTCTTGCTCATAGACATAGCAGCATGTGTGTCTTTCTTCCCAAGATCCGTTTTCAACCAAGAATACAAGCAAGTGCATATCCTAATCCTTACCCTTCCCTTGAAGATATTCCTGAATCTACATTTTCTGTTTAAATTTGAAAAGCTCTAAGCAGAGATTTTACATATATATATATATATATGTGTGTGTGTGTGTGTGTGTGTGTGTGTGTGTGTGTGTGTGTGTGTCAACCCCAAAGTGTTTGAAGACAGCAATTTGTGAATTGGTATATTTGTTTTCCTTCTTTATTTCTTTCTCTCTTTCTTTTGAAACATTTTAAGCGAGTGACTAATAAAACTAAGATTTTCCAGCTTTTCAACCAAAGATTAGAAACCCTACCCATTTCCTGGCCTCTGATAATTTTGCTTCCATTTATACGACACAAAGAAAAGACAGCATGGGGAAATCAGTTAAGTCAGAAATTACTTCTCTGTCAGTTGTGCATATTGAAATAAGATATATAGACATATAGAAACAAAATTATGAGGAAAACAAGAAATTCAGAGAACTCAATCATTTCTATTATGACTGAATCAAAACAATTATTTAAGCCACTATATCTATCAAGTCTAAGCATAGCTTATATAAATGAGGAATAAAGTTTGAATTACTCCAAACTATCAGGTTATTCTATTGATACTTTTCTACAATACACTGAAATATTCATTATCTGTATTTTAGATTTGCGATTGTGGGTGATCAATTGCTTTCTTTTTTCTTCAAAAAAATTTTGACTCACATATACTACCAAAATTGGTGTTACTTTTTAAATTAGAAAAGTGAATAAAGTAGTCAATTTTTATGATTAGAATACTCTTTTCTGTTCTAAAATGTTGATTCCACTGTGAAAAGTAAGAATTAATAGTTGTTGACTTTGCTGTTGTCCTCTACTGTTCAATTAATCTTAGAATTTTTTGATGGAATCTTTGTTGGCAAGATACCACAATTCTGAAGTCAGTGTACTTTCATAAAATTGAATATTTCTCTTATGTAATAAGTCTCAGGGAGGTAACAAAATCTAAATTATTCAACCTAGAAAGAGCCTGAATCACCTCTAGTAGAAGCTAAAATTTATAATTTTGTTTAATTTTGCCTTATGCTTATTTTATGAACTTTAGTTTCACCTAAAGAAGAGTCGGGTACCTGATTCTGACCAGAAAATGAAACAAAGACTTAGGCACATTTACCTTAAACAAAGTAAAGTTTTGAATTTCTGACAGTAATATAACCATTAATATCATATATTTTTTATATTTAGCAACCAGATAATTTCTAAAAAAGATTGACTAATGAGTAACATTAGTCAGAGGAACTCTAATAGTCAATGAAAATTCCCCCAAAGGAAATATCACAACAGTCTTCCTTGGTTTAATTTATGAAATTTTTGATTAATAAACCTGAAATACAAATTTGCCTCCATGACAAAGATGAGCAGTTTATTGTGACCTCTGAATATTAGCAGTCAATCCACAGCAACATTAGACAAGGAACAGTTAAAACATGTTAGCTTTCAGCAATTTAATGTGTTCCCACCATTAAAATGATTATTTCAAACCAGTATCCCTTCTAATGTTTCAATGTCTTAGGAAAAGAAAGCTTCTATTGACTATCTCAACAAATTCAGATGTTTATGATTTTTTCCCAAATTGAGGTTAAGAGTTATTGGAAGTTTTTTAGCAGTAAAGATAATAGGTATGACTGCAAATAAATCATTTTTGTGTATGTGTTGCATTTTTTACTAGAAATGAATTCCGTCTATGAAAAGCAGAACAGTCTGATGTTTAAGAATACACATCTGTGTCAGAACCTTGGAGTCAAATCTTGCCTCTGCCAATTACTAGTGGTAAAACGTTCAACAAGTTATATAACCCACCTGACAGTTTCCTCATCTGTAAAATGGGAACATCTCATTGGAATGTTGTAATGATTATACAAAATACAAAACTACAGTTTCTTATCCAAAATCCTAAGGCCTAATGTGTTTCAGAATTTAGATAGTATGTTTACAAAGGAAATATGGTGAACATACTGTATATTATGCAATACCCCCACTAGAGTCTGGGGTGGCACTCCAAAATCAAACATGTTGTGTTAGTCAGCTCCTGCCTCAATAATTCCTCATAACAAAACACACCAAAACTCAATGGCTTACAAAAGCAATCATATGTATATGTTTTTTATTTATAGGTCTGTGGGTCAGTTGGCATGACCACTTCAGCCTGTGGGTCACCTGAGCTCAGCTAGGATTGGCTGGGTTTGCTCCAGAAGGGAGCTTGTGGAGGCTGTTCTGCATTTCTTCTCATTCTTCTCAGACCAGCAATTTCCTGGGGCAGGCTTTCTCATGGTGAATCATAGGAAGGCCAGAGGCAAACCAAATTCAAACCTCACAAGCAGATTTAAAGCCCCTGCTCTCATCACCTTCACTCCATTCCACTGGCCAAAGCAAGCCACATGGCCAAGTCCAGAGTTAGGGAAATACATTTCAGAATGAAGTAAGTGAATTATTTCTGTAAAATACTCAAATCTATCATACATATTAACATTTCTTCAGTAAAATATACAAATATACTCATATTAAGTGGAATAAACACTAATTATAAATAACCTCATTATAGTCTGGTTTTCAGAACTTTTTGAATTTTATATTTGTTACTAAGACATTGTGGATCAGTAATGTAGGCAAAGAAAGCACTTTTACAGTGCCTGATAATAGATAGTCTTCTTCGGTGCTCACAGATGATGTATAATCTTTATGGTACCTAGGGACTTAACTATTGAAAACTTTTCCCCATGTCATGCCAAACATATTAAAATGTATTTCTATCCCCTCTTGCATATATGAATAAAATTTAACTGTAACTAGAGGACATAATTCTAGATTGTAATGATGCCTAAACATTTATTAAGTTTAATTAATTTATTTTAGTTTTCTTCTTGAAGATTGAAACGAGTAATATGTCTTTAAATCTGAAGTACCTACATGTAAACACAACATAGAGCTTACCATGAGCCAGGAACTATTCAACTTCACATGTAGAGCTAATTTAATCCTTATAACCACTCTGTGAGTTAGGCACTATTGTTATCCTCAGTTTGATATCCCCAGATAAAGAAACTGGAGCATCTTAGATGCTCTAAAACTTAAATCAAGTTCACATACCTAGGAAGCTGCAGAATTGGGATTCAAATCCAGGGGGGGCCCACTCTCTTCTCCTTTCTCTAAACCTTGTGCTAAGTGTTTTTGTAAACACAAAGAAGCTTAAGTTTTTCAACAGTGGACCAAGAATCCGTTGTGGATAAAAAAAGTCCCTGTTTGCACATGAATCTAGGACTTCTCCAGCTATCTTTTAAGATTTGGAAGATCTAGTCACTAGTTTACTTTTTGTCAATACCGTTTATCTGTGAGCTCCTGAAAGGCAGGAGGGCCGTGTGCTATACCATCATATTTCCAGCGTCTGGCATAATGTCTGGCATGTAATAGGCACCAAATATATATTTGTTGAACAAAATGAATGACCAAATGAGTAAGCTATACGTAACTAATGCATTTTAAACATGGACCTTTAAGGTAATAGTGTGTATAATTTCCATCAAATCACGTGGTATTTCCACTCATCCTTTTACTCTGCAATTCCTACTCCTGAGACTAAGAGCTGCAGTAAGGATGGCCTCCCCTCTGCTCAAGGCAGGCAAAAGCTACTGCTGGTACCTGATTCCTAATGTTCTCCATGGCACCTTGGCTCTTTCAGATTTCATCTACTTCTTTTGTTGCTCTCACAGGGCCTAACAAAAGCTTCAGACCCACAGGAGGTCCATAAAATAATGCTTATTCAATTGGATTATAACGTCAGTGAAGGCTGTAGATGATGCAAGCCAATTGTGAGAAGACTTGGGGAGTTAAGCCCCAGGGATGTTCCTGCCATTCAGCTAGTGTATCTCATCCACTCCTATTCTGTAATCACTCTGCTTAAAGAACATCTGAACAATTTTCAGGTGGGTTAATTAAACTTCACATTTTCCATTTATTTACTAATTCATACTGCCATGTTTTTAACCAGAATGAGATAGTTACTTAGACTTCAATAATATTCTCCTAAAATAAAGAAAACAAATCTTGGCAATAAAGTTATACTTAACATTTAAGGCCAGCTAATAATTAGTGACTATACCATTTATGTATTCCCTTAGTTTTCTGAGAATCATGTTTCTAAGGGGATTTGAAGTAAAGCTATGGACTTCTATTTAGAGTGGAATATTGCCCAGTAACAGTGTTATCTACCATATATTTATCCCTAACCCTTTTGGCCTAGATTGTAATTAAAAGAGAAGGTTATTACAACAGCGTGGTTATTACTTGTTTCATGTTACAGTAGGTTGGTTGATGTCTTGTTGAAAAACAAAGAACTCAACTTTAAGCTGAGGGATTTTTCTAAATACCCTGATGCCATTCTTGAGTGCACAAAATTATGATTTCTCAGGTTTCAAAAGAAGATAAATCCAAAGATTTATGAAAGAAAAACCATAGAAAACAATACTGCTGAATTACCGGCAATTGAACCAGACAAAAGAGTCAAAATGAATTACATTTATTTTTAAAGCTAAATCATGAAGAAATAGCAAATCAAAAATAAATAAAACAAGAGAAATTTTTATGCTCACAAAGGAGATTTCTTAGCATTTTTCTGGGACTTCAAAGATTCTCACACACATGCACAATTGACAAAAATTTTCCATTGCTTCTTATTTTTTCAAATTTATTTATTTATTTATTTTTGGCTGCGCTGGGTCTTCGTTGCTGTGCGCAGGCTTTCTCTAGTTGCGACGAGCAGGGACTACTCTTTGTTGTAGTGTGCAGGCTTCTCATTTTGGTGGCTTCTCTTGTTGGGAAGCATGGGCTCTAGGGTGCGTGGGCTTCAGTAGTTGTGGCATGCAGTCTCAGTACTTGTGGCACACGGGCTTAGCTGCTCTGCAACATGAGGGATCTTCCCAGACCAGGGCTTGAACCCACTTCCCCTGAATTGGCAGGCGGATTCTTAACCACTGTGCCACCAGGGAAGTCCTCCATTGCTTTTTAAAATTAACTATTTTATTACAATAGTAATATAGGCTCAATATTTTAAATATTAACAGAATAGAGAGGTATAGGTAAAACAAAATTTCCCTGCCTTCTGTCCTTCCTACTCTGTAATCCCACTTTCTGGAGATAACTACTGGTAACATTTTCTTCCTTTTACAGCCGTTGAAAAGGTTTCACTTTTACTGTTTGTATTAGTTTGCTAGGGTTACCATAACACAGTACCACAGACTGGGGGCCTTAAACAAGAGAAATGTATTTTCTCACAGTTCTGGAGACCAGAATCCCAAGATTAAGGTGTTTGAAGGGTTGATTTCTTCTGAGGCCTCTCTCCTTGTGTCATACACAGCTGTTTCCTCCCTCTGTCTTCTTGCGGTCTTTCCTCTGTGCATCTCCATCTCTCTGAGTCCTAATCCCTTCTTCTTATGGGGACACCAGTCAGATTGGAGTAGGGCCACCCTAAGAGCCTCATCTTAACCTAGTCATCTCTTTAAAAGTCCTATCTCCATATACAGTCACATTCAGGGGATCTGGGGGTTAAGGTTTCTACATATGAATTTTGGGGAGACACAACTCAGCCCATAACACCATTAAAAGCAATACTACAACAAAATTGTGAAATTCCTGTACATATATCTTCAAAAACCTTTGCAAGTATATGAGTAGGATAAATTTCAACATGGAGGTCAAAGGATATGCTCATTAGTAATTTGGAAAAATATCGATAAATTTCCTAAAATGGTTTATAATAATTTATACTATCAGCAATACATAGAAATATCAGTTTCCCTTTAGCCTTGAACTGACCTAATCTTTTAATTTTTAATTGAATAGAAAAAAATGACAATTTATTCTTGTTTTAATTTGTACAATTTAAAATATGAATATGGTTGGGTATCTTTTCATGTATTAATTGTCTATTAAGATTGTTTTCCATGAACTCCCTTGTGCATTTTTTCTCTTGGGTTATTTATCTTTGATTTACTTATTTGTGAGAATTTCTTGTATATTAAGGATGCTTTTTCATATGTATTACAAATATTTTTTCCAATTTGTTATTGTCTATATTTTTGCCCTTTTTTATTGCATAGTCTTAAAATTGATAAAAACTTAAAATATTAAGATATAAATTTGGATATTAAATGTTCTTGAATAGCTTGAGAGTTTTGAAAAATGCTTTAGAAAGGCCTTTACCATGCCAAAATTGTTTATGTATTACTATTATCTCAAGTTCTCATCCAGGTATTTTATGGTTTCTTCGTTCACATTTAAGTTTCTTTTTTCATATTTTAATATAGAAGGAGAAGAAGAATACTCAGCTTTATGTACGTCAAATGTTCAGCCATTCTCACCAACATTATTTATTCAACAATTCATATTTTCCTAATTTATTAAAGTTGGCTTTTATCACTTATTAAATTCTGAAAATTATTCAAGTTTATTTATGAATTATCTCTTCTGTCTCATTGATCTGTTTGTCTAATCTAAGGTCAGGGAAATACAGTTTTAAATACTTTACTTGTTACTCTCCTCATGATTTTTCTCTTTTAGAATTTTTTCTTACGTGTACATTTTTCACATAAATTTTAGCATCATTTAGTTCAAGTTAAAAAAAAAACAAAACGCAAAACCTTGTTCATATTTTTGATTGATTCAAAGATAACTGATGTCTTTTTAAATATTGACTCCTCTATCCAAATTAAGGATGTCTTTTCATTTATTTAACTCTTTTTTTAGGTACCTCAGAGGAATTTTTAATTTCTGTGCCTTTCTTGTTATATTAATTCCTAGAATCTCAATATTTCATAGTAATTGTGAATGAGACTTTCCTTTAATTCTACTTTCTGATAGTTAATCATTACAGTAAAGTGTCTTTTATATTAAATTTGTGATTAACCATATTAATGAATTTTTATTGTGCTAAATAATTTTTATTTGAATTGTTTGTAATTTTTAGGTTTATAATTATATCAATTACAAATTATTGTAAGTTTGTTTCCTTTTTGCTTCTTTTTTAATTCTCCTGTCCAGTTGCACTGGCTAGCATTTCCAAAATAAATATCAAATAATAGTGGTGACTTTTCAATTTTACATTGTACTGAAGGAATTGGCCATAACTATAAGGTAAGAAAACAAAATAAAGCTGTAATGTTTGGAAAGGAAGAAGTAAAATTGTCATTATTTGTACATGACATGATTGTTCATGAAAAATTCAAAAGAATCTACAAATAAATTATAAAAATAACTTAATTTTGCAAGGTCACTGGATAGAAGGTCAATATAGAAATATATATATAGGTACTAAACTAGAAAATAAAAATTTTTAAATTACCATTTATAATAGCACCAAAAAAATCCAATATTTAAGAACAGATCTAACAAAAGAAGTGTAAGACCTCTTCCCTTAAAATTAAAATATGACTGAGAGAATCTAAAGAAGACTCAAATCATTAGAAGAGACCCCATGTTTATTGATTGGAAAACTTAGTATAGTAAGATGTCAATTCTTGCCAAATTGGTTCAATGCAATCCTCGTCAAAACCCAGCGAGTTCTATTGTGGAAATTGACAAGATGATTCTAAAATTTATTTAAAGTTCAGAGAACTTAGGAGAGCCAAGGCAATTTTGAAGAAGAGCTAATCTGGTAAACTTAATTTATATCAAGTTTTAGCATAAAGCTTTAATAATTAAAACAATCTAGTGTTACAACAAATTGAGATAAATAGACAAATGGCAGAGAATATAGATCCCAGAAGAAGACCTGCACAAATATGTTTACCTGATTAGCTACATAGCAACTACTGCAATTCAGTGGGAAAGAAGTGGTGCTGGATCAATTGGCTAGACATACAGAAAAATTAATTTGAGGTGAATCTTAATCTTTTACATGAAAATAAAACAATCGAGCTTCTAGAAGAAAACACAGGAGAATATCTTCATGACCTTGGAGTTAGACAAGGTTTCTAAAAATGGAACATCAAGACAAACTGTAAAAGGAAAGATTGAAACATTGAACTTAAGAATTAACATTAAGAATGTCTATTCATGAAAAACACCATTTAAAAAGAGAAAAGACAAGCCATAGACCAAGAAATGATATCTGCAATACAAATCCTGAAGAAGGGTCTATATCAAGAATGAACTGCAAAAATCAACCAATTTAAAAATGGAAAGAAGACTTGAACAGACATTTCACAAAAGAGGATATCAAATGACCAAAAGTCAACAGCATTAGTCAGCAGGGAAATACAAATTAAAACTCCAAAGATATACTCATACATCCCACCAGAAAGGCTAAAATTAAAGAGCTGATAATGCGAAGTGTTGATGAAGATGTGGAACAACTGGAGCTTACATTGCTAGTATATGTTGGCACACCTACTTTGGAAAATTATTCTACAGTATCTGTTAACATTGAATACAACCATATATCTATAGCCTAGCAATTCCACTTTTGCTATATACCTAGCAGAAAGGAATGATTATGTCCACCAAAAGACATATATAAGAATACTTACAGCAGCTTTATCATAACAGTCAAAAACTGGAAGCAACTCAAATATTGTATAAATTGTAACATATTTACACAATAAAATGAAATAAAATACTGCTACATGCAATAACCTGGATAGATCTCACAGACATCATTTGGGGGGAAAAACAGCAGTCAAAAAGATAACAACCCCATATTATGAAGTTCTGAAACAGGAAAAAACGTCAATGGTGATAAAGATGAAAAGGGATTAGCACAGGAAGATTGATTGACTGGAAGAGAGCACAGAAGAACCTTTTGAGATTAAGGAAATGTTCTATACTTTGATCTAGGCAGTATCTTATATATGTATTTTCTACAGCTGAATTATGTCCTCCTTCAAAGTCATATGTTAAAGTCCTACCCCCCAGTACCTAAGAATATAACTATATTTGAAGATAAGGTCTTTAAAGTGGTGATTAAATTAAAAGAGACTGTTTGGGAGGGGCCCTAATCCAATATGACTGATGTTTTTATGAGAAGAAGGGACATCAGGGGTACAAACACACAGAGCAAAGATCATATGAAGAGATAGTAAGAGACTGGCCGTGTTCAAGCCAGGAGAGAAGTCTCAGAGGAATGCAACTCTGTCAGCACTTTAATGTTATATTTACAGCCTCCAGAACTGTGAGAAAATAAATTTGTTACTTAAGTCACCCCGTCTGTGGTATTTTGTTATGGCATCTCTAGCAAACAAATACAGTATTCATTTGTAGAAATTCATCAATGCGTATACCTATGATTTATGTAGTTTCCTGTATATAAGTTATATATACATCAATCTAAATTAAAAAAACAAAGTTTCCTCTGGCAGACAACCTAACTTATCCCAAACACATCAGTCCTACTCATCATTGGAAACCTGTATCATAGTTTATCCAGGATTTTCTGCAGAGCTCATCACTCTATCTGATTATCTTTAGCTCCACCTTAGCCTTTTCAGCTACAACATTTTGCTCTATTTTTCCATGACAAGAAGAGGAATGGGAGGGAGAGTGTGGAATTAGCATGATCTTGTTATTTTGGACACTTCAGTGAGCTGCAATTTAGAGTCCCATTTCTAGGTCCATCAGTAACTTTTTGTGCAACCCTGGATTTCTGCCTTCCCTACCTTGTACTTCTGCTTTCCTGTGTGGAAAATGGTGATAATTATAATTGGCCAGACCTCCAAGGTTGTGAAGATTACTAAGATAGTATCTTAAAATTGTACAGAATTGGTGCTATACAAACACAGAAGAAGTGTTATTATTCCCAGTCCAATAATAAACATGGTTTAAAATGATAGCTTTTAAAGATCTATAATCATAATGAGAACATCACTTCTCCACCCTTGTTATGTTCCTATTTCCCATGGCTATAGGTCTCCAAAGCAATATGGTGGAGACACAATGACACATTATACTACCTCTTTTGTATGAGCTTTAGGAGTTACTGTTCTCTGATTTTAATATTGCCTATCTATCTATCTATCTATCTATCTATCTATCTATCTATCTATATATTTTGCCTACTTGGAGAACACCTGCTCATTTTTAAAAACTCATCTAGAGTTATCTTTTTCTCTAAAGACTTATATGAACTCCTTTACTCACTCTTTGTTCTTACTTCTCAATGCCCATGTTTCCTTATATGGTAATTCCATTCAAACAACAACTACTGCTACTACTACTAGCTACAGCTGCCCTTTACTTAGTGTTGCCATGTTCCAGGCAGTGATCAAAGTTCTTTATATATAGTAAAACTTAAAATCTTGATAGCAATCATATGATGTAGGCATAAGTAATTTAAATGAATTTCCTAAGATCACACAGGAGGTATGTGGCAAAGCCAGGCTTTGAACAAGCTCTATCTTGTTCTAGATTCTGTGTTTTGTGTTTGTTTTTCTTTTTCTGGCCACACCGCAAGGCATGCGGGATTTTGGTTCCCTGACCAGGGACAGAACCTGTGCCCCCTGTGGTGGAAGCACGGAGTCTTAATCACTGGGCCACCAGGGAAATCCCTAGAGTCTGTTTTCTTAACCTCTTTGTAATTCTACCTGTTATACTTCATTGTACTTGTTGGCTTTAATGTCCTTTTCATTTTCTAGATTTTTATTTTCTGAAGAGAAGAAACATTCTCTGGAGTATTTAGTGTCTTTCATACAGTAGGTATTCAATAAATGTTTGCTTAATAGGTAGATGGTTGACTGAATAAAAGAGACCCTCACTCTCATACTGGAAAGGTACCTAAAAGTTTGTGTTAAATGATCTGAGAAATAGAAAATTCCAAGGAATTCTGAAACAAGCCTTTAAAAGAGTAAAAGTATACTCTTTTGCACTGAGTATTCACTTCAAGGTTTTTATGGGTTTCCAGTTTGAACTTTTATTCAGTTTTCTTTAAGTTTATCTGTATAGGTAATCAAGGAGAAAAATGACACCTACCTCACAGAGGGTGTTGTAAGGACTGAATGAAGTAATACATGTAGTATATTCAGAGCAGTGCCTGGTACATAGAAAACCTTAAGGTATGCTACTGTCACTGCTATTTGAATCAAAGGCAGAAGAGAGCATCTGTTAAGTGCAAGGACTTTGGTGTTATAGTGATGGGGTTCACAGCCCAGCTCCAGTGTTTATTAACTGTGTGATCCTGGGTAAATTACTAATCCTCTCTAAACCAGTTTCCCTAGTGTCTAAAATAGCATAATAGCATGTATCTCAAATGGTTGTTGTGAGGTTAAAATGTTCTAAGTGATATGTATAAGAGTACACTTAGAACACTTAATCCTCACTACAACTATTTGAGGTATATATTTGTATTATACCCTAGTAGTTCTAAGTGTTATGTATTTACACATTCTATCTATCTATCTCCCTAACTATCTCACTTCAAACAGGGTCTGTCTGATATACTCTGATATGAGTATTTTGTGTTATTATAATGATGCATTATTTATGATGCCTGGCAGGTAATATTGTCAGTATCTCTTGACTACATTTACAAATGAGAAGTCTTGGGTAATTTCTAGGTTTCCACTGAGTCTCTGGATAGCCAGCACTTTTAAACAGACAATGCAACAGGAAAAATACCACGAAATCATAGCTTGGTGACATCGCCTTAGCGGTCAACTAGTCTATCCCAATAATTATGTCACAAGGAGAAAGACATAAGCTAGACTGTGAATTATACACAGTGAGGTACAAAGAAGTGCCTTGGTGAGTCCGGGAACAAAAGGTAGTACAAAAGAGCTATATCTTAGAGTACTCAGTGGAATTTTGCTAGACAAGGGCTTAAAAAGTAGGCTTTATTTGTAGGCAGTGGGAAAATACCATAGAATTATATTCAGAAAGTGAGCAAAACGGATCTGTGTTTTATAATGATCATACGTGGAAACTGTGTGCAGACTGGATTATCTAGATTAAGAAACCAGAGATTGGAGAATTGTTAAGGAAGGTCTTCAGTAGTCCCAATTTGGAGAGATAATGAGGGTCTGGAGTTGCAGAGAAGTGGGGAAGATGGAGAAGAAAAGGTAGCTCATTATGGGTAAGGAAGACAGAATCTGGTCTGGATAACTGATTGGATGTGGGGTAATGAATCAAGGATTGCCTTGAGACATGTAATTTGGGTAATTAGTTGGAAAGTTGGGCCATTAAGTGAGATACGGAAGACACCCGGTTGGTTTGGAGATGCATGTAGGCAGAGATGTCTAGGAAAGTGACATCTATAGACTCTATGAGTCTATAGTTCAGTCAAGAGGTCAGGGCTGAAGATCCAGATTTGCCCATGGATTCTATGAGAAGAGATGAGGTAAAGGAAAGAATACTCAGGGATATTACCATTCAAGGAGTGGGCAGAGGAAATGGAGCTGGTGAAAGAGAGCGAAGGGGATGTTAGAGAAATAGGAAGAGAATCGAGAAAGCAAAGTTATTAAAGCTGAGGTAGGGAGAGATTTTCCAAAAGGAGTGTTACATTTCAGAGGCATCAAGTAGGGTGAAGACCAGAGAGGTCACTGGTGATATTTGTCAGAATAGAGAAGAGTAGAGTCAGTGGAATATTGGGTCTGGAATCTAGATCATCTGCAGTAAGTCAGGGCGGGAATGGGAAATGAGGTTATAAAGCCTGCAGATATGAACACTCTTTCCAGAAATTTGATTCACAACCAAAAGAAAGAAGCCAGTGAAGATGATGGATTAAGGAGAATGTGAAGGATATATTTTAGGATGGAGATTTGAGAATAAGATTGAAGCAAGGTAGGAAAATAAGATCATTAAAGAAGCAAGTTGTAGAAGGTGATGGAAGGTAATTAATAATAATAGCTAACAATTATTGATTGTATACCATGTGCTAAGTACTCTATCTAGGAAGTGCTTTCCACAGGCTAATTCATTTAATCCTTATTCTCACCCTGGAGGCAGGGGCTAAACAGAGCACATACTCTTAACCCTTAGGCTGTGCTGGCCAGCTCTCTAAAATAGGCCGAAGAGCATAAGTAAAGGTTGATATGCACCAGTAAAGTTGTATGCTTTGCCCAAGAGGGGGCTCATTGCTTCTTTGGAGATCAGGCATCGGAAAATATTGATGAGTTTGGAGGCTAAGAATGTTTAAACCTGATGGCTCCTTCCCCCAACTTCCCCAGTAAAATAGAGCAACTGTTTTGAGAGGGAGGTGAAGAGACAAAGATGAGGAAGAAAGATCTGTAAGAATCACTACAGAACCTGGGTTTCTAATAGAATTAAATAAAAAGTCTTCTGAGTAAAACACAGTCCTTTTACCTTAAAAAAATGTGTGACTTAATAGAGTAGATATGACAAGTGCCCAAATAACTACAATATCAGGTAGCATGTGTGAAGGGACATAATAGACATAACTATATGAGGGTTCACCCAAAGGAGATACTGTATCTGCTTATGAGGCAGGAGAATCAAAAAGTATCTCCAAGTATTTTTGTGATATTGGAAAAATAGAGTTTCAGCAAGCATTCCTAGAGGCTTAGTATCCCATTCTTTCCAACAGACAGCTCCACAGCTCCGTAAGAGCAGGGTTGTTCCATGAGAGTTTTCAACAAGGATTTCAGGGAATTGGAGTTGATGGGAACAAAGCACGGGGGAAGGAAGAGTCCCTGAACAGGGAAGGATGGGAAGGCAAGGGTTGAGAGCGCTGAACCTGTTTTCCAACTAAAAAATGTCAGCCACCTCTAAGATTATTCTCCTCTTCTTCCTCCAGCTCTTCTCTAGCTCCTCATTCTTGACTTGAAAATTGATCTTCAACTTGGAAAAGCCTTAGTGGCAGATCCAAGCAAGGAAAGAATTGCAAAGATTGAAGGCTTTATTGGAGGGAGTTTGACCTGAGTGAGAGTAAGGTGCTGAAGAAAAAAACAGAGTTGAGTGTATGAACTAAGTAGTAGCTGAAAAACACTAAAACAGGGCCTGTCTCAGAATTGGCAGGAAAAGGGGTTTCTGAATGATTGTCTCCTGAGGGAAACATGGGAAAGCAGGAGTTAGGCCCCTCAGCCCAATGACAACATGATTTCTACTCACTTCCACAGCCTTATGGGGTTCTTTCTTTGATAAGTTCAAAGGGCATGGCTGACATAAAGGAGGTAAGAACCTAGGCTCTGAAGTGAGCTTTCTAAAGTAGGCTGCATGAGGGCAAGGCCTGTGTTGGGCTCACTGCTCTTCCCCAGGGCCTAGATCAGCCCCTGGCACTTAGAGGAGTTCAGTACATATTTGGTGATTGAATGAATGGAGTGTTGCATCTACTTTAGAATCTTAATTCCCCACGTTACTAGCTCTGTGGCCAAGGGAATATTCGTTACCTTCTCTGAACTGGCTTTCCCCTTTTAAAAATGATAAAAATAGTACCTACCTCAAAAGTTGTCACGTGCATTAACAGTGACAACATATGTAAAGCATTTCATGGAGTGCTTGGTACGTAGGAAGCAATATAAGTTCTTGTTGTTGTTGCTGTTATAATTATTGGTGTTATTATTAGGGGCTATTTGCTGCCATGTATCTGACATTTGGGGAATTACCTGCCCTCCCTCACTCCCAGTCATCCCAGTTTCCGTTGGCTAGTGGGAAGTAGAAATATGAAGTTCCTTGACTTTCACATATTTTATTCTCATACAACCTTTACTTTCCCACATTACACATAGATGCCTGAAGCTGTTTTTATCGGAGATTGTCCTTCATGCTGAGCTGCTTAGTGATGATTCTGAGCTAATTTACAATTAACATGGGGTAAGGACCGGGCTTTGGTCCAAGTCAGGGCCTATTCTCACCCCAGATGGTCTAGGGCTGACGTTAAGTCTGAGCTCCTCTTCTTGCCATTGGCCACCTGTGGGGGGCCTTCTTGAACCCCTGGACAGCCAGGGACTGGGACATGTTCATTGGTCATTCATTCATTCAGCAAAATTTGTGTGCTGACTCTGTGCCACGGTGTTGAGTGCTGTCCACACATCATAGGATCTCTGTCCAGCCTCTCCTCCCACTGCCACTGTCTCTGGGGAGGAGCAGATGGAAAGGAGCTTGTGAGCATGACAGAGCACAAGGTGAGATGGGGAGAACAGTCATGAGAGGACGGGGCGTGGGGGAAGCAGTCAGCTCAGACCCCATTAGGCTTATACAGGCTATGAAAACACGCTAAGAGAAAAAGCCCTTTCCTCCACCTCTGCTCCAGGAACCCAGCATGTGTGACCTCTGAGGTTTAAACACTGGAGGCATGTCTGCTCTCTGCCGAAGCTTCTTTCAAGCCTGGGAAACAGCAGGGTGCTGGCTGGCTACTTCAAGTTGTCAGCTGCCTCCCACCAGAGGTCTCTGGAAACCTATAAAGTTTCTTACCTGCCATTCCGGGTTGCAATTTCAAAGAGACAATTTCATAAGAGACAATAATTAGGTGTTTCATAGTTCTTTGGGTTTTTTGTTTGTTTGTTTGTTTTTTTCTATCTGGGAACAGAAATCTCCTCCTTTATAACATACAAGATGTTTGTTGAGTGCCCACTTTGTGCCAGGCTCTGTGCTAGGCACTTTGTAACATTATTTTGCTTAATGCTCACCACAAACTATGAGGTTATATTATCACTCTTTTAAAATTTTTTAAGAAATAAGAAAAATAAATATCAAAAAGGTAAGTAATTTTCTCAAGTTTATTTACACAATTAGTAAGACTTAAAGTTGTGCATGAATAAGCCTAATGTCTGAAATGTATGAGGAATGTGAAAGAAATAGTGAAATGGGAGAACTTCAGGGCAGGTGCTGATGTGTAAAAATGGAGGGGTGGCGGGGTATTTATTAATTAAACAAATTCATCTGAAGATCAGGTTGAAATACTGGTCTTCCAAGCTCTGGGTTCTACATAGTTCCTATCCAAGGTTAGCCTGTGAATGTGGGGGGAGCTGGGAAGGGTCTTGTGTGTATACACGAAACAAGACAATGGGACTCAGAGAAAGAAGGGAAGGGTGGTTCTGTGTGGAAAAAAAAATAAGCATTTTAAAAGAAACTGAACATATATATATTCAGGGAGTATGTATATATATATATATATATATATATATATATACACACACATTCAGGGAGAGAGACAGAGCGAAGGAGAAAAGTGACGCTGAATAATAGAGTGTGAACCCCAAATGCCTGCTCGCATTCACAGGCACTAACTGTGAGAAAATACCAACAACGGAGGAGCTGCAGGGATGCCATTTATGGATAAAAGCTATTTATGAGAAAGAGAAGCCTTAGAGTGGGACTATTACTCTTGTTAGGTCCCTCTGAGAAGTAAATTACATGTTGGAGTAGGTAGGTGCAACTCTTTTGTATTTCTATGTTACATTTACTGCGATGACAATAATGATACGCCACCCTTGTCTTCCAAAGGGGGCTTTCTCAAATTGAGGAACTGAGCCTCGCTCTGTGCAAGTTGCTGTGCTGGGGCTGTGAGAGACACAAAGGCTCAGGTCATATCCCCTTGTTTTTAAGGAGCTTGCCAGCCACGGGTGACAATACAGCACATATATAGAGATAGTGTGCAAACTTCAGCGCAGGAAAATGTGTCAGATAGGCATTTAGTCAGTGAACGCTATACAGGAATTGGGGGTTGGGAGAGGGGGAGGAATTGCAGTGAATCCACCTTCAGTTAGATATTCATTTATTCATACGTTCGTTCACTCATTCATTCATCCATTCAATAAATATGCACTGCAATCTTTATGACCTTCCATATGACAAAGCCTTCAAATAAATCAATGGATAAGTCAGGATCCCCATCTTAAAGTCTAGTGACTTGGAGTTGGAATGATCAGTTTCAGTTGGCAGAGTTGGATTGCATCCTTGGATTATCTGTCTTTTGGACAATGTACCTAATGACTCCAAAAAAGTGTTTTACTGGTGATTGGGTGCAGTTTTTAGAATAGAATATCTATATTTAAGGTTCACTGAGTGTTGTTCAGAGTTCAGTACTAGATGTTGGCCTTATTAGCACTTTTGTCAAATAGTTAATCACCCAGACTGATCCTAAAACATGCTTCCAAAAATAATTATAACATGATAAAATTTTAGAGCTGAGAACAAACCAATCAGTGAACAGTTTCTTCTAAGTGTTCCTAAATATAATCATCATCATCATCATATCTTGCGAGAATACCATGAGGTAGGTACTATTATGATCTGCATTTTACAGATGAGAAACCTGAACCTCAGAGTGGGTAAATGACTGTGTAATGGTTTATGGTGATCACATATAGCAAGAGGCAGAGCTGGGATCTAGGCTACACCCCAGATCCAGCGGACTCAAACACTCACGCTCTCTTCTACTCATCTGTGTTATTCCCTTGGGAAATAAGGATCCGATAGTCACTTTTAATATTCATAAAGACATAATAGACATTGTGAATTTTTTAAAGCAGTTCATGGTGATGAATATTGCATGTTGTCTGCCCTGCACTCAGTTTGGCAGTATTGGTAATCTCAGGCAAGCTAGAAGCATTCATTAGCAATTAGAAATATCTCTTTTTAATAAAAATGGTTATATAAGTGCCTGTTCAAAATAGGGGATCATAGTTGTGGGGAACCAGTATTTTATCCCAAGCCTCTGGTTTCCAGATGTGGACACTGGAACATAAGGAGTTAAGCCAGTTACTCTGAAGAGATGCATTTGGGAGATACAGGGATGGGGTGTGTTGTAGCAGTTGATAGAAAAATGAGTTGAGGACTCATTAATCTTAAATGAGTAAACCAATGCAGCTAGCCAAGAATATCTTATGGATCCAATTCAAACTTGAAGTGCGTGGGACACCCATTTCTTTCTTCTTAAATAGTGAAATGTAATATCAAATGGAGAGTAAATCTTGATATTGAATCCTGTCAACCTTACTTTAGAAATATCCCCTGATATTAAAAAAAGGAATTCTAACCCTAAGGCATTATTATTAAAATGTGTGGAAGTTGCCAGGTTGTTGAGATGAGAACACAGAATGTGGAGTTAACTAGCAGTAAGGTGAGAAGGACATTCTTACTTCTTTTTATGATGTTCTGGAACCAATTCTGACAGGGAAAATAAAATGATGTAAGATTCTGAAAAGGTAAAGAAGGAATGCAAAAATAACCCACGCTGGTCTATCTATGTTTGGGTACCAAAGTGTTGACCGCCGTTGTCCACAACAATTCTGTCTGTTTCTGACCATTTGCCATTTGATCTGCTGTTCTTTAAAGTAAAGATGGTTAATCACTATTCAGTGAATAACAGCTAGTCTGGGGCTCCTCCAGGTCAAGGGCAAGTGTCTTCACATCTTGGTATCCTCAAGTACTTAGAAAAGAAAACTTGGGACAAGTTATGTCCCAAGGCAATATATGCCTATTGGTTAAAGGGTTAAAGGAAAGAATAAATAAATAGCAACTGTATCCTCAGAACTGCTAAAAACTGTTAGACTCCAAGGAGATGGAATTTTATATATGTATGGTTTGGCACCTGTCCTTAAGGAGTTCCTGGTCTAGCTGGAGATTAGAATCGAATACTTCTATTAAGTGTAACCTGCATGGCATCTTCTATAAGGGCACTGAGAAATCAGGAACAGAGTAGAGGAGGAGACAGGACTTGGGATATTCCCTTGGCATGAAGAGGGTGTAGGTGGAGGCGAGGGACAAGAAACCAGGCAAGTAAGGGGTGGTGGGTGGTGGAAACTGTGTATGTGTGAGAATAGGGTGTTACCAAACTAAGGGTCTGTTGGGCAATGTGAGCTATACTGGCCAAGTGGCTAGTTTATGTAACGTGGAACAGCCAGGCCCAGGAATCTAGACTTGATGGAGCGGAAATCTCTAGAGTCCCACTTACCTTTCCCCCTGGAAGTTAAGCATAAATATAAATATATCCTTACAAAGAGAGGACAAACATTGTAACTTAATATGTGTTCCCTCTAAGGCAAATAAGGTCTCAGGCTTTTGAAATGCACACCGTGGGCTTGCTTTCACATTCACTTATTTATTCATTCCACAAAACTTTACAGAGGACCTACTAGAGCTAGAATTTTGTTAAGCACCACGGGGGGTACAAAGATGAAGAGCACTCGGTCCCTATCCCCCAGGAGTTTACAGCTGAATGGTGGAGACAAACGTGTACACACAAGTCCTTGCAATAGGAGGTAAGAACGTAAACACAGGAATTGTAGGGGCTTAATGTCGGAGATATTAAAAGGAGGTGGTTTAGAAAGTAAGAAAGATTTTTCAGGCGAGCTGGTTTTTAAATGAGGTTTAAAACTCCGATGGGGTAGAATATATTTTCTTTCAAGGCAAGAGCCAGGGTTAAGGCTCTGGAAACCTATGGAGTGGGGGGATAATGTGGTAATGAACAGTGGCCTGATCTGGCTGGAGCGCAGGGTTCCCCAAGGGGTGCAGTGGGGGGATTTAGCTGGCTATTTGCCCAATAACGAGGCTGGGATCAGGCAGAAGGAAGCCCAGCTGAGACTTTATTCCGCATCTCCGTGCTTTGACCTAAGCATCTATTGGGTCCCTTTAAAAGATTCTCCTCCTCTTTCCTAAAGAGAGTTCTAGCAGTTGGGGGTGGGGACCATTTCCTAAAGTCAAGGCGTAAGTTAAAGGTCTGCCGAGCTGCCCACGGGGGATTTAAATCTCGCACCAGAAGAGGAAACGTGTGGGAAGCGGAGTAGGGGGAACCCACTAAAGAACAACATCAACCCCCAAACGACACGAGCCCCTGGCGGGACAGGTTGCCTTCCAGACCCGGGAGCGGGACACCAGCACCCGCCAGAGCTCGGAGCCCCGCACTGGCGGGCAAGAGGGAGTGGAAGAGCGGGAGGTAGGGAGGGAGGGAGGAAGCGCGAGAGGGAGGGAGGAAGAAAGGGAGGGAGGCGGCGTCATGTGATCCGCTTCCCTGCTCCTTTAAGCGTCCACAGGCGGCGGAGCGGCCACAATCACAGCTCCTGGCATTGGGGGAGCCCGAGCCGGCTGTGCCGGGGGAATCCGTGCGGGCGTCTTCCGTCCCGGTCCCATCCTCGCCGCGCTCCCGCACCCCTTAAGTTTTGCAGCGCCCAGAAAGGAGGCGAGGGAGAAGGGAGCGTGAGAGGAAAGGGAGCAAAAAGCACACCCTAAAACATTTATTTCAAGGAGAAAAGAAAAAGGGGGGCGCAAAAATGGCTGGGGCAATTATAGAAAACATGAGCACCAAGAAGCTGTGCATTGTTGGTGGGATTCTGCTCCTGTTCCAAATCATCGCCTTTCTGGTGGGAGGCTTGATTGGTAAGTGCGAGAGCTGCAAACTTTTCCCCCTTTCTCTCTTTTCGGGCCCCTTCCCTCTTTGCCTCTTCGGCTACTTGTTACAGTATCACTGCCTTGCTTCTATGATCTAATTAGTCCGGCTATTGTGCTTAAGAAAGCAGAGCTCCATGGGGCTCCGTGGGGCACAATCCAGTCTAGTGGCTAAGAGAAAAGGAGGGGGAAAAGTTTTGGCCTAGTTTCAGTATCCACTTGAAAGGAAGGAGGGGGGTAGCGGGGGTGGGAATCTTAAGCATGGCGACGGATCGCGCGAGGAAGCGCTGGGTTACAAAGTTGATTGCCGCTCCCCCTGCTTTTTCCCGCGTTCCCCCCCTTTTCCTCTCGCTTCCCTCCCAATCAGCTCCCGGAGGGCAACGTAATCGACTTTATTAGGAACAACTGAAGAGTCAGAGAACTGCGCCCGGCGCAAACCCAGAGAGCCCTGTTACAGGGCTGTGATCTCTGCATGTGTAAACGCTTTGGGTTGTCTCAGCTGGGGGCTGAGAGTTTGCATTTCGGGTCCTGACCTTCGTGCCCTCAGCTTCCTCGTCGCACTCCCATCCCACGCCCCGCCGTGGCCGTCCGCAAGGTCCGAGCCTTGGCCCGGAGCCTGGATGGGGTGAGGTACGGTGGGAGAGAGTCCTTGGATGGCGCTGCGGGAAGTTGGAGAGGTCGGAGGGGAAAGGCGTATCGGAAAGGTGTTGCTTTTGGCCTCCCGCCCTCTCGCGAATCTCCCCTCCCCCACTTCTTAGAGCTCCGAGAGCCGGTGAGTCTGGAGCCCCGGGTCCTGCCTTGGCGCCTAGGAGGGCGGCCTGCGCCCCCGCCGCAGCCCCCCGCAGGTGACAGCTCCCCCCCTGGGAGACCTCCCCTGGCGTGCATCGCCCGGACCTCTCGAGCCAAACACGCTTCCGGGTGAAGAAGATGGTTTCACGGACCTTCCACTCAAAAATACTCCCTTCTTCTCGCCGTGTCTCCATCTCCATCCATCCTCCCGCCTCTCCGCACACTCGCTTTCCCCTTACCCTCGAGATTTAGGACGTCCCGGCGCAAACTTCAGCGCCAACTTCGCCACGGGTGCGGATGAGAGGCTTGGCTTCCGTATTTCGCAGATCTGTAAAACTTTGCGGAGTGGAGAGTCTACGGAGGGGCTTTCTGCGCGCGTCCCTGTTCTGGAGCCCGCGCGGCGCGGGTGTCGTCGTGGTCGTGAGAGCTGCACAGGCTTGGGCACCTCGAGTCCTGTGCCTAGCGTTTTGTCTCCAGACTTGGGTTTGATGGGAACAAATGAAAGGGAGTCTGGTTTTGTAAATCACCGTAACATCCAAGCTAATTGTTTAAACAAAGGAGAGTGGGTGAACCTTCACCAAGGAGAGAAATTTCTGGAGGAGATCGTGCCTTTCGCTGTGTGTGTATCCACAAAGCAGAAGGAGGTTCGGAGTTTTCCAAGCTCATATCCTCAATTTGGGTCAAACAGCTTAATCTTTTTATTCCTGGAACCCTCCCTCCCACCCCTCCCGTTAGGAGCTCCTGTTTAGCTACGTGCAATCTCCATGTTTCCCTGTATTGGATTTTTCGAGGCTCTTAATACATTCTCTACTGGGAGCTGAAGGCAGCCTTCTCTGTGCCCTCACGGTGATTATGCAGCGGTTACAATTACACCTCTTGTCTCCCTTGATGAGCAGTTGCAGTTAGATGCCATTGGATCTTGTGTGATTTCAGTGGCAGACCATAATTAAAATTTCTTGCACCTTGTGCTTTCAGAATTAAATTGGCCTATTATCCCTGTCTGACCTTCATCCTCTTTGAGGTTTTTGCACAAGCAGTGAACCATTACACATAGTTCCCTGGTATTTGTTGGTGTGTGTTTCTTTTTCTAAAGTTGATCTAGCCCATTATCCACTGTTGTAGGTTTCTTAGGGCACTTCTGGAACTAGCATAATTTCTGGAATCTTAGTACTGTGGAGAAGGTCCAAGGGCACTGGTGAGTGGCTGCCGGACATTGGAGTTTCCATAGGGTCAGAACAGTTGTATGTTCAAAGAGGGGTTTGTTTGGAGTAAGTGGTGCCAAGGGTTGTTTTTCCCTGAGAACTTGATTAGTGACCGTATCTGATAACAATCTCAAAAAGTTAGTGATAGGTCTAGATTCCCCTCAGTAAATCAACTGATTTAATTCCATCTTTACTTGAAAAAGAAAACTATCTCTGTATAACACTTCTTGGGGGAAATTGTTGTGTACGTTGACCTCTTACCTCTCCTCCTTCCTCAGTTGCCAAGGCTGTGTCCCTAGTTCTGGCCTGAAGGCTGAAAAGATCAGATCCATTTCACCGCAACACTTGAATAGTGGCTTAGCCTTTACCTCAACCAGTTATAGAGTAATTTTTTTTTCCGTTAAACAAATCTAAGAATTTACGTATGCTATAGGACCCAAACATGGGAAATAAATATCAACAAAAGGTAAGTGATATGTTTTCCCTCCAAACTTCCCTAAACTGGAAAGCAGGTGAAACTAAGCAAAGGATGGAACTTCAAGAAAGTGAGTGAGTGTAATCAGTAGCTGAAAAAGAAGTGTGTAGGCTGGAAAGTCTAAGTCCAGAAACCTCCTCTTCCACGCTCCGCAGTGAGAAGAGAACTTCTTCACTGCTCAACCCTATTGATGCGTAGGAAGTCCGGTGTCTTGGGTGTGCAGTGTCTTTCTAATTCATCAGCAGAGGCCAAGTGAGAAAGTGAAATCTTCACTTTGAATTGGCCTTGGTATATAATGTTCCTTTTTGATCACTGTTGTCCTAGATGAAAGGAAACATGACAGCCTAGAAAGGGGAGGATCCGAATGGCAAAGCTCCTGATGGTAAGGGTGTAAGTACTCCACACACGCAGAGGCAAAACAAAAACAATCAACCACCACCCCCGAACAATAATGACAAACCCCGCACCCAAAGTGACAGGCAGTTTTTCAGTTAACCAACAGGCTTCAGTCTCCTCATTGGTAGGTTGATGAGTTTGAGATTCCTTTCAGTTGTGAAATTGTATGAATTTTTCAGTGCTTAAGTTTTATGTGGCATTCAGGCTGGTGTTTGGTTGTAGCCTTCTAGAATTGATGGGGAAAAATTTAAACACTAGGTAAAAAGGAAATAAGAGGGATTGGGTTTTGGTTTAGTCAGCTTAAATCCTCCCCTGCTCCAACAGCCTTCTTAGAACCAAGGTTTTTTTTGTTTGTTTTTGTGCTTGTTTTGTTTGTTTGTTTTGTGCCAGGGTCTGTATACTGCTAAGCCTTTAATGGGATTTTTCAAGAAGTCTCTGGAAAGCAGTATCTTATGTGGTAGAATTTGGGGTACTTAAGAATTCAATGAATTATGCCATGCTTTTGTAAAAACTTTGAGTCATTATAAAATCATGCATCTGATTGTTTTCTTATGTATTGAGAAGGTTTCTTAAGTGGCTAACTTATTTTGTATTTAGAATTCATTTAAAAATTTAAGAACCCCTGAAGGAAAAGAAAATATTTTTAGAGATATAGCTTAATCTTTAGCCTCCTTAAAAATAAGCCTGCAGAAAATTAAAAAAATAATTTTCCTTTGATTTCACGTTTGGTGAGTTTAGTTCATGGAGAAGCAGCTGCAGGGGTGGTGGAAGGGGGGAGGGGAAGGAGACCATGTGTGCTGAAACAACAGTGCAGCCGACTAAAAATCATGAACTTGATTCCCTGGCCTATTATGTGCAATTTGCTTAGCTTCAAATTAGTCATGTCTGGGAGATATAATGGTTGGAAAAGCAGGTCACCGTTCCCACCTGTTCTAAAACTGGTAAAGAGTATAAAGATCAGGGTTGGATGAATAGAAAATTATTGCATTGTTTTAGGCATACCAATAAATTAGAATATTCCAAACTTAAACCCAAATAAGTATCAACAAATTGCCCATTATTATTATTTTAGGAAGGATTGCTTTCTTTCAGAGGCTTAGTATGTTAGCAGCCTTTTCTTGTTTTTTATTGCTGAGAGTATTATATGTGTGTATACATGTATAATACACATACATATACACACGTATAATCAGTTTTCTCAATTTTAGCATGGACTTATCTACTGCTTTTCAATGATACAGCCGTATTATTGGGCTATTATTGTTTGAATGGAAACTATGGATGGTTTTGATTGTGGTCCATTCATATGAAGAGTTTTTGTTTCTGCTACTATCACTTATTTGAAAGGGGCAGGATTTTAAGAAATTTAATAAAATTACAGTTATGCAGAGTATATAAGTGTTTGCTTCTCAATATATTAGGTTTTAAACTTGCTGTGGTATTTATTACATTTTAACGTATATGAATAATGCAGTACTTGGCAGTCCTGCAGTGTTTGGGTATCTGTTGAGAAAAGAACTAATGAACTTGCTTTTGGTTGATGTTACTCCACAGTTTTCTGTATTTGATTCTTATTTTGTAAAATTTCATATCTGACTAAACCATGTCATTTTTTTCTTTGTTAACTGTCAGAGTATCTAATACGGTTTGTAGAAGTACTGTGCAACCTCAAAACTTCTTTTGTAAAGAGCGGGAAATTTTTTGTAATTGAAATTGCATTATTTGACTTTTAAAAAACTATCTAAGCTATCTACTTGGTTATTGCAACAAAGTCATGCTAGTGCTAACAGTCTCTAATCATGCTTTCATCTAATCATTCAGTACAGCCTGTCTAGGCTTCTGTTGGAACTTTCCCTTTTCCCTGTTCAAAGTGAGAAACATTTCCTTGAGATAATAGTGTGGCTTTGTAAGGTTTTCAAGTCCCCTGCCTGGAACCCAGATCTAGACTCAAAGCCTTTCCTAGCTAGTTGACATTTTGCAATAATGCAGCCTTAAAAAAAAAATTTTTTTTTTAATCCATGTAGACTGAGGAAAGATTCTTACCTTATCTTCCTCATAAAGGTGTTTCTATGGAGATTTAGAATTTGGAATTGTGTGAAAGTCCTTAGCTTAGAGCTCATGTATGTTACCTACCTACTGTGCAAAATATTGATTAGAGCCTAATGTGTACCCAGCATAGTGCTACAATGCTGACTAGGGCTTAGGAAAGAGGGGACTTGAAGCCTGAGTAACCTTGGGGAGCCGGAGGTAGAAAAGAGTCCCTCTTAATCCAAGCTAAAGATTTCTTATGATGAGGTTTTTAATATCATGATAATTCTCACTCATTTACTGGGAATTTGACAACATGTGAAATGAGAAGCCCTGTTAATTATGTCATCAAATAGTTATATTAGTATTTCATCTTAACATATTAATATAACAATATAAATAATACTAAACATGTGTTAAATATGTACTGTGTGCCAGACTTTGTTTAATTTGATTCACGCAAAGCCTTGCCACATTGGTACTGTTGTACCCATTTTACATATAAGTAAACTGAGGTACAGAAAGGTCTAGAAAAATTGCTCAAGATTACCTAGCTAGTCAGGGTCAAAACTCGGATTGGATTCCAGTCAATCCAGAATTATCAACCATTAGGTGCTCCTGACCCCACTTCCCAAAGCCTTGCCTTCTAGGGCTGAATAGAAATGGTTTGAATGTAGACAGACATGATAAGTAACACTGTAAATGCAACTAATTTCTCATTTCTAACCAACAGGTAACATGTTAAAAGAAAAAGTATCAAATCTGATGATAAGTGAAATGGAGTCCAGCTGTACTTAATAAAGCAGAGCCTTGACCCAGCTAAGGGAGGACAACTTCTGAGAAGTCTATATATGCCAGTCCAACCAATTTCTTACAGGTTCTAACCAGTACCCATAATTCTATGAATAATCCAACTGGCTGAGCAGCCAAGTTCATTAGCCACAAAGTGTTTGAGTTCTGCTACCTTAAGGAAGATTACTCAATTTTATTTTCTCTAGTTAGTGGTTTTAACATAGTTATACAGTTATATAAGTCTGGACTTTTTCAAAGGAAGAGGAGAGAAGAAATCAACTGAGGTTGGAGAGGTTTTTTAGAGAGTGTGGATTGGCAGTGAGAGCAGTTGAAAGAAGAGCCTCTTACTGAAAGTTGAAAATTCAGTTTCCCCAAAGGATAATTTTTGTTTATATACACACCCATGCATAATAATGAGGGCATTTCAAACCGGAGGATTCCATGCTGACGCTGTGAATAGGTACATGTCCCATTGGAAAAAATGTTGATGGATTTTCTCTATTGAGAGAATCACTACCCTCAGTTTTGATAGAGACTCTAAGAGATGAAGGGAGACAGAGAGCATCAAGACGTGAAAAGATCATGTCTATTTCATTTGTCTTCTGTTTTCTCTGAGGTGTTGTAGCGGTGGCACAATAGAATAGACAAGTGTGCCAGATGTGTATGGTTCCCAGAAAAAGTGCCTGGATGGGGATGGGAGTGGAGAGGAGGAGCTTGAGGCACTGAAGTTCTCAAACTTGATGATGAAATGTTTTGCGTTTTTCCCTTTTCATAATAGGGCTAATCAAAAAGAACTGATAAATAACAGAAAAGAGCAACTCATATGCTTTAGAATACAGAAATCCTAAGGTTCTTTAGCCCTTTAGCACTACCTCTCCCTCCCCTCCATCCCTCCCACCCTACAATGTTCCACCCATAATTAAATTTTGTTGAGGAGTGAAAGCAATAATCAGAGTGTCATCTGACCAGTAGTGAGGGATTTGGCTAATTATGATTTGTTGCTGTTTTGAAGATTTATTGGGTGACTATGGAAAACATTTTACATGTATTGATTCAATGAACATAACAACCTAGAGGAGCAGGTACTTTCTCCAGTTTTCAGATGAACGTGAGGCTCACTTAAGGAACTTTTCAGAGTTAACAGAGATGGTAAATAAGAGGGCTGGCATTCAAGCCCATGATCCTGAACTGAATCAAGCCATGCTCTCAAGTCTAATGCCACTCTCCTCCTATTGTTCCTTCAATTTCTATGGGAAACAAAGAGTCAAGTGTGATGAAACATTCTACACAGATTCAATAGAAGATGAAAGCTCAGACTAGCTTTTTCTGCTTCTACGCCTTTCCCAGACCACATACTCCCATCACTGCCTGGGTACTATTCACTGACCTAGTTACTTCCTATACAAATGATCCCAATTCCTAAAATATATTAACCTCCTTCACCAACTATTGTAAGTGTTGGCCAGTGCTTGCAGGCCATGCTGAAGAGGGCTAAACCTGAGGAAATTACACCCCAGCTCCCCCCCACCACCAAAAGAAATTATTACACACAGCAAAGGGTAACTGAGAGTTGTAGTTTAAAACTTTGTCAAAGAGTTGCTTCGACCTGAATGCCAGCTAGACTTATTATACACAATAGGTCCTGAATATAGCTGTTAAATACAAGAGAGGGGAATGTGGGTGGGGAGAAGGGAGATAGGAGTAGAATGTGGATTCAGGAAAGGAAAATTAAGGCCCCTATAAACATATGAGAACGTCTCTTTGGGACATAACTTATGCCTGGATTTCCAAAGTCTACTTCCTATGTCACTCCTCCCAAGCTGAGCTAGTGTTTCTCTCTACCTGCCTGTTTAAATCCTGGGCCTTCAAGTGCAATTTCTGCTCCCTCTTTTTCTTTTCTACTCTATTCTTTTAATATTCCCTGGTAAAGGGTGTTCTTTCTTCACTGGCCCACAGGAATTATAGGGCCTTCTTAATCTTCTAGTTAATTCCCTGGGTTAACTAAGAGGCACATTTCTAAGAAAGCAGAAGAAATTGAAAGAAGATGCCAAGTTATTACATTTGTTTTGGCAAGGCATTATGATTTTTCTTTATGTAGAAGGTAACCGGTCTGTAAATGATTGGTTCAGTTTTTTGTTTTTTTTTTTTCCAAGCCCCAGATTAAGGAGGTTAAGCTCATGAGAGCTGGTTGGGGGCCAGTTATCTGCTGCTTTTAGTTTGGGACTGAGCCCCTCCCAGGGAGAGAGTGCTTGGTCTCAGAGCAGCATCATGTAGTGGAGAGGAACTTGGCTGTAACTCTGCAGACGATCTGTGGTCTCCGTGATCGCAAATAAGTCACAAAAGCTCCTTGGTTCTCCCCCTCAACCGTGCTGTGGGGCAGACGCCTCCTATTTCATGGATGACTGTAGTGAGGAATCCACTATCATGAGGATAAGGCACCCTTTGGGTTTCTCACTGAGCCAGGCCCACCAGAGATCTGATTCCCAGAGGACATTTTGCTGAAACCATCTGCTTAACTTGTATCTGTTTCTCCTACTTTTCTTTCTCTGTACCTCTCTGCTCTTAGATCTGGAAGAATTTAGCCTTGATGTCATTTATTTTCTATTCTTTTTCTTTCTTGAGTCACCACCACTTTGTCAAACACCTCCAGATTCATGGATCTATTTAGGCAGAGGGAAGTGGATTGACCCAAAGCATTACTCATTTTGGGTTTGAAGGTGCCCAGAGAGGTCATCCTGCTTTCTAACACGAATTCCCATTATAACTGTATGTCTCAGAATGAGCCTTCCCCAAATGGTAGATATTAATATTGTTGCAGATAACTAGCTAAAAAGAACGTGAGTCTAAATCATTGTCCTAAAGCATGCACATTTTATTCCAGGTTAATTACTTTTGCTTTATAGGCAATTTTAATAGAGCTTGGTTATGCCATTTTC
Organism: Leucopleurus acutus; assembly: GCF_964270905.1. NCBI lineage: Eukaryota > Metazoa > Chordata > Mammalia > Artiodactyla > Delphinidae > Leucopleurus > Leucopleurus acutus. The sequence goes on from NC_139143.1 coordinate 134,732,048, forward strand.
TAAGTCTACAGCAGTTGGGAAAATTTGCCACAGAAACTCACTGGCAGCAGAGAGATGTAGATGTGTGGTAGGTACCATGAGGACACAGGAAGAGAAAGGGAGCATGCCCCGGGTTCTGGGGTCTCTGGATATAGGCAAGTCATTTCACACCTAGCAGTAGCACCCCTTCCCCCTCCAGTGGCATCATTACATTATAGGCTGGGGTATGTTAATTGATTCCACTCTAAAGCTTTGTGAGCTTATCACTTGCCATGAGTGCAGCTTTTTGGATCCACTGTGTCTGTCCCCTTTGGTGGTATCTGGCCTGAATGGAAGCTGTGAAGCTTGTTGCTATTAAATTGTAAAGATGAAAGGGCCTTGGAGACCGTCTTGTCCTACCTCCGAGTCCCAAGAAAGGGAAGGGGCTCAGTTTACACAATTAGAGGCAGAACCTTGGTTTAGACTCAGGTTCTAATGCCAGTCAGCACTCCAAGCATATATCTCTTTCTGCGTTTCAGCGTGAAGATCATCTGATTTCCGTCGTATAGTTAATGTGCAGAAAATTCCCAACTTGTGGTTCTTAAAGCTCTATTGATTTTCCTGTTACTTGAAAATAAAGTAGCAATAAACTTTACTGTCTTCTGCTTGCCTTTGTGTACTTAATGTTCTTAGCTAATTTCTGATGAAGCAATAGGATTATATGGAGTGTTAAGCTGTTCTATGTGGATTCTAAATACCACATAATAATAAAAAACAAAAATAAAGCTAAATTTCTTCCTTGTTTGCTGAGCGGGCGGTACATCCCCTTTCTCCTGCTTGAGAAAATGTAAATTTAAAACTTAAAACTGTGCACTATGGTCCTTACCAATCCAACCAAAAGTGACATACATCTACATGTTTAAAGACTTCGTCAGTCTAAAGCTTCCTTGTCTAAACGTCTGTGACTAACTTTTGTGCTTTCAGGAGATGTTTGTGGCAGGCATAATTCTGAAGTTGTAGTGAGTTTAGGGGAAGTGACATGCCCTGTATTTTCTGGGTCTGTTTTACATACAGAAGAAACAACAAAGTTGCTCATCCTTTGTGTCTGCCATTTCTTCACTCTGAAGGTAATGGCAAGTAGAAAATTCAAATTGCCGAAACAGGGCTTAGAATGTTGAAGGCCTTATGCAGTTGTGTCTGACAAGCATATTTTTGTGATTTCAGAGCTGCCAGTATTACAGGGTAGATTCTTCTACTTCTTTTATTTTTACTGAAACTAAGCAGAGTCACAAAGCACTGTTTTTCTGCGTCCTCTGATTTAGCTGTGATGATTTTTTTTTTCTTTGAATTCTCTCTTTAACATGCTTGCCTTCAGGTGATCCCAACCAAAAAGTTGGCATCCATATTTGTGAAACCCAGCCCTCTCTCAAGGCAGATCAAGCCTTTTTTCTGTTCCCTTTACTCCGGGTTCTTATATATTTTATCTGCTGTCATTTAGGTTAGAACTCACCTGAGAACGAAATGCCTCAACTGTAGAAAAGACACATCCCCACATTCCTTTCTTTGCTCTGCTCTGTTGAGCTAGTTCTGGCTTGTGTGAAATGGGCTCTGAGTTCAGCCCCTGCGTGCCTGGGCAAAAGGAAGTTGTAAATAAGATTTTTACTGAGGCTTTGGAAAGAGACTGCACCGGGGGCCTTGCTGTCACTTAAAGAACACATCTGTACTTAGAAGGGATCAGCTTCTTCTGAATTGTGAGGTGGCAGTGGGTGAGGTGGGGAGGGGCTTGTGACAGGCAACTCCAGGGCCTTGGACATACGTTCAGTCACCCAGTCTCCTAACTGTACAGCGTTTGCATGTTCACGAGCCAGCCTGTGTTAAATCCTCGACCGGCATCGTTCTTTGAACATGCCCAAATGGAACAGAGTTATGCTCTATGAGAATGTGGTGTTTCTGGATAATAGTTGATGAAAGAGAAAGAAACAGAATAATTTGTAGATGCCTAAGACTTTTAAACTTAAAGTATGCTAAGGTCCCCTTTCAGTTAGCATCTTAGTTTTTTCTAGAGATTGGGAGAATTCTCTCATGTCGCTTCTCTACCTCACCTACCTGTTAAAAAAGACAAAGAGGGCTTCCCTGGTGGCGCAGTGGTTGAGAGTCCGCCTGCCGATGCAGGGGAAATGGGTTCGTGCCCCGGTCCGGGAAGATCCCACATGCCGCGGAGCGCCTGGGCCCGTGAGCCATGGCCGCTGAGCCTGCGCGTCCGGAGCCTGTGCTCCGCAACGGGAGAGGCCACAGCAGTGAGAGGCCTGCGTACCGCAAAAAAAAAAAAAAAAAAAAAAAAAAAAGACAAAGAGAGAAAATATAGTTTGGAGGAGGGATGAGCAGTAGGCTTGGGATTTGAACAAAATCAGCACTAGTATATATTTGAGAAGAAAACATTTCCAGGTCAGGATGTGGTTAGGTACTGATACCAGCTCTGTCTAGGGAAGCCACCAACTCTGTGCATCTCACGTTAGAGTAACTCTCCCAGCTAAGCAGTTACGTTACAGGAGTTTGGAAGTTGCCTTTAATGACTCGCGCTTCTTATAAGATTCCTAGGAAATTGTCACACTGCAAAACAACATGGTGTTGGCTCAGGGTTTTCCATATGATGTTTCTGTTCAAATGATAACTTACTGATTTAAAGTGATCAGATTTCTAATTGCTGGCATGCGGTTTTGGGGTTGATCAATGGGTGTGGTCCGGTTTGTTATCAGACTTGGACAAACCATTTACATTCCATAAGCCAGCCTCAGTTTCCTCGTCTGAACCTAAGTTACCTGTGCGTATGTGCTAGATCCATCAATGTATGTGAGACATTTCCCTGAATTAGAAGTCGTCACTAATTAACTTTGTAAGGATTTTTTTGAGTCATCCCATGTCTAGTTAGGCTCATGGCAGCTTATTTCTGCCTCTTAGTGAATTGCATAAAATTAGAAACCCAGCAACCCTGCTTCATAGCCTTCCCATTAAGCGTAATCCATGCAAGCCAGCAGTTCAAGAAGCATGTCATCCACACATTTGGTGAATTAGAGCAGTTAACTTACTTTTTGATCCAGTTAGTGATAGTTTTCACCAGGGTTTAATTTGAATCTTAAATTTTGCCTTTTAAAATGCTTGCCAGTATTCACCGCTCTTTATAGCATATATAGCCCAGGTAGCTTGGCTTTTAAATGAATACCACTCTATATGTGGAAGAGAGATTCCATCCATGCTTGCTGCATAGCAAATCCCAGTTGTTCTGTTTTACATTAGAAAATTGAAGTCATCATCCACTGGGAAATGTTTTTGCTTCTAGATATAATATAAATGACAAAGACCTTTGAAAGTCAAGCTTCAAGGAAAGAAATGATCTTTTATAAAATATTAACTACTTCTGAAACCTTAGCTAGAGTTATCACACTGTATTATAAGGAATTATAAAGAAAAATAAAGTTAAAATATAATCCCTGTAAGACTATAAGCTACATGAGAGCAAAAATGGTCTAATGTGCTCATCTTTATCTCCAGTGGTTACCACAGGGTAGTGCAGTGTAGGTGTTCAGTAATACTTTTTGAAGAAATAGATAAATGCCTTGCATTTTGGACCTGTTGCAGGGGTAGCTAAAATGCTTCAACTTTAAGGTCAGCCCTAAAATTTCTAACACTCTATTCTGGGCTATTTTATAATTTAAATGAGGACAGGTTTCTTATTACTTACTTGAACTTAAAAGATTATGTCACCTTCATGGTTTATATGATTAGATTTATAAAATTGTAAGTTTGAGGAGTTTTGGGAAGGGACCTTTTCTTGTTATGTTGTATAATAGAAACTAAAGCACAGAGAAATTGCAATGAAAGAAGATTTGAACCAAGTTTCCTGACGCTAGGGGAGTGTTTCATTACCTATGCCTAGCGTTACAGTGATTACTACTAGGTCTGATTTATGTATTCCGTCTTTATTTGGCCATAAAGGCAGCAAGTTGACTGTGGTTATCCATACTAGCTGATAAAGGTTGCTGGGAAAAAGGAACACACCCTAGTACATGAATCTTGAATATTCAAATGGGAATGTGGAACCATAATGGAATTTTGTGATTTGTTATCTTTAAGAAGTAAGTGTGTTTCTTCTGCTCCCTGAGAGCTGTTTTTTAGGGGCTTCTTTAAGAAGCTCACATAATTTGCTTAATTTTCTATAAACTTTTAAAGATGGAAAATTCATCTTTCAGAGTTTCCCTTCTAAGAGTTTTGCAGATGTATTTATGGTTCTTGTTAGAGATCAGTAATGTATTTGTGATGTCGGCTTTTATAACTGCCCTTGACAAGAAAGCATAAGACATTCAAATAACCACCTCTGCATCCCATTGTGTTCAGCTTGTTGATCTGGTGGGTGGGAATGAATTCATCCACACATTCTTCCAGGTTCCTGAACTGTACTGAAACATGCTGTGTGGAATAGGTGCCTGCAGGCAAAGAGGAGCCTGGGCTTGCTGACTTTCCAGTGGAGCCAGGTGGAAAGGTGGGAACAGAGATTTAAGAAGCAGAGGTACACTGAAAGGGAAGGAAGCAAAAACCAAGGAGAAAGCTACGCAAAAGCTGGACTTGGACTCCTCTTAGCCAGACTTTCCAGCTAGAGGTGGAAGCATTGGGGAGGGGACACAGAGCTGACACAAGAGTCAGGGGAGAGGAGGCGGTGGTGATGGAGAGAAAATGGGCTTGAAAGAGGCGACAGGAATTCCTCCTTGGCTGGGTCATCACATCATCATGCAGGCCTTCCCTCTAAAATAATGACGTGTGTGTGTATGTGTGTGTGTGTACGCTATGAACCTATCCACTGCTCTAAAGGCTAGGTAAAAACCACAGCGGAAATGGAAGTTTGCTATTCTAAATATAAGCAAGAGTGTTGCATTCAGAAGGACTGGATAGAAATCCTGGCTCTACCCCTTGGTGGCTAGGTGGCCTTGAACAAATGATTTAAACTCAGAGCCAGAGTTTCCTCATCTACCTCTTGGGTAAAATGGGAGTGGCAGCGCTTGTGACATTGCTGTGAGGATTAAATGAAATAATCTGTGAAATGAAAAGTATGTGTACAGTAACTTGCAAATTGTAACCACATAGAATATGCTACATGTTATTTTATTATTAGTCTTATTCTTTTAACCCAAGAATGATTTCCCAGTGTTAAATCACCCAGAGTCCTTTGGGAGCTGACATAAAAGGTTTTCTGCCTGCTCCGACCCTGGACACAATGGTTCAGGGAGATGTAGGTGGCTCTAGAGTTGGGTTTAGATTGCTTGTGTGAAATTATAATCTAGTGACTATAAACATGCATTTTTGTCCCCTCCTAATCTTATTTGTTTTTAAGCAAGAACACAATGATATTAAAGGAATTAAAAGCAAAGAAAAAAAATCCTCCTAAAATGCACCATTTTAATACAATTCTGTGTTAATTTTTTATTTTTTCACACTTCTGTGACTATTTCCAATTTTATATAAAAGAAATGTAAAAGCCTAGTTAGCAGAGGCTCAGACGTTTATTGTTTATGCCTCTACCAATTATGTGTTTTCTTTGGAAATTCAGCAGTCAGTTCCTCCTCTCCTTCTAAAACTCTTCTCTCATACTTAACTCAAGATTGCTTGTTGAACCATTGAACCATGGGAAATTCATTTTCAAAATCTGCTTAATTGCTGTGAGACTTTTAATTTGTTCTGGATGATGGTGCTAATGTCTGGGAACTGGGACCGAAGCCCTCCAAAGTTGTTAATTCAATCAGCCACTGTGCCCTTGCCATGCCTAATGAAGGGAGGGGGGTATCCAGACCCCTCTCACAAAGAGGCTGGGTCCCTCCTGACCACCTCGTCAAAGATGAATAAGAGGGACCCCACAGTTAGGTCGAACACTTGGGGCAAATTACCAGGGTGTCAGTCCACATTATCCAAAGCCCTGGGTTGTGCTTTCCCAAATAATTATTCAGTTGGTTTTATGTAGGAGCCCAGAGTTTTAAGGCATGGTTTTTGTGTGCATGTGTTCACACCTGCTAATCTGCAAAATTCTTTAATCACCAGCGTCTATTTGGCTGTGTCTGCAATCTGTAAGATCATAAACATCACCCCCAGACTATTGATATTCCTGTTAACCACTGAAGTTTTCCATGGCGAGACTGGTGAAAGCTTGCTCTGTCCTCATGATAAATTAGCTTGTTTATTCCTCTTCTGCTTATTTCTATCCTGCTGTTGGTTAGTGTAATGAAGCAGAAGTCCATTGTGTATGTTCATTGGGTAGCGATCCTCTGGCACCAAAGGGGGTAATTGAGTAGAAAGGCAGAATGCTGTTGGTGCATGGGAGAAGTTAACACCACATGAGGTCACCAGGCTTCAAGCTTTAATCAATGTGGACACAATGCAATTGAGATTTTGAAAAGGGTTTGTTTATAGTGTGAGAGTAAGGGTCAGTAGTTAATTTGAAATGCTGTAGGTGTGTTTTCCTTGAACCAAGAAGGTACAGAGCATGTGTCATAGAGGATTGTAAATATCCTCAAGGGAGGGATGTAATTGGGGTGGAGGCTTAAAAAGAAGGGAATTTAAGAACTTCAGTGTGCTTATTATTGACCCATCCATGTTTCATTTAAACTTTTACCATTCTTCACAATGGGGAAAAAGACTGTAGGAAAAAACCCTATAAAAGTCCATAGTGCAGAGGCACAGCCCTACCAAGAAACAACTTTTTGGGTTTTTTTAAAGCAATGCTTTCCTTTGGGAAGATATTTGGAGTGCTATAAAATATTGCACTAAGAGTACTTAGTAGTACTAATATTACTCTTAGTATTAGCTGCTAATTCTCAAAGAATTCCCACTCTCAAAAGTTTACATCTTTTAGGATTTTTAATTGCCGTGGCTTGAATGAGATAATATGAAAACGCTTAACCCGTCTACTCATTTATGCTGCTGCCTCTTTCCATTTCAGGCTCCAGTCTAAACCAGGCATGTCTGTCTGCTTTTTGGATTATCTTTGACATTTCTCCCCATTATTTAATTACCTAACTTTCAACAGCTAGAAACACCATGCTTTTATAATCACTATTCCAATCTGAAAGTAGAGAGGGCCCTATCCTTTTGTTGCAGGGAAACTCTGCAGACCAACGTCTGGTTTTCAGAAATGACTACAGGAAAAGAACGTGAAGGCTAGGCAGAGCCAAAGGCTAGACATAGACTCAGAGATGCTTTGTTAAGTGCATGTTAAACCTAGGTGATGACTTCATACTCCTAATACCTCATATTTGTATAGTGCTTTTATCCTTCTTCAAAGCACGTTCATAGAAATGATCTCATTTGATCTTAATAACAGCACTCTGAGACAGGTCAGTCCACCAGGAATATTCACATTTTAAAGTTATGGAAACAGAAATGGAGAATAGCTGTGTTTGTGGTTAGTTTTGTTTGAGAAGGGTTGATTTGGTAAGATTTATTTGTGGTGGAGTTACTCTGAGGATTTGAAGATTAATTGCTACTTGATGATATAGGATGAAGTGTTGTAAAAAGCTTAGTTTTTTAATACAGAGAATTACTTCTTACAGAAGTTGCTGTATATTAACCAAACATTACTTTCTGAGCTATCTTCTAGGACAAGTACATGTCACCTGTGGTCCATCATGTTTAATTTGCCCATGTAACACACAGCTGCTCCCTTAAACAATTGTTAAGCAAACATGTCAAAAATATCTCTTTGAAGGAACAACAAATTTTAGCCTGTTGAAGGTGTCCAGATATTTTGACCTTTCCCTGGGCAGATCTGGGTCTTTAGAACCCTATGGAAAATCTTAAAGAAGGAACCAGGGAGCACCTAGAGATGAGAGTGAAATTAATTTCATAATTTTAGTTAGTAAATGGCGCTGTGGTATGGTCACCCACTTAGTAACTCTTCCATGGTATGCCTTTCTCCCTTAAAGTCATGCCAACAAATACGCATTGAAAAGCCATTTTTGGTGTTGGTATGATAGCCCATAGAATAGATTACCATAATTAGTTTACCTAATCTCCTACTGTTGGACATTGATGTTATTTCCAGTTTGGGGGCTATATAATAGCACTACTGGGAAAACCTCCCTTGTAGTTAAATTTTTATTCATGCCCTTAATTATTTTCTTAGCAATTTCACTTCTGTGAATTTATCTGAGGTCAAAAATCATGCCCATTTTTAAAGATTTTGATAATCTCCATCTCGCCCTTCGAGATCAATGATAACCTCACATATACCTCATAAGTCAATCCTGGGAGTGTCCATATCCCTGCATCTTGGCCTGGGCCCTGGGCATTAATTTTATTTTTAAAAATTTTGCTAATGTGCCAAGAATATTTTTTTCTTTTAATTTACATTTCTTTGATTACTAGTGAGGGTGAACCTATTTTCATATGCTTATTGGCTACTTATACTCTTTTGTGACTTGCCTGGTTGTTTCCTTCCTTTATATACTATTTTCAAAGTTGATCATCCTTGTAATACAACTTGTTAGAGATTAGGGAAAAAGGGAAGACTTACGGAGGAGGATGGTTCAGCCTAATTCTGTTGATAGCAGGATCCTGCATTTCCTTTGTGGTACCTCCCCTTTCCCACTCTCAGACCATGAGCTTTAGGAGAATCTTCATCTCTGACTCCAGTTATGGACATGTGACCAAGCCACAGGGGACACGTGGCTCAATTTAGTTTAATCAGAATGAAGTCTGAGATTTGTTGTGGAAGCTACCAGGAAGAGATGTCCTCTCTGTTTATTACTGAACTGAACCCAGATAATATGAGCCTGGAACTGCTGGAGCCCTTCCAATGAAGTCTGAAAATGAAACTAGTAAAATATGATAGAATTCAGTGACCGTAGAGAGATGAGATCTGTTGATATAATTTGATTTCTCAAAACAACCACTATCTAAAGACCATGCTGTCTCTGGACATTTTTCATCTTCACCTTGCTAATTGATTAATTTAATTTTTGCTCAAGCAGCTTTGTGCAGAGTTTCCTTTCTTTTGCAACCAAAAGACCCCAGACTGATTTACTTACTATGCCTTTGGTTTAAAGATAGGTCAATGGAGACTGCTGCTGTATCGTAGAAGGTGTATTTGGAGAGTTTGCTCATGTTAGGTCTTTGGTAACAATTAAAAAATAAAATTAGGTATGGAACCAACTTCTGTTAGGCACAGCTCTTCCAACTATAGCAATAGTTGAAGTGGTGTGTGTGTGTGTGTTTGTGTGTGTGTGTGTGTGTGTTGTGTCACGGTTGGAGCACCAACTGGCTGGTGAAGATCATTAGTGACAATTCTTGGAACTTGGCCAGGCTGTTGGCTTTGAAGCAAAGCTCATTGCAACATGTACTCCTGCTGAGCTAGATGTGTGTGTGAAATGGATGGCAAGAGGATGTCCCAGCAGCTAAAATGAGGTTCTTGATGGCATCACAGGAGAAGCTTAATGACCGCCCAAGCAGGCTAGTATTTGGGGGGATGGTTGGGAAACTTGAGTAGGTATTATGGTGACTCGAGGTTTCTTTGGGGCATCCAGAAATCTGTGAGGCAGAACAAAGAATGAGCTGGCACATGTTACTACAATCCCTGAGTTGGGTTAGTCATGGGCTACAGAAGGAATGCACACATGGATCATGCCTTTGGGCAACTTAACTTTGATTAGAGAGATAAGAGCGATAAAATAAGACAGTCTGTTGTCAAGGTCAAAGTGGGTGAAATGGACTAAGTGCTCTAAGTAGTTTTTAGATCAGATATAAAGATTTTTTTGAAGAATTAGGGAGTTTGACCTGGGTCTTTGCAGTGTGGGTGGTCATTGGAAGCACAATTTGATGTACATAATTCAAGACAAGATTCACGTCATTCAGGGCACTGAATTAAGAGCAAGCTTAATAGAAAAAGCTATGAGTAGAATATCAAGAGATCTGGCTCTAGCCCCATTTGCCTCCTTAGACATATCATTTAATCTCTCATGCTTCTTCTTGCCTTTGATTATTTGCTGAGTAGACCTGGTAATGCTTTCCCTTGGCAAATAAAGACAGAGGCATGTCTTTCTCAAAGCCAAGTACGTTGGCTTTTTCCAACCATTTCTTTTCTTTTTTTAAAGGCATTAAAGTAAGTCCTCAGAGTCTTTAGGTTACTGGCAGATTAAAAGTTTGTTTAGATGGTGATTAAGGTATATCTTAGAACTTTGCTAAATTCTGGGGAACATACAGAGGCAGAAATCATGATAATCTGCTCATCTGTCATGTCATGGAAAGAAAGCGTGAAGTTAATGAGTTGAGATCTCAGGGAACCTATTTCTCACCAGCTATGAGACTAGGTTTGCTTTTAGTATCTTGTCTGTACCCTACCATAGATCTGTAAATCGGTAAATAAGAGGATGTGTATGAAGGCAAGGCACTTATCTTTTGTAATGTACCAAAGACAAACGAGGTGGCACCGTTTTAGCTGAGTAGACAGGCAGGACATATATAAAAATATCATTAATAAAACAGAGCATGGTGTGGTAAAAATATTAGGTAGTATTAATTGAGCACTTACTATGTGCTAGGCAATGTGCTAAGTGTTTTTTATGCATTATGTTGGCCCACTAACATGGTTGAGCTGGAACTAGAATCTTTGTTTCACTTGCTGTTTTCATGTTTAAAGGTCTAGAGAGACTGAATGATCCTTAAAGCACTGATTTGGACTTCTCTAACTCGATAATTGTATTTTCTTTAAAAACTGTAAGTTCGAAAAGCAGTGGAGTTTTGGGGACAAAACCTGGGGGTGGTTGTAAATTGACCAGAAGGTTTACAAATACCCATAAGGACGGGCATTGTGTTAGACATTGTGGGCAAATCCATTCAGCCTAGGGCCTTCCGTCTGTATTTCCCTTTGTGAACTCTTTTGCTGAATGTCCCGTCATCCTTTGTGAGGTGAGGTCCTGTTCATCCTGTCTGCTTTCACGACATAAATGTTTTAGGAACTCTCCACAGACTGGCTGGATTGTCTCTTTGGGCTATGAACAGATTGTGTGGGTGATGAGACAAGTAGGAAAAGACTCAGCAATCAAAAAAGGGGGGTGGAAATCTCTTTCTCTGGCTCTCAGAATGGAGCTTGGACACAAAGGGAACTTCGTTAATCATGCCTCCTTTGTAATCAGAATGGTGGAGGCATTTTTTTTAAACCACTATTATTTTGTCCTTTGTCTCGTCTGAGTGAAACCAATTGTTAATAGCTAATCGAGGGGTTAAAAATTTCCCAGACATGGCCAGGCAGAATCAACTTCACTTGATAAAGTAGTGGGTTGATTCTGGTTGGAACACCAAGTCAGGTGTGGTGACAGGCTTCTTGCAGACATGGTGCTGGTCTGATGGGATACCCTTGTCCAAGATCTACATGGTGGCAGCTTTGTGCTTAGTTGTTGAAAATTTCATGCATGTGTGAGAAATGGGGAAGAGATAGGTAAGACTTGGGGGTTTTGGTGAGTTAGGATTCAGTCACTTTGTAGTACTAAGTCCCTAAAACAAGCACTGAGTGGACAACTCCAAACATCTCAATTTACTGAGCAACTTGGACAGCTTACTTGTTTAATCTTTCTGTAGTTGCTGTCTTAGAAATCAAAGAAGGATAATAATCTTTGGTACCCACTTAATGGGTGTAAAATAATGAGAATGTAAATGCTTTGAGTGCCCTGGAGATGAAGAGATAGGGAAAATTCTCTTAATGTATTATTCATATATAATATGGTAAGATGAATCAGTGTGGTTTTTTTTTTTGAAAACCTGTTATTATTTTAGCACCTCCTCCCTTTTACAAGGGAGGTTGTGTGCCTTAGCAGAAGTTGACTTTGTCATAATTTTATTTGCCAAGACAGGTCCAGCAAATTTACAACGTGGTGGGTTTTCCAAGAGGAAAGGTTGAGGTTAGCCCTGTCCTATCCATTCCCTGAATCTGGTGGTGAGTTGTTTTATAATGAATTGTTGGTTGAGGGCAAGTCGAGGATAGTGAAACCAAAGGCAATATCAGTGTTTAGAAGAAAACTGTCAACTGTTATTCTAGCTATTCCTTACCTGGATGTTTGTCTATTTTCTTTAAAAAACTGAATGGATTTTTAAAATCAGATAGTGAGAGCTGGCTGTAAATTCCAAGAAAGAGGCATCACAGTGTTATTAGGGTTGGAAGACAAAAGAAAGAGCTGCTTGATTCTTGGTCCTTTTTTAAAAACCCTACTGCCCTACCCCTTCATCTATTCAGAAGAGAAGAACATCCCCCACAAGGTCTTCCCCTCTCATCTGGTACGACCTAAATGATATTTTCTTCCCAGGCAAGATGGGAGTCTACCTCTCCTATTATGGCGATGAACTAATGCTGGTGCTTTTTGCCCAATGGAGATCCCCACCTTTCCCACCCTCCATTTGTCTGTTTTCAGCAGGAATCCACAATTTCCCAATTCTTTAGAGAAACAGAGATTCTTGTTTTGTAAGGGGCCTGGGAATTTGTCTAGTCTAACCTCACCCACACTGGGGCCTCCCCAACACAGACGACCTCCCTGGCAGCATTTTTTCCATTCCAGTGACGGTTGCTCAGTAGACAATTAAAATTGTTTAATTTTTCAATCTAGTTGAAACACTATGATGGTTAAATGTTCTTTCTTATAATTCAATGGAAAACTGGTTTCCATTACCACATTGTATTTTCTACTCATGAATCCTGGACTTTCCTTTTGGAATAATCTAGAATATGTGCTGCTTCCCTTTTGTTAGATGGTGGCCTTTCAAATAATTGAAGATGACTATCATTTCTCTCTGACTTTCCCTTTTCCAGGTGAAAACACCGTTGTCTGGTAAGATTCCTTACCAGAATCTTGCTGTCCCTGTCTGGTGATTGTATTCCCAGTCAAGATTAAGTTTACCTCTGCTACCATGGCAACCAGCTACTGCTTGTTGTTTCTGCTTAGAGGAAACCACCATTTTCCTGTCTTCAGTAGAAAATCCATAATTCAAAAATCAACTTGTTAGTGTCCTTAGAACAAATACGCCTCTATTACTGGTGATCAGCTTAGTTCAGAGAGCACCGAGTTCTACAACAGTCTATGTGCTGGCCTCCCCATTTTAACTCATGTAACTCACGCCAAATGTACTTCGCATACATGTCTGCACTGGTTTTTCTCATTAGGAGAAATAGTGTGCCCTGAGACAGAGAGAGACTCTGGACTCAGATGGATTTAGGTTCAAACCCCAGCTCAACCCTTTATTGGCTGTGACCTTGGTTGAGTTATTTACATTTTCAGAGCCTCATTTTACTCATCTCTAAATGGAGATAATGATATCTACCACTTACTGCTGTATAAGAATGAAAATCAATCCAGTTAAATCCCCTAGCCTACTTCCTGGCACATATGAAATACCCAGCGATTGGTAGCTGTTATAATCATTTACAATTTGTAGATGACAACCTGATGCCCTTTGCAGCCAGTCCAGCATGCAGGCAACTGTGATGGTTATGGATTATTCAGAGCCTGGAATCCCCGTAGTTGCAAATTCTGAAAAGGGAGTGTCGCAAATTGGCTTAGTGGGGTATGAATTTTTCTCCGAAGCCCGAGTGATTGGGATAAAGCCGGGGTTCTCAACCAGGAGTGATTTTGCGCCCCAGGGGATATTTGGCAATGTCTAGAGACATTTTTGATTTGCACTACATTCGGGAGGAGGAGAGAAGATGCTCCTGGCAACTAGTGAACAGAAGCCAGGGCTGCTGCCAGATACCCTGTTGTGCCCAGAAGAGCCTCCACATTTATCCAGCCCCAAATGTCAACAGTGCCGGGGATGAGAAGCCCTGGGGTAGAGGGATGGCGGCAGTGTAGCCAGGAGTATTAAGAGGGAATAGGCATGTGCAGCTCTCTGATTGTAAAGAGCCCAGGCTTTGAACAAAATATTGAAATAAAATGATGATGAGATAGTGTAGGTGTAGCTCTAGCCTCGTATGGTCAGCCCCATAATCCTAGCTTGCCTTTCTAAAATGTCAATCCTGTCCATCTTCCCAGTGTCATGTGCTGATTAAATAAGTCCTGCCAAAGGTTTGGATGACTTTTTTGCACCTGTTAATCTGTTTTGTTTGTGTTGCCCCCATGTAAAGACATGACTAGCCTAATAGAGCCATCTTGAAGTAGTGATTCTGTCAAAGAAATAGGCAATCCCCCCAAAATGAATTTAAAGTAATATAATAAGTTCAGTTCTCTATCCATACTGTGAAACATGGTAAAGAAGACATATAATCTGTAGCACTACTTCTAGAAACCCCCCTTTTCTTCGATGCTTTTAACTTCTCTCTTCCAAAATACCCCTAAAACCTCCTCTGGTAAAATTCCCCCCCAGCCCAAGCCCATCTCTTCCACTTGTCCCTTTTCTCTTGATTGTGTATCATGAAAACTCAAAGAATCCATTTAGCAATAAGTTGAACCCCTGCTGGGGGCTGGTGAGGGCCTGCAACAGAGAAAGCAAAACCAGCATTCTCTCTATCTGCAGGGAGGAGGCAATGGAGTAGGGAAGACCCACATTAATACTTTTGGCTATAGTCATTTTCTAATAAGTTATGGAAATAACTGTGAAAAAAGATGTTATTAAGCCCATTTCACTGAAGAGAAAATTAAGAGCTAATCCTGTGTTCAAACAGCAGGCTGCTTAGGATATCCCTGGGATGTTTCTTAGGGAAAGACAACTTAGATGTTCAAGTTAAAATTCTGATAGAATCATCTCCGGTTGCTGAGAGCCTCTGTTTTTAATGACCCAAAATTCAGACCTTCTAGTTCCTTGAATGTTTAGATAAACACATCCCTGGTGGGAAGGAGGGGGAGATAGGATAGAGAGCAAGGACCATGTCACCATCTCCCACCAGATTATTCTTCTCCATCTGCTGGCAGCTTTCTTATTATCAGTAGTTAACATTCATTAAGGCCTCACTATGTACAAGGTACTGTGATAGGCTCTTTTTACTAACTATTTTATCTTTACAAAAAACTTACGAGGTGGGTACTCATAGTAAGCTTTTCCAAAGGAGGAAACCGGCATTTTGTAAGGCCATGAAAATTGCCCAACTAAATTGCTAGTAAGAAACAGAGTTAGATTTGATCCCAAGTTTTTCTGAGTCTAGAGCCCTTGCTTTTAATTTCTCTTGTTCTGTTTTTGTAGATGCCTACAGCAACCTAAAGAACCCTTTCAGTGAAAGCATTTCCCTTGCTGCCCTGTAATTGTCATTTTCTCTTATGGAACATTTTTTCATAGAGGGTAAATTTTGAAATATATTAAGAACCCAGCAGTTTAAATGAAAATCTGAATGAATGTTATGAATTGATGTCTCGTTAGCAAATTTTGTCCATGATCTTTTGGCTTAGGGCAGTGTTTGCCATGACTTCCATTTCTTCTGAATAATAGACTCAGCTCTGTTGAGCCTATTTCTATCAACCTGAAAAACAGAGGTTGGACATACTCCAGATTATTTCATTGTGTTGGAATGTCTTTGTGTTGTTATACTGCAAGTGTATGGGCCATTGGCTGGAAGCTGGAATGGAGTTTTGGGTTTTTTTCCCTAAACGTTTTCATTATGATTAGGTTGGACCACCTTCCCATAGTATGTATTACAGGGGTATATTTCATCGTGCTGAATATATCAGTATGAAATTTTACATATACAGTTGGCTCTAGCTTGCCTTTGCTTTCTGGAATAATTTGTTGATGTCAGCAGTTGTTGGAAGATAGAAAACACCCAGAGCCCATTTCGGCCTCAATAAGCACCAGAGAAGAGTAGGAGAGTACAGTCTTTTCCTCTAACAGATGTGAAAATACAAGGAAGATGAGGGGAGAAGGGGCTAGATGGGCAAGGCATGGCAGCCTGTAGCATTGGCATATACGTTGATCCTAATTTAAAAGGGTATTTTTCAACCTTAAAAGAATGACTTTCACCATAACATAGAACATATAAATTCCCTTTACAGTCGAAGAATTTCTAAGTTAGGAATGTCTAGCAGTTAAAATACTGCCCTTTACAGTTGAGAGAACTGGGGCCCAAGATTGGTTGAATACTTTGCCTGCTTAGTGGCATATCCAGTACTAGAACTCCGCAACCCTGATTCATCGATAATTCATGATAATTGATAATTCATTCTGCCAAGGTTCTTATCCTCAAACTTGTAGTAATTCAGGATAGCAGACCGATTTGTGGCCCAGAGTTGGAGCTCTAAATGTCTGAAGAGTGCTCATAGAATATAATGATGGAGAAGGCCCTAAAGGCTGTCTTTCCATCCTCATCCAGTGCTCAAATGTCCTCTGTGCTCTTTGCACTTACCAAGTGTTTCTAGCAGGAGCATTTGTACTCACACAGGTATGAGTAACTCATTGTGTTCAACTGGTCAGGTTAACTTCGGACCATCTGATTTCTATTGCTCTCAGATTTCCTTCCTTAGAACTTGCAACATTGGAACCACCTAGAATAAATCTAACTCCTCTTCCAAACCTTAGTCATTCATGTATTTGACCTTTTATCTGTAACAACCCCTGCATCGTACAGACTGAGCTCTTTAACAAGCTCTACACCCCCAGCTTCTTTATATTCTGCCTGTCATATGACATATCACTCATTTTCCTTTGATTCCTCTCTTAGCTAATGACATTGCCATCCATCTGCTGCCCATGCAAAGAGCTTGGACATCCTTGACTTCTCTCTCTCACTCACGTCCCGCGTTAACCAACAGGGCCCACAAATTCTTCCTCCTAACTAGCTCTTCCCTCCAGTCACAATTGCATTTGCCTGTCACCATTCAGAAGCTCCGTGTGTCATCTCAAGACTTCTGATACCATCCTGTGCTCCACAGTTCCTTCAACACCAGAAATCTTCCACTGCTTTTCTTTGCTACTCTTTTGTGAACTTTCATATGTAATTCATTGGACCACAGAGAAAATCTCATTTAGAGCTGCTAGGTAAATAGATCATAATGCCGCAGAAGATTCTTTTGCCCAGGTTTCTGTCTGAGCTGTTTTGTAGATTTGATCTCAAAAGTAGGACTTGATGCCTTTAAAAGCAAGTGACTTGTGTAGGGGATGTTAATGAAATGGCCAACAATTTCCCTATATATGTTCTTAGGAATATAGATTTTGTTATAAAATCTTCAAATTTGCAGCCACTAGTTATATACACTTAAGTCTAAGATGTGAATATTTTATCTCATTTTGTCTCCTATTTTTCTTTCCACCATGCAGGCCTTGATCCCTTCAAGGCAGCACTGGTATAGGGTAAATAACTGTTAAGTTCTATCTTTGTGAACCTCAGTTTCCAGGAAATAATGATAAAGAGTGGTATCTAAACATGCTCCCACAATTTTAATATGGGCTGCACACCCTCATAGTAAAAAGATAAAGGCTAATAAGTAAACTGGCAATTGAGGCAATGTGATGTATTGGAAGGCGCAGCAGATGTGAAGTGAGACCGGGGTTCTAGTCCCAGCTCTGCCACTTACTGGTGGGACAAAGCTACCAATCTTCTGCATAGGCAGTGTGGACCATTATAATAACAGCTTCACCTGTTTCCTATGAGGATTAGATGATCCACGTGTCTGAAAGTGCTTTGTAAAATGCAACGTGCAGTTCACATATTAGTTAGTATTCGTGTTTATTATTAACATTGGTAATATTGATAAAAGTAGAATATCTGTAATTTATAAATAATACATGTCTGATAATAATAAATTATAGGTCATAAACATGTGAAATTATTGTAGAATGTAATAGGTACTTCAGAACAAAGCAGCCATTTCTCCTAGAAGATTTAATTTAGGGGTTTTCTAACCCTAAAGTTTCACTCCAAAGGTGTGCCAGTGGTGAGCTTGCTGGTTCATAGAGCCAGGTGGCCACCTTTGTGTCTTCCCTACCCACGTAGCTGCCAAGAGCAGCTTTGGGGGCCTCTACAGGGGCTTGGAGAGATTTTCCACACAAAAGCTTGTTCACCCTCCATGCTGGGTTTATGAGATCATAGCCAAGGTAGTAAATTATAAGATGCTATAATTCACTTTCCATAGGTGGTCTTGGCTGCATTCCACAGCCTTTTGGCTGAATGGTGGCTGATTTTGACGCACTGGCACAAAGTCAGAAATTCAGCCCAGATGACTGGTTTGCTGAGCGATGAGCAATAGTGTCAACAGATGAGCCGTTTGCTTTTTCTGTGGAGGACTTTTGTGTTCACTTCGTGTGTACTTTCTAGCGTTTTGAGTATTTTTGAAGCGATGGAGAAACAGTAATTGTAGGTATTTTTCAGAGCTAGAGGTCAGAAATATTTGATGTACCTGTCAAGCTTCTTAATTTAATCTCTGTTTGTTGCCAGACACCAGAGTTGAGGGTCATTTTTTTCATCTGAATTCAGGATTGCTCCCCCAATTAGCACGTCTAATGGTTGGCAGATTTTATGTGCTAAAACTCTGGCAGGGCTCTTTATGTGCATTTTATTATTTTTTCAAAAAGAGGGAAAAAAAACTGGCACTAATCTTGAGCCTAAAGTAACTTCATGTTTACCACAGCATTTCAAATACTATGTAAGAATTTGGCTCTATGTCCCAAAGCACAGTAATTTTTTTCCTTTTGGTTCCAGCGCTCCTCAATTCCACGGGATCCAAGCCAGACAAGTAATGGAAGCCAAGTGGCGCTTCATGTTTGCTGTGTAGATTCTGACAAATGTAGAGTAATTCTTCTATTCCTCAAAGCTGTCGCATCTTTGGCTCCAGAACAATTGAGGTTGCAGGCTAAGCATTGAAAATCCTCATCAGCCTAAGATGTAAACATACACTATTTTTCAATATTTTTTAAGGAAGGAATGAATTACACAAGTGTTTGCTACAATTTCTGAAACTTTCCTGTCAAAATGTCTGTCATTTATTCATAAGTTTATGTTGTAGGGAACTGTTTTAAAATACGTGTTTGACTTGTGTGTGTACAGTACAAATTACTCTGCATTCATCTCTGCTATGTGGGGTGTGTGTGTGTTTGTGTGTTTTGGTGGTGGTAGGTTAGTGTAGAGGAATGTTCTGCTGTGTTTAAAAATTTAGCTTTCTTAGAACAGATGTTAGCATAATTAACTACTACTTACTGAAAACGGCTGGCAAGGATGAATTACACGTCACTTAGTGTACCCCGTTATGCCCACTGGGGCATAGCTAGGATAATTCTGAAAATTACTTCTCCAGATCTTGGCCCTGCACACCCACTTTTGGTTCTCTAGTGACTGAGATTGAATCATGAAATAATATTTTAGTTAGTAATCTAGTAAGATTTAATTGGTGTGGTTGAAATATAGGAGAATTTTATCTTCAAAGTCAATGGCATAGGTAGAGTGAGTGTCTGACCATTACAACTTCAGAGCAATTTATGTGAAGGAATTAACAGACCGAGTCAGTTAATTCTGAAGCACTCAGTTTAACACAACTATTTACACTTTCTTTAGACGAAAAGTTTTGAAGTGGTCATTATTATGAGACATTCTAAAACTTAGGTACATGCTGTGGTAGATACTAAGAAATCTTTTTAGGAACTGACCTGGAGGGAACAGTAAGCAGAATTGGTCAAGGAATTGCTAGTTGTCTCAAATCTCTCAACTCAACCAGATAATATGATCTGGCTACTTCAGGTGTATAGTATATCCCACATGTATCCTTTTAACTAGAATTAAGGTAGAAGGTTTCTGAGCTTAAGAAAGGCAGGTGCAATCTCTGAGGGAATTCAGTTTAATACATTTAAAAGCTAATTTTTAAATTTAGCTGAAGATTCCTTTATGTTAAATGAGTGTTTGGGGGGGTGGTTTGAATAAAACTTGTAGTTGTATAAATAACAGGTATTCATCTGGTCTCCTTGGTTTCTGTGGCCACCTATGTTCCTCTGCCCCTCTTTTCCCCATCCCCTTCCTTGGGAGGGAATCAAAAAATTCTAAGCAAACCCTGGAATTGTCCAAGGGCCTTAAAGGCCCAATGCATTTCATATAAATTCTCATTTAGGCAAGCATAGATATTCAGATAGGCAAAGCTTAGAACCAATTTGAGTATATAATCTTTTATGAACATCTTATACATACCATCCATGATGAACATCTTATACATACCGTTCATAGCCAGGAAATGGAAGTTTTCTTTATATTACAAAGTGAAATGGATATTGAGCCATTTAGCTTTGTAGTTCAGCTGAAAGCTGTGGGGCTTACATTATCCAGCTATTACTTTCGTAGATACAGACATAGGCCAAGTAATTCTTAGTGCCCCAAACATTAATTCCATGCTTTTAAATCAGCCTCAACTCGTTTTAAAAGATAAAGTCTAATATTCACTTCCTAATATCCAAAATCTTTTAGGGAACAAAGTAGAGAACAAATAAACAAATTAAATTGTAAAAAATAAATAAACCAATTATTCATGTTTATACAGGTCAGAGATCATGACAACAGATTTTGAAGTAAGACCAGATTTAAAGAGTTAAATCAACCTCCCTCTTGGGTCAGTAGAAAGTATCTGCTAGCAATTGTCTGTGTTTTAATTAATTAATTAATTAATTTTCACTTTAATATTTTAATACGTCTCTCTTCTAAATATAATTCTGTCACATATTTTTACACCTATATAAACAGCTTAATAAGTTATTTTAAGAAATGGGAGTGAAATTAAAGGAAATAACACCTTAAATTTTTATTAACTAGCAAAAGCAAAATAATCAAAAATAAGAGTAATGAACTCTTATACAAGTGCACCATTTTCTACAACAAAGGAAGATAACACTTTCAAGAAAGTAAATAATTGTAAGAATATAAATAATGTACTTTGTTTAAACAGTTCTATAGTTTACCTGGATCAGACTTATTGCATATATTTCATAACAGTTTAAAAATTTATCCAGATTTAAATGTTAAGTCCCCAAATTTATAACATTATATATCACATTTCATTCCAGAAGAGAAAATGACCTGGTCTCAGGGATAGTTGCTTACAGCTTGGATATTTTGTAAACTTTTATATGAAGTATTAATACAATTTCTTTCATTCAGACAATTAAAACAATTTTCCTGGAATACAGTAGGGTACAAAATGTGTAGAAATCTTATAGTTAAATGGGATCAAATCAGACAGCAAAGATTTCCCAGACCATAAAATCTATGAAGACAGGAAGCAAGTGATTTAACTTTCAAGATGTTAATTTACAGATCTAACTATTCATTTATGTTTGACATTAAAACAAATTTTGAATAAGTACTGTTACAGCATTTTTTTCTAGGGACAATCTTATACTGGTTGGGTTATTCTGTCAGTTATTATATATTCATTATTAGATCATATAATTAATGGGAGTCTACTCAGCTTTGTTTCATTTCATTAATTGTAAGGGTGTGTTTTTATTTTTTTAAAATGTTTTTCTTCCAGTTTTATTGAGATATAGTTGACATACAGCACTGTATAAGTTTAAGGGGTACAGGATAATGATTTGACTTACATACATCATGAAATGATTGTGTTTTTTTGTTTGTTTTGTTTTGTTTTTGTTTTTGTTTTTTTTTTTTGCGGTATGCGGGCCTCTCACTGTTGTGGCCTCTCTGTTGCGGAGCACAGGCTCTGGACACGCAGGCCCAGCGGCCATGGCTCACAGGCCCAACCACTCCGCAGCATGTGGGATCCTCCCAGACCACGGCACAAACCCGCGTCCCCTGCATCGGCAGGCGGACTCCCAACTAATGTGCCACTAGGGAAGCCCGATTGTGTTTTTAAATCAGTGTGTATAGTTTTGTGTTTTCATTTTTGTTAGCTAAGATGCTATTATAAAAATAAAATTCTCTAAAATATTTCTGAAATGTTTGACCATTTTTAATTAAAATCGTTACTTTTTCAATTAGAGAGGTTCTGGTTATTAATGCTTGTAAACATGAATTACCCTTTTAATTGGTCTGTTTTCCACATTCCTTCCCCTTGGAGCCCAAAGCACATTAATCCTGAAATATCATTTCTGTTGCAAGGAAGACAGTCTTCCTCTAATTTAGGTGAAGGCTGTTCTGATAATGGAGACTGCACAGGCTCTTCGGAGACCCCATTGCCTTTTCCCTTCCTTCCGAGGCACCGTGTTGCTCATGTCTGGCCTTGTGGCTACCTATAAGATACCAACAGTGTCTTAGAAGGAAAGATTCCCCCAAATAAAAGTTCTTTGTTATTTGTGGGTCTCTTCATGTCACTGTACAAAGTGAAGCTGAGACTGTTGGGAACAGAAGCCAAGGCCCCCTAGAGAACTAGACCCCTGGTCAGAGAAAGCAAAGGGCTGTAACAAGGTTAGGGCTGTGCAGCATTTTCACCTAGTAAATGAGCTCTTCTTAAATTTAATGCTCAAACACAGACCGTACGATTGGCCTTCGGTATCCTCAGATCAACCAGCCAGGGATTGATCTGCTGATCAGGAGGACCGACTATATTGTGCCATTTTATAGAAGGGACTTGAGCATCCTCAAGTCCGTGGAAGCAGTCCTCCACGGATACAGAGGGACGACTGTATTGTGGTTTTCGAGATAGCCTCTGACCCAGCACATGCTCTTCTTCAGCGCCTTCCCTACTCCTGTCCCCTTTTCCACCTGGCTAACTAACACCTGCTCTCTGTGAAGTCTAAGTCCAGGCCTCGGGCAGGCAGCCCTCCCAGCCCCCTTCACAATTGATGCCTCCTGTGCAACATCTGTAAGGGCACGTTTCAATCAGGATGGGCTTCTCTGCCAACTTCTCACCCTCCCACACTCGACTGTGAGCAACTCAGGGTCTGGGACTGTCATTTGTCTCTATCTTTAGGTTGCACAGTGCCCACATAATAGTAATACTCCTAGATAACTGCTAAAGGAAACTTCTTTACTTGTAATAAAGCAAAGAAATAAATAGTCTGTGTTGGCTTAAACGGAGACCATGTGTCATGTCAGCATGTTGTTTTAATTTTATTTTAACTTTTCTAGGAGGCAACCAAGTCTTGTGTCTCTGTCCAACTCTCTAATTAAAGGTTCTGGCGGGAGTAGGGGCTAATGATTTGATGTTGACTCAACTTTGAGCATGATAGCGGTAGTGGTTGGCCAGATAGTAATTTGTAAACGGGACAGCCATTTGAGATGCCATAACAGGAAGCTGACTGGAGTCAATGAATATTCTTCCAAAAGAAGTACAGGTTTAGTCATTGTTCACTTACATTTTTATTCAAGGTTGCATTG
Source organism: Leucopleurus acutus (assembly GCF_964270905.1). Classification (NCBI taxonomy): domain Eukaryota; kingdom Metazoa; phylum Chordata; class Mammalia; order Artiodactyla; family Delphinidae; genus Leucopleurus; species Leucopleurus acutus. The sequence goes on from NC_139143.1 coordinate 134,755,257, forward strand.
TAATGATGACTGGAATTTTTGCCTCATTCTAGTGAATTCATTTCTCCTGCCTTCCAAATATCTGACTATGGCCCTTTCTCAGGTAATGTCAGGGTAAATATAGTATCACCACAACTATAATTACTTTTTCCTGTAATTATTTATGTATTGTCTGTTTTCCCCATTATTTTTACATTCCACATGGCTGGTGTCTCTTAGGTTCCCTCAAGCACCTAACAGTGCTTCGTGCATAGTAGGTATTCAAGACATATTTGGTGAATGCAGTATGAGCCTTAGTGATGTATGTCACTGAAGGGTCACTGAATTTTTAGAGGCTTCACGTTGTGTTTGTACAGTTTTTCACAGCCTCGAATTAGAAGTCTTATTGATTTCACATCACTTTAAAATTAAATGTTGTGTAGTGTCAGATTTCACAGTTCTCTGCTCTTGTGGAGAGACGGAGGCCAAAAATACTGTGTTGAAATACAGATAAAAAAAGGAAAAAAAATGGCCTATGTTTGACACGGTAAAGAGAACTGGCCTCAAAATGGGGTGGTGTTTTCAAAGAGTGGCTTGTGTTTTATAACTTCTGTGCGTACTCCAAAAGTTGTGTTAACCTACCATAAACTAACCAGTCCGTAGTGCCTGGGCATATTCATTTTGGGCCAAACTGCTCTGTCTATGAAATTGTACTGATGTAGAAGTAGCTTTGGGCCACTTGTTTTCAACTAAGTGCTACGAATGGGTAGAGGGGACATTTATAATATGTGCTGAAGCAGCTGGATGATATTACATTACTATCCTAGGAGTACTGAGGAGTGGTTATTTTTAGCTTTCACCTGAGCAAACATGACTCAGTTTGTTGACCTGAATCCATCTAGTTCCTTCTTAAGTACACAAACTATTAATCCCTAGAACCACGCTGGCGACTGAGGCCTTCCTTACGTATAACTGTTGGTTAGTTGACTGTGGCTTGTTCAAAGGTCACCGATAATTTCATCTTCTCCCATTTCATTTTTTTCTCTTACAGTAAAATCCCTCACACTTTTTAAAAATTTAAAGACAGAAATCAAAGTTCTTTTGATTTTAGACACTGCTTTGTGATCTACATAGTCACATTGTTGGCTATAGCTGATGAAAACACCTTCTAGAGTAGGCAACCAGCTAAGAGCTATAGACTTTGTTTTGGGCTTACTTTGATATGCTTTCTGCATAAGAAACACCTGGAAATTCACTTTTAGCTGGAGTAGGAAGTTGTCTTGAACTGTAAACATATTATTCAGGGAACATTAACTGTCCATGTTTGAATAACAGAATGTCTGTTTACTTTCTCAAATGATACAAACGTTTCACCTTTTGAGCACTATTAGAAATGGAAAATGTTGAATTATCTTCAGGCTTTTAAAGTTATACAAAAGGTTTTTTAGACTAGATTTATTCAAGTGAAGAAAAATACTTGTGATTCTTATAGTACAGCTTGAGATGCACTTGCGGCTTCCCAAGTTCATTGCCATGATATTTATGAAAATATTAGTATTCCTGGGATTTTTTTCTTTATGCAAGAAACACTAGACTAATGAAAGAATGAAAATAATTCAGACTGCTACAAAGGCAGGCGTTCACCATGTCCATTAAAAATGCAGCCTTTGTGCCTGTAAAGTGTTCAGCTTCTCTGTTATTAAGTTTGGAATGTGGTTTTGGAGGTTAACTAGGAACTCAGATAGTTATTTTTCATTTTGGTCTAAGGAGGGAAAGACTTGTTTTTCAAAAGGAAAAAAAAAATAAAGAAATGAAAAAAGGTTAGGTTCATTTTGGAAGAATAGAAGTTTTAAAATGTAGTAACTATTTTCTGCAGCAAATAGTCAGTTTGAGTATGTTAGCCAAAAATAGAATTCATGACTTTTGTCTCCCTGTTTATTCTCCAACCACATTAAAAGAAGTTTAGTTAAATGTGCCATTTGGTCTTTGTAACGTTGGTGGGCTATTTAGCGGAGTCAGGATAACCAAAGTTTGATTGGTTCATATTTCTAATAATAAGTGAGATGTCTGATTTTAGATGGATTAGGTGTAGAATGTATTCATGATACAGTTTTGAGTTTTAAAGAAAAACTTCCCTGGCCTGGATTAGTGGTGGCTCTGTGTTGTGGTATTCAGGATACTACATTGAAGAACTTTCAGCCAGAGTTTAGCAGTGCTGTGTTTTCTGGTAAGTTTTAGTAGGCATCATCCCAACTTTCTGGGAACGTAACATTTTACTACTCAAAATTTACTGTTAGGATTGATATTTAGGGGTAGAAAAATGTGTATTTGAGCACTAGAAGTAGAGCAAAGTATTAATAATACACACTCTTGCGTCATAAATGACTTTTCCTCTTGTTTTACGTATTCCTCTAGTTGCTATTTGATCTCTGTCAAGTAAGAGATGATTTCTGTTCATAAAGGGTCTGAAAGCACTGTGTGTCAAGTATCGTATGTGCAAAATTAAACATATTTAAACCATGCACATAAACCAGATTTATGTTTTCCTTCCACTACTTTCAGAGAAAAGTTTTATAAATAGATTTTAAAATATATTGTAGTAGAAGGATCCACATGAAGAAAACTATGAAAATTTTCAAAGAGATATTAAAATGGACTGCAGTTAATAGAGAAGTGATCACTGTTCTTGGGTGGGAAAACTAAATGTCAGGAAAGGATGCCAACTCTGTCCACATTAATTTATAGATGTAATGTAATTTCAGTCAGATCCCAGCAAAAAATATAAACACGAAATGGCATGGGGGAGGGGTTTTACTCTATCAGATATTGATATAAACCATCAGTTTACGTGACTTAAAACCATGTTGTGTTGGGCCATGAATTTACAGTCCAATACATGGAAATAGACTAGATTGTCCAGAAATATCTATTTGTATACATAAGATAAAGGTGCTGTCATAAAGCAACAACAAAGGAGAGTTTGTTCAGTAAAGAATAATTTAAATATTTAGAAAAATGAAACTAGATTCTCACCTCATCCCTTATATCAAAATAAATTCCACATGGATCAACTATTTAAATATTTAAAAAATGAAATTGTTAAAAATGACTAGAAGGTAAAAGTTTATTGAATTTGGAGATTAGAAAGTCTCTCTATACACAGAAGAATGGGAAAAACATAAAAGTGTGATTGTACATGAAATCTGGGATTTCTCTGTATTAAAATATGCCATAAACAAATTGAGACAGCAGAGGGAAAAGTTGAGGTAAATCACTAACAAAACATATTAGGCAAAGAATTATTCTTATTTATAGACAACCTTTACAAAACAAAGGGTGGAGGGGTATAGGTAAATTAGAAGAGTGTATCGTGTGATTATTTTGCAACCACTAGTTGAAAAATTTTAATTACATAGAAAATATATAATAGCTAAAATTAATTTTATATTTTTTCATGTACTTTCAAGCACTGTTCTGAATACTTTTCGTATGTTAATTTGTTTAATGTATACAACGACTCAGAGAGTGTGACAAGATCTGAGACATCGAGGAAGTGATTCCAAGGGAAATCGAAGCCAATGACATTGTGTCTTCTGTCCACAGTCCCCTCCCCTCCATGGAGATGAGTCCTTGGTTCCAGTTCATGCTGTTTATCCTGCAGCTGGACACTACATTCAAGCTATTATTGTTGCCATTTAAGAGATAACAAGACTAATACACAGACAGGTTTAGAAATTCACCCCAAACTTTGCTAGCTTGGATTCATGGTGACACAACCAGAAATGAGAGAGCCAGGCAAGTTGGCTTCACAGCTTGTGTTATTTACCACTGTTCTACTCTACTTTGCTAAGTGATTAAAAAGAAGAAGCTACAAATAGGTATGACCCTATTTTGTAACGATATGTGTTAATATTAGTATGTATTTTAAAGTTATACAAATTAATTCCTCTATAAATTTGTATCTAGTTACACACTCATAGAAAAGACAGATAATACTTTGATATTTTTCCAACAGTGGCTACTTCTCTTTAGTGAGATTTTGGGTAACTGTTGTTTTGAACTTCAACATTTCTGTATTTTGCAAATTTTCTGTTATAATTATGTGACCATTTTATAATCACAAAATTGTGTTGTTCATGTTATATATTTCAAATTTGATGATCCCTCTTGAAGTGCATGTATCGTATTTTAGTATACCCTTGAAGTGTCAGTCAGTGTTTGGGTTCCATCCTCTGATAGGTACATTAAATGGGGGCCCAAAGTCAGAAAACTTCTTTCTCTCAATCAAAAGCAGAGTTGTAGAATTTCAGAGTTAAGAAGAATCTTAGAAACCAGCCATCTTGGTTGAATTTTAGAAGCCAACCATCTTATTTCTCAGATGAGGATCCTGAAGCTACTATAGATTTAACCAATTTACCCAAAATGACCTGAGAGTAAGTCATTCAACCAGGCTTCAGACCCAGGTCTTCTGACTTCAGACACTGTGTTCTGTGAAGCCTCAGAGGTCTCCAAGCCCTCAGGCAGGTGGAAAGTGAAGCACAGTTGATTTTTGTGACATTTGTTTGGAATGATGAGGGAACTGAAGAAAACAAATGTATTCTTTCAATAAATAACCGTCACTGAAAACAATGGGAAGGCTCTTGGGGATGCTTTATGATGCCTCTGGAGGTCACTGAAGGATCCTCACCCGGATTTTGGAGATCTCTTGGTATTAATGACCTCAAGTTATAGAAGGTGGTGTGAAAAATGGAGAGAGGACAGTAGTGGAAAGAGTATTAGAAAGAAATAGGCACTTCCATGGATGATTCTTCTAAAACAGGAAAATATTCTCTTTTCAGCTCCAGGACCCACAACGGCAGTGTCCTACATGTCAGTGAAATGCGTGGATGTCCGTAAAAACCATCACAAGACAAAATGGTTAATGCCTTGGGGACCCAACCAGTGTGACAAGATCCGAGACATTGAGGAAGCGATTCCAAGGGAAATCGAAGCCAATGACATTGTGTTTTCTGTTCACATTCCCCTCCCCTCCATGGAGATGAGTTCTTGGTTCCAGTTCATGCTGTTTATCCTGCAGCTGGACATTGCATTCAAGCTGAACAACCAAATCAGTAAGTGCATTCTCCCCATCCCTCTCCTATCCTGGAGAATTTCTCTCTTCAGGCTTTTCAGAGCCAGTTATAATAACAGTAAAATAAGAGTATTACTAGTGACAATTATCAACTGCTTTCTACTTACTAGACACTTTTCTGAGTATTCTACCTGAATTAACCCATTTAATTCCTAGAGGTAGGTCTTATTTCATTTTACACATAGAAAACTCAGGCATCGGTGAGACTGCCCAAAGTCAGAAGGCTAGAGAATGGAAGAACTGGAATTCAAAGTCAGGTGGCCAGAGCCCTGCCCTAACCAAGGTTCATAACCTCTCTAGTGCCGAGAGGGGACTCATCCTCGTGGAGTGATTTGAGGGTTTCTGAAAGGTTGCATCTTTGCAAATGTCTTTTCTGGCTGGGCTTTGAGTGAAGCCATTGCCTTAGAAAAATATACCTGTCAAAATGGGAACACCAACCCACAAGCACCCATTTTCCCACAAACCGGGTTATTTTTCTAGCTTACTCAGTTGTGATTCAAGACTCTGAGGGCATGGGGCATATAAACATTTTGTGAGGAGATTATTGGGTGATTTTGGAGAGGAAGATCCACTTGTGGCATCTGAGGACAGTATAGGGAATCTGAAATTGAGAAGGAAGAGAACATTTTTTACTGAAGCAGGATCAGGGGTGAGAGTGAAAGAGAAAAAGGTGTGTTGAAGACAGCTCTGCCTAGGGCCTGTCATGGATTAAAGCACTTTTTCAATTCTAATTTTCCTGTATCAACAATTATCTTGATACACAATCACATTGATTTTACTCTGTTTAGGAGTTGGAGCAGTATATGTGACTGGTTGACATTTTATCTGGAACAGATTATGCTAAGATAATTTTTCAGAATGTAGAGTTTCCACCCTACCCCTAATTCATTCAGTCTCTTACCCATTATTTCAAACTGTTTTTGAGTACCCACTACGGCCACATACCAAATTGATGGCTGGACATGTGGTTACATGTGAAGACACTGTCCTTCAAGGGCTTATAGTTAAGTGGAAATGACAGGCAAATAACAAGTCATTACTGTACAGTGTGCTAGGTGCTGTGACCAAGGTATACCCAGGAGCTGTGGGAGCATAAAGAAAAGGCTTCAGAGCAGAGAAAGGGAAGGCTGCCTTGGTGCGCATACACACACGTGTGTGTGTGTGTGTGTGTGTGTGTAGAGGTGAGCAGACACATCTTTGAGGTGAGTGTTAAATAGTGAAAACCCTGACAGAGTTGGGGTGAGGGTGGGTGCAAGTGGAAGAGCACTTTAGGTAGAAGTAATGGCTGATGGGCACATCTGGACCTTCATAACAGCATTCAAGTGGTACTTCCCACATCCCTATTCTCTTGCCTATTGACTTGCTTACTCATTCATTGCTTGCATAACACATTTGTTCATTCAAGCTTTATTAAGTCTCAATGATGTGTTAAGCAGTAGGTACTGAAGATGCAAGATTGAACAAAGCACTAGGGAAGAAGTAGTTGGGAGAAAGATACTTAAACATACCATAAGGAAAGATAAGTGCTATAACGAGAGGAATGTGCCATATAATGTGTGAGATTCGGGCAGGAAACTTTGCTATGAGGTTAAAAACTGAGACTAAAGCTAATGTATATATCTTGAGGTTTGGGTTTTCATATTCCTAATTCTAAGAATGTATTCAAGAAAAGGAGAATTACAACAGTTGGAGGAGCCATGGTAGGCTGACGTCGGTAGGTTAACTGGCTTATTTATGTTTTGGTGTGAAGGTCCAGGACAGAGTTCTCTGTTATCTGGTTGCCTGTTGTGTACTTCAAGAATAATGTTCCCAGACAGACTCCTAACTCCAAGTATAAAGGAAATGATTTACTCTGTAATAGAAATTAAATAATTGCTCTGTATTGACTGTATTAGTGCTGGATATAACAAATTATCCTGAAATTTAGCAGCATACATCAATAAGCATGTATTATCCCCCTCTTTCTCTGGGTCAGGGATCTGGGTACAGCTTAACTTGGGAGTCTCTGGCTGAGCTTCTCTTCTGAGGTTGCAGTCAAGCTGTTATTCTGCAGTCTCATGAGAAGGCTTGAAGGCTCGACTGGGGGAGATCTGCTTCATGTGGTCACTCATGTGGTCGTTGGTAGGCCTTGTTCCATCACCACATAGGCCTTGCCATGGGGCTGTCTTACAGTAGGTCCCCCCCCACCCCCCAATAAGGACTAGTGATGAGAGAGAGGCAGAGAGAGAGAGAGAGAGAGAGAAAACGCAGGTGCCTAAGACAGAAGCCACTCAGTCTTAGAAGTGACATCTCATCTCTTCTACTGTATTCTACTGGTTAGAAGTGAACAAGTAAGTCCAGCCCACACTTGAGGGAGATTACATAGGGCATGAATATCGGGAAATGGACATCATTGAGGACCAATGAGTTGATCAATCAAGCCTATATGATGAAGCCTCCATAAAAACCCAGAAGGAGAGCTTCCAGGTTGGGGAATCAGAATGCTTCCACGTGGCACCATACTGGACCCCAAACTCCATGAGGACAGAAGCTCCTTTGTTAGGGATCTTGCCCTATGTATTTGGACGTTGATTTGTATCTACTTTAATATCTTTTGTAATAAACCTATAATCTAATGAATAAATGGGTTTCTGAGTTCTGTGAGCAGCTCTAGCAAATTAATCAAACCTGAGAAGGGGGTTGTGGGAACCTCTAGCTCGTAGCTACTAGGTTAGAAGTACAGGTAACAACCTGGACTTGGCAGCTGGCGTCTGAAGTCTAAGGAGGGGATCATGGGATCCTCCAATCTGTAGCCAGTAGGTCAGAAGCGCAGGTAACAACCTGGGCTTGTGATTAGTGTCTGAAGAGAGGGGCAGTTTTGTGCGACTGAGCCCTTAACCTGTGGGATCTGATGATATCTCTGGGTTGATAGTGTCAGAATTGAGTTGAATTGTAGGACACCCTGCTGGCATCAGAATTGTTGGATGTGTGGGAAATTTCACACCCCATCCTTACTGGTGGTCAGAACCTATCACATATCTTAATAACTTCACAGATGAATTGTTTCCCATCAAATATTAATTCTAAACATCAAAAATGCCTATGTTGGGGCTCCCCTGGTGGCGCAGTGGTTGAGAGTCCGCCTGCCGATGCAGGGGACACGGGTTCATGCCCCGGTCCGGGAAGATCCCACATGCCGCGGAGCGGCTGGGCCCGTGAGCCATAGCCGCTGAGCCTGTGCGTCCGGAGCCTGTGCTCCACAACGGGAGAGGCCACAACAGTGAGAGGCCCACATACTGCAAAAAAAAAAAAAAAAAAAAAAAAAAAGCCTATGCTGGTAAGGCTTTAACTAAAACATTGCTATATGTAAATGAAATGTGAATGCATCTTATAGTTTTTTTTTCCCCAAGTACATCTTTAGGTTCCAAAATATATTTTATCTTCATCTAGAAAAAGAGTGGACTAAAGATTCTTTATCTTAGAAACATACTTTAATTTCTTATAACGTGAGGGTCTGCACTTAATAGGGGCACCCTAAAAAATTATCTTCCAAGCGGGGGCTACTCTTCGTTGTGGTGTGCGGGCTTCTCATTTATAAGACGTGGTAGGTCTGGGTTTTACCCTGATCCTTATATTAAAGAGTATGTACAGCTGCCGGTTCACTTTTTATATTTTATCATTGTTTGGATGCCTTTCTGACAGCAAGAGATGGGGCAGAAGAAAAAAGATAAGTGTGGTGAACAAGATCCTATTATATGTGGATGGCTTTCTGTTTATCAGAGATTCAGCTCTAGCAATATTACCTCAAATGGAAGGAAAAGTCAGGCCAATCCTGTTTTTTCTTTAAACTTTCCTAGACAGTCTGTGAAATAAGTTTCAGATTTCAAGTAATAAGAGATTTCACATTTGGACTATGAAATTAAAGTTAGGATTATATGTATATGTGTATATATATATATATGTATTCAGAGTTTTCATGTACCTTTGAATGGTCTTTGAGCAGATAAAATAATCTAAGGACTGTATATTTTAAAGGACAGTCATTTGGTGCTAAATTTTATTCATTTTATTTTCAAATTTATTTATCTATTTTTAAATTTATTTATTTATTTATTTTTGGGTGAGTTGGGTCTTCGTTGCTTTGCGCGGGCTTTCTCTAGTTGCGGCAAACAGGGGCTACTCTTCGTTGCGGTGTGCGGGCTTCTCATTGCAGTGGCTTCTCTTGTAGAGCACCAGCTCTAGGCATCGGGCTCAGTAGTGGTGGCACGTGGGCTCAGTAGTGGTGGCTCTTGGGCTCTAGAGCGCAGGCTCAGTAGTTGTGGTGCACGGGCTTTGTTGCTCCATGGCATGTGGGATCTTCCCGGACCAGGGCTTGAACCCGTGTCCCCTGCACTGGCAGGTGCATTCTTAACAACTGCGCCACCAGGGAAGCCCTGTTTATTCCTTTTAAACTTTCAATTTAAGATGATACAGGTTTTGGCTAGGATTTGAAATCTTGACAACCCATCAGAAACTGAATAAGCATTGACATTCACTTTAAAAACTGGTCATTGTTTCATCAACTTCAAGATTTCATCAGACTGATGTTTTTCGGAGGGAAATGATGATATTATAGGGTAATGTATAGTAATAAAAGTGTTTAGAGAATGTGTATATTTTATTTGATTGTTGAGAAATACGATATTCCATGCTTATTATTCAATAAAAGTAATCCATACTTGAAAAAGCAATTTTAAACAGAATCCCTACTCTCATTGTTAAAACATAAACATTTAAAAAACCTACAGTTGTCATTCAGTAATAAGTATGAAAAGTAGTAGCCAGTTCAACTTGTAAATGGTGATAGTTTTAAAACTATAATCTGCAGGATCTGGGAAGGGAAAGCCAGTTGAATAGAATCTAGTTCTAGATGCTTAGAAAGTGGACCTTTCAGTAAATGCCAATTACAGGTGGCCCTCCATATCTCATCCTTGGATACTGAGGGCCTATTGTACTATGGTACTTTGTATAGGTGACTTGAGCATCCGTAGGTTTTGGTATTTGCTGAGGGTTGGGGGTGGAGGGTGGTCCTGGAAACAATGGATAACGAGGGATGACTGTACAAATTCTGAGCAGACCTTTCTGTTGAAATCTATGTTTGGGTCACTGCTGACTTTTACCTAAACATTTCAGAGGCATGGAATTAACGTGTTTGTCAGGGCACAAACGTGGTGCTTCTATAGAGCTGAAAGAGACAGAGAACTTCAGTTTTTGCTCTGGAGAGTTAGAAAATGGAGGGAGTGTGAGTGGACTAAAAAGTGTCAAAAAAAGGTCAACCTAAACATCTGGTGTCTGGATGGTTGAGCATTGAGAAAAATGAATGCTTATCTATGTGATGGGCTTAGATTGTTCTGTAACAGCAAATTCTGTTATTTGAAAATATCCTCTAGAGTGGGTGTATGTCATTTTTTTTTAACGTGTTTTATCAGTCACTTAATTTATGTATGTATTTGTGAAATACAGGTTTGAGTTGGCTAAAATGGTACCCACTTGTAATGGAATGTCGCTCTACTGATTACAACTGCAAGTCACATACTTAGCATAACCTCAGACTCTACATGGGGCTTCTTTTGAGGAACTTGGGTGGAGAGATCAAAGAAGGAGGGTTTTTTTGGCACGTCTCTACCCAGTTTTCAAATCTACTGTTGAAATAGAAGCACTGAAATTCTTTGGCAGAAAGCCTCAAGGTGGATTGATCTGTCTTGAGTAGTAAATCTAGGATTTCAGGGGTCTAAAAATCCCTTAGGCTGAAGAAATACTGATAAATGGTGTGGGATGGGGAAAGCCAGAGCGTTTATTCTGTTCTTAGGTAATGAAGTCATTATGTTTTGCTTTGAACCCCATGCTGTACGCTATAATTGAGTATTGTCTTATTTGCTTGTTTCATTCTTGCAAATGACTACATGTAACGATAGAATTATTTCTATAACAAGTGATTTTTCTTTTCTCAAACTGAAAACATTTCTGTACAACATTTCTAGTAAAAAAAAAAAAAAGTAGAATGATATTATTACCCAGTCATTTTTCAAGTTAGATGGCTGAGTGTCCTGGGAGGAAATTGCCTAACTTTTTATGAAATGATTGTGTGCTTCCATTTGTGTATCGATTATAGAATGTTAGTTAGACACCACATGAAGACAGTTAGAATAAAGCAACAATCTGCTGACTGTAAAAAATAAACTGTCATGTTATCTAAAATGATTAGGGGCGAATTTATAGAAGGAAGAAAGACGGAATCCTATTGTGATCTTATTGTTGACCATCAACAAGAGTCATGCTTCTTAATTCTATTATATTTTGAGATGCCTCTTGGGAAGAGTCCACAAAGAGAGCTTAATGGGGCAGAGGATTCTGTACACCATAAAACTACAGCTACTGCGATGGAACAGACCATTGGTAATATGGGATTCACATAACTGGAATTCCATGCTTCATCAGATAATCCTCTTTAACAAACTATACCGAAGCAAGTCACTGAGAAGAAATCGAATTCTACCCTCCCACTCCCATTGCCCCACCTCCCCTAATAGAGACCTTCTTTGATTCATGACCATGTCACAGTCTCTATAAGAAACGTTTCTGATTGGACAGTTTTTATTACAGGCTGGTGACACCAAGATTTTTTAAGTTACCTTTTAAATTTCTTTACCTGCCCCAGAGTCAATGTGAGCAGAAATAAAAACTTCAGATTTTTCCTCTCCTCTCTCCCCTCCCCCTTAAAAAAAGATAAGCTGAAAAAGCTCAAAACACACCAGAAAGATGGGGCAGACTTAAAGGGAGTGGGGTTTGAGGTGGTGGGTAAAGGTTAAGAGGTTGTCACTATTTGAGATGGACTTACACGGCCAGTCCTTTTTCTCATGGAGTTGTGTTTCCCCTTCAAACAAAGACTAGAACCTAGAACTTACAAGCATGACTCAGTCTTACCTACTGACTTGAAATAGAACGAAACTGAAATCATGGGAGAAGACCATATTTTGTTGATTAACCCAGGATAGTGACTATTAAGGACATCATGTTTGTTTACTCTCACTGATGGAGTATCTTTCCCTTTGCGGGAATCATCAGACACAGCTTTGGAATTAACCATTGTGAACGTGTTTATATTGGCAGGAGCGTGGGAACCTTTGGCTTTGTTTTATTTGGGTGTGATGGGTGTAAGCACGTGACTTGGACAGCATCACTATAAAGCTGTCTGGATCTCTATATCTGGCTCAATGGTTTCGTGTTATATATTTCCAAATGAAAAAATCCGGTTGAGAAACAGAGTTGGCCTCTCAAAACCTTCCCAAGATGTTTTATTAATGTTTATAGTTTGCTTATCCAGTCCCTCCCACTTCCTTCCAGTCATTCATTGATTTACCAGTCAATTTAACATTGGAACCTAGATCGTTTTGGATTGGTCTTTAGTCTTAGCAAAACACTCATCTATGGTGTTGAATAATTTGCAGTAATTGTTACTAAACATCAACTGTGTGATTGCAGACTCTGAGCGCTGGAAGATAGGTTAGAGTGCTGCTGGTCTAATTATCTTCAACCAGGAGTCTATGGGTAGGGTTCAAGGGCCACATGAGCCCCTGATACTGTGTGAAATTTTAGTCATATTGACTTATGTGCATTTGGGGAGTAAAAGGGTCTGTGGCTTTTGTCAGGTTTTCAAATGGGTGTTTGGCCCCAAAATGTTAAAGAACTAGTCCTTTAGTTTACTAGATGAGGAAACCTTACAATACTTGCCCACTGTAGCACAGCTGGCTGGAGACAGAGCAGGATCTCCTGGTGTATATCAGCCATGTAGGCAGGTGGATGGTACCTAGCAACAAGTAGCTACCGTATACAGGGCAGTGAGCCTTCTGCCAAACAGCGGCCTCTAAGATTCTTGGACAGAAGTTGTGCTGGTCTTTCTAAAATGGTGTATTCTCTCTGTTTTTGTTTTTTTTTTTTTTTTAATCTCCCAAGTTCAGGAAATGTAGTGCAGTCTAGAATCTAGACTAGGAGGTAGGCTGGTCCTGTTTATAGTGCCACAGCTGCAGATCACCCATGTGTCTCATTTCCTGCTCTGAGTTTAGAATATAAATGAGGAGATTCTCTTTGCATCCATAACAAGTATATCCTGGTTACTAAAATAAAAGCCTGGTGACATCAATGAAAAATGGGAGCAGCAGAGCCACCAGAGGCAGCAGATTCCTTGTTGGCGCTCCACTATATAGAAGGTGTCTTTGTGCTGTTACCTCCTCTTCTAATTTGGGGTATTTTTTTAATATTTAAATGCCAGCCAATCACCACATAGCTAATATGAGGTTATTTTATGGGGAATCATACCTTTATTTTGGGTAACCTAAGAAAATATGAAGTAAAATTATTTTCTGGATGATGCTTTTCAAAGCAAAAGAAAGTTAGATGGGGAAAGAAAATCCTTTGTTAAGCAAAGCAGAATTCTACTTGCAAAGGTGCCAGGGATTCTACAATGGAAAAAACCACTTTCTTCAACATCTACCTACTGTCTACACGCTGATGCTAGAAATGGTTCCAGTTCCTCTTTTGCTTTAGTAAGTTAGTGCTAATGGTATTAGTAGGAGAGGTAGTAGTAATTCTTTAAAGGAAGAAGAGATTCTGGTTTTTTAATTGTTCTGGTTTAGGTTGTTTCCTAAAGTAATTGTCCGATGAATCTATCTTTCCTGCCCCACTGGTTATTCATATTATGACCACAAAGGAAAGCCCAGGCCTGACCTAACAAGCGAGATTATGTGTTCTTTAAAGGTAAGGGTTGGGGGAAGATTGTAAACATTTAAATTTAGTATCTTCTAAAAAGTTACGGTCAATGTAGAAAAGAGTTTTAATAGTTGAAGTTATTCAGCAATGAAAAGGCTGTCTCTTCAAGTAGTGAGCAGCCTGTCATTGGTAGTAATCAACCAGAAGCTGGTTGAGGGGGGAATCATAATGATGACCCCCAGTGATAACTTGCATTTGGTGGTGATTTCTTTACAAAGTACTTTTGTACTAGGGGTACTGGTGGTTGTCTGTTTTGCCAGCCATTTGCTTTGGCCTCATGTCATTTTCCTGCAGAACTTGTCTATCTCTCCTCTCTGAGTGTGGGCTTCCACCGTGCCTGCTGAGTGGGCACCTGGCCACATGATCAGTCCCCCAGCCACAGCTGATTGGATTAGGATGGGCCCTTGCCCCAAGGGGGAACAATCAGATTCTCTCTTATAACAAATCGGGATTCACTATTTCTAGGCCCACCTTCATTGGCATTTAAACTGAAAAGTCCTGGGGGCTACCTGGGCAGGAGGTGTTGGAGATGTTGGAGAGAAAAGTTGTTTGGCAGATTGGGAAAATCAGATGCAAAGAGAAAAATGGAGACAAAGGACCATAATTATGGGGTATAATTATGATCAACTGCAAATGATGAATCTCTCTCTGACAGTTTTCTCTTCCTGGTTCTGGTTCCTCAAGCTTGTCAGCACTTTGTGTCCTGAGTTTCTTGAGATACCTTTGTATCCTTCCAGCTAATTTCTGCTTAAGCTAGCGTGCATAAAATCCTGTTACTTGCAAGCAACCCATCTCTGATTAAGACAACTTTATTTTATTTCATCTGATCATCTTAATAGTTCTTCTCCCTTATAAAATCAGAGGAAACTGAGGATGAGAGAAACTAAACGATTTGTCCAAAGTCCCCCAGCTGAGAAATAGAGGGGTTATAAGTGAAAGCAATCTTGGAACTCTAGTGCCTTGATCCCACTGAGTCTATGGCGTGAGTCCATCCATAGTGCTCTGGAGAGCCTTCCTGATGTGAGTGGGAAATCATACGAGATGACTCCTAAGGTTCCATCCACTCTACATCTCTTTTGCAGAAGAGTCCGTGACTCACTTAAGATTTGTTGGCTCTATAAAAATCTCATGAGTATCCCTTCAGCTTTGTGAATCAGTTACTTCAAAGACCCTTAAGTGTAACCATTTTAGAAGATGCTGCTCAGTGGGGATGGATGCCTCTTTGTTCGTGGGTGAACTTAGTGTTGAAATGAGTGAGTTTTCTTGTCTTTTATTTTGTTACGTGTTACCTTGTGTTCATTTCTAGTCCTTGGGTAGGCAGACAGGGTTGGTGTACTGGAAGTGTATTTTTAGTCTGACATTAAAAAATGTATCATAGACACCAACACAGGAAACAGTTTTTAGGTGAGTCAGTATACAAATAACCTCAAAGAGTTTTCATAAAGGGATGGTAGATCTTTTAAATTTAACAGTCCAGTTTCTGAGGCCCCCCTCCCAATGTCCTGCATTCATTTATTGCTTATTTATTGGGCTTTTACTATGTGCTGGCATTTTTTACTCAGGAATTAAGGTATAAAGATAAGTCCTTATCTTTCATAATACAGTTTCAAAAAACATCATGACCCTTCTTTGTTTACTTCTCTCTATCCTGAAAGGCTGAATTTTGAGGGCAAGGACTGTATCTTGTTCATCTTTGGGTCCCTAGCACAGCCCCTGGCACAGTAAATACTTGAGATGTAGTCAAAAGAATTAGGTGCTCACTGTCTAGTTCAGAGAGAAAGAAACAAAAAAAATCACACTAATGTGTTCAGTGCTAAGTGCCCAGAATATTCCGTGAACACAGAAGGGGAAATGATGAACTAACTGCGAAGATAGTTTTTTAACTGAGTCTTGAAGGGTGGAGTCTTAAAGGAGATGTTGGAATTTGTGACTGTCTACTGTCTGATGGCAAAGAAACAATCCAAGGGCAGTCTTATTTTGTTCTGGGAAGCCAGAGTTTTGGGGCCAAATCCCCGACCTATCACTTATAAATTATATGACACTTTTGGTAAGTTTGTGAACTTCCTTATACTTCATTTTCTTTAATCAATAGAATAGATATAATAGTAGTACCACCCTTATTAGGATTGTTTTAAGGATGAAACTAGAATAAAATACACGTGAGGCCTCTACATAGTAAGTGTACGGAGTAAATGCTCAGTAAAGGTGAGTTATTATTCTTGGACTTGAGCAGAGAGAAGAAATGTGAGTTCTGGAGAGAATACAGTAGCCCAGAAAGGGAGGCAGCAGGGTCAAATGTGCAAAACAAGGACCTGGGTGGATGATGGCCTTAGGCCTTTCATTACTTCAGGACAGTGGTTCTTAACTTTGGATCAAGGACCTTGACCTTGGGAGAAAAATGTGCATAAGCCCCATTCAAATATTTTGTATTCATACTTCAACAGAAGACCTGAAGGTCGTCTGTGGAATTTAGAGGTTTATGAATCTCAAGGTAAGAGTTCCAACTTCATGGTATAGGTAGACCCCATGAGTGCCAAATTTCATGTTGATCACCACCTAAGCAATTGGAGAACACCCTAAAATAGAAGTTATGGGAAATTCTCAGCATCCTTAGGAGAATATGTCCACAAGGGATGATTTAATTTTATTTGACTGTAAACATATGAATATGTAAATTAAAATGTTTGGGAATAGAGTAATAAGTCAAGATGGGAGCGGAGGTATGTGGGTGACAAGCTTTTAGAGGTCTGCAAACTGAGATTATAGAAGGTATGTGACTTCTCCAAGGTCATCTGGTTTGCAGCTGAGAAAGGCAGAACCAAGACCCATATTTTTCCACCGTGAAATACTGTGAAATGACGTGTTGTATGCAAAGGACAGTAAATTTACTTGTTAGAAGAATTCTAGATTGGAGAGAAAAGATAAGCTCCTGAAAGATAGAGGGCCAGTCGGTGAGTTGCCTTGATGACTGGGCTAAGAAATTTGGAGTTTGATCCTTGAGAAAAGGAATTGAAAATCACATATTTAGGGCTGAAATGAAATGTGGAATTCAGGATTTGAGACTCATAGCTTGTCCTTTGAATTATACAGCAGCTGGAAATCGAATTCCTTTATTTTCCATCTGGACTTCTCGCATGGTGGTCTTCCCGACGGGAGGGCATCTGTGAACTTTTTAATGGGAGAAGTCGTAAAGCTGTGTTAGGGCTGTGTTCGCACAAGGCTGGCTTCCGAGGCAGGTAAAATCGAACTCCCCTTTTTCTTTTCAGTTACAGACACAGCCATTGCTGCCACCACCAGCTGAGTGACTCGGAATCTAGGGGTTGCCAGTAATTGTGGGTTTTAAGTCACAGAGGAGAAAGATAAGAGGCAAGCAAGGCTGGTTTTTTCACAATTAAATGTTGCCTCTCGGGCTTCTCTGTCGGCAGGAATCCAAGAGGTCGGGACCCACCAGCCATATTATTTTTCTCCCTGGCTGCCTGCTGTCATTCTTATCCCCTCCTCATTCATGGGAACGAAGAAAAGGTGGGTTGGAAATAAAAAGCTTGTTCTAGCCTACTTTTTCCTTTACGAAACTTGTGGGAAACAAAGCTTTCCCGTGAAATAGACGGGATCCCTTCTGGTAGCTGGCTTTTCCTGCCAGCAGCACAAAGATATTTTTGCGGGGGGAGAGAAACCATTGTTGAAATGCACTTTCGTCCTTTTGTAGTTATGACTTTGTTTTTTCTCAAGGACTGCCGTGGACTCTGGTATTTTTGTATTTGTTTCTGTTTAACTGCTGTTAGTCAAAATCAAGTTTTTATCCCTGGTTGCTCCCACTCCATTATAAGTGCCCTGAGGGCAGCAATTGTTCTGTTCTTTGTTTTTACTGCAGTGCCTCAAAGGTAGAAGGCAGTCAAGCAGCTAGTGGTTTAGTTTTCTGCCTTCATGAGATGTTAGAACTAGAAGGACCTTAGTCATCAAACGTTCAACTTCAGTATTTAATGAAAGAATACAATGTGTACAGTGACTTACTCCAATTGTACAGCTAATTAGTGGCTTTTCTAGAGCAAGAAACAGGCCTCATCCCCGAACTCATGACATGATAGGAAAGGCCTGGACTGGTGGAGGCGGGCAAGCCTGGTTCATAGTTTGCCTCCTTCCCAGTTTCCTCATTTTGAGATTGCAGGTGATCATATACATCTGGCTGGCATCTATGTGCAGCTGAAAATGTCTGCACATAATAGGCACTCAAAAATGTGAGCTTTAGGGCTTCCCTGGTGGTGCAGTGGTTGAGAGTCCGCCTGCCGATGCAGGGGACGCGGGTTCGTGCCCCGGTCCGGGAAGATCCCACGTGCCGTGGAGCGGCTGGGCCCGTGAGCCATGGCCGCTGAGCCTGCACGTCCGGAGCCTGTGCTCTGCATCGGGAGAGGCCACAACAGTGAGAGGCCCGTGTACCGCAAAAAAAAAAAAAAAATATGTGAGCTTTAGAGAACCATTGTTTTATTTCTTTTTAAAATACAAGACCTCCTTTATAAGAAAACACATTTCTTTTTTAAATTTTTATTTTATTTATTTTTTATGTCTTTAGAATATCCTTTATTATTTTTTTTAACATCTTTATTGGAGTATAATTGCTTTACAATGGTGTGTTAGTTTCTGCTTTATAACAAAGTGAATCAGTTATACATATACATATGTTCCCATATCTCCTACCTCTTCCGTCTCCCTCCCACCCTCCCTATCCCACCCCTCTAGGTGGTCACAAAGCACGGAGCTGATCTCCCTGTGCTATGCGGCTGCTTCCCACTAGCTAGCTATTTTATGTTTGGTAGTGTATATATGTCCATGCCACTCTCTCACTTCGTCCCAGCTTACCTCCCCCCTCCCTGTGTCCTCAATCCGTTCTCTCTACGTCTGTGTCTTTATTCCCGTCTTACCCCTAGGTTCTTCAGAACCATTTTTGTTTTTTTAGATTCCACATATATGTGTTAGCATACGGTATTTGTTTTTCTCTTTCTGACTTACTTCACTCTGTATGACAGACTCTAGGGCCATCCACCTCACTACAAATAACTCAGTTTCGTTTCTCTTTATGGCTGAGTAATATTCCACTGTATATATGTGCCACATCTTCTTTATCCATTCATCTGTTGATGGACACTTAGGTTGTTTCCATGTCCTGGCTATTGTAAAAAGTGCTGCAATGAACATTGTGGTACATGACTCTTTTTGAATTATGGTTAAGAAAACACATTTCTGGGATCTCTTTAATGTCAGAAAACGTAGCCCGATTGCTGTTGTGCGAACAACTTAGGAGGGAGAGCAGGTTAATAGGGCTCCTGGTTGGATGCAGCGTAGAATTGCCTACAAGTGGAAACTGGTCCTGCCCACAGATAAGAAAGGCCACAAGTGCAATGCCTTTGCCTGGGTCCCATCAGCCCTCGCTGGAAGGGAGCTGGGTTGCTATGTTCAGCAGTTAGTAAGGGATGCCTGCTGTGCCTGCCTTGCTGAGCAAGAGGCTCAACTGTAGGGGGTGGGAGGGCACGAAGGAGAGTCCACGGGCCCAGCTTGCGTCAGGAGTGAGATAAACATAAACGACGGTAGGCGGTGCAGTGGGAGAGGGGAAGGCCAGGGGCTGAGGGAACACAAGAGGCACTGGCACAAGGCACGCAAGAGGACGCTGCCCAGGCCTAGTGTTGTTCAGAGGCAAGTTTGCGGAGAGGTGCACAGACAGACCGACAGAGATGAAGGGGGTGTCAACATTACATGATAGGAAAGAGGCTTTCCCAGGAGAGACTGAGGGAGACAGCTGGAGAGGAAGAGCAGAAGAAGGAACCTCCTTTCAGTACTGGTGGCTTTTATTGAGGGAGGGGCCGTTGAGGTCTTCGGGGCCCAACCCAGGGTCCTGGTTTTCTTCTCTCTGTCTCACAGACACACATGTCTTCTCCGCACAGACACACATGCCTTCTCCACCCTCTTTGTGGTGTTATGAGTCCAACCATCTCCCGGAAGCCTGAGCAGCAGCCCAACATTGTCTCGTTGCTGCCCGGAGGTCAGGGAATGCCCTTGCTGATGATCAAGGGGGGGACCTGCTCTGCAAATAGCACCCCAGTCCCGTGTGCAATAATTCCCCACCTAAGCCGCGCGAAGCACATACTCTGTGCAAAGAACACTGGCCTGACTCCAGCAGTGACACAGCTGTTGAAACAGCTTAGTCACCGGGGCGATGGAGATGGTGTGGCTCGGGAATGCGGGGTGCAGCGATCTGACATTTAGCTGGCTGGCAGCCGCCCTGAGAGCCAGCACAGATCTGTGGGAGAGCTGCAGAGAGAGTCTGCTTCCTGTCCACAAGCATTCCCTTGTTTCTTTTGAAGCCCAACCATAATCCCCTCCCTGGGCAGGACAGACTGGGGAACAAAACGTTTTGGGACCAAGGAGAGGAAAAAAGAAAGGGTGAATTCCTTTGAGACACCTGGTTTCTTTCCCTTAATGATCCATGTTAATTTACTGGATAACTTTTTTTTTTTTTTTTCCTGCCTCAGGCTAGGCAGAGTGTGATTTAGATTTCCTGAAGGTAGGGTGAGGCAGGGGGGAAGAGCTAATTTATCTAGAAAATGGAGTGACTTTCTTAGCTTTTAAGGTATCCAGGTGATGTAGGAAAAAGTTAGGAAGACAAGTCCTGGCCCTCCTGCCTGATCTTGATTGCATTTCTTCAGCCGTTTCATCTGCCAGAGCTCCTGTCTGAAGGACTCTGGGCAGATCTGGGCACACTACTTCTCTGGTTTCATCAGGATTTGAGGAGGACTAATACACTGCCACAGAGTGACCCCATTCCTCTTCCAGCCCTTTGAAGAAGTGACCTTTGTGTTTTCTCTTTATCCTGGACTTCTTCTGCACTGTTTGTTTTGGGAGTTGTTAAGTTAAATTAGCCATCCCTTTCCTCTCCTGGTTACTGTATGAGAATGCAGCTGTCAGTCTGTGAACTCCGCTGTCATCTATTTTTAGATTCAGTGTGAATGAAGTTCTCTTCTCTAATTGCATTGGGGGGGGTGGGGAGAGAGAGGGAGAGAGAGGGAGAGAGGGAGAGAGGGAGAGAGGGAGGGAGGGAGGGAGAGAGGGAGAGGGAGAGGGAGAGGCAGGTAGATTTTCCTAACCATCACACTGGCTATTATTCTAGATGCTCTGTGCGCTGATGGTGTCCTGGGGAGAAAGCAAAGAAACCCACTGTGTGTTTCCCTCCCTTGGCTGTCAAGTTTGTTTTCACTCCACATTTATGTTGATTATGGTCGAATAGGAAAGAGCAGTGTGGCCACATTTGCTTTCCAGTGTTTTAACACTTGCCAGCTTGGATGGTTCTGATTTCTCTAGCTTTTTTAGGAAAAGATTGGCTCATTGTTGAGTTCAAATTCCTTGGAAAATGGGGAAGGTCCTTCTGGTGACCTTTACTATGAGATGAAATAATCTTAAACATGCTGAAAACTGTGTAAATGCAGCGGGTCACAGTTTCTTCTAGATCTCTCTACCCCTTCCCCCACCTTATCCCAGTCTGCCTTTCACACAGCTGCCAGATCTCTTTGCTTAAACATCCTTCTAAAGAAAATGCTGGGACTTCTCTGGTGGCGCAGTGGTTAAGAATCCGCCTGCCAATGCAGGGGACACAGGTTTGATCCCTGGTCCGGGAGGATCCCACATGCCACAGAGCAACTAAGCCCGTGCGCCACAACTACTGAGCCTGTTCTCTAGAGCCCACGAGCCACAACTACTGAGCCCACGTGCCTAGAGCCCGTGCTCTGCAACTAGAGAAGCCACCGCAATGAGAAGCCCATGCACGGCAATGAAGAGTAGCCCCCGCTTGCCACAACTAGAGAAAGTCTGCGCGCAGCAACGAAGACTCAACCCAGCCAAAAAAAATAAATAAGTAAAATATTATAATAAAGAAAGAAATAAACTGCAGTGTTCAGAGCACGTTTCTTCTCTTTGTCAGAAAATCCTTCCTCCTCTCAACCTTGTCTGTTTTCTCCACTCCTTTTCCCATTCCCTGCCGTATTGAATTAGTTGATTTCTCTGACTACACTGTCCTATTGTTTGCTTCTGTGACTCTTTAGGCATGCGGCTCCCTCTGCCTATAATTTCTTCTCCTGCTTCCTTACCTAGTGAACTCTTACTCATCCTGTGATTCACAGTTAAACATCATCTCTTCTAGATGAGATAATCTAGAAGATCGTGCATTCTATGCTGCATTTCTTGTCCCCCTACCTAGCACTCTTGACATCTTTGTGCTGACTACAGTCATCCCTCGATATCCCTGGGGGATTGGTTACAGGATCCACCTGAATATCAAAATTCATGGACGCCCAAGTCCTTTATATAAAATGGTGCCGTACAGTCAGCCTTGTATATCTGCAGGTTCTGCGTCTGTATATAGAGGACTGACTGTATATACCTACTTTAGATGTACTACCCACATGAGATAATACTTATTTATGTATATGCCTGCCTTCCCCACCTTACTGTGAACAATCAAGGGCAATGACTTTGCCTTGTATGTCTTTTTCATCCCCACTATTGTGCATAGAAACTAGTAGGTGCTTAAACATATTTGGTGGATTAAAAAATGAATTGGATTGGATGGTCCATTTAGAATTAGAGGTTTCAGAGGTACATTATTCCATCTTGGTGGCCACACCAGCTGTTATGACATCCTGTTATGAGTTCCTGACGGGCTTCTTTTCTGTCCTGGAAAAATAGGCTTGAGTAGATTACCAGAGACCTGACGTGTTATACCCAAATGGGTGCTGTACAGTTTTTCTTCTCTGAAGTCTCTTGCCAGTAGTTCCACCTATTCTCTTATCCCTATAGACTTGGGCAGGCATGATACACACCTCAAAGACCCATCTTTTTATTGTTTTACTTAAACCTTAAACTCTAGAACAGGTCAGAGGACTATTTGGTTTCTAGTCCCTGTGGTTACATCCTTTCTCCTCCTTTACCCCTACTAGCCCTCTCAAGCGGAACACTACTGCAACCCCATATTATAATTCAGATGGAGAGGGAGGAAGGAGACGGTGCCTCCCTCAGGCTCACTCCCCTTCCACCCAGTCCCGGGAACAGGCATATTGCTCCTTGATGGGACCCTTGGCCAAATTTGAGGAACATCCTTTTTTCTGAGTGTGTGTGTGTGTGTGTGTGTGTGTGTGTGTGTGTGTTGGTGGGGGCAGGTAGGGGGAGAAAGGAAGCAGGCAGTGGGGAAAAGAAAGTGAATGCCACCAGAACACAGCAAACTATAGACTACACACGTTTGTTATAGAGGTGATGGAGTGACGGAGGGAATTTTGGATTGTAGGAATATTTGGAGGAAGAAGAATGATATTCATTAATTTGGCAAATATTTAATGACTATCTGTTTTGTAAAGACATGGGGTGATATAGCTGTGAGCAAAACTGAGGTTGTCCCTGGCTTTCATGAACCTCTCAGTCTAAGTGGGAGGTGGGTAGGGAAAGAGATACAGGTAAATAGGTAGCTGAACTGCAGTAGGATACGTGTTACAGTGCTGGACACACAGGGTATTGTGCGAGCAAGACGAGGGGCACTTCATCCGTTTTAGTGGGCGAGGGAAGGCGGGAATGAATCTGTAGAATTCTAGAGGATGAGCAGGAGTTGTTCTGGCATGAGTGGGAATGCCAAGCACTATCTGCAGAGTACTGTCTGCAGCCCAGAGGCAAAGAAGCTCTTTTGTAATTCATCCTCTCAAAGGGGACACCTATTAAAAACCTGGTATGCAAGCAGGGACCCCAAGTGCAGTAAGTGTAGGTAACCTTGAGTAGCAGACATAAAAAAGCAGTCAGCGTTTACTGAGTGCTTACTGTATGCCAGGGCTGTGCTGAGTGATTAGCACATTTAGTCCTCACAACCATAGGAGATGGGCATGCTGTTCTCCCCCTTTTATAGAGAGAGAAGTTCAGTGGCTTGCCTACTGTTGTACACCTTGCCTACTTGGCCACCAAGTGGCCAGCGTGGGCCATGATTCCAGGCTGCCTCTCTCCAGAGCCTGAACTCTTACCCATCTTCCAGGCTGGAGGCAGGATGGCGGGCTAAGGTGACTAGTCTGGGGAGGCAGGAATAAGGAAGAGTTTGCGAGATGAGACCCTGGGGTGCTAACCGAGAGTCAGATCTTAGTCTCTTATGCCATTTAAGGAGTTTCAACATTAGACTGAGGGTAATGTAAAGACATTGAAAGTATCTCAGAAATCATCTATCTGGCTACAGTGTGAAACACAGGCATGGGGCATGTGTTTGTGTCATCTAGACCTGAAATGATGGTGACCTTGAACACAGGGAGTGGTGGTGAGGAGAGAGACGGGGATAAATCTGCAAGACTTGATGAGCTGAGAGAATTGACCAGATCTGGTGGTTTGGCTTTCTTTTCTGAACCACAGAAATAAAGCCATCCAGTGGGTAGTGAGCGTGCAGATTTGAAACTTAGGAGAGGAATCTGAACTTGAGAGGTGGCTGGTGTCCCAAGAGCAGATGAGACCCCTCAGGGCAAGTGAGCTGAGTTGGAAGGGGAAGGGGCTATTCTACAACCCAGTGAACACCAGGATGTATTTGTTCTATATTCTGTGGTCCTGCAGATTCATTTGTTTACTGATGCCCCAGCTACTTTTCCAAATGTATAGCTTTTAAGCAGTCCAGTAGGGTGCAATATGCGTGAGTGGATGTTTTCTAACTGCAAAGGGCCTGATGTGTGGAACATTCCCCTATGCCCTAGTCATGTTTCATAGACAGCTTACTTCAATTAGGAGATACTGCTTCAGAATATAGCAAGGGATCATTCTGATGATGCTTAGAAAAATGTCTTCCTACATGTGGAAAATATTTCTCCACAACGCGAATGCTTGACGTGATGGGGGAAAAATGAGAGAGGTGGTGTGAACTAAACTGTTAGGCTGGTTTGCGAAATAATTGTACTCATTCATTTTATAACTGCTTACACGCAGGCCTCTAGGGCATCTTAAGAAAACAGCGGAGACCAAATTTATAATTAGCTGAGTCCATTTTTGCCAGACCTAACCGTGGATATTGGACAGGGTTGGTTTTGTTATTTCCTTAATTGAAAACGTCAAGAAAATACAAGCCAGGTCAGGGAGTTTTTGATCAGGGTAGGAATGCTGGCATAAATAACCCCAGATTATATGTCTGCAGGAGGCTGGGAGGAGGCTGGTCTGCACGGCCTCCTTCTGAGGTTACCCAAACAAACCTGGTGACTGGTAGCTCCCCTATGTAACGTGGGAATGCATGTGAGCATTTTGAAATCTCTTTAATTCTTTCCCAGAACAAGGGCCCAGGGAAATCAAGGTTTCTTAGGGAACTGAAAAGCTTTTGACAACCATAAAATAATTCTTTAATAACTCTTAATGTAACTCGTCCTCCCCCTTTTCCCCTTTATTTCCAGTTAATTGATCAATAATATAACATAACCATCCTAGGGCTGGATGGAAAGGGAGTGAGTATTTTTAAGTACCTATATGCCAAGTGGTCCTGTCAACAGCCTTGAGAAGTAGGTCCCACTATTTCTATATTGCAGAGGTGGAAACTAAGACATTTCAGGTCTCTTAGCTAGGAAGACATAAAGATTAAATTGAAAAGCAGATCTGTTTGGCCGCCAAGCTCTTTGTACTATCCTGGCTGGCAAATACCTGTTTCTAAAAGTGTAAGTAAGAAGCATTTTGATTACTTTCTTTCTTTTTCCTCAAGGAAGGCTCATCTTTCATCACTTTAGCCCCTCCTCCCAGGGACCATTCTTACCTTAAGCAGCTGCCCTAGGTTTCTTGAGGTGCTCACACTGTTTTCCTAGCTATTTGTCCCCCCACCGTTTTTGGCTTATGCTAAGGACTGGCTCACCTCTCTGGCCTTCCACTTGTCTTCAGAAAACTGATGGCAAACACTTCTCATGAAGGGCAGGGCGTTTTTTTTTTTTGTTACCCCCGCCCCCGCCCCCGCCCCCGCCCCCGGTATGCGGGCCTCTCACTGTTGTGGCCTCTCCCGTGCGGATCACAGGCTCCGGACGCGCAGGCTCAGCGGCCATGGCTCACGGGCCCAGCCGCTCCGCGGCATGTGGGATCTTCCCGGGGCACGAACCCGCGTCCCCTGCTTCGGCAGGCGGACTCCCAACCACTGCGCCACCAGGGAAGCCCAGGGCAGGGCGTTTTAACTCATACAGAGATAAATGCTTCTTAAGGATATGATTGGTCTATACTTCCCCATATGGAAAGGCACAGATCTTTCTGCTTGTAATGATACTCTGCAGTCTGGGTCTGCTTCTCCAGAAGCCTGGAGTGCAGGTTCCTCACATCAGAGCACTGCTCCCATAACAGGATGGAAATACCGAGTGTGCCTTCCCACACCTCCCTTCCCAGTATTGAGAATGGATTTTCCCTGCAACCAAAATGTGTCTCCAAAGCCATTTGAGAAACGCGGGGCTCCGACAACCCACAGGATAGCAAAGCTGCTGGTCTCGTTTAGGTGTGGAAAACCATGCATTTCAAATCTATAAATGCCCTATGCTGATATACTTCACAACTTTACCCCATGGAACTGGTATAACCAGCATCCTTGTTTTATAGGGAAGATTCTCCAGGTGCCAGAGGTAGCCTTGGCCTTCCTGCCATTCTCCCTGGGAGTTCAAATTGGATGCTTTACTTTCATTATCTCTGTGGGGAGCGGAGGGGTGTCATGAGACCAGTGTTTTATTACATGCAACATAGTCATTAAAGCTGAACTTTGTTTCCAAGTCCATTGGAGACAGAAGAGGAAGTGATTCTGGTGGCTGACTTCAGAGCTTTGCTGTATTTCTCTGCCCAGTGTTTTCCTTTTTCTGAGTTTTGTGTTCCAGGTTTGGATACGGGTTCATAGTGGGAGGTTCCATGTCCCTGAAACCCGGTAATTATTTTGAATTAAAGTAAGTATAAGACTGACTTTCACTTCCCTAATAAAATGATAAAAACAATAGCTAACCCTTCATGCTTTCTGCACTATTCTAAGGATTTTTCATGTAGTAACTGATTTAATGATCACAGAATCCTAGGAGGCAAGTCCTTTTCCAACAGGGTAAGGAACCTGAATGTTCATGGCAGGGTGGGTAGGGGAGATCACAGAGTCCAGCCAGGGAAGGCTCGAGGGCCACTTGAACCGGCCATTCTCCCTGTGGTTTCTGTAAGAACTATACGCCATGAAACTCTAGAAGCTTGAGTGTCTGATGTTTCTAGGGGTGAAGCTTTCCGAGTCTTGGCTTCTCTGCCTCACAAACAGGAATGATAACACCTGCCCCCAGATGGCAAAGGAAGTAAGGAGGTGATGTGTGAGGATTAGGCAGGGTATGTGGTAAAGTTCATGAACCAAAATAGAAAGCTTTAGAAAGAACTTCGCCTAATGCTGAAATGGAAAGAGAAGAACGGCGGTGTGGGGGGAGTAGGAAAAGCCCAAAGAATGACACAGCTTGCCTGATGTCTTATTAGCTGACCTGCGCAGAGATTTTGTTTCCTTTCATTTTTAGCGAATTGGTTATTGACATTTAAAGATTGAGAGATGTTGTATAACCATCTGCATTTCTGGCTTCTCTTGAAAGAAGCAGCAGGTCTGGTCGGAAGACCTGTGCTGCCTTACGATGATGGCTGGAGCAGCTGCTCCCAGTCCACGGGGCTCACTTCTGTCCCTGACTACACACCTGGTTAGGGCCAGATCCACAACATGAACACAAGGGTCGCCAGGCTTCCGACTCCACGCTGGGGCGGCGGGGGGGCGGGTCGCATCACACTCCTCCAGTCAGTTTTCTGAAGTAGTCGTGTGTTTCTCTCCTGTAGAAAGTTGTGTTTGGTCAGAGTTGAGTGGTCTCTGCACGCAGTGTGTTTGATTCACCTGTTAAGTTTCTTTTGAATTCTGTTTCTACCAACAAAGGTAACAGAGGGTGGTGGGGTCTGGGGTGATCCGGACTGAGGTTTAAGGCCCAGCTCTGCAATTACTAGCCATGTACTCTTGGACAATTTATATAACTAACCTCTTTATAGGATGGGTGTGATGACCGAAGGTGTCAGTGTACACGCGGAGACTTGCTTTTATTAAAGACCTACCTATTCATATTTTGTGACTAGTTTGAGGGGCTTCTTTCATCACAAGTTACCCAGTTTTCTTTAAGCCATACAAATAAGATGGTTGTCTTTTAAGACAGTTTCAAAATACTTCTCTTTCTCATGTTACCAACAATAATACAACTTCAGGCAAGTCACTTCATATCTGAGGACATCGGTTTACTCACTAATCAAAAGGAAATATCCATGCCCACTTTATAAGTTGTTTCATGAGGTCATTTAAATGAAAGCACGGACGTCACGAGGGCCTAACACAGAGTAACTGTACACGAAAACAGTGTTTAAAATTTTTTTATTTTTTTGCGGTACGCGGGCCTCTCACTGTTGTGGTCCCTCCCATTGCGGAGCACAGGCTCCGGACGTGCAGGCTTAGCGGCCATGGCTCATAGGCCCAGCCGCTCCACGGCATGTGGGATCTTCACAGAGCGGGGCACGAACCCGTGTCCCCTGCATCGGCAGGTGGACTCTCAACCACTGCGCCACCAGGGAAACCCCTTTTGTTTGTTTTTAACAGCATATTTTAAAACAGTCTGGGGATTCCCAACAGGTGGCAATAACTTTTAAAGCTGGAGCAGGCCAGGAGGCCAGTCTGTCTGGCCCTTTCTCTCCCTGAGGCACCTGCTCTGTACCAGGCCCACTCCTAACATTTGTGGGGTACAAGGTAAGAGTACCTATGAAGGCATGGCTGCCACATGTCTAAATATTTTTAAAGTGATAAACTTGGCTTACCAAATTATTAAGCCAAATAAGTCTTATCATCCAATTGTAACACATTTACTTTTGTAATGCACTGGAAGTCTGGATGCGAATTTAAGATTCTTGGATGCCTTGGAATTCTGTGCCAAAAATGTGATGGACCAGGGAGTGTGGGCTTCTAGATGTCTTTTCTTCCCGCCCCTGGCTCCATCCCATACAAAGAGCGTGTTTCTGTGTGGACACCCCACCCTCCAAGCTCAGTCTCTGTCTGTATCCTCCTCCCAACAGCAGCCGTTTGAGCACTCCTGAGCCCAAGGGTGCACAAGCAGTCGTGTAGTTCCCTCTGGGAGGCCAGATCTGGGGAAGGGGTCCCCCCCAGTCCCACGATGTGGAAGTAGGCTCAGAGCTGTCTGGGTACGTATTCTGGGGTCCTGAGCTCCTGGACCATGTTCTAAAAATTGCGGAAGGGGTTAGGCTCTTGATGAACATGTCCTCTTCACTTCAGGGTCTTCTCATCTGGAGAGGAAGAGAACAGCTGGAAAAGGGCCAGGCCGAGCGGGACCCTTGAAAAGTGTGGCGCCCAGATTCAGGGCCCCTCCTGCTGTGCTGTGTCTAAGGCCGGTGCTGCTCTGAACCCTGGTCCTCCAAGGAGCACAATATGAGAATTGATAACTTCCTTTATACCTTTCAGATTTATACTGTTGAGTTCTGTGGTACTGGAAGTGCCCTTTCGACAGAGTTGAAAGTCCCAATTCCTAATCACAATGTTAGAAATGAAAAGGAGGTACCCTGGTGCCTAATATTCAACTCACAGATGGGAACTCTGCTCAGTTCTTTCTTTGGACCACTGAGGCTGCCAAGTGACAAACGGTTGTAGCCATTCTGGTTCCTAACCAAGAGGATATACAAACTCTGAGCGTTGCTTCTGCCAAGCCAGGCGTTCCACAGTTTCTTATACAGACTCTTATTATCCATTCTCAGCCCTGGGTCTCTGCACAGCCTGGTGTCCTCAAGTCCAGAGTCTCCTGGACTATGTGGAGATGGGAAGATGGATGAGAACTGGGGTTCCAGCGATTCTGTGTCCAGACTTTGACCCCACTACCCCGTTGTCAGCATCTTGCCTCTTCTGTCTTATGTCACACCTAGTGCTTTCCAGTTCTGAGTGGCTTGGGGGTCTGTTGGACATGTTGGCTCACTTTTCCAAAATATCCCTTCCATGGAGTTTCGGCTGTGCCCATCTCTGTGGCTGTCAGGAAATCCTACTCCATCTGTTTTTCATCTTCGAAAAAATTGTTGCAGTCTCTGGTTTGCTCATGTCACTACCATTTTTTTTTCCCCTTGTGATTTAATATCCTTTGTGTTCTTTTACTGTTTTTTTGTTTGTTGTTTGGTTTTTTTTTGGAGTTTCAGGACTGAGAGGAGGAAAACATAAGTAGCCAGTTCACCATGTTTGACAGATTTATTATCTTTTGTTAATTTTTCATTGAAGTGTAGTTAATTTACAGTATTATATTGGTTTCAGATATACAGCATAGAGATTCAGGTTTTTTTTTTTTTACAGATTATGCTCTATTAACAGTTATTATAAAATAATGGCTATAATCCCCTATGCTATACAATATACCCTTGTTGTTTTTTTATTTTATACATAGCAGTTTGTATCTCTTAATCTCATACCCCTTACATGCCACTCACCCCTTCCCTCTCCCTGCAGGTAACCACTAGTTTGTTTTCTATATCTGTTGCTATTTTGCTATATACAGTCGTTTGTATTATTTTTTAGATTCCACATATAAGTGATATCATATAGTATTTGTCTTTCTCTGACATAAGCAAAGCATAATATTCTCTAGGTCCATTTACATAGCTGCAAATGGCAGAACTTCATTCTTTTTTATGGCTGAGTAATATTCCATTGTGTGTGCTTTTGTGTGTATGTGTGTATTTATATATGTGTATATATATATATATATATATATTTATACCACATCTTCTTTATCCATTTGTCTGTCGGTGGACACTTGGATTGCTTCCATATCTTGGCTACTGAAAATAGTGTTGCTATGAACATTAGGGTGCATGTATCTTTTCGAATTAGTGTTTTCACTTTTTCTGGATATATACCCAGGAGTGGAATTGCTGGATTGTATGGTAGTTCTATTTTTAGTTTTTTGAGGAACCTCCATACTGTTTTCTGTAGTGGCTGCACCAATTTACATTCCCACCAACAGTGTACAGGGTTCTTTTTTCTCTACATCCTCACCAACACTTGTTTTTTGTAGACTTTTTGGTGGTAGCCATTCTGATGGGTGTGAGGTAATATCTCACTGTGCTTTGACTTGCATTTCTCTAATATTAGAAATGTTGAGCATCTTTTCATGTGCCTGTTGGCCATCTGTATATCTTCTTTGGAAAAATGTCTATTCAAGTCTTCTGCCCATTTTTTAACTGGATTGTTTGTTTTTTTGATATTGAGTTGTATGAGCTGTTTGTATATTTTGGATATTAATCCCTTGTCAGTTGCATCATTTGCATATATTTTCTCCCATTCTGTAGGCTGTCTTTTTGTTTTATCATTGCTTTCCTTTGCATGCAAAAACTTTTAAGTTTAATTAGGTCCCATTTGTTTATTTTTGCTTTTATTTCTTTTGCCTTAGGGGACAAATCCAAAAAAATATTGCTGTGATTTATGTCAAAGAGTGTTCTGCCTATGTTATCTTCTTTATGGTATCATGTTCTACATTTAGGTCTTTAATCAATTTTGAGTTTATTTTTGTATGTGGTGTGAGGAAATGTTGTAATCTCATTCTTTTACATGTAGCTGTCCAGTTTCCCCAGCACTACTTATTAAAGTGACTATCTTTTCTCCATTGTATATTCTTGCTTCCTTTCTCATAGATTAATTGACCACAGGTGTTTGGGTTTATTTCTGGGCTCACTATTCTGTTCCATTGATCTATGTATCTGTTTTTGTGCCAGTACCATGCTGTTTTGATTACTGTAGCTTTGTAGTATAGTCTGAAATCTGGGAAGGTGACACCTCCAGCTTTATTCTTTTTATCTCAATATTGCTTTGGCAATTCTGGGTCTTTTGTGGTTCCATATAAATTTTAGGGTTATTTGTTTTAGTTCTGTGAAAAAGGTCATGGGTATTTTCATAGGGACTGCATTAAATCTGTAGATAGCTCTGGGTAGCATGGCCATTTTAACAATATTAATTATTCCAATACAATAGCATGGGAGATCTTTCCACTTCTTTGTATCATCTTCAGTTTCCTACATCAGTATTTTATAGTTTGCAGAGTATAGGTCTTTTATCTTCTTGGTTAAGTTTATTCCTAGGTATTTTATTCTTTTTGATGTGATTCTAAATGGGATTTTTCTTTTTTACTTTCTTTTTCTGATAGTTCATTATTAATGACTGAGGGTTTAAATGATACTAATAAAGGAGCGGGTGCTGATGTTCATGAAGGTTTGGTCTATATCAGAATGGCCTCAAATTCCTTCTTTCCTGCATTATTTCCTTCTCTTCCTAGATTTCCTCAGAGAACCAGGGATTCATCACACTGTCAAATTGTCTACAGCCCACACTGGGTCAGTGGAAAGAACAGCCCTAATTTTCCAGACAGCAATTATTCTTATCTTTCCCTTGTGCCCTGATATTCAGGTTCCAGAGCCTAGAACTGAGCCCAGTCTCATAACCCTAACCAAGGTCATTTTGGAAATGTAGTCTGTGCTTTTTTTCCTCCATTAAGACTCCTCTGTTCTTGAACTTGCTCAACAGAGTATAAAACAGACAAAATGGGTAGAGGCAGTTTTTATTACTCTAATCTCCTTAATGAGATCTATGGTGAGTTAAACCCATTCATGGTCCTTATTGATATGGAAGTGTATGTGAATGTTCCTTTGCACAATTATGAACTTATTATTATATTCCTGTCTGTGCATAAGTCTTTAATTTGGAATATTATATTCCTGTCTGTGCATAAGTCTTTAATTTGGAAAAACCCTTTACCTCTTATATTAACTTTGTCCATACTCTGAAGAAGGGGTTTTGAGAAGCAGCAGAGCCTATATTTGAGAGTTTCTTGGGAGTAATTTTAAAAAGGATGCTTTCAGACTAGATTGTGTCCTGAAGAAAGCACCCAAGGTACTTAAATCATGTCTCTGAGGGGTGGCTGAAAAAGTTGGTCATTTTTATCAGAGAGGAGAGGAAACACAGGCAGATGAGTTGCAGGTTTCAAGTGCCTAAGGAACTTTTGTGGAAAAAGGATCTCATCTGCTGTGGGACTCCTACAGGCAGACCTAGGACCAGTGGTGCAAGTTAAGGAGGATGAATGCTGACCGTGAGTTGGAATCTGACCATTTGAACTGCCTCAGAGAGAGTGAGACCCCCGCCTCTGGAGGACTTTAAGTGGATGCTCTTTGACTCCTTGGCAGAGCAGTTGGTTATGGGAGGGGACCCAACGTCCAGCTTAGACAGTCGTCCTATGACTTTTCAGTCCTCAGGTTTGGAGAGTCAGGTTTGGCATTTGATAGGAAGTGATACGTCTCTTTTGTCTTATTGGTTTCCATGGTAGAGCCTATAAGAATTTTTAAACTGTTTCCAAAGTATCTTCCCAGAAGCTGTTTCTGAATTGTGCATCCTTTCTCTTGCAGGAGAAAATGCAGAAGTTTCCATGGACGTTTCCCTGGCTTACCGAGATGATATGTTTGCTGAGTGGACTGAAATGGCCCATGAGAGAGTGCCCCGGAAACTCAAATGTACCTTCACCTCCCCCAAGGTAGGGTACCTTGAAGTCTCAGTTGATGGGATTTTTTATTTGGTTTCCAGGTATGTGGGAACGTTTGCTCAGACACATTTCTTGTTCCTAAGCATGCATGACCCCTAAAGGTTAGTAGTCACCATCCTTTGTCCTAGAAGAGGGCAATGTAGATATTTCATGTCCCTGCAAAGGAGGAAAGAACAGAAGAAGGAATGTCTGTTTGAAGTGATTTAGTTGTTTCTCTGAAATACCTCCATAAAAATAAATTCTTGGTTCTTTGGATATTAACAAAAAGTGTTTGAAGATCATTGCTAAGTTAATTTTAGATGTACAGATCTGTTCATATTGGTTCAATGCATGTGTCTGCTTCTCTGTTTCATCGGCATCTCCGTTGCCAAGTCAGTGTGCAGGTGTGAAGACTAACAATCCCAGAGAACAAACACCACAGACAAAAAGAGGACCTGAGGGAGAAATCTAGTTTCCTTTGAGACCTCTCAGTTCTCTTACATACTTTTAGGACTCTCCCTTCTTTGGTTCTTCCAGGAAGACTCATTTAACCACCAAGGGGAGGAAAGCCACTATCCTTCACTGAGAGTAGGGAGACACTTTCTCTTGGACAAAGGCCTTAGATTCTCCAGGAAGTAAAATACAGGCATGGACTCAGTGACCCTCAGAGGATAGTGGGATTTGTCTGTATAAGGACCAAATCAGAATTAGTGAGGGGCCCTTTTCCAGTGCCACATGCTGCCCTCACACATGCCTCCCCAAGATTCTGTCCCCCTCCCCACTCACCACCCCCTTCCCCCCCTTGAAAGTCTCTGTGAAGTTGAAATGGAGCTTAGTTACCGTTACTCATGGCTACTCACATTCCTCAAGAATGTTGACAAGGAGTACCACCTGCTAGGTGATCTCTGATGTCCCTTCACAGACATAAATAGTCTTGTTTTCTTTGCATGAAATGCACGAGAGGCCAAACTGCACTGAAGCACATTCCTGATTATGTCATTTGTCACTTGATATCTTCTGATATCTATCTGAAGGATTTGGGCTACTTTGTAGTACTCGCTCTGTTGACTGATTTAGTTCCTCTCTTCTCCTAACATTGGCCTTTCCTAACTTCACTTTTGCCTATAACTGGAAAATTGCAGTTCCCTGTGGAATGGTAAGAATGGCAGGTTGAAGCCTCTGAGGACCATGCCCCTGCCCTGTCCGTCCTGCCCCGAAGAGGAGTAAGATGGGGCCGGGCAGGTTCATGAACATTAGTTAAAGGCCTGGATTTGGAGCAAAACATACTTGGCTTCACTTCCAGGCTGTTTCACTTACTGACTGCATGACCTCAGGCAAGCTTGCTTCAACTGTCCAAGCTTCAGTTTCTCCTTTGCAAAATGGGATAATAATATTTGCCCTGGGAAGTTTTATAAGGACGAGATGAGATAATGAACCTTATCACTTAAAATCAAGGCTGGGACATGTTTCACCAGTTGGGCCAACAGGACAAAAGGTATAAATTAAAGCTTTCATGGGCAAACCATGCACCCTATACGTAAGCATCTTTTGGGGCACCTGGTGTTTGTTAATTCTCCCTCCCCAGGTTCCCTATACAAGAGCTATGGAAAGTGTGGTCTAAGGACTAACAGCGTCAGCATCACCTGGTAGCTTGTAGGAAATGCAGGTTCCCAGGGCACACCCCAAACCCATGAATCAAAATCTCAGCATGTAGGACCAAGGAATCTGTGTTTTAACAGGATTTCAATTCCTTCTCTTAAGCTTGATAAAGTTTGAAAGTCACTTCAGTAGACCCTTTGCTGAATGGTCAAATATAGGGTTCCCCCCACCCAAAAGCCATCTGGAATTGTTTTGGGTAGGCCTTTGGGGGCAATCTATAGGTAAAAATGAATGGTCAAGAGAAATTGGAGGTAGCAGGAGAGAGATATGTAATATTTCTAGACCTTTGTATGCAATAGAGGAAATTAATTAAAAGTTGACCTCATCATTCAGAGGTAAGACTGGTTGGCTGTCTAAGCTAAAGGATATAAAGCTTTTGGATATGGAATATCAACCTCAGAAAAGGGAAAAGTCATTTCTCACCTTACGTATACACTTAGAGGGCACTGAGAAGCAGAGTTGGGGGAGGCCATTAAGAAGACTGCAACTGCTTCTTAATGACAGTTGCTTAATTATCTTTAGGATGTGTTGATCCCTTTCAAGAAAGATATTAAACCTTGAAAAGTGTGAAGGAAATGAATCATCAAATCTATGCTTTTTGATTGCAGTGAAATTTAGACTTGAGTTTGAAGATTAAATGAGAAATTGCTTTAAAGCTTTTTAGTCCCTGGTGGATTGTGAAGTTAAAAAAAAAGTCAAGTTGCCACCTGCTGTAATTTGTCCTAATTAGCCAGGCTTATGCTGGATTTGGGGGAGGGTGGAGGGACGTGGGGGAAAGGAAAAGGAGGGGGGAAGAGAGAGAAGGAAATCTTTCTTCGTAAATGTGCTAAATACTGGCAGAGGCAGAACCACAGTGAATAAGGAAAAGTCCCCAGCAGGATACAGTGACTTTGTCTCTGAGACAGGTAGGCCAGGCCAGGATCCCAGAACCCTGTGTGTCTCTCTCATTTGTTGGACTTAGGTAAATTTATCTCATGTGATGGTGTTACCCTCTCTGTAGAGACAGGGAAGTGGAGGACACATAAAGACCCATGACGGGGCATTAGAAGGAACCCCAGAGATCATATAATTAAACCTTCTTGCTTTACTTAGGAAGAAAGTGAGGCCAAATGAGGTGGATGACCTTCCCCAGGTACCCAGCAAGGGGTGAGGTCAGGACAAGAATTTCAGCCTCCTGGCTTGAAGTTCAGTGCCCTCCTTATCAATGCTTCCCTTCAGGTATGTCTGAGGCAAAACAGCATTCCTTTCTTCCTGCTGCACTCACGAGTCCTCCTCTGCATCAGAGCTGGAGGCTGGACTTGGGAGACCCACGTCCTCAACCCAATTCTGCCATGACTTTTGGACCTTGGGTGAGCCCCATAATCAAGTCAGTGGCATTAGACGAAATAAGTTTTGTTTCCTTCAAACTCTCAGTTTCTATAAATAAGACCCTGACTGGAAACACATCAGAAAACCCACCTCTTGCTGTTACCATAGCAGGTAATCAGCCTCCTGAGTGCAGCTTCATCTGAGCCTGAATTAGAGCCTGTACTATATTTTCAGTAGTTCTGCAGAGTCCTAATAATAGCCTTGATTTGTAAGTATAAGAGAAAGGAGCAGAGGGGAGAGGAAGACAGATCTATACAGGAAAACTCATCCAACCCGAAGCTGGGGTTTGGAAAAGAAGGATCCTTTCTACAGAAGAATTTTTAAAATCTTATATGCCGTGTCTAATCAACTGGTAGTTCTGATAAGAGCCCCTTAGACCTTAGAGGATGAAAAATTATCATGATTGATTAGTGATGCCTGCCATGAATGGGAAAGGGAAAAATGGAAGTGCATAAGCAAGATATTTGCCTACTCTACCTCTACTTATGTCATGTGTGTCTTCCATTCCTGTACAAAGGTCTGTTTATTGCACTCTAAGCTCTGACTGTCCAGTAAAGAGCCCTCCCGCCCCATCCCCTGCCCCAAGATCACAGAAGAAACAGATTCCTTGGTATCTTCCTTTTGATTTCTCCACTGGACTTTTTACTCTGAAGATTTACAAAAAATTTTGGAGGCCCTGAGAATTCAGGCTTAGGAACACCAAATCAGTCCCCCATCACTTCATCAGGAGGTAACAAGCAAACATTGAAGCTGGCATACAAACCCAGCAGTGAAGACAAGACACTCATTTGCTTTATCAGGGAAGAGTCCTCGGTTGCTGAAGCTCCTGCCTATACATGTCCATACTTACCCGCTTCCCCCACCCCTCAGCTGGGACACATAGCCGTGTGTCCTGTGAAGGTAGAGCAGAATTTAGTTTTCAAAAGCAAGTTGTACTACTTGCCAACCTCCCACTTCCATGTGCTGGCTGGCATCTCTTAAATTGCTTGGCAGGAAGTCCAATAGGCTTTTCTAGAAACTGAGTTAAATTTTTGTTTATTTAATTTCTGCTCCCTCTGCCATCTTGTCTCTTGGGCAGTTAGAAAGCTTTAGAGGCAGAGAATTGCCGGTGGTCATCTCTAGCAAGCTAATCGCATTGTTTCCTTTCATCCCCCTATGTCTTCCCCAAATTCCAAAGGCTCCTTGGGTAGCTTCTTTTTTTTTTTTTTTTTTTTTTTTTTTGGTCAAATCAATAAAAAGTAGATATTTTCAGCTTCTTGTAGCTTCTCCTGCAGGCCAAAACCATGTAAATAAGTAGTCATCATCCAAGAAAGTGATGAACATTAGCAAGGGCTTCCTCCTGGACATTTGAGTTGACTGTTCCACAGAGCCTTAGAGGTCTCCGATGGTATGCTGCAAATAAAATTGTAGCCCTGGTAGACCAGGTTAGTCTGACGTGAGGCTCTAATGAGGACTGAAGAGCTGAGAAAGGTGTCGAAATAGAAGAAATTTCTGCTTGTTACCTAAATTTCTGGTTCTATCTCGAATGTGGCTGGGTTTTATTTTTATCTTTTTATAAATTTATTTATTTCTTTTTGGTTGTGTTGGGTCTTCGTGGCTGTGTGCGGGCTTTCTCCAGTTGCAGCGAGTGGGGGCTACTCTTCATTGTGAGCAGCTTGTAGATGCCATGCCTCCAGTGTACCCCATTATCTGTACCTCTGAGGTATACCTTTAAGCATTAGCTTTTTAGAATTGGTGATATGAGGCAAAGGCAAGACAATTCAGACATAGTCTATTGGAAATAGTGACCATGCCTCAAACCTTCCACTCTTCTTCCAGACCGCAGAACATGAGGGCCGTTACTATGAATGTGACGTCCTTCCTTTCATGGAAATTGGGTCTGTGGCTCATAAGTATTACCTTCTAAACATCCGGCTGCCTGTGAATGAGAAGAAGAAA
Organism: Leucopleurus acutus; assembly: GCF_964270905.1. Classification (NCBI taxonomy): domain Eukaryota; kingdom Metazoa; phylum Chordata; class Mammalia; order Artiodactyla; family Delphinidae; genus Leucopleurus; species Leucopleurus acutus. The sequence continues at coordinate 134,793,687 of NC_139143.1, forward strand.
ATCAATGTTGGGATTGGAGAGATTAAGGATATCCGGCTGGTGGTAAGTGAATCTGATTGATCCAGGCAGCCTGTCACATCAGAGCACTGGCTAAGAACACTGGTTGTGAGCATGTGTATTGGAAAGACGCTCCATCTCAATCTTGAATTTTCCATGTCTCAACTGTTTCATTAAGAAGTAAGAAGAATAACAAACCCATGGAAATGGAAAGTAATGCAATTATTGTGTCCATTTAAGATTTTATTATGATGGTCATGATTATATAGTGAATAACACCAAGATAAAAGTAATTTTTTTTTTTTTACATGTTTCACCTTACAAGCACAAATGTTAAAGGGAGCAGTCGTGATTTAGGTCCTTTCCATTTTATCTCTTTAGTAGGGGAAAATAAAGAATGTGCAGCATGGCTTTTTATATCTAATTTAGGTTTTTATACATCTAAAAAACAAACACATATTTACTCTAGAAAATTAGAAGCACAGGGGCTTCCCTGGTGGCGCAGTGGTTGAGGGTCCGCCTGCCGATGCAGGGGACATGGGTTCGTGCCCCGGTCTGGGAAGATCCCACGTGCCACGGAGCGGCTGGGCCCGTGAGCCATGGCCGCTGAGCCTGCGCGTCCGGAGCCTGTGCTCCGCAACGGGACAGGCCACAGCAGTGAAAGGCCTGCGTACCGCAAAAAGCAAAACAAAAAAAACAAAACAAAACAAAAAAATTAGAAGCACAAATAAGCACAGAGTAGAACATAAACGTTACCTGTAACATCCTGCCATCTAGAGAAATAACTACTTTGAGGTTATGCTGTATCTCCTCAATTTTTTTCTCTGTGTATATAATCCTTCCCTTACAAAAAAAAGGCCATCATACTCAACTGACTCTTTCATTCCTTGCTTTTTAAAATTAATTGTATGTATCTTTCCATGGAAGAAATTTTGAGAATATTTAAAATGTCTTAATTTGGGATTATTCTACATGAAACCCAGAATTTCAGTGTTTCTGTATCTTCATTAGCAAATACTAAAAGCACTTTGATACAGTGGTTTTCAAGAGTTTCTTCACTGTGAAATATGGTGGCTGGTGCCTATGTATATACCAACTTTCATGGGCATACTGTGTCAGTAGGCACCCACAAAATCTTTTTCATTTCTTGAAGAGAGAATGTGTTTATATGCAACTCCTGTGGCAATGACATCCATTCCACCCCTTTCTCTCCACTAAAGGAAGGATATTGTAACACAAGTAAGGTATAATGAAATTTTATGGGAATAACCTGAAAGCCATTCTAACAAATTTAAAAAAAGTTGTTATCATTAACAATACTGTATTAATAGAAACAAATCACATTACAACCGTATTCCAACTGTTGGCACAATGTAGGCACTCAATATTTGTCTAATGAGTGTATTAACCAGACACCCACATATTACTGAATGCCCACATATTATTAAAAACGTGATGGAAAATATTTGTGTTGAGATCTGGGATTGATTCACCAATGAATGACAAGGGTATGTGTAAAGTTACGTATGTATTCAAGATGTTGATAATATAATACATTTCTCTGAGTTCATAAAGAGTTTGTGACCAAAAAAAAAATTAATGGTATATTGTGAATACAGTATAAATATACTTTGTAGTACTGCTTAGCATTCCACAGTACGGATTTACCTTAACACGTTTTACCAATGCCAACATTTTGGGCATCTAAGATAGCTCCAATTTTTCAATGAAAACCTTATAGACAAATCTTTGATCATGTTCTTAATCGTTCCCTTAGGATAGAGTGAGTCTATCTTTATGCCTTTTGATTTATATTTCTACAGTGCCTGAGGAGGGGCCCAGGCGGGTAGGATGAGGACAGTACATGCTGTGACTGTTAGCGCTCATTGATCTTGAAAGTTCAGCAAAAACGATCTCCATTTACCTCTCCCCAGAATGCATCTGCTGGTAGAAAATAACACTAAGATATATTGACCTTCAAAATTATGATTGGTCTCTATCTAGGGAATTCACCAAAATGGAGGCTTCACCAAGGTGTGGTTTGCCATGAAGACCTTCCTTACACCCAGCATCTTCATCATTATGGTGTGGTATTGGAGAAGGATCACCATGATGTCTCGACCCCCCGTGCTTCTGGAAAAGTAAGAGCTGATTTTGGAGCACCCTTAAGGAACGCTGGCATCCTGTGATTTGCCTGCCATGGACCTGGTTTTGCTGGGGGCTTAGTTCAAGTGGTCAGTGTGTTATCAATACTTGGGCTGGTGATTTGACCGCAAATCAGCCTGGACTTCTTTTTCTCCTTCAGCTTTCATGTGCAAATTATTATTAAATCCTAGGGGTTCTGCTGCTCTCATATTCCCAGCTCTCTGTTGTATCTTTGCTCTTCATTCCCATGTTCTGCATCAGATACTTCTCTCTATTACAGTGGACGAACTGCCTTGCTGCTAACTGATCCCAACCCCTCTCACTGCCAGACGGATGATGTTTCTGTAGACATAGCCCCTTTCTCTCCCACATTATTGACATTTTCCTTTCTGCTGGATTATTCCCATTAATACACAGACATACTCTGCCTTCTCCCATTCTTAGTCAAAACTCTTTGTACTTCCCCCTGAAGCCACCACACCAATTTTCTGCTCCTTTTTTGCAGCAAAACTCCTCAAAAATCTTGTCTATATATCTTCTCCTCCTGCTTTTTCTTGAGCTCCTTCAACCCCTTATTAAAATTGCTCAACAGAATCACCAGTGACCTCCACATTCCAAATCCAATGCTCATTTCTCAGTCCTCGCTTTTCTTGACCTGTCATTAGCATTTGGCATAACTGATCACTCCCTTTTTCTTCATAGAGCCTCCTCCACATTCTCATTGTTATTCTCCTTTGCTGACCACTCAGTCTCCATGGCTGTTTCCATCGATTTTTCCGACCTCTTCAACTTTGGACTCGGTCTTTGGACGTCTTCTTTTTCTTAGCTACACTGCTTTCCCTGGGTGATCTCATTTAGTTTTGTGGTCTTAAAAAATCATCTGCACTCTGATGACTCTACATTTACATGGTCAACCTCAGCTTCTCCCAAATCTAGACCCAAATATTCTACCTGTTTACTTAACATCTTCACTACACAGAAATGTTACACATACGAAGAACACTTGTTTTCCTCTCACTTCAAACTTGCTCCTCTTCGGGGCCTCCTGGTCTTAGGAATTGGCAACTCTATCCTTTCAGCTGCTCAGAAGCAGCTGAGCAGACGTGTAGGAGGCATCCTTTACTTCTCTTTCTTCACACGCCTCTTCCAACACACCAGGAAATCTCACCATTTCCATTCCTGCCACCCTAATCTAACTCACCATGATTTCTCATTTCTCACCTAGATTATAGGAAATAGCCTCTTATTTGCTATAAGATGCTCCTCTTGTTTCCATCATTTTCCTTCCTGAAACCTATTCATACAGCAGCCAGACTGTTCCCTTTTAAGTAGAAATTGGATGACGTCAGTGCTCTGCTCAAAGCTCTCTATTGGCTTTTCATTTCCTTTGCTCTGGCCTATAAACCCTCGATGATCCCAGCTCTTCACCACCTCTAAATTTTATCTCCTATTCTCTGCACCACCTACCATCCACCTTGATGGTTCTCAGACGTGCCCAGCATGCGCTCACCTTAGAGCCTTTGTGCTTGCTATTCTCTTCATCTGAAGTGCTCTTTCCCAGGTATCATTGTGGCTCAATGCCTCATTTCCTTCAGGACCTGATATAATTTCTGTCTTAAAGGCTTTTTCCCATCTACCTTATTTAAATTGCACCCGATCTCTCGCCATTCTCCTACCTTGCTTTATTATACTTCTTCATAATACTCATTCTCTATTTATTTATTATCATTCCTCCCATACCCCTCCACTCACCCCATCTGAATACAAGCATCACTAGAGCAGAATTCTTGCCTACTTTGTTTACTACTATATCCCCAGCATTTAGAATAGTGACTGGAACATAGTAGGAGCTCAATAAATATAAATTTGTTGAATGAATGAATGGAATGATGTCACTCCATTGCTTAACCTTCTTATTGGATCCTCAGTCCTTTCAAGATAATTTTCAAATTCTCTAATGAGGTATGCAAGTTTCTTTACCAGCTCAGCCTTTTTTATTTCTCTGGTATCATGTCCTGTCATTTCCTGATATGTGCCACATACAGAACCCCAAATGCTTCAGGCTGTTCCAGACTCCCGTGCCTCCCTCCGGGCTCTTCCCTCTGCTTGGAATGCCCTTCCACCTCCCTAATCTTGACTCACAACTCAGTTCAATTTCTGTCTCTATCAAAGTGAGAAGTCCTGGTAGCAGCCTGTGCACACTTCTGTCACATTACTTATCACACTTTGTCTGGCTCAGCCACTGAATATACCTCCTTGAAGGAGAGAACTGGTGCTATTCATTTAGGTATGTATGTCCCTAACAAAATGCCTGGTACATGATTTGTGCTTAATAAACATATCATGGGTATGAATGAAAGTGGGAATAAGTCAGTAACAAAATGAATGATATTTTGATAGAGAAGTGGAAATAATAGGAGAAAGGCAAAATAAAAATGAAACAAGCAGCTAAAATAATTTGTCTTTCATATGGTTTGGAGTCATGTATTATTGAAACAAATATGCTTGTATACTTTATAGTTGCTGAGGATATCATAATAATGAGTGTTCTTAACGATCAGGTTCATGATAACCTGAATAGGTAAGAGCAGATAATTATATTCAGTGAGGTCTGTTTAAGAAGGCAAGGGAGGGTGAAAACACTGTAGGAAGCTCTTGATCTGAGGTGGCACCGAGATAAAGTTCAGAGCATTCAGAAGGTTAGGTTCAGTTACTGTGTAGAAAGATTAATGTAACACTCCTTCATTCTGCAGTGGTGCCAGTGAAAGAAGACATTCAGCATCTCCGTGTAAAGACTCATTATGAGAGCAAAGAAACTGATCCTATGGCTTCAGTCCCAATATGTAACATCTCAGTTCCCAAAACTGGGTTTTGATTTTTAAATCAAAAATGTTTTGCCTCCCAGATGAATAAAGTAGTTTTCCTGATATTGTCTCACCATCAGAGTCATCTTTGCCCTTGGGATTTCCATGACTTTTATCAATATCCCAGTGGAATGGTTTTCCATTGGGTTTGACTGGACCTGGATGCTGTTGTTTGGCGATATCCGACAGGGCATCTTCTATGCAATGCTTCTCTCCTTCTGGATCATCTTCTGTGGTGAGCACATGATGGTAAGAGCGCCCTGGGGAAGAGGCAGTGGGTGAGGCAGAATAAACTAGTGGTTACAGGAGTAGTGAGCTCAAGAGCCCTGGAGTCAGACTCGTGGTTCAGGTTCCTGCGTTACCACTTATAAACTAGCGGGCAAGTGACTTGACCACTCTGAATCTCAGGTTCCTCAACTATAAAATGGGTTTTAAAGGCTAATGTATAGGTTTTCCGTGAGGTTTAAATGAGATAACATAGATAAGTATTTAGCAGAAAGTAAACGCACAGACATTCATGATTATCACTCTTTCTTGTCCTTTGGCTTCAGCTCTGCTTGTCCCTAGGACCGAGGTAACCGCCAGAGAATGTGGGCCGTGCTCTTTCCAGCCGGCACTTTGTCCAGGTGGCCTAGTAACCCCTATTACCCTGAAATACTGACCTCCCTGGTCTCAGTTTGCACAGACACCAAATCATATTTCAAGAGGGATTGAAGATACCGTGGATAAAAATAAGAATGGTGCAGTCATCACGTTGTGGCTAGGAGGATAGGCCAGCTGGAGCTTGGTCCTTGTGTCAGGCACATGGGCCTCACAGTAGAGCGGACTGTTTTTAAATTCCTTTATGGTTGGATCATTGCTTCTGAAGCCTCGCAGCCCTTCCACAAGAGCAGTGAGCGGAGAGAGAGGCTTTTCCTTACAGCTGGGGTGGGCATGAGGGGTCCTTCAGCCCTCGGCAGCAGGGATGGGAGTTGAGGGGACTCAGGTGCAGCAGCAGGACAGCCAGTCTGGGTGGATTGCCTAGCCTGGATGCTACGACATGTCTTTTACCTTTCCCTGTTTTCTCACTTTACATTCCTTCATTTTCTGTCTCTTAACATCTTTGTATGTCTATCAAGAGGAATCATTCTTCTTTTTAATGAAGATAGACTTTATTTCTATTTTCCTAACCATAAGAGACCTCTTACACTTGACGTATTTTAATGCATTTAAGTCTTTATTTTGTCCTCTGGGAACTACTCCACCTGAAAAAACACAAGTGATAAGTCACATAGGAATTTAATTCTGAACGAGTTATTTTGTGGATCACAGAACTTCCACTATCTAAGGTATGTAGGGGAGCAAAATTCGCCACTCAAAACCAAAATATCTCTTTGACTGTGAATTATTTCTAACTGAAACAATCAAGGTTCAAAAGACTCAGGAAGAAACTTGGACCTTCCCCCTAACTGCCTAAAAGAATTTCAGTAGAGGCCCTGTTGCCTGAATAGAGCTATCACCAGAGACATCTGCAAGAATATGGGCTGGGTGTGGTGGGGAAAACTCTAGGCAGGGCCTCGAAAATCAGTTTACTCCATCTCATTGCGTCTGCAGGGCCCAGCAAACATTTATTTACCAAACATTTGCTTTTCCATCTCCATGTGAATTGCCTTCCTTCCCTTTGAAGTCCCAAACCACTACCCCCAACAGCCTCTTTTGTCTTTAGCTGAAGATGGTATTTAAGAGGTGAGGGTCAGCGGTCTGGTGATTAGGTCAAGGTCTTTATAAAAGCTAAGCAAAGGGTGGATCTATTTTTTAGATAATTTATGGAAGATGTCAAGAAAGAGTTGATAAGGCTCTATGATGTAATTTTTTTTAGAAAAACAAAAAGCTATGTACAACTTAGAGAAATATTTTCCATTTGTGAACACTATGTTTCTTATCTGTATCATGAAGGAATTATGGAATGGGTGCATTTTTCTCTAAGTAAATTTTCCACCCATTTGTCGCTATCAAAAAAAAAAGGGAGGTGAGGGTTTTGGCCATTTGGGCAAGTTACTCAGTTTTCCTGGGACTATCCTATGTTATTAAACTTTTGTTTGATTTTCACCTTGTTAATCTGTCTCATGTCAGACCAGCCAGAAGAACCTAGAAGGGTAAAGGAAAATATCTTCCTCCCTGACAGGTACAAGGCGTTTCTTTGTGTTCCCTCCTGTGGCATCCTGTCCTTATGAGAACAGGATGAGAGCCCTTATGGATGGGCTCGTATGCTGGTCTAGCACGATGCTTGATACACAACAGGTGGCCAGCAAGGATTGTTGGATGACTGAGTCACCTATAGAATAGCTTTGCTCTCCCACATCTTTATCTCATTTTTCAACTTGGTTTTCCTCAGGATCAGCATGAACGGAATCACATAGCAGGGTATTGGAAGCAAGTCGGACCAATTGCTGTGGGCTCTTTCTGCCTCTTCATATTTGACATGTGTGAGAGGTGAGCAGGGGGATCGTGGCACTCTGGGCTGAAATGCATGTCACCAGGTCCACTCCCAGCTCTTTTGAAAAGGAGAGGGGGTGGTCGGGAACCTGTAGGATGAAAGCACTGGACATGGTCACATCCTCAGATAAGCACTGGGATTAAATCAGAGACAGAGCTCTTTATAGATACAAAATATTTGAGCTGATTGTGTTCTTCAAACTCCGTTTCTCTTTTAAGTCCTCCGTGACTTAGTCTAAATATGGTCTCCGCCCCTCTGGCTGAAAAGCTGAGAGTATGTAAGGAGGAAAGTTCCCCTTTGCCTCTGTATTAATTGTTTCTTGCCTTTCCATCTTGTTTCTCTTTGTAGAGGGGTACAACTCACGAATCCCTTCTACAGTATCTGGACTACAGATGTTGGAACAGAGCTGGCTGTATCCTTTCTTGATGGGCTCAGGGTATTATTTCGTCCCATAGCCGCCTGGTCCCCAAGATCATTTTCTAAGTCCCGCTGATGCTCTCCATATGTGCTCAGCCAGGGCTTTGATCTTCAGACCAATGATAACAGCACAATTAAGGCAAATAATGAGGAGAATTAATGCTTGCTTTCAAGCCTGGGTGACAGCAGGCCAAATGAGGAGGTAGCAGCACATCCCCACGGCAGAAGAATCAGAGTAGCTGGTCTTACTGCTGCCTGTCTAAATGATCTATTATACACTTGTTTACTGCAGACTGAAGCATGACTAGCTTTTCCCTGGAGCCACGGAGGCTCATCTCTGGGCCCCTGTGGGAGAGCCTGTTTCTGAAGTCGTCTGTGTGTAAGGCTTCTTACAGTGACTTTGGTGTGCTGGCATCCCATGCTGCTGCCATTCATTTCCAAGACCAAGTGGAGATAAGGCTAAGGGGATTAGTTCCAGAGGAGTCGCCCAGGCTTCTGGTTGGTTGGCATAAAGTGTCTGAGTCATCTTTATGAAGCAGAGGCGACAGTCTTAGCTTATCCCTTTTAGGATGCTGGATTTAAATATTTTATCTTCCTCAACAATATGTTAAGTGCTTCAGGAGAAAAAGACTGTCCTCTGGAGAGGGGGCTTGAGTTGTATTCTTTCTTGATAGATAATATCTTGTCATGTGCTGGTGAATATGCTTTGTTTGGTCATGATCAATAGTATCATTGCTTTAAAGACGAGAGAGTTGAGCTCCCCCTTTCTGCTCCACACTCCCTCAAATGTGAGCTGCACAACACCAAGAATATTTATGTTGAGTCTGCCTCAACCCCTTCATTCTATAGATGTGATAGAGGTCTAAGGAGGCAAATAAATTGTCAAGTCTTGCAGCAAACAACCCTTTTCATCTAAGGGTACCACTGATTTTAGGAAAGAAAGAGAAACTGCATTAAATATATTATTTAATGAAACATAAATGCTGAGTTCACACTTGTTAAAATTTTTTAAAATATGCAACTTGGCATGGAGCTGGAGTGGAAAAAAGTTAGCGTCTGGTCACCTGCCTCCCAAGCCAGCTGACTCTACCCCAAACCTGGTTGGTTCTCAGATTAAGCTTTGAAGATCGGCCTCAGAGTATATTGCTCCCACCCTCAGCTCCCACTTTGGCCATGAGTTCTTCTGCTCCCCGTTCCATTTGACAAGACTTTTCTCGTGGTGAGAGAAGATCGCGACAAAACTTCATCCCTGGTTTTACTTGAAGACCTGCAGTCTCAGGCCCAGTATCCCTTGTAGCAGCAGCTGCTGCTATTGCACCCAACCCCACTCCATCCCCTTCAGATTCCAGGGTATCCCAATCTCCTTATAAAAATCCAGGGACGGGCTTCCCTGGTGGCACGGTGGTTGAGAGTCCACCTGCCGATGCAGGGAACACGGTTTCGTGGCCCGGTCCGGGAAGATCCCACATGCCGCGGAGCGGCTGGGCCCGTGAGCCATGGCCGCTGGGCCTGTGCTCCGCAACGGGAGAGGCCACAGCAGTGAGAGGCCCGCGTACAGCAAAAAAAAAAAAAAAAGAAAAAAAAAGATTTTTATCCTCCCGAGAATTGCCTAAATATTTGGAGACAAAGAGTGTCGCCCACAGAGATGGGGAGAGAAGTACTGAGTCCTTGGCGATGAGCTGGCCATTTCCTTGACCGGACGCCATCAGATGGCCTTCATCATTGTGGCTGGCATCTGCCTCTGCCTCTACTTCCTGTTTCTGTGCTTCATGGTCTTTCAGGTGTTTCGGAACATCAGCGGGAAGCAGTCCAGCCTGTCGGCCATGAGCAAAGTCCGGCGGCTGCACTATGAGGTGAGCACATCTCTGGGCTCATTCAGGAACTACTTGTTGTGAACACACACACACACACACACACACACACACACACACACACACCCCACTACACCTGGAGATGTAGGGGAGATGGAAGCTTTTATTTCAAATACACAGTGAGAGATTCTCATGTAATGTAGAACCTCTAGGCAAAATAAGAGGCTAAATCCTACTCTGAGAGGCATCTAGCTTTCTGGCTTATCTAGATCTTGGAGTTTTCTGTGGTATAAATGTATTTCTATCCCCAATAAGGAGTAAACTTGTTCAGCAGGTTCTTGAGCTTTGGAATGGAATGTGGGTGTGTGCTGGATAGGAGACCTGACTGTGGTAGAATTGGAAGTTGGCTTGGAGTGAGGCTCTATTTAAAGTTCTCTTGCTGAAAATCAGCCTTGAGAGTGGGGTTCAGCCCAGGTGATCTGATTTCCAGACTTCAGTTAACCAACTTTCCCCTAAAATATCCAGCAGGTGCTCGCTCTGTTTATAGATCATGTCCCTATTCAAGAGAAACACACGACAGCCTCACATCTCTAATGCAGGCAACACATTCTTAATTTTTCAAGGATCCCTTAGGCTCATGCCTAAGTGGCTGTCCTTGGAGACATGGGCCTAATTCCTCTGTGCAAAGAGAAACAGAAACTGCAGAACCACAGGGTTTTTATATGCAGTGGAAATAAGAGCCCCTGAATAAGAGATGTCTCTCCCTGAAACACAGGTTCCCTCAAATCCTCTCAGGAAAGCAGGGGCACTTTCAGAAGCTTTGCCTGTGTCTAGAGCTGGAGTGACACATGAGAAAATTCAACCAAATCCACTTCATGCTGATTAATATGCACATTTCTCTTTGTTCACTGGAGCAGAGTTTTATTACAACCGCAGAAAACTTGGATTTGGTAACTTTGAACCCTTGCAGAGAAGCAAAACTAGCTTAGCAGGGAAATTAGCAGCCTCATGACGTGCTGTGAATATAATTTCCCAGGCTCTGGTATCACTGTTTCATGACAGATAAGAACGTTGGAAATATTGGGCCCAGTACATTTTCCAGCCATATTCACCTCTGCAGGAGAAATGTTACTTTGTGAAATTATTTTACTCTTACTCCTAGGGATTTGGTTTTACAGATTTCTTTAAAATTAGCTTTTGATAGATTTATATATTGAGAAAAGGATTGGTGGTAGCTGGTAGAATGTTAAACTGCTGTTTCTCTCTTTCCTAATAGGGGCTAATTTTCAGGTTCAAGTTCCTCATGCTTATCACCTTGGCTTGTGCTGCCATGACTGTCATCTTCTTCATCGTTAGTCAGGTAAGTTGACCCTGAGAGGTCAGGATGAGAATGTCCTGAAAAGGTGCCTCTGCTTTGCACAGAAAATTCTATAGAGCTGGAATTTAGGAGCAGTGAAAGGAGCAGAGAGACTGTTATGCGGGGCAGCTGATCAAACCATTGCTTTCAGGCTGCTCTAATCTGGGACTGTTATCACCTGGCCAGAGGTAGACTGAATTTTTCTTTCAGTACACCCTCGTAGGAGGAAAAAGTTGCTAATTAAATTAAAAGCCTGCAGCTAGACTGAAGGGCACTTGTTTCATTTACTTAAGAGAATAACTTTTCAAGCCCCGTAGCAGATCACCAACAAGCAAGTATTCATTTGATTTGATCCTTATCTAGCATTAACATAGATCCTTTTACAGTCCATCAGCCATTCTTTGGAACAATTATATTGCCACTTAAACATGAAATGTAATTCAAAATTCCCCTTGATAGAGCTTTATCTTTCTTCTGGTTATTTCTAAAGCTCAACATTTTGCTCTACTTGAAAATCTCAATAATGGTAATGATAATGATTTTTAAATATTGGTAACTTGCTTTGGAAAGTGGAAAGTACTGTTTAAATCATACATATTACGTACCTATCATACTTTTGAGCTTCACAAAAATCTGATGGGTAAGTAGGATAGGAATTGCTATGCCAGTTTGCTAGAATATGAAGTCTAATGGCCTCAGAGACATTTCTCATTTATGCTGTTTTCCAACTGGGTGGGACTATGGATGGATTACTGAACACTTCTTATCCATAAAATGGATATAATAATAGAACCACCTGAAGAAGGCGGCTGTAAGGATCATATGAAGTAATGCTTGCAGAGTGATTTGCAGAGGGCCTGGCAAGCTGTGAGCGTGGGTAGCTGCGCTCTTCTGAATAGCAGCAGGGTGAGTGCTGTACCAGAGGACATACAGCGAGTTAGGCACCAGAATCCAGTCTTTTGATTTTCTTTGCCAGCTGCTCTGTCATCCCTATATTTGATTAAAAGTGAGAATGTTAGTAGTGCAAATAGAGCCTTAGGACAAGACTTGCCCCATTTTGCTAGCAAGCTTCCTTTTAGGAGAGGGGCTCCTAAGCTTTTTTGTGTCCTGGACCCCTTAGGTGACCTTAGGTGAAGGCCATGGCCTTCCAAACATCCAAAGGCCTCTTCTTTGAATGTTTTTAAATGAACAAAATACTTTGGATTTCAAAGGGAATCATACAGATACATAGATAGATAGATAGGCGATGTATATTTGCAGTTATACATATTACAGAGATTTCAGATATATAAGTGTAATCGATATGAAAATATGGTTTCTATTGGTGACGGAATTACAGGTATTGCTAATATTATGGGGATTTGTTTCTTACATTCATAATTGAAAGAAATGGTAACTTTCAGTTAGAGACTGAAAAGATGTAATTTTATAAAAATTTTATAAAATTTTTTATAAAAAATATTTTTTATAAAAAATTTTATACCATTTTAATTTTATAAAAATAAAGACGTAAAGAAAATAAAGACATAATTTTTTGCCGCTCTAGTTCATGGACCCCTTGAATTCTATCCAAGGATACCCAAGGGTACCTCTAATCCCTAGAGCCCTGTTGGCTACACCCACTGAGCAGTGTTAGTGCTGCTGCTGAAGGCTGATGTGAATAGAAAAAAATACAACAAATATACATACACATCTTCAGAGGTTCTGTGCACCACCTCTGCTTTGACCTATAACAGTGCTGTGTTTGTATCAGACTGTTTATAAAGCCTTGGAAACTTCACCCTCCACTCCAAATGCAGTAAAAATATTTCAGATTCTGAATGAGTTTTTTATTCAACCAGCTGAGGCTCAAACAAGGGTGTCTGAGACCAGACTTATCCCTTGGCTGATTCCCTCATGTGCCCAAAATGCTTTTCAGTCCTCAAGTCCCTCAGTAATGCACTGTGACACTTAACACAACCAGTTCTGCAAGGCTGCGAGAGCAGGACACACTCCTTGGAGAAACAGAACCTCGAGGAAGATGGGCTGAGGAATAAAAGGTAATACCAAGATACGTTCTCAGGGAGGCAGAAAGAAAGGACCCCTTTGCTCCTAACACATGCTTCTGCTACTTTAGAAAGCTGAAGTCATTGCCCCATGGCCCCATCCCATCCCACGTACTCTCTTGTTTCTGCAGAGCGTCTCTGCCATCTGAAGGCAAGAGGGATTTGGGGCTGATCTTTAAGCTGGCTACATGTTGCCCAAATTTAATCTGGTACATGTTTCATTAGTACACCTTTCTGAAGCAAAGGAGGCCAACCTTCCAAGTCGCAGAGTTTGTGGCTTTTCTTCGGAGAAAAAGATTCATATTCTGCTGCCCAGTATTTTCTAACACGGCTGCAGCCTGTGGCTGCATTTTTATATTTGCTGCGACAGTTGGCCTGGAGTGGATTTCAACTCTAAGGGGGTAGCGATGAGGTCTTTTGGATTCCATTAGCTCTTTACAGTCCTCCTGCTGGGTTATTTTTTTTTTAAGGTTTATTTATAGATATCTAAGACGTTTTCAGGCATAACTCTCAGTGTCCCAGGTACTGTATTAATACAATCATCAGAGGATTTATTTTTTAATGTCATTTTGGAATGTCTCAGCAATGAGCTCACCTGAAAGAAAACCTATTGGGTAACTTTCTGAAATAGATCCCAGCCTTAGGTAAAAGAAATGTATTAAAACTCCCATTATACTCTCAGGCTTGCTGGGAGAGCTTGCATTTAAGCCTCATGAAATATAATGCGAAGGGATCTCTCCAGGATATTGAAGCTCTGAGGCCAGGAATGAAAGGCCGACGGAAGCTGTGGAATGCAGTGACCTTGCGGCTTTGTAGTTGGGTACTGAGGTGCAGTCTTTTAATGCCTGCCATTTAAATGGCCTCAGTCATAGCAACCAAGTGATGGCACGTCACAGTCTGGTATTTTAGCCCCTTCCCTCTGGAAAAGAAAGAAGCATTCCATTTAGGGATGGCAGGCAGTAGGGAACAGAAGTGCAATGCAGGAAAGATGGTCACTGACCTTCACTAAGGGGATTCCAGGTGCCTGACATTTAGGTCGAGCCACGTGCAGCAAACTCCCAGAGAGCCTTCCCCAGTTCTTTTTTTGTATGTGATCACTTCATTCTGTTACTTACAGAGGAAATGTTTCCAGTAAGAGAGCCTGTGTCTGGGATTTGGAAATCTCGTTGTAAAGTGGAATGTTGGTTGTCAAGACTACTGGGTGTAAAGGGATTTGACCTTCACTTGGCTACAGGGGTATAATTGGGTGGTTTCACACAAAAGTAAATTGTTCAAATGTGAAATCAGGAAAAACGGGGACTTTTAGAATTAAGACTTCAGGCAGAGGGGAGATTCTTTTCTTTTTTTCTGTTTTTTTGGTTGGGGCTACCTGATTTTTCTCTCTGGAAGTTTAAAGGGGGTGACTGTCACCTCTTTGCCTTGCCATTAATAAGATTTTGGATTTACAAGGCCTGCTCTGTTGAGGCTGCTTATTGTGGTACATATTGGTGGGAATGTACTCGGAGCTCAGGATGTCTCAGGCATGAGTAATTGAGAGAGAAGAGGGGAAAGCACAATGGGGTCTCCAAACAGTAGAGTGACATTATGTATACAGTCCGTTTATGCAAATTCAACTCCTTGCCCTCAGCAGGAAGTAATGCATTTAGAGATTACAAATCAAATAGTATGGGTAATTCTGCAACTGCATTTTAAACAAGTGCAGGTGTCCCAAAGCAAGCATGGGATGGGGGCTTGAATCTACTGTTTCCTCAGCCAGTCCTGGTTCCAATGCATCCCTCATGGTATAAGCATCTCATTTCAGTGCTTCTACTGTAAAACTGTATTTTGCATATATATATCTAGTTTGTTATATACCAAACATTACTACATCTGGGATACATAGTTCATATAATTACAGATTTGAATATAAAAACCTGTGTATGTATATGTGTGTGTATATATATACACACACATACTGTATAAATATTGTGCTCAATTAAGTGAATTTCAAAGGAAATTTGACCTAATAGTTGCCTCTTCGTCTCTCTAACTAAGAGACTCATCCTATTTCAGATAATATTCCTACTCTTGTGTTGTATAATGGTTAAGAACACCCACCTTTCTGGTGGGTTAGAGCCACAACTTTCTGACTGAGCAATCCTGGGCAAGATACTCTGTGTCACAGTTTACCACCAGTTGAGTGGAGATATTACCTGCCTAGCTCATAGAATTGTTATTAAGACTGAATGATATCTTCCACGTACAGTTCTTAGTATAGTGCCTGACACATCATTAGCACTGAATAAACGTTAACTATCATTATCCTTGTTATTATTTCTACAAGTCTTAGCTTTGTTAATATCTACGTTGATGATTTGTTTTAAGTGATAATAAAGGAATATAGTAGAGAGCACTATTTAAATGATTTGACCTATTGACTACTCATTAGGTCATTGACTACTCCTTTTACTTTTAAGTGTAATTATTATGGTTTACTATGGACTGCAATATTTTTTTATTTCTTAGATATTTCCTAAAAGTGACTCTTTCTGTACACCCTTTCTACCTCCCTGTATTTGTGCTGGCATTCTTGCACTCATCCCTGTGCTTTTGCCCGTATTGATTCAACAAATATCTGTCTGTAGCGCGCCATTGTGTACCAGGCATGCAGGGAGGTGTTTCCATAGATGGATCAGTTATGCCAGTCCCAGCGAGAATCAATTTCAGCAAAGTTGTCAATACTGAGTATTCCCAGCTTATATTATGGGAAGCAGGCTCTCCTGCAGGCCCTTCCCCTAGCTGAGGGGCCCACTGCCTTAACAGAGTAGAAGAAAGTAAGAACTGCTTTACTCCACATTACCTTTAGCTCTCCCAGCCTCATTTCCCCTCCTTGATCACATGAAGAAGAGTTCCCTTTGTTATGAGAGCAGGTACATGGATTTCCAAAAACTATCTTAAGGCTACTTCTCCCCTTCCGTTATATGCATTAAAAATCATCTTAAGTATGCTCTAAGTATTGTAATTTTTATAAAGTTAGGATATTCTGTACTTAAAAGTAAGAAGAGTGACATTTGGAGATGTTTCTAAGAAGCAGTCCTAAATAGCTTGAATGCTGGTACATTTTTCTAAAATCATCGATGGTTATGAAATCCTTCTTTGCCATAAAAACTTTCCTGAGCATGTCATATAAAGTGAATTATTTCCCAAAGTAAATAAGAGTTAGTGGTGGTGGTTTGTTTATGAATCACAAAAATGAAAATTATGTATTAACAAGGCCAAACTAAAACTGGCAAGTCTATAATCCATTAACCTGGTTAACTGACACTCTAGGTCTTTCAGAAGGAAATACCTGTCCTTATAGCTTTATTCTGCCTGGGGCCCCTGTGGGTCATGGGTTATACAGAGGGTACCAAATGAATATAGACCCACTGCCTCATAAACAGGAGGTGAAATCAACCTGCTTGTTTAAGTCATGAACATTTAGAGGTAGCTTGCCATCTTACACTTTAGCTCCTAGAAGGAGGGGCTCCTAGATATGGTTTATATAACCCAGCCTCATCACAAGAACATCAGTCCAATTCTTTCTTTTACTCCCATTTAAGATTTCCTGGAGCAAGCAGAAGTGGTCAAAATCATTTCATTGATCTCAGAGCTGGCACAAATTATTAGTTCCTCTGCTCAGCAGTTTTCTTGACAGTTCTTAGTGCAATCCATATGTCATCAGCCCTTAAAACAATTACCAAGTCATTAACATAGAGAAAACCAGCCCCAAGACATTCTTGCCAAATTGTAAAGCATATGAAAGCTTCGTAATTACCTTCGTGAGTGACTTACATAGGGTGACATTATAAAATAAGATTGTTTGAGTGTTTGCTGTATGCCAGGAAATTTCTAGAAATATTTTTACTTAATTCTCCTTAGTAACCCTGCAAGTTTTTGTTTTGCACTTCAGAAAACTGAAGTTTAGAGTCTTAATCCTACTTCTCTTACATTAGACAGAAAGTGAGTGGTAGAGCCTGGACTTGAATCCAGGTCTCTGACTTCAAGCCTGTGTCCTTCTGCTTCTCCATACTGCCCCACTCAGGAAAACTACTCACTCCGAGGACCCATTTGTTTATTTAACCAACCCTGTGGTATATCAGGTGCTGAAGATACAGCAGAAAACAAACCAGAACTGGTCTCTGCCTGCAGCGAGTTTACATCCAGCTGGGAAGACAGGTAGCAGAGGAGGAACTATAATTGTAGATGAGCGTTAAGACTCAAATGCCGTTTCATTAAATTAGGGATAATTATGTGCTGCTGTTTTAGGAAGAGACACTACCCAGGTGATGCTGATGCAGCCAAGATGAGAACCACTGACTTTGTGCCTGACACATAGTAAACCCTCAGTTAACCTTAAATTCATACTAGTATGATTCAGATTAAAAGATGGAATCTTACATGGCCCTTCACTTTCAGATATATGGAAGAGACTTGGTGTTTGTGTTAGTTGGTTCCTATGTTGGAGTTGTTTCTTCTTGGTTCCAATTGAATGTCACTCCTTTATCCTGTAGGTGACTGAAGGCCATTGGAAGTGGGGCGGCGTCACGGTCCAAGTGAACAGTGCCTTTTTTACAGGCATCTATGGCATGTGGAACCTGTATGTCTTTGCTTTGATGTTCTTGTATGCACCATCCCATAAGAACTATGGGGAAGACCAGTCTAATGGTGAGTTCCAGCCTCTTTGGCATAGCTTTAATCAGGATAAGTAGGCTTCTGTCTCTACAAGACTTAGATAGCAAAGGCTCTGGGTTCCCCAGTCGAATGTTCCCTCCAGGTGTGAATGAACACCTCCAGGGACTCTGGGGCCATAAGACAAAATGCCAGCATAGGGCAGATATTTCTATTAAGTCCTCATTTAAAAAAATCTTTAAAATACATTGGGAATATTGCATTCTAGTCTACAATATCTCCCAGTCTTAGTACAAAAATTAAATTTACTTTCCTCAATTTTTTGAACAAAATTGACTGTTGGAAAGTGTGCTACATTTATTCTTCTAGTTTGAGAACCACAATCTGAGATATCGGGTGGATGGGGACTGAGCCCTGAGTGGAAGTGGAGCTAGCTTCGTTTTTCTTCTGCTCATTTTCCTGCAAACCTGTTGACACATCCAAACTGGTAGCTATTCTCCTGTCCCCATAGCCTCCCTCCCCTTAAGTGCTAGTATGTGCTGTCTTTGGTGCTGCTGCAAGGAGCCTTGGAGAACTTAGTCAGTCCAGTCATTTTATACATGAGGAAACTGAGACCCAGAGAAGGGAGAGGCTTGCCTGGGGTTTCTCTACCAGCCATGGCAGAGGGAAATGAACATTACTGCCTGGGCCAGTGCTGTTAACATGGAAGAGGTGACCTGGTAAACAACACGTCTGAGAGCTCCTTTTTCTTTGCATACTTAGGCCTACATTGTCTGGCTCCACCCTTATTCTTTCTTCCCGTTTTCATGCCTGCTTCACCCTGGCCACGTGCCTTCTAGTCCCCAAACAAAAGATGCTTTTTGTCAAATCAGAGCCAGTGCCCTTCACTCTGCCCTGAAGCAGAGATCAGGGCTTTAAGGTCTGCATGTCTGCGTGGCACCAAGGGTTGGCCTTGCTCATAGGAAGTGCTCAGCAAGTGTCTGCTGAGTTGATGGTTTCATATCCCCCCTCCATCTGGGCCTGATAAAACCCTCCTCGTCTTTTGGGTCCATTCAAAATGTTTCCTCCTCCTTCAAACCCACTCCTGATCACCCCAGTTGGAGTCTGGCAAGTTACGTTCAGTAGAATATTGTTGCCATGGGATGTTGGTAGGCTTTAGTAGTCAAATGAGTTTGAGAATCATTGGGTTTTTAATCAGCATTAATATGATTTTACTGCAAGATATCTTAATGCCTTTAGCACATTAATTTGTACTATGTCTTCTAAAATGGGTGGGGGTAACAGCACTTCCAAATTATTATTTTTAAAAATTATTTATTTATTTATTTGGCTGCGCTGGGTCTTAATTGCGGTGCACGGATCTGTAGTTGTGGTATACGGGATCTTTAGTTGTGGCATGCGGGGTCTAGTTCCCTGACCAGGGATCAAACCCGGGCCCCCTGCATTGGGAGCACAGAGTCTTAACCACTGGACCACCAGTGTAGTCCCACTTCCAAACTATTAAATCATTTGGCCCTGGAACCCTTTTCCCAGGCATGGTATCTTTTGGAGCTAGTGTTCTGAAGAGCAGGCCTGGAGGAACATGACTACGCTTTTCACATGACACTCACCGTGTAGGTGTAGTAGATGAGTTTGCCTGTGCCTTCTCTCTCCTGCTGCAACACTTAACTCCTTAAGGGCCAGGATCGGTTCTTAAGGGTGCTTTGAAAATGTTGAGTGCATTAATGCTTTAGAAATAAGAGTTCTAGATTAGCTTTCTTATTTCACAGATAGGCCAGTGATCTTGAGATAGGTCATCTTGAGATGAACATGAGGGATGGAGCAGGGACAGGAGGGCATCTGTGCTGAGGGTCAAGGGTCGTGGAATGGTCTCAGCCACCATCTGTCCCCAGTATTACACCTGCCTCTTCTGTACAAAAGCATCCTAGACACCAGGACTCTCTTCCTTTCTACTCCATGACTTCCTGTCACACTATCAAGTCCATCTCTGGCCATGGGTCCTGGGCAAGAATAAAGACCTTTGGCTCACCTACCCACCTGCCCAACTCTTGGTTTGATTGACTTCCCTTCTACAAAGCTTGTGAGCCAGGTAGCCTTCAGCTTCCTTTCCAGTGCTAGCACTGTGTGTTTTACTATATGCATGGTAATGGGAGCATGTAGTCTCTTAGTGGCCCTCCATAATGTCAGAGGAAGGGATTCTGGGCTTGTGAACAAGAATCTTGATTTCATTTCATGGCCATCCTCTTGGACTTTGACAGAAACCATATGGACTTGTCCTTGACTTGAGAGTATTAAGCAGGAACCTAGTAGGTGGAGTTCCTGCCTTCCAGGGAAATACTACCTAAAGCAATGGCTGGACTTCCTGGGATGTTGGAATAATAATCCTAGCGGGTAACAGTTATTGAGTACTGACCGCGTGCTACAGCACTTTATGGACATAAACTATTCTGGTTGTTTTTGCTGTGGGACTAGTGGCGAACTGCTTCCCTCTCTGTGCACCACTTCTCCCACCTGTACGTGATCTCTTAAAATCTTTTGGGACCATAAAATTCTATGGTTCTCTTCATTCCCGTTAGCAAGGAAGGGGCAGAAGAGCACCTCCTTTCATAAAGTGGTAGCCCAGAGGGTGATTCCGTCACATGTAAGGGATTTCTAAACACTGGTGAGAATTTGTCCAAGCCCAGCACTTTCAGGCACATGGGAGGCCAGAGCTGTGGCCAGGCCTGCAGAGGCAGGATGACTGCCTGCCACCCTGTGGCGTCAGATGCTTGAGCCGCGAGCCAAGTGTTAGGCAGCTCCCATGAGGACGTCTTACTCAGCACAGCAGTCACCCTCCTAGGCTTCGAACCTTGCCATTGAGAATAGAACTTGATTTGTTCCCCAACAGATTTGTTGCTGTTTTTGAAGTCTACACAACACACAGATCGGTAATTTCACAGAAAGCTCAAAAGCTATTCTCAACAGGAGGTCGTATGCACTGAATCCCTTGCAAAGAAGTGTTTGGAAATGTCCATGGCTGTCCTGGATTGTCATTTATGACAGGGACGTGTCACTGGCATTTAGTGGCCAGATTCTAGGGATGCTAAATGTCCTACAAGGAGCAAAACAGTCCCTTATAGTAAAGAGTTATCCTGCCCCAAATGCCAATAGGGCCCTTGTTGAAAAACATTCAAGCAATCTAGCAGGCAGACTCTTTTGGGACCCTGTTCTGATCATAAACACAATTTTTAGTCGCACGATTTAGCAGCCCTGCAGTGGTGACATGACCCACTGTGACTTTGCAGAAGCCCGTAAGCCCCTAGCAGCTTGTTGTGCCCTTAGCTTACCTGGCTGGTGCCGTGCCCTGTGCATTTGGAAAGGGCTCTTCCAAGTTGGGTTCTCCGATCATTTTTCTTCTCTGCTCTCGTCCCTTTTCATCTCTTCATCCGCCGCCAGATCACACAATGTATCGTAGGAATTATGGAGCGTTTGTCAAAATTTTGAAGCTCCTTGGAAAAAACTAATTTGGAATATTACATGGAAACCTAGAAAATGAACTCTCAGAGGGATACACTGTATTTTATTAAATATATCTTTATTGGAGTATAACTGCTTCACAATACTGCACTAGCCTCTGTCGCACAACAAAGTGAATCAGCCACGTGCATACATACATCCCCATATCCCCTCTGTCTTGAGCCTCCCTCCCTATCCCACCCCTCTAGGTCATCACAAAGCACCGAGCTGCTCTCCCTGTGCTGTGTGGCTGCTTCCCACTAGCTATCTATTTTACATTTGGTAGTGTATATATGTCCGTGCTACTCTCACTTCACCAAGGCTTCCCCCTCCCCTCCGCGTCCTCAAGTCCATTCTCTATGTCTACGTCTTTGTTACTGCCCTGCTACTACGTTCATCAGTACCATTTTGTTGTTGTTTTTTTTAGATTCCATATAGATGCGTTAGCATATGGTATTTGTTTTTCTCTTTCTGACTTACTTCACTCGTATGACAGACTCTAGGTCCATCCACCTTATTACAAATAACTCAGTTTCGTTCCTTTTTATGGCTGAGTAATAGTCCATTGTATATATGTGCCACATCTTCTTTATCCATTCATCTGTCGATGAGACATTTAGGTTGCTTCCATGTCCTGGCTATTGTAAATAGTACTGCAGTGAACACTGTGGTACATGTCTCTCTTTGAATTATGGTTTTCTCAGTGTATACGCCCAGTAGTGGGATTGCTGGGTCATATGGTAGTTCTATTTTTAGTTTTTCAAGGAACCTCCATGCTGTTCTCTGTAGTGGCTGTATCAACTTACATTCCCACCAACAGTGCAGGAGGGTTCCCTTTACACTACACCCTTTCCAGCATTTACTGTTTCTAGATTTTTTGATGATGGACATTATGACTGGTGTGAGGTGATAACTCATTGTAGTTTGGATTTGCATTTCTCTAATAATTAGTGATGTTGAGCGTCTTTTCATTTGCCTCTTGGCCATCTGTATGTCTTCTTTGGTGAAATGTCTATTTAGGTCTTCCATGCATTTTTAAATTGGATTGTTTGTTTTTCTGATATTGAGCTCCATGAACTGTTTGTATATTTTGGAGATTGATCCTACTTCCATTGTTTCATTTGCAAATATTTTCTCCCATTCTGAGGGTTGGCTTTTCATTTTGTTTATGGTTTCCTTTGCTGTGCAAAAGCTTTTACGTTTAATTAGTTCCTGTTTGTTTATTTTTGTTTTTATTTTCATTACTCTAGGAGGTGGGTGGAAAAAGATCTTGCTGTGGTTTATGTCAAAGAATGTTTTTCCTATGTTTTCCTCTAAGAGTTTTATAGTGTCTGGTCTTACATTTAGGTCTTTAATCCATTTGGAGTTTATTTTTGTGTATGGTATTAGGGAGTGTTCTAATTTCATTCTTTTTTTTTTTTGCGATACACGGGCCTCTCACTGTTGTGGCCTCTCCCGTTGTGAAACACAGGCTCCAGAAGCGCAGGTTCAGCGGCCATGGCTCACGGGCCCAGTTGCACCGCGGCATGTGGGACCTTCCTGGACCGGGGCACGACCCCGTGTCCCCTGCATCGACAGGCGGACTCTCAACCACTGCGCCACCAGGGAAGCCCTAATTTCATTCTTTTACATGTAGCTGTCCAGTTTTCCCAGCACCACTTATTGAAGAGGCTGCCTTTTCTCCATGGTATGTTCTTGCCTCCCTTGTCGTAAATTAGGTGGCCGTATGTGTGTGGGTTTATCTCTAGGCTTTCTATCCTGTACCATTGATCTATATTTTTTGTTTTTATGCCAGTACCATACTATCTTGATCACTGTAGCTTTGTAGTATAGTTTGAAGTCAAGGAGCCTGATTCCTCCGGCTCCGTTTTTCTTTCTCAAGTTTGCTTTGGCTATTCAGGGTCTTTTGTGTTTCCATACAAACTGTAAAATTTTTTCTAATTCTCTGAAGAATGCCATTGGTAATTTGATAGGGATTGCATTGACTCTGTAAATTGCTTTGGGTAGTGTAGTCATTTTGACAATATTGATTCTTCCAATCCAAGAACATGGTGTATTTCTCCATCTGTTTGTGTCATCTTTGATTTATTTCATCAGTGTTTTATAGTTTTCTGAGTACAAGTCTTTCACCTCCTTAGGTAGGTTTATTCCTAGGTATTTTATTCTTTTTGTTGCGATGGTAAATGGGATTGTTTCCTTAATTTCTCTTTCTGATTTTTTTGTTGTTAGTGTATAGGAATACCAGAGATTTCTGTGCATTTATTTTGTATCCTGCAACCTTACCAAATTCATTGATTCTAGTATGTTCTAGTTCTAGTTCTAGTTCTAGTAGTTTTTTGGTGGCATCTTTAGGATTTTCTATGTATAGTATCATGTCATCTGCAGACAGTGACAGTTTTATTTCTTCTTTTCCCATTTGTATTCCTTTTATTTCTTTTTCTTCTCTGATTGCTGTGGCTAGGTCTTCCAAAACTATGTTGAATAAGAGTGGTGAGAGTAGACATCCTTGTCTTGTTCCGGATCTTAATAGAAATGCTTTCAGTTTTTCACCACTGAGTATGATGTTTGCTGTGGGTTTGTAATATGTGGCCTTTATTATGTTGAGGTAGGTTCCCTCTGTGCCCATTTTCTGGAGGATTTTTATCATAAAGAGGTGTTGAATTTTGTCAAAAGCTTTTTCTGCATCTATTGAGATGATCATACGGTTTTTATTCTTCAATTTGTTAATATGGTGTATCACATTGATTGATTCGCATATTTTGAAGAATCCTTCATCCCTGGAATAAATCCCACCTGATCATGGTGTATGACCCTTTTAATGTGTTGTTGGCTTCTGTTTGCTAGTATTTTGTTCAGAATTTTTGTGTCTATGTTCATCAGTGATATTGGTCTATAATTTTCTTTTTTGTAATATCTTTTTCTGGTTTTGGTATCAGGGTGATGGTAGCTTTGTAGCATGAATTTGGGAGTGTTCCTTCCCCTGCAATTTTTTGGAAGAGTTTGAGAAGAATCAGTTTTAGCTCTTCTCTAAATGTTTGATAGAATTCGCCTGTGAAGCCATCTGGTCCTGGACTTTTGTTTGTTGGAGAGTTTTAATTACAGTTTCAATTTAATTACTTGTGATAAGTCTGTTTATATTTTCTAATTCTTCCTGGTTCAGTCTTGTAAAATTGTACCTTTCCAAGAATTTGTCCATTTCTTCGTGGTTGTCCATTTTATTGGCATATAGTTTGTAGTAGTGTCTTATAATCCTTTGTATTTCTGTGGTGTCAGTTGTGATTTCTTCTTTTTCTTTACTAATTTTATTGATTTGCATACTCTCCCCTTTTTTCTTGATGAGTCTGGCTAATGGTCCATCAATTTTGTTTATCTTCTCAAAGAACCAGCTTTTATTTTTATTGATGTTTGCTATCGTTTCCTTCATTTCTTTTTCATTTATTTCTGATCTGATCTTTATGATTTCTTTCCTTCTGCTAACTTTGGGGTATTTTTGTTCTTCTTTCTCTAATTCCTTTAGGTCTAGGGTTAGATTGTTTACTTGAGATTTTTCTTGTTTCTTGAGGTGAGATTGAATTGCTATAAACTTCCCTCTTAGAACTGCTTTTGTGTTCCATAGGTTTTGGGTCATGATGTTTTCGTTGTCATTTGTTTCTGTGTATTTTTTTATTTCTTCTTTGGTTTCCTCAGTGATCTCTTGGTTATTTAGTAGCTCACTGTTTAGCCTCCATGTATTTGTGGTTTTTACAGTATTTTTCCTGTGATTGATTTCCAGTCTCATAGCATTGTTGTCAGAAAAGATGCTTGATGATTTCAATTTTTTTAAATTTACCAAGGCTTGATTTGTGACCCAAGAGGTGATCTATCCTGGAGAATGTTCTGTGTCTACTTGAGAAGTGTATTCTGCAACTTTAGGGTGGAATGTTCTATAAATATCAATTAAATCTATCTGGTCTATTGTGTCATCTAAAGCTTGTGTTTCCTTATTTATTTTTTGTTTGGATGATCTGTCCATTGGTTTAAGTGGGGTGTTAAAGTCCCCTACTATTATTGTGTTACTGTCGATTTCTCCTTTCATGGTTGTTAGCATTGGCCTTATGTCTTGAGGTGGGTTTATGCACCCTATGTTAGGTGCCTAAACATTTATAATTGTTATATCTTCTTCTTGGATTGATCCCTTGATCATTACATAGTGTCCTTCCTTATCTCTTGTGACAGTCTTTATTTTAACGTCTATTTTATCTGATATGCGTATTGCTACTCCAGCTTTCTTGTGATTTCCATTTGCATGGAATATCTTTTTCCATTCCTTCACTTCCAATCTGTATGTGTCCATAGGTCTGAAGTGGGTCTCTTGTAGACAGGCATATATATGGGTCTTGTTTTTGTATCCATTTAGCCAGTCTGTGTCTTTTGGTTGGGGCATTCAGTCCATTTATGTTCAATGTTATTATCGATATGTATGTTCCTATTACCATTTTCTTAATTGTTTTGGATTTGTTTTTGTGGGTCTTTTTCTTCTCTTGTGTTTCCTGCCTAGAAAAGTTTCTTTAGCATTTGTTGTAAAGCTGGTTTGGTGGTGCTGAATTCTCTTAGCTTTGGCTTGTCTGAAAAGCTTTTGATTTCTCCATTGAATCTGAATGAGATCCTTGCTGGGTAGAGTAATCTTGGTTGTAGGTTTTCCTCTTTCAGCACTTAAAGTATATGCTGCCACTCCCTATGGCCTGCAGAGTTTCTGCTGAAAAGTCAGCTGATAACCTTATGGGATTTCCTTTGTATGTTATTTTTTTTCTCTTTTAATATTTTTTCTTTGAATTTAATTTTTGTTAGTTTGATAAATATGTGGTTTGATGTGTTTCTTTTGGGGTTTATCCTGGATGGGACTCTCTGTGCTTCTTGGACTTGTGTGACTATTTCCTTTCCCATGTTAGGGAAGTTTTCCACTATAATCTCTTCAAATATTTCCTCAGACCCATTCTTTTTCTCTTCTTCTGGGACCCTTATAATTTGAATGTTGGTGCATTTAGTGTTGTCCCAGCGGTGTCTGAGATTGTCTTCAATTCTTTTCATTCTTTTTCTTTATTCTGCTCCTCGGCAGGTACTTCTACCCTTTTGTCTTCCAGCTCACTTATTTGTTCCTGTGCCTCAGTTATATTCTGTTACTAATTCCTTCTAGTGTATTTTTCATTTCAGTTATTGTGTTGTTCATCTGTGTTTGCTTGTTCTTTACTTCTTCTACAGCTTTCTTAAACATTTCTTGTATTTTCCCAGTCTGTGCCTCCATTCTATTTCTGAGATTCTGGATCATCTTTACTATCATTACTCTGAATTCTTTTTCAGGGAGATTGCCTATTTCTTCTTCATTTATTTGGTCTTATAGGTTTTTACCTTGCTCCTTCATCTGTGACATATTTTTTTGCCATCTCTTTTTTTTTTTTTTGATGGGTGGAATTGTGTTCCTGTCTTACTGGTTGTTTGGCCTGAGGCTTCCAACACTGGAGTTTGTAGGCTGTTGGGTAGGGCTGGGTCTTGGTGCTGAGATGAGGATTTCTGGGAGACCTCACTCCGATGAATATTCCCTGGAGTCTGAGGTTCTCTGTTAGTCCAGTGGTTCGGACTCGGAGCTCCCACTGCAGGATCTTTGGCCAGACCCCCGGCTCATGAACCAAGATCCCACAAGCTGCCCGGAGCAGCCAAAAAAGAAGGGGGGGAGAACAATAACAAAGTAAAAAATAAAATTATACTAAGAAATTAACAGATATGTTAGAAAGAATGTAAAAATAAAAGTAGAGATGAAACAACAACTGGAAGGCAAAACAGAACCATAATAATAAAAAAGAGGAGGAGAAAAGAAGAAAAGGTGGAAAAGGCCTTAGCTATGGGGGGCAGGGCCTAAGCAGGGGTGGGGTTTGGGCAGTGGGCGGGCCCTATGCTTAGGACACACAGGACTGGAAAAGGCCCTGGGGGTGTTGGGGGTGGGGCTTAGGCTCAACGGAACAGAAGGGGCCCAGGT
Source organism: Leucopleurus acutus (assembly GCF_964270905.1). Lineage (NCBI taxonomy): Eukaryota > Metazoa > Chordata > Mammalia > Artiodactyla > Delphinidae > Leucopleurus > Leucopleurus acutus. Next base: position 134,820,954 of record NC_139143.1, read on the forward strand.
GTGCCTCCCACCTCTGGTCTCAGAGCACTGGGGACCACACCTGGGAGCTCAGTAGGTTTCCCTGGCTCAAGTGGGTGGGGCCAACGCCCTCTGTTCCTCTCCCGCTCCTCCGGTCCTGGAGGCCCCTTCCTGCCCGCCTCTCCTGATCTCCTCCCCGTCTCCCTCCTATGCCCCCAGGACCCACGCAGCCTGGAGTGGGCCTCTGAGGGCGTAGGACCTGGCCCGAGAATCAGGCAGACTTCTCTGGATGGTTGGGCAGGTGATGCGCTGGGCGTGCTCTCCCTGATCCAAGCCTCCAAGGGTGAACCCCTTCCCCCTCTCAGCCACCCCTCAAGGGCACCGGTCCTGTCTGGCCTCCACTTCTCCTACCTCCTCAGTCCCCCCACGTCCTACCAGTTCGCTTGGGGGTTCCTCCTGTCACCTTGGGCTTCGAGGTACCCCACCAGCATCCTGCCGGTGCCCAAGTTGTGGGGAGATGCAAACTCCTCATCTTCCCACACTGCCCTACAGTGTATTTTTAAATTCTCCGACTCTCTGGATGGCATTCCTCCTCCTTCCTCAGCCTTCCCATGCTCCTTTTCCTTTCTTGTGGAAAGTTTTTATTTTTAACTGGCTTGGACTCCCTCCCCACTCTAGCTTGTAAGGTCCAGAGCCAAGAATTTGGATCTCTTGCTATGGAGAATGAATCCTAGGTATGTGGCTCTTCTTGCCTTCGTGAGATGGATCCTGAGTGGAGCTCTGGAGAAAGCTCATTTCCAGAAAATTGGCAAGCAGTTTCTGATGCAGCAGAGGCCAGAGGGGCTAAGGAAAGAGAAAAAGCCATTGAGAAGTGTTGTTTTGTTTGGGAGATGGAGGGAGATGCTGAGAAATGTGTGTGTGTGTGTGTGTGTGTGTGTGTGTGTGTGTGTGTGTGGAGGGGGAGTGGATAGGAAGGAAATGAAAGCAGAGAGCACAGACTTTTGCTTCTCCCTTTTGGTCAAGGAATGGACAGAGAGGAAGCGGGCAGCAGGTTTGAGAGAGGGTCAGTTTCCAAAGAACATTTTCTCTCACGTAATTCTGTTTATTGTGTGGCTCGGAAAATGAGCCTTAAAAATGAACCAGCGAGTGCCTCAGTGCCTCGCACTGTGCTGGGTTTGAGAGGATGAGTGACAAAGACACATGCTTGTTCTCACAGAGCTAGCAGTCTGATCTAGGAGATGAGACTTCCTCCTCTGCCTCCTGAAACATGGGACGTGGCAGGACAGCTCCATCCAGGGTGTCCAAGCCAGAATGTTTTCATGTTGTCGGCGGCTGATTGGTGCCGCAGGGGTGTGGTACTCCAGGGTCCTAACTGTCGGTGGATCCACCACAGCTGCAGTGTTGGTATAAACACGTTCAAATCAGTCTATATATATATGGTTGTAAAATTAATTTACGTCCATGTTTACTAAACGATTACCCTTAGTTTTGTAAACCATAGAGATCCCAATTCTCAGATTCTTGTATCAGAAGAACAGGAATGTTTGTGAATGCTTGTAATCTGTATTTTGATTGGATCATACAGTGGATTTTGAAAGGCTTTATTTAGACTATGTGTGTACTTAATATACGTTAATTAATAAAACTGAAATAGTTTTTAATGTGTTAAAAATATATATAATGAGGGCTTCCCTGGTGGCGCAGTGGTTGAGAGTCCGCCTGCTGATGCAGGGGACGCGGGTTCGTGCCCTGGTCCGGGAAGATCCCACATGCCGCGGAGCGGCTAGGCCCGTGAGCCATAGCCGCTGAGCCTGTGCGTCCGGAGCTTGTGTTCCGCAACGGGAGAGGCCGCAACAGTGAGAGGCCCGCGTACCGCAAAAAAAAAAAAAAAAAAAAAAAAAAATATATATATATATATATATATATGTATATATAATGAGACTATCAATGTATACATATGTATCTGTTTACCTATAATCATCTTATGTGTATATATGTATATATGTGTATACATATATATAGATACACATATACTTATTTTTCTTTAATTTAGCAAAGATACTTTAGACCTTCTCTTTCAAGGACCATTCACATTTTCTGCCGTGCTCCTGCTGCCTTTTCGTTAAAGCTTTTCCTTTTACCTGTTTCCATAATCAATCTGCGAATCATTCTGGATGTCTTCCCAGGCAGAAACAAACTGCAACACAGGCTGATGTTAACCCTCAGCCCGGAGCAAAGGCTTCATCTCTCAGGGGTACACCATCGATGCCCTGCACACAGGACACACTGTCCAGATCCCCTCAAGTCACCAGTTCATGTAGGGAAAAAAAGTTGGAGTTGCTTATGAAGTCAATTCTTGATACTAGCTTTCATTTTTGTGTTATTTCGTTTATAAAATTCTTATCAGAAGGTTTTAGAAAAAAAGTGAGAAATGGAATTCCTGACTAGATGACTATGACAGAGGGAACAGGAGACACTCTAAGTGCCAACAGGTTCCTTTCTATTTCTATTCCCACTAAATGTCTTCTGTCTGACACATTCTTTCTGCTGGAAGCCACAGCAGCAACCCCAGGCCCTGTGTCTTGGTAGCTGCCGTTCAGTGTCAGTTTGGCTTCTGGAGGCTTCTGAGGTCTCCTGCTGCTTGTTTCACAGGAAAGGTGGCTTAGGCTTTTGTTGCCTCGGTAAATGTTTGGTTTGAGTCATGAGGCTTTGACAGTGGCTGCCTTTTGTTGTGATCTTTCCCCTGCTTGTGTGTTAAGTGACACGCACCTACCCATGGCCAGGCTGGCTTCCCCTTGATGTCTGTGAGCAGCGATGGAATCGGTCTTCCCTCCAGGGCTCGACTCAGATTCTGAAGTGGGTCTTGATAGCCTGTCTCTTCACATGGTCTTCCCTCTGTGCATGTCTGTATCCTCATCTTTTTTTTTCTCAGAAAGAGAAATTATGGTTATATTGGATTAGGGTTCACCCTAATGACTCCATTTTAACTTAATCACCTCTTTAAAGACCCTGTGTCCAAATATAGTCACATTCTGAGGTACTGGGAATTAGGACTTCAACAAATGGATTGGCGGGGAGGTACAATTCAAGCTACGATGCTAAGATTTCATGCAAAATGTCTAGGATTTATTGTTCCCCTCCTTAGAGGTGCCTGGCACTGAGTGTCTGGAGGCACCTTGGAGGTAGATGGGAAACAGCTCACTTCAAGTCTGGTATAAACCAACTTGATCGTTGAAAGGGATTGAGAGATCCCTGAACCTTTCCTACCAAGGCCACTCTGCCTTATCCCCCAGAAGGGATCACAAAGGCTGAGTCATCCCAAAGCACACCTGTTTTTTTGTTTTGTTTTTTTTTGCGGTACGTGGGTCTCTCACTGCTGCGGCCCCTCCCGTTGCGGAGCACAGGCTCCGGATGCGCAGGCTCAGCGGCCATGGCTCACGGGCCCAGCCGCTCCATGGCATGTGGGATCCTCCCGGACCGGGGCACGAACCGGTGTTCCCTGCATCGGCAGGCGGACTCTCAACCACTGTGCCACCAGGGAAGCCCAGCACACCTGTTTTCTAGCTGAGTGTTTGTCCCTAACCCCAGTGGGAAATTCCAGTGCTGGGGTGCTGGGCTAGATAGAACCGTGTAGAGCAGAGCAGGGAGGAGCTGGACCGGCCCATGTGAGGAAGTATTGGTGGGTGTTTTTAATGATCACTTACTACATAGCAGATACTGTGCTGGTGATTTACATTCTTTAAATTTTTTTTTTTTTTAAAGATTTAGAAAACCCACCATCCAGTATTTTGTTAACACCCAAAATGTAGAAAGGATATAATTGTAAACAACAGTCCTTGGCATGGAAATAATTTAGCTTTACAAACAATACACTCTCCTTGATTTTCTCATTTTTCCATGAACCAGAGACATCATTACAGAGAGTTATCATTTGAGCTTAGCGTTGAAGGTGAAAATGGGAAGAGGTTTGTTGTGGGACTGGAAGAAATTCCACAGAAAAGTAAGGAGTGTTATAGAAAGAACATAAACTTTGGAGGTAGACATAGATGGTTTGGAATCCTGGCTCCAATATATACTGTGTATGACCTCAAGAAATAAATATAAACTCATAGTATGAGAGCTTTCTGGCTTCCACATCTGGGTAATGAGGTATTAATTTGCCTTAGTGGTTGTGAGGACAGAATTAGGTAGCCCTTATTAATATTAGAAGAATGTGGATCTCTCCCAAATTCTGTGAAACCACCTTGGAATTAAATTAGAAGTTTCCCTTCTTTGACTAAAGTAGCCACATTTACACAAATAATTGTCATTAAAATGCTGCCAGTCTTAGGAAGCTGTGCTCATCGTTATATCATTAGAGTGCAGTTTATGTAGCTTTCTGCATCCCCGGTATGCATTCCAGCAGTTAAAATCAAGCAGCAGCTGCATATCTGTGGATGTCATGCCATAGATGTGGATCTATTGATAGTCCTTTGAGATTAAATCCCATGGCAGAGATTGGTCTCATTTCACAATGGTTAGAAACAAGACTTCATCTTTTGCGGTACGCGGGCCTCTCACTGTTGTGGCCTCTCCCGTTGCGCAGCACAGGCTCCGGACGTGCAGGCTCAGCGGCCATGGCTCATGGGCCCAGCTGCTCCGCGGCATGTGGGATCTTCCCAGACTGGGGCACGAACCCGCGTCCCCTGCATCGGCAGGCGGACTCCCAACCACTGTGTCACCAGGGAAGCCCAAGGCTTCATCTTATTGTTAATTAGCTGAGATGAACTGACATCATAACTAGGAAGAGAGACTTACTACAAACTGAAGAATTCTTTTCCTTTCATAATTTATTCTTTTCCATTTATTCTGCTCCTACCCCCTAATAAGAAACATATCACATTTTCAGAAGGGTTTGTTTTGTTGTCTTGGAAGGGAAGAGACTTTGAACATGTTTGTGCACCGAGCAGCAGAAGCTGAGAGAGGGAGAGTAGCAGGTGGAGCGAGACCTTGGCAGAAGAGGAAGTTTGTGGAGTTTGGAGACAAATGGCGGGATCCCTACTCCTGCTATGTCACTGTCATTTTCCCATCTGTTCCCTAAGGGGGAAATGTTGGTCTTCAAGGTACAGTGAAACCACACATGAATCATGGATTTTCCTAGCGAGAGTCCCATTGATCCAGGTCCTCATTCTGGCTCTGCTGGGAGCAAGCCTGGTCACATTAGAGAAATTCATTGCCTATTTGAGCCTTGGTGTCTTCACATCTTATTAGGAAATACAGGGCGTGCTAAGCCCCTAAAAGTGCATATGGTAAATACTCATAAATAATAGCTCTCCTTACTATCAGTGCACTGATGTTGTGTGCTATAAACTTCCTTTCATCAGATGCAAATGCAAAATTAATATGCTGAACAATTCATCCAAATTACTGTATGTATATATGTATATATCTATGAGAGTAACGTATTGTATGTGGATTTGTACTTCACCGGCAGTCTCAATGGGTGTTGGAAACTTGCATATTTACATAGAGTCAGCATAACCTAAGGTTGAGGAGGCTCATTGCTCCGGTTTCAACCCCACATCACTATTTTTTGTTGTTGCTGTTGTTGTTGCGGTACGCGGGCCTCTCACTGTTGTGGCCTCTCCCGTTGCGGAGCACAGGCTCCGGACGCGCAGGCCCAGCGGCCATGGCTCACGGGCCCAGCCGCTCCGCGGCATGAGGGATCTTCCCGGACCGGGGCACGAACCTGTGTCCCCTGCATCGGTAGGTGGACTCTCAACCACTGCGCCACCAGGGAAGCCCCCCACGTCACTATTTATCAACTTGGGTCTTGGGAAAGTTACTTGACCTCTCTGTGCCTCAGTTTCTTCTTCAAAAGAATGGAAATGATGAAATGGTACCTCTCTCAAAGGGCTGGTAATGAGGATTAAATGCATAAATATTTGTAAAGTGTTTAGAATGGAGTCAGACATAGGACAAGCACTATAACATAGGTACCTGTTAAAATTAAAAAGCCCAAGTAATTTTGGCTGTTTTTTCACGTGATGTGATCTGTAACGGTCATACACATTTTCCAGGACCTGCAATTTGGAATCACATTTTAAGCTTAAATAATTGGTGCCTTCGGTTCAAAACCTGAGTAGAATTACAATCTAGTATCTATTTCTACGAAGTCTTCAGTGAAAGGGATTCCTTAGGTAAACACTTGGAGGTACTAATGGGTCTACTGGGGTGCTCAGGACTCTCTTTGAAATTTTGATGACTCTCAGACATGCAGATCATGAAATTGGCTTTGAAGTTTTGGTTGGCTCACCCAGATATGCAAATCCAGAACTAGCTTTGACCAAGAAATTTGAGGCTTAAGCAGTTCTTGACTGAGGAGTGGACTAGAAGTTGCAGCAGTGAGAATGTAAGTTAGTGACCTGGGAAAACTTGCTCATTGTATGATTAATGGTTCCACGTGGCCCCAGGCAGCTCTGTGTAAAGCCTTTAAGCAGCCTTTCCACCCTATTGGTGCATGCCAAGTGCCGTACCATTGGAGTCTGGGCTGATACCCCTTTGGTACCTGCTCTGCCCCCTGTCCTTGGATTGGACACTTGCTAGAACAGCCCCAAATTGCTATGAACAGTTTCTGCAACAGCTAATGACCCTGCTTCTGGGACTAAAGATTCTTCTGGGTAGAGAATTGCAATTCCAGCATTTCATAAGAGTGATTTAGTTGCACAGCTGCTGAGGGTCTACAGTGAAAAACGAATACCCCGTGGCACACATGAAGGGCACCAGCCTGCACGGTGACCCCTAGGGTCCTAAGGCCATCAGATTAATGGATGCCCAGCAATTCCTAAACTAGTGACGAGATATTAGTTGGGCCAGCGCTTTCTTCTAAGTAATAGTATGGAATCCCGTTTGAAAACAGCGCTTGTGTGTTTAATTCCATGCTTTGAAGTAGGAAAAATTTCAGTTCCAGCAACTATGAAATCATATGTGTACAATGTAAGTAAAAAAATAATCCCAGACATAACCTTAACCTTTTGTTCTCTAGCACCCCTCTCTGCAAATATGTCTGTACATGTGCTCCCCACATACAGTCCAACTGAGAACCACTGGGTCTTGGTGTTTTTCGTTTTCCCTTTGCCAACTATATATTCACTTGATGGTCTTACGGCAGGTAGCAGACTCTAAGGGTTTAACACAGAAACTTATTTTTCTCCTGCTAGTTGAGAACAGGCCACATTATTCCATTTTAGCAGAGGAATACCTTTGTCCACTGGTGATGACTCCAGAACACTGGTGTTGTATAGAATCCTGGGGGCAACAGAAAATTCAGAGCACATTTCTTACGTTTTTTTCCTGGAGGAGAAAACGCCTAATTATTCCTAAAGGCATTACACGCAGTGCCCTGTCCAATCTGTTGGTAAATATAGGCAGGTCGTCTTTACCTTCACATGGCCGTAGCTGCTTTGTAAATTATTCACAGCGAATGTGTACGTGATTTTGGAGTCAGACCTACCTTCCTTGGCCTAGTTCCCGGCTCCATCGTGTGTCTGCTCCTCTTCCTGACCCCCCTCCCAGCTTCCTCACCTGTAAAGCTGGCAAGACCAGAGTTCCTGCCTCGGAGGGCTCTCGTGAGGATTAAATACGGCAAAAACCGCATGGTCGTGTCAATAGACGCAGAAGACGCATTTGACAAATTTCAACCATCACGTATAAAGCATCAAGAATAGCGTCAGGCACAAAGTAAGCTCTATTAAATGTTAATAATATTACGAATAACGTAGGCAGTAAGCTGACTCATCTATCCTTAAAATGTCTTCTCTGGGAGACGGAAATGCTAAGAAATTACTGGCGAGTCCGAGTGCAAAGGGTGGGAGTCAGCCCTACTTTTAGGTGTCTGTGCCCTGGTTTTTTCTCTAAGCTCAGAATGTGAAAGAGCTCTGGTGTTGGGCGGTTGTTACTGAGACGAATCCCAGCTTTCTCCTTCCTCCTTGATCACATCTAACACCAAAAACCCTGTTTCAGGCGATCTGGGTGTCCACAGTGGGGAAGAACTCCAGCTCACCACCACTATCACCCACGTGGACGGACCCACCGAGATCTACAAGTTGACCCGCAAGGAGGCCCAGGAGTAGGAGGCTGCAGCACCCGGCTGGGACTGTCCCCCACGCCCCAGCCCCGCTAACTAGAGTGGGGAGCGTGCCAGAGAGCTCCACGTGCAAATGAATGCTCTGTCTCTTAGCTGTGGTTTACTTGGACCAGCAGCGTGGACGTTTGTCAGCTTGCCTTCTGATGGTAACTCTTGGAGGAAGATTCCTGCGGCCACTAATGCATTGTGTACGATAACAAACCCTCTGGTACGACACATGTTCTGTGATCATTGTTAATTAGTGACATAGTAACAGCTGTAGCAGGTGGTTAGTCAACCTCATGTGTTGGGGGTGCACTCCTTGGGGGATGGTTTGGGCCAGATGGGGTCTATATGGAGTGGAATATTTGATTCTTTTTTTTTCCTGTTTTAGATTCTAGGATAGAGTTTAACATTCTTTGCTGTCCGAGATGGGCTGGTGTCATAGTCTTCTTAGTCCCTGACCACTTTTTTTTTCCCTATTTATATCACCAAGTAGCCTATCGAGTTAATATTTAAGTTGTCAATAGATATGTGCCCTTATTTTTTACGGCATAATATAAAATAACTGAATTTCATGAGAAGGTCTGTTACACCAGGGGCATTTCAGCTTTGAAACCAAATCTGTATATCCAATACTAACCAGTCTGTTGGATGTGGGTTTTAAAAAATGTTTGCTAAACTACCCGAGTAGGATTTATTGTATTAAATGGCCTCTGGGTCTGAAAAGCTTTTTTAACCTCTTGCTTAAAATGTGTTTTCTTTTGATAAGATGCTTCAAACAGCCTCCGAAAGTGTAGATCCGATCATTTAAATAAACCTGTATGTATATGCACACATGTATATGCACACCTCGTCCTCATGCTCAGCCAGAACACGTGCTTGCAGATTCTTTTCCGTGTTGCATCTATGAGGTAGAGGGAAACAGCTCTATGAAAAATTAAAATATTTTGCCATCAACTCAAAGTGTTTGGGGGTGGTATATATTTCTGGAAATAGGGTAACGTTTTCTGCACTGAATGGTTAACCTACCTAGGCTGGCATGGGTGACAGAAAGTGTGGGGGGGGGGAAATGTACATGATTTAGAAGTAAATTATGACCCTCCTACCTATGCCCACTTCCCCAAAGAGCCTGTTTCATTGTATTTTAACTCTGCCATTGGGGAGACAACATGGTACAGCAGAGAGAGAGAATACTGGATCTGAGATTAGAAGGCAGAGTTTCCTAGCAGAGACCCAACATTTATTACATAGCGTGACCTTGTTGAAGCCACCTGACCTGGCTGTTCCCTCACCTACGAACTGGCGTTCATAAACTTTAACTGCTTCACGGGGTGGCAGTGCAAATTAAGTCAGTTAATGTGTATGGAAATGCATTTTAAACTCTGAAGCTGTGTAACTATGTTCTTTCTGGATTTTAAAGACAATTTCGTGAGTGTCCTGTTTTTCAGACATTGATGCCTGGAGGTTTGGGGCACCATCCATTTAATTCACCTACTCGGCACTCCTTCTCCATCCTTTCTTTTCCCTGATTTTGGCTAAAACCATGGTATACAGTGATGGGAGGAATTACTTTGGCTTTGGCTTTTCTCTCAGGCCTTTTCCTGTCCTGGTAAACATTTGATGGTGTCTAATCCAATGCACTCAACATCCACTTCTGATCGACCACTGTGGTGCCAGGAATTAAATGTAGCCCATGCTTCACAGTCTGGAAGGGAAGATGAACTTAAAACACGACAAGTAATCTCCTGCCCCAGAGGATGGATGAGAGCTTCTCCTAAGGAGATGCGGAAAGGGCCTGAGATAGGCCTTAAAGAAGAAGAAGTAAGATTTTACGAGGGCTGAAGGACAAAGGGAACAACAGTAAAAAATCATGGAGGAAGTGAAGAACAGAGAATGTGTGGACAAGGCTGGTCATCAGGCCTGATTGGCACATAACAGGCATGGATATAGCAGAAGACGGGCCCCATGCATCTGTGAGCCAGAATGAGAAGGGTCCTTAATGCTATGGGAAGAGCTATCAGACTCAGCCTAGAGTTTTAGGCAGAAAAGTGATATGATCAGAGTTACTGCTGGAGCAACAGAAAGGCTGGACAAGCCCAGCAAAAAGATCACAAACCCTGGAACCAGGGCAATAGTAGAGGACATGGAGAAGAGGGGGTTAATTTTGGAGATAAAACCGGCAAGGTCTGAGCATTCTGAATGTGGACCTCATGAAAAGCAAGAGCAGAGTCAAATTTCAAGCCCTCCTAGGTGAGGGAACGTTAGGGCCCTTGACAGAATTAGGGATTTTTGGAGAGGAAGTATCAGTGAAACTATTACCTAAGGGTCTGTAAGTACTAGAAGCCAAGTCTAGCAAGCTTAACTAAAAGAGGGACTTCAGTAGAACTTTCCGAGAGCACTCAGCACCAGGAATTCATGGACCTTTCCCCTAAAACGCTACCATTAACTAGTCCAAGTCTTTGTCTCTCTCGCTTCAAAACTAGGGGAGGGTGCGTGAGTGGCTCAGTCTCAGGCAGGTGGCTGCCCCTGTGCAGATCACCTGTGATCAGGAAGCCAAGTCAAATGGCTGCTAGCAGCTTACCCTGTGGATTGACATCAGTTTCTAAAGAATGGAGAATCCATTCTGAGCTGGGCACACAATCAGAAAAGATGAATTACAGTGGGCCAGATGAGGAGTTTGGAGTTTTGGGTTTTAAAAGCCATCTTCTGGAGGAATTGACAAGCTAGCAGTTGGAAACAAGAGAAGCGGACCAGTCAGGGCAGGAGGCTTTGCAGCCATCATCACTGAGAATGAAGTTCAGCAAAGTGTCAGATAGCTGTGAGTGATGAACCGGGCACAGCCCATTCAAGAGGTGAGAGGAAGAAACTGAGGTACATGACTCCCAGGAACGCAAGGTGTCAAAGAAGCCAAAGAAAGAACCAGACCCAAGGGAAAAAAGTTCAATACCCTGAGAGATTCAACAGCATTTAAAGATTGAATAAGGTCTGTTGGATTTGGTGGTTTGGACATGTGGGACCTCATGGCAAGGACAGACATTAGAGTGCTCATGATGGGAAGGAAAGCGGTAGGACGGTGGTCCAGGAGGAACCAGAGTCTGGGGGAGAGAATGGGACTGAGTTTGTAAACTCTGAGGGGGTGAGAGTCAGCCATGAAGTCAAGACAATGATGAAGTAACATAAGCCCCAAGGAAGGTCAGAGACTTGGGATAAAGGACACAAGCTGATGAGTTAGCTTTGAAGGAGTGAAAGGTCACTTTTATCCAGAGACAGGAGAGAAATAACCGATGGATGTTAGAGGAGAAACTTTAGGTCAAAAGGAGAGAAGTTGCAGCCTGTCCCTTTGTGTGTTCTGTTTTCTCCATGAACATGAAATGAGCTTGGAGTTCTGCTGAAGAAGTTCTCAGTTTCAACAATGCAGGTTGAATACAATTGTTTTCAATCAGTTGGAGACTTCAAGAAACCCTTCAAGAGGCAAGAAAAAGCCTTTATTAAGGACTATCAACCTAGAGCAAAAGTTAATTATTGGCCATGTATGCATTTTACAAATTATCTTAAATTTTTAAAGTAGTTTTGAAGAATATTATGGAGAAGTATAAAATTCTCCAACAATCTGCCTTTAAAAAATAAGAGAATTTACGATTATATTCATCAAACAAGTAAGGTACAATTGCTATTTCCCATAGAAAACAATCAGTTTTATGTTGGTTAAGCCATTGGGTTCACGAGGTGTTAGTCCTTCATTTTCCCCTTAGGAGTAGAAAATGTCCATAAAAATGAAGTAAGTGGTTTCTCTCACAACCTCTTGGTAGTTCTAATCATTTCTCAGAACTGAGATGATGTCTCAATTCTGATACCTAAGAGCTGGTGAAGCCTTTGGAAGTCAGACCCCTCGGGGTTCTGGCAGGTACCTTGAGAAGCTCTACAGAAGTGTCAGAAGGGAAGTTGGTCTTGGGTCTCATCCTCATCTTGGCAGTTCTAGAAACTATTTTGTCAACTTTTTCAAACTGATCCAGCTTTGAGAGGCTGCCTGGTCACATCAGGGAGTCTCAATGGATGGCAATTCCCATGCAGTCTCAACAGTGAAGCGTTCGACACGCCTTGTGTCTCCATCATCAAGGACGTGTTCTTCCTTGCTATTGTTGGGTAACCACGGAGGCTAAAAGAGGAAATGGGAGGTTTTCGGTGCACAGGGGATAAAAGCACAGAGACATGAGAGCCCTCGAAAGAAATAACATCTCAACCATGACGAAGCCGTACCTCCAAAGGAAATACACACAGCTCCCTGAAGAGTGCTTAGCACAGTGTGGGAGTCCAGCTGGGGAGCATTGGTGGGTGAGCCAGTGAACGCACCTCAGCTCATCCCATTCTCTCGGACTGCTGGGGATGCCCTTTTTCCCTTGATTCAATCAGACCCTGCTCCTTTCACTGCCATTCAGCATTGGGATACGTTAGTGCAGTTGATTAGGCTTCATGTGTGGGTGTAGCCTGACTTCCATGAGCCTATGCCTCACTCCCTGTATTTCAAGGTCCTCTCGTACTTTTGTGCTACGGGAACCATTCTGACTTCGGCGGCTTGCTCTTGCCCGTCACATTTGGCTACAGGGATGACTTTCATTGTACAGGGATGACTTGGTTTCTGAGACAGTGTCAGTGGTGCGTTTCTTTCCTCCTGACATCAGAGGGCTCTTCGGGCACTCCTGGATCCACCCCAGTGCCCAGAGCTTCCTGTCTCTATGATCATGCACTTAGCTTCGGTGGTTGAGAAGACCCTTCAGTATTGAGACCCGACCCCCTTTGCGACTTTGGCCTTTTTGTTCTGACTACAGTTCCTCCCACAGGTCCTGTCCCACCCAGGACTGCTCTCCTCCCGGCTCGCGTCTTGATTCCTCAGCTCCTCCTCCAGATGTGGTTTCTGGACCCTTGCCTCATGACTGCGCGCCTATTAAGTGCCTTCTAGTTTCTCATTGTTCTAGAATTTGATACTCAGACTGCAGCATTGCTCCGGCTGGCACAGATTAGTGTGAAAATACTTCTACTAGGGCTCGACATCCTAAGCAAATGGCACTGGATTTGAAAACTTATCCACTTCTTACCTTTTTGCTTCTCATGAACATGTGACCACTAAAACACTTAAGAGTTTTTAAAATTAATACAGGCATACCTTGTTTTATTGCACTTTGCAGATACTGCAATTTTTACAAATGGAAGGTTTATGGCGACCCTCTGTTGTCAGATGATGTTTAGCGTTTTTTAGCAATGAAGTGTTTTTTAATTGAGGTATGCCCGTTGTTTTTTAGACATGATGCTACTGCACACTGAATAGACTATAGTATGGTGTAAACATAACTCTTATATGCATTGGGAAACCCAAAAATCCATGTGAGTCCTTTCATTGTGGTATTCACTTTATCACAGTGTTCCGGAGCCAAACCCGCAGTACCTCCAAGGTATGCCTGTATCGCCAATACCCGCCTTTGTATTCAGCACTATTTTTCAACTAAATTGTAGGACTTTACAAGTGTATCTGTGAATTTCACTTTTTCCCACACACAGATTCAATAGGTAAGCACATCTGTAACTTTTAAATAAGCACAGTTTGAAATGTAAATAAAAGTAGTTAAGACGTAAGTGCAGAATGAGTTGGTTTCAACTGCTGGAGAATTTCCTCCCTCAGCCTGGATCTCTCCTTTGTCCAACTCTCTCTCTGTCTCACACACACACACACACACACACACACACACACACACACCATTACTGTTAAACTCCTTTTTTCATGTGCATGTGTTTTGTAATATGGAACTTTATAATTTACATATTTTTCCTTTAATATCTCCTCTTCATAGTCACATAGTGACTACATAATAAAGGAGTGAGGTTCAGAGAAGTGAAATGACAAAGTTGGTACTAAGAAGAGATCTTCAGTCTCTGAACCTGTCTCTTCAGTGGCATATTTGCAGCAGAAGAGTCAAGAATTTTCTTTTGGGCTGCAACTCTCATTAGAGCAGAATGACCTTATTGGGAGATATTATTCCAGCCTAAAAAATATCTGCTTCCTCTCCACTTCCATCGATGGCAAGTGTCTGCCCTCTTCCGGCCAAAGGGAGGATGACAGCTACCACTGAGCAAATTCTTAGAACAAAAGTCAGACCTTGGAATGGGGGAATTTGCAGTTGCTCCATGATAATTATTGCTTTTTAGTGAGTTCTTGTCATAGCTTTGCATATGACTTTGCTCTGGGACCCTTAGGGCAGTTGCCTACACCCCATCCCCCGTGAACTAGATGATCTCTGAAGTCCTCACCAGCCCTGATTCTAAGAACGGTAAAGGAGGCTGTGTGTTAATGACATCTTACAGCAATGCAGGGCACTTGATCCAGATCCGCTGTGGGCAGATGTGCTGGCATCGAAGCCTGAGGGGGTGCTAGTGTAAATAGATCCCCTGCATTTATTGATTCGGAAGCCCCTCCGATCCTTCTCACTGTTCTGAGCTCCTCTGAAGCTCTGAGCTCCCTCAGGTGGCTGCTCTACCCAGCAACTCTTTCCAGGGGGATGAGTCAAGGTCAGGATGGTCTTCACTCCCATGATGAACTCTTCTCAGTTCAGGGACACTGAGAGACTGAAAGTGGGCCAAAGACAGGAGCGGCCAACACATGAGATCTTTCCATCGCACGTGCTTGGCGGACGTTCCTCACATGCTGACCGGATGGAAACTCCAGGCCAGCACAAAAAGGCCAGAAGCTGGTCAAGACTCACTGCGAACTGAGAATCCGTTTTAAAGAGACTCTTCCTTTTTTTGTGAAATGCTTCACAAAGGGAGCTGTTCCTAGGAATGGGCAGGAGTGTTAAATCACGTTTGTGTGACTTAGCCTGGTCCCCCGAAAGGCAACTGCTGAGACAAGGATTCCTGTGCAGGTTCGTAAGGAGGTCCGAGGAGACACTGAGAGGGAGTGTGGAACTTACACTGAGAAAAGGGAAAGCTCGGGACCGCCACCACTGCGCTGCTCACTCAGGCTTCTTCGAGCTTCGGGCTTCCGGCTCCCTAGAAGGGTGAGTGGCAGCCCCGCTGAGCAAGGAGGCAGGGCCTAGCCAGCACCCGCCCTCTGTTGGTGCAGGGTCACCCCTGAGCTGTTAGCTACCTGGAACCAGAGTCAGCTTGAGTAATATGGGTGCTACGTTGTGTTCTTACCTGATTCCCCAAAGCAAAACAGGCTTGTTGCAAAAACCTTGGAAAGATGCATGAGTCAGGAAAAAAAGGCAAACTTTTCAATACTTGATCACACCAAGTATTAGACATAAATACTTAAAATATGTCAGTGTTCTTACCCAAGTTTTTATATGCATGTATGCACGTGTGTATATTATATGCATAGGTCATATTTCCTATGTTTATATATGCATGAATATATCATATATGTGTGTATATATATAACATATGTATTTTTTATATATTACAATGGTATTATATACAAAAGATTTCTGGAGAATGTCTCCAGAAATTCTCTAGAAAACAGTATTATGTGACCTGCCTCCTTCACAATACACTATATCTAGAAACTCCATATCATTATGTCATCTACATGATTTTAATGACTTTATTATTGTAGTCTCTAATAAGGATGTTTGTTTATTAAGCCCCTATTTTGGACATTTAAATGATTTGCAAAATTTGACTATTATAAGCTGAAATGAACATCCTTGGATATAAATCTTGTTGTAGATCTCTGATGGTTGCCTTAGGATCGGTTCCTAAGAGTAGAATTACTGGGGCAAAAGTTCAATCCTTCATTCATTAGGTGTATGTTGAGCACCCTAGTTATGGGCTAGGGCTGTTCTAAGTACTTGGGACAGACAAGTAAGCAATGTCCCTGTCACCAAGGTGCATATTGACCTGGTAGGGGGAAGCGGTGAGGGGGAATAAGTAATAAATAAACACAGTGACGGTGATAAAGGCTATGGAAAAAAGCATTCATGATGGACAACTGTAAGCTTACCATGGCCCCCAGAAATGTGCCACCAGCAGAATGGGGGCCTGTGGCTTCACATCTTCACTGACACTATGCAATTTTGCAATTTGCCACTTTAAGGTGCAAAAAAAGTTGCATTTTACTTATATTTCATGACCAGTGAGATTGAACATGTTCTATATTCCTGTGAGTTTATATTTTTAGGTTGTCAGTTCAGAGTCTTCATCCGTTTTCCTCTGACATTCTGGTTTAGGATATTCATCCTTTGTCTCTCATACATGTAGCCAAACTTTTCCCAATTGTTACTTGCTTTTGATTTTGTTTTTGAGGTTTCTTGGGGGCATGGAGCTTTTTAATTTTATATAATCAATTCTGTAAATCATTTCCTTTATATTTTCTACCTTTGCTGTAATGCTGAAGGAAATCTCTCTAATCCGAGATAAGAGAACAGGTCAACCGTATTTTTTTCTAGTTTTCTAAATTTTCTTTCTAAGTTTTCTTTCTTTAATTCATTAATTCGTATGGAATTTGTTTTTCAGTAGGAATCTCAAATACTTTTTTCTAAAGTTTTTTGGATAATGATTGGGAAAGACACTATCTTAAGAAAACTAGGGAGGCTGTAGCAGTGGGCCACCCGTGAGCTGAGCCTCTGGGACAGCCATGAGGCTGAAGTGTGGGAACCGTTCCAGCCACCAGGCATGCTAGAAGCTGCCTGTGAGAAGTAGAGCTCTCTGTGCTACGCTACCCAGGTGCTACCCAGGTCCTCACCTTGACTTTGCCGGCGTGGGCCCTGTCATTGGGGAAGATGGACTTGCACTGGGTCATGGAGGAAACTTGAGAGGTGTGGGCAGGGGCCGAGTTTGCTGAGGGACAAGTAGGCAGTGGTTGCTGACTGTCCCCCGTGCCTGGACCTCCCAGGGGGATGCCCTGGGAAGCAGTCAGCTCTTCCATTGCAGAGTTCAGGGGAATAGCATCTGGGGTCAGAAGCTGATGATCACATTGATTGGATCAATAAATGGGGACCGCTTGAGTCTTCTCTGTGGGTAGAAGGAGAGGTGAGTGATGACCTGGTGGGATGGACAGAGCAGAATGTCCTGGCTTATGCTGTAACTTTGCAACTAATTGCTGTGTGTCTTTGGCCAAGTTACAGTACCTCTCTGGGTCTAGTTTTTAATCTATCAGATGTTCTTTCTATTATACTATATTTAGCAGCACTAATTTATTGGGAAGAATATCCACTCTAGACTTAATGGTTTGGAGTACAAGGTGCAGTAGTACAGATAGAATTTGGGAATGTGTACAGTATACTAGTTTGATGCGTTGGAGTGAGTGTGTGTGTCTGTGTGTGTGTGTGTGTGTGTGTGTGTGTGTGTGTGTGTGTGTAACAGAGAGAGACAGGGAGAGAGAGAAACATAATTAGAGAAAGAGAAGGGAGGAAGGAAAGAATGGAGGGAGAGAGGGAAGGAGGAAGGACAGGAAGAAGGAAGTTGAAAATAAGTTGGCCCTGTGAGAATATCGAAGCAAGGTTTGTCGTGAGTTGGAATTTCTGCCAATCATCCTAACTGCATAAAGGTAAGTGGGAGGGGTAGGGGCCACTCATACAGGTGCAACAGCAACCTTTCAACCCACCAGCTGGATCAGGAGGGGACAGTCCTGTTAGCCTTCAAAATTAACATTTAAAACCCCCTTGTCCAGAATGACTGTAAGTCATAGCTACTTGCTGCCCTCTGCTGGTCAAAATAAATAATGTCTGCATTACAAAAGAGTTCTAACTGATTGTAATGATGATATTTATTTACCCCCAAAATATTTACGGAGCACCTATTAAGTGCCAGGCACTGTTCCAAAGCAGACCAGTAACCAAAACAGACAAATATCCCTACCTTCATGGGATTTAATTCAATAACAACAATGATAATATCTAACATTTATAGATCCCATGCTATGCATGTGCCAGGTAGCATTTTAATTCCTTGATATTTATCAATTCATTTCCATCCTCAAATCAGTCCCAAGAGGTAGGTATGATTATTTCCATCGTTTTAAAGCTGAAGAAACTGTTGCACATTGAGGTTAAACGATTTCCTTGAGGTCAGACAGCTGGGAAATAACTGAGCCAGGTTTAATTCATTTTGCTTCTAGAGCCTGTTCTTAACCACTCCATTCACTGCCTTTACTGGCGTTTCTAGCAGATACGCTTCTCCTCCTGTCCCAAATACTGTGTAGGCGCTGGCATTATGAGGTGGAAAGGCAAACACGCACCTGCTCCTTTGGCTCAGTCACTCATCCATCTCAGTCTCTGTGTGCCCTCGAGCCAGTCCCTTACCCCATGCAGCTGTGGGAAGATTAACCCAGGGCGAGGGCATGCTGACAGCAGGGTCCTGCCAAGTGTTGTCCCTGTCCTCCGCCATCCCCTAAGCTGACCCTCAGATGGGAGGCTCAAGGAAGCCGCTGGAGGGGTGGAATCTCTAACCTGCTGCTCCAGGCTTCTGTCTTGAGGTCCTAGTGAGTCCTTCTCCAGTTCAGCACTAAGGGCAGGAGGCAACCTGGAAGTTAGTGATGAAACTCAGAGTTCTTTCCTGCTTGGCCTGGGGCAAGATTTCTGGGGCAAAGGGATGGCATACAGCAAGAGGGCTTCAGGTCAGCTCCAGGGGAGAGCTGCGCCTACTGACCTGGGAGATGGAGCTCCCCCAGTCTCCAGGGAGAGCTGCACTAAAATGCCAGTGGCTGCTGCCAGGAGGGAAAGGGTCCAGAGCAGTGGGGTACAGGAGGAACGAGGAAGTCCTCAAATTTTGTAAGCCCTAGATTTCTACTTGTTAAATTTTTTGTCATGTGTGCCCGACCTCATATAAAATGTCTCTCTTATTGGGAGAGAACATATTTTTAAATTTTATTTTTAAAAAATCTCTTCAGAAATTTGATGTTTTTAAAAGGCAAATTTAAGAAGTATTCTGTTATTGTATACCCCAGAATCCCCTCTTGTAACCAATGTCTAACTAACATTATAAGAGCTACTCTTTAGGAAGCACTGATGATGTGCCAGCGCCTCACAGCAGCCCCATGACCATAGGTACTTTATTCACGTCACTTACAGATGAGCAAGCTAAAACTCAGAGAGGTTAAGTCATTTGTTCTGGGTCACACAGCCAACTCTCAAGGCTGTGCCTGGATGACTCCATTACCACTACCCTATACTATGTCCCAAAGTGAGGAAAACACCATAAACTGAGCGATTGACTTCTAGGTCCCAGGGACTGCTAAGCGTCCTCCCAAGAACCAAAGATGACTTATCCGTGGGTTTTGTCTGAACACACAATAGGGGTTTTATCCTCATCTCTGGGGTTCTCTCGTGTGATTTGGAAGCAGCAGATCTGCATGTCCGTGGGAGAGGGGTGATTGGGCCAGCTCTCATGTGATCCGGATCTGCCAGCCTGGAGCAACCACAAGCCCAAGGGAGCCCCGGACAGGACCTCGTGAGAAGCAGTCAGTGAGTTGAAACAGGAGGTGCCAGGGACTGTCACACACACTCGGTGAGAAACTTTCAGCAGCTTCACGTGGGGACGGGGAAGAGGGGTATCATTATTCTGAACACTAAAGAGAAGGGACTAAGGGCCCGGGGAAGAGAGGCCTGCCAGAGGCCCCGCAGCACCTGGGGGCCAGAGCTGGTAGAGCCCAGGCCTTACAGAAGCAAGTTTAGTCCCACCTTCTGTCCTGCCTTCCAGGTCTGCCCCAGCAGCACTGTCACCACCTGGGGCATGATGGAAACGCAGAATCCCAGCCCTGGCCCACTACTGAAGCTGCTCCAGTCTGCACCTGCCCACTTAGGGCTACCTCACACCTGAAGTGACACCCCCAAATTGCAGACAGGAGAGACATTCTCCCAAAGGGGATTCGACTTTCTTGGTTGACACTATTTCAGTAGGAAGGAGACCAGAGTGTGGTAACTGGAAGTTTTGCTGAGGCACAAATTTGAGTCATGGCCACTGCCAGGCTGGTGCTCTGGGCAAGGCTCTCAGCTCTTGGGGCCTGGCTAGGAGGATAGAGGGGACCCAGGGACCACTTCCTCCTCTGGCTGGTTTGGTCCTGTCACCTAGATCTCAGAAGTTGCATTCAGAGTAAAAGGGGTGGAAGTGAGGAACCATCTCTGTGCCTCAGTTTCCTAGTGTGTAAAATGATTCACACTGTTTATCTCATTGCGTTGTAAGGAAACGTGAGCTAGGACAGTGCTTGGCGTGCCAGAAACCCTCCATAAATGTTAGCTGTTATCATCATCATCATCGCCACGGATTCTTGACACCTGTGAGTATGTGTAGCCCAGACCCTTTTCCAGTTCCCTAAATGACAAATAAGGAATGCTTATATTGGCTCCTGGGTTTCTCCAAATGACACGTTCCATCTAGAATGCAGTGTTTCCTAGGTACATCCTCACAATGCACGTTAACCAGCCATTTAAATTATCTCGAAGGCTTCTCTCTCATGCAGTGGTGGTATTCATTGAGATGCAGTGTTTTCATTACCCCATGAGCTTTGCCACGGACTCAGTCAGAAGCAGAGACCAACCCAGCCACGTGAAGGAGTCGTCCCTGGGTCCCCTCCACAACCCTCCCAAAAGCTCCCCAGAGCTGAGACTTTTGCCCAGAGCCCCAGCCGTAGGCATGACTCAAATCTGTGCCTCAGCAAAGCTGCCAGTTATCGTGCTATGGGCTCATTCCATCTGGAATTGTTTAAACTAAGTAAGTTAAAACTGTGACTGTCAGAGAGCCATTACGGTTTTTCCCAAGGTAGGTTTCACAGGACACTAGTTCCATCGAATGTTTACAGGCGCTGAGTCATTGTTGGGCTGTCCAGTGAGTTTGAGGAACATTGGCATTTTAGACAAGTTCCTTTTCTGAAGACATCTGCACCTTTCTCATGCCAGCTTTCTGAGTCTGTGAGGGAGGGACAGGTAGGCTCTTCCTCAAACTTATTTGACCATCTACTCTTTTTTGTGTGGGACATGTTCTATCGCAGTGCTTTCCAAACCTTCACCTGCACATGGTTCACCTGGGAGCTTAGTCAGGTGCAGTTTCCGACTCAGAAGATCTTGGGAGAAGCCTGAGATCCCGCATTTCTACCAGCTCGCGGGGATGCTGCTGGTACACAGACCACACTTGAAACAGTGGGGTCTGAGAAGATATTTCTGAAAGGTGTGTGCTGTGTTCCCTACCCCAGGGGCTCCTGTGACCTCCCTGTCACAGCCTTAACACCTGCTCAAGTGCTCGGATCCTGGGAAAAGTGAGCTAGGCACTGAGCTGGAGTGGAAGCTCGTGAGAGCAGAGTTCCATCTGTTTTGTTCCCAGCTGTATGTCCAGAACCTAGAGCTGTGCCTGGATCGCAGAGGGGCTCAGTCATACCTGTGGAATGATGGTGTTACTAGGGAAACTCAGCAAAGATGCCCGTTTCCAGGGATTTTCTGAAACATGCTGTGCTGAGTTGTGGTGGATTTGAGTTTTTAAGTGGTCTGAGATTGCTGCAAACTCACCAAAGAGTTTGAAAACCACCCAAAGCATCTCTTTCTTAAGCTCATAAATCTGACTCGGCCAACATCTAGGTGGGTCCTCCACCTGTGAGGCACAGTTGCTTTCCTTGTTATGGGAGCTTCAGCCCATGTGGCCTCCAAGCACTCATGAAGAGAAGTGCTTCCCGCTCTGGCATTCAGGGGTGTGAGCTACAGGCGGACCAGTATCTCCAGAACGAAGCACTTTCTGTGAGAAGGGACCAAAGTAGCCCAGGCCGAGTTCGTGGGCAACTTATTAAACCAGGTTCACGGATTTGGCCTCAATCTTGTCCTGATGTTCTCATTACCAGTCCAGGCAGGGAGCCAGACTCCTTGCTCTTCAATGGTTTGTTTGTTTGTTTGTTTTGATCTGAGGGAATAGGTGAAGCTATTTGTTACCATGGTAACTGCTCAGTGAGATTCTTATTTATTTATTTTTATTGAAGTATTGTTGACTTATTATATTAGTTTCAGATGTACAACAGAGTCATTCAGTATTTTTATAGATTATACTCCAGTTTTAGTTATTATAAAATATTGGCTATATTCCCTGTGCTGTACAATATATCCTTGTAGGTTATTTTATACATAGTAGTTTGTGCCTCTTAATCCCCTACTCTCATCTCACCCCTCCTTCCATCCCTTTTCCTACTGGTAACCACTGTGAGTCTGTTTCTGTTTTGTTATATTTGTTCATTTGTTTTATTTTTTTTGATTCTACATGGAATTGAAAATATACAGTACTGTCTCTCTCTGTCTGACTTATTTCACTAAGCATAATACCCTCCAGCAAGTTTCTTAAGTTGGGGAACATAAGTCTCCTCAAAAGCTTCCTACCTTTGAGAAACTTATGGTCTTTTTTAGGGAGCTAGGCTCTCAGTACATGAGCTGTGCGGTCAGTGACCAATGGGAAGGGAAGTACAGTGGGTGCTTTGCGGTTGTTTCTGAGCTGGAGCAATACGGGACCACTTCTCAGAGAAGCGAAAATGAGCTTAGTCTTCAAGTGGGTGGATAACAGGGCAGGATAAAGGAAAAGTGTGAGAGTGTGAAGATGAAATTTCACAAGCATTTTTTGGAAGACGGTGACTAGAGTAGCCTGCCTAGAAGAAAGTCTGATGTGTAGTGGACAGAAAAGCAAATTGGAAGCAGAGTGTAGAAGGCCGTGAATGTCAGGCCATGGGGGCTGGACACCTGGACCCATCTCTTCAGAACTGGAGTCCAGTTCAGGCAGTCACGAAGCAGTCACAGAAAGGCAGGCTCCTCCTGAATGAAGCCAAGGCTGGGTCACCAGACTGATAGGGAGCAAGACGGTTTGACTACTAGGTACAGTGGTACAGCATGTGCACTGCACAAGAGAACCTGGGCAAGGGAGCAGGTTCTCACTCCTCATCAAGTTATGCACCCCGGCATGGGGCTGCCTTCTTCTAGAGGGGCCCTCCATCCAGTGTTCATAAGCTGGCAGTGGTCTGATCCTCTAAAGCCACAGCCATGGGTGTTTTCTCCTCACGGCAAGGCATTTTCTCAGAGCAGCCAGTCGTGTGCATTCCCAGGGTGTCCCAGGGAGGGCGCTGCTCAGCTTTGCAGGGGACGACAGAGCCCAGAACACAGAGTGGTTCTGAGAATGCAGCTAGAACTGGAGCAAGCCAGTTTTCTGCTCCTGGACAGACAGACCAGAGAGCAAGTGTTCTGTAACTGTCCACTTCAACCGAATTTAACCAAATCTTACTGCGAGGACGACTTACTGCTCCCAAGCAGCAAAGGAGTGAGGACAGAGCATCTGCAGCCCTAAAGATTCTGAAGTTAGGACCAGCAGCCCTCTGTCCTGAGGGGTCTGGGCAGAGACTTGCTTCCCAGAGGCCAGCAGTTACCAGCTGGGCAGGAGTGAACATCACATATACAGACAAAACAGAGAGACGCAGAGGGCTCCGAGGATGGGAGAGCCGGTGTGTCTCACCAGGGCCACTGCTGGCCTTTTGGCTCCCAAGTCCCTGTGACAACCAGGAAGTTTCCCCTGCATGATTCAAAGGCTCTCTAAGGAGGGTTGAATCACCCCCAAATGAGAACTGAGCTAGCAGCATGTGGATAGAGGCAAGGGTCCCAGCCTCCGTCAAAGGCTGCTGAGTGGGCAACGCCACTACCTCCCACCAGGTCCTCGGCTAGCATCCTCAGAAGAGTGAGTTTACTCACTGGGACACAACCCCCAGCAAGGAGGGGGTGTCCCCAGTTATTTTCAGGGAGGTGAACCCAATGGCAAATCACCACTTAGATAGAGAAGGCCATGTGTGGCTTTGGTTGTTTACTGTTCCTTTGCCTTATTTTCATATTTTATCACATTCTTTCTTTCTTTAATTTTAATTTTAATTTATTTTTGGCTGCGTTGGGTCTTCGTTGCTGCGTGCAGGCTTTCTCTAGTTGTGGCGAGCGGGAGCTACTCTTCTTTGCGGTGCGTGGGCTTCTCGTGGTGGTGGCTTCTCTTGTTGCGGAGCACGGGCTCTAGGGTATGCAGCCTCAGTAGTTGTGGCGCACGGGGTTAGTTGCTCCGCGGCATGTGGGATCTTCCTTGACCAGGGCTCAAACCTGTGTCCCCTGCACTGGCAGGTGGATTCTTAACCACTGCACCACCAAAGAACTCCCTATCACATTCTTAGGAATGTTTAAACGATGTATTGTTTCATCTTGCTCGTTTGGGAATGTTAGAAAAAGATCATACCCTAGGTGAGCTACATTTTTTTAAAATTCAAAGCTATGTTTGTGAGATTCTTTTGAGTTGGTGCAAATAGCTGTAGTTCATTCATTTTCACATTCTCATTACAGGTCTCCCAGTGCACATGTGGAAGAGTCTCTCCAGGTATGTATTTAGGAATGGAATTGATAGGTCATAGAGTTAGCAAATTTTCAACTTCACTAAGCAGTACCAAATCATTTTGCAAAATGATTGTGGATTTCATACATAGTTATTTCATATTTATATATGATTATTTTAATATTTAAAGTCCTTGAAGATCTCAATCTGGTGTACTTTGTTTCTGCTGCCTCTGGCCCAAAGTGGTTTGACTTCTTATGTTTTGGTTTCTTAAATCTTATTAAGAGCTTATATTTTGTTGATCTTAATCTGTAGAAATCCTAGAAACCCTAAATGAGGAAGCTTTGCTCCAGAGCAGAATTGTATTGGCATTTGCTGAGAGTCAGTGTTACCCAGCTTATACTTTAGCCCCCCTATAGAATCCCAGACTTAATCTCTTCACCTTGTTACTTAGCTTTGAGTTTTGGTTTTAATATTAGCATTTGCCAGCAGGGCAGCACTACCTTTCTCCCATACTTATCACTTATCACGGTGAGTTCAGATCTCTGGGAGAGGGTGAGTGTGGGTGTGCAAGAGTCATACATCCCTTCTTGCAAGCCTGGGAATGAGATAAAAGGTATGTTTTATCAGGTTGTATTCATTTCATAGTAGTGGAGACTTCATAGCACGTAGTTCTCCATAGTGCCAGAAATGCTTTTTAACACTTCACTATTGGATTCTGTTAACAGGGAATTTTGGTGTAGATGGTCAGGATAGAAATCATCTGGGCTTCACAGTCATCTCTACCTCCCAAACACCTTTAGGCAACACCATTTGTTTCCTTTGTATTTCTTTGGCCTTTCTCTGAATCTGCAGCATCTTTGGTGTGCGAATTTTTCCCATGATAAGAAAATCTCTTCAATTTTTTGCAGCTCTTCTGTTTCTGTTTTACCCTCTCCGGAGAATAAATCTATAAGCCTGCACTGTTCAGTGTGATAGCCAGTAGCTCCATGTGGCTATTTAAATTTAAATTAATCAAAATTAAATGAAATTAAAAATTCAGTTCTCAGTGAAAAATCTCAAAAGAGAAAGGTGTTCCAAGTGACTGCATTCAGCATGTTGATGGATTTCTTTGAGGCCAGCTCACCACTCTTTGGCGTAGCTGCTTACCTCATTCTAATCAACCCCAGTAGAGAAGGGAGTTGGGGGCTGGGGGTAGATCACAGAACACAAAGCAGGGCGGGAGAGGGGAGTGTACTGCCTTAGAGGGAGCAGGGAGACAGTGGTGGGCATTTCTAATATCCTCCATGACTTCATTTGGTTCTCAAGAAAATCCTGGTACATTATGCCCCCTGTTTAAGCCCCCTTTTAAAAGATGAAGAAACTGAGACTCTGAGAAGTAAAGTGAGTTGACCAAAGATGCAGAGCTATGAAGTGTAAAGCCACACACACACACACACACACACACACACACACACACACACACACACGATTTATAGAATAATCCTTTTCGCACTTTCCTACTGAAGGTCTCTGTGCGTTCCTCTTTCAGTGTATAGTACTGAAAAGTCTCCCATAGATGCAGCCGCAGAATCCAGTGCTGTCTTCCCACCCCGGCTTCCTAAGTCAGACTCCTTGCTCTAAGACTGAGGTTACCCACACCCTCCACATTCTAATAAGTATAATTTTCCAGTTTTACATGGTAGCTAGTTTCTTAGTAATTTTTGAGTAGAATTCAGAGAGAAAACTAGGATCCTTTCTTGTCTGGGATTTGGACTTTCTGGAGAGCCCAGGGCAGTGAAGTCTGCCATCGTTTCATAGCTTGAAATTTGCAAAGTTGTCACTCATGACCATTTATTTCTTCCTGGAATCTTTCTTTCCAATGAGGCAGACCTTGGTTATGGCTTTGTGGCACATAAAACTAGATTTTGCATAAAAGTGACTGAACGGAATGTGTCCATTTTTATAGACCCGGGAACTCTTCGTTAAAACAATTAAGTAGCACAAAAACAAGGAATACTAAACAATGTGAAAGGGCTACACAAAATATAAACACTCAGGTTGGAAGTCTTTTTCCAAAATCCTAAACTATTACCTCTCACATGGATAATAGATATATATATTATCAGATAAACTAATTATGATGATTCAGTAGACCAGAGAAGGAGAAGGACTCCTCAGCCCCTGCCTTTCCTCCAGCTTTTCTGTCAAGGAATTGGAAAGAGAGACTAGGCATTGATAAAGGGTGGATTAGACATTTAGTTTCATTAAACATACTGGTTTGGATAAGTTAGAGCTGAGGAGAACGGGACCATGCCAGTGAGATCAATTATCCACAGGCAGTGACCTCCTGGGACCTTAAAGACCAGGAGAGGTGCCAAAGAGCCAGAGAGAGCAGGCTGCCACCTCTACGATCCTGAATTTTCCAATGCTGAAGGTGAGCTCATAAACTTGACAACAGAAGCAGACAAGGAGCTAGGAGCCCTGGACATCCACGGTCCCAGTAGAGCTGGGGTGGGGGCCATGTAATGTTGCACCAACAAACGAGAAGCAGCCTGGGGGTTCTCACTGATTGCAGACTCCAGCATGAATCACCACTGGGATGTAGCAGCCACGAGCTAATGTGACCTTCAGCCGCATTCACGGAACTATGGTGTTTCCAAAAGAGAGCACAGCGACTCCCCACGCCCGCCCCCAGACTTAGCGACCTCTGAAACACCGAGTCATCCTCTGTTGATCCTGATATTGTATAAAGAAGAGTTTCATATGACATTTACGCTGGGCAACAGGGTCTGTGCTTTGATTTTGGTTTTCTACCGCAATGAAATAAACATCACGGGGCCCTAGAGACAGTGGTTCTTCTCTTTGTTCTTAATCAAGCGTTGTATCAAGGAACATTCTGGTTTTTTCCCCACTGCTGCTCCCCTCCATCTGAAGGTAGGAGTCCCCAACTGAATGGATAGTCCTGGGTCCCAGAGCCAGGGTGGCTTGTTGATGATGAGCATATAGGACAGAGGAAGGATATGTCTCAGCTTATAAAAAGGCTGTGGGAAATTAGCCAGTCGACTGCATCAATGAGGGAAAGTGCCACCCACCCTGCATCCCATTTTTTGACTATAAGGCAGATTTCCTAACAATCAGGGCTGTTTAAAAGTAAAATTGGCTGTCTTGGGGAGGAGTGAGTTCCTCATCATTGGAAGTGTGCAAGAGCAGAGTGTGGGTGACCCTCTGGAAATGAACGTGGATCAAGAAAAGGCTTGGGGCCTTCCCTGGTGGCGCAGTGGTTGAGAATCTGCCTGCTAATGCAGGGGACACGGGTTCGAGCCCTGGTCTGGGAGCATCCCACATGCTGTGGAGCAACTAGGCCTGTGAGCCACAACTACTGAGCCTGCGCGTCTGGAGCCTGTGTTCCGCAACAAGAGAGGCCGCGACAGTGAGAGGCCTGCACACCGCGATGAAGAGTGGCCCCCGCTCGCCACAACTAGAGAAAGCCCTCGCACAGAAACGAAGACCCAACACAGCCAAAAATAAATAAATTAATTAATAAACTCCTACCCCCAACATCTTCTTTAAAAAAAAAAAAAAAAGGAAAGGCTTGGTAGAGATGATGCTGGGCCCTCCTCCAAATCTAACACCATGATCTTACATTTAGACCACGCTGCTTTTTGCTGGTGCTAAAATTTTCCAATTAGCTTGATCCTCCCCGTTTGGAGTTAGCAGCCCCCTGTGAATTACAGTGTTAGGATTCTGAATCCATTTTAAAATAAAAAGCCTTTGCAGATGTTCCTTTACCTCTCTCCATCACTATTGGTGTGGCCCTCAGTGCCTCTGCTATGACCACCTGAATTCATAAGAAGGGAGAGACTGCCCTCTTGGGTTTTCTGGATTTTCGGGTCCAGTAGAAGGACACCATGGTGTTCCCTCTGGCCTCCTCTCTAATTCCCATAGCCTTTTTGGCAAAGCGATGGAAAAAACACTTTATAAGGAGTGTGAACGGATTGCCATGGGAGCCAACCTGTGATCATTCTCTCCTCCTCACCTGCCTCCCAGCCAGCTCAGTCCAAAAGCATTTGAAGCGAGCGCATGAATTACTCTAATTTAGGGCAATTATAGGATTTACACATTAAACATATTCCTGGTGGTTTCCCTGGCAACCACTTCTGAATCGCACAGTGAGATAAAACTATTATTCTATTTAATAGAGTCCACTGTTAAGAGAAGTCCAACTATAATTCACAGCGAGTACCCACCTGGTGTGGGCAGAAAGAACACTGGGCAAGGGGACAGGAGACCTATATGCAGGTTCCAGTCCACGGGGGTCAGATCCAGAACAGGAACACATCCTGAGACCCTGGTGACAGTGCCCCAGCAAAGCAAAGGGGTCTGAGCAGGGCCAGGAGAACGAAGACTCAGGTGCTTCCACGTGAGTGAAAACAAGCACAGAACAATTTGAGGCAAGGAGTCTATGTGAACGATGATGAGATGTAGTAGGGTCCGGTGCAAAGCAGGCTTATGCAGTGCCACAGGGCTCAGGCAGTGCTTAATTAATGCAGCAGGGCCAGGCCAGGCAACCGAGCAGTCCTGGGCAACATACTTCACTATGCTGCTAGCCTTGGTGGGGTCTGGGAGGGCGAGCCAGCAGGAGGGCATTCAGTTCGCAGCTTTTTACCTGTACGATAGAGACTTGAGCCATATCCCTTTCAAGCCCCCTTCTAGCTCTTCTGGGCAGTAGGACTTATCTGGTTCTGGAACATTTAAAAACATAGTCATACTTATAGTCAGATAGAGATGAAAATAGCAGCTTTATTGGTGGTCATATTGGAGCACTTCAACTGGACCTACAACCAAATGACCTTCAAAATGATACAACCCTGACCGAGTCTGGCTGCACGTGGGCAGAATTGGGGCTACAGCTCAGACACTCCGAAGTGTGCAGCTTGCCTCGAACCCATGAATTGTGGAGAAAGGCATGTCCCCCTTGACTGTGGACTGGGATCCAGCTGTTCTTCTTACAGGAAAGCAGAAACACTAAAAAAAACTCTTCATCCAGCACACAGCCAGCCTAACAAAGAGAGTCCACGTTTCAGGGCGCTTCTCCAATCTCACCAGAAAGAGAAGTCTGTCCCTCCCCTGGGAAGAAATGAAGGAGGGGGAGAAAGATGGGTGTGCGCTAGCTCTCCAGTACCCCAAAGAGGGCAGAGATTCCTGTTTTGTGGACTGACAAGAATGCCGGAGGGGAGAAAAGGATGCCCTAACACAGGGCCGGGGGTGTTGAGTGAAATACTAGAGGCACGTAGCTGGCTCCTGGTGGACTCACTTTGCCTCTTCTTGCTTCCCAGACAAAAGGCGTCTGGCCACCTGCACCCCTGTGTGTGCATGGAGAGCCTGCAGCTCTCAGCAGCTGCCACCCATACACGGACAAGTCAAAGTCCCTTTGAAAATTAAAATCTGCAATAAGACATGTCATTTCTGTCCAATGACAGGTTTGAGTAGAGTGGAGCTACTGAGTTATTGAATTTTTAAGGGTATAAAATTTTTTTTTAGTTTTCCAGTATTTCTCACTATGACTGAACTATAGAGTTTCATAACGTTCCTTGTAAAAGAAGGAGAGTGTGTAAGCATGCATTTTGCAAAGTCCCTTGCTGCCAGTCTTTCTGAACTGTCACCAGTGGGAGATTCATCCCCAATTCACTGCCTCTCTAGATTTCTTGTACAATTTTTCAAAGTTCCTCATTTAGGAACAAGCACTTTAGTAGTGGCAAACGCTGACATGTGTTATATTCTGGGCAATGAACAAATGTTTGTCTAAGGGTCAGAGGGGGAAGAGGACATGCTCAGGAACTCACTACAGTGAGTGATTGAGTTGGGTTCCACCCCACATCCATGCTGTCTTGCATTGCTTCTCATGAGCCTAGAGTGACTGGGCTTTCAGGTGCTTTCTTTCCAGACACCGCCCCGCCCCCCATTCCCCTCCACTAGATAACTGGGTTCGTGGAGGAGGAAAACACCGAAATAAAATCTTTCTGGGGTGGAATAACATGTGGCCTCCTTTCTTCGGAGCGTGAAGGAAAAATCTCTCTCTTCTGGTAGGTTGCTGATGCCTGATATTATTTATCAGCTCCTGACCCTGGGCCAGGAATGGTGCTGGGCAATTTATGTTATTCCATTTCATCTTCACAGCAATCCCATGAGCAGTGATTATCATCCTCACATTACAAACGAGGAAAAGGAGGCTTGGAGACCCTTAGGTAACTTTCTGTGCGGTCTCGCTAGAAAGTGGTGGAACTTTGCCAGCTTATAAAATTTCATTTTAAATTCTTGCCAAAACCTTTACCCTCTACCTATCCATTCCTCCTCCTCCCCAAAGTTGGAGATTTATTCAAAGGAAATCCACTTTGAACGTGCCTGTGCCTTGAGTGTTTGAGTTTATGGGTCACTCACACTTGATTTGTTTCATTCATTGCTCTCTGTACTTAGGGACAAATGGGAGTTTGGAGAGTAAGAGGACAGTTGAGGGAAGGTGGGATTTTGGAACCTGCAAACGCGCTGGGTGCAAAGATCACAGGCCCATTCTCTGCATCCTCTCCCTGGGCCAGCTCCAGCCATGGAGTGTTGGGAAGAGCAGCAGACTGGAGCCGGTGCCCTGGCTCTTCCACTACCTTAGCTACATGAGTTCGGCCACTAGATTTCCACTCTCTGCTTACAGTTTCCTGCACTGTAGCACAAGCAGGTTGGGATTGATGAATGTTGAGTTTCCCCTGAGCATCCGAGCTAAGTAATTCAATCTCACATCACTCAGTGAGAGAAACTGCTAGGAAAAGCTGTGTTTTCTCTGAGCAACTGTTTTAGCTTGTTTGTTTGGCAAATGCTTATATAACATGTACAAATAACTACTGTGTACTGTCTTAGGCACTTTATGAATATCAACTTATCTAATCCTCCCAATAGTGCACATGGTAGGTATTCCAGGTATTATTATTAGTATCCTGTTGATAGGCAAGGGGTCTGAAGCACACAGAGATTCCAAAGGTTCCAAAACTGGTAAGCATGGAGTCAAGTTGAATCGAAGCAGTCCAGCTCCAGAGTCCGCGTTCTTACCTTGTTTTTATCTCCTGGACAGTGGAATTGTGTAACTGATCCAGTGCCCCTCTTTAACTTGACAACCCAGGCTACCTCTTACATTTAGCAAATGTACAAGCCCTGGGAGTGTGTGCTTTAGGCACTAGGTTCATCCCCAGCTTCATTCTGCCTGCCTGTTTTCCTCTCATTCTTCACCCCACCAGATTTTTTCTGCCTGTTTATGAGTATACCTCTTTGCCACTCACCAAAACATCCTTTTAGGAAGATGATAAGAAATTTTAAGAATAATAATAAAAATAAATATAAAGATGATTCAATGATGCAAGTTTGGAATCCTTCTAAGGGGCTTGCTGTATCCTCCAGTGTCTGTGTGGTGCTTTCACAGAGTTTGGGAGAGAGAGTTGGGGTGAGGAGGCAGCTCTACCTCAGGGGAACAAGGTCAAGGTTCTCAGCAAGGATGACAGTGCTTCCTGGCGGGGGGCAGGGGTTGTTGGAAAATTTATTGTGGGAGGGGATTGATTATTGCAATAATTGGGGGGGTGCTATTGGGATAAACTGGGTGAGGGACAAATCCACTAAAGTCCTACAGTGAGGGAGACAGCCCCACACAGATTACAAATGCCCCATTGGAAATATATGTAGGTAAAAATCTCTATGGTTACCAGAGCCTAACACCTAACTCCATTTTACATATGTTTAAAAGGATATTTTACATGGTTTTGACATATACTGAATTTTCCAGGAATGCAACTCCCATATAAATCAAGAGAAGATTGAACTTTGTTTCGGAACTTTACCAAGAATTGTTCACCACTTGGAAATATTCCATCATCAACAACAGCACTTCTGGTGTCTGAGTCAACAATGCAATATACCATATCAGTTTACACTTGTAGCTGTCACATTCATATTGATACTACTTATATATATGCATACACAAATATGCTCATTTAGCTTTTATCTCAAAATGTTCAATATAAAGAAAAAGTGTCAACAATAAACATTATTTGAGTATTGCCTTACTTCTCGTACATCCAAATTTGCTCATTAGAACTAGGGGCAAGCACCTGCCAACTCCAACGTGTCTCTAGTGTAATCATGCCTAAACATCTCCAGGTTGAAATACACACTCTTTTTATTATAAATTACTTTTCATTTATTGATTTTCTATTCGAGAGGATATTGGATTATTTTCTAAAAATTTAGACTATTTGTGAATTTCTTTTCAAGATATCAAAGGGGGGAGTTACAAACGTATATTTACAATGATGGTGTTGTGTCTGATAGGTTTGGGAACCATTGGCTAAGGCCTCAAATATACAGGCTCCCGGCAGGCACAAGGGTCTTCTTCAACTGTGTGCTTCCCAGCTTAATGTGACAGTAAGTAGTATTTGGTCACTGTGTCTTCATGTGTTTCTGTTTCACTCAAATTTATTCATTCATTCCTCAAGTAATTTATTGAATGCTACCAGCTGATAGACACTGTGCTACGTGCTAGAAGGGCAGTTGGCTTAAACTCAACAGATGCTACAGAATTAACAAGAGAATAATATAAATAATTTTTGCCAGTCAACTTGAAATTTTACATGACATGGATAAATTCCTTAAAAGTCATTACTTACTGAAACTGACCCAAGAAGATATAGAATATATGAATTAGTCCTATAAATATTTTTTTAAATTTAATTCCATGTTTCTTTCCCAGAAAGAAAAGTTGGGCTTCACTGGTGAATTGTACCAAACATTTAAGAAAGAATAATTCTAATTCCACAAAAACTATCCCAGAGGATAGAGAGGAAAAGCTTCCAATTTGTTTTATGAGGTCCTATAACCTTGATACCATAACCTTGTTATCAAAAATCATAGGCCAATATTATTCATGAACTTAGGTGCGAATACCCTAAAGAAATATTAGCAAACTCAATCCAGCAATTCATCAAAATCATGTTGGATGTTTTCTAGGAATGCAAGACTAGTTTAACATTGAAAAAAAATAGGCAGTGTAATTCAGCATATTAACATTAAGAAAGCTATAAATCTTTTGGACATTTCAATAGATGAAGAAATATTTAATTAAATCCAACATCTATTTATGAGAAAAAAACTTCTTAAAAATTATAAATAGAGAAGAATTTCCTTAATTTCATAAGGGGTTGCTAAAAAAACCACAACATCATACTAAATGGTGCAATGTTGAAAGCTTTCTCTCTGCGACTAGGGATAAGACAAGTATGCCCAGCATCACCACTTCCATGTAGCATTTTACAGAAAATCCTAGTAAGTACAACGAGAACAAAAAATAAACAAAAGATATAATGAATG
This sequence comes from Leucopleurus acutus, assembly GCF_964270905.1. Taxonomy (NCBI): domain Eukaryota; kingdom Metazoa; phylum Chordata; class Mammalia; order Artiodactyla; family Delphinidae; genus Leucopleurus; species Leucopleurus acutus. The sequence goes on from NC_139143.1 coordinate 134,854,702, forward strand.
TAAAGTAAGAAATAAAACTATTATTGTTTAAAAAAACTATTATTGTTTACAAATAGTGTTGTATGCAAAAAATATTCATTTACAAGTAAATTATCAGAAATAATAAGTGAGTTTAGCAAAGTTTGTGGATACAAGGTCAAGGTACAAAATCAATTAAAGCAGCAAAAATTAGAAAATACAATTTTTTTAAGCAGATACCATTTATAGCACCAAATACCTATGAATAAATCTTACAAAATAGGGCAAGGTTTCTGCAAAATAATAACACAATATTGAGAGAAATTAATGAAGACCTATATAAGTAGAGAAATATCTCATGTTTATGGATTGAAAAACCCTGTAAGATATAAACTTCATGGTTTATAATCCTGATAAAAATCACAGGGTGCTCAGCTCGGTACTCTGTGATGATCTAGATGGGTGGGATGGGGGGAGGGAGGTACAGGAGGGAGGGAATATATGTATACATATAGCTGATTCACTTCACTGTACAGCAGAAACTAACACAGCATTGTAAAGCAATTATACTCCAATTAAAAAAAAGAAAAAAACTTATGAGCTGCTTCTAAAATATATATGGAAATAAAAAGGGATACTATGAAAGAGTAAGGTCAAAGAACTTACACACTAGATATCAATACTTATTATAATGCTATAGTAATTAAGACCGTGTAGTACTTGTGTAAAGGTAGACAAATAGACTAAGAAAAAAGTCCTCAAACAGGTCCACACATATTTGGACATTTGATCATACAAGTTGGGGAAAGGACAGTTCAATCAATGTTTTGTCTATTGGGTAACTGAATGGGAAAAAGAAAAGAAACTTGATTATTATGTCACAGCATACATAAAAATCAATTCTCAATTGATGGTAGCTCTAAATGTGACATTTCTTTAAGATAAAATAAGAAAATATCTTCATGATGTGAAGATAGAGAAAAGTATTTATTAAATGACACATATACTCACCAACAATAAAGGAAATATTGATAAATTGGACTACATTAAATTAAGAACTTTTGTTTATCAGATGACATCACTAAAAGAGTGAAAAAGTAAGCCACATAGTAGGAGAAGATACTTGTGACACATAATTGACAAAGGACTTATGTCCAAAATACGTGAAAAACTTTTTATAAATCAGTAATACAGATAATTCAATATATCTTCTTTACAAAAGAGGATATCCAAATAGCTGATATATCTACAAAAGGTGCTCAACCTTATTAGTAATCAAGGAAATACAAACTGAAACACACCTACCCTGTGACCAGCAACTCCACTACTAGGCATATACCCAACAGAAGTGCAAGCATATGTGTACCAAGACATTTACGAGAATGTTCATTGCGGCATTATTTGAAACAGTCCCAAACTGGAAGCAACCCAAAAGCCCATTCATAATAGAAATTGTGGTATACTCATTGAGTGAAATACTCTTCAGCAATTATGATGAAAAAAACCATGGAAACATAAAACATGAGCAAATCTCACGAACATTATTTTGAGAACAGAAATCCAACACAAAAGAATATATACTGTATGACTCCACTTATATAAGGTCAAAAACAAGCAAAACTTAACTGTAGCTTTGGAAGTCTGTGTAGTAACTAAATAGGGAGAAAGCAGTTTTGGAAAGGGGACCTGAGCTTGGCTTTTGGAGGTGCTAAAAAGGTCCTATTTGTTATGGTGATTGATTAGATCAAGTTGTATGCTTATTATTTGTACATTCTTATTTAGTGAGGTACATTTCAATAATTTTTTTAAAAAATTCAGCAATGCCCTAATAAGATTAATCTTACGGAATTATTTGTTTACACTATCAGTTATAATAACATAGTAGTTGATGTGAAAATTTATAAGTGACATTGATGAAACAAAAGTGAGAAATTATCTATGGTTAATAACTGCCAATAAAAAATAAAGTTGAACTCATAGAAGGAAAGCTACACACAGAATGTAACCTGAAGATTTTGAAGAAGGAAGTTTAACAAAGATCAAACACCTTAGAAAAAGGCTTCTTCCTTGACTCAAGACTTTGGGCCCTGCTGGCATTCAAGCATGCTCTGTCCTGGCCTATGAGGCTCTTTCTGGTTTGTACCCAACTTACACCTCCTCTGGTCCCAGTGAGTCTTTTGTATTAATCTTGGACCAGATGAGGACAGAACTCTTTGAGCACTGACTGGTTCATAGAACTGAAATGTTTCCAATAACACAAAGCTACAAATTGCTATGATTTATCCTGAGTGCATGCAGCCCTTGGAGAGCTTTATTGTAAGAGGAACACACTTCCCAAAACCCTTCTGTATGGCCACAACCTCCCTCGTCTACACGTGGGATGCTGAGATTTGGGTTTTAAATATTAATCCAAGAGCACAGATTGGTATCTGGACTGTTTTCCTCTGTGAGGTTTTGTCTTTGCTGTTGCCCTTGTTATTACTGTTGCTATAAGAGAAAGGGAAGGAGGGAGGGTGAAATCTCATATTCTCTTGCCTGGATTTCAAGACCCTTATAATGGTTCCCCAAGCTACCTTTTCAAACATATCTCCCACTGATCCCCTGAGTGGTGCCTATGTTAACCGAACAAAAGTCACTACTGCAAAGTACTGTGTGCTTCTTGCTTTCAAGCATTGTTCCACACTTTCCCCACTCATTTCTACTTAGATGAATCAATTCCGCCTTCAAGGCTGAATTCAATGCAGCTTCCACCGGAAGGGTTCACTGACCATTCCCAGCCCCTGTGAGTGCTCTTTCCTGCTCACTCTATTTAACTGACTCTATTTTCCATACCCTAAATCAGAATGCATAGTCTGCAGGGGACTTGTCAACCATTTATGGGTATGAACAGCCATCTATGAGATGTTTGAAGCTGGGAATAATGGAATTTCACATCAATAAATTTTTTCCTGCTGTTAAAGTATATATCCCGTGCCAGGCACTATATGAAACACTTCATCTACATTATTTCATCGAATCCTCATGATACTCCTGGTTGGTAGATATTATCATATATCTGCCCAAGGTTATTCTAGAGACAATAAACCGCAGAGCCAAAACTCAAACCCAGAACTGACTCGTCAGGATATGCTCCCCACTCTGCTACAGAGCTGTTCACAGATGTGGAGAGGGCAGGGGTGCAAGATGTAGGAGGCTGAGGCAGCATTATGGAGAGAAGCTGGGAGAGATGAGGCTGGGCCTGACCATGTTTGGTCCATGTCAAATCAGTGCATGCTAAACTGGAGCCCTGTCCAACAAGCAGCAGGAAGACAGCGCATGTGAGTTTGAAGGCTTCAGCGAGCTGCCTGGAAATACAGATCCGGTAGATCCTCACTAGCTTCAGAGTTGGCGTAGTACAGCGGCTGCAAGCATAGACTCTAGAGCCAGACTGCATGGATTTGAATCCTGGCTCCGTCACTTATTAGATGTACGACTTTAGGTAAGTTACTCGCCCTCTCTGAAGTCACTTGTCCACTCTGTGCCTGTTTTTTTTAATCTGCAAAATGGAGATGATAGTACTTATCTTGTAGTGATGTTGTGAGGATGAAATGAGTTAATATGTGGGAAGCTTTCTGCAGGGTTCCAGGCGCACAGTAGGTCCTGTGGGAGAGTGGGTTCTTCCTCTTCTTCTCTGTTTGGGCCTCTGTAAGTGAGAGTTGGATCAGATGGTCCACAGTACGGCCACCATAACATATGTTTCTGCTCTCCTCTTAGATTTCATGAGTTCTTGGAAAGTCTAAACCCTGCTTCTAATTTGCTGCATCATGCTGGCAAACCATTGAAATGGAGAAGCAGCTAAATGACCCTGAATAGGTTACTTGATGTCTCCAGTCATCACTCCTGCTTAACTTTTCTAGGACCCCAAACAGAATAGTGCACACCTCCTAGCTGAAAATGTTTCTGGGTCCCCCAGACCTATGGAGTGTTAGAAGCGGGACTGTTTTCCTCTTTCAGCACCCATCTGCCACCTGCCAACTCGTGGGCAAGTTGCCCTTGAAGGTAAGGTCCAGGTGAGGCATTTCCGAGGTTAGCTCTCTGATGAGGGAAAGCCGAGAAGACCACGTCCACAGGCGTGTGGGCAGCAGTGTGGGCTTTAGGCCCTCATAATTCTGCCGCCTTCTGCAGCCCGTTCTTGGATGAAGACAATTGGCATTTTCAACATTTGATATGAAGTACTGTATGTATGCAGTTCAGGCTTCACTCCAACCCAAGGACTGCCCCTTAGCCCCTTAAATCAGGGGTTCAGGAGCCACTGGTGCCTGCAGGCTTCCTGTGAAGGTTCACCAGTGCACACCGCAATCCCTTGCACGGTGACTCAGGCAACAGTTTTATCAAATATTTTGCCATAGCAAAACAGGACTCCCCAGCCTGCCCGTCTCCAGTACCTGTTTCCTCACACAGTCAGTGTCACATGCTTTAGTCTTCTGTTATGGGAGCATGCACTTCAAAGTACCAACTTCTAATTTGGTTAGGGTAGTCTAAGCCATGCTGTGATTGCAGACAGGCCCAAGCATGTCATGGCTCAACAGGAAAGCAGTTTACTTCTCACTTGTCTCAAGGTCTAGCAGGTTGGATCATTCTTTTCAAAGCAGTGATTCAGGAAACACAGCTCCGTCTACCCGGTGGTTCTACCATCTACAATGCATGGCTCTCAGAGTTGGGAACTTGGGAGTTCACTCCATTCCAGTATGATGCGGAAGATAAAAGAGAAAGAGAGAGAGTGAGATGGGCCTGGAAGTGTCATCCCTGACTTTCATCCGTAACCTTTCTGTCCACCTGGAACTCAGTTGCATGCTGCCAGCTAATAGAATGGAGGCCGGGAATGGAGTCCAGCTGTGGGCCTAGGAAGAAGAGATGGCTTTGGTGAGCATCCTGCCAGTCTCTGCTACTGTTAACTACGGTATTGGTCCAAATCCTGTCTATTCTGCCTCCAAAAGTTTTCCATTTTTTTTTTTTAAATTTTCTCCTCCTATTCTTTTTTTTAACATCTTTATTGGAGTATAATTGCTTTACAATGGTGTGTTAGTTTTCTGCTATATAACCAAGTAAATCAGTTATATATATACATATGTCCTCATATCTCTTTCTTCTTACATCTCCCTCCCTCCCACAGTCCCTATCCCACCCCTCTAGGTGGTCACAAATCACCGAGCTGATCTCCCTGTGCTATGTGGCTGCTTCCCACTAGCTATCTACTTTATGTTTGGTAGTGTATATATGTCCATGCCACTCTCTCACTTTGTCCCAGCTTACCCTTCCCCCTCGCCGTGTCCTCAAGTCCATTCTCTAGTAGGTCTGTATCTTTATTCCCATCTTGCCCCTAGGTTCTTCATGACCTTTTTTTTTTTTTTAGATTCCATTTATATGTTTTAGCATACGGTATTTGTTTTTCTCTTTCTGACTTACTTCACTCTGTACGACAGCCTCTATGTCCATCTACCTCACTACAAATAACTCAATTTTATTTCTTTTTATGGCTGAGTAATATTCCACTGTATATATGTACGACATCTTCTTTATCCATTCATCTGCTGATGGGCACTTAGGTTGCTTCCATGTCCTGTCTATTGTAAATAGAGCTGCAATGAACATTTTGATACATGACACTTTTTGAATTATGGTTTTCTCGGGTATATGCCCAGTAGTGGGATTGGTGGGTCGTATGGTAATTCCTTTTTTAGATTTTTAAGGAACCTCCATACTGTTCTTCATGATGGCTGTATCAGTTTACATTCCACCAACAGCGCAAGAGGGTTCCCTTTTCTCCACACCCTCTCCAGCATTCATTGTTTGTAATTTTTTTTTTTTTTTTTGCGCGGGCCTCTCACCATCATGGCCTCTCCTGCTGCAGAGCACAGGCTCCAGACACGCAGGCTCAGCAGCCGTGGCCCATGGGCCCAGCCGCTCCGCGGCATGTGGAATCTTCCCAGACCGGGACACGAACCCGCGTCCCCTGCATTGGCAGGCGGATTCCCAACCACTGCACCACCAGGGAAGCCCTGTTTGTAAATTTTTTCTTGATGGCCATTCTGACCAGTGTGAGATGATATCTCATTGTAGTTTTGATTTGCATTTCTCTAACGATTAATGATGTTGAGCATTCTTTCATGTGTTTGTTGGCAATCTGTATATCTTCTTTTGGATAAATGACTATTTAGGTCTTCTGCCCATTTTTCGTTGGGTTGTTTGTTTGTTTGATATTGAGCTGCACGAGCTGCTTGTAAATTTTGGAGATTAATCCTTTGTCAGTTGCTTCATTTGCAAATATTTTCTCCCATTCTGAGGGTTGTCTTTTCATCTTGTTTATGGTTTCCTTTACTGTGCAAAAGCTTTTAAGTTTCATTAGGTCCCATTTGTTTATTTTTGTTTTTATTTCCATTTTTCTAGGAGGTGGGGCAAAAAGGATCTTGCTGTGATTTATGTCATAGAGTGTTCTGCCTGTGCTTTTCCTCTAAGAGTTTGATAGTTTCTGGCCTTACATTTAGGTCTTTAATCCATTTTGAGTTTATTTTTGTGTATGGTGTTAGGGAGTGTTCTAATTTCATTCTTTTACATGTAGCTGTCCAGTTTTCCCAGCACCACTTATTGAAGAGGCTGTCTTTTCTCCACTGTATATTCTTGCTTCCTTTATCAAAGAAAAGGTGACCATATGTGGGTGGGTTTACCTCTGGACTTTCTATCCTGTTCCATTGATCGATATTTCTGTTTTTGTGCCAGTACCATACTGTCTTGATTACTGTAGCTTTGTAGTATAGTCTGAAGTCAGGGAGCCTGATTCCTTCAGCTCTGTTTTTCTTTCTCAAGATTGCTTTGGCTATTTGGGGTCTTTTGTGTTTCCATACAAAATGTGAAATTTTTTGTTCTAGTTCTGTGAAAAATGCCAGTGATAGTTTGATAGGGATTGCATTAAATCTGTAGATTGCTTTGGGTAGTATAGTCATTTTCACAATGTTGATTCTTCCAATCCAAGAACATGGTATATCTCTCCATCTATTTGTATCATCTTTAATTTCTTTCAACAGTGTCTTATAATTTTCTGTATAATGGTCTTCTGTCTCCTTAAGTAGGTTTATTCCTAGATATTTTATTCTTTTTGTTGCAATGGTAAATGGGAGTGTTTCCTTAATTTAAGATTTTTCATCATTAGTGTATAGGAATGCAAGAGATTTCTGTGCATTAATTTTGTATCCTGCTACTTTACCAAATTCATTGATTAGCTCTAGTTGTTTTCTGGTAGCATCTTTAGGATCCTCTATGTACAGTATCATGTCATCTGCAAACAGTGACAGCTTTACTTCTTCTTTTCCGATTGGATTCCTTTTATTTCTTTTTCTTCTCTGATTGCTGTGGCTAAAACTTCCAAAACTATGTGGAATAATAGTGGTAAGAGTGGGCAACCTTGTCTTGTTCCTGATCTTAATGGAAGTGGTTTTATTTTTTCACCATTGAGGACGATGTTGGCTGTGAGTTTGTCATATACGGCCTTCATTATGTTGAGAAAAATTCCCTCTCTGCCTACTTTCTGAAGGGTTTTTATAATAAATGGGTGTTGAATTTTCTTGAAAGCTTTCTCTGCATCTATTGAGATGATCATATGGTTTTTCTCCTTCAATTTGTTAATATGGTGTATCACATGGATTCATTTGCTTATATTGAAGAATCCTTGCATTCCTGGAATAAACCCCAATTGATTATGGTGTATGATCCTTTTAATGTGCTGTTGGATTCTGTTTGCTAGTATTTTGTTGAGTATTTCTGCATCTATGCTCATCAGTGATATTGGCCTGTAGTTTTCTTTCTTTGTGATATCTTTTTCTGGTTTTGGTATCAGGGTGATGGTGGCCTCGTAGAATGAGTTTGGGAGTGTTCCTCCCTCTGCTATATTTTGGAAGAGTTTGAGAAGGATAGGTGTTAGCTCTTCTCTAAATGTTTGATAGAATTTGCCTGTGAAGCCATCTGGTCCTGGGCTTTTGTTTGTTGGAAGATTTTAAATCACAGTTTCAATTTCAGTGCTTGAGATTGGTCTGTTCATATTTTCTCTTTCTTCCTGATTCGGTCTTTGTAGGTTGTGCATTTCTAAGAATTTGTCCATTTCTTCCAGGTTGTCCATTTTATTGGCATAGAGTTGCTTGTAGAAATCTCTCATGATCTTTTTTATTTCTGCAGTGTCAGTTGTTAGTTCTCCTTTTTCATTTCTAATTCTGTTGATTTGAGTCTTCTCCCTTTTTTTCTTGTTGAGTCTGGCTAATGCTTTATCTATTTGTTTATCTTCTCAAAGAACAAGCTTTTAGTTTTATTGATCTTTGCCATCATTTCCTTCATTACTTTTTCATTTATTTCTGATCTGATCTTTATAATTTCTTTCCTTCTGCTAACTTTGAGGTTTTTTTGTTCTTTCTCTAATTGCTTTAGGTGCAAGGTTAGGTTGTTTATTCGAGATGTTTCCTGTTTCTTAAGGTAGGATTGTATTGCTATAAACTTCCCTCTTAGAACTGCTTTTGCTGCATCCCATAGGTTTTGGGTCATCGTGTCTCCATTGTCATTTGTTTCTAGGTATTTTTTGATTTCCTGTTTGATTTCTTCAGTGATCTCTTAGTTATTAAGTAGTGTATTGTGTAGCCTCCATGTGTTTCTATTTTTTACAGAATTTTTCCTGTAATTGATATCTAGTCTCATAGCAATGTGGTCAGAAAAGATACTTGATGTGATTTCAATTTTCTTAAATTTACCAAGGCTTGATTTGTGACCCAAGATATGATCATCCTGGAGAATGTTCCATGAGCACTTGAGAAAAATGTGTATTCTGTTGTTTGGATGGAATGTCCTATAAATATCAATTAAGTCCATCTTGTTTAATGTATCATTTAAAGCTTGTATTTGCTTATTTCTTTTCGTTGTGGATGATCTGTCCATTGGTGAAAGTGGGGTGTAAAAGTCCCCTACTACGATTGTGTTACTGTCAATTTCCCCTTTTATGGCTGTTATTATTTGCCTTATTTGTTGAGGTGCTCCTATGTTGCGTGCATAAATATTTACAATTGTTATAACTTCTTCTTGGATTGATCCCTTGGTAATTATATAGTGTCCTTCTTTGTCTCTTGTAATAGTCTTTATTTCACAGTCTTATTTTGTCTTATATGAGACTTGCCACTCCAGCTTTCTTTTGACTTCCATTTTCATGGAATATCTTTTTCCATCCCCTCACTTTCAGTCTGTATGTGTCCCTAGGTCTGAAGTGGGTCTCTTGTAGACAGCATATAGATGGGTCTTGTTTTTTTATCCATTCAGCCAGGCTGTGTCTTTTGGTGGGAGCATTTAATCCATTTACATTTAAGGTAATTATCAATATGTATGTTCCTATTCCCATTTTCTTAATTGTTTTGGGTTTGTTATTGTAGGTCTTTTCCTTCTCTTGTGCTTCCTGCCTAGAGAAGTTCCTTTAGCATTTGTTGTAAAGCTGCTTTGGTGGTGCTGAATTCTCTTAGCTTTTGCTTGTCTGTGAAGGTTTTAATTTCTCCATGAAATATGAATGAGATCCTTGCTGGGTAGAGTAATTTTGGTTGTAGGTTTTGCTCCTTTATTACTTTAAATATGTCCTGCCAGTCCCTTCTGGCTTTCAGAGTTTCTGCTGAAAGATCAGCTGTTAACCTGATGGGATTCCCTTGTGTGTTATTTGTTGTTTTTCCCTTGCTGCTTTTAATATTTTTTCTTTGTATTTAATTTTTGATAGTTTGATTAATGTGTGTCTTACCATGTTTCTCCTTGGACTTATCCTGTATGGGACTCTCTGTGCTTCCTGGACTTGATTAACTATTTCCTTTCCCATATTAGGGTAGTTTTCAACTATAATCTCTTCAAATATTTTCTCAGTCCCTTTCCTTTTCTCTTCTTCTTCTGGGACCCCTATAATTTGAATGTTGGTGTGTTCAATGTTGTCCCAGAAGTCTCTGAGACTGTCCTCAATTCTTTTCATTCTTTTTTCTGCTCTGCAGTAGTTATTTCCACTATTTTATCTTCCAGGTTACTTATCTATTCTTCTGCCTCAGTTATTCTGCTATTGATCCCTTGTAGAGAATTTTAAATTTCATTTATTGTGTTGTTCTTCACTGTTTGTTTGCTCTTTAGTTCTTCTAGGTACTTGTGAAACGTTTCTTGCATTTTGTCTATTCTGTTTCCAAGATTTTGGATCATCTTTACTATCATTCTGAATTCTTTTTCAGGTAGACTGCCTATTTCCTCTTCATTCTTTAGGTCTGGTGGGCTTTTGCCTTCCTCCTTCATCTGCTGTGTGTTTCTCTGTCTTCTCATTTTGCTTAACTTACTGTGTTTGGGGTCTCCTTTTCACAGCCTGCAGGTTCGTAGTTTCCTTTGTTTTTGGTGTCTGTCCCCAGAGGCTAAGGTTGGTTCAGTGAGTTGTGTAGGTTTCCTGGTGTAGGGGACTAGTGCCTGTGTTTTGGTGGATGAGGCTGGACCTTTTCTTTCGTGTGGGTAGGTCCATGTCTGGTGGTGTGTTTTGGGTTGTCTGTGGCCTTATGATTTTATGCAGCCTCTCTGCTAATGGATGGGGTTGTGTTCCTGTCTTACTAGTTGTTTGGCATAGGGTGTCCAGCACTGTAGTTTGCTGGTCATTGAGTGAAGCTGGGTGTTGGTGTTGAGATGGAGATCTCTGGGAGATTTTCGCCGTTTGATATTACGCGGAGCTGGGAGGTCTCCTGTGGACCACTGTCCTGAACTTGGCTTTCACACGTCAGAGGCATAGGCCTGACGCCTGGCTGGAGCACCAAGAGCCTTTCATCCACATGGCTTAGAATAAAAGGGAGAAAAAAAAGAAAGAAAGAAAGAAAGAAGAAGATAAAATAAAGTTATTAAAATAAAAAATAATTATTAAGAAAAACAATTTTTAAAGTAATACAAAAAACCCCCCAAAAAACAGACAGACAGAACCCTAGGACAAGTGATAAAAGAAAAGCTATACAGACAAAATCACACACAGAAGCATACACATACACACTCACAAAAAGAGGAAAAGGGAAAAATATATATATATCTTTGCCCCCAAAGTCCACCTCCTCAATTTGGTCATTTTGTATTCAGGTATTCCACAGATGCAGGGTACATCAAGTTGATTGTGGAGATTTAATCTGCTGCTCCCGAGGCTGCTGGGAGAAATTTCCCTTTCTCTTCTTTGTTAGCACAGCTCCTGGGATTCAGCTTTGGATTTGGCCCCACCTCTGTGTGTAAGTCGCCTGAGGGCGTCTGTTCTTCGCTCAGACAGGATGGGGTTAAAGGAGCCGCTGATTCGGGGGCTCTGGCTCACTCAGGCCGGGAGGAGGAACGGGTACGGATGCGATGTGAGCCTGCTGTGGCAGAGGCCGGCGGGACGTTGCACCAGCCTGAGGCGCGCCCTGCGTTCTCCCGGGGAAGTTGTCCCTGGATCACGGGACACTGGCAGTGGCGGGCTGCACAGGCTCCCCAGAAGAGGGGTATGGATAATGACCTGTGGTCGCACACAGACTTTTTGGTGGCGGCAGCAGCAGCCTTAGCGTCTCCTGCCCGTCTCTGGGGTCCGTGCTTTTAGTCTCTGGAGCTCCTTTAAGCAGCGCTCTTAATCCCTTCTCCTTGCACACCAGGAAACAAAGAGGGAAGAAAAAGTCTCTTGCTTCTTCGGCAGCTCCAGACTTTTCCCCCGACTCCCTCCCAGCTAGCCGTGGCGCACTAGCCCCCTTCAGGCTGTGTTCACCCAGCTGACCCCAGTCCTCTCCCTGTGCACCAACTGAAGCCCAAGCCTCAGCTCCCAGACCCCGCCTGCCCCGGCGGGTGAGCAGACAAGCCTCTCGGGCTGGTGAGTGCCGGTCGGCACTGATCCTCTGTGCAGGAATCTCTCCACTTTGCCCTCCGTACCCCTGTTGCTGCGCTCTCCTCTGTGGCTCCAAAGCTTCCCCCGTCTCCGCCTGCGAAGGAAGGGGCTTCCTTGTGTGTGGAAACCTTTCCTGCTTCACAGCTCCCTCCCACTGGTGCAGGTCCCGTCCCTATTCTTTTGTCTCTGTTTTTTCTTTTTTCTTTTGCCCTACCCAGGTACATGGGGAGTTTCTTGCCTTTTGGGAAGTCTGAGGTCTTCTGCCAGCATTCAGTAGGTGTTCTCTAGGAGTTGTTCCACATGTAGATGTATTTCTGATGTATTTGTGGGGAGGAAGGTGATCTCTGCTTCTTACTCTTCCGCCATCTTGAAGCTCCTCTCCTTTTTTTAAGAAAATTTAGTTAGTTCATTTATTTTTGTCTGCATTGGGTCTTTGTTGCAGTGCATGGGCTTTCTCTAATTGCAGCAAACGGGGGTTACTCTTCGTTGCAGTACGTGGGCTTCTCATTGCGGTGGCTTCTCTTGTGGAGCACGGGCTCTAGGCGCTCAGGCTTCAGTAGTTGTGACATGTGGGCTCAGTAGTTGTGGGTCACAGGCTTAGTTGCTCCATGGCATGTGGTACCTTCCCGGACCAGGGCTTGAACCTGTGTCCCCTGCATTGGCAGGCGGATTCTTAACCATTGCACCACCAGGGAAGCCCTTATAACTGCTGTTTTTCTCTAAGTTTTTATCCTTCCAGTTTCCTTTAAACAGTTGCCAGTTACTTTTCCAAAACTCAGACATGATCATATTACTCTCCTTACCCCAAAATCTCAATGTCCCCCACACCTATGCTCATAGAATAAGGTGCAAACTCTTTAGCCTAGTATAAAAGTTCTGCCCATCCTGTGTGCTCAGATATTAGCTCTCCATTTCCTATGTCTTGTCCTTTCCTTTTTCGTGTTAGTGCACGTGATGTTCCTTCAGCCGCCTCTATCTCTTAAAACCATACTCACATGTCCTACCCTTCATGAAACTGTCCTCAAGTTGCCTGGTTGAAATTGTTCTTTTTTCCAATATTCTCATAGTCCTTTGTTAATCTCTGCATTTGATTCCTACATTATTTCTATGATATGTTACAGTATTCTCACCTTATGTGGCCAAGGACAAATGTACATTAGCAAAGAGCAGAACCAATTGGAAAGTTACACATATTCACATCTCCATATTGTACAGGAAAACAAAAGTAACATTCTTGTGAGTCTTGTCAATTTAAAGCTTTATCAAATCAGATTCTTCATGCAATCTTCATGAGTCAGAAGGAAATAGCTCTCCCACAGTTGGTACAGGGGAAGGGAAACCTCTTCTTGCTCTTTTCTGAGAATCCTTTTGCTAATTGTAAAGACTTCATTTTTAAGACCAGCCTCTGGAATTTCATTAATTAGTCTTAACATTTAAAAGCAGGCTTATAAGTATAGGATGGAAAGGGAGAAAAAGAAGAATAACTTTACAGTGAATAAACCTGACAGTCACCACCTCAACCAGGTGATCAAGGATAACGTCAACAGTGATGAGTCATGTTGATGGTGTATCCCTTGATGTGGTATGATGGGAATGATACTGTACCTCTGTGGTCCTCCTCCCAAAACATTACCCCAGTCTAATTATGAGAAAAACATCAGACAAACCCCACTTGAGAGACTTCAAAATATCTGACCAATAATCCTCAAAACTATCAAGGTCATCAAAAACAGGGGAAGTCTGAGAAACTCACAACCAAGAGGAAACTAAGGAGATAACTAAATGTAATGTGGTAAACTGGCTGGGATCCTGAGACACAGAAAGGACATTAGGAAAGAAAATGAGGCTATCTTAATAAAAAATGAACTTGAGTTAATAATCATGTATCAATATCAGTTCATTTATTGTGACAAATGTACCATACAAATGTAAGATGTTTATAATAGGGGAGGGCTTCCCTGGTGGCACAGTGGTTGGGAGTCCGCCTGCCGATGTGGGGGACACAGGTTCGTGCCCCGGTCCAGGAGGATCCCACATGCCGTGGAGCGGCTGGGCCCGTGAGCCATGGCCGCTGAGCCTGCGCGTCTGGAGCCTGTGCTCTGCAACGGGAGAGGCCACAACAGTGAGAGGCCCGCGTACTGCAAAAAAAAAAATAATAAAAAATAATAATAATAGGGGAAACTGGCTGTGGGGTATATGGGAACTCTCTTTACTATCTTTGTGATAATTCTGTGAATCTAAAACAGTTATAATATTTTAAAATTCTTTTAAAAATTCAGTCTTGCCGAATTCAACTGGCAGAAACATGATTTTGTTTGAAAACAGTGAAAGAAGGAGTATATACCATTGTGTTCTACAAAAAAAAAATGCAGAGTCCTGATGAAATAACACAATGGGGTGAAAACTTATTTCTCTTTATGGACTTGTACAAAGAATGCTTTTGTTTAGGCAATGAGTATTTTGCAGTGGAAACATTGTGCACATGGAAAAAATCAAAGGGGAATATGCTGCAAAACTAAACTTTTTAACTTAAAAGGGGCATAAAATGTGCTTCTTGTTTTTAATGGGGAAAATTATTTTCATTCTTTAATAATTAGTCCTCTCTTTGTAGGCAGCTCTTTCCTGCTACTTTAATAGAACTTAGTGGCACAGAGAGAATTGGGAGCAGGGGCAAGGGAGGTGTTGCAACTTTCTAGCTGTGTAAACTTGGGCAGATTACTCACCTAGGAAATGAGGTAATTAAACCACAGATTATTTCTAGGAGGGATTCCAATTCAACTACTATTTCATCCATAGATGCTTTCTTGGCTCTGTGCCCTTTTGGCATCATTCTTCCGTCCGTCTTTTCCCCAATAGCCTCTTGTCCCTTCAAGGTTCTCTCCAGACAGCATGTTCTCTAAAGCTTTTCCTCAGATTTCAGATTTAAATAAAGACTAGAAGAGCATTAGAGATGGAATAAATAAAAGTAAAATAAGTTTTTTAATTAATTGATCTAATAGATAACTTCAAAGTGATAATAGTAACAATGCATTAGGTGATTATAGCATATGGATGAGTGAAAGGAGTGACATAAATTTATAAGGGATGAGAGGGATTAATTGGGAATATTATAGGTCACCTGCCTTTCATTTGAAGTGTTATTTGAAAGTGGACTTAAATTTGTTATAAATGTATATTATAAATTGATATGCTAAGAGGAGAGAAAATGGAATTATATAAAATGCTCAGTTAAAACCAGAGAAGGAAGAAAAAGAGGGAAAAAATAAAGTACAATGAATATAAAACAGCTACAAACATGGTAGATATTAAACCAAATATACTGATAATCACATTAAATATGAATTGTCTAAATATACCAATTAAAATACAGAGACTGTTAGAGTAGATAAAGAAGATCCAACCTTCTCTCTCTCTCTCTATATATATATATATATGTTTACAAGAAATCCATTTTAAATATAAAGACACAGATAGGTTAAAAGTAAAGGGATGGAGAAAGATATTCTATAGTAACACTAATCAAGAGAAAGCTGAAACAGCTATATTAATTTCAGACAAATTAGACTGCAGAACAAGGGAAATCATCAGGGATAAAGAAGGTCATTACATAATGATAAAGGAGTCAATTCTCCAAGAAAACATAGCAATCCTTAATGTGTGTGTACCTAACAACAGAACATCAAAACATGCAAGGCAAAAACTAATAGAACAGCAAGGAGAAATAGACAAATCCATTATTACGGATTTGGAGACTTGAATACCCCTTCAGTAATTAATAGATCCAGCAGGCAAAAACTGAGTAATAACACAGTTGAACTGACACAGCACCATTAATCAACTAGACTTAATTGACATTTATAAAATACTTTATCCAACAATAGCAGAATACACAGATACCATGCCATGTTGATCACTATAGCTTTACAGTAAGTCTTGAAGTTGGGTAATTGCAGTCCTTCAACTTTGTTATTCTTCTTCAGTATTGTGTTGGCTATTTAGTTTTGTTTTCTGTTTGTTTGTTTTGCCTTTCCATATAATCTTTAGTTTGTTTGATATCCACAAAATGGCTGCTCAGATTTTAATTTGGATCATATTGCATCTATAAATCAAGTTGGGCAGAATTGACAACTTAACAATATTGAGTCTTCTAATCCATGAACACAGAATATCTCTTCATTTATTTAGATCTTTTTGACTTTTTTCATTAGAGATTTTTATTTCTATGCATATAGATCTTATATATATTTAGATAGATTTATACCTAAGTATTTCAAGGTTTTTGATGCTAATGTAAATGGTACTGTGTTAGTAATTTCAAGTTCCAGTGTTCATTGTTGGTATGAAGGAAAGCAATTGATTTTGTACATTTACCTTGTATCGTGTGACCTTGCTGTAGTCATTTACCCATTTCAAGTGGGTTTTTTATTTTGTCAGTTCTTTGGGATTTTGTACATAGACAGTCATGTAACCCTCAAACAAAGACAGTTTTATTTCTTCCTTTCCAACCTGTACACCTTTTATTTTTTTTAATATTTAGCCCTATTGTCCCCGTAAGTGGGAATAGCTAACATTTACTGAGTGATTACTATGTCCAGACACTGTCCCAAGCATTTTATATGTATTTACTCATGAAATACTCATTATTTACTCACAAGAACTCTATAGAGTAGGATACCACTATTATCCCAATGTTACAGATGAAGATAGAGAAGTTAAGAAAATTGCCTAATACATTGAAATATCCCAAGAATGTCAACACTTTGGTATTAAAATTTTCTCTCTTGAATCTGGGAGAAGCACAGAAATCCATTGCAAACCATGGTTTCCAGTTCTTGTTCCAGGAAATATAATCATGAAATCTGTCTAACCACCGATAATCATATTAAATATGAATTGTCTAAATATACCAATTTAAATACAGAGACAGAGTAAAGAAGATCCAACTATATATATATATATATATATATATATATATATATATATATATATATATTTACAAGAAATCCATTTTAAATATAGTGGATTTATATCCATCTTTCCCTGGAGTTCTATTCAATAGTTCCAACTGAGTACTAGAAATAGTCTCCTGTGTGTCCCACAGGCATCTCCACTTCAACGTATTCAAAATCATACTCAAAATTTTCTCCTCCAGTTTTGCTTTTCCTCTTGTGTTTCTTTTTTCTTGTTTTTATCTCTTCTTTCCTTTTACCTTTTGACCCCCCTTCACTCATTCTGTTAGGTCAGAGATGGGATGATGGATTAAGCAAGGTGCTAACGTAGTTTCAAGCTTTCTTCTGTATCAGAATCACCTGAGGGCCTTGTTAAAAATGCAGACCCCCAGGTGTCACCCATAGAGTCTCATTCTGTAGATGTGGGTTGTGTATTTTTTTTTAATTGAAAAAAAATCGTGTAGCATCATGTAAGTTGGGTTGAGTATTTTTAACAAGCATCCCAGTTGATGCCAATTCAGGTGATCCTAGAACCACAGGTTGAAAAGCACTCCAGGGCTCAGATGAAGGCATCAGCCTTGGATGGAGAAAAGAGAAAATGCTGCAGGATATGTGTGGGCTAGGGGCTGCTGGAGTTTTATCTGGTGTCCTCCTTTCTTTATGAGGTAGGAGCTAGTGTCTCTATGAACAAGGAGCTGTTTAAAGCATCAGGGTGCTAGGAGAAAGCAGTCAGGCTGGGAATAGGAGTCATAGGAATGGGAGAAGGTCGTTGCAGGGTTAAAGGAAGAGAGTCTGAAGCAACACTGATCTTGGAAATGAAAACTGTAAAGAAGATACTATTTTTTGGTGAAAGATAGGGAACACACTGCCATTAGTTGTCTACAGAGCTTAAAAGAGGGGAAGAACCCAGAAAGAAATGGAAAGAAAACAGATTCCCCAAATTATGATTGTGAGGGTCCTAAACATCACCACCTGTCTCTGCTAGAGAGGCAGCATGGTGTGAAATACACAAGTCCGAGAGGTAGCCAGAATTCCTAGCCTCTGCCATGCAGTTAATCTCTCTGTGCCTAGTCTCCTCATTTGTAAAATGGAGACAGTATTAGTTCCACTTCATGGACTCATAATATAAGTTCCAAATGAATAAACACATGTAATATATTAGGCTCATAGCAAAGACTCAAATGGATGTTAGCTTATTCACATTCCACAAGCAATACCCTGCTTGAATTTTACACACATAAGTCAATTAATCTTACTTCAAACAGGGGTACTTTTGACCCCTTTTTACAGATGAAGAAACTGAATATAAAAGGAAAACAAGTTATTTGTCTAAGTCCAAACAAGCGGAATATGAGCAAACAGGAACTGGAGACCAGGTCTCCAAACTCCAGCTGCATTTTGAGTGTCTACTTGTTGCCAGGTATTGAGGAAGGTGCTTTTAACATGTCAGCACTTGCCATGTATTTCCCTATTATCAGTTGAGGATATTAAGGATAGAATTAAAGGCCAAATTATAAACAGGTGGTGGAACCACAGCTGGAGAGAAGCCAGCTGGCTCAAGAGCTGTGAACTCCTACAGTGACTTCTACCCCTCTTAATGGAATCTACATCGCCCCACACCATCCTGGTCACCTCTGAGAGCTACATGCCGGTGCTTACTAACATCTGTGAGGGAATCAGAGATAAATGAATCTCAGTTTCATCTGAGAAAAGCTCATAGCTTTGTGGAGAGTATAAAACAAGTATATACAAAGCTATAATACAAGGTAAAAGGTGCGTGGGAATTCAGAGGGAGGGATTCCCTCCAGCTGGATGTGCCATTTGGAGGTGAACCTGGAAGGAGGGCAGGATTGGGGCATGTGGATGAGGGGATGGGGTTGGAAGATGAACTGAGTGGAGAAGCAGACACAGGAACTCCCAAGAATATCCAGTTATTAAGCCAGTGTGTGTAGACTTGCGGAAGGTAAGATTTGAAAGGGAATCTGGGATCTGTTTGTAGGGAGCTGGAAATTTGAAGATAAATAGTTTGAACTTTGATTCTGTAGGCAACAGGGAGCCACAAGAGATGTGTTGTTTTTGGCTTTTTTGCAAATGTCTCTTAAAATTAATGATTTTACTTGGGGATAACTGAAGACTGACATGCAGTTGTAAGCAATAATACAGAGAGAGTCTGAGTAACTTAGTCTCCCTCGATGGTAATATCTTGCAAGACTGTAGTCAATATCACAACCAGGATGTTAACATTGATACAATCCACTGCTCTTATTCAGATTTCCCCTGTTTTACTTGTACTCATCTGTGTATGCATTTAATGCTATGGAATTTTATCAAATGTATAGGTTTGCATATCTACAACCACAGTCAAGATACAGGACAGTTCCATCACCATGAGAATCTCTCCTGTTGCCCTTTTACAAGTATACCCACCTTCCTTCCATGCCCCTTCCCTCATCTCTAAGCCCTATTACTAGCACCGTTTCTATAATTTTATTTCAAGAATGTTTCATAAATGGAATCATAGAGTATACAACCTTTGGTGACTGGCTTTTTTTCACTCACCATAACTCTCTTGAGATTCATTCAAACTGTAGCCTGTATCAATAATTCTCTCTCTCTCGCTCTCTCTATCTTTTTTTTTTTTTTTTTTTGGAGCAGTGTTCCATGATATGGATGTACCATAGTTTAACCATTCACCTGCCAAAGGATGGCTGGGTTGTTTTCAGTATCTTACTACTATGATTTAAGCTGCTGTAAATATTTGTGTACAAAATTCACACATAAAGTTGTGTGCATTTTGTGTGAACATAAGTTTTCATTTCTCTGGGATAAATACCCAAGAGTTCTGGGTATGTATGTTTAGTAGTAGTAGGTATGTACGCTGGGTTGTATGTTTAGTTGCATCATTAATTTTATAACAAATGAATATATATATATAACTAATGTATATATATCATACATATTCTTTTCCAGATTCTTTTCTATTATAGGTTATTACAAGATATTCAATATAGTTTCCTGTGCTATACAGTAGGTCCTTGTTTATCTACTTTATATGTAGTAGTGTGTACCTGTTAATTCCAAATTCCCAATTTATCCCTCCCTCCCCTTCCCCCTTTGGAAACCATAAGTTTGTTTTCTATGTCTGTGAGTCTATTTCTGTTTTATAAATAAATACATCTGTATCAATTTTTTTTTAAGATTCCACATATAAGCGATATCATATGACATTTGTTTTTCTCTGTCTGACTTACTTCACTTAGTATGATAATCTCCAGGTCCATCCATGTTGCTGCAAATGACATTATTTCATTCTTTTTAATGGCTGAATAATATTCCACGGTCTCATTGTGCTTTTAATTTGCATTCCTCTAGTGGCTTATGATGTTAAAAAACTTTTCATATGGTTATTTGTTCTTTGTATATCTTCTTCAGTGAAATGTCTATTCATGTCTTTTGCCCATTTTCTAATTGGACTTTATTATTGAGTTTTGATAGCTCTATATTTCTGACATCCTAGTCATTTGCCAGAAATGTGGCCTGCAAGTATAGCTCCCAGTGTACTCCTTCTCTTTCCATTAGTTTTACAAGGTCTTCCACAGAATAAAAGGTTTTAATTTTCCTTTTATTTATCAAATTTTCCTTTAATGGACTGTGCTAATGGCATCAAGTCTAAAAACTCTTTCCTTAGACTTAAATCCTGAAGATATTCTTTTCAAAAAAACAATTTTGTATTTTTACATCTTATGCTTAAGTCCATTTCCATTTTAAGATAATTTTTATATAAGGTGTGAGATTTAAGTTGACTTTTTTGTTTGCTTATTTGTTTTTGTCTATGGATATCCAATTGCTCTAGCACCATTTGTTGAAAAGACAACAACAATCCTTCCTGCATTGAATTGCTTTTGCACCTTTATCGAAAATCAGTTGGTTGTATTTGTGTAGGCCTACTCCTGGGTTCTCTGTTCTGTTCCATTGATCTATATGTCTATTCCTTCACCAATATGACACTTCCATGATTATTGTAGCTATATTGTAAGCCTTAATATCAAGAAGAGTGATTCTTTTCACTTTATTCCTCTTTTTTCAAGAGTGTTAGCTATTCTAGATACTATGCCTTTTCATATAAATTTTAGGATGAACTTGTTTATGTCTACAATTTCCTTGCTGGGATTTTGACAAGAATTTCATCAAACCTGTAGATCAGTTTGGAGAGAACTGACATCTTTACTAAGTTGTCTCCTAATCCATGAATACATCTATTTAGGTCTTCTTTGATTTCTATTATTAGCATTTTATAATTTTCAGCATTCAGACTATTTATGTGTTTTGTAAATTATACACAAAGTATTAACTTTTCTATAGAGTGTAAATAATACTGTGTTTTTTAAATTCTGGTTTCCATGTATTCTGTTTTACTATGTAAAATCAACCTACCTATGTCATTGAATGTGAAGTGAATTTCTTCTTACTTCAAACACCATACAGTTGGCTTGTGTTTCTTTTGTTTGTTTTATCCACCCTGCCAATCTGCCTTTTTTGTTGTTGTTTTTTTTTTTTTTTTTTTGCAGTACGCGGGCCTCTCACTGTTGTGGCCTCTCCCATTGCGGAGCACAGGCTCCGGACACGCAGGCTCAGCGACCATGGCTCACGGGGCCCAGCCACTCCGCGGCATGTGGGATCTTCCCGGACCGGGGCACGAACCCGTGTCCCCTGCATGGGCAGGCGGACTCTCAACCACTGCACCACCAGGGAAGCCCCAATCTGCCTTTTTAATTGGTGTATTTACACCATTTACATTTAAGGTGATTCTTGATATATATGAACTTAAGTATGCAATTTTATTATTTGTTTCCTGGTTTTCCTCTGTTTCTCTTTTATCATCTTCCTGTGGGTTACTGGAATGTTTTATAGGACTTTATTTTGATTTATTTTTAGTGTGTTTGAGTATATCTCTTTGTATAGAAAATTATTGCTTTGGGTATTACAATATGCATATATGACATCATAATCTATTACCATTTGAGTGAAGTATGAAAACCTTACTTCTATTCAGGTCCCTTTGCCTTCCCCAATTTTTAATATCATTGCCATGAGTATCAGGTGTTATAATTTTTGTTTTGATCATCATGATTGTAAAAACTTATCAGAAGAAGGATTGTCTATCATATTTACCCCTACTTTTTCTTTTACCTATCTTGATATTCTACTTTCCTTTATGAAGTTCTAAATTATCTTTTCCTTTCTGTTTATAAAACTTCCTTTAGCCACTCTTTAAGGGTAGGTTTGTTAGCAACAGATTTTCTTAGTTTTTCTCATCTGAACATGTCTTTTTTCATGAAGGACCATTTTTGGATATAGAGTTTGCAGTTGACAGTTCTTTTCTTTCAGCACTTGAAAAATGTCATGCCATTTCCTTTGGCATCTGTGGTTTCAGATGAGATATCTGCCATCATCTGAAATAATGTTCCTCTGACAGGTAATATATTATTTATTTCTAGCTGCTTTCAAGAATTTTTCTTTGTGTTCAGTTTTCAGAATTCAATTATGTGTCTTGGCATGGATTTCCTTGGAATTATCCTGGTGGGGTTTGCTCAGCTTCTTGGAACTGTAACTTTGTGTCTTTCACCAAATTTGGGAGATTTTCAGCTGTAATTTCTTCCCATACTCATTTAGACTTTTTTTCCTCTCCTTATGGGACTCTGATGATACAAATATTGGGATTTTGGTTACTGTACCACAGGTCCTTGAGACTCTGTTTATTTTTTTCCCCAGTCTATTTTCTCTCTATTGTTTATATTGAGTAAATTTTATTTTTTATCCTCCCTCAAGTTCACTGATTCATCCAATGTCATCTCCATTATACTATCAAGACCATTCAGAAAGTTTAAAAAATTTCTATTATTGTATTTTTCAGTTCCATAATTTCCATTTAGATCCTTTTTATACATTTTATTTCTTTGCTGAACTTTTTTTTAAATTTTATTTTATATTGGAGTATAGTTGATTAACAATGTTGTGATAGTTTCAGGTTTACAGCAAAGTGACTCAATTATACATATACATGTATCTATTCTTTTTCAAATTCTTTTCCCATTTAAGTTATTACAGAGTATTGAGCAGAGTTCCCTATGCTATACAGTAGGTCCTTATTGGTTGTCTATTTTATTTTTTATTTTTAAAAATATTTATTTATTTTAGGCTGTGTCGGGTCTCCGTTGCTGCACGCGGAGTTTCTCTAGTTGCAGAGAGCAGGGACTACTCTTTGTTGCGGTATGTGGGCTTCTCATTGCAGTGGCTTCTCTTGTTGTGGAGTGCAGGCACTAGGTGCACAGGCTTCAGTAGTTGTGGCATGCAGGCTCAGTAGTTGTGGCTCATGGGCTCTAGAGTGCAGGCTCAGTAGTTGTGGCGCACGGGCTTAGTTGTTCCATGGAAGTGGGATCTTCCTGGACAAGGGATCGAACCCATGTCCCCTGCATTGGCAGGCGGATTCTTAACCACTGTGCCACCAGGGAAGTGCCTGGTTGTCTATTTTAAATATAGCAGTGTGTACATGTCAATCCCAAACTCTCAGTCTATCCCTCCCCACCCCACCCTTCCCCTCAGTAACCATAAGTTCATTCTCTAAGTCTGTGAGTCTGTTTCTGTTTTGTAAATAAGTTCATTTAGTATCATTTTTTTTAAGATTCCACATATAAGCAATATCATATGATATTTGTCTTTCTCTGTCTGACTTACTTCACTTAGTATGATAATCTCCAGGTCCATCCACAGTGCTGCAAATGGCATTCTTTCTTTCTTTTTAATGGCTGAATAATAGTCCATTGTATATATGTAGCATATCTTCCTTATCCATTCATCTGTTGATGGACATTTAGGTTACTTCCATGTCTTGGCTACTGTAAACAGCGCTGCAATGAACACTGGAGTGCATGTATCCTTTCAAACTATGTTTTTCTCCAGATATAAGCCCCGTAGTGGGATTGCTGGATCATACGCTAGCTCTATTTTTAGTTTCTTAAGGAACCTCCATACTGTTCTTCATAGTGGCTGTACCAATTTACATTCCCACCAACAGTGTAGGAGGGTTCCCTTTTCTCCACACCCTCTCCAGCATTTACTGTTTGTAGACTTTTTGATGATGGCCAATCTGACTGGTGTGAGGTGATATCTCATTGTAGTTTTGATTTGCATTTCTCTAATTAATTAGCGATGTTGAGCATCTTTTCATGTGCCTCTTGGCCATCTGTATGTCTTCTTTGGAGAAACGTCTATTTAGGTCTTTGCTGAATGTTTTTATTTTTTATTTGTTTCAAGAAAATTTGTAAGTGCCTGTTGAAGTATTCTTATGATGGCTGCTTTAAAGTCTTTGTCAGATAATTCCAACATCTGTTTCATCTCAGTGTTAGTTTCAATTAATTGTCTTTTCTCCCTGATATATCTCCAAACTCTGGATCCTAACTAGCCAATATTTGCTCCAGAACTCTGGTCTGGCCCTTTCCTTTTTTTTTAATTAATTAATTTTTTTTTTTTTTTTTTTTGCCGTACGCGGGCCTCTCACTGTTGTGGCCCCTCCCGTCATGGAGCACAGGCTCTGGACGCACAGGCCCAGCGGCCATGGCTCACGGGCCCAGCCGCTCCGCGGCACGTGGGATCCTCCCGGACCGGGGCACAAACCCGCGTCCCCTGCATCTGCAGGCGGACTGTCAACCACTGCACCACCAGGGAAGCCCTTAAATTAATTTTTATTGGAGTATAGTTGCTTTACAATGTAGTGTTAGTTTCTGCTGTATGGCAAAGTGCATCACTTATACATGTAGCAAGGGGGAAGGGGGGGTGGGATATACTGGAAGATTGAGATTGACATATATATACTACTACATATAAAATAGATAACTAATGAGAACCTACTGTAAAGCACAGGGAACTCTACTCAGTGGCCCATTCCTTGGACACTTCTGGCCCACCACAGTGCTGGTTCCCTGGGCTAGGGCTCTTAAGGTAAGATATTTTATACTGGCTTTTGAGGTGCAAGATTTGGTTTGGATGTAGAAGCTATGGTTTCAAATTTTCATCATTCCTTGTGAATTCTATTTATAATCTCTTAATTTCATCTCTCTGGCATTTGAAGGATTTAGCTTTGTAATATATATTTCCACACCCTCTAGTTTTTTTTTTTTTTTTGTGGTACGCGGGCCTCTCACTGTTGTGGCCTCTCCTGTTGCGGAGCACAGGCTCTGGACGCGCAGGCTCAGCGGCCATGGCTCACGGGCCCAGCCGCTCCGCGGCATGTGGGACCCTCCCGGACCAGGGTGCGAACCCGCATCCCCTGCATGAGCAGGCGGACTCTCAACCACTGCGCCACCAGGGAAGCCCCCTCCTAGCTTTTTCCTTCTTCTTCTTCCTCCTCCTCCACCTTCTGCTTCTCATCTTCTTTTTGGGCATTTCTTTGTTTTAAATGTCTTGCCTCCAGAGGCATCTTCATTTATCTTCCATATCAGTGTTTTCAGGAGCTCTTTCCTTTTTTTTTATGTTTAAAACATGTATTTTTTAGTTTTTAGTTGTTTTCTTTTTACTGTAAAAAACAAATGTGCATTATAAAAATTGGAAAAATCTAAAAAGCGGTGGAGAAAAAGACACCCGTACCCCTCAAGGAACAGTTATTTTCAAACAGAAGACGAGGCTGAGGGAGAGAAGAGTAAGCTTGGTCAGGAGTCGGGGCATGACGTAGACTCTGAGGTTCAGTTTCCTCATCACCAAAATGAAGGGCTTGGCTAGATGATCCTCAGGCTACTTTCAATGTTATGAATGACTTAGTGATGGGACATGACTGTCTTCAAATGGCTGAAAGGATATAAAGTTATCCAAGGGAGCAGATTGATCAATGCAGTTCCAGACTCCAGAAGATGAAACTAGAATCAGTGGGTGGAGAGACAGGTAAACTAAGGAAACTTCACTGATAATTAGAACTACACCCCAATATAGAGGACAACTTGTCAAGCACCAAGTAGCCTGCTCTGGGATAAACCGATGCCTGTCAGTTTCAGTTTCCAGAGCCTCTTTTCTAGTCTTTCTCATTTCTAAAGACTTTGTAGTTGCCCTAATTTCAACAGACAGAGTGATTCTTGTGGTTTAGGAGGAATGTGAAAAGATTTCATTAATGCTTAGAATTCTCACCCTACTTCCCCCCGACCCAAGTTCTTCTATCAACTTATTTACCTCCAAACCTGCTATGTTTTCCAGACTGAAATCTGCTCTTCTTTGGATTAAATAAAAAGATCATTGCCACTTCCAAAAAGCCACTCTTAAAATACTCAAAGACTACAGGATTATGTGTATACAGACTTCTGTATTACTATGTGAAGGTCAAAGCTGTCATTTATGTTACCTATTGCATTCTATATGCCTTCTAATTAGTCTTCAGGCAGTAGCTCCTTAAATCCTCCCCACAATTCTTTCTCACAGGTATCAGTTCCCCTTCTACAGAAAAGTAATTTCTCCAGGACCCCGCAGCTCAAAGGCATATTAAGATGTACTCAAAAGAAGGAAAAGGGAAAAAACCCACAAACATTCTAAATCTAGTTTTCTGCCTCTAAAACGTGTGCTCTTGATCTCTACCTAACACGCATGAGCTTTTGGGTAAGAAAGAAAAGCTATAAACATGTTTTCACTAGTGAGTAAAATATAGTGTATCAGGGCTTCCCTGGTGGTGCAGTGGTTGAGAGTCTGCCTGCCGATGGGGACACGGGTTCGTGTCCCTGTCCGGGAAGATCCCACATGCCGCGGAGCGGCTGGGCCCGTGAGCCATGGCCTCTGAGCCTGCGTGTCCGGAGCCTGTGCTCCGCAACGGGAGAGGCCACAACAGTGAGAGGCCCGCATACCGCAAAAAAAATAAAATAAAATAAAAAATAAATAAATAAATAAATAAATAAATAAATAAATATATATATAGTGTATCAGCTTAATGACACAGAATGATAATACCAGAAAAAGAACAAGACTTGGAGTGAGGAGAACTAGGTTTGGGCCTAGGTTTGTCATTTATGAGCCCTGTAGCCTTGAACAAGTAATTTTACCTGCTGCATTCGTTTTCTTTTCGTTTGCTGTGTAACAAACTACCACAAATTTTGTGGCTTAAAACGACTCCCAACCACAGAACCCACAATTCTGTAAGTCGGAAGTCTGGATGGGCTCCACTGGATTCTCTGCTTAATTAAGGCTAAAATCAAAGTGTTGGCGGTCTGATCTTATGCGCAGTTTGCAGAGAAGAATCCGCTTTCAAGTTCATTTAGGTTGTTGGGAAAATCTGGTTGCTAGCGCTGCGGTCCGTGTTTTCTTATTGGCTGTCAGCCAGGGGTCGCTCTCTGCTCCTAGAAGGCTGCCCACATTCCAGTCTCGAGTCTCTTGTGAGGATTTTGTGATGATGACTAAATGAGACGTATTGTACACAGAGTGATGATGGATGTGATAGCTGCTTAATGTCGCTGGGTGTAGAGGATACCCCTCAACCCTTAAACACAGCACATGTCTATACAACAGGAAATCCTACCGGGGGCAGGTTCCGAAGTCTCTTGTAACAGAAGAGACTTCTGTTGGTCTTCCCCTACAAAGACAGAAACTGGGTTTTGCGCCGGACAAATGTTTACTAAGTGAAGTGGATGAGATGCGGTGAAGTGTCTGGCACCAGTAGTGGGAAGAATTCTAACTGGCCATTCCACAGTGAAAAGAAGGTGGCGAGGCTTGGGAAAGGCTAACCCCGCAGGGGGCAAAAGCACAGAAGTGGTGAGGAATGCAGTAGGTGAGAAATGCCTGCATCGCCAGCGCTGTAAGCAGAGCCCCCTCAATGGGCGGGCACCTGTGAACTCAGGACCGCCTCCCACCCCCGCCCCTGTCCGGGCTGTGGGTACCCGTGTGGGGGACGCCGGGGGGACTGCGTGGGGGGTGCGTCTGGGCTCGGTCAGCCCCTCATAGCCCAATCCCCCCTCCGTGAGCCATGCAAGTGGAGTCTCCCAGTCTGCGCCCCCTGGCTCTGGCTAACCAGCCTCAGTCCCCCCGTTGGAGCATTTCGCCCCGAGCTTCCGAGCGCACTGGTTGCCAGCTGCAGCTCGGAGCTTGGTTACGCAATTACTTGCCGCCGCTGCGACCGCGGCCAAAGCCCACCCCGGCAAGGAGTGAATTTGCCGCGAGGTTCCCGCCTCGGAAAGAGGTAAAAGCTATCTTCCGCCTTTTTTTTTCGGGCACATGAATGCGCGGCATAGCGGGCGAACCAGCCTGGGTTATCGTGGGGGTGGAAACCGGTGGGTGCGTTGTCAGGGAAGCGGGTACCTGGGGACAGTTGCTGCAGGTAAGGGGTCTGTTAGCTTCACGAATCCTGGACTCTGTGGGCTCCCTTGGCGCCCCTCGCTGCCCCCGTGACCACACCCTGGATCGCGATGTCTGCAGCAACCTAACCTTGCCCGCAGTAATCGATCCATGTCAGAGACGCGCACAATTTTTCATACCGAAGGAGAGAAGACAACGAGGGCTTATTTGGGGAGAAAATGTTTGGTAACATAGCTCAGACGTGCGTGTTTTAAGGGTTGGCAAGTTGTCCGTAATTGCGGCCTTCTGTAGAGTGGAGTAGTGTGGCGTGAAAAATAAAAATGGGTGCATAGCCACCGCGAAAGTAACAGTAAGGTATCATTGGAAGAGGTGCGGGGCGAGACTGCCCTCCTCCCCGCCCGCATTGCCTTCCGTAGGTGCGTGGGGTTGGTGGCTGGCTCGCCGCAGAGAAGGGAGGAGGGAAGTGGGAGGAGGGTGGGGTTAGGGAGCGAGATGAGGCAGACACCCCTCCCACCTCCCCCCGTACCCCCGCCCCCAGTCCCCAGGGAGCGGCGGGCCAGGCAGGCGCTGCGACAAAACACCATTCCGGGTTAGACTCCCATCGCTCACTCTTCCTCTCTTTCTCTCTTCCTGCCTAGGCATCCCTCACTGCTGGCCAAGTGCCAGAGAAGGTGTGCACGCATCTCCCCGCCAAAACCCAACCATGGGCAACTCCTGCTTTGGCCTCAAGGAACGGCTGATGAAGCGGCTGCGGCCTCTGCCTACCGTGATCGTCATCCGTACCTGCCTGCCCCAGAGGAGGAGCAGAGATTTCCGCGTGGTGGTGCTCGGCTCGGCCGGCGTGGGCAAGAGCGCGCTGGTACAGAGGTGGGTGCGCGGCAACTTCCGTGAGGCGTACCTGCCGACCATCGAAGATACCTACCGCCAGGCGCTGGGCTGCAGCCACAAGGCGGGCGCACTGCACATCACCGACACCACCGGCGGCCGCCGCTACCGGGGCCTGCAGCGCCTCGCCATTGCCAGGGGTCACGCCTTCATCCTGGTCTACTCCGTCACCAAGAAGCAAACCCTGGAGGAGCTGAAGCCCCTCTTTGAGCTGATCCGTCAACTCAAAGGCAACAACCCGCAAAAGTGCCCCATCATCCTGGTGGGCAACAAGTGCGATGAGAGCCCCCGGGAGGTGAGCGAGAAGGAAGGTGCTGCCTACGCGTCGGAGTGGAATTGCGCCTTCTTGGAGACCTCCGCCAAGATGAATATCAATGTGCAGGAGCTGTTCCAGATGCTGATAAACTTCGAGAAGAAGCCTGCCGCCGCCGCCGGCGCCCAGCCTCCCCAGAAGAAATCCCAGATCCCCAAGACCGCCGAGAAGCTGCTGGGCAAGTGCATCATCATGTGAACCCTGAGCCTTAAGGAGCCCGACCCTCTTCTCCTTCAGTGTGCTGAAAACATGGACCAACCCCATTGTGCTGTGTCACCTGTACACGACTGACTTTTGTGCTGTGGTTTGGGTTGTAACAATTAGATGTCAATAAATGTCCCTTGTGAGTTAGTAACTTTTCTTTTCCCCAGGCAAGAGAACTCGAATTGTTAAAATATGGACATTGGAGGAGGAGAGGAAAAAGGAACAGGATGCATTTTAAAGGATGGGACTTGGACGGACTTTAGAGATTAATGTTTAAAAAAGAGAATGGAAATAGCAAAATGAATTGAAAGATGTCACTGCCCTTCTTGTAATCCTATTATTGTGTATTATTCTTAAACATTTCGAGTCCTGTAAATGTCTGATCATATCTTCCCATTGTGTATTTAATTGTTAAGAGATGTTTTTGCAACAAAATCTCTGACAGATGACTGTGAGACAGATACTAAACATCATAAATAAATGAATGTTCTATAGTTGAGCGTTGAGGGTGGGAGCAGAGAAAATTGTGATAGTGGAACTTGCTTACTAAATATGTACCAATTGTTTCCTAAGTCATTTAAAAATGTTTGAGTATTCTACACTGCAGTTTAAAAAAATTGTAACAGTTCCGTGACTTAATAAAGCTTTTCCTGCATGCAATCAGCTGTAATAATTTCTTTTTCACTGAACAGCAACAAAAATCACCCATTGCATTACCCATTACCCATTGCCAGTCACATCTGGAGAAGATTTCTAATAAGAATTTTTCACACTGATGCCCCTGCCCTCTTGAAATTAGCCAGTTGGGGGTGGGGCTGGTTCTTGGGTCCCTGCAATGCAGAGCTGGTTTCTATCCATCACCTTTCCTGGACTGACATCCAGAAGAACTCCAGGCATCTTTGAAGAGGGCGCTTGCTCATTCTGCTGCTGTCTTGGAGGTAGGTGGTGAAAAGCAAACCTTGGCCTTTGGCTGCCTCAAAAGTCTTTCCTCAACAAGCATTGGATATAGGGAATGGGGAGTGGGATGGAAGGTAAGGGGAGAAACAGGTGGGATTTGAAATCTGAGAAACTTCTCCTTAAGAGAGTTTTTTAAAGACTCCTATTTGAACATAATTTTTTGAGTGAGGGAATCCATATCTATACATGTTCTTGTTTTCAAGTGTTTTTTGTTTTTGTTTTTTTTTTTTCAGTTAAGGGAAGAGGAGAGGCTTTTAGTCTGGTGGGTTTTTTCCCCCATAAAATATCCCTTATTGGATAAGTATTTATTGAACAACTTAAATGTGTTTTTAAAAAATGGCTTCTTATAACTTGATTTTTAGGGGAGAAGTACATCGTTGAGAAGGAATCATAAACATCTGTCTCATAGTAGTAGAGTCAGAGTTTTGAGCTTAGAAAATTCATTTGGTGGATCCTTTTAAATAGTTATTTAAAAATTTTCCTGTTCATTTTCAAAGCAATTATTCTCAACCACTAGAAAATACCTAAATAGTTCTTCCATATTGCTTTTTAATGTAGTCTATTTAAAAAAAAAATTTCTTAGCTAACATCCCAAATGGAGTAATTCCATTTCTAAAAGAAAACACTCTATCTTGGCTATTTTCCAGGTGAATTTTCCTTGAAAAAATATATGCATTCATTGTTGTTCTTTGTCGATGAGCAAAGGGATTACTAAGTGGCAAATACTACCCTTTAGAAAGGGGAAGGAGGAGATTTAATGTGGCAAGTAATGCTTAGTAAAAAATATTTTTAAATTATAGCAAATATATATACAGTCTATCTACGTGCCAGTGTTTCTACATTACATTAGAGCAAATATTTATATACTCTTTCTACATGTCAATGTTCTACATTATATTATTTAACCCTCACAACAATCCAATGAAGCAGATACTGTTATGCCCATTTGGCAGACAGATAAATGTTACAAAACCAGTAAGTGAGAGAGCCAACATTTAAAGCCAGGTGTTCTGCTCCAGAGTCAGTGCTCTTAACCACCATGATGTACCTCCCTTCTAAGATGACTAGTCCAAGGACAAGTGAATTGACTTTTCTGTTCTCTATTTGTGCTATACAGATGTGGAAAAGGAAGCTTTCTCAGAGCCTCCCTAGAATCCAGAAGGGAGGCAAAGAAGCAAATTGACAATTACAAAATGCACAGGATGGTTTAGAAACAGGGAAGAGAGCATTTTATATGGGGTGTTGGAAAATTTTCCCTGAAGGCATTACATGGTTGGAATCTTTTATGCCTAGAGACTTAGGGCTCTCCCAAACATAATTACAAGCAAGAAAGAAGCTTTACATTATTACTGCTTGGATCAGGGAAGATATAAACCATTCTAACCATTCTTCGAGCTAATAGTGTTATTCAAAGGAGCTGGAACCTATAGCTTCTATTTTTGCACTATACAGTATAGTAGCCTCTAGCCTTACGTAACTTCTGCACTTGAAATATGGCTAGACCGAAGTGAGATGTATTGTAAATATATCACATTATTACAAAAAGAACGAAGGTAGAATATCTCATAATTTTTAATATTTATTACATGTTGAGATAATACTTTAGATATAGTGGGTTAAATGTAACATACTAATTTGGTATTTCTTTTTACTTTTTTAAATGTGGCTACTGGAAATTTTAAAATTGTATTTGTGGCTCATCTTTGGCTCACATTATATTCCTCTTGGGCAGTGCTGATACATAGTAAGAGTGGCTAGCAGAACTAATTTCTAACTTGAATTTTATTACATACATTTCCTAGGATCAACAATCAAGTGTTGAGAAACATTAGCATGTATTTAAAATAATATATGTTGTCAGATATCTATGTAACTTCATGAAATTCAAGATTAACAGAAATGTGACAAAATCCACTGAGAGGTATGTTTGCATATAAATGAATGTGAATAGTACATCTATAAGCTACATCTATAAACCTGGACCCACAGGGCCAGAACTTGGAAAAATAAATATGTAAGAGAGTGAATTCAGGGAGTTGGTGAGGATTAAAATAAATGAAAACTGAAAATATGCCCACTTCACTGATATGATGTTTTTTCAGGCTACTGATGCGGACAAACCTGCCATCCGTTTGATGTTGGGAAGTGAAAAAGTGGAGGAAAGAAACCTGGTATGGAGATAAATACAATCTTATAAACTGAGATTCAAAAAATTTAACTATTTGACCCCAGTATTGTGGGTCTATGTGGGTGCATTCATAGATGCTCATCTGTTTTCAGGTTAATGGACGTGGCCTAGAAAAGATCTCACCAACTTAGCGTAGCATTAGAATCCCCCATGTCTGCCTCCAAATTTCCTTTCCAGTCTCCTCTGTGAGCACATCACACCATGTACCCTTTCTCCAAACAGCCTGGACAGTTTTCTGTTCCCTCAAACATCTTATGTAGTCATTCCTTCGTTGTTTCTTCACACAAAGAAGAAATATTTTCTTTCATTTTCTGCCTATCAAAATTTTATTCACCCTTTAAAACCCAGCCCAAATACCAAATACCAGTCCCATTGAAGGCTTCCTTATTTTTCAATGCTAATTATTCACAAATGTTATTAAGGATCAGCAATATTATGGCCCAGTGCTAAGCCCTGGGGCTCAGAGTCCCCACCTTCAAGAAGCTCATAATCTTAACAAGGGAGACGGGAAAAAGTGCACAGCAGAGTGTGACAGGTGTTATAAGACGAGTCCATTCTCCACCCTGCTATTACATTGATCTTTCAAAAATGCAAATTGATTACACGGCTGCTGTTCTTAAGAGCCATCATTTGCCAGATATTCTGAAAAATTTGCACAAAACTCTGTAAAGATGTGTTACAGAATTGTTCATTCTACCTCTCCCACTTGTTGTGTGTCTGTGGGGCAAGTCCTCTGGGAATCATTTTCCTCAGATGTAAAATGGATGATAATAATAGTTTCTATCCAGGACGGTTGTATTGAATCAGTTAATACATATAAAGTACTTAGAATAGTGCCTGGCACATTCCAAGCAATCCATAGATATTAACTATCGCTATTATCAACAGAAGACTGGAAATTACCTACCTGCCTATCAGTATGGGCCTAGCTACATTAAAATAATTAGGTGATATGGGCCAACATACCATATCTCCCAGTCTTATTTTAAATTTGCTCCCATTTGAGGGCTAGAGTGTGTGTGTATGTGGTTGTATATGCATAATAGAAAACTCTTCTAGAAGGATATTCAAGTAAATGTTAATAGGCATCGCCTCTGAGGAAGGCACTGGTTGTTTAATGGGGAAGGAAGACCCACTTTTCATTTTATAACCTTTAATACAGTTTGAATTATACTGCCATGTGCAATGTTGTTTTTCTAATTATTGAAAAAACCAGATAATTTCCTTATGAGTCTCAGAAGGAAAGGAAAGAGTGGGAACTAGAATCCAAATTTTCTAACACCAACCCCCAGTGCTTTTAAAATTATATTCAATATTAGTAACCCCAGTGAGGAACCACATAGTCTAATTGAAAGAAAAAAAACTGTAAGTGTATTGTGCACGTAGCATATGGCATTTAACAGACAAGGAACAGATAAAGCTCAGAACGGTTAATAATTAACCTAAGGTCACACACTGGGATCACTGGAGATGGGATTCTTCCCCAGATCCTCCTGACATCAACAAAATGAACCCAGAATCAAAAATGTAAGTTCAATACTGTCTTTCCTTCCTTATTTATTTTTTTTAATTTTTTTTATTTTTTGCTGCTCACAGCCTTGTGAGTTGTGCAAAGGGAATGAACTAAAACCTGTGAAAGCATTGTACACAAATGCCTGGCACATAGTAAGTGCACCACTGCTCAGTTGAATTGGATTGTTGATTCTTTCCCTCTTTACTTCTGGATATTTATTCCATGACTAATGCGAATGTTGTTCTACCCAACACCCACTGCCTCAGAGATTATGTTCACCTGATATTTGTAGGAGAAGCACATCATCTAAAAAATTCCATTTCTAAAAGCTCTATACTCAGGCGTGGGAGGTAACCAGCCCTCCACATTAATGCATGTCCTCCTGTTTACTCCTTTGGCTCTGAAAGCTCATGTGGACTCTTTGTGAAGGCAGTCATTAATCCAGAGTGGGAGAGAAAGAGAGGGTTTCAGAGAAAAATTACTCGTAATTGCAGAGCTCTATTAGTGTGTTTTTCTCTGCAACCTGGAGCTGAACATTGTGAAATGTATTTGTTCCCAGTGTAATTTAAATGTGAATTAAGCAGTGCTATTAGGCCAGGCTGTTTGAGGACAAGGCAGTTTATCACGTTTGGAATTATTGCTTGAAAATGCCCACCTGAGTGAAAAATGCCTCCTATCCTGCTGGTAGAAGGACTCCTTAAGACACTAACTATGATATCAGCTCTGCTATTCTTAACTAGCTGGCAGCCTCTGGAAACTTCTGTGGACTGCAGTTCTTTTCATCTTGGAAATGAGAGGATCTCATACTCAAGGTCCACAGTGGGCAAGTAGGGAGTCTAGTTGAGGGTATGCGGGAAGATTATGCCCATCTATAGGGAGCTACCTCTACTCAGTTTTACTGGGAGATGTGGACCCAGTGTTACAAGTTTTTTCTGATTTTGGGGGGAATCTCACAATTTTTAAACAATGACAATTAATTAGAAATTGTTGGCACAAAAACAGATGCATAGATCAATGGAACAAATCTATAGAGAGCCCAGAAATAAACTCATGCACTATGGCCAATTAATCTACGACAAAGGAGGCAAGAATATACAAGGGAGAAAAGGCAATCTCTTTAATAAGTGGTGCTGGGAAAACTGGACAGCTACATGTAAAAGAATGAAATTAGAACATTTTTTCATACCATATAAAAAATAAACTCAAAATTGATTAAAGACCTAAATGTAAGACCAGAAACCATAAAACTCCTAGAAGAAAAGATAGGCTGAACACTCTTTGATATAAATCGCAGCAATATTTTTTTGGCTCTGTCTCCTTAGGCAAAGGAAACAAAAGCAAAAACAAACAAATGAGAGCTAATTAAACTTAAAGTTTTTGCACAGCAAAGCAAACTATCAATAAAACAAAAAGACAACCTACTGAATGGAAGAAAGTACTTGCAAAGGATATGTCCAATAAGGGGTTAATATCCAAAATATGTAAACAGCTCATACACCTCAATATCAAAAAAAATCCAAGTAAAAATGGGCAGAAGAACTGAATAAGACACTTTTCCAAAGAAGGCATGCAGATAGCCAACAGGCACATGAAAAGATGCTCAGCATCGCTACTCATCAGAGAAATGCAAGTCAAAATAATAATGAGATATCACCTCACTTCTGTCAGAATGGCTATCATCAAAAAAGAAAAAATCTGCAAAGAACAAATGTTGGAGAGGATGTGGAGAAAAGGGGACCCTAATACACTATTGGTAGGAATGTAAATTGGTGCAGCCACTATGAAGAACAGTACGGAGGTTCCTCATAGTACTAAAAATAGAACTACCATATGATCCAGCAATTCCATTCCTGGGTATATATCTGAAGAAAATGAAAACACTAATTGGAAAATATATATGCACCCCAATATTAATAGCATTCTTATTAACAATAGCCAAGGTATCGAAGCAACCTAAGCGTCCATCAACAGATGAATGGATAAAGAAGAGGTGATATATATACGTATAAACATAATGGAATACTACTCAGACATAAAAAGAATGAAAATTTGGTGAGTTCCCTGGCAGTCCAGTGGTTAGGACTCAGCACTTTCACTGCCATGGCCCGGGTTCAGTCCCTGGTCAGGAAACTAAGATCCCGCAAGCTGCTTGGCATGGCCAAAAAAAGAAAAGACATTTTGCCATTTGCAGCAACATGGATGGGCTTGGAGGGCATTATGCTAAGTGAAATAAGTAAGACAGAGAATGACAAATGCTGTATGATATCACCTATATGTGGAATCTAAAAAATCAACAAATTAGTGAATATAACAAAAAAAGGAAGCAGACTCACAGATATAGAGAACAAATTAGTGGTTGCCAGCAGGGAGAGGGAAGGGGGAAGGGGCAATATAGGAGTAGGGGGTTAAGAGGTACAAACTATTAGGTATAAAATGAGATACAAGGATATATTGTACAACATGGGGAATATTGCCAATATTTTGTAATAACTATAAATGGAGTATAACCTTTAAAAACTGTGAATCATAATATTGTATACCTGTAATTTATATACTACTGTACATCAACTCTGCTTCAATGAAATTTAAATAAATAAATAAAAGTATTAACATAATCATATTCTGGATGAACAGTTTATTATCAAATACTAGTTGAGGTTCTAGAATTTTTGCTTCTGTTTATGACTGTACTAGTGATATGTGTTCCCTCTTTAATTATCTCAAACTCATGAGAAAACACCTTCTATAAAAGATTGTATTCTCACCCTCACTTGGTTATATAGAACTCACCACCTCCATTCCCACGAAGAATTTCTGAGAGCCCCTTGAATTACAACTATATACAAATTGTTCAGCCATGTGCAGTCCCACTTGGCATCTACCATGTTCTTCCAGAGCTACTCAGTCTCCCAATAGCAAAGTCCAAAGCTAAGTTCACATGATGCTGTTCCCAATGCTCGAAAATGTCGGGATTTTATGCAGAAGTTGGGATAATTGCCTTGTCTCAGATTCTGTGTACTTTGTCACCTGGTCCCCAAAGTAGCATGACTTATTCTAGAATCTTACTAAACCTCTTATGAAAACAGAATCTTCATCTCTAATCCTAAACCATAGCTCAACATCAAACTTTTTTCTCTTTCCTTGCAGCCCACACACCCACATCCCTTCTTTGCCTAACTCAGTTTAACCCTCACTGCCTCAGTTAAACCTTCTCTGATTGTCCAGACTGGGTTATTTCCCCATTGTAAGTTCCCATCACACCTTGTCTTTCCCCTTTGCATTGTTATTTGTTTAATGGTTTTGCAACCAGATAGAGTATAAGATTATGAGCATGAGGCCATGAGTGGCTTTTGCTCACTGGTGTACCTCTAAAGTCTAGCACAATGCCTGGAACTTAATAGGTGCTGAATAAATACATATTAATGGAGGAAGTCACATTTTATAAAGGAAATTGAGGCTTAGAGAGGTTAAGTATCTTCCCAAGGCACAGAGCTAGTAAGGGGCAGAAACAGGATTCAAGCCTAGATTTGCCCGATTCCAAAAGCCCTGATCTCCTAACCACCATAACCAAGAGCATAGCCTCATGTTCTATTCCCAAGTTCACTCTCCCAAGGGAGAGCACAAGTCAAACAAATCTGAAGGTAGGATTTTGTTCTTAAGTCAGAGTCATCAACCAACTTTTCTGTGCAGATCGAAAACAAGAGCTAAATATATGCTTTGAAGTGCAATTACCCCATTGTTGCCGGGAAACTTGTCATTCTGAGGTTGGCTTCATCAGGTATGAAGCAGAGAAGCTTCTGGGATGTCAGATCCTAGTAACAGACCAAAAGATTTCCTGGCAGAATAAGAAATAAAATTCTCAAGTAGACTTCTTACCTCCCCAGAACACATTGGGGAGGATGGTGTCACCACAATGTCTTGGAACTGATACATGATGACAGGCCAGGAGCTTGAGGAGGCCATGGCAGGTGCCACAGATGAAAAGGAAGCACGTTCAAGACCCAAGCAGGTACAAGTGAGCCACCCAATGGGGCCCCTAATCCAAAGGGAGATATTTGAAAAAATATTAAGTTATTAATAACAACCAGCTTTTATTGAGCTCTCCATCCGTCTAAGCATCCATCCATTTATCCAATCATCAAACTTCATCCATCCATCCATCCCATCCGTCTCCATCCATCCCTATCCATCCACCTATCCATCCATCCATCAGTCCCCACCCATCAAATATTTACTTGGGACCTATTAGGTACTGGGGACTTTTTTAGATGCTGAGGATATAGAGATGAATGCAGCAGACTGAGCCCTTGCCCAGATGGAACATACATTCTATTGGGATGGAGAGTAGAGGGAGGAGACAATGAACAGATACATAAATATTATATAATATAACCTCAGTGATAAATGTCATGAAGAAAAATAACACAGGATGAGGGGATCAAGAATGTCAGGGGAGTTTTTTAGATAACATGGCCAGGACACTTTGTTAAGCACGGGACAAAAAACATGATTGCACTTGCTTCTCCTCTGCAGTACATACCAGTTTTCCTACAGAGGAGGAAACCGGACGGTAGTAAATTAACTTGTGTCCAAGAGTTAAGAGTCAAGCTCAAGCCCATCTGATGCCAAAGCCTACAGTCTTGCCGCTGATGTGCAATCCTAGGGATTTGGGCTGGTCAAAGCTGAGTCAGATAAATGCTGGTTTGTTGCTATTACTTTTTCTCTAGCACAAATATCTATGAAGTTTGCATGATGTATAGGACGCTGCACCAAACTCTGGGAAATAGACTGTCCATGCTGTAAAGGAGCGCACAGTCTGGTAGGCATGTGGACAGCTGGGCAGGCACTTAGAATACAGCAGAGAGAACACTAGGTCTGCTGTAAGGGCCAGTGCAAGTGCTGGGATGGGAGCTCTAGTGAAGGCTGGAGCCCCTCAGCCTGACCCCCAACCCGAGGCCCTCCGTGCTTAGCCCTGCCTTCCTTGGATCTCACCTCCTTTCACTCACCTCTTGCTCAGGTGCGCCACCCAGCCTGACCCCTTGCTGTTCCTCAAGCCCACCCCTCTTACTCTTGCCTCAGACCTTTCACCACTCACTGCACCTGCATTGCTTTCCATTTCCTACCCTATTTTCTTCAAAGAGTTATTGCTATCCTCACATATAGTGTATAATTTCTGCTTCTGTGTTATTTTATTTCACTTTATTTTTGGCCGCGCCATGCGGCATGCAGGATCTCAGTTCCCCGACCAGGGATCGAACCTGCGCCCCCTGCAGTGGAAGCGCCGAGTCCTAACCACTGGACCGCCAGGGTAGTCCATCTGTTTCTGTGTTCATGAGCAGTCTCCTCCACTTAAACATCAGTAGCAGAGAGTTTGTTTTATTCAGTGTCATCTTCCTGGCACCTTGAAACAGTGTCTGGCACAACGCAGGCCCTTCAGCATTCGATGTGTGAGTTGAATACTTGAATGAAATGAAGAATGTACAAATGACTCTCTCTGGGCTTGGTGATAGCTGGGGGGCTTGGTAAAAACGCAAAAGCCTGGTCCCACCCTGGGGAATTAGTAATTGTGGAATAGAGCCTGAGCATCTGAAACTGTCAAACGCTGAACAGTTAATTCTAAGGTACCAGAGCCAATTGTTAATTCAGGAATTTTGTGAGCTGGTTGCTAAATACGGCCATTGTGAAAAATTAGATTATATAAAGCCACAATTAAATAAATTATGTTTAATCATACTTAAAACAAATATACTCAAACTCAAAATACCCCAAATTCAACCCTATCATTCCTAATTATTTTACTACAGGTTACTATTATCTGTGCTCTTGGGTTTTTTACATTGACTATATTTGTACGGTGGGAATACTCTATGACATGAGCTACTGCATGGCCCTTCCCAACACTGGGTTCAGTGATGTCACGTTGGTAGCTGGAAATTGGCTACCATAGGAGTGTTTACACCCTGGAAATTGCTAAATGCTACAGATCACGGCTTGGTCCCTCTGGAGAGCCAGCTGTTGAAGATTTACCACCCTCAAGTACAAGAACGACTGACAGAGTGGGAAGAGAGTGGATTCAAATCAACCATGCCACTCACTTGCTGTGTGACCCGAGTGGTTTCTAAACCTCTCTGAGCCTAACTTTCCTTAGCTCTAGACTGGAACTGATTATATTTTCCCCCTCCCTGAGCCTTCTTTTCCCTGTCCCAGCCTAACTCAGAGGAAGAGAAAATGCAGGTAAAGTAATGATTACTATGCTTGGCATATAAGAAGCTTTCAGTAAAAGTTAGCCCTGGAGCTGCTCTGGGGAGCTGAAAGAAGTCTTTCCCTGAGGTATGGCTCTCAAGCTGAGGACTAAAATGTGCAGAAGTATTGGCAGGCCAAGGAGGGGCAGGGGAAAGTTATGTGGCTAGGGAAGTTATCCCTGCCAAAGAGAGTCATTAAAAGAAACCTGAAGGAGAAGGAGAGAGAGAACATGACACTTTGGAATACTCTGTGTGGTTCCACTGGGCTAGCGCAGTAGGTCTCAAACTTTCTGGTGCTGGGACTCCTTTATAGTGTTAAAAACTATTTGGGACCCTCAAAAGATTTTTCTTATGTGGGCCCTATTTATGGATATTTACTGTAAAACACTGAGTTAAAGCTAAAAGTTTTTAAATGTGTTTATTAACTTAAA
The DNA here is from genome assembly GCF_964270905.1 of Leucopleurus acutus. Taxonomy (NCBI): domain Eukaryota; kingdom Metazoa; phylum Chordata; class Mammalia; order Artiodactyla; family Delphinidae; genus Leucopleurus; species Leucopleurus acutus. The sequence goes on from NC_139143.1 coordinate 134,895,557, forward strand.
ATAATAGTAATAAGCCGATTAGGTACTAACATCAATAACCTATCTTTTATGAATATTAAATGCATTTTCCAAAACAAAAAATTTAATGATGAGTTAGGAGATTGGGATTGACATATATACACTAATATGTATAAAATGGATAACTAATAAGAGCATGCTGTATAAAAAAATAAACTAAAATTCAAAAAAAAAGAAGTAGATGCTTATATGTGAAAAGGTCAGTAGAAATAAAGTATTTTGATAAGAAAAAACATTTAGCAAGAAGCTGACATAATTACATTTTTACAAATCTCTTGTTGGGCTTGATAGAAGACAGCTGGCTCCTTGTACCTGCTTTTGCATTCAGTCTGTTGGAGTATGGCCCATCACGTAGCCTTGGGAAAACGTCACTGAATACTCATGAGAGAATGAAAGTGGATAAAGAAAATATTGTCTTAGCATTATTATGAAAATAGCTTTGACCTCAGACCCTTTGAAAGGGCCTTGGGGACCCCATGGGTCCTTGAATCTTGTTTTGAGAACCTCTTGTGTCATGTACAAAGTCCAAAGTATGCAGTAGAGGAACTGATGGATTGGAGATAAAGCTTGGGAGAGAAGCCGGGGCCAGATGGCATCTGATGGAGTTCATGGAGAGCCACTGAGGGCTTAAAAGCCAGAGAGTGACAAGGTCGCTTTTATTTTGGAAAGATCATGGGCTCTAATGAGGAAACTGGATTAGAAAGGCTGAGAGGGGATGGGGTGAGGGCCCAGCCAGGAGGTTGTTGCCATAAAGCAGATGAGACATGAAAGTGGCCTGAACTGAAGTCGTGGCAGTAGATCTGGAGAACAAGGGCAGCCTGGTAGAGTTGCAACAATTTTGCGATGAGTTATGTGTGAGGGGAAAGGAAGGTAGGGAGGGTGTCCCCCAGGTTTCTGCCTTGGGCAGCTGAGTGGGTGCTGGGGAGGAAGAGTGGATTTGGTGCAGGAAATAATTAACTCCATTTTGCACATGCAAAGTAGAGTTTTCTAGTAGACAGATGACAGGTGGGTCAGAGGATAAGAGAGGTATCTGGGCAGAAAAGAGGTGGCCTGGGCAGAAAAGAGTAGCCAAGGCTTATAGGGACAAATTGATTTGACTGTGGTCATACAGCTTCGAAGTGCCTTTAAAATTTTTCAGCAGGATACTGCATGAAAATGTTATCGCAGTACCTAGTACACGATGGTTATGCAAATAAATTGGTTATATTTTGCCTTTATTTGTTTATTTTTCTCTAACTTGTAAATGAATTGTGTAGGTGGTCCCCCTGCAGTCCATTCACAGGTCCTTGACGTCGTTCATTTGCGACAGTACAATGTGTGGGCTTAAAGCGAAAGTCTTAATGCAATTTTCTTCAGCTGTGGTCAGGAAAATTAGTAAGATTGGAAAATATTAGGTAGCTGTTCTGCAACTTGCCGTGGAAAAATCTGAATAGTGTAGAAACCTGGGAGTAGAGTCTAAGGCATTTACCCCACCCCAATGCTTTAGGAGCGGAAGCAATATCGTGCAGAGTTAAACAGCTACTGCGTAGGCTCTGCCTGTGTTGGCATTGATACTGACCACATGAATGATGTGGACAGGATTTATAGTCACAGGGTGCCCAGAGGGTGAGGGGTATGGTCAGTAAAGGCTCACATAACTGTCATTCAGTCATACATTCACTCAACAAATATTCGTTGAGGGGCTTCCCTGGTGGCGCAGTGGTTGGGAGTCTGCCTGCCGACGCAGGGAACGCGGGTTCGTGCCCCGGTCCGGGAAGATCCCACATGCCGCGGAGCAGCTGGGCCCGTGAGCCATGGCCGCTGAGCCTGCGCGTCTGGAGCCTGTGCTCCGCAACGAGAGAGGCCACAACAGTGAGAGGCCCGCGTACCGCAAAAAAAAAAAAAAAAAAAAAACAAATATTCGTTGAGTATCCAATAGGAGTCAAAACAAGATGGCAGGTCCTGTGGGAGTTACAAAGTGGAATGAAATTAGGATCCTACCTTTAATGAATTTACAGCCTCTAACACAAATAAGGAACATTTCTTGAACTCTTACATTATGCTCGGCACTGTTCTAAGCCTTTGACATGTATTAGGTCTTTTGATCTTCACAAAAAATATATAGGGCACATGTTATTACTACAGTTCTCATTATTCAAATGGAAAAGCTGAAGCAAGCCGGAATTAAGGCACTTGCCTAAATCCCTAGAACATGTGCTCCCGTTGGGGGGGGATAAGTTAAAGTCTCTGAGAGTGAAACCAAGGGTAATCATCACTTAGATCCATTAAACTTGTAACCTGTCTTCACCGTGCAAGCTCACTTTAATTGTTGCTACAAAAACTTGCATGTCCTCCAAGTGTCACGTAGCCTAAACAATAAAGAAGTTTGCCCAAGTTGTTTTCAGGAACTTGGAGTCAGCTGTGTCCAATTTAAGCTCAAGCCAATTAAGATTGTTAGGACCACCAACCCTCCAACTTGGGCTTGCACCGGTGTTTGCTCGTGGCCTTTTGAAGTCATAGGGCCCAAAACTCCACCCTCAGAACGTGCTAATGCCTCCATTTCATGAACGTGCATCCTATGAAGAAGGCTGGAGCTTAGTTACGCCTGCGCAGAACGATGATTACATCACCTTTTAATTTCCAATCACCTTTCCCCACGCTCTGCACACCTCAGCTTTATCCCATAAATACCCCCACCCTCGCACTTTTAGGGGAGGCTGGCTTGAGAGTTCTGTTTTCTTGTTTGGCTGCCTTGTGAATAAACACTTCCTCTGCTGCAAACCTCAGCGTCTCAGCGTTTGACGTGCTGCACGTCGGGGAAATGAGAAACAAACCTGGTTCAATAAGAAGACGCACTGAGTCACTGGGTCTTCCACAATGGAGTGTGCCAAGGAGCAGACACTTGCAGGTGGGAGCATATGAGACTGGTCCGGGGCAGAGGCAATATATGGAGCGTAATGGGAGGTGAGGGGGGGAGGCATGGAGCCAACCTGGCACAGAGCTGGCACTTCATAAACATCTGTTGGATGAGGATTTGAGGGGGAAAAGTGCTAGTAACAATACACAGATAGTATGCTGTTAAAAGATTGCCGAAGACATGGAAGGCCAAGTTTAGGAGTTATTGTGTATATATACACACTATATATATATATATATATTTGCAGTGAAGAGCCAGAGAATCTTTAAAGCAAGGGATTATGTAATAAAAAGAATGGTTTAGAAAAAGTGACACGGCAGAAGGTATAGCAGAAGAGTTGAAGGAGAGGGAGAATGAAGGCAGGGGAATATAGAATTAGGACCCCAGTGATTCCCAGTGATTCTTTGATCCTCTTCTTTGAAAGAAGACATAGGGTTAGCTTGTTTCTGCAATTGATATTCCTTATAACTCCCTTTCACATTTAAAGTAGCACGTGCCTACTATAGGAAATTTAGAGCATACAGAAAAGTGTAAAGATGAAAAACACCCATGAGACTAGCATTCCAAGGTAATTACCATTAACATCTTTATTTACTTCCAGGCATTTTTCTAGGCATATGTCCTCTAGGTAGATTGAGAGATGATGGATGGATGGATAAATAGATAGAATTGATTGACAAAATTGGAATCGTATTGCTTGTCGTTTTGAATCCCGGGGTTCCCTTCTCCCACCCCACCCCCATGGTCAAATTGCAAATGTTTTTTCCCCTTCTATTAAACATTTCTTTAAACAACCATGTATTTGGTTGATTGAAATATGACACAATTTAAGTAATTTACTATTGTTAGATATTTTCTGTGGTTCCTGTTTTGCTTTTGTACTTGCAAATAGTACTGCAGGGAACAACCTTGTATGTTAACCTTACCCCCTTGTCTCTGAATATTTCCTCAGGTTTAATTCCTACGAGTGAAATTACTGGGTTAAGGGGTCTGAGCATTCTTAAGGTTCTTGATCTGTATTTCTAAATTGCTTTATGGAAAGACTGCAACAATTTGCATATCCACCAGCCCTGGGCAAATGTTCTGCCAGTGGATTGTGCATTCTGCATCAGCTTTTAAGTATCTGGCCCTGAATTGTGTCAATTATGCCAGACCACAGTTTCAAATTGGATTTCAAATATTTTGACTTGGATCATGTGTCAGATCAGGAGAGTTCTTTCCTGAAGCCAGGTTTGTGCAGTGGCCCGGGCATTTGATAAGGAACTGTTTATGTCATGGGAGTAGAAATGAAATTAACATCATTGAGCTCATTGCCTGACAGAAAGGAATGCAACTTGGAAAAAGCTCTTTAAAGAAATGAGAGGATTGGCTTTTCAGACACCTTACTTTTAAGTCAGCTTCAACGTAGGCAGTCCTGATGATTTAGGGCCTGATTACCATGAATTTTGAGCCCTGTTCTGTCTCCTTCTGATGAGATGGGATTTGACCAGTTCACTTTTCATTAACACCTCCGCCAGAGGACTGAATGAAGGAGTAAAAGGGAAAGAAAATCAAAGATGCCCAAGCTTTTTTTTTTTTTGATTGATGGGAGAATAAACTTAGAATGTAAGTGAACACTCTAGCAATCCCTGCTCTTTGACCCTCAAATCACAGAAAATTGAGAAGTTGTCTTAGAAATGATTGGGAAGAATGTTTTGTTTGTTTGTTTGTTTTTGTTTGTTTTCTTTTTGCGGTACGCGGGCCTCTCACTGTTGTGGCCTCTCCCGTTGCGGAGCACAGGCTCCAGACGCGCAGACTCAGCGGCCATGGCTCATGGGCCCAGCCGCTCCACGGCATGTGGGATCCTCCCGGACCAGGGCACGAACCCGTGTCCCCTGCATCGGCAGGCGGACTCTCAACCACTGCGCCACCAGGGAAGCCCGGGAAGAATTTTTTTTTCGATCATAATGATGCCGGATTTTTCTAGCTCTGTATATTACATGTCTAATCTTCTTTAAACCTCTAACATACAGAAGGCCTCATATTTCTCCACGGGACTCCCAGGGTTTTGTCATATTTCATCCCACTCATCTTGATAGCATGCCCCAGTTTGTTTATCTGTATGATGAGAAAGAGGGGATGAATTAGGTTATTGTCACCTTTAACCCCAATGATTCTTTGATCCTAACATCTTAATCCAGGATGAATGCCCTTTTGGGGAAGATTGGGGGAGCAGAGAACCCTCGTGTTTTGACATTTCCTGTAGGCAAACTATAGTTCCTTCCCATAACAGCTACACTATGATAAGTGCTCTATAAATATTATCACATCTGGTCCAAATGATGACAGGTACTATTAATAGTGCCAGGGTCTACAGATGGGGGAATTGAGGCACAGAGGCTGTAAGTAATTCAGCGAAGGTGTCACACAGTAAGTTGTAGAGGTGTGTTTCAAACCAAGCTGGCCTGGCCCCGAAGTGAGTGCTCTCAACCACTGTACTATGCTGTCTCCACAATAGAGCCTTCCTCAGTTAGCCTCCAGATGGTCCAAACCCTGCTGACTCTGCTTCCCATGATTGGCCCAGTAAACAGGTCTGTATGTCTCGCTGGCCTCAAACTGATGGAGGGAACACAAGCATACCTCACTGTGCTGGCATGCAGCATAAATACTGTGTTGTTTATAATAACTTTATTCATTTATTGGCATTTGCTAGCTTTGTGACCTAGGCAAGTTTACTCTCTCTGTGCCTCAGTTTACCTATCTGTCAAATGGATGTGATAATATCCATTTCAGGGGATTGTTGTGAAAATCAAATGAGTCAATACATATGAAGTACTCAGAATAGTATCTGGCACAGTGAAACTGCTCTTTAAGTGTTGTTAATATCAATACATTACATTATAAACTACCAGGCACTGTGCAAAGCATTGGAGAAACAAGGTTAAATAAGACAGGTGGGTTCCCCTCAGGTCTAGTGGGGGAATTTTTTGAACAAATACAAATGATAAAAGTTAGGAATGTTACCAATGAGAACTATACATTGCTCTAGGAGCAACCAATAAAAGGCTCAAACGAGGACTGGAGATCAGGGAAGTCTTCTGTATGAAGGTAACTTAGTGTAGCAGACACTGAAATCTTCATTTCACTCCAGGGGTGTTTCTCCTTACTTTCTGGATCATCACTTCTGTTTTCTTCACCCCCACCATCTAGTCCATGAACAAGATCTACAGGCTCTTATTCTAAAATAAACCCCAATTTTATTTGATTCCACCAATACTACCCTTGTCTGAACCACTCATATGTCCACCTTGCCTCCTGCAGGGTTCTCCAAAGGTTCTCCTTCCGTGCCTTCTCTCTGTCATCTCTACGACTCATTCCCCATAGCATCCAGGGTAATCTTTTAAAATGTAAACATAATTTAAAATGGCCCAGTGACTTCCATTTATAGTTAAAATCTGAGCCCCGTACCCATAATGCCCTAGATGATCTGTCCCACCTACCTCTGTGACCTATGGTATACTTTTCAATCTCCATCACTGGCCCTAGGAACAAGCCTTCTCCCCACCCCCCCACCTTGACTTTCCAAAGCTTGTCCTGCCTCAGGAACTTTGCACTTGCTGCTGCCTCTCTCGTGTATCCTTCTTACCAGTGTCACAGCTCAGGTCACTAAGAGGTGAACCAATCCATGTATATGGCCCTCTCCAACCCAACCACCAACCTCCAGAGAGCCTGGAGTTCCCCCATCCCTTCGTTGTCTTTTAGCACCCATCAAAATCATCCTGTTCATTCATTGCTTGCTTGTTTACTGTCTCCCCAGTGCTAGAATATGATTCATGGGACCCAGGGCTCTGCCTTTCTATTCACTACTGTCCCCATCATCTAAAACAGGGCCTGGCACACAGTAGGTACTCAATAAATACAGTAAGTCTCCTACATACGAATGAGTTCCATTCTAAGAGAGTGCTCATAAGTCCAATTTGTTCATAAGTCCAACAAAGTTAGCCTAGGTACCCAACTAACACAATCAGCTATATAGTACTGTACTATAATAAGCTTATAATACTTTTCACAGAAATAATACATTAAAATGTTTTATTTTTTGTGTTTGCTTTTTATCTTACAGTACAGTAAGTACAGTAGTACAGTACAAGAGCTGGCATCCAGGGGCTGGCATCGAGTGAACAGGCAAGAAGAGTTACTGACTGGAGGTGGGGGTGGGAGATGGTAGAGGTGAAGGATCGTCAGCAATAGGAGATGGAGGGCAAGCTGCAATTTCACTCATGCCTGACGCTGATGGAACGCGAGTCCATATCTTTGAAAGTTTGCATATTGAAGGTTCATATGTAGGAGTGTTTTTGTGATTTGCATGACTGAAGTTCATTTAATATGAATCCTAAAAGAAGGATGAGAGTTAACCAAGTGAAGATGAGCAGCAACAATTTTCCAGGCAGGGGGACGGTATGTTCAAAGTACTAGAACTTTGGGAAGAGTGTGGTATCTTTAAGGAAAGTGAAAAGAAGGCCAGTGCAGCTGAGTACCAAGAGCAGAGGAGGGCATGGTGCAAGCTGAAGGTGGCAAGTAAGTAGGGCCAGAGCATCCTGCGACCTGCTAAAGACTATGGACTTTTGTAAGGGCAGTAGGAGGCTGTTTTAAGGCTTAAGCCACAGACTCAGGTTAGTGTTTCTAAAAGAACTCTGTAGCCGACATGTGGGCTTAGGGTAGAGACGTGACACCAGGTCATAGCTCCCTTTCCCTTGCCTCAATCTTAACAAAACCCTGTGGGGTAGACAAGAAAAAGTATGGTTACTTCCAACCTATAGATGTAAAAAAGCAAAGATTCTGGACTTCCCTGGTGGCTCAGTGGTTGAGTGTCTGCCTGCCGATGCAGGGGACACGGGTTCGTGCCCCGGTCTAGGAAGATCCCACATGCCGCGGAGCGGCTGGGCCCGTGAGCCATGGCCGCTGAGCCTGCGCGTCCGGAGCCCGTGCTCTGCAACGGGAGAGGCCACAACAGTGAGAAGCCCGCATACCGCAAAAAAAAAAAAAAAAAAAAAAGGCAAAGATTCTGAGAGCATAAACAAGTGGCTGGTGGTCAGTGTGACTTTATTCCAGCCTCTCCTGTCTTCAAGCAGCCGTGAACAAAGGACACGGGAGGTGCTTATGGGGAGCACCCAGATGAACGCCCTTGGCGTCTCTCCTCTTCCCTGTCCTAAGGAGGTGGGGGCGGGCATCGGGCACACCGTACATTAGAACCTGTGCTTGTAATAAATCTTCTGCTTCCTTGTGAAAAGACCGTCATGAATCTTGTGTCTTAAAGAGCTTCTCTGCTCTGTGAATTTTAACAGCCTTCTTTAGTGTAGACACTCGGACCCTTGTTCATGTTTGAAACTCAAATCTTGGATGAGTAGATATATTACACCACTGAGCTGCAAGAGCGGGTAGGCCATCCATCTATCTGCCTCCATTTAGGTCAATCTTTTTCACCTGTAACTGATGAGTCCTCTGCTCTGGTTTGCTTCCACATCACACTTCACCCCGTCCCACCCCCCAAAGATGATAGCCCAGAAGTGACCGCTGCAATGGGAGGAGGGGGGCAGCAGCTACCAATCAAGTGCCAGGCTTCCGACGAGGTGTGGCGCATGCCTGATCTCACGTAATCTATCTGCAGCAGTCCCTGCCGTGTTTTGCTGATTGAGAGATCTAAATCACATGTTTCAGGTAAAAGGTACCAACACATTGGAATTAAAGTCAATGTTCTCTATTCTGACTGCCCCCCACGCTGGATCCACCCCCATCATCCCTCACATTGTCAGAACTACCTCCCCGGTGACTCAGCCTCGGATTTTTCTCCCAACTATCTCATGCTCCATTACCAGCAGTCATCTGATTGAAGCACAAATCTGGTTAGGTTTCTGCCCGGCTCAGAAACATTCCCTGGCTCCCCACTGCCCACAGCTTACTATCTAATAAGGAACAAAACCAATCATGCTAGAAGAACAATAATAGAAGAGGACTGTTAGGGCAACGGGAGGGGGATGATTCAGACGCTTTCGCTGCGGGAGCAGTGTGTGGGGGGGCAGGGAGACTCCACAGAAGGCGGCTAAGCTGGGTTTGGTGATGGATAGAGGGGTCTCTCTGAAACGAAGGCAGCAACACGAGCAGAGGCACTGAAAGGCGAAAGCCACGGCTCTGGCTGCCCCTGGGACACATAACAGGTTGTTATTGCACCATGGAACCTTTCTTTCTGAGCTCTAAAGAGCAGCATAGCAACAAGCAATGATTTGTTACAGCTAGGCTGTCAGGCAGTTTATCTGATGTTAGCGCCCACGTGAACTGCATGATGATTTATGAAACTCAATTTCTCCACCAATACAGGCAAACAGATTTAGCTGTGCAGTTAGGAAGAGCCTGGGGAAAGGCAGCCTCTAGGGAGAGACTGAGGCTACCCTTCCCCCATGGCCCCAGCTGCACCTCCATGGAACACTGGAGCACTGATTGGGATCAGGGCCCTGGAACATAAAGCCGCAGGGCTGGGGCAGAGCTTCCAGGGTGATAAGAAAAACGATTAAAAAACAAAACAAAAAACAATGCTGGAATCCATATGCCATGGTGTCTCTGACTTTTCCCTTTTTGCCTTCTAGATTTGGCTTTGGAACTCTTCTCCTGTGGGGCTAAGGAAGGGGTATTGGTGCCCTGGGAAGGTCAAGTAGATGCCACAAGGGCACCAATAGAGGGGCTCAGGAAAAGGGAGGCTTCCTCTGTCTCTGAGGCAGTTCCTAGCCTAGACTTAAAGCTAAAGGGGTGAAGAGTCCTGAACATTTTCCCAGCTCTGTTCACTGGGACCAAGGGTTCCACAGAGGGACTAGGTCTAAATCATTGCTAATAATAGAGAGGGTCCATTTCCTCAGGCTTGTTCTCTGTGTGTTGCTTTCATGAAACTTGGCAGCCTAAGGTCAATGGTAGTTGTCTAACCTTGTGATTGGTTTGTCGGGGACTCTGGCAGGAACCCACAGTAGGATCTAGAAACAGGGTGGGGACAGAGCTCTAATTGCCTTCAGCCAAAAGCAGAATTGCCACTGATAAATGCACACTAACCCATCCTAGGCCACCTGCCCCTTTGGCACTGCTTCTGCACACCCTTCCATGTTCTCTCTAGACCTGTGTATGTATTTAGCCAGTCCATAAGAGTCAATTGATCTATAGACTTAGTGCAATTTCTATAAAAACCCTAGCATGGTTTGGTAGACATAGACAAGCTTATTCCAGAATTTATTTGGAAAAGGAAATGTGCTAGAATGGCCAAAAAGAGGAATAAAGTAGGAGTAAAGAATAAAGACTTTTCAATGTTAAGGCTTAATGCATAGTTACAGTAATCAAGGCAGTATTGTATTGGCACAGAGAGGCACACAGATCAAGGGGGCAGAACAGAGGGCACAGAAATTGACCTGTAACATACGCCCAACTGATTTTTGACAAAGGTGCACAGGCAATTCAAGAATAGCCTTTTCAACAAATGGTGCTGGAGTGATAGGACGTTGTGAATGAATAGTGTCCGTCCCACTCTCCCACAAATTCATATGTTGAAGCTCTAACCCCAAGGTGACTATTTGGAAGATAGGACTTTTAGGAGGTATTTAAAGTTAAATAAAATCATAAGGATAGGGTCCTAATCCATATTAGAAGAGGAAGAGGGAGAGATCTAGGGTCTCTTCCTCTCTCCCCACTCCCTCCTCTATGTGAGAACACAGCAAGAAAGGAGCTCTCCGCAAGCCGGGGAGAGAGGGCCTTCACCACCAAGAGCCCAATCCTGATCTCATGCTTCCAGCCTCCAGAACCGTGAGAAAAGAAATTTCTGTTGTTGAAGCCTTCCAGTCTATGATATTTTGTTATGGCAACCTGAGCTGATGAACATACATCTACAGGCAAAAAAAGAACCTAAACCCCACACCTTATGCAAAAATTAATGCAAAATGATTCACGGACTTGAATGGGAAATACAAAACTACAAAACTTTCAGAAAGAAACATAGGAGAAAATCTTTGGAACCTAGGACCAGGTGAAGAGTTCTTAGGCTTGACAGTAAATGCATGATCTATAACAGGAACAATTAAAATATTTTCATCACCATGAAAATGAAAATTAAAATTTTTTCCTTTGTGAACAACTCTATTAAAAAGATGAAGAGACAGATATACAGGCTGGAAGAAAGTAATTGAAAGCTCAACATGTAAAAAATTCCAATTAGAAAATGGGCAAAAGACACGAACAGACATTTATCACAGAAGATCTACAGATGGCAAATAATCACATGAAAAGATGTTCGGCATCATTAACCATTGGGGAAATACAAATTGAAGCCATAATGAGATATCACACACTCCTACCAAAATTGCTAAATTTAAAAAGGTGATAACACCAAATGCTGGGGAATATGTGGAGAAACTGACATATGTTGATGGTGGGAATTTTAAATGGTACAACCGCTCTGGAAAAATGTTTGGCAGTTTTTTAAAAGGTTAAACACAAATTTACCATATGACCCAGCAATTCCACTTCCAGGTATAGATCCAAGAAAAATGAAACATACAGACTTGCACGTGAATGTTCATAGCAGCTGTATTCATAATAGCCAAAATGAGGAAACAATCCTGATGCCCATCAAATAGTGAAGGAATAAGCAAGATGCCTGTTGGTGAATGGATAATCAAACTGGGGTACATACATACAATGAAAATGAAGTACTGATACATGCTACAACATGGATGAACCTCAAAAACATCATGCTGCTTGTCCCTGCCCTTTGCCTCTTGGAACACCCTTGATGTGCTCAGCTGAGTGTCCCACAGGCCCAGAGTATTTATTGTTTTTTAAAAAAAGCAAAGTATTCAAAGCCATTCCAAGCCCCTTGGAGACTGCAGCCATGAATAAGGAAATAGGACCACAGTTCTATGTGGGGTTTTGTTTGTTTGGGTTTTTTGGGTTTTTTTGGCCACAGCACTACAGCATGTGGGATTCTAGTTCCCCGATTAGGGATCGAATCCTGCTTCCCCTGCATTTGAAGCACAGAGTCTTAACCACTGGACCACCAGGGACATCCCTCTGTGTGTGTGTTTTTTCTTTTCTTTTCTTTTCTTTTGTTTTTTTTTTTTTTACAGTAGGTCCTTGTTGATTATCTATTATAAATATAGTAGTGTGTACATGTCAATCCCAAACTCCCAATCTATCCCCCCGCCCTTCCCCCCTGGTAACCATAAGTTTGTTCTAAGACTGAGTCTGTTTCTGTTTTGTAAATGAGTTCATTTGTATCATTCCTTTTTTAAGATTCCACATATAAGCAATATCATATGATATTTTTCTTTCTCTGTCTTACTTAGTATGATAATCGCCATGTCCATCCACGTGGCTGCAAATGGCATTATTTCACTTTTTAATGGCTGAGTAACATTCTATTATATATATATGTACTACATCTTGTTTATCCATTCATCTGTCAATGGACATTTAGGTTGCTTCTATGCACCCTAGTGTTCATTGTGGCACAGTTTCCAGAGTTCTGTTTTGTTGGTCTTCAGAACCGAAGTCATGGTTCGAGGGACAGCTGGGGGATACTTGTATTGCACTGCTAGAGATGAAATTCATGTACAGACAGAAGAAACAGAATTATTTATCAAGAATGTTTAACTTTCATCCTTGATCGAGGTAGAGATAAAGCAATGCAAATTAGGCTATGTGACAATGTAATTGCCACGACACTTAGGGCAGCTTCTGGTAAACCAGTCTTTGAGTTCTAGGGGCAGTATGGTTGCAAAGCTTAAACTTAAGGGAACTGAAGAAGGGTACCCACAGCAGTGGCACCTGTGACTTAATTTGATTCAACAGGGGATCCTTGGCCAGCCCAGACAGACAAGATTGATGGCTCCGCACTGAACATTCTAAGTTGATGGAGCAATTCATCTAGTTAATTCTGATAAGGAAGGGGATTCTGGCACGTTAACTAGTTATGTGACCCTGAGCAGCCAGTGTGTCCCAGCTTCTTACAGGGACAAGTAGTGGTCAGCCACCTCACATTGACCATTATCAACTCTGTGATGCCTTTGGATGGCCAGGGACGCCCCAACTATACTAACCAGCTCTGAGTGCGCCTAACATATGTAAGAGGTGTGGGTAATGTATTGAACTCAGTTCCCAATCCATAACTGCAATTATTCCTCCTGAAGGAGGAGTCCCCAGTAAGTGCAGGTCATAAACTTTCATTGAGTCCCTGCCCTTCATGCATTCAGTCAGTCCCTCTTACTGATCGTATGGTGTTAAAGCACTGGGGATCAGCCCCTCTGCAATGGCCATGGCCCTGGTAGAGTGCTGAGGACATGGTCGAATTTGACTTCGTAAAAGAAGTAAGGTCATAACAAGGCTTCTATAAATGAACATGGGGAAGGATCAAGATCTGTTGTTTCTTTCTCTGCACTATGTAGAAAGATCTGATGCAGTGTGGCAAGCTGATCACAGTCAAGAATCAAGTTGTGCTGAGGTGTCACCTGTGGCTTGCCCTTTCAGCTCCCTCGGGGAGTCCCAGGAGTGACTAGCGCCAAAGTTTTAGTTGGACAGACTGACTGACTTCCAAGGGAACATAAGAAGCCAGACACAGAAGACCACGTATTGTGGAATTCCATTTATATATCATGTTCTGAAAAGGCAAATCTGTAAGAGACAGAAAGTAGACTATTGTTTGTTTAGGGCTGAGAATGGGAGCCAGGAGTGAGAGTGGGCAGGAGAGATCCTTTAGAGATTATGGAAGTGTTCTAAAATTTCATCATGGTTATGGTTGTACAACTCAGTAAATTCACTAAAATTTATTAAATTTACATGAGTGAATTTTATGTAGGTTACACCTCAAGAAAGCTAATAATTTTTTTAAATTGACTTTTAGTTTGAAAGTTTAATTACAGAAAAGCTACTAAGAAACGAATAGCATATTTAGTGTGCAGATATAGCTTTAAGGTAATTTTCAGTTAATAGAAGTTGGGGAGACCCTTTGTTCTATGCCCTAGAACTATGGAATAGTTCTATGCTCAGTTCTGTTCCAGCACTGAGATTCCTTGATGCTAAGACGCTGAGTTGAAATCAAAATTTATCATGGAGGACCACAAATACAGTGGGTCTGCTGTTATCTCATGACATATTGTATATTTAGGTTTTCAGACCTCCTTTCCTAGAGCTGTCATTATTAAAGAAATTATGGCTTTTTGGAGAAGTCACTCCATATTAGAATTTCCATGTTAAATTTAAAAATCATTTCAGTAGCAGAAATCAAAATGGTCCATCTTGTACCCATGTTTTGATCTCAGGAGAAAAATTTCACCCAGTGTAAAATCATTATTGTTAGTTTTACAATTTTACCCTGTTCTCTGGCATTCTTAAATTCATTCCCAGGCTTGAAAAGTGGGGGAAGTCATCATTTATTGCAGAGAAGTTCAGCTATACTTAGAGAACAAATAAGCCAAATTAGAGAGTTCTAGTGAGAGATCAACATGTGGGTTGCCATTATTTGTTTGCTAAAAATATGTTTACTATAGTAGAACATATTTTCAGACTGCCAAGATGTGGAATCCTCAACTCATTCTTTTAACTCTCCATCTGTTCAGTGCTCTGCCACTTTTATTTTTATAGCATGAAGATAACTTAGTCCCAATAGAATAAGAGACTAAAATTACAACAAGGTGTGTGTGTGTGTATGTATATATACACATATATAAACAAAGTATTATATATACATTCTAAAAATATATATCATGCTGTGCAATAGCTTTAGAGGTTTTTTTTTTTTTAAAAAAAGAATATATATATATATATTTTATTTTAATCCTAAAGAGGAAACTCTACCTTCAGTGATCATGGGTGATGTTATATAAAAATGTTTGAAAACCATTTCTAACTAAAAAGCAAGTTGACATACAGGACCATTTGGGTGAAGAAAAGGAGGCTTGGGTTCTGGTCCCTCACATGGGCCAGTCACTTGCATCCTTAGGGCCCCTTTTTCTCATCTTTGAAATACTGTAAGAGATTTAAGGAAGATAATCTCTAAAGTTCCTCTAGACCTAAAATCTGTGATTCAGAGACGTTTTTTAAAAACGGATTTGTTCAATGGACAATTGAACAACAGTTTTATATATGACACTTTGTAGCGTTGTGGAAATACAATGGTCTTTGGAGTCAGAATTCTTCCTCTGCCACTTTCAAATTTGTTACCTTGGTCAAATTACTTCATCATTCTGAGCCCTAATTTCACTGCCGTTAAGCATGAAGTTAATTATGTATACTTAATAGGGGTGCAGTATGGTTTAAGGAACACTAACTGATAGAAAAGATAAATCCCCAATTCTCAGTGGATTACACACTAGATGTTTGCTCCTCTTAGAAGATTGCAATGGTGAAAGGGGACCAAGGCTGCTTCTACTTTATGGTCCCCCTATTAACACACAGTTTTCCAGTTCTCTGTAGCAGGGAAAGGAAGAATGAGGAAGGTGTACATGCTTCCTAACCACATCACCTCTGCTCAGATTTCACTGGCAAAAACTAGTCATGTGGCCATACCTAGATATATGAAATATTATAGGAAATGTAGTCTCTGGTTGGACAACCAATTTTTATTTCCTTTTCTTCTCCGATTTCTGTGGCTAAAACATCCAAAACTATGTTGAATAATAGTGGTGAGAGTGGGCAACCTTGTCTTGTTCCTGATCTTAGTGGAAATGCTTTCAGTTTTTCAGCATTGAGGACGATGTTGGCTGTGGGTTTGTCATATATGGCCTTTATTATGTCGAGGAAAGTTCCCTCTATGCCTACTTTCTGCAGGGTTTTTATCCTAAATGGGTGTTGAATTTTGTCGAAAGCTTTCTCTGCATCTATTGAGATGATCATATGGTTTTTCTCCTTCAATTTGTTAATATGGTGTATCACGTTGATTGTTTTGCGTATATTGAAGAATCCTTGCATTCCTGGAATAAACCCCATTTGATCATGGTGTATGATCCTTTTAATGTGCTGCTGGATTCTGTTTGCTAGTATTTTGTTGAGGATTTTTGCATCTATGTTCATCACTGATATTGGCCTGTAGTTTTCTTTCTTTGTGACATCCTTGTCTGGTTTTGGTATCAGGGTGATGGTGGCCTTGTAGAATGAGTTTGCGAGTGTTCCTCCCTCTGCTATATTTTGGAAGAGCTTGAGAAGGATAGGTGTTAGCTCTTCTCTAAATGTTTGATAGAATTCGCTTCTGAAGCCATCTAGTCCTGGGCTTTTGTTTGTTGGAAGATTTTAAATCACAGTTTCAATTTCAGTGCTTGAGATTGGTCTATTCATATTTTCTCTTTCTTCCTGATTCGGTCTTTGTAGGTTGTGCATTTATAAGAATTTGTCCATTTCTTCCAGGTTGTCCATTTTATTGGCATAGAGTTGCTCGTAGTAATCTCTCATGATCTTTTGTATTTCTGCAGTGTCAGTTGTTACTTCTCCTTTTTCATTTCTAATTCTATTGATTTGAGTCTTCTCCCTTTTTTTCTTGATGAGTCTGGCTAAAGGTTTATCAACTCTGTTTATCTTCTCAAAGAACCAGCTTTTAGTTTTATTGATCTTTGCTATTGTTTCCTTCATTTCTTTTTCATTTATTTCTGATCTGATCTTTATTTCTTTCCTTCTGCTAACTTTGGGGATTTTTTGTTCTCCTCTCTCTAATTGCTTTAGGTGCAAGGTTAGGTTTTTTATTCGACATGTTTCCTCTTTCTTAAGGTAGGATTATATTGCTCTAAACTTCCCTCTTAGAACTGCTTTTGCTGCATCCCATAGGTTTTGGGTCATCGTGTCTCCATTGTCATTTGTTTCTAGGTATTTTTTGATTTCCTCTTTGATTTATTCAGTGATCACTTCGTTATTAAGTAGTGTATTGTTTAGCCTCCATGTGTTTGTATTTTTTACAGATCTTTTCCTGTAATTGATATCTAGTCTCATACCCTTGTGGTCAGAAAAGATACTTGATGTGATTTCAATTTTCTTAAATTTACCAAGGCTTGATTTGTGACCCAAGGTATGATCTATCCTGGAGAATGTTCCATGAGCACTTGAGAAAAATGTGTCTTCTGTTGTTTTTGGATGGAATGTCCTATAAATATCAATTAAGTCCATCTTGTTTAATGTATCATTTAAAGCTTGTGTGTCCTTATTTATTTTCATTTTGGATGATCTGTCCATTGGTGAAAGTGGGGTGTTAAAGTCCCCTACTATGAATGTGTTACTGTTGATTTCCCCTTTTATGGCTGTTAATATTTGCCTTATGTATTGTGGTGGTCCTATGTTGGGTGCATAAGTGTTTACAATTGTTATATCGTCTTCTTGGATCGATCCCTTGATCATTATGTAGTGTCCTTCTTTTTCTCTTCTAATAGTCCTTATTTTAAAGTCTATTTTGTCTGATATAAGAATTGCTACTCCAGCTTTCTTTTGGTTTCTATTTGCATGGAATATCTTTTTCCATCCCCTTACTTTCAGTCTGTATGTGTCTCTAGGTCTGAAGTGGGTTTCTTGTAGACAGCATATATATGGGTCTTATTTTTGTATCCATTCAGCCAATCTGTGTCTTTTGGTGGGAGCATTTAATCCATTTACATTTAAGGTAATTATCAATATGTATGTTCCTATTCCCATTTTCTTAATTGTTTTGGGTTTGTTATTGTAGGTCTTTCCCTTCTCTTGTGTTTCTTGCCTAGAGAAGTTCCTTTAGCATTTGTTGTAAAGCTGGTTTGGTGGTGCTGAACTCTCTCAGCTTTTGCTTGTCTGTAAAGGTTTTAATTTCTCCATGAAATATGAATGAGATCCTTGCTGGGTAGAGTAACCTTGGTTGTAAAAACTGAAGATTTGTTAGATATAGAGGAACTATTTTGGTAGGGAATATATATGTATTTATATAATACAAGGTAAATAGTGGTATCAGAGAATATAGTTAAAGTACAATGGGACTTTGTATTAGTTTCCTATTGCTGCTGTAACAAATAACCAGAAATCTAAGAGCTTAAAACAACACAAATTTATTATTTACAGTTCTGGAGGTCAGAAGTTTGAAATGGGTCTACAGGGCTAAGATCAAGGTGTCAGCAGGGCTGTGTTTCTTCTGGAGGCTCTAGGGGAGAATCAATTCTTTGACTCTTCCAGCCTCTAGAGGCTGCCGTAATTCCTTGGCTCATGGCCTTATCTCTCCAACTACTGCTTCCATAGTCGCATCTTCTCTGACCCTGATCCCCTCCCTCCCTCCTATAAAGACCCTTGTGATTACATTAGGTACATTCAGATAGTCCTAAAAATAATCTCCCCAGCCCAAGAATCTTTCCTTGACCACATCTGCAAAACCCCTTTTGCACTGTAAGGTAACATATTCACAGGTTCTAAAGGTTAGGATGTGGACACCTTTTGCCAGGGGTAGGGGGCTGGGAGAGCATCATTTTGCCTATCTTAAGAAGGAGAGACAGTGGTTATGATTTTAGATACAGAGAGTGACATGGACTTGAAAACTAGCTCTGTCTTTTGCTAGCTAAATTACCTTGAAATATGCCCCTTTCCTTTTCTTTAAAATGGGGATGGCGATAGTGACTACCTGACACACATGATGTAAGGATTATGAGATAATGTGTATAAATTACCTGGCACATACTTAAGACAGGAGATTCATTCTTATTTTACTATTACATGGTATATACTGGCCCATATACACCCCATTTATCATCTTAGGCTCCTCTAAGATCACAGTTGAAGCAGAAAACTGTACCATGGTTTCTTTGTACAGAGAGACTATCAATCATGTTCAGCATACTGACCTTCTCTTGGAAGAAAAGCAGATTAATGCATTTTAGGGAATTTTGCATCAGCAGAGATTAAGCACTGTAGTTCTTCTGCTAAGTCTGGTAACCCATATATTCCAGGATATCATTATGGCTTGAGTTTTCTGAGCCTGTGGTTTTACTGTGATCACCCAAGAAATCATTGGTGGGGATTAAGAAAGCTGAAGCATTTTCTCCCATGAGGTACATGATCACACAAATTGATCACAAGAATCTGGGTACACAGTGAGCAGGAACAGGAATGACTTCCTGGGAGGCCCTCTCCTTCCTAGCATAGGAGCCCCAGCCCTACCCACCCCACTTCTAGGTGGCTTAGAAGCTTCCCTCTTAATTTTTGTCACAAATATAAGATATCATTTCCAGGTAGAGAAATCTCTGGCTGCCATCTTACCACACACCAAAAGATTTGCAGGCTTGAGGGGGAGTGGGGGAGTGATTGATTGGGAGCTTTCGATTAGCAGATGCAAACTATTATATACAGAATGGTTAAACAACAAGGTCATAGTGTATAGCACAGGGAACTATATTCAATATCCTATAATAAACCATAACAGAAAAGAATGTGAAAATATATGTATGTGTAAGTGAATCACTTTGCTGTACAGCAGAAACTAACACAACATTGTAAATCAACTACACTTCAATAAAATACATTTTTTTAAAAAGATTTGTAGGTTCAATTTTATGGTAAACATTTTGGCTTCAACGACATGATCATATTAGTGTTAACTCTTGGGTAGGGTCTAATCATGTAGAATGACTTCAAAGTTCCTCAGTTTGCTCATCAGCAAAATAATTCTAATAATATATGTCATAGCAACTCTATCATAAAGTGGGGGAGCCCCCCCTCCCAAGGTCAGCTTCAGATGTCAGATCCCTTAAGAGTATGTTCAGAGAAAGAAAGGGTTATGACTCACACAGGTAGGAAAGCCCCAAGGTGAGCAGCAAGGGGGATGGGTCTGGGGGAAAAGATCCAGAAGTGAGAGTGTAGAGAGTGCATGAGCATTTTTTAAAATTAATTTTTATTGGAGTGTAGTTGCTTTACAATGTTGAGTTAGCTTCTACTGCACAGCAAAATGAATCAGCCATACTTATACATATATCCCTTCCCTTTGGGATTTCCTTCCCATTTAGGACACCACAGTGCATTAAGTAGAGCGCATGAGCATTTTATAGAGAGGAAAGTCCTGCCAGTGGGAGGCGAGCCCACTGACTGCCGTGAAGTTTGAAAGAGGCAGTAAGAGCACACATAAGCTTTAGGGACGGGAGTGGAACAATGCGAACCTTACTGGACAGGAGATGAGACTTAGAGTTTACTGGCACTAAATCAAATGTCGATTGGGGGACCAAGTTTCTTTCCTATGTTCTTTGTAATTCATCTGAGATATTTGGGTTAATACAGCAACCTCCTAGTTTTCCTATAAATAAACATGTACTTGGCAGAGACTAAGTTTACAAAGCCAACACAAAATAATAAAGCCAGCAATTGTTATGATAGCTCCTTGAAAGATAGTGGGGAGTCAGCAAAAGGAGATAGCCAGGAGAAGAAATCAGTGGAGTCCAGGGAATCTCTTTGAGTATTTTAGTAATAATATTGACTATTTTGGTTTGCTGTTTTATTTGTTGAACTCTTCTGTAGCTCTTTCCTATGTTATTGACCCACATGAAATAGGAGCGTCCCTTCAAGGCACGCTCTCCTTGAGATGCCAGTAGGTAGTCTAATGCCAATCTATTACCAACTAGCATAGCAGCCAGAGAGCTTTGTCCCTCATTAATGGCATCTAGGGCTGGGGCTGTTTGATATATGTGGTATTCCAGGAGTTGTGGCATTTGTGTGTCCTCTCTGAGTTGTGACTGTGTTACAAAATTGAAAATACCTAAATTTATGCCTGTTGCACCAAAGATTGGGATGAGGTCCAATATAATAGCTAAAAGGTGGCCCCTTTGAGGAAAGGCTCCATGAGAGAAGTGAATTCTCTAGTTGGAAATAGAGTGACCTGGGTACTGTATGTGTGTAGGACACAGGCCAAGTCACCTAGCTGGGAAGGGGTGGGGTGGAGAAGTAGAGTATAGGACCCCATGGAGGAGGAATAGTGCCACAGGAGAGCTAGTAGCCCAGGGGTCTTACAGGGTGGAGATTCTGGTGGGCGAATTTGTATCAAAGCAGACATGTGAGGACCAAATAATCCCAACAGGGGGTTGGGGAGACACAGCTGTATGTAATCCTGATTGGTCAAGGAGGCAGAGAAAGGTAAGGAGTCCATGGAGGGAAGGTTAATACAGAAGCACCTGATGAGGCTGAGGGAGTTCTGAGCTGCAGCGTGACTGGAGAGGATGACAAGCAGCTAAGATGAATATTGCAGGTCTATAAAAGGGCAGGAATTAGTTGTATAGTGGTTGTCTAGGCTCGGGTGCCTGAAAGCAGGCCTCACATTGATGGAGGTTTAGCTCCAGGTGACATGCTCTGATACTGTTACCTAGATATTGTTCATCAGGTCCAGGAAAGTAGGAAGTGGAGCTGATGACAAGGGAATAGTGAAGAGTGAAATGACGGTGGTTGGATGAGAGGAAATCAGAGCTGATATGTGGTTGTAGGGGTCATGGTGGGAAATGATGTGCGGGTGGTCATAGGAGTAGTTATTGTAGCCAGGTCTCAACTGTTAAGCATGGTAGGGAGTAGAGTTTTATGCTTTTGTGTAGGGATAGTGGAGATTGGGATCCCAATTCAGGTGTTAAGTATCTCAGGAGAGAGATACATTATAGGGCACCAGTGCAGTAGGTCAGCTAATTTTCAGGGTGCTAGCTTCCACCAAGAAGCAACTCCATAAAGAGGGAAAAGAGTGGGTCAAGCAAAATCTAAATAATCTAGTGGGAGTTCCTTGATGCAGTGGGTTAAGGCAAAGGTAGGTCCCTGTATAGTGCCATTCATCAGGCCTTGGGTATGTCTAGGCAGGACAGGGCCTCGCAGTAATCATTAGCTTCTTGCAGGGTGTCCTTACATTGCACAGGAGAGGGTATGGAGTTGTAGAGACTTACATAATTTGGGTGGATGTGATCTTTATCAAGCAGTCCATAAGAGGCCTGGTGAGGTGGCTGTCAGGTTGGGAACAGGATTAATCTAGGTAGGACTGCATTGCATAGATTGAAATTTGAGGAGCCAGTCAGAAAGCAAGAAAGAAAAGGAAGTTGGGAAGTTATAGGGGATACGGGTGTGTGGAAGAGCCATGGTTAGATTTGGGACAAGAGAGAGGATCAGGGAGCAGAATCTTTATTTGGCAGGTTTCAGCATGAAATTGTGTTAGCAGGATACCTTGGAGTACCAGTGTTGAGCCTGGGATTGATTATTGGTTGTGCTGAGGTCGCCATCTAGGATGCATTGTCTGCTGGGCTGAGGTGGTCGTTCCTGAGGTGATTGTGCTGTTGACTGGGATTGATAGTGGATAGTAGCTGTAAGAACCCTAGTGTGGCTGGTGTGGAGGCTCCTGAGGTGGGTCCTTGACTAGCCCCAAAGTCTTGAGGCAAAGTTTTACGCTTGAGAAATTATTACAAATGTGACTGAGGATCAGTATTCCTTTCCCTCTGGGAGTTATGGAGTAACTTGTTATTGGGAAGCTGTGGACTGATTGACTGCCCCAAACAAGTAGGGGTGACAGCAAGGGCAGAAAGGAGCCTAAGGCATTTGACACTGAGCTGGAGTAATAGAATCCCAGTCCCAGGATCCTGAATATCAAGTCTATTTGAGCCTATTGACTAAACCAGAAAACAAGACCATTAATTACTACACAGGAATCCTTAAGAATGTGAACAATGGGCTTATATTTATTGAGGGCATCCTCCAGTATCCAAGGTAATTATAATCAGATCTGTGACTTGGGCCAACAGTTGGACCCCATCCTATAAAAGGAATGTCCCAGTAAGGGGATGGGAAATGGCAGCCATCATGTTGGCTCTATTACATGTAATGGTGGTGCTGCCATTCATGAATCAATGGACTCCCTTTTTGCTGAACTCAGTTTATCCTAGAGGGCCCCCAAGTTGTCAACAGGGCTGGAAGAGAGGCGTCCCCTCCTAGATCTATGGACTGTGGCAAGGGAAGCCACATCCTCTTGTAGTTTGGGTATGTCTGAGGGCCTGTCCTACAAGTGCCATTTCTATTGTGCAAAGGAGGCTATGATGGGCTGTACTAAGCTTGTGGGATGTCATTTCCACGGCCTAAGGTAGAATGAGCAGTTGATTCCGAAGGATCACAGAGTCAAGGACCATGGTAACTCTGGACCAAGAAGGACCCAATAGGCCACTAAGAGTTGTATTTCAAGAGGAATATCTTTTGGCTGTTGACGGGACCTACTTGCTTCAGAAGTCCATAGGGAGTCATGTGACATCATGTGTGGTCCAGAGACTGTAGAAATAGAATAGAATTTGTGGTTTGGTTTATTTCCTCCTTCCTATCCTACATCTTCAAATCCAGCAACATAGTGCTGCTTTTGTCATCTTTTTCTGACCCTATCTTCTGACTCCCTCTTCCACTTTTAAGGACCTCTGTGATTATATTGGGCCCACTGGAATAATTAAAGTTAATCTCCATATTTTAAGGACAGCTGAATTGCTACCTTGATTACTTCTGCAAACAATAATTCCCTTTTATCATATAACCTAATACATTCACAGGTTCTTGGGATTAGGACATGGACATCCTTGGGGGACCATCATTCCACATATCACAGATGACATTTTGGGTAGCCTCAAGGTCCTATTGTCGGAGTGACCCCATTTGAATTGAACTAATTTTCTGGTGAGCATAAATAGGTTTTAATAAAATTTGTAAATGGGAAATATGTTGTTACCAGAGGCCAATTAGGTCAAATAGGTGTTGGGCTTCAGAGTAATAGAGTGGAGAGCACCAAAAATCGTTTGCAAATATGCAATTTCGCAATATGAATTGACCTTCCACAGACCAAGTTATACCCCGAAATTTGAGGTGGTAGACCCCTGGACCTGTTTTTAAAAGATTTATTTATTATTTACTTATTTATTTTATTTATTTTTGGCTGCGTCGGGTCTTAGTTGCGGGATCTTTCGTTGAGGCACATGGGTTCTTCATTGTGGTGTGCGGGCTTCTATATAGCTGTGGCATGCGGGTTTTCTCTTGTCTAGTTGTGGCACATAGGCTCCAGAGCGGGTGAGCTCTGTAGTTTGCAGCACGCAGGCTTTGTTGCCCTGCAGCATGTGGGATCTTGGTCCCTGACCAGGGATTGAACCCGTGTCCCCTCCATTGTAAGGCAGATTCTTTACCACTGGACCACCAGGGAAGTCCCCCCCACCCCCGGACATTCTGAGGTGCAATGATCCAGTTGTAGTTAAAGTCTAGACAACAGTTCTAATGCCTTTTGTAATAACTTGAATTTCTTCCCTCTGTAGAACTTGTCAATGTAATTCCATAGCAGAGTGCCTGAGGACAAAGTAAACCTTAAAGATTCTGTCTGCATAAATTATGAGCAATGGTGGTCTATTAACATATCCCATAGGTAAACTAGTGAATGTATATTGGGACTCCTCAAAAGTAACTATAAATTGTGGCTGTAGTGTTGGAGAAATGGGGACAAAATAAAACATTATCTAGATCAACAGCTATGAAGAACTTTCCTGTGGCAGAGTGAATGGAATCAGTAATTTTAATAATATTTAGCAAAATGTCCTTAATTAGGGGGTACCATCACGTAGATGGCAGTAGTTGACTGCAAGCACCATTCGTTTTTTTCAAGTATAGTTGATTTACAATATTGTATTAGTTTCAGGTATACAGCATAGTGATTCAGTTATATGTATATATATTTTTCCAGATTATTTTCCATTACAAGCTATTACAAGATATTGAAAATAGCTCCCTGTGCTATATAGTAAATCCTTGTTGCTTATCTATTTTATGCATAATAGCTCATATCTGTTAATCTCATACTCCTGATTTATTCCTCCCCTCTTCCCTTTTCCCTTTGGTAACCATAAGTTTGTTTTCTATGTCTGTGAGTCTCTTTCAGTTTTGTATATAGATTCATTTATTATTTTTAATATTCCACATATAAGTGATAGCACATAATATTTGTCTTTCTGTCTGACTTACTTCAGTAAGTATAATATTCTCCAAGTCCATCCATGTTGCTGCAAATAGCACTATTTCATTCTTTTTTATGGCTGAGTAATATTCCAGTGTATATGTATGTGTGTGTGTGTGTGTATATATACATGTATATACATACATATACATACATACATATCTTCTTAAGCCAATCATCTGTTAATGGGCACTTGGATTGTTTCCATGTCCTGGCTATTGTAAATAGTGCTGCTGTTAACATTGGGGTGCCTGTATATTTTCAAATTAGAGTCTTCATCTTTTCCAGACATACCCAGGAGGGGATTACTGGATCATATGGTAGCTCTATTTTTAGTTTTTTAAGGAACCTCCACCCTGTTTTCCACATTGGCTGCACCAATTTACATTCCCACCAACAGTGTAGGAAGTCTCCCTTTTCTCCACACTCACTCCAGCATTTATTATTTGTAGACTTTTTGATGGTGGTCATTCTGACTGGTGTGAGGTGATACCTCATTGTGGTTTTGATTTGCATTTCTCTAATGATTAACGATGTTGAGCATCTTTCATGTGCCTGTTGGCCATTTGTATGTCTTCTTTGGAGAAATGTCTATTAAGGTCTTCTGCCCATTTTTTGATTGGGTTGTTTTTTTCGATATTGAGTTGTATGAGCTGTTTAGGTATTTTGGATATTAACCCCCTGTCGGTTGCATTGTTTGCAAATATTTTCCCCCATTCTGTAGGTTTTCTTTTCATTTTGTTGATGGTTTCCTATAAGCTGTGCAAAGCTTATAAGTTTCATTAGGTCTCATTTGTCTATTTTTGGTTTTATTTCTTTTACCTTGGGAGACTGACCTAAGAAAATATTGCTACGATTTATGTCAGAGAATGTTTTGCCTATGTTCTCTTCTAGGAGATTTATAGTGTCATGTATTATATTTAAGTTGTTAAGCCATTTTGACTTTTTTTGGAAGGAGTTTTTTTTTATTGCTGTATAGTTGATTTACAATGTTGTGTTAGTTTCAGGTGTACAGCAAAGTGATTCAGTTATATATATATTTATATATTTTCTGATTCTTTTCCATTATAGTTTATTACAAGATATTGAATATAGTTCCCTGTGCTATATAGTAGGTCCTTGCTGCTTATCTATTTCATATATAGTAGTGTGTATCTATTAATCCCAAACTTCTAATTTATCCCTCCCCGCCCCTTCCCCCTTGGTAACCATAAGTTTGTTTTCTATGTCTGTGAGTCTATTTCTTGTTTGTAAATAAGTTAATTTGTATCATTTTTTTAGATTCCATATATAAGTGATATCATATGATATTTATCTTTCTCTGACTTCACTTAGTATGATAATCTCTAAGTCCATCCATGTTGCTGCAAATGGCATTATTTCATTCTTTTTTATGGCTGAGTAATATTGCATTATATATATATATATATATATATATATATACACATATATATATATCACATTTTTTAACATCTCTATTGGAGTATAATTGCTTTACAATGGTATGTTAGTTTCTGCTTTATAACAAAGTGAATCAGCTCTACATATACATGTATCCCCATATCTCCTCCCTCTTGCATCTCCCTCCCACCCTCCCTATCCCACCCCTCTAGGTGGTCACAAAGCACTGAGCTTATCTCCCTGTGCTATGCAGCTGCTTCCCACTAGCTATCTATTTTACATTTGGTAGTATATATAAGTCCATGCCACTCTCTCACTTCATCTCAGTTTACCCTTCCCCCTCCCCCCAAATCACATTTTCTTAAGCCAGTCATCTGTTGATGGACAGTTAGGTTGCATCCATGTCTTGACTATTGTAAATAGTGCTGCTGTGAACATTAGAGTGCATGTATGTTTTTGAATTACAGTTTTCATCTTCCAGATACATGCTTGGGAGTGGGATTGCTGGATCATGTGGTAGCTCTATTTTTAGTTTTTTAAGGAACCTCCATACTGTTCTCCATAGTG
This sequence comes from Leucopleurus acutus, assembly GCF_964270905.1. Lineage (NCBI taxonomy): Eukaryota > Metazoa > Chordata > Mammalia > Artiodactyla > Delphinidae > Leucopleurus > Leucopleurus acutus. The sequence goes on from NC_139143.1 coordinate 134,922,409, forward strand.
ACTGCACCAATATACATTCCCACCAACAGTGTAGGAGGGTTCCCTTTTCTCCACACCATCTTTAACATTTACTATTTGTAGACATTTTGATGACAGCCATTCTGACTGATGTGAGGTGATACCTCCTTGTGGTTTTGATTTGCATTTCTCTAATAATTAGTGATGTTGAACATCTTTTCATGTGCCTCTTGACCATTTGTATGTCTTCTTTGAAAAGTGTATGTTTAGGTCTTCTGCCCATTTTTTGGTTGGGTTGTTTGTTTTCTTTTTGTTATTGAGTTGTATGAGCTGTTCATATATTTTGGAAATTAATCCCTTGTCAGTCACATCATTTGCAAATATTAGGGAGTTTTTAAAATTACAGATTCTATTTCACTTCTAGTGATTGGGTTGTCCAATTTATCTGTTTCTTCTTGACTCAGTTCTGGCAGGCTGTGTTTCTAGAAATTTGTCCGTTTCTTCTACATTGTCCAATTTGTTAGCATAAAACTGTTTATAGTATTCTTGTATGATTTTTTGTGTTTCTGTGGTGTCAGTTATTTCTCCTCTTTCATTTCTTACTTTGTTTATTTGGGTCCTTTTTCTTTTCCTCTTGGTGAGCCCAGCTAGAGGTTTGTCGATTTTGTTTACCTTTTCAAAAAACCAGTTCTTGGTTTTATTGATTTTTTCTAGTCTTTTTTAAATCTCTATTTTATTTCCTTTCCGATATTTATTATTTCCTTCCTTCTGCTGACTTTAGGTTTTGTTTGTTGTTCTTTTTCTAATTCTTTTAGGTGATAAGTTAGGTTGTTCATTTGAGATTGTTTTTGTTTCTTGTGGAAGGCCTGTATCACTGTGAACTTTGCTCTTAGAACTGATTTTGCTGCATCCCATAGATTTTGTAAGGTTGTGTTTTTTATTTTCATTTGTCTCAAGGTATTTTCTGATTTCCTCTTTGATTTCATTGTTGACCCATTGTTTTTTTAGTAGCGCATTGTTAAGTCTCCACGTGTTCATTCTTTTCCTGTTTTTCTTTCTGTGGTTGATTTCTAGCTTCATACCATTGTGGCCAGAAAAGATGCTTGAAATAATTTCTATCCTCTTAAACTTGTTGAGACTTGTTTTATGACCTAGTATGTGGTCTATCCTGCAGAGTGTTCCATGCACACTTGAAAAGAATGTGTATTCTCAGTTTTGTTTTTTGGATGTAGTGTTCTATAGATATTGATTAAGTCCAACCGGTTTATTGTGTCATTTAGGACCTCTGTTGCCTCATTGATTTTTCTGTTGGGATGATCTCAGTGGCGTGCTAAAGTCTCCTACTATTGTTGTATTCCTGTCAATTTCTCCCTTTATGTCTGTTAGTATTTGTTTTATATATTTAGGTGTTCCTGTATTGGGTGCATATATGTTAACAAGTGTGATATCCTTTTCTTGTACTTATCCCTTTATCATTATATAATGTCCATCTTTGTCTGTCTTTATGAGCTTGGTTTTAAAGTCTATTTCATCTGATATGAGTATTGCTATCCTCACTTTCTTATCAGTCCCATCTGCATGAAATACATTTTTTCATTCCCTTTTAGTCTGTGTGTGTCTTTTGCCCTGAAGCGAGTCTCTTTTAGGTGGCATATTGTAGATTCTTGTTTTTTATATCCTATCTGCCACTCTGTATCTTTTGATTGGAGCATTTATTCCATTGATATTTAAAGTAATTATTGATATGTTTGTATCAATACTTACTGCCATATTAAACCTTGTTTGCTAGTTGTTTTCATAGTTCTTCTTTGTTCATTTCTTCTACTTTTTCTTTTTTCTTTTGTGGTTTTCCTTTTGTGGCTACCAGGATTTCAAGTATGTTGACCCATAACTATACCTACTTGCTTTAAGTGGATAGTCATACAAGTTCAAACACACTCTAAAAGATCTACATTTTTATACTTCCCTCCCCTACATCTTGTGATTTTTGATGCTCTAGTTTACATCTTCATACATATCATTTTGCTATTAATTGTAGTTTTAATTGCTTTTACAAAATTTTTTGTCTTTTAATCTATGTACTGGCTTATTTAAGTGATCTTGAATCCTCTTATATATTTGCCTTTCCTATTATGATTTTCCCTTCCTATAGATTCTTGCTTCTTTTCTATTTAGAGAAGATCTTTCAGTATTTCTTTTAGGGTAGGTTTAATGTTGCTGAACTCTTTTAGTTTTTGCTTGTCTGAGAAATTCTTTATTTCTCCTGTTCTAAATGATCCAGTAGATTACTTTAGGTAGTAGGTTTTTTCCTTTAAGGACCTTGGATATATCATACCAACCATTCATTTTTATTTGGCTTACAGACAGGCCAAATAGAGCTATTAAAGGGAGAAATGGTGAGAATGAGGACTCCTTCTGTAACCAAATTATGAACAATGGGTCTTAATTCCCTAATATGTTATTTAATGTAATATTGTAAGATGTTTACAATTTTAATAGAGTGTGGTAGATCCACTGGGGTCCACTTAGTATGGTCAGTTGTAAGGGCAATGGATTTGGGCCTAAACCAATGTGAATCTCTTTTAGTTAGAGAATCTATACCTATGGTAGGATTGGGTGATTTCATTGGGGTCACCACTTTGCAGAGTTTTCAAGTTTAATGGTGCCTGTGGTAAAGGTGAGTGATATTTGAACTCCATGGACTCAATGTCCAGAGACACTGCTGATACTTAAGGATTTCCCCTTTTTAAAATTTGAAGGGTTAACGAGCAGTAAGGTGACCTGGGATCCAGTATCAAAGAGGGCTATAAAAATTGAAAATTATGTGGAGACCAATATAACTCCAGTGAAGTATATGGGATGTGTCCACAGGGGATGGTCATGGTATCCATGGACTGTGAGGTCCTAATGGGGTAAAGGGCTTCATTGATGGAGGAGAGAGAAGGCCTTGAGTGAAGCAATGGTTGGCATGGTATCTGGAAGAGCAGTAGCAATACTGGAAATGGCATTAGGAACAAATAATGATTTAATGACTTGTTGGAGTAAGGCTTGCCACTGATGGACTTTCCCAAAATCAGATGATTAGAGAATCCTAAATCCCTCAGTCTCCTGTACCAAACATTTGGAATGGGGTCTTAATGGGGGCTTGTTTGAGAGACCCCTATTTTATTTTTATTATCATTGTAATAATTATAAATTTTACTGAGGCTACTCTTTCCTTGTGTTGGGTACACTGTGTTATCCGGGAGAGATTTATGTTCAGTTAATAGTTATAATATGTCTAGAGCCTGGTGGCGTGGCCTATTTAATGCAATAATGAGGCAAAATAAATGCAAGAAGGTCCTTGTAATAACAGTTGGAGGATGTCTAAGTGGAGAGGAACCTGTTCAGGAATGGCTAGAGCATCTCTTCCTTCAGGGTATTTGGCATAGTAATAGATTTGTAATAAGACCAAGTAGGACAATGCCTATTTTCCAAAATAATTGGCAACTCTCCTCTGAAATAGTCTGATTACTGATGATACATGTATTAAGAACAGTGACAGTTGGATGGGCTATCCTCCATGTCATCAACACCTATTGGAAGAAGGGGGAGGTCAGGGTTATGTCTGCCTGCCAGGCATTGGGAAGGTTTGAGCTGGCTACTTGAGGACCTAGGTCAGGGATCTCAATAGATTCAACTTAAGGATCTTGAGAAACACTGGACATATGTTTAATTTTGAGGTGGTTGAGTTCTAAGTCTGTATTAAAAAGAGATAATCAATAGACTGCCAGTTGTAAGATAAATAAGTACTAGGAATGTAATGTACAACATGATGACTACAGGTAACACTGCTGTATGGTGTACAGGAAAGTTGTTAAAAGAGTAAATCTTAAAAGTTCTCATCATAAGGGAAAATATTTTTTCTTTCTTTTTTGTATCTGTATGAGATGATGGATATTAACTACATTGTTGTGCTAACCATTTCACAGTATATGTAAGTCAAATCATTTTGCTGTACACCTTAAACTTATACAGTACTTGCTGTATGTCAATTACTTCTCAAAACTAGAAAAAATGAGACACAAGAAACCATTAAAAAAGAAAGTGATATTCCAAAGCAAGGTAGTCATATTATTGTATAGCTTACTTATTCAATCCAAAACTCATTCATTGAACACCAATTACCAAATTATAATTACAAATACCAGTTTGTCCTGGCTGCTGTGAATGGTGAATGAATGATACAAAGGAGAAGTTCCAGAAAATAGGAAAGGTGGTTGCTAAAGGATACTAGGATAAATAAGACATGGAAGACAGACATGCCTGTAAGGTTAGGAGGAGAGGGGTGGGGGGAGAAGAGGAAAAAGGAGAGAGATTAATTCCATAAGATTGCCGTGAGCAAAAGAATAATGATTACAAAAGGGAGCAAGTGAGTCATGCTGCTTCTTACAGGAGCAGAGAAGGAGCTAAAGATGGGAGGGAGTGGGTGCTCTTAACCTTTCCCGTTGTACTTAACAGCTTCCTCTAATGCCTCTTGTTGAGTTTGTCATTTTTTTCACATTAACATTTGGTCCTTTTTAAAATTCTTGAGATAATCACAGTAATTATTCTGAGGCTACAATCCGCATAATTAATATATCACGACTGGCTCTATGAATTTTAAAGCAGAATCAAGGTTAAAAATTGAAGTTATACTTTCTTATTCTTTCAAGCTGGAGGTAAATATCTCCCATCTCTGAACTCCCACAACATTTATCTGTTATGCTTTGTATTCTGGCATTTGTGTGAAGTTGAATCACCTCTAATAGACTGAATTCCTTGAGCAGAAGGACCATATCTCTCTCATCTTTCATCCCCACTGCCTGACACAATGCCTAGCACATTGAAGGTGTCATTACGTGCTGTGTTGTTGAAAAACGATGGAAGGATGAATTACTATTAGATAAATCAGTCTAGTCCTTGGCTATTTGCCCTGGACATACTTTAGTGAATAGGAATGTCTACCCGGAAGAAACCATTAACCTGGAGCTATCAAGGAAGAATATTCGACTACATTTTGGAAGCACGCAATTTCTGACTTTCTACGAAAAACAAGCAATAATTTTAGTCACGAATACTGGCAACTCACCCTGCCAAGAATTCACAGGAGTTTGCAGATTGCTCAGACATTTTTTAAGACCATTCCACAGGATTTTTGGAAAGTTCATCAGTGTGACTGGGGTATGTATGAAGAGGGGAAGAGGCAAAAGTTATACAAGGCAGACTCCTGTCATAAGAGAATTTAAGCATTGTTGGAAAAATAAGCATTACACATTTTGAACAATAAGAGTAAACTTTAAGTTAGGAGCCAAATTGAGAGGCCAAGAAGAAAGAGAGTCAAAATGGAAGGCCTGAGATTGGACTTGGTAGGCATTAGTGAAAAAAGAATAAAAATCTCTGTCACAAGACCCTGAGGTCCCAGTTATGTGGTTGAATGATGTGTGTAACTTGGATCTAAGCCTCACTTTTCTCATTTGCACAAAGGGGTTATTACTAACACATACCCTGCTTATTTGCAAGGCTAATTCGTAAATCGAACAAGGTCCTCTATGTAAATGCATTTTGTAGGTGGGAGAATGCTGAACAAGTGATGGTTAATACGGATAAGCCTTGAAGGATGGGTTTTTCCTTTAAGATTGGCAAAAAGAAAGGGTAGTGTGTCCCATAGAGATGAATAGCACGAGCTATGAAGTATGTAGGTAAAAAGTTACATGGGAGAGTGAAAATCCTGGCCTAATTGGAGCAAACTATACAGTGAAGACTAAAAAAAATATTGTTGCTGTTTATCTGAAATTCACATTTAATTGTGCATCCTATACTATCATTTGGTAAATCTGGCAACCCTACCCAGGCTTCCCCATTTCTGCTGCCAAAGTCCAGCTCACGTGTAAAGGGTCAAATGCCATTTTTTTCCACTGGGTTTTTAATTTCTGCCAGTTAGGAGATCTTTCTCTTCAGAAAGATGGGGTGGCGGGGGGAGGTTAAGGAGACAGCTGTATCCTTTAGTGTTTAAGACCTTAGGCTCTGAAGTCAGATATCCAGGATTTATAGTTCATCTCTCCTGTTGATCATTTGTGTGATCAAGGATTTTTAAGTTTCTCTGCTCCCCAATTTCCTCTTCTATATAAGAAAAATACTTATTCCATGGGATTGTTTTGAGGATTCAATAAACTCTGTAGTGCTTGGCATGCTGCGTAGTCTTATCCATCCATTACATTTTTGAGTACACACTGTATGGAAGGAACCCAATATACAGAAATGAAAACACATGGACTCGGCCCTCAAAGAATTTATAATCTAGGAGTTCATAGACGTTGACACAGTTAAAATAAAACCAAGTTCATCCAGTTTCACGTCTTTCCTGGCATCTTCTATTAATGACTTGAAATCTTGTATTTCCTTCCAACAACTCTCCCATAATTCATACGCTACAATCTCCTGCACCACCTGCAAAGCCTACAGACACGTCAACCTCAACAAGTCCAAAGTGGAACCCTAGGCCTTTTTATCCTTTTGTACTCCCCACCTTCGTGACCTACACCACCGAGTCACACAAACCACAGAGTCTTTTCCTCTTCCCAGTTCCCCCATGCAATTAGGAAGCAATTTATATCTAGTCTAGTTTTTGCTGTTGTTGTTTTGTATAATCTGTGGTAGGCAGAATTCTAAGATGGTTCCAAGATTTCCTGCCATGTACGCATCATGCATAATCCCTGGGACTGTGAATATGATGAATTTTACTCTTGCCATTAGTAATGGCAATGGTTAGTAATATGGCACAGTTGACTAGGAAGATCAGGTTGTCTGGGTGTACCCAATCCAAACACATAAGTCATTTGAAAACAGAATTTAGTCAGGATGGTCACAGAAAGGGAAGTCAGAGACGCAATCGAGATGACTTGAAGAAAATAAACATCTGTGTTGTGAGCTGCAGATGGAGAAGGATATTCTTGGGGAGCTAACAGTAGCTACCATCTGACAGCTAGCGGGAAAACTAGAACCTCAGTCGTACAAATGCAAGGAAATAAATTCTGCCAACAACCTGAATGAGGATGGAGGAGGACCCTGAGGCCCAGATGAGAACTGCAGCCCTGGCCGACATGTGATTTCAGCTTCGTGTGACCCTGTCCAGTGAACACACCCACATCAGGCCCAGACTTCTGACCCGCAGAATTGTGAGCTAGTAAAAGTTTCCTTTTTTCCGGCTGCTAAGGCTGTGCTATTTTGTTCCACAGCAAATAGAAAACAAAGTCACCATCTCACAGGCACGCCACTTTCTCCACCTTCCTATGGCTACCTTGACTTAGTTCTCCCCTGGACCACCGCAGCTGCCTCCTGACTAGCCTCCTTGCATCCACTCTCAAAGCCTCTCACATCATCCAGGTTGCACACAGATGATAGAATGAACCTACTAAAATGTAAATCTGCCCACCCCACCCCACTGCTTTAAACCTTCCCACAGCCCTCACCACAGGGTAAATTCCAACCTATTTTTTAACATGGTTTAAAGCACCTTTAATATTTTTCGTGTGCCTACCACCTCTGTGACCTGCATCTTGCCCCCTCACACCAACATTTTAGGCCTGCGGCCCCTCCAGGCTGTGTTAAGCCTCTGCACCTCTGTTCTTGCTATTCCCTCTGTGGGCATATTCTTCCACCTTCTGCTTTCAATATGGAGCCAGGCTTAGCGATTCTATGCCTCTCTTGGGTATCCTTGCAGAATTAAATGTGTTCTCCCATATCCCCATAATATCTAATTAAGATTACTATCACAGTACCTAAATAATCCATTGCATGAATGTTTATTTCTGTATCACCCTCCTGGAGAGGACGTCGATGCCTGAACTATACACAGGTCCAATTCCAGTGTCTGGAACACTGAGTGCTGAATAAATATGTGATTGATAAATATTCATTTGGTGAATAAACAACAGTTATTGTGCTGCTACGGTGTTCCCTGTTCCTTCTTTCAGATTCTTTTCTTACAAGGCAGTAGTTAGATTTAGGTGCCTACTCAGGACCAAATTGAATAGAACATTATCTGGGGTAAAAAGAGCTGCTAATGAGAAGCCAACATTAAATTAGGTTTTTCCTGTTGCCTGAGAACAGCTGCTGGCTCTGTTACTGTGTCCAGTATTATTTCACGATGTTCACGCCCTCAAGGGTTAACTACTGAGTTTAAAGATTATATGGGCAACATGTTTCTCTGGCTCCTTGGCTTGGTCCTTGCCTTTTAATGTTTCTTTCTACTGACTAAGGATAGGCAAGACCAAAAAGGAGGTAAACTCTATCAAAGTTAATTGTATTACTCATCAGTAGTCCCCAGAATGTTGACACAGTAAGAAATTTTAGAATAATATGGTCTAAAGTCATCATTTTGAAGATGAGAAAATGTAACTCTAAAAAGATGATGTCTCTTGCAGGCCCTCACCTGAGACCTGAGCCAGGCCCAGGTTGATAAATTCTATTCATAATAATAGTAACTTAAATATATTTTTTAAAACACTCGAATTAAAATTATAATTGGAAGGATAAACAGGGAAAAATATCTACAGTAAATCACGAACCAATTCATTAAGTAGAAGAACACCATGTAATAGAAAAAGATGAGAATGTTAATAGGTACCATATTTCACTGATTCTAGGATGCACGTTTTCTATATTTTAACACCTCTGAAGTCAGAGTAGCTATTTCAAATGATAACAAGAAGTATTTGTGATATAGTTTAGCAGCAGAGGATATGTTTGAAAATTTTCTTCGTGGTACATAAAATAATGTTATGTTTTACAATCAATAGTTTCTCAGGGTTAGTGAAATGCCATATTTCACAGCAGAATAAATGTACATTGTCAATAAACATAAAAATATAACACTAATAATATGCAATTCAGTTTGCAGATAAATGCAAATTGAAATTATATACTTAGTTTTGGCCTATCAGATTGAGAAATATAATTTTCTTATGATAACACCAGTGTTACCTATAGTGCCAGAAAATGGTTCATCTTTTATACTGTTAGCAAAGGAGCAGATTGGTATAAACTTTTTGAAGAAATAAAATTGGCAAAATGTATCAAAAGTCTTTAGAATATCCTATCTCTTTCACAGGAAAATACCTAAGAAATTAAACAGAAAAAGGCATCTTTTAATTTTTTGGCCACCCAGCATCCTTTCCCCTTTCTTTTGTTTGTTTGTTGTTGTCTTTAGTATGTTAAGTTCCTTTGTGAAGCCACTCTTTTTCCATTATCATTTCATACAACTTGGGTTGAGCTGGTATCTCTCTAGCTCCAGGGCTAAGCCGTTCAATGCTTTCCACCCATCCAGCCACAGTCACAGATTCAAGGGTGGACTCACGACTCAGTATGGTCCTTATGAGCCTAGGATTTTTATCCAGTTCTGAGAAAGAAACCTTCCCCCTTTACGCTGGACTGGAATACAGGAAGAATTGGCTTGGGGCTGTTTTGTCACCATGTGAAGCCTGAGAGTAAGTCTAGTATGAAAGAAGCAAGGTAGAGAAGTGGAAAGGTACTGGGTCCTGCTAGAAATGATTCAGTACCCGGATCAAGCAACATCAGCTCTAGCCCTGGATTTTGCAGTTATATGAGCTGATACTTTTATTTATTAAATTATCTAACTGTCCATTTATTATCTATTTTGCTTAAATTAGCTCAGGTTGGATTCTTTTGTTGTTGTTAGTTGCAGTCAAAACAGTCTTAATTGATACATTTGCTGAGAATATAATTAAGGATGTATAAGAAGATTTTGATCTAAGTAGAGACATTTCAGAATTATTTATAGTGAAAAATTGAAAATAACTAAAATATCCAACAACAGAAGAGGAGTTAATGTCTAACATGTTCACAGAGGTACTGCGTGCCAGGCACTGTTCCAGGACCTCTATGTATATAGTAACTCATCCAGTCCTCCCAAGAACCCTATGGCATAGGTACTAGTATTATCTCTGTTTTGCAGATGAAGAAAGTGAGACATAGGGAGGTGAACTAACTAGTTCACAGTCACCCACTTATAGTAGTAGAGGTGAATATGAATGTAGACTGAATAACTCCAGAAACTATGCTTTTAACCATTAGGTTTACCAGTTCTCAAATCAATTGTAATCTATCCATATAATGAAATATATATCAAACTGTTGAAAACATATTTACTGATATCAAATATATTCATAATATATTGTAAAGGAAAAAATTAGGTTATGAAAGAGCATGTAGATTTCCAGTTTCCAATTCAGCATAAAATGAGCTTAGAAATTGCCACTCCAACCCAACAAGTAAAAACCTAAACAGACTGAAAACTCCACTCTTCTTGGATCCATCAGAGATGTGAGGTCACAGGGCAAACCGCTGCCCCCCAAACTGGAGAAATAGGCAGATACAGAGAATCATAATTTACTGGAGCAGAAACTTCGTGGAAAAATCCTCTGTGGGAACCAGTGCCGGGGTAGGGAAACTGAAACTGTAATTGATGAATCACTGGAGGTTCAGTGTAGACAAGCCTGAGAGAGAGAACCCCCAGGGAAACCCAGTCATAGGAGGTCCCCAAACTTTTGTGAGTTTTACCTCCAGGATCTCAACAAGGTTTTCACATTGAAGACTGGAGAAAAATCCCTTTGTGCTTCCAGCGGGGGAGGGGAAAAGGAACCATTCTGAAATATGTCAAAGAATTCTGTTCTTAATAAGGCTTGCCCTCAAGAGAAACCATTTTACCAGAGCCTAAACTATTCAGGTTTTTTTCAAAGCCAAACCAACCTGGGGGAAAGGAAATACCCAACTCCATCCCGCTCTAGCCATCCTGTCTCACCTAAAGTATGGGGCAAGGGGCACTGAGAAGCAAATGCTAAGCTCACAATCTAGAGGCACAGTCTCACTAAAAGACTGAGACCTCAGCATAGGATTATACAACACTTCCCCTCCAACCACACCTTTCCATCACATTACTAAAGGTCTATTACAGCAGTTCCTTTTCCCTAATGTATCATGGCCAGCTATCAAGAAAAAAATTACAAGGCATACTAAAAGTCAGAAAACACAGTTTGAAGAGACAAAGCAAACATTAGAACCAGGCTCAGATATGGCAGGGATGTTGGAGTTATCAGACTGGGAATTTAAAACAACTATGATTCACATGGTAAGGTGTCTAATGGATAAAATAGACAGCATGTAAGAATAGGTGGATGATGTAATCAGAGAGATGAAAATCTTAAGAATCAAAAAGAGCAAGTATGGATATATCATGTGTATGTGCATTTTCTTTTTTCTTCAGAAAACGTGTTTCTTATGTAATAATAATATGTAAATAGTTGTAAGAAATTATTCTTTACTTTTTTTTTGAAAATTAGGTTGTTGGTAATTGAGGCTGTAATAATCTTAGATAAAATAAGTTAAAAAAAATGTCAAATATCAGCAATTTCATATGGCTTGATGTAATAGCTAACCTTCTTTGCCCAGCGGAGACAAAGCATGCCCATCCAGCTTCTTTCATCAGGAGACAGCTTCCTCATTCCTCAGCCTTCATTGCTTGTCTACTCTCTCACTTTATCTCCTGCTTCCAAGGATAATTTAAAACAACCGCACATTCACAAAACCCGTTTAAAAGTGTCATGTTGATTGCTTATGTGCTTTATATTCCCATCTCAACTTGCCCTGCTGTTAAAATTTAGGCTGCACATTTCCCACTGCACTGTGCCTCATAAATCCAGAGGTAAAACAGTAGGCTAAATACCATCTGTTCCAGGAATTAACACACACACACACACACACACACACACACACACCCCTAAAACTGTGTTACTGATTTAAGAATTATAACACAAAGATGATTTCAATGCAGCAAAATAGAGTAATAAAACTTTCACATAGCCTTAAACATTTTTTTTAACATCTTTATTGGAGTATAATTGCTTTACAATGTGTGTTAGTTTCTGCTTTATAACAAAGTGAATCAGCTATACATATACATATATCCCCATATCTCCTCCCTCTTGCATCTCCCTCCCACCCTCCTTATCTCACCCCTCTAGGTGGACACAAAGCACCGAGGTGATCTCCCTGTGTTATGCGTCTGCTTCCCACCAAATGTAAAATAGCCTTAAACATTTAATACATGTGTCCTCCAACCCTACAATATTAGAGAAGATGGAATTCCATCCAAGAGTCCCACAAATTCATCAGTCGAGGGAACTCCCAATGAAATGAGTAAGCGCCCATGAATGCCAATGGTAGATAAAAGCAGAAGAAAAAGAAGAGGAAAGAAAAGGGTTATATCTTGGGACAGTTACTAGCAAATCCATTAGGAATGCTGCTATTAACAGAACACCCAACTAACATTAGTTGAAACAAATATAGGGGTTTTTTTTCATATAGCAATAAATGTGTTCAGCTAGATGATTGCTAGTATTGGTTCAGCAGCTCAATAATAACATCAACACGGTTCTTCTCATCCTTTTACTCAGCTGTGCATAGCTTGTTGGCTTTTGGTCCTCACACTTGTCACATCATGGATACAACATGGCAGTTGTAGCTTCTCACGCATAATGTCTGGCACGTTGTAGGTTCTCACAAATGCTGGTGTCTTTTTCTGCCCAACTTCTAGTCCTTCATTTAGGGCCTGCAGGAGTAAGAAAAGATTTGCCTTCTCTTTGCTCACTCAGCAGGCATACTTCCCCAAAAGGAGGGTTTGACTGACATCTCTCAGTATGGAGTGCCCTTGTTGGGCAGATATCCTGCCAGGACCCTCAGAGGCAGAGGCTTCCTTGCTACATGGTCACATACAGATCTGGTCCAGTCAGCCATGGTTGAGATATCAGGCCTGGGTTCACTGTAAGGGCATTGCCTTGGCCATAGGAGTCCATATAGAGGAGAGCTGGGCCCACTGGGCTTCTTTCCCTATGAGGTAGCTGTGTACCCGGTAGGCTCCTGACAGCTGAGTTTTCAGAGGTTCTTCCTGAGAATCCTGCCTCATAGAATGAGGCACTTTCTTGGGGAAAGCATTCACGAGAAAAAAAAAGGAATGATGATCTACGGGAAGCTACTACTATTTAACACTAAAAGCAGATGTTAAGTTATCTGTTCTTCTGTTCATTCAACAGGTATTTTTTGAACCCTCACCGTGTACCACACACTATTTTAGGTGTTTGGGATATAGCAGTGGATTTAACAGACTAAATCCTCATCCTCTGTATGCAAAACACACATATACAGACACAGAGCAATGCTTTCTCTGCCCTTCTCTGTGTTCCAGGAGTCTGCTTCCTTACAGACCTCACAACCCAGGCTGCCTGGCTTTCTAGCTTTTCGTAAGGGTTTGGCCAATGGAAGCTATAGCAGGAAATTGGAAGTTGAGAGGTGAGAGAAGTCAAGATATTTCTTCCCCTCACTCCCAGGACTTTGGTCCATGGATTCTAGGAAGGACTTCATCCTTCTGGACCATGAGCTCCTACTAGGTAATCGCTCCTCCATGGCCCCAGCTCTCGCTGGAATCTGTAATACTTTTCTCTCTTCTTGTTCCTACAGCTCTAAGTGTGGTAACATCTTCCTACCATTGCTGGTCTATGGATGCTTCAGTATTCTTTTCTGGTTAACTCTCCTCATTCTGTAAGTATTCCCTTAATTAAAGTCCCTTGAACCATTGCAATTGCATTCTGCTTTCTGCTAGGATCCAGACTCCAAGCTGGCTACATAACTTGTGAAGCCCAATGCAAAATAAGAATGGTGGGTGGGCCCTTATTCAAAAAGCAGGAAAAAAAATGTTAAAGGTAGATTTAAAAACGTTTTCCTTTAAAAATATTTTATTGTTTATAAAATGAAACTGCAGTAATGTTGATATATGAGTAATAACATATATATTGAGAAAAGTATTTCTGGTGTCATAAATTTATATAATACAATAAATAACATTAATATAATAGTTTGATTATAAGATTTCTTCTGGATCATTTTTTCTGCAAATTATTAGGTCATCAAAATGTAATACTTTTAGCAACTTCATTTCAATAAATAAAATTAAAGAAACATCAATCACTCTCGGCAAATGCAAGATTGCAAATAATGTTGGAAAAAGTTTAATTCTGAGAAGGATCTTTCTGCTGATGCAGCTATTAATAAGCTGTTAAGAGTATTTCATAGGCTGTGACAAATAGGGATAAATTTCAGGCAAATTATTTTAAAATATAAATTGTATTGCATTTAGAGCTGATGATTTTTGTGGGATAATTTTTCTGAAAAGATTTAACTTCATACAAATGAGTTTCAGGTAAGTCTACATTTAATTTTAAATACAAATTTATACAATAGTATTTTAATGTTTCCTTTGACTTTCTTTAGTTCATGGATATTGTTTAAGGAAATGAAAGTGACTTCATGATTTGTATATAATTTTAAATGCCTGTTTCTGCATTCTATCACTGTTTCTTCAATTAGAAAGAAACATTTATTTAAAATTTAAAAATTATCTTCCTTGTTAATAATTAGTTCATCTGAAACTTCGTATGAAAATGGTGTCCTTTTCTATTGAATGCAACGTCTTTACATTTAATTTCTATTTCTGTTTGTGAGTATTTACGTTGTAATACTGCAGCAGCTTTCAAAAATCAGGGATTCCAAACTGTGAAGAATTGTAATGACTCCCTGATATGCTTTACTGCAATTTCAGTGTATGTGCTTTTGTTTTGTAATTATTTGCTGACAGTTTGCTGACTGGGCACAAGCAATTTTTGTCCAGCACTTAGAATGGAAAGTTAATATTTGTGCAAAGCCTTAAGAACAATCTCCCAGGATGGATGGGCAAGCCCGCCTCCCACCAGGTGTTCTGGAGTTGCTCCCTCCTACATCCACGGCTACTGCTGCTTTGGCTGCTGTTGTCGCTGTGACTGTTAGTGATCTGAGGCTCATCCTGGCCCTAGATCCAAGGCCGCAAAGCACCCTGGACAGCCCCGCGGTGTGTGCATGCACATCAAATGGCCAGGCCGACTGTGCCTGTGGACGTGGCTGCTGGATCACAGCTGTGCATGCGCATGCGCATGCTGTTGTCCAGAGTATCTCCTCTGCTCATCCTCTCCTCTGTGCATACCCCATTGTAACTTTAGACTGTATGTACTGCTCACAAGTTAAAAGGTAAAATTGTGAAGAATTTCAAGACAGCAGCAACAGGGACATAAACCAAGCACTGTGTCCCACTGGGCATGCAGCCCTGTTCAACTGCATAGGTCCAATGCTCCTAAGTCAGCCGTAGTCTAACATGTACAGTTCATGAAATTTATCTTCAGTAGGAGACACTGAAAATGAACAGATAAACAAGGAAATACATGCTAAGATACCTGGTGGTGATAGTGAAGTATTATAGAAAACAAA
Organism: Leucopleurus acutus; assembly: GCF_964270905.1. Lineage (NCBI taxonomy): Eukaryota > Metazoa > Chordata > Mammalia > Artiodactyla > Delphinidae > Leucopleurus > Leucopleurus acutus. The sequence goes on from NC_139143.1 coordinate 134,937,754, forward strand.
GCAGAGCAAAGGAGACAGTGTCAGGGGATGGGGTGTATCTATACTCTGTCTAGGGTGGTCAGGTCAGGTCTCTCTGATGAGATGATATTTGAGGAGATACAAGAATGAACCAAGAGAGTGAATCTCAGTAATGACTGGGAGCAGAGCATCCCCAGTAGAAGGAGAAGCAGACACCCAATCCCTGTTATGGGAACATGCTTGGAGAGTTCAAGCAAAATCAAGAGAGGGACAGCGCGCCAGGAGGGCAGCAAGCAAGGAGGAGAGTAGTAGAAAGTGAGGTCAGGAGAGGTCAAGGGGGCCTGATTGGACTCTGGATTTGTTGTAAGTGTGGGAAGCATTGGAGAAGCATTGAGGGCTGGAAGAGACAAGATCAGGTGGTGGGCGGAGGGTAGCAATGCTGGAATTCTTCTCTTCCGCCTCACTGGTGCCACTCTCCTCCTCTCTCTTGACCTCGTTCGTTGCCTTGGTCATAGTAGTCGTCTCCCAGGTCTTCAAAGACGTCTTTTCTCCCTGGAGCCCTCATTCATACTGTGCTTTCTGCCTGGATGCTGTCTGACCATGCTTTTCATGGTGGACTCCCCTCAACTTTCTGGTCTCCCCTTAAACTTCACTCTAGGAGCTGACATCCTGTCCCATGTATCTCCCCCACGATTGTATCTCAGCTCTTTTTAAGTTTCCTTCATGGCATTGATTTATATCCACATGATCTGTTTGTTTACTTACTTGACTACACTTTGCATTTTAAAAATGTGTTTACTTATTTTTGGTCTAGCTCCCCAACCAAAATGTAGAATCTATCAGGGTCAGGACTATGTCTTCTTTTTTTTAAATTTTTGTACAATTTTGAAAGGTTACTTTCCATTTACAGCTATTACAAAATATTGGCTATATTCCCTATGTTGTACAATACATCCTTGATCCTATCTTAAACCCAATAGTTTGTACTTTCCACTTCCCCACCCCTATATTGCCCCGCGGCCCACTCTTAACCACTGGTTTATTCTCTATGTCTGTGAGTCTGCTTCTTTTTTTGTTATATTCACTAGTTTGTTGTATTTTTTAGAGCCCACATATATGTGATAATCATGCAATACTTGTCTTTCTCTGTCTGACTTATTTCACTTAGCATAATGCCCTCCAAGTCCATCCATGTTGCTGCAAATGACAAAATTTTGTTCTTTTTATGGCTGAGTAGTATTCTGTGTGTGTATATATATATACACACACATATATCTATGTATATATAAATACATATATATACACACACACACATATATACACAACATCTTCTTTATCCATGTATCTGTTGACAGACACTTAGGTTGTTTCCATATCTTGGCAATTGTAAATAATGTACTCTGAATGTTGGGGTGCATGTATCTTTTCAAATTAGAACTATTTCTTGTTTCCCACTCCTGGAAATCAGCCTTCTCACAGCTCCTGGTGTATAGCAGTGATGAATAACCATTTGCCGAATAAAGGAACCTCTCCTCTGTACATACCACCACAACAACTATCCTGTGGCTTGGCAATTCTGCACCTTCACCTGAAATTATAGAATTTTATTCCCACACTTGTCATCAAGTATGTATTTATCCTTCAAGTCTTAGATGCATCCTTACCTTCACTATGGGAAGGCTTGTGTGTTATGTACACGTACACATATATACACATGCTTCACTAAATATGTCTATTGTTTCTTTGATGTGTTTCCAGCACCCTTTGTCCCTACCTGTCAAAGGACCCACCACATTGTATCACATTATATTATAATTATCTCTTTACATGTCTGCCCTCAAGGGGCTTATAGCATTAAGGGGAGACAGAGGGCAAATCCAGCTCAGTTTGGCAATCCCTGCTTCTAGCACTGCCCTGGCACATGAAGGTGATCATGTATGTTTGGGAAAGGAGTAGATGCATCTTAAAAGCTTCTTTATACACAGGCTGCTTCAGTGATCAGATCAAATGTTACTCAGACCCTGCAGTTAAATTAACATGCTGTATTTTACATAGTTTTATGATTTTTCAAAGAAATTTTAATGCAGTAATACAGACTCTCATGCTTTTAGAGTCACCTTCCAATTTGATATCCCATCCATTGCTACCCCCAATTTTGAAAACGCATGGTCTATTGACAAAGCCTTGGGCCCAAAGAGAGTGTGCTGAACCACGACGTCACCATGGTGGCTCTGAGATGTCATTATTAACCAGCATTTACTGCTGGACACAACATACCTGGAGTGAGAAAAGGAGAAGCCAGAGGTGGAATGAGGCTCCACTCCGTGTCGGCTCTGAAGCTAGACAGCCTAGTGCTTTTTCCATTACAGGTGCACACAGTGAGCCCGTCTCTCATTGGCTAGGTGATCATTATCCTTAGGCTGGCAGCCAAAACCTAAGGCTGACTCTACCCTAGCCTGGCAAATGCACCTGTTGTCACAGGGTGGGCTTATTAGATTCATTAGAGATTAGGCTGCTGCCCAGAGTGGTCAGTTCAGAGCAGGGCTCACGACTCACTTTAATCCCTCACACTCTGATTCTCCTGTCACAGCACAGTACGTGGTGATCCTCTGATAAAACCCTCTCACCAGTTACCTCTCTCTGCCTTCTCTCACTTAAAAAAAAAATATATATATATACACATATATATTATAATATTATATATAAGTTCCATGCAAACCACTTTATAGGCATCATCTCAGTTAAACCTCAGGACAGCTCAGGGAGACAGGCATTGCAATCCCCATCTTACAGACCAGGACCCTGGGCCTCCACTGTGTTAAATAGCTTGCATAAGGAAAGGACTTACCCAGGATGTAAGCTCTTATCTGTTGATATACGCATGATGATATATGTATCAAACCACTCAGGAGTGACTGAGAGTTAAAATTTGTGTCTGAATGTATATTATCTGAATATATATATGCTGGCTTGACTTTATAACTTAAATATTTTAAGTGTGAAATTAAAAACAGAATTATAGACACGAAGAATTATGGGTTTAGAAAGGACTTTAATGATTATCTAGTTCATTGCCCTCACCCTCATCGGACAGTGAGGATAAAACTGTCACAGAATAGAATAGCCCAGCATCCCCTGCTTTAGCCTGGTCAGCCCTGGTTGGGAATGTCCCCAGTGTAGTACTACACTACTAGAAACCCCTTTTCCAATTCTCCACTGTGATTATGGCCTGAGTCCTACCTAGTTGTAGTTTTTCTGTTTGTTCTGTTTCTCATGAAGCCCCTCAGGCCAGGTAGGAAGACAATTTCCTTTCTCTCAGTCTCCACCGCGTCCACGCCAGCACAGATGTGCTGACAGGATTCCGCCAGGCCAGATTCTGAGCCTAACCTTCACATCTGCAGGCTCCTCCCAGGTGAAAAACTGATATGCCACCAGAGAAGCTTGCGATGGACACTTGTTTGATGCCCCGGGGAGGCAAAGGCCAAGCAGCATTCTGGAAGTCCCATAGAAAACTAGGCCCATAAAAAGAAACAAAGTTGAGTTATTTGTAGTGAGGTGGATGGACCTAGAGTCTGTCATACAGAGTGAAGTAAGGCAGAAAGAGAAAAACATGTACTGTATGCTAACACATATATATGGAATCTAAAAAAAGAAGGTTCTGAACAACCTAGGGGCAGGACAGGAATAAAGATGCAGACGCAGACGTAGAGAATGGACTTGAGGGACACTTGGGACGAAGTGAGAGAGTGGCGTGGACATATATGCACTACCAAATGTAAAATAGATAGCTAGTGGGAAGCAGCCGCATAGCACAGGGGGATTAGCTCTGTGCTTTGTGTCCACCTAGAGGGGTGGGGTAGGGAGGGTGGGAGGGAGACGCAAGAGGGAGGGGATATGCAGATATATGTATATGTATAGCTGATTCACTTTGTTATACAGCAGAAACTAACACACCATTGTAAAGCAATTATACTCCAATAAAGATGTTTTAAAAAAAAAAAAAGAAAACTAGGTCTTTAAAAGCCCTGAAAAGCTAAGACAAACCCTTTTCACTGTTTCAAGACATATGAAAGGAGTTTGATGTACAACCGCTCAGGACAAAAGTAAGCTGCTTGCTCAAGTAAAATATATTTTACGAGATCACCAGGATCACCTCTTTGGCAGGCGGCCTGCATGCTGAGCTGCAAATTCTGTGCCACCGGGCTGACATGCAGGCCCTAAGCCCAGAGGCCCACTCCTAACCCCAAAGGGAGAGGCCTGTGCATAACCGTGAGCCCTGGCTCGGTCTTCTCCCCCGGAGCACAGTAGGGAGGAATCCTGGGGGAGAAAGCTCATGCCAAAACAGATGCCAGAACCCATTCCAGGAGTCTGTTTTCCATCAAGCAGAGAAGACAAAACATGCTTACTAGCTTACGAGCAAAACGATTGCCGACTCCTTAAGCATCAGCTCAAATTCCACTTCCTCAAATTCCTAAACCCCTGAAACAACACATGTCTGCCTCCTCCACACGCCCCTCTAGAACATTTTTTAAACATATGAGCCTGTGTGGCTTTATGGCTCTTTTTTCATGTGTCTTTTATGACACAGTGTGAGTTAGTGACCAACCAGGTTCACATACAAATTTTAACTCTCAGTTGCTCCTGGGTGGTTTGATACATGTATCAGCAGGTATATATCAGCAGTTAAGAGCTTGAATCCTGGCTAAGCCCCTTCTTTGTGCAAGTCAATTAACCCAGTGGAGGCCCAGGGTTCTGATCGGTAAGATGGGGATTGCAATGCCTGTCTCCCGAGCTGTCCTGAGGTTTAAGTGAGATGATGCCTATAAAGTGGTCTGCGTGGTATTTGATACTCAGTGAGATACTCAGTAAATGTTTTGTTTCCACACCAGCCCCTCTCTTTACACAGGCGTGTAATCCATATATAGAAACTCTTGCAGTCAGAAGCATTTCAGAATTGAGAATTTTCGTATTCATAATGCCCCCATCAGGTCTGAGGTGCACATTATAAATTAAACATATTAATATTCTCCAGTGATATATCTGAATACATGGCATACATTTAAATGATTGGAAAAAAAGTCTATAAATGGCTTCAGATCAGTCTCAACAGGTTTGCTATCAAACAAGCATTGCAAACTTCCAAAAAATTTCTATTTTTGAAGTTCTTTGGACTTTGGAACTGTGACTAAGGGGTGGTGGACCTGCGTAATGACTATTGTTAAAGACATAACATCCTCACCAGGTATTAAAAACAGGGTTAGCTTTTGTTTTGCTTCGTGCCTGACTCAGAGCAGAAATTCAATAACCCTTTCTGAGTGACTAAGCAAATGAAGGAACGGATGTGTAGTCCTTAAGAAACATGAGAGCGGCCCTTTCCCTCCATCACTCCCAGATAGAATTAGTCTTTGTTCTTCCTCTGTGTTTCATCCCCTGCACACGTCCATTTGATCAGACACTGCAGGCGGGTGGCGGGGTGGGGTGGAGTACAACATCAGACTAGATCGAAGCTCAAAGGCAAGTGTGCCTCTGGCTTTTTCTTCCTTATGCTTATGAAATTTATTCTTAGAAAGAAATATGGTTGGATATTGTCGAAAAGATTTGACTTGAATAATTGTTCTGGCACCGGACAAGAAATCAGCAACTTTTAACTACGGTAGAAATGATCGTAAAGATATAGTTTAAAATTGCCTCGTACTCAAAAGAACTGAAAGGTTTGTGGTTCAAGTTTACCATAGTGCACTAGACATTATTCTCCTATATATGATACCAGCTAAGCAAGAGCTGTGATAGGAGTGACACAATACATGTTTAACATAATATTGAGTACTTTTAAATGCTGGTAAGGTGCAGGACAAGTCAGAGGAGTGGAAAGGTTGGGAGAGTGTTAGAATGATCCCTGAAGGTGGTCCCTGAGGAGGCCGAATCCTGAGCACAACATGAGGGACGGATTGACCTTAATTGGGAAGAAAGATGTATTTTCCAAAAATTTGAGAATGAAAGAGTCTAGGATAGGTGGGAATATGGATCAGTTTATAGGCAGGGGTTCCAAAGGATGAGGACATGTCAACCTAATGCTTGTATTTTCTTGGTTAAATAGGGTCCAGGGTTCTCTACTGAGTGTCCAGAGTAAGAGATGGAGCAGAGGAGCTTGAGCAGGGTGAAATTAGAGAGGGCCATGTGGGAAGTGGGACAGAAAACTCACTCCAGAAACACAAAGGGATGACTTGCTGTTGAGGGGTCTGTGGACCAAGGTGCCATGACTGTAATTAGCAATTCCACAAGCTCTGTGGACTTCTCCAGTAGTGTCTAGCACCTTGGGTCCAAAAGCATATAAAGCATACAGTTGATTGATTCAAGGGAGGGGGGAGGGAGGTGTTACCCTATGAATACAATGGAGGTATCATAGGAAATGGGACTTGAGGCTATCTTCAGGGGAGTGTTAAAGTCATCAAGCCTGGGACTTCCCTGGTGGTCCAGTGGTTAAGAATCCACCTTCCAATGCAGGGGACGCAGGTTCGATCCCACATGCTGTGAGGCAACTAAGCCCGCACCGCAACTACTGAGCCCACGCACTCTGGAGCCCGTGCACCACAACTACTGAGCCCGATCACCCTACAGCCTGTGCACCACAACTAGAGAGGAGCCCGTGCGCTGCGATGAAAGATCCCACATGCTGCAACTAAGACCCAGTGCAGCAAAAAAAAAAAAAAAAAATGTCGTCAAGCATGTACTCTGAAGGACCTGAAGATATGGGAAGAGGTTTGATCTTTCTCCCCAGGTCTGCTCTTCCATAAGGTGGTATTGTGCAGTGGTTAAGAGCACAGACTCTGGAATTGGACATTATGCATTCAAAATCCACTTACTACTGGCTGGGGGATCTTGGGCAAGTTATTTGACCATTTTGTACCTCCCCATTTCTACTGACAAAAAGGGGATGTTAATACTACTTGCCTCACTGGGTTGTTGTGAAGATTGAATGAGTTTATATACTTAGGGTGAAATTGGTATAAAATAAGATCTATTTAAGTATTACCTATTATTATTCCTCTAGAAGTCTCCATTTCAGTAAAATGCACCTCCACTGACCCAGAAGGTCATTATAGCAACTTGTTGAGGAAACATTGTCTCCTAGATCCTCCAGAAAAGAATGCAGCCTGCCTACACCCAGATTTCAACCCAGTGACACCCGTTTCAAATTTCTGAAACACACAACTGTAAAATAGTAAACGTGTGTAGATTTAAGCCACCAAGTTTGTGGTAATTTGTTATAGCATCAATAAGAAATTAATACAACCCCTTTTTAGCTATAGAACCTTAGCGTTAGTTACTTAAATTCTCTGAACAACAGTTTTTTAATATGTAATAATAATAAGAAGAATATGTAACCCTTGGCTATTGTGAGGAATAAGTGAAGGAATAGAAATAAGTTATGAGAGCAATGTCTGGTGTTATGGACAGAATTACGCCCCTCCCCCCAATTCATATGTTGAAGTGAATAAGTCTCTACCTCAGAATGTGACTGTATTTGGAAATAGAGTCTTTAAAGAGGTGATTCAGATTAAACAAGTTCATATGTGTGAGACCCTAATCCAATATGACTGGTGTATATAAAAAGGAGGAAAGACACCAGGGTACACACACACACAGAGGAAGGACCATGTGAGGAAACAGCTAGAAGGCGGCCACCTGCAAGGCAAGGAGAGAGTCCTCAGGAGAAACTGAACTTGCTAATGCCTCCATTTTGGACTCCCAGCCTCCAGAACTGTGAGAAAATTTCTGTTGCTTAAGCCCCACAGACTGTGGTATTTCATTATGGCAGCCCTAACAGACTTATACCTGTGGCCCTACTAGGTAGTTAAAAATGTTGATTCTTACTATCACTTGTTCTTTATTAATAAATTTGGATACTAGGACTATTTTGTGGAATTGCATTTAGGACTAAGATGATATAAGAAACCCGAGTTCTACTTTTGGCTCTGAATCTGTGGCAGCATCAGCTTGTCAGGACATACAAGTCCTACGTGCTCTCCATCTTTTTGTGTTGATATTTTCTCTCTTCTGGTTGACGATGGTAGATTGAACACATGTGGCTTTCCCTGGATCCCTCAGCCGCATTCAAAAGATAATAAGGGGATTTTCTTTTAAAGGTATAAAGAAAACAGGAGAGAAAAAAAGCAACAAAAAACTTGGAAGCTGGAAACAAACGGATCGAGGAAAACTGAATGAGCAGGTGACCTCAGACATTGAACCCTAACCTGTCCACGGGAGAGTGCAGAAGCAAGCTGGTAGGCATGCAGAGCTGAAGAGTGACGTGAAAATCAGCAGCATCAAGGATCGATGAAAGTGTGTGTGTGTGTGTGGTGTGGTTGTGTGTGTGTGACGGGGCGGGGGTGGGGTTAGGAATTGAGGGGTGTGTGTCGTGGCTAAAAACCAGAAGACTGGTTGAAGATCTCTTTAACACAGTTAAACCCTTAGACCCCGTCTCTTACTTCTCTAAGCTGATAGCTGTCCCTGCCCTAGAAGTAGAAGACAGAAATTGACTTTCTGGCAAGAGTGAGACAAAGGGATTCTGGATTGGGGGACATCTAGTTGGTGGGCAGGTATAAGGTACTGAAAATGGGGGATTTTAATGACAATCCACATATTGAATTCCAAGACACCCTTACCACCTTCCCCCTTAGGTTCTGAGAAGGCCGGCCATCAGGCTTGTAGTCTCCAGGCTAGAGATTAGAAGAGCCTTTTTTAAGAAACCTGCCCACCCTACGAGAGAAGAGATGGAGGTACTGCCATTTTTTATTCTGACCCCCCTGCCATGAATTCTATCCATCCACCAGCTCTGCTCGTGCGCCTTCCAGCCTCCATATCGCTTTCTTAGTATCCTGCTCTTAAAAATGTGCTGACAGCTCAGAGCTGGCTGAAGACACTTGAAGAAAACCTCTAACCTGAATATTGGAGACTCAAACTAACGAACACCAATAAAAAGGGAATTTGTAGGAAAGAGAAATAATGTAGGGACAAGGAACTTAACAGAGAAAAATAGCTATCATTAATATCCTCATACAGAGGGGAGACTCTATTGCAGCCACAACATAAGAACAGCTTTTATTATTACAAGGAATATTCATGAAAGAGAGCTTTTGGAAATCTAAAAATATGGTAGCAAAAGAGAAAAGCTCAGAAGAAGAGCTTGCAGATACCAAACCAAAAAAAAAAAAGTGTGCAAGAAGAGTGAATACCTTATTGTTCAACTATGAATAAAATTCACCTGGTCATTTTGATGCCACCAGAGATTATGATACAAATATTTTAAGAGGATGGGGGAAGTGAAGTTTATGGGGGATGTGTGTGTATGTGTGTTTGTATGTGTTTTTTAGGAGGGATAAGAGAACTGAATCCTTGTCATCCATAGCAAGAAGTGAAGACATAATACCTAAAATGGAGAAGTAGTCACGGAAGCATGCTATTAAGAAATGCAGAGATAACTAAGCAAAGAGACTGCTAGAAGGTTCACAGCAGTTGTCTCTGGGTAGTGGGAACGATTGTTGGAGTGTGATGAGTATGGCAGGCTGGCTGATTTACCTTTAATAATAAGCCTTGTAGAAATAATTAACTTTGAAAACCGTCTACATATTTTTTAATTTGAAATTAAATTTTAAAAAGACTAGACGTAGCGGTTGGCACAGTGTCTGGCACATAGTAGATATTCTATATAACATCATCGGTTTTCTAATTTTATTATTTTATGATTCATTCTTGTTATTTTGACTCTTCGAATGTTGTTTATAATATTCCAGGGAGCATTCTTTTTTTTTTTTCAAAACTTTATTTTGTATAGCAACAGAGACACTTATCAGGAAGTTTTTAAGGCATGTTTTCCGGTGAGAATGGAGTAGGCATCCTGCCTTCTTTGTGAACAGCCCACCTATCCCACTGCTGATGAAATCAAGTTCAGGATGTATTCAGCTCCCTTTGCTTAGCCAGGGTCTGGAGTGAGATGGGTCCAGGAGGGGATAGAGGAAGTCCAGCGGTCTTATTCATATGGACCCAATGCATCAGCTGGAGCTTCTATAAATTGATGGAGGAGAAACAGAGGACAAGGATCTTAGCAGCTCAGCTTTTGGTCAGGTAGAGAGTTGGCAGTTCTGATGCTTTATGCACCTGCACTTAATTTGCTTCCCTGGTCTTTTTAAGTGGGAGCCCATTAACACCTCAAGACTGATGGCTCTCGTTCTACATTCTGATTGAATGTACCTTCGCATAATGGAATGTGTGCTGTGACTGCTTCCCTGGAAAAGCTGCCCTATTTATTCAGCCACCCTGGAGAAAGGAGAGAGATTTTTCTTGCAGAGGCAAGAAATAGCCACAAGCTGCTATTAAACATCTTGGAGTTATAACTTTTCAAATGTTGTTCATTTATACTACCTTATAACGTTATATGTTACATTAATATGTAACATTATACAGTGGTGGAAGGACCCATATTACCGTTATTCTCACTTTGCAGATGAGAAAACTGAAGTACAGAGGTGATATGCCTACAGTCACACAGCTCAGTAAGGATGAGTCACCAAATCCCATCTTGATTTCAAATCCTGAGTCCTCTCTACTGTACCAGATAATTCTTTTTCTTTTTTCTTTTTTTTTTGCTTATTTCCATGTGGATCAAACCTAGAGATCTGAGCCAGCACAGAGGAATATAAAGATAGTATGACATGTTAAGACCCTATAAAAGAAGACATTAAGGGTAAGGTAGAGGATTGGCCAATGGCCTGAGCCAATCAAAACATGCCCTGGAGAGTTGTCTCTTGGGCAGGCTAGCAGTAAGAGCTGAGAGAAGGCTTCTACTCCAGTGAGATGCCCTGGTTCTAGGAGTGGAATTGCAGAGGTGAGGGCTGCAGGAATAGTCACAGGCAGCAGAGTTCCTGTCATCATAGAGCACAAATCGGGGACGGCTGGGCAGAGGAAAAAATATAGGTTTCATCTCTCTTGATAGCATTCATCAAATGGTGGAAGCTGATAAGGATTCTGAGCTGGAGGCCAGGCTCAACAGGAAGAGTGCCATGGTCAATTTGCAGCATCACCAAGGGCTCGGGAGGGTTTTGAAAGCTGTTGCTAAGTGTTTGTCATCCCTGGGCAGGAGTTTCTGTCAGATGCTCCCTCCCGAATGATAGGGCTGTCCTTTGAGCTGTGTCACCAGGAAGGGCACAACGGTCCCATCCGTCAGAGAGTCAACAGGTGGCTACTGCACAACCATCACCGTGGCGCTCAGTCTTGGCTAGCCACCGGATTCAGTAATGGCACGTCACAACAATATACATATTTGGGCCTCACCCCTATTATTCTCGTTCCTTGGACCTGGAGTGGAGCCCAGAGTCAATATTTTTTAAAACTCCAAAGTATATTTTGATGCCCATTTAAGATAGAGAAAAATATATAACCAATTTTGTGTAGGGCATGATCATACCTATTGGGGGTGTGTGTATGTGTTGGGGGGTGTTTTATAACCTTTTTTCACCCCATCAGTGAGGGAGGGAATCTAGGCCTTGGGTTTGGAAGGTATCCAAACTTACAGCACCGGAAGCTGAGATCTAGAGGAGTTTATTAGACGAGTAAACTCACAGCTCAGGGAAGGAGGACACTGTAGCCCTGCAGGATCACACGGAGGGTGCAGAATGCCCCCGGGGGAGCAGAGTGAACCAGCAGGGACTGTGGGGGGCAAGTTTTGTAACAAACAAGAAAAGGGTGAGGTGACTGCTGGTTCCTGTGGGAGGATGTGATTGGACTGTTCGAATAATCCTGTGGGCTGTCAGGAAACTGAGACCCATCAGGTTGAGGACTGGGTAGGATGCAGCTGACTCCGCTGATAAGAGATAGGCCTGGTGAAAGCAGTGGAACTCACAGTTAGGACTTTGGGGTACTATGAGGCTCGAAGGTTTCAAGGCAGCACGTGACGTTTTAGGCTTTGCAATACTGTCGCAGGGGTAGGGGGAGATGAGATGATAAAAATGAGCATGACAGAAATGGTCCCCAGGAGTCTAGAGGAAAACAAAGAAGGGTACACAGACCATTGCCTGTAGTGATAAATGCTAAGATATGAGAGTTGGGGACTGGGGCCAGGTAAGTAGTGTAGCTAGGATAATGGTTTAGTTTTTGTTTTAACAAAACAAAGCCCTCCTCCTAACCCTCACATTCAACCAGAAATGTGAGGGTTAAGAGAAGTTGTTAGTATCCAGATCTTCCTGACCCCAAAGCTCAAGCCCCTCTCTCCACTGCAGGAGTGGCTTCTCCTTCTAGATGTGTCACACTTATTAGCACAACGCTTTGCACATGGTAGAGATGCAACAAAAAATATTTTTTGTATGAATACATTCCTTAGAGCAAGTTTAAAGTTATGTGGTAAGACTCAATCAAAGATAAGTAATATTCATGTTTGTTAAGTTGAGGAAATGAAGGCTTTTTTATTTTAAACTGGGCACCTCTTGTGTATTTGCAGTCATTCTGCTGGGCATTGGGGATACAAAGAAGAGATGTGGTCTTTGGCTCATTGAGGTTATATTTCACTGAGGACACACACACACACACCACAAAAAAAACAATGCCAAATGGTGACAAGTGCTCCTCTAAAGGAAATGAACAAGGCACAGAAAGAGAAAAAGTAGGGGAGAAGTGACCTACCATGGATAGGTGGTGGGAGTTGGGCTAGGTCTTTCTGGGTAGCATTTATAACCTGAAACTGAAAGTGTAAGAAAGAACCCTGTATGTGAAGTGGACAGACCTCTTTTGCAGGTAGAGTAACTATTATGTGTAAGCATTCTGAGGTGACAGAAGCTTAGATTGTCTGGGAAAATGAAAGGCAACTCATATCAGGATTGCAGAGAGCAAAGGGAAGAAGGATAAGAAGTAGCAGCAAAGGTTAGCAAAGATACATTGACCATGATAAGGAGTTTGGATTATTTTCTGAATGCAGTGGAAATTTTGAAGGGTTTTTAAGCAGAGGAGTACCATAATCTAATTTACATTCTAAGAAGATCACTCTGGGTGATATTGTGATAGATTATAGGCACAGGGAATAAAAAAGTAGCAAGCAACCATTGAGTTGGTTATGAGTTATGGTAAGAGAGAATGGTTGATGGTCCCATCCAGGTGACAATGGAGGAGGAAGAACTTGGATAACCTTGAGATATAATGTATTTCAGTGGTAGAATCAATAGAAATTGCTAGTGGATTGGATGGAAATGTGAGTAAGGAATCCAAACTGGCACCTAAGTTTCTGGCTTGAGCGAAAAGGTTGATGGTGATGCCATTTTGTACACGTAGAAGACTGTGGAAGAATGAGGTTTGACAGGTAGTCATCAAGGGCTCTTAGACCATCTAAAAATTAGTAACTTGCTTGAGGCCATAGAGCTAGAGAGTGACAGAACCTGAATTAGAATCGATCCTGTGATTCCATTATACTTGTAAATAAATCATTACAAATTGCCATGGTTTAATCTTGGCAAAGAGGGAAATAATTTCATTATGATTTATAGGCAATTACATTAAGCTGCAATTAAGCCTTTGCTCTTTCAAAAATAAATGTAAAAAAAAGAAAAAAATAAAGAGAGGATTGCTAGAATAGTTTATCAATGTGCACTTATTGACCAACGTTTATGCATATGGCATTGCTAGGTAATGCCGATATTTTCAAGACATGGCTCCTGCCTTCAAAAAGCTCATAGTGTAATTCAGCAGTTTCCAAATTATTATATACCAAGAGATATCTGTGAGTGTTATATGAGAATATGGGCAATCAGTTAAAGAGAGAGCCTTTTATCAATTAACATATTTTGTGAGAACTGAGAGGAAAGAAATATGGTTATAGCACTTTCTAAGCTTATTTGACCTAATAATCTTTATTTGGCAGATCTTTGTCTTGAAACATTATAACATACTTGTGCTTCACAGAACAGAGTTTGGAACAACTTTATCCAGTTGGAAATATGGGAACCTGAGGCTTCCATATGTGAAGCTATCTCTTGAACAGATCACAAGCTCTGTAAGCATAAACTTATACTACAGTAAAGGATTCTTTATATCAGTAATAACAACAACAAAAACAGTAGCTAACATTCACTCGGTTGTCATTCTACAAATATCAGTTGAGCCTCAGTCATGTGCCAGGCACTGTGCCAAGAACTAGGGACATAAGTGGCAAGAAGCCAGACAAGGCTAGTATCCTTCCAGGGAACCTAGAGTCCAGAGAAAAGATGATGTTAAAACTCAGTCTGGATGAGAGCCAACACAGCCATAAATAAATAAATAAATAAAGTTTGTTAAAAAGGCAAAATTCCTTTAAAAAAAAAAAAAAAAAACTCAGTCTGGATGAGTGCAGCTAACAGCAGCTGTGAGTGGGCAGGCACCAGCCCTCCCCAGCCCTCTCCCCCATTCTTTTCTATATCCATGTCAGCTGCTGAGCTCTTCTGAAGGGCTGCTCATGGTTGACTTGGATGAAGGCAGAGGCCTTTCCCACAACTGCCACAGGGGAGCATGGAGCCAGGGGATCAGGACCCTGTCATTTAGCTTGGGGTCCTTGATCAGGATGTATAATGGACCTACCTTATACAAAGTAGTAAACACAGAGAATTAGGCAAAATGAAGAGACAGAGGAATATGTTCCAAATGAAAGAACAAGACAAAACCTTGGAAAAAGAACTAAATGTAGTGGATGTAAGCAATCTACTGAATAAAGAGTTCAAGGTAATGATCATAAAGATGCTCATAGGGGTTTCCCTGGTGGCACAGTGGCTGAGAGTCTGCCTGCTGATGCAGGGGACATGGGTTCGTGCCCCAGTCCAGGAAGATCCCACATGCCGTGGAGAGGCTGGGCCCGTGAGCCATGGCTGCTTAGCCTGCATGTCCGGAGCCTGTGCTCTGCAACGGGAGAGGCCACAACAGTGAGAGGCCCGTGTACCACAAAAAAAAAAAAAAAAAAAAAAAGGCTCACAGAACTCAGGTAAAAATGGAGGAACAAGTAAGAACTTTAACAAAGATTTAGAAAAATATTTAAAAAACAGAGCTAAAAGAATATAATAACTGAAATAAAAAATACCCTAGAGGGAATCAATGGTAGATTAGATGATGTAGAAGAATGGAACAGCAAACTGTAAGATGGAGTAGTGGAAATCACTGAAGATGAACAGAAAAAAGAACAAAGAATAAAAAGAAATGAAGACAGTTTTAAGAGACTTCTGAGACAACATGAAGCATACTAACATTCACATTATAGGGGTCACAGAAAGAGAATAGAGAGACAAAGGGGCAAAACTTATTTGAAGAAATAATAGGTGAAAAATTTTCCTAACCTGGGAAAGGAAACAGACATCCTAGTCCAGGAAGCATAGAGAGTACAAAACAAGATGAACCTCAAGAGAGCCACACCAAGGCACCTTATAATTAAAATGGCAAAAATTAAAGATAAAGAGAGAATCTTAAAAGCAGCAAGAGGAAAACTAGTTACATACAAAGGAACTCCCACAAAACTATCAGCTGACTTTTCAGTGAAAACATTGCAGGCCAAAAGAAAGTAGGACAATATATTCAAAGTGAAAGGAAAAAAACTATAATCAAGAATACTGTACCTGGCAAAGTTATTATTCATAACTAAAGGGGAGATAAAGAGTTTTAAGGAAAAACAAAATCTAAAGGAGTTCATCACCACTAAACAGTCCTTATAAGAAATGTTAAAGGGACTTCTCTAAGCAGAAAAGGAAAGGTCACAACCAGAATTAAGAAAATATGAAAGAAAAAGATATCATTGTAAAGGCAAATATATAGTAATGGGAGTGGATCAACCACTTTAAAGCTAGTATGAAACTTAAGAAACAATAGTGGTAAAATCATCTATATCTAAAATAAGTACTTAAGAGATTTGCAAAATTTTTAAATGTAAGATATGACATCAAAAATATAAAAAGTATAAAAAGGAAGTAGTAAAAACATGGGGCTTTTAGAATGTGTTCAAATTCAGATATCATCAACTTAAAATAGCTTTATACACAGGTCATTATATGAATTCCATTGTAACCACAAGCCACAAGCCTATAATGGATACACAAAAAATAAAGCAATCCAGAAAACAATTAACAAAATGGCAATAAGTACATAGCTATCAATAATTACTTTAAATGGACTAAATGCTCCAAACAAAAGATAGAGGATGGCTGAATGGATATTTAAAACAATGAGGCACATATATATGCCCTCTAAAAAGACTCAGTTCAGATCTAAAGACACTCACAGACTGAAAATGAAGGGATGGAAAAAGATATACCATGCAAGTGGAATAAAAAGAGCTGTAGTAGCAATACTTACATCAGACAAAATAGACTTTAAAACAAAGACTGTAACAAGAGAAAAGAAGGACACTACATAATGATAAAAGGATCAATCTAACAAGAGAATATAATACTTATAAATATGTGCCCAACATAGAAGCTCCTCAGTACATAAAGAAACTATTAACAGACATAAAGGGAGAAATAGTAACAATAATAATAGGGGACATTAATACCCTACTTACATCAATGGATAGATCAACCAGACAAAAAATCAATAAGGAAACATTATCCTTAACAATTAGACCAGATAGACTTAATAGATATCTAAGGACATTCCATCCCAAGATAGCAGGATACACATTCTTTTCAAGTACATATGGAACATTCTCCAGGATAGATCACATGCTAGGCCACAAAACAAGTCAATAAATTTAAGAAGATTAAAATCATAGCAAGCATCTTTTCTGAACACAATGGTATGAGACGAGAAATCAATTGCAAGAAGAAAAATGGAAAAAAACACAAACACGTGGAGGCTAAACAATATGGTACTAAACACCAAGTGGGTCGTTGGAGAAATCAAAGAAGAAATTTTAAAAAAATACTTTGAGACAAATAAAAATGGAAACACAATGTACCAAAAATCTATGGGACACAGCAAAAGCAGTTCTAAGAGGGAAGTTTATAGTGATACAGGCCTATCTCAAGAAACAAGAAAAATCTCAAATAATCTAACATTACTCCTAAAAGAACGAAGTTCAAGGTTAGAAGGAAGGAAATAATAAAGATCAAAGTGAAAACAAATAGAGACAAAAAAATCAGAAAATATCAATAAAACTAAAAGTTGGTTCTTTGAAAAGATAAATGAAATTGATAAACCTTTAGCCAGACTCACCAAGAAGAAAAGAGGGCCCAAATAAATAAAATCAGAAATGAAAGAGGAAAAGTTACAACCAACACACAGAAGTCAAAGGATCATAAGAGATTACTATGAACAATTATATACCAAAAATTGGACAACTTAGAAGAAATGAATAAATTCCTAGAAATATACAATCTTCCAAAACTGAGTCGAGAAGAAATAGAAAATACGAACAGACCTATTACTAGTAGTGAGATTGAATCATTAATCAAAAATTCTCCCAGAAAACAAAAGTCTAGAAGCAGATGGTTTCAATGGTGAATTCTACCACACATTTAAAGAAGAGTTAATACCTATCCCTCTGAAACTATTCCAATAAATTTTATAGTTCTATAGGTCCAAGATTACCCTGATACCAAAACCAGACAAAAACACTACAAAAAAAGAAAATTACAGGCCAGTATCCCTGCCGAACATAGATGCAAAAATCCTCAACAAAATACCAACAAACCGAATTCAACAATACATAAAAAGGATCATATACCATGATCAAGAAAGATTTATCTCAGGGGTGCAAGGATGATTCAATATCCACAAATCAATCAACATGATACAGCACATTAACAAGATGAGAGATAAAAATTACATGATCATAAAATCCAACATCCATTTTTGATAAAATGCTCAACAGAGTGGGTATAGAGGGAACATACCTTAATGTAATAAAAGCTATATATGACAAATCCACAACTAACATTATGCTTGATGATGGAAAGCTGAAAGCTTTTCCTCTAAAATCAGGAAGAAGACAAGGTTGGCCACTCTTGTCACTGTTGTTCAACATAGTATTGGAAGTCCTAGCCACAGCCATCAGACAAGAAAAAGAAATAAAAGGGATCTAAATTGGAAAGTAAAACTAATTGCAGATGACATGATATCATGTGTAGAAAACCCTAAAGACTTCACTGAAAAAAAATGATTAGAACTAATAAGTGAATTCAATAAAGTTGACAGATACAAAATTACTATAAAAATCTGTTGCTTTTCTATACATTAATAATGAACTATCAGAGAAATAATCCCATTTACAATTGCATCAAAAAGAATAAAATACCTAGGAGTAAATCTAGCCAAGGAGGTGAAAGACCTGTACTCTGAAACTTATTAATATGTTGATAAAAGAAATAGAAGACAACACAAACAAATGGAAAGATATACTGTGTTTATGGATTGGAAGAATTAATGTTGTTAAAATGTTGACACAACCCAAAACAATCTGATTCAATGCAATCCCTATCAAAACACCAATGGCATTTTTCACAGACCCAGAACAAATGATCTCAAAATTTGTATGGACTCGCAAGTGACCCTAAGAGCCAAAGCTATCTTGAGAAAGAACAAAGCTGGAGGTATCATGCTTCCTGATTTCAAACTATACTACAAAGATATTATAATTAAAACAGTATGGTACTGGCACAAAAACAGACATGTTGATCAATGGAACAGAATATAGCGTCCAGAAATAAACCCATGCTTCTATGATCAATTAATCTATGACAAAGGAGGCAAGAATATAAGTGGGGCAAAGACAGCCTTTTCAATAAATGGTATTGGGAAAACTGGAGAGCTACATGCAAAAAAAAAAAAAAATGAAGCTGGTCCACTTTCTTATGGTCTACCATATTAAAAAATAAACTCCAAATGGATTAAAGACTTAAATGTAGACCTAAAACCATAAAAACTCCTAGAAGAAAACATAGGCAGTAAACTCTTTGACGTCAGTCTTAGCAATATCTTTTTGGATTTGTCCACTTAAGCAAGGGCACCCAAAGCAAAAATAAGCAAATGGGGGACTTCCCTGGTGGCACAGTGCTTAACAATCTGCCTGCCAACGCAGGGGACATGGGTTTGAGCCCTGGTCCAGGAAGATCCCACATGCCACGGAGCAACTAAGCCCGTGTGCCACAACTACTGAGCCTGTGCTCTAGAGCCCACGAGCCACAACTACTGAGCCTGTGTGCCACAACTACTGAAGCACGCGTGCCTAGAGCCCATGCTCTGCAACAAGAGAAGCCACTGCAATGAGAAGCCCGAGCATGGCAACAAAGAGTAGCCCCTGCTTGCTGCAACTAGAGAAAGCCCACGCACAGCATTGAAGACCCAATGCAGCCAAAAATAAATTAATTAAAAAAAGAAAAAGCAAATGGGACTACATCAAACTAAAAAGCTTTTGCACAGTGAAGGAAACTATCAACAAAATGAAAAGGTAACCTACTAAATGGGATATTTACAAATGATATATCCAGTAAGGGGTTCATATCCGAAATACATGAAGAACTCATACAACTCAATATAAAAAAAACAAGCAATCTGATTAAAAAAATGGGCAGAGGACCTAAGTAAACAGTTTTCCAAAGAAGACATACAGATGGCCAACAGATACATGAAAAAATGCTCAGTTATCAGGGAAATGAAAATCAAAACCGTAATGAGATATCACTTCACACCTGTCAGAATGACTATTATCAAAACACAGAGGTTGTGGAGGAAAAGGAGCCCTTGTACACTGTTAGTAGGAATTTAAATTGTTGCAACCACTATTAAAACAATATGGAGAAAATATTTGAAACAAAGCAAGTGGCAAAGGATTAATCTCCAAAATATACATGCAGCTTATGCAGCTCAATATCAAAAAACAAACAACCCGATCAAAAAATGGGCAGAAGACCTAAATAGACATTTCTCTAAAGAAGATACACAGATTGCCAACAAACACGTGAAAGGATGCTCAACATCACCAATCATTAGAGAAATACAAATCAAAACCACAATGAGGTGTCATCTCACACCGGTCAGGATGGCCATCATCAAAAAATCTAGAAACAATAAATGCTGGAGAGAGAGGGTGTGGAGAAAAGGGAACCCTCTTGCACTGTTGGTGGGAATGTAAATTGATACAGTCACTATGGAGAACAGTATGGAGGTTCCTTAAAAAACTACAAATAGAACTACCATATGACCCAGCAATCCCACTACTGGGCGTATACTCTAAGAAAACCATAATTCAAAAAGAGTCATATACCAAAATGTTCATTGCAGCTCTATTTACAATAGCCAGGACATAGAAGCAACCTAAGTGTCCATGAACGGATAAATGGATAAAGAAGATGTGACACATATATACAATGGAATTTTACTCAGCCATAAAAAGAAATGAAATTGAGTTATTTGTAGTGAGGTGGATGGACCTAGAGACTGTCATACAAAGTGAAGTCAGAAAGAGAGAAACAAATACTGTATGCTGACACATATATATGGAATCTAAAAAAAAAAAAAAAATTCTGAAGAACCTAGAGGCAGAACAGGAATAAAGATGCAGACATAGAGAATGGACTTGAGGATATGGGGAGGGGGAAGGGTAAGCTGGGAGGAAGTGAGAGAGTGGCATGGACATATATACATTACCAAATGTAAACTAGATAGCTATTGGGAAGCAGCCGCATAGCACAGGGAGATCAGCTCAGTGCTCTGTGACCACCTAGAGGGTTGGGATAGGGAGGGTGGGAGGGAGAGGCAAGAGGGAGGGGATATGGGGATATATGTATACGTATAGCTGATTCACTTTGTTATACAGCAGAAACTAATAAAGCATTGTAAAGCAATTATACTTCAATAAAGATGTTAAAAAAAGTTATTTCTACCATGTAATAATCTAATAAGTCAAGATTAAAAAAACAAAACAAAACAATACGGAGTTTCCTTGAAAAATTAGAACTACCATACAATCCAGCAATTCCACTCCTAAGTATCTAACCAAAGAAAATCCAAACATTAATTCATAATGATATATGCACTCCTATGTTCATTACAGCATTATTAACA
Source organism: Leucopleurus acutus (assembly GCF_964270905.1). Lineage (NCBI taxonomy): Eukaryota > Metazoa > Chordata > Mammalia > Artiodactyla > Delphinidae > Leucopleurus > Leucopleurus acutus. The sequence goes on from NC_139143.1 coordinate 134,958,772, forward strand.
ATAGCCAATAGCCAAGATATGGAAGCAACCTAAGTGTCCATCAATAGATGAATGGATAAAGAAAATAAATATTCCATTCCACACAATGGAATAATATCTTGCCATTTGCAATAACATGCATGAATCTAGAGGGTGTTATACTAAGTGAAGTATGTCAGACAAATACCATGCATTTCACTTATATGTGAAATCAAAAAAAAAAGCAAATTACCAATCACAACAAAACAGAAACAGACTTATAGGTACAAAGAACAAACTGGTGACCCAGAGGTGAGGGCCATGGGGAAATGTATGAAACAGATGAAGGGGATTAAGAGGTACAAACCTCCAGTTATATAATTCAAGCATACCCCATTTTATTGTACTTCATGTTATTGTACTTTGTAGATATTGTGTTTTTACAAATTGAAGGTATGTGGCAACCCTGCATTGTTAGTTGATGTTTAGCATGTTTTAGCAATAAAGTATTTTTAAATTAAGGTACGTAGATTGTTTTCTTAGACATAATGCTATTGTACACTTAATAGACTAAGACATAGTGTAAACATAATTTTTATATGCACTGGGAAAACCAAAAAATGTGTGTGACTTGTTTTATTGCAATGTTTGCTTTATTGTGGTGGTCTGTAGTCATAACCTGCAGTATCTTTGAGGTATGCCTGTAAATAAGTCAAGGGTATATAATGTACCTCATTGGGAATACAGTCAACAATATTATAACTTTGTATGGTGACAGATGGCTTATGAAGATCATTTCATAATGTATATAATTGAATCGTACACTATGTTGTACACCTGAAACCAATATTATATGTCAGCTATACTTCAATAAAACTAATTAATTAATTAAAGAGGATTGAGCCACAGGGGCCAGGAATGCCCCATCACCACACATCTAATAAGCAACTTTCTGGTTTAACACCTGTGACAAATCTAAAGCTAGAACCACCAATTCTTCTGAACCTTGAAATTTTCGAGTTTTAAAGATTTACACGCTTAACAACTTTCAAATATACAATATAGTGATATTAACTATAGTCACCATTTTGTACATTACATCCCCAGGACTAATTTACTTTGTATCTGAACGTTTGTACCTTTTGACAGTCTTCACCCATTTGGCCCACCCCAGACTCCCTGCCCCGGGCAACCACCAGTCTGTTCTCTGTATCTATGAGTTTGGTTTTGTTCTGTTTTTGTTTCTTTATATTCCACATAAAAGTGAGATCATACAGTACTTGTGTTTCTCTGTCTGACTTATTTCACTTAGCATAATGCCTTCAAGGTCCACCCATGTTGTCACAAACGGCAGGATTTCCTTCTTTTTTCTATGGCTGAATAATATTATATATCTGTGTCTCATATTTTCTTTATCCATTCATCCATCACTGGACACTTAGGTCATTTCCATGTGTTGGCTATTATAAATAATGCTGCAGTGAACATGGGGGAATATATATTTTTTCATGTTAGTGTTTTTCTTTCCTTCAGATATATATCCAGAATCGAATTTGCTGGACCGTGCAGTAGTTTTATTTTTAATTTTTTGAGGAACCTTCATACTATTTTCCACAGTGGCTGCACCCATTTACATTCCCACCAACAGTGCGCAAGGGTTTCCTTTTCTCCACACCCTCGCCAATACTTGTTATTTCTTATCTTTTTTGTAATAGCCATTCTGACAGGTATGTGGTGATATCTCATTGTGGCTGTGATTTCCATATCCTTTATAACTAGTGATGCTGAACACTGAACCTTGAATTTGACCAGAATGTTTAGAACCCAAAGAAGTTGAGGAACCACTCAAAGATGTTCAATCCTTGCAGGTACTAAGGAGTTGTTCTCTTAAGGAACAGTGGGCAGATCCACTAGGAAGGCAGTGACTCTGGGCTTGGGGCTTTCCCCCATCAGGTCCTTCTCCCTCTTGTTTCTCTCCATTCAACCAGTTTCTACTTTATAGATGAAGAAACAGGCATGATAGGGTTTTTTAATTTGTCTAATGTCACACAACTAGTAAAGGTGGAGCCAGAATGCAAATCCAGGTCTGTGGAATTCACCTCCTTCTCATCATTAATTTTGCCAAAATTAAGCATGCATGAGGCAAAAGGCCAGCACGGGGAGCCGGGAAATGGCAGGTCTCCCTATACCCTAGCCTGTTTATCCCCTTTCTGAAGGTTTGTGGGGTCCTGGCCAGGATTACTGGGGCAGATACATCTGAGCATGCTCCAGGCTCTCTCTGATGTAGAGATTTCGGCAGATTTCCAGAGAGGTCACCAAGACACAGAGGCCACCCTGATGCCATGGTTAATTATAATAGCAAACATGCATAGTGGGCTTACTGTGTGCGGGCGTTGACCTAAGCTCTTTACCCATACGAACCCATTCGATCCTTTAACTCTGTGAGGGGGCTACCATCATTATCCCCAAGTTTACAGTTGGGGAAACTGAGGTACAGAGAGATCGATGAACTTTCCCAAGATTGTCGAGGTGGTGAGTGGTGGATCAGGTTTCAAACGGTGGCACTCTGTCTCTGTACCCCTGCTCCCCTCGTTCCACCTCTCCACGCCCAGGAGCACACACTTTGATGCTACATTGATATATCAGGTTCAAATCCTGGCTTGGCTATGAAACCTTAAGCATGTCCCTTAAGTTTTCTGGACTTGTGTCCTCAATCACCGTAATGAGGATGAAAAACGTGCTTCCTAAGGTTGTTGGGACATTAAATGACTAAAGTATGTGAGTCACCTGGCAAGATGCCTGACACGTAGTAAGTATGGGATAAATGCTGGCAGATTTTGCCATCGGATGGATTTAAGCACCCAGTGAACCCCTTAACAGATGGCTCCCTCCTGTGGTGTGTAGAGCCACCTCAAGGGCTAGGTGGGTGGTAGGGAGTTGCAGGGGTGGGAGGGAGAAGGAATCTTCCACTTGGGGCTCTGAGGCTTGGAGCTGGTGAGCTGCCAGAGGATGAAGGAGTCCAGCAGACCCCACCTCTCAGCTCTGCGTAAACCAAACAGGGGGTGCTTGATTTGGAAGGGAAGGAAGGAGAGAGAAACCAGACTGAGCTCGCAGAGGGACAAAGCCAGCTATCTCCACAACTCTAACTGCTGTTGGCTCTCTGCGTGGTTCCTTCCAGAGCCTGGCACTGCATGTTGATGAAGCTACCTTCCACACCCTTGAACACTGGGGTCTGTAGCCTCCTGAGTCTGGATGAGGCTGGTCTGAGCCACTTCCCCCCTGGCTGTCAGGTCCCTGCCCTTGGAAACCTGTCCAGGCTCAGTCTTGCACACTCCCCAGATGCCTCTGCCTCTGGAAGCCTCAGACACCCTGTGACTATTGAAGGGAACCCATGGATGGCTTGGGAGGAGATGCAGGTCTGTGGTCTGTCCACACCTGCCCCCAGACATGACCTTAGTGAGAGAGAACATTTCCTGGAATGTTAGAGATCAGGAAGAAAAAGAGCCCAAACTCATGGAGTTGAGGACAAAGCCCCAGTGCAAACCTGCAACCGTGTTAGAATAACAGCTGTTAGCTGAGTGCCAGATGCAGGGCTCTACCTGTGCACTCTCTGTTAAGCCTCAGAAGAACCCCATGAAGCAGGTATGATTAGGACTCCCAATCTGAGGACAGTGAAAAAGTCCAGAGAAGTGAAGTCTCTGATCCCAAGTCACACAAGGAGTTGGCTGCAAACCCAGGTCCAACCAAGTCCAGAACCCTTGCTCTCAAGCCGTGTCTCTGCACCAAATTCCTGGCACCAGCCCCTCTTCTCTACTCACATGTCTCAATCCTGCTGCAGCTATAAATCGAATATCAGAGCCTGCCACTTGAATGAACTCCCTGTGATATTGTCAGTGCTTTTTAAAATCAGAAGCAAACAGGAAAACAGAGTTTCTCCAAAGTTTAATTAATTCAACTCAACTCGACAAATACTTTTTGAGTATCAAGTCAGTGACAGACACAGGTTTAAATGCTATAGGGAATGTGAGGGGTGTGGGAGGAAAGGGGAGAGGCCAGAAAGAGGGAATAAAATGGGAAAACACTCAGTCCTTGTTCTCAAAGAGCTTTTTATCTGTAGGTGAAAACACCAAGTGATCAGACCTGGACCTACAAAAGTTTTTTAAACAACTTAGCCGGGAAGAAAAGGTAGATAAAAATATTGTCCAAAATGAACACGAGCCAGGCTGACATTTCCCTGGGCTCAAGTGTCAGACAGTGACACACACGCCCCAGTCTCCCCGGCTCTACTCTGCCTCACCATGGTAACCGCCTGCCGGGGGGCCCTCATCTGCCAGATGGTTTTTTTTTTATATGCTCTGGATGTAGCCAGAGAGGAGAAGATGGATGAATGGATGGCTGAAGTACCCTCAGTCTCTCTGCAGCCCAGCAACCCCAAATGTGTCTCTCAAAATGAGTCCCCTTATAAGCAGCACATCTTGAGAAACCTGTGTATCAGAAGATGGACATCTGAAACAGGTGCAGATCAAAGCCCAAGTATCCCAGCCTGGGGGCAGCCCTGGGTGGTGTATTAGTTTGCTTGGGTTGCCGTAACAAAGTACCACAGACGGATGGCTTAAACCACCATTTATTTTCTCACAGTTCTGGAGGCTGGAAGTCCAAGATCAAGGTATCTGGCAGGTTTGGTTTCTCCTGGCCTTAATCACCTCTTTAAAGGCTCTATCTCCAAATACAGTGACATTCTGAGGTAGGGAATTATGGCTTCAACATATGAATTTGGAGGCAGTGGGGGTGGAGGGACACACAGTTCTGTCCATAACACCAGACGTTGCTCTAATGACTTTATTTCTGCTTCTTCACTTGTTCTTCACAATAAGCAAAGGGTTAAGTACCATGATTATTAGGTAAAGAAACTTGTTCAGAGAATTTAACTCTAAAGCTCTCTAGCTAGAAAAGGGTTGTATTAATTTCCTATTGCTGCTATAACAAAGTGCCACAAACTTGGTGGCTTAAAACGACACAGGTGATTAAGTTAAAATAAGGCCAGTGGGATGGGCCCTAATCCAATCTGACAGGTGTCCTTAGAAGAAGAAGAAATTTGGATACACAAACACCAGGGACGTACGCACAGGGGCAGGGCAACGTTGAGCACACGACAAGAAGGTGGCCATCTGAAAGCCAAGGCGAGAGGCCAGGGGAAACCAAACCTGCCAGATACTTTGATCTTGGACTTCATCTTACAGTTGTGTAGTTCAGAAGTTAGAAATGGGTCTCATTGGGCTGAATCAAAGTGTCAGCAGTCTGCATTCTCTTCTGGAGGATCTAGGAGAGAATGTTTTCTTGTCTTTTCCAACTTTTAGAAGCTGCCCCCATTCCTTAGCTCTCAGACCCTTCCTCCATCTACCAAGCCATAACCAGTAGGTCAAATGCTTCTTACACTGCATCTCTCTGACCTGTTTTGTCTTTTCCACTAGGCTATGAGGCCAGTGATATTTTTCACCCCTAGGTGATCCCAGTGCCTAGAACAGTGCTTGCTTACGTATTGTAGGAGCTCAATAAATTAATTATTAATTTATTATTAAAAATTATAAACATTAAAAGATGAATGGACAAAGCAGGCAAAGACGAAGAAACTTGGATTATGCCTGGTTCTCCCCCTATTCTACTATGAGAGCTGGAGAAATTTATTTCACTTCTCTGTAGTTCATCTTTTTCATCTGCATTATGACGGTATTTGTCTAACCTTGAGTATCTATGCCAGTTCTAACATTGCATGATTCTCAGCCAAGGTACCAGCAGCTCCTGCTTTGCCTTTATTTTTGTTTTCCTATTTCACAAAGTCTCAAGTTTCCTACAGCTCCAGGGAGCCTAATCCTTGTCACTTGTCAGTCATGTCAGTTGCCACATTGCCTCCGATCCATTCCATACTCTCTCATCTTTCCCAGATTGCTTCCTGGCCTGTGCTCAAGCCATTAGCTCTGCCTTCCTCAACAAGCCCTTTTCATCATCAGAGGCTCAAAGCAATTTTCTTCCTCTGTGAAATGCTCTCAGACACTCCAGCCCCCAGAACTCTCTTCTGTCTTGGCATCAATCACAACAGCACTCAGAGAATAAAAGCGGCAGTATCACTGCATCAGGAGTAAAGGGACAAAGAGGTTATTCATTCCTATAACAAATATTTGTTGAGCAGCTCCTGTTTTCCTGTATTCCGCCAGTTTGCGGGGGATATACTAATGAGCAAAGCATCCATGGTCTGTGCCCCAAGGGAATCCGTGTGTCTACACATGGGGGATAACAAGATTACCAAATACAGGGACATCTCAAATATCACATAGTTAGGGGGTTGGGGAAGATGGGAGAGATGACTACAAAGGAGCAACAGGAAATTTGGGGGTGATAATACATCAGCATCTTGGTCATGATGAAGATTTCATGAGTGTACGCCTACATCAAAACATCAGATCGTACACTTAAAATATGTGCAGTTTATTGCACAGCAAGTATATCTCAATACAGCTGCTAAAAGTTAAGTTTTTCTGATAAAGAAGATGAGAAATTTGATGTGTGTGTGTGTGAGTGTGTGAGAGGAGTGGGGAGAAGGAAAGTGGTAGGAGGCCGTTTAAAGAGGGGGAAGGAGGATAGATCTTTTAGATATTTTACCATCTTAAATATCAGAGCTTAGGAATCCCATAGACTCACTTTCAGTTTCCATCCTGGAGTCTGAGACCCAGAGAGCTGTGATGGTTTTCCTAAGGTCCTGTAACTCTTTTCTGGTTATTAATACTGTGAATAACAACTACCATCATTTAGGCAAGCACTAAGAACCATGCCCTATAAGAGGTGCTTGAAATCCATTATCTCACCGGTCCTCACAATTTCCCTTCTAAGTAGATATCATTATACCCTTTTGTGAGGAATGAGGAAACAGGCTCAGCTAAACACCTTTCTGAAACCCACATGGCTAGAAAATTGAAGCGCTGTGATTTAAATCCAGGTCACTCTGTGTCCAAAGACAGAGCATTTTTCATTTTACCTAACATTACCTACATATAATTACCTACAAAGCATTTTGATTCCAAGTATAAGGTGAAATTATCATATAAATTTTATATTATAAAACACAGGGACTTTGGGAGTGATGAAAATGTTTTGGAGCTAGATAGAGGTTGTACAACACTATGAATGTACTATGTGCTACTGAACTGTAGACTTTCAAATGGTTAATTTTATGTTTTGTGAATTCCACCTCAATAAAAAACAAAGAAAGAAACATTTAACTTCATTTAAGGTAAAACACATATCTTTCTTCATCATTAAATTCGGTAAAAGGGAGTTACTATTTCTAGCCTGATATTATATTAATAGACCTATTATTTTGAAAGCCCTCTGGAAATTTTTTGAGCTGCAGAATAATAATACATGACAAATTAGCGTGCATTAGCAGTGCAGAGGGTATGGCAGAAAAAGGTCTCAGCTGTAATCAGGGAGGCTGCATGGAGTGGGGTGGGCTGGGAGTTTACCCACCGTATACTCTGGGTGAGGTTTTTTGCTTTTTGAAATCTTGGTTTTCTTAAAATCAGAATGATACAACCTGCTCTGCCTTTATGAGGCTCAAATAAGATCCAGTTGGAAGCTCTTTGTAAATCTAAAAAGCTAAACAAAATTCAGGCGTTATCATTATCATCCAAAACAGTGTCATTTAAAGGAAAGAGCTTCTCTGTGGCCCGGTGGCTGGTAAGGAGCAGAGATGATGGTCACAAAGGATCTGATGAGCTAGTCGTGAATCCGGACAGGCTCTGTGATTCATGTCGCCGATGTAATACGGCAAAAGTCATACTGCTCCAGTTTCCGGACTTAATACCTATAAAACCAGCAACTTCTGATTTCTGTCTCTTCCTGTCGGTCTTGGAGAAGCCAGTCACCATGTTAAAAACTCTGACTATCCTGAGAGCACCCTGCTTTGCGGAAGCCCAAGCCAGCCACAGAGGGAGGCTGCGGGGAGGGACGGAGATGCTGTTCCAGCCATTCAAATCCAAGCACTAGATGTGACAGGGAAGAAACTATTTTGGACGTCAGTGGATGGGATATGGAGGAAAAAACAAGGAAACTAGTGGAAAGTTAGAATTGAAACCCCAGATAGATGGCCCCAGTAGAGCTACCTTCAGCTCTTGGGGCTGCTCCAGCTGAGACCCCAGTCATTGTGGAGCAGAGATGAGCCATCCCTACTGTGTCCAGCCTAAATCCTTATGCACAGAATCATGAACATGATAAAACAGTTGTTGTTTCACTCCATTGACTTTGGGGGTGGCTTGCTATGCAGCAGTAGGTAACTAGAACCCCAGGAAAGGAGAACCATCACGGACCATGGAATCAAGCCAAATTTGATTCCTGGCTCTCCCACTTCCCTCCGCATTGTGTGATCTTGGGCACCTTAATTACTATCTCTGAGCCTCAGTTTCCTCATCTATCCGGAAAAGAATGATCCCACCTACATTGCAGGGTTATTGTAAGAAATATACCAAATGTATGCAGACTTGCAGGCCAGTAGTGGCACTTAATAAATAACACCTATAACGGTTATCATTTTCGTTCTTGCTGAGTTTTTAGTCCTCCTACATGCAAAAATGGAAACATTTTTGGAAGCTTTTCTGCAATTAATTTTTTAGTTTAATTCGGCTGAATCCAAATAGGCTACCAGACTGTTATCTTAATCAGAACCCCTTTCCCAGGACTGTGCCCTGTTGGGAACTGCTTTTGGCGGGGGGTACCACCTCCCATACTGCTGCTGGCATCCTTTCCACTTCCCTCTTTCCCATTTTCCTTTGAACCTGGGGCTCTGTGTGGAATACCTGGGGGGTTCCATGCTACAAAAGGCTTCCAGAGTTAGGAACTATAGGTCAGGATGACAGGGTGGGGTTTCAGTCCTTTCACCCTTTCTCACTAATTAAACTCCTGGCTGAGAGTCTGGCAGAAGGCATGAGGTTTTGATTTGCAGCCAACTGTAGACTAGGCACTCTGGGCAATCAATGCCTGTGCTGCAGCTGTCAGCCCTGGCCTGGGGGTCTTTCTGGATCTTGGGCGGTGATGTGAATGCCAAACGTCCCCCTCACTCCCCTGCTCTGCTCCTTCATTTGCTTTCTCCTGCCATAGCCACTGTCTGGCATGGGGGCCGTGTGTGGGAGCACAGGCTGTCAGCCCCCCTCCCAAGGCTCTTTAATTTCCTGTCCTTCCAAATCCAAGCAGCCTCTTAGGACCTGTTTAGAAAGACTGATTTATCAGTTCCAAATACCAACAGCAGGATTGCGGGAGATCACGAGCAGCGGGGCTAGAGACTGGAAACATGGTTTCTTTATAAATGTTTCAATTAACTAGACAGAATTTTTCTCCTTCTTTTTCTCCCCCTCCTTTAACAGAGTCCCAGCCAGGAAAACATGAGGGGCTGAGAGCGTGAGAGAGACCCCTCGGGTACCAGGTCTTGCTTGCCATGGCCACGTGAGGAACCTGGGTGGCCCCGAGCCTTGGGACCAACCACCTTCTCAAATGAAAGGTGCTAGAGTTGGCCTCGACCCTGTGAAACAGCAGCTGGAGCACTACAGTCTTGACATTTATTTTCCCATCTTCCTGTAAACACGGTAGCCCCTTAATTAGTGCCTGCCGTCTCTGACGTCAGCCAGCAGCGCTCCTGTGGACAGCAAATCCATTTATCACCAGCTCAAACTGGTCTGGCTTCCAGGAGCAATTGGTGCCCCCAGATGATTTTCTCTGTCTGGAAAGAAAGAGCCAGAGGGAGCCAAGGCAGTGAAAAGAGGAAAATGCACACACCAACAGACCAGCGCTAATTTTCTTGGGAGTTGCTGGCTGTTCCCAGAGCCCTGACTGTAGCTGAGAGATGTGGGCAGGGTAGCCGTGGGCACCTCTTCCCTCTGAATCTTCTGAAAGTGAACTCACATTGATTGAAAGAGGGGCTTCAGAGAACTCTATTTTATGTGTCTGCTTTTATCCCCATTTCATAGAGGAAGAAACTGAGGCTCAGAGAAGTTCTAAGCACCCAGCCTGTGTTCATTTCAGTACAAAAATTACTGTAAAACAATTACTACAGACTGGGTGGCTGAAAACAACAGGAATTTATTCTTTCACAGTTTTGGAACTAGAAGTACAAAACCAAGGTGTCAGCAGGGCTGTGCTCTCTCTGAAGGTACTAGGAAAGAATCTTTTCTTGCCCCTTCTAGCTTCTGGTGGTTGTAGGCGTTCCTTGGCATTCCTGGGTTTATGGCAGCAGAATTCCAATCTCCGCCTCTGTTTTCACATGGTCGGGAGAGAAGGAAGGAGGAAAGGAAGGGAGAGGAAGACGAGGAGAAGGAAGAGGGGAAGGAAGGAGGAAGCCATCAGGACAAGTGGCTCATCTTTCTCTTAGAAACTGCTTCCTGGTTCCTAAGATTCATCCAGCTGTAGCATTGGCTAACGGTTGAAAATCTGCATATAACTTTACAGTTGGCCCTCTGTATCAGCAGATCCAACAACGTACTGTATCATGTAGTCCTGTAGTAGGTTTTTTTATTGAAAAAAACCCACATATAAGTGGGCCTGTGCAGTTCAAACCCATGTTGTTCAAGGGTCAACAGTATATTTGTTCTCCTTTGTTCTCTCACTTAAAAAAAAAGATATAAAGTTATGTAAATAATTATAACAATGTATTATTGGGCTTACAGCATTAATAGATGTAATAGGTATAAAAATAATTCCACAAAAAGGGGGAAAAGGGAATAGAGCTATTATAGGAGTAACATTCTGTATCTCACTAAGTTAATTTAGTATAAATATAAAGCTGATTCTGATAAGTTAAGACATGTATGATAAGCTCTAGAGCAACCACTAAGGAAATAACTAAAAAAAAAAAAAAATACAGTAAAAAAAATCATTAAAAAAATTTAAATGCTGTATTAGAAAATATTCACTCAGTTCTTTCAAAAGAAAGAAGCAAAGGAAGAACCATGATACAAAAGATATGAGACATAGACAAAACAAAAAGTAAAATGGCATACGTAAATCTAACCATATCAATAGCATTAAGTGTGAATGGATAAGCATTCCAATCAAAAGGCAGAGATTGTCAGACTGAATTTTAAAAATAATGCTCCAATTATATGTTGCCACAGGAAACACATCTTAGATTCAAAGATATACTGAATAATCTGGGTATAGATGGTAATTTCTTCAACCTGATAAAGAGCAGCTGCAAAACCTCACACCTAATAACACACTTAATAGTGAAAGACTGGGTGCTTTCTCCCTAAGATCAGGAATAAGACAAAGATGCCTGCTCTCATCACTTCTATCCAACATTGTACTGGAGGTTCTAACCACACCATAAGCAAGGGAGAAAAATGTAAGCATGCTTATTGAAAAAGAAGAAGTAAAATAATCTCTCTTTGCAGATGATGAGATTTTGTGTATAGAAAATTTTAAAGAATGACTAAAACTGTTAGAACTAATTAGCAAGTTCACCAAGAGTGCAGCATATAAGATAATATACAAAAATCCATTGTAGTTCTATACATTTGCTGTGTATAATCTGAAAATGATGCACTTAACAATTGGTTTTTCCTTTTCAGTGAGAATTAAGATAGGGTAGGATAGGAATTTCTCTCATTGTTCTTTCTGCCTATTGAGATTTAAACTTTTATGGAAATTTCTCCATTCATTGATTTAAAAATACTTTTTGAATGCCTGCTATGTTGCTAATCTGTGTTTGTGTGTACAAATGCTTGAGGACATGTAGATGGTTTATTCTCTTGAGAATTTCAGGTCAGCATTGTAGCTCTTCTTTTGCGTCATGCCTGTGGTCAAATCCTTGTAGGGAACATATTAGGAAACAAGTCTCATTTTCACCTTGTAAAATAAACTGTGTTCCAACATTTTCTAAGTTACTTCTTTGCAACTCAGAATACATTTTTGCATTGTTTGTAGAGTAGCCAACAACTATCATTTAACTCTGAGTCTGGCTAAAATGCTGCCTTACTAAAAATACTAAATTTCATTTTGGGAGGCCTTGTCCCAAGTAAGCACTACTGAGTGCTCCCATTATAAACCTATCAACTCTCGTAGGAGACATTGTATTTAATTAGTTATTTGCTTTTGTGTGTGTGTGTTCCTTTCTCAAAAGAATGTAAGCTCAGCAAGAATAGGCACTGTGCCTGCCTTGTTCACCTCTGCTTTGCGAGTGCTTAACTACATTAAGCACTGTGTGTCTGGCACACAGTAGGGACTCAGTGAATATTAACTGAATGCATGAATGGACCCTATTGGCCACCAGTGTTAGTAAATCAGACATAAAACTTAAGCACTGGTGTATGAGACGGCAACGTGAGGTGCTAGAATGAGCACTCTGAGGAGAGGAAGAAGGCCCAGTTCAAATCTCCTATCATTGGTGTAGAGGAGGAAAAATAATTTTCTCTCTACCCTTCTGAGTTCTTGGTTGAGACCCCTGTAATAAAAGATAGATTAACTAGAGAAAATCAAACAGAAGTTTATTGACATATGTACTTTGTCTGTATCTCTCATGTCTACATAGGAGCTACCCAGGGGCAAATGAATAAACTCTCTGAGGTAGCTTACAACCTCAGCTTAAATACCATCTTCAGCTAAAGACAGAAGAAAGAAATGTGTAGGGAATGCCAGTTATGGGAAGGCTATTAGGAAAGGCATTAAAAAAGAGTAAGATTTGTTGTATTGGTGCCTTTTATTAAGGATCTTAGGTCAGCTCTGGGAATTAACCTTTGTCCCTCTGATTTAGAGGGGAGGAGGGATACCTTGTAAATTTATGTCCTGCTTTTAGGTAGATAGGGGAAAGGCAGAGAGCTTTTCTTGTTTCTGCTTCTCCTCAATTGCCTTCAGCTCAGAATAATCCTTATGCCAAGGTGGTATATTTTGGGGTGGCCTATTCCTATTACCCTTCATCTGCAAGCCACGTGTTCTTCAGCAAGTAACTTTTCTTCTCTAAGTCTTAATTTCCTCAGTACAAAATATCTCTAAAGTCCTTCCCAGAGATCAAATGGTATGGAGGCATACTTGAATTTACTTATCTTGTACAATGCTACTTGAAGTGGGACAGGCATGATTAGAGAAAGATGGAGAGGTAGACAGGAACTTTCTGGGAGATTCTGAAGGAGACTTCTGAGGACTTTGAAGGACCTTGCAAGTGATGGCACCGTTATTATAATGTCTTCATTTTCCCGGAACACTTACGGCTCTCTTTTCTCTTTAGTTATAAGTGTGTCATTAGAGTATCCTTATGCCCATCATTTGTAATTAGGGCCATTTTTGCGCTCATGACAAGTCTGGAGAGAGAGCATTTCATGATATAATGAGGTAAGAGACAGAAAAGGATCTGGGTAAAGGAGATGTACGTGTTTGTGTGAGAAGGAGGTGGCTGGTGATGAAGCAAACTGGTTCGTACGCAGCAAATGGCAGAAAAAAACACAGAAATAATGTTCCTCACGAAGAGGAAGAAAGGAAGTGGTGGGGAAGAAATGGTGAATTAACCAGTTCTCCATACTGTATATCCAAAGGCAATGTCACCTCACAGTGATTAGAGACAAGAAGAAAAGAGTGTATCTCTATGTGAGAGAGATCAGTTACCCTTTTGCTGTTGGGTTTTTTTTGTTGTTTTCTTTTTTAACTTTTTGTTAACAGAGGGCAGTCTCTTTTTACTCAATACCTCAATTCTTTTGCAACTGGGGTGCAGTTTTGATGTCTTAATCTAGCGTGGATAACTCCCTCTGCATCCTGATGTTGAAGCAGGTAGCAAACTCTGTTGCCTCCGGAAAGGGGGAGGATTCTGGCAGGACTGAAGGCAAGACAACCCTCAAAATGTCTCCCTAGGATAGACCATTTGTCATGGGGGGTCACGGAGGGAGAAGTCTATCCTCCAGAGATATGCCAGGCTGAACAGAAGAGGAGGATGAGGGAAGAGAAGTCTATGGACCTTAGAAAAAAGGGAGTCCCAGACGATGTGTCAGAGCCACAGAGGAGAGGGCCACCACCTGTGCTGCTTGGAATGCTACAGAGGTGAAGAGGAGAGACCTGCAGAATGAGTGGTACCTTCTGGACTCTAGACTGTCCCAGAAAAATCCCTGTGTCCCAAGCATGGCATGGAAGAGTGTTGCTGAATCTGAAGGGGGTGATGAAGTTTCATTGGCTTGCGGAGAGAACAAGACACCATTCTACACTCCCCAGGCGTCATTAGGCACGAACATATTGGCCCCCGTTATGGGCTGAACTGCGTCCCCTACAAAGATACATCGAAGTCCTAATCTTCAGGTACGTGTGGGTGTGATGTTAGTAGGAAATAGCATTTTTGCAGAAGTGATCAAATTAAAATGAGGTCATACTGGATTACAGTGGGCCCTCATCCAGTATGTCTGGCGTCCTTCTAAGAGAGAAGCAGACACAGACACAGAGGGAAGACAGAAGTGGAGATTGGAGTTACGCAGCCACAAGCTAAAGAAAGCCTAGGGCTACTCAGAGCTAGAAGAGGCCAGGAAGGATCCTCCCCTAGAAACTTCAAAGGGAGTATGGCCCTGACAACGCCTGGATTTTGGACTTCTAGCCTCCAGAGTTACTGTGAGTGAATAGATTTTTATTGTTTTAAGCCACCCAGTTTGTGGCACTTTGTGAAGGCAGCCTTAAGAAACTAATACAGCACCCTAAAAGATCTTGGAACTGTGATACAATCCAAGAGAAGAAACTCTGTAAGAGGAAACAAAATTTTAAAAAATACTTAAATTAAAAAGATTTCCCTCTAGGCAGCAGAAAAAGAGAACTTCCCCTCTTCCTCTCAATTTAACATTTTCTTTAGAAAAACATGATACTATTGTAAATGCTTTCTCTGTTTCTTTGAGATGTATGCAAATCTTTCTAAAAGTTAAAGAAGCCACTTGCCAGTTTTGCATCCCAAGAATGTCTTCCTTGGAGGCCTCAGGGCTATCTCTGAACATCAAGGAGGGTGGTGTGTGCATCCGTGGGAGTTTAAGCCTATGCTTGGCTCCATGATGTAACTTTTTGTTACTCATAATTATGGAAGTTTTATTTTTCCTTTTGGTAAAGACAATTAAACATGAATGTAGTGAATTGTATCTGCCTGGCTATATAAAAGAGTGAGATTTCTTTCTCTTGGCAATTTCCTTAGCAGATTGCCTGTGATATGCATCACAATCTGGTTTAATGCTTAGGATTCACTGGGTTGGCACGAAATTTTATATTGAATTATTTCCCTTAACAACTCCAATACTGGAGTGGCATGCCAGACGCTCTGGGTTTGAATCTGGTAAATCTACTCCACTTACAATTGCCTTATGTGGCTATAGCCACTCTGCTTTCTTGTGGTTAGTGTTTGCATTATATAGCTTTTTCCACTATTAAACTTTTTAGAAAAACGAATCATATTATTTCCATGCTTAGAAGTTTCAGTGGTTTCCCACTCTCAACCCACTGTCTAAATCCCTCAGCATTGTATAAATTATCTGACTGCGATCTTCCTCGCACCATCTACCATCAGGGCTTTGTAGCTGGAATTTTTGACATCCCTATATGATGAGGTGATGTCATATGAGCAGAAAGCTAAGGAAAAAAGTGAAACTAGGAAGAGTTTTCTAGTCCTAATGAGGCCATGAACTGTTAGACAGAGGTCGAAAAAGCCCACTTCATTTATTTGGTCTCAACTTCTTCATCATAAAAAGAAGATTGTAATAAATGGTCTCTAAAGTACACATCATACATCACTGGTACACCTCCACTGTGATATTCTGTGACTCTAGCAGAATCAAGTTTAGTTTTTCAAGTCACTGACCAGCATGATGCCTCAGTACCTTGGCTGGATGTTCAAAGATAAAAATCAATTTGTGCTTCTCTTTCTACCCCTCTGAACCTTGCAGGAAATATTACTCTGAAGATAGACCCATGTTCAAATAGTCAGAAGTTTCCTCTCAGGGTCTCTGCTCCTTCCTCTGCCCCATCCCCATTCTCTTAATTTCTTAGTTAGAGTTAGCTGGAATGTCATCCATGCACTGGTCCTGAGCTTTGTTCCATGGAACCAGCTCTGCATATCCTCCTTGACTGAACCCCTTCATCTGAAAAGTTAAGATTAACTTTAGGATTAGCCTAGAGGAGTACACTTGGCTTGTACGTTTCTGTTGGGAGATTCCCGCCGCAGGCCTGCATTGCAGGTGATGACTACTGTGATTGCAGGTTGTCAACTATAGCCTGTCTTTACTTAAGTTTGCCTCTTGGTTTCCCTGAAGAACAAATACTGAGTGAGCCTGGTACCTGAAGTTAGACTAGTCATTCATCTATTCATTCATTTATCAAGTACCTACTATTTACCAGACACTGAATTACACACCAGGGATGCAAAAGTGAATAAATCAGATTCCCTGCACTCACAATCACAGTCTTCCCAAATGCAGGACTTCTTCAGGTGGTCTGTGTCACACAAACCCAGGGAGCACATTCACATTGTGACCACGTGAAGAGTGAGCACAACCACTGCGCTGCCTCCCCCACCGCCAAGAAATGGTGCTATGCAGTGGTCCCGCTTGGCATGTTTCTCAGCTTTCAATAGCATTCAATTCAGTTTGAAAGTGTGCTTCAGATAAGCCAAGAATAAGATTGTCTTTAACTTGAAAAGTTGAAAAAAGGTAATTAACAAGAAGCCTGTTTAAAAAGGTCTTAGAAGATAGGGCAGAGTGCAGAAGCAAAAAAGAACTACAATCTTGCTGCCTGTGAAATGAAAACCACATTCACAGAAAGACAGACAAAATGAAAAGCAGAGGACTATGTACCAGATGAAGGAACAAGATAAAACTCCAGAAAAACAACTAAATGAAGTGGAGATAGGCAACCATCCAGAAAAAGAGTTCAGAATAATGATAGTGAAGATGATCTAGGACCTTGGAAAAAGAATGGAGGCCAAGATCGAGAAGATGCAAGAAATGTTTAACAAAGACCTAGAAGAATTACAGAACAAACAGACAGAGATGAACAATACAGTAACTGTAATGAAAAATATACTAGAAGGAATCAATAGCAGAATAACTGAGGCAGAAGAACGGATAAGTGACCTAGAAGACAGAATGGTGGAATTCACTGCCATGGAACAGATTAAAGAAAAAAGAATGAAGACAGCCTAAGAGACCTCTGGGACAACATTAAACGTACCAATATTCACATTATAGGGGGTCCCAGAAGGAAAAGAGAGAGAGAAAGGACCCAAGAAAATATTTGAAGAGGTTATAGTAGAAAACTTCCCTAACATGGGAAAGGAAATAGCCACCCAAGTCCAGGAAGCGCAGAGAGTCCCAGGCAGGATAAACTCAAGGAGAAACACACAAAGACACATAGTAACCAAATTGACAGAAATTAAAGGCAAAGAAAAATTATTAAAAGCAACAAGGGAAAAATGACAAATAACATACAAGGGAATCCCCATAAGCTTAACAGCTGATTTCTCAGCAGAAACTCTACAAGCCAGAAGGAAGTGGCATGATATACTTAAAGTGATGAAAGGGAAAAACCTACAACCAAGATTACTCTACCCAGCAAGGGCCTCATTCAGATTTGATGGAGAAATCAAAAGCTTTACAGACAAGCAAAAGCTAAGAGAATTCAGCACCACCAAACAAGCTCTACAACAAATGCTGAAGGAACTTCTCTAAGTGGGAAACACAAGAGAAGAAAAGGACCTTCAAAAACACACCCAAAGCAATTAAGAAAATTGTAATAGGAACATACCTATCGATAATTACCTTAAATGTGAATGGATTAAATGCTCCAGCCAAAGGACACAGGCTCACTGAATGGATACAAAAACAAGACCCATATATATGCTCTCTACAAGAGAACCACTTCAGACCTAGGGACACATACAGACTGAAAGTAAGGGAATGGAAAAAGAGATTCCATAGAAATGGAAATCAAAAGAAACCTGGAGTAGCAATATTCATATCAGACAAAATAGACATTAAAATAAAGAATGTTATAAGAGACAAGGAAGGACACTACATAATGATCAAGGGGTCAATCCAAGAAGAGATATAACAATTATAAATATATATGCACCCAACATAGGAGCACCTCAATACATAAGGCAAATGCTAAGAGCCATAAAAGAGGAAATTGACAGTAACACAATAATAGTGGGGGACTTTAACACCTCACTTACACCAATGAACAGATCATCCAGACAGAAAATTAATAAGGAAACACAAGCTTTAAATGACAAAATAGACCAGAGATTGAATTGATATTTATAGGACATTCCTTCCAAAAACAGCAAATTACACTTTCTTCTCAAGTGAGCATGGAACATTCTCCAGGAGAGATCACGTCTTGGGTCACAAATCAAGCCTCAGTAAATTTAAGAAAATTGAAATCATATCAAGCACCTTTTCTGATCACAATGCTATGAGATTAGAAATCAATTACAGGGAAAAAAATAAAAAAACACAAACACATGGAGGCTAAACAATATGTTACTAGATAACCAAGAGATCACTGAAGAAATCAAAGAGGAAATCAGAAAATACCTAGAGACAAATGCCAACAAAATCATGATGTTCCAAAACCTATGGAATTCAGCAAAAGCAGTTCCAAGAGGGAAGTTTATAGCAATACAATCCTACCTCGAGAAACAAGAAGAATCTCAAATAAACAATCTAACCTTACACCTAAAGGAACTAGAAAAGAAGAACAAACAATATCCAAAGTTACCAGAAGGAAAGAAATCATAAAGATCAGAGGATAAATAAATGAAATAGAAACAAAGAAAACAATAACAAATATCAATAAAACTAAAAGCTGATTCTTTGAGAATATAAAAAAAAATTGAAAAACCATTAGCCAGGCTCATCAAGAAAAAGAGGGAGAGGACTCAAATCAGTAAGCTTAGAAATGAAAAAGGAGACGTTACAATGCACACGGCAGAAATACAAAGCATCCTAAGAGACTACTGCAAGAAACTCTATGCCAACAAAGTGGACAACCTGGAAGAAATGGACAAATTCTTAAAAAAATGCAACCTTCCAAGACTGAACCAGGAAGAAGAAAATATGAGCAGACCAATCATAAGTAATGAAATTGAAACTGTGATTAAAAATATTCCAACAGGGATTCCCTGGTGGCGCAGTGGTTGAGAGTCCGCCTGCCGATGCAGGGGACACGGGTTCATGCCCTGGTCTGGGAAGATCCCACATGCCACGGAGCGGCTGCACCCGTGCACCTTGGCTGCTGAGCCTGCGCGTCCAGAGCCTGTGCTCCGCAACGGGGGAGGCCACAACAGTGAGAGTCCTGCGTACCACAAAAAAACACAAAACAACCAAACAAAAAAATATTCCAACAAACAAAAGTCCAGGACCAGATGGCTTCACAGGTGAATTCTATCAAACATTTAGAAAAGAGCTAACACTCATCCTTCTCAAACTCTTCTAAAAATTTGCAGAGGAAGGAACACTCTCAAACTCATTCTATGAGGCCCCCATCACACTGATACCAAAACCAGACAGCGATACTACAAAAAAAGAAAATTATAGACCAATATCACTGATAAATATAGATGCAAAAATCCTCAACAAAATACTAGCAAACAATCCAACAATACATTAAAAGGATCATACATCATGATCAAGTGGGATTTATCCCAGGGATGCAAGGATTCTTCAGTATATGCAAATCAATCAATGTGATACACCATATTAACAAATTGAAGGATAAAAACAATATAATCATCTTAATAGATGCAGAAAAAGCTTTTGACAATATTCAACACCCATTTATAATAAAAACTCTTCAGAAAGTGGGCATAGAGGGAACCTACTTCAACATAATAAAGGCCATATACAACAAACCCACAGCAAACATCATTCTCAGTGGTGAAAAACTGAAAGCATTTCCTCTAAGATCAGGAACAAGACAAGGATGTCCATTCTCACCGCTATTATTCAACATAGTTCTGGAAGTCCTAGCCACGGCAATCAGAGAAGAAAAAGAAATCAAAGTAATCCAAATTGGAAAAGAAGAAGTAAAACTGTCACTGTTTGCAGATGACATGATACTATACACAGAGAATCCTAAAGATGCCACCAGAAAACTACTAGAGCTAATCAATGAATTTGGTAAAGTTGCAGGATACAAAATTAATGCACAGAAATCTCTTGCATTCCTATACACTAATGATGAAAAATCTGAAAGAGAAATTAAGGAAACACTCCCATTTACTATTGCAACAAAAAGAATAAAATACCTAGGAATAAACCTACCTAGGGAGACAAAAGACCTGTATGCAGAAAAGTATAAGACACTGATGAAAGAAATTAAAGATGATACCAACAGATGGAGAGATATACCATGTTCTTGGATCGGAAGAATCAATATTGTGAAAATGACTATACTACCCAAAGCAATCTACAGATTCAGTGCAATCCCTATCAAATTACCAATGGCATTTTTTACTGACGTAGCACAAAAAATCTTAAAATTTGTATGGAGACACAGAAGACCCCAAATATCCAAAGCAATCTTGAGGGGGAAAAAACGGAGCTGGAGGAATCAGACTCGCTGACTTCAGACTATACTACAAAGCTACAGTAATCAAGACAATATGGTACTGCCACAAAACAGAAATACAGATCAATGGAACAGGATAGAAAGCCCAGAGATAAACCCACGCACCTATGGTCAACTAACCTGTGACAAAGGAGGCGAGGATATACAATGGATGAAAGGCAGTCTCTTCAGTAAGTGGTGCTGGGAAAACTGGACAGCTACATGTAAAAGAATGAAATTAGAACGCTCCCTAACACCATACACAAAAATAAACTCAAAATGGATTAAAGACCTAAATATAAGACCAGACACTATAAAACTCTTAGAGGAAAACATAGGAAGAATACTCTTTGACATAAATCACAGCAAGATCTTTTTTGACACACCTCCTAGAGCAATGGAAATAAAAACAAAAATAAACAAATGGGACCTAATGAAACTTAAAAGCTTTTGCACAGCGAAGGAAACTATAAGCAAGACAAAAAGACAAACCTCAGAATGGGAGAAAATATTTGCAAATGAATCAACAGACAAAGGATTAATCTCCAAAATATATAAACAGCTCATGGAGCTCAATATCAAAAAAACCCAATCCAAAAATGGGCAGAAGACCTAAATAGACATTTATCCAAAGAAGACATACAGATGGCCAGGAGGCACATGAAAAGCTGCTCAACATCACTAATTATTAGAGAAATGCAAATCAAAACTACAATGAGGTATCACCTCACACCAGTCAGAATGGGCATCACCAAATATGTACAAACAACAAATGTTGGAGAGGGTGTGGAGAAAAGGGAACCCTCTTGCACTGTTGGTGGGAATGTAAATTGATACAGCCACTATGGAGAACAGTATGGAGGTTCCTTAGAAAGCTAAAAATAGAATTACCATATGACCCAGCAATCCCACTATTGGGCATATACCCAGAGAAAACCATAATTCAAAAAGGCACATGCATCCCAGTGTTCATTGCAGCACTATTTACAATAGCCAGGTCATGGATGCAACCTAAATGCCTACTGACAGATGAATGGATAAAGAAGATCTGGTACATATATACAATGGGGCTTCCCTGGTGGCGCAGTGGTTGAGAGTCCGCCTGCCGATGCAGGGGACACGGGTCCGTGCCCTGGTCTGGGAAGATCCCACATGCCGCGGAGCAGCTAGGCCCGTGAGCCATGGCCGCTGAGCTTGCACGTCCGGAGCCTGTGCTCCGCAACGGGAGAGGCCACATCAGTGAGAGGGCCGCGTACAGAAAAAAAAAAAAAGTACCTGAAACATATATACAATGGCATATTACTCAGCCATAAAAAGGAATGAAATTGGGTCATTTGTAGAGAGGTGGATGGACACAGAGACTGTCATACAGAGTGAAGTAAGTCAGAAAGAGAAAAACAAATACTGTATATTAATGCATAAATGTGGAATCTAGAAAAATGGTACAGATGAACTGGTTTGCAGGGCAGAAACAGAGACACAGATGTAGAGAACAAACGTATGGACACCAAGGGGGGGAAGTGGGGGCGGGGGGGGAGTGGTGGGATGAACTGGGAGATTGGGATTGACATGTATACTCTAATATGTATAAAATAGATAACTAATAAGAACCCACTGTATAAAATAAATAATTTTTTTTTAAAAAAAAAGGCCTTAGAAGAGTTTCAGTCTTTTAGATTTTAGCTTTAAATAAGTGAAAATCAAAGCTGAAACAGAAGTTCCCACTTGGGCATGTTCTTATTCTGTTTAGTTTCAGACCAGTGTCAACAATTCTGTTTAAGATGCCTCTGGATTGACATTTCCCCAAATATGTTCCATGAAACACATATAGAAGAGTTATTTGATGAAAAGTTTCTGAGGTTAAGTAAGTCCGTGAAACACTAGGTCAAATAGGTTTCTTTCTCGCAAAGTCTGGGAGAGATGGATGTGCTAATGAGAAGTGTGGGTCTCTAAGAGAAGGAATAGTGTGTTATATTAGATCAACAGAACACTGTTTTCAGGAAGCAGATCACAGGCCCGGTCTTCTGTTAAAGCCGTTTTGGGAAGTCTTCCAGATGATCCTTTGACCTTGGCCAGGATCATCTGTTAATGTGTGTATATTAGTGGGGGATGTAGTATATGGCAGCAAGCAGAACTGGGTTGGGGGCAGAGCACAGTGTGTCCTTTAGGGAAAAAGTAAACTTGAATTTTATGGTATTCTGTGACATTGACCTTCAAAGAATAATGACTTTCAGTTCCCGGAGGGTAAGGGTCAGCTCTACCTTCTCAGTGTTTGGGGCAGTATCCCGCACAAATTGGTATTCAAGACATGCCTGTTGAAATGAATTTAATGCACGGGTTTGCACACATATTTCAGGCTTCACATGGGTGTATATAGGTTTCTATGCATGAGCAACTGCATTCACTTAATTCGTCATAAACATTCTGTCCTAGCGTATCTCTGACACTGCCTGTATAAGGAACTTTTTATCACCAACACAGAATAGAGTGCTGCTTTGTTCTAATTGTTTCTGAAAGCCAATAACACTGTGATCAGGAGAAAATCAGCCCTGCTGCTGAGGCTGAGAGCCACTTGCAGGTGACCTTTTCAGCATGTAAATTGTTACCCTCTTTGCCCTGCCTGCCCTGAAGTTTCCCAGCACTGGTCCCACAAAACAGAGTGGCAACAAATGTCATCTTTGCACCCTGGCTGATTGTGGCATAGCACAAAGACAAATCAGTATTACTTCTGCCTATCCTTTTGGAAAGAAAAACTCAGCAGTTGTGACCTGCTGTGGGTCAAATTTTCCCTCAGATGATATGATTTTTCTTCAGGATTTTAGATAATTTCCATATTCTAAGGAGGAAGGGAGGGAGCAGCTCCCAGAGAGAGGCCCAGGCTGCAGCAGCATGTTCCTAATTCTCTCTCCGTGTGAGTCAGCGGCAGGTCCAGCATATTAAGTACTTCGTGGCGTTATTTTTCTTTTCTAAAACGTCAATGCTGGTGTAATCTACAAGAAGAACCTGAGTCCCCAGGGGAGCATTTGGAGAGAGGCTTAGTCATAAGGACACACGTATTGATGTTACCTGCCATGCCCCGAGCTCTGCAAGGACCTGGAACTTTCAAAGAAACAGCGCCTTTGTTTATTACCTCCATTTTTGGACTGAAGTATCTCCAGTGATGGGGCTGTGCTAGTGGGCACGGGAGTTATTTTTTGTTTTTGTTTTAATTTTCTCACTCTGAAAAATTTCTAATATACCCCAAAGTAAGATAATTAAGTAATTATCAAGGCTTTGTCACATGGTTTCATCTTTCCCCCCTCCCTTCTCTGGCTGAAGTAGTTTAAAGCAAACCCCAGACATAATGTCACTTCGTGCCTACCTGCTTGAATATACATCTCTAAAAAAAAAATAATAATAACCAAAATACCATTGTACTACTCAAAGTACGACATCATAACGCATAGTTGGTTATCATATTTATAGCATCAGGCTATTTTCAAATTTCCCAATTGTTCTTTTTATGGTTGTTTTATTCAAATGAGACTCTATAAAAAGGGCCACACATATCATTTGGTTGTATGTCTCTTAAGTTTCTTTTAATCTAGAGCAGTACCCTCTCCCCTACTTTTTTCATGCCACTGACATGTTGAAAATAAGTTATGCTACCTTAAAGAAGAAGTAGATCTCTAGTATCATTCCCTTTCTCTTCCATCATCTCCCCCCTACCCAGGAAAGGGGGAGCTTTAATATCCATGGAAGAGAACACTGG
Source organism: Leucopleurus acutus (assembly GCF_964270905.1). Lineage (NCBI taxonomy): Eukaryota > Metazoa > Chordata > Mammalia > Artiodactyla > Delphinidae > Leucopleurus > Leucopleurus acutus. The sequence goes on from NC_139143.1 coordinate 134,983,073, forward strand.
TTACCAGCATCATTTCTGTCCTTCAAAGGAATGGAGTTTTAAGTTGGTCCCTTGACTGCTCAGTAGAAAGAGCACATAGCCCAGGCACCTTAATAGTTAGATGTGGCCACGTCTGCAAAAGTGATGGTGAACTTTGTAAGTTCAAGATGGTATCCTTTAAGGACAGAGGCTCTCCCCACCCTAGTTCTCCCCATTGCCTGAACTGCAGGCACAGTGTGAGCCATCTTGGACCACGCAAACAGGACAGCATCCCAGGAATGGCAGAGCCATGGAATGGAAGGTAGCAAGCTCCCTGCTGATTTTGTGGGGCAGAGCTGCCATTCCAGCTCAGACTTACATCAGAGGTAAACATCTACCTTGCTTCAGCCACTGTTACTTTGGGACTTTGTGTAATGCAGCTACACATATTTGCTTACAAATTTAATATCCATATTTCGTATGTCTTCAACCTAATTTTCTGTTTCTACGCCTTTGGGAAGCTATTTCATCTCACTAATTCTGAGTTTCCTCAAATATTAAAAGGAATGATATTAGTACCTCTCTCATAGCATTGTTGCAAGAATTAATTCATGCATGCATTATTCAACAGATATATATTGAGTACCAGGTGTCAGTTAATATGCTGTGCGCTGGCTGGGCATTTAGTGTTGAATAAGACTCTTTTCATGCCCTGCAGGAGGTGACAATCTATCAAGGGTGTCAATGAGTAAACAGATAATTAAAAAAACAATAGGAGAACTTAGGCACTGTGTGCTGTGGAAACACAGGGGAGGATCAACCAGCTCTGTCAGCGTAGGACATTAGGAGGAGTTCCAGGTCAGGAGTGTCCAGGCCTGAAGGAAGGGCAGAATTAGATCAAAGGAGCCTGTACACCATTGGGAACTACAGGACTGTTTGTTGCCTTTCTTTCTTACCCACTTGAAAGCATACTTTGGTGTTCTTCTTTGTACTAGGCACTGTGCTAAGTGCTGCACACACAGATAACTAAAACGCTATCTGTGTTTTGCTTGGGGGAAGTACAAAGTCTAGTGAAGGAGACAGATGTTAAGAAAGAAATTATAAAACACAGTGAGAAGTGCTTCAACAGGACCCTGAACGCAGCGTTAGAAAGACAGAGCACAGAAAAAAATAACGGCAATTAACATTTACGGAGCTCTCCCCATAAGCTCGGCACTGTGCTAAGCACTTTATACATATATCTGATTTTTAATGATAATAACAACACTAATAGGGTTTGAGCCAGGCAATCTTCAAAATACTTTGCATGCATTAATTTAGTTATTTGTATGATGATAGCCCTAAAAGGTAAGTAATATTATTATCTCCATTTCTCAGATGAGACAACTCAGGCGCCGAGAGGTTAAACAGCTTGCCCAAGGTCATGTGGCTGGTGAGTGGCACAGCCAGGATGGGAACTTGGGCCCTAACTCTGTACTCTCAGCCACTCCAGTGAGGCTGCCTCCAGAGAGCACCTGGCCACATGTGGGCAAAAGGGAAGGCTTTGGGGGAGATGAAATGATATGGACCTCTGCTGAAGCAGAGCAATAGGAGTAGAGAAGAGATGGTAGTTATCTGAGGCCGATCTGATTATTAGATATTAGTGAGAGGTGGAGGGGAGGCAGAGAGAACCAGGGAGCTGATGAGGGACCATGGAAGGTCTAGCATAGGAGGATACGAGGACGGCAACGCCATTGATCGAAAAGATGAAAAAACAGACGTCGTACGGGAAAGACAAAGAAACTTCTTTGATCATGTTCCCTTTGAAAGTCTTGGTGGATATCCAACTGCATTTTAGGAGCTGGAGCTCAGGAAAGAGGAAAAGGCCAGAAATAGAGATTGCTCTGTCATCAGCAAGGTGTGGCAGGTCATAGAAGACGTGGGATGAGATCATACGTGGAGTGATGTGTGAGGCAAGAATAGAAGAGAACCAAGAATGGAGCCAGGAGAAACCCTAACATTTAAGGGTAGACTGAGTTGGTGAGACAATAAAAGAGACGGTGTCAGGTAAAATATTTCTCCTTATTGCCGTGAACATGGAAATAAATTCTGGAACATCAGCAGCCATCCTATAACCATGAGGTAACAAGAGGAGGGAAGGACCAAGAGAATCACAGATATATTGATCCTAACATAGTTAGGTTACCAAATCACACTAGTATTTGGCCTTCTACAGACTTTTCTTTCCTTTTTAATTGAAGTTTTGTTGACATACAATACGATATTAGTTTCAGGTATACAACATAGTGGTTTGACATTTATGTACATTATAAATTGATCACCACGATAATTCTAATAACCATCTAAAACCGTATAAAGTTATTACAATGTTACTGACTATATTCCCTATGCTGTACATTACATTCCCATGATTTGTTTATGATATAACTGGAGGCTTGAAACTGTTAATCCCCTTCACCTATTTCCCCCACACTCCCACCCCCCCCCCTTTCAGCAACCACGTGCTTGTTCTCTGTATCTATGTCTGTCTGTATTTTGTTCTGTTTGTTTCGTTTGTTAGATTCCACATGTAAGTGAAGTCATCAGTACTTTCTCTGATTTATTTCACTTAGCATAATATCTTCTAAGTCCATCAGTGTTGTCACAAATGGCAAGACTCCATTCTTTTTTAATGGCCGAGTAATATTCCATTCCATTTTGTGTGTGTGTCTGTGTGTGTGTGTGTGTGTAAAACACATCTTCTTTATCCATTCAACTATCAAAGGACAGTTAGGTTGCTTCCATTACTTTTATTGTAAATAATGCTGCAATGGATATAGGGGTGTATATATCTTTTCAAACTAGTGTTTTTGTTTCCTTCAGACAAATACTCAGAGGTAGAATTGCTGGATCATATCGTACTTCTTTATTTTTTAAATACATCTTTATTGGAGTATAATTGCTTTACAATGTTGTGTTAGTTTCTGCTGTACAACAAAATGAATCAGCTATATGCATACATATGTCCCCATATCCCCTCCCTCTTGAGCCTCCCTCCCACCCTCCCTATCCTGCCCCTCTAGGTGGTCACAAAGCGCCGAGCTGATCTCCCTGTGCTATGCAGCAGCTTCCCACTAGCTATCTATTTTACATTTAGTAGTGTATATATGTCAGTGCTACTCTCTCACTACATCCCAGCCTCCCATTCCCCCCATGTCCTCAAGTCCGTTCTCAACATCTGCATCTTTATTCCTGCCCTACCACTAGGTTCATCAGTACCATTTTTCTGGATTCCATATATATATATTAGCATACAGTAGTTGTTTTTCTGACTTACTTCACTCTGTATGACAGACTCTGTGTCCATCCACCATGCTACAAATAACTCAGGTTCGTTCCTTTGTATGGCTGACTAATATTCCATTGTATATATGTGCCACATCTTCTTTGTCCATTCATCTATTGATGGACATTTAGGTTATTTCCATGTCCTGGCTATTGTAAATAGTGCTGCAATGAACATTGTGGTACATGACTCTTTTTGAATTATGGTTTTCTCAGGTTATACGCCCAGTAGTGGGATTCATATGGTACTTCTACTTTCAGTTTTTTGAGGAATCTCCATACCATTTTCCATAGTGGCTGCACAAATTTACATTCCCACCAACAGTGGACAAGGGTTCCCTTTCCGTCACATCCTCGCCAACACTTGTAATTTGTTGTCTTTTTGATAATAGCCATTCTGACAGCTGTGAAGTGATATCTCATTGTGGTTTTGACTTGCATTTCCTTGATGATTAGGGATATCGAGCATTTTTCATGTATCTGTTGGCCATCTATATGTCTTCTTTAGAAATATGTCTATTCAGGTCCTCTGCCATTTTTTAATCAGATTGTTTGTATTTTTGATGTTGAATTGTGTGAGTTCTTTATGTATTTTAGATATTAACCCCATATTGGATATATCATTTGCAAATATCTTCTCCCATTCAGTAGGTTGACTTTTTGTTTTGTTGATGATTTTCTTCACTGTGCAAAAGCTTTATAATTTTGATGTACTCCCATATTTTTCCTTTTGTTTCTCTTGCCTGAGGAGACACGTTCAAAAAAATATTGCTAAGACTGATGACAAAGAGCTTAATGCCTATGTTATCTTCTGGGAGTTTTATGGTTTCAGGTCTTATACTTAACATCTTTAATCCATTTTGAGTTTATTTTTGTACCTAGTGTAAGAATGTGGTCGTTTCATTCTTTTGAATGTAGCTGTCCAGTTTTCCCAACACTATTTATCGAAGAATCTGTCTTTTCCCATATATTCTTGGCTCCTTTGTTGAAAATTAATTGACCATCTAAGCATGGGTTTACTTCTGGGTCCTCTGTGCTGTTCCATTGATCAATGTGTCTGTTTTTGTGCCAGTACCATACGATTTTGATTACTCTAGTTTGTAATATAGTTCTTTCTTAAGATTGCTTTGGCTATTTGGGGTCTTTTGTGAATCTTTACAAATTTTAGGTTTGTTTGTTCCAGTTTTATGGACTTTTCTTAGTAGGTAGTTATTAAACATAGAGATTATTCTTAGCTATAAAGTGAGAATAGCTGTCACAAGGGATGGTTGTCCTTTCACAACTCTCCTTTGTGACAGCTAAACCTAGAACAGTGTTGTGTATTCAACACTCCATAAACAGATGTGGCATCAAAATACATGGTAGTAAGATTTTCTTAAGCATTATCTGACAATCTGGGAACAGTACCAAAAAAAGCAAATGGTTGGATATCTCTTAAGTTGGGGACCAATTGCAAGGGGTAAAGAGAATGAGTTATACAGAAGAATTGGTAAAAATACAAGTTTTCCTTGACCATTGGGTCCAAACTGGGTAGGGAAGAAGGTGGATCCAGGTGGATGCTGATATCTTGGATCTTCCCATCTTGTGGAGAGGTTGAGTCCTCAATGAGGACAAACTATAAGACTAGTAGTTAAAAGGGGATAGAGGGCTACACCTTGTGATTAGAGAAAGGGATTCCCATAATTTAAGATTTCGGAGGTAAAATGGTTTCAAATAGTGACAAGTATGGGTTGGCCAAAAAAGTTCGTTTGGGATTTTCTGTAACATCTTATGGAGAATCCCAAACGAACATTTTTGGCCAACCCAATACAAAAGTGAATGGTTGCAATGGAGTGGAAGTGAAGTCTACCATCAGAATAATTAAAATTAATCGTCAACATTTTATCTCAGTCCTTTTCTACCGGATTCCAGATATACTGGAAATATTGTTCAGGCTGCTATAGCAAAGTATCACAGTCTGGGTGGCTTGAACAACAGACATTTATTTTACGATTCTGGAGGCCAGAAGTCCAAGATCATAGTGTCAGCAGGTTCAGTCTCTTCTGAAGCCTCTTTCCTTGGCTTATAGGTATTTGTCTTCTCCCTGTGTCTTTACATGGCCTTCCTTCTGTACCTCTGTGTCCTAATCTCCTCTGTTAATAAGGACACCAATCATATTGGATTAGATCCCACACTGCTGATCTCATTCTACCTTAATTACTTCTTTAAGACCCTATCTCCAAACACAGTCACATTTGGAGGTATTGGGGGTTGGCACTTCAACATATGAATGTGGCATGAGGCAGGGAGTGGGACACAATTTTGCCCATAACCCCCAGGCAATGTGCTATTATTTTCTATACATGAGTGCTAAGTTACTCTATGCAACATTTAATTCTCACACAGATTTTTGAGAACAAAGGTACTATTTTTCAATTTTACATATAAAAAAACTAATATGTACTCAGGTTAAGTAACCTACCCAATGTCTTATTCAGTTTGGGCTGCTATAACCAAATACTGTAGACTGGGGGCTTAAACAACAATTTATTTCTCACAGTTCTGGAGGCCTGGAAAGTCCAAGATCCAGGTGCCTGGAGATTCAGTGTCAGTGAGAGCTTTCTTTCTGGTTTGCAGATGGCCATCTTCTTGCTTTGTCGTCACATGGCAGAGAGGGAGAGATCTCACTTTTCTTCCTTTTTTATAAGGACATTTATACTGTCATGAGAGCCCACCGTCATGACCCTCATCTAACCCAAGTTACCTCCCAATGGCACCACCTTCAAATACCACCACATTAGGGCTTCAACATATGAATTTGGGAGGAATGCATTCAGCCCACAGCACCCAAGCATGCACTGCCGTTGCCTGGTAGTGCTTTTAATCAAGCTCAGATCTGATTCCCAAGCCCATGTGACTTTTTTTTTAACTTTGTTTCTTCCTCTAACTTAAATTTTATACCCTATCTTCTTCCAAACCAGGTTAGAGGAGGCATCCTACTTTTATTTCTAACATGAATTTAAAGTAGTTTTTAATCCCCAAGTTCTGTGTTTTAATAGGTAATATGAAGTATAGAGGAGGATTCATCAGTCATGAAAGGGAACAAATAAGAAAGTTTTAAAGGAGACCAGTATAGGGAGAAGAAATAAGTGATCTCCTAAGGAGAGCCATGAATGAAGCATAACTGCAGGATACTGCATTTCTGTTTGCCTACAGTATTAGTTTCCTATTTCTGCTATATCAAATTACCACAAACTTAGTGGCTAAAAACACCACGAATTTCTGAGAGCTCTCGAGGTGTGTAGTCTGAAATAAGTCTTATGGATCTAAATCAAGGTGGTAGTAGGACTGTATTCCTTTTGGAGACTCCAGGGGAGAATCAATTTCCTTGACTTTTCCATCTTTGAAAGGCTGCCTCTACTCCTTGACTCATGGGCCCTTCCTCCATCTCTAAAATGTATTCTGTCATAGCTCCTTTTTCTCACTGTGGCCCTCCTTCCTCTCTCTTATAGGGACCATTGTGATTACATTGGACCTACCCAGATAATCCAGAATAATCTCCCCAAGTTAAGATGCTTAATCACATCTGCAAAATCCATTTTTCATAGGTTCCTGGGTATTAGAACATGGACATCTTTGTGGGGGCCATTATTCAGCCTGCTGCCCCTACTAACGGTTGTCCATTAGTGAATAGTTGAACTAGGAGGGACAGTACCATGGATGTTATTAAAGCAGGTTGCAATCTCAGCATTTAAAAACTTTTGAAAGAAGAATTTGGGAGGAGAGTAGCACTGATGAATCAGTTGAATAATGTTCCTCTATATATTGAAGTATGCAATATGTATGGTGTAGGCAATTGTAGCTGATGATGATTGCTCTGAATAATGAACATCTCCAGGCATAAGATGTATGACTCTTATTATGTTAATGTTTGGGAGCTTAAAAGCAGAGCGTGAATTATGCTCGCGATTCACTCTTCTATGTGTGTTGTGAAAGGGACAATAAAACACTGCTATTGTCAAGCACGGGACTTGATTTCTTTCTCCGCCCCTTATAGCAAAAGCCATCTTAGGCAAGGGCGATGTGCTTTCTCATCTAGAGAAATGAAATAATAATAACTTCTTTGTAGGGCTGCTTGGAACTTACACAGAGGTGGAGGAGGTAGTACATGAGAACACTTTGTAGTGTTTACTTTTGTTCGACTACCTATGGCCATGCCACCATTTTCAGGTATTTGGTACCCACTCCTTCCAAACCCACAGGAAAATTGTCCTTCTTGAAGTTAGAAGGAGTCATATAATTTGCTTTAGCCGACAAAGATGATTGAAGACTCTCAAGCTACACTACCTCTGCAGCAGTGATTGTGAGAGCAAGTCTTGACATCCAGTATCACATACACAAAATACCTGAAATTCTGAGCCTGCACATGGAGGAAAATTGCACTGAAAAGCAGCCCAGACTCAAGCAAGATGGATACAAACAAGAAATAGACTCTTGCTTAAAGCCACTAAAGTTCTTGGTTGGGGGTGGTTTTGTATAATTAAACAAGCTTAATCTGGCTAACTCAGAGTTACAGAGATAAACCTTTGAAAGTGGGAGAGGCTGCTTCAATGAGATTTTGATGCTAAACTGCTTCAGAGCTTTAAGGCTTTCAGGTTAATAAGTAGTAGTAACGTTAATAGTAATATCATTGTTACTGGTGCCGATGAGACTGAAGGCACCATGTCAAGCACTTTAGATTCGTTGTACATACATGTCTGTATTGCTCATAGTGGCATCTGCAGTGCCAATAACAGTGTAAAAACACACAGTGGGCACTTAATAAATATTTGCTGAACTAGTACATTTCTGTTTTCTATTAGGAAGAGATTTTAGCATTAAGTTAAAGAAAGCTAGAGTTTGATTATGTTGTAATTGGTAGATGTTCACGTTAAATGAAGACGTTTACTCACTGCATGTAGGCATTCATTTGCTTTTCAGACTTTCCTCTTTACTACTGTCATCATCAACCAGTGAATTGAATGTTTGCTATGAATATATCTGCTTAAATCTTTAATGATTTTCCTAGGTGTTTTAAGACTGTTACAACAGAGGTAAGGTGAACAAGCAAAAGACAATAGGCATCATTGGAGGACAGAGTAGAATCTTTTTTATAATTATTAAGAAATATATCCTACATTCAAAATAGTACATATGTGTATTTGTCTAGTTTCATAATAAAACACACATGCCATGTACCCTCCCAGAGTTTCAAAGAAATTCCAGTACCTCTTAAGTCCTCTGTGTGCCCCAGCCTGATGGACTTCCCCTTCTCCATGCATACGGTCACCCTCCTGAACTTTGTGTTAATCATTCCTTTTTTCTCTTAAACTTGTACTTTCTATGTGTATACAGTATCCCTAAAGCATATATTTTTTGCATATTTTTAAACTTTATATTATACTTCATGTCATACTGTATGCATTCTTCTGAGTCATTTTATTGTGCTTAATAATGTATTTTGGAGATTCAGTATTGACGCTGTATAGTTGTTTAATCACTTTCATTACTGCAAAGTATATTTTATGACTTTACAGAAAAAAAAATGTATCCATACAATTTTGATGGATTTAGGCATTTACCTGCTTCTTTCTATAATGAAAAATTGTGCTATGGATATTCTTGTACATATGCAAGATTTTCTCCAAGTATTGTTTCAGTTAGGTTTGCTTTCAGCCATGAGTGATAGAAACCCAAAATAGCAATGGGTTAAACCAGATAGAAATATATTTCTCACTTAAGTGAAGCCTGGGTGGATGTGGTGCATGACTAGTATTGTAGTTCTGCTCTCCTAAGTCCGCAGAGACCCAGGTTCCTTCTAGCTCATAGTGCTGCCATTTCTAGTGTGTGGCTCTCATTCTCACAGTCCAAGATGATGGCATTCTGTATTGCAGCCAGTGAGATGAAGGAAGAATGAAAAAGCAGGTACAAATCACACATTAAGGAAGTTTCCTGGAAAATGTCACAAATATTTCTACTTATACCCCACTGGACAGAAATTGTGTGGCCACACCTAGCTGCAATGGAGGGTGAGAAATAAAGTCTTTATTCTGGGAAGGCATACGACCAGCTAGAAATTCTACTTCCATGGTGTAAGAAGAGAATGAATATTGGGAAAGAAATGAAAGGCTTTACCACAGGTACATACCTAGGAGTAAGACTGTTGATTGACAAGCTGTGCATATGTTCATTTGTGCAAGGCAATGCCAAATCATTCTCCCAAGTGTTTGTACCAGAGGGTAAAATCTGAATATATTCATTCATTAAACAAGTATTTACTGAACACCTACTAGGCATCAGCATTATTCTGAGAGCTGGGCTGTAACACTAAGCTCACATTCCAGTGGAGACAATCAATAAACAGGTAAATAAATAAATGTTATAATTTTGGTATAAAGTGAGTAGCAGTGAAGTAGAGTAGCAGGCAGAGATTGTGGGAGTACTAGGTTTTAGAGAATGGTCAAGAAAGACCAGTCTCCAGAGACCTGGAAAAATAGAGCTGACAGAGCACAAGTGGACTAAATTCAGATCCTTTTGTGTCTTTCCTTGGCATATAAGAACAAACTTGTCTGTTCTAACAAGTGGCCTTCTTGTTTAGCACATCAAAAGAATTGAGCATGATGTTACTGATAATGTATTCAAATAATGACTATTCTGGTGAGGATCTCTTACCTGGAATACAATAGACATGTCAAGTTCAGAGTCCCGTCTCTCATTTTCCATTTATTCGTCAAGTACATCACATGTGCAAAGCATTGTACTGACTAAAGGGATATTAAAAATGCACAGAACAAGAATGAAAAGGCTAGCTTTCAGGCACAAAAACAATGCAGTTACACTGCCATTAAAGTGGGTACAGGAGGACAGGTAACCTGCCTGGAAATGTGCAAGGCTGGGGTGCATACTCCAGGAAGCAAGTCCCAGGTGCAGATGCTCATATTTAATTTTCCCAAAATATGCTAAGAGGGCTTCTTCAGATCAGCAGCCAAGCTGAGGGCTTTTTCTTTCCTACTGTAGTTATAATTCTACTACCACTAATCCAGCTCCCAATGACTAGGAAAATTATATAAGAATCAGCACAATTTGAACATTATATAGACACATTCCCTCTCTCTTTTTTTTAAAGCAATCATGTGTGAGCTATGTGGTATTATAAAAACACACATTGAAGCATAGAAAATTCTATTTATACCCTCATTGCATATTTCACACTTGACTATCCAGTCCCTGAATGTAAAACTTTTCTTGATATAACTCTACATCCCTGTCCCTATCACACTATTTGACCATTGATTGCTGGCTAAGCTTTTTCCTGAAGGGTCAAGGAACAGCATGATGCCAATCTACCCAAACGTGACTTGAACTTGCAGCCTTGTGATAAATAGGTCTCAGCTTCAGGCAACTGAGTGAACCAACCTTGAACAGCAGGGAAGCCAGAATGAAGAAAGCAGCCGCCATTCAATAAACAAACACCACAAGTGAGTGTAAAAAGCATTCTTTTTGTGAACACTGTTGACCTGAAACAAACAGACTGCTAGATATTGCTCCAGCAATGATGGATTGACTTGGGATTAGCAGGGAAATACAATTCAGATTCTGCAATCACGGCAAACCACATGCAAGTCCCCGAGGCAAGGGAAGAAAACAAAGAGACCATGGCTTTTCATTGGCTGACTTGCTGCCAGGAACGAAGAGGGGTCTTTGATCTTGTTGGGCTCTGCTATCATTCCAGGACCTGAGAGCTCCCCCTTTTTGTCTCCCAACTCTATTTAATTGAAGTTTCTGTTTATTATTTTTTTACATTTCCCTCTTTTGATCAAGATCTTTCTCTGAAAGCATTACTGATCAAGAGTTGGGTTTTCTAGTTTCAGTGGCTTTTGTCCCCCAGTGCCAAGAAGGACCTTTCCTGGGAGTAGTGTCTCACTTCAGAAGGAAAGTTCACAGATTGGAAACCTATTGAGGTCACATTTGAGTAACAAGGAGAAGTAGGAGTGAGAACTCTTGGGCACTTTTTATCTGAAGTCCATATGTTATCAAGATCATAGACACTGGAGATCATCTGAAGCATTATATCATCATCAAAGGTCTGGCAACAACCTTCCAACAGGCCTGATCCAGATATCTTGGGAAAGCTGTCTCATCAGATATCACCTGCTTCAATTCTGGGAAATCTTTATTTTCAGGTCACCAGATGATATGAAGGATCCAGTCAGTGTTTGGTGCTTTCTTTATGTGTGTCGTGCGAATCCAAGAGTCTAGTCCTTGGAGTTTGGCAGCACAAACGTTGGTTAGCAGTGCCTGATAGGGGCCTCTTCAGTGAGGTTGAAGGGAATTCTTTGGGAGGTGTCTCTTTCCCATAGATGAAATCTCCAGATTACAAGGTGTGATGCTTAAGACCTTTGTCTTCTAGGAGCACACAGTGAAAATATTGCTCTACCAAAACATAGTTATTTTAATAGAAGTGATTAGGCCTTTGCAATATTGGAGTAACTCTCCTTTTATCAGTTGTGGGTCAAAAGACGCAGAAGTCAAGTGCATTGGGCTTCCTGTGACCATCTAAAGGGTGAGAGTTTATGAGTTCTGAAAGAGGTGACTCTGAGATTTAGATGAATTGCTGGCAATCCTTTTGGCCAAGGTATTTGGAGGACCTCTACAAAGTTTGCCAGTTGAGTCCTAATAATGCTATTAGTACATTTAACTAAACCAGAGGATTGAGGATGGTAAACACAGTGAAAGTGTTGTAAAACCATCCACGCATCACAGACTTGTCAAAGTGCCTGGCCAGTAAAATGGGTCCCTTGATCATTATGAAGTTTGAGAGGAGTTCCCCGGGTAGGAATAATCTTTTCCAAAAGAGCTTTAGCCTCAGAAGAGGTAGTAGCCTGTCTACAAGAAGAGACTTCAGTCCAGTGTGAAAACATACAGACCATGACTAAAGCATTTATATACATGAGACAAAGGAAGTTGCATGAAATCTACTTGCCAGACCTCAAATGATCCATTAGACAGTTAAAAATGTCCAGAGGCAGTAAAACAGGCTTCCCCGGTTGTACTTCAAACAAATGGGACAAATGATGTAGGCACTTTTTGCAACCTTGCTAACGTTTCCAAACCAATATTGACCATGAATACTATCATTTTGTCAGTAGACCAATGGTTTAATGCATATACAGTGGTGAGGAGAGGGACCTTTAGAATCTCAGATAGGACTATGTTGTTATTTGGTCCAAATCACAGCTTTCTCTTTTTATCAAACCAGCAATTGTTGGATTTCCAATTCTGTTTTTCCTTTTCTGATGCCAATTGTTGGGCTTCTCTAGCTAATTTTTCCAAGTTATCATTTGGGGAAATATCCCTTTGAACCATGACAGAGGTTTGGCTGCTGTTCGTCTCTTTAAGGGCAGCATTCCTTGCAGCAATATCAGCAAGGTAATTTCCCTTAGCTTCCATAGAGTCAAGTGTATAATGCCCCAGAATCTTAATAAAAGCCAGAGCAGCAAGTAAGAGTATCACATCCAATAATTCCTGAATATAGGGGCCATTTTAAATTTCATTTCTGCTAGGAGTAAGGAACCCACTTTGCTTCTGCAACATTCCAAAATCATGAGATACTTTGAAAGCGTATCTGCTATCAGTAAAATATTGGCAGTTTTGTCCTTGGCTAAAGTATAAGATTATGTAAGAACATATAATTCAGCCTGTATCAAGCCTTAGGGAAAGATGTTGCCTCAATAACATCGAAAGGAGTAGCAATAGCAAACCCAGAACAGTATTTGCCACTGGCACCTTTTAAAAAAGAACCATCAGTGAACCATGAGGACTCAGTATTACATGGAGGAATTTCTTATAGATTGTCACAAGGAGTAAGAGGGGATCCATCAGCATCAAGCAGTCATGAAGGACTTCATCGTGATGGAGGGAAGAAGAGTAGCAGGGTTAAGGTTATTATAACGTAAAAGAGTTATGTGAGGAGCAGTTAACGAAAACACTTCATAGGAGGTAAGGCAGCTGACTGAGAAATGTTGAGTGTGATAAGAACTCAGGAAAGCTTCTACCTCCTGAGGTACAAAAATGGTTAAATGGAATCCCACAACAATTTTCTTAGTGGCCTTAACCAAAAGGACAATGGCTCTAAGGCAAGGAGGGAATCTCTGTGCCCCAGTTTCTGGCTATAATACCCTGTGGGTTGATGGTGGTCCTGTGATCTGGGGTGACTACTCCAAGAGCATTTCCTTCCTTTTTATATAGAAAAAGGAAAAAGGGAATCTGATAATTGGCATGCTTAAGAATAAGTGGGTTCATCAAACTGTCCTTTTAGGCCTTAAAAGCTATGTTCTTCCCATAAAATTGGGTCAGGGTTATTATTGTTTGGTAAAACATACAGAGGTTTGGCCATCAGAGGGAAATTTTGGGTCCAATTTTGGCAATAACCAGCTAGCTGGAGAAAACTTTGCAGTCGGCACTTAGTGTTGGGTTTTGGGAAACTTAGAACACCATGAAGACCATCTGGATCTAGGTGTAGCCCTTGTTTTGATATCAGATGCCCTAAATATCAAACTTGGGTTTGGGCAAACTATAATTTTTCTTTGACGACCTTATGTCCCTTTAAGGCTAAGAGCTTTAGCCAATGGATGTTTTCTTCCTTTGAGGAAGCTTAAGGAGAGTAAAAAAGCAAATCATCCACATATTGCAACAAAGTAGAACCTTCAGAGAACTGTATATCATTCAGATGAGCCTTCAGGATTTGCAAGAAATAAGAAGGACTCTCAGTAAAATCCTGAGGCCTTACCGTCCAGGTGAATTGTTTTTCTTCCCAAGAAAAGGCAAGAAGGTATTTGGCTAACTTCATCAACTGGAACTAAAGAATTCCCTGCATGAATCAATTACAGTAAAGAATTTGCTTCCAGTGGGAATGGAGGTTAGTAATGTATTACATGAGGGTTAGAAACAACAGGGTGTTGAGGAATAACAATGTGTTTATTGCTCAGGGGTCATGAACAAACCTCCACCCTCAGTCCTTAGGTTTTCTCACCAGTAAAATGGGAGTGTTACAGGAGCTAGTACGAGGCCTTGAGCCTTGTCATTTTCCATTACGGGCTTTATGCCTTAAAGGGTTTCTTTACTTATAAGGGTATTCATTAATTCTGGGAAGAGATTTTGAGACATCTATTTGAATTTTGATGGGAGGTGTGCTGTGAGTTTTGCCAATATCAGTTGGAGATTTTGCCCATAAGGAAGATGGCAATCGATTCAATAGGGACAAATGATCAGTGTTTCCAGAATCACCTCTAGCACTATCAGAGACAGAACAAATAAAAGATGTCAAAGGGTCGTTTAATTCAGCTGGTTGGTTACTCTGATGACTACTGTTAAATTCTAGAATTATTTCCCCCTTTTGAGAGGAAGAAATTCTGACACAATAGTTTACTAAGAAGTCTCAACCTAACAACTGGGTAGGAGCAGAGGAACTAAGGTGAAAAGAGTATGTATCTTTCAAAGGGCCTAATCAAAATGGAATATATTCAGAAACAGGAACCTTTTGGGGTTCACTGGAGATTCCCACAATTTAAACTCTTTTAGTAATCCAAGGCAGGGGCTGGCTGCTTTATAGTAGTGGGGTTGAGCACCAAGAGTGTGTCTCCAGTATTAATTAGGACTGGAATAGATTCATACCCAATCTGGAGAAATGTTTCTCCAAGCTGATTAAGAGGGAGGATTAGGAAGAGCCCCTGCAGTTTCTTAGAGCTCCATCATTAAGCATTGGGAGGACACTGGAAAGGCTGGTTAGAGGCTGAAAGCACTTAAAGTGCTTTCATTTGTAACAATCTCTTTTCCAGTGTCTTGGCTCTTTGCAGTAATAGCAGAAACTAGGATGGTTTTGTTTTTCGTTTTGGAAACTTCATTTGCTGGAGTTGAAGATTCAGAATTTTGGCAGTCTTCCTTGCTGGTGACTCATCTAGAGTGTGAGAGAGCTGGTTTTCCAGATTAACTAAATCTGAAGGAGACATAGTTTCTCACTCCATCCTGGTCCTTTATACTAGAAGGGAAAGGTCCCAGTACAGCCCATTAATAAACATAGAGTTAAAAGCTGCCTGGTAGAATCAGCATCTAAAGGAAGACAAGAATTTTCTTTAGAAATAATCTGAAGTCAACTGTAATAGTCATGAACACGTTCATCAGATTTTTGTGTGCAAGCTTGAATTTTGTTCCAGTCAGCAGGCTTTGGAAAAGCCCTAGGTGTTGCATGATGAAGTCACCTAACAATTGCTTGAGTCTGATCATATAAGTTAGCAGGCTGGTCTCCCGGTTGGAATTCTAGAGATCTTTCAGGATTTTCCCAATTAGTGGTTTTCGTCCAGTACTGGCCTGGCCTTTACCAACAAGCATACAAACTAGCTGATAAAACTCAGAGAAACCAGGTTGATAAGTTTGAATTACTACATTAAATTCCTCAGCAAAGCTGTGAGGATCTTTAGCTAACTTTGGGAAAACTTTTGACTACGGCTTGCAGTTCAGGTTTAGTCCAGAGAATACGAGAAATTAAGGGTATAGACTCTGATCCTCAGAACGCTTAAAGGGACAGGTTCTGACACGTTCACAGGTAAAGAGGGTGGGGAGAGTTTAAGAGAAAAGGGAAAGTTTGATGGGAGAATTAGTATGAGAGATAAGGGTACAGAAGAAGTGTAGGTGGTACAGAAGCAAAGGAGGAAGATTATGCTGAAGGCAGAGTCTGGCCATTAGAAGCCAAAGGAGACAGAGACAAGATGGTGCTGGAGGAGAAGCCTGTGACAAAGAAGCCAGGGAAGAAGAGCCTGAGGCATTGAGAGCCATCTTACCTTTCTTTAATCATTTGTTTACCTCAGTTAATCTTAAAATCTAATTTTGCAGGGAGGTAGCTTTAGCCTCTTGATAACATTTAGAAGACTCAAAATACTAATCAGAATAGGCATTCCACTCAGTTCTGGAAATTTCTGAGCTATTGTAATCCAACTCAGTTTTAATAAAATTGAGTTCAGGGATTTTAGAAGTTCCCCACAATGGCCATTGATATTCTAAATTGCCTTTGGTCAGGTTGGTTCATTTAGTTAGAAATGCACATGAGGAAGGACTGTGGTTTTTAAACATAAAATCAGCTGGAGTCCCTGTTGGGGGGGGGGTACCCTCAAAATACTTAGATAACTAGGATTCCATTTCTCAGTGGGTTTTCTCTAGCATAAAAGAGTAATTTTCAAACCGTTCAAACAGCTCAATTTAAACAGCTTGCAAGCTAGTACAAGCTAGTTCTAAGGAAACAGCTAGGTCTCAGAGGAGCCAGGCCAAATGCTTTTCAGCCAATTTCCAGAGAGTAACCCATTTTCCAAAGGAATGGGCTGCCAGCTGAACTGGCACAGTTTCAATGTAGTGGCTCCTGTTCCCAAAGGAATGGGCCAATGGCTTCTCATCCAGCTTCAGTTGAATTAGTTTGATCTCAAAATCAGACCAAAGTGTCAAATGAATACTCGCATACAAAACAAGGTCTTAACCAGAAAGATGAAACCTTAAAATAGATTCTGAATAAACCCTGGAGAGCTTCAGATGCAAAGAGGGCATGAGCTTGGATCCAGGAGAAAGATGTATCTTCAAATTCCAGGGTTGGAGAGAAAAGCAGTGAGTGACAATGGGCTCAATTGTGGGTACTGCACCTGTTTGCTCACCAGCCCCAGAGCCATCAGGGGTCTTCTCTGGTCCCTGTACAGGCCACCAAAATTGACCTAAAACAAATAGACTACCAGATATTTCTCCATCACAGATAGGTTGATTCAGGATCAGCAGAGAATTACAATTTGGAGTCTGCAACCTTGGGTAGTCATGCGCAAGTTCCCGCAGGCAAGGGAAGGAGAATGCTATTATAGAGGAAAAAAGGAAATTGGGAAGGCTATAGGAAAAAAAGAGTTCATGGATTTTCGCTAGCTGAGCCCTTGGCAGGAGAGAAGAGGGGTCTCTAACCTTCTTGTTGGGCTCTGCCTTTGTCACAGAGCCTGAGAGCTCCCCCTTCTGGTCACCTGACTCTGTTTAATTAAGGTTTCTGGTTTTTTGTTTTTTTTTACACCACAGTGGATCTTACAGGGTGCCTGTCCTTGAAGAGCATAGAGTCTAATGGGGCACCAAATCTACACAGAACTAATATTATAAAGCACAACATGGGATGAAGTAAGTGCTGTGCAACCTGGTGATGAATTGCACTTACTTCTTCTGGAGCCCCATAGAGACGCTAGTGCAAGCCCCATTTTGCTAGTTTTGTAAGGTGGCTGGGACCATCTATTACATTGAGCCAGGCAGGGCTCCTTTACACTCCCTGCTCCCCCCTCCCCCCGCAGAACATCTTGGAAGCAATCTTGGCACACAGTTTTATTATAAAATGTTATCACCCTAAAATAATCTAAAGACATTGTCAGGAAACAGATTAAGACACTTGGCAAGCCCCTTTCCCAGGCTGCCAAATTTCTGATCTTCAGAGTACCCTTCACTTCACCTATGAGATACAGGCCTGGAGTTGAATTCCCAGTTTTCAGCTAGCAAACCATCATGCTGTCAGGGACACATCCTCAACTGAGTGTGTTACTGGAACCCAGGGGTCCAGACTATCTGTGAACTTCAAGAAAAGGAAATAGAGGCTTTCTTAGCCATCTTGTCATCTTCTGTCCCCTGCATTTGTCCCCCATCTATCTCTACCCAGAATACTCTTCACCACCCCACAAAAAGGGAGGATCACTTCCCATCTCTTCTGCAGGCCCTCACAATTCACCAATCCACAGATCTTCATTTCCTGTCCCACCCACACCCCATAAAACCCCTGCATTGCAATAGCCAACAGCTGAGGCATCCTCTAAAATCAGGCTTTTAACAATTATATGTTAAATTGAAGTGACATGCATTGGACTTGTTTAAAGCCCTACTGCAGCTACAGGATTACTGAAGAATAATTTAGTAATTTCTATGAGGAACTGGGGAGGGCCTCTGAGAGAAGCGGGCATTAGGACCATATCCTGGAAGATAGAGTTAGTCTTCTTAGGCAAAAAGGGGGGTCAAGGGCTTCCCTGGTGGTGCAGTGGTTGAGAGTCCGCCTGCCGATGCAGGGGACGCGGGTTCGTGCCCCGGTCCGGGAAGATCCCACATGCCGCGGAGCGGCTGGGCCCCGTGAGCCATGGCCGCTGAGCCTGGGCGTCCGGAGCCTGTGCTCCGCAGCGGGAGAGGCCGCAACAGTGAGAGGCCTGCGTAATGCAAAAAAACAAAAAACAAAACAAAACAAAAAGGGGGGGGTCAAGGCATCCAGGTCGATGGAATAGCATGAGTAAAGGTATGTTCAGGAAACACTGAGACAGTGGTGACAGCACAGATTGTATGAAGTTGATGGGAAATAAACTGGAAGAATGGGCTGGAGCTTGGTCATGGAGATCTACATACCAGTTTAAGAATTTGCATTTGATTCAGTAAACAACTAGAAGCCATCAAAAACTTTTGTGGAAAGAACTTCACCTGTCCTTTAGAAAGTCAGAGCAGTTAGAGGTTACTGCAGCACTCCAGGTAAAAGATAATGGGGGTTTATCATAGAAGGTAATAGAATTAAATGGACGGGACCAGATTAGCAAGTCACTGGGGAAGCTAGGACTTGGCTGCTGACTTCCTAACTACTAAATTGAGATGGATTGTTTAACCTAAGGATAACTAGAAAAATCATGAGTCTGCCCACATTTTCATCCAGAGGCAGGGAAAGAACAAAGCCTAATGAATAAATGTATGGAGACATTGGGAGAAATAAATAAAACTGATTTGTAGTTAAATCCCATGAGTCACGCACCATCAGCATACTGGTTACTTTAGGGTCTTTCTTATACACTCACCAGGGAACAGTGTTATCCTAAAGGCAGCTAAGTGTCCTTACTAAGTGGGAACAGCTTCATTTATTCACCCATCAGATATTTATTGATCACTTACTATATGCTAAGTGCTCTGTACATAATGAACAAGACACAGCCCTTGCCCTTGAGTTGTTTATCGTCTGGGGTGATGCAGGGAGTCACACAAATGAGGCAATTCCAGTGGAGGGGGAAGCAGTTAAGACAGAGGCAAGCACGGGACACCCACAGAACACAAAGGAGGCAGCTAACTGGATCCTGAAGGAATAAGGAAGCATCAGCCAGAAAAGCAGGAGGGCAGTAAAGGGAAGGATACTCACGTTAAGGAGAACAGTGGAAATAAAAGCCCCAAGGTGAGAGAGGGCTTGGTAGGTGTGAGGTGAGAATAGTGGGCACCAGGCTGCGTCCAGACTGCGCAGCCTCCCAAAGCGTCCCAGGGCCTTGGAACTATATCCCAGGGCCATGGGAGCCACTGAAACCTTTAAGCTACGAAATGACAGCCTCGTGTTTTAGAACGCTCACTCTGGCTGCCGGGAGGAGGACAGATCAGAGGGGTATGAGGCTGCAGCTTGGGCGCCTACCATTCATCATGTGGCTGTCCCTGCCAGCGCTGCCTTCCACCTGTAGAAATCCACCTCATCCATCAACACTTAGCTCCTGGGACACCCTCTCTGTGTCTGCCAATCACAGTTAATTGCTCCTTCTTCAGCATTTCCATCATCCGGTTGAGTGTGCCTATGTTTCCCTTAATAAGCCCAGCTCTACAACACCTCTTGGGATATTGAAATCCTGAGAACACCCTTTGTAAGTTATAAAGTGTTGGACAAATGTTTGCAGTGTGATGACAGTAGCAATGAGGTTGTTTGTCTTCTCAGCTAGACTGAAAGACCTCTGAGAACAGTGATTGTGTACTAAATCTCCCAAGTCCTTGCTGGAGCAAGTCCTTATTTCAAAGAGTCTTTCGTGCTGAAGAGGCACTGAGATATATATCAGAGATCACTTCGAATCCAGACAGACCTGGGTTTGAATCCCAGCTCCTGACTGGATGTGTAGTCTTAAGCGCATTTTACCTCTCTGAGCTTCAATTTCTGTATCTGTGAATAGAAACAAAAATACTTAACCTATGAGGTTGTTGTGAGGATCAAGAGTACATATAGAAAGTGCCAGGCACAGTAGCTGGCCCTCCACAGTAGTGGCCATCGTCTCCATTTGTATACCCATCCTGGAGAAACCAAGTCCCAGTTTAGAAAATGATACTCTGAAGAAACTAGTAGATGAGCAGGAAAAGCTACAATCAGGCGAGATAAATTAGGAGTTTGGGACTAACATATACACACTACTATGTATAAAACAGATGACTAACAAGGACCTACTGCATAGCACAGGGAACTATATTCAATGTCTTGTAATAACCTATAATGGAAAAGAAGCTGAAAAAGAATATATATATACACATATATATAAACTGAATCACTTTGCTCTATACCTGAAACTAACACAGCAGTGTAAATAACTATACTTCTATTTTTAAAAGTTACTGAAAAAAACTAAAATGAAAAATCATTTTACTAAGATAAAAATTCATAAACAAGTCCTAGAAAGACAAGTTGCTCATAGTGACAGTATATTCAAACAGAATTTTCCGTGATGATGGAAATGTTCTAAATCTGCACTGACCAACATGGAGCCACGAGCCACGTGTGGCACCTGAGCACTTGGAATGTGGCTAGCATGAATTTTTAACTTTAATTAATTTAAGTTTAAATAATGACCTCGGGCTTGTGGGTACCATGTTGGACAGTGCAGGTAGATGCTACATTCTCAAAGCTGGTGTGATGGCGAGGATGTACCAGGGCAGGCGGAATGGAAGGGGAGATCTATTTTCAATGCTGTCCAGAAAGGTTGAGTCTTCATACAGCGGTTATAAGAAGTTATAATAAGGAAGGGCCAAGTGGCCAGGCAGCAAGAGAATAGGGGCTACGGAGGGCAGATACCGCACCCCAGCATAAGGATGGAGATGATCATTACTATGTGCAAGGAAGGGAAAACCATCCCCAGAAGCAAGTGCTAAGTGCAGGCCCTATCTAGGTTATCTAGTATAACATCCTTGTGGTGTCCTTGCGAGTGAGCTACATCAGCAGGATGGACGGTTTGGTGCATAAGAGTTTTATGATCTTGCTTCACAACCTTTGGCTGAACCTTAGATTCTACCCCAAAGGCAATCAGTTCTGGAGAGCAGTGAGCAACTGTCGGAGACTGCAGGGGCAGATGAAATGCTAGAGTAGTATCCTGAATTCCAGAGCAGGAACCCCCTGCTCTGATTTATCTCTTCTCACAGTGTCACATGTGAATTTCACTACAGAACAAGAGGGAAAAGGGGGCCGGAAAACCTGCTTCACTCTCCCATTCCTTCACCCGCCTGCAGCTGGATGACTGTCCATGACATTCCAGGTCACCATGGAGACAGTCCCAGGGAGGCTCACCTTCCTCCCTCCTTCTTTGTGGGCCTATCAAACAAACCAGAGGGGGACGGAGGCTGATCCCACACCCACTTGGTCATGTAGATGAGGTGGCAGCAAGCCAGAGACTGGGAGGGAAGGGAAGAAAGAAACGGACAGAACAAGGGTCACATGTGGAAGGGGTTTCAGCTTGGTGGGATCTGAAATATTTTAAAATTCTGGGGAATGAAGAGAACATAATTCTATGGAATTATTATACCCACTTCCTCTCCTAATTTTTCTCCCTTGGTGATATAACCAACTATTGAGCTTGCATAGAAAAGTTTAGCTCAATTCAACAAATATTTATTGAATATCAGTTGAACCAAGCCCCCAAGGATACATTCAAATTAGGCAAAATCCCAGCCTTCTAGGAAGGAGCCAGGAGGAGAGTAACAGTGGTCAGAGAGAAATAAACAAAACACAGCAGGAACAAAGAGAGAGGGGCCCCGATAGGTGTTCAGGGAAGTCTGCAGAGATGAAAGATGCTGGAGTGTTCCTGGAAGGATAAGAAGAATTCCAATTAGCTTAAAAAATAAATCAAAAACATTCTTAGAAGAGAGATTAAATGAATAAAGGCCCAGAGACATGGAGGTGCCACGGGTGACAAGGGACAGAGTAATGCAGGGTGGCTGTATTGTAGGCGACTACAGGATATGAGAGGAAAAGACAGTGGTAGGGAACGGAGCAGGAAGTGTTGATTACGCAAAATTCAGAAGGCACTTTGGATACCATGCCAAGATTTTCAGACATCAGCAAAGGGGGCCAATGAAGATTTTTGTGCAAATAAGTGACATGTTCACTAACGTTTTCTTTTAACAAACTTTGCTGAGGACAAATATTCATAAAGATGAAAAAGACTTAAACCCTTCTGTTGGGTTCTCAGGGCATGAATGACAAGATGCAGGCTTTTGGGGAAGGACACTGGGGCAGCAATGAAGGCAGAGGTGGAAATGGAATATTAAGTGACTGCAGCAAGAAAATGAGTCAGGAGGCAGCTGATGATGAAGGCCTAAACCAGGGGAGCAGTGACAGGGGAGCAGTGATGGAAACAGCAGGAAGATGTGGTTGGGTGGGAGATACCCAGCTGGCCAAGACTCAGTGGTCCATAGGATGGGGGTGTGGGGGAAGGGATCAAAGGGAGAGGCTGTATGAGGAAATAGGAGAATTTCTTAATCTGTTCGGAGAGAAATGAAAGGATCAACTGTACTCTCTCTCCCATTTACCCAGTGAAGTGAATTAAAAAAAAATAGTAAATTGAACCCCAAGGCAATCATCCACATACACCCAATACTGATCACCATCCCAGGGAGGACCACCAGTCATTATCCCAACATGTCCCAATAGCTCTGCATCTAAACGTATGTGCACATACATGTGCACACATGCATACACGTGCAACATGCAATGTGCACGTGTGCTACACAAATATACCCAAACTGCTACTTGTTTTCTCCTACTAACCACTTTTAAATTGCTGTCAGCTAGAGGCAGTCATTCTGTATTCCTTATGTGTCTATATAAGGCAATGAGTTGAGGAAGAAAGGACCAGCTCAGGATTACCAACACTGTGGTATGTCACTATGCATCCAAGGTAAGCTTTGGCTAAAATTTGCCAAATTTACCAACTGAAGGCTGAAGAAAAGAGGACACAAGCAAACCAGGACAACACAAAAACAGTTTAAAAAATTGTTTTTGAACTTGGTATTCCATGGTTCCCAAAAAAAAAAAATCTGAATACTATCAAGGAAGTGAAAAGACAGCCCAAAGAATGGGAGAAAATATTTGCAAACCATGTATCTCATAAGAATCTAGTATCAAGAATATATAAAGAACTCTCATAACTCAATGATACAAAGACAATCCAGTTTTTAAAATGAGCAAAGAATTTGATAGACATTTCTCCAAAGGAGATATATAAATGGACAGTAAACATATAAAAGCATACTCAGTGTCGTTACTCATTAGGAGATGCTAATCAAAATAACAATGGAATACCCTTTCACACTCATTACAACAGCTATAATCAAAAACATGGACAATAACAAGTGTTGGTGAGGATGTAGAAAAATTGGAAACCTCATACAGTGCTGGGGGAATGTAAAATGGTGCAGCCACTTTTGGAAAGAAGTTTGGCAGTGCATTAAAAAGCTAAACATAGTTACCATATGGCCCAGCAATGCTACTCCTATGTATGTACCAAGAGAAGTGAAAACACATGTTCACACAAAAACTTGTACATGAGTGTTCATATCAGTATTATTTATAACAGCCAAAAAGTGGAAACAACCCAAATGTTCATCAACTGATGAATGGATAAACAAAATATGGTGTATCCGTTCAGTGGAATATTATTCAGAGACCAAAAAAAAATAAACCAGTACTGATACATGCTACAACACAGAAGAACCTTGAAAACATGATGCTAAGTGAAAGAAGCCGGACATGAACGGCCACCTATTGTATGATTCCATTTATATAAAATGTCAAAAAAAAAGTAAATCCATAGAGACAGAAATTAGATTGTTGGATGCCAGGAGCTGAAGGAAGGGAGTGGAAGGAAGAATAACTGTTAATGGGTATGAGATTTCTTTTGGGGGTGACGAAAATGTTCTGGAACTAGGAGCTGCTAATGGTTATACAACTTTGTGAAATACTTAAAATCACTGAATTGTACACTTTAAAAGGGTGAATTTTATGGCATGTGAAATATATCTCAATTTTTCAAAATCATTGGATTCCTTGGTCTAGTACTCCAGGTGTTTTTTTGAGGATAATACGTCTTTCTCACTTGTTGATTTAATACACACTGTGATGTACCTAGGAGTGTATGTCTTTTAACTTAATGTGCTTGGAATTCATTGCCCTTTTGAAATTGGAGGATTAGAGTTTTTCATCAATTCTGGAGCCATTATTCTTCAAAAATTGCCTCTCCATTATCTCTCTTTTCTCCCTTTGGGACTCCAGTTAGACTCATGATAAATTGCTTCACTCTCCTTTCCATATCTATTAACATTTTTTTTTTTTTTGGTATTTTTCATCTTTTTGTCTTTCCTTGCTGCATACTGGTTGATTTCTTTAGATTTATTTTCCAGTTCTGTCTTCAGCTATACCTCATCAGTGTTAAATCATCAATTAAGTATCTAATTTAATTTAGTATTACCATCCAGGTGATGGGAAATCAGTCTAAATGAGGCCATATTGTGCTTGAATGTTCAAGCAGTATTTCCCCCCTTCTAACATGCATCTAAGCTCACACTAGGCAGTTTCCTTATGTGTCCTTGGTCAGGAAGCAGGTGACTATTTTTGTGTTTGTATATGAGCAAATATTTTTGGCAAAGAATAAGTGAATGGCAAGCATTAGTTAAAGATGGTGTATAACCCTGAAGAAATCTGCAAGTTTATCTCCCTTGGAGCTATTTGTCCAAATTTCAAAGGGTTTTGAAGAACTAGGGACTTTCCCCTTTCTTCCCAGAGAGGATCTGTTTACATCAGAGAGCAAATATTTCCCTCCCTCTCTGCAGGGGGGAGGGTGGCCACTGTGCAGCAATTCCTATATAAACTTGGAGAGTCATAATTTCAGGGCTCCTCTCCTGTAGGATAGACCTCTTGTACATGCAGAGTGAACACCTGCTCTTATCACATCACCCCAAGAGGGAAAATGGAGTCTGGGAAGCCAGCACTGTATTGGCTATACATAAATATTGGTCTGATCCCTGATCCAGAAAACTGGTGTTTGCTATCAAGATAAAATAACTATACAGAGACATAAAATACCATTATCCCCTGAGTGGCCAGATAGTGAGAGGCTGGTTTGTTTTCTGGTCACCCCTACATTAAAGGTGTAGGACTTTGCAGTTCAGCTCTGTACAGGTGCTCTCCTACTCTACTCACCAGTTTGAGCGTTTTCTCCATTTCCCATCACCCTGTGAAACTGAAAGGGAAAAATCAAGATCACTAGAGTTGAATGTATGTCCTCAGAGTAAAGACCCACCTCACAGCTGAAGTTTAAGTTTGAGTTCCTGGTATCACTTTGCTTTTTGTCAGTTAGTTGATTTTGTTTTGTTTTTACAACCTTATTGCTGCATAATTGAAGTACCATAAACTGCACGTATTTGATCAATTTCAGCAGTTTACACTCATGAAGCCATCCCTATAATCAAGATAATGGACATCTCCATCCCCCCCAAAGGTTTCCTCCTGCCCCTTTGTAGCACATCCCTCCATCTACCCTCATCCCCAGGCAACCACTTTCTATCACTGCACTGTCAACTATCACCATAGGCTTACTTTCTATCACTGTACATTCATTTGAAGTTCCGAGACATTTATAGAAATGAAATCATGCCGTATGTACTGTTTTTTGCCTGGCTTCTTTCACTCGGCATAATGGTGCTGAGATTAATCTATTTTGCATGTATCAATAGTTTGTTCCTTTTTATTCACTTTGGTCTTGGACTCCAAGTATTCTCTATTCACTTTTTTTTAAAAATATTTTATTCAGATGTTTCAATTAGTTTTGGTAGGAGGGTCAGCCAGAACATCTAGTTTGCTGTACTTCCAGACACAGAAATTTCATCTTAATGTCCTGTGGAAAGAAATATCTTCTGAGACCTCTTGATGGCCATTGTGGGGGAAATGAATGAGGCATGCATAACAGATCCACTCCAGGATTCCTATCTCCCCTAAGTGTTTCATTTTTGCTATATTATACCAATGCATTTCTGGCACCTCAGTTTCATTTAGGTTACAGAAAGCATAGGGCTTTATTTAGAGAGTTACAGGTAGTTTGAGGCAGGCTTTATCTTCCCCCCAAATCTCCATTAGCCCTTTACACTTTGCAGGGACAATTGGTATTTTTTCAATCTTATGTAAAGTTCTAGGCAAATGAAGTTTGCCATGTATCCTTTCCCTTCCAATTTGATTACCCCTCACAATTTCTTCCCATGTTAACCCTCTGAATTACAGTAGTATGTAGAGGAAAGTTATGGGACCATTTTTTTTCAATCAGTGTGTATTGTGCCAACAGGCAGGATCCAAGACACTGCAAGTTAAGGACATCCCAGGAAGGGTTTCAGAAATGCCAGAAGGCAGCGAGTAGCTCCAAGGCAATAGAATGACTATAAACAGGGGCATTCCTAAGGGACAGCAGACCTGGAATTTATCCCATATCTATAGCTCCATCAACACCCAACGGGTTTAAGCAGATAAAATAAGGTTAAAATGAAGCACTATGGGGCTTCCCTGGTGGTGCAGTGGTTGAGAGTCTGCCTGCCGATGCAGGGGACACGGGTTCGTGCCCCGGTCCGGGAAGATCCCACATGCCGCGGAGCGGCTGGGCCCGTGAGCCATGGCCGCTGAGCCTGCGCGTCCGGAGCCCGGGCTCTGCAACGGGAGAGGCCACAACAGTGAGAGGCCCACGTACCGCAAAAACAAACAAAGAAACAAAACCACAAAATGAAGCACTATGGCAGCCCAGAGGTGGGAAAAGAAGTGAAAAGTCATCCTATGTCAACTTTCTTCTATTCTTTGTGTATCCACAGAGCCAAGTCCTAGTCTTGGCATATAGTAAATGCTTAAGAAAAAATCAAATTTGGTGACTTATATAGGGATAAATACTTCAAGGACTGGAGAGATCCTCCTTCCTTATGGTTGAGGTATAGACTTGTTTGCAAATGTTTGCCGAATTCAATACAAATGCAAAATAAATAATTTCATTGTTTAGCATGGGTCAGAGAAGAAGAAATTGTCAGTATGGGTATTGTGGAAAGAATGGACATGGTGTCAGAAAACCTGAGTTCATATCCAAGCTCTGTCACTTATTAACCGTGTAGACAAGTCATGTTGGAGGGAGGGAAGAAGTATTTGATTCTTCATATTTAAATGAAAAACAAAACAAAACAAAAACAATCTTCCCTGATTATCTTATTACTTTGCCAATTGTTACAATCAACAAGTGAGAGAATAGAGATGGAATCTCTTTGAAAAGAATATGGTGGTAAATCAGTGTAAGGAATAATAATTATTATTATTGCTGCTGATAATAGTACTAGGCACTCAATATACTCTCTCATTTGAATGGGTGCTTTAGCATAGGAAACCCAGGCAGGAAAATCTATTTGTTGCTTTGGCCAGAACATACTCATTGACAAGGTATGTCTGAGTCATGGCCTTGGCTCCTTCTTGTCAACTTTATGAAAGATTGGAAAAGACCTCAAATTAGATAAGACAAAAAAAAAATATTAACTGGCAACCTCATGGGCCAGATACTTTGAAGGAGAGTTTGCATGGATTGGAGCATGAAGGAGATGGTTCCCCTGATGCCGAGTTATTTTAATCCCCTTTAAGATGGAAGGTCACAGGCTTTTTAGAGCCAGGAAGCTCCAAACATAGGCAACTATCTCATTCTGACTCACAAAGATAATTTTCCACTCAACAGTTATTTTCCCATTCTCCTGGCAAACAGGGGTTACATTTTATTCTGGTGTTTAATCCCTTCCTTGCATGACTCAGAAGGAAAATCCTAATTAGTTTGTCATTCCTGATCCCCATTTCCCTCTCAACATGTATTTATTGAGCATCTACTATGTGTCAGACACTGCTTGAGGTTCTGGAGAATCAGCAGCAACAAAACACAGTCCCTTCCCTCAGACTAGAGGGTAGATAGATAACAAACAAATAAAAATACATAACGTTGTATCATATGGAAAGAAGTGCTTTAAACAAAAATGAAGGCGAATAAGGGTTCAAAGAGTCATGGAGGGTATGATTTTTAAGTAGTCAGAGTACGATTTTCAGAGAAGGTAACACTTCAGCAGAGACTTAAATAAAGACAGGTTAAAAAATAATTATAAACACACCTTGGTACAGCAGTACCTAAAGCACTTCCGGAATAGGTGTGCCTTCTATTTACACTTTTTATTAATACTAGTATTCAGAGTTTATTATTTCAATTTTTTTTTTTTAAATAAAGGAAGAACATACTAAAGGGAGTCTTCACAGATATTCCTTCTGAGGCAGTAGAGGAGGCCAACCCACCATCTCATCATCGCCAAAACTGTGATTACGTGATTCGTCTGACCATCCCCCAGTGGGCTTGTTACAGGCAGCCATGTGACTTGGTTCTGCCCAGTGAGATATGCGCCGGAGTCTGCAGAAGGTATCTGGTCATGTTGGGAAGGGGGAAGCTGGGGTGAAGTGAGAGTAGCATCGACATACATACACTACCAAATGTAAAATAGCGACCTAGTGGGAAGCAGCCGCCTAGCACAGGGAGATCAGCTCCGTGCTTTGTGACCACCTAGAGGGGTGGGATAGGGAGGGTGGGAGGGAGACGCAAGAGGGAGGAGATATGGGGACATGTGTATGCATATGGCTGATTCACTTTGTTGTACAACAGAAAGTAACACCGCATTGTGAAGCAATTATACTCTAGTAAAGAGGTATTAAAAAAAAGAGACACATATCTGAAAAGTTTACATACTGTACGACATTCCAATCATGACATTCTAGAAAAGGCAAAATTATGGAGACAGTAAAAAGTTATTGCCAGAGGTAAGAGGGGAGTCAAGGATGAATAAGTGGAATACAGAGAATTTTTAGGCCAGTCAAACTACTCTGTATGATACTATAGTGGTGGATGCCTGCCATTATTCATTCTTCCAAACCTACAGAATGTACAACACCAAGAGTGAACCCTAACTTAAACTACAGACTCTGGATGGTTATGATGTGTCAGTGTAGGTTCATCAGTTGTGACAAATGTACCCCTGTGGAGTGGGATGTTGATGGAGACGGAGGCTGTGCCCTTATAGGGGAAGGAGGTATACGGGAACTTTCTACTTTCCATTCAACTTTGCTGTGAACCTAAAATTGCTCTAAAAAAGTCCATTGAAAATAAAAAGGTAGAGAGGGAGAGACACATGAACAGAAATAGTACCTCTTCCTCCATTAAGCCATGCTGTGGTAGCAAGTTATCTTGGAAAACACAAAGACAGCCAGGCGAGGATGGACGAAGAGAAACTTAGATTGTTACATTTCTCCATTAACCAACCCTAGTGCCACCCTAAATTTCCCTATAGTTTAAGCCTGTTGGGATTTTCTATAACTTGCAACCAAAGCACACTAATTAATATAAGGCTAATTAATACAAATAATGCTAATTAATATGAATATAAATGTCCCAGAGTGAGAGGAAAGGAAGGGCCAGTGGCTGGGGAAAGCCAGGGCACAAGCCAGCCTCCTGTGTGGTCATTGTCACTCAGGACAACGCCCACTGGGCCACGCTCTCTTCCCAAGATCCCCTCCATGCCTGAGGAAGCCGAGATGAGTCACTGACCCTGTGGAGTCACTGTTCTTGTTCCCAAGAAGACTCTGACACTCTGATTTTTTTAAAAGTCCCCAGAGGGCAGAATCATAGAGCACTTAAGGGGAGACCATTCTCAGACAACACTGTGCCTCCCCTGATTGCCAGCACCTACCCAAGCCACCTCCAATGCGCATTTCCCTACCCATGCTCTGACCGTTCTCACATGTGTATGACACATGCCTGGTGCACCCATACTTACATGTGGTCCCATAGAACCACGTGTGCAACTGCATAGGTATATTCATCGGACAAATATGTATTTGTGCCACGTGCTGTTGTGGCTCCATGATTTGAGGAGTGAAAGGATTAACCAGACGGAACGTTTTTCCTTTCTCCTATCACTTAAATGTTGCTTTATCAAGGATCTTCTCCTTAGCCTTCAGCCCTCACATTTCCCTCTTTAGGCATTGTTCTTCCCCTGATCTCAGACTCGCTTGGGCTTCTGCTCCCTCCTGGGCTCTGAAAACCTCTAAGTCTCTATTCTCCAGCCTAGATGTTTTTCCAGTTTTATTGAAATATAGTTGACATACAGCACTTTATAAGTTTAACATGTATAGTGTAATGATTTGACCTACATATATTGTGAAATGGTTACCACAATAAGTTTAATTAACATCTATCTTCTCATATAGATACAAAAAAAACGAAAAGGAAAAAAATGTTTTTTTCATGATGAGAACTCCTAGGATTTACACTTTTAACAACTTTCATATATACCAAACAGCAGTCACCATGCTGTACGTTACATGCCTGGTACTTATTTTGTACCTTTTGACCACCTTCCTGCAAGTCCCGCTTTCCCATCCCCCACCTCTGGTAACCACAAATGTGCACAAATCTTATCTCTTCTAGGAGTTTGGATTTTTAAATTTTCTTAATTTTCAATTTTTTTTGCCTTTGTGTTTTCCTTTTTTCCCCAGTTTTATTGCAGTATAATTGACATATAACATTTTATAAGTTTAAGGTGTACAATGTTATGATTTTATACATGTATGTATTGAGAAATGTTTACCACATAAGGTTAGTTAACACAACCTTCACCTC
Organism: Leucopleurus acutus; assembly: GCF_964270905.1. Classification (NCBI taxonomy): domain Eukaryota; kingdom Metazoa; phylum Chordata; class Mammalia; order Artiodactyla; family Delphinidae; genus Leucopleurus; species Leucopleurus acutus. The sequence continues at coordinate 135,014,179 of NC_139143.1, forward strand.
TCAAAATTACAATTACTTTTGTTATGGTGAGACCATTAAAGCTCTACTTTTTGGGCAACTTTTAAGTATACAATATAGTATTGTTAACTGTAGTTACCATGCTGTACATTAGATCTCCAGAACTTACTCATCTTATAGATGAAAGTTTATACCCTTTGACAACATCTCCCCTTTTACTCCATTCTTGAGGCCCTGGAAATCATCATTCTCTGTTTCTATGAGGCCAGTGTTTTTAGATACCACATATAAGTGAGATCATACACTATTTGTCTTTCTCTATTTGACTTATTTCACTTAACATAATGCCCTCAAGGTCCATCCATGTTGTCTCAAATGACAGGATTTCCTTCTTTCTTAGGGCTGAATAATATTCCATTGTGTGTGTGTGTGTGTGTGTGTGTGTGTGTGTGTGTGTGTGTATCACATCTTCTTTATCCATTCACTCCTAGATGGACACTTAGATTGTTTCCATATCTTGGCTATTGGGAATAATGTTTCAGTGAACATGGGAGTGCAAATATCTCTTCAAGACAGTGATTTCATCTCCTTCAGATATATACCCCAAAGTGAGATTGCTGGATCATATGGTAGTTCTAATATTTTGCAGAACCTCCATACTGTTTTCCGTAGTGGCGGCACCAATTTACGTTCCCACCCACAATGCATGAGGGTTCCCTTTTCTCCATAGCCTCTCCAGCATGTTATCTCTTGCTTTTGATGACAGACATTCTAACAGGTGTAAGGTCTTACGTGGGTTTTTTTAATTTTAATTTTTATATTTATATTTCATGTATAAGTCAGATCATACAGTATTTGTCTATCTCTGTCTTGTTTCACATATCCAGCCTAGATCTCTTTCCACCCTTTCACATGCAGTTAAAAGAACCAACTCCACTTCTGTGGCTACTACTGCACTCACAGTCACCCGTCAGTCCCAGAGTTTGCTTTTTTTTTTTTTTTTTTTGCCTCACCTACAGTGACTAACTCATCCTGGTTTGCCTAGAACTCTCCTGGCTTTATCACTGCACGTCCCACGTCCTGGGACCCCCCTCAGTCCCAAGCAATGGGAACAGTTGGTCGACTTAGTCACACCTTCACAGGATCTTTTTTTGCAAAGGTCATCATATCTTCTCCATTTGCAAATCCAATGGACACTTTTTAAACATCATCTTATTCGAGCTCTCTGAATTTTGACACCGTTCACCACATCCTGCAGCTCCTATGACTCCACTCTATCCTGATTCTCCTTCTGCATCTCAGTTATTCCCTCTCAGAGGCTCCTCTTTTTCTTTCCTCGCTTTAAATGTTGTTTGCCCAAGGTTTGGTCCTCAGCCTGCTTCACTTCTTACTAACCCTCACAGTCTCTCTGCGAGCAAGTGATCTCATTTGCTCTATTGACATAAACTCCCGTCTCCGTGACTGCGATTCATCAATCTTTATCTTAGAACCTCTCAGGAGCCCCAAACCCCTATATTCAACTCCTCTGGAGCCTCACATCAATATTGGGTGTTCAGACTGGCAGGCCTGATAAATAGTCCCTCTTTGCAGACTATTAACAAGGCTTGTTTACATCAGAGCGTAAGACAGGTTACACTGGGAGATACACGAAGATAAATAACACATGTTATCTGGCCTTAAGGTACTGTTTGCACAGTCTAGTAGGAAAGAGTGATTGTTTTGCAATTACCACTAATTCAAAAAGAAAGTACCACAGTGAAGTCCAACTACAGTGCTAGGGAATTCACAGGAGGAAAAGTTTGCACCTAGCTGGAAAAATCAGGAGTGCTTCGAAGAGTTAGGTATTTAGGCTGGGACACGAGGTTGAGTAAGACATGCAGTGACAACATGAAGGGCATTGCAGATGACAGGATTTATGTGCACAAATGCACAGAAGAAAGACAGCGTGGAGAGTGCTTGGTATAGAGGGCTGCCTGGGGTGTATATGTGTCCTCACGTGTGCACAAGCCCTCATGAATAAAAGTGGTAAATTAGAAATTGCCACAGCTACTATTTATCCCCATTAACGATGATCACCAACAGCTTATAAATTATTTTGATCCTTCAGACCAGCATAGTCCATTCAGAAGCAAACTCCAGTCTAGGGGAAGGAAATATCCCATTGGTCTGAAGCCTCAGACCTAATTCTCTCTCATTTGCCCCTTTTAACTATTGTTAAACAATTTATATTTTAGTTCCTTATACATACATGTTAGTGAGATATTTCCTTATCTTTAAAATGTATCTTTCTACTCTGCAAAGGGGTTCCAGGAGTTAATAAGGTATTGAAGACAAATGTAAACATACAGCTGCATTGCTTTGCCTCTTCATAACTGAGGTATAATGAATTATGCAAGATAAAAATCTGCATTTAGAAAACAACTGCCATGTGCTTAGCCCTGTCCTAGACCCACTATGTAGTATGCAAAAGAAGTAAATGACTGTGTTTCACATCCTTTAGTCTCGTTAAGAATACAAGATGTACAAAATAAATCATGTAGAAAAGTAAAGGGTAGCCTGGTTCAGATCATATAGAATTCCTGGGTAACATTAAAATCAGTGCCAGGTGAAGTAAGTTAAGAAGAGCTCTTGATCATCAGAGCTTAGAGTAGGACTCTTTTACAAATAGTCTAGGTCATGGTCATTAAAGACACTGACCCTATCTCTTGTCCCTGGAAGCCATCACAAAATAATCACTGCACTCTTCCTGCTGAGCTCAGATACAATAGAAAAATGCTTGTCAACACAGAGCTCTTGGCTGGCCAGTTGAGACGGAATCTGCTCACCATCCTATTTACGGACTAGGAGTCCAAGATGCAGAGAGATTAAATTACTTGGACAAACTTAAGAACATGCCAGGCCAAAGCTCAAGTTTCACAACTCCTAGAATCACAGGGAAGTAGCTAGTGGAGCTATTTGGCATGGACGTTGGAATGAAAACTGTCCTGGATTCTATCATTTTCTGTATCATATTAGACAAGTGAGTTAACACTCTCCTACCTCAATGGCACATCAAAAGCAGAAAATAATACATACTTTATATAACTGTTGTGAGGATTAAATAAGGAAGAACATGCAAAAAGCCTGGCCATCAATAAATATTGTTATTATTGCAAACTTACAGGGTCAACAAGCATCTTGGAAGAAATCTAGCTCAATATCACAATCACTTTCAGAAAAGATAGGAGGGAAGAAACCACGATATACGTGGTAGAAAGAGCACTGGCCTGGGGGGCACAACATGTGGGTTCAGCCTCAGCCCTGCTATTTATAATAATAATACTTATAAATAAAGTATTACAAGCTGCAGCTGTGTGATTGGGGGAAGTTACTTCTCTGACACTATTTCCTCCTCTCTTGTATGGGGATATACTCAACATTTTATGGGTTTGGTCTGAAGATTTAATAAGGAAACAAATGTAAAAGGCATCTGCAAACCAAAAACTGTTATACGTTATAGGATTCCTATTGCTACTATTTTATTTTCCTTTTTAATATAAACTTGTCTATACAGATTGTGACCATTTGAAAGGCATTCACCCCCAAGGAAAGGAAAAGTATGAACTTCTATAACTAATTATAGATTTTAGCCAAGCCCAAACAACTGAGGTAGCATCTGTTTGTGATTCTAATACCAGCAGCAGAATGCCTCGCTGGGAGAACAGATGTATCACACCTATCCATGGCTAGCGTGATCTGGCCCCTGCCTGTATCCCCATCTGCATCTGTTCATCTGCCATGTTCCTCCTCACTCTCTCCTCCAGCCGCGCTGGTCTTCCTCGACTTCCTTGGACATGCCAAATTTGTCACCCCTGTGTCCTTTATACATGCTGTTCCCTCTGTTTGAAATGCTCCTTTCTCACCCATCAGGCTCCTGACCATCTTCAATAAAACAGATGCCTACCCCCAACCCCATCCATCCATCTCTTTCCAGCCCTTCCTTCATAATGCTGTAAAATTAGATTCTTTTTTCATTAACTTGCTTTTTGTCCATACCCTCTATGCAGTGTATTCTCCACAAACACAGGGGTGGGGTCTGTATGTTCACCGTTGTGTTCCAGCATCTACTGTGTAATATTTTGAATTAATTATGAATGACACACACTGCGGTTGTGAGTCAGGGGCTACAGCTGACGGGAAAGCCTGTGGTGATGTTTATGCCACCATCAGACTCCTCCATCTCTAGTTCCTTCTGTGGCTAAGCAGGTAGCAGGTCTCCCAGCACATGGCCTCCCGCAGGCTGGTTTTCCAGATTCCTGCCCAACCTTAAATGTTTCCAAAGCCTCTTCAGGAAAGCATGACAGTTTCATGATGCTCTAGGCAAGCCACAGAGCAACTGCTTTGTTGTAGCAAGAGTGAGGCCTCTCTTTCAGGCACCTGGATGCCTCCTCCTTTGCCTGCAGCTTCTCTTTAGCTCTCTCCATTTGTCCTGTCTCTCTGGACCCTGACAATTATCCTCTACATTAGGGGAGAGCCCAGGGAAAAAGACACCCCCAGCATGACCACCACAGGGTACACTACTTTATTAAGTCAGAGATTATTGAACACAGCATGCAAAATTATACAAATGTTCATGCATATGCATGTGAATGTTAATTATATGAAATTTATGTTCTGACCGCCTGGGGCTGGAAATATGGTAACTTTAATCAAGGGTTCCCTGAGGGAGGTAATGCTGACAACTTGCCTGGGACCTGAGGGATTCCAGGTGTGTGTGTGGAGGAACTGTTCTGTAAGCAGCTGCTTTTTATTTCTACCATCGATCACTGTTAACCAACAGCTCCCGAACCCCTTTCATGAACTGGGTACTGTGTCAGGCACTACTATCTGCCTACTTGCATCACTCTCATTTGTACAATGTACATGTTTCAAAACACTTTAGAATGAGGTAGTATGAATTAGCTCATTCAATTCTCAGACTAAGTCTGAGGTGAGGAAGAAGGGGTATTATTACGCCCCTTTTATAGATAAGGAAACTGAGGCTGTTCAGATGCAACGGCACTATAAGGAAGCATATGATATACACCAAAGCTGATGCCTGTAACGTATGCTCCAGGTTGGACCCTACACACCTAGTGCTGTGTTGGTAGCATAGTGTAGAGGGAAAGGCCAGGCCTAGGGTTCCAAACATCTGTGTCCAGTCCCAGCTATTCCCAAACTAGCTTGTGAAACTTCACCACCCTTCAAGTGTTTGTTTCCCTGACTATTACATGAAGCCATTGGACGAAGCAGTGGTTCGCCGCCTGGGCTGCATATTAGAATCCCCAAGGGAGCTTTTAAAAATTCCTGTGCCCAAACTGCACCCTGCACCAGTAAAATCCAATCTCTGGGCCTGCAAGATTCAGACGCACCCATGTTTGTTTAAAGCTCCCTTGGCTATTCGAAAATGTAGCCAAGATTGAGAATATTGGCTCTGAACTAAATGATCCCTTAGATTTTTCAAAACACTATAAACTTCCATCTGAAGACAACTTGCAGCCTCTGATCAATATAAATGTTTACTGAGTGAGCCGTCCCCAAAGAAACCCATTTAACATTGTTTAACCAAGCCTCTCCCAATCAGGTGTGGCCACAAAAACCTCTCCTCCTGTGATAGTTATAAAGATCCTATTAATATCCAAGAGTACTGATGTATTCTGGAAAACACTCCATTCAGAGTCCACCTTGACAAAAACAATTTTGAAGAATTTGATTCCCTAAGCTGTTTGGGGATGTCGATTTATGCCTTAGGAAACACTCTCTTGCAAAGTTCCAGCACCTGCCAGCACATCCCCAGATGAGATGATGGACACTGCTGCTTACCTCTCCTGGGTTTGGGTGTAGCTAAATAATTAGAATTCTCTTCAGATGTTCTGCGTCTAGAGTAAAGAAGAGAGAACCTTGTTCTCATATTAAACATATGTTTAATATGTTTCAAATGTTTTAAAGACCATGAAAGTAAAAGCATAAAAGTATAAATTACAGCAGAATACACAAAGGCACAACATGCAAAAGCAAGAAAGGCAAATACATTTGAATACATCCGACTTTTAAGTGGCAAAAGACCCCACAGACCACAAATATAAGGAAGTATAGACTGGGAGGAAATATCTATCATATATATAAAACAGAAATGTGGACTATGTAAAAAAGTCTAATAAATCAACAAAACAAAGACACGTAGCACCAAATAAAAGCAAATGAAGACATGAGGAGGTAATTTGTAGAAGAAAGCCAAATAGCCAATGAGAAAAGATGCACAGCCTCACTATTAATCAAGTGAAAACAAATTAAATAATAACAAGGCATCATTTTTCACACAAGATTGGCACAAAATGTAAAAAGATTGATAACAGCAGGTCTTTCTGAGGAATAGCAAAAGGTGTATTCTTGCACATGACTGGTGAGGAAATAAATTGAAAAAGCCTTTTTGGAGGACAATTTGGAGTAGCTAATAATTTTTTTTTAATTTACATTCCCTCCCACCAGCAATTCCACTTCCTGGTCTCTACCTTGAAGAACGACTTGCAATGCCGTGCTGTTTACAATGGAAAAAAACTGGGCCAATTCTAAACAGCCATCAGATGCCTATATGTAAATGCATAGAGAAACATTTGGAACTCCAAGGGCACTGGTATGTGGTGGTCAAAGTGGACTGCTTTGGGAGTTCCCTGGAGGTCCAGTGGTTAGGACTCCGGGCTTCCACTGCAGGGGGCACGAGTTCGATCCCTGGTCGGGGAACTAAGATCCCACGTGGCCGTGACCAAAAAAAAGTGGACTGCTTTATCTGCATTATTTCCTTTTTTTCCCCCTCTTTTTGCATAAAATTGTCTTAATGACAGTGCCCAACTCATACAGTTGCAAGTTTTAGATGAGTGAATATACGTAAAGCATTCAGTGCCTGTCCCACAGTAAGTATTCAAACACATGTCACTGGTAGTATTTTTGTCATCTCTAGCCGCAGAGATTTAATAACTGCCTGTTACCCAGGCATGTCTTCTTGCTTCAGCTCTGGCGTTGCTGTGGAGGGCCTATGTTACCTACCCTGGCTTCTGGGAAGTCCTCTAAAAGTCCCTTCCTTCTCCATTCATGCAGTGATCACTGCAGTCCTCTTCCTGGGTCAACATGACACAGCACATGTGCTTTCTCAAGCCTCTGAGGCGCAGCATCGTGGGAAATCTGCAAACCTCCGTCTTCAGGCTTAGTAATGGTGCTTTGCCGACTAGCAGGTCGCTTCTTCCAGAAAACCTGTTTTCCTCTTCTTCAGGGAAGATCCCCAAGCCCTGCTGAATGTGGGATGGGGGCCAGAAGTGGGGAAGGCAAAGAGTGAAGGAGCATCACATTTTGTTTCAGACAAATGCTTAGTGAGACTTCGGAGACCGTCTTTCTCAGCCTCTTCTCCGAAACGCATGGACAGTTTAGCCCTGGAAGAATTTAACCGGCAACCACAAAGAAAATGCTGTTCAATAAATTAATTTTTCTCACAGCACTAATGAGGCAATGGCCGAGGATGGGGGAAGGGCTGTTAGAGCTTGGTAAATTGGCGCCGCCCCGACAAGGAAATTACACCGAGGACTCCCGCGGTGAATCGTTGCTCAGGAAACGGGGAGGAAAGTGAAGAGCCGCAGGCTCTAGGAAATGTGCAGCGCCTTACTGGAGATCTGTTTATTTCTTTTTATCTCCAGTTGCTTCCTCTAACATACTTTGTTTTTTTAAACTTTAGCTTTGCAAGTAGGAAGACCAGACATTTCAAATCAAGCCTACAAACTTTTCCTCCCTGCTCACTTGAAACCCTGCTTCCTTTTTACCTCCTTTACCAGGAGCTGCTCTGACCTGTATGAGGGCTTTATCCCATTCACCTTTTGCTGAATTTGACTTAGTGGACTTCTCATCCTCTGAGGGAGGTTTTACCCAGAGATCTGTGCCTACTCCCTGCCTTTCTTCTCTTCCTCTCCATTAGGGAATCTCTCCATGCTCAAATTTTCATTTCTATTGGGAGGCAAGTGGTCTCAGATTCCTTGCAGACTTTCAATACAATTCTGACCCAAGGCTATCACTTCCAAAGCTCTGTTTCTCTAGCTCCATCTCTCTGGGTTCCTGCCAAAGTCCCAGCTGTCCTCTGGGCACTGAAGTGTTAGGGAATATCCCCCTTGTTTCTCCTTGCCAATGTAAATCTCACTAGGTCCTACCTTGTCTAAGAAGCCTTTTGGGGGTCTCCCCACCGAAGGGATTTCTCCTAGTCTGAATTCTTATGGCACTTAATGTCTATATCTCTTAAACACCCCACCATCTATGTAGTCTTTGAAAAACTACAAGGAATATATGAGGTGCTGACAGATGAAGTTGTATGCGTGTGTTCAGGGAAACAGCTCTACCTTCTAGGTGTAGTGCTAGGCATAGGGAATGCAGAGATGATCAAAAAGGGTCCCTCCCTTCGTGGGTTCTTTATAGTCTAGGAAAACACAAATTTAGCCACATTTTCTCCCTTGGGTGAATTGAATGGTTGGAAGTATTATCATTTGGTCCTTTTGGGGTCACTTGCACCTAATGCCTGAACTAGTCAGTATGACTCAGGCCCTTTGATGAGATAACATGTACAGAATACCTTTATCCAGACAATTTTTAGATTAATTCCTCGAGGCAGTTAGTTTCATGGCCCAATAATAATTTCTCATTGGTATATTTCCCTAATTTCTTTTCTTACCACTATAGGAAATATTAGATATACAGGGCAAATAGCTGTCACAAAATCATACTAAAATGTATATTTAAGAGAAAATGCTATATAACATACACATTTCATATTAAATATGCAGATCACATCTAGACACTGAGAATCCCTTTGTGATCCCAGCTTCTAAACCTGATTCACTTTGCCTGCCAAACTGCTACCCTAACACTCCTAACAGACTCATTTCCAAAATCTTAGATTTCCAATTTTCTTAGCCGTCCTAACTCTGCTATATTTGTTGATTTAGATTCTACCCACACCTGCTCTGGAAGCACGTATGTCAGATTTTTATGTTGCCCTTGCCCATGAGATACTCCAAATATTCAGACTGAGCAGAAAATGCTCCCTGAGTTTAGAAGAACTATTTCTCTATACCACCTAGATGTTAGTGGCCACTTTTCAGGCTCTTTTCCTTTGGCTCAGAACTTTCAAATCTATACACATTCTTTTTTTTAATCTCTTTAAAATTTTTATTTGTTTTTTAATTGAAGTATAGTTGCTATACAGTATTATATGTTACAGGTGTACAATATTGTTGTTCACACTTTTTAAGTATTATACTCCATTTACAGTTATTATAAAATATATTCCCCATGTTGTACAATATAGCCTTGTAGCTTATTTTATATCTAATAGTTTGTACCACTCAATCCCCTACCCTTAAATTGCCCCTCCTCCCTTCCTACTCCCCACTGGTAACCACTAGTTTGTTCTCCATATCTATAAGTCTGTTTCTTTTTTGTTATATTCACTAGTTTGTTGTATTTTTTAGATTCCACATATAAGTGATATCATGCAGTATTTGTTTTTCTCTGTCTGACCTATTTCATTTGGCAAAATACCCTCCAAGTCCATCCATGTTGCTGCAAATGGCAACATTTCCTTCTTTTTTGTGGCTGAGTAGTATTCCATTGTGTATGTGTGTGTATATATGTATATCTCACATCTTCTTTATCCATTCATCTGTTGACAGATACTTAGGTTGCTTCCGTACTATATACATTCTTTTAAAATGATCATTTCAGGGCTTCCCTGGTGGCACAGTGGTTAGGAATCCGCCTGCCAGTGCAGGGGACACGGGTTCAAGTCCTGGTCCAGGAAGATCCCACATGCCGCAGAGCAACTAAGCCCGTGAGCCACAACTACTGAGCCTGTGTGCCACAACTACTGAAGCCCGCACGCCTAGAGCCTGTGCTCCGCAACAAGAGAAGCCACCGCAATGAGAAGCCCACGCACCACAACAAAGAGCAGCCCCACTCACGGCAACTAGAGAAAGCTCATGTGCAGCAACAAAGACCCAACACAGCCAAAAATAAATAAATAAACAAACAAACAAAAGATCATTTCACTGGTTGGAACTCTTCCACTTCTGTTCCCTCATAGATATGTTCTCTCTCTCTTTTCTCTCTGTTTGCTCCCCTAAGTGATTTCAGGTTCTCCTTGGACTGTTCTCATAGCCAATCAATTTCAAAAGGTTTTTCTCTACACATAGCATTCCCATACTATGGCCTCCTTCCAAATATGTCATGTCATGTTCCATCTCTTATTCCTCTGTCTACCAGCTCTAAGTTATCCCTCCTGCATTAGAACTCCTGTAGAACATTTTGATTCTCTTGTACTTACCACTTTCTGCCTCAGTTTGGAATTACTCAGCTCCATAGCTGGTATCTCTAGTGTATTAGAAATTCCTTGAGAACAGGATCTGTGGCTGCCTCATATTTCTATTTGCCACAGCACCTAGTACAATGCCCCGCTCGTGAGAGGCACTCAGATATTTTCGTTGAATTAATTAAGGATTAATTGGTGGGTGGGTGGGTGGATGGATGGATGGATGGTCAGGTAGAGAACATGAGATGAAGTGGAAAAACTTTGGACTTAAATTCCAAAGAATGGAGCTCAGATCCAGTTCTTCTACTTCTCCTACTTGTGACCCTGGACATGCCATTATGCCTCTTCGGGTCTCAATTTCTCCAAAAGAAAAATGAGGATAATAGAAGCTGCCTTACCTAAGGTTGTTCTGAAGATCAGTTGAGATATTTTATGTGAGAGTGCTTTATGAACTCTCTTTAGAGTAAAGAACCTAAAAAAAAAAAAATAGAAGGAATCAAATGGTGACTTGGAAGCTTTCCATGTAAATTGTATTTAAAAGCATTCAAAGAATTTCTTTATCTGGTACCACGACAAGAACGCTCTCATCCTCGGCAAGCTAGGTCAAAGACTAAAAACATAAAAACAGTTCAGTATATTAGTATCCATCACCCTCTAAGTTGTCCTTCCAGTAGCAAGTAGGAGTGAATTTTGATAATTAGGTGAGTTTACAGCACGGTTATCTTATATTACAAATCAGTTACAATATATTATAAATTTGTGTTGAAAAGCATAAAAATCTTCCATGTGTTTTACAAACACAATGTTGCTTTTATCCTTCTACCTTTGGGGACAGTTGGGTGCTCTGCTTGTCATAGAAATGCAACATACACACCATATTTCTCAGGCCTTAGCAGCCTAGAGGGAAGGTCGGGGCATGTAACCGAGCTGTAGGCCTCTGGCTCTGCCTGGATTTCTGAGCTGAGAAAACTCCAGCAGACACCCCTCCCTGCTCAGACCCCAGGTCTCTGGGTCACTGTGATTCTCCTCCACTGCTGCTTGGGCACCCTTGTTCTTGTGGGGTGTGCAAATGGAATCTAGAGTGATGTGTCCTTCACATGGCTACCAGTGACCTTGAGGAACCCTGGGGCCTATGTTGTGGCTCATGGGAGGTGATCTGGGAGGTGTGGCTCCCTGACCAGTCTTCCATGATTCTCACCCTTTGTGATGTGGCCAAATGGGGAAATACTTCTCACCTACAGAGTAATTCTATTCTTGTTTCCACTCCCCTTTCCAGGTCTTGGGCAAAAAGACCTGGTGCAAAGGGTAGAACCAACAGAAGTGTGAGTAGGATACCTCCTATCATATTCCGCCCCCAGTAATGATCCTTTGTCCACAACCCAGGCATGCCTCTTTCAGTAGCCTCTCCTCTTATACTGAATTCCTTCTCATGAGGATCCTTGGACCAATGGACCCATCCCTCCCATTGATAAGTTTGCATAACCAGCTCCCATCATAAGACCCTGAAAACAAGTTCATCGTGTTTCACCTGTGCTAAGTACAGGCTGTCATCCGGAACAAATATCATAAGATATCAGATATAGGACCTTTTATAGAGTCTGCCTTTTTTTCCTCTTGTGGGTGGAGTCATTATAACATGGTGGTTAAGAGGATGGACTTAAGAACCAGGATGCCTGCATTCAAATTTCAAGTCAACCTTGAGTAAGTTTTTTTAGCCTCTCCAGTGCCAGTTTCCTTATTGTAAAATGGAGGGATGACAATATCTGTCTCATAGTGTGGCTGTGAGGATTATCAAAATTGTTCATAAGCTAGATCATAAACCAAGCCTCAACTAATTTTGAAGTATTGAAATTATTCAAAGTATGTCCCCTGGGGGCTTCCCTGGTGGTGCAGTGGTTGAGAGTCTGCCTGCCGAAGCAGGGGACACGGGTTCGTGCCCCGGTCCGGGAAGATCCCACATGCCGCGGAGCGGCTGGGCCCATGAACCATGGCCGCTGAGCCTGTGTGTCCGGAGCCTGTGCTCTGCAATGGGAGAGGCCACAACAGTAAGAGGCCTGCATACCGCCAAAAAAAAAAAAGGATGTCCCCTGGAATTAAGTTAGAAATTAATAATAAAAAGACTACTAGAGGACTTCCCTGGCAGTGCAGTGGTTAAGAATCCGCCTGCCAATGCAGGGGACATGGGTTCGAGCCCTGGTCCAGGAAGATCCCACATGCCGCAGAGCAACTAAGCCCGTGAGCCACAACTACTGAGCCCACGTGCCACAACTACTGAAGCCTGCGACCTAGAGCCTGTGCTCCGCAACAAGAGAAGCCAGCACAATGAGAAGCCCACGCACCACAATGAAGAGTAGCCCCCGCTGATCATAACAAGAGAAAGCCCATGTGCAGAAACGAGGACCCAATGCAGCCAAAAATAAATACATAATTTTATCAAAAAAAAATACACTATAGAAAATCCCCAACTGATTGGAAATTAGGCAACCCATGGCTCAAATAGGGTACTCAAGCTTTGTCTGCCTAGTTTTCCTATGTGCACTGTATACCTCAATTATCAATAAAAATAAATAAAAGCTGCCTAAGCAGAGAGCCTAACTAAGTGCTACCTAACGGATGCCTCCCTCAGCCATCACATGTAGACAACTGGGCGATGTAGGACTCTCAGAATCGTGGGCTTTTGCTTCCTTCTTCACGTGGGAGCATATGTTCACACTAAACAGGAGAGTGTCACCCCTTCTTAATACACACATTTGCACAAACACACAGCTAGGTGAATTTCTGTAATCATTTTCCAAGGAAACAAGTACATTTTTCTAAGCAGTGCACAATTTACCCAGTTCATCTTTCTGCTCAATAAATACAGGAAGCACAGGAAGACAGAACTGGAGATTAAAGACACTGTTTCTGAGTAGAATTCATAGACTGGAGGCCTTGTGGGCCAGGAGGGGTGCTAGCTGATTCACTGGTGTGATAGCTGTAGGATAGTGCAAATGTTTCCAACTTGCTAAACAATTTGCACTTGGCTGGGGCCAGGACATTTTGTATTTGCACCCATGCCCAGTATTTCCGTTAGCACATATGCTAAGGATATATCTCCTAGGAAACATGAGGAACTAATGATAAAAATGTGAATCATCACCCAGGGTTAGGAATTAACCAATCCTATTCCACTCAGCAAACATTTATAGAACAAATATATTTAGACACTGGGCTAGGGTAACAGTGCCACTAAATGCAAACATCCAGATGGACTTGTTATAGAGAAAGCATTGAGTCTCAGATGAATTTCACAGGTAGGCTGGTCTAAGAAATGAACAATGGATGTGGTGTTGGAAGTTTTGTGTCCTGGCTCAAGCTGCGAAACTTTCGCACTGTGTGTCAGCAGGCAAGTTTATTAACCCTGCTTCTTGTCGCACAACAAGGGAAGAGTAAACCAGTCATTTCCAAATACGATAAGGAATGTGAAAGCTGTTTTAATACAGTTGAGGAGGCTCTTTGTGTAACGCTTGGAATGAGCTCTAAGAAAGTGTTGTTAGTTTTTTTTGGAAAAGGGTACAGAAGAGTGCTTTTCCATTTTTGTAAAAAAGAGAGAAAATGAATACACCTGTGGACTGTTAAGTACATAGAATATCTTCAGAGGTATACACCAAAAACAGTGATATTGCTGACCTCTGGGGAGGGTTACAATGTGGATGGTTAAAATGACAAGAAGGCGAATTTTTAAAATAGGGGAATTGAAACATGCAGAGGTTAAATAACTTGCCAGAGGACACCTGGTGAATACTTCAAAAAGCAGGGATTCAGAATTAGGGAGTCTATTCATAGAACTCAGCCTTACCACCATGCCCTGCTGCCTCCTGCTGTTCAGACAAGAGGGTAACTCCATGTTGGAAAGGTTAATAGCCTCTGCTCTAAAAGCACTGCCGTCATCTGTAGAATTCAATCTACCAACCATTTCCCCCTCATTTCCAGACTGATGTGCTACCCTGGCTGAGAACATTATGTGTTTCATTAAATTACACTTTATTTCTCTGGTACAAATCAATACAAAATCACAATGATTTCTCTAAAATCATACAAAACATTCCTGTCCCTGGTCTGTTCTTCAACATCATATCCCTGAGAGCTAGAGAAGAATCACTTATTTTAACAGAAATGATCCTCCCTGAATGACACTGATTGAAGTGTTGTTCATGTTCAGAAGATGTCTGAACAGAAAATATGTCTAATTTGTTGATGACTTTCCAAAAGCCACCGTCCACCCCAGGGATCTTTGACCAGACATCCCTCGGCTCCTTTCACTTAACTGGAGATGTTTGCAATGTATTTTGGTTGTGCCAGTGGTTCCTGCATTCTTCTTGTCTCTCTAGCTGCCCTGTTTAAAGTACCCATCAGCCCAGTTGGAGTTCTTTCCAGAAATTTTCAATGTGACCTGCCTGTTTTAAGATTGGAGCTAAAACTGCTGTTCCTCTTGGTTTCAGTTATCTTAGCAGACTTCAAATTGATATCCTACTGGGTCACTTCAGTGATCAGAGTCACTCCCGCCCCCCTTCAAACAAAGCCTACATTTTCTGGCCCTTCTTTGTGCCAATAATTTCATTTCCATCCTATTACAGTAATCTCCTCACTCCCATGGCCACACCCAGGCCTTAACATTACCATTCTCTTGAGTCCCACCTCAGAAATACAAGATTTAGAAAGCCCGCTGTCTGATCACAGCTTCTTGAACCTCTACCTGTAGAGCTATAAAACCATCCCAAAGTACTCTTCAAGAATCCAGTACCCTCAAGTCATCAGTCCTCATCTGCCTTCACTTTCCTGTTCAGCCTGGATCCCAAGGTCAAAGGCTGCAAACCCAATAACTGCACCATCACTTCTTCACTGGACTATTGTTTAGCTGCCTCTGCTAGAATGGCTCCCAAGTCTTGGAGAATTCATCAAGTCTGTGCCTCCACTTCTGCTTCCAGGCTGCCTATAGTAGAGAAAAGATTGATGACTCCCTCCACTGAGACCTCAGCTCATGAATCACTTTCCCACTCACCATAGAGAATGTACTAAAGCTTTAATAAGCTCCTGTTTCAGTTAGGATTGTATTTAGGTACATATATCTGAAACACAAAATAACAGTGGTCTAAACTTGATCTAAGTTTATTTCTTAACTAGGTAAAAGAAAATCAGAGCCTGGCAATCCACATGTGCTACGGAGACACCACCACAAAGTCATCAGAACCTAGCTATCTATCTTTCTGCTCTGCCATCCTCAGCAGATGGCTCTATCCTGAAGATCACCTCATGACAAAAATGGCTGCTGGAGCACCAGTCATCATGTCCTAAACAGCCAGAAAGTGAAAGGCCAGAAGAACAAAAGGGTTCCCTTCAAAGCTGAGTTATCTCCCTTTAAGAAGTCTTCCTAGAAGTTCCATATAATTTATGTATACACACATATACATACACACACACACACACACACACACACACACATATATATGTAAACACTATAGTCACACAATCACATTTAGTTGTAAGGGAAACTGGGAAATGAAGTCTTTTAGCTGTCTATGTCACTTACCTAAACAAAATCAAGACTCTATTACTAAGGAGGAAGAGGAGAATGGATTGGGGGTAAGCATCTAATTGCCTCTATCACATCTCCTTAATACCTCAACTCTCACACTACCATTCTCATTTCAATCAGATAACTCTTACTGAGAAATGAGACCATCAGATGTCAAAACCCTTAATACCTCTCCCCTCCACTTCTAACTTATCTATTTATAGAGCCCACCCTTAGTTTATTTCTATCTCAGAGGAAGAAGTGCCTATACTCTTCCCCAAGGCTAAATAAAACCTGTGCTTTTAATACGTGCAGTTTAGCATACGTCAAGTATACATCAATAAAGCTGTTTAAAAATTTTAAATTTTTCTCCCGTTGCGGAGCACAGGCTCTGGACGCGCAGGCTCAGCGGCCATGGCTCACAGGCCCAGCCACTCCGCAGAACGTGGGATCCTCCTGGACCGGGGCATGAACCCGTGTCCCCTGCATCGGCAGGCGGACTCTCAACCACTGCGCCACCAGGGAAGCCCAAATTAAAAAATTTTTAAACTCATTTACTTCTTAATCCCTTACCATCCGTTTTCCAGTCATTATTCTCCTGAAACTCTTCTAGCTAGGATCAACAATTAATATCAAATTGCTAAATCTGAAGTAAGTTTTCAGAAAACAATTTGGTAGTTCCTCAAAAAGTTAAACGTAGAATTGTCATGTAACCCCACTATTCCACTCCTACAGGTATACTCTAAAAAAGTACATGTTCGTGCATATCCATAGCAACACTATTCACAATGGTCAATAGATAGAAACAGCCCACACCTCCATCAATGGATGAATGGATAAAAAAATCATATGGAATATTATTCAGCCATATGAAAAGAATGAAGTACTGATAAATGCTACCTTGTTGATGAACCTTGAAAACATTATGCTAAGTGAAAGAAGCCTGATATAAAAGGGCACATGTTGTATGATTCCATTTATATGAAATATTCAGAATAGTTAAATCTACAGAAATAGAATACAGATTGGTGGTCACCAGGGCATGGGGAAGGGGAGTGCGGCGAAGCCACTTAATGCATACAGGGTTTTACTTTAAAGTAATGGAAATGTTTCAGAACGAGATAGAGGTGATGGTTGCACAACACTGTGAATGTACTAAATGCCACTGAATTATTCACTGTAATATAGTTAATTTTATGTTATGTGAATTTCACCTCAATAAATTACTTTAAAAAATCCATTTCGGGGGGGTGGGGGAGGGAGGGACTGGGAGTTTGGGGTTAGTAGATGCAAACTATTACATGTAGAATGGATAAACAACAAGGTCCTACTGTATAGCACAGGGAACTGTATTCAATATCCTGGGATAAACCGTAATGGAAAAGAATGTAAAAAAATAATGTATATATGTATATAATTGAGTCACTTTGCTGTACAGCAGAAATTATACAACATTGTAAATCAACTATACTTCAATTTAAAAAAACCCATTTCAGTCCTCAGCTTACTCATATTTTCCACCAGTGACCAGCCATCTACTTCCCAAATTCTTCCTTCCCTTGATTTCTTGAGCATCAGTTTTTCCTGTTTTTTCACCTGTTCCTCTGACCATTCTCACTGTTTCTTAGGCTGCTATAACTTTTTTTTAAATCATTGATTTTGGAGAATTCTCTAGACTCTTTATTTTGGTCCTCTTTTATTCTTGTTCTCCCAAGTTTCTCACATCCATTATTTCAGTTCTATTAGAGAAAACTTTACTCTCCTATCCTCATGTTTCTGGATAAACATCTTTCTATTCAGGGAAGAAACAATATTGGAAAACCCCACGTGAAAGGAACCTTTTCTTCCCATGGAAGGAGAATTGATGTATGTAATTGAAGAGTGACAAAAATCTGACACCCATTTTTATACAGACCTTTATTAGGGAGAGGTTAAGATGTTGAAGCCCGTGGTTCCCATGTGGCCTGTCCTCTCTCTTTTTGTACCAGCCTCTGTGTGGAAAGCAAAAGTCCTGCTTTCCTCCATATGCTAAGCTTAACTTTTGAAGTTGCAAAGTATACAACCCTCTGGAGGATCAAAATTATTAAACATCAGAGCGTTATATAATTGATGACACAAAATTGAGGAATCAAGGATGGCAGGATCTAAGGAGTCATTTTTTCCATATTCTTGATCTTGAAAAATGGCCCAGCATCCACCCAGTCTCAAGAACAGAAGATGAATGGCAAAATCTCACAGGAGCCTGAAACAGAAATCGGGAAGCCATTAAGAACCAAGACAGCTGACCTTGTCCTTTAAAACTCTTCTCATTATTCCAGGAGCTACTGCAGTGTTCTTTTCACAAGTGTTTTTCTGTTACTTCCAGTTAGAAACCCTCTAAAGGGTTTCTCCTACTTGCAACCAATATCCGATGTTTATTATGTTCTTTATACTTTTCATTTTTTTTTCCAGGAAAACCTTGAGCATGTAATACTTACTTAAAGCATGTTTTTAAGTATAAAGTAACACACCCCCATATCTTAATCTGTTTGGGTTGCTGTAACAAAATACCATAAACTGGGTGGCTTATAAACAAAAGAAATTTATTTCTCACAGTTCTGGAGACTGGAAGTCCAAGATCAGAGCACCTGCATGGTTGGGTTCGGGTGAGAAGTCCCTTCTGGACGGCAGACTGTCGTCTTCTCATATCTTCACATGGCAGAAAGCAGAGAGAGGAAGGAAGCTGTCTCGTATCTTCTTATAAGGGCACTAGTCCTATTCATAAGAGCGCCACCCTCATGACCAAATCACCTCCCAAAGGCCCTACCTCCTAATGCCATCACTTCAGGGGTTAGGATTTCAACACATGAATTTGGGGGGCCACCAACATTCAGTCCGTAACACCACACTACACTTCATTTGCTCCCTGTGATGAACTGATGGACTGACTCCCTGTTCAGCCTGCTTTCCTCCCTCCTGCTGCCAGGCCTGTCTGTACTGCAGAAATTGGAAGCCTGCATTTCCAGACTCCTTTGCAGCTAGGGTGTGGGCACAAATTGTGTCTCACCAATTAGAGGCACTTGTGCAAAATATAGAAGGCATAAATTGGGCAAAGCCCTTCTCCTTGCCCCTTTCAGACTGCTTTTCTTCTGGCAAACACTATCTCAGAGACGGGAGATTTTGCTATAGCAGGGTCCCAGTGTCTGTATGAGAGGCAGGGGGGTGGGTAGCCTCTTGACTTTGGCTTCCTGATCCTTGGAAGTGCCTCTCAGATCATGCAATGCAGGGTCCTGGCTCCAGGATGGGGAGTTTTTCCACTCAGAATTTCTGGGGGTGGCCTCAGAGGTGGTAAGTATCCAGGGATTGGTCCTGCTGTTCTGTAAGAAGGATTTTGCTCCCCCTATCCTCCCAGTGACTTTTACTAGCACCTAATTTCCTTGATTAGATTCCTTCTTGAATAAATAGCTAAAGTGGCTTCTCTTTCCTGCACTGACCCCTAACCAATACACTATACTACTTTCTAGCCCCAGGAGCAGCAAGGAGTTAAAGTGAGGTATTAATGATCCTATGGCCAGGGACTCGGGAATGCCCAAATCCTGCTCCACGCATCTCCCCCCTTCCACTGGAGTTCCTGAGGGAGCCATCTAAAAAAGGAATAATAAGTAAAAACCAAAGTACCACTTTATTAATTGTTGTTCCCAAGCCTAAAACCCAAGTGCAAGGGCTTGATAAAGGTTACAGTGGGGCCTGGGACCTCCTGCCCAACATTTCCATCTTGATATCTTATCATTTTGGCTGACCACGGGCAGGAAAGAAGTTGAAGAGAGAGTGAACCAACAGAATTACCTAGAATTCACTTACTCATCTAGAGCTGTGAGAAGTAGGAGAGTAAGAGAAGAGGTTCATGCATTTTAAGGTATAGTAGCCTCACCCACTAGTCACCATGGCCCAATCAGATGTCCTGGACCCTGACCATGCAAACAAAAAGCTCTCCCCATGGGGGAATTAGGCAAGGCACTGAGAGAACTGGGTCAGCAGTGGGAAAAGCGGGGGATGTACGAAAAGGGAGTGGCCGGAGAGAGCAGAGGGGCAAGGACTAGTGAATCTCCCTCAATGAGTGTATGGTCTCCTCTTCTGCCCCATGTGAATGCTCTAAAGTAGGTTTACATCTGCTCTGTCCCTGCAAAGTCACTTGCAGAGCTAAGTCCTTCAGTTTTCATGAGCTTGTAACAAATGAGAGTGTGTGTGTGTGTGTGTGTGTGTGTGTGTGTGTGTGTGTGTGTGTGTGTGTGTGTGTGAAGGAAAGGAAGATAAGAGTGGTGGGGAAGCTGACCTGTGGGTAGTGGTATTAATAAAACAGGACAGGGCTTCCCTGGTGGTGCAGTGGTTGAGAGTCCACCTGCCGATGCAGGGGACACGGGTTCGTGCCCCGGTCCGGGAAGATCCCACATGCCGCGGAGCGGCTAGGCCCGTGAGCCATGGCCGCTGAGCCTGCCCGTCCGGAGCCTGTGCTCCACAATGGGAGAGGCCACAACAGTGAGAGGCCCACGTACCACAAAATAAAGAAATAAATAAATAAAATAAGAAAAAATAAAACAGGAGGTATTGCTCATCATCATCAAATGTGTATGAATTTTTAAGATTGATTTGCCTTAGTGAAAATACTAGTAGAGACACTGCTAAAATACACTGATTTTTCTGGGAGGGAGAGACTAAAAGGAGAAATCTTGGATGTACCTATAATAGGATGTTTGACTTAACCTATCCAGGAGGGTAATATGAACTTTAAAAAGTCCCTTTTGAAGTTTTGCACTTCTACTCTGTACTCCAAACTGGAAGCACCTCAGAGTTTTTGCAGTCTCTTAAAAGCTTCCTGAGTCAAATAAATCAACAAACACTACCCTCTATACAGGTCATAACTACCTCCTTAAAGACACCCCTGTCGATTCCCCTCATTTTTGCCTGTGCTAAAGAAAAGGATACATCTTTCTGAAAACAAAGAAGGTAGACTTCGGAATTTCTTTTTTAATGCAAATTGATCCTTTGTGAAAAGAGGCAGGAGAAAATCAGAAAAGTTATATTTGCCAGAAAATAAAATTCTATTTTGTCTATATTGTTGAAAATATTGTTTATATTGTTGAATGGTCTGATCATGAATGACTCAAGTTTACAGCCAAGCCCTTAACTATCGTCACTCTGACAATATTTAAAGCTTTACTTCAATACTATCCTTGAGAATTTATCTCAAGAATTGTGTCATCTCCACCAGAGATGAAATTTCTTGGGGGCAAAACTGTCTCATTAACACCTACATCCTTCACAGCATCTGCGTGCCATAGTAGATTCTAGGAACCATTGGATGAATGAAGAGATGGTGGGGTGGAGGATTAAACAGATGGTTGCGCAGATGGCTGGGTGGATGAATACGATAAGTTATTTTTGTTATCTCAATCAATACACTCCTTTGGAAGGGCTTCAAGAGAAATCTGTCTAATATTAAACTCTGTTGAAAGAGAGACAGGAGGAGCCAGGGATGATAGTAGAACCCAGACAAAACACAACAAAACATACTAGTATTGAAAGTTTTTTTAAAATTTACATTCTGAAGTCAATAACCCTGATTCAAAGTTTTTCTTATAATACTTTTAAATTTTATTTTTCATTTCTTATTTTTCAGTACGCTTAAAGAATACCATGTCAATATGTGCTCTAAGGAGGGTGTTTGAATACAGCTATGCTCTAGTCTGGAACTCAGCTACTCAAAGTATGGTCCACTAAATGGCAGCATCCCCATGTCCTGGCACCATGTTAGTGTGGACAGGGAATGTTGCCTACCATTCCAGAAAACAAGAATCAAGCCGTCAGCCACTGCAGCTGCCCTCCTCCACCATGGTGCACCCAGAGGGGAATTCAGGGTAGAGAAACACAGGAAATGTTATGTGCTATGGATACTGGCCCTAGACAGTTAAGATGCATATCTAAGGAATAATTTCAATGAGCCTGGATTCTTGCATCTTTCTGTACATAGAAGAGCACTAAAATCATTAACTTGAGATGTCTGGTTTTTGTGATTAGCTTTAATCTTTTGATGTTTGACCACATGTTTGGTTTTTTTTCCCCAGCAAAAAAACTTCTGTAAATCTTGGTTCCTCCCTTACCTCTCCAGAACAGTTCTTCAAAGATATCTGAGAGGCTATGCTCCCAGGCTAAAGTCCTCAATAAGGTCCCAGAATAAAACTTAACTCACAACTTTTAGATTGTGTGTTTTTCTTCAGTAGACATTAGAAATGCAGAATCTCGGGCTCCTCCCTAGACCCACTAAGCCAAAATCTGCATCTTAACAAGTACCCCTATACATAGTAAAATCTTGGAAACACTGGTCTAGATTCAAGATGATAATGAATGAAAAGCCAGGGCCTCTGGCATCAGGGACTTAGTCCAAGCAAAGTATGATAAATCCCAAGTACTGTCCTGCTAAGTGTAGAAGAATAAGGTGCTGCGGAAGAGAGTTTGATATGGTGGAACATAAAATGTGAGCTTTGGAGGTGGCGAATGGAGGATGTGGGGAGGGGGGACAGTGTGTATGTGTATGGAGTGGAGGGAACAGTAGTAAAATTCATCTCCTGGAATAACAGGAACCACAGGAAATGCAGGAGGCAGCAGTCAATGCACTGAGATGCAATGCAAGGCCTCCCCTAGGTTGTACTGCACTAAAAGAGGATGGAAAATCCTATGGTACTCAAGTTGCCCCAAAGCACCCTGACTTCTCTGACGTCACTGCTGAGCCCTTCAGCCTCAGGAAGGGCAGCCAAGTCCATGGCCTGCTTGGGGAGGGGGACAATTGAGAATGGACAGCCCAGCCACAGCAGATTTTCTAATTTTGGCTAGAGGCCAAGTGTTACTGAACCAAACTTAGGTCTGCTGGCTGGCATGCAGTCAAGTCATCTACTGACACCGGCTTATGATGATGGAAAGTGCGGTGTTTATTGTAAGGCACCAGACAAGGAGTCCGGGACAGCTAATGCTCAAAAAACCTGAACTCCCAATGGGTTTCATGAAAGCAATTTTAAAGGCCAGTTGAGGGAGAGGAGTCACAGGGTATGTGATTAGCTCATGCACAGTTCTCTGATTGGTTGATGGTGAGGTAACAGGGCGGTGTCACAGGGGTTAACATTATCAATCCTTGGGCTTCAGGAGGCCTGGGGGCTATGGGCTCATGGTCATTAAGGAGTTTACAGCTCCCATTTGGTGGGGGTTTTAGTATCTGTAAAAAGACTCAGGAAATGTACATCAGGTACTATTAACTAGGTACTTCAGAGAGGAGCTAAAGCAGAGGATATGGGGAGGGGTCTGTCCTGCTCATTACACAAGTAGCCTGCAGTATACTGGGTGCTCCAAAGAAGTAAGTCAGATGTAAGATGGGAGATCAGAGCCTAACAGTGAGGATGTGTGGCTGGTATTAATATCCTGAACTGACATATGAAGAAACTAAGGCAGATAGGTGAAGTGTCTCGTCACTCCCACTAGCTGGTTAGGTGATGCTGTTCAAATCAATTCACTTCTTAACTCTAGTTTTTGAGTTATTTTCTTAATGATTGCTCTAGGGATTACAATATACATCTTATTACAATTCATGTCATGTTAATGCTGGCTTAATCCTGGTAAAATATAGCAGCTTTGTTCCAGTGCCTTCTTCGTTCTTGGTGCTATTATTGTCATTATGTGTATGCAGGTTGGTTTCAAGGCTGTCCCAGCTTTCACTTTCTACTAGGCACCCCCAGGATTTCTTGTGTGTGCACATCCTCTCAGTCAGCCAGTGATATGTAGAGAGCTTGTCTAATTTCCAAGGTCTCTCTGTTGGATTTCTGGCCACAGCCTCAGGCAGGCAAGGCTATAGGCATTTCCTATTTGTGTTCCAATGAGTTTTCTAATTTTACGGACAGTGCCCTCCACCCCAAATCAAGTCAGTCCCCTCTGGCAGCTAAGCTGCAGGTTTTCACAGGCAGCCCCGCCGTAGCAACACTTTTGTTCCAACAGATCCGGGGCAGGGGTATGGATCAGTCCCAGGCAAGCAAGCTACAGACTCCCGTTGTTCTTACCCAAAGTTCAGCAGCGTCTCATGAATAAATGTTTATCAATTTGTTATTTGCCTTTGTCAACTTTCAGAGCCCTGCAGTGGTTGTTGGGGATCATTGTTTCCAGTTGTTTTCGAGGGATAGAATTTGTCATCTTCTTTACTCTGCATTTCTGGAAATCCTGCCTCTTATTCATTTTAATGAGCCTTCAGTTTCTCATCAATAAAATTAGGTCTCTTCCTTCCTAGCCTTGTGCTAGGGACCAGGAAACCAAATGTTTTGAGGAACTAGAGGAGTATTAAAATATGGCATGAGATGTATTACCTAAGGTTCAGATATGAGCAACCTTGCCTGTATCTGGCTGACATATTTTAGAAGGATATGGGGCAGCTCAGAGACAAGGCTGCAATTAGTACAAATGAAAAAGGATGCTCCTTCAAATAAAAAAAATTGCTGTTAGTTTATTATTGTATAAATAAACACCATACCACCCAGGGAAAGTAGAAACCAGGCATGTAACTGTCTCATCGGTAAAGGAAGGAGAAGAGCAGGGGAAGGGAAAGGAGTGAATAGGTAAAAAGGAGGGGCAGGATTCTATCAATCAAACTTATTTTTCAAATTGGCCCAAATATATATGTCCACTCAAAATAAAGTAAAATTAAAGCCTCTTGCTTGGACACTGCTATAGTCTGAAGGCTTGTGCCCCACAAAATTCACATAGTGAAATTCTAATGCTATTAGGAAGTGAGTCCTCTGGGAAATGATTAGGTCATAAGGATGGAGTTCTCAGAAATGGAATTTGTGCCCTTATTAAAAATGCCTCACAGAAATCCCTAATTTCTTCTACCATGTGAGGGCACACAGAAAAGTTGGCAGTCTGCAGCTTGGAAGAGGACTTTCACCAGGACCCAGCCATGCTAGCACCCTGACCTTGGACTTCAATCCTCCAGAACTGTGATAAATATATTTATGTTGTTTATAAGCTACCCAGTCTGTGGTAGTTTGTTCTATCAGCTCAAACAGACTAATACAGACACATACTATTGGTTTTCCAGACCCTTCTAAAGGAAGTTTGCAAGGGCCCTGGCAAGCAGAAGCGGTAATGGCATGCACACATGTATGTGCTCATAGTTCTAGCTGCTCAGCCACATCCTGATACGGGAGCATACACACCCTGGCAGTAGGCACACTCCATGCCCCCAGGACTACTCCCCAGCCAAGGGGACTGTGTTTAGATGGGTAGTCTCTCAGATGTGTCAGTGCATCTGAAGGCAGTGGGGGAATGGGAGAAGCAACCTCAGGGAATACCCAGAGTTGCATAGGAATAAGACCTGTTGTGCATGGGCAGGCATCAACAAATGGACATACAGGTCTCCAAAGTGAATGCACATTCCTGGATGCCAGTGCAAGTTTGTTGTATTGAGAGCTTTCCTCTGCTTCACGATGCAGCCAGAAGTCCCAGACTCTCCATAATCCACCCCCATTCTCACAGGAGTTAAAATAAATCCATAAGTTGAATGCTTTCCTTCCCTTAGAAATAGTGCCCTTATACAGTGCACAACATGAACAATCATACAAGGGAAAGCTGAATAACCAAATACTGAAAGCACAAGAAAAACAGCAATTTGAAAAATCCCAGAAGCAGGACACCACCACTGGGATAAATGAACTTCAACTATATTTAATTACTACATTGCTCTACTCAAGATACAAATTCCAGAGAGAAAGCATCTGATTGGCTTTTCTTGGGCCCTATGTCCATACATTGGCCAGGGCAGAACAATCTGATTAACAGCACTCCAGCACTGTATCCAAGCAAGAGGAATAGTTCCCCAGAACAAAATTAGGGTGCTGTTCCCAGAAATGAGAACACATACTACACATGTAAAAATAACAGATGGCTAACTCAGAACAATTAATTCAGGATCAGATTCTTTACTGTAGGACTTCTCAGAGCCTTTAATTAGCAAATTTTGTTTTTATTAACTTTTAATAGGAGATAAAATACGGAACATTTCTCAATTATTTTACCAAAGAACTTTTTCTTTTTCAACAGAATATTTCAGGAGACTAATAAGTGATTAAGACAGCAGAATAGGAAGACCCCGAACTTACCTATTCCCACAGGCACACCAAAATTACAACTACTTACAGAGCAACTATCTATAAAAATGACCTGAAGACTAGAAGAAAAAAAATTTCCACAACAAAAGATATAAAGAAGGAGCCATAAAGAGATGGGTAGGGGGGTGGAGATGTAGGCTAGTCAGGACCCATATCTCCATGTTGGTGACCTACGAACAAGAGGAGGGATATTGTTCTATAATCACAGAGGTCCTCCCCAAGGAGCAAAGGCCTTGAACCCCACGTCAGGCTCCCCAGGCCAGGGGTCCTGCATTAGGAAGATGAGCAACCAGACTGTCTAGCTTAGAAAACCAGCAAGGCTTACATTCAGGAGAGCCAGAGGGCTATAGGAAACAGAGAGTCCACTCTTAAAGGGCACTTGCAAAATTTCACAAGCTCTGAGTCCCAGCACAGAGGCAGTGCTTTGAAACGTTCCTGGATAGACCCACTTGCTGATCTTAGAGAGCTACCAGGAGGCAAAAGGCAGATGGGACTCACCCTGAGAACAGGAATGCAGGCAGCAGCCATTTTGGGGATCTCATCTTACCATGCTGACACTGGCACTGGCAAGAGCCATTTTGGAATCCTTCTAAGCTATTAGAGCCAGGGACCTACCCCACACACAACCAGGCCCACAGCAGTTGCACGTCACCAGGCATTGCAAACCACCAAGCTGAGGCAAAGCCTCTAAGCTACTGGGCCAGGAGCCGGCCCCACTTACCAGCATGCCCACAATAGTTGACTGCACTACAACAGAAAGGCACAGGCAACTCACATAGGGGATAGCTCTGGAACATCTAGCTCTGATACCCAGAGAGGAGCATAGAATGGCCTCCATAGGTTGTCCCCTACATAAGGCCACTTCTCCAAGACAGGGAAATGTAATCAACTTACCCGTTGCATAGAAATGAGCATAGAGAATTAAGCAAAATGAGGACACAGGAAAATATGTTCCAAAATGAAGGAACAAGACAAAACCTCAGAAAAAAACTAAATGAAACAGAGGTAAGCAATCTACCCAATAAAGAGTTTAACATGATGATCATAAAAATGCACACCAAACTCAGAAGAAGAATGGACAAATACAGTGAGAATTTCAACAAAGAGAAAATATTAAAAAGAAACAACCAAAGCTGAAGAATATAATAATTGAAATGAAAAATACTATTTAAGAGGGAATCAACAATAGATTAGATGATACAGGAGAACAAATAAGCACTCTAGAACACAGAGTACTGGAAATCACCCAAGCTGAACAGAAAAAAGAATTAAGAAAAAAGAGGATAGTTTAAGAGAACTCTGGGACAACATAAAGCGTAATAACATTCACATTATAGGGATGGGTCCCAGAAGGAGAAGAGAGAAAGAAAGGGGTAGAGAACTTAATAAAAAGAAATAAATAATAGTTGAAAATTTTTCTCACCCCTGGGGAAGTAAATAGATGTCTATGTCCAGGAAGCACAAAGTCCCAAACAAGATGAACCCAAAAGGTCCACACAAAGACACATAATTAAAATGTCAAAAACTAAAAATAAAGAGAGTCTTAAAAGCAGCAAGAGAAAAGCAACTAGTTACATAAAAGGGAACTCCTATAAGATGATCAGCTGAGTTTTCAGCAAAAAAGGAGTGGCATGATATAATCAAAGGGATGAAAGGAAAAAACCTACAACCAAGAATACTCTACCTGGTAAATTTATCATTCTGTTTGAAGGAGAGATAAAGAGTGTTACAGACAAGCAAATGCTAAAGAGTTCATCACTACCAAACCAGCCTTACCAGAAATGTTAAAGGTACTTCTCTAACCAGAAAAGAAAAGGCCACAACTAGAAATAAGAAAATTATGAAAGGAAAAGTCTAGGTAAAGGTAAAGGCAAACATACAGTAAAGGTACTAGATCACTACATATAAAACTAGTAGGGGGCTTCCCTGGTGGCGCAGTGGTTGAGAGTCTGCCTGCCGATGCAGGGGACACAGGTTCATGCCCCGGTCCGGGAAGATCCCACATGCTGCGGAGCTGCTGGGTCCGTGAGCCATGGCCGCTGAGCCTGCGCATCCGGAGCCTGTGCTCTGCAATGGGAGAGGCCACAACAGTGAGCCCACGTACCGCAAAAAAAAAAAAAAATCGTAGGAATGTTAAGAGAGACAAGTAATAAAATCATCTATGTCTACAATAAGTAGTGAAGGGATACACAAAATAAAAAGATATAAAATATAATGTGGAAAAAGTAAAGTATAGGTGGAGAGAGTAAAAATGTAGGGCTGTTAGAATGAGTTCTAACTTAAGAATAATCAACTTAAAAAATATAGATATAGATATAGATTGTAATATATGAACCCCATGGACTCCACAAACCAAAAACCTATAAAAGATACACAAAAATAAAGAGAAAGCAATCCAAACATAACACTAAAGATAGGCATCAAATCACAAGGGAAGAGAGCAAGAGAAGAAAGGAACAGAAGAAGAACCACAAAAACAAGCAGAAAATAATTAACAAAATGGTAATAAGTACATATCTATCAATAATTACTTTAAATGTAAATGGACTAAATGCTCCAATCAAAAGACATAGGATAGCCAAATGGATAAAAAAAAAAAAACAAGACCCATATACATGCTGCCTATGAAAGACTCAGTTCAGTTCTAAAGACACACAGACTGAAAATGAGGGGATTTTAAAAGATTTTCCATGCAAATGTAAACAAACAAAAAGTCTGGGATAGCAATACTTATATGGGACAAAGTAGACCTTAGAACAAAGAGTTTAACAGGAGACAAAGAAGAGCATTACATAATGATAAATGAATCAATCCAACATGAAGGTATAACACCTGTAAATATATATGTATACAACATAGGAGTACCTAAAAACATAAAACAAATATTATAAACATAACGGGAGAAATTGACAGTAATACAATAACAGTAGGGGGCTTTAACACACCATTTACATCAATGGACAGATCATCCAGACAGAAAATCAATAAGGAAACGCTGGCCTCAGATGACACATTAGACCAAATGAACTTAGATATATACAGAAGAACATTTCATTCAAAAATAGCAGTATATATATATATATATATATATATATATATTTCAAATTCACATGGAACATTCTCCAGAATACACCACATGCTAAGCCACAAAACAAGTCTCAGTAAATTCAAGAAGATTAAAATCATACCAAGCATCTTTTCTTTTAAAAATTTTTTTTTTATTTTTTAACATCTTTATTAGAGTATAATTGCTTTACAATGGTGTGTCAGTTTCTGCT
This sequence comes from Leucopleurus acutus, assembly GCF_964270905.1. Taxonomy (NCBI): domain Eukaryota; kingdom Metazoa; phylum Chordata; class Mammalia; order Artiodactyla; family Delphinidae; genus Leucopleurus; species Leucopleurus acutus. The sequence continues at coordinate 135,043,504 of NC_139143.1, forward strand.
TTATAACAAAGTGAATCAGTTATACATATACATATATCCCCATATCTCTTCCCTCTTGCATCTCCCTCCCTCACACATTCCCTATCCCACCCTCTAGGTGGTCACAAAGCACCAAGCTGACCTCCCTGTGCTATGCGGCTGCTTCCCACTAGCTATCTATTTTACATTTGGTAGTGTATGTATGTCCATGCCACTCTCTCACTTTGTCACAGCTTACCCTTCCCCCTTGCCATATTGTCAAGCCCATTCTCTAGTAGGTCTGTGTCTTTATTCCCATCTTGCCCCAGGTTCTTCTGACCATTTTCTTTTTTTTTAGATTCCATATATATGTGTTAGCATATGGTATTTGTTTTTCTCTTTCTGAATTACTTCACTCTGTATGACAGCCTCTAGGTCCATCCACCTCACTACAAATAACTCAGTTTTGTTCTTTTTTATGGCTGAGTAATATTCCATTGTATGTATGTGCCACATCTTCTTTATCCATTCATCTGTTGATGGGCACTTAGGTAGCTTCCATGTCCTAGCCATTGTAAGTTGAGCTGCAATAAACATTTTGGTACATGACTCTTTCTGAATTATGGTTTTCTCAGGGTACATGCCTAGTAGTGGGATTGCTGGGTCATATGGTAGTTCTATTTGTAGTTTTTTAAGGAACCTCCATACTGTGCTCCATAGTGGCTGTATCAATTTACATTCCCACCAACAGTGCAAGAGGGTTCCCTTTTCTCCACACTCTCTCCAGCATTTATTATTTGTAGATTTTCTGATGATGGCCAGTCTGACCGGTGTGAGATGATATCTCATTGTACTTTTGATTTGCATTTCTCTAATGATTAATGATGTTGAGCATTCTTTCATGTGTTTGTTGGCAATCTGTATATCTTCTTTGGAGAAATGTCTATTTAGGTCTTCTGCCCATTTTTGGATTTGGTTGTTTGTTTTTTTGTGATTGAGCTTCATGAGCTGCTTGTATGTTTTGGAGATTAATCCTTTGTGAGTTGCTTCACTTGCAAATATTTTCTCCCATTCTGAGGGCTGTCTTTTCATTTTGATTATGGTTTCCTTTACTGTGCAAAAGCTTTGAAGTTTCATTAGGTCCCATTTGTTTATTTTTGTTTTTATTTCCATTTCTCTAGGAGGAGGGTCAAAAAGGATCTTGCTGTGGTTTATGTCATAGAGTGTTCTGCCTATGTTTTCCTCTAAGAGTTTGAAGGTGTCTGGCCTTACATTTAGGTCTTTAATACATTTTGAGTTTATTTTTGTATATGGTGTTAGGGAGTGTTCTAATTTCATTCTTTTACATGTAGCTGTCCAGTTTTCCTAGCATCATTTATTGAAGAGGCTGTCTTTTCTCCACTGTATATTCTTGCCTCCTTTATCAGAGATAAGGTGACCATATGTGCATGGGTTTAACTCTGGGCTTTCTATCCTGTTCCATTGATCTATCTTTCTGTTTTTGTGCCAGTACCATACTATCTTTACTACTGTAGCTTTGCAGTATAGTCTGAAGTCAGGGAGCCTGATTCCTCCAGTTCCATTTTTCTTTCTCAAGATTGCATTGGCTATTCGGGGTCTTTTGTGTTTCCATACAAATTGTGAAATTTTTTGTTCTAGTTCTGTGAAAAATGTCAGTGGTAGTTTGATAGGGATTGCATTGAATCTGTAGATTGCTTTGGGTGGTAGAGTCATTTTCACATTGTTGATTCTTCCAATCCACGAACATTGTATATCTCTCCATCTATTTGTATCATCTTTAATTTCTTTCACTAGTGTCTTATAATTTTCTGCATACAGGTCTTTTGTCTCCTTAAGTAGGTTTATTCCTAGATATTTTATTCTTTTTGTTGCAATGGTAAATGGGAGTGTTTTCTTAATTTCACTTTCAGATTTTCATCATTAGTGTATAGGAATGCAAGAGATTTCTGTGCATTAATTTTGTATCCTGCTACTTTACCAAATTCATTGACTAGCTCTAGTGGTTTTCTGGTAGCATCTTTAGGATTCTCTATGTATAGTATCATGTCATCTGAAAAAAGTGACAGCTTTATGTCTTCTTTTCCAACTTGTATTCCTTTGATTTCCTTTTCTTCTCTGATTGCTGTGGCTAAAACTTCCAAATCTATGTTGAAGAATAGTGGTGAGAGTGGGCAAACTTTTCTTGTTCCTGATCTTAGCAGAAATGCTTTCAGTTTTTCACCATTGAGGACGATGTTGGCAATGGGTTTTTCATATATGGCCTTTATTATGTTGAGCAAAGTTCCCTCTATGCCTACTTTCTGCAGGGTTTTTATCATAAATGGGTATTGAATTTTGTCAAAAGCTTTCCCTGCATCGATGGAGATTACCATATGGTTTTTCTCCTTCAATTTGTTAATGTGTTGTATCACATTGATTGATTTGCATATATTGAAGAATCCTTGAATTCCTGTGATAAACCCCACTTGATCATGGTGTATGATCCTTTTAATGTGCTGTTGGATTCTGTTTGCTAGTATTTTGTTGAGGATTTCTGCATCTATGTTCATCAGTGATATTGGCCTGTAGTTTTCTTTCTTTGTGATATCTTTGTCTGGTTTTGGTATCAGGGGGATGGTGGCTTCATAGAATGAGTTTGGGTGTGTTCCTCCCTCTGCTATATTTTGGAAGAGTTTGAGAAGGATAGGTGTTAGCTCTTCTCTAAATGTTTGATAGAATTCGTCTGTGAAGCCATCTGGTCCTGGGCTTTTGTTCGTTGGAAGATTTTTAATCACAGTTTCAATTTCAGGGTTTGTGATTGGTCTGTTCATATTTTCTGTTTCTTCCTGGTTCAGTCTCAGAAGGTTGTGCATTTCTAAGAATTTGTCCATTTCTTCCAGGTTGTCCATTTTATTGGCTATAGTTGCTCGTAGTAATCTCTCATGATCCTTTGTATTTCTGCAGTGTCAGTTGTTACTTCTCCTTTTCATTTATAATTGTATTGATTTGAGTCTTCTCCCTTTTTTCCTTGATGAGTCTGGCTAATGGTTTTTCTATTTGTTTATCTTCTCAAAGAACCAGCTTTTAGTTTTATTGATCTTTGCTATCGTGTCCTTCATTTCTTTTTCATTTATTTCTGATCTGATTTTTATGATTTCTTTCTTTCTGCTAACTTTTGCGTTTTTTTGTTCTTCTTTCTCTAATTGCTTTAGGTGTAAGCTTAGGTTATTTATTTGAGATGTTTCGTTTCTTAAGGTAGGCTTGTATAGCTATAAAATTCCCTCTTAGAACTGCTTTTGCTGCATCCCATAGGTTTTGGGTCATTGTGTTTTCATTGTTGTTTGTTTCTAGGTATTTTTTTATTTCCTCTTTGATTTCTTGAGTGATTTCTTGGTTATTAAGTAGTATGTTGTTTAGCCTCCATGTGTTTGTATTTCTTACAGATTTTTTTCTGTAATTGATATCTAGTCTCATAGCGTTGTGGTTGGAAAAGATACTTGATACAATTTCAATTTTCTTAAATTTACTAAGGCTTGATTTGTGACCCAAGATATGATCTATCCTGGAGAATGTTCCATGAGCACTTGAGAAGAATGTGTTTTCTGTTCTTGTTGGATGGAATGTCCTATAAATATCAATGAAGTCCATCTTGTTTAATGTATCATTTAAAGCTTGTGTTTCCTTATTTATTTTCATTTTGGATGATCTGTCCATCTGTGAAAGTGGGGTGTGAAAGTCCCCTACTATGATAGTGTTACTGTCAATTTCCCCTTTATGGCTGTTAGTATTTGCCTTATGTATTGAGGTGCTCCTATGTTGGGTGCATAAATATTTACAATTGTTATATCTTGTTCTTGAATTGATCCCTTGATCTTTCTGTAGTGTCCTTCTTTGTCTCTTGTAATAGTTTTTGTTTTAAAGTCTATTTTGTCTGATATGAGAATTGCTACTCCAGCTTTCTTTTGGTTTCCGTTTGCATGAAATATCTTTTTCCATCCCTTCACTTTCAGTCTGTTTGTGTCCCTAGGTCTGAAGTGGGTCTCTTGTAGACAGCATATATATGGGTCTTGTTTTGGTATCCATTCAGCCAGTCTATGACTTCTGGTTGGAGCATTTAATCCATTTACTTTTAAGGTAATTATCGATATGTATGTGCCTATTACCATTTTCTTAATTGTTTGGGTTTATTATTGTAGGTCTTTTCCTTTGTGTTTCCTGCCTAGAGAAGTTCCTTCAGCATTTGTTGTAAAGCTGGTTTGGTGGTGCTGAATTCTCTTAGCTTTTGCTTGTCTGTAAAGCTTTTAATTTCTCCATCAGATCTGAATGAGATCCTTGCTGGGTAGAGTTATCTTGGTTGTAGGTTTTTCTCTTTCATCACTTTAAATATGTCCTGCCACTCCCTTCTAGCTTTCAGAGTTTCTGCTGAAAGATCAGCTGTTAACCTTATGGGGATTCTCTTATGTGTTACTTGTTGTTTTTCCCTTGCTGCTTTTAATATTTTTTCTTTGTATTTAATTTTTGATAGTTTGATTAATATGTGTCTTGGGATGTTTGTCCTTGGATTTATCCTATATGGGACTCTCTGTGCTTCCTGGACTTGATTAAGTATTTCCTTTCCCATATTAGGGAAGTTTTCAACTGTAATCTCTTCAAATATTTTCTCGGTTCCTTTCTTTTTCTCTTCTTCTTCTGAGACCTGTATAATTCGAATGTTGGTGCATTTAATGTTGTTCCAGAGGACTCTGAGACTGTTCTCAATTCTTTTCATTCTGTTTTCTTTATTCTGCTCTGCAGTAGTTATTTCCACTATTTTATCTTCCAGGTCACTTATCTGTTCTTCTGCCTCAGTTATTCTGCTATTGATCCCTTCTAAAGGATTTTTAATTTCATTTATTGTGTTGTTCATCACTGTTTGTTTGCTCTTTCATTCTTCTAGGTCCTTGTGAAACATTTTTTGTATTTTATCCATTCTATTTCCACGATTTTGGATCATCTTTACTATCACTATTCTGAGTTCTTTTTCAGGTAGACTGCCTATTTCCTCTTCATCTGTTAGGTCTGGTGGGTTTTTGCCTTGCTCCTTCATCTGCTGTGTGTTTCTCTGTCTTCTCATTTTGTTTAACTTACTGTGTTTGGGGTCTCCTTTTCGCAGGCTGCACATTCGTAGTTTCCATTATTTTTGGTGTCTGTCCCCAGTGGCTAAGGTTGGTTCAGTGGGTTGTGTAGGTGTTCTGGTGGATGAGGCTGGACTTGTCTTTCTGGTGGGCAGGTCTGCATCTGGTGGTGTGTTTTGGAGTGTCTGTGGACTTATTATGATTTTAGGCAGCCTCTGTGCTTATGGATGGGTTTGTGTTCCTGTTTTGCTAGTTGTTTGGCATAGGGTGTCCTTCACTGTAGCTTGCTGCTCATTGAGTGGAGCTGGGTCTTGGCAGCGTTGAGATGGAGATCTCCGGGAGATTTTCACAGTTTTATATTACATAGGGCTGCAAGGTCTCTTGTGGACCAGTGTCCTGAACTTGGCTCTCCCACCTCAGTGGCACAGCCCTGACGCCTGGCTGGGGCACCAAGAGCCTGTCCTCCACACGGCTCAGCATAAAAGGGAGAAAAAAAAAGAAAGAAAGAAAGAGGAAGATAAAATAAAATAGTTATTAAAATAAAAAATAATTATTAAGAAAAAAAATTTTTTAAGTAATAAAACAAAAACAGACAGAAAGAATCCTAGGACAAATGGTAAAAGCAAAGCTATACAGACAAAATCACACACAAAAGCATACACATACACACTCACAATAAGAGAAAAAGGAGAAAAAATATATATATCATTGCTCCCAAAGTCCACCTCCTCAATTTGGGATGATTCGTTGTCTATTCAGGTATTCCACAGATGCAAGGTTACATCAAGTTGATTGTGGAGATTTAATCTGCTGCTCCTGAGGCTGCTGGGAGAAATTTCCATTTCTCTTCTTTGTTCACACAGCTCCCGGGGTTCATCTTTGGATTTGGACCTGCCTCTGTGTGTCGGTCGCCTGAGGGCATCTGTTCTTCACTCAGATAGGAAGGGTGGGAGGGAGGGGTACAGATGCGGGGCGAGCCTGTGGCGGCAGAGGCTGGTGTGACGTTGCACCAGGCTGAGGCACGCAGTGAATTCTCCTGGGGAAGTTGTCCCTGGATCACGGACCCCTGGCAGTGGCGGGCTGCACAGGCTCCCAGGAGGGGAGGTGTGGATAGTGATGTATGCTTGCTCACAGGCTTGTTGGTGGCGGCAGCAGCAGCCTTAGCGTCCCATGCACGTCTCTGGGGTCCACGCTGATAGCCGCGGCTCACACCCATCTCTGGATCTTCTTTAAGCGGCACTCTGAATCCCCTCTCCTCATGCACCATGAAACAAAGAGGCAAGAAAAAGTCTCTTGTCTCTTTGGCAGCTCCAGACTTTTTCCCAGACTCCCTCCCGGCTAGCCATGGCACACTAGTTGCCTTCAGGCTGTGTTCACGCAGCTAACCCCAGTCCTCTCCCTGGGATCTGACCTCCGAAGCCCAAGCCTCAGCTCCCAGCCCTGCCCGCCCCGGCGGGTGAGCGGACAAGCTTCTCAGGCTGGTGAGTGCCGGTCAGCACCGATCCTCTGTGCGGGAATCTCTCCGCTTTGCCCTCCGCACCCCTGTGGCTGCGCCCTCCTCCGTGGCTCCAAAGCTCCCCCCGACTCCCTGCCACCTGCAGTCTCCACCCGCAAAGGGGCTTCCTAGTGTGTGGAAACCTTTCCTCCTTCACAGCTCCCTCCCACTGGTGCAGGTCCCGTCCCTATTCTTTATCTCTGTTTCTTCTTTTTTCTTTTGCCCTACCCAGGTACGTGGGGAGTTTCTTGCCTTTTGGGAGGTCTGAGGTCTTCTGCCAGCGTTCAGTAGGTGTTCTGTAGGAGTTGTTCCACTTGTAGATGTATTTCTGTTGTATTTGTTGGGAGGAAGGTGATCTCCTCGTCTTACTCTTCCGCCATCTTAAAGCTCCTCGCAAGCATCTTTTCTGACCACAAGCGTATGAAAGTAAAAATCAACTACAAGAAAAAAACTGGAAAAAAACACAAACATGCGAAGTCTAAACAATATGATACTAAACAACCAATGAGTCATAGAAGAAATAAAAGAAGAAATTAAGAAAATATTTTGAGACAAATGAAAATGGAAATACAATGTTCCAAAATCTATGAGATGCAACAAAAGAAGTTCTAAAAAGGAAGTTTATAGCAATACAGGGATAGCTCAGGAAATAAGAAAATCTCAAACAGTCTAACCTTACACCTAATGGAACTAGGGGAAAAAGCATTAATAGAAGGAGGCAAATAAAAATCAGAGCATAAATAAAATACAGGCCAAAAAACAATAGAAAAGATTAATGAAACCAAGAGCTGCTGCTTTGAAAAGATAAACAAAACAGACAAACTTTTAACCAGATTCATCAAAAGAGAGAGAGAGAGAGAGAGAGAGGGCCAAAATAAATAAAATCAGAAATGAAACAAGTTACAACCAGCACCACAGATACTGCATTTTTACAACTTGAAGGTGTGTGGCAACCCTGCATTGTCAGCTGATGGTTAGCATTTTTTGGTGATAAAGTATTTTTTAATTAAGATATGTTGCACCCTTAACTACAGCATAGTGTAAACAAAACTTTTATATATCCTGGGAAACCAAAAACTTTGTGTGACTTGCTCTATGGCAATATTTGCTTTATTGTGGTGGTATATAACCAAACCTGCAATATCTTTGAGGTATGCCTGTAAATAAGTCAAGGGGATATATTGTACATCATAGGTAATATAGTCAACAATATTGTAGTAACTTTGTATAGGGACAGATGGTTACTAGACGTATCATGGTGGTCATTTTGTAATGTATTTAAATGTTGAATCACTGTTTTGTATACCTGAAACTAACATAATATTTTATGTCAATTGTATTTCAATTAAAAAATAATGACTTTATCATATCTCAAAAAAAAAAGAAAAAAAAAAGAGAGAAAGAGAGAGTATTAAGTGTCCCCAAAACACCGTTAGGGTAATTAGACCACGTCACCTCTGTGCCCATATGTATTATAGCCCCTGAGGGCAAGAAATTGCCTGTCTTATTTACCATTCAATCTCCTATGCCTAGAATAGGCCTGGCACAGAGAAGGCACTCAATAAATGGAGGCATTGAAGGAATATGTTTATATTATCTGTGTATTTCATCCCTGAAAGTCTGAATTGCATGAGGCATTGCAAGAACCATGCTCATCAAAGGGAAATTTAGTTAGGTTAATTTTATTGTGCTCAATAAGGCCTGAGCAAACTGTTCATCCTCTACAGAGCCCCAGAGTCATATCACTAAAGGGAAAACCCTACAGTCCCTCCTACACCTTAAACTCTCTAATACTTGTCTCAGGCCTACAAGCATAAACTCTGGAGCATTATACACACAGCTTTCCTGTGCCCCTGTGCCCCTGTGCCCCTTCTGATCACATATCCTGCATTTCCCCAACCCTCACATTAGGTTCCAGAAAAATGGCTTATGAGTCCCTAAATATAGAGGTTGTTTTACTCCTCTGTAACTTTGCAAGTACTGTTCCTATGTCTGAAACGCCATTTGCTCCTCCCCTTAGCCACTTAAAAATTTCATCTTCAAAATCCAGCTTAACTGTTAACTCCCCTGTGAAGTTTTCCCTGATCTCACCCAGCTGCTAGCCCAGTCCTTCAAATAATCTCTCTTCTCTGAACTGTGCACATTTGTGAGTTGCTGCATTCATCACATGTTGCTGTTTTTTCTTTTCTTTTTTTTGGAGTATAGCTGACTTACAATGTTGTGTTAGTTTCAGGTGTAGAGCAAAGTGATTCAGTTATACATAGACATATATCCATTCTTTTTCAGAATATTGAGTAGAGCTCCCTGTGCTATGCAGTAGGTCCTTTTTGATTATCTGTTTTATATAGTAGTGTGTATATGTTAATCCCAAACTCCTAATTTGTCCCCCCACCACCTTTCTCTTTTGGTACCCATAAATTTATTTTCTAAGTCTGTGAGTCTGTTTCTGTTTTGTAAGTAAATTCATTTTTATCATTTTTTTAAGATTCCACATATAAGTGATATGATATTTGTCTTTCTCTGACTTACTTCACTTAGTATGATAATCTCTAGGTCCTTTCATGTTGCTGCAAATGGCATTATTTCATTCTTTTTTATGGCTGAGTAATATTCCATTGTGGGTGCCCCCACTATTATTGCATTACTGTTGATTTCTCCTTTTATGGCTGTTAGTATTTGCCTTGTTTATTGAGGTGCTCCTATGTTGGGTGCATATGTAATTACAATTGTTATATCTTCTTCTTGGATTGATCCCTTGATCATTATGTAGTGTCCTTCTTTGCCTCTTCTAACAGTCTTTATTTTAAAGTCTATTTTGTATGATATGACTATTGCTACTCTAGCTTCTTTTGATTTGTATTTGCATGGAATATCTTTTTCCATCCCCTCACTTTCAGTCTGTACGTGTCCCTAGATCCGAAGTGGGTTCCTTGTAGACAGCATATATATGGGTCTTGTTTTTGTATCCATTCAGCCAGTCTGTGTCTTTTGGTTGGAGCATTTAATCTGTTTACATTTAAGGTAGTTACCAATATGTATGTTCTTATTGCCATTTTGTTAATTGCTTTGGATTTGTTTTTGTAGGACTTTATTCTTCCCTTCCTCTTTTGTTCTCTTCTCTTATAATTTGATGACTATACTTAGTGTTGTGTTTGGATTTCTTTTTCTTTTTTGTATGTATATCTAGGGTAGATTTTTGTTTCAGTTACCATGTGGTTTTGATATGGTAGTCTATATATAAAAAAGATTGTTTTAAGTTGCTGGTCTCTTAATTTCAAATGCATTTCCAATATCCTGCATTTGTACTCTCCTCTTCTCATGATTGCTGGTTTTGATATCATATTTGTATGTAGATTATTTCCTACCTTTACTGTATGTTTGCCTTTACTGGTGAGCTTTCCCATTTGTAATTTTCTTCTTTCTAGTCAGGACCTTTTCTTGTCCACCTAGAGAAGTTCCTTTAGAATTTGTTGTAAAGCTGGTTTGGTGGTGCTGAATTCTCTTAGCTTTTGCTTGTCTGTAAAGTTTTTGATTTCTCTGGAAAATCTGAACAAGAGCCTTGCTGGGTAGAGTATTCTTGGTTGTAGGTTTTTCCCTTCCATCATTTTAAATATATTGTGCCATTCCCTTCTTACCTGCAGAGTTTCTGATGAAAAATCAGCTGATAACCTTATGGGGATTTCCTTGTATGTTATTTGTTGCTTTTCCCTTGTTGCTTTTAATATTTTCTCTTTGTCTTTAATTTTTGTCAGTTTGATTAATATGTGTCTTGGTGTGTTCCTCCTTGGTTTTATCCTGTATGGGATTCTCTGTGCTTCCTGAACTTGGGTGACTATTTCCTTTCCCATGTTAGGGAAGTTTTCAGCTATTATCTCTTCAAATATTTTCTCAGGCCCTTTCTCTCTCTCTCTTCTCTTTCTGGGACCCCTATAATGTGAATGTTGGTGAGTTTAATGTTGTCCCAGAGGTCTCTAAGACTGTCCTCATTTCTTTTCATTCTTTTTTCTTTACCATGTTTCACAGAAGTGATTTCCACCATTCTGCCTTCCAGCTCACTTATGCATTCTTCTGCCTCACTTATTCTGCTATTGACTCCTTCAAGTGTATTTTTCATTTCAGTTTACTTCTTGTTCAACTCTGTGTTTTCGTTCTTTATATTCTCTAGCTCTTTGTTAAATATTTCTTGGGTCTTCTTGGTCTGCACCTCTATTCTTTTTCTGAGATCTTGGATCATTTTTACTGTCATTACTCTGAATTCTTTTTGGGGTAGATACCCTATCTCCACTTCACTTAGTTGTTCTTCCGGAGTTTTATCTTGTTCCTTCATCTGGAACATATTCCTCTGCTGTCTCAGTTTGTCTAACTTTCTGTTGCGGTCTCCATTTCACAGGCTGTAGGACTGTAGTTCCTCTTGCTTCTGGTGTCTGCCCCCCTGGTGGGTGAGGCTGGTCTAGAGGCTTGTGCAGGCTTCCTTGTGGGAGGGACTGGTGCCTGCCCCCTGTTGGGTGGAGCTGGGTCTTTTCCCTCTGGTGGGCAGGGTTGTGTCAAGTGGTGTGTTTAGAGGTAGCTGTGGGTTTAGGAAGACTTTAGGCAGCCTGCCTGCTGATTGGTGGGGCTGTGTTCCTGATTGGTAGTGGCCTGAGGCATCCTAGCACTGGAGCCTACAGGCTGTTTGGTGGGACCAGGTCTTCGTGTCAAAATGGCAGCCTCCAGGAGAGCTCATGCCAATGAGTACTCCCTGGTACCTCCACCACCAGTGTCCTTGTCTCAACAGTGAGTCACAGCCTCTCCCCACCTCCTCAGGAGACCCTCTAAGACCAGCAGGTGGGTCTGGTCCAGGCTCCTACAAAGTCACTGCTTTTTCCCTGGGTCCTGGTGTGCATGATACCTTGTATGTGCTCTCCAAGAGTGGAGTTTCTGTTTCCCCCAGTCCTGTGGAGTTCCTGCAATCAAGCCCCACTGGCCTTCAAAGCCAAACGCTCTGGGGGCTCCTGCTCCTGATTCCAGACCCCAAGACTGGGGAGGCTGATGCAGGGCTAGAACTCTCACTCCTGTGGGAGAACATCTGCAATATAATTATTTTCCAGTGTGTGGATCACCCACTTGGTGGGTATGGGATTTGAATATATCATGAATGCACTCCTCCTAGTGACTCCTTGTGTCTTCTTCTTTGTCTTTGAATGTAGAATATCTTTTTAGGTAGGTTCCAGTCTTTTTTTGTTGATCGTTGTTCAGCAGTTAGTTGTGATTTTGGTGTTTTTGTGAGAGAAGGTGAGCTCAAGTCCTTCTGTTCTGCCATCTTGTCTCCAACCTCTCTTCACATGTTGCTGTTCTATAAGCTTGTTTGTCTTCCCTTTTAGCAGATGAGCCACTTGGGGATAAAGATCATGCTTGTTCATCTGAATAGTTGTGGTAACTAGTACCTAGTTTCATCTAACCAGGATAAGAAAAATCCCTCTAGGAGTTTCAAACAAAAGGACTGTAATGCCAGGAACTGGATACATGAGTGATAGAAGAAGCTGAGAAGCCAACCAGGAACAGTGAGCATCTTAGTTTGGGTTTCCAAGAAGCAGCCTCTGAGACAAGATTCAAATGCAGGCAATTTATCAGAAAATGCAAGGAATATAGGTAGATGGGGAGAAGTGCTACAGGAAAGGAAGGCAAGGCAACTTGCCCACAAGGGCATCTATTTAATCAGATACCAAAGTGGGCAGCTGGAGCTTAATTCCACATGGACACTCTAGAAAATAGCACAAAATACACATCTCAGAATTATCCTCACCAAGGGGTAAGGGAGCTGGGATATTTACACTAGTCAGTCATTGGTTAAGGGCTATCTCCTGAGGAAATGTTAATAATTCTTAGGCACTTACAGCCTGCTATACACACCAAGGGGGTGTCAGCTGCTTGGGGGTAGCTCTCCAACAAAGATACAGGCAGGAGCTTACCTTTGGAAGTCAGGCTGGCTGACTAAAATGGTAAGTGGATTCTTAGAGATGTGGACAGAGCATTGATAACATCAGCTATAGTGAGGTAACTCAGAAGTTAACAGAATCAATAGCTGACCTTGATGTCCAGAGTCTGGGGCTGGAGTACTGGGTCCCAGAAGCCAGGAATACATGTAGAAGCTGGAATGCTCATTGTGGGCTTGTTCTTGTTTGGCAGACACTAGAGCCATAGAGGGCATTTAGCCTCTCCCAAAGACTCCCACAGGAGGCAAGCAGAGACTTCTTCCTTCCTCCTGTCCTGCAGTCCCCACCAGTGCCTCCCTTGGCCAGAACCAGCTGGAAACCACTTGACAGGAGCTTGGGAAACCAGCCTGCTCTCCAGGATGCAGAGCAGAGTGGATCAGAGTAAGAGCAAACTGGCCCCAGGACTGGCAGGCTACCTTGACACTGTGACATACAGAGCTGTGTTCCCCCCCAAACCACCAGCGTCACAATTACCTGGGCAGTTTGTTTAAAAGGCAGATTCCTGGGCCCTAGTCTTGGCCTGATGAATCCGAACCTCACTGATGAGGTTGGGGTCCCAGGAGTCTATTTTTAACAGGTCTCTGAAGAGGTTCTTATACATAACTAAATTTGGGAACTACTGTAGAAATGACTCAACAAAAATGTTTTGGAGATGTAAAAAAATTAAAGTGAATGAAGTAGGTAACAAGCTGAAAATTCGATTTCTTGCCAATCCAAAAATATCAATTAACAAAAATGGTCCTTTCCAGTTAATCTAAGTTTAACGGCTTAAAAGTAAGTCTTTGATTTTCATTTTACAAAAAAGTAATCAAAGTCAAAGGATACTAGAAAATATATCCGTAAAAGCCTGAGGTAGCACCAGGGAGCAGGATCCAAACTGTAGATGCTTTTGTTGACACACTTATACTATATTGCTATTATCGTTGTTGTTGTTATTGTTGTTGTGTTGTCATGGCCACCTACCCTCTACTAGACTCTGAGTTGAAGGGGTGTGTCTTGCTACTTTCTGCACACCCAGCACAAAACATGGCTAATTACACAGGAGGGGTCTGAAAAATGCATGTAGAGTTGAGTTCAGAATCTAAAGCTTCCCCTTAGCCACTAACGTCTCTGAAGCTGGCTCTTTCAGCTACAGGTCAACTCAGAATGTGGCCAAAGGATTTCTTTTTTTCTTTAAATTTCCAAAACCCTTTCAGGTTTTCCATAAAATTGGCCTTTATAAATTTTTCTCTTGGTTTCAAACATTCATGTGGTAAATTTGTTCAGTGATGCATTACACATGATATATTGTGTTTATTTTGGAATAATTAAGCAATTGTTATCATAGAAATTGCATTACTCAGTTTTATTAAGAAAAAGCTCCCCTTTCCTAAAACAGTAATATATTCAGATTAAAAAATATTCCAAGGCAAGAATCAGACAAAATAAGCATTCAAAAGCACAAATCCAAAATAAGAAAAAGATTAACTGTGTTCCAAAATGAGATGAACAAAAACAACTTATCAATTTTACTGTTTCAAGGGAGTGGACAAGAGGATGAAAACTGCATTAAAAAAAATTCCATTACCATAAAAACTCATATAGGGACAATTTATTTACAAGGAAATAAAATAGAAACACAATGCTGCATGTAAAATAGGAAGCCTGTGAGCATCAAACTAGATTCACTTAGGAGACAGTTCCCAGAAAGTAAGAGGACACACTGAAATCAGTCAGACGTGGGTTGAAATCTAGGACCCAGCATAAAACACCTACATGAAATTATAAGATCTGTACCTTAATCTTTTCAAAAATAGTAACAATAGCACCTACTTTATAGGGCCGGTTAACCAGTGAGCTGTCTATTAACTGCTGTCTCAGTATCTATAAAGTCTGGAGCTAAATAAAAATACAAATTTCCCCCATAGATGGCTTCTGGCCATCTAACATACCTAATGAAATAATCTGGCATGGAAAAGGAACTTCAGGGACACATGACAGTGAAGGAGCATGGGTTTGGGGTCCACCACAGAGAGACATCAACTAAGGGGCAGAAGGGATGTAGGAAGGGAAGTTATTCCCAGATCAAGCAAGCTAGGGGGCTTGAGTTTGTGTATTGGTCTATACTGGGCAGTTACAGGATAGTGATGGGGATCAGGGACTTTTAAGTTACTCTGGGTCCTAATCCTCGCTCCATCATCCACTAACCAGCTGTATGAAGTAGAAAAAGTTATATATTCTCTCTGTGCTTCAGCTTCATCATTCAAATAAAATAACGTAACTCATTGGATAGCTGTCAGAATTGTGTGATCATGTGTGTAATGTGTTTATCACAATGCTTGGCACATAATAAATGTTCAGAACATGCTAGCTAGTAGTAAGAGGTGTAGTAGAGTTTGTTTCCTTGGTTCAGGAATAGAATGCCTGCTCCAACATGAATGAGAACTGAAAAGGAAAAATTACAGTCACAGTTCTACATAGACCGTGTTATCAAGGTATGCACTCCACAGATACAGAAACAAGGTACATGTGGGAGATCAGGTCATAATAACAGGGTAGAAATGCAGTAACTAAAACTGGGACAGATAAGCAGCTTTGAACTAGCAGCAAGTGTGACACAATGGTTGGACCAAAGCTACTCACAGAGATCAAGTTTTCAGCTGGTGGTAGAGAAGACATCTGGGAAAGGCAGACAGGCAACTCATAAACATATCAAAACTGAAGTCAGTAACTCCGTATCTATCCAGAGTAGTCTTATTCAGTAGTCTCTTTGGCTCCATAAGTAAGCAGACAAGGCTTCTGAGCAATCTTATTCATTGTCATAAAGCCCGTGGAAAAAATGCTTATCTTTTACTCATAGGAAACTTTTCATCCCCTCATTCAAACCGTGTTTACTCTTTTTGAAACTTCTTAAACTGAAGTATAGTTGATTTTCAATATTGTTTTAGTTTCTGGTGTAGAGCAAAGTGATGTAAAACAGACCCTATTTACTCTTATTTTACATGCAATTTTTTTTTAAGAATCAATTTTATTGATTTATTTATTTTTGGCTGCGTTGGGTCTCCATTGCTGTACTCAGGCTTTCTCTAGTTGTGGCGAGCAGTACCTTCTCTTGTTGCAGAGCACGGGCTCTAGGCACACAGGCTTCAGTAGTTGTGGCACATGGGCTCAGTGGTTGTGGCTCATGGGCTCTAAAGCGCAGACTCAGTAGTTGTGGCTCACGGGCTTAGTTGCTCCACGGCATGTGGGATCTTCCCAGACCAGGGCTCGAACCCGTGTCCCCTGCATTGGCAGGTGGATTCTTAACTACTGCATCACAAGGGAAGTCCCTTTACATGTGATTTTAATGAACATTTGTATTTGGTTTCCTAGCCCATGACAGATTTTGGGAGAAAGGGGAAATTTCTTTGGTGGGAATCCTGTCCAAAAAAAGTACTATAAAATTATGTAAACTAGAAATAGCCTTATTTTTAATTTTGTTTTATAGTTTATTTATAGCTTAAAAACTTTGAATTTGTCCCACTTAGAGTATTTTGACTAAATACTGTTTTTTTTTTACATCTTTATTGGAGTATAATTGCTTTACAATGGTGTTTAGTTTCTGCTTTATAACAAAGTGAATCAGTTATACATATACATATGTTCCCATATCTCTTCCCTCTTGCATCTCCCTCCCTCCCACCCTCCCTATCCCACCCCTCTAGGTGGTCACAAAGCCCCGAGCTGATCTCCCTGTGCTATGCGGCTGCTTCCCACTAGCTGTTTTACGTTTGGTAGTGTATATATGTCCATGCCACTCTCTCACTTTGTCACAGCTTACCCTTCCCCCTCCCCATATCCTCAAGTCCATTCTCTAGTAGCTCTGTGTCTTTATTCCTGTCTTATTCCTAGGTTCTTCATGACATTTTTTTTTCTTAGATTCCATATATATGTGTTAGCATATGGTATTTGTCTTTCTCTTTCTGACTTACTTCACTCTGTATGACAGACTTGAGGTCCATCCACCTCACTACAAATAACTCAATTTCATTTCTTTTTATGGCTGAGTAATATTCCATTGTATATATGTGCCACATCTTCTTTATCCATTCATCCAATGATGGATGCTTAGGTTGTTTCCATCTCCTGGCTATTGTAAATAGAGCTGCAATGAACATTTTGGTACATGAGTCTTTTTGAATTATGGTTTTCTCAGGGTATATACCCAGTAGTGGGATTGCTGGGTCATATGGTAATTCTCTTTGTAGATTTTTAAGGAACCTCCATACTGTTCTCCATAGTGGCTGTACCAATTCACATTTCCACCAGCAGTGCAAGAGTGTTCCCTTTTCTCCACACCATCTCCCGTATTTATTGTTTCTAGATTTTTTGACGATGGCCATTCGGACCGGTGTAAGATGATATCTCATTGTAGTTTTGATTTGCATTTCTCTAATGATTAATGATGTTGAGCATTCTTTCATGTGTTTGTTGGCAATCTGTATATCTTCTTTGGAGAAATGTCTATTTAGGTCTTCTGACCATTTTTGGATTGGGTTGTTTGGTTTTTTGTTATTGAGCTGCATGAGCTGCTTGTAAATTTTGGAGATTAATCCTTTGTCAGTTGCTTCATTTGCAAATATTTTCTCCCATTCTGAGGGTTGTCTTTTGGTCATGTTTATGGTTTCCTTTGCTGTGCAAAAGCTTTGAAGTTTCATTAGGTCCCATTTGTTTATTTTTGTTTTTATTTCCATTTCTCTAAGAGGTGGGTCAAAAAGGATCTTGCTGTGATTTATGTCATAGAGTGTTCTACCTATGTTTTCCTTCAAGAGTTTTAGTTTCTGGCCTTATATTTAGGTCTTAAATCCATTTTGAGCTTATTTTTGTATATGGTGTTAGGGAGTGTTCTAATCTCATACTTTTACATGTACCTGTCCAGTTTTCCTAGCACCACTTATTGAAGAGGCTGTCCTTTCTCCACTGTATATTCCTGCCTCCTTTATCAGAGATAAGGTGACCATATGTGCATGGGTTTATCTCTGGGCTTTCTATCCTGTTCCATTGATCTATCTTTCTGTTTTTTTGTGCCATACTGTCTTGATTACTGTAGCTTTGTAGTATAGTCTGAAGTCAGGGAGCCTGATCCTCCAGTTCCGTTTTTCGTTCTCAAGATTGCTTTGCCTATTCGGGGTCTTTTGTGTGTCCATACAAATTGTGAAATTTTTTGTTCTAGTTCTGTGAAAAATGCCAGTGGTATTTTGATAGGGATTGCATTGAATCTGTAGATTGCTTTGGGTAGTAGAGTCATTTTCACAATGTTGATTCTTCCAATCCAAGAACGTGGTATATCTCTCCATCTATTTGTATCATCTGTAGTTTCTTTCATCAGTGTCTTGTAATTTTCTGCATACAGGTCTTTTGTATCCTTAGGTAGGTTTATTCCTAGATATTTTATTCTTTTTGTTGCAATAGTAAATGGGAGTGTTTTCTTAATTTCACTTTCAGATTTTCATCATTAGTGTATAGGAATGCCAGAGATTTCTGTGCGTTAATTTTTTATCCTGCTACTTTACCAAATTCATTGATTAGCTCTAGAAGTTTTCTGGTAGCATCTTTAGGATTCTCTATGTATAGTATCATGTCATCTGCAAACAGTGACAGCTTTACTTCTTCTTTTCCGATTTGGATTTCTTTTATTTCCTTTTCTTCTCTGATTTCTGTGGCTAAAACTTCCAAAACTATGTTGAATAAGAGTGGTGAGAGTGGGCAACCTTGTCTTGTTCCTGATCTTAGCAGAAATGCTTTCAGTTTTTCACCACTGAGGAAAATGTTGGCTATGTGTTTGTCATATATAGCCTTTATTATGTTGAGCAAAGTTCCCTCTAAGCCTACTTTCTGGAGGGTTTTTATCAAAAATGTGTGTTAAATTTTGTCAAAAGCTTTCTCTGCCTCTATTGAGACGACCATATGGTTTTTCTCCTTCAATTTGTTAATATGGTGTATCACATTGATTGATTTGCGTATATTGAAGAATCCATGCATTCCTGGAATAAACCCCACTGATCATGGTATATGATCCTTTTAATGTGCTGTTGGATTCTGTTTGCTAGTATTTTGTTGAGGATTTTTGCATCTATGTTCATCAGTGATATTGGGCTGCAGTTTTCTTTCTTTGTGACATCCTTGTCTGGTTTTGGTATCAGGGTGATGGTGACCTCGTAGAATGAGTTTGGGAGTGTTCCTCCCTCTGCTATATTTTGGAAGAGTTTGAGAAGGATAGGTGTTAGCTCTTCTCTAAATGTTTGATAGAATTCGCCTGTGAAGCCATCTGGTCCTGGACTTTTGTTTGTTGGAAGATTTTAATCATATTTGCAATTTCAGTGCTTGTGATTGGTCTGTTCATATTTTCTATTTCTTCCTGATTCAGTCTTGGCAGTTGTGCATTTCTAAGAGTTTGTCCATTTCTTCCAGGTTGTCCATTTTATTGGCATAGAGTTGCTCGTAGTAATCTCTCATGATCTTTTGTATTTCTGCAGTGTCAGTTGTTACTTCTCCTTTTTCATTTCTAATTCTATTGATTTGAGTCTTCTCCCTTTTTTTCTTGATGAGTCTGGCTAATGGTTTATCAATTTTGTTTATCTTCTCAAAGAACCAGCTTTTAGTTTTATTAATCTTTGCTATCGTGTCCTTCATTTCTTTTTCATTTTTTTCTGATCTGATCTTTATGATTTCTTTCCTTCTGCTAACCTTGGGGGTTTTCTTGTTCTTCTTTCTCTAATTGCTTTAGGTGCAAGGTTAGGTTGTTTATTCGAGATGTTTCCTGTTTCTTAAGGTAGGCTTGTATAGCTATAAACTTCCCTCTTATAACTGCTTTTGCTGCATCCCATAGGTTTTGGGTCATCGTGTCTCCATTGTCATTTGTTTCTAGGTATTTTTTGATTTCCTCCTTGATTTCTTCAGTGATCACTTCGTTATTAAGTAGTGTATTGTTTAGCCTCCATGTGTTTGTATTTTTTACAGATCTTTTCCTGTAATTGATATCTAGTCTCATGGCGTTGTGGTAGGAAAAGATACTTGATACAATTTCAATTTTCTTAAATTTACCAAGGCTTTATTTGTGACCCAAGGTATGATCTATCCTGGAGAATGTTCCATGAGCACTTGAGAAAAATGTGTATTCTGTTGTTTTTGGATGGAATGTCCTATAAATATCAATGAAGTCCATCTTGTTTAATGTATCATTTAAAGCTTGTGTTTCCTTATTTATTTTCATTTTGTATGATCTGTCCATTGGTGAAAGTGGGGTGTTAAAGTCCCCTACTACGAATGTGTTACTGTCTATTTCCCCTTTTATGGCTGTTAGTATTTGCCTTATGTATTGAGGTGCTCCTATATTGAGTGCATAAATATTTACAATTGTTATATCTTCTTCTTGGATCGATCCCTTGATCATTATGTAGTGTCCTTCTTTGTCTCTTGTAATAGTCTTTATTTTAAAGTCTATTTTGTCTGATATGACAATTGCTACTCCAGCTTTCTTTTGGTTTCCATTTGCATGGAATATCTTTTTCCATTCCATCACTTTCCATCTGTATGTGTCCCTAGGTCTGAAGTGGGTCTCTTGTAGACAGCATATAGATGGGTCTTGTTTTTGTATTGATTCAGCCAGCCTATGTCTTTTGGCTGGAGCATTTAATCCATTTACATTTAAGGTAATTATCAATATGTATGTACTTATTACCATTTTCTTAATTGTTTTGGGTTTGTTATTGTAGGTCTTTTCCTTCTCTTGTGTTTCCTGCCTAGAGAAGTTCCTTTAGCATTTGTTGTAAAGCTGCTTTGGTGGTGCTGAATTCTCTTAGCTTTTGCTTGTCTGTAAAGCTTTTAATTTCTCCATCAAATCTGAATGAGATCCTTGCTGGGTAGAGTAATCCTGATTGTAGGTTTTTCTCCTTCATCACTTTAAATATGTCCTGCCAGTCCCTTCTGGCTTTCAGAGCTTCTGCTGAAAGATCAGCTGTTAACCTGATGGGTATTCCCTTGTGTGTTTTTTGTTGTTTTTCCCTTGCTGCTTTTAATATTTTTTCTTTGTATTTAATTTTTGATAGTTTGATTAATATGTCGTGGCATGTTTCTCGTTGGATTTATCCTGTATGGGACTCTCTGTGCTTCCTGGACTTGATTAACTATTTCCTTTCCCATATTAGGGAAGTTTTCAACTATAATCTCTTCAAATATTTTCTCAGTCCCTTTCTTTTGCTCTTCTTCTTCTGGAACCCCTATAATTCAAATGTTGGTGCCTTTAATGTTGTCCCAGAGGTCTCTGAGACTGTCCTCAGTTCTTTTCATTCTTTTTTCTTTATTCTGCTCTGCAGTAGTTATTTCCACTATTTTATCTTCCAGGTCACTTTTCCATTCTTCTTCCTCAGTTATTCTGCTATTGATCCTATCTAGAGTATTTTTAATTTCATTTATTGTGTTGTTCATTGTTGCTTGTTTCATCTTTAGTTCTTCTAGGTCCTTGTTAAATGTGTCTTGCATTTTGTCTATTCTATTTCCAAGATTTTGGATCATCTTTACTATAATTATTCTGAGTTCTTTTTCAGGTAGACTGCCTATTTCCTCTTCATTTGTTAGGTCTGGTGGGTTTTTATCTTGCTGCTTCATCTGCTGTGTGTTTTTCTGTCTTCTCATTTTGCTTATCTTACTGTGTTTGTGGTGTCCTTTTTGCAGGCTGCAGGTTCATAGTTCCCGTTGTTTTTGGTGTCTGTCCCCTGTGGCTAAAGTTGGTTCAGTGGGTTGTGTAGGCTTCCTGGTGGAGGGGACTAGTGCCTGTGCTCTGGTGGGTGTGGCTGGATCTTGTCCTTCTGGTGGACAGGTCCACGTCTGGTGGTTTGTTTTGGGGTGTCTATGGACTTATTATGATCTTAGGCAGCCTCTCTGCTAATGGGTGGGGTTGTATTCCTGTCTTGCTAGTTGTTTGGCATAGGGTGTCCAGCACTAGCTTGCTGGTCATTGAGTGAAGCTGGGTTTTGGTGTTGAGATGGAGATTTTCGCCATTTGACATTACGTGGAGCTGGGAGGTCTCTTGTGGATGAGTGTCCTGAATTTGGCTCTCCCACCTCAGAGGCACAGCACTGACTCCTTGCTGCAGAACCAAGAGCCTTTCATCCACACGGCTCAGAATAAAAGGGAGAAAAAGTAGAAAGAAGGAAAGAAAGAGGATAAAAGAAAATAAAATAAAGTAAGATAAAATAAAATAAAGTTATTAAAATAAAAAATAATTATTAAGAAAAAAAATTTTAAAAAAGGATGGATAGAACCCTAGGAAAAAATGGTGAAAGCAAAGCTATACAGACAAAATCTCACACAGAAACATACACACTCATAAAAAGAGGAAAAGGGGAAAAAGTCATAAATCTTGCTCTCAAAGTCCACCTCCTCAATTTGGGATGATTCGTTGTCTATTCAGGTATTCCACAGACGCAGGGTACATGAAGTTGATTGTGGAGATTTAACCCGCTGCTCCTGAGGCTGCTGGGAAAGATTTCCCTTTCTCTTCTTTGTTCGCACAGCTCCCGGGGCTCAGCTTTGGATTTGGCCCCACCTCTGCATGTAGGTTACCGGAGGCTGTCTGTTCTGAGTAGCTACTCTAAATGTCTATTTAGAGTGGGGCTCTGGCTCACTCAGGCCGTGGGGAGTGGGTGGCATGGAGTGTGGGGTGAGCCTGTGGCAGCAGAGGCCGGAGGGACGTTGCACCAGCCTGAGGCGCGCCGTGCGTTCTCCCGGGGAAGTTGTCTCTGGATCCTGGGACCCTGGCAGTGGCGGGCTGCACAGGCTCCCCGGAAGGGAGGTGTGGATAGTGACCTGTGCTCGCACACAGGCTTTTTGGTGGCGGCAGCAGCAGCCTTAGCATCTCATGCCCGTCTCTGGGGTCCGCGCTGTTAGCCGCCTCTTGCGCCCGTCTCTGGAGCTCCTTTAAGCCTAAATACTGTTTTGTTCTTTTGTTTAATTTTCTATTTTAGATTAGGAATAGTCTTATAAAGCATAGCAGTCTTGCACTATTCATACTAGTGCAAATTACCCCAGGTGACTCATAAACAAAAAAAGCACAGTGGATAATTTTGAGTGCCCTCATCAAAATAAACGGTATCACCACCACCCGGCGGATCAAGCCAAAAAACCAAAAGTCACCTTCTTTGCCTAATTCTATAAATCCAATCCATCAGCAAGTCTTATCAGTCATAAGTTTAAAATGTGTTCTGGGTTTGTTCACACACCTCTCATTACTTCCACTTTCACCACCTTAGTCTAAGCCACCACAGTCTCTTGCCTGGACCGTAGCAATGGTTCTGTTTACAATAGCCAGGTCATGGAAGCAACCTAAATGCCCATCGACAGACGAATGGATAAAGAAGATGTGGCACATATATACAATGGAATATTACTCAGCCATAAAAAGGAACGAAATTGGGTCACTTGTTGAGACGTGGATGGATCTAGAGATTGTCATACAGAGTGAAGTAAGTCAGAAAGAGAAAAACAAATATCGTATATTAACGCATATATGTAGAACCTAGAAAAATGGTACAGATGAACTGGTTTTCAGGGCAGAAATTGAGACACAGATGTAGAGAACAAACGTATGGACACCAAGGGGGGAAAGTGGTGGGGGGCTGGGGGTGGTGGTGTGATGAATTGTGTGATTGGGATTGACATGTATACACTGATGTGTATAAAATTGATGACTAATAAGAACCTGCTGTATAAGAAAATAAATAAAATTAAAAAATAAGATCAGGACTAAAAAAATAAAATAAAATAGATAAACAACAAGGACCTACTGTATAGCACAGGGAACAATATTCAATATCTTGTAATAAACTGTAATGGGAAAGAATTTGAAAAATAAAATATATATATGTAAAACTGAAAAACAAAAACACACCATCCTGTAAGTCAGAAGTCCCACACAGCTCTCTGGGCTAAAACCAAGGTCCAGGCAGGGCTACTTTCCTGTCTGTAAGCTCTAGGGGAGAATACATTTCCTTGCTTTCTGCAGCTTCTAGAGGCTGCCCACATTCCGTGACTTGTGGCCCCTTCCTCCATCTTCAAAGCCAGCAGTGTTGTGTCTCCCTAACCCTAGTTCCATCATTGAATGTCTCTCTCTGACCACAATTGGAGAAGGTTCTCCACTTCTAAGGACACTTGCAGTTAGATTGGGCCCACCCAGAGCAACCAGGATAACTCCGCATCGCAAGGTCCTTAACTTAATTAAGTACATATGCAAAGTCTCTTTTGCCATGTAAGGTAATATTCACAGGTTCTGATGGTCGGAGTATGGACATCTTTGGGGGGCTGTTATTCTGACAGTTACATGAGATATCCCATAGATATTATCTATTAGAAGTAATGTTTTAAAATGGTGCCTACTCCCTGTTTTGTAGCTGGATTCTCCTAGTAGCTACTCAGTCATGGGAGGAAGAGAAAAATCAAAAACTTGACTTAAACAATTTTATTTTTAACTTTTTAGAAATGTATTTTATTGCATTTATGCATATCCCCAACTTGTTCTAAGAGGAATTTAAGGACCCTTAAGGGTCCTTAAGAATATGATAAGGATTATGTGTCAGGTACAGGAATGGTAGCCTCCTGTCTTTCCCTATTTTCACAGAAACCATCCTGCAAGGTAGAGCCTAACAGTTCAGAGCACAGACTCTGGGGCCAGACTGGGGCAGGGACTGGACCCATGCCCAGCTCTGTCACCTAATAGCTGTGTCTTTTTTTTTTTTTAACATCTTTATTGGAGTATAATTGCTTTACAATGGTGTGTTAGTTTCTGCTGTATAACAAAGTGAATCAGCTATACGTATACGTATATCCCCATATCTCCTCCCTCTTGTGTCTCCCTCCCACCCTCCCTATCCCACCCCTCTAGGTGGTCACAAAGCACCGAGCTGATCTCCCTGTGCCATGCGGCTGTTTCCCACTAGCTATTTTACGTTTGGTAGTGTATATAAGTCTATGCCACTCTCTCACTTCATCCCAACTTACCCTTCCCCCTCCCCATGTCATCAAGTCCATTCTCTAGTAGCTCTGTGTCTTTATTCTCATCCTGCCCCTAGGTTCTTCATGACCATTTTTTTTTTTTAGATTCCATATATATGTCTTAGCATACGGTATTTGTTTTTCTCTTTCTGACTTACTTCATTCTATACGACAAATTCTAGGTCCATCCACCTCACTACAGATAACTCAGTTTCATTTCTTTTTATGGCTGAGTAATATTCCACTGTATATATGTGCCACATCTTCTTTATCCATTCGTCAGTCAATGGGCACTTAGGTTGCTTCCATGTCCTGACTATTGTAAATAGAGCTGCAATGAACATTGTGGTACATGACTCTTTTTGAATTATGGTTTTCTCAGGGTATATGCCCAGTAGTGGGTTTGCTGGGCTGTATGGAAGTTCTATTTTTAGTTCTTTAAGGAACCTCCATACTGTTCTCCATAGTGGCTGTATCAATTTACATTCCCACCAACAGTGCAAGAGAGTTCCCTTTTCTCCACACCCTCTCCAGCATTTATTATTTGTAGATTTTTTGATGATGGCCATTCTGACCTGTGTGAGGTGATACCTCATTGTAGTTTTGATTTGCATTTCTCTAATAATTAGTGATGTTGAGCCTCCTTTCATGTGTTTGTTGGCCATCTGTATATCTTCTTTAGAGAAATGTCTATTTAGGTCTTCTGCCCATTTTTGGATTGGGTTGTTTGTTTTTTTGATATTGAGCTGCATAAGCTACTTGTAAATTTTGGAGATTAATCCTTTGTCAGTTTCTTCACTTGCAAATATTTTCTCTCATTCTGAGGGTTGTCTTTTCGTCTTGTTTATGGTTTCCTATTAAGCTGTGTCTTAGCTCATGTTCCTTAATTCTCTGTGACTTAGCCTCCTCATCCATAAAATGGGAGTTCATTCATTTAACCAGTATTTATTGAGCACTTACTATATGTCAGCATAATTCTAGGCACTGGGGATTCAGCCAGAATACACATATACAGTGTCACTTGTTATTAAGAAATTCACCCACCCTCAGCCCCAACTTCATGTCTGCCTCAACCTCTACCCCAAGACCCTCTGGACTTCCCACAATCTAGTGACTAAAAGGATGAGCATGGTAGAGGTTGGACCGTCCAGAAGCCTGCCCCAGTGCTTCTGCCAGCATCTTTGGGTACCTGTGTGGGAGAAATCGTTAATTGTGTTTTAATATGGCCTCTAGATTCGACAGTGAAAAAGGAGTAGCCAAAAATGCCTTTAGGATCCTGATAGAGAAGACAGAAAATAAGTACGGAATATAAGTGTGTCTTTATAAGTAAGGCATGTAAGTGTGTGTTTATAAGTAAGGCATATAAGTGTGTGTTTGTCATATATATATCTTGCATGGTAATAAGTTCTGTGGAGAGAATTCTAGCAGGGAAGAGGAGAGAGAATGTCAAGTTTAAAATGTAGCAAGAGAAGACTCACTGAGAAGGAGACATTGGAGAAAAGACCTGAGGAAGGTCAGGGAACAGGGCATGTGGCACACGTAGGAAGGAACAGAAGAGCAAAGACTTTCAGTGAGGAGCAGGTCTGGCCTGGCCTGGGCACCACGTGCAGCATAAGTGAGCCTGGAGCGATGAGAGATGAGAAAACATAACACTAGGACCTGCCTTAAAGGATAATTATGAGGATTAAATGAATTACATTTAATTAATTAATTGAATGACCCTAAGAGCAAGGACTGGCATATGAAAAGTTCTAAATTATATATATATATATATATATATATATATATATATATATATATATATATATATATATATATATATATATATATATTTAAAAACCTATTATTTTTACCATTATTTCAGAAGTATGTCCCATTGAACAAAGTTCAAATGTTTTCCTCCCAGGGCTATAAGTTCATTCCTCAAAACACCCTCCAGGGGTGTTTCAGTACCTCAGGGTTCCACTGTGACCTGCATGTCCTCATTCCTGTATGGTCTCAGCGTTAGCCCATATCTCTGGAGATGTCCAGACTTGGAGTGGCAGAGATCCTTTCACACCCAGGACCTACAACATCAGATTTTGCTTGCTCTTCCACCAAGGAGAGATTTCATGATATTTAGAAATTAAGTTTGAGCGGGAATCCTTAATAATCACCTTCCACGTATTGTCTTGGAGATTGAAGTTAAAGCTACATCTTCTACCACTCTAGTTTGCTGTTCTTGTCTTTTCTTCTTCCCTAAATATCCTGCCCACCACTCTCTATTTACCCAGGGGTTTCAGAGCTTTCCCTAGGGCTCTTTCTAGGCTGTGCTCAGCACAGTACCCTGGAATCCTCCCTGTCAGCAGTGCCTTTTCCATGATAAGAGTGGTGGCCCTTATCTCAGTCACTAGGTGGCTCCATTTCTAGGAGAGGGTGATCAGTTTGTGATGCAGATATGGGGTGTCCAAAGAGTTGTAAAATCCCAGTTGGATCCCCCAAAACACACACACACACACACACACACACACACACACACACACACACACACATACTGCAACCAGTACGTCCTATCCCACAAATTCAGAGTACAGATATGGTCACATCACCTTTCTTTTTTACTTGAAGACACCCTCATGCCCGACTAGCAAGAAGTGATATATAGGGATATTCTCAACTCTAACTAGTCCAGTGATCTCCCAGGAGCTTACACGAAGCAACAACATTCAGACCTGCCCCTCCATACCAAGTTGAAACAAGTGGACGGATGTTTCCAGAGCTGCCATGTCTTCTACCCAGTGTCACCATGGGGGCTGGTTCTGCCCATTCCTTCCCATGCCTGCCCCCTTATTTTAACTCTGAAGTTACGGGTCTTTCCAATGACACCCTTGCTCTCAGGAATCCTCTCCTGTATTCTTTTCACTGTGCTAGGATAGTTAGTCCAGAAAAGCCATTTGATGCACTGTGTAAGACCTAGCCCTATGTCACAGACTGTAAGGTCTTGGTCCCAGGTCATCAGCCTAGACGTCTCCTCTCCATAATGTTGATTTTATTTTAGAAATCTCATAGCCCTTCCCTGTCCTGGGTTAATGGGAGCCCTCTACCCACCCTTCTTCAGCAGCTCTACCCAGCCAGACCTCAGGGAGCAGAATTTGGAACCTTGGCCTCTTGTCTTCCAAAACACCTTGGGCTCATATGCAAATCAATTGTCATCTTCACCCCAAACCAATTTCCCCAAGTAGCAGGCTTACTGGATTGACAAAATTCAGCCATGCCCAAAACCCAGAACAATGGCTGCTTCTTAGCTCTATATTAAACCACTAAAGGGGCCACTCAAGAAACAGCACAGCAGACAGACAAGCCTCGCTTGCTAATACATATATATATCCAGACGTTTCAGATGAAAAGGCAAAGGCTGAGGACAAAATCAGATAATGCAGTGTGAGCTATTTGTATCTGACACATTTTTATTTGATCTGTCTAAACATCATAATACATTTCATTAATCTCCTCTTTTGTCCAATTTGGGTGTGCTCTAGAAGGCTTAAATAATTAAGATGTGCAGATACTAATATAGATAGTGTAACTCTTCTTTAAATACGTTGGTTACTGACAGAGTTTTCAGGAAGATATTTTGATATAGAAACTCTAAACTCTCCTTGGTTAAAAATATTTGTTAAAAGCCAATTGCTAGCAGATGGAAGCCCTCAAGACCTCCTGAAGCAAGAGGAAAGCATTGCTACTGTGGGTAAATGATGCGCTAGGTCCAAAGACATCAACCTGTTTCCTCTCTATGCTGAAAGGAAGCGATTGCAGGATGTGTCATTACTCTTGATTGAGCATCACAGCACAGAGATGTAATGCTTTAAGATGTGCAATTTGAATAAGCTGGGAGAAACACATTCCACTCAGCAGAATTGTTAAACAGTTTACGAAACAACACTTTGGGAGAGTCTGATCCCTGGCCAACAATATCCGTGGCCGTCTTAATCTTCAGATCCGTCTCTGCATGTCTTTTAATCTGGAACTTATTGAAAAACCTCAATTTCCTCTCAGAGGGAGAACTGATTAGGAGTCAGCTCTGTCAGACTCTGAATCATGTCCGCCTGAGCCAGGGAGAGCAAACAGATTTTCATCTAAAGGGCCAACTCTGATCAATAACGGAATCTGCATCTACCTCCAGCCGACAGCCAGGAGTAATGTCTGCGTAGGCACAGGAGGGACGTGCGTAGGCTGTGGTCTGACTCATTCACCTCCGTGCTCCCAGGGCCTCAAACAGTGCGTGGCTCACAGAAGGCGCTCAGTCACAATGTGTGAATGAATAACGGATGAACCAATTAATCTATCACCTCCGGCTCCTATCTTTGAAAAAGTGCAGGGTTGTAGAAATCACACTGAAATAGGAGATGTTAGTTGCCAGGCTACCAACTACCCGGTTAAGTCTGTTTACCATTGAGTCTCAATTTCCTTCCCTATAAGATGAACACAGCAGCATCTACCGTGATTAATAAGCAGTTGAAATAATGCACTCTGCTGAAAACAACCCAGCACCATTTTTTTGTAGCTGAATCCATCAATTCGCCACTTTGCCATCAACGTCTCAGAATGAACCTGCCTCTTTTAGCCTGTCTGATCTCAGGACCTCCTGGAGACATGATTATCTTTCAGGCGCAGCCCCCTCTGGGAAACCAGCCTCAGAAGGATGGAGAAGGGCTAACAAGAAGAATAGGGAATTTGCAATGAATAGATGCATCGGTGATGAAATTGTTAACTCCTGCACAAAATTACATGGTGAACTTTACAATAACATAATAAAAGGAGAACATGAAAAATCTAAGTGCTACATCGTGACATTTAGATACAAGAGAAGAGGTTTCCAGAGGTATCTCCTTGACAACCAAAGGCAGAGTGGAGGGAGTATAACCTTCTGTAGCCTGTTTCTGTCAAAACAAACTATCACATCATTACACCTGTTCTAGGTTGGGGGGCCTCTCTGAGTTCCACAAAAAAAAAAATCATAGTTATTCATTAGAGTAGATTTCATACTCTGTTTAAAGATTCAGAAATGAACATCGCAGGGACATTACAGAATCACATTCAAACTTCTTAGAGCAGCATTCCAGCTTCTTCATGATCATGCCCCATCTATCTCCCATTCTCTCTCCTCTGCTCAGATCTTCCCAAAGGCTTTCCATCCACGTGGAATAAAACCCCAAACCCTTACAACACTGATAAAGCCTGCAGAATCTGGCCAGGCATCACCTCCCTACATGCATCTGCTGCTGCATTGCCCCATACCTACTCTGCTGTAGACGTGCTATTCTGTAAACAGTGATCCCCCCTCCACATGTTTGCATGTGCTGTGCCCTCACCCTGGTACACTTTCCACCTTCCTCCTTTCAGGTCCCTGTTGATGTGTCACCTTATCAAAGAGGACTTCCCTAGCCATTCTATTTGAATTAGCAATTCCCACCCCATCATCCTTGGTTCTCTAACACTTCTAATGTTTTTTCTTCATTGCTCTATACCACCTGACATTTTGTCATATGTGCATACATACATATGTATATGTGTGTGTGTGTGTGTATATATATATATATATATATATATATATATATGCCATCATGCACTGTTGCCCCTCCACGTAGGATACCTTCTCCCCTGTTCATCGTTCCCAGGGGGATTCTGTCTACCAGATACGAGTGGAACTGACTGGGAGGAAAGGACAGAAGGTGGGAAGGAGGAGCCTGCCAGAAAAAGGTTGCAGCAGAAAAGAATTGTGATAGAAAACGCAGGGAGAATTGGAAGAATCATTTACTCTAGAGAAAGAGAAGGCAGTGAGGAGGAGAAACTGAGCAACCATCCTCACTAACATCAGCCTCGCTCCTCAGACATGTGTTTAAACGTCTGCTTTGTTGCCAGCATCTAGAATATAGCCTCTCATCTCTCCTCTCTTCTACCTTTCCATCGATCAAGATCTTTCTTTTTTTTAAATTTATTTTTTATTGAAGTATAGTTGATTTACAATGTTGTGTTAGTTTCTGGTGTACAGCAAAGTGATTCATATATATATATATATGAATATATATAGTGATTCATATATATATGTATATATACATATATATGTGCTTTTTCATATTCTTTTCCATTATAGTTTATTACAGGATATTGAATATAGTTCCCTGTGCTATTCAGTAGGACCTTGTTGTTTATCCATCCTATATATAATAGTTTGCATCTGCTAATCCCAAACTCCCAAGATCTTCCTTACCCTTTCAGGATCAGTTTAGATGCCCACCCAGAGGCTCCCCTGCCCAACCCCTCAGAGTTCATATAGCCCGGAAACCTTGGTTAGATCCTCTCTCCAGCTTTAGGGAGATTTTTCTTTTTCCACTTTTTTTTTTTTTTCCAACCAGATAGTAAACTTCTAAGGAAGCAAAGGTGTATAGACTTTTGAGATATGTTTGAATCCTAACTCCAAAACTTAGTACTGTATTTCATTGACTCAAAACTGACGTAAGACACAGCATTATTTTATATACCAATAAAAACAAAAATACTGCCCATTAACTACAAGACACCATCAACTGTAAAATGCATCCCGATTGCAGAGATCTGAGAACGTGAAAAGGGTGCATCAAAGAATCGGTGACAGATGGAAGCTGTGAGGTCTTAAACAAGAGGCTAAACTTCTTTGAACTTCAGACTTTCCATTTGTGAAATGAAAACCAGGCTTTTTCATTTATTCAACAAATATTTATTTGTGCTTACAACTTTTTATTAAAAGGAACAGGAACTGGCTCTGGTTAACTTAAACAATTGGAGATTTACTTAAGGGAGGGTACTGGGAGCTCAGGGCACTAAAGAGAGGCTGGAGAAGCAGGACCCAGAGGAGCACGAGGCCCACGAAACAGGAACCATGGCAACAGTCTCCCACCAGGAGGGGCCTGGTTAGGACAGAGATACTGGTACTTAACACTTGCTCTTGCATTGGGTAAACTTAGGAGCCTCTGATGGATGGAGCCTGCCCCCTGGTGTAGGGGTCCTGGCCAGCTTCTGCCCATTTTGACCTCCAAAGTAGGAGACAAGTGCCTGAATTTGCCATCCCATCAAGGCTACACACAACAGGACAGAGAGAATTACCCAGAGAGATATGGGACGCTATTAGGAAGGCAAGAAAGGAGGAATGAATGCTTTGTGGCAAAACAAAAACCCAAAGAAAGATACATTTCACAATGAGTTCTTAATATGTGCCAGCTTTCACAGGAGTTACTATCCAGTGAAACAGGCAGGCATTACCATTTTTTTTTTCCCCAATGGAGAAAAGAGACTGCTATGAGAGAGGATAACTCGGGAGACCTACTGCCTCATTTCACATGAACTGTCAACAGCTTTTTTTTTTTTTTTTTTTTTTTTTTGGTACGTGGGCCTCTCACTGTTGTGGCCTCTCCCATTGCGGAGCACAGGTTCTGGATGCGCAGGCTCAGTGGCCACGGCTCACGGGCCCAGCCGCTCCGCGGCATGTGGGATCTTCCCGGACCAGGGCATGAACCCGTGTCCCCTGCATCGGCAGGCGGACTCTCAACCACTGCACCACCAGGGAAGCCCTGTCAACAGCTTTTGACACAATTGATGACTCCCTCTCCGTGAAGCATTTTCTTCACTTGGCTTTGAGAAGATCATGTCCTTGTGGTTTTCCTCCTTCCTCACTAGCTGTTCCTTCTCCTTTGCTAGGTCTTTCATCACCCCAGCCCTCAAATGCTGGCAAGCCCCGGGGTTCAGTCCTCAGACCCCTACTCTGTCTACACTCCCTTGGTGAGTCCATCTAATCTCAAGATTTTAAATAATATCTGTACACTGAAGACTGATATATTTATTTCTCCAGCCAGAACCTCTACATTGGACCCCAGACTTATATATCTAACTGATGTCTCAATATCTCCATTGAGATGTCTAATCACAGGTTAAAACCTATTGGGTCTAAATCTAATTCCTCATCTTCCCTCTGCCAAGCCTGCCCATAGTCTTCTCCATTTCAGGCAGTGGAAACTCCATCCTCCCACAAACCGTGGTGTCACCTTGGACTCCTGTCTTTCTCTTATACCCCACAACTAATCCATTGGCAAACCCTACTGGCTCCAGATCCGACCACTTCTGATACCTCCACCACCACCCTGGTCCGAGCCAACCTCGTCTCTGAACTATTGTAATAGCCCCCTAATTGGCTGGCTCATTTCTGCTCTTGCCTCCCTACATTCTAATTTCAGCACGATGTGTTGAGTAATCCTTTAAAAATCTAGATCAGATTATGCACCCCTCCTCAAAATCTTGTGACGGTCCGTAAGTCCTCACACGATGTTCCTTCTAACCTCTCTAAACCTTATCCCCTGGCTCTGTCTCATTTATCCGCTCTGCTCTAGCAGGATTTCTTCCTCCAAGTTTTGCAATTGCTTGTCTACTTCCAGAATGTTCTTTCCTCTAGGTTTTCACATGGCTTCCTCCCTCACCATTTCAGGTATTTGACAAAACACGATCTCACCACCAAATTTAAAATTACAACACCACCACCCCCAAACACACACCCACACACAACCCCGTGCCTGATTCCCCACTGGATTTCCTCCATGCCTCTCATCACTATCTGGCATATTATATATTTTATCTACATGTATGTTCCCCATTAGAATGTAAACTGTGTGAGGGTGGGGCCTTTTGCTCACTGCTTACAACATTGCCTGGCATATAGTACGCTCTCAATAAATATTCATTTAATGAATCAAGTGCCTAATCTATCTGAATATCAGTTGAATGTTAGAAATAACCCATGCCTACAATATAAGATTAACCTAAGAGACCAGTGAAATACTGTACCTTGTAAACTGAGCTATGCTGTATAAATGTAAGGAAGTATGAGAACCTGAGTTCCACGTGGCCACGCTTTGACACTCTGCTCATTTAGCAGCCTTTTACATGGACTGAAAACATAAAAATTGGTTTTGCTACCTGCAATACAAGTTAGAGACCAAAAAAATCTTTTCCTTCCCTCCACAAAGGTATATTTCCTATCCTCTTCTCACTACACCCTCATTACCTGTCCCCCCCAAAACCCCATATGAAATCAAAAGAAGCTGACAAACCCCTATAAAGCAATGTTACTGGATAATAATAATAATAATTGGTAGCATTTCTGAAAACGTGTTTTTAAAACACACAAATATTTTAGGCTTTTATAAGGGAAAGTGAAGCATCTGGCAGGCTGAGCTAGAAGAGGAAGAAGATAAATACAGTGGGGGGTGGGTGGCTGGCTGACCCCTGCCAAAGAAATATTCCCTGTAGCTGAACCACAGGCACTAGCATCGTGCTGGCTTCCTCCCAAGACAAATCGGAGCTGCATTCATATTGTGTCAGCCTCCAAACAAAACGAGTGCTTGGACCTATCCCACCTGGCAGGCTGGGAATATATAATTATAAGTCCTCTGATAGCAATTGTACATTTTTCAGTAGATTAGGAAAAGCAACTAAACAGAGAGTAATTGAATTCAATGCAGCGTGTTAGGAAGGGGCTGATTTTCTGGCATTTGTGTTCCGTTCAGGCGCTTCCTCCCTCTCCATCTTCGTGGCTTGCCTGTCCAATCAGACAAGTCAATTACAGAAGGACTCTATCTTCCTGTAAATGCAGTGGGGAGGAAGGATTATCAAAGGGGAGCACCTGCCATGAGGCAAAGCTTAAGAGGACCTGGAAGGGAGTCTACCATCTTGCTGGGACTCACGTGCTTCCCTTGTGAGTTCATGCCTGGAAGCCTTCCCATGACCGAGGCTGGCAAAGGGTAGAGCCTTGAGGGAGGGAGAGAGGGGGTAAGGGTCACTGTGGGGATGATATGATAATGATTTGTACCAGGACTGTGCTAGGCACCTTGTAGGCATGCATTATATAATCTCATACTCGCCCTAACCTAGTGAGGTTGGTACTAATATGTTCATCATTCTACAGATGAAGAAAGAGGATGGGAGAGGTGATGTGAGGCTTCCAATGTTACTCATGTGCTAGCACTTAGGATTAAGGGACTGTTTATGATACGAAGCACCTGGTCCCAGTTAGCCCAGGCGCCGGCCCGCTCACACACACACACACACACACACACACACACACACACACACGCGCGCGCACACACGCGCGCACACACACGCGCACACACACACACGTCTTTGTCTCCTTTTAAGAGGCCTCAGAAGGATCTGCCACTGTCTGTGCACATTACTAGAAGTCAGCAGGCAGGGCTTCACTTTCAATGATTTGGACTAGACTCTGGCTCTCTGCCCCCCCAAGAATCTACCTTGATGTAGTGGCGGCGAAGGTATGGTTTCTAAATCTGGGCTTTTATAAAGAAATATTGCCATCTGGTGGACACCTGCCCACACTTTTAAAAAATCTCCATGAAAAAAATGTCAAAAGCAAGGGGAAGAGTGAGGATGTATTTTGAACTTGAGTTGTTCTCTTTTAGCCTCAACTCTTTCAGACTCAGTTGGAGGTTTCTTGTATGTGCTATGCTATTAAATAGGCTTATTCTTTTTGTAGACACACACCAGTCTTCAGAATTCACATGCATCTAAAAGGAACATGACCACCATCCACTGCCTACCACCCCCATGCAAATCAAGTCCTCCTCTTGTTTTCACCATCTTGGTAAAGTCACCTCCATCAACCTGGAAGTTATTTTTGACACCTCCTTCCTCCTCACCTGTTCTCTCTGCCCCCCAACATACAGTCCCTCACCATGTCTCATCAATCCTATCTCCAAAATATACTTCAAACTATCTACTTCTCTCTCCATTCCCTTGGTTACAATGCTGATTCAAACCACCATCTCTTGCTTGAACTATATAGTAGTCTCCTAACTGATTTTCGTGCTTCTTATCTGGGTCCTGCCTACGTAGCTAAACTCATCTCACATTACTCTTCTGCTGTTGCTCTGTATCCCTGCTGCACTTGCCTGCTTTTGGAGTTATACAACATCCTCAGCTCTTTCCTTGCCTCAGGACTTTCCCACATGCTGTTCTCATGGGCTTAGTTGCTCTTGGCCCCAAAGTACTTGAATATCACCCATTCATTTTCCAACTACAAATTGGAAATACTTGACTCTCAATGTAAATTAAGTCTCCAGTATTCTTTTTTATGACATCTTTTTTTTTTTCTCTTAGGGCACATCATTTGTGTAATCACACATTTGTGTATTTGTTTTTTAAAAAAACTTTTCCAATTTCTCACCCACCTCATGAGTATAAGTTCCATGAAGGAAAGAGCCAGATCTGTTTGGTTAACCTTTGTATCTCTGGTGCCTAGCATAGAGTTTTATGCACAGGAGTTTTTTTTAAAAAAAAAAGAAAGATTGAAACTTATTGTGACCAATATTACTACCATTGTTAATAAAAATATCCCACTTTCCTTTAGCACATGGTTTATTTAAAATGCTGTTGCCACTTCACTGAAGAGGATATACAGATAGTGCTATGGACTGAATATTTCCGTCCTTCCAAAATTTATATGTTACATCCTAACATCCAATGTGATGGTATTAGGAGGTGGGCCTTTAGAAGATAATTAGGTCATAGGATGGAGCCCCCATGATAGGATTAGTGCCCTTATAGGAAGAGGAAGACAGTCCTTTTTCTCTCTGTCATGTGAGGATACAAAGAGAAGATGGCCCTCTGTAAACCAGGAAGAGGGACTTTACCAAGAACCCAACCATGCTGGCACCCTAATCTCAGACTTTCAGCCCCTAGAACTGTGAGAAATAAATGTTTGTTGTTTATGCCACCCAGTCCATGTTATTCTAGTATAGCAGCCTGGACTAAGACAAAAGGCAAATCAGCACATGAAAAGACATTTGACATTAGGTGTTAATAATCTCTCTAATCTCTAATCTCCATATCTACTCATATCTTAATTGAATTCTCTTTCACAGTTGTACCAAACTACGTCTTTGTCAGCCACTCATGTCCATTCTAGTCTCTAATTCCTGTCTTATGTGTAACCAAAGGGTTCACTGAAGCGTTCTACAAATAAAAGTCGTTCTTTCTTCCAAAATTGTGTCAACAAACCTCCCAAAACAATGTTTTCAATTTGAGGGTCCCAACCCATTAGTGGGTCAAGAAACCCATTGGGTTGCAGCTAGCATTGATATAAGAATAAAATAGAAAACCTAGCTACAAGTGATGTTTAAAATAGCGGCATTTTTATCTCCACTAAACAGAAACATTGAGAAGAGAAATTATTTTTTTCTTCTCCCCACATTTCCACCTCAACCCACAGCAAAGAGAATGTTTTTTCCTGGCTTCCAGAAGAGAGAACATCTCCACCCACACTTCCAGGCCATTTCACAGTTGTCCTAAAGGAGGAAACCAGCAGGTGCTAATGCAAAAGGTTGGAGCCTAATTCACATTGGGCCACTTCTTAATGGCTGCCTGATCTGTTACCAGCATTCTCATCTACGTTGTGTGCCCTTGCACGGTGGCAGTCATACCCTGGACACAGCTGTCCCCATTGGAGGTAGGCCGAGAAATACTTGTGCTTTCTGCCCAGGTTTTTGATCTGCAATGTGAGGGTGAGGCAGCCAGCCTTTCTCTCCTGCATAGCAGGTTAGGTGAGTGAATTAGAACCTGCTGCACTGGCCTCGCCCTTCGAGACTCAGCCAGTCTCCACTTGCGGGACCAGGAAACCCCTTGTTGGTTTCTAGGCCCAACCCTCCATCACAGCTAACCAGACATCCCTGCTCTTTTATTAGATAAATCTGGTACTTTGTTTTCTAATTGGCTATTGATATGTATTTCCCTCAGCAGGGAGCCTTAGAGGTTTGGGACACCAAAACCCCACTTCAGATTCCTAATAAAGGACTTCCCTGGTGGCGCAGTGGTTAAGAATCCACCTGCCAATGCAGGGGACACGGGTTCAAGCCCTGGTCCAGGAAGATCCCACATGCCGCGGAGCAGCTAAGCCCGTGTGCCACAACTACTGAGCCTGTGCTCTAGAGCCCGCGAGCCACAGCTACTGAGCCTGTTCACCTAGAGCCCGTGCTCCGCCACAAGAGAAGCCACCACAATGAGAAGCCCACGCACCACAACGAAGAGCAGCCCCCCTGCTCGCCACAACTAGAGAAAGCCCACGTGCAGCAACCAAGACCCAACACAGCCAAAAGTCAATTAATTAATTTTTTAAAATTCCTAATAAGGAGTACCTGTGACTTTGATAATAAAGAAACCAGATTCATTTCATGAATATTTAAAAACTTCACTCATTTGCTGTTAAGACTTTAGGCAAGTTTTTAATCTCTCTTAGTCTTCTTTTTAGTTAATTTTTATTGGAGTATTGTTGATTTACAATGTTGCGGAATCTCTTAGTCTTGCATTTATAAAATAAGGTGATAGAATCCAATACCTCATCCATAAAGTGGAGATGATAATAATATCTATCTCATAGGAGAATAGTAGAATTTCATAAGATAATACATGTAAAACTCTTAGGACAGTGTCTTGCACACAGTAAGAACTTCATAAATGTTAGCTACTAGTCTTCCTATTACTTCCTTCCAACTTTAAAAAAAAATACTATTTTACTGTATAACAATACATATATGGGATAACTAGGAATGTAGTCTGAAGTACTTTCTCACCATGGGTATCAAAGCAAGGAAAAGGTGATAGTCAAAGATAAGGGACTTCCCTGGTGGTCCAGTGGTTAAGACTTCGCCTTCCAATGCAGGGGATGCAGGTTTGATCCCTGGTCCGGGAGCTAAGATCCCACATGCCTCGCAGCCAAAACAAAACAAAAAAACAAGACATAAAACAGAAGGAATAGTATAACAAATTCAATAAAGACTTTAAAAAAAAAATGGTCCGCATCAGAAAAATCTTTAAAAAAAAGATAGAAATAAAAGAAAAGAAAAATATAATTTGAGGAATAAAAAAGTTAAATGAGACATGTTCTAAGGGCCAAGAGAAAAAGAGAAAGAAAATGAGCCATGATAATAGAGGCCTAGAAACAGTGTGTGATCTCATTCTAAATTCAAGCAATACAGCTTCACAGAGATGTGACTATCAGAAAATCTAAACGTGATACTGCCACCATCCAGGGTAGCACCATTTTTACCTGTCAAGCAAGCAATTTTATGCCTGTAGAGAAGAGCTGAGAAGAGTTGCTGGTATGTGACTAAACAAAGTTAGTCAAACACAGAATTATCTCTATTCCTTCCCAAAAGCCCCACTAAAATAATATTCAATGAAAAACAAGAAGGTATAAGTCACAAGAAAAAGCAAAATGGGAGAGAGGACTAAAGCAGACAAGAAATAGAAAGTAGATGAACAAGTGACAAGGCAACCGGCTTAGCAGAACCAAGAGAGTGGAAATCTGAATGTCTGTGAAGGGTGGAGGATGTGAACATAAAGCTGGTCCATTCCACCAAAACCTAGAAAGGCTCAGAATTGGAGCCACTGAGCACTTTCGAAGATAGGGATGTGAAAATGGGACTGAAAATAGGAGGACTGGTTGAAAGTCTTTATAAGGAGCACTTAGACCTCCAAATCCCCCCACTTCCTTTTGCAGCCACCCTATCCCCACCCCCACTCTGACAGAAGACTGGAGATGTTGTTTCTATTAGAATGTAAGCTCCATGAGGGCAGGACTTTCATCTGATTTGATTACTGGTAGATCCCAAACACCTAGGATTATGCTTGGCACAAAGTGCTAAGGGGGTACTGGATAAATATTTGTTGAATGAATAAACGATCAGGCATCCAGAAAGTATGACATGAGTCACAGTTGAGGACAGGGTACTCAAAAAACAAGGTCAACTGAAAATCTAGATTAAAAAAACAAAACAAAACAAAACAAAAAACATGATGAAACTTCCAGGCTCCTAGAATGATGGCAGCCAGGCTTAAACCTTCCCCACCCACAAGTGCAGTGTCTGATCCTTTCTGGTGTATCTGACTAGCCCAAGAAAAGGGGCCTACAGAAACCAATAGAGGTCTGTAGGCAGACAAAAGAGGCAGATCTACACTACATCACCTACTCCCCCTATGCAACAAGCCCTGCACACACACACACACACACACACACACACAGACGTTCCAATCAGAATCAGCTAAGGATCAGTAGACATTTGAGGAAGGCTGCCAACACAAAAGGCACAGATTTTAAAAAGGAAATAGAAATTTTTTTAAAGAGGAAAGAACAGAGACAATGAAAATAATAGAAAACACTCAAAAAAATCATTAATACTCTCAAAGAGATGAGCAGATATTGCATCCTTATAACCAAAACATTTATTATTAAAAAATAAGTGTGTATGGAAGGGGACAGGGTTGGGAAAGAAGACAGAGAATAAAAGAGTTTTTTTTTTTAATTCCAAGAAGACAAAAATAACTGTCAGTAACAATGGACATAATTAGAATGTATAATTCTTAGAGGGGAAATTCTTAGAGGGGAAACATAATTAGAATGTATAATTCTTAGAGGGGAATGTATAATTCTTAGAGGGAAAATATAAATCTTAGAGGGGAAACAGGAGATGCATTTTTGGAGAAAACTATGGCCCATCATAACATCTAATTGGAAAAACTTGTAAGTATTATTCATATATAAAAGAGTATACAATGCCATTAATATACCACAGCAAAATACATGTAAAAAAAAATAACAATATATATTTTATAAGGACACATACAAATAAAAAGATACACAACAGAATTAGAATGTTTGCCTGTGAATAGGAAGGGAATGGGATTAGGAGTAGGGTAAAAAGGGTATGAATGAAAATTCAGTCAATCAGTCAAGTAAGAGAAGGCCCTTGAACGATTAATGATGAAAGTAAGTCAAGAACTGAGAATTATGATTAGCTGAAGCTTCTGCACCTGAGTGAAAAGACAGAGTGTCACTGTACCATTCACAATTCTCCTGACTGGAAATGACAGAAACTCAACGTGTACTAGCAAAAACAAACTAAAAGGAATGTACTGGATCACTGCAAAATTCAGGGGTAGTTCTGCTTCAGGCAGAGTTGGATCCAGGTACTCAAATGATGTCTACAACTCTCAGCTCTCCTGTGCCAAAACTTAACAACTGAACCATTTTACTCTGTTCATGAGCTTGTACGTTAGGAATTCAGGAAAGGCTCAACTGGACAGTTCATTTCTAATCCACTTGGTGTCAGGTGGTATCTAGCCAGGGCCAGAAGTTCCTCTTCTACAATAGCCTTCTTCATTCACATGTCTGGT
Organism: Leucopleurus acutus; assembly: GCF_964270905.1. Classification (NCBI taxonomy): domain Eukaryota; kingdom Metazoa; phylum Chordata; class Mammalia; order Artiodactyla; family Delphinidae; genus Leucopleurus; species Leucopleurus acutus. The sequence goes on from NC_139143.1 coordinate 135,084,297, forward strand.
GTGTTGGTAATCCTTGTCCCCCCTCCTATGCACTCACACACGTGTGCGCACACACACACACACACACACACACACACACACACACACACACACAATGTGCTGGGCTTGGTTTCTACTCAGTTGCTATTTCTGTATACTTAGCATGTCTAAAGTTCATTATTTCCATCATCTCTTCAGTAATTCAGTTTGTTAACACTCACTGATGGAGTCTCGGGAAATATTCATGGCCTTGCAGTTATTGTTCTGGGTCCAGTCTCTAACTGGGCCTAACAGGCTTCATAGAGTAGAACTAAATATACACAAATCTTGGCTGAGAGCAGACCCATGTTCTGCTGAAATCAGAAGGCCTGTAGGCAGAGTTCAGTGCATTTAAAATTACGTGTTGTACAGATGTGAGGGCTTATTAACAGTTGTGGACTGAATGCGTCTCTGCATAGAAAAGCTCCCTTCTTTTCAACTGTCACTTACTATAAAAATTGTTTTCTTATATTGAAGCCATAGAACGTTTGGGGGTTTTGGGTTTTGTTGTTTTTATTTGTTTGTATTGGCAGAGGAAAGGAGCACAATTAGAGGTGCCTTCTAGGAAGAGTAATCTGGCCTCACTTAGGGTGGATTGGGAGAGAGACTAGATCTGTGATCTCTAAACATTTTTATTGTGCACTTCATCAGTAAATATTTTGAGTATGCAGCCCAATATATGCGTTACTTATATATTTATCCCTGAACTATTGTACTAACAAAAGGAAAAAACACAAAATAAGTGTAGCTATAATTTCTAATTATTTATGTATTTATTTATTTATTTTTGTGGTACACGGGCCTCTCACCGTTGTGGCCTCTCCCGTTGTGGAGCACAGGCTCCGGACGCGCAGGCCCAGCGGCCATGGCCCACGGGCCCAGCCGCTCCGCAGCATGTGGGATCCCCCGGACCAGGGCACGAACCCACGTCCCCCGCATCAGCAGGCGGACTCCCAACAACTGCGCCACCAGGGAAGCCCTAATTTCTAATGTTTTTATCCTGCCTCCAGCAGACTGTCTTAAAGACAAGTCAGAAAGACCAGTGGAGAGGATTTTACAATTACCATGTGAAATTTAAGAAAGTTGCTTGTCAAGCTTATTGTTAGGACACTAATTAATTTAAGGATGTTGGTAAAGATAGTACCCTAACCGTTCTCTTTTAGGAAGGAGGAATAAGCATGCTATTATGGGACAGAAGTGCTGAACACTGGTCTCAGTGATAGCAGCCTAAGAAAAAAGGTCAGGGTGGCAACTCCATTGTGAGACATAATTAATATTTGTAAAGGGCTTAGAGCCAATCAGATTAAGAGGCAGGGTCAAAGGCAAGATTCATTATGACTGCCAGGTTCCTAAGTTCCAAGCAGATTCCAAAAAATGTGACCTAATCTACCAAGAGCTTGGGCAGATTTACACAGAGAGGAGCTTGAGTGAAGTCACCAGCATTGCACCCCACAATGTCCTCAAATTGCAAATGAATAGAATTTTACTTATGTCATTCTAGTCTTGGAATAAGAGCCTCTGCTCTCAGCAAAACTTGTTCAGTTTCCTTGCTGGGCATTCAAAGCCTCCCATGATCTGGCGCTGGTCTAGCTTTCATTCATTCATTCATTCATTCATTCAGTATTTAATGAGCATTAGAATACATCAGGCAAAGTTAGCTGAGGACACAACAGTAAACCAAACAGACATGGTAAGTTCCCTCATATGGCTTATGGTCTGATGAGGGAGACAGACACTAAACAAATAAATGTGCAAAATAATGTTATATAATGATAAGTGGAAAAGAAGAATAAGGCATGGTTTCGAGTGACAGGGGAGACTGCTGCTTATAGCCTAGATGTAGTAAAAAAAAAACCTGGTTTTATCCTCCTACCTGAAGTAACCTAAAAACGGACAAAATATATGAAACAACAGTTTGCAAAACACTGTACATCAGGTGACAAAAGGACAGTGATCCCTGAGAGATGGAAAACAAATGGAGTCTTACAAGTCCCCTAACTGACTGCTTTGAAGGAGTTTTCAGGCAAAGCAGAGATGGGGGAATTCAGGAAGAGCTGGTGGGCTCCTTGGGTCGAGGAGATGGGGATGCAAGCTCAGGGAGATCAAGGCAACTAGGATTCACTGGAAAGAGCACCAGAAGAGAGCTGAACAGAAAGAGAACCCAGAGACTAGCTGAGTGTCCCCCCTGAGTATGATGATGTGTATGATGAGTAAGGATTAACTCGTGCAGGTAAAGCAACTACTCAAGGCCAGGGAAGAACCAGCTGGAAGGGTTAGACGTAACGGTGCCTGATGCTGACACAGGACCAGGACCAGAAATGCTGCCTCTTCCCACCAGCCGGACTGGAAAACCTCAAGATTTATGGATCATTGCGTAGAAAAACAATTTGCCTTCAGTAGGGGGATAAATTAGCCCTAGAGTGATAACTGCCCTAATCCTGCCGAATTATCTTAAAAGCAAGACCTAAAAGGATAAATTTGGTTCCAGTAACTTAACTATATTCCAGAACAAAGATCAAGGCTATTTATAGCCATACAAAAATATCGAGCACAATTCATCAGAGACCTCTGGAAGCAGATCCATGCCCAAATTGGTACTAGGACGATACATGACTAATAAATACAAGAAAAGATGCTCAACCTTCCTAGTAACCCAGGAAATAGGAAAGAAAATAACAATAAGACACCTGGGGAGTGTTTAAACAGGAGAAGAGTGTGGTCAGAACACTCTTTAAATGAATGCACCTTTATTACATTCAAAATTTGCAAGTGTATGTAATTCGCAGGGTAGTCTCAGGATAGAAACAGTCCATATTTTTATTTTTAGAAATACTGAGATAATGGAATAATACCAACAACGATGCCAGGTTTTGTATTTAAATCCTGGCATCGTTGTTGGTATTATTCCATTATCTCAGTATTTCTAGAGTAATACTGAAATACTAGAAAAAGCAGCATTTTTATCACATTTTTCTGAGATTCCCCCACACTCTGAAAAGAACATTTTAGATATTTTGACAACCATGCAGTGTAAATTGGAGTCACAGAGGTTGCAGGCTTGGTTTTTTCCATTCTCACCAGAATATAGAGCTAAATGAAATTAACAGGTCTGTTATCAGAGTGCCAGAGAAAATACTTTCCATTCCCATCACAACTTAGCTCACAGGTCCACAGCTATTAGACTGTCTGAATCAAAGCCCTGTAGCATAGGCTATAGATGGACCAATAATCTAATCATCTACCAGGCTGCTTCTCTTTCTGACACTGCAGGGGCCTCATATTTTCTTCAGGGAAGGTCTGGGGCGAGTGGTTGACAAAGAGAATGTTTCTGTTGAACCATTTAATTACTTAGCATCTGAGCACATCCCACATCAGGGCCACCATCCAGCTCTTCTGGCCAAATTCTGGCAATGAGCAAGGACCTGGCATGGCCAGACTGGCACTAGCTACCCTTGCTTGTGTGATTTCAGCAAGTGAGATTATTGATGCTGGGTACCACTGACGGTGAAGGAGAAACATCCCAAACCTCCTCTGTGTACCTGGAGACCAGAAGGATTACGCAGGAAGGAAAACTGGGGCAGAGTGTGACGGAGGAATGCGGGGAGAGAGAGAGGGGATCTGCTCCATCCAGTTCCCAGCCTTTCCCCTTGGAGCCTGGTAGTCTCCTATCCTCCACAACTCCCCTGGTTTTTTTTCCTCCAAGTCTGGGTTGATTCTTTGGGATCTTACCCTCCTCTCCCAGGATAGTTTATTCTGTCCAGAACTTCCTCAATCATTTTATCTTGGAGAGACCCAGCCAGAAGGAGAGAGGAACCTCAGTCCTCTACCTAGTCCTCGCTCAGGCGGGACAGTGTCCGAGGGCAAAATGGAGAACACGTTGCTTACCCTATCTCATTGGAAGAATGGGAAGGAACAGCAAGAGGAACAGACAGAGAAAAAGGGGAGCAGAAGGAAAAGAAGAAGGAAAGGAAGGAGGGGAAGGAAGAAGGAAAGTATGTGTCGTCTCTTTGCTGCGCTATCCTAATCACTACTCAGAACTGGGAGGTACTTTAAAATATACAGACCATGTTTGGGTTTTGTCAGATATGTTAAAATCTGAAGAACTAGTAAGATCTAGGCTGCAATTTGCCATACTGAAAAAGTTTTCTAGTCTAATTGTCTGCACCAGGGGTTACCACAACTCTAAAGAGGCAGATACATATTTTAGGCCTTGTGACCCATAAGGTTTCTGTCATAACCATTCAGCTCTGTAAGTAGAAACAGCCAAAGACAATAGATAAATGAATGGGTGTGGTGGTGTTCCAATGAAACTTTATTCACAAAAACAGATGGCCGATGGTCTGCCCCCCTTGGCCATAGTTTGCCAACTGCTGGTCAACACAATGCCTTTTTTCTTCTTTTTATAATATGAAAAGAGATATATTTCTAGTATGGGGGAAAACCCCACATTATTCAAAGAAAGGCTATACTTTCGTGGTAAAAAAAAAAAAAAAAATTCATGCAATATAAAAAAAGTGTAGGTTACCCAAAACCCTACTACCTTGATAAAATCACTTTTAACATTTTGCCAAACATCACTGCAGATATACTCATACAGACATTTGTGCTTGTGTGTGTATGCTTTTTTTATACATGAGTGGGAAATTCTATTCATGGTCTTCTGTAACTTGCTTTCTATGCTCAAAAATATATTTGGGGCATCTTTTCATGTGAATATATTTAGATCTACCTCTTTTCACAGAGTGCTTTAGATGGAGGTAATATATCTCCCCTGGTGAACATTTGGGTTGCTTCCCTTGATAACATCTACATCTCTACTTCCTAGTTGACCACTGGTTGAACCCCTTCAATGATGGGAAATTTGTTCATTCTTGAGCCCACACATTTGACCTCTATACAACAGTGTCTGGGGACTTCTATTCTCCAGAGCTAGAGAGCCTAGCTCTGTAATAAGCCAGAAAGCTAATTTTGAGTTAGTAATCAACTAACTTGAGTTAGTGACTCAATTTTGGGCCACTCCCACCCAGGCCTCTGGAGGCTTCCATCCATTTGAGGGTGGAACTGCATTGAACTAACTACTGATCTGTAGTCGCAGTTTGGGTCATAGCTCCTGCCTCTGCTGATACGTGTTTCAACAAGTTACTCGGGGATTTCCAAGACTGTGGGTGCTTTTCCCTGACCTAACTTCTACATGAGAAGATGACAGCCTCTGACTGAGCAGAAAAACCAGTTTGTGAAAAACTTACCCAGGTAACCTATTCAAAAAGAGGAAGCTCTCTTCATAACTTTTAGGGCAGGTTCAGGCAAAGAGTGTGGCCATGTGCATCGGAAGAAATAAAATCCTTAGGAAGCAACGCTGATATCCCAGATAAATTGTTGTGAAGTCTGTGGAGACCTGATCACCAACAGACTGATTGATTTGCCTCCTTTCTTTCATTCCTCTTTTCCCGTCTCCTTCTGACTGAGCCTTTAGTTAGGGTGTTGTTATTGACTATTGAGTAGAAGTTCATGGAAGAAGAGCTTCACCAACGAATTGTAATTAATTTAAAAACAATCAGCCGTCCTGAGTTCTAAAACCATTTCTCTTGCTTGCTTTATAAGGGATTATATAGCAGAGAAAGCCATCTTTTAAAAAACGTTTAAATTTCATAGAATTGGGACTTTAGAGACCATTGTAAATCTCTTTATTTTAAGGACGAGCCACAGCCCAGTAAGGTGAAATGATTGCTCCAAATTCACACAGATTGTTAGTGGCAAAGCCAGGACTTAATCTCAAAGGCCTTGCCTCGTGCATAAAATTTTACTTCACGACACCGTCACTCTTTCATAAGCAACTGATTGATTGATTGATTTGTCTCGAGTGCCATGGGAGGGTGGAAGATAGTTGGAGCAGAAAACAGAAAGGGAAAGAAAAAAGAGTTTTGAAGAAGTCTGGAGAAAGAAAAAATTGGAAATTAAATAGGTTCATAGTATAAAGAAGGCAAAATGCAACCAAGCATTGCCCAGGTGCTACATGGAAGACCAAGGGGTCAGGTCCTCCTGGGATGGGCTGAGAATGCCAGTTATGACTGACTATAAGCCCAAGTGAGACCTTGGAAATAACCCACCTATAGTGTATACTCTGGAGCTTCTCCCGGACCCCCTGTTCAGGGGTGACACACCTGTTCCCGAGTTGCTGGGAATATTGGTTCCTGACCACTCACAGCTGTGTCCATCAGTGGGCGTTACCCTTAATGAACTGCTTTGCCTAATGCAACACCTCTTCCCAGGAATACAGGATATGGAGATACAAAGGTCCAATACACTGGACTCAATATGGTCCATTTCTGAAGAACCACCTATCTCCAGTCCCCCCTGGACTGCAGGTCCAGCTGTAACCATGGTGAGAGGCATCCTTGTCCTCTGCCCTATCCTGCCGGCCTTGCTTCCTTACAGGTATATCTCTTTAACCACTCGCCCATAAGACTTCTTCATGCAAGGTATGTTTCCAGGTAACTCAATCTAAGATACCACCCAAATTCACACTTTGTGTGTATCATTCCATGTCAGAATTGAGAAGAAAACCCAGGTTTTCTGCCCCATCATTTGTTAACCTAAACCATTCTCAACTGCTATACCTCTTCCTGTGGCTCAAGCTCTTTATGTACAACTTGACATGACCCATCCTTCTACAAGGTGGGCTCCCAAGGTGTGGGATGCTGACCACCAGTGTATTATACAAGATAATTTTGGTAGTACTTGAATGCGCTGGCTTTTACTTTAATAGTTGTTATCTTAGCTTGGGATTCTCCAGAAGCAGACCCTGAGATAAGAACTTAAGTGAGGGCTTCCCTGATGGCACAGTGGTTAAGAATCTGCCCGCCAATGCAGGGGACACATGTTCAAGCCCTGGTCTGGGAATATTCCACATACTGCGGAGCAACTAAGCCCGTGCACCACAGCTACTGGGCCTGCACTCTAGAGCCCGCAAGCCACAACTACTGAGGCCTGTGAGCCTAGAGCCCGTGCCCTGAAACAGGAGAAGGCACTGCAGTGAGAAGCCCATGCATTGCAACAAAGAGCAGCCCCCGCTCGTCCATCTCAACTAGAGAAAGCCCGCATGCAGCAATGAAGACCCAACGCAGCCCAAAATAAATAAATTTATTTTTTTAAAAGAAGAAAAGTGAAAATGACTTACTAGCATCCAGGCCTACATCATTGTTGTGCAGCCTGTAAAGTCACACACCTGTGTAGTCACACATGTCCCCCATACTTGGTTTAATAGTTGTTGCCATCTTGAAATTCTTAATGATTTATGAGCATTTTTAAATCTTGTATCAGGCTCTGCAAATTATATAGTTGGTCCTGATTAGGATGCGTTCCTAGGTGGGGGAGTGGGAAGTAGGTCCCGGAAGGGTAAGAAGGACAAGCAAGAATGTGGCATCAGTTCCCACAGAAGTGGGGAGAGAATTTCGCTCAATCTCGTAGGGAGCCCTGTAGACAGTGGAGATTCACCCTGAAGTTGTTCCAACTGAGAGCAAAGGAACTGGCGTATTTATGTGGCCATAGTCCTTAGTCACTGGTTAAAGGTTGAGGCGGGGATGGGGGAACATCAATTCCCAGGTACTTCCAGCTGCCCTGTGAGCCAGCAAAGTAAATCCTGCAGCTGAGGGTGGTGTTCTGACAATGAGATGCAGGTGCCAGTCGATTCTGTAGTCTGGCCAAAAGATACAAACTCCAGTGTATGATGGTCTCAGTCCCAGGTGCCAGGATCAGGTGATGGGAATGAACGCACACCTGGAGCCAGTGTGCACGAAACTGGAGAAGGATCAGAGGGGATATGGCAGAACACTGACAGCAACTGCTGGTGTTAAGCATCTACTTTGATGTGATCTAGAGTAAGAGACTGATGCTAGCTCATCAAAGTCATGATTTCACAGGTGAGATTACTAACAGCAAGCATCCTATGTGTAAGAAATAACAAAAGTAAGTCAATCAAAAATATAAATTAAAAAAATCATATAGGAGGCCCAGTGATATGTAGATGAAATGTGAATGACTGAAGTTTGGACACAGCAGAGCAGAAAGAACGACTGGATGGAGGGTCGTGGGTAAAAGCACACAGTCTGGAGTCAGACCCCTTGGGTTGAATTCTGGCTGTGCCACTTTTGGATTGCATGGCTTAACCTCTCTGAGCCTACCTGCTAGGGTTGGATTAATAGAGTTAATATATGGTAAGCACTTAAAGCAACATCTGTCATGAAAGTGTTAGCTCTTATTATTCTTGCCTTGCTCCTGACTAGATCAGTGCATCTCAAACTATCTGTGGGATTTTCTTTTCAACCTGTTGCAGGCTGATGCTTTTATCCAACATGATAAATACAAAATGGATAACGAGAAAAATGAAAGAAACATACAGAATACAAGGCCATCTTTCAACAGGCAGAAAATTACTCAAATTGCTATAAAAGTTTTTACATGCTCACCTTCAATTTCTGTGCTTACCCCATTACAGATGGGTAACAGTTCCCAGATGGTCATTGTTCCGTGGACCACACTTTGAATAGCACTAAATTAGAAAAGTTTCAATAAACCCCTTCAATTCTTGGTGCCTCAGTTTCCAGATGAGAATTACATACATGAAAGCATTTACTAGACGATAAAGGGCTCCAGAAGTGCAAATCAGTGGTAGGGCTATAGGAGTCGATTCTGTAGTCTGTGGCCAAAAGATACAAACTCCAGTGTATGATGGTCTCAGTCCCAGCTGGCATCAGGCTGCTCTGTTTAGAGTGTATTCCTGGAACTATCAGTGTCTGTGAATCAGTCAAGCATTTCCTGCCACTGTACCAAGCGGGGAATAAAGAGCTCCCCTGGCAGCCTGTGGCTTGCCCACCAACAGCTACCGCCATCCACAGGTTGCAAGAATCACAGTCCTGGGGCAAAGCATCCAACCACAGACTTCCTATACCCGCCGTACCCCTTCTACAGCCTGGTCAAAAGATTTCACCGAGAATGATACTTGAGCAGGGGTCAGGAGGGAAGAAAGAGTGAAGATAATGTCCTCACGGCAATCCTTGGCTCCTGGCTTCCCTAGGCCTCACTTCTCCTCAGTTGGTGAAACTCAACTCACAGACATCCTTGACCAACGCTTTAAGACTCCATTTCAAGTCTGGACTCTGCCCACACTGGTTTTAAGTGAGCTACTTCGACCTTCTCTTCTCTTTTATCTCCACCCTGTCAAACAAGAAAGCAGATACCTAGGAACCTGCAAGAAGTCCACTGAGTGGTAAGATTTCTGCACATCCAACTTTTTGACTCTTTCTGGACTCTTTCTGGACTTTTTGAGGGTGAGTCCCCCGTCTGATTCATCTTTGTGTCTCTCCAATCACCATTATTGCAATGCTTGGCACACAACAGGTGCTCAATGAGTGTTCGTTGAATGGCTCTATATACGAATAGTCAGAAGTCTGTGGAAACAGAAGTGGCTTTTCAAACTACCCCACCCTGAATCCATTCATTAAGCAGAACTCTACTAGGTACTGGGCGTTCAGAAACACAAATCTCACGGCGAGAGATGGAGGGGATGCACATGATGAGTGGATGTACTAAAAATTCAACAATCCGCAGTTATAGCTCCATTTTCTGGAAAGCAAAATCTCTCTGTGGCCCCAGGGCCCTTTAAATTTTACTGTGACTGTTTTCTTAAGAAATTCCTGGAGCAGAGCCTAACTTTTGTGTAGGGGGTTGGCGGCGTGCGTATTGGCGGCCTAAGGGACGGCTGGCTTAAGAGTTGCCGAGCGTTCGAGCGTTCGCACGCGAAGGAAACTTCTCAGGAGTCAGAGCGACCCGGTGGAGGGCTGTGAAGTGGGGCGGCCCGAGAATCCTTGAACTTCCAAGGCTACGGGGAAGTCGGGGAAGGGAAACTGGGGGTGGCCAAGGCAGCCAGCCGTTTGCAGGACTTCAACGCTCCCAACTCTTCCCCTCTGCCGGCCCAGACCTGACACGGGTTCGGCGGCCGAACCAGGGAACAGCCAGGGAGTCTGGGCAGGAGGGAGGAGGGCCGGGCCTGGAGGAAGGAGTCCGAGGCTGCCGCCGCCCCGCCCGTCGGGCTGTCCGCCCCGCCTACCCGAGCGAGGCGGAGCCGGCGCCCGCCCGGAGGAGCAGCAGGAGGAGAGGTCGGAGTCGTCTCCAGGAGCCCTTAGAGACAGAGTCCCCGGCAGCGGCGGTGACGGCAGGGGCAGCGCACCGGCAGGCGAGTGAGCACCTAGCGGCGGGCGCAGGTGGCGGGTCCGGTCCCCGAGGGGACAGGGGCGCAGCGCGGGGCGTCGGCTGGCCAGTTCGGGAGCCGCCTCCGAGTTCCCGGTGCTGGGAAGCGAGATGGAGGGAGGGAACGGAGGAAGGAAGGAAGGAAGGAGGAAAGAGTGTCCCGGAGGGCGGGGACTGGTCGGGGCACTGGGCGCCGGAGAGCGGGATGGGGGAGGGAGGGCAAGGGACGCCGAGACCCGGAGACAGACGGCGCTCTCGCCCTCGACGGGCGGCGGTCGGAGGGCGCAGGAAGCCAGGGGCCCTGCGGGGCCAGGGCTGGGGGCGCGGCCCCCGGGACGAGGGCGGGAGTGGGAGGAGAGGTCTCCCAGCTCGCTCGCTTGCTTCCTGGTCTGCCCGCGGCCGTGCGCCCCGCACCGGGTTGGGGCTGGAAGGCTCCGGCGTTCCCCGCTCGTGCTTGCGGTGGTGCCAGGTTCGGGAGGAGGGCGGACAACTGGGGGAGACCGGGGCGCCACGCCCCTCTTCCCTACTTTCTTCCGTTCTTTCTGGGGACTAGGCGGCGTGTGCGCAGACCTGGAACCCGCTCGGCGCTGGGGGTCTGGCGGGGAAATAGCGGGTCACAGCGACGACTCAGATCACACATCCCGCGAGGGACCCCCGAGCAGTGAGTGGCCTGGAGACTGTATTTGCGGATGGTATGAGGCGGTCAAGACTCAGACGTGAGTCTTGCGTGATTTTAAAAAGTACTGCCCTGACACTTATTGCGTGGATCAGAGTGACTTTTTTTTAAAATTTTAACTAGGGCATATCAATTAAAGCTAATTCTAAAACGCTGTCACTGAAGTCGTCCGACACTCACTTGTCCCTCGCCTTCCGTTTGTGTCTTGTAAACTTGACTTAAACCATTCATAACTTTCGAAAAGGACCCCGTGATTCTCGTTAAAACCCCGCCGTGGAGTGAAACTTTGGGCAACTAGAAATCTGAGTGAAGGAACTGCCGAGGCCTGTCATCTTGTGGTCACCCCTGTCCGGGCGAGGTTGTATACAAACAAGTGCACAGAGAAGGAAATGGCCAAAAACCGGCGAGAAGGGAGGTCCCCCGCGCCCACGTGTCAGGGCACGTTTAATGGCTGCTTTGAGTGGAAACAAACCGGAATGTATTAGACCTTGTGGAGTTGGGCAAACTTCACATGATTAGCTTCCTTCCCATCAGTTGTTTCCTCCCCCGCCCCCCTACTGTCTTTGTGGACACTTTATATTTCCTGGGGCTGTTGTAGCTTCGTCTGAATAGGCTGTCTATAAGGAATCTTTTGGACCTTGTCAGAGGTAGGGACTGTGTCTGTGTGTTCTCTACTTTAAAAGCCGAGTTTGGCTTTGTTTTGAAAGTGCTAGTCACCACACGGCACCATTGCTGGTGCTTCGCAGCCCTGCGTGTAAATTATCGCAGGATGGCGGCCCTCACCTAGGAGAACCAGGAAGGCCAGCAGCGCTAGAATGACGGGGTTGCGTTTAACTGTTGCCAAAACAGTCACATTCAAGTAAGGAGCTGTTTTGATTCTTTAAAAAAAAAAAAAAAAAAGTATATGTGTCAGCAAGACCTGTTTTCAATAAACAAACATATGATTCACACATAATTTTTTAAAGTAATCAAACGTTTTACAGAGACTTCAGTGATAAAATGACTTTGGGATCAACCGTTCAGTTTCTTTGCCTTCTCTAACGGTAAACTAACACCATAAAACCCTGGTTTAAGTCCAAAAAATGCTGAAGAATCTAAGGGCTGCGTCTTTAGGCCTTATAAAAAAAAAATGCAGTTGTATTTTTACTGTTTTTAACCCAGGTAATTCAGGAAGGTGTTGAATCTGGACAGCATTTAGATTTGTGTAGAAATACATAAAAATGTGGATCTGTGTTTCACAAGAAACCGGACAGATTAATACTATAAAAATTTTCAATGTCACAAGCTCCAGTCTCATTTGAAAGCTCTCTAATGAGATGTGCGGTGTTGGGCTTACGTTGTCACTAGTTGAAGGACGTGGGTGGTCGTCATGTCGTGACAGCAGAATCTGCGTAGTCGAAACACTTGAGGAGATGGCTAGCTAATATCAGATTAGTTTTGTTTACCTCTTTCTGAGAGAAGAAAATTTCAGATTTGGAATGATGTCATTTATTGTGTTGGATTTTTATTGGGTGTTTTTTTTTAAGTTTTATATGTCAGCTTAAGCTTAATTTAGGGAGGCAAGTTGTGGAAGTCAAATTTTTCTGGAGTCTGATTTGGAAGAGAAGCAGCCTAACAGTGGTTTGAGGTACGGTTTTGGTGTGACAGATGTGGATGGGAATATTAGTTATTTAACCGTTTTCAGTCTGATTTGTAAAATGAGGATGATAGTGGTCTCTGTCTTGAGGGTTTTTATGAAAGTATATGAAACAGTCTTTGGAAAACAGTTTGCACCTAATACACAGATAATGTTCAGAATTATTAGATATTTTATCTACTGACCAGCAGCCGGCTATTGGATACATTAAAAGATGGCAGTTTGAACCTTCTGGAAACACTGGATAGAGCAAATAAATCAGGTAAAGAAGGTACCTGATTTTATAGATAGATGGATAGATAGGTAGGTAGATAGATTGGTAGGTAGGTAGATAGATAAAGCTTCTGGAATGCTAGAGCAATTAAATTCCAAAGAAGTTACCTGGTTTTATAGATATACAGAGCAAGATGTCTATCCATCTATCTGTCTAAAATATCTAAAATAGTGGTTTACATATGTGTGTCATGTTTCTACCACAGTGGTATGAATAATTATGATTACTGGAGTAACAGTTTTAATGCGTTTTTAGTGTGAAGTTACAGTCGTATAATATTTTTAAGCCAGACAATCATTTCATTACTCATATTTTAACTTTGAAGAGAATTTATATTTAAAATAGTCATGCTTATTAGCCCTGGGTAGGACATTAAACAGAAACAGAAATATTTGTCTTTTACCTAGTATGATTTTTAATTAAAGTATGAAAAAAATGTGACCTGGCGTATACAGTTATTTTTCACGTACTGATGTCCAGTGCTAACAGATAAGCCTCAAGAAGTGCTTAGGGGGACTTACCTGGTGGTGCAGTGGTTAAGAATCCGCCTGCCAATGCAGGAGACACGGGTTCGAGCCCTGGTTCAGAAAGATCCCACATGCCATGGAGCAACTAAGTCCGTGTGCCACAACTACTGAGCCTGCTCTCTAGAGCCCACGCCACAACTACTGAAGCCCGCTGCCTGGAGCCCGTGCTCCTCAACAAGGGAAGCCACCTCAATGAGAAGCCCGTGCACGGCAACAAAGAGTAGCCCCCGCTCGCCGCAACTAGAGAAAGCCCGCGTGCAGCAACGGAGACCCAAAAATAAATAAATAAATAAATATATTTTTTAAAAGTGTTTAGGAAAGGACTAGCGGCATTTCATAAACGTTTTGTAAAAGCGTTGTGACTGATGGTAAACTTTTGTGAGACTGGGTGTTCCATTAATTCAGGGAATCTACTCATCATGTCATTGACTCATTTGCAAAATTTAAAAAGTGCTTCCATCTTGAAAACAAACCCTTTTAAGTGTCTGTTGTTTTCTTAATGCATGTCAGGTGCATAGGATTGGGCCGATTGGAATTGTGGCTTGTGCCACAGATGACTTCTCGTTTACTAATTGTTCCACAGGGACTCAGATCATGCTTATAATATTTTTAAATAACTGTAAAGGGTACAGTATTATTATGAATCATTTCTTGCCTATGACATTATACTCTGAAGCAGCGGAGGACTCGATTGAATAAATTATTGATTCTTTTCTCTCTTAGAACATCATAGCATAGTGATGGATTCCAGGCTCATGCTTCTAGGTGTGTAGCGTGTGGGCAAGTTACTTAATACCTCTGTGCTTCAGTGAGGTGTTGGGAGGGATAAACGAGCTAATCTCTCTAAAGCATTTAGAACAGTGCCTGACACATAGTCTATGCTCAACAAATATTAACATTAAATTATTACTTACTGAAATTTTCTAAATGTTATGAGCATACATTATTTTTGTAACAGGAAAACAACTATATGAAATTTTAATGTTTCCCCCAAATCTAAAAAGGCTCAGTAATTTATATAGTCCTGTCAAGCAGTGCTTAAGAAGTAAGAGAATACAATCAGGCAATTCTCATTGTGTCTTTTAAACATGAAATGGAGTGCAGTGTTCATTTGTTCAACAAATTAATTCTCCTAGATTTCAGTCCCATTTTCCTTTCTTATTAGAAACTTGAAAAAAAAATCGATAATCCATGAAGTCCACCCTAGGCTAGGTTAAGTAGGGGAAGGGTGGTGTGCCCAGTTACAGTGCATTATTACACTTACAACTAATAAAAAAAAAATTTATGGGCTTCCCTGGTGGCGCAGTGGTTGAGAGTCCGCCTGCCGATGCAGGGGACACGGGTTCGTGCCCCTGTCCGGGAAGATCCCACATGCCGCGGAGCGGCTGGGCCCGTGAGCCATGGCCACTGAGCCTGAGCGTCCGGAGCCTATGCTCCGCAACGGGAGAGGCCACAACAGTGAGAGGCCTGCGTACCGCAAAAAAAAAAAGAAAAAAAAATTATGCATAGAAAAGAAAGTACAGACAAATGGATCGTGGGATTGTGGCGCTTCTCCCCATATTTTTGCCAATGAGCATATATAGAAAATAAAAGATAATCCATTGGTGTAACAATTACTCAGTAAAACCTGGTTTATTAGCTACAAATAGCAGGATTTTGGTTTTGTTTTAGAAAAAACACCAGCTTGCATAGCAATCGAAGGTCTTTGAGTTACATGTGAGAACTATTTAGCAGTAAAAGAGAGGCCCTTTTGGAAGTTTGCAGGTTTATCTAATTAAGAGATGTTTGAAATTTGGGTTTGCCTGCACACGCAGTTCACCAACCTTGACTTTATGGAAACGGTCACTTCCCAGATCCCTCATGTCCCAGCCCTGCATCGAGGAGCTGTGTGTATACAGCACCTGCCGCGTGTCAGAGGCCCCTAAGACAGTCACAAAGAAGACATACCTGCCATTAGTTTAATGGGAGAGTTCAATAGGTAAAAAAATATACCTTCAGCACAGTCGTGCGACTCCATTTATGGAGCTGTTCTACATCCTAGGCCCCAGTCTAACCCCTTTACATTTATGATCTGGACCAGTCCTCACAGCAGCCCAGGTGAGAAAGCTGAGGCTCCCTAAGCGGCAAGACGAGGATGTGACCCAGAGTTGCTCTGACTCCATATACTGTGCACTAAGAGCTCTGCCAGGGAGCTGCAGTGGAGGTGCTTCCAGCTAAAAGTGCTTCCTTATGGAGGAAGTTTCGTTTAGAAGCTGTAACTCAAACCAAGAGAAACAGGAGGAGAGGGCTTCTCTTGGGGGTGAGATGACCGGCCCGAGGAGTATTACCAGTGCCTTGCCATTGGGCTCATTGGGCTCCTTGCCCTCTGTAGCCATAGAAGTCGAATCGAAGCTTCCAGAATTGCCTCAGAGACACAGCAGGCCTGAAGGGATCTGTAGAGTCAGTCTCTCCCATGCCTGGATTCCCCAAGAGGGCCTTGAGCGGAGATGGGGCCACCAGCTGAGTCCTGCTCTAGAGCCAGCTCCCACCGACAGGGCCTGTCTCCCCGCTTCTCTCTCAGGAATAAAGGGAAGAGCGGTTAGGCCGGTGCTTTGGACCCAGGGCAGAGGGTGGAGGTGAATTGACTGAAGGTTACTTCTAGGTGGATTATTCCATTTAGTGCCCAGTCTCTTGAAAATCATTTCTAGAGTCACTTAAATGTCTGGTTTATTGCGTCAGGCTTTATTGGGTGTCGTAAAAGTGAAATTTTTTTGCAAAATTTAAAAAATTTAAAAATTTTTAATTTAATTAAAAATTAAATTAAACCATGTCTGGTTGCCATCCCCTGACAAGGGGGGTTTTTGTCTTCTCTTAATGGGTCTGTATTTTGGAGGATTACTGTATAATAAAAACCAGGGTGTTGTAGACTGTTAAAAGACTTCTGATATTTTCACCTCTGCTGGAGAATTAGTAGCTCAAAGAAGATTTTCTTTTAGGTCTGCTTTAGTGAATCAGTTGCTAAGAGTCTTTTGTAATTTTTCACATTCATTGATTGTAAGCAGGTGACTTTGGGGCCAGAGGGTCGGGAGGCCTTATATTCCATTTGCTTTCTTACAGAATAGACTACCATTCCTCTTGCAGTCAGTGTCACGTAACTGACATAGGATCCCCTTGGTTGACTGAGAAGAGGAGCATAAGTTCTCATTTAACTTGGGTTGCTGTCATCACAAATGCTCCCTGGGTGGGCTCTGAATCAGTGGTCATCGCCGCGCTTGCGTGCCACGTAGAGAGCATTGCCTTCATCCCCAATGGCCGTGTGCAAACCCACATGAGCCCGTGGGGGTAGAATCTTAACTTCACCCATGTAGAATAATCAGGCTTTTACTTAGCTACAGATGCTACCAGCCAAGATGTCCCTGAGCACTGGACATGAAACCTTTAGCCCCCCTGCACTGGAGCCCTTTGACTAAGATTCCCAAGCTTGCAGTGACCTCAAAGTTTGCCTGCTTTTCAGAGACGAATGATGGCAGTTTAGCTCTCGGTGTGAGCTAAACAAATCTAAGGACGGAAAGAGGGATCAGGATCCAAAAGCTGCTTGGACTTTATCGAGGCGTAGTGAGGACTTTATTGATATGAAACCATCACACCAGGTTTATTCAACCAGAACCTCAGGCAAATTGGAAAAGTGTTGAAGCCAGCAGACTTGGTGCCTGTCCTGTACCTGAACTACCCAGACCTTTTGCAATGTTAGACCGTGACCTGCACATTAGACCATGAGGCTTCGTGTGGGCGTGTAAGGTCATGATTGGCTGCTCAGACAAGTTGTCAGGGGAAGGTTGAATGTCTGGCCAAGAAGCAGAAGAGTTGGATTGTGACTTCTTGACAGGGCTGCTTTGAACTCTTGTACAGATTGTTCACTGCACAAGACTAGCTGGCCAAGGAAGTTAAGTGGGGCTCAGATCTCTCCAAAAACTATGTGTCCTGGGCTAGAACTGCCTCTGCCAGGAGGAGGGGGCACTTCATTCTGACTCCGTCAAGCCTGCAAGGCTGGGTGCACTTGGAGGGGTGGCCTTTTCCTAAGTCACACAAAGGCAAAATCTGGCAGCACAGATTAATAAGCAGCCACAATAACCCTCAAAATGACATGAGCCGGCTGAGTCTGGCACGTAGTAGGTACTTAATAAACGCCAGTGGAATGGAGGAATAAAACCACATTCTTTGTAGTGTGTGCCAGTGAAGTGGATGAGCCAGTGTTCTTTTTAATCAAAAGTAAAATTGATGGTATCTACTAGGAAAGGCACATTCAGTGGTGCGTGTTCCCTGTGACAGGCTTCTTCTCTTTAGTTCATCATTTCCTAAGGGGCAAGTAAAGCCCAGCACTTGAGGGGTCGTTGGCGTTGTTTACTCTGAGTCCAGCACCAACAAACGTGCTCAGCATTGCCTGGTACCTGCGGGGCTCCTGCGGTGGTGCCTCCTGGGAATGGACAAAGGGATCCATGGTGTTTATTGACCAGCTGTGGGCCCTCCTCTTGGGGACAGGATGCAAAGGACACTGGCTGCAGGAGCCTTTGGAATTTACCTGAGTGGCTGCTTCTTGTGTAGAAAGACTTTTCTATTTTAGGGTAAGAAGTGGGGAGCCTTGTTGCTAAAGCCACTGACAGCTGAGGAAGGGGGTTTGTCTGTGTCCCTTGCAGTGCCAGCTGCTGCTTGCATGCTTCTGTTTCAGGTTGATCCTTTAGAAAGCAGACTCTCAGAGTTAACCTCCTCTTGGCTCCCCTCCTGAGGGGCAATCCGCACAGCAGGTAGGATCAGCCATGTTTAGTGGGTCAAACTGCTAAGACAGTGGTTCTGTGCATAGAGGTGCTGGCTTGCACTTAGGACCTTGGCCTTCTGCTGTTTTATGTAGAGGCCACACCTTGTGAAAAATGCCCAAAGGTGCAGAAACGTGAACGCCTTTCCCATTTAGGCTGGTTAAATGCAGCTTTCCTCAGGCAAACTCAGATTCCCGAAACAGGACTAGCAGGAGATAACAATTCCTAATAAGGATTTCCCACAGAACTTCTTTCGTTCTTTATTTTGGCCGCGTTGGGTCTTTGCTGCTGCGCGCAGGCTTTCTCTAGTTGTGGCGAGCAGGGACTACTCTTCATTGCGGTGCGCGGGCTTCTCGTTGTGGAGCACGGGCTCTAGGCACATGGGCTTCAGTAGTTGCAGCACGTGGGCTCAGTAGTTGCGGCTCGCGGGCTCTAGAGCACAGGCTCAGTAGTTGTGGCACATGGGCTTAGTTGCTCCATGGCATGTGGGATCTTCCTGGACCTGGGATCGAGCCCACGTCCCCTGCCTTGGCAGGCGGATTCTTAACCACTGCGCCACCAGGGAAGTCCCTCACAGAATTTCTTGAGAGAGCAAACTTACCTGTTGCATTTATGGTATGATTTGATTTTACAAAATTCCAGGATTCTCAACTTTTCAGGAATATCTCTGTTGAATTAAGCAGAATATTCCGGCACATGCTTTGCCCTCTTTTTTGACATAAATATTTGATGAGCAGCATGCTTCAGCCATTACTGTCCAAATCCAGAAAGCAAATAAATGTGCCTGGCATGCTGCCTGGGAGGGAATCCTCATGTTTCTGCCTTTGCCTCACATTCACCTCCAGTTCTCTGACTTCTCCTGCTGTAATAAATGTCAAGGGGCTCAGGGACACCCACACCCAGCAGGTGATATCACACAGGGCAGAGACCACCTCTCCATGTGCGCCTCCTGAGCTCTGGATCCAGGTTCCTCTGATTTACTGATGCCAACGTGAGAATTCACCTTTCTCAACCCAGGTTTCCCAGAAGCCTTCTCAGCTTTGTTTCTTACAAGCTGGGATTGTCCTGTTCTTCACACTCCTGTGAAAAATGGTTTATACAGCTTCTTCATTTTTAAAAACTTGGTAATGTATGTATATGGTTTACCCCCATATAAAAAGGTAAACACTGAGAAATCTTGCTCCCATCCAAGCCTTTTCCACATTCTCTACAGGCTGCGACTTGTAAATACAAGCAAATGAGGGTGTGCATGTGTGTGTGCGTGTGCGTGCGCGTGTGTGTGTGTGTGTGTGTGTATGTATTTAATGCTTCCCCTTTCTTTCACAAAAAGTGGTATATATACTGTTCTGTGTCTTGCTTTTTAAAATTAGCAGTCTGTCCTGGAGATCTCTATCAGCACGCTCGTTTTCCATTGTGGAGATGTAGCATGGTTTATTCGACCAGTCCCCTAAGGCTGGACCTTTGAATTGTTCCCAGTCTTTCGCTATTACCCACGGCACTGCAACAAATAAAGGTTTCATCTTGCTTTTGTGCGGGTGGACCTAGAGGATTGATTCCCAGGAGCGGGACTGCTGACTCGCAGGGCCCTGTCAGCCCCTTGGGAAGGGTTGGCTCATTTTGCCCTCTGCTCAGCAGCGTATCAGATGGCCTGTCTCCCCATAGCCCCAACGCACGGAGGGTGTCAGCTCTTTTTATTTTTGCTAATCTCATTGATGAGAAATGGTAATTAGGGTTGGTTAAATTTTTCGAATTGTGAGTGAGTGAGAGGATTGGGGCTATTTGTACATCTTCTCCTGTGGGCAGTCCAGGCCTGCCGATTCCCCCGTGGGCGTTTATTGACCTTTCCTCCTGAAGCTAAGCCTCTTGCCTACACCACTGTCAGAATCTCTAAAATACAGACTTAAGAATGTGATAGCTCTTTTGGGCCCAAGGGTAGAGTGGGCTGCCAAATTGTCAGTGCAAATTCGAGAGAAGTGGAAAGTAGGGTTTTATGCCAGTTGCTATGTCTGATTTATAAATAGTTTTCAGCTAATGGTATCATTAAACTGCGGCTTCTCCAAAACCATTATGAAGATGACCTTCTAGTCTAGAATTTCTCCCTCTCAAACAAAAACAAGAGAGATTGAGAATATATAAATTCCAATGGCATTTCCTGCAAAATCTTCTAAGAAATCTATATTTTTCCTTTCATATACATCTCCTGAAAGGTCATACATGCCACATTTTTGTGTGTGTGTACCTGCTGACCTGCTGAATAGGGCTCCTGTTCGCCCTTTGATTTAACCATCAGAGAGCTGTCTACTCTTATTTCCAGGGTGAAAGAAAAGAGGGAAGTAAAAGTACAAGGTAAAGAGACTGGCCAGAGTTCAGGGTTCGACGAAGGGTGCAGGGTTGGAGTTCCACAGAGTCATCTTTTTTTCTTTTTTTTTTTTTTTTGCGGTACGCGGGCCTCTCACTGTTGTGGCCTCTCCCGTTGCAGAGCACAGGCTCCAGACGCACAGGCTCAGCGGCCATGGCTCACGGGCCCAGCCGCTCCGCGGCATGTGGGATCTTCCCAGACCGGGGCACGAACCCGTGTCCCCTGCATCGGCAGGCGGACTCTCAACCACTGCGCCACCAGGGAAGCCCAGCCCCTTCTTTTTGAGGTGCTCTCTCAGTCAGCTCTTGGGATGCTTTTTTAATATAAAATTAATTTTCATCTTCTTAAAAATGAAATCCACCAAAAGAGAAATTTTGGTTGAGGGAAAAGATGACTGTGTGTGGCTTATTTTTTTATTTTTTGCTTTTAGAAATTCAAATGAGGCAGTCCTGTATAAAGTTAGCCTCCATCTCCATAAAAAAAAAGAGAAAAAAACCAAAACAGGCAAAACCAAGAAAACCCTAGCACCACAACAAATTCTCCTTCTCAGAGTTCCCACATTTAGAAGAGGCCCATGAAATCTCTAGAAAGGACGCTATGATCTTCCACCCCCAGTGGAAGATCAAAAACCTCTCTTTTGAGCTCCAAAATGTGTGGATTATTACCTTGTGAAGTTGGGTTTTCAGCTCTCTGGATGCTTTGTTTTCCTTCCAGTCATCCTGTCGCTGTAGTGCTGAGCTCCTGCACTGTAGTCTCAGCTCTGTAAGAACAGGCTCTTGGTCTGTGGTTCTAGCCCAGGACCTAGAAGGGTATCTGCACCTTGGAGCGCTCCATCAGTGGATAAATGAATGCTGCTGAGGGTAGCCGCCTTCTGGACCTGGCTGGGTCTTTGTGGTCAACCATGTTAGTGATCCCATGTTAGCCAGGGGCCCGTTCTGGGGGTCACGTTAGCCATTCCTTGGCCTTTGGGCAGGATGCTCCAGCCCTTGTGCACCCTCTGACGGTGTGCATGATGGCTTAGGAGCTCAGGCTTGCAGTCTGATTCACCTGGGCAAGTCACCTGACCTCGAAGAGCCTCTGCTTTCCCATTTGCAGAATAAAGGTAATGACACGATATTTCAACAAATCTAAGGTACTGTCAATTATGAGATGTGCCGTTATTCTATGAGCCACTAAGAAAGAAAAGGGAAATTGCCGCCAGTTCAGCTGTGGCTCCCATTAATCCTAAGAATGTGTTCGTTTTCTATGGCTGCCATAACAGATTACCACAAATTCAGCCACTTAAAGCGACACACATGTATTATCTCACGGTTCTGACATCACAAGTCATCACGGTTTTAGCTGGTTTCTCTGCTCTGGGTTTTACAAGTCCGAAATCTTATTGGGAGGTTCTGGGAAGAATCCATTTGCAGGGTCGTTCAGGTTCTTTGCAGTTGTAGGATTGAGGTTCTTGCCTCGTTGATGGCTGTCAGCGGTGGGCCACCCTCAGCTCTCAGAGACCTCTCCTGGGTCCTTGCACTTGGACCCTACATCTCAGGTGATGAGTCCTTCTCATGCCTGGAATCTCTTTGACGCCCCCTCTCCTCCATCCCTCTGCCTCCAGCCAGAGAGAGTTCTCTGCTTTTAGGGCTCATTTGCTTCGATTGGGCCCACCTGGATATTCCAGCCTACTCTCCCTTAACTACATCTGCAAAGTCCTTTTTGCTGTGTGACATAACATATTCATAGGTTTCAGGGATTAGGGCAGGGACATCTTTGGGGCGCCATTCTGACTACTGCAGTCATCCTACTATCAGGGATGTTAAAATGTGAACAGAATATGTTTCTTAGAATTGATTAAATACCATCTTTGGTTTAAAAATTAAAGAGCTACTAATGTATGTAAAGCATTCAGGGTGTCAATAGTAAGTGCTCAGGCATTAACTATTATTATTATAATTAATAGTGTGATCACAGTGCTCATATAATGCCCATCACCTTTAACTTCAGTTGAAGTTACTCTCCCAGTTAGATGCACTTGACAAACACTAATTGAGAGAGTGTAGTGTGCGGGCAGCTAATTTGATGACAGTGATGGTGATAGTTACTCCTTGAGTGACATCTATGTGCCGACATGTGCTAGGACCTTTACACACTTCTCAGACCTTGCAGTAGCCCTCTGCAGTAGGCAGTACTGGCTCCATTTACAGGTGGGGAAGCAGGTTCAGGGAGGTTGAATACTGCTTAGGAGCTCAGCAGTAGTAAGTGGTGGTGGCGGCATCTTGCTTGGAATCCAGGTCTGCTGGCTGTGCAGTCAGTGCTCTTTGTGGCACCATATTACCTGTCCCGGTGTCCACCAGGTGTGTGGGCTGGAGGCGGTGGCCTCCTGGAAGGGAAGGGAACACAGGGCAAGAGGCATTGCCCTGAGATGTGTCTCTCTTGTACTCAGATGTTTCTTTGCTATTAACTGTTTAGCTTATCAAGGAGAAAGGTCCTCTCTCTTCATCCTTTTTTCCAGTTTTCAATAAACACAAAAAAGATCTTTTTTCATGCAACAGGTATTTATCAGTTACCAACTCTGTGAGGATACAGCTGTGAACAATATTGTGACTTACAATGAGAAATATATATACGATCTTTGTATAGTTCCTGTCACAAAACTCCTGAAACCTTTGGAATTTCCCAAGTGATGAGAGCGATAAAGGTGTCTTTTGATCTGTTATTGAGGTGACTTTGGGACCACACCTAAGGATGGGGGATGTTTTCCTGGGACTCAACCATGTGATTAGAAGGGTGGAACTTTTGGTCCCACCCCTCAGACCTCCAGGGCAGGGAGAGGGGCTGAAGGTTGAATCAGTCACCCATGGCCAGTGATGTAATCAGTCGTAGCTATGTAATGAGGCCTCCATAAAAACTCAAAAGGACAGGGTTAGGAAAGCTTCCGGTTAATGAACAAGTGGACCTATGGGAAAAGTGGTCCCCTCCAAGAGGGCATGGAAGCTCCGTGCCCTTTCCCTGCACCACCTTGCCCTCTGCATCTCTTCCATCTGGCTCTTCCTGAGTCATATCCTTTTATAATAAACCTAGTGATCTAGTAAGTATAATGTTTCTCTAAGTTCTGTGAGCCACCCTGAGCCCTTAACCTGTGGAATCCGATGCTATCTCCAGGTAGATATGTCAAAATTGAGTTGAACGGTAGGACACTCAGCTGGTGTCAAGAATTGCTTGGTAGTTTGGAAGCCTCCGCCACAAATTGGAATTGGTGACCAGAACACTTTTATATACTGTGTGTGGCTTTCAAAGGGAGGAGAGTTAGCATTGGGGAATTTCTGCTTTTTAAACTATTTTAAGTGTAACTGGGGCAAAGGGGAAGGGAGAAGAGGAGGAGAGTGGTTTAGCAGAACTGGAGTAAAAATAGTAGCTACCTGAATGCAGTAAACTACTCTAAGATTGCAGTCTGCAGCATTTTCCCAAGACACAACTGCAGATTATCTTAGGCTCTTCAAATTCAGGTAGACATTCTTGAAAACCAACCTCATCATCTTGCCCTCAAAGCCTGCTTTTCTTCCTGCCTTCTTTAAGTCTGTAGACATCCCCATCCACCCAGGATGCCAAGCTCTGGACCCCTGAGTCCTCTGAAACCCCTCCCTCCTCTTCCCCTCCCTCCAGCTCAGATGCCCCTGGCCTCCACCATACGCTGCCACATCCACTTCCAAACTAGTCCGCATGCCTGGTCTGCTCTCCTCTACCCCCACTGCCTCTCGTCCAGATTGTCACCGTGGCTTCCTAACTGACCTTTCCCCTGCACGCTGCCACCAGGGTGATTTTTCTAAAACATGGGTTTGAATATGTCACTTCCTGTCTGGCAGCTCCCCAAAGGCATCACAGGCTAGTGGTTAAGGGTTCACACTGTAGAGGTTCAAGGCTGCCTGTGCTTCTTACGTGCTCTGGAATCTTGGAAGAGTTATTTAGTTGCCTTGTGCCTCAGTGTCCCCGTCTCTAAAATGGGTGTAATAAGCACCAACCTCACAGATAGGTTGTGGAATTTAAATGAGTTATATGCATGGAGCACTTAGAGTGCCTGGCACACACAAAGCCCTCCATGAGCATTATTAACCCACAGTCCTTGATACCACGACTGTAGCTCACCTTCCCTACTGCTCTGCACCTCATCCTCCCACCCTCTCAGTGCCGCACAAAGCTTGCTGTGCGGACAGACTCTTCGCTAATGGTCCGACGCTAGCTAAGTACCCACGTGGAGAGAACACATTTAGACATTTTCATAGCAAGTTTTACATCTCCTGAATCTAATGAAAAATTTGGCTTGCATTTTATATTTCATTTTTCTATCAGTTCTTTTTATTGCATCTTATAAAAGTATCGGTCGATGGTGAATTAGAAATAAAACCGAAAAGCTGATCTTTCGCCAAGGATAGTTTGAAAAGCACTTCCCTGTTCCCACACATCCCAGCTAGTTGATTCATCCTGGCCAGGTTACCCATATTCACTGTGTAGCCTTAAATCTCTCTGGATTTCTTCACGCTGTTTCCTCTGCCCAGAGTTTATTACACATTTACGCAGCACCTATAAGTGCTAGGTTCTGGGGATATAAGAGTGAGTAAGATACTGCCTCTACTTTGAGGAAGTTTCCCTCCAACTACCCAGTGAGTTTTTGCCTGTGTTTTGAAACCTAGAATAATTTTGTTCTTTCTTTCACCCATTAAGACAACATTTATTAAATACCAGCTGTTTACGAGGCACTTGATGCATTCTGCTCCTGCCCTTAAGGACCACCAAACTAATGGGGGTGCAGGACGCGTGTGAACAGACACAAAAACAATGATAATAGGATGGGAGGGTTAGACAGCTGTGTGAGTAAAGACGTGTGAAGTACAGAGGAAGGTGTGTCTGACTTTCCCTTGGCCGGGCAATGACTTGGGAGCTGGGATATGGTTTCACAGGTACAATGGAGGAAGTGTCATCAAAAACTGAAGATCCAGGTCCTGAGGTCAAGCCCAGGCCCAAAGCCCAGATCTACCACTCACTAGTCATGTGACTTTGAATGACTGACTCTCCGTCTGTCAGGCTGCTATAACAAAATACCATAGACTGAGTGGCTTATAAATGATGGAAATTTATTTCTCAGAGTTCTGGAGGCTGGAAAGTCCAAGATCAAGACACCTGCAAGTTCAGTGTCTGATGAGAGCCTACTTCTGGGTTCATAGACAGCAGTCTTCTCACTGTGTGGGGTCTATTTAATTTTTATTGAAGTATAGATTTACAATATTGTGATGATTGGCTTAAGAAGGTGTAATGTACACACACACACGGGAGTATTACTCAGCCATAAAAAAGAATAAAATATTGCCATTTGCAGCAAAATGGATGGAACTAGAGAATATTATATCACTTGTATGGGGTCTCTTTTATAAGGGCACCAATCCCATTTATGAAGACTTCACCCTCATGACCTAATCACCTCCCAAGGCCCCACCCCCAAATACTATTACATTGGGTTTAGGATTTCAACTTGAATTTTGAGGAGACACATTCAAACCATAGCACTCTCTGAACTTCAGATTCCTCATCTATAAAATGGGGATAGCAATACCAGTCTACCTCACAAGACTGTTTTGAGGCTCGCCTGAAATTACTATATACATAAATGTGTTTAGAACCGAGCCTGACATATACAGCTCCATAAATGTTAGATGTTATCACTCTTGCGGTTACCTTTATTCCCCTACCCTTCCTACCCCTATCTCGGGGACATATTTAAATTTTCCCTTGTCTGGGTTTCCCGTGGCAGGCTTTTCAACCAGCACACTGATTATTACATTGAATTGTGTAGTTTTACCTGCATGTCTCTGCGTCCCCTCCAGAATGTACTGTACCTCTTGAAGCCAGTGACATTTTTTCCTCTATTGCCAGTGGCAGACAACGTTCAACTCATAGAAGACTCAATGAATATTTAGAGAATTTATATTGTATTTAAATTTGAGCACTTCTTGTCAAAAAGCTTTGTGAAGAGTCTGGTTGTTATGGACTGAATGTTTATGTCCTCCCAAAATTCGTAGGTTGAAATCCTAATCCCCACAGTATGAGGATATTAGGAGGAGGGGCCTTTGGGTGGTAATTAGGTCATGAGTGTGGAGCCCTCATGAATAGGGTTACTGCACTTACAGAAGAAGCCCCAGGGAGCTGCCTTGCCCCTTCCGCCATATGGGGGCACAGTGAGAGGATGGCCATCTGTGAACCTGGAAGTAGGCTCTCACCAGACACTGGATCTACCAGAAACCTGATCTTGGACTTTCAGCCTCCAGAACTGTAAGAAATAAATGTTTGTTGTTTAAGACACCCAGTGTATGGCATTTTTGTTATAGCAGCCTGAATGGACTAAAACACTGGGCAAACATTAGTTTCCACTTTGCAGATGGGGAAACTGAGACTTTCTTAAGTTTCTGTTACTTGCCTAACGTCAGGGAGCTAGTGAAGGGCAGAGGTGAGATTAGAACCTTACGTCTGTTGTCTTCCTGTTTTGTGCTGCCTTGTCAAGTCCACCCTGTGAGCTGGGGGTATGTCTGGCTGCTGGCCAGACTCAGAAGCTCCTATCACCTGGTCCCACCTGTATCAGGATGGCTGAGTAGGCAGGAACCAGGCCTGGAGAGACCTCTAGACACACCCTCTCTCCCCACCCATCTCGCTCACTGCTGCCCCAATGGTATTTACGGGTCACACCGTTGGCAGTGAGCGTCCACCTGGAAACCTGGGGTGGAGGTGAGGGACAGAGGCAGCCTGTGGCAGGCAGGAGGCTGCTGGAGAATGGAGGAGAGAGGGAGGGCCTTGTCTAAGAGTGAGTGATTTGTAACAAGGCTACAGGGATGAGTCAAGGAGGAGGAGCCCAGTGAAGTCAAGAGGTTGGAGAGTTGGGAAAACTCTTGTAAGGCTATCCAAAGGCAGTGAAGCTTTCTTAGACTTCTTTTTCCCTCCAGAAACATCTTGATGCGTCTCCCTTCACACCCTCTATGAAAGGGGCACCCTTTACACTCTGCTGAGGAATATCTTTTTGCTCTAATCACTTCGATTGGGTTGTAGTCTTTATTGTGGAGGCAGGGCAGGGTGGTGAATCCACAACGAAGACTCTGACCTCAAACTTTCTTGAGAAAAGTTTAAAATGTATGACTTCGTACATTTTTTTTTTTATTCTTTCATTAGAAAAAAAAGGAAAAGAATTCGCAAAGGGAATAGGACCTAGTGGCTCAGGTAGCCTGGAAAGCGGAAGAGCCCAGGGTCATGGTTTGCAGACTTGTCTGCATATTGGCATCAGCTGGAGAGTGATTTTTTAACAGAGAGCCCTGGCTGCACCCAGACCTGTGAAATCAGCGCCGCGGGCAGGGGACCCAAGGGTGGCCGTTCCTGTAAAGCTCCCAGGTGGCCCCAAGTGCACAGTGAAGGGTTGGTAGGGGTGCCCCGAGGGTGGCCTTCTTGATGCCCGAGGTAAGGCTGGTTCTCTGCAGTGCGGATGATTGACGTGAGGAGAAGCCGTGACTTGGCCGTCAGTGAGTCTTACGGCCTCTGGCTCATTTCCTCATCTAATTATGGGGTCTGGGAGCAGCCTTGGAGATAAATCCTCTCTCCGCATCAGCTCGCAGAGCCCCTTCCTTGAAACACGCTGAGCTGTACCCTTGAGCTGTCTAATCCAGCTCTTCCCACTTACGAACAAATTATCGGTGTCTCCTGTTAGGTGAAAACAGAAAGGAGCATCTTTGAGGGGACAGTGTCACCATTCCCATTTGGACACAGTCACCCACAGTGGAAGAGCACGGCAACTCTGGGTGCGGGAGGGCTCTCGGTCCAGGCCTTTCTCTCTGGCAAATCACACCACCCCATGGATAGTTTTCTGGAGAAAGGGAATCCGCTCAACTCATGTTACTCACGAGTCATGTTCAATGTGTGTTACTCATGGCCGGGTTCGTCACGTGGAGCCTAGGAACAATTTAGTGTTTTTGAGGAGCATATTGCAGGCTCTTGACTTTTGACTAGAAATGGCTTTAGTGATCAACATTCGTTCTGTTTTATGTCCAGTAGCATATTTTATTTTTATCAGGGATTTAGTAAAGGAAAAATTGTGAGGGAAGGTGACCTGTAAAATTCACATTCACAGAAATGATTTGTGGGTTTGTTTCGCTGGATACAAATACAATTTCATTTTGAGAGAGAGGTTTTTTTGGATTGAATGTCCATTCCCCATAGATTTCCCCATTCCCCCTTGAGAGCTAGAAGCCTTCCGTATGGTAATGCTTTCCAGAAGCACCTGAAAGTGAGAGTCCCTCGGGAACTTTTATGGTCACGTGCCAAATTAAAATGAAAAATGGAATCTCAGGAGTGCTACTTGGTTTTGAAACTAACTTCACTTTTTACAGCTTTGACAATGAGAAGGAGAGGGAAGTAACGTTCTTGTGTGCCTGCTTTTGACCAAGTGTTACAACCTTATAAAGGAAGTATAATTAGTTCACTTTACGGAAGAGGAAACTACAACTCAGAGAGGTTCAGTAATTTGTCCAAGGCTGCACAGCTCATGAGGAACAAAGCCAGAATTCAAACCTGTTTCTGTTAGACTATACCATGCTGATCTCTGGTACTAAAAAAAAAAAAAAAAAAAAAAAAGCAACAAAAACAAAAAATGCACTTAACTCCTTAAGTGTTAATTTTCTAGTACCTTTCAGAGACTTTTCTTTTATCGTCCACAGAAGATTGTCCTGAGAAGCATATAAAACATAGAAGTGCATAAAAGCATTGTAAAACCTGAGGCTTAACAGAGTCCGCATCTATGGGAGGACAGAAAGTCCAGAGAAGAGAAAGTGGAACTGCTTCCTGGCAGGTACCATGTTTATAAAGAGCCCAGCAATCATTCATGTGAATTTGTTTTTAAACTGACTCATGACAGCTGCAAAGACTGGAATTATCAGTTCTCAGCTCAATTGTCTTTTTATTATCTGTGACTTGCCCTTGTTAAATATGGCGTTGTAATAGGTAGGAACAGCTTTGCTGATTGTTAATAGGCTTTTGGGTGACGGTTGCATTGAATGCGTGCGTTTTGGTTATTTCACCAGAAAACAATGCTGAGGAAGTTTAGAGTAAATGTTGGAAAAGTGACAGAATTAAAGTGTTGGCGTTCTCCAGAATTTCTAAACAGGAAAGGCTCAGGGCTGGCAGGCTACAAGGGGTATGAGGGGACAAATCTGGAAGTTGTGTTTGCTAAACAAGAACAATTTTTTTTTTTTTTAGTTTGCATGTTTTTCTAATGTTTTCTAAAGATGTTTTAAAATTTATACTTTATAAAGTGAGGCAGTGTTTACTGTCCATATTGAAAAAAGGGTTCCTGCAGTGGCAGAGAGGAGGAGCCTGACTGGCAGAGACTAATCCCAGCGCTGCCACTTGCTACTGTTAAACAAGTTACTTCACCTTTCAATGCCTCAGTTTCCTCTCCTGGAAGATGGAGATGATATTGCACCTTCTTCCTGGGGTTATTGTGAGGCGTAAGTAAGTGAACATATATAAAGTGCATAGAACTGTGCCTGACACTGAGTAAACTAGACGCCCAATAAACGTTTGCCATTGTTCTTTTAATTAATTGGAGTTTAATCTAATTGGAAGGTCTGATGGAGACAGTGGCAGGGAGGGGGATGTTAAAGTTCTTCCAGGCCAGCCTTTTGAGAATCCTTCCAGAATAGGTAATTCTGTTCAGCCGGATGATTTGAAGTCCATGTTTTTAATTCTCACAGTACTCCAAATTTGTATTTCTACAATATAGTATAGTGGGAAGATCATTAAGCTATTTATTTTTTAAACGTGTTGTAATTCCAGCTGTACTTTCAAAAAGTGTTAGATGCAACCTCTGTTGAAACTGTACAGTCAGTGGGGCAGAGCGACAGCCGGAAGCTCTCAGGACCTCTGTGCAAGAGACGTCATTGATGCAGGTGCTGGGCGGAAGGGCCTCAATCATCTGTTCCTCTGAGAAACCAATACCTCGCCACCAGCTCCCCCCAAGTCAGAGTGAACAATGTAGTTTTCATTCTGTGGTGCAATGAAATGTTTTCTGGAGTTTTCTGGAGAAATATGCTTTTTTCTGGCCCTAAACACCAACAGATTTGTCATGTAGGTCCTTACGTGAGGAACACTGGAGATAGATTCCCGAGTATCTTCAGCAGTTATTCCTGGGGAACATTTGGAGAGACTGTTCTTGTGGCCATTTCTCCTGTTAACCCTTGAAGTAGTTAGAAGGATGTTATTTAATTCTCATTCAGTGACTGTGCTTCTACAAGAAATAATTAAGTCCAGGTCCATTGTTCTCTTGCTCTAATTTGATACAGGGTCAGCCAGGAGGTCCTAGGGAAGAAGAGTGGGGAGAGTTAGGAGCCTACCATCGGGAGTTTTGGGTACAGAATTAAGGAAGGTTACAGTGGAAATGGGCCATGGTGATCGTGGAGCCCCACTCCTGCTTTTTACAAATGAGGAAACTGAGGGCCAGAGCTTGGCCTGAGTTTGTAGAACTAATTGGTGGCACCCCCCGGGACTCGTGGCTCCAGGTCCAGCTGCCTGGTCTACCCAACTACACACCTGTCATAAGTGTGTCTTTAGAGCAGCTCTGTGCAGTAGGACTTTCTGCAGGATGGAAATGTTCAGTCTGTCCAGGATGGTAG
Organism: Leucopleurus acutus; assembly: GCF_964270905.1. NCBI lineage: Eukaryota > Metazoa > Chordata > Mammalia > Artiodactyla > Delphinidae > Leucopleurus > Leucopleurus acutus. The sequence continues at coordinate 135,115,504 of NC_139143.1, forward strand.
CCACTGGCCGCATGTGGTTCCTGAGCACTTGAAACATAACTAGTGAAACCGAGTTGTATTTTTTTTTTGCTTTATTTCATTTTAATTAATTAAAATTCAAATGTTTATAGCTGCGTATGGCTAGTGACAACCATTTCGGACAGTCCAGCCTTGGAGACATTGAGGAGGAGAAAAAGGCCTGTCCTCACCTCCTACCTTATTCTCACAGGGCGAGAGGCTCACCTTTCCGGTGGCTCAGGTGCACTTGGTCTTGTGCCAACCCCGGAGAGTCAGCCTTCGCCAGTCACCCCCTCTTTCTGGATGAAAGGTGGGTCCTCTGTGAAGTAGTGGGTTGGATTGTATCCCCCTCCAAAGTCTCATTGTGTGCAGACGTGGCTCTCCAGTGATCAGCAGTGTGACCTTTGGAAGGGTGCTTAGCCTACCTCTGCCTCAGTTTCCTCATCTGTCACCTGAAGTTAGCTGCTCCCTCATCTCAGTAATATCGGGAGAGTCTTAGAGTAGGAAATCAGTGAGAAGAAATCCCTTTGAAAGCTTTCTTTTAAAAATGGTCTTTGGTGTCTGGAAATCTTTTTGGCTTTGACACAAGTCGTGGGTGGGTTTTCTTTTCTCTAAGGTGCCGCAGGTGATGAACTTACTGTGTCGAGGTGATCCTCATGGCCAGAGTGGAGACAAATACCACGCAACCCCTATGAAATACAAGCTGGGAGATGTTGTCCTGATGACAGATGACTGATTTGATCAGTGGGTGCTAGTTTTTCCTAATAATCTTGCTTAACGTGGCATTCCCTCATCTGTCTCTGCATAGTCAGCTGTTTCATCTGAGAAAACAAAGTGGATCCCCTCTCTTGGGAACTGTGGCTCCCCTCTCGGCTTCTCTTCCTTGTGCTCCTTTTCTCACGGCAGCCTACGTAAGCCCCGTGTGGAATGTAATCGTCAGTAAACAGATAAAACCCTCTCAGGGCTCCTTAGTGATAGCCTCTCCATCAGTGGTTCTCAAACCTTGTTCCCAGGTGGTGATTCGCCACTGGCACGCCCACAGCTCACTGGCGGGCCTCGAGGCTCTTCAGAAGTGTGCCACCACATTTTGATCAAGGCATAAAATGTACTTTCGCTACCACGGGATAAGTAGGTCTTCTAGCCTGCTGTGAGTGGAGTAAAACTTGCTCTGAGTAGCAGGCAGTGAAACATGAAGCTGGGGCCAAAGAAAGACGGCTAGGTTGGCAATCGTGGGAAGTTTGCCCCCAAGCACATGAGACAGCCGGGTAGGGACAGCAATGCGGTCAGTGTTGGAGGGTGACTCTTGCGGGGGGTGACCCAGGGCGAAGGGGCTTAGCTGCAGATGCCGTGGAAACCCCGGGAAGCATTATTTTACTGCAGCTGGGTATGCCTTGTGATTATGGTTGAATGGTTTAGTGTCGTGTTGAGTCTTTTAATTCTTTCAGTGGTGCCACCCAAAACTGTAGCGTCTGTAACTAAGCCAGAGACCCCTGTTTCCCGCCCCTGAGGTCCCTCGGGATGGCTGCGGGGAATGAGGCAGGATCTGAGGGTACTTGTCGGAGCTCTCCCTACCCAGAACCTTCAGAGCTGTCTCAAATATTCATATTTGGGGTTTCCCTGGTGGCGCAGTGGTTAAGAATCCGCCTGCCAGTGCAGGGGACACGAGTTCGAGCCCTGGTCTGGGAAGATCCCACATGCCACGGAGCAACTAAGCCCGTGTGCCACAACTACTGAGCCTGTGCTCTAGAGCCCGCGAGCCACAACTACGGAGCCCGTGTGCCACAGCTACTGAAGCCCGCATGCCTAGAGCCCGTGCTCCACAACGAGAGAAGCCACCACAATGAGAAGCCCACACACCGCAATGAAGAGTAGCCCCCGCTCGCCACAACTAGAGAAAACCCACACGCAGCAACGAAGACCCAATGTAGTCAAAAATTAATAAATTAATAGATAAAAATAAATAAATTTTTTAAAATATTCATATTTCACAAATCAACCTGCTGAAGAACCTTTTGTAGAAGGGATTCCTCGGCTTATTTTTTTTTAAGTTGAAAACCAGTACTGTAGAGCAATGTTTCTCAAATTTTAGCACCAGAGTCACCTGGAGGACTTGTTAAAACACGTAGTACTGTGAGTCAGTGCGTCTGCATTGAAAATTGCATTTCTAACCAGTTGCCAGTTGATGCTGATGCTGCTGGTCCAGGGATCACACTTTGAAAACTGAACCACTGGTTGATTGTAGAGAACTCACGTAATCATAATAACTACCTCTTCTGTGTCAGGTACTGTGTTACATGTGATAAATTCAGTCCCATTTGAAGCTAAGAACCTTATATGACTATCCCCATTTTACAAAGGTGAAAACCAAGGCATTGCAAACTGAAGTTTCAATCACTTACCCATCATTAAATTGCTGGGCATCAGAGAGCTGGAATTTGAACGGGGGTCTGGGTAATGCCAGACCCCTTCCCCATCTAGGATGTCACGTGCCTTTCTTGTAGACCACTTGTTCCCAACCTGTGGTCCAAGATGGGGATGGGGTTTGCAGATCCAGTCTGCATGGCCGGCAGACTGAATGTCTCACATATTGGATGTTTGTTGTACACATGCATTTTTGTGATAAAGGCACTGTGAAGTCATATTAAGTGTCTCAGCTGGACACAGTTAACGTGGAGCGAGCATTTTCTCACACAATGGGCCCTGGAACGACAGCTACTATTACTAAGGGCCCGGGAAGTTGTTTTGTTTCTGATGGCAAGAAGTCATCTAGAAAAGATTGGGAATTATTTCACTAAAGCAAGGTGTCCGGTTACCTTTTCTAAATCTGGGCCTTGGGGAAAGAGGAGGGAGACATAATATGAACAGATTCTCATTCGAGAAGATTGCTGCACAGAGTAATGCAGTGGTGTGGATTGATTCCGCCAGGGACTCGTGCAGTCTGCCCTCAGCTGCCGGCCCCAGTGAGGACAGGATTTGTCCACTCCTTCTGTCCCCCAGGCCCTGCCCCATCACCTCCCCCAGCCCTGAACCCGCTTTCTGCGCTTCCTTCCGCCCTGCTCTGCTGCCGGAGGCTGTCACGTCCAGTCGCCTGGATTCCTTCCCCGTCAATTGTCTCCTCTCCCAATTGCGTTTTTGCTTCTCCACTGTCTCATTCAAATAACATTTTTTTTGGTACACTCACCATGTAGCGGACACTTCTTCCCCTCTCCGCACATATGTGTCCAGTCCTGCCAGCTCTGCTCATAGTTACAATGTGTCCAACCTGGGCTAAGGACTAAACTTGCATCATTTACCACTGACCACTCATGGGTCCTTGGATAAGCTACCTACATTCTCTAAGCATCTTTAAAAAGGGAACATAACTTCAGAAGGCTGTTGTGAAGGTAAAAGTAAAACACTACAGGTACAGTACTTCCTGCAGGGCCTGACGTGTTTAAGTACTCTGTGGTTATAGATCAAGAGGCTTACCCACGAAGGGAAGGAGCAAAAGGGCATTATCACTGCAGTTTCCTCCACCGTTCCCTTCTGCCTTCAGTCCTTACAGGGTGCTCTCCTCTCACCCCTTTCACTGAATCACCTTCTAGATCAGTGCTTCCCAACCTTTTTTCATTATCACCCCATAGGAGAAAGAGTAAAATAAGTTTAAGTTCATTGGTTTAATTAAATTAAATATTAAGGAACACACATTTTATTATGTAGGGTTGAGCTTTAGAGGGCCACAAACCATTGTCATATTAAGAATTTTTTACTCCCCCCAAGAGCCAGTTTGCACCCACATTGGGGAGGGGGAGTGAGCAATACCCCTTCTGATGAGAGTGCATGCTTTAGATCCCTAATAGTCTTCTACTTGTGAAACCCACTAGCTTCCTCTGGACCTGCCATTCTTGGTCTCTCCCCACACCTCTGGCCTGTGGTATCCCGTCCTCTGCCTGCGGCTCCTCTAATGGGACCTTCTCTATCTGTCTTCCTGGCCCACTCAGCCAACTGAGTGGGACTGAGCATCTGAGACTTCCAGGACAGGGTCACATCTCGGGGAAGAGACACACCTCTTTCTACTACAGCAGAAGAGTGGTGGGCAGAAGGAACAAGGTCCAGCAAACCTAGGAAACGAGCCAGGAGAGGCAAGTGTGTGGTGGGGCTCAGAGGACACAGCAGCAGGGCGGAGAGAGGCAGGACTAACCCAGGGGGTGATGAGGGAACCAGAGCTTCAAAAGTACCACTCTGAACACTGCTCTCCGTAATTGTTTTGTTTTGTAATATTACATATGTAATATTAACATATGACCTTAAAAATCACAAGTACCACTCTTCGAGAAACTATGCTTCTGGGGAAGAGCAATGAATGCCTTTCAGACAGTGAGGACAGTGTATGAGAAGTCTGGTGTTGTGGACGCGTCAAATGTCAGGTTTGGCGGAGCGGGAGTGGCGGGCTGGAGATGGGAGAGCCTAAATGTGCCTTGCAGACAAGGGTTGGGAGCTGATGTGTGTTTTAAAGCACGTGCTTCCTTTTTGTGTCTCTGATCCGGTTTTCTCCTTTTTTCCCCTTTGCCCTCATTTACCGAGCCGCATGTCCCATAGACATTAATCGATCCTTTACTCTGCCCTTCCCTGACTGTCTGCAACTTTGTTGGAAGTCTGACCCTTCGGCATCCACAGAGCCAGCCTCCTTGGCACCTCCACTTGGATGCCCTGTGGTACCTGCCTATCAGCTCATTCTTATGGTCCCCCAGGCTTGAAACCTTAGAATGATCTTCTTTCTTATTCTCTCTTATTATTGTCTTAAGAAACCACAAGCAGGGCTTAATAGATTCTTTCTGCCTCTGGCACTGCCCACGTTCACTTGGGCATTCAACAGATATTTCCTTCTCCTCCCTGTTTTTTCTTCCCCTTCCTTTCGTCCCCCCCCCCCTGCCTTTTTCCCCTTCTTCCTTCTTTTCCTGCACCCACCCTCCCTCCCTCTCACCCTTCCTTCTTTTTTTTTTTTGTAGCTAATATGGAGCCAAGAACTGTGGTGTTGCTTTGTGTGCTTCTTTTTCATTTAACACTCAAGAGCACTCTGTGAAATTATAATTATTGGGTTGGCCAAAAAGTGCGTTTCGAACATGTCATGGAAAAACCCGAACGAACTTTTTGGCCAACCCAATATTATTCCATTTTGCAGATAAGGAAGGTAAGGATCAAACAGGAAGAGTAACTTTCCAAATTCACACAGTTAAGTGTCAGAATTAGGTCATGCTTTTCACATAGACCACTGAAAGAATCCTAATGTGTCTCTCCTCCTGTCCCTCTCCACTCCAAGCCTTCCCAGATCCCGCTGGGTTTGATCCTCTGCAGCACAAATGTGATCATGTAAATCCTTTACTAAAAATCCCTCAGTTCATAAACCACTAGTACTGACATCCAAGCTCCCCACAGCAGCATGGCCCTGGTTTTTATCACTTTGAAGGCATCAGGGTATGGCGAGAACAACGTGGAGTTTGGTGCCAGAAGACCTGGGTTCAGTCCTGGAGTCACCACTTTGCAGATGTGTGATCCTGAGCAGACAGTTCATTTCCCTGAGCCTCATTTGTTTATTTATTCAGTGAATATGTATTGTGTGCCTTTGATGTGCTGGTCACTGTGTGGGTTTTGAGTATTATTAGTGAAGAAAACATATATGGTTTCTGCCTTCAGAGAGCTTCCAGACTGACCTCAGCTTCCTCATCTGAACAAGGACGATGATGACACTTAATCTCACTGTGCTGTTGTGGGAGTTGACAGACATGACGGGCGTGAACATGCTTTGCTACATGGGAGGTGCTGGTCATCTGAAGTTGTATTTTCTTCTGCTTCTGTTCCAGGAAGGTTCCCTGCACATTTCTAGCTCTGAATCTTTGCTTGTACTCCTCCCAACCTTTAAACCTCCTATGTGGTCTTGATTGCCCAACTGAAAAGGTATCTTATCCAGTAAACCTTTCTAGACCCTCCCTGCTTAATATGAAGTTTTATTCATTCATTGATGGATTCAAGAATATTTAATCAAACACTTTTTAGAACGGTGTTTTCCAAGGTGGTCCATAGACCCTGAGGGGCTCAAGAATCTTTCAGGGAGTCCACAAGATCAGATTTCTTTTTATAGTATTAAGATGATATTTGACTTTTTTTATTGTATTGACTTTGAAATAATGCTGCAAAAGCAGTGGAGGCTGAGACTCCTTGTGCCTAATTATTAATCAAGACAGTGGCACCAAACTGTATTAGAACCCATATTCCTCACCACTACACACCCACAATAAAGAAACAAAGCAAAATGCCATTTTCACTGAAGAATGTCCTCGAAGCAATACAAATTATTATGTTTATTAAGTCTCAACACTTGAATGCATATCTTTTTAAGATTCTGTGTGACACAGAAGGGAAAATAAAGCTCTTCTGCTAAAACTAAAGTGTGATGATTGTCTCAAGAGAAAACACTTGTGCAATTATTTGAGTTACAAGCTGAACTAGCCGCTTGTTTGAAAGAATGTCTGACAAACTATGGCTATCTAGACTTGAGTATTTGGCAGATGTTTTCTCAAAAAAAGAACAAAGTCAGCTTGTCACTTCAAGAAAAATGACTGGCAGTATTTGTTGCCAGTGATAAAATTCTAGCTTTCAAGAGAAAATTAGGATTTTTGGAAAACTTGTGTCTGTCCCCATGAGCTTGACAACTTCTCAAACATACTTTTAAGAAAGTATACTTAACGACTTCCCGAATGAGATCTGTGGTAATGTTAACGAGTATTTTTTCTTGGTATTGTGTGATGAAATGTGTCAAGATATGGAAAACCTGCATAACTCAGTAAACTGATGTTTTTCAAAGTCCAGTGTGTGATGTTACAAGCCCTGTATAAAGGTCTATTCAAATGCAAGATGGACTAAGCAATTCTAATACAGCAGAACATGAAAAGTTTATTGAAAGGGTTTCGGCTAACCTTTAAGAAATCATCACTTGTGTAAGTCTTGCTGTAGTCAAAAGCATCCACCATTACCTGAAAAGGCTCTCCATCTATATCCAGGTGAGGCCAGACTTTCTTCATATACTACAACCAATACAACATATCACAACAGATTGGGCTTAAAGGCAGAAATGAGAATCCAGCTGTCTTCTATTAGATTTGCACAGACATGACATTAAAGAGATTTACAAAAAGGTAAAACAGCTCTACACTTCTCACTATATCTTCTTTTATTTTGGAAAACATAGTTGTTTTTCATAAAGTACTGTTTTTGTTAGGATCTAATGGATTTATCATTGTTATATTTTTAGTCCATTAATAAATATTTTCAAAATTTCCATTTTAATTTCCAGTAGTGTATGTGTGTGTGTGTGTGTGTTTGTGTGTGTGTGTGTATCGATAGAGTAAGACAAATAAACAAAAGCCCTTTGGTTTTTTATTTATTTTTGGCTGCGTTGGGTCTTCGTTGCTGCATGCGGCATTTCTCTAGTTGTGGTGAGCAGGGGCTACTCTTCATTGCGGTGCGTGGGCTTCTCATTGCGGTGGCTTCTATTGTTGCAGAGCACGGGCTCTAGGCACGCGGGCTTCAGTAGTTGTGGTGCACAGGCTCAGTAGTTGTGGCACACGGGCTTAGTAGTTGTGGCTCACTCAAAAGCCCTTTGTGATCCTCAGTTCTGAAGACTGTAAAGGGATCCTGAAACCAAACGGTTTCGAGAGCTGCTGAATTAGAACAGTTCTAGTCTCTGGCATACATCAGTGAAAACTTAAATCCCTCCTGCAATGAAATTTATCCACGAATATCACTGTGGTTCTGGGTTTTCTGGCACGATCTAACTAGGTACAAAATCACTTCAAATAGGCATGAAATGATTAAAGACTAGTATACGGTGCTCTGTCATCCATACCATGCCTGGAATGCATGTTAATATAAGTACATTAGAGACGTGAAGAAAAGCAGTTCACCCAAGAGACTAATAAATGTGTCTGCCATGCCTACAGCTCCTTCTAAAAATTCCAGTTTCGGCTGAGGGAAGCAGCCCAGACTATTAGTTAAAAATGGGTGGCCATGTTTCTAACTAGTATGACTTCTTCTCCCCCAGCCCTTCTTCCTTATTAGCCTCAGATGATTGGGTCAGGAAGAGGCCCTGATCGTAAGGCAGCCAGTCTAACAAGCATTCTGGTCTGCTGTGAAAATGTCAGCCCAGTTTAAAGGCACCATGTGCCCAATTGGGTTCTTTATAAGAATTTGTGAATGAAAGACACACAGCACTGGGAGAGTTGGCAGTTGGTACTCTAACCTGTGGCTGGGAAGACAGTCACAGAAGCCGCATCACAAGCTCTGAGTCAGCAGAAGCAGAGAGGAGACCTAAGGTGCATGGCAGGAGCAATCCAAGCAGAGGAAAAAAAGGCTGAGTCATCAGTCTGGGGGATCCCATAATTGCTGCCGTCAATGGGAGACCAGGGAATTCAGTCCCCAAAGCTGCCCTGGCTCCTCTCAATTCTTGAACTGCTTTTTTTTTTTTTTTTTTGGTCTCAGGGAGGCCTGTCACCATGGTCCTTATTGTTTTGTATATCTTTACAGTAAACCTCTAATATGTGAGGTCACCGGAGGGAGTCTGTTCCTTTCCGCAGCAGAGCTTAACGTATACGCAGGTGATTGGAAGTCAGTCGGAGTGGTGGGGTAGGGGAGACGCCTTAGAGGAAATGGCATCAGCAGGGCCTGACGGGACTTGAGTGGACAGAGGGCATTCCGGGCTGGGGCACCAGCATGACCGAGAGGCATGTGTGAAGAGAGGAAGAGGATGGCAGGGGAGGTCCCCGAAGTAGAGTAAGGAAGGGATTGGTTGGTTAGTTCAAGCTGGTTAGCTCAAGTGGCCTCATGCAGACAGCACTGGAAAGCACCAGAGGAGGGCAGACTGAGGCAGAAGGTGAGAGGGACCTCCTGTAGGTTCTTGAACAGAGGACTAAAAATGGAAGTGGGGGAAGATTAGACTGGCCTGGTGACTGGGGAAGGGTCTGAGGAGAGAGCATGTGAGTCAGGGACCCTGGTTTCGGTGCCATTGCGGTAACCCGATAGTGTCCGTGGACGTGCTGGTCGCCTCAGCCCTGCTTTCAATAGAACTTGAAGAGCCTGGCCTGTCTGGTCACCCGGGAAAGGTCTTGGTTCTGAGGGACTGGTTTGCTTGTTCAAAAGCCTTGTGGCCACGTGAGGAATATCCCAGAGACAGCACCCACGTTGACTGGAACGGGGCTGATCCTTCTCTTTTCCACCTCCCACCCCATTTTCTAGGTAAGAACTTCTTCGGGAAAAGTATGAAAAGTTTAATGGGGAATCATTTGAATACAATCAATTGGAGATTTTCCAAAAGGCAGAACGATGACAGCAAGGGGTCCTTGGCCCGAAGCCGCCTACTCCCGGTTGGGCTCCTTGAGATTTCAGGCGTGAAATGTTAACGTTTTATTTTTGTGTTATGTATACTTGAGTTGTTGCTGTTGTTTTTCACAGTCAATTTAATTTATGGTTTTGCGCTGCCTGACTCAACTGTGCTTATGAATTTAAGCGCTCAGCAAGCGGCAGGACTACCTTCCTCTCATCTACGAGCTCCTCTTGTATGCGGTGACATCTTAGGAGAGCATTTCATCCTTCCAGTGAGGTTGAAAGGGTAGGGGGTCCCTGCCTTTCAAGGGCCTGTATTTTAATGGAAGGACAAGCTGGAGATGAGTAGAAAAAGAATCTTAGAGATGATTCTGGTGAGCATGACCTTTTTTGTTTTGCCAGTTAGTTTTTAACTCACAAAAGTGTGATATTCCAGGCTTCCCTGGTGGCGCAGTGGTTGAGAGTCCGCCTGCCGATGCAGGGCACACGGGTTCGTGCCCCGGTCTGGGAAGATACCACATGCCACGGAGCGGCTGGGCCCGTGAGCCATGGCCGCTGAGCCTGCGCGTCCGGAGACTGTGCTCCACAACGGGAGAGGCCACAACAGTGAGAGGCCCGCATACCACAAAAAAAAAAAAAAAAAGTGTGATATTCCAAGTTAGAATGAGCTGGCTTTTGAGTTGGGGGTGAGCTGAGGCAGGAAGCTAACTATTTCATTTTATTAACCTTAGCAAAATGTTAGCTACTAAGCAATTGACTTCTCTGCATCCCATCTATAAAAAGTTGATAATTATAATACCTCCTTCTTAGTGTGGACATAAGAGTTAAATGAACTAAAGTGTAACTCAACTAGTAAACAGGTATTTATTGAGTATCTGCTATATGTCATATACTCTGTGCTTGGGGTTATAGTAGAAACCAAGATTGAATTCAAATGGGGCTCACAGGAAAGTGCTTACAAGTGTGCCTGGTACATACTAAAATGTTCAGTAAATGGTACCCATTGTTATTACTGTTATTGAGGGAAGTGTACCCAAGTTCAGAAATTCTTGAACAAGCCAGAGTTAGCCAGAGGAAAGGTATAGCAATCCAGGCCTCAAGCAGAAAGCATCCTGAGTGTGCCAGTCTCAGCAAAGAAGGGCTGTCCCTGCAAAGAAAAGGCTGGGTTATCTGAATGTACAGTTTGGAAAGAGTCATGTATTATGCTTTTCACACACATACACACAGAACATTATCATGTGGCCTTCAGGCACCGAGAACAATGAATATGTTTAAACTGGCAAATAAATGGGTGTCTTTTATCACTAGGGCATTCATTTTCATGATAGGAACCCAGAAGGCATGTTTTTCAAAATTGGTCACGTGTTAAATTGTGAACATGCATTTTGTAAGAATTCTGTAATATGGATCTTAAGAAGGGCTGTGGAGATAAAATAGAAGAGCCAATTGTGAGTGGTTTTATTAAATTCTGAATCTTCCTTGGATGCTTAAGTCCTCACATTCTAGTGCCAGTTTTCCCAACGTGCGTATTTTTGCATAGTTGGGTCAGTATGTACTTCTTCTTTGTTGGTCTACTTTTGCATCTAACCTTGGTTGATGCCGCCCTTTTCTTGTGTCCTTACACTCCACCTCTTTCTCCTTGGGATGGCAGTAAAATGATCTCCTCTACTGATAAGTAGCCGTGAGTTTACCTTTGTATCCAAACACTAGACATTTGGGTTGTTGCCAGCGTTCCACAGGGAGGAACATACTTGCTATAAACAGTGTGCAGATTGCTTAGTCAACGACTTATTATGTGCCTTCTGGAATGGCACTCTCTGGCAAGGTCTTGGAAGTGATATCAGCTCATTAAACTAAGAGTCCTAAGAACTGGCACTCAGGAGTTCCTGAGACAGCATGGCTTATTTTTCTTTATATAATTAGGAGATATGTAGGGAGGACCTGTCATGTGCAATGGAGTACCAGGCGCTGGTGAGCAAGGTAGAAAAGGTCTCCAGCTGATGGTGCATACAGTGGCCAACAGATGCAAGATGAGTGCTGTGGAAGCAGGCGTCATCATGGTGACATTGCCATCCTGTAAGCACAGTGTCAGACTTCAAGGCGAAAAGTGGATGTTTGGTCTGGGTGGGTCCAGATACAGTATACAGTGTAACTACGTGAGATTAACTGCAGATGGTGGGGTGAGAGACAATCAAAATTGTAGAATATTGAAAAGCAATACAATGTTTTATTTCTAAATTGGGCTAACAAAGTGATGGCTAGGTTCGAAGCTGCATGGTAGAGTGAAAAGCACAAGGCCTGTGAATTCAGACAGTCTCGGATTTGACTCTGAACTCTGCCACTTGTAGACTTGTGGTTTTGGGGAAAACATTTAAAGCTGCTGAAACTCAAATGTCCTTATCTCTAAAATGGGTATAGTATTTTCTGTCTTTTGGCATTGTTTATATTTCCAGTGCCTAGTGCAGCGCCCAGCACTGGATAGAGGCTCAGCAGTTGGTTGTTGGCAGAAAAAAAGAAAGGATGGATGGATGGATGGATGGATGGATGGATGGATGGATGGAGCCATTACTCTGGCTTGATAAAAACTGAGAGCCTCTGTGCTAAATAATATAGGTACATTCATAACAAGTCATATTTGCCCTATTGGCTTGAGGTTTGCCAAGCAAATTTTCTCACTTCTAAGTTAGTGGGGACCAAATTTAGAAGCCATAAACCTCTCTTATGTCATCTCATGTATATCGAGGCTATAAGTAACAGAAAAGAAAACATGACTAATTGTGGCCATAACAAGTAGGGGGTTATTTTCCACTTATTCAGAAAGTGTAGACGAGGTAGTTACTTCTGCCATTTGCCACTAAAGAGCTGTGCTCTTTTCATTCATTGGATCTGCCTTCTTTGCTGTGTTGTTTTTGAAATTCAGACTTGCTTTCTCACGGTCACCGATGGTGATCACAGTTCTGTGCTTTACTACCAGTTTCAAAGTTGAGAACCAAGGAGGCACCTGGCACATGTCTCATGTCTTCCGTGAGGAGGCAGAATCCTTTCCCAGCAGACTCACAGCATGTCCCCTCGGGCCTTGCTGGGTGGGCAGAGCACACAGCCTCCCTTAGGCCAAGGCTCCCACTTTCCCTGAGCTCACAGCACCTCCACCCAAACAAACTGGGGTTCTGTTAGCAGGGAAATGTTGAGGGCTACGCTCATTTTCACGTTAAGTGAACTGGTTAAAAAAAAAAAAAAAAGTTCAAGTTTAGTGGAGATGATTTGCTTGTAAAACTGTGTTATCTGCGCCAGGAGATTCAGGATTTGCAAGCCCCCAGCTGGGGTGTAATGATTCTGCTGGTTCTAAGCTGGGTAGAAGTGTTTTTGTCTCTTGGTTGTGTGTGTGAGGGTTTTGTTTCGTTTCGTTTCGTTCTCTTCTTCCTTTTTGAGTGGCAGACGCAAAGAGGGGTAAAAGAGTTAAACTAGGAAAGTATTTTCTGGAGTTAGTGCTAGGCCTCTGAAATGCGGCAACCCTGACTTTTGCCAGAAGCCCTGTGCTGAAACTGGCCAAAAAGACTGTTAACAAAATACTTCCCAACCAAGCTAAGTGAAGAGGAGAAAATATAAAACAGTATTGGGGCGGGGAGGGGGGCAGATATTCTGAAAGGAGGGTTGTACAAGTGAAGCTTTGCAGGAGAGTGTAGGAATTTGAGGGTTGTACACTAGTGTGTGGTCTACATTGGCTCTGCTCAGGTTCAGTGCTCAGAGAGCAGAGGAAGAAAGGAAACCACTTGCCTAGCCTGAGAAGGATGTAAAGACTACAGTGGGATTAAGTCCAGAGTTCAGTTGCACACACACACACACACATTCTAGGAATCCAGATTTGTGGTTTAAAAAATATATATATCCAAGTGTTTTTGTGGGAGCTTTTGACTCGGATGACAAAATGCTTAAGAATCAGTATCTGCCATTTTCCTCTTTTGGAGAAGCCACCCAGCCACTTCCATTCCTAAACAAATATTCCTAAATAAATAGGATTTCATGTCGCAGACATCAAAACTTTTAAGATTTAAAGAAGTACTCACACATGTCAATAAAAGTTCACCAAGGCTTGCATTTCATTTATTGCATTTCATTTATTGAGGAGGTAAAGGGGCAGAACTGATACTGATCAATGCTTCCTATTTATCTTATCTCTACTCTTAGAATTTGACAGTATCCTTGAACTGTGCTATTTCTCAAATGACTGGAGATTAATAATATCCTGTTTTTATACAAGAATTTAAAAGTCTCACATACAAAAGCTCCAGACAGATGATGCTTTAAGAAAAGGAGAAAAGACACAGTAGATAAATGCCAGTTGACTAGACTCTGAAGCTGAGGTTTGCTAAGAGGCCAAGGAAAGGAGAGAAAGGTGGAATTCAGAGAGAGATACTGGTCTCTGTGAGGTTGCATTCAAGGCCACGCTGGGAAAATGCCAGAGGGCTGGGAGAATGGCCGTCCCCTCAGAGCTAACACTGAGCACTTGGTGCCTCATAAATGGGGCTCATTCCTGAAGGAAACACTGTTCTTCTCAAAAGCACCCATATTGAAGAAGCAACCGGAAAACCCAGATGTATAGGAGATGCCTGGCAAGAAGGCTCTGTGCCTCCTCCTTCCCTCTGTCTCTTCCAAAGAGTTTTCTTAATATTCCACAGTATTTCCTGTGGCCGCTGGGCCCAAGCTGACTGGAAGCACACAGCAAAAGTAGTTTAGCCAACCACTTGGCACTAAAATCTGAGCCAGCCGTATTCAGAATTAACTGAAAGAGACACTGCCACTGCCATAAATAAGGCAGACAGTTGCTTTATGAGTTGAATTCTCTGAGCATTTTTTGAAGGCAATAAAGCATTAAGGCTTTAGTAAGAGGCAAGAGACTGTAAAACATGTCAGTTGCTTAGTAAAAACTCAGGGTGCAGCCACGAGTTTGTGTACGTTGAACTGGGGGACCACACCATTGACCCTCAAGGGGATGGGACGCCCTAGCCCACCCCCTGGTGCGGTGTTTCAGAGAGGGCAGACATATCAGAATCAAAAGTGCGTGTGTGTGCAGGGGGGTCGTTGAAAAATGATGTCTTATGATTCATTTGGGAAAAGGGGAAATATTTATTTTCATAACACATCCGAAAATCAAGTTCAACAAAATACTTCTGGTTAGTTGACAATATGCATTTATTCAGTAACAAAAAAAAGATTATTTTATTGAATGCCTCGTCTGTGTCAGGCGTTGCCTCGGGCACTGGGGGTACAGCAGAGAACAAACAACGTCCTTTTCTCGCGGGGTTTACATTCCAGTGGAGGACAGGGCTAATAATTCAGTAGAATAGAAAAGAGAGCGTTAAGTACTATGAAGAAAAGCAAAGCGGAGTAAGCGAAGAGAGAGCAGGGCCTCTCTGAGGAGATTACACTTGTCAGAGACCCAGAGGAAGTGAGGCCGTACAGTGTGCAGGCCTGCGGTGTCTGTGAGAAGAAGTCCAGCAGCGGGAAGGATCAGTGTCATGGCGTATCTGAGGAGACGGGGAGGTCGGTGTGGCCAGATAGAGTGACCCGCGCTGGTTCCTGTAGAGCCAGGTAGGCAAAGGGTGGGTGCGCTAAGCCTGCTGGGAAGCCATTGGAGGGTTTTGAGCGAAGAATGAGGTCATCTGAGAGCACGAGTGCCCCCTGCTGACGGGGAGCAAGAGGGAAGCCCAGAGATAAGCATGGAGGCTGTTGATGTCCTCCAGGTGACAGATGCTGCCAGTTTGGACAAGGAAGCGGGAAGGGGAGGAATGCGGAGATGTGATAGAATTGGGGAGATGTTTTGGAGGTGGGGCTGACAGAGTGTGCTGACACATTGACTGGATGTAGAGTAGGTAAAAATGGAGCCAAAGATGACTGAGGATTTTGCCTTGAACAAGGGGCATGAATGGTGGTGTCCCACTTTTAGCACTAGGAACCCCAGGGGAGGAGCCGTGTGAGGAGATTATTAATTTGGCTGTGGCCATTGTTACAAGTTTCAGATGCCTAATAAGGCATCACTGGGGAGATGTTAAGTCAGATAAAAGACTGGGAATGGAGATGTAGATTTAGGGAAGAGGAAAGGGGGTGAGAATGCGTGTCATAGTTTCCCAAAACAACTGAGGAAGGGCACATCAAAATCTGGTTGGGGAAGGGAAGGGGAAGGCTTTATGGTTATCAGAAATGAGTGTGAGTTTTAAAAGGTTAAGAAAGACTGTCTTACATCATCAGTATCCACAGCTCTTCCTAGAATTAAGGGAGACATATTCATAGGAACAAAAGCCAGCTTTGCCAATAGAAGATAAATAGGAACTGAATTTCTGAATTAGCTGTTCTGTTACTCTTTTGCTAGGCTACTGTGAACATCTTAGGTATAGATAATTAGATATAAACATGTACATCTGTCTAAAAACATGTACAGATTGTTTTTTTTTTTAATTTATTGGAAGCCTGGGGTATGTTAAGAACTCGTTCTTGTGGGAAGGAAAACAAATACCTGGAAGTTTAAAGTACAGCCTGTGCTGTCAGAAGACCTTATAGTCAAGTTGTCCATGCAGATACATGAACAAATGAGAAGCATGAGGGTCCAAGGAGAAGGCTGGGTGTGGAAATGACTAGCTTCACGGTTAGAACATTGCTGAATGCCCTGGGCTGCGTTTAAAATCCTCCCAGTGGTATGGGGAATGACAGATTTTTTTTTTTTTTTCTTGGCTCTGGGTGGTGGTTGTTGGTTTTTTGTTTGTTTGTTCTGTTTGTTTTTTCCTGGTGCAGTGGGTATATATTTGTATATTTCCCTAAGGAAGGGTCAGCAGTTTGTGTCATTCAGAATGTATGTAAAACGGGAAACTCCCTGAGAATATCTGGAGGGGGTGCAAACTAATGTTAGAATAGAGGCCGCAAAGGTGGCTTTACCCAGGAAGCAAGTGCAAGTGGTAGGTTTAAGTACAGGAAGGTTGTACCGATTTTCTTAGGCGCTATCTTCTCGTTGAATTGTGGCATCAAGTGGATTATATTGAACATAGTTGGATTTGTTTGTGTGTTTGTTTGTATAAGCTGTTCACCTCTTTCTTGACGATACAGGAAAAAGATGGACAATCCTTAGAAGATTCTGAATGCGCAGCCTTGTTTGGGTAGCTGCAATGAAAGACTCTACTGAACCATCCAGTAGAGTCCAAGTCCCGAAACCAGGGTGATATATTTCATAGCATGTGCTCTAAGTGCCTGTAAACATGTGGGACTTGGAGGGAGCCACTTGAGGACTACTATTCATTGCCTTCTGCCTCTGAGTCCAAGGCCTGCAGAAGTATGTTCATCCACAGCAGCAGTCTGGCAGAGTGAAAATAAAACTTCTCTCTTGTTTTTCTGACTCAGGCTCAGGGCAGTGCCCTTTGCTGCATCCTGCCCTCATTATGCTGCCTGACTCTGTGCAGCGGACATAACCTGAATATTTCTGTGATGAATCTGTCTGTCTCAGTGTCTGACGGAAAGTGTGTCATGGAAAGGAGTGATACGATTAGAGAGCTAAGCCTCGTGGACAAAATGATTATTTTCAACATAAAAGCAGAATCTCAGTTACCCAGAATGCTCCCATAAAACTGGACTTTTTCGAGGGAAACATAGTTCTAATATATATTCTTGGTGATAAATGCTACTAAATTTTACTCTTTTTTTTTTTAAGTTTTCTGAGGCTAATAAAATTCAACCCTATTGAATAGTTTTTTTCCAAACATGATTGGATCTTAAAAATACTTTTTTCCTTGAAAACTAATCAGAAATGTGTTGGAGATCATTGTCTGTTGCCAGAAAAAGAGTCTAAGGTCATATCTTCATCCATTCCTGCTTCAGGAGTTCTCACAAAGAGCACTGAGCCTGGCTAACATTAGCTGAGCTTTGGGGGGTGGGAGACGGGAGCAGGGGTGCCTTTGAATCAGGATTTAACGGTGGGCCCTTGGCTTTTACCACTTTGAAGTCTTTCTGCGTCTTCTGCTGGCTGCAGGCCACAGGGGCTGTCTTACTTATTACCCTGTGGCAAGGAAAAGAGTGCCCTTGAAGAGCTTACATTCCCTTTTATCAGACAAGAACCGTGTGCCGCAGCTGCCCGAGTCAACAGCACTGTAGCAAAAGCTCAAGGACTGCCATCATCTCATCCACAAGCCCTGGTAATTTTCTCTTCTGTGGTTCTCCATGGCCCAATTTTTTTTACCGTCAGTCATTCTCTAAAGATTTATCAGCTACCCTCTGCCTGTCAAATATTGCCGTAAAGTAATATCCTACTGGGCCTGTAGTTATTGGAAACTGTGTTACTATTTTTGTCTTCTCAACTTTCTTAACTCTCTGTTGACCAGTAGGAATGTAAGCCATTGCAATGGATATGGTCCCTAGTTAACAAAGATATATGAAAATATGTTTACTACTCTGGATAGGTAAGTAGATTCACTTATTTAAGGATGATTTTCAGTGTTAAATTTGAAAGGTATTTGGTTAATTCTCAGTTAACAGCAAGAAGAACAGAAATTAAATTCAGACCCTCTTTTGGCTGATTACTGTTTTCAGTAAGTGTTTGGAGGGTGATTCCCTTCAGCGTGACAGCTAGTGACCACTAGGCCCTAAGCTAGTCTTTGTGCTTTGCAAATATAATTCAGCACGAATTATTGCAAATGACATAGGACCCCCAGACAAGCCCCCAAGGTATCCAGGAGGGTCCTGAAGCTCCAAAGGTCTAGGTTAGCTTCCAGGGAGTTAGATCACACTTAACGTTGCACTGGTTCTAATATAAAAACCTAGGGCATACGAACTCTGAGTAGGTGACCATCCATCTTGGTTTGTATGGCACTGAGGGGATTCCTGGGACGTGAGACTTTCAGTGTTAAAACTGGAATGTCCTAGCCATACCAAGATGAGTTGGTTTCTCTAGTCAGAAGAAGAGTCAGTTAACAGAAAGGAATATCAATAAATACTGTCTTCTAAAACCAGCAACTTATCTGTAGGATGGGGATGATTCTCTCTTCTGCATGGGGTTGTGATAAGGCCTACTCACTGCTCCTCTCTGGGATAGGAGTAGGGGTTGGGTAGCTGGCTATGTGTTTTTCCTTGGAATTGGGGACCAGCATCATCTCTGACGGGCAGTCTCTCTCCTTGCCCTCCTCTAGAGGCCTGTTGCCTAAGAAGGCGTTGGCTGTTCCCTCGGGGTGAGACAGTGCCAGCTGTTTCTGACGTGAGGATGCTAGAGATCCAGGGTTCTTTCTGTTGTGTTTATGTTTCCCACTGTGGTTACCCCCTTTGGGTTTTACCTGCTACTGCCTCTTAGGTAATAAGGCTTCTCACTGATTTGAAACTCTTTACTCATTTTTTTTTTTAAATATATGAAGTCCTTAAGTATTTCAATTTACCACATCACTTGGCATGTAGAGTTGGGTTGAGAAATGCTCAAAGAGTTTTCAGATTTTTTTCTCATTTTTTTAAAAAAAATTATTGAAATGTAGTTGATTTACAGTGTTTCAGGTGTACAGCAAAGTGATTCAGTTATACATATATATAAATATATATATTCTTTTCTTACATTCTCTTTCATTATAGGTTTTTACGTGACATTGAGTATAGTTCCCTGTGCTATACAGTAGGTCCTTGTTGGTTATCTATTTTATATATACTAATGTGTATATTTTAATCCAATTCGAAAAGATACATGCACCCCAATGTTCACTGAAACTCTTTACTTTTAAAATTGCAGCCCTGAGCACACACAGGTACTCGCTTCCTCTCCAGCATTTTGTACAAGCTGTGTCATCTGCCTCACTCATGCCTCCCTCCTTTCATCTTCTGGCTAACCCTGGTCACTCTTCCCACTTTAGCTTGGATGCCACTTCCCCCTGGAAGCCTTCCATGATCATTGCAGACTGGTATTGGTGCCTGTCCTCTGTGCTCTCAGAGCTCCTCGTACTTAGCACGATAGATTATGTGCCTCTGGAGCTGTAGTTGCCTGATCAGTTGTCCGTACGACTCACTGTAGGCTCCTTGCAGAGAGGGACTGTGTTTTGTTCTCTGTTATACCCCCAGAACCTTCCACATTGCCAGGAACATAAAAGGCATAGAGAGGCTTATAAGGATCAGGATGGTGGAAGAGCCGCCGAGGAGCAGACCATCTTTACGTACAATTGGCTTCGGCTTTGCAGTGGCCCTGACTATCCTTGCAGTCCTGCTTGGGAGACATGAGCCACTCTAGATCTTTCTCAGAAGAGCTCCAGCCTCTTCATCCAGGGACCGCCATCTAATTTAGTTAGGTCTTCGTTTGCCCTGTCAGACACTGAGCACATTATGAAAACACACGTGCAGTAAGCCACCCACCTGCCCGGCACTGCATAAATATCAGTGGGGAGACATAGGACCCAAGAATATATGTAGGGTGAGAGCCTTCAATTTCATGTTGATTTGTATATACATGACATAAAGATATCTCTACTCTCTCAAGTTTTAATAAAATGTGAAATCTTCCCCTCAGTTCTGAAGATGTGATGATTTGCAGGCTATACTGTATTAAATTGTGAATTTTGGATGTTTCGTTTCATAATGTGATCCAGATTATTTTTCTTTCTCCCTAGTGGACATTAATCGTTTCCTGTGAGTTTTCCTGATATTAGGAAACAGATGTTCCATATTTTTATCTGAGTTTTTTCCAGATGCTGAACCGGGACTTTTGTGTGTGTGTGTGTGTGTGTGTGTGTGTGTGTGTGTGTGTGTGGTGTATGAGTGTGTGTACGTGTACACAGTGAAGTTTTGAGGAATGAGTTATATCAGAATTTGCAAGTAAAACCATAACAGATATATCTACAGAATTGTACAGATGTGTCCAAGGCTGGAAATGCTTTTGGACATTCTGGCTAATGTAGTGTAGTATTGTTTAGCTAATGCAGACTGCTGGCTTAAGACTGCATTAGAACTGTCCCATGATAGTGTGCTTGCCAAAATAACGAGTGGTGTAGCAAAAAGCACACAGTTCATGCAACCTATGATATTTTAACCGAACTGGAATTGCTTTTACCATTGTCTCTCAGCTGTATAAAATTCTTCCCTCATCTCCCCATAAAACACTGACTGAGTGCCACCTGTGTGCTGAGCAGGGTGCTAGGCTCTCTGGGAGATACAAACACAAATAATATATGGACCCTTGGGACCTTATCCAGTAGAAGAGCTGAAACGCATTCTGAAGCATCTGTAATGACAGGTAGAAGGTGGTAAAGGTCGTAGCAATTCAAGGAGAGGAGTGGTTTCATGGAGCCAAAGAGGAAGGGAATATTTGGGGGAAGAAGTGGTACTTGAGCTAGGTTAAAAAAAAATAGTATAAAACAACACTTGCTTTAGGTCTAAGTTATTTAACTTACTGTAACTACATAAGAACTGTGTAAGGGTGGTCCGTTACGTAAGCCATGGTTTTGGTGGATTTGCTAAAATCATACTAACATTTCTTGAGTGCTTCCAGCGCAGCAGGCACAGGGCCCTGATGCTCCATATAAAGGATTTTTAATCAGAAACAGTGTGGAATTGGTGCTTTGTATAATAATCTGTTTTGCACAAAATGCATCTCTTCATTTTACCTTGTGACCTTCCTTTCACGAGGAGGCCTTGGGTTCAGAGAGCAAAGGACTGAGGCCAGTCTTGGCCAACTCCAGGATTCGGGGACCCTCTGCAAGTCACCTGGCCTGTCTGGGTCTCACTTTTCTCCTCTGTAAGGTGGGGATTGTCATTCTCCCCAGCTCACTCACAGGGTAGCTGGGAAAATCAAAGTGGGTGTAAATGGAGGGTGAAAAGCAGTCAAAAGCCAAACATTTTGCCATGAAGCCATGTCATAGCTCATGAGGTTTATACAAAATACGGCTGTTGCTTATTATTAAAACACTGTATAAATGAAAAGATGGTTATCTTAAAATTGCCAAATATCAGTAATATATTTGTAGCAAATACATACACTAACTCTTGATTATCATGCACTATAAAGAACTCATGCAAATTCAAAAGAAAAATATCAAGACCCTGCTACGCGAATAAGCAAAGAATATAGACTTATTGTTTCTCAAGGTAACAAACCATGAATAAACAGGAAAAAATGTCCATCCTCACTAATAATCTTAGAAATACACATTAAAGAAGCATTAGGAATACCATGTATAAAATGTATAAAATTTATACATTTTACATTATACATTTACATTTATATATACATTATACATGTATACATGTATATATATATACATGTATACATGTATATATATACATGTATACATGTATATATATACATATATATACATACAATATATATACATTATACATTTATACCATGTATAAAATGTTCATACATTAATTAAAATACATTAATTAAAATGTTCATACATTATCATACATTAATTAAAAAGCCCCTTTAAAAGCAAAACCTACTAATTCTACTGTTAGGAATTTAGGGAAGCTAGGGAAATAAGTTAAAGGGATGAAAAACGCTGAAGCATGAAGGTTTCCAATGTAATCTTATTTATAGTAATAAAAACTGGCAGTAATTTAAATATCCAGCATTAGGGGAGAGATTTAGGTCCCTTAAACAGTCATTATGAATGTGTGTAGAAACACACAAAAAATATTTGAAATTGAAAGTAAAATGGAAAAAGAAAATAACAGCGTCATATATAGGGTTTTTTCCTGGTGGCTCTATCCTAGTGTCCTCCCTTTTTCTAATCCTTAGAGCAACAATGTGCAAAAGTCGTATTAGTCCTACCTCGCATGTCAGAAAATTGAGGCTTAGGGGTAAATTGTCCCAGGACTTGCAGGTCATTAGCTGAGGACCCAGCATCAAACCTAGGTCTGTCCGACTCCAAAGCCTTTGCTACCAATAGCATATAAACTATGGCCATAGTCACATGACACATGTCTATCGAGGGTAACAGAAAAAAATAAATAGTAGCACTAGTATGGTGGGAATATGGGTCATTCCAAAGAACGCTATCCTTTTGAAACTGCCATTGGGGGAAACAAACCAACAAAAAACGGCCATTGCCCTTTCAATAGAAAAGGAGAAACAAAATATGTGGAGTGTAATATTTCACAATTAACTGTTCAATCTGACTTCTTTATATTCTCTTAAAGTTTGGCAAACTAGGAATATATGTGTATTTTTAAAGATTTCTCACTGGCATTGACATCATGAGGATACTTTCTCTCCATCTTATCCACAAATTAGTTGAGGACATATACCACCAAGCTCCTCAATTAAAAACAAATTTTAAGTCACTAGAAGCTCTCTGAAGATTAAGAACAGTGACCAGGTGGAAGAGTTTCTCCCAGTGAACAGCCCAGACCAGCTCTTTTGACCGGGACATAGTCTCAAGGTGGGGAAAATGGTGTGGCACCATTTGGCTAAAATAGGCCAGTTCACCAGCTCCAGGCGTGCCCTTCCCAGGGACAGAAGCCTTGCACAATAGAGGAAAATGTCACCATTTTGGTGACTGTTTACTGTCTTTTAACTTTGGGGATCAACACTTGATTCTTTAACCCATATGGCATTACTTTATCAAGTCAGTAGCCCTGCCAGCGTGTCAAAACACACGACTTTCTGTGGTGGATCAAGGCACAGGGCATATTTCTTTTGCTTTGTCTTGTCTTTATGGAACATGTGCCTTTTATGCCTACTACAGGGTCCTTTATATGTTTCAAAGGCCCTTTTATATCTGTTTTGCCATTTGAGATAACATCATGTCAGTATTTGCAAGTGAAAACGTAATAGACCTGACCAGAGAGAACAGTGGAGCCGTCTGGAGAGCTGGAAACATTCTCCAACATACTTCTCAATATAATCCATTCCAGATCACTCCCAATTTTGTAGGTGGGGAAATTGAGGCACATAGAAGTTTAGTGATTTTGCTGGAAATCACTGACAGTGAAGACAGCTGGAAGCCAGGTTTATAAATCTAGTGTTCACTCTCCTCCAGTGCCTGTATTATGTTATTTTCTAGAGAATTAAAATGAGACTAGGAACAAATTTGTTCAGACAGATCATAATCCAATTGCCATTCAAAGCTAAATTAGGTCTCCGAGGACTATCATTTTGTATTTTATAATTGCAATAAGCTTTATAATAATGAAAGGAATCTAGCAGGTTATCATGTTCATTCTAGACAAGTCCTGTCCAATAGAGCTTTTTATGGTGATTGAAACATTCTACACCTGTGCTCTTCAGGACAGCAGCTGCTTCTGTGTCCACCTGGCCACTTGGATGTGGCTCATGCACTGGGGGAATGAGTTTGTAACTGTATATATTTACATTTAAATCCCTACATGTGCTAACGGCTATAGTATTGGACAACACAGTTCTAGACTTCTCAGTATTTTTTTGCCATCTCCACTTGGATGTCTCCAAGTTAACAGGGTCAAATCAGAGTTCTTGATTTTCTTTCCTCTCTCAACCCGTTTCTCCCTCAAGGAAACCATCATTGACCCAGTTGCTTGAACCAAAACCTGTGTGTCATCTCAGCCCCTTCCTTTTCCTCATTGGCCACATCCACTTCATCAGCGGGTCCTAGTTGTTTTACCTCCAGAACCTGTCCTGAATGCATCTGTTTCTCTCCATCTCTACTGCTACCATCCTAGGCAAAGGTACCATCATATCTCACCTGCACAATTGAGTAGCCTCAGAATTGGCCACCATTGATCCGTTCACTCACTGTTGCCTTTTTGAAACTCCTCCATTCAGCTGCCAAAGAGACATTGTGAAGCTCTCCAGGGGGTTGCATCACTCGCTGCTTGTAGGAAAGAATTTATAGAACTTATCTAGAAGTTCTCTTATTTTTCTTCTTTGTATACTTGTTTATTTTCTGTTTCCTATTAAATGTAAGGGCCCCTATGTCAGGAACCTTATTTACCTCATTCACTGCTGTATCTCCAGCACCTACAACTGTGCCTGGCCCTTAATTTGCACTCAGTAAACCTCTCAAGAATAATTAAATTACTGTTCATTGTGGAAGGAGATGAGAGAGCAAGATCAAAAATGCAGATTTACAATGTGGTTGTTAATATCTGAGAGGATGCTGACATCCGTATCCGTGGGAAGTTGGTGGTCTCTTTTATATTCTGGATGCAAGTAGGAAGGGTGGGTATTATGGCTAATTGTATTTATGTCTGAGTAGGTGGGTTGGGCGCAGTCCTGATGCAGTCTCTGACATGAGCCAGAAGGAGGTCTCTTTTTCTCTAGAAGTCTATGTATGTCCTAGATCGTGAAGCTTTTTTTTTTTCTACTGTTAGAGAAAGAGGAGAGTGTCCTCCTACAAGGACTTTTATATCCATCCAAGGGAAGTGTAGGTAGTGATGGAAGGAAGCATCTTATGGAACTCTGGGGTAGAAAGTGGCACAACCACATCTGAACAGCAAAAGGAGATTTTCAACATGAGGCTGTTGTTTTAAAAAAAAAAAAAAAAAAGATGTTTGGAACATACTCATAGCCAGTTATTGGAAACCAAGAAAACTTTAGGAAATAGCATTTTCTGTCCTTTTTTCCTTGAATATTGCATTTTTTAAAGGAAAGTGTCTTTTCTGGCATTTCTTTATAGTGGCCAGCCAAGGCATGTTATTACGTAAATCCATGTGCAGTATAAGATGAAACTGATGAACTTGTTGGGGGTATGATCAAGTTAGCCATGCCCTGGCCTGCATTGCTTCTGTTTCCTCTGGTATTAAACAGACCTAGGAAATGACCATTCCCTCAGCACAGGCTGAATTTAAAAGATGAAGTTAAAGCTTGCTTTGTTGGGCTTCCCCAGTGGCGCAAGTGGTTGAGAATCCACCTGCCAATGCAGGGGACACGGGTTCGATCCCTGGTCCGGGAAGATCCCACATGCCGCGGAGCAACTAAGCTCGTGTGCCACAACTACTGAGCCTGTGCTCTAGAGCCCGTGTGACACAACTACTGAGCCCGCGTGCCACAACTACTGAAGCCCACGCGCCTAGAGCCCGTGCTCCACAATGAGAGAAGCCACTGCAATGAGAGGCCCACGCACCGCAACAAAGAGTAGCCCCCGCTCGCCCCAACTAGAGAAAGCCCGCGCGCAGCAACGAAGACCCAACACGGACAAAAATAAATAAATAAAATAAAATTTTAAAAAACCATTTAAAAAATTAAAAAACAAAAAGCTTGCTTTGTTCAAGTGCGTATCTGGAGACTCTTTCTCCTGGTGTGTTTTTATTAGGCCCAAGTTTGTACCCCTGACCCCTGTCCTTCCAGTGCTGTGCCAGTGTTTTCATGTGTGTGCCTTTATGGAGCGTCTGCTGTATACCAAACACATTGCAAGGTCCTGGAAAGACAAAGATGAGTTAGACACATTCTCAACCTCCAGAGATTCTGCAAACAAGTGGACAGAGAGACCAGTAAATGAAAAACTGAAACACAGGAGCCACTTGGATTAACAGAGGGAAGTACAGGGGCAATGAGAGTAGAAGGCAGTGGGACACAGAGGGAGTCAGGCCCGGTATAGCGTTAAAGAGTCCAGGCTCTGGCACAGAAAACGAATTTATGGTTGCCAAAGAGAAAGTGAGGGGAGGTATAAATTTGGAGTTTGAGATTAACAGATACATACCACTATATATAAAATAAACAACAAGGACGTACTATATAGCATAGAGAACTATATTCAATATCTTGTAATAACCTATAATGGAAAAGAATCTGAGAAGAATATATGTATATTCTTTATATATACAGTATAGAAAACTGAATCACTTTGCTATACACCTGAAACTAACACAACACTGTAAATCAAATTACGTCAACTTAAAAAAAAAAAAAAGAGAGTGCAGGCTCTGGGACCAGGCTGTCTGGGTTTACAGTCTGGCTCTGCCATTTATAAGCTGTGTGACCCTAGACTTCTGCCTCTGCCATTTATAAGCTGTGTGACCCTAGGCTACTGACTTAACCTCTATGCCTCAGTTTGCTCACCGGCTAAATGGGGTAATAACCCATTTCATGAGGTTACTGAGATGATTAAAGGAGCACGTAAAGCACTTGAAATGCTCCATAAAAATCAGCTTTTATTATTATCAGTAGTAGTGGTACATAATTATCAGTTGAGTTGAGTGAATACTACTTTACTACTGTTACTGCAGAGAAGTTGCCCCTAAGCCAGCCGAAGGAGTTCACACAGGCTCCCCAGAAGTGTTGATTTTTTAATTGAGACTTGAAGGCAGGCAGATACTGTAGGGAAAAGACATGCTTGACAAAAAGAACACAATCTGCAAAGGTACAGAGAAGTGAGAGTGGCGGGGGGCGGGGGGGGGGAGCATTTAGGGACCTGTAAATAGGTTTGTGTGGGTGAAGGGCAAGTGCTCACAGGAGAGTGCCTGAGGGGCAGGCACGAGGTCACTGGGGCTTTGGAGACTGGGCTAAGGAGCTTGGACTTAATCCTACCACCTAGAGGAAGCCACTGAAGGATTTTCAGCAGGTTCGGGGGTCGCCTTGGGAGACTGGGAGGCAGCACCTCCAGTGGCCTCAGCCCACAGCCTGTTGATTCTAAATGATGTCCCTCACCAGCCTCCTTCCCTATCATTTGGGCAGGAAATTCATGTGTGTGGATTTGATTTTGCTCATTGGGTATGATTTCTTTGGAGGGGGGCACAGATTAATAAAGTGAAAGGATATGTTTATGTAATTCCTTTCTACTCCCTACCCCTGCTAAGACTGATACAGAGATGTCTAGCTTACAGACTCATTTGAGAATCAGATGAAAGTGATAGACTCTTCCCTCAGAAAAATCACAAAGACACGATTTTCCAAAGACCCCACCTTAACCTCTCCCTGCACCCCCATCTCGGTCATCCAGAAAGGCCCCCTAGACACGGTACAGTCTTTTTGACCCCAGGCTTGCCTGTGGTTTTTGTGTTCCCACCCCAAATTATTTTAAATTTAATTTGCTAGTACATCCCATCAATTCTCCATCTGCCATCAGTGCTATTATCTGACCATGTATGATGGGAGCAACCTTGGATCACTTGACAGTTATAATTAAAACTGAAAGTAATTATCTTATTTTGACCTGTTCAAATTTAATTGAGAGTATAGTGGCTAAGGGCATGGGCTCTGGAGACCAGCTACGTAGATTAGAATCCCAGCTCTGTCAGTATCTTATAACCTTGAGTAATTACTTAACCTCTCTGTGCCTCAGTTTCCTCATTACAAAATGGGAATGATAATATACGTACCTCGTGAAGTTATTGTGAGGGTTCATTAAGGTAACATGGGACCTTGCCGAGAACACATAGCAAGTACTATACAGTATTTGCCATTATTATGGGTTTTTTTTAACATCTTTATTGGGGTATAATTGCTTTACAATGGTGTGTTAGTTTCTGCTTTATAACAAAGTGAATCAGTTATGCATATACATATGTTCCCATATCTCTTCCTATTATTATTATTTCTACTAAATGACATCATGGAATGTGGTAATTAATGATGAATTCCTAAGAGCAGGAAAAGAGATAAACAAAATCTCCATGTGCATTTCACTCACTTTGGATCCTTGCCAGTACCTGAAGGCCAAGGATAGGTTCCCTAGGCCCATGCTGTCTGATACGGAAGCCACTAGCTGCTGTGGCTGTTGACTACTTGGACTGCTGCTAGCCCGAGCTGAAATGTACTGGGTCTTGAAGATTTAGTATGACCAAAAAAAAAAAGCAAAATGTCTCATTAATCATTTTTTATATTGGTTGCATGTTGAAATGATAATATTCTGAGTAAATTCAGTTAAATAAATATTAACATTGTCGTCTGTTTCTTTTGGCTTTTTTAATGTGGCCACTGGAAAATTTAAAGTTATATATGTGGCTTGTGTTATATTTCTGTTGAACAGCAGGGCTTTAGGCTCACCGTTATCAATAAAATAAAAAGGTGTGGTTATCTGTGATCAGGTGATCACTATTGAAAAGCCTGGTACACTCCTCCTGTTGCCCTTCAAGTTATACTGGACCATCCGTTTTTTAATCGGTTCCATAAAGGGAGTCATGGCTTGGTGCTAGCAGAAGGGAGTGGAGGGACCAAAGCAAGAGCAACAACCCGGGAGGCTTCCGCTGACTTGGAGGGGTTTGGACAAAAACACTACCATTTATAGTTATACTGGCCTCAGACTTTGAACACTCCCTGAAGGAGATGAGAGAATGCTCTCTGTTCAGGAAGTTGAAATATGTAGGCAGAAAACTCTCCCTATTCCATCAGGAGCCAGAAAAAGCTTTGCTAATCTTTAACTAAAAGAATAAATACTCAATGTGATGGCAGGCACTGGGATCGAAGGCACACCTTTCCAAATGTGATTTACTTACGGAATGCTTGTTTCATTCTATTTCAGATTTATTCCATCACCTAAAAACCTGGTAACGGTGGGTCACACAGAGTCTTACTGGTAAGTGCTCTTTCATTTTTAAAACAAAGTGACCGTTTGACATCACTTTTGAAATGATACTCACACTGCTAAGTTAGATGCATCTCTACTAGTACTATGATTAGATGTCTATTTATTTACATTTTTTTTCCTCTGAAATGATTTACGATGTTTCCATGCCTTAAAAAAACAGATCAATCCATGTTCTTTTGCTAAGAACATGATCAGGCAAAAGATCTATGATTGCATGTCAAATACTATTAAAATAAAAACTTTTTTTGTGTGTTGAAACTATTTCCAGGCCCCTGTTGATAGTCTGCTTGTTTCAAACAGTATCCAAAACAACAAAGTGATACTTCAGCCAAGGAATTCAGACAGTTCCTTGCAGTGTGTTGTAATGAAGACTGGCTCATAGATGTAACATTAGCTTTCTTATTGCCCTATTTTTTCTCTCATCTCTCTTTAAACCTAAATGTGACTGTCATGAGATAACAGTTCTGTAGTGGTAGAAAACTTCCTTTAGAGCTGGGAAAGTAATGTACTTCTGAAGTGAAAAAGCTTCTGAGGCTTCAGGTGACACCGCTCCCTGATATGTGGCGATAATGTTAATTTGCATTGTGTATCAGTTAGCTTTTGCTGTATAACAAACCTCTTCAAAATTCACTGACTCAAAATAGCAATCATTTCTTTATCCCATAATTCTGTCGGTTGGCGATTTGGGCTGGGCCTAGGTGTGTGATTCTTTTGGTTTCAGCTAGGACCATTCATGTGTCTTCAATTAGCTGCAGGTCCAGGTCACCTAGGCTGGGGGGGTCACCTGGCTGTCCGCTGGAGCGATGACAGTGACTAAGACATGTGTCTCACTGTCCTGCAGGCTACCCTGAGCTTGTGCACATGGCATTTGGGCAGGGTACCAAGAGACACAGCAGATGCGTCTTGAGGCCAAGGCTCAGAACTGCCACGACATTGCTTCCACCACATTCTGTGGCTAGTGTAGATTCAAGAGGTACAGGAATAGATTCTACCTCTCGGTGAGACGAGCTGCGGAATCACACTGCAGGGAGGATGGTTACAGAGAGGGGAAGGTTTGCGGCCATTTTCACGATCCACCCGACAGTGTTGATGGGTCTCACGAAAACAGCTGTGATGGAATGAAAAGTGCCTGGAGAGTGCGAGGGCTCAGGTCACGCTCCCATCTCACAGCCCGTCCCCTCGGCCCGTTCTGATCGACAGACCCTGGGATCCTGGTCTTGCTGACTGCCGCCTGGCATCCCGGTCAGTTCAGCAGCATCCTGGGTGGTCTTGCCAATACCAGCTTTCCGCTCCCAGCCTCGCTTCATGGTACGCAGCACCGCCACACCAGTCTTCCTTCAATTCAACTTTCAGGAAGTTCCTCCTTTGCTCAGAGACTGTCAGTGCCCCCATTTCATCCACCACACCAGCCTAGACTCCTCTCTGGCTTCTCCACTTCCATTATCTGGCCCAGTCCTCTCTTGTTCAGCTCCCACTCTTCCTTTTCCTCTAGCCAGACTAGCCTGTTTACCGTCTCTCCCGAGGACACCTCATGCAGCTCACCCCTTCTCTGCTTGGAAGTCCTCCTCATTCTGCAGGGCCTGGTAGAATCTTCCCTTCTCTGTAACGTGGCCTTCCCTGCCTCTTCCCACCATCTGTGATCTTCTCTGCTCCGAGTACTTCAAAGCCAAACACTGTCTTCTGTCACGCACCCTTCTTCGGCTTCGCTAGTCTTACCTCCTCAGTAGCTTTGTCAGTGCCTTGAGAGCAGAAGTTTCCATGTGTCTCCCTTGCAGTACTCAGCACAGGGCCGAGAGGACAGTGGGTACTTAGTCAGCCAGGACCCTGCACCTGATCACCCACCAGCAGCTCCCCAGGATTGCATGAGGTCCCTGTTGAAATACAAGTTCACAGTCCCTTCACTGGGCCGTCTACGTTCATTAGGTGAACCCTGGGGACCTTGAAGCACTCAGATGATTCTGATGTAATAGCTACACAGTTGGCAACCACTTGTTGAGGGAAGAACAAGAAATTTATATGAGACTGGGGTTTGAGTCCTGGCTCTGCTACTTCTTGGCTCTAGGACCTTATAAATGGGACCTTTCTGAGCTTCAGTATCCTCATCTGTAAAACGGAACTAGCATTTAACTTGAGGATTGCCAAGAAGATAAAAAAGGATGATGTAAAAGGGAATGAAGTACTGATATATGTTACAACATGGATAAACCCTGAACATGTTATGCTAAGTGAAAGAAGCCAGTTACAAATGTCCACATATAATATGATTCCATTCATATGAAAATGCAGAATAGGGGAAGCCATGGAGACAGAAGTAGATCATTCATTGCTTAGGGCTGGGAGGTGAAAATGGGGGACGTGGGGAGATAGCTAAAAGGTATAGGGTTTCCTTTTGGCGTGATGAAGACGTTCTAAAGTTCATTCTGGCAGTGGTTGCCCAGTGCCTGTAAATGTACTAAAAACCACTGAATTGTACATGAAAATGGGTGAATTGTATGGTATATGAATTATATCTCAATGAAGTTGTTTAAAAAAAGAATAAAAAGAAGTGTTCCCTCTTTAAAAAAAAAGGATGATGTATTCGCAAGTGCTTTATAAACCATAGAATGTAATTAAAATACATTAATTGATTATGGATCTGTGGCTAGCCAGTGTTTCAAAAGGGGCAGTTACCTCTGTGGCGGTAGTCATGGTAGTGATAGAGGAATAGACAGTGAGTACTCCAGTGGTGGAAGGATTAATAATTACAGCAACAGTAGTCATAATTAGTGTCTACTGTTTATTGAATGCCGACTGTATGCTGGGCACTGTGGTAACTGCTTCCCATAGAATTATTTGAAATTTACAAGAAGATCCCCTTGTTCAGTTGCATCTGTATCATAATTACAGCCTATTCCACCATTAGTGATTTAGTCCTTTGATTTCTCCCTCTTCATTCCTGAGAGAAATAGTTGGTTGAGCCGCTATCAACCATTGACAGCTTACCAGTGTCAAGTACAGGGACCTGTAGAAGTGTGATCTGCTTTGATTGGTGGGAGAAGTTGGGGAAGGGAGAGCAACCAACAGTACTAGGGAGAGAGTAGGTGTGGGACGTGCAGGAATGGACCACAGGGCACCGAACTGCCTGAGGAAGGATGGAGTAGGGGGAGGGGAGTGCAGGAGGGTTGGAGGGCGTGGTCTGAGACATTTGCTGACGTGACAGTTTGGCCCAGGGCTGTCTCCGGTCTAAGGCCCACCACATGCTCACGCTGCTTGCTTGGAACTTCCCTGGAACAGCTGTCACAACAGGCAGCATTTATAAAACTGTCCTCTGTTCACTGTCTGATTCGTTGTACATTATTTTGATTGCTGTTGATCTAGTGTATGTGCCTGTCTTCTTTCAAAGAGTTTTGAGGTGGCTTTTAAACACACATATATTAAGATTCAGACAAAGAAGGAAGGAAGGAAATTTGTGGGGAAGGAAAAGTAAGGTGAAATCCGAGATTAGGTTAGGCCCCCAGCTCTTAAGTGAGAGCCTGTACGCACACTAGCAGCCCCCATGGTCTTGCCTGTGAGTTTCTGAGCAGTCAGTACTAGGAAAACGTGCTCAGGTAGGAGTTCTTGGTGGCTAGAGGATAAAAGCACCCTAGTTACTCAGAAGAAGCAAGGTTGATTGTGATGCTTTCGAGACTTAGAGTAATTGCCCCCTGGGTGTTCGGGAGGAGGATGCCACCTAAGGCAGCGAACAACATCCCTATAGAAATGACTGATGAGGACGACCCTCCATGTAGACCAACGATGTGTGACACCTGAGTGCGGCCCAAGAAGCGCCTTCCAGCCCAGGTGTGCATTTCTCTGCTGGCCTTGCTTCACCCAAGTATAAAATGTAATATTTTCAGGGCTTCCCTGGTGGCGCCGTGGTTGAGAGTCCGCCTGCCGATGCAGGGGACGCGGGTTCGTGCCCTGGTCCGGGAAGATCCCACATGCCGCGGAGCAGCTGGGCCCGTGAGCCATGGCCGCTGAGCCTGCGCGTCCGGAGCCTGTGCTCCGCAACGGGAGAGGCCACAACAGTGAGGGGCCCGGGTACTGGGGAAAAAAAAAAAAAAAAGTAATATTTTCCGCTGTAATAACAAGCATATATATTCATCCCTCCTCCCTCCCGTGTGATGCATGTCACAGACCGTCATGGCTCTTGATGCTGAGCCCAGACATTTGGCTGTGGCCCAGACTTGGCACACGAGTTGAGATCTCCTTACCATCCCAGTTCTAAAAGAATAATAAACAGCTTCCTGGGAAGTACTCAGTGAAAGTTATTTCTCCCAACTCCAAATCGTGCTATGCCCTGACTCAGTCTGTGGAGTGGCTTTTTGACACACAGAATTTACACGGACCCTGTCCCCTGTGACCTGTGTGGCCCACTTCGCTTGCTCCACGTGTATCTCTCCTTCTGTTCTGAGCCCTGTGGCTCTGCGTCATTTTAGATACCAGAGTGTTTTGTACCTTTTGAGGGAACCAGGGCAGTTTGAGGAGCTCACTGGAATAAGATTAGTAGACTCCAAGGATGTATTGGATGGCAGCAAACTATAAACTGAGCTACTTTTGTCCACTTACATGATTTTCTTCTTCTAGTCGGTGACTTTAATAATTTTTGCAGCAGTAGTGTCTGATGGGTTGGCAGCACTGGTAAGGGAGCAGAGGGTGATATGAAAGTAATGTACATAGGATGAAAAAAAAGTTAATTCAGTAAGGATCATTGTCAGAGAGGAGCCCAGAATTCCACGAGGACTGTCCATAAATGGGAATTTCCTTTTGGGCTTTGTCTTCATTGAGATCAGGTTTCTTAGTTAGAATTATTTTGGTAGCAAGTAACAGAAGTCCAACTTAAACTAGTGTCTTGACTTAATGACTAACATGTCCGTGTTGGCATGGACTTCAGGCATAGGTGTATCCAGGTGTTCCAGAAAACATCAGGCCATTATCCTTCACTCTCTCCATCTCTTGATTCTGCTTAACTCTGTCAGCTTCATTCTTAGGCAGTCTCCCCCTCAGTACCTTGCAGAGGTAGCCATCAGCGTTACACTTCCATCATCTTCACAGCTGTGGATCTCAGAGAAAAGAGAGTGCCTCTTTTGTCGTTGTTCTAACAATAGTACCAAGGAGGTCTGGCCCAGTTTGGATTCCTTGCCTGAATCAACCTGGCTAGAAGTAGGCAGTAGACAGTAAGCAGTATCTGCTTGGCCAGGGCTTGTTCATGTGTTCCTTGAAAGAGGATGAATCGTACCCGAAGCACATGGCACAGGGTCCCTAGGAAAAAGGAGGAATTTTGTTACCAGAAGAAAGGAAAGAAAGAGCATGCCAAGCAATTAAAATTTCTAGGTACCAGAGTGCACTGATTTAGAAATTCTTAATTTGGCGTCCATTAAACTTGAAAGGTTTAAAATTAGATTCAGCTTCGGTTACATTGACTACCTATTCCAAGTTTAGTATCATGATCAGACTAGCAACAGTGAGCATACTGAGAGGAGGAGTGTGGGTGACCCCACTGTGGGGTCACGTAGGCAGCTTTTGGCCTGACGACCTCAGGTCGTGTCCCCTGGATCTAGATTATTAACCTGAAGACGACGAATAGACTTCAGTGGATCTGTAATCCATTGAATGAATCAATGAATGGGCTTCTCTAATTATTTGCAAAATGCTGTGTATGTACTTTTTTTTTTTTTACTGGAGAAAGGGATCATGCTTCCATGATTTTTTCATAGGACTCCCTAGCCCCCTACTGCTTAAGAGAAGACTTACTCAAATTGTTTTAGATTTGGCTAGCTTAATCTTATGTGTTCATTTCTTTTCTTGGCTCAACGAGTAGAGTTTACCGTCCATGATAAACACAGCTCCCTATGGAACAGACACAGTGATGTCAGTGGCTGAGTATGTTGCATCAAATTGCATGTTGAGGGTTTTAGGCATATATGTAAACTTTTCACAGTCGTAGTTGCCATTTACCTAATGCTTTTACTCTGGTGTTCACCCTGTGCTAAGTGCTTTATGTGCATTGTCTGAACTGTATATTTATACACGTGACTGTAATTCTCTGAACCTCAGGTTTGTTTTGGTACCACCTGCTGGAACCAGCTCCTTCGGCTGCCTCTCTGGGAACACAGGACACAAAGTCTGGCTTTTCCCTCTTCCCCGTGTCCTCTTTTGTGGGTCCACACCTCTCCACTCCCAACCCCAGAGTTGGAGGAGACTGCTGAGATCGTGCAGTTCAGTGGTTTTCAGTGGTTTTCAAACTTGGCTCTCTGCTTTTCTAGCTCAGGGACTCCTTAGAGGGAAGGATGGAAAGATCCCAAGCCCCTATCCTGCTTTGGTCACCACTGGCTGCTGAAAACTACTCATCTGGGAGAAGAGAGTCCGGAGTTCAATGTCAGACTTGTGGTTGAGTCCGAGCTACTGCTCTGCTCACCTCCCTGTGTGACTCTGGGAAAGTTGCCTTACCTCTCTGAGCCATAGTTTCCTTTTCTGTCAAAGGGGTGATAATACCTGCCTCACAGAGCTGTTGGGGGCCTGGATGAGGTCATGTCTGTAGAGTCCTCGTCCCAGTGCCTGGCCCACAGGCACTGCTGCAAAGGTTAGCTGTGACTAGGACACTGTACAGCGCAGCTTGTGAGACATAATTAAGACACGGCTTTATTCTTGTCTCTCACCGTGCCTTTAAAGTTGATTCACTGGGGTGTGTCTTTCCCCATTTCCTGATAAAAACTTGATCAGGCCTATGACATTTCTGGTTACTCTTAGGTAACAAAAAGTCCTACGACCCCTATAAGTGACACACATACACACACACACACACACACGCCGCATACTTTCTGGAAATTGGAAATGCTCACTTTAATCTATGAACGGTCAGTGTTTACTCCAAGAGGAGACTTCCCTCCATCTTGCCCACCATTCCAGGCCTGCCCAGGTGAGGCAGAGAGGGAGGAAAGCTCTTACCTGACCACTGTTGTCGCGCCTGACACTGGGTTCTCTGAGCCTGGCTGGTGGGTGAATGGACTCTCTTTTGCTTTCCTAGCTGTTTCCATGGCTGTCCTGAGGACTCCCACACCAGCACATTCCACCAGGACCTCCCAGGATTCGGGCAGTGCCTCTCCTTCTGCTGGTTGCTACCATCCTCCATCAGCTTCTCGTTCCCATACAGATTCTCTCTTTGGGGTTCCCTCATCCTCAGTCTGAAGCCCTGGTGGGTAGATCCTGTTTCAAAGAGACCAGAGCTGGCATTCCTGGTGCCCTTTAACCCCCCATCAGAGAAGGGGGCGAGCGGGCCCTTTCTTCTACTCTGTCACCTTATATTGCTTCAGCTCCCCTCCCACATTTTGGTTCCTCAAGCAGGTGTCACATACCAATCCCCGAACTCGAGGAGCCCTCCAGGTGCTGTCTTTTGAAACTCTTGTCTCCAGGTTTGAGATGAAAAGTGGACTCCCACCACTCCACCCACCTTGGGGAGGCCAGGAATCAAAGCATTTCTGAGGAATCTGCCCCACAAAATCCTCCATCACTTTCCACTGTCCTGAACCTGTTAATATCCTCCTTATGGACCTTTGAACCAGCTAGGTCAACTTCTTAGGAATTTCCATATAGTGGTCTGGCCCTGGCTTTGGAATTTCCCATCTGCTGAATCGTGTTGCCACAATGGAAACTTCCACTTGAGCATCTTGTTATATTAACTGTTGGCCCAGTTCGAGGAACTCCTCTGCAACACCCTGAAAAGCGGTCCTTTAGCCTGTGCTTGAAAACTGTCCAGGCATGGCAAGCTCCCTCCCTCCCTCTCTCCCTCCCTCCCTCCCAAGAAGCATCCCATTCTGATTTTCAGATGCTTGGAGTTGTTGGAAAGATGCTGCTCCCATGAAGCCACGCCTGAGTCCCTGTAACCTTGCCTTTGATGGGATCCGAAGTGTGCACGTGAGGCTCGTCTGAGTAAATCTGCCTGGGCTGCAGGGATTCGAGTGGCAGCCAGGTTTGCACCAACACTCTGTTCTCTAAAACCACAGGGAAGCCTCTGACCTTGTCTCTGGGCCGGTTTTCTTTGCTGTCGCGCCAACAGCACATAACCCCAGCAGAAAGCTAGTATTGGGAAACTCTGTGCTCAAGCACCATTTCTCAGCCTCATTACCCTAACTAATATCCTTTCTCTTGATCTGAGAGCTGATTTGCCTTGCTTCATGGGGGCATCTGGATCAGGGGTCCATCCACAGTTGATGAACTCCCCAAAATCAAGCCTTGCCGAATGTGCCCTACTGCCCTCCAAAGACACCCCATCCCTGCTTTTTTGCAGTTTTTCTCGTATGTTTAAGGGTCCTTTGGACTCAGCTGGTTGGTTTGCCTTCTCCCCAGCATCGTGAACTGGGTCTCTCTGCCAGGTGACCTTCTTTGTCATGTGCAAGTTGGGCCACTGTGACGGTGGATCCCACAACAAGTTGATCACTCTGTGTTTATGTTCCCCACCCCATGGTGAAGGCAGCATCTCAGATGAGCGAGCGACATGTGCTAGCAAGCCTCTTGGGTCAGCTAAAGTTGCAGTCACTTTAGGGACAATGGCCTAAGAAAATACTAAATGCGTTTTGGGTCGTTCCATCATGGACTGGTTCCCCTGGCAAGTCTCAACCTTATGTATCCAGATGTGAACCTGGTTTACATGCTAGTGTTACTTTTCATGCTGTCTACAAAGATGTGAGGTGCAGCTCCCTCCCTCTCTCCCCCGCCCCTGTGCCCTCCCTCCTGCCCCACATGATGCTGGAGACAGAGGCCCGGAGCTCAGAATTCATCTCCCCTAGCACTGCTCACCTGTCTTCTTCTCTTGGCATGAAAAAATATAGTGATTTTTACTGGGCCATTCAAAAATCTCTATATATGAAATAGGTAACGGGCTGTTACTGAGAACAAACTTTCTATTAATATTTGTGTGCATTTTACAGTAGGGAGGTGGCATAGTATAAGCAGAGAGACTAGCGTTCAGACCATTCCTCAGCTGCTTGAGATGCTTTGGGCAGAGTGGTTTAGCATCTTTGCGCTTCAGTTTCATCATCTGTTAAATGGGGATAATGACAGTTGCCTTGCAAGAGGGCTGTATTAAAGGAACCAATGCACGTAATGAATTCAGCACAGTGGCCTGTCACATAGTATATATTCAATAAATGGGCTGTTATCATTGTTTGCATTTGACTGTTGTGATGATTTCTAAAAAACTTTTAAAGCCTTGAAGACAAGTGTCAATCCTCCAGCAATAGTTGAGCAAGTCACTTACTCTTAAAGTCTCAAATTTCACACGAATAAGTGGAGGATAATCCTGTACCGGGTTACTGAGAGGATTAAGTGAACTAATCTATATGAAATGCTCAGCACAGGCCTGGCACATAGTAAGCACCCCAATAATGGTGGCCATTAAATAATATATTCCCATCACAATATTAGCTCCATTTTACAGATAAGAATTTGCAGGACACTTTTCTCCTTGTGATAAATGGCTTCATGAAGACACTTTTATATGTAAGAAGTTGTTCTCACTGTTTTGTTCAAGAAAGAACAAGAACATTTAGCAGCTGGTTTGCTTATAAATACCAAACTGTAGCATATATGAAAGTAAGCTATATAACTAAACCAAATGGCTTTCCATTTTTTTAGGCTTCGCCTCATTTCCTTTTAAGTTTTGAGTAAGTGATTTTGCCACTAGATTAGGAGAGTTTATATTATTTTTACAAGTCCCGTGGAAACATGCAAGCATAGCTATATTTAGCTAGATACTCTAAATTCACATCAATTTATTTTGTGCCCTTGCAATAAAGATGCATGGTGGGCACCTTCCTGGCATCCAAGGAGGTCTTGGAAGGGGCCATGGAGGAGAAGACAGGGCCAGACTGTAACAAGATGACCCAAACTGGAGATCGGGGCTTGGTCAGGAGGGTGGCGAGCTGACCAGGGCGGAGCAGGGATTCCTGACAGGGAGGTTTTCTCCTCTCACAGGGCAACACCTGCACTCCGTTGAGCAGTTCGTCCCTAGGGTCCTCTTGGAGCAATGGGCAGTCCTGAGCAACAGAGCTCCTGTCCCCTTGCTTCCTACTGACCAGGTGCCCGTGCTACACCAAATACCAGGCTTGCGAAGAATGATGATGACATCATTCTTTGTTGGGCTGATTCTGAAGTTTGTGTCACTCATGCCTGGACACCTTCGGTGAGGAATGATCCAGGTGAGCAGGAAACCTGTTCATAGGTTGGGTCTGACTTACTCACCCCTGCAGACAGACAGTTCAGCAGTAATCTTCCTTGATGTGGAAACTTGAAATGTGGCCGGGAAGCCAGAAAGCAGGGAGGGACGGGTAGGGGACCAAGCAGTGGGGCCACTTTAGTTGGTGGGTCAGCAAGTGTGTACGGAGCATCTGCCACGCGTGCGGGCAGGATGAAGAGGAAGCAGAACCGAACCTCCTGCCTTCTTCCCTGCCCAGCCCCGTAGCCCACTCCCTGAGGCAGGGACTGAACCAAGGCACGTGGCCTTAGAGAAACCCCCCACTGCCGTTTTGTGGATAAGGCTCACGAGAGCCCCCTGCCGCCACACATGCTCAACTCCAGGGCCCACGAAGGAGCTGATGGCGGTTATGAAGCTTAAGCCTCAGGACCTCTCATCGGCAAGGACCCCTTCTGATGTCCTATAGCTCATTCCTAATTTTGCATTCTTTTTTTAAAGAGGCCCCCAAATTGTACAAGGCTCAGGATCCACAAAAAACTGGATCTGTCCCCGGACCTGGGAGAACTAGCGCAGCGCTCCGCGTCTTTCCTTCCACCCCATTTTGCCTTCACCAAGACACTAAAACTCCAGTTTGCTTCTGAACTCAGGAACAGGCTTTGGCCCTGTGTGTGTGTGTGTGTGTGTGTGTGTGTGTGTCCTCTGCTGCGGCTTGACCCAGCTAGACCTGAGTTCCCTCCCAGAGCTCCTAACCCCGTGAGTGAGGGGGAGGGAGGTCCAGCCAAGAATTGCTGTCTGGGCTTCTTCCTGGCCACCAGACACCCTCCCCCGGGGTGGAAAGGTCCCACCGTTCCTGCAGGAAGGCAGGGCGGGTGCTCTCAGCCCTCCCGTGGCTTTGTGGTTGCTGGGAGGGAGGCCCTGCAAAGGTGCCGGGCAGGAGGGAACCAGCCCCGTGTGAGGCATCAGCTGGCTAAAATACGCCTGGTGGAAAATTCTCCTTTAAGAAAAAAAAAAAAAAAAAGTAATATCCTTGAAACTGTATCAGCTTTGGCAAAACCATAACTCTGATCTCAAGTTTTGGGAGAATGGGCCTGCCAGCCTACAGGACTGTGCAGATAATGTGTGCTGGCTTGCTCTCAGCCATAATCATGACCCTTCCCTCTCATGCCGCACAAGGGCTGGAGTGCTTTGCTAATCAGTCAGGATTAAATGTACTGAGAAGAAGCGAAAGGAGGGGAAAGGCCCTTTTTGTATGTGAACGAAAGTCTTTCTACCACTATGCAAAAGGATCCCAAGTTTGAAAATAATTTTCTCTTTCAGTCAAATGCTGGCCAACTTCACCCCCTGGTGGAGAAATAGAGAACTGTAAAATGAGCCATCAGGCATCATTGTCATGACTGATAATCTGGAAATTCTCAGTCTGTGATGAGTTAGGACAGTGAAAGGGGCTGGGTGTATAAGGTTTTGGGGTTTGGGGGTAGGTTTTTTGCCTTGAAACTAACTGTTTCTAAACTTAGGGTTAAATTTTTTTTTAATATCTGTAAAGAGTAAAATGGTTAAAATGCCACTAGGTTTAAGGCTCACACCTATTAAACTGTAGTGGACTTTTTTGCCAAAGCTCTGCCACCAGTGCTAGTTATGGCCAATCCTTACCGGTCTGTAGGCTTCTTTTACTCCTTGAGATTGTGGCAGAGACACAGAACCAACCAGAAAATAGGGATTTCAGCCACCAACTGGATATCTATTAGTGATCCTGACTTTCAGACTCCAGCTCACCACGGCCCCCGTTGACGTCTTTTGCTTTAGTGCTGCGAGTTTAAATTATTTGCCATAGTTCATTTACACTTACTGCTAACAGCTTCCAGAAAGTCAGATTTGGGCTAACTAGGTGATAGCCATTTCACTACTATTTCCTACACATTTTTAAAAGGAAAATGCAAAACAGAAGGATAATGGTTGAAATATAAAAACCTTCCCATATATGTCATCTTCTGTTGAAATACGATTTTATCCTGACACCTTTATCAATCTTTTGTTAATTACTCAACTGCTTTTAATTACCAGAACTGACCTGCCTGTTTAGCTTCTGTTGTGTCTTCAATAATAAGAGCCTTCCTAATAGAATCTCATCTGCTATCTTTTGTTCACCAAGTGGTAGTTCGTGTCCCTGGTGAATGTTTATCATCTCCATTGTCCTGGATCTCCATCCCCCAAGTGGAGGATACAATCGTAGTGTTTATATTAGTAATGCTTTTAATAGTTTGGTTTTTTTTAAAACCTTTTTCTGCTCTCAGAAACCCTTAGGTGCACTTCAGATTTGAGAGCCTGGCATTGTAAGAGGCTGTTTGTTACTCATACATCAGATTAACTGCCTTGGGGCTGTTTTTCCTCAAAAGAAAGATATGAAAGAAAATGAATGTGCACACACACCTTGTAGGTTCATGTAATTGTTTTCAATATTTAATAGAGTTTTCTAATGATTATTGATCATATTTTTATATATATTGTCTAATTTTTTATCTCACGAAATTTTTATGTAAGAAAAACAATTTTTTGATGGTATCGTCTGTTTGCTTTTTCCCCAGGTGTATGGAAACCAGTTGTCCTAAGCACTAAATAGGCATTATTTGGAGGTGTGTGGGGGGTATGTTTCTCCCAGGATTAGTTCCTGAGAGAATCCCCTAGTTTCTTGCCTTTTGACTCACTCTGACACAACCCAGAGGAGGGAATGGGCCTGGGGAGCTGGACGTGCTGCTGGCCCAGCCTCAGGCCACAGCACAGCACAGACTGGTTGCTTTTCTTTCCTTGCTCGTGGCTGCAGCCACCACCCCAGTGGTTTGAGGAGATCACACACACACACACACACACACACACACACACACACACACACACACACACACACACACACACACACACACACCCCTTTCTCTCTTCCTGGCCATCTGTCCCCTTTCCACTGTTAAAACTGGCCATTAATCTAATGTTGAGACAGCCTGACTCATTAATGATTCCTTGATGTCCAGGTAACTGCAAGGCAGAGCAACGTCAGAATGGTTTGTAAGTTCCCTCTAATTTCTGGGCATTTTCAAGCTTTCATTATTATTCACAAATGGCCGCACCCTGAAGTTCAGACTCTGCTGACCAGGACGAACAGGAAGGAGAAGGGCACACTTTAGAAATGCATATTTGGGTTTGGTCGATCTGGGGGTTCATGTTTTTGGTAAAGGGCAGGTTTTGCAGACATTTTGAGGATAGTCGTGATAAGTATTATGGGATGGAACTGGAGAGGCTCCCTTTTTCCTCTGTGCGTCCCAGCTGCAGCCATAGCGCCTCTGTGTCTGTCTCAGAGCACCAGGCTCTTGCCTGCTCCATCTGGAGTGCCCCCTCTCGTTATTTGATACCAGGGTATTTCATAGCCCTTAGAATAATCTGTATTACCATGTTTATTTCTTTACACGAGAGCTTGATGTCAGCACCTAGAAGAATACTAGCACAAAGCAGACACTCTGAAAATTTCAAATGAATGACGGAACACACAAACAAAAGAATGAACAAGTGAACAAACGAACACATGTATTCAGGGTCAATCACGAGAGGAGCAGTGCTGTTTGTAACCATACTTTAAGACAAAGCTTATTGAAACAGCAGTGCAATATTATTTTTTGTCTCCCTAAATTAAAATATATCTTATAATATGCCAGTGTGC
Organism: Leucopleurus acutus; assembly: GCF_964270905.1. Classification (NCBI taxonomy): domain Eukaryota; kingdom Metazoa; phylum Chordata; class Mammalia; order Artiodactyla; family Delphinidae; genus Leucopleurus; species Leucopleurus acutus. The sequence continues at coordinate 135,158,216 of NC_139143.1, forward strand.
AAGGCCGGTTATCAGTTGTGGGACTGCACATTGACAGCAGCATCTTAGAACAAGTTGTTAATATCATATCCTTAAATATAGAAGTGAATGGAGAAAGGCCAATGGATAGTTGGTAGGCAGAAAGAGAAAGAGCTTCACTTTGCAATTACAGCAAAATTATAAAAAAGCCCAAGATTCTGCAATCAGGAAATGCCTATGTAAAATGGAATCTTACTGAAATCATTAAAAATTATGTGTATTCACTTCTATGGGCTAGAAGTTCAAAACCTGAATCTGATCAGGAAGAAACAGCTGACAAACCCAAATTGAGGAGCGTTGTACAACATAACTGGACCTTTACTCTTAGAAACATCAACTCCGTGAAATATCAATACAAAGACTTAGGAACCGTCCCAGATTAAAAGAGACTAAAGAGGAAAGACAGTTGACTGCCGCGTAGAATTTTAGATTTTCTTTTGCTGTAAAGGACATTATTGGGAGAATTGCCGGAATCTGAGTAAGGTTGCAGATTGGATAACGGCAGTATATTAATTGTAGTGAGGTTGTTTAAGAGAACTCCTTGGTGGTGCAGTGGTTGAGAATCTGCCTGCCAGTGCAGGGGACACGGGTTCGAGCCCTGGTCTGAGAAGATCCCGCATGCCGCGGAGCAACTGGGCCCGTGAGCCACAATTACTGAGCCTGCGCGTCTGGAGCCTGTGCTCCGCAACAAGAGAGGCCGCGATAGTGAGAGGCCCCCGCTTGCCACAACTAGAGAAAGCCCTTGCACAGTAACGAAGCCCCAACACAGCCATAAATTAATTAATTAATTAATTAAAAAAGAAAAAAAGAGAACTCCTTATTTGTAGAAAATACACACTGAAGTATTTAGGGGTAAAAAAACATCATCTCTCTCTCTTCCGCCCTGCCCACCCCGCCCCGCCCTCAGAGGGAGAGTGCAGGGAAATTAAACTAAATATAATAAAATGTTGACATTTGAGGAATCCAAATCTGGGTGAAGGGTATCAGAGAATTCTTTGTACTATTCCTGCAACTTTTCTCTAGGTCTGAAATTATGTCAAAATAAAAGTTTTAAAACAGGATGCTTATGAAGAGATTATAATCACTTCAGGAAATGTCACTGCTGAAAAGGAGCAAAACATAAAATTGTATAATAGAGTGTGATTTCAGCGACTTTAAAAACTCATAGAGAAAAGATAAGGAAATATAGCAACGTGTTAACTTTTGTTATCTTGTATCCATGTTAATGTATCTCACACGTTTTTCTCTAAGTAGCATGCATTTCTTGAAAAATAAGGAGGAAACCAAACTTCTCAAGAAAGATGATGGCTAACTCTCAAAGAAAGAAGACCTGAGTGGATCTTGTTCTTTGTGTCTTTACCACCATGTGCTTCATTCTGGTAGAAGGATGCCGTATATGTATGAATGTACACACATACTTTTTTAAACTTTTGTTTTTCTTTAATGACATTTCAAAGGAAATCCTATATTGGGCAGGAGCTGAAACGAAATGACCTCTTAAGCCCTGGAATTCCTTGCTCTACTTTCCAGTTCTTTGCAAGTCAGTACCTCTGCAATCCAGACAGGGTGCTGGGTACTGAGTGCATAAGGATGGGTAAGCCACCCAGTCCATATTCTGCGTTCACAGTCCACAGACAGACAAACCAGTGATTTTGATCTCGTGCTAGGTACTGTGGGAGCATAGCAGCTCTTATGATGGGCAGGCCTGGCTTGCGGCAGGGGTAGTGGTTGGGCAAGGCAGGCATGGATCTCTAGACCTAGAAAGTTAAGTGAGATTTTGCCATTCGGAGAAGGGTAGCAGAGCATTGCAGGCTGAACATTTCAGTGTATCTAGCGTATGTCCTCACTCTGGCCCACTGGAGTGTCATTCTGGAGACCCTGGCCAGGGAGGTGAGGGTTTTACAAAACTGGGAAGCTCCAGGTCCCACAGGGTCTGTTTTCCCAGGTTTAGGAGGAAGTGGTCCTGCTGCAGGAAGCAGGAGGAGGCTCCCTGTGGCTCTGGAGCAAAGGCCCCCCATGAACCCAGTGCCTCCATTTGCAGAATCACTGTGGGAGTTTGCCTGATCGCTCCCACCACAGATACAGCATAGATACACCAGGGAGGACAGAAAAAAGGTGATGGCAATACCATGTTGGAGAGTTTGCTGATCTCTGATGTACTCGGTGGAACTGCTGGAACGTGCTTTATTCATTTGGTATCAGAAATAAAGCCAAGGGGTCGGTCTGCCTGCACGTGGCCTCGCAGGCTCTGCAACTGTTTTTGGAGTCCCAGAGTTACGCCGAAAACAATGTTGGTGTTGAGAAGTGTGCTCCTTATTTTCCTGGACAGTAACTGCTCTTTGAACCATCTTTTGCTTGGGCCCATTTTCCATTCTAGTCCTCAGAGCCTGAGGACACCAGTACGTAAGTAATTTTAATCCACCATGTAACTAGATCAGAGACAAAATAGTGGTTAAGAATCCTACACCTGGTTTGGGTTGGAAGCTTCTCTCCATTTATCTTGGAATCTTTTTTTTTTTAACCATTTTAGATCATGATTTTTTTTTACTCAGGTATTATTTCCATTTTAAACATATCTCATAGTTTGGAAAAGGGATTGCACGAGCTTATATTAATTCAGGATGTAACATATAGTAAGTATTTGATAACTATCAGTTATTATTAATAAGCATTGATTAGCACTGTGGATGAAGAGAAAGCCCTAGATTCTTGGTTAAGTGACATGGTTTCTAGTCTAAGCTCTACCCCTTAAGTCCTAGAAGTAAAAAGAAACAGCTGGAAGGAGGCCTTAGAAGTTTTTAGCATCTAGTCCAACAACCTCATTTTCAGAAACTTAGAAAGGTTTATTAATCATAGCTTACATGTTCTCCCACTCATTTTTTTAAAAAATATATTTTTATTTTTGGCTGCTTTGGGTCTCTGTTGCTGTGCTTGGGCTTTCTCTAGTTGTGGCGAGCGGGGGCTACTCTTCGTTGCGGTGCGCGGGCTTCTCATTGGGTGGCTTCGCTTGTTGTGGAGCACGGGCTGTAGGCGTGCAGGCTTCAGTAGTTGTCTCCCACTCATTTTTAAAGCGAGAGTAATAATCGGAGAATAAGTCCTTGATTTATATCAACTAGTGTTGTCATGTTGATTCCCAGTTTTATTATCTTCCTCTCTCATTGGACTATGAAGATAGACTTGTCCTCCTTGCTTATTGTCATGTCCCCACCATCTGCCACAGCAATGGGCACGTAGTAGGTGCTCAGCCAATGTCTGTTGAATGATTGAAGGAAGCATCTTGCTGAAGGTGGAATTTAGGCAAAGTCTGAATCAGAACCATGTCCTAACTCTAGGGTGCAGGTTTTCCACACTGTTCATGTTGGCTTCCTTCTCTCTTTAACTTTAGGCAACGTGCTTCATTCATTTCTCTCTTTCTTCACCTTGGATTTGATCCGTCAGGTCCCTCCTGCCGTTTGGGAAGACCTATGGTTGTGTGCTTGAATGGCCACTAGGTGGCAGGGTTGGACAAAGGGGAAAAAAAAAAAAGGACCGGTTGCCCTACCAAGAGAATAATGGGAGTGATCTTATACCCTTATAGCCTTGGATGAGTTGGGGGAACTTACCTTGAGAGGGAGGCAGGTATCCCAGGGTTTGTGTGCATGGATTTAGGTTAGCTCTGCTCCCACCAGCGGACCTCAGACACCCTGAAACTTCCCCAGGGCCCTTGTTTTAGCTATGTCATGCGTGTAACATGCTCAGCACTTTGCCAGGGTAGAGGAAGAGCTCTGTAAGGTTAGCAGCTGAGTCTACTTCTGGTGTTTGATACCACAGAACACCACTTTGCTGTTCCCTGCCAAGCCAAGTGGACAGGCCTTAGAAGCATTTGCAGGAGAAGCACGTGTGCCTTGCTCCCTGTTTTACAAAGCCAGAATTTTAAATAGCTGCTTAAAGGGAAAAGTGGATGGCATGTCAGTATCAGGTTAAAGGGAAGCCTGGAATATTTGGAGGGACATCAGAACTCCTGAGAGAGTCACGGTGGAGCTTACTCAATACAAAGCACAGTGTTTTGTGCATAACTGGGTGGAAGGGGGTGATGGGGGGATAGTCACAAAATGTCTTTTGCTCAAATTGTTCAAAGAAAGAATTTCTTTGGTGTCTTATTTTTATAATAATTTGGGGAGGATCTTCTAGGAATAGCAATGACTAGCATTCATTACACAACTTACTGTGTGCAAACTATTATGCTAAACACCATACATTCATTATTCTATTTAATCCTTACAACAGCCCTATGAGGTAGGTTTGGTTATTATGCCCATTTTATAGATGAGGAAATTGAGGTGCAAGAAGAGTATAATAAGAATAGCCAACAGGTATTGAGTACTTACTTACTAGAGGTCAGGAGTTACTCTAAGTGCTTTAAGTATCATCCTTACAACCATCCTATAAGGTAGATGCTATTATTACCTTCATTTTACAGATAAGGAAACAGGCACAGAGAGGTTATGTAACCTTGTCAAGGTCACACAGGGAGTGAGTGGAAGTCAGAACACAAACCCTGGCCCACTTGATTCCAGAGTTGTTTGTTTGTTTGTTTACCTCTGTACTATGCTGTCACCCACAATGCTTTGTATGCAGTAGGAACGTGGTAAGTATTTATTGAATTGAATAGTTCTCAGACTATAATTAGCCAACACAGAGAAGCCTCCCTAAGGAAGAACTATACAGGTCTTCACACCCCCACTCAAAACCACACCGGCCTCCATTAGTATTATGGGATACATAGGCAGCCCCATGAGCTGGATTTTGCTCCTGACTCTTCGTTGGTAGAAAGATACTCTTTCGTTGGAACAGTGAGGAAAAGGCTATCATTGTGGCAAATGTTTCCAGGAAACACTTCCACAGGGAGCATCTCAGCGCATTTTATCTGCTTCACGCTTTTCTGGCAGGTGTTTCTTGGGCTTGTTTGTTCTGGTAGAGTGGTGTCTGGCAGCATCTCTTTAGCCTCAAAAAGCCAAGGCCGGAGGGTTGCAGGGTGTCAAGCCAGCCCTGGAGGTTGTACCATCAGTGTGTGCACCCAGGCAACCCTCGGACAGGCCCACTCCCTGGTCCTGACGCCTGGCCGGTGCCAGGGGACGTGAGCAGCTGAGGGGACCCGCTGCCTCTGTTAGTGAGCTGACCGCTGAGACCGGCCAATATTTTCGGTCATCACGGTGCCGATGAGGTCTTAGGAAGAAAAGCAGGACCCAGGCCTCATAAATTATTCTGTGGTTACAATAATTCAGTCCCAGGGCTTTGCTTGCTTGTTTTTTTATGTGTCACTGCAATAGGAAACCCAAAAGAAGTTAGACTAAAACCTCCTCCTCAGACCTGTGGCTCTGAGCACGGAGACTTGGTTTTGGAACCCTCCATCCGCTGCTGCTTCTCTGTACGTGAACTGTGCCGTCTGGAGTCTTCCTCAGAACGTCTCAGCATCTCTGTGGGCATGTGTGAACTACAGGCCCCGGGTTCAACCTTCTCGAGGAAAGCAATGATTTCTCTCTGAATATTTCTCCCTTGAAATAGAAGATGTTTTTTCACTGTAACCAAAAGTATGTATGTCAAAGGAGACGCAGGGAGAGTTTGGAGCTGTTGGAGGGGGAGGCGGTAGTCCATAGAACAAATTCCCCGAGAAAGCAGAGGTGGAAGGTTGAGGGCACAGGTAGAAGGGCTCCCATTTGCCATTGCTCCTTCGGCCGCATGACTTGTCACGTTCTGGCCATGCTGGTCTTGTGCTCACCTTCCCAGGGTGTAGGTGGAAGTGGATGGATGTCTGCTGTGTGTCATTAACAAAGCTACTAGACACTTTCAAGGCAGAAGAGGTGGAAGTGAGAGGCCGAAGGTGATGCTAGGTTCAAGTGGGTATTTTCCCGTCTCCTGTCTGGAGCAGTGCTTCCTGCATGTTCTCTCATAATGGCTCACCTAGAAACGTCATACCGTGGTAGGGAGGAAGATGGCCCCAGTTCGAGGCTCTGGACAGCCAGGCAGGGCATCAGCCCCAGAACCTTAACCCGGGGGACTGGCTGAGAGGCTCTCAGCTAGAGAATCGTCAACCCCCAAGTGAAGATTACCCCTGTGCTCGGTTATCCAGGACCCTTAATTTACCAAACCCTTTTGCTGCCCAAAGTTGGAAGTTCAAGGCAGGTGTTTGATTTTAGAGATTCTGAGGTCCAGCCCCTTCATGGGACTTTTAAAAAAACTGAGGGTCAAAGAGGCCTGAGCTGGGTCACTGTGTTGGGACCAGGATCGTCCCTGCGGTGCACGTGACCATGGGATAGGTGTGAATGAAGGGGCATGACGTCACACACTCACGGGCATGTGTGCACACATGTACATCCACATACACACGTGCCAGGTTCAACAGGGCTACTCTGCTTCTTTTAAAGTATCAGGCTCTCATATTTAATTCTAACAAAGAGTTTTACCAGCAGGTAGAAATTTTAAACCACTAGGCTGTGCCATGTTGCCTCCAACTCAAACCCATTCTCTGTCCTGAATTCAAAAGATGGGAGGCTTGGTATCCAGAGCTCTCACCCTATGGGCAACGTCCACAGCACCACAAGCTCTTAAAGACCCATGCCTGATGTCATTTGTCATCAACCTGTTTCTAGCCTGAGAGGAGACCTCTGTTATTCTGCAGTAAATTACTGCAGTACCCTCCCAACTGGTCTCCCGGAGTCCAGCCTTGCCTCTTGCACCCCATAATGTAGCCAGAATGGGCTTGTTATAAACTACAAGCCTGATCGTGCTCCTCCTTTGTCCTCCTTTCTTTGTGCCCCTTTGATTAACTGGCTCCCCCGCTGCATTCAGATGCAGCATAAATGTTCCTCTGGGGGGCCTCCCCGACTCACCAAGTCTGGCCTGGGCATCCCTGTGTACCCTCTACCTAACCTCTTATAACAGTGACCACACTGTTTGGAAGTTGTCTGTTTTTCTCCACCCACCCTGCAGGTGCAAAGCCTCTTAGGACAGCGGGCCTGTCTTATCTGTGGTTGTGACCCCAGGGCCTGGCACAAACAAGATGGGCATTCAGTGCACACTCAGCAGGCACGTCTGCTGCTTGCACCTTAGTTTTTGCTTCATTCTCCAACGCCTGGCTCTGCTTGTTGTTCAGTTTTAAAGCCTCAGCATCTTGGTGGGATCAAGGCTCTCATATAAACAAACAACAACTTAACCACTAGTGATGTCCCAGGACCAGGATATATTTAGCACAGTTTGTTCATAATTACTGTTCATCATTATGAGCCTAGGACACTATAAAAGTCTTAAGTGCCCTCGACTCATCAGAGGCAAATTATTCATTTAGCAAACATTTTGAGTGTCTGCCTTGTACTAAGCATGTGCTCGGCACTATAAGGTGTATAAGGATGGATGAGCTAGGTTCTGCCTCCTGGAGTTGACCATAGAACTTTTATATTTTTTGTTGAACATTAGAAAAACATAAGCAAAAACAAAACAAATTAAGCCCCTGAGGAAGGTGAGACCCATGTGAAGGGTATTGGCACCTCACAGTATGAGGCCCGGAAGACAGTGCTTGCTCTTCATTCAAGCAAGGAGTGGGATAACCAAGCCTGCCTTTGGGGGCTACAAGGGTATATCAAATGCAAACATGGCCTTTAAAAAGCCCATGGTCTCACAGGAGAAACAAGATTTATACCTAAGTGCCTCTAAGACAAAATAGAAAGTGAAAATGCCCTAAGAAGCTGTATCTGTTTGGGCTACAAGTAATAGAAAATCCAACTCAAAAGGGCCTAAACCAAAAAGGGGACTTAGTATCTCACCTAAAAAACAAGTGTCCAGATGTAGGCTGTCCCCAGTTGCCCAATTTAGTGCTCATTGACATCAAGTTCTATCTATATGTCAACCTCAAAGCATCAGCTAGCTCTCCTCATAGGTACTGAAAGGCTGCAGGCATCCCATCCTCTCACACCAGTGCCAAAGCAGATAAAGAATGGTTTCTTATGCATCCCTGTTTAGGAATGAAGAGACCTTTCAAAAGCCACCAACCAACATCCCCTTATGTCTTCTTGGCTGGAACTGAGACATGCTCACCCCTAAATTCATCCCTGACAAATAGGATGGGGTCATTTCCGTGCCCTAGCCTAGACCCGTCTAGATCTGCCCTAATCACATGAGGAAATGGTGCCTTCGTTCTGCCGCGAGGAGGAAGGGGGAGATGGCCACTGAGTGGCGGGCAGGAGGGCCTGCCAGAGGGAGTGATAAAATAGCTCATGTTGTTCAGAGGAAAGCAAGGTGCGCCCTCGGTGGAGAAGACCCACAGGCATGCTCCTACAGGCGCCGTGGAAGCATATCATCGAGGCTTCCGGGAGGAAGCGACAGCTACGTTGGGGAAGAAGTCTGAAAAGGGGAGGACACGATCAGATTTTTCTTTCAGGAATCAGTGGCTGTGAGGAAGGGATTGGTCGGGATTCGGAAGGCAGACCAACCAGCAAAGCTGTCACAGTGTTGCAGTAATCCCGTGGGGAGCTGCCCGTGGTCCCAGCCGGCGTGGTGGCAATGGGGATAAAAGCGTACCCACCTGAGAAGTATTGGGGAGGTCGAGCGAGCAGCACGAGGAGCCAGAAGCTGTGGTGCAGAGTGGGAGGAGGCCCGGGTGACTCCCGAGCGGCTGCTTGGGCAGCTGCCCGGATGGTGGATGGTGACGCCACTCCCCGAGCGGATCCCGGCGGTGGGCGTGAAGGATGAGTGGTGCAGGTGGCACCCGAGCTTAGCGTGGGCGGCGGGTGGGGTCGGAAGGAGCTGAGAGGTAGTCAGCCGGAAGTCAGCGCAGGGCTCGGAGGGCCCCCCCCGGGAGGCTACGCCTGATCCTCCTAAGAATCCGAGCAGAGAGGTGGTGAGGAGAGGAGGCGAGAAGACGCCGTGAGCAGTGGTAGAAAGGCCACAGCTCCGCAGGCTGGGGCAGGGCGTGGCCGGTTCTCACGGGGGACGGTGGAGCGGGCTGCACAGGGACTGGAGGACAGCGGGCCGGACCCGAGGGGGATGGGGATGTGCTGGTGACAGCCCGGGGCCCCGTCCATGGGAAAGGAGAAGTGGTAACCTGCTTTTCACCTGGCACAGTGCTTAAAGGCACTATCACATTTTCTGGGTGCCGCCGGGCCTGCTGGGGCAGGTGTTCCCTCGTGAACAAGCGCAGAAACCTCGGCGCAAGAAAATTCCCCGCGCGGGAGGGGGGGGGGGCGGTCCCGGAAGCAGCTCCCTGCTCTCCCCACTCAGGCCAGTGCTGTTTTTACTAAAAATCTCTGCAAAGAATCTTTATGCAGCACTGCACAAGCATGTTAGTAAGTGCTAGGATTACAGAACTGAGGCGAACACGATCCCATTTGGAAGGCAGAGAAAGGCACACACAAAAAATTGCAGTGAAGAGTGAAGGTAGAAACATAGAAGCAGAGAATGAGGAACCGCTCAGAGGAGAGTGAGGCCAAGAGCAGATGCCAGCAGGCCACTGGGGGCTGCCCCGGACCCTGCCTCATTTCTGCCCCCACCCCCCTCCCGCACCCGCACGCCTTGCTGTTAGGATGTTAAATAACCACCAGAGGTAGCAGTTGTCACGGATCATCTGTTCAGTGTAGAGCATGAGTTGGAGCTTATTTGAAAACAGGAGCTTTAAAAAAACACACAGAAACAAAAACATTCTTACAACATATTTATCAAACACCCACTATGAACTCAGCCACGTGCCGGGGGCTGTGCATCCAAAGGTGACTAAGACGTGGGTCTTGCCTTCATGAAGTCGAATAGAGAAGACGAAACAGCCACATGAGCTTGCTTTTGTAATACAACAAGGGCAGTGCAGTGGTGGCACTGGAGGAGGCTAAAGGGAGGCCACCAGCTCAGCCAGGGAGTCACCAGGGAAAGTTGCTGGAAGCTGTGATACAGATCAGGTTCAAGCTACCCTTGCCTGCTTTGGGATTTTTGTAAGGACACACAGACATAAGTTGGCACTTAGGCATTAAGTGTCTGGCACACAATAAACATGCAGTGACCGAGAGCTAATATTATTTGCAGCTCAGATTAGCAGAGGGATAAGCTGAGAATAGAGAGGTTGTTGCTAAAATAATGATACCTTCAGTCAACTGGTGCATTAAAGGTAAAAAATTAAAGTACTAAATCAACTAGAACAGGACTAGCTAATTGTTTGCAACTTATGTGTCACCTACAATTGATTGGAGCCAGGTGTTGAAAAGGGTATTAATTAACTCATGTCTGGGCCCAACAAGAAAGAGCGCTGCGATCCATTAGTGATGTCTGCCAGGGGTGCAGGGGGGAGGGGCAGCATGCATGCCAACATCTGCCATCCTCAAATTAGAGTGATAGTTCAAATAACTGGGATCTGACTACATAAAACTTATCAATCCCACCCACGCACACTTGGCATTTTTCAGAGACAACAGTACCCTGTTCATGTGTGAAATTTTTAAGAGTAAACAATCATACTTTCAAAGTTGTCTGTTGGAATTCAGGTTCTTTCAGCCCAGTCTCCTATACTTGTTAGACAGTTGCCCTCTTGTCACTGATCAGAGCTGGAAGCAGAGCAACATCCGGAAACACCAAGGAAAGATGAATATTGGGTAATTAATCCCTGTCCTGATTAAGTTATATTTTTCCCAATGGTGGAGGAGTAGAGGAACATGTGTTAGCTTTTCTTTAAGTACTGATGTAAGGAAACGGCTGCTAATAAGAACATCCAGTTATTCAGAGCTTCCCATTAAAGGGTCAGCCCACTCAATCAATCAAGGATGAGCCAGGCGCAAAGGGGTGGAGAAGAGACCACAGTTTCTTGTGTCTTGGTAATAACTCTTGCTGAAAGACAGATGTGATACAAATGCACTGGTACTTCTCACACTTCACGATCATTAACCTGACATCTCCGCTGTGCTGCGTTAAATGCTGATTTGGGTTAGAAAGGCAGCCGTGAATTCTGAAACCTGGGGAGAGGCACATTTAGTACGTGAGTTTATTAGCGTGTGCGGTTTGGGAGAGGTTCCTGTTTGCCTGTTGTTTTGGTTTGGCTCTTCTAGGGTGTCCACAGGAGAACCCTTTCTACCAGTCTTGCTTTTCATGCTGGAAAATCAATTAGGTGTATCTGGGGGATGCTGTCGTATGAGAACAAGGGCCAAGGTGTGGCTTTTTTGGTTACCTAAGTGTCCGGGGAATATTTTCGGGAGCAATACAACAGCAGGCATTTGATGCGTGTACTTTTTTTTTTTTTTTTTTTTTTGGTGCATGTACTTTTGTACTCATGGTCCCAAACACAGCAACCCTGACTGGCTGGAAGGCCCCATCCTGGACAGAGCTGCCCCAGAGCACATTCATATTTATACAAAAACATAAATGGCCATTCTTGGAGGCTGTGATTCTTACTACAAGGGTGTGTGTGTGGTTGAATGTTTGTGTACGTGTCTATGTGTGTGAATGGTTGGGTAAGTCCAGGTGGCCCAAGTAATAAGCAGTTAAAAACTGTTGAAAAAATATTTTAATACAAAAGCAAAAACACAAGTGCATGCATCTTTTTTTAATGATGAGCAAAAATATTTCTTTCCCTCTTAATGTTATTTTTTTAAGTATCTAATGTGTTACCTGATGCTACATAAAGTGTCATATGAAATACATCCAGTCGAGGTGGGACTCTGCACAAGTCCCTGATGCTTTACTAAAATGAATCAAATTGAAAGAACTGAAGTTTATCCGCACAGGTACTTGCCAGTCTAATGTGAGTCTGAGACAAATGATGTGGCTCAATATGAAAGCCTATAAATATGTGTAGGATATTCTGAGAAACGAGTGGGCCTAGAAACCTAACCCCCAGTTATAACACTGTTTCTATGGGAAAATATGCTCCCTAAGTGCCTTCTTTGAAACCAACTTTTGAAACCCTGCCGATTTATAAGTTGGGGGTTAATGATATGAAGCGGTCACCTACTGATGTGTAGAATTCTCAGCCCGAGTCCATCATCAAGCGTTTACTGAGTAACTGCTGGGTGGATTACACTCTGATAAGCATGGCAGGGTAAAACAAAAGAAATAAAGGGGCGTTTCTGCCCTCAAGAAGCTCATACCTAGCTGGAGAGAGAAAGTATGCATGCGGAGCAACCTGAGCGCATTCCCGGTGCCTGAGCCACAAAGCAAGGGTCCTGCAGGCGGCGGCGTGAAGGAGGGATGTGAGACCGTGTGGTTAATCAGGGCAATGTGGGGCTCCACTGGCAGAGCATGTCCCTATTCATTTGTAATCCCCAGAGGCACACCAAAGACTTTCCCATTCTTCCCCGGGGAGCCTCGCACAAGCGTGAAGCGATGACTGCAGTGAATGTCACATGATCCCAGGATGCTGAGCAATTCAAAACCACAACTGGCATGTGGTGTTACCTTATTAGGAAAGGTTTGGTCTTCTTTCCTTCTTTTTTTCTCCCTTCCTTCCTTCCTTCCTTCCTTCCTTCCTTCCTTCCTTCCTTCCTTCCTTCCTTCCTGCCTTCCTTCCTTCTCTCTCTCTGTCTCTCTCTCTCTCTCTCTATGGAGAACATAGGTAGGCTCTTGGCAATCTGGGCAGTGGTGTACCTCCTGTGCCCCAAATTCCAGTTCGGAAGCACACCCTAGTGAATCAGAGTCTTGCTGAGATTTGGAGCCTGACTTTGTGTGTTTTGTGTGTCATTTTCTGGGAGACTCTTACAAACGAGGCAGGCCTTAAGCAGTGATTCAGTACCAGCAGGCAGTTTCCTGGCCTTATTTGTGAGGCAGAGCTATTGCTTTTCATTTAGCGCCAGCCTCGAGGTCACCAAGAGGGAGAAGGGACATCAGGAGGGGGGCAAATTGACTGTAAAATTCCTGAGTCTGGGGCTGTGTTATATCCCCCTGGGAATGCTGACAGCCTGCAGAGAGGGGGCTATGGCTGAGGCCGGCCTGTCAGGTAAAGCATTCAGAGCGACCGCTGTGTCCTGATTGGAAATGCCTAAAAATAGGCCCGTTGCTCCCTTCTGTACACTTCCTCTGAGAACTGCTACCCACGGGCTGGATCAGCAAATAATTGTACCCAAGCCTTCCTTATGGTACTGTTCTTTAGCTTTTAGAAGCGCTGAGTCCTTGCTGCTCTTTATGCTTTGGGGGAAGGGGGGGTGACATTCCCATCCAAAAAGTGTAAGTAATAATAATAATAATAATAATAATAATACAGCAGCAAACATCTGTTGAGTGTTTACTATGTTCCAGGAACAGGAAGCATTTCATGTGCTTTGTCTCATTTAATTCTCCTTATAGCCCTTAGCAGGGTTTTTACATTATTATCTCCATTTTGCAGATGAGAAAACTGAGGCTTAGGGAGGTCATGTAACCTGTCCAGAGCCTTACTGCTAGTAAATGACAAAGCTGAGATACAAACCCAGATCTGTCTACCTCCACCACGATTCTTGCTCTCAGACAATTTTCTATTTACAGTTTCTTACAGATCTTACTTCTACTTAATTCTCCTGCATAATTTCGGAAGGAGAGGAACTTTTTTTCCCCAGGGTGGTGAGAAGAGGGAGAGGCCTTGGAAAAAATAAGTCAGAGATGAACTTATTTTGAAAAAGGAGGGTTTGTGAGAGAAGTGTTGAGTTGGCCGGCAGAAAGGGAGAGGCTATTCTGGACTCGGCGTGTGTTATGGAAGAATGCATGGAAATGAGTGGGAGAAACAGAAAGTAAACCAGGATAGGGCAGGACCCAATAGAAGGAAATGTGATAGTCAGCAAAGAAAGGGGCAGCCCTGCCTTCAAAAGCAACGCGTTAATGATTAGCGCTCTGCGAACGTTTCAGGCCTCACGTGCTCTCCGAGGTATGCAGAACTCCCTTGTTTGGGGGAGAGTTTTGCTCTCCAAAAAACAAAAGCATGACATTTAATTCTGAGTTTCTGCAGGGACTGGATGAAATCACCACTGGAAAAACAAGAATGGCAGCACATGTTAATTATTTCAGGAACTCTTGGAGGGTGCAAATAAAACACCTGCCATCCCAAGGAGAGACGCTGCAGCTCTTCTCCACCCTCTCTCCTTGCTGTGAGCCCCCTGCCCCACCCTTTCTCGGTTGAAGATCCCACATCCTTTGAGTTTCTCTGAAGAAGAAAAAAATGCATAAAAGAGATTTTTGTAAAGCAGACTCCATCTTCCCAGAAGCCTATGGTATCCTCCCTGGCCTTCTCTGACCTTCCTGTGGCATCGATCTTTGATTGGCAACCCGCCTCCTCACACTACTTCCTCTGCCGCCGTTGTCTGAAAGGCCAGGGATTTCTTTATTGATCTTTAACCCACTCTTAAATACCCCTCTTCAGAAGCACCATTTTGCAAGCAGAAGAGTCCTTTGAAAATTGAACTGTAGTCCACTTTGCAGGTTTTCTCCCCATTTTTTCCTCCCTAAAAGAAAGGCTCTTGGGCTTCCCTGGTGGTGCAGTGGTTAAGAATCCGCCTGCCAGTGCAGGAGACACGGGTTTGATCCCTGGTCTGGGAAGATCCCACATGTCGTGGAACAACTAAGCCCGTGGGCCACAACTACTGAAGCACGTGCGCCTAGAGCCTGTGCTCCACAACAAGAGAAGCCACCACCATGAGAAGCCCACGCACCGCAACGAAGAGCAGCCCCCGCTCGCCACAACTAGAGAAAGCCCACGCACAGCAACAAAGACCCAGTGCAGCCCAAAAAAGAAAGAAAGAAGGAAGGAAGGAAGGAAGGAAGGAAGGAGAGAAGAGAGAGAGAGAGAAAGAAAAGAAAAGAAAAGAGAGAAAAGAAAAGAAAGAAAGAAAAAAAGAAAGAAAAAGAAAGAAAGGAAGAAAGAAAAGAGAGGAAGGAAGGATGGATGGAAGGAAGGAAGGATGGATGGAAGGAAGGAAGGGGACTCACTCGTCTCTGGTTTTAATATACCAAGTTCTGTAATTATTTGTCTTTTGCAGATTAGGAGACTGAAACATTGCAGCCACTCTCCGAGGGATCCCACTTGGCCCCAGTGACTAAAACTATGCCCCACCATCCTTGTCCTCATGGCCAGCAGCCTCAAGTCCCACAATATCTCTGCCTTGGCACAGGGAGCCGACATTGTTTGCATAGCGTACATTCCTGGACAATTGAACTATCCAATTTAACCTTCAGAGCATCCCTGTCGGTTTGTGGGTGTTTGTTCCGGTGAGAGGGGGAGGAGATGGTGACTTTCATGGTTCACACATGATGCTACCCACACACACCCCAAATTCCAAATCTTTATTCTCTAGAGGTTAGCTGCAAATTGCATCTCTAAAATTCACAAGTGAAATCAAACATTTAACGTACTTAAGTCTTTTTGTCCGGAAGCAGATAGCATTAATACTTGCTTCTTTGTAACACTCCCCGATCACGCCTGTCCCATTTATGAAAGTCTTTCAGAAATAACCCCATTTCACGTGAAATTAATCTTCGTTAATTAAGATGCTATAATGACACATCGTTCTTGAAATATGTTCTGGTTATGATTGGTGCCTAATCAGGGAAACTTTAAAACTGTTACCCCCAAAACCAAATCTTGTACCACCCAACGTTTGGAACAATCTTTATGCTTTTAAAGGTGCATTTTTGCAGTTTTGTGTGCATGAAGTTTGGTTCCAGAAATGACGTTAGGAAAGGTATGAGTAAGTTGAAATTCACCAGTTTTTCTTCCATTTATTTTGAGTGAATTATAGGCCCTCCCCGCCCCTGCAAAAAAAAAAAAAAAAAACTTTTAAAATATGTTATTTGCTTTAGGGTTATCCAGCTACCTTCTGCTTTCAAACTGGAATTTAAGCCTTCTACATCCTTATCACCTTCCTCTTATCTCCTTTCACCTTTGGATTCTAAGAGAAGAAATGTTTAGAACCTTGAAATCAAAATAAAATTGCAACCTCCCTGAATTACTTACCGGTACTCACTAGGGTTTAAGCATGATCCTCTGCACATAATTTAAAAATCAAAACACCAACTGGCGGATTTAAGCCAAACCCCCTATTTTTAGAACAGTATTAAAAAAAAAAAAACGGCAGATTTTATTTTCGGCCACACAGCCGAGTAGCAACGGAGGAGGCTCCTGGGCATTCCTCCATCCCTCAGTGCAGAGCTGGGCTGACCACCTCCTGGCCCGGGCAGCTGCCTCTCTCCGGATGCCTTCCCCAGCACAGCTACTTCCGAGCCTCGGTTGAACTGGTTACTGGGAAGAAAGGATGTTGCAGGCTTAATTTAAAAAAAAACAAACCAAGGGAAAAAAGTGTTCTGTAACTTTCCTTTTAGTTGTAGTGGATCTGTGTGCTCCTTGAGCTTAGGGGTAACATGGGACTTTTTTTTAATTAAGAATGGAGGAGAAAAGTTTCCTTCGGTATTCTTACAATTATGCCTTTGTCAGCAGGTAGTTTATAGGGGAGTCAATTTAAAAAAAAAAAAAAAGGAGAAGGCTGTAGCCTTTAATTATCCCAGTTGGTATTCAGCTTTACAAAGTCAGTGTACCTGCTGAGTATGTTAATTTAACCACTTTATAGTATCTTAACTCTGCCAGTCTCTCCCACCCAAATCACCTCCTCAAAGAATTCAGAGGAGTCTGGAGATACACGAGAGCTTTGTACCTGCGTATCTTTCTTTCTGTTTCTCAGTACTTTGGGCTTTAATTAAAATCTTTAGGTCGGTATTTTTTCTTTTTTTTCTGCTCCTCATGCCACTTCAAAATCATTTATTCATTGACTCATATGTTCCCACTTTCTACAAATTCAATCAAATATTTCTTAAGTGCTTACAGGGATATTGACAGAGATGTCCTGCCTTCATGGACCTTAGATTCTAGGCTGACAGAGAGACAAGTAAACAAATAAGGTGGGTTTATTCCAGGTCGTGGTAAGTGATAAAATCGTTTTCACAACTATTTGTTAAGTGTCCATCTGCTAACCAGAAATGAGATGTTCTTGTAGAACCATCTATGGAGAGGGGCTCTCAAATTTGTTTTCTTATCTGTCTGTAACCCTGTAAAATATGGGGAACAGGTTCTGTTTTCTTCCTCTTAGAGGAAAGGAAATTGAAATTCAAAGAGATGAAGCTATATGTTGAAAGTTACAAAATTCCTATGCAGGAGAACCAGAACCCAGAGCATGTGGACCCGTTTCTGTCCTCTCTCCCCTGTGACAGGTCACCTGGTCTCCATGGCAGAAACCGAGGCCCAGAAGAATGAAATGCCTTCTCCAAGTCACATAGCTGATTCATGTCCAATCTGGGACTAAAGACTAGGACTTTATTCCCAATGTATTCTTCAGTTCAGCAATTCAGATCAAAAGCCAGCCCCACAGCCAGTGTTTGTGGTGCGCTCGCTCTGTCGGCCACTGCGAGAACTAATTTAGATATTTCTTCCATTGATAATATATCCACCACCCCTGCCTGGTTTGTCATCTGTATATAGGTACTCACTGAAGAGAGAGATTTGTCTTTTTGTTTATGTCCCAAACACTTACGTAAATAAACATTCTACAAATATTAACTCATTCATTCCTCAATGCAACCCGAGAGGACACGTGCAATTATTATTCTCATCTTACAGATGAGGAGAGAGGCACAGAGAAAATGAGTGACTTACCCTCCCTTATATAGCTAGTAGGTGGCAGATCAAGCCCTGACAGCCTGTGAATGTAGCCACTACTCCCTGCTGTTGTTTTAAATGGGATCACGTATTCCCTTAGGCGAAATGCTAGGAGGACAGAGTGTGATGCTAGAGAGGCCTAAATTCAAATCCCGGGTCTACCCCTAGCTAGGTGTGTGATTTTGCTGCAAGTGATTGAACCTCTCCAGGCCTCATTCTTCCATCTGTAACATTGGACTAATGCACACTTTGTAGGGTTGTAGCGAGGAAATGAGACAGCACTTACAGAGCCCCTCAAAGACACCTGGGTCCTCATAGCAGCTGCCCGTTGAGTAGCGGTTACACATTCGTGATTCTGGAACTGTGCCTCGCCTATCCGTTTCCATAAACCGGGACTAAGATATGTGGTCTCTCTCGGCAGACCACAGATTGGCCCCCCTTCTCACGAACATTGTTTACATGTCTGAAAATCAGTTATTTAGAGAGGTGCCTGCAAGGGTGTGGGACACAGTGAAGGAACACCACGGGTAACCCCGAGAATTTCAGCTCGGACCCTACACTTGCGTACAGCAGCTGGCAGTTGCTTAGAAGGACCCATCTTGCTTAGAAGGCAGCTAAGGGACCAGCGTTGAAGAGTGAAGGTTTGGAGTCATTCTGTCTAGGGTCAGATCCCAGCACTGTGGATTTCTAGCTCCAATCTACTTAGTTTGCCCATGCCTTAGTTTCTCCATACATCCAAGTGCAGATGGTCAAGGTTCCCCCCATGGGATTAGGGTGAAGAGTAAATGAGGTAGTCCTTGTACAGCACTTAGCACAGTGCCTGCCACTTAGTAAGAACCCAGTAAACACTGTTCGGATTATTGTTAGTATTATTATCATTCAGGCAAAGCCCTTTGATGGTCATCCACCTCCCTTCCCCACCTACACGCCTTTCTCTTTCTCCTGCCCACCACTCACACACACACACACACACCAAGTGGCTTCTGACATTATTATACTACTCACCATTTTCAGTACTCTACTTACAGATAAATACCATTTTTTCCATCTTGATACATTTCCGGAAAATTATTTAGCACCTGACTGATGTTCCCATGCCTCTTTGGGACCAATACCTTTGAAAAAAGCTAAATGTCTGGCCTGCCTCCTAACTTATCAGCTCCTGTTTCCAAAAACAAAGAATTCAGTTTATTGATAAATAGAAATATAAAAATATCTTAAGCATCACAGCAGCCTTTATTCATTGCTCTTTGAGTTTTCTGAGGTTTAAAAAAACATATGTCATACATTCAAATAGGGCTTTTTTTTTGGGGGGGGGGCGGGTGACAGGGTCAAAAAGCAAATTCAAACATAGGCAGATGTGAGGAAACCTAAATGTCTTCTTTCCCCGGGGCCTCACCTTGCAAAGTGTCTTTATATCCAAAGGCATTCTGGCCTGTTACCCTCCTTATCTAATCCAGCCATATCTAGGTTTCACTTTCATTCTGTTGCCTTAGGCCTTGTTAGCAGGAAAAAAAAAACCCAAAAAACAAAACTCTGTCATCTGCTGTACAGAAACATTTGTGCCATGGGATTAGGTGCAGTTTTATGGTTTGTTAACAGAAACTTGTTGCATTTTGTGTTATTTAGCTGTGTTTTGACATTGTTTTGCCTACGTAGCTGACATGGTCAAGAAGAACCTTGCTTCTGCTTCAGGTACTAAGTACAATACATACCAAATCTTGATGCTGCAAATCCAAGATTCAAATTCCTAAAATACTAGGCAGCATTTTGTTTTCACCCAGCTTCCCCCATTCCTTCCCTACTTCAGATCCCAGAAAGTAGCTTCAGTGGTAATGCTCTACCCAGAGACGCTATTGTTAGTGAATCCCATGTGGCTGTGAATTTTGCACTAAGCAATCAGAGACCTTTGTTCTTCCTGATTAATAAATAGACAGCTTATATCTTTACTCTTCTAATGAATATAAAACACCAGTATTTTGCATACCACCATCAAGAGTATTTATCATACCTGTATATCATCTGACATCCTGTGTTTAATGTTTTTCTTTAAATCTATTTTTAAAGTAACTCACTTTTTAGTCTTTTCTCAAACGATATCATCAGTAAAACCACTGGTCTGATGTATAATTATCTTTATTTTTTTCTAACAAACATTAAAATAAATACTAGCCATTATTATGAAAATGAAGAATGTATGTCTGCATACTACCAAACATTATTGTAAGTTCCAAAGAGTTGAAAATAGCACTCTTTGATGTAGAGACTGATCAAATGGTATAATTTGCTAGCAATCTCACTGCAATGACTTTATTTATAATAAAAAATATTTCTTTTTTTTTTAGGTAGTGTGTGTCACTTTGCACACACTGTTCTGCACTATTTTTCTTCATTCTCTTTGGACTCTACCTACCATTTAAGGCTCTAAAATGTATTCCTCTTTTGAGATAATAATCATACTTATCTCATAGAGTAATTGGAGGATGAAAGCTCTGAGCACAGTGCCTGGCACAGAGTTAAGGCTATTAGTTCCTCTCTGGTCTGTGTGGGTGTTTTCTTCCCAGCTGAATTTATCAAATCCTAGGGATCAAACAATTCCTGAATTCTTTGTGAGTATATAGTACACTGGTTTGCCTTCAGTAAATACCCAGCACATATTTATCAAATGATTAAAAGTTGAGTAGTTGTAGAATAGTCGGGGAAATAAACAGACACTGGGGTCATGAGGATAACACACTTCTTGATGTAGGTTTATTAACGCACATTGTTGTGGATGAGTCTTTTTCTGTGACTACCCTTATTCAAGTCATCTCTGAAAGGGTATTAGAGAATCTGTCTCTGGCTAGTTCCCCCTCATTCATGCCGCCCCTAAGTGGAGAAGGAGAAAGAACTGAAATTCAGTCTCAGGACTTTGAGGTTTTTGATTCCTAAACTGTCATTGGTCCCATCACCCCTTGAAACATTGGAACAACTTTCCAAAAGGACGTTTACCCCACGGTCACAGACTCAGATACTGAAGGGGCCAGAGGCTGGGCTCTACCCCGAATCTGCATCCACATGGGAATGTGCTCTCTCTAAAAAAAGCCAGAAATCTGGATTTTTATGTGAAAACTCCCAATATCTAAATGTTGGCTCCGTTGCTGGTTTTGTTTTTGTTTTGTTTTGTTAAATAATTCTCTGTGAGCCAAATAAAACAGGTCTGCTGCCAGCTCCAGCTCTCCAGCTGCCAGTATGTGACTTTTGACTTAGATTTTGCTTCCTTGATTGATTTGAGGGTTTATCTATAGACATACAATATTTTTTTTCAGTAATTTATTCTCATGTCAAACAGCTAGTTTAATTATTTTAAACTCTTAAGAATGCTGGAATCAAAGGAGGATTTGTAACTTTGGTGGTCATTTTCTGTGGGGGAATCCCAGCTCCTCCAAAACAGGAGAATAAGCTACTGACACTAAAGCCTGGGCTCCAGTCTTTCCCCTCTTTGCAAACAAAGGAAACAGATGCCAGGCAGTTAACAGCACAGGTAACTTGGTGGGAACTTTGCTTAGAATATGGTGAACGCTCTTCCAGGGTCAGTGCATTTTTATAGAGCAATAAGGAACAACTTGGAAGGAAAGTCCATGTTGGCTGCACATGTCAATGACCTTACACCCAAGGTAGTGGCCTTGAAGTCCAGGTGTGCAATCAGTCGGAATAACCAGGAACTCTGACTTGTTTATTGTTCCCAAAAGCCAGAGAAGCTTTAAAAAGCAAACAAACAGCAAAAAAAATTTAAAGCATAAGAAACGCTTTTTCAGTTCTCAGCACTAATCTTTAACTTAAGATGCATTTCTCTGTCTCCTTTCCTCAGTGTGTATTTTATAAAAATGAATTGAAGTCCAAATTAGATAATAAACTATATGATTAATACAGGACCTTCTTATCCAAGTTGAAGCAGAAACAAACAGTAGGGAGAAGTATTTGGGGAGGTAGTTCATTTTATTTTATTTTTTTTTTTAAAGAACTAGTGGGTGAAAGTATAAAACAGGCAATTCCCTATTTATTTATCCATATTCATGGAGTACCTGTTAGGTTATATATGTGGTAGACTTGTGAATGGAGCCATGATTTTTCTTTACTTTAGATCAGAGGTTGACAAATATGTTCTATAAAAGGCCAGATAGTAACTATTTTAGGTTTGGTACATCATCCATTCTCTGTCACAGCTACTCAGTTCTACCATTGTAGCACAAAAGCAGCCATGGGTGATACATAAACAAGTGGGCGTGCCTATATTCCAATAAAACTTTACTTGCAAAAATTGTCAGCAGGCTGCATTTGTCCCATAGGCTGTAATTTGCAGACCCCTGTTCTAGGTAACTGAGGAAGAAGTATGGGAGGGATAATTTATTTGCTATATTCTTTTTTTTTTTTAACTTGGAAAAGTACTTTATTATTTTTAATCATTTTTTTATTAAAGTATAGTTGATTTACAATGTTGTATTAGTTTGGGTGTACAGCAAATTGATTCAGTTATACATATATCTATATCTATTCTTTTTTAGATTCTTTTCTGTTATAGGTTGTTACAAGGTATTGACTATAGTTCCCTTGTTGTAGGTCCTTCTTTTTTATCAATTTTATATATAATAGTGTATATATGTTAGTCCCAAACTCCTAATATATCTCTCCACCCCTGCTATCCCCTTTGGTAACCATAAGTTTGTTGTGTCTATAAGTGTATTTCTGTTTTGTAAATAAGGTTATTTGTATCATTTTTGTTTTTAGATTCCACATATAAGTGATATCATATGATATTTGTCTTTCTCTGACTTACTTCACTTAATATGATAATCTCTAGGTTCATCCATGTTGCTGCAAATGATATTATTTCATTCTTTTTATAGTTTTTGCATATATATATGTGGTGTGTGTATGTGTATATATATGTACAGGCACAAACACACACCACATCTTCTTAAGCCAGTTGTCTGTCAGTACACATATAGGTTGCTTCTGTGTCTTGGCTATTGTAAATAGTGCTGCTGTGAACATTGGGATGCATGTATCTTTTTGAATTAGAGTTTTCTCCTGATATATGCCCAGGAGTGAGATTGCAGGATCATATGATAACTCTATTTTTAGTTTTTTAAGGAAGCTTCAAACTGTTCTCCATAGTGGCTGTACCAATTTACATTCCCACCAACAGTGTAGGAGGGTTCCTTTTTCTCCACACCCTCTCCAGCATTTATTATTTGTAGACTTTTTAATGATGGCCATTCAGACTGGTGTGAGGTGATGATACCTCATTGTAGTTTTGATTTGCATTTCTCTAATAACTAATGATATTGAGCATCTTTTCATGTGCTGGTTGGCCATCTATATGTCTTCTTTGGAGAAATGTCTATTTAGGTCTT
The DNA here is from genome assembly GCF_964270905.1 of Leucopleurus acutus. Taxonomy (NCBI): domain Eukaryota; kingdom Metazoa; phylum Chordata; class Mammalia; order Artiodactyla; family Delphinidae; genus Leucopleurus; species Leucopleurus acutus. The sequence continues at coordinate 135,181,244 of NC_139143.1, forward strand.
CTGCCCATTTCTGGATTGGGTTGGATTTTTTCTTTTTTTAATATTAAGCTGTATGAGCTGTTTGTGTATTTTTGAAATTAATCCCTTGTTGGTTGCATCATTTGCAAATATTTTCTCCCATTCTGTAGGTTGTCTTTTCATTTTATTTATGGTTTCCTTTGCTGTGCAAAAGGTTTTAAGTTTAATTAGGTCCCATTTGTTTATTTTTGGTTTTATCTCCATTACTCTAGGAGACAGAAACGAAAAACTCTTGCTGCAATTTATGTCAAAGAGTATTCTGCCTGTGTTTTCCTCTAGGAGTTTTATAGTATCAGGTCTTACATTTAGATCTTTAATCCATTTTGAGTTTACTTTTGTATATGGTGTCAGAGAACGTTCTAATTTCATTCTTTTATGTGTACCTGTCCAGTTTTCCTAGCAACACTTATTAAGCATACGGTCTTTTCTCCATTGTATATTCTTGCCTCCTTTGTTGTATGTAGATTAGTTGACCATAAGTACGTGGGTTTATTTCTGGGCTTTTTATCCTGTTCCATTGATCTATGTGTCTGTGTCTGTGCCAGTACCATACTGTTTTGATTACTGTAGCTTAGTAGTATAGTCTGAAGTTAGGGAGAATGATTCTTCCACCTCCGTTCTTCTTTCTCAAGATTGTTTTGGTTATTTGGGGTCTGTTTGTCTGTCTTACAAATTAAAAATTTTTTCTGTTCTAGTTCTGCGAAAAATGCCATTGGTACTTTGATAGGGATTGCATTGAATCTGTAGATTGCCTTGGGTAGTATAGTCATTCTAACATTATTGATTCTTCCAGTCCAGTGACATGGTATATCTTTCCATCTGTTTGTGTCATCTTCAATTTCTTTCATCAGTGTCTTAGAGTTTTCAGACTACAGGTCTTTTGCCTCCTTAGGTAGGTTTATTCCTAGGTATTTTATTCTTTTTGATGCCATAGTAATTGGAATTGTTTCCTTAATTACTCTTTCTGATATTTTGTTGTTAATGTATAGAAATGCAACAGATTTCTGTATATTAATTTTGTATCCAGCAACTTTACCAAATTCACTGATGAGCTCTAGTAGTTTTCTGGTAGTGTCTTTAGGATTTTCTATGTGTAGCATCATTTCATCTGCATACAGTGACAGTTTTACTTCTTCTTTTCCAATTTGGATTCCTTTTATTTCTTTTTCTTTTCTGATTGCTGTGGTTAGGACTTCCAAAACTATGTTGAATAAAAGTGTCGAAAGTGGGCATCTTTGTCTTGTTCCTGATCTTACAGGAAATGATTTCAGCTTTTCACCATTGAGTATGATGTGAGCTGTGGGTTTGTCATATATGGCCTTTATTATGTTGAGGTAGCTTCCCTCTATGCCCACTTTCTGGAGAGTTTTTAATCATAAATGGATGTTGAATTTTATCAAAATCTTTTTCTACATCTATTGAGGTGATCATATAGTTTTTATTCTTTAGTTTGTTAATGTGGTGTATCACATTGATTGATTTGCAGATATTAAAAAATCCTTGCATCCCTAGAATAAATCCCACTTGATCATGGTATATGACCCTTTTAAAGTATTGTTGGAGTTGGTTTGCAAGTATTTTGTTGAGGATTTTTACATCTATATTCATCAGTGATATTGGCCTGTAATTTTCTTTTTTTGTGATACCTTTATCTGGTTTTGGTGTCAGGGTGATGGTGGCCTCATAGAATGAGTTCAGAAGTGTTCCTTCCTCTGCAGTTTTTTGGAGTAGTTTCAGAAGGATAGGTGTTAACTCTTCTCTAAATATTTCGTAGAATTCACCTGTGAAGCCATCTGGTCCTGGACTTTTGTTTGTTGGGAGTTTTTTTAAATTACTGGTTCAATTTCAGTACTGGTAATTGGTATGTTAATATTTTCTGTTTCTTATTTGCTATATTCTTAATTGTTCTTATTGCTCAAACAATAGCAAGAGTATTCATAGTCCTAGCTAGCAAATAAGTTCATCTTTCCATGTTCTGACCACTGATTTATGTACATAGACAGTTGACCCTTGAACCACATGGGTTTGAACTACACAGGTCCACTTCTTCACAGATTTTTTTCAATAGTAAACACTACAGTACCACATGATCCGCAGTTGTGCAGGGCAGAGACCTGCTGACCTGAGGACACCGAAGAGGTGGACCTGCTGGAGGGACAGAGGTCTATGGGTCTTGCTGCAGCCCAGCTGAGCCGTCTCTCAGCTTTGCTTAGACTGTGTGCTCCCTACGAGGCCTTCCAGTGTCTCTCGTTTGGCACATTCCCTGAGACAGCTGATCCCATGGAGGGCTGCCCTGTGCAGTGAAGAGGGTCCCCACGGGTGTCTCTGTTTGTCTCTTTGAGCTTGATACGCATGTTTCGTTCCTGAGAGGACCCCCTCAGGGGCCCTGATGGTGGTTCAGAACCTGCCCAGCTGAGGCCTAGACCCGCTGGCAGGGTCCTTGCTGGGTGCTGCCCAGCCCAAGCACGCAGCAGGGTGGCTGGTCGTATTCCTTTGGGGCACTTCCTGTGACCCCTTCCACCTGCCTGAGGACTGTCACTCAGCCCTAAGGAGAGCTGGCCGTGTGGTCAGAGAATGGGCTGTGGAGTAAGGCAAACCCAGCGCATCTTTATTAATAAGGGAGAAAGAAGCCGTGAGTAGGAGCTCGCAGGACAAGAGGACAGGACTTGCAGGAGAACCTGCGGATGATTAGACTGGTCCAGCCACGGGGCAGCCAGGAATTCAGAGTTCCGGACCCCATAGTCACCACCAAGTCTATTTCAGGAGTTATTCCTACTTCTTCAGTAGCTGCCAGAATAATTTCTGTGATCTCCTTCTCACAGAATGCCAGGATCCCACTAACTGCAGGCCCACCCAGCAGAGTCACTGAACTACCCAGAAACGCTGCCATTTCCTTGGCTTTCTTATCTCACACATGCAGCCTAAACCCTGGATCAACCCCTGCTTCACCAGTCGGTGCCTGAGACGCTGCAGACAGTTTACATACACTTTCTGAGCACATTTCGTCATCTATGGAATGTCTGTATTATACACCTTGTCAGGTTAGTGTGAGGATTAGAGATAATGTGAAAACAGAAGCCGGCATATAAGACACAGTTAATGGTACTTAGAGTATTGTATCACCCAGTCCTTCACGCAACGTGTACATAGCAGGCCTTGTTCTAAGAGCTGGGCAGAGAGCATTGAAAAAGACAGACCTTGTCCTCATGGAGCTCAGATTCTGGGGGCAAAGACAGACCAAACACACGTAGACCATAATGTCATGAAGTGACCACCCCGGTTCAGAAGAAAATTGAAGCAGAATAAGGGGAAGGAAAGTGACGGGTAGAATAGGGTGATGGCTGTTTCAGGTGTGGCAATCAAAGAATGTCTTCCTGAGCAGGTGATGTGAGCAGAAACCTAAAAAAAAACAACAGAGTATTCCGTATGCACATAGCTAAGGGAGGAGTATTCCAGGCCTGGGGAACAGCAAGTGCTAAGGCCCTGAGGTGGGAGCAGTCTGACATATTTATGAAAAAGCAAGTAGACCTTAAGGATTGGGAGAGAAAGGCGGGATATTGGCCAGGGGCTAGATCTAGGGTCTCCTAAACCATGCTAAGATCCTGGAATTATTCCAGGAAATGATGGAAAACCACCGAAGGGTTTGAGCGAAAAGAACAATGTGATCAGATTACATTTAGAAAGCTTCACTCCAGCTGCTAATTATAAAATAAACTGTAGGGTAGCAAAAAAGAAATAGGAAAGGACAGCAAAAAAGCTGTCTCAGGCATCTAGGAGAGAGATGAGGGTGGCCTGGACCATGCTGGGAGCATGGAGGTGATAAGAAGCCACTGGGCTCAGGATGTGTTTCTGTAGGTAAGGCCAGCAGAGCTTTCTCTGGGATTAACTGTTGGGTATGAGATGAGGAAAGGAGTTGATGCTCCAGGTATTTTGGGTCTGAGCATTTGGATGTTGCCATTTCAGAGACAGCGAAGGCTGAGAAAAGATGGATTTTGGCAGGCAGGGGGACCTAAATCTAGAGGTTGCTTTACACATGTTAAGTTTGATATGCATTGTATCGATAGGTATCCAAGTGCAGATGTTGAGCAGGCAGGTAGATATTAAAATCCAGAAGTCCACGGGGAGGTTGAAGCTGGACATAAATAGAAGGAGGGCTCAGGATCATGGGAAAGACCTGACAGAGACCAAAGCTGTGTGAGGACAGGGACCATGTCTGTTTCATTGAGCTCTGTATACACAGCATGAATATTCAGTATGTGTCTGGTGAGTAAATTAATCTGTGGCTATTAAACTGTTACATGATGAATGTGGTTTCGTGCAAAACAAAAGCACTAACTGAAAATTTGCTTTATTATTCCAAACCAAAAATAGAAACCTGGTGTGTAGTTTCTTAAGAAATAATTGGCATATGGTAAAATCAAAGCTTGACATTGAAAGGAACCTTTGAGGCCATTTAATGCAAAAGTTCAAAATTTGTGGAGGAGAGGGTGGAAAGGGAAGTAGATGGTTTATTGCCAAGGGTGAGACAGTGTATAGGGCCCGCACACTGACAATAAACTGAATAAATAATGTCTTGACCATCAATGCACTACTCTTGTTCAAGCATATGAAGATGTTGCAATTAGTAAAATAAGAGAGAACAACATAAGCTCCCAAAGACCAACTGTCTTGGGCGGGGAGAGAATTTAGTGAGTGTTTGTACATTAGAAGGAGTCTTTGTCCTGAAATGGGTGGGAAACTCGGATCTAATCCAAGCCTTTTGTTTTACTGATGCAGAAAGGGAAGGGAAGTGGGATTAAGTGATTTGCATAAATGACACAGCTAATTAATGACTGTGCCTAGATGGACTCCTAGGTCTCCTTAACCTGAGCCCAAAACTCCTTCCACCACATACGTGCTCTGAATTTCAGCACCAACTTTCTTCAGACCAGTAATTGAGGTATTGCCTTAGAACGGAACTCATTTATTTTTGGCCATGGAATTATTTTAGTGATCTATTTTGCAGGCAATTTAATATGAGAATTATAATTAGACTTTGTTTTAGCTAATTTCAAAATCCATCTACAATTCCCTAAGCATGTTCCTTTTGGCAATGCGAAAGAAATAAGTAATCCAAGGAGGGTCGCTGAAAGTAAAATGTTTAATTTGCAATAGATAATTTACCAAGTGAGTAATTCTCGTGTCGAAAAATTAAAACTTGATTTGAGCTGCAAACATCATTTTAAGGAAGCTGAGAAGCCCATGTAGGCCTTCAGGAGGGGACACATCTGAATATCCACAACTCTCGGTTCAAATCCTGGCTCCACAGCTCAGTTACCTGTACAGACCGTGTTGGCCAAGCTAACTCACTCCTCCAAGCCTCAGTTTACACATCTGCAAAATGGGGAGGGAGACACTTCCTTTCTAATGAGGACATTAGAAAGCACACCCATCTGATGCCTGCACGGACGAGGCCCTGGGGAAAGAGAGGAACCCTTCGAATCTTACATGTGGGGAAACTGAGGCCTGTTAGAAGTAACCCAAAGAAACCATTGTGAGTTGAGCCCGCAGTCCAATCCCCTAGCTTTTAACTAACTACCCTCCAGCTCAGTCACCGTCTCCTGATGTTCCTGGCTCCTGACTTCCTCAGGCTGCGTTTGCCAGGAAACTGCCCAGCCATACTGCCTGGACAGCTTCCCTGGCGGAGGAGTGCCCATTGGGGGCGCAGGCCCCCAGGGCTGGCATCACAGGCTGAGCCTGTGGGCTGCTCCAGCGGGTTCTGCTGAGAGGCTGCCCCGGTGGCTGCATTACTCACACATCCCTGCCACCCCGCGCAGCTGGCCCCGGCCTGAGCACAGGCTCGTTTACATTGTGGCACAACAGGAAGCAGGGCCGGTGTTCAGAGCTGCGTTGGCTCACGGAGAGCCGTGGCTCCAGGTGCTCTGGGTCCTGCAGCTGTGGCTGTGTCCCTCGCCTCACGTTTGCCCCGGGGTGGGGGTGGGGGTAGCAGTCTTTCTGCGGCAGCTTGGTGGGGCTTTAGTGAGGGACGGTTGAGTGTTTTGGGGGGCGAGAGGTTGGTTTGCTTTTTGTCCGCTATCACGTGCTTGGCAGGCATGACCAGAAGGCGGGACGGGGGGGTACCTTTTGTGGAGTCAGGGTTCCTACACAGTTCTCCCACAGCGGCTGCAAGTGAAATGGCAGAGGCGTGAGTCACCCTGTGAGACGGGAACAGGAAGACATCCTGTTGATGCCAAAACATTTTCAGTTCAGTTATGAGAATTTACACCCTGCCCCCCCCCCCAAAAAAGACAAAAACTCAGCATTCGGCATGCGTCTCCCCAGGCACAGTGGTCCGGCACTGGCTGTGTTCCCTGTGAAGGACGGCCCGGGGCCCAGCTTGGTTTAGTGCTCAGGAAATTGGCCGTGTCCTTGGTCTGCTGTGTCTGTGACGGTATCAGAGAACCCTCTTTGCCAGAGAAACTTTCTGTCTGAGGTTTTGTTTGTTTGGTTTTTGATTCTTGTTTTTATTCCAGTATTTTCCCTTGTTTCTCTTCTCGGGATGGTAACGCACTGTATGGTTTCTTAGGATTTTCTTTTGTGTAAACATTTTTCATGTTTTTCTGACAGGAACTGTTGCTTATGAAGATCAACTAAGAATTTATAATATTTGAGGGATCCTCTGCTCCTTTTAATGGAATTCTCATAACCCCCTTGTTCTTAAATTATCCTTATAATAATGTATGGAATGCTTAGAGGCAGGCACCCATTAAAAAACTTCACATCTACATTAATCCTCACAAGAGCTCCATGAGGTAGAGGGACTGTTGTTATTCCCAGTGTGCTGGGACTGAGGCTTGGGTTGAGCAATTTCCAAAGTCACAACATTAGTTGAATGGCAAGTGCCAGCCCTTAAGCCCCGTTTCTGATCACCCTCTTGGCCAGCACTTACTCAAAGTATGGTCAGCAGAGCACTGACCTCATGAGATGTTCCTAGAAAAATGTAACTGTATTCAAATAATTGGAGGAAATGCTGCAAACCGTATGCTTCTTGCAGATCATAAACGTCTCTTAGTGTGGGAAGACCCTGTGTAGTCCTATGTGAAAGAAGCCTACTTATCTTTGTTTCAACTAGGACTCGCCAAAATAGATGTGACATGGACCCTTATTTCCATGTATACCTATTAAGTTGTAATGCGTTTTGAGAAACACCACGCTAGCATACGAAAGCATATAGCCAGGTGATTGAGAGCTTTGGAGCCAAAGTACCTGGGTTGGAATACTGTATCTGCTACTTCCTCTTCCTCACTTTTCCCATCTGTACAATGGCAAAATATAATAGCACTCTCTCACAGGTTGATGGTGAGGACTAAATTAGTCAATGCATCTAGAAGACCGAGGAGAGTGTTGTATACATGGAGAAGTACTCGATGTTCCAAATGTAGCAGGATGAATCAAAACATTTGCTACTACCTGTGGGGTCTGGCCGAAGCCAAAATGCTATTTCATGGTGCTTAGAAAACACATGAGACAGGAAGCATTGCCCTCCCTCTTTCCCTTGGTGCTCTCTCTAGCTTCCCTGGATTCTCTCTGCCTCTCACCATCTGGTTGGTCCAGATAGCTCAGAGCTGGGCTCAGGTCTCTGCCCTTGAGTCAGGATTAGCATGCACTCTTGCTGGGACAGGGGACAGCTATCGGCATTAACCACATGCCTGTGGGTAGCCCCAGCAGAATCTGCAGAGAGAATGTGCTGGTAAGAAAGGAACTCAGGTTCCCTGTGTTTAAACAAGGCAGCTGCCCTTGCACACTGTTGGCTCCTGGACTTCCAGAAGGGGAAACTGTTGCAAAGCATTGCACTTTCACTGAATTTGCTGCTCCCCCTGTCACCTGCCACTAACCAGAGCAGCTCCTCCAAGGGGGTCCAACGCTGGATGAGAAGCCTTGCAATTCTGCAGGCTCGGCTTCTGGTCCTGGTGTCTCAGCACCCAGCCAGCCTGAGCCGCCTCATGCAAAGTCCTGCAGCAGACAGATAGCACTTGGTGGGGCCCGGTTCTTCCCCTCCTCTGCATGTTCCAAAGTTGGTTGTGCATTGACTCCCGGGAAGGGTCAGAGAGAGGTCCACTGGAGAGAAGTAGAGCAATTACAGGAACTTACTAGTTTTTAAAATGAACGCCGTATGTTTACATTGCCCTTTGTGATTTTTCTCTAAATTTTATTTTATTATTTTTTTAATATCTTTTATTTTATTACTTATTCATTTTGGCTGCATTGGGCTTTCATTGCTGTGCGTGGGCCTTCTCTAGTTGCGGCGAGCGGGGGCTGCTGTTCGTTGCGGTGTGCGGGCTTCTCATTGTGGTGGCTTCTCTAGTTGCAGAGCACGGGCTCTAGGCACGCGGGCTTCAGTAGTTGTGGCACATGGGCTCAGTAGTTGTGGCTCGCGGGCTCTAGAGCGCAGGCTCAGTAGTTGTGGCACACGGGCTTAGTTGCTCCGCGGTATGTAGGATCTTCCCGGACCAGGGCTCGAACCCGTGTCCCCTGCATTGGCAGGCAGATTCTTAACCACTGCGCCACCAGGGAAGTCCTCTGTAAATTTTAAATGTCTCAAAATGAGAAATTCAAATTAGAAAAATGCACCAACCCTCTATGTGAGCAAGGCTGGTTGCCCGTAATATATTTATTATTGAGTGAAAAAATGAAATTTGCAGAACTATATGTAAATATGGCCCCATTTGTTTGAAAATCCACATATATGTGTATGATGTGTGTGTTTGGAAAGGCCAGAGGAAGGTGTGGAAGGAAGGAAAAAGACTAGGGACAGTAGTTACCCCTTTGCCCTTTTGAGTGAAATTAGAAGCAAAGAGTTTTAACTTTTTATTCGATTCACCTGCCTATAGATTGAATTTTTCAGCATATTCCTTTTGTTATTAAAAAGAAGAAGAAAATAATAAAAGGGAAACACCCCGAGGTAGACTCCAAAAATAGGGCTAGACTAAATAGTAGTGGTTAATAATGGGTGTTGTCTGCCTAGGCTGGGAGGCTTTGCAGTGAGAAGGAAGGAAACAGACCAGACCAGAAAATGGGCCAATTCCAGTCCCAGTGAGTATGGTATAGGCTCGGCTCAGCAGTGCAGTGGGTGGCTTTGGAGCCTGTGCAGTTACAAGTGGTGCTAAGTTTTGTTTTCCCTTTCCCACGCCTTCCCTCCTGTAGGCCACCCAGGCTGCCCAGGTCCTCAGGGGTTCAGCTCCCCCTGTATTGCCCTTGGCCATGATAAAGCACTTTAATCACCCAAGCCCTGACCAAACGGAGGGGCCATTGCTATCACTGGGTCACCTCTGCAGAGTCCTCACTCCCCGTGAGAGTTCCACAGCCAAACTTTGGAGCCCTGCCCAGCGGGGAAAGATTCGAGTGGGGAGAGGACCTTGACTCAAAAGTCAGGAACTGGGGTCTTTTCCCAGTTCTGAGGGGTCTTAGACAAATCAAATTTCCTTCTGCCTCAGTTTTCTCAGATGCTAGACATACAAAGTAATTTAACTACAGGGTGGTTGTGAGATGTGATAATAGGAGTGAAAGAGCTTCAAAAGGTAAAAGGTGGTGATTTGAAAAGAAAAACTGGCCCCCTGGATGTTATCATTAGCAGTACTATGCTGGGGGCGGGGCAGGCAGGGTACTCAGTGCCTGAGCTGATTTCTCTCCCAACACAGCAGTCACTCTCTGCACTGACTTGGAGGCAGAGCCCCTTCCTTTGCAGTATCCAAAGTACTTGCTGTCCTAGGAATCCCCTCTTTGTTGATAAGAAACACACACGAGGAGGGCCTGAGAGGGTGAATGGTCTGTCTCTTTTTCCCACCTTGCCAGATCCCACCGGAAGCCAGGGAACAGGGCCCAGGGTGAGGCTGGACTCTCGGGTTCCACATTCTGGGCGCTAAGCATTTAACTGGACTGTCCTGCTTCAACAGTCACTTTATGGTGAGGGCACCTCTAACTGACTGATGTCAGTGTTTGTTGAAGAATGACACAGAGTGGGACCCCACTCCTCACATACACCTCCTCTAGGGTTTAAGGAACTTTAAACATTCTCCTTTGTGATGACAGGTTTTCCCTCCAGATGTCAATCATTCAGTGTAGTGAACAGCTGGGCCCAGACATCAAATCGTACAGGTGAATGGCGCACCTGAACTTGTCCAGCTCATTTATGCTACGCCCTGTGGTTTTTTTCTGTCCCACCTTCCCACTCTCTTTCCTCACTCACTCAAAACCCATTTTAAGGAGACGTTGCATATTCATTTATTAAGTAAATTTTTTTTTTTTTTTTTTTTTTTTTTTGCGGTACGCGGGCCTCTCGCTGTGGCCTCTCCCGTTGCGGAGCGCAGGCTCCGGACGCGCAGGCTCAGCGGCCATGGCTCACGGGCCCAGCCGCTCCGCGGCATGTGGGATCTTTCCAGACCAGGGCACGAACCCGTGTCCCCTGCAGCGGCAGGCGGACTCTCAACCACTGCGCCACCAGGGAAGCCCTATTAAGTAAATATTTATTGAGTGCCACGTGCGTATGACAGTACACTAGCACTGAAACCATTATCTGTCTTTCGTTAGCTGAAGTCCAGTGGGGCGAGGAGCACCAGAAGATAAGCACACAGATAACCGCATTACAAGACAAGAGGCAGTTAAGTGCCAGAGGCAGGACAATGTGTTCTAGACCCTCAAAGGAGAAACAGACCATCTCCATCCATCTGACCTACCAAGGAGGCACATCTCTGTTCATATCAGCCCCTGCTGAAAAGTTTTCAGTGGCTCTCAGTTGCCTCCAGCATAAAATCCAAACTCCTGAGCCTGGCAGCCAACCTTTTGACTCTATTCCACACCCCTTCCAGCTCTTCTTCATGGTGTCTCTGCTCTGCCGAACCTAACCACTACCTGCCTTTCCCTGCACAGCACCAGAGCTTTCATAGCCTTTGCCCCTCCACTTGGAATGCCCTACCCTCCCAGCTCCATAGCCTGCAGTGTGGTGCCGCCTCTCCCATAAAGCCTGCCCAGATTTCCCCCAGCCAGAAGGAATCACTCCCTCTTCTGAACTCCCCTGGTACTGACCTCTCTGTCTCTCCTGATGCAGCTTTTCTGCTTCAAGTTGTTTGTGGATGCACCAGTTTTCCCTCTGCTGGATGGAAAGCTCCCTGAGGGTTTGTTTATTTGTACATGCTCAGTGCCTACCAAAGCATCAGAGCAGCCTCCTGACAAACAGCTGTGGGATGGAGGTGGGGGGAGCTTTAGGTTGGAGGATAAACAGAGACGTGGTGATAGAGGCAACCTGACAGGACCTGGAAGCAGGGGTGGCATCTCAACGGGGGGCCTGGGAAGGGCAAGTCAGAGTTCAATTCCAGGGGCCATTTGAGGAGCTACAAGTCAGGTTATTTTCTCCTACCTCTTTTGGGTTGTGGGTCCCCTTCGATTAATGCTCTGGACCCTCTCCCCAGAAAATGTACATACCCACAGCATTTCATAGAGGGTACCTGGACCTTTTCGGGGGAAAGAATCCCAAAGCAAAAACATAGTTGACGACTGGAAATGTAGATTACAGCCATATTGTGAAAGGTTTCTGGGCCATAGTGAAAGTTGCATTCACTTCAACAGTTAATCGGGAACAGTTGATGGTTTTTGTTTCTTACTTTCTTTCGAAGTGTTATATCTCGCAGCTGCTGACCCAGATCGTATGCATAATGATCTTTTTCACAAGCTAAACACACACATGTAGCCAGCACTTGGAAAAGTCCCTTTGTGTCCCCTTTGCCACCTTCCCCTTCAGGAGTAACCACTGGCCTGACAGCCAACAGCATAGATTAGTTTCACCTGTTTTTGTGCTTAATGGCCTCGTACGGTAGGTACTTCTTTTGACTCTTTGTGTCTGGCTCCTTTCACTCAACATTATATTTGTGAGATTATCCATATTGTTATACAGTTCCGTGGCGGTCCAGTGGCTAGGATTCGGGGCTTTCATCCATATGGTTGCATGTATTTGGAGCTTGTCATTTGCTGTGGAATATTCCATCGAGTGAGATATTATTCTCCTGCTTGGGTCGTTGAGGCAGTTTCCATCTGGGGGCTGCTACGAACATTCTAATGCATGTCTTTTGGCCGATATAGGACTAGAATGGCAATATGTAAATGTTCTGCCCAAGTGACTATTGCCATATTTTGTGTTCCCTCCCCCCATCCAGTTGATGATTTTTGAGGGGCATCATAAGATTAGAGTTGAATTTTAGGAAGATTTATTTGGCTGTGGTATCTTTGATGTCTCTGAGCAGTGGTTTCAGAGAGCCCTGGGAATCTGCAGAGTCGCCTTAGGGGCTGCCACCGGGCAGAGAGAAGGGAGGCTGAGTTTCTGGTAGTGCTCTGAGCTCCTCGTTCACAGCCACCCTCCAGCAGAGCAGGTGCGCTCGTATCTGTTTCATTAGCTTTTGCCATTATCTAGGATTACTGGTCCATGGCCAGCAGTCTGACAAGTTGACAGCTGTTGGGGGAGAGCTCAGGGAAACCAAGAAAAGTGAGGCGGTTGTAGTCATCTCCAAACACATATCGAGGGAGGGCCTTAATAAGAGGTTGATGGCAGGGGCACCAGAGAGGAAGGTGTGGATAGGAAAATAGAACCTGTAGGACTGGTCACCTCTTTGGATGTCAGGGAGCAAGGGGGTGGTCTCAGAAACAGAACTAATGTTTTGAATCTAAGTTACTGTAATAAAGGTTGCTTTCTTAGCAGAGAGTTTGAGAAGCCAAGTCCAGAGAAGGGCCCCCGGGGAGAAGAAGAGGGGGAGCCTGACTTCTGACAAGTTTAAGGAACAGGCAGGCTATGTGGATGAGAGGGTCCCGCAGACAGCTCCGGGACCAGACACAGGTGTAAGAATCCTCTGTAAGGGGCTTCCCTGGTGGCTCAGTGGTTAAGAATCTGCCTGCCAATGCAGGGGACCCGGGTTCAAGCCCTGGTCCAGGAGGATCCCACATGCTTCCGAGCAGCTAAGCCCATGCGCCACAACTACTGAGCCCACACTCTAGAGCCCGCGAGCTACAACTAGCCCGCATGTGTAGAGCCCATGCTCTGCAACAAGAGAAGCCACCGCAAGGAAAAGTAGCCCCCACTCGCCACAACTAGAGAATGCTTGCGAGCAGCAACGAAGACCCAGCGCAGCCAAAAATAAATTAATGAATGAATGAATTAAAAAAAAAAAAAAGAATCCTCTGCAAGCCCTTGGAGGGAGATGGAAGGAGGGATGACAGAGAGAGGAAAAATAAGCACGCAGGCCAAGTCTTCAAGGACAGCTGAGCTTGGAGGACTTGGAGAGGGAAAGATGTCAGCCCGGGAGACAGAGCGGGACAGTCGGAGGCATGCAGACGCGCCCAGGGGAGGATCGGGGCTCAGAGACCGAGGGCAGAGTCAGGAGGGTGGGACAGTCCAGCAGTGTCAGTGTCAAAAACTGGACTTGTTCCAAGAGTTCTTCAGCTTTATCTGGAATCATGACATTTCACGGAAGTGCCTTCTTAACCATCAGTAATGTTCAGGGTTATGTGCGTCCTGTGCTGTTATCTCTGAAAACTGGCAACAGCGTGCCCTTGCACATGGTAACTCGCCCAGAAATTGCAATTCACTCTGATAGTCCTTCCCAGAACATTCTGGCTAAAAAAGCTTACTGTATTTGTGAGCATGGCTTTATTTTAAAACATCCGTGAACAGTATTTTCTCCCCCATATGCTTGCTTGCTTCAGAACCCATTTGGTAAGGAAAGCTCCCCTGCCCATCCCTCCCCTATTTGGGCCGATCCCCACTTATAAAGTCTCCTGGGGATTCAGAAGCAGCTCTGTGCTGACCACACACCCCCCTCCCATGTGCGTAATTCTTTCAGGGCACTAGATTCACCTGTTCGTGTCCCTACACGGTTTACTTTAGTGACTTTGTCCCTGCCGTGATCATTATGACAATATATAAATATTAAGTGCTTAAACCAATGATCTGAGGAATTCTAAAGAGCAGGAAAGAGAGGACCACTCAGAGAGAAGCAAAGAAGAGGTGCAGAGCGTGTACATTGTTGTCCTTTGCTAAGGATGAGGAAGCTGAGACCCAGAGAGGACAAATGACTGGCCACCAGTTCGGCACATGAGGAGTCAGGGAGTCCCAGGTGTTGTGCTGAGCAGCCCTGATGTATTCTAGTCCCTGCGGCTCTTTTATCCGAATGTACATCCAGATCACCCGGAACTTTTTCAGAACGTACTTTTCCCAGGACTTCCCCTGATGTTCTGATTCTGGAGGTTTGGGGGTGAAATTCAGACCTGGGTGCACTGAAAGAACTGCCCAGGTGATTCTGAAAGCAACCCTGTTAGGAGTCCAACGTCTAGTCACTTTGTGGTTTCTGTGTTTCACTCCACGCTACCTCTTAAGTGCAGGTATAATCTGCGTCTAAGAAAATGTCATTAAACGCGTTGTGTCTCAGAGAGGAAAAATTTAAGAAGTATACGGGGGCTTCCCTGGTGGCGCAGTGGTTGAGAGTCCGCCTGCCGATGCAGGGGACACGGGTTCGTGCCCCGGTCCGGGAAGACCCCACATGCCGCGGAGCGGCTGGGCCCGTGAGCCATGGCCGCTGAGCCTGCGCGTAGGAACGGGAGAGGCCACAACAGTGAGAGGCCCGTGTACCACACACACACAAAAAAAAGTATATGGAATTACTAAAAGTGAATGTTACATTAAATATTAAGCAGGGAAGCACCTGATAGGCTACTAAGAAATAAGAGTCTTGTAAGGCAAAGGATTCTGATACTTTTCCGGTTATCTGCAAAATATCTTACCTGTTGACCGTATACATTTGCATGCTAAGTTCAAGAAGTTCAACAAGTCCATAAGTTGAAATTAAGTATTTAGTTGAAGCTATCTGATATAGATGGTATATGAGAAAGCACTTCATAAATTGGGGGCATTATTGGGATACCAGGCTTACCCCATTAGAAATAGAATACCAGATTTCGACATTGGGTCGAGGCAGAAGTGACGTACAAACATATGGCAGCATCTGTATGTGACACATAGGTATGTTTCCCCAGAATTTAGATGGGGATGGTTTTCATTTATAAATGAAGGCACAAGCATCTGTGATCATGTGATCACTGGGTCAGTTCATTTATCAGTGTTGACACTGACAGGTCATGGCTGCTTATAAGACTTGAATATGTTTATTTTTTCAATCGACTAAGATCAGTCTCATAATTTCTACATGTAATATAAACACGTCATTTATTTTGGCTTATACTATACATAAAATTGTTCCGAAGAATCTCATGTGCTTCTGAAAATACCCCAAGGACAAACTTTTGATAGAATCTACTTCAACCTTCTGAAACTCGTATTTGGTCACAGACAACTAAGTGCTGATTTCTTATGATCTCTCCCAGGAATTTAGTCCCTGGACTCATTAAGTGTTAGAAAAGTTTAACTTTACAGTTAAATGCCTGAATAAATAATAGGCACTAATGTTGTCATATTGGTATTAGCATTTGCTGGAAGGTGTATGTTACTCCCAGTGCCACTCATAAGATGAATTACCCTTGGGAAGCAGCCCCCTTCCCTCCACGGTAAGCACCTGACCTGCAGAAGCAGACTTAAGCAATGGAGGCATCTGGGGGTAGTTCTTTCTTTCCACAGCTTACAGCATCACAACTGTACTTTCCTATATTCGTCCTTAATATAAGGGGAAAAGTGCCACCGAGGCCAGAGTCCAGATAAGGAGCTGCTTCTGAAACCAAGGGTAGCAGGTAGCCTAAAACCAACATCTATGTCACCCTCCTTTCATAAGTACAGGAATGAGGAAAGTATATGCCCTAGTGTTCACTTTGGAAACTCAAGTAAAACTGTGCTTAAGACATAAGAAGGAGTTGTGTAAAATGTTATACTTCAGAGATGTTTGTTACGGTTCCTAATTGATATATAATCAGAAACAGAGCTAATACAGTGAGTTTCTCTGACTTGACCGCTTCATCCGGAGGTAACGCCTCTGGGAAAGTATTACCTGAAGGAATCCTTTTGTAATGTGACATCCCCATTTGTTTCAGAAATTCTGAGTTTTATACATTGGGTTCAGGCCCTTATCATCACTCATCTAAAATACTGCCACAGATCCCTGCGTCATAATTTTATTGGAGAAAGTATTGAGTTCCTGCCGTGTGTCCAGCCCCAGGAATATATTGCGCCTTCTGTTTGCTGAATTAGGAAAAGGAAAAATCGCAAAGCCATTGCTTCCTGCCAGGGCTATCCATGTGTCTCGTAACAAACCAAATCAGTGTGTGTTTATCTTGTGTGTATTGCATATGGAAGAAGTAGAGAACTGTGTAATATGGGGTGGCTGGCCTCAAGGGCCAGCCATCAGAGAGAGAATTAGACTTAAAGAAGGACTCTCGTGGGTGAAGTAGATGCAAAATATTTGTGAGAAGTATGATGACTGTAGTCGTAAAGCCAGCCCTTGGGACGTGTGGTCTGGTAAGTTACTAGAACACCAAGAGAAGCAGAATATTTGAAATAGTTCTGGCCTGGAAAATCTGGGGCTGAGAGTGGCCATAGAAATGCTTTATCTGGGCTTACAGGCAGCATCCTTTCCCACTGCATTCCATCTGATGTTCTCGTTTTGTGAAATTCTTGTGTTTAAGAGAACAAACCTTAACAAGCAAGCTGTTGGTAGTAACATGCTGCGTATTTAAATTGATGTCCTCTTTCCAGTGGTCTTGAGTGTCATTCTGTCACGATCGCTCCTTTGCTTGGTCCAGCCCTCTTTCTCAAAAGTTCTGTATCTCATTGAAAGAAAAATTTTAATGGATTTGAATTAATTCATATTTCTGAGGAATTTTATATCCCCTGTTAAGAGAGATTCTGAAATGTTACAGAACCCAGTGAGCTGCAGTAGAAGTGTGCCTTTTGGGTGCCAAATTATTTAAGTTGCATTGATGTTGCTGATGAGGTTTGGACCTTAAATGACTTGGCTTGGTTTCCTAGTCCATGTTTTCCCTCAAGTAACTTTTTTTTTTTTTTTTTTTTTTTGGAAAAGGAGGGAATCAACAAATTTGCTTTGGAAGGGAGAGCGCTAATCCTTTTACATAGAGAATGAGTTAGAACTACAGGAAGCTTCCTTGGGGACCCCTTGTATCTTCAGTTCTTTCCCTTTGAAAATACATGAACTTTTAGGTTCCCTGAGTCTCAAAACAAACAGGTAGTTTGCCTGTGAGGGCCAGCATGGGAGTTCATCTTGCTGGCCACTCCAGGAACTCGATAGACACTGCTTCCCCCACTGCAGTTATCAAGTCCAGACGTGTTGGAAAGGAGGTTGGGCATATTCCCTGGCTGTCGTTTCATGGGAGAAGGTGAGATGAAGAAAGAAAGAAAAATTAAGTATCCTGTTATGTAGTCGGTAGCATGTACGAGTTATGGGACCAGAGTTGGGCCTTTTTTTTTTTTTTTTTTTTTTTTTGGTCAGTGAATGCAAGGAGGGTGCGAAGCTTCCTGGCAAGTTAAACTTTGGCACCTGTGACTCAGGGCCTGAGTGCCACGTACAGTGGGCAGAGGGCCCAGATCATGGCTGTTTTAATCCCCTCTGTGCCTCCTAAAAAGGCAATTGAATTACTTCCTCTGTACTGTGGACATACTTGCTAGATGGTAACCTGGAAGAGGAAACAGTAGATAATAATTAACGTATCTTCCACTCTTTCATGACAGAGCTCATCTTATGGTGTTGGTCATTATCATGTTATAGGTTATGAAGTGTTTAGGGTCATAGAAGTTTACTCAACTTTTTATCCTTGAAATTTTCAAACATACACAAAAGCAGGATGCACTCCGTGTACCTGCCACCGAGCTTCAACAATTAGCAACAAATTTCGTAGCCAGTCTTGCTTCATCTACCTCTTCACCCACTCTCACTACCCTTCTCGTTTGGCACCATAGATTAGTTTTGCCTTGAACCGTAAGAAAATGGAATTAGTATGCACTCTTCTGTGACTGGCGTCCTTCGCTCAGCATGATGCCTAAGGGATTTGCCCATGTTGGTGCGTCAGCAGTTGGTTTCCCTTTTTCGTCACCTATTAGAAGGCTTTCAGCCACGTTTCTCTCATATTCCCCTGCGCTCACCATCCCTGAGTCAGTGCTTCTCTCTTGGTCCCTTATCCTTCGACCTCCCTTCCCTTCACACGGTGGAAACCACTCACTCAGGGGCCCCCCCATCACCAAGTTCCATGAGATGCTTGCTCTCTCCTTCCTTTATCCCTGTAAAGTGACTAATAACTGCCCCGCCTCCTGGTTTTGTGAATAACAATTACTGGGATTTTTTTTTTTTTTTTTTTTAATCATAAAAGCATCACTTGTGGTTGAGAGTACAGACTCTGGAGCCAGGCTGCCGGGATCGCAGTGCTGGCCCCTGCACTTACCTTTGCTCTGACCTTGGCTGTGTTCTAAGCGTCTGCCTCCCTCAGTTCCTTTAATCCTAAACTGGGAAAAACAATAGTAACAACCTCATAGTGTTGTTTTGAGGATGAAGTAAGTTAATATCTGTAAAGCTCTTAGAACAATGCTTGGCAAGTGTAAGTGCTGTACAAGTATTAGCTATTAAGAGCAAAAAAATAAAAACGTACCCACTGCAGGAGTGCATAAAAACACTGAAAATTCCCTAAAATTCTCACCACCTATCTATAGCTACATTGTGGACTATTCCAGTGTGTTATTTGGATATATTTTAACTAAACATATTTATAACTAACTGACTAAACATATTTACACAGCATTAACGTGCCCTTCCTGCCTCTCTTCCCCTAGCTTTTGTGGCGGTGTCGCCCTGCCCCTTCTCTGCTCCTTTGAAGCTGCCGTTATTGTCCCCCGACACATGGGGAAGGCCCAAGGATGTGCCCTGCTCTTTTCTTCATGCTCTCCCTCCAAAGTCTAGCGCTCAGCCACCATTTCCGGGCTGTTGATCCCCATCCAGCCCAAAGAAAGAAGTCTTGTTCATTCTTACATTTCCTATCTCTTGCATCGAGCTTTTTCTTTACATTCCAATTGCCTCCATATATTTGAAACCTTATGCTCTAACTCCTAATGGCAGTAATGATGCTGATAGATAACACTGAGCGGTTTCTGTGTGCCAGGCTCTTTTCTATATGATCCCATTAAATCATTACAGTCCTATGAGGTAGGCACTCTTGTTACCTCATTTTACAGATAGAGCGCCTCGGGGTTCAGTGAGGCTAAGTGACTCATTCCACATACACACGAAGTGGCACAGCTCAGATTTGAACCCAGTTCCATCTGATCGTAAATATGACCTATACCAGGCTTCCCTGGTGGCGCAGTGGTTGAGAGTCCGCCTGCCGACGCAGGGGACACGGGTTCGTGCCCCGGTCTGCGAAGATCCCACATGCCGCGGAGCGGCTGGGCCCGTGAGCCATGGCCACTGAGCCTGCGCGTCCGGAGCCTGTGCTCCGCAACGGGAGAGGCCACAACAGTGAGAGGCCCGCGTACCGCAAAAAAAAAAAAAAAAAAAAGACCTATACCATATTGCCTGCCCTCTAGACCTTCCATGGAAATACTCTACTTGTCTCTCTCTGTCCCCCACTTCTATTCCATCCTACAAAAGGTTTTTGGGTTGTTTTTCTGATAACACTTCCTATGCCTGTCATTCTGGTCAGAAACCTTCAGTGGCTCCCATTTCCACGTAACAGAATCAGCTTTCATCCACTCTCTACTGCTCCCCTCAATAACCGTTCTAAATTCTCCCCAATCCTTTGCCACCACCTATCCAGTTCGTATCCTTAAGGGATTGATCCATTTAAGAACTGTATCCTTCGTGCATGTCTGCTTGCTCAAGCCCTCACTGACTCTGTCTTGTCTAAGCTCCTAATGCTTGCGCTTGGCCTGCCTTATGGGCCCACTGATACTCCTTATTCATATTCAGGGCTTAGTCCGTCTTGTTGGAGTCACAGGCCCCTTAATCACCAGTGTAACAGCCCACATTCATTGTTTGTCGGCCATGCCCAGCCCAGCTGGTGACTGTAAATGTCAGTGTGCTGCACACACACGTCTCAGTCCTTCTCAGCCTTTCTCTCTCTCAAACCCCCCCCCCACTCCTACGCCTTCAAGCAGCTGTGCTGTTCAAAGCAGGAGAATGACTACTTAGTTGCTTCTTAATCGAAAATGGATGTAACGGCGTTTACCTGTTGCCTCACTTTCAGCTCTCCCGTTAGGTGTTCGGTTGTTTGTCTTAATTCGCTCTGGGCATGTAGGTGAGCTCCTCTCTGCTTAGCAGGATTAGAAAGCACGTCCTCTGCTCAAAGTCAGGGAGATGCTAGGCCTTTATGACCAGAATCCTAAATATCTCTGTTCTGCTGCTTTGTCAGCCCACCAGGAATGAGGGTGGAATGGCTGTGTTGGGGACAACAGCCCGGGTAAGGGATCTCATTGCAGACAGCATCCAGCCCTGCTCCGCTAGGGGAGGTAGAGGGGGTGCAAGGCAGATCCCTCAGGAAGGCTGATGGGGAGGAGGGGGCTTCCTCATGTCATATAGCATCGTTTGCTCCCCAAAGCAGTGAGCCCTTTGAAGGCAGGAATTCAGTCTTCCGCTTCTCTGATCATTCCCACTTCCTCTCTCCAGCCCCAGCAAGCTTCTCCTGTAGAACCTGCAGACAGATGTGATGTGTGCAGTGATGGCTAGGAACACCAGGGTTGATTTCAGCCCTGGAGAGCTTCAGTTTCCTCATCTGGAAGATGGGCTAATAACACCACCTTCACCATAACCCCCAAATATATAGTTAAAATAAAAAAACAGGGTACAGAGCAATGCATGAGATGCTCCCGTCTGTATTTTTTGGAACAGGTATGTGGGTAATCACGTTTGTGTATGCGTGTGATGTCTTCAGAGGGAAACACGAGAAACTGGTAACAGTGATTACCTTGGGAAGTCTAGACTAGAAGGACAGCTAGTTTTTGTTGCCTATGCCTTTCGACTGTTTAAAATTTTGACTATGCACATATATTCTTTTCAAAACTAGTTAATGGAATAATAGTAGTTTCTTTTTCAGAGGTGCTGTAAAGAGTAAGTAAGATAACTTTACATAAAGCCCTGAACACAGTGCCTGGCACAGGAAAAGCACTCTGTTAGTGTCAGCCTTTGTCTTCCGTATTAAATAGCTGTGGAATTCATCCATTCATTTATTTATTCATTCATGAATAAACAAATGGGACATGCAGCTGTCCTCAGCCGGCCACGCAGATATGAGCAAATCATTTCTCAGCCAGTCTCACTATGCTAGGTAGAGAGTAATACTTGTTTGTAAAGGTCACTCTCAGTCTTGATGGTAAACACGTGCCTCTGCATGGCTGAACCCTAGCTCGGCATACGCGGTGCGGGGAGCTGGACCCTGCACCTCTGCGGTGCACATCAGAGAGCTGCTGCCTCGGCCCGCCTCCACTGGCTGTGAACCTGTTTGGGGCACAGTATGGGGGTGCAGAGCAGCATTGCCCTCAGAACCTGGGCACCACGCAAGTGGCCAGCCCACGCTGGAGGTGAATGTTCACAGTCCCAGAAACTGGCCCTGATCAGGTGCATTGGAGTCCCAGGGACTCCAGCCCAGCTCTTCAGAGCTGTGAAGGGTAACCTTTGGCTTGGAACAGGCAGTCTTTTGCAGGGTACATGGGGGAAGGAGCAGCAAGGTGTATCCTGTTTCTAAGAAGACAAACACTGTACACAATAACACCTCAGGGTAATAGGTTCACGCTGGCTGATGTGTTGTATTGGTTGCTATATTGAGTGTCTTAACCTAACCCAGGTATTTATTGAGGCCCCATTCTCTGCATTAGTCACTGCGAGAGAGAAGATGGCATGGATAACGCACCTGCCTGGTTAAGGGCGTGGCTTTGAAGTAGGAGAGTTCTGGGTTCAAATCCTGTTTCTACCACTTTCTAGCTGTCTGATCTTGGCAAATTATTTAACCTTCCTGAGCTTCAGTCCCAATAGGTATAATAAATGTGACCTCTTACAGTTGCAGGCAGTATTACGTGAAGTATTGTCTTTAGAGAGTACTTGACATAGTAGCTGGCACATAGTGAGTAATGAATAAATGGACTTGCTATACTATTATTATTGAGCTAAACTTCCCACAGTTTAGTGGGAAGACGATTTTCACACACAAAGTCAGTTACATAACAATAAGCATTAAATAACATACAGTTAAGCACTGAAATAAATAAATGGTGTTGCGGACCCTTTTTGAGAGCTTGATGATAGCTATAAATCCTCACTTCAGAAAAAATAAACATAGGCGCACAACCGAATTTTGCATGCAATTTTAGGGGCTTCCTTCACATCTCCCCCTGCCTCTCCATCTCATGCATGGGCCATCCCTTAGGGGTCCTTGAAACCCCTGAGCTTCAAGCATATAGCAAGAATTCGTAAGGGGAATTAGTCACTGTAAGCAAAAGTATTGATAGTTAGGGAGCCCTTCCTGGAAGAGTTAAAAATGTGAACTAGCCTAAAAGAAGAGAGAATTTAAATTGGCCAAGAGAAGCAGGCGGAGAACTTGGGTGGAGATTTGCAGATGGGACTTGAAAACGCAGCCCACAAAGCCAGAGGATGGGGTGACAGCCCCCTGAGGCTACAGCAGTATACAGCAGGTGAGGTTCCAGCTGGGCCCCTGGAGTCAGACTGCCTGGGCTCAAATCCCAGCCAAGCAGCTTGCTAGCTGTTTGACGCTAGGTACATAGTTAACCCCTCTGTGCCTCAGTTTCTTCATTTATAAAATGGGGGTGAAACTACATAGAATTTCTCACAGGGTGATTGTGAGGATTCAGTGGGATAATGTATTGACAGTGATTGGCATATAGGCTGGTGTCTGGTGTAAGCTCTGTGTAGCAATAAGCTGCTTTTATGATTAGGATTTTTATTATGGGGCCAAAATACTAGGGAGGATCTTGACTGCAAAGCTGAGCCCTCTGGACTTTTTCTGGAGTTCCTGGCGAATCCCTGGAACTTTTTTGAGCCAGAGAGCAATAAACTCAAAATGGTACTTTATCTGAGCATATGCTGGTCAGGATAGGTTAGACTGGAGGAAAATAAGGGACATAAGTGGTTATGAGGCTGTTGCAATAGCCCTAACTTGAGGTGCTGGGAGCCAAGACCGGAAAATGGGGAGAAATTTCAATGCGGGGTTTGTCAGTGTCGGAATCAAAAGAATTTAGAAAGTGCCAGAGTCTAAGGTTACGCTGTTCAGTAAAGGCCGCTGTGACTGCTGAGCACTTGAAATGTGGCTCATCCAAATCGAGATGTGCCGTAAGTGCAAAATGCACGCTGAGCTTCAAAGATTTAGTGCCCAAAAGAATAAAATATCTCGATTCTTTTAACATTGATTTACATTTTAATTTTGGTCATATTGGGCTAAATAAAATATATCAATTTCACTTTTTAATTTCTTTTTCATGTGGCTACTAGAAAATTTAACCTCACATATGTGGCTCACATTTCTGTTGGACAAAGCTTGGTTTTAGGAACTGGAAGGAGGGCTAATGCAAAAGGATGCCTCGTGACCAGGACAACGGTGGTGTCACTCATTGAGAAAGGGACATGAGAAAGATTGGGGGCAGGCGGCTGTGTTGCATCGGGTTTTAGGTGTGTTGTGTTTGAAGCAGCTGTGCGGCATTCGAGTGTAAATTGAAATAGGCTTTTTTATTTAGACATTGGAATTCAGGTAAAGGGTCAGGGCTGTATGCACAAGAAATGTGTTGGTCTTAGCTAAAGTCCTTAATGGGTAAGGCATCTACCGTCACTGAGGCCACTGCAGGTCAGGCAGGTGCTGAGTAATTTACGTATGTTCTCTCATATCCTCCTGGTACAACCCTGTTAGGTAGGTACTATTATTATCCCTTCCCATTTTACAGATGAGGGAACTGAAGGTCAGAGAAGTGAAACAACGTGGGGTAGCCCGTGATGAGCCAGGATTCGAATTTATCTGACTCTAAAGGCTCTTGTTCGCTCTGCTACACCAGCCCTCCAGGACTGGGCCCCTGAGAAAACCAAACTCAGAAGAAGGAACAAGAGCTGTAGAAAGGAAGAGCGTTAGACAGGCAAGAACATGATGGTCTGGCGTCTCGGAAGCCAGGGAGGAGACACTTTCCAAAAGGAAGTAGCTGTTCGGAAAACAAATTTAGACTTGAGTTACAAAGGATGTTAGATGCTAAGAACTGTTTCAAACTGAAGGAGGGTTAATCCTGTAGGTTAAGGTCATTAGAAGGAGTTAGAATTTTCCAGGACTTGTCCAGAGCTTTGAAAAGTTAAGCATAGGTAGCAAGTGGCATTCTTTTAAACTGACCTGTTCTAAGACCCAGGCAGAAATAAACATGGGTCGAACCGAGAGGCAGAGACTCTAATAATCATCACTGGTATTTCTCAGGAGGACCTGTATCGGAATCCTTTAGAAAGCTTGTAAATACAGATTCTTGGGCTCTGCATCAGATATAATGAATCAGATTTTCTTTAACAAATGCCCCAGGTGTTCTAGATACACAGTTAAGTTAGGAACCAGCTGCTCAGGCTATGCAGCTCTCTCCTCTGGATTTATTACCCAGGATTGCCTCATTCTCATGGCTCCCTGCCAGCTTCGCTAGGGCACAGGAGGATGATGGGACCATCCTGCATCTTTAGCAGTAGTCCTACCTGGAATCTGGGGCAGTCCTTCTTTTAAATAAGAGCAACCGGCTCTCCTTCGCTTAGATCTTCTCTCAAGGCCATTGAACTCCCCACTTCTACCGTCATTGCTATGGAAACCACCTATCTGAAGGAGCAACAGGCCCTAAAGGGAGGCCTTGTCTTCTTTGTCCAGTGCTTCTGGCTGACGCTTGGCCTTGCTTTCTCCCGATTCCTTCCTTGTGTCTTTGATGTTCAGAGGCCTGCAGTAGAGAGTGGCGATGGAGAGGATGACCTTGAGAGTCAGGTGGCCCTGAGTCCCAGCTCTGCTACGTAAATCAGCGTGATCTTCGGCAAGATCTTTTAACCTCTCTGTGCTTCATCTATAAAGCAGAAATGATAAAAGAATTCATCTCTAAGAAGATTAAATGAAATGATTCTTGGAATTTACTTACCTGGCACATACTAAGTACTCAGTAAGCAGTGGTGGTTTTTTGAATTTTATCATCATAACGATAGCAATAACACCTTCATCACCATCATCGTTATTCAGTGACGTGTGCCCTGGATGTCAGGTAAAATCTACTAATCAAAGATCCCAGACAAAGACTTCAAAGGGTTATTAGCAAGTTTAAAAGCATCTGCCTTTAGAGGAAGTGCTCTGTTGAGGTTTTGAGGGAGAATTGTTCTCTTTCTTTTTCACTGCTGATTCTGAGCCCACACATACTTCTCTTAGAAAGGAACATCACTGTCACTTCGCTGTCTCTTCCCCACCGCAAAGCACGTCTTCCACGTCTTCCACCGTTCTATGCACCCCTCCCTCATCTGTCCATCTTATTTTCCACCCCCCCTAGGCCAGCAACTTGTTCCTTGCGCTCTGTGTTCTCGGAACTGGACAGGAGCAGGGCAGGACATGCAGCCAGCCAGTCACAGGTTCAACTACCCTTGACCTCATTGCCTGCGAGCTTTGTTTGGGGTGGGGGTTAGGACTACACCTTGTGAATTCTGGGGGGATACGACTCAGCTGATAACACTGGGAGAGGTAGTTTACTTTCCCACTCCAGGCGGGGGGAACACGTCAGGGCCTGCGGGTGCTCAGAGGGCTTCCCACGCGCTGTGATAAGCGGATGCAGCTACCAAGGGCTCCGCAGGAGTGTCCTCTGTGTTTACTACACTCACATGCTTATTTTATCCGATGCCTTAACAGTCCTTTGAGATAGAAAAGTATTATTATCCCCATTTTTCCCATGAGGAAGTTGAGGCTTGGATAGGCTACAGGTCCTGCCCAGGGCGCCAAAGGTAAGAAGGGGCAGGGGCAGGGATGAGTCCAAGTCCCCTGGCCTAATCCTTGAGCGTGTCCCAGGAACTAAATATCCGAGGCACAGTGTAAAGGCTGTGCCACAGGTTCAAATAGAGGGCCTGGCAGGTGTGCCTCTGCTCAGATCCAGCCCACTTGTGTAAGATTTTCTGATGTTTCCAGAAATTTTTCTTTTTAAGGTGAAATCTCTTCATTTTTCAAGTGTTGACAATGAAAACACACACACATTCTCTCTCTCTCTCTCTCTCTCTCTCTCTCTCTCTCTCTCTCTCTCTCTCTCTCTCCCCCCCCCGCCTCTCTCCCCCTTCCCCCTCTCTCCCTCTCTCCCTCCCTCCCTCCCTCCCTCCATCCACACACACACACACACACACACACAATTTAGTTAACCCTCTGTGGGACCCAGCCAAACACGTCTGCAGTCTGCATTCAGCCTGCAGGCTCTGATAGAAAATAATAAGTGTTCATGAGAATAGAAAACCGGTTCTTAGGGGCCTGACTGTCCACTCCCTGAACTCCTGCCAAGACCCTATCAGTAGATGTTGCTACCTGATCACATTACCTTGAAACTCTTCTTTTACTGTCTGAATTTTTCCCTTGTTTCCCACTGAACACGTGGTTTTCAGTATTAACCAGCCTGGGGGCCCAGCACTGGTTACATGTCTGTGTGTACCGGGTGCACCAGTGCCAGGTGCTCCGGTTTGTCTTTCCAACAAGCCTGTGAGACAGACTGCTGTCCCCTTTAGCAGAGAGCTGGGGTAGGACATTGATGGTTGAAGGCAGGATCAGAGGGTAAGTGGTAGCCTGCTGGCTTTTTTTTTTTTTTTTTTTGCAGTCTGCTCTTTTATTACAGCCACAAGGGGTGTGTTTGCTCAGAAAGTTGGCGTCACTCCAGTGATTCAGTTACTGGCCAGGCCATGATGACTTGTGATTCAGATCCTGGGGCTTCCTGGTGCCTTCCCCGCAGAGTGTGCTCTGTGACACACTTTCCATCCCCACCCTCCTCTCCCTGCTTCAGGCCCCGCTAGACAAAGATTAAAATGCCCACATTTCCCTAAAGTGACATCTTGTTCCTAGGAATTTCTAGGAAGCTGAGAATTCAGATGAATAATAGCATTAAAACCAATGCAAAGTATTTGAATAGCTAAATACTACTTATGTTTATTCAAATCTCTCAGCCACATGTAAAAGTGGAAACAAGGCTGCGGAAGCAATAGCCAGAGTTTTATCAAACCTGGGTGTCTGCACAGGCAGGCACAGGCCTGGGCCCTTCTGGGTGGGTTATCCAGTGACTCCAGGAGTTGACCTCAGTCCTTGCCTAATAGCCACAGCGAGCACATTCTCACTTAGCTCATGGATATGAGAGGGGAGACCTGTCTTCCAGGGCACTAGACAGACAAGCAGATGCCTTCTGCACCGGAAGGGGTGTTGCACAAACGTGAAGCCATCAGCAAGGCCACAACCCCAGGTCATGGAGTGTCAAGGCCGCCCTTGATGAGAACCACATCGTAGACTGTTCAGTGATGTCCAGAGTGTTTGCAAATCAAATTAATTGGAATTGCATCCTTTCCTTGATACAATAGGAAGTGTGGCTTCTGGGGTGGAGAGGCTTAAAAGCTAGTTCAAGGCTCTGAGCTGGATTAACTTGGAGCAAGTTTTTCTAATTTTGGTTGCCTCATCTATAAAACAAGGATGAAAAAGTAATTTACCTTTCAGGCTGAGAGTGAGGCTTCACAGACGAATGCAGATGAAAGCATGTGTGTGCTCTAAGGTTCTATACATCGGGCGCTGTTTGTCTTGGAAGCTATTTTTGGAGTAAGAATAACGCAAGTTTTTTATCCAGGTAGTAGCACAAACAAACAGCCAGACATCCGTGCATTGAGGGAAGACCAAAGACACCCTCTGAGGGTGCAGAGAGGCTCAGAGATGTTTGTGTCCCAGCCTCTCGGTCTGGTTCTGCCCCAGCCCAGCTGTTGAGGCAACGCAGAGCAGCTGCAAGTGGGGAGGACGTCCTCAGCAAGACCTCCTGCTCCTGTAAACACCACCCACCGCTCAGATGTCAAGCAGCCGTGACCCTGCTTTTGTACACGTGAGGCAGCTCAGCCCACCGAGTTCCTTGAAGAGGTTCCTTAAGTTAAAACGACATGATTTTGATTTGACTTCTCCATTGGACGTGTGTTATCATAAGTTGTTTTTTTTAATTAATTAATTTATTGATTTTTGCTGTGTTGGGTCTTCGTTTCTGCCCGAGGGTTTTCTCCAGTTGTGGCAAGTGGGGGCCACTCTTCATCACGGTGCGTGGGCCTCTCACTATCGCGATTTCCCTTGTTGGGGAGCACAGACTCCAGACGCACAGGCTCAGTAGTTGTGGCTCACGGGCCCAGTTGCTCCGCGGCATGTGGGATCTTCCCAGACCAGGGCTCGAACCCGTGTCCCCTGCATCGGCAGGCAGATTCTCAACCACTGCGCCACCAGGGAAGCCCAAGAAATTATGTTCTTTACCAGTGGCCCAGTGTACAACTTTTTCTAGAGGGATCCCCAGCAGAAGGGAGCGGGAAGCTATCTGAGGGATAGGGAGGGGGCTCTCTGTGAAGGAGCAGGTCAGAACACAGATGTCAGAAGTGGGGAAAGCTGTAAGAGCCCCAAGCTGGCAGGCATGAACTGTGAACCGCTGGCTGTTTATAATCGTGACTATAATACAGTCAGGAAGTAAGTCGTCCGTGTACCAGATGCAAAGTTTCTCACCAATTTTAGGAGGACCTACCCAAGCATTTTATAACTAAAGCCAAATTGTGGTCTATTTCCTTACAGCTGCGTGGGTGGGAGGAGCCATGGCTGACCCAGTCCTGATACGTGTGTGAAATGTTCTGCAGTTACAGGAAAACTTGCTCAGGCCTTGGAAACTTTATGCCCTAGAGGTTGAGAAGAAGAGACTGCTTGGCGTTATTTTCCTGCAAAGGGAACATTTAGAAAGTCCTAAGGGTGCAGCCTGGAAACCACAGGCCACTCAGAAAGGGTGTCACGTTCGCGTTCTGAAGGCTGGGGGCCAATCCTCAGAACCGGCGCCAGCTGGCAGGGAAGCCCAGTTTAACATGCTACAGGGAACAAAACGAGGACCAGCGCGCTGTGAATCAGGGCACTTCAAACTGTTCGCAGAAAGGCTGCTTGCTGCCTTAGCCCCATTACAAAGGCTCTGTTAATAGGTGCTTGCTGGGAGCGCAGAAGGGCTGGGCCAGACCGCTGGGTGTGTGCACAGTCACCGGGAGGAGACCTTCAGCCTCTCCTTTGGGTGGGGCAGGATGAGTGCGGAATCTGAGGAGGAGGCAGCTTGTCTGGAAGTGTGTTGTAACCGGGTCGCCCAAGGCAAGGCCAGCGTGCCCTGCCACACTACGGCTCCTCCCAGTTTCCTGCAGGGCTTGGGCTCCCTTATGCTAGGGGAATCCTCAGAGGGCTGTTTCCAGCCATTCTATTCTGCCCTGACACCAGAGTGCAGCAGAATTGCCTGGGGCCCGTGCCCACAGCCCACCCAGAGCAGTCGGTCAAGACACCTGGAGGCCCATTGACCAGGTGGAGGCAGGTAGGTACACAGAGGATTCCCATTCATTGTGCTGGGTGTGACCCCCAAGGATAAATACAATAGCAGCTGCTGTGTATGGAGTGCCTTGGTCCTATGCAAAACACTGCATGTGCACCGGTGAATTGAATCCTCAAAAACAGTAGTATCCCTATATTACAAATGAGAAAATATGGGCTCATGGAGGTTCAGTAACTGGAAGAGGTAGGGTCCAAACCAGGAACATGAAGCTTGCTGATTAGGCTGGACTTCAAAGTTCCGCACGCAGTTAAAAGCACAGTTTTATTTGGGCATTGGATCCAAAGCTGCCTCTGACTTAGAAGGTACAAGCCCTACCCGAGTCCTTGAACTCAGCATTCTGAGTGCAGTAGAACTCCGTGCACACCGCAGGCGCTGTGGGTGGCTGTTTTCGGCAGCCTTGTCTAACGTAAGCCTTTATGGCAGATATGCCTTGTGCACCCGCGGCCCCTCCAGAAGGTTGAGTCAGCCTGCGTTTGCTGCTGGTGCCACGGTGCCCTCAGACGTTGCTGAGTCCTTGCCTGGCGCCGGCGAGGCACACCTACTGTCCACCTGCTCTGACTCATAAAACTGCCGGGGCTGCCAGCTCTGCGATGTCTTCCGCCACCGTGCCGAGAGAGAACTTAGCCACATATGGCAGGGGCACCGGGCAGTGCTTTTCCCCAGCCCGCCTTCCCCTTGGACTATGCCATTGGGCAACTAGACCGGTCGAAGCTCAAGGTCCGGGATGTTTCCTTTGTTTTCACCGGGAGAGAGAGGCAGAGGGCAGGCCCACGAACATGTGATGGGGGTGTGGGATTAGCCAGTGCCCTGGCCACCAGGATGAAGCCAGAGAGGTCAACGGGGTGGGGCAGGGGGGGAGGTGCTGATGTAATTCCATTAAATATTTCAGGCTTGAGGCTGTAGCCTATGTGACTTTTGCTGTGGATCTGTCATTGAGAGTCTTTCAGCTGAAAGGTTCCCACTTTTTCCTGAATAAAGGCTTCCTTATCTGCCTAACTTTCTCCAAACGACTGCAAATCTTGATAGCACCTAAAAATGCACCCTTTGTGCAGAGTTCTCCAGAAGCACTCTCTTCTGCCCTTTTCTGTTGCCAGGATTTGTATCAGTGTAATAGTTGGGTAAGAGAGCCAAAACGAAATGAAATCAAACCTTCTATTAACGCACAGGGCAGTAATGTTAACCTGCACGTGGAGCACGGCCCGCGTTGGCCGGAGGCCTGGTAACTACCACAGACGTGTGTGTGTGTGTGTGTGTGTGTTTGCTTCCCCTTAGAAAACGCTACTTTATGCTGTATGTGGGGCTCATGGGTTAAACTACTAGTACTGGGTTTCTGCAGAGGAAAGATTCATGAAGGTGCTCAAAAGGATTACAAGCTTAGAAACTGAGGCCGCCACTCCCATTGCGGAGGGGCTTTGTGGTAGCAGCCTCCAAGAGGCTGTGGTGACCGGGAATGCATCCTTTTCCCCTCAAAGCGTTATGAAGGTCTAAGCAACTTAAAGATGACTGTTCTTCACCTTTGACAAAAAAGTTCTCTTCAGATTTCAGGTGAAACCGTAACTGAAGATGTCGACCAAGACAGCCAGCACCAACAACATCGCCCAGGCAAGAAGGACTGTGCAGCAGTTGAGAATGGAAGCCTCCATCGAAAGAATAAAGGTAAGAGCCTTGAGTGGGTCAGACGTGTTTTCTGACCGGCTCCCTCTGCCCTCCCAAGGCCGGGCCACATTTCTGAGAAGGTGGATGCCATGTAATTGGGCCAGATGCCAGGCTGTTCCCTGAGCCAGCTGAGAGCCTCCGAATCTTAACTTTCATTTCAACGTAGCACTGGCGATACAGAGTGTCTGTGTGAGGCTCTCTGTGTGGACAGAAAACCTAAAGCCCGTGACAGGATTTCCTGAGGACCTGCCTTCCCTGAGCGCACATGGTCGAGCCCCCTCTGTCACCGTGTTCTCCCTCGAGACAGGGCTTCCAGGTGGACTTTATAAACACCCTCGTCATCCCTCTGGAATGTATGAAGTGTTCTAGAGTTATCAGTGCAGCCAAGGTGGCCTTGCATAAGTCAACACCCAGGTGTCCTTTTTAGGAGAAGGTGGGTTTTTCAGTGTGTGCAGACTTGGACAACCACAGTCTGCAACCCAGGGTAAGTATCGCCAGCCTTAGTTGAGATCTGGAGGAAACCAGAAGGCATTTGTTGGGTCACCTGACTTTGACGTCTTTTCCCCCCAGACCCTCAGAGAGGGCTAGGCGGTGAGTGCCTTGGAATGTTGTGAGTAATGGCCGTCTCCTAGATACTGAAGCAGTCACCTGATAAATTCCTCTGGGCCTAGAGATAGTCACCTGTCTTCAAAACAGGAGGCTGAAAAAAAACAAACAACAACAAAAAAAAAACAAAAAAGCTTCCCTGGTGGCGCAGTGGTTAAGAATTTGCCTACAGGGCTTCCCTGGTGGCGCAGTGGTTGAGAGTCCGCCTGCCGATGCAGGGGACACGGGTTCGTGCCCCGGTCCGGGAAGATCCCACATGCCGTGGAGTGGCTGGGCCTGTGAGCCGTGACCGTTGAGCCTGCACGTCCGGAGCCTGTGCTCCGCCAAGGGAGAGGCCGCAACAGTGAGAGGCCCGCGTACCGCAAAAAAAAAAAAAAAAAAAAAACAGACAGGAGGCTGCCTGTGCCCCTGGCCTGAGGACACTTATCTGATTATTCTAAC
Organism: Leucopleurus acutus; assembly: GCF_964270905.1. Lineage (NCBI taxonomy): Eukaryota > Metazoa > Chordata > Mammalia > Artiodactyla > Delphinidae > Leucopleurus > Leucopleurus acutus. The sequence continues at coordinate 135,213,525 of NC_139143.1, forward strand.
GGGTCTCCCACTCAGACTTCTGAACAGGGTGTGGTATTTCCATTTTTAACTCATGTCGAAGTAAGGTACTGCATCTTCCCGTGCTGGCTTTGTCCCTCTTTTTATTCCCCCAAGTCCAGTCTTTAACAGTAAATCTTGAAGCTCTACTAGAATTTGGCTCTATTCTGAGTTTTGGCTCCGAGCCCATAATTCGGTTCTTTAACTCTGTTCTGCATTCTAATCGATTTGTTATTGGATAGAAACTAAGATACAACCTTCCTTTGAATCACAGACACTTTTCTTGTTCCCCTCCCCACCCCAGCTTTTTATTTTGAGAAATTTCAAACCTGTGGAAGAGTTGTAACAAACACCCATATACTGTTTACCAAGGTTCACCAATTATTAGCATTTTACCCCACTTGTTTTCTCTGTCTCTACACACACACACACACACACACACACACACACACACACACACACTCACAAAACTGACATAATTTTTTCTTTAAATTTGTTGCAAGTTATTTGCAAACATCGTGACGCATCACGCCTAATACTTCACCATCTGTCTCCTAAGTATAAGGGCATTCTTCTGCGTAACCACAATACAGGGATTACATTCAGATCAGCTGCTCATAGTATCTAACACATAGTCCAGTTTCGAAGATTCCAGGCCACTCACTTTTCAGAATGACCTTCACTTTAGATGGGATTGTTTGCTGACGATCAAATTCAGGCTAAAAGTTTGGGCAGAAATACTAGCTGGCTGGTGGCAAGTCTTCTGCACTCACTCCAAGAGACATCTGATGTCAGTTTGATCACTTGGTTAAGGAAGGCCTTATCTGCCAGATTTCTCCATTTAGAAGTACCTTTTCCCTCTTTAAGTAACAGATAATCTGGGAGTGATACTTTGGTTATCCTGTTCTCCAACAGTCTTCCACCCAGTGGGTTAGCATTCAAATACCTTTCAAGTTTGTAAATATTTTTTAACAAAATTTTTTATTGAAGCATAGTTGATTTACAGTTTTGTGCCAATCTCTGCTCTACAGCAAAGTGACTCAGTTATACACATATAGACATTCTTTTTTTATATATTCTTTTCCATTATGGTTTATCACAGGATACTGAATATAGTCCCCTGTGCTATACAGTAGGACCTTGTTGTTTATCCAGCCTATATAGTAGTTTACTTCTACCAACCCCAAACTCGCACTCCATCCCTCTCCCTCCCCCCTCCCCCTTGACAACCACCAGTCTGTTCTCTGTGTCTACGAGTCTGTTTGTTTTGTAGATAGGTTCATTTGTGCCGTGTTTTAGATTCCACATATAAGTGACGTCATACGGTATGTGTCTGACTTACGTCACTTAGTATGATCCTCTCTAGTTGTATCCTGTAAATATTTTCTTTGTTTGCTTTGGTCTGTCTGCGCACCAGGTTTCAAAGGCATCAGCGGACCTCATGTCCTACTGCGAGGAACATGCGAGGAATGACCCTCTGCTGATGGGGATACCAACTTCAGAAAACCCTTTCAAGGATAAAAAGACCTGCATCATCTTATAGAGGAGTAGTGAAGTGGTTCCTCCCCTCTTCTCAACAAAGCAAACGATGAGCAGCTCCTTGAAAAGATTTACCTTCGGCTTATTTGGTAACCACTGCTAATAGCTAAAATGCTCTTAAGTACCTTGGAATCACGGACTCTGAAGTCTTTGTTTTCCAAGTTGTCCTCTCTCTAAAATGCCCTTTAATGAATTAATAGAGAATAACAATCTTGTTTTCCATTTGTTAACTCTGGTGTCATATTGGGTTACTGCTGAAGGAAAGTTGGTCTGACCTTTTGAAAAAACAAATATGTGAATGATCCAGTTAAGACCTAAATTCCCTAAGGACTCGTCTCGATTAAAATGCCAAGAATAACTTGTCCTAAAGCCTTTCTCTCATAGTATATTCTTAATAGGGTTATGCCAATCTGTACAGTATAGGTGGGTGAGGAGTGTTTTGTGTATATATATATATGTGTGTTTGTATATACACATCTCAAAGCTTATTTCCCTATTAAAATGTCTCTCTCTCCAGACCATCAGTTCAACTCCAGAAGAAGTTATACCTTTATCTTGAGCTGTGTGTGGGTAGAATTAAATTCTTTTCTCATAGTTATTGTACAAAAAGTAAAGAACACCCTGAAGACTGCATTCATTGTAATTGAGTAATGAAGGCATCTCTCTCTTCTTGAAAGCGTGCTGACCTCTTAGGCTACAGTAAACTGTGCCAATTAAAATTTAAAAACTGAACCAAAAGCCCTTTTATGATATGACTATTAATTCACCAAGGGCTTTCGGGCTTCAGTGATCCTGCGTCTAGAAAAGGGGAGGAGGCCCTTGGGGAGTACCCTGGGCAGCTGCGCCCCAGGGCTCACGTTCTCTGGAGCAGGGGTAGACACCTCTGAAATTTCCACTCTAGCGATGGGAGTGAGACAGAGCAGCCGTGAGCCGGGCCAAGAGAAGAGCAGGAATGCGTGAAAAACAGCTGCTCTCCTTGGCCCAACTTTGTGATTTAGCTCACTTTCTCTGCCTCCCCTCTATCTTTCCTCTGCCACCAGAGCATGTCCTCAGAGGTAATGTTCACCTCCCAGCCCCAAGTGGGCAGATCGTGATGGGGAAGAAACACACATACAGAAAGAACGTAAAGGTATCAGACACTTCCTTAAGCTCTTTTCAAATACCTGCAGCGTCATCGTCATCCCTAGCTTGTCCTCACACCATCTGAGAGAGGCTAGGATCCAGTGGTTCGCTACCTGGGCCCACGGTTCCAGCAGCTGGGTGTTGGGCTCCTTGATTTTCCTCTGGGCATGATGGTCCTGCCACACATCCTCAGAATTTCCAGTGGGGATGCCAAAAGAAGGCATCTCCTGTGGCCAGAGGGTATGTTAACTTTGTCAAAGAGGAAGAGAGGGTCTTTTAAACTGCTTATTTATGGGCCCAAACCATACATTAGACCTTTGATATTTTAATTCAGCTTCAGTTCATTAAAAACAACTACTAATGAACGATTTAAAATATTCTCAGAAAGGATCCCTCCCCAAGAAGGAATTATTTACAACGGTTTTCCCTAGTTCTGTACAGTCCTGCCCTGTAGTGCAAGCCCCTCTTAAAATCTAATGTCTGAGCTTTGAGCATTATGCTGATTGTGGGTGAACAAATGCAGTACTGTTTCCAAACTGCTCAAATATATTCCGTATTTCTCCAAGTCACCTGCCTATTCAGCATTGTGAACGGCCCTCACTCTGCCAGGACCACGTGGAAATCACGCCATCGCTGTTACCCTCTTGTCATCTATGCTTAGTTCTGCAAAACGCCCAGTTTCCAAGTAAATTATAGGCACCTGTTGGAGAGAGAACGGTTTTTCCTTTCAAAAGGTGATATTTGAAATGTACATTAATAAGACAACTTTACATTTACAGCTTCACTTAATGAGACAGTCTTTTTTTATAAGTATATTTTTCTACTGATAGTTTCAGAACACTAATCTTATTTTCACTCTGATTTTTACCATGTTTCTTTAAATATTTATAATGTAGCTTGTTACAAAATATTTTCGTGAGATTACTTTTATTATACTGCTATGTACACATTTTTGGTAGCAAGTGTAGTTTATTCTTTAGTACTAAAACATGTTCTTTTACCTAACAGAAAACAAATATGGTTTGCCGTATATTTGTTAACATGCCTGTAGTGGTAAGGAATGGACTTGAGGTCCCAGGAGAGTTCATTTTTATTTTTGCTGGCCAGATATCATAAAGGCTACGAGTATGAAAATCATGTAACTTCCTAACCAGGTATAGGGTATGTTTAAGAAAAGTGATATCAAATCCTTTGATGCTGGACCCGAGGGGGAGAAAAATTGTAGCTAAATGTTGATTTACTTATAACTAGACATCTATGTGAGAAAAATATAATATATGTATACATACGTATGATATGCAGAAGTCACTTTTATTTATCAGGCTTTATTCTACTTGTAAAGCCACAGTTTATTTGGCAGCAACTGGTTTTTGATAATGACAGACAAATGCCCAGTGTGTGTTATTTTTTCCAACTACCACTATAATGACACACCTAATCACTTATATGCATGCAACTCCTTGCCTTCATATCTATGAAGCTATTTAAATATGTTCACTCTACTTTGTCTGTAATGCTGCTTCTGTTAACAGTGACCTCTTCTTCCATGCTTATATCTTCATTAGCGCATCGTAAATCTGTCCAATTGAGGCCTCAGGACCATGGCAAGATATGCTAGACAGAATTTCATGACTCCAAAGTATTTTACAGAAACACTTTTTTTTAACTAGAGAAACACTTTCTATACCAGGTGGTTCACAAGCTATAGGTTTTTTTCTAAATAAGAATCAGGTTTTTACATTTCTTGACCTTATTATTAAAATGAAAAGTGCCGTGCTTACCCTTTAAAGGAAAGACCTGATTTGCTTTCTCTCTATTGGGACTACTTCTGTGCTTTACTAATCTTTCAACTATCAGAAGAAAAAATTATACCAACAATTTAGTAATTTTGAGGCATAAGTTAGTTAGTTTAGGTAGTGCAGGATGTGCCAAACTTGCCCTTCAGATTCCTTCTTCTCAGTCAGTTTGCACCTAAGAGAGTGTCATCTGAGTGATTACTCCGAATTTTAACAGCTATATAGTCCCAAGAAGTAAATCACAGTACATGTCAGTCCTTTCTCAATAAACATAATACCAGAGTGTGTTAGGACTTGTATTGACCTTTTATGGTAGATCTGTTAATAGGAAAAAAATACATTGAATCAAGTAGAATTATCTGTATGTTAAAATAGAACACTTACCTAGAGCTGGGTGGCCTGGATCATTCGTTGTCTAGCCAATCCTGTGTCCCTGTGTTGTGTGACTTTGAACAAGGCACTCCATCTCTCTGGGCCTCCATTTCACCATCTGTAAAACGGGGCTTGAAGTAGATGATGGCGGAGATTCCCCCCGTTCCATCCAGCAACCTATTACCCCTCTACTGGTCCTGCCAACATGTTGGTGCTATATGCTGCTTCAAATATAGAATTGGTTTGTCTATTGTGTGTGCTCATTTAATAGCTTATGAAAGACCTTTCTGTTATATGGCTTTTTTTTCTAGTTTTATGGACTTGATTACTGTAATAATGTCTTGTTTATAGCCATGTAACTATAAACATACATTCTCTTGATGTCTCAGTAAATTTGCATTTGGTATATAGTTGCTGGAATTGTTGTTTTATAACATTCTTTGACTACTCATCTGTCCAGCATCTTATTAACCTAAACATTGTGATTATTCTTTGGAAATCTGTTCTGCAGAAAGAATAAAAGCATTTACTTGATAGCTAACGTGTTCACAGATTTGAAAGAAGTTTCATTAAAGCACTGTTGCTCTCTTTACTGGATCAGTGCCTCCTTGAATCTTCCTACCGTATTTTGCTCAATAAATTAACAGAAGACCAATTCTCTTCCCCTTTTCCTGCGTTCATTCAGTTAACATTTTCTGAGCACCTGCTGAGAGCCAGGTATGGAACTCAGGCTCCGATTACACTCAGATGAATAAGGCTCACACCAGCGCGTGAGAAGCTCACAGTCTAGGGCAAGGAAGGGTGGGAATAACCAATATGTAAACTAATAATTACAGTACCGTGTGCAAAGTGCCTGAACTCAGGTGAACACACAGTGCCGTGAGAGCCCAGGGGAAGGAGGGCTACCTCCGTATCAGCAAAGTCTGAGACGGCTTCCAAGGGAGGTGGTGTTTGAACTAGGTCTTGAGAGACAAAGAAACCCTGTATGTGTTGGAATGAAGTCTTGGGAGGGAATGACAGGAGGAGGAGAAAAGTGAGCTCAAAGCTAGTGTGCAGAGCATCTCCCATACCACTTACCCTGCAAGCAACCGGAAGGCAGTGGAAGTTGTTAAGGAGGAGTGGCGTAGTGATTCACAATGTGTGGAAGGCTCTTTCCCATCCTGAGACCCGGCTGTGACCACAGAAACAGACGACAAATGGAAAGGTCATGAGACTTGCAGACTCATATTCACCAAGTGTTTGTTGAAGGTACCCTGCCTCCTGCCCAGTCCCTTCCTCCAGAGCTGGGATTCCCACAGAGATCAAGGGAGGGACAACGTCATCCAGAAAGCCAGGGAGAAGGCAGCCAACAAGGTTATGGGCTGGGCAAGCTAAAGAGATGCCCCCTGCTTCCGAAAACCAGCACACACACACTACAAAGGGTAGGGGCAAAAGATATAGACAGCCACTCGGCCCTTCCTAGGAAAGGACTGAAGCATGTAGACACGTTGGTCATGAAAAACAGGCAGCAGCAACTGACCAGGACTTTCACTGGCTCAGACCAAATTACCAGAAGTCCCTGTGACTTTCAATGGAAGACGGGCTTGGGGGTGGTAGATGGGACCTGGGTAGGGATAAGGGGATGGAGGACAGTGAAGCTGAAATGGGTAGACTAAGTAAGTAAACGTGGCAGATGAAATGGTATGCAACCTTAATGGTGTGAACAAAGAACTCAAGCCTGCTGGTAATGTGGGAGCTAAATGTGGAGATGCAGGTCCAGCTCTCCTGGACATGCGCTGTGACCAGCTTCTCATCGGCAATGTTACACATATACATAAGGACATTCACCATAAGCCTGCTTACTTGGGGCTAGGTGGACAGTCTTTTGCGTCCCTATGTCTACATTTATAAACTTTGGGCTCACGGCTCTGACTGTGTAGAACCTGTCCTGCCATCAGCTCTAAGCCATCTTTGCACAACCTGACGTGACTATTGCCTATAGCTTGCTTTCAGAGCATGGCCCTGCTTGCTACTCTACCCCTTTGCCGCTGTGAGCAGCAAATAACGTTTCCCTTCAGATGCTTCCCCCATTGCTGTTTCCTTATCTGAGTCAATCATATCTATTAAAGGCCATTTAGCTATAGGCCAGTCCTGGGCAAACATATATATACAGTTGGTCTCAGGAACCCTCACCTCAACGATTAATTTTTTAAGAAACCAATATTTTCTCTGCACTGGAAGAAAATGCAGTCCAAATAAATGTATCCTGAAATGCTATATGACTTAATATATTAATCTGTAGAAGACAACTGATGCTATAAAATAGAACTATGGAAAGAGCAATGCTTAGCACAAAGGAGCAGAAGTTAAAGTTTGAGGTGTATTGAGAATTAATTTTACATACAAAGCATTTTTATACCCTATAAATCCTCCTAGGTAATCTATTCAATAATGAAAGCAAGTAATTGGACTGGCCGAGATATATAATGGTAAGGTCTCGAATTTGCGCGTTAAATCTGCAGCTGAGACATCTATGTGCAAATTGCTACTCCTGGTCTCTAGATCCAATCATGCCATCTTCACACACACACACACACACACACACACACACACACACAGAGCTTAGTGATAGAAGAGAGAGCTCCAGCCACAAAAGACCTGAAATCTGGTCCTGACATAGGACATTAACCATGTGACATCACAAAGACCCTGTGGATCTGTAAGTTGATATGCTGGGGGCAGGGGAAAAGCAGTCACTCACTGAGCAAGTTGTGATATAAAGTTCCCTTCTAAAACAGATTTAAGTAAAAAGTAAGCCAATTTATATTTTCAAAAATGTGGGTATATAATAGCACAGCCTGTACTTGGATGTGGCAAAAATGGTAAAGAAGCTTTACAGTATATCTGAAGACAAGCATCCCTTTGGAGAATCGTCCATGTGCAGCAGATCCTTCCTACTTTTAACCTTGAGACATTTTCCCATGGCCAACGCATTAGAATTGCTTTATTGTAGATAAACCCTTGTAGATCTGACATCAATGAAGTACATTTCAATATAGCTCATACATCTGTCGATATTTACAGACATCTGTGTGAGGCCCTGGGGAAAGGAGGAACCAAACACTGACACTGGGCTGGACACTCCACATGTATCCTCCCATTTAAGCCTCACAACAACTCTTGAAAGGAAAGTAGACTTTATTTAACTGTATGCTACAGATGAGGAACTGAGGCTCAGAGAAGTCAAGTGAGTAATGCAGGATCCAACAACTAAGAAGTACAGACCCTAATTCCACACACCCGCGTCAGCTAGATTCTGCAGCCCATATAGTCTGTCTTCATAACTGTAGCATGGTTTGAATGGGGGGGGGGGGCAGCAGGGAGGCAAAATAACTTCGGGAATTTTAAAATTAATCAAGTGAGAAATAAAACTACCATATGACCCAGCAATTCCACTCCTGGGTATGTATCTGAAAAGAACAAAAATACTACTTTGAAAAGATACACGCACCCCAATGTTCACAGCAGCATTATTTACAATAGCCAAGATATGGAATTAACCTTAGTGTCCATCAACAGACAAATGGATAAAGAAGATGTGGTATATGAATATAGTCGATGGAATACTACTCAACCATAAAAAAGAATGAAATTTTGCCATGCAAGAACATGGATGGGATTTGGAGGGTATTATGCTAAGTGCATTTAGAGAAAAACAAATACTGTATGATATCGCTTATATGAGAGGTCAAACTAGTGAATATAACAAAAATGAAACAGACTCACAGATATAGAGAACAAACTAGTGATTGAGGGGGAGGGGCAATATAGGAGTAGGGAATTAAGAGGTACAAACTACTATGTATAAAATAAGCTACAAGTATATATTGTACAGCACAGAGAATATAGCCATATTTTATAACAACTATAAATGGAGTATAACCTTTAAAATTGTGAATCACTGTGTGGTACACCCGAAACATAATATTGCACGTGAACTCAATAAACAAAAAAAATTTTTTTAATTTAAATAAACTTAAGTAATGTAAAGTGAGCAAATTGGTTCCTTAGTAATCAAGAGCCTAATGTACTGGACCTTAAATAAAAATAAACAATACTAGACTCCAGGCACTTACTATGGGCAGGTACTATTCTCAGCATTTTGCATCTCTTAATTCATTTAATTCTCACAACAAACCCATGAGGTCGCTACTATTATTATCCCTACTTTACATATGAGAAAATGGAATTTCGCAGAGATCCAAAAGTGCGTTCGATATGCTTTTTTTAAAAAACTGCATTTTTTCATGAGTTGTCAGTATGAAGTAAGAGGAAAAAACATCTTAGACTCAGGAAATGTGGGTTCTAGTTGGACTGCCACTAATTTGCTGTGCAACCTTAAGACTTTTATGACTCCTGTTCCTGTTTCCAGAAAAAAAAAAAAAAGGAATTTTTTAAAGAAGGATTTAGGCTAGGTAATTGTTAACATTTCTTCTAGCTTTAAATCTTATACAAATATGGGAGAGGAGAGCAATTCACTTTGGGTCACTTTTTTGCCATCTTTACCCCCAATCATTTTACATTTTCCTCCTTGAATCGAAAATCAGGAGGAAAAGAACCAAAGTCTAGAGTATGGGGTCAGAGAAGGGTATGTGGGTTTGCCGAGTATAATTATAGCTATTTAAAAAGATATTTTAAAAATCACTTCCTGATACCTCAGCTACTGACTCATCATCAGGGCAGGAAAGAATTTTTAAGGAAAAATGAATTGTAGAAAGGTATTTTGTATATAAGCAATTAATAGAATTAAATGAGCAAAGTTCTTCAACAAAGTATCAACAATGTCTCATGAGTTATAACTACAAAAAGAAAAATACCCCACTCAACATTAAATGTGAATAACACAGCATTTGATTTTTAGAAGCAGGACAAAGAGGAATTCATTCATTTGTTGAGCTCCTCCTGGGAATATGGTAGCTCCTACTAGCTAAGTATGTCCTAGGATAAACCTAGAAAAGACTAGGATCTCCCAAGATAGTGAGGGTGGGGATTGGGGTGGGCCTTACTGTGCAATGTGATCAATGCTATTATAAGAAGTCGCCCTGCCTGAATGAGTCAAAAAAGGTTTCACAGAGGCAGCACTGTATCAGTTGGGCCTTGAAGGATGAGTAGGAGTTTGTTAGGAATAGGGAAAGGTTATTCTCAGCAGCACAAAAAGTGTGTACAAACGCTAGGTTCTAAAGAAGTCTGGGTTATCAGATAACAGATCTCTGTGTCAGGAGTATGGGGAGAAGAATGTTGATGAGGCTGGGAAGGAAGTTTGAGTAAAGTCAACAAAGGCTAAGAGTTTCTACTGATTATAAAAGGCAAGGGGAGGGAGTTGGTAGAGTGGTTTAAGCAGGGTCTTGACATGATAAGCCTTGTTTTCTTAAAGAGAGAGTGAAGAAGGAGAATGAACTAGTGGAGAAAAAGTGGCAGTAGTGTTTCTAACCTCTGCTGAGCCTCCAGCAGCATTTTATAATTCTTTTATTGGTCCTTGTTCAACTCCTCCATTCCAAACCTTTAACACCCTACTCAGACCCCCCTATTTATCTCCTTCCCATCAAGCAAATAATCCTGCCTTCCCCATCAAAAACATGCTGGGGCCATTTGGCCTGAATTCTTAAAACTTCCTACCTTTCCACATCCAAATGTCTCCATCACACCCAAGCAAATAACTTCCATCCGTCTCACAGATGAGCAGCAAGTCCTCCAGCTATTCCTGAAGCCACTTATCCTCTTTTCTCCTTTCTTATCAAAATGTCCCAAGAGTAGTCCACCTTCCCTGTCTTCTCTTCCTCACCTCCCATCTTCTCAATCGACTGCAGTGTGGCTTTACTCACACCAACAGAGTGAAACTGATGTCATCCAATAAAACGGCCAGTGAACTCTTTTTTTTTTTTTTTTTTGGAGGGGAGCTGTGTTGGATCTTCGTTGCTGCACACAGGCTTTCTCTAGTTATGGTGAGCAGGGGCTACTCTTTGTTGCGGTGCGTGGGTTTCTCATTGCAGTGGCTTCTCTTGTTGCGGAGCTCGGGCTCTAGGTGCACGGGCTTCAGTAGTTGCAGCACACAGGCTCAGTAGTTGTGGTGCTCAGGCTCTAGGGTGCATGGACTTCAGCAATTGTGGCACACGGGCTCACTAGTTGTGGCTCACGGGCTTAGTTGCTCCACAGCATGTGGGGATCCTCCCGGACCAGGGATCGAACCCATGTCCTCTGCATTGGCAGGCAGTTTCCCAACCACTGTGCCACCAGGGAAGTCCCAGCCAGTGAACTCTTAATTTCGAAATTCAGTGGAACATTTCAATCTCTGCTTCAGGGACCCCTCTAACAGTGGGAATTATTCTCTCCTGTAAACTCACCATTCTGCCCCACTAGCTTCTGTGACATCAGACTCATTTTTCCCCTCTGTCTCCTCCTCCTATGTCTGCCTTCTAAAATCCCACCCTCAGTCCCAGGTTTCTATCCTTGACCCACTGCTCTCTTCTTGGAGAGCTCATCCACTCTCACTGTTAGTATACACTGAGGATTCCCAAATCCAAACATCCAGCCCACCTTTTATCCAAGCATCCAACTTACCTATTCTACTGGACATTTTTAACAGATAGTCACACAAGGACTTGAAACAAAATGTGTCCAAGACTAAAGCCATTTCCCCTTGCAAAACTTTAATTGACATCAGTATCATCCTTAAATTGCCCCAGCTGGAATTCTGAGAGTCATTCAAGAATTCCCCTTCATTCCTTACATCTGATCACCCAGTCTTGCCTATTTCATTTCCCAAATATTTCTAAAATCCACCCCTGATTTTCCTCATCAACTGCAAGTTCAGGCATGTATCACCCCTTGACTGAACTACTGGAAAACGTCCCATCTAGACTCCAGCCTCTGTGGTTGCCCCTGGTATTAGGATAGCCAACTGTTTCTATTTACTTGGGACTGTCTCAGTTTTGGCCCTGAAGGTCTCGCATCCAGGAAATCCCTCAGTCCTACTTCTAGTTGCAAATAAAACTAAAACCCAATTTTTAGTTGAAAATTAAATTACGCATAATAAAAAATCCATGGGGCTCCCTTCAGGTACAGCTGGATTTAGCTCTGCTTTCAAGTGTCACCTCTGCCCTTTACTCTTTAATTGACTTACTCTCCGCAGCAGGCAAGCGGCTGCCAGCAAACCTAGACTCATCCATGAGCTTGGTGGCACTGCAAAGAGACTACAGACTTTTCTACTCTGGCAGAAAATTCTCAGGAAGATTTCTGATTGGCCCAGCTGAGTCACATTATCTATCCCCACACCAATCACCATGGCCAGGAAGATGAGCCAGGCCTATATTCCAAATCTATTTTTGAGGCTGGGGTGAGGGGTGCTAACAAGAAAGAAGGTTCATGGAAGGAAGGAGGGGAGCAGGACAGACAAGAACAATGAACAGCTGTCCCTTTACATTACACTCCCCTCAAATCCCATTGCATTGATCTGGGCAATTAAATGCCTCTGAGAAGAGTAAACCATAGACGACTGTTAGCCCATTTTACTTTTCTATATAAAATCCTCGGCGTCCCCTCATTGCCTGCAGGGCAAAGCCATGCTCCTTAGAAGGACATACAAGACCTTCTATGAGCTGGTCTCTGTCTACCTTTTCAGCCTACCTTTCTCCACTCCCTTCCTTAACAGTTAATCCTGTAGCAAACACCACAGACTGAAAGAATCCCTCGTGCACCGCATTTTTCTCCCCTCTCTTCTAACCGTGCTTCAGGACTCAGGTCAAGCATCACCCTTTCCTGGAAGGCTTCCTCACCACCACCACCACCCTAACACACACACACACACACACACACACACACACACACACACACACACACACACACACACACACACACACACACACACACACACACACACACCATGCCTACCACACCACCTTAAATTCTCTGTGTCTGTCAGCTCCCTACACTAGACTGCAGGTAGAAACTGCACCATAATCATCTTTCTATAGTAAGTTCCAGCACAGAACTTGGCACACAGTATGAGCTCAATGTTTGATTTTGAACAGAAACTGCTCTGATAATCCAAATGGGTGATAAAGGACCAAATTAATGGTAATGGAGAGGAGAAACTGGATTCGTGGAAATTAACAATTTAATTGGATAATGCCTTTCCATATTCAGTTCTGTTCAGCTATGTAGTTGGCTGGAGGGTTTCTTTTTCACTTAAGTCACCCTCTAATTTACAAACATAGAATAATGATACAAAATACATACGTAACATACATGCATAGAAAATTACCCACTCGTGGGAGATGTAATTATCATGGGAGATGCGATTATCGTTAGGTTACATATATCCAGTACTTCCAGGAACTGAGCCGAGTGCTTTGCTTTCTCTGCATTGTTTCCTTTAATCCCCACAAAAAATCAATGATATAAGCCTTGTTTATTTTCCCATTTTCTGGGAGAAATAACTGAGGCTGAGAGAAGTTACACTACTTTCCCAAGCCCTAGCTGGGATCCAGGACCCAAGCTCAGCTCTTTCTGGCTAGAAAAGCCTATTGTCTTAACTGCTGAACTCTTATTCTTGATCTTTTGCCAGCTCTGTCCTTAACAGTTATACAAAGAAGCAAAAAAATCAGAAGGCTCTTCTGCAGATGAGCCTTTTTGCAGAGTGCTTATTTTGATGGTTGCAGTGTGATTACAGTGTGGTGATGTAATCAGGTATTAAGTGGGGATACTAGGGAACTTTGCAGCTTTTCTGCATAATAAGTTCTCAGACACTTATTTGTAGAAAATACGTTAGCATAAAGTACCCAAGGACACAAAAATCACTTCTTCTGTGATGAGGTTACAGGATGAAAGAGAACAATTCTTAGAATTCTCTCCTTTAGTTTTCCGAGGGCTCTCTCCCATTTACCGGGTAAGTAAAAGATTAGATGCAATTAGTTTCAGCCTCCCGGGTTAACCTGTGCTGTCTGGTTGGTGTCTTTGAGAGATGGAGTTCACAGTAGAATTTTGATTTTCACCTTCCTCTCCATGTGGCTCTGGAGGGGTCTCTTGGCTTCTCTGAGCCTCAGGTGCTTTGGCAAGGAATCAAATGGATTAATAAATGTGAAAGCAGGGCTTCCCTGGTGGCACAGTGGTTAAGAGTCCGCCTGCCGATGCAGGGGACACAGGTTCGTGCCCCGGTCCGGGAAGATCCCACATGCCGCAGAGCGGCTGGGCCCGTGAGCCATGGCCGCTGAACCTGCGCGTCCGGAGCCTGTGCTCCGCAACGGGAGAGGCCACAACAGTGAGAGGCCCGCGTACCGCAAAAAAGAAAATAAATAAATAACTAAATGTGAAAGCACATTATAAGCCAGAAAGTGCTAATGGATATAACAAAAATAGGAACTCCACTCAGTCTCCGAGCTCCTTACCTTGTGCCTGATGCCGAGCAACACTGTACAACAGGTTGTTTTTATCGTGCTGTCAGCTCCTTGTCCAAGTGCTCAGTGCTGTGTCGGGCCCATAACAGGTCTGTTGATCGGTCAGTTCAAGGTAGTGCTAAGAGCCAACCTGTTTGTGGACCTCCCACCTTTTGTAGTTCTTGTAATTTGTACAGTAATCACCTTAGTAAACTAGTAAATTCTAACTCTGTCCACACGTAGCAAATTGTTCTGGTTATACCTCTTCCCTGAGAATCTCTTCAACCTTTGCAGAGGAACATGTATCCCTCAGCTCCTGGTGGGCTAACATCAGGGAGACTGGAAACTGATGTGGTGAAAGCTGCTCGCTGCTCCTGCCCCCGCACCAAACTTGTTAAGCGTGATTCTGCTCAATTTCAGCTGGAAGAACTCCAAGAAAGCAGGCAGTGTTTCTCTTCCCTGATAATAAGAATTACCTGAATTTACTTGTTAAAAAAATAAATTCTGAGTATTTTCCCAGCCCCATTTAATCTGAAGCTCCTGGGAAGGGGTCTTAAAGCTGTATTTTTAACACTATCAAAAATGCTAGGTCTTCATTATTATCGGAACAATGTGAGAAATTCTGGAGGGCAAATCCCTCATTTTACACAGGAAGAATCTGAGCCCCAGACTGAGAGATATTTGTCATTGGGGGGTGAAGTGTGGACCTCACATGCCTAAAAGGATTAGGAAGGAAAGCCTAAGTGAGTCCAGCAGGCTTAAGTTAACAATAGGGAGGGGTGAGGTCTGTGGCAAACTGGAAATCTGTCTAAAAGGGAGGAGCCTCCCTCAGCTGCAGCCAATTGCTGCCATGCAGAATGTGGGCCCACTGTTGCCACATACAGCAAATTTCCAGGCGACAACAGAAATAAAGATTTTTCGAAGAAATTTCTCCATGATTAAACGTTGGCAAGTGATTCCCCCCAAAAATTGTTTTTAAACAGCATGTGAGCCAAATTTCTCTTGGCTACCAGTTTCCAACCTCACATTAGGACTTTGTGAGCCACAGTTTCATCTTTTCCTAGCCTCTGTCATGGTGGTAATAGCACCCTGCCTATTTTCTCAGTTTTAAGTTTTTAAATGGCTTTCTATCACCTAATGAAAAAAAGGCTGGCTTGCAGGGCCCTTCATGGTCCTCCCTACCACCTTTTCCCACATTATCACCTGTCACTGGAGAATATGGATTCCAGGACCAGACTTCTTCAGCGTGCATCCTGGACTTGCCACTTACTAACAAACTCTGGGCAGATTTCTCTCTGTGTGTATCAGTCTCTTCACCTTCAAAATAGAGGCAATAATAGTACTGATACTTACTTCCATAGAGTTGTTGTGAGGCTAATGAGTTACCATAAGGTTCTTAGAGCTGTGCTCAGCGTGTAGTAAGCCCTATGTGAGTGGTGTGGTTGCCTCAGAAACTCGCCCCAAACATGCCTCAAACATACACTCGAGAGGTGCAGTTCCTGTCCGGGAAGACGTGCCCTTCACAGTCCCCTGGCAGATCTCTTCATCCTTTGGGTTGCACTGGTTGCACTGGATCTGGCAAACCTTCCCGACCCCCAGGAACACTTAGGCCTTGAACATAGCACATCATCGCTGATCACCCTGCATCACAGGTGTCAGTCTTCTACACTAAACTGCACACATCCTTGAAGGCAGAGATCTTATTTTTTCACTTTTGTAGCCCCGGGACCTAACACAGTGTCAGGTACATGATGGGCTTTCAATAAATAGCATTAAAGAAGTGAATGTGCTAACCTTCACAATTTCCTTATTTGATGATAAACTTCTTAAGGACAAGTGCTCTTATAGGCTACATCTGTGTATTCCCCACAGCACTTAGCAGAATTACATTCAATATTCAATCAATTAAGTAATTTGTGTGGTTGCAAAATACGATGCTAGCTTCTGATCAAAGAACTTACAGACTTTTGGGCTTCCCTGGTGGCGCAGTGGTTGAGAGTCCGCCTGCCGATGTAGGGGACAGGGGCTCGTGCCCCTGTCCAGGAGGATCCCACATGCTGCGGAGCAGCTGGGCCCGTGAGCCATGGCCACTGAGCCTGCGCGTCCGGAGCCTGTGCTCCGCAACGGGAGAGGCCACAACAGTGATAGGCCCACATACCGCCAAAAAAAAAAAAAAAAAAAGAACTTAACAGACTTTTTCTACTTGTCATCCCCATGTGCCCTCCAGAAATCTCTACCCTTTGAATTCTCATAGCATTTCTCTGGGACTTTCTTATGTTACTGGGCACTTTTGCTTCGGATTACATCTATTGATGTGCATGCCCTAGTTACTTCACTAGGCTGGGAACTCCTTGAGGCCAGAGGAAGTGTCTGATTTTTCTTAGATTTCAATATAACCAGCATAGCCCCTTGCCCATAATAAGTTCTCACTAAGTACTTCTTGGTGATCTTCATGAATATAACGTTTTACACAGTTTCTTATGTTTATCTAAGTATTGTTTAAAAGGAACAAAAAAAGATTCAACTCAACTTGAGGGACACTGGCTTGGTGTTAAATCATGCCATTGAGAGTTTTGTTCATTTAAAGGAAACGCACCTCACTGCTTACAGCCTTCTACCACATATCAAAGAATAAAATTTAACCCATATAGTTGAAAATTGGGAAACTGATTTTAGAAGGGTTACAGTAAGGCATCTCAAAACAAGCTTTGAAAATACTTCCTATTAACAATATACAAACAGCTCTTTCCTAGTCATGACCCTTTTTTCTTTATTCGGGAAATAAAACATGTATTATGGAAGATTAGTTACCTTCATGAGTCCTTTCACTATATAAGTTTAACTTACTGAGGGCCTTGGTGAACTGTAGGCAGGAGAAGTCAATGCTATTTACAACACTGAGGTGAAGCTGCCAGTGGAAAAAAATAGGTATTTTCCACAAACAACACACGGTAGGTAGACGAGGGGATTTTTGTCCCTGTTGTAACATTTTCACCTACTCGCAATAAGTAGGCATTTAAAGCACAACTGAAAAGTATTAGCATCATTTAGAGGCAGACTCTGCCCTGGTAATTGCACACTTGTTTACAATTAACTCAATTGTTTCAGATTGGATTTTTCAATGCCTTGTTACTTTGGGGTTATGTTCAATCAGGAGCAAATAACAACAGTTAAAACTTAAAAACCAAAACAACACTGAATTAATTGTTGAGATTTTTCTGAAACCAAACAACCTGAAGGATGCATACTACCACTTCATATCTCTAAGTACTACGAATTGAGAATACAGATTCAAAACACTTTTCTTAAAATATATATACCATGTTATAAGCAACAGATTTCTCTGATGCCTTAAAAGTTCTTCTATTGCTATCGCCTAAGTTTTAGTAATAGACACACTGTATTGGCACCTATCAGATGCCAGGTAGTTTGCATCTATTATTTCTAAATCATTTAGTCAACAAATTTTTTTTTTTGCCACGCTATGTGGGATCTTAGTTCCCTGAGCGGGGATTGAACCCACACCCCCTACATTGGAAGGGTGGAGTCTTAACCACGGGACAGCCAGGGAAGTCCCTAGTCAACAAATATTAATTCAACACCTACTGTTTGCTGAGAAGTGTGCTAAGTACTGGGCTACAATTATGAACCAGACACTGTTTCTTACCTTCAGGGAAGTTACAGTCCTGTAGGAGCGAAACAACTCTGCAAGATGGTTAATTTTATCTCCATTTTGCTGATGAGGAAAACGGGATGTACTGGAACTGATCCTGGCTGTACCCCATGCTCTTTCCGCCAAGCAATGCTGCTTCTCCCCACTCTGCCTTCCTACTTTAATTCACTCATCTTTGCAGAAGCGTTTTTAATCAAGTAGTTGTGGGAAAGAATTGAAAATATTTTTACTTTAGTGGGAACGAAACGAAATTCTGTTTAAAACTCACTGCTCTCAATCTTTTGATAATGTAAGAAACAAATATGAAATACCAGTTATGTTTTGGATCAGGCACTAGCTTAAATAAGATACAAGTCTAAACAAGGCCTAAAAACCCACATTTCTAGTAGATGTGAAAAACAGAAACTTAATTGCAAGGTGAAGGGCTCACGGGCCTATGTTATTCCTAAAATATGCAGAAATGTGGAGCTTTTAGTTACTGTTAGCTGGTTTTCTCTCCTCTGACTTCTACTTTTTCCTGATTGTATGTAGTCATGACAAGGGTGGGAGACAGATGGCAGGGGAGCCATGGGGGCTTATGGTTTGAGAAGGAGGCAAAGAAAAATCATGTAGACCAAAGCTATATTAGGCTTCGCCTCAGTAGGCATTTTTGCTTTCTTTGGCTGTATCTACAGGAGGTTATTGCAGTTAATTATCAAGTGACTGTTCCAAGTAAAAGATGACTGTTCTGCTGAAGCCTTTCATTTCTTTTGCTCTTTTCTTCCACCTCTCCCATCTAATTTAACCAAACCCCTCAGAACCATAGCAGACATGTTCAGCTGGAAGGCACAGCTCTAGAAAGAGAATAAGGGTACCAGAGTATTTAGCAGGCCACTTTCCTGTTTGTTCCCTGAATATGCTTCTGCAAAATGCACAGCCTTGGACTGTTCCAGTCACTTTCTAATTGGCCTTGTTACCTACAGCCGATTATCCCAATAACCCGTCTTTCAGTCTCCAGTGTTATCTTCCTAGAACACTGATCACGTCACTCCCTGCGTGAAGGCCTCTGCAGACTGGCCAAAGTTTACAGAAGGAAGCCCAAAAGCTACGGGTGACACAGAATGCCCTTTACAGTCTGGGCCTAATCGCCACTTAGCTTTCAGCCTTTTCTCTCCCTTATCTTTCTACACCAGAGGCACACACAGAATCACTTTGTTCCCTGAACAGGTTTTGGTCTTTCGGGCCTCCACACCTTTTCAGAAACTAGTGTGCTGCTGCTAGCAATATCCTCTTCCTGTTTTAAGATCCAAATAAAATAATCTCTCTCCAGGAAAAACTTCACTGGTCTTACAGGTACCTTTGGTCACTCTCTCCCCTCTGCTTCCTTAATATGTTGCATATAATCTTATTACAGCACTAGTATCATTGAACTATAAATATTTATTCAGGTTTTGCAAGTGCAATTTCTAACACTCCTGTTCCCTAACTCTAACCCCAACTCCTCTTAAATCTTCGTTTTTCTGACTTTGGATGTAGGGTAGAGCAGGGCATCACTAAAATGTCCACTAAAGAATGAATGAAAAGCAATATTATGCCCCCATGTCTGGCCCAAATGTTTAAGAGTGGAAAAGAATTATATATACATACACACACACATCTATATATACAGACACATATACTATACGTATATGATTTCACAAGGGTTTTAATTTTTCCATATTAAAAAGAAACTTCTTTAAAAGAAAGTCCAAGTTAAAGGAAACAAAACACACATAAAGAAATGATGCAATTATTCCATACCAGTTTATTGTTAAGTATTGTGTTTCAAAAAATTTATAGCATAAATAACCTTTCATGTCATAAAATAACTTAGTACAATTTATAATAAAACTTTGAGAATTTAACATCTCATCAAAATACAATAAAATATGGTTTTAAAATATGATTAACCCTTTCTGCTTTTTTCTTTTTTACTTGAGGGCATATAAACCAAAATTACCCAAACTACTGCCGCACATTTAAACTTCAACAAAGCATATTTGGTTTATTTAAATGTAACTCAACCATCCTAAATTAATACATAGTTTTGTTTTCCTTCCTGCGTGGTTCTTTGTAATTTTTGTTCCTTTTGACTTGTATTTCTGTTTCCACACAGCTTCCTTCTTCATTTTCACCTCTTTCCATCTGCAAAGTCATCTATCTCCGGGCTCCCAGAACATGTAGTTGAACTCACTCAGCCCCTTGACATCAGTTTCTGTAATCCTTGCATCAGTGTAGGGAGTAACTGCTTGAGTAACTACAAAGGTATTTCAAAACTTCAGTGCAATTTGGTTCAGTTATTTTCATTCAGATGCCATCACCGTTCAGGGAGATTAATCACTGGAACCCACTGATCCATGTAGCGACTTTCCCGGCAAAAACAAATAAGTTGACTTAAGGCAGGATCCTTCCACTGTGATGAATGTGGATTCTGGGAACAAATTTAGAAAAAATAAATTTACTATTAAAAAAGTCAGCCTTTGCTACTTATTACACCACTTTTGAGGGGAAGACACTCGAACATTCTATACTTTGGCTGTGTGACACAGAGACCTGTTACAACCATAAGAAAGAAAATTTCTTCTAGGTAGTTGGGTTTCCTGCAAAATCATTCAGGGTAATTCTCTACCAAGCTGTACTCTTCAAAGTCTGAGTATAGTCTGAGTACATGAAACCCACTGAGCCATATACATATATATATGTTTTCATAATATTTATTCAGTTTTGCATGAAAGTATCATTCACAGGCTTGCCCTACCAAACTTGTACCTTGGCAGAGACCTGAGTGAAACAACTGTGAGAAATATTTCCATGCTGGGCTACCAGGAGGTGAGAGCTGCATAGCAGTTAACTAGAACTGCCACCTGTTATCCTCCCAAAAGAGACAGTAGTATTTTTTCAGGAGTAGCAAAATAATTAGGCTGCCACTTAAAGAGATCAGTCAAAAACTAGTAAAATGTAAAAGACAAAACGATCACATTTACCTCTGTAAACACAAGTTATCTACCTACCAAAGGTTTTTATGGGGGTGGGGGGAGCTCCATTTTAAAATATGCAAGATTGCAAAGAAAAAATTTCCACTCTATCCTCTCAATACATTTCTAGGGAATTAATAAGGTCTGTCTCCCACACCATTTCTATTTTTAGCTCTGACTGGCAGAGAATGAAGCTGACTCCTTAATGAGGGTGAGCCAGGAATTTATTTGGCTTTATCTAATCTGCCCTGCTAAAGGAATTAGTCACGGGAGGTAGTGCAGATGTAGGTAGGGAGTAGCTGGGCTGACAATGCTGACTCACAAGGATCTCTTCCGCTTCTGGCAGCCTCCAACGTGCTTAGACACGTTCCGTACCAGAGAAAATCCCAAGGATGAAACTAGCACATCTCGGCTGAAAGTCCAGCCACACTCTTTGATGGGGCAAAGGCGCCCAGCTCTTGACCCTCAGCCATTCCAGATCTGGAGTCAGGCGACTTTCAGCCGTTGCGGACTTCCTGCCAGGACTCTAACCACGTCCTGCCCGCAGTCCCCTTCTCCCTTACCGTCACCAGCACGCAGTGCAAGTCCGGGGGCTGCTCCGCGCCCTCGCTCAACGCGGGGCCCGCGTCACTCTCCAGGAGCAGGAGCTCGGCCAGCCGGCCAGGGTTACTGACGCGCAGGATGTCGATGTCGTTCTCGCAGCAGAACGCCTGGATCAGGGTGAAGTGGATCTGCAGAGCCACGTCCCTGTCGTCGTCCTCGTCCGCCGCCAGCAGGCACAGCACCACGTTGTCGGGGTCGCTGCGTGCGGGCAGGGACGGGGCTGATGAGCCCAAAGGCAAGACCCGCCGCGTGGGCGCCCGCATCCCGCGCCCACGTCCCGGGGGGTCGCGCCCCGGCCCGCTTGCTCCCCTTGGGACAAGCAACCTCAGGGCAGATGGAAAGCGGCAGGAAGTGGCACTGCTGGCCGAGGGGGCGCCCCTGGAAGGCGACCTCTCCGGGCTGGGGCGGGAAGAGGAACCACGAGGGACACGCGAGGGTTCCACTTACACGTTGAGCAGCTTGGCCGCCTCGTACACCCCGACGGTGATGGTGCGCTGACTCAGGGCTTTGCTGAGCACTTCCTCGAGGGCATCCCCCACCTTATCCATCCTACACGCAGGCAGAGCAAGGGGATCCCGTCAGCCCGCCGCCCCTCGGGGCCGTCGCGGCCCCCTCGCCCTGCGCCGCGACCCTCCCTCCCGAGTGCACGCGCCACGGCGCACCTGGGCCTTTGCAAACCTGGGGTTCCCGGCCTGTCACCCCCCCCCCGCCGTAACCCCTCGCACGCCCAGAGGCCGGGCGTCCAGTGAGAAGCCCTGAGAGTGCCATCCGCCACCCTCTCCCGAGGGCACTGCCAGTCCCCGGCGCTGGGCGAAGCCACAGGCTGCCGGCCGCAGGAGCCGCACCGGCAGGGACGGTCACTTCTGCCCTTTGCAAAGGCTCGAGGGGCTCGACCGGCGTGGGAGGCACGCTCTTTCTGTCCACGCACGCCTCTAGTGTCCCGAGGAAGAAAGGCGGGATAGGAAGTACCCTCTGCAAACTTTTAAACCTTGCACAGCCTGGCAGCACTGGGGTGCGCGCAGTGGGCAAGCAGAGTTCAGGGAGAAGCTCCGGCTTACTTGCCTTTCGGTCTTCTGCTCTCCAGCCGAGAATTCCTCCAAAGTCATATTGCAACTGCAGGTGCCCTACAGAGAGAGAGCGGCTTGCGGGCTGCTCCTGCCACCGTGGGCGCGCGGGTGCCTGCTTTCTGCACTCCTTCTCAGGTTCCTCCAGCGCCCGCCGCCGCCGCGCCGTCCGCCCCTCCTGCCCCCTCGCTCGCTCGCCCGCCGGCTCTCGGCGCCCCCCCTCGCCACAGTCCACTATAGCGACGCGGCAGCTGCCTCACAGCCACTGAAGGACAAAGGCCCCCCTCGCCGGAGTTATCCTGCCAACCCCCAGCCAACCACCACCCGCCTCATTTGCATGCGCGCAGCCATTGGGCTATGCAAATCAGCCTGCTCCGACAATTTGACCTCAGCTCCTGGAACCCGGCTGAGAGGAGCGGAAGAGGGAGGGGCCACGAGGAAGGCGAGCCTGGGGCGGGGGAGGGGATGGGGGGCGGGGTCCCGAGCCTACTCTCATCCTGCTGGCAGGGCGGGTAGGAAAGGAGGTCTTTGTGCGGGGAACGGAGGGTGTCTTAGCTTGGGCTGGAGCTGGCTGCCAAATGTTTTTCTAGTTGGTGCACATTTGTTTTTTTTAATTGTCGTTTCATGTCTTTTGTTTTGGGGGCCTGCTATTAAAATCTATTTTTAGGGTTAATGCACCCAAGTCTAGTAATTATTAGTAAGCTGGTTACATAAAAAGAGTGTGTCCAGACCTCTGGGGCAAAGTTTACCTCAGAAGTGTTGTTTATGTAAGTCTAGGCAAAGCTGCTTATTAGTAGTAGTATTATTTCGGTCCCCTGATGGCTGGTTTGATTTATTTTGGGAAGGTTGCAAGGGTTGGGAGCTCAAAAAAGGAAAAATCAACACATTTGTGTTTGGTGGTGGCAGGGAACCAAGTTGGAATCTCTTCCACAGAAAGCAGAAAGGCTTCCCACCTGCCCAGGGTAACTCTGGAAAACCGTGTGCACCAGGAGCTGGTTACCACATGTGTGTATCCTAGTGTATCCTAGCCGTACAAGCCCAGTTCACCTTTCTCAGACAGCCTTTCCCAAAGGAGGATCCTTCTGCAGGGCACCAGCTAAGAGACAATTGTCTGACACCCACACAAGCTACATATCTAAATTCAAAATGCTCTCAATATGCCCTCAGCTTCCTTTCATAAGGCAAGTATGTCACTACCTTCCACAGGGGGCCTGTGATCTCACTGTGAATTATTAATGTTAGATGCTGAATCATGAAGCAGCAGCTATCGGACCTTTTAGTCATATGCTAAAATTTCAGCTTTGAGATAACGGCAACTTGTGGGTGTAAAGAAAGCAGTAGTTATGCATTTTTGAAAAGCAAACTTCAATGCATAGACTTTCACTGAATAGGTTGAAAGTTCTTTCCTTTGTTTCATGAGTTTATGCAATAAATGCAAAAATATGTGTTAAACCTACTGAAGTCACTAAAAGTGGTAAACGTGCTCCCATATGCTTGCATTCAAAACAATGCTTGCATTATTAAGGTTACTGTACAGACAAAGGTCACAGAAGTAATTTTTTGCTAAGCTACCTGGGAGTTTTTGCAAACTCCCGTATGTTTGTATCATTCTAGACAAAATATTCTCCAGCTCTCTTGATCTCAATTTAGTGGAAAAGAAAAGTGATAGGTCAGTTTTCTGGCTCATTTATTTGAGCTGCCATTTTGCACTTAATCCCTAACTGCGTTGTCAGCAAGGGACAAGGTTTGAGTAAAGGAATGGTGCTTGTCAATGCATAACTTACCCAGGAGTGTAAGGTATGTTTCATATCTATATCTTAAATTCTAACCTGTAGTGTCTTTGTTAAAGAATTCCTTTACATTGAAATTTAGGGAGATGCTGAAGCCCGTTCAACTTTGCATACAAAACCTGAATTATGCAATCTGGCCTGAGTCATCATTTGGAGATTGTTGAACTGTGTTCTGTGGAACTCCAAGGTTCTATCCACTAGGTATTTCTTAGAAGCTCTTTGGAAGGAAGTGTGATCACAGCAAGCTGACGATGAATTAGGGAATCGAGTGAGTTTCTTGACAACAGGGACTGTGACTTCATCAACTTGGTGTTCTTGGCACATAGCACCATTTCTGCATTTAGTAGAAGCACAGTCAATGTTCACTGAGTTAAACAGAATCTGAGGGTTGAACAAAAAGATCTCCGAATCCTGCAGTCCTGTGTAATGATTGAATTCTCTCTAAGGTATTCCATATTTAAATTTAATTCAAAGAAAAAACTTCTTTGGTGTCCTACAATATACCAAGAATGGTACAATTCCTGGTCCTTTGCCTTTAAAGTGCTTACCATCTAATTGGTATGTCCATGCTTGAACTGGATTTTGGGACAAAATAGTATGCACTGTCATCAGCCAGCTATGCTGAAAGTCCCATGACTTTGGTCATCTGAACAGAAACTGTAGGACAGTAGAACCCCTGTATTGTTTTTCCAATTCAAACGAACCACAGCCCTAATAATGCCCCACCCAGGTCAACTACATGCAGTAAAAATGCAGTATAAAAGGATTACTTCTTAATATAGGCCTGGTCCCTCACTCGAAAATTATACTGAGGGAAAGTGATTTGTTCATGTGTTGTTCGGTTGTTCCCTATGAGATAAGCCTAGCCTTCCAGTATTCAAAAATATTCATTTGTCATACTTTCTGACTCAGATATGTTACACCATTTTGCCTCATTGCTGAGTCTACCTAGATGGTTTCATCAGTGATTATTTTCAAAGCTGGTGTTTCCAACTGGAAGTAGAAGCTGAATTTAGCTACAGCTAGATTGCAGTTATACAATAGGATGATCGTAGATAATACATTTCATAAGTGCTTATTAGTCCTAGGAGAGGATGGTATCCAATGATAAATCAGAGGAATATCCCTAGATCAGTATATATGTGGATATATACTTTTTTCATGTGTTTTAATATATTTGTATTTTAAAAAATAATTCCAGCATATAAAATCATTTTTAAAACTATCCCCGGTAACTCCAGGTACTTCAACTGCACAGGACTGGAATGACCTTCTAGTAACATTTATAAGGATGCTAAATGGTTATATTTGGAAATCAGATGAAAATATATACTCAGAAATTGTTAAATTATTTTAGCACTGCTACCTGCTTTGCATATTAAAAGGCTTTTTTGATATTTTCTTCACTATTATCATACATATATTCCTACTACTGGTTCTATAGTTTAGAATGATAACTTTTCTTTCTTTCAAAAATTAGTCAATCCTTTAACATCTGAAAGAAGTATGATGCTTATTATTACAGCATTAAACAGATCATTGTTCACATTGAAGGAGATCAATTAATCTATGATGGGTGTACTAACTACCTATCTAGAACTGTATTATATTTTATTGTTAAAGATCATAAGGTTCCTGATGTATCTTTTGTGTAAGTCTGGTGAAGTTAGTTTCTAAAGGCAGGCTCTAAATTTCCCTCAGTTTTTTTCTCAGAGAAGATCATTCAGACAAGATTGACTTTACACCTAAAAACGTGTCATTTCTTAGGATCAATACTTCCATTTTGGAATTTAACGTAAACGTTTAGTTTCTTGGACTGTCTGGTGGGCACATTCTGAGATGGCCTCAATGATATGTAAACCCAGGTGTTAAGCTCTGTATAATCCTCCTTCTTTGAGTATAGGCAGAAGCCATTCCTTGTTTTTAACCAATAGACTATGGTAATGGTTTTGGGCTATCACACGCATGATTATGTTACATTCTATGGCAAAGATAAAAGGACTTTGCAGGCGTAATTAAGCCCCCTATTTCATTGACTTTGAGTTAATCAAAAGGGAGATTAGGCTTGGTGGGCCTGACCTAATCAGGTGAGCCCTTTAAAAGAGGGTCTTCTCTGAAGAGAGACTGGAAGCATCAGAGACTTTCTCCATTGCTGGTTTTGAAGAAGCCAACCTCCATGAAGCTGCAAGGAAATGGATTTTACCAACAACCTGAGGGAGCTTAGAAGTAGATCCTTCCCCACTCAAGCCTTCAGATGAGAATGTAGCCTGGGAAACACTGATTTTAGCCTTGGAGACCCTGAGAAGAGAGCCCAACTAAGCCACTCCCAGACATCTGACCTGCACAAACTGTGAGATAATAAATAAGTGTTGTTTGTTTGTTTGTTTTTGCAGTATGCGGGCCTCTCACTGTCGTGGCCTCTCCCATTGCGGAGCACAGGCTCCGGATGCGCAGGCTCAGCGGCCATGGCTCACGGGCCCGCGGCATGGCTCATGGCTCCGCGGCATGTGGGATCCTCCCAGACCGGGGCACGAACCTGTGTCCCCTAGCATTGGCAGGTGGACTCTCAACCACTGCGCCACCAGGGAAGCCCAAGTAAGTGTTGTTTTAAACCACTAAGTAATTTGTTATTTGTACTTTGTTTCATAGCATCAAGGCCTAATACAATACCCTTAATGCCATCTTGTTGTGTGTTCAATGACTTCTTACCCTAAGGAAATTTTCTTTAGCTATTAATATTCATGGCAATAGCTGCGTGTTGTTGCTTTGAGCTTTAGGCTGACCTCCTTGTGTTGCCATCAGCTGTTCACATTTCACCAGCCATGCAGGGGCCATCTAGTTGAGGTGTCAGATAAAGAGACTCACTAGGGCACTTTTCAAGGACCCCCTCACTCCATTTCCCCACCTCCCCACTGAGTTAAGTGTGTGTCAGGAGGTTTCTATTGTTGTAGGAATGTTCTCTCTGTGAATGTCTCTTCTTGGTGGGCTAATCAAAGGTGAAAAAGGGCTTCCCTGGTGGCGCAGTGGTTGAGAGTCCGCCTGCCGATGCAGGGGACACGGGTTCGTGCCCCGGTCCAGGAAGATCCCACATGCCGCGGAGCGGCTGGGCCCGTGAGCCATGGCCGCTGAGCCTGCGCGTCCGGAGCCTGTGCTCCGCAACGCGAGAGGCCGCAGCAGTGAGAGGCCCGCGTACCGCAAAAAAAAAAAAAAAAAGGTGAAAAAGATAGGTGTTTGGGGTTGGTAATTGGCCCTTTGTAGTTTGTTCTGGTACCTTGACCAAGTTTCTAAATTTTCTATCTCTGAAATAGAAGAGGTGATTCTTTTCACCCATCTACTTCGTTGTAAATTTCTCTTCTTCCTAACTCTTAACAGCTTAGTTCTTCTCTATCTACACTCACTCTCTTGGTGACTTCATCCAGTCCCATGGCCTTAAATATTTATATGCTGATGACTCCCAAATATACTTCCAGTCTGGTCAGTCATCTCTTCTGAATCTCAGGTTTACTCATCATCTTTGTGTTGATATACAATAAGCATCTCAAACTTAAAATGACAAAGGTGGCCTCCTGATTGTCCTCCTATAGGTCAATGGCAACTCCATTCTTCCCATTGCGCAGCCCCCAAGCCACGGTGCATCCTTGACTTCTTTTCTTCACAACCCACATCCAGTCCATCAGCAAACACTATTGGCTTACTTCAAAATGTAAAATAATTCAACCATTTCTCAGGGCTGCCAACACCACCACCATCATCTCCCACTTGGATAGCTGCAACAGCTGGTTTCTCTCTCTCTGCTTTTGTCCTTCCTCTAATCACCTCCAGCAGACAAAGTATTCTATACATTATAGAATATTATAGTATTTTATATACTATAGAGTACTATAGTACTATAGATACTATATAGTGCTATATATACTATTTATACTATTTCTATAAAAAGCAAGTCAAATCATAGTCACTTTTCTGACCCAAACTTACTAATGGTTCCTCTTTTCACTTAGAGTAAAAGCCAACATCCTTACTAAGGTTTAAGAGACCCTGCAAAACTCTGTTCACTGGGCTTCCCTGGTGGCAGTGGTTGAGAGTCCGCCTGCCGATGCCGGGGACGCGGATTCGTGCCCCGGTCTGGGAGGATCCCACATGCCGCGGAGCGGCTGGGCCCGTGAGCCATGGCCGCTGAGCCTGCGCGTCCGGAGCCTGTGATCTGCGGTGGGAGAGGCCACAACGGTGAGAGGCCCGTGTACCGCAAAAAAAAAAAAAAAAATCTGTTCACCATGATGAAAAGGTTCTAATATTGATGGTGGTGATAACTGCACAACTCTATTAATATACTAAAAACCACTGAATAGTACATGTAGGGTGAATTGTAGAGAATGTGAATTTTATCTCAATAAACCTGTTATTAAAAAAATATTGAATCCCTAATCCAATCTCTTCTTTTACTATCCTCTGCCACGCATATTACTCTCAAGCCACATTGGCCTTCCTTTTGCCTCTGGGCCTTTTTACTGACTGAAAGCCAGGAATAATCTTTCTCCTGATCACCACATTGCTCACTCCCTTCAAGTTCCCTTCTCAATGAGGCCTACCCTGCCTACTCCTGGCATTACTGATCCCCTAAACCCTGTTCTTTCTCTTTTTTAAAAACTTTCTAACATACATATTTTATATATATATATATATATATATATATATATATATATATATATATATGTATATAGTCTGCATTATCTGGCTCCCCTATCCTACCCACTCTACTCTCCAAGTATAAGTTCAATGGAGTAGGATTTGTTTTGGTCACTGGTTGATCCCCAGTAGTTAGAAGGGTGCCCTGCACAGGGTAGACACTCAATATTTATTGAGTCAGATATTGTTGAACGAATAAGTTGTACAGATTTAGAGACGTAATTAATGAACTAGAACATAAAACTGTACATCTTCTGGTCTCTTATATAGAAGAGAATAGAAACCATTATATAGAAACCATTTTTGATTGAATCATAGTTTTGTTGGTTGTACTTTTTTAATTACAGAGGGTTATACACCCTTATCTACATATTATATTCTTCTTTGTACACCTTTCACACCCACCCCAATGATTTTTTTTTTTTTTTCCAGTACGCAGGCCTCTCACTGTTGTGGCCTCTCTCGTTGTGGAGCACAGGCTCCCGACGCGCAGGCTCAGCGGCCATGGCTCACGGGCCCAGCCGCTCCAAGGTATGTGGGATCTTCCCGGACCGGGGCACGAACCCGTGTCCCCTACATCGGCAGTTGGACTCTCAACCACTGCGCCACCGGGGAAGCCCCCAGTGATTTTTTATATATTATTTTCAGGAGCTATAAAATGGCCCATTGTGTAACTACGGATTTGTGACCTCTACCAGTCTGTACTGTATACACCTATAAAACCCAACAGATGAAAAGGTGCTTAATTGCCAAGCTTCCAGTCTTGTTCTTTGGATGTAGCATAAAAAGATTGTAAGGATGAGGGAAACAACCTTGAAAGGTTTTTATGAAGGTGAGTTTTGAAGTGGAAGATTTAAAAGAGCAGAGATGGGGTGTTTTGTTATAGAAGCAACATATAAGAAACACAAATGGAGATGAAATTGAAAACATTGAGTAATATTTAGGATACTGCAAACAAAAGAAATAAGGCACAAAGGAAAATAAAAGCCTTCTTTACTAGTATTTGAACTTTTACCTCTTTCTCTGGCTTTAGTGCTTATAAGCATTTAATCTCTGTTCACTGGAAATTTCTGCCAGGAGAACTTATACTCTGAAATTGCTTGTAAGATCTATTCTGTGAATAATATGCATTCTTATATTTTGCTTTGGTCCTCCTTTACTTTGGCAATGAAATGTCAGTCTCCAGGTCTGGAAGATATTAAATATTAAAAAAGGATAATTTACTATTAAACCCTATAAGGCTGTGATCTTTTGAAGAGGGTATGGGACACAGTCTTTTGAAACACCTATTTCTGTGGGCTGGTCTGGAGGATGTCTGACAGTACTCTGTCTGGCTACTGTTTGACTTTATATTCTAAAGGTCCAAAGTAGCCTCATTTTTAGTAACCAAAGAATGCAGTAAGCACACTGTTATCTGACTGTCCATTATGAACACTTTACTCTTGTGCTTCATGGACCATATCAGTTTGTGGCAAAGTGATGGATTGTGTTTAACATTCTGTTGTTGACCTATAAGGATTTTTGCCATATGTTGTAGCTCATCCCCTTTAAGATAGAGGAGGGGGAGGCTCTATTAGTATCACTGGCCACTAAGCAGAAATGTGTCAGGGATTTTGCTTTCTCAGCTGGAATATCACCCTTGGCAAGCCATCCTCCCTATTTTAGGGAAGTGTCACCACCAAATATAAGTCCTGGGTATATATTCATTTGACTGTTTATATTTTATGTCTGTATCTTAGGGATGTTTTGAAGTGATGTTATAAAATTAAGATCTATGTGGCTACTTTGCATGCATAGCCAGCATGATAAATCTAACTTGATGTCCTTCTAAGAATGTAGACTGAATGCTGCATGATCTCAGGCAGGTTGTTTACCCTTTTTGTACCTCAGTTTCCTCATTTATCAAATTTTTTTTGTGGAAGAGAACTGCCTTTTCCGCAAAGTAGTAGGTATAATCCCACACATAGATAAATAAAAGCAGAAGTGTTCAGGCTGACATGGCCAGATGGGGGTGGGGCTGAGGGACAGAGGACTGCAGGTTCAGGCCTCCTCTTACCAAGGCCCCAACACCCCAGCTCAACTCACAGTCTTGGAGACACACACTGGTCACAACTGGAAACTGAAAACTTTGTTCTATAAGACCCTTCCAACCCTGACATTTTTTGCTTAATAATTTTTGTATTCTAATAATCATTCTATAATTTTCAGCAGCCACCAAAAAACGTTTAATATCTTATTTTACCACACAAAAACACGTTATTTTTCTGGGCCTTAAAAGCTTAGTCACCGGATAATCTGTCTAAAGAATTAAAAACACATTCATATCCCTCTGCTGTGGTGTCAATTTTTTAAAATCTCAATTCATTTCAATAGGTTAGTCGAGATTATGTTACAGCTTGCCTATTAACCTTAATATATTGCCCAGTTACCAAGTGCTAACTAACCAAATGGAGTATGATTTGGCACTGTGTCTTAATAAACAGGTCGCACCTGGGAGCTAGTGGGAACTCTCC
Source organism: Leucopleurus acutus (assembly GCF_964270905.1). NCBI lineage: Eukaryota > Metazoa > Chordata > Mammalia > Artiodactyla > Delphinidae > Leucopleurus > Leucopleurus acutus. Next base: position 135,245,083 of record NC_139143.1, read on the forward strand.
CATCTGAGAAGAAACAGCCACAGCAGATGGTAAAACGACTGAAAACCAGGTGGGGTCATTGTTTAATGACCATCTGAATTAAGTTTGGTTAATTTGGCGTGTCTCTCATTATCCCTAGCAACTGGACCCTCTACTCCATTTTATAAGTTTGGGTTTATATCTTTTACATAAACTATCAAAACAGGTCCATCTGTGATCCGGAAGCTATACTTGCCCTAAATCCAACCACAATGTAAATCCTAAAGTCTTTGGGTCTGGCTGTGGGAGCTCTTAAACGCAGGCCTTTGGCAGTACTCTGCAATTAACTTTTTCTCAAATGCCTTCTTGTCATCCATGACATGGATAAATATCCCTTTACTCTTTTCTGAGTGTTTATTGAGAAGAAGAACCTCCTCGTAACCTAAAACACTTATTAGCAAGAATTTCCAACAACCTGAGATGTCAAGATTTCAACCCATGTGCAATGCTTTAGACTTTCTCCTAAACTCTGGATGTGACAGCAAGTTGGCTTCCAGGGATGTTTCAGAAGATTTCTAACTAGACTTGTGATTTATTAATAAAAAGAGCTGCTTCGTTAAATGCTTGTCATTTGCTTGGCACTTTTTATTTATATGATATCACTTGACTCTCACGACCATCTTTGAGGTGGATACTGTCATCTTTACGTTATTGCTGAAGAAACTGTGGCCTATTGGAGGAGAGTTAAGCTAGTTACTAGCTCAGAGGACACACAGCTAAGGGGCAGAGTCAGGATGCAAATGCACGTTTGCGAGACTCCAGATCTCACCTCCTTAGCAGCGGATCATCTTCCTCTAGAACAGCTCTCAGCATCAGCGCATGGTATTCAGAATGCAGACTCTTGAGTCAGGCTTGGGCAAATCACCTAACCTGTTTTGTCTCTTTCCTGAGTAATCATAGTACCTATTTCATGAGTTTATTATTATGATGAAGTGAGATAATATAGACACAGCACTTATAGTGTGCAGCACAGAGAATACCATAAGTGTTAATTATTTGCCACCCATTTTCCAATTCCTTCATCAAAGTAAAATGTTGTATTTTCATTTTCTCTAAACTTTGGGGCATCGTTGCTGATGGTAAAAGTACTGGGCTTCCTGGTCTTCAACTAATGCTGTGAAAAATTTCACTGAATTTTATTGTAATACAGTCACAGATGAATCCAACATACGTGTTCCTCTCTAGCTACAGAGGAAGCAAACTTTCCCCGTTTGTGCACTTTAGATCTTTATGCAGTTTTGATAGCCTGAATGATGTATTTCTGCGTGCGAAGGAACAGGGCTTGATGTTGTTCAAAACCCTCCTCGTGTGTGTGTGCATGTGTGTGTTTTAATACAGAACAATGTGTTCCTCAAACTATAGAATACTCTTAATGTTTCTTTTATCCTCTGAGAGCTTCCTGTATTTGTGAACTCCTTTCAAATCAGCAAGTGCAGCCCCAACACCTGGCTCCTTCCTGCTGCAGGGAACATAAATTAACTGGTAGCGTCCTGTAAATGTCATGAGCGGGAGCTCGGGGAGCACACAGAGGCAGGCCAGGGTGCTTTCAGTATCTAGCAGTTGGTCCTGATGTAGTGCCTCAGAACTGGTTTTAGTTGACGTCAGATAACGCTGATATGCACCAGATTGACTTGTAGTACCAGTAAAGCTGATCCCTCCCACTTCCCCTACTGCCCCTGTGCTTGCCAGGACGCTGGAGACCATTATGAACTCACAGTTGTCATTTGATCTCCATCTGGCTGCTGTCACTAAAGCTGCCTTTTATCGCTTGCCAAAAGTGTAACGCTAACGACATTTCTCTTTCTCACAGATCTTTGCTTCTAGTCCTTGCTTTTCTAATTTTCTGGGTAGTTCCAAATAATTCTCCTTCTGTCTACTATGCACCACCATCAGGAAACTAACAAAGGACACACCAGAATATTTACCCAGATGTCTTCTTGGTGAATAAGATTTAGCAATAGATTTTTTAGGAAGTGTTAGAGGTGGGCTCTGGCTTTGTTGACTTCAGATATTATGTCTTAAGTTTGATGTGGTTTGAATTTCTGATATAAATGTGAGGTTTGTGTGTATGATCTCATGCTGTGGTAAATTTTATGGAGCTGTAGATCACAACAGTCTAGCCATACAATTATATGGGTCCCTGTATTGGATTAGAATCTACACAAATTAAACAACAGATATGAGTAACATGCCATAAATTGGATCTTGTAACAGCTTAATAATCTGAGGAGGATAGAAGAATGGATCCTGAGGTGATGTTTAATGTACTTAGTTACTAGACTCTTCTTAGTTAAAGCTGATCATAAATTTGGAACCAGCTTAAAGATTTACTGTTAGTGATCGTCTAGCAGCTAAGATTTAGCAATCTTAGCACCACAGACTGAAGAACATTCTTGGTCAAGAAACCTCTTTAGGGATGGCCTTTCCCATTCAGTAAGTGGTGTTGTTGGTGATGATGATGGAGTATCATAGGCTTTAAAAGTTTTGAAAACAAATTTAGGACCCTGATTTTTACTTAGTTTAGCAAAGTAATCCTGTAAGAAGTAAATATAAAGAATCTTTTATGTTTGTTCTCATTATACTGTTCATTAAAAAAAAACAAATTAGGAGGCACTACATTCTGTATGAATCCATCTTGTGTGTTGATGTGTAAAACACGAAATAATTTGCAAGGACATATATCACAATGTAAACACTGTTCCTCTTTGAGTGATATGATTACAGGTCATTTTGATTTTCTTATTTTTGCTTACTTTTATATGATAATGTTTCATATAATAAGCATGTGTTACTTTTTAAAAGTATTTTTAATAGAAGTAAAATTTACCTTCAGTGAAAGACACAGATCATACAACTTGATGAGTTTTGGCAAACGTACACACTCATACGGCCCAAGCAACATATAAAGTCCAATCAAGATATAACCCCAGTCAAGATATGTAACATTTCCATTGCCCCAGAAAGCTCCCTTCTAACCCTCTTCCAGTCAATCTCTGCATCCCATAAGTAACCACTGTTCTGATTTCTATCATCGTAGATGTACCTGTCACTTTTAAATTAAAAAAACAGCATAATTATTTTTGTTTCTGTTTTTTAAAGAAACTTCTGTATAAACTGAGATAGGACCCCAAGAAAAGTTGACACTGTCCCCTACCTTGTCAGTGAGGAGATAAGAAAAACAATAGAGCGAGAGCTTAGGAGAGAGAATTTAAGAGTGAAACCATGTAGCTCAAGAAAACTCAGAGAAGAGCAAGATTGTATAAGATTTTATAAGATCTTAGATCCATTATTTCATTCAAGTAGACAAAGGGAGAAAGTCTACTGGACTATAAGCTCTAAGAGGTCAGGGACTATATTTATTTTGTTTCGTGTATCCTCACTGCTTTACACATTACCTGGCAGAGCTACTGACTCAAGAAATATCTGTGAGCTGAATAAGTGGATACTATTATTCAGTTAGTCAACGAATATTTACTTACTCTTCCAACAAATATTTATTGACCTCTTGCTATGTGTCATGGATTGTGCTAAGCTCTGGAGCTAGAACAGTAGACAATGGCCCGTAAAAATGGTAGAGATGGTCCCTAACTTCACAGAGCTTACAACGTGTCTTGTCAGGAAGACTGATATTAACAGAGTTCTAGAGGCAGAGAAAATGACACAAGTGAGGGATTAGAAAAAAAGGAGCTTGGTAAGCTTGGAGACTGAGAGAAGGCCAGTACAGTGAGGGGTGAGGAGGCAGGAGGTGGGGCTGCAGAGTTAGCCAAGGACGAGATGATACAGATAGGGCCTTGCTGGTTGTCAGATGAATTGGGGATTTTATCCCAGGAAAAACAGGGAGCCATTGAAGGATTTTAATCAGGGGATGGACCTGATCGATTTTGTGTTTTAAAATATTATTCTGGGGACTTCCTTGGTGGTGCAGTGGATGAGAATCCGCCTGCCAGTGCAGGGGACACGGGTTTAATCCCTGATCTGGGAAGATCCCACATGCCGTGGAGCAACTAAGCCCGTGTGCCACAACTACTGAGCCTGCGCTCTAGAGCCCATGAGCCACAACTACTGAGCCCACGTGCCACAACAACTGAAGTCTGCACGCCTAGAGCCTGTGCTCCGCAACAAGAGAAGCCACCGCAAGGAGAAGCCTGCGCACCGCAACGAAGAGAGTAGCCCCCGCTCATCGCAACTAGAGAAAGCCCGTGCACAGCAACGAAGACCCAATGCAGCCACAAATAAAAAATTAAATTAAATCTTTAAAAAATATATTACTCTGGATCTTGAACAGAGAGAGGATAGCTTGGACAGAGGCAACAGTAGACAATCAAGGGGCTGTTATAATGTTGTAAGAGGGAGTTGAGGGCCTTGGGGAGGGCGGCAGTAGAGGAAGTGAAAAGAAATGGAGTGAAGGCCTATTCAGAGACAAAACTGAGCCTTAACAAGTGATTGGCTGTGATGAATAAGTGAGTAGAGGTGTCAAGAGTGACTCCAGGTCCTGGTTACGAGCACCATCTTGGTTGATGGTGGAACCATTTACTTTTTTTCTCTCGGATCATTATGCAAAAGGTACCATGGTGAGGGTCAGACCTCTGTTGAGCAGAGCTCAGACCATGCATCTAAAATGTGTCCATTGCAGACCTGAGGTGCACAAGTAGTGATTTGGAATGGCTGGTGCAGGCAAAATGGTGATGGTGGAAGGATTTTGATGCCCACAACCTGTTCTTTTGGGTATCTTTTCTTGATCTTGTCCACATTCCTCCTTTTCTTTTACCAATCCTCATATCCTTTTCAGATATCTGATAATTCACCCCTGCTAAGGTGATTTCTGATAATTGTGGCTCTAAGGTGGGCCGCCTTTGTACCACCTCTTAAACCGCACATACCTTGAGTTTTTGCCTTATAAGAGTAGTGGGGAGATTGGACGGGTCACAGTGTCAGTTGTTGCCATTGTAATTTCTTAGAAAAACGAGGCTGCCCTTAGCCTGTGTAGGCTGGGCCCATCCTATTTCTATTTCCCCTATTATTTTCTTCCTTGTCCTTTTTCAGTATTTTCTTTGCACTCCCTGTCTATCAGTTGTCTTTATTTTAGATCCTAGCTCTGTGTCTTTGGAAAGTTTACTTAAGATCTCTGAACCTCAGTCTCTTCAACTCTAATTGGGGGATAATATCAATGTCAGTGGATTCAGTGTCTTCTACATGGCAATTTCTCACTGCTAATTGCTTTCCTCCACCACCCACTCATTGGCTCCATTGCTGGGAGCCATCAGGAAGTCACTCTCCGGTGTACTCAATTTTAATAGGCAAGCTTAAAGGTGCCACCACAGTGCATTTGGAAGGTCTTTCTTTCATTTCTATTCCCCTCCTCGCTTGCCCATTACATGAGGACATGCCAGATTTGTGAGATAGTCATTTGTCTCACCAACTTGTTAAGTGTAAGCCACTGGACACTACAGTTATTAAGGGAGAGAGTATGGCTGGAACTGCACAAATACCTCCCCACCATGAGAAAAGCAATTCAATAAGTGCACTGTACCGGCTGCCGCTCACAAACGTCCTTAGGTATGAAGCCTAGTCCTCTGTTCAAAGTGTACACATACGAATCAAGCAAACTAACCCATATCATGTATAACTATGAATACTATTTGCGTTTATCAGTTAACAAGGACCCAACACCCACTCATTCATTTAGTCATACGTGGCTGTTAAGCACCTACTCTGTGCAAGAGGGTGCACTGGGAGCGGCCCCACAAGTGATGAACAAAACAGAGTTCCAGTGGAATCCATGTGCTGTTGAAGGAAATGCACATGAAACAACTAATTACAGGATTAATTGCTCAATTATAATTGTGCTAAGTTCTACAAGAACCATTTACAGGTTGCTAGGCGAGCTTATAGCAGGGGATCTGATGCAGTAGAGAGGTCAGGGAGATGGGGGGAGACTTCTGGGGAAATTAATGAGCACTGAATGTGAAGGCTAAAAAGCAGTTCCTGGTAAGGAAAAAGAAGAGTTCCCAGCTGTTTGGAGGATAAAGATTCTGAGTTTCCCAGTGCTGCTGGTGGGTTGTCTCAGGTTCCACCCTGGCAGTGTATTCCAGCCTTGGTGACTGGTTGGTGTTCTGAAGCTGGGATCTGTAAGGATCTTCCCACCTGGTTACACCCAAAGGAAAAAAACCTACTCAGGTATCCTCAGAACCAATCAATTAAAATTGGGTAGAGAGGGAGTTCCCTGGTGGCCTAGTGGTTAGGATTCCGGGCTTTTACTGCTGTGACCCAGGGTTAATCCCTGGTCGGGGAACTGAGATCCCACAAGCCATGGGGCACAGCCAAAAATAAATAAATAAATTTAAACAAAAATAAATAAAATTGGGTAGAGAATAAAGAGATATTAAATATCACTTAATTTCCCTTACCAAACACACATACAGGCCACTCAGGGACCTCACTTTATTGAAGGTCTCTTTTGGGACAACCAATTTATACCTCCATGAGATCACTCAGTCCTCCATTAAGCTTGCAATGCAAATATAAACTCCACTTTACACCCCAGGTAACACCCAGGGTCAGGGAGATTAAATAACCTGTCTAAGATCACACCTGTACCAACCCTTGTCCCACGAAAGCCCATGTCCTTTCAGCTACACCAAGCTCCCCAATTGTTGGCATATTGTCAGATGATTGCTGTCCTCTCTAGGGGCACTTAGAACATTAAAGAAACATTTTAAGTGACAGTCCTGGAACTAGAGAGTAAACCCAAGTACAATCTTCAATGTTGCCATTTTAAAAAATTGTTATTTAACAAAGAGTATTATGACTCGTGAGCAGGTCCATTCTTTGACTACTTCAGTTTGTGTCTGCTGATATTACGGTTCGCTAATTTTTATCAGCAAAGAGGTGAAAAGGAAGTTAACATGATTAGGAGAATTTCCACAAATGGGCTGAAAAACTGAATAAAAGAAAAGAGGCTCAGAGGATTCAGGAGAAGTAGTGTGAACACATTAGTTCTGTGAAGCACCACCATCGTCCCAGGATCTGGGTGTTTTACTGTCTTCACGTAAATGAAACTGATATTGCTGTGTTTACATTGACCTTCTATTTCCAAATACTAATGTGTTATTTAATTTTATCCTTATTGTATTGGAGATCACATTCAAATAGTGCCAGAAAACCAAAGAGAACTCAGGAAGATTTGGGGAACAGTTTGGCAGTTGAGAAATTACATCAGCAGGGTTCAAGGATCATTTCTTTTAGTATTTCATAGGAAAAACTTGAGTGACCCAAAAACCCATGGTTCTTTGGAACGAGATCAAGAAACAAATAAATAGACTCTTCATGTGCCTCTTTGCTTGTTGCAGAAGCAACAAGTTGCAGAAGTGGAAATCTGCACAAGGATTTCATTCCTTACAGTTTGTACAAGGATTGGGGGTGTCCCTGATATAAATGATGCAAAATAATTATATGAAGCACGGCCTTCAGTGGGTCTGGTAGGCCCAAGCACAACAGTGATGTGTTCTCTTGAACCCCACTCACTTGGTTGAGCCTTTGGTCCACTCCTCTTTCCTTACAGGCTCCTTGTGCACCGGGAGTGTTAACTCCGGCCAGCTGTACCTCCTACTCATCTCTCAGATCTACCTTTCTCAGACATCCCCACTGGAAAGGCCAAGTTCAAGACCTGAGCCTCTCCGGCCCCGTATAATTGCTACTGTTGCCATGCTTTTCCTCTCATCCTCCATCTGCTCCCAATAGGAGGGCCAGAAGAATCTTTTTGCAAATGAATCCAATCTGGTGGCATCAGTGCTGAGAAGCCTTCTCTGGCCTCTTGCTAATTATGGGGCAAAGTCCAGGGTGCTTAGCAGGGCATACCGTCTGACCTCTGCTGACCCCAGCAGTGTCATTTCCTGCCTCATAAAGTACTTCTGCCCCAGGTACTTCTTGTTCTAGCAAGGTTGAAGCATTTATGGTGCCCAGCAGTCTGGCTTCATGGGCAGGCAACCTGTGCCCTGCACTTACAAGGGCTGTTTGATTTAATGCTCTGCTATAACCATTTTGAAATTCTTAATAATTTGTGAACGAGGGGCCCTGCATTTCCATTTTGCTCTGGGCTCAGCAAATTACATAGCTGGTCCCGGCACCCAAACATCACATTGTTTCCCACCTCTGGGTGTTGCGTGTACTCTTCTCTCTGCCTAGCATATCCTTCCCTTCATCTCCATCTCCTGTGCTCTTCTTAGTCTTTCAAAGCTAATTTGAGGGCTTCCCTGGTGGCACAGTGGTTCAGAGTCCGCCTGCCGATGCAGGGGACACGGGTTCGTGCCACGGTCAGGGAAGATCCCACATGCCGCGGAGCGGCTGGGCCCGTGAGCCATGGCTGCTGAGCCTGCGCGTCTGGAGCCTGTGCTCCGCAACGGGAGAGGCCACAGCAGTGAGAAGCCCGCGTGCTGCAAAAAAAAAAAAAAAAAAAAAAAAAAAAGCTAATTTGAATACCACTTCTTTAGTGAAACCTTCCCTGAACACCTGTCCCTCTACCCTGACCACATTAACCCCTCCCTCCTCTGTGCTACCCCTTTATGTTACATAAACGTCTATTATAATCCTTCCAAGCTATATGGTGATGAGTCACCTATCTGCCTGTCTCTCTACCAATCTTTGAACTCCTTGAGGACAGGGTCCATGCAGGGCCCAGGCAGTGGAACATAATGGTTAGGAACTCTGGAACCAGACTGTCTGGCTGGGGATCACCTTGGAGAGGTCAGCTGGTTTCTCTGTGTCTTAGTTTCCTCATTTCACAACAGGAGGATACTCATAGTACCTACCTTGAAGGGTTGTTGCTGTGAAGTTTGAATAAGATAATCCACATAAAGTGCTTGGAACAGGACCTGGCGTATAATGATATTCAATAAATGTTTCTATTCTTATACCTTATTCTCTTTTGTGTTCCTGGAACCTGGTACAGTGGCTAGAATATTTGCTCTTTGAACATTTATTGAACATCTAGCGTGCACCAGGCACCAGGCTCTGTGCTGGCTGCTTGAGATACAAAGTGAAATAAATCATGACCTCTGCTCTCAAAGAATTTAATTTTAGTCAGGGAGAGACACAAGCAATTAACAATCACGGTCCAACATGATAAAATCCTAGGTGAAAGTTACTTTAAGAGCACAGAAGAAAGGCATCCAGATCTTGACGTGAAGCTTGATCTGAATTGTGCAGAATGGGTAGGAGTTAGCAAACACTGAAAAAGAGAAGATTATTCTAGGGAGAGGGAATAGCACACGCAAAGACACCCAAGTGTGGAAGTCTCACATGTTTAAGGAACTACATGTCATGCGATGTGGCTGAAGCAAATGGTGTTTGGTGATATTCTGGGAGACTAGAGGGATAGATTGGTAGGACTAGCAAATAGATTTCAACTCTGGTCTATTGGTAGTGGCTGCCTGGAACATTGTATTAAGAAGGATTCTGAAGCCATGCCTCTGTGGGAAAAAGTGATGGGATACAGTAGCTCTATGTGTTATGGGAGCAGACGAGGGGAGTGGGAGCCTGCATGTCACATATCTGCCATTGTTGATAGATTAGGTAGGGCCTCATATGCTGTATTAGGAGGTTGAATTTTATCCTGAAAACCATAGGGAATAATTGAAAGATTTTAAGTATGGGAGTGACATGATCGGATTACATAATAGGTGTTCCATAAGTGCTGGTTGAATTGAACTGACTACGAGCCCCACTTCACTTATTAATGATTTAGTGGATCAAATGCACTGAAATGATTGGAACCCAGCAAATAAAACATGTATAACTGAGCTGATCGTGCTCGGAGGCACTGTGCTAAGTGCTGAAAGAATTGGAGCAGCATCTAAAGGTGCTTAACGTGCTCCTATGGTATGGTTTACACAGTAAAACGGTCTGGTCCACACTGTAGTTTCAACAGAGGATTAAAGTGGTATTAATAATTTATGCAGCTATAATATTTCATGCTATAAGCTGGATGTTTCCCAAAAGAAAGACCTCCAGCGGGCTTTTTGCACCTTTAACCATCCTGCTGGTTACAAATCAAACAGTACAGAAATGATTGGAACAGCTTGGAATGTTTTAAAATATAAATCTACTGATATATGTTTTTATACATTTTTCTAATAGGTATTTATTTGTAGCCAGGTGAAAAGGGCTCTGAAATTTGGGTTACTGTAAAAAATAAATTCCCTGACCTATTAGTCTTATTAAGAAAATAAATTAAAATTCTATAAAGTTAGCATTTGTTATTGCAATCATTGTCTTTTAACTGTGACAGGTGAAGAAAATCTTGCGACAAGAATACACAAAGAGGGGGGTTATCATCTACAAAGATAGTATAGTAGCCAAAGGCACATATTTCTATTTATTTTTCCTTGATCCCAAAGGGGTTTAAGGTAGCATAGAATAATGCAAACAATATAGCAAGGAAGATGAATTTAAAATAACTACGAAATATAGGGCAAAGGGAATTTGAATGATTTGAATGCAACAAGATCCAATGGAGTCCACCTGTGGGATTAGAGCACAACACAAGAAAGTGTATGTATCTCAACACACTCAAACTGAGCAAAACTGGGGTTCTTATCATGGACCAAAAAGGAAACAGAAGTAAGTGACATTTCTGATTTAATGATTATAAGCAAAAAGACAAAAAGTAGATTTTTCAGATACTGCCTAGAAACGATGAAAAGAATCGATGAAGATATCGAGATCAAGAGGAAAATTTGTACCACGTTGACTTACCACGTCACTCCTTCTTGTGTGTCTATTTGTTTTGTCTTTGTAGCTTTCTGGTGTTTCCTCCCTTTGACTTCCTATCATTATAAAGGCTGACAATGGTCAGAGATCAGTACAGGAGAGTTTTGTCTTTGTATAAATATGCTTCTCTGCAGTCACATTTCAGGGGTTGAGGGTAAGAGGAAAGGAGTTGGGCTGCAAACAAACTGAACATGCAGTGTTATGTCTATATTAGTGGGATCTAGGATAGTTACTAATATATAATTGATACTCTATAACTGTGAGTTGAAAGAAGAAATGAAGCTTCACAGAATTTATCAATCCTTACAAAAATGCATAACCACTAAAGGTGTATGCCTATATGATACCTTTATCATAGCTTCCAAAACTCAGTTTTTAGTTTGTATGGTCATGTTACCTGGACATTTTGTTCTAAAAGTCTAGGCTACAATGAAGGCTTAAGAAGAAGGTACATTAGGAAGACAGAAATGGAAGAAAAAAAAAAATCAAAGAGAGGGCACACAGCAATTCGCCTTCCTTGCTACTCCGTTATTTGTTGCTTCCTTTTTTCATGCTTTTGTAAAAACAGGAAGACCTTCAGGGCCTCAGACAACACTCTCCCACTCCCACCCAGCTGCCCCTTATTCTCAAAAAGGATTTTTTTTAGCTTCCTTTCACTGAGGCTTTAGAACACTTGAGAGATTTGGGAAGGAAAGAAGAGATCACTTTTTTTTTTTTTTTTGGTAGCTACTTTGTGCCAGGTGCTCCACTAAGCAATTTAGCAGTGATTATACTGTTTAATGCTCACAGAAATTTTTATAGGCAGGTATATTCTCACTTTATCAGTGAAGAAACTACTGCTCACAGAGCTGTCTAGCTTCAAGCATCATAAATAATGGGATGGAGCTAGGATTCAACCACATGTCTACCCAACATCTTTCCCCTTTACTGTGCAGAAGTGCTTCTCCCACTCTCAAAACTTTCTCAGGGTCTTTCTTGTTTTAATTGTTGATCAAGATCCTCTATGCTCCATGATCATGAGGACATAGTATTCTTCCCCTAGAATGGGCCTTAATGTTGTTTGTATTTCTAATACATTTGGCATTAACTGTTAACACAACAGATTAATCCAGTTAGCCAGGTGCTTTACAATGATCTATTGTTTGAGTAGAGGAAAAGGAGGCCGTGGCAAGTATATAGAAAAAATACTTTCTGTACTGTCACTAACACAGTAGATCTCCCGTTCCATGAGTTGACCATTAGAGTGTGTTACTCAAATTACCAATATGATATAATGATGATGATGAGAATGATGGTGATGATAGTAACACTCTTATTTACTGAGCATTTAACGTGTCCGGGATTGTTTTAAACACTACTACTGTGTCATTTAACTTTAACAATAATCCTACAAAGTAGGTGTTATTGTCCTCAGTTTACAGAGGAGAAAAATGAAGCTCAGAGTTGTGACTTGCTGAGTTCTTACAGTACTAAATGGCAGAGCTGGGTTTGAACCCAGATTTGATGTTCATGCCCCTGTTTTTAGTCATGAAGCCAAATAGCCTTCTACAATAACAACTGGCACTATGTTGCTATCCTTAGATTTTAGTTTTGCTTTCGTGTCTCTACCGAAATTGCATTTGCAGGATTTTTTTTCAAGTATACTTTGTGTGTGTGCGTGTGTGTATGTGTGTGTGTGTGTGTTGTGCGTGTGTGCACGTGTAGTATGTGGTAGTAGTTAATTCTGCCATAATGGATAATTTACTAACATTTCCACAGCTTCAAGAGTCTTCTTGGCCAGGATATGCTGGTTTTGTCAAGTAGCTTAATTTTACTATAATTTATAATTCTTATTTCCTATAATAGTAACAGTCTTCAGAACATGTTATTATATTACTTTACTTTCATACATATGTATATATATACACTCATATACAGACACACCTCATTTTATTGTGCTTCACTTTATTGCACTTCATAGATACTGTTTTTTACAAATTGAAGGCTTGCAACAACCCTGCATTGAGCAAGTCTATAGGCACCATTTTCCCAACAGTATTTGCTTACTTTGTGTCTCTGTGTAACACTTTGGTAATTCTCAAAATATTTCAAACTTCCTTCTTATTATTATATTTGTTATGGTGATCTGTGATAAGTTATCTTTGATGTTACTACTATGACTCACTGAAGGCTCAGATGTTTATTAGCATGTTTTAGCAATAAAGTATTTTTAAATTAAGATACGTACATTTTTTAGACATAATGTTATTACACACTTATAGATTACAGTATAGTATAAACATAACTTTTATATGCACTGGGAAACTAATTGTATGTGACTCACTTTATTATGATATACTCTTTGTTATAGTGATCTGGAATCGAGTCTGCAGTATCTCTGAGGTATGCTTGTATACAATATGAAAGACCTGTGCATAAATCTCAGTGACATTATTTTGCCCTTAAGGTAAAATGATGTCCCCTCTCACAACCCAGCTTCTTCCACTTCTCACTCATCTAATATGTATTGAGTACCTACCGTAAGTTTGTTACTCTGCTCTATATCCAGGACACAGAGATCAAAGGGCATGTTCCTGTACTCAAGGAATCCATAAAAATTTATTCTAGTTTATGTTTAAAGCACAGATAAGGTTGATCTTAAGTCAGTGGAATAGTCCAAGTATAATTAGTGAAATATCTCCTGGTTGTCCCTCTCCCCACTCTCCACAGAAACTCTTTCGTGATACGGCAACAATTTATAAGGTATCTCTCTTCAGTGTGCAGAGTAAGAGATGCCCAGTAGCCTATGGATACATTCTAGTTAGTTCCTGCTCCAGAAGTTCCCCCAAAGTCCTGGAACACTAGATAGTGAAGGGGTTCCAGGAACTAAGAGAGATCACCTTCATAACTATTGGAAGATTCTGTCATTTTAACTCTGTTATCCAAAGCCTTGAAAAACATGCCCTATAGTTGAATACTGGCTTCTTCATCCACTCTCTGTCTCATGTTGCTGTGTTACGTAAGCCTTCCTGAGCCTCTCCATCCTTATTTGTAAAACAGATAATAATGTCTTTTTTTTTGGTTTGCTTATATATTCATTCATCCAGAAAACATTTAAAAAAATATCCACTTGAGCTAGGCACTAGATAAACAATGTCCAGCACGATAGATGCTGTTCCTGCCCTCGTGAACCTTACGGCCTGGTGAGAGAAAGAGGCAATAAATGAACTGGGTGCTATGATAGAGAATAAAGAGAGGAAACATGCTTTGGAGTGGGTGGTCAGAGAAGGCCTCTCTGCAGAGGTGACACTTAGGCTGACATCTAAAGCATACAAAGGGCATGCTTTGTAAATGGCAAGTGGCAAAACTGTCTTGGGTAAGGGAAGTAATTTGTGCAAAGGCTCTGATTTGATAAAGAGGAGTTGAGAAACTGAAAGTAGCCTAGTAGTTCGAAAAATACAAAGGAGGGCATTATCCTAAAAAGTGGATATTGTCTACCCCCAAACCCAGTAATTCTACTCCTGGGTATATATCCTAGAGAAATTCTTGCATTTTTCTACTAGGAGACACATATAAGAATACTCCTAAAATAAAAAAAAAAAAGAATACTCCTATTAGCACTAACCTTTGTGATAGTACAAAACTAAAGCCATCAAAACATTGACAGAAGGAAAGAGAAGTAAATCTTGGTACAGTCCCATGATGGAATGTTATACAGTGGTGAAAATGAGTGAATTGTAGCTACTCAAACCAATAAAGATAAATCTTATAAACCCTACTTTGAATGGAGAAAACAAATCATTAAAAAATAGCTTACCATATTATTTATTTAAATAATCTTAGAATACCCAAAATATTTAAAAAATTTTATATACATATTATATTGTAAAAGTATTTTTAAAAAGCAAGGAAATTGAAACTTTTGTTTCTAGCCAAGGTGTTGGAATGGAGAGTAAATTTACCTTTCTGCCTTAAACAACTAGGAAACTAGAAAATTATATGAAACAATGGTTTTCAGAAATTGGACAACAGCAAAGCAGGGCTGTAATGCTTGAATGAAGGAAAACAAACAAGGTGAGCTCTGTAATTGTACCAGCTATCCCCTGGAAGGAATTGCCATGTGGTAGCACAGAAAGGGGAAACCCAAGCAGAGTCTTGTTGAGTGGGAAGCAGAGACTGGAGTTAGGGGAGAGCAAGGCAGCCACAACTTGCTGGGCAGAGTACTTCAGAGGAGGGAGCTGTGCAGAAAGAGAGCTCCAGAGATCTGTAGAAGGATCAGCTAAATGTCTATGGCTGAGTACTTACCTATGCTTGAGTGAGACAGAATTATCCAAGGCCAGGGAAAGACCACTCAGAAAAGAATAGGCAGAGCAATTCCTGGACCTAACAGGACTGAGAAAAGTTCTTGCTCCCACAAGTAAGAGTGGAAAGATCTCATAATATGTGGGGCATCAGGTAGGAACCTTAAAGATCAAACATCTTAGTAATGGGTCTAAAACTATACTAAAGGCTGCTGTGGACCCATAATAAGAAGCTTAAAAGCAAGCTTGGAGAGATCCAGGTGTGATCCAATAACTTAACTGTGTGTCAGAAAAAATATAATAGTACTTAAAGCAGTACAAGAAAATCTAGCAACCAACAACATAAATTCACAATATCTAGTATCTAATAAAAACAAAAACAAAAAACACTATAAGGCATGCAAAGCAGGAAAATAAGACCAAAAAAACGAATCAATAGAAACATAGACAAAAATGATCTCAATGATTGAACTAATAGATAAGAACATTAAAACAGCTACTATAAATATGCTCCAAATGTTCAGAAGGTAGAAGAAAAGCCATGTAGCTATAATGAGAAGAGAATTTTAAGATACGAAAAAACCCCAAACAGAACTTCTAGAGATGAGAATTATAATATCCAAAGTGAAAAATACCCTGGATAGCATTTGTGTCATTGAATTTAAAGTGCATCTCTGGTAGAAAACAGATACTGAATCTTACTTTTTAAAGTATTATCTGGCAATCTCTGACTTTTGGTTGGGGTATTTAGTCCACTTATATTAAATGTAATTATCAATATGGTTGGATGAGGTAGGCCATTTTGCTATTTTTTTCTATTCATCTCATCTTTTGTTTTTGTTTTTGTTCCTCCTCTGTTCCTCCTTTACTACTTTTTATGCTTAAAAAATATTTTTGGTATTCCATTTTAATCCCTGTTAACTTAATAGCTATATTTCTTTGCCTTATTTTTCAGTAGTTCCTCTAAAGATATAATATATATATATATATAAAAAGATATAATATGCATCTTTAACTTATCCTAATCTACCTCAAATAAACACTTATGTACTTATGTACTACTGATAAAATATAAGAATTTATCACAAGTCTAGCAGCATGCCCCTCCCTTTTGTGCTATTGTTGCTATATATATCACATTTATATATGTTGTGAACCCTACAATAAAGTGTTAAAATGTTTGCTTTAACGAGTCATATGACTTTTAAAGAAATCAAGAGAATAAAACAGAAAATATATAAATACGTATAATCTTTCATATATGTCCAAATATTTACCAATTCCCATGTTTTTCATTCTTTCCTGTGGATCTGAGTTACCATCTGGTGTCATTTCCCTTTAGCCCAATGGACTTCCTTTAGCATTTCTTATAGTGCAGATATGCTAGCAACAAATTCCGTCAGATCGTTTACTTGGAATTGTCTTTATTTTGTCTTCATTTCTGAAAAATAGTCTAGATATAGAATTCTTGGTTGAGAGATTTTTCTCTTAGCTTCTGAATCATCATTCCAATGTTTTCTGACTTCTATTGTTTCTGAGGAGAAGTCAACCACTAATTGCATTGTTTTCACCCTTTATTTATTTATATATGTTTCCTACCCCTTTCTCTTTCTTCTCCTGGAATTTCAACTACACGTAGCATAGACTGCTTCACATGATCCACACAAGTCTGAGATTCTGTTCAATTTTTATTTATTTTTGTTTCTCTATTTTTTATTTTTGGTTGCGTTGGGTCTTGGTTGCTGCGCATGGGCTTTCTCTAGTTACGGCGAGCAAGGGCTACTCTTCGTTGCGGTGCGTGGGCTTCTCATTGCGGTGGCTTCTCTTGTGGTGGAGCACGGGCTCTAGGCATGTGGGCTCAGTAGTTGTGGCTCACAGGCTCTAGAGTGCAGGCTCAGTAGTTGTGGCACAGGGGCTTAGTCGCTCCGCAGCATGTGGGATCTTCCTGGACCAGGGCTCGAACCTGTGTCCCCTGCTTTGGCAGGTGGATTCTTAACCACTGCGCCACCAGGGAAGCCCTCAATTTTCTTTCAATCTTTTTCTCTCTCTATTCTTCAGACTTATAATTTCTATTTTAAAGCTTGCTGACTTTCTTCTGTCAGGTCAAATCTTCTGTTGAGTGCATCTAATAAATATTTCCTTTCAGTATGATACTTCTTAGCATTTCTCTAGAATTTCAGCATTCTTTAGAATTCCCACTTGGATCTTTTTTATAGGGTCTGTTTCTCTGGTGTGTTTCCCTATTTTTTCACCCTTTTCTTGTTTGTTTGTTTTTTTTTTTTTTTTTTTTTTTTTTGTGGTACATGGGCCTCTCACTGTTGTGGCCTCTCCCGTTGCGGAGCACAGGCTCCGGACGCACAGGCTCAGCGGCCATGGCTCATGGGCCTAACCACTCCGCGGCATGTGGGATCTTCCCAGACTGGGGCATGAACCCGTGTCCCCTGCATTGGCAGGCGGACTCTCAACCACTGCGCCACCAGGGAAGCCCCACCCTTTTTCTTTTTTTTTTAGCATATTTTCTCTTAATTATTTCAATACAAATATTTTAAAAATCCTTAGACATATTTACATAGCTGCTTTGAAATTTGTGTGTGTGTGCTAAATCCAACACCCAGGGCAATTTGGACTGATTTTTTATTGACTGGTTTTCATTTCCTGTGCATGGGTCATACTTTTATGTTTCTTTGCGTACCTCATAATTTTTTGTTGTTGTTAAAAAGCAAAGATTGTAGATAATATGTGTAGTGATTTCAGATTTTGTTTTGTTCTTCTTATGATTGTTATTTTTGGTTTCAGTAGGTAACTAACTTGTCTGCCCTCAAAACTGCAAAGTCCACTTCCCTAAAGTGTGCAGCTGTTGATGGCTCTGCTCAGTTTTGCTGTTTTGTTTTGCTTCCCGGAGGAGGACTACTGGCTCCCGAAGGTCTCTCCCACACCTACATAACTTATTGGTACACCAGTGATTTGGGCAGAGGTTATGTTTAGATACCTCAAGCCAGCAAGGCCTTCACTCTCTGCTGTCTGAGTTGTGGGTAGGCCAAGGAGCACATTTAAAGGTACAGCAAATTCACAAATTTCTCCAGACTTTGCATTTTCACTGGGTTCTTTGGGGTGCACATGTAGTTTGGCACCCATCCAGACTTATGTGATTTTATTATGTCAGCCCTTCTATGGCTCTCTCGCTTCTAAAATTTCCCCATATTAGCCCTTCTGCCATCCTCTCTAAACCAAGACAACCATTTTATCCAGCAGATAAAACTGTAGGCTTTTGCTACTCAACACGGGAGTGGTGCATGGGAATACCTCCTGCCCCCTGACCAGCATGAAGGCCACAAACTTGTTCTTATTTAATATGGTGAAGTTTTCGTTAGCAAGACTTCTTAACATTGCTGCCTGAGTTTGTCATCTTCCAGGGCTATGAAGTGTTTGTCAATCATTTTGTTCAGTTTTATATACTTGTTCTCTCTGGAGAGGAACTTCTCTAACTCTTCTTCATGCCACAATTATAGAAAGTAGAGTCTCCAAACTGGCTTTTTTAAAAAATAGAAACTGATAAGTTTATTCTAAGATTCATATGGAAATGCAAAGGACCTAAAATAGTTAAATAATTTTTAAAAAGTAAAAGAAACCTACTCTATATGACTCTGAGACTTATTATACAACTCATGTGGTATTAGCACAAGAAGAGGAATATAGATCAGTAGAAAATAGACCCGCTCATATATGGTCAATTTGTCTTTGACAAGCGTGCTGAAGGAAGGGACCCAACAAATGTGCTACAACATTTGGCTGTTACCTCACAACACACACAAAAATTAACATGAGATGTGTCATAGACCTAAATGTAAGAACAAAAACTATTAAACTTAGGAGAAAATCCTTGTGACTCCAGAGCAGGAAAAGAATTTTTAGATGGGACACAAAAAGTATAAACCATAAAAGAAGAAAATTGGTAAATTGGATTTCATCAAAATTAAAAACATTTGCTCTCTGAAAGACATTGTTAAGAAAATGCAAAGGCAAGTCACCAACTTGGAGAAAATTTTGCAAAGCATATATTTGATCAAAGACTTGTATCCAGGATATATAAAGAATTCTTACAACTTAATAATTAGAAGACAAAACCAATTTAAAAAATGGGCAAGCAATATGAATAGATATTTCACCTAAGAAAAGATATGGGTGACAAACACATAAAAAGATGTTCAACATCATTAGTCAGTGGAGAAATGCAAATTAAAACCACAAGATACCACTAAATACCCACTGGAATGGCTAAAGTTAAAAAGATAGGTCATACCAAGTGTTAA
The DNA here is from genome assembly GCF_964270905.1 of Leucopleurus acutus. Classification (NCBI taxonomy): domain Eukaryota; kingdom Metazoa; phylum Chordata; class Mammalia; order Artiodactyla; family Delphinidae; genus Leucopleurus; species Leucopleurus acutus. The sequence continues at coordinate 135,264,458 of NC_139143.1, forward strand.
TGATGATACGGAGCAACTGGACTCTCACATAGTACTGGTGGTGATGAAAAAGTGGTGCAACTTCTTTGGAAAAAGCTGGGCAGTTTCTTATAAAGTTAAACGTGTACTTTCCGTAGAATCCAGAAATTCCATCCCCGGGTATTTACCCAAGAGAACTGAAAATGTATGTTCACACAAAAAAACCTGTACCTGAATGTGCAAAGCAGCATTAATCACAGTAGCCAAAACCTGGAAGCGACACAAATGTTCCTCCATTGGTGAATGGATAAACACATCGAAGTATATCCATACAATGAAATACTATGCAGCACAGGAAATAAACAATTTTATATATATATATATATATATAACAACATGGATGAATCTCAAAAGTATTATTCTAACTGCCAAACACAAAAGACTACATATTGTAGGATTCCATTTACATAAAATTCTAGAAAAGGCATGACTGTATTACAGAAATAAGTGGCTGGTAGAGGCTGAGGGTTGTGGTGGAGGTTGACTGCAAAGGGAAAAGAGAGAACTTTGGGGGTTAAAAAGTGTGTAGATCATGATTATGGTGGTGGTTACATGACAGTATATATTAAGCAACATGCACTGAATTGTACTCTTAAATTATGTGAATTCCATTGCACAAATTATTTGACAGCATATCCGATAAAGAAAAAAGCAAGGGAAGGATAAAAACAAAATTCAGATAGTGGTTACCTTTGAAAGGGATGCAGGGAGATGGAATATGAGAGGTGCACATAAGAACACTGAATGGTGGTGATTTTTTAATAGTTCTTCTGTATATTAAGTTAAAATTAAAAACAATGGGGGGATGAGTGAATAGGGGAGAAGAAACGTGGACACATATGCAGACAACTTTAGAGAATTAAAGCAGTGGCTACAGAAGAATGTGATGTCAAAGCTTTTTGGTTGTTGTTTATTTTTAAATATATGACACACTAGAGCATGTTTTTACACCAGTGAGAATGACTCACTAGAAAGGGGGAGAATAATGATGCAAGAAGAAGGGAACAAAGAAGGAGCAAAGTCCTAAGGGATGGCTTCTGGAGCCAAGTGGAAGGATTGGCCTTTGGTCATGGAAAGGTCTCTTCCTCCATGGTAACAAGAGGGAAGAAGATGGGTACAGATTCAGCTAGGCTTAGGAACTTCGTGGTGGAAAGATGAAGCAATTTTCTTCTGAAAATGTCTATTTTCTCAATGAAGTATGGTTAAGACCATCAGCAGAAGTGGGGAGGAGCAGGAAATTTGAGGACAGCGTTTGAAATGGCCAACTGGAGAGTGCACTGAGGATCCCACCATGAAGTATATGTTTAATGCCTGCTATATACACCTCTTCCTGCTTCATCGTGTACCCACATTGGCTAGACTCTGTGCCTCCATTGGGTGAGGGTTATTTACTCCTGTGACTGTGGTCTGGAGGAGAGAAGTGCTCAGTAATGAGTAAGAGTCAGCAGAGGAAGCAGCTGCCCTCCTGGCACCCTCCTTGTCCTGGATCTGTAGTCGAAAACATTGCTAGAGATCTGTTTACAGCCTTTTGCAATCCATGGAGGGTGAGGGAGTCCTCTTCTGAATGTTTTGCTTGCTAATCTAATGTTTCCAGCTAGGCCCCTGCTAAACAGAATGTTTTCTAGGGTAGTTTTTGTTTTGGGCATTTGTACATGGTATTTTTGTTGTGTACTGAATCAATCAGGTGATTTCTCCTTCTGTTATGTTCCCACTCTCCATATTATACTATAATATAGATTATACATATGTGTGTGTATATGTTGTATGATATACTATAATAGTATTTCCTACTTAGGATATAACTTGCACTTTGCCTTTCTGCCTGTCTGACACTGTACACATTCAATAAACGGGGAATGGACTAATCAATCAATCAAAATGTATTTATTGAATATTTATTGCAGTGCCTTGCGAGACAGGCTTTAGTAAAAAATGCAGACAGACACTGCCCTTATGTCACCTACAATCTGGTTGGTAAGACATATACTTGTTAAGGCGATGGCATAATATAATATCAAGGTACAGAATTTGGAGTTGAAGTCTACAGAAACCAACTAAATTTATGATTTGGGGAAAGTTGATCTACTTTCTGGGTGTCAGTTTCCTTGTTTATAAAAAATGGGGACTTGGATTTTTGTGAGAAATAAATAAGATAATGTAGGTAAACTGACCAGCGTGGTACCTGAGTGTAGTCAGAACTCAATAAAACTAACCCTGCCATGGTGGGGCTCATATATCTAAGGCCTTAGAAGGGACAACTGGGCTGATTCGGCTCAGCTTCACACGGTCTCTCATCCTCCAAGAGGCTAGCTTATGCTTATTGGCATGACAGATGTAGGCGTTTCAAGTAAGAGTAAAGGAACATAAAGTCTGTTGAGGACCAGGCCCATTACTAGTCCACCATCACTTCCGCATTTTAGGTGGTAAGGCCAGCCCAGATTTAAGAGGTGGGGATATAGGCACCATGTCTTGAATAGAGGAGCTGTTGAGTCACATTTTTAAAAATGTGGACTCAGAGGGGCTTTCCTGGTGGCACAGTGGTTGGGAGTCCGCCTGCCGATGCAGGGGACACGGGTTCGTGCCCCGGTCTGGGAGGATCCCACATGCCGCGGAGCAGCTGGGCCCGTGAGCCATGGCCACTGAGCCTGCGTGTCCAGAGCCTGTGCTCTGCAACGGGAGAGGCCACAACAGTGAGAGGCCCGTGTACCACAAAAAAAAAAAAAAAAAAAATGTGGACTCAGAGAATGGGACATTTGTGGCCACTTCTGTAAACAGTCTACTACAAAGTATTACAACCATTCATCCTACACTTCCTTGTTTTTTTAGGACCTTTTTCTATTTTAACACTAGTTAATTTAAAAATATATATGTAAATTGTGTTCCTGTTTATCCAGATTTGAGAAATGGATCTAAGTGCCAAGAAGTCTATTAAAAGCCAGATTTTTTAGTGCTAAAAAAAAAAACAAAAAAACTAACCCTGCTGCATGAAATTATCTTGTTAATTAAATGCCACCTTAAAGGGCAGACGGTTGTTTTCTCATCTGTAAAATGGAGACTATAGCAGCATATACTTCTCAGGGTCATTATGGGAATTGTGCTACAACAATACGGAGTAGATTACCTGTAGCATTGCATTTGGTTCTTCATAGTAACTCTATAAGGTGGGAGGATTCTTATGACTACTTTACAGATAAGGAACTAAAATATAGAGAGATTAATTAATTTTCCAAAGAACATACAACTAATACATGGTAGAATCAAGGGACACAAACCCAGGCAGTCTTTTAACTACAGGCTAATAACAGTAATGGTAAGGGACTTCCCTAGTGGCGCAGTGGTTAAGAATCCATCTGCCAATGCAAGGGACACGGGTTCGAGCCCTGGTCCAGGAAGATCCCACATGCCACGGAGCAACTAAGCCCGTGTGCCACAACTACTGAGCCTGCACTCTAGAGCCCGCGAGCCACAACTAGAGAAAGCCTGTGCACAGCAACAAAGACCCAACACAGCCAAAAATAAATAAATAAATAAATTTATTTAAAAAAAAAGAAAAACAGTAATGGTAATATTAGAACGAGCAGTACTATCAGTAGGAGTAGTAGAAGTAAGAGTAAAGAGAGATCACTTTGAAGGGAGTGGGCACAAAAGACCTCTTGGCAGTGGGATCTGAGATTGGCTTTTAAATATGGCAAGATTTCTACAGGCAGAGAGGGATAAAGTCTTCCCAAAGCAGAGGGCAATTGCCAGCAAAAGCTTAGAGTCTGGGCAGGAGCAGACTGGCTCGTGAAATTAGGCCCTTTTGGCCCCTGCAAAGGGTCTGCTTTACAGGGAAGTAGTGTAAAGTGAGGCCAGAAAAGATGGTTAGGGTCCGATATGGAGAGAACTCAATACTGAAATAAGACATTTGCTGGTCAGTTTCTGTGTGTGCCAGCCTGGAATTCCGGACACAGGCTAGGGGAGAAATAAAGATTTGCGATTTGTGTGCCCAAAAGTGGTAAAACTATAGCTTACATTTTCACAGAGCTTTAGAGTTTGCCTAGTGCTTTCACACCCCAGGTATTTGCTAATGCTCACAATAACCTTATCCTTGGGGTGGGCAGATAACTCCCATTAAGTGCATTACCATGTGTGAAATGCCTACTTTAAAGTGGGTGCTTAATTAAGGTCACTTCCTTTTTTTTCTTTTAACATCTTTATTGGAGTATAATTGCTTTACAATGGTGTATTAGTTTCTGCTTTATAACAAAGTGAATCAGCTATAGGTATACATATATCCCCATATCCCCTCCCTCTTGCTTCTCCCTCCCACCCTCCCTATCCCACCCCTCTAGGTGGTCACAAAGCACCAAACTGATCTCCCTGTGCTATGCGGCTGCTTCCCACTAGCTATCTATTTTACGTTTGGTAGTGTATATATATCCATGCCACTCTCACTTTGTCACAGCTTACCCTAGGGGTAAGACAGGAATAAAGGTCACTTCCTTTTGATAGACAAGACAATGAGGGTCAAAGATGTTAAGCAACTTGCCCAAGTTCACAGAGCTAGTACTGTTGGAGCTAGGACTGGAACACAACTTCTTTCTCCCAGCTTATTCAGTTTTCCAGTTTACGTTGTCAGCCCAGTTATCAGTTCTGTATAATTCATCCGACAAACAGTTGAGCACCTATTGTATGTCTCATAAAGTATCAAGTTATAGAGATGCAAAGACAAATATGTGTCATGCTTGCAAACCATTGGGGAAAATAGACTTAAATTTTTTTAAAAAAGCAATTTGACAAGTGCTGAGATGGCAGTGGGTGCACAAGTGTTACGGAAGGGGTTGCATGGGGGAGAATGGCCTCACAGAGAAGACCAAGTTTGCTCTGAGCCACGTATCCAAATTATGCTCTCACAGATGGTCTGAGTCTTGCACTTAACCCTCGTAGAATGTCAAGTGCTAGTGGACCCGCCAGAACCAGGGAGCCTCCAAGGGGAGGGACAAGAGAGAGTAGAGGATGTAGCAGCCAAGGGAGTGCACCCTCAGATCTCCCTCCAAGAGAACAGGATGTGAGGACAACACAGCGGACAGCTCCCAGCTGCTGCATCCCTGTCCCCCAGGGGTGCACGCAGCATTCACATAGAGGTGACATTTCCCTGGGCTGCTCCCTGCTACTGTCAGAGTATGGCAAAGGTACTACAGCCAGGACATTCCTGCCCAGCACAGCAATCCTCTAACAAATCCTCCAGAGCTCAGAGCTGCACAGCAGCAGCCCGGTCCTCCTTCCTTCCTCTCTGCCTTTACAGGTGTCAGACCTGCATCGTGCTATGTGCTACGAGGCTCTCCCACCTAATCCTGTTCCCTCTCCTTGAACTGACACACTGAGTTAGACAGGAAGAGACACCAAGGGCAAAACGATTGGGAAAGGCCTTCATCTTGAGTAAAGAGAGGAGGAGAATGAAGGAGACCATGGAAATAAGAGGAAACCCAGCAGAAAGCCCTGTGACCAAGCCTCAGAGAGCAAATGTCAAGAGGATGATCCCCAGTTGTATCCTGAAGAGAAAATAAGACTAGTGAGAAGACTCATAGCTGCCTGCCTGGTACAACAGTCTAGAAGAGTGTTGACTGAGGGCTTCCCTTCCCTGGTGGCGCAGTGGTTGAGAATCCGCCTGCCGATGCAGGGGACACGGGTTCGTGCCCCGGTCCGGGAGGATCCCACATGTCGCGGAGCGGCTGAGCCCGTGAACCATGGCCTCTGAGCCTGCGCGTCTGGAGCCTGTGCTCCGCAACGGGAGAGGCCACAACAGTGAGAGCCCCGCGTACCAGGAAAAAAAAAAAAAAGTGTTGACTGAACTTAGTGAATAGAAACGGAGAACTATCAAGGTATTTAAAGTCAGCAGCTGCAACAGAAAAATCCCCAATTCTCAGTTGGTTTAACCCCATAAAGGTTTGTTTTTCACTCACAGCAAGACGGGTGCTGTGGTTTGTCCCCGTAAGGCAGGAGTTGCTGGTGATGCCAAGAAAGGTGGGGTGGGGGGATTTTTGAGGGTCTGACTTCGGAGTGGCTGGCGTCACTTCTTCTTATACCGCGTTTGCCAGAGCCCAGGTGCACGGCCCCAACCTAACAAGAAGCGGGGGGCGGCGGGGGCGGGGGCTGGAAGATCTGTTCCTGAGTGCCTGGGCAAACCCATAGCGTGATCCAGAGATGATTCCACGTGGACTATGCCAGTGTTTGTCAGTTAGGAGCTCATCAGAAACCTTCAGAAACGTGAGTGCATACACGAGGGGCGGGGCACAAAGTGCCCGGGGCATTTAAACCTGTGAAAGGTTTTAGCAGAGTGAGCAGACAGTCCAATTGCAAGGAGTGAGTGACAGGGGGGATGGGTGTGAGGAAGTGGAGGTAACTCAGCGCTGCCTCCCAGAATACTTCTGCTCACCTCCACCCTCCCACCCCAGGGTCGAGAGCTGCCCTCTCATCTCCCACGCACGTTTTGCATCTGCCCATCCTGCAGGAATTCACTTCAATGGGCCGAGAGCTCTGTAAGGAGCGGTGGTGTGTGCTGTGTGTCTGGACTCGCAGCCCCTAGCACGGTGCCTGGCACAGAGTCACTGTCTGTTGGATGAATGAGAAGTGTTCTCCACCTGGAGATTCTGACATCGGGCATCTGGGCTGGAGAAACGGCATCCTTCCTTTCATTATTATTATTTTTTAAATTGTGGTGAAATATACATAAAATTTACCATTTTAACCATTTTTAAGTGTACAGCTCTGTGGCATTAAGTACATTCCCACTGTTGGGCATCCATCACCCCCAGCCATCTCCAGAACTCCTTTCATCTTGCGAAACTAAAACTCAATGCCCATTGAACAATAACTCTTCCCCCTCCCCGCTTCCCCTGACAACCACCATTCTACTTTCCGTTTCTATGACTTTGACTATTCTAAGTACCTCATATAAGCAGATTCATACAGTATTTGTCCTTCTGTGGCTGGCTTATTTCACTTAGTGTAATATCCTCAAGGTCCATCCATGTTATACAGCTTATGTCAGAATTTCCTTCCTTTCTAAGGCTGAGTAATATTCCATTGTATGCATATAGCGCATTTTGTTTGTCCACTCAGCTGTAGACGGACTTTTAGGTTGCTTTGACCTTTACTATTGTGAATAATGCCGTTATGAACATAGGTGTACAAATATCTCTTCAAGATCCTGTTTTCAATTCTTTTGGATATATCTACACTTTTTTAAGGTGGTTCGGGTGATCTGAAGTACAGCCAAGGTGGAAAACCTTTCTTTCATGCAAAAGAGGAGAAGAGGGTTAAAGGGAATGATGAGGAATGTAGGAGTTTGGGAGAATGAGTGACCATGCAAGAGTCAGGAGGAGATGGGCACGGGTAGGATCTTGGCTACAGTGGAGGAGTTTATGTGGCCAGGAACCATGGGAAGACAAGGAGGAGAGTCACAGGACTCTGGAGAGGAGAGGATGTCAGATGACCTAATTCCTTAAGTACAGGTGATGTCATTTGCTGACTAGAGCAGGAACGGGGAGTGAAAGTGAGGCTGGGGCTGGAGGAAAGAAAAGATTCATAGCCATCGTGGAGAGGAGTGCAACTGGGAGATGATACAGGAAGATGAACAAAGGCCAGAGACAAGGAAAGGACCCGATGGCGTGTGTGTCGGAGGAGAGGGGCTGCAAGTATCAGGAATTCCTTTTTATTAAAGGCAGGGAGTGAAGAAAGTTGGTGGCAAGTGTGCTCAGAAACAGAGGAGAAACCTTTAGAAGGATGGCAGGATGTCTGTGAGGCAGATGGACATATGGCAGGCCAGGTCACATGGTAGGCTCAGGGATCCAGGGCAAGGTGGAGAAAATGGATCATGGAAACCATCCAGGTTTGGAACCCGGCCAGAGGATGTGGCAGAAGGTCAAGGGAGGCTACACGCCAAAGAAGTGCTGAGCACTGCATACCTAAACAGGCCCATGCTCTTACAGAGGCTTCCTGGTACAAATAAGGAGAGTCACTGTCACACACACAGACAATATTATTTAATCTTATCCCATGAGATCTGTCGCAATGCCCCGCAGAGCCTGCCTTTGAGGAGAGCCCTCTCTACCCCTAGACCGACCGTCTTCCTAAGCAGTGAAAACTTGTCGCATAGATCAAGGTCCTCCTGGCTGCATTCGGGAACCAGAGTTCTCCCCTTGTGCCTGCCTCATTGCTCCGTCACCGCAGCCAGTGGCCTAATCTGGGGCCACCAGCAGTAGATATCTAAGACCTCAGGGAGTCCCCTCAGTGAGTCAAGACAGTGACTTTGCACTTCTAGAAGCCCTTGCCCTTTTACTATGGCAGCTGTGGGCTGCTGTGACAATGTCCCCAGTGATCTCATTTTGAGCTCATCATTGTAAAAAGGAAAAAAATCAGAAGTTTTCTAAGCAATTGTACTAGAAAATCCATTCCCACCCTCCTCCCTTCCTCCCCCTCCCTTCCTCCGAGAGGACCCAATCTATCTTTTTGATCTGGAGCTTTCTTTATCTGGTATCCTATGGCACATAGGAAGCTTTGTTCATATTTCCCTCTGGTGCCCCCATTTACCCCCACGTCTTGGTCGGCATTGTTCCATCTCTTTCCCTGCTCTGTGGGTCTCCGCTTCATCCCTGTGTAATTGCTCAGACTTCCCCCCTGCCTGCCCCGAGAAACCGTCAGTTGCTGCCTGCTGCTTGCTGTCTGTTATCTTTTACTTGCCTCACTGGGCTTCTGGCTGCCCTCTGGACATGGCCGCTGTTCTAGGATCAGATATGGATGTTTGTTTTTCTAAGCAGTCTCTTATATGAGCATTTTGCTGTCCACATTTTATAGCCTTTCTCCCTCCCCCCCCCCCTTGCCTATTTCCTGTTGAGAGCAGGCATGTAAGAGGCTCTCCGGGAGGCAGGCAGCCTCAGGAAAACACTGTCCTACTGAAGTCCTTGGACGTGTCCAAAGGGACAGTGTCCTTCAATTGCAGATGTGTAGGCAGCCTGGCAAGTGTCCTGTCGACTCTGGTCCAACCCAATCATCAGAGGGTATGGAGGGAATAAACATCGTTTAATAAATAGAATAGCCAGACAAAGTTACCTCTAAAAGATGTGAGGCTGGGAAAGGAAAAAGATGAAAAGGAAGTGTCCCTTCATTCTTCTGTGTGTAGCATGAGGCTTCTGATTGATAATGGGAAATGAGGCCCCTCCAGGCTCTCTTTGAAATGCCCAGGACCCTCTTTGCTCCATTTCTAGCTTGCTTCTACTTCTTTCCAGCTCCGGCAGAGCTGCTGAAATTTGACCTTTCTGTTTGCCTCTAGAAACTAGCGCTGGCCCTTGGCTTCCTGTGTTTGTACCGGCAGCATGCCCTGGGGATTTAGGCTGTTTCAATTCTTGGTTCTTCAGGCAGAACATCCCACACTAATTTTGGTCCCATTCTAACCTAACACCAGGTGTTAGAGTCGGGCTTTCCCTCTCTGTCCAGGCCTTCAGAGGCTGTCAAGTTCGGGAAGCGGACGGGGTGGTGGAACACAGTTCACAAGGAAAATTTTTTTTTAATAATTTTAAAAAATTAATTTATTTATTTTATTATTTTTTTGGCTGTGTTGGGTCTTCGTTGCTGCACGCAGGCTCTTCTCTAGTTGTGGCGAGCGGGAGCTACTCTTTGTTGCGGTGCACAGGCTTCTCATTGCGATGGCTTCTCTTGTTGTGGAGCACGGGCTCTAGGTGCACGGGCTTCAGTAATTGTGGCATGCAGTCTCAGTAGTTGTGGTGCACGGGCTCAGTAGTTGTGGCACGCAGGCCCTAGAGTGTGCGGGCTTCAGTAGTTGTGGCTCATGGGCTCTAGAGCGCAGGCTCAGTAGTTGTGGCGCACGGGCTTAGTTGCTCCGTGGCATGTGGGATCTTCTCGGACCAGGGATTGAACCCGTGTCCCCTGCATTGGCAGGCAGATTCTTAAACACTGTGCCACCAGGGAAACCCCCAAAAGGAATATTTGAAGGATGCCCTGGGTGGCAGAAATGTGAGAGGAGAGAGTTTCAAGAAAGGAGTGGAAAGAGGTTTAGAATAAGTTCTTTGCAATATGAGTAAAAGAAATATAGTGGAAAAAATTAGAGCATCAGTCAAGTGGTTAAGAATATCATGAATACAAAATTGGCAAAGGCCTTAAGAAATAGGGATAAATATTAAGTCAAACATTTGAGTTAAATGTAAGAATCTGTATAAGAATCAGATCTGTGTAAAATGTAGTAATAATCATCTAGACCATCAATTCACAACTGGCTTACACTATTTAAGTTAATTACTGTACCACTCCACGATCAACAAAGTGAGCATACCTGGCTTTGCTCTTTTGTTCTTTCACTGACCTATTCTACAGATTTTTTCCTGAACACCAGCCAAGTGCCTGCCTGGTACTAGATGCTGTGAGAGATACAAGAAGTATAACACCTCGTGCATGCCCTTAAGATAGCTAGATGCATATATATTTAAGATAAAAAAAACAAAAGGTGCTGCAAGAGAATATAATTATCTATTGGATAAGTACCATAATTCCTCATAAGGAAGCATCCCTGGGGGTTGGATGGAATCACAGAGGTTTCCTGGAGAAGGTGAGCCTCAAGGGACCTTGATGAATAGGACTGATAAAGGAAAAGCGGAATCCTTATGCTTGGTGATGATGTACTGAGTTCTCATGATATATGACAAACTATAGAAGAGCTGTCTCAGGTTAAAATCAACAAAGGACATCTTTACTATCTTCCAAGACCTAGAATAAGAGAAGGCGAAGAAAACTCAATGGCGAACACCTGCTATCTGGTTGTTGGGGTGACTGGTCGGGCGTTTGTTTCAGAGGCTGTATGGTATCTTCACCATGGTACACACCTGGAAAGCACATTCTGTAATGTGGAGAATACATGTTTAGAATGCATTCAGCTTCCAGTAACAGGATGCTTGATTAACAGTGGCTTCAATAATAAAGATGTTTAATTATCACACAAAACAAGAGGTCCACAGTTGCTATAGCTGCCCACATATACCCCGAGGGGCCCAAGGTTTTTTTTTTTTCTTACTCTGCCATCCTCAGCGAAATTGTTTTGCATGTCCTTGGGCTAATTTCCCTATGGTCACACGATGACAGCTGTGACTCCCACAGAACTTTATTCCAAGCGTGAAGAAAGGGGCAAGGGCCAAGGATGCTCTCCTCCTGAGGCTTCATCTTTCCAAGAAAAAAGTCTTTGATAGAAGCTCTTCAGCAGATTTTCCCTGAAATCTCCTTGGCCAGAGCTGAACCATATGCCTATCTCTGTAGCCACTTACTGGCAAAGATTTAAGCCACTCATGATTCATCTCCTTGGTCTGGGGTAGACGCCCGTCTTCCATGAGATTAAGAGATCTCTACTCACTTTCTGAATAGACCCAGACTTCTCTTTGGCAGAGAAGGGAATGAAGATGGTGTATAAACAGACAGTCATTCAGCAGCATTAAGGGTCTCTGGCCCAAGTGTCTGCTCCAGTGGCTACGGCCAGCTTCCTGCTTTGCTAACAGCCAGCCTTTGACCTTGGCCTTCATTCACAACTCTGAATTTTTTCCCACTTGTTGAAAATTATTGTTCTTGCACAATAGATCTGACTGATCACCACCAACAGGGGTGGTAACTCAAAACTCCAAGCAGCAAACCCTTATTCAGAGAAAACCTCTTGACCATACCCCATAAAATTGCTGAATGAATGTACTTTCATATGTTTTAAATTTAAGAAATGTTAAAGTTAGGTAACACTCTCACAACTCCCTCCTTTCCTAGACTCGCTACAATGGAACCAGCCAGTCTCTAGACCCAACTGCTTTAGATAACAGGGCTTCTCATACTGTAATTGTTAGGGTTTTTTTTGCCTGAATTCCCTACTGGATTGAAATCTAGAGGACAGGATTCAATGTCAAACAAGTCTGCACCCCAAACCCTAGAACTCTGTTGTCCAATACAGTAGCCACTAGGCACACATTTGAAATATGACTAGTTTGAAATGAGACAGAGGAACTGAATGTTTAATTATATTAGACTCTAATTAATTTAAATTTAAAACTGAATTCAGTAACTGGAGAACTTTTAAAAATGCTGGGAACAATTCAGGAATGTGAATCTACTTTTGCAACTGTAAATTTTATGAAATCTAGATATAGATTGACTACTTCCAATGAGAACATAGCATCTGAATTGAGAGGTGCCCTAATATAGGACATATACCATATTTTGAAGACTTAATATGGAAAAAAGGATGAAAAAATGTCACAAATAATTTTTATATTGATTGTGCAATACAATGGTAATATTTTGAACATATTGGGTTAAGTAAAATACGTTGAAATTCATGTCACCTCTTCTTTTTACTTTCCTGTAGTCACAGCTAGAAAATTTTAAATTACATGTGTGACTTCCTTTAGATTTCTCTTCGACAGTGCTGCTCTAGGACACAGGGATCATTCGAATGTTCCCCGAGTGAATACATGAGTTCAGTGACTTGACCGAGGTCACTCAGAAAGACTGAGAGTGGAGTCTTGGGTTCCCTGGATCCCCACTCCCTCTTTCTTCCTACCGCTCGCTGTAGCCTCCTTTTTCCCACTCCGTGCTTGTGGCTCACATTCTCATGCCACCTGTAGGACAGAAACTTTCCTCGTGGGACTGAACTTTGCAAACTCTGAGGACGGGGAGGAGCATCTGTGTTGAGGTCCTGTAAAGGCAACAGCTTATGGGAAGCGGAGCCCTCTCTGATGGAGAGAGGTCAGTGATCTAGGACGCCAAATCTAGGAGAACCCTTTTGTTTCATATTGTGCCGTTTCTGGCTATCTTTTCTGAGGTCGCCAGGCATCTCAAGGTACCTTGTCATTCTGAAATTTCTTTCAGTAGAAGGACGGCTTTATACTTCTGGGAAGACCGCTTGCCATCCCCAGGGCTCTGGTGACACAAAACAGGCAGGAGTGGGCTTCCCTGGTGGCGCAGTGGTTGGGAGTCCGCCTGCCGATGCAGGGGACACGGGTTCGTGTCCCGGTTCGGGAGGATCCCACATGCCGTGGAGTGGCTGGGCCCGTGAGCCATGGCCGCTGAGCCTGCGCGTCCAGAGCCTGTGCTCCGCAACGGGAAAGGCCACAACAGTGAGAGGCCCACGTACCGCAAAAAAAAAAACAAACAAAAAAAAACAGGCAGGAGTAACACAGGCTGTGTGCACACAACTGGAGAAGACCAAGAACTTCGGCCATCCACCCTGCTCGCCAGAGAAGCTCAGCACTGCCGTGGGCGGGAGAGCGGGGCTTTCTCAGACTCCGCCAGATGATTGGCTCCAGCTCCTCTGAGTCCAGTCCATCCTCCCAGACTGCAGTCGCTACGGAACGGCGCTTCTCCCGCAAAACATGCACAAAGCCGCCTGGGCCTGCGAATCATACACCGAAGTGAGAGCACTGTAATTCCACATTTTCAGTTTTACGTCCTCATGGTCATGCTGGAAATATCTTTATTTATAAAAGATTTCATTCAGTAGACATTCATCCAACAAATATTTATTGAATACCTGCTATGTGCCAGGCAATGTGAGTTGCTGAGATAAAATAACACATACGGATTTACTGGTCGGAACTATACAAAAATTACTTATTTAGCTGAACTATAAATAAATTGTGTATAAATTTATGTGAGCTATCAGAGGCACAGATAATTTTTAAGGGCATAATCCAAAGATGCATCTTTACATAAAATAGTATACTCTCCATCCTGATTCAAAACCAGAATCTCTCTGAATGAATTATTGTCTCTGACAGTGACATTAAAACATTTTGTGTACTCCTAGGAATCTATTCTAATGAAATAATTAGATACATGGTCGAGATTTATATACATGGGCGGATATTACACTGTTATTTAAAGGAGAAAAAAATGCAAACCCTCTAAATGTTGAATAAGAGAGGTTTGATAAAATTTGGGCCTATCTATATCATGACAAGTCATTACAGATCAAGTTTTAAAGAATATTTAGTGATGTGAGAAAATGTTTCCCTTATATACTAAGATTTAAAACTCAGGATATTAAAATATACATGGTAGGGCTTCCCTTAGTGGCGCAGTGCTTGAGAGTCCGCCTGCCGATGCAGGGGACGCGGGTTCGTGCCCCGGTCCGGGAGGATCCCACAGGCCGTGGAGCGGCTGGGCCTGTGAGCCATGGCCGCTGAGCCTGCGCGTCCGGAGCCTGTGCTCCGCAAAGGGAGAGGCCACAACAGTGAGAGGCCCGCGTACCGCAAAAATAAATAAATTAATTAATTAAATATACATGGTAAATGTTTTCAGTTTGGAGGAAGATCTATAAACACAGGGAAAAATAAAAGACTGGAAAGATATATACTGAAATTAACAGGGTATCCCTGGGGGTGAGATTATGCATGGATTTTATTTTCTTCTTTACACTCTATATTTTTAAACTAGTCTACATAATTGTTTATTATTTTTGTAATGAGAAAAAAGTAAACTTTTAAAAGAAATTTGGTGTAGTAACATTATTTTCCTCTATGGAATTAACTTTTAAATATAAAAAAAATACTATCCCTCTAACATTTCTACATTTTCTTAAATATTCATTCTGGATCTGGCATGCTTACCTCTATTAAAACTTTTGAGTCAATTTGTAACACTGTGACAAATTGTGTTTATGACACATCCTATGGCAATTAACTCCATAAATTTACTTCTTGCTATCACATGGTATAATACCAATTACCTCCCTGGGCTATTGGGAAGACTGGATGATACAAAGAATGTGTGGAACCTCATCCAGTGTCAGCGCATAATGAGCCCTCACCACTGGTTCCATCCCTCTCTGCCTGGATTTATTCCCCTCACTACTCTCTGCCTTGTACAGTGTTAATTTTTTAATAATGAATAATTCACTTCTTTTATCATTGTGGTAAAATGTACATAAAATAAAATTTACCACTGTAATCTTTTTTTAAGTATACAGTCTGAGGCATTAAGTACATTCACATTGTTTTACAACAATCACCATCATCCATCTCCAGAACTTTTTTCATTTCCCCAAACTACAACTCTGGACCCATAAAACAAATAAATAGATAACTTCCTACCCCCTTCTCTCCCCAGCCCCCAACAACCACCGTTCTACTTCCTGTCTCTATGAATTTGACTACTGTAGGTACCATATATAAGCAGAATCATAGAGTACTTGTCCTTCTGTGACTGACTTATTTCACTTAGCATAATGTCCTCCAGGTCCACCCATGTTACAGAGTGTGTGTCAGAATCTCCCTCCTTTTTAAGGCTGAGCAATGTTCTACTGAATGTACATAGCACATTCTCTTTATCCATTCATCCTTTGATGGGCACCTGGGTTGCCTCCACTTTTTGGCTCTTGTGAATAATGCTGCTATGAACATGGGTGTGCAAATATCTGTTTGAGCAATTCTTTCGCTTGAAGTAGAGATTGCTGGTATGGCATTTTAAAATTCCATTTAAAATTTTTCATGGAATGGCAAACTGTTTAGTTTTGTTAGTGGCTGCGCCGTTTTACATTTTCTAGTGTCATTTTTATTCATGTTTCTTCCTCAGATTAGGTTGATATCATCCTGTGATCAAGTGCATTCACATCCAAACCACCAGGAGCAACTAAAAAATTGCCACGAGCTTTGTAGATACTCAATAACTACTTGATGGGCTCACAGATACAAAGAACAAACTAGTGGTTACCAGTGGGGAGAGGGAAGGGGGAGGGGCAAGATAGGGGTAGGGGATTAAGAGGTACAAAGTGCTATGTATAAAATAAATAAGCTACAAGGATAAATTATACAGCAAGGGAATATAGCCGATATTTTATAATAACTTTAAATGGAGTATAATCTATAAAAATATTGAATCACTCTGTTGTGCACCTGAAACTAATATAATATTGTGAATCAACTGTATTTCAAAAACAACTTACCATTAAAAAAGCTTTTTTTCTAACTTCTAGAAACTCATTTCCATTCTTAATGTGTTCCTTCTTCTCTTCCTCATCCTTCCGTCAGCTCTCATGTACTGTGATTGAGTAGACCTCTGCTAATAATTTCCATATCCTTAATGATTTATAAACTTTGGTCATGTTGCTCCTTCTTTTAGTATCATTCGGCCTTTAAAACCTCAGACAAAGGAGTGAGAAAGACCTGGCCGCAAGTCCTGGCCTTCCCACTTACTTATAAGTTACATGACCTTGGACAAGATGATAACCTCTTGTTTCAGATATTTATTGCTGTGTAACAAAACACTCTTAAGACTTAGTGGTTTGAAACAGTAACCATTTTATTATTCATTTCAATTCTGTGGGTCAAATTGGTCAATTCTTGTACAACACGGTGGTGTCCGCTAGGATCACTCACATGGCTGCATTCATCAGTGAGCTTGGCTTGGGTTCAAGTGACCAAGAGCGCCTCACTCAGATGTCTGGCACCTCAGCTGGGGTGGCTAGAATTGCTGGGGGCTTGGCGGGGCCTTTCTTTCTTCATAGCTTCTCATAAAAACTGGCCCCTTTTTCTATGAGGCCTTTCTCTCTCAACAGGGCAGTTAGACTTCTTTGCATGGCAACTGGCTTCCAAAAGAACGACGACACACATTGCCAGCTGTCTTAGAACATGGGCCAGAATCAGCCCATTGTCACCTCCAATGTATTCTAGCCATGACGATAGCCATGAGCCAGCCGAGACTCAAGGGGAGGGGAAATAGACTATAACACTTGGTGGGAGGAGGGCCAAGTGTGTCCTGGGAGGGGAGGAATTGGTGGCCATATTGGCAAAAACCCATCTCTAAGTCTCTGTTTCCCCATCTGTAAAACCGAAGGTACTAATAGATGCTATCATCATAAGATCACAGTGAAGATTCAACGTGATAATGCATGCAAGATGTACACTAATCATGACTCCAATCATTATTATTATTATTGCTATTTTATTCCAATCAGGGTGGAAGTTGTTCAGGCTCATTCTGAAATTCACTTCTCTTTCTTTAATAAGATCAACACCATACTAACCATCACCACAAAGAGGACTGAAACCAGCATAAAAACCTCTATCCTCCCTGGCACAAGTCAGACCTCCCTGGGAACCTTCAGCGTTTTCCAGTCTCCACGCCTGCTCCCCACTTCCCTCTTGCGGTGTGGCTCTTGGAATGAAAGGTCATCAACATTTTGGGGGCCCACTTTCAAAATGCAACAGCTTCTGCCATTTATTTTTATGAAATCAGCATTTTGCTTCTTGGAAGATCTTAATGCCTTTCTCTCTTTGAACTCTGAAATTTCATTATATACTTTCATGAAAGAAAAATAAAAAGCAGAGGGTAGCACAAAATGCACTGACTTCATAACTCAGATATTCAAAGAAACATGTCATTTCCATGCTGATTTGGTGTTCCTCACCAAATCGTATCCATTGGTGAGTGGGAGGAAAGATTCACTCAAGAGTGCATCTGAATTGAAGAGTAGTCTAGCATGATCATTTAAACAGTTCCTTTTAGATGGGGTACCATGTCTCTTAGACACTCTTTCCCTCCTCCTGGTTTCCTCCCTAAACTGATCCCATATAGATATTGAGCCTTCCTGGACAAATGGAAGAGCCAAGGAAAAGAACTTGCCCATAAGCTTTTTGAGCCTGATGCCCTTTGCAGGGGCTGGAAGAAGGTACATTTTTAAACAAATATTTATTTATTTACTTATTTGGCTGTGTCGGTCTTAGATGCGGCATGAGGGATCTTCGTTGTGTCACGAGGGATCCTTCGTCGTGGAGCAGGCTTCTCTAGTTGCAGTGTGTGGGCTTCTCTCTAGTTGTAGTGCATGGGCTCCAGAGTGTGGGCTCAGTAGTTGCAGCACGCAGGCTTAGTTGCCCCATGGCATGTGGGATCTTAGTTCCCCAACCAGCGATCGAACCCGCGTCCCCTGCATTGGAAGATGGATTCTTAACCACTGGACCACCAGGGAAGTCCCAAAAGGTACATTTTTAATAGTTCAATTTCTTCCATGGTTATAGGTTTAATGTTTCGACTTCTTCTTGGACAAATTTTGGTTACTTATATTTTCCTAGAAAATCATCCATTTCATGTGGGTCTCATATTCATTGGTATAAGTTGTTCATAAATGTTCTCTTTAAAAAGTATCCTCTATATGTGTACATTTCATATCTTTTCATGGCTGATGTTACCTATCAAATATTTTCTCTTTTTTATCAATCATTCTAGCCAAATAATTTTTAACCTTAAAAAAACAAACCTGTGGCTTTATTGATCAAGTTTGCTGAGTTTTCTCCATTTCATTATTTCTTCTTCTATATTCATTAATTCATTTCTGACCACTTACTTTGGCTTCATTTTGTTTTTCTTTTCAATCTTTTTTTTATGTTCTAATAAATAAATGTAGGGCTAGCATTTTCTTCTGAAAATTGCTTTGGCCATATCCCATTGGTTTTGATGTGTGTTTTCATTGTGGTCCAGTTCCAAGCAGTTTACTTCCTCTTTAAACCAAGAGATCTTTAGAAGTGTGTTTTTATATTTCAGGAGTATAGATTTTTTGTTGTTGTTGTTGTTCCCTGTTTGTTAATCTCTAAAGTTATTGAATTCTGGTCAATGAATGTGGCCTGGATAATAACAGTTTTTAAAAGTGTGTTGTTATTTCTTTTGGGCAAAGAACAGAGTCAATTTTGCTGAGCTCCGCATGTGTGCTTTTAACTAAAAAAAACGGCTTAATATTGCATTATTTTTACCTTCCAGTATTGTCATAACTTCTGAGAAAGGCAACAATTTAGTTGCATTGATAGCATTGGACTCATTTGTTCAACAGATCTTCACTGAGTGCCTGCATATTCTAGGCACCATAGGCTTTGGGAGACAGAAAGATGAGCAAAAACAGACGCAGTCCACCCTTGTGAGTTCATGGTCTAGTGGGAGAAGCAGGTATGAACCACAGAGTCCCTTTAGTGAAACAGTGAGCCAAATAAAAAGACATTTGGTTCTGTGAATGCATATCACAAAAGATCCCATCCTAGGGAAAGCTCCCCTGATATTTGAACAGAGAGCCAAAAGGGGAGTGGAAACTAACAAGGATAAGGACTGGGGAAGGGAGAGGAAGAAGAGTGTGTGACAACGCTCTCTGTGGAATGTGATCAGGTATATGTGGTGGGGACCTGGGAGTAGGTCAGGGTGGCTGCAGCACCCATGGTGCAACGCAGTGGCCGAAGCTGAGAAGTGGTGTGTGTGTGTGTCTGTGTGTGTGTGTGTGTGTGTGTGTGTGTGTGTTTGTGTGTGTGTGCACGCGCTGGCAGGAGGGGGTGCAGACCATATAAGGCCTAATAAAGAATATTTATCCTAAGGGACTTCCCTGGTGGTGCAGTGGTTAAGAATCTGCCTGCCAATGCAGAGGACATGGGTTCGATCCCTGGTCCGGGAGGATCCCACATGCCACGGAGCATCTAAGCCCATGCACCACAACTACTGAGCCTGCACTCTAGAGCCCGTGTGCCACAACTACTGAGCCTGTGTGCCACAACTACTGAGCCCATGTGCCTAGAGCCCGCAACAAGAGAAGCCACGGCAATGAGAAGCCCACTCACCGCTACAAAGAGTAGCCCCTGCTCGCCACAACTAGAGAAAGCCCGTGCGCAGCAACAAAGACCCAATGCAGCCAAAAATTTTTTTAAAAAAAGAATATTTATCCTTAAGAAAAATGGGAAGTCAGTAAAAGAATTTAGATAGGCTTATGGGACCTTATTTGTGGTTTTAAGAGATATTTTGTAATGTTTGCTCCAGGAGTTTTTTATTCCTTGATGTTGTGCATATAGGGGTCCCACTTCCCTTCTTGCCCTTTAGTAACATTGATCTAAATATAGTTAAGAAAACTAATCCCCAGGTGCATTTTCTATTAGAGGCCTGCAAGTTACCCTGTACCTTGGGAAACAAGTCTGTACTGCTAGTATAATAGATTATAATAATCATAACAATAAGAATCATATAATAATAGCTACCGTTTTTTGAGCATTTGATCTGTGCCCTAGTTCTGTGCTAGGTCCTCTACAAGTTTTATCTCATTTGATCCTCACAACAACCTTATGAGCTTTTTTTTTTTTTACCACATATGTTAATCACCATGTCTGTCACCCTTTTTAAGGGAAACTCCCTGCCTACAACCTTCCTTGAATGGGGGATGCCCTCAGTGGTTTTGATTTATCTGATGTGATTATCCTCCAACACACACACACACACACACACACACACACACACACACTCATTTCTGATTGGATCAGGGGTGAGCCTGGGACCCACCAGCAACAAATCCAATGGCCAGCCAGCAGTTTTTAGGCCTTATCCAAATAGATTCTTGCTTTTAGACATTTCAAGTTGGGATGTATAATGCAAATCAGTTAATTGCAGAAACTGAAGTTGAAAGATGAAAGGCCAGCGAGGCCACGATGGGCCTGAGTAAGTTGAGGGCATAAGTAATTCAAAGGTACAAAGAAGCAGAAGCTGGAAAAACTGGTTCATAGAGGGAAGAGAAGTCGATTCAAGAAGAAGCCAACTCTTGGACAACAGCTGAGCCACGTGAATGATGGGCACTAGAGAAAAGATCCACACATTCCTGCCTTGGCATCCAATTCCAGTCTCTGAAGCCCAGCTGCAGTGTGGTTCCTCCTCCCAGCTGTTCATAAGATACCTGCCTCCCCTGTCAGGCATCCCCAGAAGCTCATTACCAGAGTGCACCTGGAGGAATCTCTGCTCCATGAAGCACGAGAAACTCAGCATTCTCGGGTGCAGATGAAGAAACAGAGGCTCAGAGAGGTTAAGTAACTATCCCAAATTGCCACAGCACATTGGCAGAGCAGAAATTCAAACTGAAATGAGCGTGACTGTAAAGCCCTCATGCTTAAGCATAGTACTGTTAATATTATAGCAGCAGGAATTATCTGCTTAAAAATATTTGCTCAGACCTTTAGCTGTTTACCTTGACAATAAACACCGGGGGTACACTACTCTCAAATTAGTAAACTAAGTGACCTGGCATTATTGGCCTATTGTTAAGTACCACAGCTTAATAATATTTAACATGAGATGATCATTGCTTTTGAGTGGACTACACAAAAGCAGTGTTTTGACCTAGTCAGCTATTTGGAGAGTGGGGCTGGGGGTGGGGGAAGGGACACATCAAAAGATGGGTTTATAATTTCTCTTCCAAGAACTGTGTAGAGTCTTGCAGGTCTGAGACCTGATGATCCATTTAACTGGGGAGTGGTCATGTAGAACTGGATCATGTGAAAGAAACTTCTAGCAATCACTGAGAAGCAGACAGCTGCTAATCCAGTTTTTGGTTGTGGAGGAACAGAGCTGGGCACCCAATCAACCCTATTTGTGGTCCTCTAAGTGGAATGTCCTCTTCATTGTAAAAGGGTTTCCAGGCGAAGTGGCAAGGGGAGTGAGTCCACAATGAATTTACTGAGCGCCTAGTAAGGATGAGGCCTTGTCTTCAAGGAAAAGTTCAGAGTCATAGGTCCGCAAAGCCTTAAGTAGGTCACCTTTGCTGTGACACAGCAGGAACTCTCTGAGATTGCAGCCTTCTGGTAAACCACCAACACTTTCTCTCCCAAGACTCTTCTCGCATGTGTGCACTGACCCAATTGCCTCTCCAGATGGTCCCAGGTCCCGTGCTGAGGGCCGTGGAGATCTTCCTCTTTGGTGTCCCTTCTCAGCAAGGCCTTATGTGTCCTGAGCTAATTGCAGTTGAAAACATTTCCTTTTCTGACCTTTGCCAAACCACCTTTTACCTAATTCCTGGTGTTTACCCTGTCGAGAGGGGGTGTGGCCAGAACCCAGAGACCAGACAGACCCACAGAGGCAAGAGAGATTAGGAAAGTCCCAGTGGGATGCCGCAAGCCCCAGCTACAGGTCCCATGAGTGTCAGCCAACAAACTGAGTCACAGAGTCCAGTGGCAAAGATCAAAACCAAGCCTTGAGGGCAGCCACCGGATTCCACAGATTGTCCCTCGGGTCCACCTTCACTCATCTTTCCTTCTCCATATACCAACTATTACTCACCAAGTGTTTTTCTTTTTAAAATTCATTTTCATCTTTTATTTTTTTAAATAGGCAATCACTTTTATTTATTTTTTAAATAAATTTATTTATTTTATTTTTGGCTGTATTGGGTCTTCGTTGCTGCATGCAGGCTTTCTCTAGTTGTGGAGAGCGGGGGTTACTCTTTGTTGCGGTGCACGGGCTTCTCATTACGGTGGCTTCTCTTGCTGCGGAGCACTGGGTCTAGTCGCGCAGGCTTCAGTAGTTGTGGCACTCGAGCTCAGTAGTTGTGGCACACAGGCTTAGTTGCTCCGTGGCATGTGGGATCTTCCCAGACCAGGGCTTGAACCCGTGCCCCCTGCATTGGCAGGCAGGTTCTTAACCACTGCACCATGAGAGAAGCCCCTAAAAGTCATTTTTAAACTTAAACAAGTAAAACTGTATATCAGTAGGGTAAATGAAGAATGAAGGTCACTTGTCAAAAATAAAAAAGGAAGCCTTAAAAACAGATTTAACTACCAAGGTAGAAATCATCTGTCCATGTTTTACCTAAAATTGTAGGTCATGGCCATGGCAGAGTGCCTGCCTCACCTTGGCCTTGCACATGGGGCCTGTTTCCACCACCTGTGGCTGACAGACTGAAGTGACTTCAGCTAGCTGGACCTGTTTCCTTCCCCATCAATGGGGGACCACAATACTACCTGCTTCGTAGGGCTATTGCAAATATTAAATGAAATAATGCAACGAAAGCTCTTAGCACAAGGCCTGGCACACATTATACACTCCACAAATGCTGTCTATCTTTTCCAGAGCTCTCCCTATAAGTGCACTTGTGATTTTCAGACCGTTCATCCCAATGTTTGTTTGGGAAGCATGGTTTTTAATCAGTAAGACCAAAGTTCAACTTGAAATAGAAGGCATCTAAGTTATGAAACAGCGAGAAAAGTATAATTATAGTGCTATTATTGCTCAGGATGAGAAACAGTAAACTAGAACAATGGCTCACGAGGAGCAATTGGCCAAGATTAAACGCATCTTTATGAAGGCGGTCAGGACTGCCTCCAACAGAAGGGGCTGGCCCCGCCCCCTGGCTCCACACCCTCACCCAAACAGCCCTGTGGCGGAACCTAACCCTGGTTTCTTGGCAGCACTGGGAGCGAAGCAGGTCAGCCTGAGTCCAGAGTCCTGAGCCCCACTTGGCACAGCTTCAACCACAGGCAGGTCTGGGGTCACAGTCATGCCCGCTCCAGGCCAGAGGCGTGGCTCCCTGCACTCAAGGTGCCTCTCAGCTCGGAGCAAAGGGGCACAGCTGTGGCTAGTTCCCAGCCTCCAGCACAGCAGCTTCCAGACATTCTGCCACAGAATTTTCCCAAATGAAACTTCCCCCCTTCCTGTACAGCTTGGCTCTGGCCACCTTGAACTCCTCTCACTTTCAACCACTTCCTTTCTTTCTCAACACGAGCTTCCCTCCACATGCCCTGAGTTTCTTCATCATGTCACTTCACCCACCTTCCAGGACACTAATCTACCTTCCTCCCCTCCTCTCCTCTCTCCCCTCTCATTCTCTTTTTCTTTCTTTTTCACCCTACCTTCTCCTCCCCTCCCTTTCTTCTTTCCCAAATGTTTTGAGAGCATTTACTAATGGGCTAGGTATCGTGTTAGCGATTACTGTGGTAACAGGATCCTTGTCCTTATGGGATGCTTTCTCTAAAAGGAAAGACTAACACTAACAAATAATTTCTTGAATAATTATTTAATTACACCCATAATAATGCTGAAGATAAGGGATCCAAGTGGACCAGATCGTACAGACCTGACTTGACATTGTCCACAGCCAGCTGGCATATCTAACGTGCTAGACGGGGACTGCCCTGTAGGGCAAAGATTATGTCTGCTTCACATTATATCTCTAGGGTCTAGTACAGAGCCTGGCACGAACATCGTAGACACTCAACAATTACTTGTGGAATCAATGAATAAAGTGCTTTTAAGTATAACCTGTTAGTGCTCATTTAGACATGGGAATCATGAGGGAAAGTCCCCTTTCTCAATCCCATCTCCTCCCCTCACCCTACCAACAGCCAAGTAATTAATAGCCAATTTGATGCTAAAGGACTGAGGTGTCAAGGAATAGAGGAAGGCCAAGTGTTCTCCTAGATTCTCTGCCCTCAGCTCTCCCACTGAGGAAAAGGTACCCAGAACCTCCCTTCCAGGAACCCCCAGCTTTGGGGACACAAAAAGGGCAATGCCTCTGCCTGGCTTCACAACTTCTTTGGTGTGGAGTCATTTCGACTACCCTCACCATGGCCAAAAACGTGTCTTACAATTCACATCCGCTTTGGGACTTGTTATTCCGACTGCCTCAATTATGTAGGAAGCAGTGGGTTACTGAAAATCATGCTAATGTGAACAGCTATGAAAAGATATTAATCCAAAATGAGGGGCAGGGTACAACTTCCAGTAATAAGTGAAAGGAGAAAATATCCAGAACACGTCTACTCCATCACAGTTTCACTTCAAAGTGGAAAATAATAATAAGGTGTTAAAAGATGGGAGGAAACAAACTGACAAAGTAAACAAACCGTCCAATTACAGCACAGGCACTACTGAGAGGAGGGCAGAGTACCACTGTGAGCCTCAGGCCCTCAGGGAGATGTGTGGAGGTCACGATGTGTGAGAAGGGAGGAGATGGGCCATGGGGCAAGAAATAACCAGCCTTGGGCTTGACCCGAACTTGACCTGGCTCTGATAGGAATCTGTCCAACTTGGCAGTGATGTGACAGTAAATTCCATGGATTTGAAAGCACAATTCACAGCAAAAACTTGATTGCATTTTGGACAGAATTATCCTCATTGTTACTGAGCTGGACAAAAAAAAATGTGCAAGAGATGCAGCATCTCTAACTGTCTGGCCTGGGACACAATTGGTCCCTTTCTCGCTGGTACCCAGGGGAAGTAGGCTGATAGAAGGGCTGGTGAGGTCACCTTCAATGCACCGTGTGTGTGCCGACAGGCACGTCAGTGCGGAAGAGAGACGGATGCTCAGCCCACTTTGGGACAAGCAATAAGCTCAGCCTGCCTGCTTCATAAACTCAGAATTTAATAGCTGTAAAGGATGTTAGAAACTGCCCAGTCCAAAAGTCCTGAAGAAGTTCAACCCCATTGTTTCCAGGGTGAGACTGAGGTCAAGACACAGGAAATGACTTACTCAGAGAGCATTGCTAAATTGGTAGCAGAGCCAAGACCTGCTCACAAGGTGCCTTCTTCTACTTCAATTTCCTCATGTGGTAGAGGTCAGTAAATGTTAGCCATCATCACCTCTGTTACTGTTATATGCACTTTGCACACCCTGTGGCAATTAGATTGCACCTTCCTGCCTTGTGAAGGCAGAAACTGAGAGGCACACAGCTAACGAGGAGCAGCCCTGGAACCCTGGTGTTCGGATTCCACTGCTATGCTCCCCCTGGTCCTCACACTGTCTCTGTGCACGCTGTGTCCCGTGATCCGTAAACTGCGAAGCTCTGAGCCTAGAAAGACCCTGTGATTGTTGGTTCTAGAAAATCGCTCTGCTAACTTTGTCTGCACAGCGGCTGGGCTGTTTGGATGCTCCCCAATGGGGACAAACGAACAACCTCTTCAGGATGACTCTTCTTTCTGGTGAGTGTACAACTGGGGACCATGCCAGAAAGCAGAAGCAGTTCAGACAGGATGCTGGAGAGGCAGACAAGCAGTAGATCCCAGAAGGGCCCTGTCCAGCTTAGGGTGCTTGGATTTTAGTTTACCTATGGAAACGCTGGTGCGGTTTAGCGATCACATGCCGTGGCGAGATCTGTGCTCGAGGTATTTCGTGCTGGCGGTTGGGCGAAGGATGATTTTGAGAGGGTTGGGGGAGCGGTGGGGAGATGATGGTTGTAGGGGAGCAGTGGAGGGGCAGACTGAGGCCAAAAAGGGTGGAGTCAGGGTGAGCCTCCAGTTTGCAGCTTTGATGGCTGAGTGGGATGAGGGAGGAAGACACATGGCACCGGGGGGAAGACTAAAAGTTCGGATTTAGACAGTTTGAGATAAAGATGCCCAAAGGATATCTGAGCCTGGATTCCTCCAAAGCAAGGCCTGGCACACAGATTTATGCACTGGTTGTTTATTTCAGAAGTGACCCCAGGGAACAGTAGTGAGAGACCGGGGAGGCTAATATAAGACAGGATGGAAAGTCAATCAAGGATGTGTATCGTGTTGGCCCCTCCATGGGACACTAGCACTGGATCCTCCCAGGGCTTTCTGGGGGAACTTACACTACATCTCAGGATTGGCCACCAAAGAGACAAAAGGGAGAAGCATTATCCACTGGTTCTTGTACCTCATTGGTCCAGGGCTTCTCCATGGAATGTTATGCCCGCCCTCTGCCCCCATATCTGAGTTGCACATGTGTAAAGGTCAAGCACTTCCACAGGTGGCCGGGATGAATGAATAGGTGTCCAGGGGCATCAGAGAGGCTCCGAGGCAGGAAGCAAGGTGTAAGCTACTTGCTGAGGTAAGTCACTATGTGAACTAAATCAAAGCCAGGGCAGACTGCCTGCCAGAGCTGCTTCTAGACTTGGAGGTGAGACCAAGCGTCTGTGAGATGGTGCACAAGAGGCATCCAATTCATGAGACATCTGGGTGGGACTGTCCAGTGGGCAGATGCATAAATCATCTAACCACTTCCCTGGTGGCGCAGTGGTTAAGAATCCACCTGCCGATGCAGGGGACACAGGTTCAAGCCCTGGTCTGGGAAGATCCCACATGCCGCAGAGTGGCTGGGCCCGTGAGCCATGGCTGCTGAGCCTGCATGTCCGGAGCCTGTGCTCCACAACGGGAGAGGCCACAGCAGTGAGAGGCCCACATACCGCAAAAAAAAAAAAAAAAAAAAAAGCAATGCACTTTTAGACTGGGGGAGCACATGAGCTAGAACTGGCCATTTTTTTCTTCCGACTGTGATCTTCACACCTGAGGATCACAGGAAGAGTCTGCTCTAGCGCTTAGTTATTGCTATTAGTCAGTTAGTATTTATGAAGCCTCGCGAAAGTAACTGAGGACAATACAAGAGTGACTGTGATCCCGTCCCTGCTTGTCAGGAGCACTCAAGCTTAGAGCGTGGGAATTAGCTACACTCCAGAGGAAGTTAGAAACTGATCTGGGGTCCAGGAGTCTATTCATTCTTTCAACAAATTTGCTGAGGGTCTACGATTGGCCAGGCCTGATCTAGGTGCTGAGAATACATCAGACAACAAAACAGACCAAAATCTTGTTCTCGTGGACCTTATATCTTAACAAGATGTATTAGTCAGAAGGGTCTGCAAAGCATCAGTGGCTTAACCAAGCAATGCTTCCTTTATTTCTCCTTCACACGAAGTCCACTGTGATTCTCCAGGGCAACTGTCCTCCAGGCAGTGATTCAGGGGCCCAGAAGGCTTCACCAACTCAGTCTGAGGTTCCTTGGTTGCTACGGCAGAGGAACAGAGGAGAGACGGGAACCTGCCTTGGGCTGGTCGGTACAGCAGGAAACACCCACCACACTTTCCTTCAGGACTCGTCACATGGCCTCACCTAATGACACACAGGCAAGAAATCTGGGGAGCAAATGGAATAATTGGTGAGCCCTATCATTTCTGCTCCTTGCAAGGAGACAGCCTATAGACATAATAAATAAATAAGTTATACACTATATAAGAAGGTGGTTAAGTACCATGGGAGGAGAGCAGGGTAAGGTGGATGGGCAATGTCTGGGCTGGGGGGCGAGCATTTTTAAAGAGGGTATTCATGGTAGATTTCATTGAGAAGGTGGCATTTGAGCAAAGCCTTAAAGGAGGTGAGGGAGCCATTTGAATATCTGGGAGAAGAGTGGCCTCAGCAGAGGGAACAGTCTGTACAATGGCCCTAAGGCGGGAAGATGTCTTGGGGAGGAGACAGCAGTAGTAGGAAGTGAGGTCAGATGGGTAAGGGGTTGGGGGCGGACGGAGGAGAGGAACAGTGTACAGATTGGGTAGGGCCTTAGAGGCCGTTTGTCAAAACTTCGAGGGGAAAGGAAGCCACTTACAGGATTGGAGCAAAAGAGCGTGAAGCTTTAACGTGACCCCTCTGGCTGCTCTTTGGAGAATAGGCTGTAGGGCAGGGAGGCTTCCGGGAAACCAGATAGAAGGCCGTGCTAGTCACCCAAGCGGGAGACAATGGTGGCCGGGGCCAGGAGGGTAGCACCGATGAGAAGCAGTTCAATTCTGCACATATTTGGAAGTCCGAGCCATGGGGCGGAGTTTCCGGAGCTTTTGTGCTTCATCAGCTCTGACTGTGTACGTCACAACAGTCCAGATTCCCCGAGGTGAAAGTGAGTCCGGGGGCAGGGAGAGCGAAGGTGGAGGGAGGGGTTAGGTAGCGAGTCCAGTGACAAGGCTGAGAACTAACTGGACTCTAAGCCACGCCCTTCCCTGCGCAGCGAGCCTGCGGAGGGATTTGCCTTACGAGCACACGGAACTTGCTGACTGGATGGTCATGTCCATTTCCCACGAGATCCCAGCCCTGCAGTCTGGCCGCTTGTCAGTTATCACAGATACACATTAAAGAGCAAGGCGAAGAGCCTGAGGTCTGCACAGTCAAGATGACCTTAAAAGCCAGGGTCAGAGTCAGAAAAGGAACGCTGGTGCCCTGCCTCCGAGCTTAGTGCAGCTGCTTCCTTCTCCTGCTCTTTTCTCTTTTACCTATTTTTACCAAGGTCAGAAGAATTGGGGCAGCGGGGAGAGACGATCAGAGCGAGTCTTTCCGACCTATCCTCTCATCCCACCTCACTCCTCTGCACTTGGCACAGGCTTTGGGAGTCCCCGCACCAGCAGAATGTTCAAGTCTAGCCCTGTGAGGTGGATGGAATGTATCAGGAAGCACAGCAAAACAGCCGCAGTCTATGTAGTGGTGGAGGTGAAAAGCAAAACTCTGGTATTAGAACTGGTTCCAGTCCTAGTTTTGTCACCAGTTATGGTACCTGGGACAGTTACTTTAGCTTCAGTAAGGTTCAGTTTCCCTATCTGAGAAATGAGGATAAAAGCTATGTCATAGAATTGTTATAACAGACATTATTATATGTAAAGTGTCTGGCTCAGAATAGGAGGATATGACAGATCCAGTACGTTGGTTCACTCAAAATCTTTTCTCAAACATCTTCTGCCTTCCTCTACTAGAGAGGGTAGAAGAGGGACAATACTCAAACTCCCAGCTCTTCTGTAGCTAGGGGTGGCCATAAAACCCAGTTATTGCCAATGGAATGTAGGTAGAAGTCCTTGACTTTTCCAAATAAAAAGTCAGGGCTTCCAAGCAGCAAGTCCTTACTCTTCTCTCCACCTCCCTCCCCAACCTTCTTGCCTGGAACTCAACTGTGAGAGTGGAGGTACAGCAGCCATCTTGCAGTCATGAGGTAACAAGACAAGAATCATAAGCAAATGATGATGGGGTGGCAAGACAGAAAGCACTGGGTACTTGATGACATCGTGGAGCTTCTATTTTAGTCCATGGCTACCTGCCCAGAAATTTATTGTTGTGCGAGACAAATACCTCCTCACTGGTATTCACCAGTGTTTGGTGGGGTTTCTGCTATGTGAAGCAAACACAATATCAATAGCTATCATCATTATCATCACTGTTCTCCTGCGTCTATCACAACTTCCAGTCACAGATTTAGATTTTATTATCTAATTGGGGAGTCAATTAGGGTTTATTAAATGAACCTCTAAGGTATCATTTCCCAGGGAGTATTCCAAGAAACATTGGTTCTTCCAGATATTAATAGGTGTTCTGAGAAAAGAAAACTCTCTACTGTCAAGTGAACAAATGGTGGTACCTGGCAGAGATATTTTAACAGTGATTTCAAGTCGATGTACTATCTGAGGGCTTTCCAAAGGATATGTGTAAAAAAAAATTATTTTAGAGAATCAGGTTCAGATCCTCAACTACCATAAGTACTCTTTGCAAAAATTAATATGTCTAAAGACTCCTCATTAGGGTTCCTCTCTCCCTCCTGTCTTTTCATCACGTCCATCTTCCCACCTTACAAGAGAAAGGTGCATCTCCCGCCCGGCCAGAAACTACCCTGATGCATTGCACTAAAGTTGTAGAAAGCTCTGTGCCACAAAGAGACGATTCCAAATATTGCTACTTAACTGGATTCTAAT
This sequence comes from Leucopleurus acutus, assembly GCF_964270905.1. Classification (NCBI taxonomy): domain Eukaryota; kingdom Metazoa; phylum Chordata; class Mammalia; order Artiodactyla; family Delphinidae; genus Leucopleurus; species Leucopleurus acutus. The sequence goes on from NC_139143.1 coordinate 135,294,727, forward strand.
GGCCAGGTCATCCTTTTGCAAGCCTTGTGGTTCCCAATTCTTTGCTTTCAACAGAATTGAAGGACACCCTAATTGAACTGTCAGCTGATAAATCATTAAAATCTTTTCTTAATGATGAATCACCATGTGATCTTCATTTTATATCTTTGAAATAGTGCAGACGTGAGTGGCAATGCTATTAAATCTATTTTCACCTACTTATTTATGTGAACACAGTTTCTCAATGCCTATATCTGTAAAAATAATAAATAGGAATAGAATGGATGCTGCACCCTGTCTCATTCTAGCAATAAATAACTCACCCATAGATACAAAAAACAATTGAGAAAAAGGGATACTCAGCTTATTAATGAATGCAATTCCAATAAAAATTTATTTTTATGTTTAATAATTTTGTATCATAATGAATTGTAATATTTGTCTGTTGTTTTGACTAGTTCTGTGCTAATGATAACTAAGTCCAGAAGAAAAACTTTTACAACACTTTGTAGCCCTCGACTTACATTTGTGTGTGTGTGTGTGTATGTAGGTACAGAAGTATGGTAGAGTGACCAGTAAAGGCCTTTAAACATTTAAACATTATTTTAGAATAAAATTCTGTGGGAGGGACTTCCCTGGTGGTGCAGTGGTTAAGAATCTGCCTGCCAATGCAGGGGACATGGGCTCGAGCCCTGGCCCGGGAAGATTCGACATGCCGCGGAGCAACTAAGCCCGTGCGCCACAACTACTGAGCCCGCGTGCCACAACTACTGAAGCCCACGCACCTAGAGACCGTGCTCTGCAACAAGAGAAGCGACCACAGTGAGAAGCCCGCGAACCTCAACGAAGAGTAGCCCCGCTCGCTGCAACTAGAGAAAGCCCGCGTGCAGCAACCAAGACCCAATGCAGCCAAAAAATAAATAAATGAATAAAAATTAAAAAAAAATTCTGTGGGAAAAGTGGAAAGGAGAAAAATGGTGACCATGTGTATTAAAGAAAAGCTTGTTCATGTACTTTTAAACTAGATGGTGGTAGATATCAAATTCTCGTAGCCGGTGTCAAATTGCTGTGGTATTTAGAATTCCTTGGAAAATATTTAAGAGAGCAATGTAAGAGCTTTATTTTTAAATGGCAATATTTATAATGTCAGAAATCATATCCTTTGCAACTATTTAAACTTATTGTGAAACTTTTTAGATGTTTATTTTTAAAATGGATGGGGGTATACAGTTTTCAAAATTTTGGAGGAGTATACAGGCAAAAATTTGAAGATCACTGCCTTAGAGGATCTGCTTTCACGGATAGATTAAAATGCCAAGTATTAAGAATGATATTGTGGAACTAGTGCTTCTACAATCATTTATTCTTCTGAAAAAGGCTAATTATAATCACTGCCTTGCATATTATACTGTACCCAGCATCCTTTACACATAGATAATGCAAAGCTAAACTTTACTCCTCTCTCTCTCCCACTTAATCACAAAAGACAGCTGTTTGGAATCCAAAGTTATTAATCTATTAATAAGATTTCATCTAAATTGTGAGGACAAGAATATAGTCTACAATCAAGTAGCTTAAAAGAGAAATACATTTGGAGGACAAAATACCAAAAAAAAGAAGAAGATAGGATTCATAACAAAAAGCAAATTAAATATGTTGTCAGTGAGAGCTGAGTAGGAAAAACAGGCAGTGCCAAGGGATGAGAGTTAACTGCTCTGCCCCAGCTGTCTTTTGAAGAATGTATTGTCTACTTTTATGGGATGCATATGTTGGGACCCAGTAGATCTAGAAAGAAACGGAAAAGGCAAAGAATAGCAATCAAGAACAATGAAGATCTGATTTTATTGAAAGGCCTAGATTCACTTTAAAGTAGTTAACTTATTAAAAGATTTATGTTTCTGTCTAAATATAACAGGAAGTCAAATGGTAACCCAGGGGATGTTTTAGAGTCAAACCTCTCAGAAGAAAGGAATTACTTAGGGTGTATTAAGGATACATTAATATTTTTTTGAAGGGATATTTGTTTTGGTAAAGAATCTTTGGTGATCAAAATTCCTGCTTAGATTTCTTCCACTGTATAAAAGGAAAAATGGGATAAAAGTGAAGAAAATAAAACTTCAGATTATCACATCTATTGTAAGATGATAGAATTGTAGCTTGAATCAATTCTAATAACTAAAGCCAACTTTTGGTTAATAATCGTAAGAGATGCTATGAATAATATTAACTCAATTTATTGGTTATTAACTAGTACTTATAACTGAATAAATTATTGTTTCATAACTAATTGTCAAGCTTCATTTAAGCCAAAAGTCCTAACATCTCCTCTGGTAGAGGTGTCAAAATGATCTAAAGACAGGAGAGATGTAGAAAAGACCTGACTGATTCACAGTAGGGACTCTTGACATCTGAAAATAAGGAGCCAAGAGAACAGGGCTGTTCTCGCCAGCCCACCCAGGAGAGAACAGAAGACCTGCTTTTAAGAAATCAAAACAACAACAAAACAATTCTCTCATTTTCAGTCCACTCCAACATCACATATCAAGTGTTAGTTATTTTGGTATGAAGAATAAGACTTTTCCCCAGTGAATTTGCTCCTTCTCCTGCATTGCCTTGCTCATTGTGAGTCCACAACCTGTACACCTGCACATGGCAACCTTGATTCACCATCTACCATTCTCCCACACTAGAAACCTGGGAATCATCCTTGGTTTCCTCTAATATTTCCTTCATCCACTTCTCTCCATCTGTCTGTCTCCTAGCAAAGAACTCAAATATGTATGGAATAAATGACCTGATTTAATATGATCTATGATTGATCTCTTTCTTCAAGGAGTGCTCTGTGAAAAATGAGGAGACGGATACAAAAACCCCTTGCCCTTTAGCTCTTCAGGTGCCACCTCCTCCAGGAAGCCTTCCAGATCCCCTTCCACCAATCAGACCCGGGTATGTGACCCTCCTCTGATCTCCCAAAGCACCCTGTGCTTACATTTGCTGAAGAACTTATAATTCTGTCTTGCAACCATTAGTTTACTTGCCTGAGTCCCCCACTAGTTAGGAACTTTTATACCTGGATCCCCAGTGCCTAGAAGAGTATCTGGTACAAAATACAAAGACAATGAATGTTGTTGAATGAATGAATGAATGATACAAGGAATAAGTGCAATAAGAGGTAGCCACAAATCAGTCCTATGGGGAGACATACGAAAGAGCAGCTAATTCTGCTATTAGGGTGAGTCAAAATATGAGTTGGGGTTTCCCTAGTGAATAAGGCAAGGAAAGGTGTTATAAGCAGAAAGAACAGCATGAACAAAAGCATGTGGGCAAGAAAGCACATGAAATATTTAAGAAAATGAGAGCCTGGCAAAGCTCAAGAACAGCTTTGAGTGGGAGGAAATGGGGCAGATGTGGCTAGAAAAGTTGTTTTAAACAACTTGTAAAAGATCTGGAAGAGATATCAAGGGGATTGAAAATTATAAAGTAGAAAGTCACTGAAGTTTTTAAGCAGAGTAATAACATGATCAGATCTCTAAAAGAGAAAAAAATACTTTGTTTCCTTTTTGGTAACGAAAAGCCATAGATCTACCTTCCTCCATCTTTATATTTCTTGCTACTTCATGAAAGTAAAAAAACAAAGGCCAGCTGAAGCAATTCCTTGCCTGGTCTGAACTAGGCACTTTTTTTTCTTTTCCTTGTTTTCTGACCAGTTGCTTGGTGAAGTGAGTGCATCATACAGCTGGGAAAACACGAGCTTCTCGAGTTTGTTTGGCTTCAGAGCTATGTGGGTGAGCGTGAGTCTGGGCAGTGTGTCAGCTCCTTCCTGAAAGTCTGGGTCAAGGAAGTCCACGACACAACCTTGTTTACTTGATTTTGCTTTCAGTGTTGAGAACACTGGTTCTGATGACTACAAAGGTGTATGTGGTCGCTGTTGGCTCACAAGCCTGCAATTCCTTTGAAAAGATGATCTGATTGGGACAACTATGACCTTATTTTAATACCTCAGTTCCTTTTGAAATGCCCAGATGGAACTCGATGCTTTATTTTCCTAGTGGATTTTGTTCCTGGCTAACCATCATAGTTCAGTGGGTCATTGGGAATAATTCTTCGGGACTGAATAGCTGGGCTTGCAGATTTGGAGGTGGGGGACTCCCACCTTGCGGGACCAGTCTGCTAGCCCAGATATATGGAGTTACAGTTAATTGACAAATGTTCACTGAGTGCCTGCTTTGTGTCAAGCACTGGGATCCCAAGACCATGAAACAGTTTCTACCAGAGTCCAGTAACTAGACTGAAAACTCATCAAAGGTAAAAACCAACTCTTATTTCTCTTATATCTCCCAAACTGCCTAGTGCAGTTAACTCAAGGCGGAGCCACAGTAGAAACGAAGGTCTTAAATAAACAGGTATATTTCAATTTTGCCCAAAAAATATTTACTAAGAACCTACTGTGGGCCAATATCATGTTAGGTAGTGGAGAGACAAAGATGCCTTTATCCCCAAACTGCTCACGGTCTGGCGGGGAAGACAGACATTAAAACAATTATTCAGTCTATTTGAATCTGAGCCTCCAAGGAACCCCAAGGCCCCTAAAGAACATTTTGCCACCTTGTCCCTCCTCTGGAACCCCCAGGCCTCCCTACAAAAAGGCTGGCCGGGATGCTGCCCAGCACAATGTCCAGTCTGATACTCTTGCCTTTTCAGTTGGTATTTTACTATCATTCCTACAGGCCGTAATACGGGCACAAGCCTCTCTTACTTGGGGCTCGGAGGAGGGAACAACTTGACAACATGACATGAGACGAGAGCCTGATTAGATCTAGAAGGGGATTATGCAACCTCCAGCAAAACCCAACACAGCAGGTGATGTTTTGCTTCAAGGAGTCTACTCAAACCAAAAAAAACCCCGACTCCCCCAAGCATGGGTTGTGCAATCCAGATAGAAGGACACCTGACCATTATTTCATGTTGGAAATGATGGATTCCAGATACAGAAAATCATTTTGAAATGGTATTATAAAACATTTTAATTTAAAAAGTTAATTTAAATAGTCATGTCTTCCGATTCTACACCAAACATTATCCACAAGCCTGGTTTTGTAGCCATCTTGGTTCAAATGATCTGTTACCTGCTGAATCCTTAGACTCACTCATGAGCCATCATGAACCAGAGAACCTTCCAAGGACCAGTTTAAGAATCTCTAGAGCTAATCCTCCAGGCAGAGGAGAAAGGAATGCTTTTGTTTCCTTTTCATCCCTTGCAAAGCTGATATTTAGAGCCTAGAAATGGGGAACCTTCAACATTCTGAAAAACGAAAAGAAAGCGATGGAGAGAGAGTGAGAAGGAGAAAGGAGGGAAAGAAAAAAGGAACAAAAGGGGGAGGGAGGGAAGAAAAGAGAAAAGAAGGAAAACCATTTACCCAAACCTCTCCTCAGATTTTCAAAATATAAATTCATAAAATCCTAAAGCTGAAAGGGCCAATTTCCCACTTGTAAAAGCATCAAACATCACCTGAGCCGGTTTTTCAATAAGAACCACAATTATTCTACAGAAACATGTCAACAGTTCTCTGCTCAATTTTATGAGCAAAAAACAATGAAGCAAATTACACTTGTCTGTGTTCTATAGAATTTGGCTTCTTAAAATTCAGGTGTTGGGGGCTTCCCTGGTGGCGCAGTGGTTGAGAGTCCGCCTGCCGATGCAGGGGACACCGGTTCGTGCCCCGGTCCAGGAAGATCCCACATGCCGCGGAGCGGCTGGGCCCGTGAGCCATGGCCGCTCAGCCTGCACGTCTGGAGCCTGTGCTCCGCAATGGGAGAGGCCACAACAGTGAGAGGCCCGTGTACCGCAAAAAAAAAAAAAAAAAAAAAAAATTCAGGTGTTGGACTGTTGAGCAGAACATGCTAGTTCCTTTGTTAATGCTTTTGTTTTTACCTCCTTTCACCCAAAGCAAGATTTCATAATTGGATTATTTAAAAATAAATTACTGGCACAAGACCAGACTAGTCTCTCGTCACTTTTCCAGCTTCATCTTTCTCCACTTCTTGCTGTGCCCACAAACTAGAGCTCTCGATTCCCACGCAGACACCACACCATTTCACCTCCAGGCATTACCCACATCCCCTCTCCACAGAATGGCCTCTCCCGCAGTTCTCCCTGCACGCATGGGCTTCTCCAGGATGACCTTCCTCCTTGCCCTTCCTTTGCGCTCCTCTCTCACGCTTAGTGCCTCTTCACCATCCCACTTACCACCTGGCATTGTAAGGACCACATCTGTGCACACACCCCTCTCCCCCTCTCCCCAAACACGGTGACTATGCATCACTTATTTTTCACGCTCTTATGGCCTAGCATACTATCTGAAAATAGTAGGTACTGGCATCAGTTCTTTATTGCTGCCTAACAAATTGCCTCCAAATTTAGCAGCTTAAAGCAACAATATTGATAATCTCACTTTCTGTGGGTTAGGAATTCAGGTGCAGTTGCAGCTTAGTTGGGTGATTGTGGCCCAGGGTCGCTCACGAGGCCACAATCAAGGTGTCAGCCAGGCTGCCATCATCACAGGGGTTACTGCAGGAGGGCTCCGCTGCCTAACTTGCTCCTCAGGCTGTTGGCAGTCCTCAGAAGACCGACTTCCAAACCAATCACATGGCTGTCCTGCAGGCTTTAGGTCCCTCTGGGCTGTCAACTGAAGATAGTATTTCCTTATCGCGTGAGGCTCTCCGCACAGTTACTCAAAACATGGCAGCTGGACACCCCCAGAGTAATGGCTGAGAGAGAGACAGAGACAGACAGAAAGACAGAGAGACAGAGAGTTCACGTGCGTTAGAGCACCTGAGCAAAATGGGAGTCTCTGTCTCTTTGTAACCTAATCTCAGAAGAGATATTCCATCACTTCTGCTGTGTTCTATTTGTTAGAGCCCAGTCACTAGGTCTAGCCCACGCTCAAGGGGAGCGGACTGAACAAAGACGTGAATACCAGGAGGTATCAGGGCCGACCATAGTGCTTAGTAAATATGTTGAACAAATCGGTGCATCTCTCTAGTCAGAATGAGTTTTTCCCTCCCTGGAGATGTACAGCATTGAATCTATTTATTAAGGAACACAGCACAGTGTGTGTGACTTTTTAGCTGAGCATATGCTCATACGCATCAGTGGATTATAAGCAACTGCATAAAAACAGTGCCAAATATATGGCTGAAATGAAATAAATAATTATTGATCGGGTGAGTAAGGGCAAGAAAGGGTAATTATTGATCGGGTGAGTATGTGTCCACCAATATTTGTTCTTCAGTAAAGGAATTGTCTTCCTTTTAGCTGGGCACATAGGTGTTCCACCAGAGACTATATTTCCCAGTGTGCCTCACAACTGGAGATTGGCCATGTTACCAGTTTTTGGCTAGTGGGATATGAGTGGAAGACTGGGTGAGCACTTTTCTTCCTTTCTTCCCCTGCTGACTGGGGAAGACAGAGGTTTGGGTGGGTTCCTAAGAAAGAAGATAAACAATGAGGGTGGCAGGACCACCCTATCAGACAATTTCCCTATGGACTAATACCTGAAGCAGAACTAAATTTTTACCTTATAAAAGCTATGTGCTTTATACATATATATATTACTCAGCCATAAAAAAGAATGAAATAATGCCATTTGCAGCAACATGGATGGACCTAGAGATTATTATACTAAGTGAAGTAAGTCAGACAAAGACAAATATCATATGATATTACTTATACATGGAATCTACAAAAAGTGATAAAAATGAACTTATTTACAAAACGGAAACAGACTCACAGACTTAGAAAACAAACTTATGGGTACCAAAGGGGAAAGGTGGCGGCAGGGGGAGAGATAAATTAGGAGGTTGGGATTAACACACACACATTACTATATAAAAAATAGATAATCAACAAGGACCTACTGTATAATACAGGGAACTCGATACTCTGTAATAACCTATATGGGAAAAGAATCTGAAAAAGAATAGATATATGTATATGTATAACTAAGTCACTTTGCTGTACACCTGAAAGTAACACAACATTGTAAATCAACTATACTCCAATATAAAATAAAAATAAAATAAAAACAAGGTACTTTAGGGTCTTGCTGTTATATCAGTACAGGCTATTACCTGTCTGGTACAGAGTCTTTAAAAAATCCAAAAAGAAGTCTCCCACGACCCCGTCCCCTACCCCAGAGCTTGCCCCATGCTTTAAGCATGCTCTAGGAACTCCACAAATATATCTTAGATCAAATTGTGCCTGAAGGCCCACTGGGCTGTGCTGGTGAATAAGAGAGGAGTATTAAGGTCACCACCTTTCCCTATAGTCAGGCAAGTACAGGCTTCTTGGGTCAACTCTTGTAAAATTCAGGGGCTATGAGGCTTCTCAGTGAAGCAGCTAGAGCAGCATGGAGTGGCCTGAACTTTCAAAGGTCGGAGGCAGAAAGCCAGCAGGGAGAGGCTTACGTCAAAATGGATTCTTCTCAAGGAAAATCTGTCCAGATTGAGGTTTCCTCACAGGATGTTGATTTGCTTTCCCCAAAAGGAGAAGAGTTCTCAGCCTAGTTCCTGCAGAGGGCCAGGCCAGCAGCTCCTCCAAACCCCGCATCCATCAAGGGCAGGTGTCCCACTGGGCAGCAGCGGCACTGTCAGCCTTGCTCCCCCCTCTGCTCTTGGAGAGCCAGCCAGCTCTCCCATCCTGGAGGAACAGGGCCTCTGCCTTAATCTGGAGCTGGAAAGGATCCGTGGCCTCGAACTGAATGTTTTTGTTCGGTTTGTGTTCTTTTACAGTATATGGACAGAAGGCTCCAACCAACACCATCCGCAGATGCCAAAATAAAATGCTCACCTAGCCAAATCATCTCTGCTGAGGCTGGCTCAGGGAGATGACAAACCCTTGTTAAAATACAGGAAGGGGAGAGGAAGGAAGTGGGATACACTTGCCTGGATTGAAAATCTGTTAATAAGATAGCTATGTGCCAAGCCCAGAGTAATTTGAAGCTATTTCTCTTTTATGGGAAGGCAAATTGGAGAAACCAGAAGAGGAACAAGGTCTGAGGAACTTCAGGTTGAAGTCTACAGATTCAGTGGTCTTGGAACATGGGGAAGCCTTAAAGAAGCATTCAGGGTGCTAAAGATGACGACCAGGTCCATTACCGAAGGTGATTCCGAGTGGGCAAATGTTTTCATGCTGTTGTTCTCAGAGGACGGAGACGGTCAATCCGACCGAAGGGTGGTTTTATGCAAGGGGACTGAAGGCACTCATCCTTGAAGGATGATTAAGGCTTTCCAGGTGGTCACTGGCATGCAGTGGAGGGCATGTCAGGCAGGGAGAGGCTTGAACCACACTCCAGAGGTCTCAAAGGGCAAGGTGTGTTTCTGGAATTCCCCATAACCTAAGAAGGTAGAATCGTAGGACACCTGAATTAAAGTCTTTGATAAGAAAGAATAGAGATGACTTCAATTAAAAATATGGAGACTATATATAAAATAGATAATGAATAAGGACCTACTGTATAGCACAGGGAATTCTACTCAATACTCTGTAATGACCTACGTGGGAAAAGAATCTAAAAAAGAGTGGATATATGTGTATGTATAGGTATAGGTATAACTGATTCACTTTGCTGTACAGCAGAAACTAACACAACATTGTAAATCAACTATATTCCAATAAAATTTTTGTAATGTTAAAAAATATGGAGAAAATAGTGCAAAGGAGATGGGAGGGGATGAGGAAGGGTTAATAGAGCAGAGAGAAAAGAGAGACGGAATCCATTCCCTAGGATCCAGCTATAACAGGAGTAGGTTCAGCAAAATGGTTGTAAAACTTGGTGGTTTAAAAGTCACAGGCTCTTGAGTCAGCCACTGCGTTAGTGTCCTTGGGCTGCTGTAACTACGTACCACACACTGGTGGCTTAACCATCAGAAACTTACTGTCTCACCGTTCCAGAGGCTAGAAGTCCAAGATCAAAGTGTTGGCAAGGTTGGTTCCTTTTCAGGCCTGTGAGGGAGAATCTGTTCCATGTCCCTCTCCTAGTGGTGGTTGGCTGTCAATCTTTGGTGTCTCTTGGCTTGCAGCACCCTGTTCCCTGTCTTCACTGTCACACAGCATTCTCCGGGTGTCCATGCCTGTGTTTGTGTCCAAATTTCCCCCTTTATAAGGACACAGGCATTTGGATCAGGCCCACCTTAATGACCTCATTTTAACTTGATTGCCTCTGTAGAGACACTCTCTCCAAATCAGGTAACATTCACAGGTACTGGGAGTTAGGACTTCAACATCTTTGCAGGGACGGGGCACTCAGTTTAGCCTATCACAGCCATCTAGGTTTGAATCCCAATTCTGACACCTCACTGGCCGGGTGGTCTTACAGAAACTCTTATTAGCCCCATTTTATGGGACTGAGAGCAACCTCGGTGCAAGGATGAGCACGAAGCAAGCGCCTGACCAGCATCAGTGGTTACTACCGCACGCCCTGAAGGACCACATACGCAAGTCAAGCCCTGGCATCCTTCTACTTCAGGAATGGAGACTGAGGGGCCACAGACAGGCCCCTATTTTACTCAGTACTTTCCCCCCACCTCCACTGCCTATCCTAGTGCCTGGAATCTTAGGGGCTCAGTAAATACTTTCTGCAGTTTATGACTCTCTAACTCAGTTTAAATTTTGAGCCACTGTACCCCCAGGGTGACGGTAACAGAACCGATCAATCTGGGGTTTCCCTCTCCTTTTTCTTGGGATTGTGGCTCCATTTCAGTGAATCCCATGGTGCCGGGACTCAGGACAGAGGCGTGGGAGCTCGTTGTTGTCTCACTGGTCCACCAGGCCTCTGAAGAGGCTCGGTTTGTCCTGGTTGGTCCTACAGCAGCAGTCTGCACAGGCCTTGGTCCCATCTGAACGCCCCGGCCTCTCCCATGCCCGGCCACCATGTTTCCTCCATACCAGCCCAGAACACAGAAGTCTTTCTGAGACTGTCTGAGGCTTCATCTCTGCAGCCACCCACTCATGGGGCCTCCGTTTCCCCCAGGCAGAGCACTCCTGCCCCCGGGCTCCCCAAAGTTTCCTGAGGACATGCAGCCCTCCGACCCTGCGTCCTGGGACCCCCCCCCCCCACCAAGGCCCTCATTAACCCTCCCTCTACCATCCCAAAGCCAGCTGGACTGGAGGAATCTTTTCTCTCTCTTTACTGTATTGTCCACAGGCATTTTGGGGATACCCCTCCCCATCTTCTCCATCCACTGAAGAACTCTGGTTTGGAAAGCAAAGCCAGGAAGAGACCTGCAGGCTTCCTCCCCACTCACCTTCCCAGGCATGGACCCAGACCAGTCTATTGACTCAAGGGGGAAATACCAGGAAAGGGGGAAAAAAAATAAGTCAAGATTGAAAATATATTATCCAAGCTTGTTTTGGTGAATCAATAAATGAATACATGGCACGGGCCCACAGAGCTTGGGGGAGATCCTAGGCCAGCTTCATAAAAATCCTCTCTCCTGAGGCTCCACTGAGGCCTCTGTTCCCAACGAGAGGGCCCAAACCCCCTCACAACTCTCCCACCCAGAGGTCTCAGCTCAGGGCTGAAGCTTCTACGGTTGAGGTGCTGCCTGGCCACGTGCCTCAGGCAGAATCACAGGTTTCTTCCCCCCTGTGCCCAAGTGTGGCTGGCAGTTCTAATGAGCACTTAGCCCTGCTGCCTGGTATTATTACAGTTAATATTTGACATGGCTGACCTCCCTGCTACCTGGAACCGGTTCTTACTCAACCTATGCAGCAAAGTGAAAGTCTTGCCACTTACTACCCAGGTGACCCTCTCCCAGCCTCATTTTCCTCATAGGTAAAATGGGGATAAGAACTCCCACCTGCCGGATTGCTGTGAGGATTAAGTAATGTTACCTAAATAAAGCCCCAAGCCCATGGCCCTCTAGGCGATGTCTGCTGCTGCGAATCACTGTGGTTGTGGCTACGGCTGGCTTGACCGGGCTCTCCTGTACCTCACCTGTGCGGAGAGCGAGGGACGGTCAGGCTACCAGTGTTACCACAGCACAAGGGGCCCTGCCTGTGGACTTCACCCAACAGAAGGGCCATCACTAAAACCCACTCATGCCTTAAACCACCCCAGATTAAGATCAGCGTTGATCCACTCAATAGCTAAGCCCTTATGAAACATCAACTATGAGCCTGGCACTTGGATACATCTGAAAAAGGGCTCCACAGGGAGGTAGATACACATGGGCAGAATAATAATGAAATGAGCTAAAACAACTGGGTTTAAATGGAGGGAAATCATTTGTTTGCTTGTGGTCATTGATTTATCCATACCACCTTCGGAGCCTCTTGTGTTTCCAAAAAGGATGTAAGGAGGCCTGGGAGAAATAAGGAACTTTACCCAGGAAGTCGTCTGTGAGCTTGGCCTGGAAGATTGTCACTGGATAGCGGTGAGAACAGAGATACTCTGGAAGCAGCAAGTGCAGGGACGTGGCTGTGTGGACACGCCAGGCCCAAGATGCTACTTTTCCCGGGAAGGAAGCAGACTGCTCATCCTCAGATATCCACACACCTTCTCCCTCACCTCCTTCAGGTTTCTGCTCAAATGTCACGTTCTCTACCAGGCCTTCCCAAATCACCAGCGGCATGCTGGAGCCGGCAAGTACCAGCTCAGAAGAGCTGACTTAAATGTTCAGGAAACTTGCAAGCTGGTTAGTATACACGGTGATTAATGAGAATTAAATTATGTAAATGTATAATTAAATGAATTGTATTCGACATCAAGATTTAAAATATGCAAACTCATCACTTCTTAATATTTTTTGGCTCGTTTATGCCAACAAACAGTATTCTTTACATATATATATACATATATATATTCTTTTTCAGATTCTTTTCCATTATATTGAATATAGTTGCCTGTGCTATACAGAGGCCCTTGTTGTTCATCTATTTTGTATAGAGGAGTCTTCACTTAGTAAATATTTTACTATTATCTCTACTCAAAGTTATTTATATCTACTATATTGGTTTGGTAGAAATTGTGTATAATATTGTACTACTGTGCACTTCTTCCCAATTTCGTGTTGAATGATGTCACATTCATAGCATGCAATCTGCCATGACAAGAATATTTACACCATTGAAATTGGCCATCGCTACAAATCAGGACTTTTTCCACCCGGAAAGCCAGGTATTAGACATTTCCCAGCACCCCGCTGCTGGCCACCTTCCCGCTTCCCACTCCCAGCCGCATTTGCTCTGATTTGTTGTTTCCATAGACCGTACTACTTTTTAACATGTTGCACAATTTGCTCGGTATCATTATTTTCTATCTCACCACATCAGAATTAAGCTCCATGAGGGCAAGGATTTTTCTTCTATTGTGTCTTTCACGTATTTCCACACCCAAAGAGTGCCTGCCACCTGGCTGGTGCTCACTAAATCTGTATCAAATAATGCTGGTGAATGCTGGACTCACCGTGGGGTAAGATGGGTGGGCATGGGGCTGTGGATGGGGCAGGAGCCCCTTCTACCTCTCTGCCTTCGCCCAGCAGCACACAGCCGCTGTTTTCCTGAAATTCAGGCTGACCTGAGTTTCGGAAGCTCTCTTTCCCTCCCTCCATCCCTGCAGTCCCTGTGCTGCCTGCAGCCTGAGGTGTGTCTTATGTAAATGTGTCCCCCAAGGGCCCAAGTCTGAGGATTTCTCTCCCCCCCCCCCCGCCCCCGCCAGCTCTAGTCACAGGCCAGAAGGTGCTCAGCACATGTTCCTTAGTGCTCTGGAGACCAGCGCTTTGCCATCTCTAGGGCCGTGGTTCCCAAGTGGCCCCAGGCCAGCAGCATCAGTAGCACCTCATTGGAAATGCAAATTCTGGGGCCCCACCCCAGACATTTTGAGTCAGAAGTTCTGGGGATGTGGCTGTCTTAGTTCGTTCAGGCCGCTAGAGCAAAATACCACAGCCTGGGCGGCTTATAAACAACAGGAATTTATTTCTTAGTTCTGGAGGCTGGAAGTCTGAGATCAGGGTGCCAGCGTGGTGGGGTGAGGGTCACAGACATTTCACTGCATCCTCATGTGATGGAAGTGGCAAGGGAGCTCGCTGGGGTCTCTTTTATGAAAGCACGAATCCCATTCATGATGGCTCTGCTCTCAGGACCTAATTGCCTCCCAAAGGCCCCACCTCCTGATACCAAGAGGGTTAGGTTTCAACATATGAACTTTGGGGAAACACATTCCAACCCTAGCAGAGGCCCAGCGATTTGTGTTTCCAAGATTCCAATGCAGTGGCTTGAGGACCACTGATCTAAGTCTGAGTTCTCTAAAGCAGTGGTTTTCAAATGGAGCTATGTTTTCATCTGCCCTCCTCCCCACCGAGGGGACATTAGGCGTGTCTGGAGACATGTTTGGTCATCACACTCTGAGAGTCGGGGTTCTACTGGCAACCAGTGGGTAGAGGCCAGGGATGCTGCCCACCCTCCTACAATGCACAGGCCAGTCCTCCACAACAAGAATTATCTGCCCAAAAGGTCAATTGTGCGGGGGTGGAGAACACTGCTCTAAGGTAGCCTCCCCCATATCCATCCAGCCCTCCTTTGCTTCTTTCCTATCACATGTTCACTCCCCCATATCCATCCAGCCCTCCTTTGCTTCTTTCCTATCACATGTTCCTAGCACCCAGCAGCTGATTAAAACCAAGATGCCAGCCTCTGACAGGCATCTGTGAGGAAGACAGATGCGACTGGGGACCTGCTTCATGCAGAGTCCCTGCACCAAGGAATACAAGCACTGCAGCTGACCTTTACAACCCAGCATGTAAGTGTTATGATCAGAGAACTATCAAGGAGATGCTCCCAACCCGAGCTTGGAGCATCAGGGAGGACTTCCTGGAGAAAGTGGCTTCTGTGCTGAGACTTAGAGCTAGGATTCATCAGGGAGGGATGGATGGGGGATAGCTTTCCTTATGGAGAACTTACTATGTTTCAGTCACTATGCTGTGTGTTTTATTAACTCATTTCATCCCTGAAACACTCTCCAAGGTTGATACTATTATTATCTCCATTTTATAGATGGGGACATTGAGGTCCAGCTACACTAAATAACTTGCCTAAAGCCACAGAGCTGGGAAACATTGAAGCAGGGATTTGAATCCAGGTCTGTAGATTTTAAAGCCTGATAGGAGGTGATTTCCTGACAGAGGGCAAAGAAGGTAGACTGGAAATTTTTTAAAAAAACACCACTAACTCTCGTGTTAAGGGGTGAACTGTGTCCCTCCCACTGCCCCAAATTCATATGCTGAGGTCCCAACGACCTCTAGTACCTAGAGAATGTGACTGTATTTGGAGATAAGGTCTTTAAAGAGGTGATTTAGCTAAAATGTGACCCTTAGGGTGGGCCCTAATCCAATATGACGGGTGTCCTTATAAGAAGTAGAAACCTGGACACAGAAAGGGACATCAGGGACATGCATGCACAGGAAAGACCCTGTGAGGACACAGCAAGGCAGTCGTGCACAGCCAAGGAGAGAGACCTCAGAAGAAACCAGACCTGCTGACACCTTGATCTTGGACTTCCAGAACTGTGAGAAAATGAATTCTTTTGTTTAGGCCCCCCAGTCTTCTGTGCCGGCAGCCCGAGCAAACTAATACACCTTGTTTCCTCTCTGGGGACATTGCTTTGAGGGTGGGAAAACTTAAGGCATGTTAAATCTTTTTGTGTTTTCTGTTGTAAGATAAAAGAGAATGAGAAATCTAGGTCTGTGTCCCCTTCTCTTCCCAACCTGACCCATGCCTCCCCTGCCACAGGGACATCTGTTCGACCAAAGCGGCTAGGAGACACTTTCTCTCCCTGGCTTTTGTTAAGAGCCAACATTCATTCATTGAGGAGATTGTGCAGAGCGTCCTAGCAGGGGAGGAGAGCTGGGAGGGTCTTAAGTGGCAGAGGCAGATTCTCTGAGGTGAAGAGGTGATAGAGATCTGAGGGTGCCACCCAGGGGGACCCAAGCCCATTTCCTTGCAGTACCGCAGGGAGTGGCCATTGGGCAGCTGGCATGGCAGACCAGGCCTAAATTCTCATGCAACAGAGCACTGGCACCTCAAGGCATAGAGCATGGACGTCTCAGCCGCAGCCAGGGTAGATCCAAGACTGTAGACAGGGACCGCTAGGAAGTTTTCTTTCCGGTTGTGAGCCCTAGAACTTATACTGCTTCTGAAGGATGTGGGGTGCAGTCAGCACCAACACAAGCTGAGATCAAGTCCTCCATCAGCCCAGAGGGATGGAGGGCCCGAGTTAGACTGAGATGAACTTAAACGTGATATTTTTGCACATCCAAACTTGTGCGTTAAGATCCAAACCGACTAAGCTTTATTTTCAGAATTGGGATACAGAAAAGCAGGGCAGAAGCCAATTCAAGGCAAACTGAAAACACTTCTGTCAGCAGGAGAGACAGTGAGCCAGAGGGGAGGAGTAAGCGACCCAGTGTTTTTCTTCTGGCCCTGCCGCTGTCTCCTGGCTCTGTTTTGTCTCCTGACTAGACCTAATTACGCTTGTCATCCGCATCAGAAGGATGGGGCTAAGATTAACAAGTTAATGTGGGTAAAAGCTCTTGGAGCTCAGTAGATGAAAGGAGATCTAATTAGCAAGGCCAGCAATGACCGCAGGCAGGCTGGCCAGGGTGGGCTCCACCCCTGTACTCACCAGAGAGCTGGTTATAGCTCCTGGGAGGGGCTTCTGCAAATTCCACCCAAGCCTTCAGCACTGAAAGAACTTTCTGCACTTTCTTTTCTTTTCTTTTCTTTTTTTGAATTTTATTTACTTTTTTTATACAGCAGTTTCTTATTAGTTACCTATTTTATACATATTAGTGTATACGTGTCAATCCCAATCTCCTAAATCATCCCACCCCCACCTCCCTACCACTTTCCCCCCTTGGTCTTGTTCTCTACATCTGTGTCTCTATTTCTGCCTTGCAAACCGGTTCATCTGTACCATTCACATTTTCCTTCAGCCCTAGAACTCTGTGACTCTTCATGGGTAGAGGCAAAAATGTGTGCACCTCTCTAAACTGACTGAGACCAGGAAAAGGTACAACTCTCATCCTTTTTTTCCCTCAACATGGGCTGATCTGCCTGAACAGGCATTAATGATTGCACAGAGGTCTAGTGAGTTCTGTGAGGGGCATCAGAGGGGTGTGGGTTCAATCCCGATTGCCATTTACTAGATACGAGCATTTTGGCAAAATACTCAATACCCTCGAGGCTCTGGTTCTTCCCTTGCCCAAGTGAGGATAATACTTCCTACCTCAGAGGTGCGAGGCTTAGATTTGTTCATGCTGGGCCCAAATAAGTGCATTTTTAAAAATTAAAGTTAATAATAGTGGTGCCTGGAACATAATAGCTGCTTGAAATATTGGTTGGAGTTAACTCTTTCATTCAACAAAAACTTGTTGAATTATCTATTACGGGCCAGGGAGAATGGGCATTGTATATCCTGGGTGTACAATGATGAGCCCCAGAGACGACTCTGCCCTCACAGAGCGGATGTGTGTATCAGACAGTAACCTCCATAAACTCTCAAATCTTCCCCCAGTGCCTTGCTTCTACTCTTAAAAGGCATCACTTGAGGACTTTTTTAAATTAAAAAAAATCCTAAAACCGGCTCACAGGTATATGTGCCTGAAAGAAAAAGACAATTGATTCTACCCTAAGAATTAAAGGGGATGATTACTTTAAAATACCCCAAATTACCCAAGAATTTTTAAGTGCAAATGCTGGAGCAAACCTTGTAACCTTTCCCCTTCAGCTGCATGATGTGTTACCCAGAGTTTCACCTGTTATGTAAATGGAAGCCTGGCAGGCTTGGAAATGGGGAAAGAGTTTGTCCTTTGACTGTGAAAAGGACTGGTTCCCACTGGTCTCTCTCCTTCTGGGCACTCACTTATCACCATTGCTGCAGAGCACAGGTCTGTGTAAATATTTAGTTAATGGCTATCTCCCCCACTGGCCAGTGACCTGCAGGAGGGCAGTGACCCTGACTGGGGTTCCTGGTTGAACCTCCTGGGCCTGGTGCTACCTTCTACACCTGGGCTCGGGGCAGGCAGTATTCCCCGAAGTTCTCCTGCAGGATCTTTATGAACTGGTACTCTTATCAGGTACTTTTTGCACATATAGAGTAATGTGGCATAGGAGGATTGCTGACTTGCTAGCAATTCTACAGCTAGGGAGGGGCAGAGCCACGAATCAGAGCATACAGGCACGCTCACCCACTCCACCATGCTGACAGATATTAGGTGGACATGTGTAGGATGGGAGGAGGGGTGTGAGGGCTGTCTGGAGAGCTGGGTGCTCAGGTGCAGCAGGGCCCAAGAACATTATGTGGTGCAGGCTAGTCTCTACCCATTAGCTGAACAACCTTAGGAAAGTTACCTCGTATTTCGAAGCCTCAGTTTCCTGTTTGCCTAATGGCAATTTAAAAAAACAAACCAGGGGCTTCCCTGGTGGCGCAGTTGTTGAGAATCTGCCTGCTAATGCAGGGGACACGGGTTCGAGCCCTGGTCTGGGAAGATCCCACATGCCGCAGAGCAACTAGGCCCGTGAGCCACAATTACTGAGCCTGCGCGTCTAGAGCCTGTGCTCCGCAACAAGAGAGGCCACGACAGTGAGAGGCCCGCGCACCGCGATGAAGAGTGGCCCCCGCTTGCCACAACTAGAGAAAACCCTCGCACAGAAACGAAGACCCAACACAGCCAAAAATAAATAAATAAATAATTTTTTAAAAAAACAAAAAAACCCCCAGCAAATCACAAGCAAATGAGATACTACCTCACATTCTTTGGGAAGACTACTATTAAAAAAAAAAAAAGGAAAAAGAAAAAGAACAAGTATTGGCAAGGATGTGGAGAACTTGGAAATTTTGTGCACTGCCAGTGGGAATGGTGCAGCCACTATGGAAAACAGTTCGGCATTTCCTCAAAAAATTGAAAATAGAATGACCATACGATCCAGCATTTCCACTTCTGAGTATATACCCAAAAGAATTGAAAGCAGGCTCTCAAAAAGATATCTGTACACCTATGTTCATAGCAGCATTATTCACAAGAGCCAAGAGGTAAAAGCAACCCAAGCGTCCATCAAAGATGAGTGGATAAACAAAATGTGGTCTATACATACAATGAATATTATTCAGCCTTAAAAAGGAAAGAAATTCTGACACACTCTACAACATGGATGAAAACTCAGTACACTATGCTAATTGAAATAAGCCGGTCACAAAAAACTAATACCATATAATCCCATTTATATAAGGTACATAAAGTAGTCAAATTCATAGAGACAGAAAGTAGAAGAGTGGTTGCCAGGGGCAGGGGACAGAGGATGGGGCATTGTTTAGTGGGTACAGAGGTTCCGTTTTGCAAGATGAAAAGAGTCCTGGACATCTACAGTGTGAGTGTCCTTAACACTACTGGTCTGTACACGTAAAAATGGTCAAGATGGTAAATTTTATTTTTTGTGTATCTTACCACAATTTTAAAAAGAAAGAAAGAAAAAAGAAACAAGCCTGGGAATCTACCTGGGAGGAGTAGATGAGATAGAGTCTAGCACGTCAACTATCTGGAATGAAGAGGTTAAGGGCCCAGATACCTTAGCATCTCCCTCAGACTGCATTTTAAGAGAGAGTTTCTATACTTTTAGCCCTAAAGAAGTGACGAGCACTGCAAGACTTTCATCTGGTGTGGCAGGCCACACAGAGAGGTTTATTGTTGGTGGTTGTTTGGTTGTTTTTTTTAAAGCAGAGAGGACTTTGGGGGCAACTGCCAATTACAAAGCAGACACCTCTCACCATCCGCAGCCCACAGGCCTAGGGAGGGTTTGGAACTAGCCTCCAGACAGGGTAGGGCAAGCACAGGGCCTGACGGGGTGAGGTCCCATTTTTATGTCTCTGCCAGACACTGGTGCCAGGTTGCTACCAGCTGCCGGCATCTTTCAGTGCTGCCAATAAAAGTTTCAGCAACACTCACCGAGCCAGAACTGCCAGGCCTAGTGCCCCGGTCAGCACCCAGCACAGCCGTCTGCACTGACGCTGCACTGTCTCTCTCTGCAGAGCAGGAACAATAGATTCCATTTACAGAGCCCTGGTGTTTTGCATACATGATCTCACTTAATCTTTACAGCAACTCAATAGGGTGTTATTATATTCACTTTTTAGGTGTGCAAACTGAAGTTCAGAGAGGTAAAGTGACTTGCCCAAACTAGTAGGTGGAAGAAACTAGACTTAAACTTAGGTCTGGGGACTTCCCTGGTAGCGCAGTGGTTAAGAATCCGCCTGCCAATGCAGGGAACACGGGTTCGAAGCCTGGTCCGGGAAGATCCCACATGCAGCGGAGCAACTAAGCCCGTGTGCCACAACTACTGAGCCCGCACTGTAGAGCCCGTGAGCACCACTACTGAGCTCATGTGCCACAACTACTGAAGCCCGTGTGCCTAGAGCCCGTGCTCCACTACAAAAGAAGCCACTGCAATGAGAAGCCCGTGCACCGCAACGAAGAGTAGCCCCCGCTTGCCGCAACTAGAGAAAGCCCACGTGCAGCAATAATGACCCAACGCAGCCAAAAATAAATAAATAAATAAATTTTTAAAAAGCTAAAGAAATGGCCAAAAAAAAAAAAGAATCCTAACCAGTTTCCCTGCTTTCGGTCTAAGTCCTCTCCACAACACCTACAAATCTATTCTTTTAGATTGACTAAATAGTTTTAAAAATTATTTTTATCTCTTTACTAGATAGGAAATTATGCACTTTTTGTTTTAATGGTTATCTTTAAAATTTTAACATGCTTACTTAACAGTGTCTAAAGTTTATTAATATTTTTAACTTCTCAATATTAAAAAAACTTAAAATGCTTATATTTAATCACTCCCCTTCCATCTTGATATTGTTACCAATATTTTATTTCACCTTGTTACCAGAAATTAGTAATTACTCATTTTTTAAAATATATATCCAAAAAAGATAAATAAATTAAATAATTAATTAAAAAAAAATAAACTTAGGTCTGTCCAAAGCTGCCATCCGTTTCATTATGCTACATTGGAACAGTGTGAATGAATGGATGAATGAGTGAATGAATAAATGAATGAAAGAAAACTGTAGGGGTTATTTCCAAATGTCTTTCAGCTGAGGATTTCATAGCACTTCTCAAGAATTCAACAGTGATTTGTTGAATATCTACTCTGCAGGCACCTCAGAGCGCTGGATTTATAAAGTCAGGCCATGGTTGTCCTTGTCCCCAGGGAGCTTGCAGCCAGCTAGAGAGACAAACGTGTGATAACTAGTAATAGCTAATATTTATTGACATTGCTGGGCTAGCTTTCACAGGGGTTATTTTATTCAATCCATACCAAAAATAGCCTATGAAGGAGGAACTGTTATAACTCCATTTTTCAGATGAGGAGACTGAGGCTTTGATGGGCTAATAAACTTATTTCTGGTCCTATAACTCAAGGCTACTCAAACGATTGTCCTTGGCCCTAACTGCTTATCAGTGATCAGCTACAAAATTAGTACAGAAATAGAGTATTAGTGTATTGTATCAATCTAATAGAGCAATTTTATGTCTGCTGAATAAAATACTTTTTAAAAGTTGGTCTTGTATTTCATATATTCATTTCTTTTTATTTCATCTCATTTGTAATGAATTCCCCTCAGTATTTGAGGAGAATTGGCTCTATGACCCCCAAAGATACCAAAATCCACAGTTGCTCAAGTGCCTTATATAAAATGGTGTAGTATTTGCATATAACCTACACACATCCTCCCATAAATCATTTCTAGACACCTAATACATGTAAATGCTATGTAAGTAGTTGTAAATACAATGTAAATGCTATGTAAATACTTGCTGGCATGTTGTAAATTCAAGTTTTGCTTTTTGGAAATTTCTGGAATTTTTTTTCAAATATATTTGATTCATGGTTGAATCTACAGATGCAGAACCCACAGATACAGAGGGCCAACTGTACTTCATTTCATTCTATTTTACAAAAGCACTGATCTACTATGGACTGAGGAAAAACAACTGCTCCTTTGCCAGAGGTAGCTGGAGAAGCAATGAAACAGTTAAGCAGTAGCAGACGTGGGATTTGACTTGTGCAGTCTAACTTCATAGCCTATGCTTGTCCTCAGGGTTGAAAGATGGCTGCCGCGCCTCCAGGCTCTGTATCTGCATTCCAAGGAGGAGAAAGGAAAGAGAAAGGGAAAAGGCACATGCCAGCTAAGTCACATGGCTCCTTATCGTTTGTCTGTCAGGCCAAATTTATTCCCTAACTCATGGCCTTTGTTCTTCGTATTTCTCCTCTCCAGATATCCACGTGGCTTGCTCCTTCACTTCATTTCCCATCTGCATTTGAATGTCACCTCCTAAGAGAAGAGGCTGTCTCTGGCCGCCCTGTCTAAAATAAGGCCACTGTCCATTCACTCCCTAGCTCTGTGCTGTCCAATACCATAACCACCTGTGCCTAGTGAGCACTTGAAATGTGGTTGGTCCAAACTGAGATGAGCTGGAAGTGTAAAATACACACCATATTCAAAGGCTGTTTAAAAAATAGAATTTAAGAATCTCATTAATAACTTTCATATTTACTACATGCTGAAATTATAATATTTTGAACATACTGTACTAGGTTAAATAAAATATATCATTAAAAATGAATATCAGGGCTTCCCTGGGGGCGCAGTGGTTGAGAGTTCACCTGCCGATGCAGGGGACACGGGTTTGTGCCCCGGTCCGGGAGGATTCCGCGTGCCGCGGAGCGGCTGGGCCCGTGAGCCATGGCCGCTGAGCCTGCGCATCCGGAGCCTGTGCTCCGCAATGGGAGAGGCCACAACAGTGAGAGGCCCGCGTACCGCAAAAAAAAAAAAAAAAAAATGAATATCACCTGTTTCTCTTTACTCTTTTAAATGTGACTACTAGGAAATTTGAAATTGCAAATTGTAAACATGTGGCTTTCGTTATATTTCTATTGGACGGAGCTGTTCTAGCCCCATGCTGCTTTATTTCCCTTCATAGGCGTTATTACCACCAGACGTTAGATGACGTATTTCTACTTCGTTTATTATTAGTCTCTCCCACTGGGATGTAAGCTCCGTGATGTCAGTGACTTTATTTCCTGTTCACCACTCTAACCCCAGTGCCCAGAACAGTGCAGAACAGTTACTCCAGATCTGTTATATGAATGGATGAGAAATGAACAAAACCAACTAGACTAGAGAGTCTCTCGGGCCCTTTCATCTTTGTGATTGTATCATTTGTATGTCTGACAATTGCTTAAAAATATGTTTTTGTAGGGCTTCCCTGGTGGCGCAGTGGTTGAGAGTCCGCCTGCCGATGCAGGGGACACAGGTTCGTGCCCCGGTCCGGGAAGACCCCACGTGCCGCGGAGCGGCTGGGCCTGTGAGCCATGGCCGCTGAGCCTGCGCATCCGGAGCCTGTGCTCCGCAACGGGAGAGGCCACAGCAGTGAGAGGCCCGCGTACCGCAAAAAAAAAAAAAATATATGTTTTTGTAAAAAGTGGAATCCATGTGTGTATTCTAACTTTAATCTATACCCTCCAAGTGGTTAGATAATATTCAGTGTCCTACTTAGAAATCCACACTCTAGTGGAGACTGCTTAAGCTTTTCAAATACAGAAATCTGTATCAGGGGTTTCTTAATTAGTAACAAGAATGTCAAAGATAATTATTCATTGTTGGAGAAAGAGCAGCACTCCAAGTAGCTTATCTAGAAAGACTATACAGTCCAACTTGCTTGCAGAACAAGGTAGAAGAATCAGCAAGTTTGGCAGCATTGTACCATGCAGCGTGCTTGTGGGATTCACCCCTCCTACCTCTCAGAAGAATTGATTGTGCCTAACTTGCTAATAAATACAAGTCTGGCAGAATTTGGTCTCAGACCTGCTTTCATAATAGCATACCCCTTGGTAGCAAGGTAAGGGGGATCGAGTGTATGCCCCCAATCCCACCCTGTCTACCTCTGATCACTGGGGGCAGCTGACATTTATGAAAAGAAACTGACGGTCGTTAAACCAACAGACTGGCTTGGGCCTGGTAGTCAGAGACTGTTAGCCCTCATCCCAGATGCTTCATCTTCAAGCTCTCCCTCTGAGGAACAGAGCCCTGACCCTAGCTCAGACCATGCCTATCTGCACTTTGGCTGCAGTGCTTCTGGTCTCTTCCATGCCTGTTGCAACAAGCTGCTGCCAGGGTGGCAGGCAGCACGTCCACAGCATCAGAGGTCAGGGTGAGTTGCTCAATCTGAGCTAAATGTTTAAAGGCAGCCGACATTCACATGGCCAGGCCTCTGGAATTAGCTGTGGGCCTTTATTCCCCCTTTGGTGAGTGCAGAGCTTCAATCTGTATTAACTCGGGGTAGGCCTGGCTCCAGGTTCCCAGCCCATCTCAGGGTGTTGCAGGTGGGCTGTGAATACACACACACACACACACACACACACACACACACACACACACACACACACACACGCACAGAGCATTGTCCAGGGGCTAAAGAAAACAATATGTTTCTCCCAAGCATTTACCATATTTTGTATGCATATAGATAAATACTTTTCCTTTTGATTGTGTTACTGACTTCATAAAAACTTCTCGTCAATATCTGAATCCATAGATCCTAAAGGAACAAATGCTATCCCTCAGGGTCCCCAGTACTCAAAGGCTGGGTGCTACTGAACTAATGATAAACTTTTGAGCTGGAGGAGAGTTTAAAGAGCGAAAAAATCAGTGATTTTCAAAACTGGGGGGCGGGGGGGTGGGAGGAAGGTAGCATCTTTTTTAGAAAAACTAAAATACAATTTTAAAAAGAGAGAGAGAGCAATGAAAGTCCCAGAAGTCTCCTACACAAGCAGGCATATAGGGGACGGGCTTACCCCAGATGTACCCTTGCAGATCTGAGCTGAGATGTCCTGTCACTCATGCACCACAAATGTCTGCGAACCCTGCACCCCTTCAACATGAGGTCCGCTACCTATCGCTCTGGAGGAGCCATCGTTCATTCCATCACTCCACCAACATTCATGAGCACCTGTGCGTGCCAGGCAGCATGGTGGGCCCCAAGAAGAGACTGGCGTACAAGTCAGCAAGGTTCATCAGACAAGGGCACAGTGGTGTCATGGTGGAACAGGCAGCCATAGGAGTACAGCGACAGAGCCTGTGACTCCTCAAGGGAGGCAAGGAAAAGAAAGGATTTCTTAGGTGACCCTGGAAGGTGGATGAAGGGAGAGGAAAGTGTGGGGATGGGGGCAGCAAGGATGGTGTGAGCTCTCCAGGCCAAGGGAATCACATGCAGAGGAAATAGTTATTACAACTAATCCATGTGACAGAGATCTAAGTGCTTTTGCATGTATACAACCCACTAAGGTAGGTACTATTATTTGCTCCATCTTGCAGATGAGAAAATGAAGGCACAGAGCAGTTAAATAACTTGTCCAAGGTCACAGAGCTAGGAAGAGGTGGAGCCAGGATTTGAGCCCAGATTGTCTAGAACTAGAGTCTTTGTGCAGAACTACTGTATTGTGCTGCCTAAGAGTTCAGAAGAACAGAAAAAACAAGTCAGTCGGGTTCAGTCAGGTTCAGTCCAGTGCTGCAGCAGACTCAGAGGTAAGGCTGGGGAGGCAGGACTTTGCTTTTAGTGCTGAGGAGCCAGAACTTGATCCTAAGGGCGATGAGAGCCCTTAAAGGGTTTTAATCAGAGAAGTGAAATGAATAGATTTCACTAAATTTCCTGCTACAAAACCAGATTCTTATAAGATCATCAACACTGCTCCCACAATCTCCCACCTCCTTGTTCACCTCAGTCACTTCCAGAAGGTCAAGGCCCCTTCTAAGTCAACCACCAACACCCTAACCCTTATCTCCATGGCGCTCTGCACATCTATTAATCTGACCAGTTGCCACCCTGCCCGTCCTTTCAGCAGCCTCCCCTCCTATATCCTTAATCCCTTCTCAGAAGGCTTCTCTCACCGCTGGCCCTGTCTAGTGCCTGAATTTGCCTGAAAACTTTGCTTCCATTGCTGCTACTTGAAAGTAGTTGGCTTTTTTCTTTCTCTCATACCCTGCCCATGCCACACAACCCGGAGATGGGATGGGTATGTGCCTTGCTTCCCGTGGCCACTTCCAAATCATTTTATCCCCTTCTCCTTCAACACTTCTTCCCTGGAAGCTTATTTCATTAGACTTTGCCCCACCTCTTCTGGACTGCCACCCTCTCCGGTCCATCCTGTTTCACCCTTTCTACTAATGACTTTTAGCATCTTCTCATTTCCTTCAATTGCAGCCATCCTTGATTACTTCAGAATTCCAATGGCTTATCCATCTAATACCTTGGCTGCTTGTTCTTCAGCCAACTCATGCTAATGACCCTTTCCTCCATCCTACCTAGCTATCCTCTTCCTTGGTCCTATCCTTTCATGTTGCAAACCCCACTCACTGTACCACCTCTGAAATTTCTCCTCAAATATCCTAGTCTCTGTGCTTCTAGCTCACTTTCTCTGATCCTCCAGTCCTGTAAGTCCTGAAGGTCATAAAGACCTTCAATGATTATTCACTTCAGAACTTTCTCATCAGTCACCTCACTCTCACCTCGCTCAGCTTAGATTCATGGTTCTTTCACTTCCCTGCAAACTCCCTCCCACAGCCTTACCTGCCAAGTTCCAACTTGGAACTCCCATCTCAGGTCAGGCAATCCCTCCCCTCATGCCCATGTGGAATCCCCTCTCGCCTTCTCTTGGACAGCACTTCTGTAAGTATCTCCTCTCTTTCCTGCATCACTTTCTCCCTTTCTACTGGCTCACTCCACTTGCCCTTCCTCCCCTCCACAGAGGGTCAAAAATCAAGGTTCTCAAAAAATAAAAGGAAAAGCACAACAACAAAAACAAACTCTTCTGAGCTCCCCATTCCCCTCCAACTATGGTCTAAAGCTCTATTCTCCTTTACTGCAAAACATCTTAGACGTGGTTCTCTGCAGCTGCTGTCTCCTCTCCCCTACTTCAAATGTTCTACACCACCCATTCCTTCTGAGGTTCTATCTCTCCACCTTGGTTGAGATGGCTCTCAAAGTGGCTGGTGACCTCTGGATGACCAACCCAATGGTCCCTTTGTCATTCTTACTAGAACTCTGCAGCAACATTTCACAGTTTACCAGGCCCTCCTTCCTGGAAATGCTTTTTCTTTTGGTTTCTGTGACACCAGATTTTCCTGGTTTTACCCCCACTTCACTGGCAGCTCCTTCTTCATTTCCTTTGCTGGCTTTCTCCTCTTTGATTTTAAATACTGGAGCTCTTTTCTATATTCATTCTCCCCTTTGGTGACCTAATTCAACCCCATAGTTCAAATACCAATTTAAGACTATGTTTCCTGAATCTCTGTCTCTAGAACCAACCTCTCAGCTGATTCTGGGACTCATATCCAGCTGCTTTTTTGACACCTCCATGTGGATAACAAATAGACCTTTCAAATTTGATGTGGTCAGAGCACGACTCTTTATCGCCCGCCACCCTGAGCTTCACCAGGCTTCTCAACCATGGTAAATGACACCGCCACCCACTTAGTTACTCAAACCAGAAACCTAGGAGTTATATTGATTTCCTCCCCCTCCTTCATTCTCATGAGCCAGTGCTCTTCACTTTCTTCTCCAAAATATTTCCAGTATCCATTCACTTCTTGTTCCCTCTACTATTACCATCCCCAACCAAGTCTGCAGTTATCTTTGAACTTTACTACAGCAAAAACATTCCTAATTATGCGCTCTGCCTCTTCTCTTGCCCCTCCCCTGTAACCTATTCTCCACACTTCTGCCAAATTATCTTTCTGAAAAGTAAAGCATAATATGTCTTTTTGCTCCTTAAATCTTCCAATGTCTTCCCATCTGACTTAGAATAAAAGCAATACTTCCTGTTCCAGCTCACAGAGTCCTCCATGACCTGTTCCCCACCCACTCTCCCCTTTGCTCACTCTGCACTACTTGGTGACCTTTGTGCTCTGGACTTGGAAGGTTGTTCCAGTCATAGGACCTTAGCTCTAGCTCTACTCTGCCTAGAATGTTCTTCCTCTAGATCTCTGTATGCACGGATCCTTCTCAAGTCTCAGCTGAAGTGTAGCATCCTCAGAGAGGATTTCCGCATCATCCAACCTAAAGAATCACCCCACCACCATATACATGTCATTTCTCTCACGCTATCTTGTTATATTTTTATCATAGCTGGTGAAGGAAAAAATAACACCACTTGACATTCTTATGTTTATTTGTTTGCTTATCTAGTGTCTGTCTACTTCCCTCTCCTCACCCCTGTCACACACACACTCTAGACTGTAATCTACACCTTTTCCTGTTCACTAACCTAGAAGAGTACCTGCACTGGTTGAATGAATGAGTTATAAACTATGTGTTTTACATTCCAAAGTCCAGAATCTGCACCTGTAGCTAGATGTACTGTGAGAAGGAAGCATGAGCAATCAAGAGAAAAATTTTCAGATAAAATATGAAAAGGCCTGCAAATAAGTAATTTAAAACCTCCCAACAAACAAAAGTCCAGGACTAGACAGCTTTACTGGTGAATTCTACCAAACATTCACCTTAATACCAATCCTAAAACTACTGCAAAAAATAGAAGAGGAGGGAACACTTCCAAACTCATTTTATGAGGCCAGTATTACCCTGATAACAAAACCAGTTAAGGACACCACAAGAAAAGAAAATTACGGGCCAGTATTCCAGATGAACATAGACACAAAAATCCTCAACAAAATATTAGCAAAACAAATTCAACAGTACATTAAAAAGATCATAACCATGACTAAGTGGGATTTATTCCAGGGATGAAAATATGGTTCAAAATAGATAAATTAATCAACTTGATATACCACATTAACAAAATGAAGGATAAAAATCATATGACCATCTCAATAGATGCAAAAAAAACATTTGACAAAACTCACCATTTGTTCATGATTAAAAACTCTCAACAAAGTGGGTACTGAGGGAATGTACCTCAATATAATAAAGACCATATATAATAAGCCCACAGCTAACATCATACTCAACAGTGAAAAGCTGAAAGCTTTTCCTCTAAGATCAGGAACAAGACAAGGATGCTCACTCTCACCACTTTTATTCAACATAGTACTGGAAGTCCTAGCCAGAGCAATTTGGCAAGAAAAAGAAATAAAAGGCATTCAAATTGGAAAGGAGGAAGTAAAACTGTCACTATTTGCAGATGACATGATACTATGTAGAAAACCACAAAGACTCCACCAAAAACTTGTTAAAACTAATAAAATCAATATATGGAAATTTGTTGTGTTTCTATACACCACTTCAGAAGGAGAACTATCAGAAGGAGAAATTAAGAAAACAATCCAATTTATAATTGCATCAAAAAGAATAAAACACCTAAGTATAAATTTAAACAATGAAGTGAAAGACCTGTACACTAAAAACTATGACATTTTGAAATAAATTGAAAAAGACACAAATAAATGAAAAGATATTCCATGCTCATGGATTGAAAGAATTAATATGATAAAATGTCCATACTACCCAAAGCAATCTACAATTCATTGCAATCCCTATCAAAATTCCAATGGCATTTTCCAGAGACAGAACAAACAATTCTAAAATTTGCATGGTACTACAAAAGACCCTGAATTGCCAAAGCAATCTTGAGAAAGAAGAACAAAGCTAGAGGTATCATGTGCCCTGACTTCAAACTATATTACAAAGCTATAGTAATCAAAAAAGTATGGTGTTGGCATAAAAATAGACACTTAGGTCAATGAAACAGAAACAAGCCCAGAAGTAAATCCATGCATATATGGTCAATTAATTTACAACAAAGAAGCTAAGAACATACAATGGGGAAAGGGCAGTTTCCTCAATAAATGGTGTTGGGAAAACTGGGCAGCTACATGCAAACGGATGAAACCAGACCACTATCTTACACCATACACAAAAATTAACTCAAAATGGATTAAAGGCTGGAATGTAAGACCTGAAACCATAAAACTCCTGAAAGAAAACAAAATAGGTAAGCCCTTTGACATTGGTCTTGGCAATGATATTTGGGGTTTGACATCCAAAGCAAAGGCATTAAAAGCAAAAATAAACAAGTGGGACACATAAAACTGAAAAGCTTCTGCATATCAAAGGAAACCATGAACAAAATGAAAAGTACACCTACTGAATGGGAGAAAAAAATTGCAGAGCATATATCTGATAAGGTGTTAATATCCAAAATATATAAAGAACTTATACAATTCAATAGCAAGAAAACCAAACAGTCCAATTAAAAATGGGCAGAGGATCTAAATAGACATTTTTCCAAAGAGGTACAGATGGTCAACAGGTATGTGAAAAAAGTGTTCAACACTAGTAATCATCAGGGAAATGCAAATAAAAAACACAGTGATATATCACCTCACACCTGTTAGAATGGCTATCATCAAAAAGATATGGAATAACAAGTGTCTATGAGGATGTGGAGAAAAGAGAAGGCTTGTACACTCTTAGTGGGAATGTAAATTGGTGCAGCCTCTATGGAAAATGGTATGGAGTTTCCTCAAATTATTAAAAATAGAACTACTATACGATACAGTAATTCCACTTCTGGGTATTTATCTAAAGAAAATGAAAACAGTAACTTGGAAAGATATATGCACCCCCATGTTCATTGCAGCATTATTTACAATAGTCAAGATATCCTAAGTGTACATTGATGGATGCTGGATAAAGAAAATGTGGCATATATATATATATATATATATATATATATATATATATATATAAAAATTCAGCCATTAAAAAGAATAAAATCTTGCCATTTGTGACAACATGGATGGACTTGGAGGGCATTATGTTAAGTGAAATAAGTCAGACAGAAAGACAAATATTATATTATCTTCCTTATATGTGGAATCTAAGAACAAAAACCCAAAATGCAAGCTCATAGATACAGAGAACAGATAGGTGGTTGCCAGAGGTGGGGGTCAGGGGCTGGTAAAATGGGAGTCAAATGGTACCACTTCTAATTATGATATAAATGTCATGGGGATATAATGTATAGCCCGGTGACTACAGTTAATAATACTGTATTGCATATTTGAAAGTGGCTAAGAAAGTAAATCCTAAAAGTTCTCATTACAAGGAAAATAAATTCTGTAACTATGTATGGTGACAGACGTTAACTAGACATTTATTGTGGTGATCATTCCACAATATATACAAATATAGAATCATTATATTGTACACCTGAAACTAATATAATGTTGTATGTCAATTATACCTCAATAAAAATACATCGAAGAATATTTATTGCAATAAGAAAATATACTATTTATAATATAATTAAAAATCAGTGCATATAATGGCAGTGCAAATAATGGCACAATGGTATGGTAACTATCATTTTGTAAGAAAAACAATATGTAAGAAAATATTGTCAATTGTTACTATGTTTCAGATTTTAAAATATTTTTAGGGCTTCCCTGGTGGCACAGTGGTTGAGAGTCCGCCTGCCAATGCAGGGGACACGGGTTTGTTCCCCGTTCCGGGAAGATCCCACATGCTGTGGAGTGGCTGGGCCCGTGAGCCATGGCTGCTGAGCCTGTGCGTCCAGAGCCTGTGCTCCGCAACGGGAGAGGCCACAACAGTGAGAGGCCCGCGAACCGAAAAAAAAAAAAAAAAAAAAATTTAGTTTATTGTTTTCCTGTGTTCCTGCATCAAACTTAGATTCTCAGTGTAATAAGGGAAAAACGGTATTTTTTGAATGTTAAAAAAAAGGCTTTTCAAATAATTAGAGCTAAAAGGATTGGGCTCTTCTAGAAAGTGGAAAAGTTTCAAGGAACAATTATTTAGTACCTGTCACAAAAGTTTCTCTCATTCTCACAAGAATGCCTTGAGGTACATATCATTATGTACCCCATTTACTTATGGAAAAACAGGTTCAGAGAGGTTAACTGGCCCAAAGTCACACAGAAGGAAGCAGGAGCTGAACCACGGATGTTTAATTCCATAGCCTATGCTTTTGACTACCACACTAACCTGGCCCCCTTACTTTATCTCCTCAAGTCTCAGGGTCCTCAAGTGCAAAATGATGACAATGACATGCTTCACAGGTTGTCATGAGTATTACAGAAGATAATGCATTGAGAAGAGTTTAGTCAGTGTCTGGCACATGAAGTACACTCATTCCCTATTCGTTATTATCAGTATCAGTGTTGTCTAATATTACAGAATTAGTGGATGGGAGAGCTAAGAGGTGAAACCAGTCCTAGCTAATTCCAAAGCCTGTGATTTTCCCATGGAGTTGGGTGGGAACTAGTCAGATCTGCTATAGAATGAAAGGTATTCAAGGATAGATGATCTACATAGTCCCACCTGATTCCAAGAGTGTATAGTTTCTGCCTTTATTTTCATGGGCCAATAGCAGTTAGAGTTAGGCTGGGTAGGAAAGACATTCCTTCATCCTTCCCTACTTCCAAGTGGCCATAGAATTATGGGAGCACAGGTGAGGTCCCTTGGCTTCATCTCATTAGTCAAACCCAGCTGGGTGTGGATACCACTCCTATATCAAATTGGGTGAGCAGGCAAGTTCCCTTGTCACCTAAGGCCTTGGTTCTTTTATCTATAAAATGGGGATAATAATAGGAGTTAGCCTCATGGATGGTAAGGATTAAAAGGGTTAATACACGTAGAGCACCTTTCTCCATGCCCACAGAACCTGGCTGAAGTTCAGAGTGGCCTCCTCTAGCTGGTGGCTCTGTTTATTATTCTCATCCGGGAACCGAGGGTGAGCAGGGCATTGTTTAAGGACCCGGGAAGCCATGTTTTGCAAAATTCACTTCCTATTGTTGGACCTGTCCGACTTGTAACCGGCTGATTTAGCATTTGCTCACATGTGTAAAAGCCAGGACGTGAAAGGGCTTGGATCCCTGTACAGAACACATAATAAGGCAAACAAGTTTTGCTGTTCCTGTTTTTGAGCTGCAGGGAAAGACCAAGGGCTATTTTTAGCTGTGGTAGGTGTGGGTTCTGGGGAGGGCACTGGGGCCGTGTTTGTTACATTACGTTTTAACATAATACAGAGTCACCAGGCTGAAGGGATCTGTTACGAGTTGTTTTTATTAATCAAAGAGTGGTTCCCCCCCACCCCGAGTTGAGATGTTCAGACTTAATGGGCAGCAAGCAAACAGTGCCTGATACACAGATTTAACCTAACAAAAATAAATCCTTTGTTCTATCAAGTTTCCATGAGGTATCCTAAAAACAGGAAAAAGAAATATGTCATAAACACAGCATTGCCTTCATTTGAGTAAGTTGTTCTCTCAGTAAAAAAATATTTTGTAATTATACTATTGTGTATCTCAGACAAATAAACTTTGGAAGAGGGTTCTGTGATTCAGGAACGAAGCACGAGCAAGACCTTCCCTTGGAATTTTCTTGAGCTCTTTCAGGTACAGACAACACATCTATCCTTCTCCTGAGATGAGAACCAGCACAAAGTGGGGGAGGTGGGAAATAATTACATCAAGTACAGATAATTTGGGTTTGAGATATTAGAAACAAAATGCATATTGCTGGGGTATAATAAATGATGTCCTCCAAAATCAGACATCACGAATTCACTTAAGAAACATTAGCTGAGTGCCTGGGATGGGCATGCCGCGCGAGATGCAAAAAAGAACAAGACAGGGCTTCCCTGGTGGCACAGTGGTTGGGAGTCCGCCTGCCTATGCAAGGGGCACGGGTTCGTGCCCCGGTCCGGGAAGATCCCACATGCTGTGGAGCGGCTGGGCCTGTGAGCCATGGCCGCTGAGCCTGTGCGTCTGGAGCCTGTGCTCTGCAACGGGAGAGGCCACAACAGTGAGAGGCCCGCGTACAGCAAAAAAAAAAAAAAAAAAGGACAAGCCAGATTCGGTTCTTGCCTTAAGGGAGCCCGCAGTTCAGAAGGAAAAATATTATAGATAAGAAAACGGCATGACAGGTGCTCTCACAGGGGAGATACCCTCCTAGACTGACTGGACCATTTCCAAGTTGCTTAATATTCCTGAATTTCAATTGCTTCATCTCTGACATGAGGCTAAGAATTCCTGTGAAAGACGGAAAGTTTGTGCGTATGTGGTTAAAGCAAACAAAAAAACGCCCGTGTCCTCTTTCCCACACCACAAAATGAAACATTAAGAAAGAGGTAAGCACAGGACACAGAAATAAGGAGTCTTAACCTAAGAGAGAGGCACAAGGAAGGCCCAGGATGACAGTGAAGGATCCTGGGATGACAGCTGTATACTAGGCCCAGGGGCTACCTGTCCAGGTCAGAGCCGGTCAGAAGGCGCCCAGAGGGATTGCTTCAAAAAGATAACACTGATAGAATCCCAAATGTATTTGAAATTTTTCAGAAAAGATTTATGCAACTGCAGACAAGTTTGAGGTTGAATTAGAGCTAAGTACACAGAAAATTAAGCAAGCTTAAATAAACAGGAAAATGACTCCATGGGAAATTAAAAATTGTGCAGGAAAAGTAAAACATCTAGTGTGCTAGATGACACAGTTGTGAAAATGCTGACCTGGCTCAGATTAAATTATACCTATACTGGGAAGATAGGAAAACTGGGAAAAGTGTGTGTACGTGTGTTGCACGTGGGGTGGTGGGTTGATGTCAGATAAATCCTCATCTTCCCATGGTGGAAAGCCAATAAATAATTCCTAAAACAGAGAAATCACCAATTAGCAACATAAGCATGTTATAGAGAGATATGGAGTTGAATAACAAAAAAGTCAGCTGAGGTGTTCCAAGTGGTTGCCTCTGAACCATGGGAAACTGCACTGTGTGGGTTTGGGGAAAGAGAGGGGAACAGGAGGTAATTACCATCTCTTGTATCAAAGCATGCAGAACTTTTTGACTCATTAACTACCTGCACATATAACTAAATTATCCAAAAACTAAAATTTAAATTATAAACTGAATTTTAAATTATAGCTACACAAGAACAGAAAGTGCTGGAATTCCTTGCTGTGTTTGTTGACAATCATAAAAGTCATGTGCACATCTCATGAAAACTTTTCTGAGAAAGAACTGTCATCACATGGTGTACCAGGCTGACTGGGCCTTCATATTATTTCTCAGATTTGCAAAGTCGGCGTGTTGATAAAACATCATTTGCTTAAAAACAGGAGGGAGGATAATAACATTATTTACCCTCATAAGGTAGCTGACAGGGTCAAATGAGAAAAGGCAGTGACTTAGCCCAGCACTCTGTAAATATTGGCAAGTTATCCTATCTGTCCTCCTCCTCTCTGTTCTAATTATATAATTATCCCCAGGTGATGCCCTTAGAGCCAGGGGGAGAAGGGGCTTGCTCTCTCCCCCTTGTACTCATCTCTGGCTGCCATAAGAGAAGGCCAAGGGCTGGGTGGGTTAACAATGTCTTTATTTCTCACAGCTCTGGAGCCTGGAAGCATGAAATCAAGAGGCCAGCATGGTCAGGTTCTTGGTGAAGACCCTCTTCCTGGTTTACAGGTGGTCAACCATCTTCTCATTGTATCCTTACATAGCAAGGTAAGTGGGGATAGGGGAGAGTGGGAGGGGTGGTGGTAGAGAGAAAGCACTCTCATTTTTATTCTTATAAAGGCACTAATCCCATCATGAGGGCTCTACTTTCATGACCTAATCACCTCCCAAAAGCCCCATCTCCAAATGCCATCACATTGTGGATTAGGGTTTCAACATACAAATTTGGGAGGACACAAAGATTCAGTCTATAGCAACCACCATACTGGCTGGATAGCTGGAATGTCAGGTGTGGTGGTGAGCCAACTGGGACCATGCCAACAAGGGTCACCACCCTGAGGATGGTGAAACAACAAAATAGGAGACATGGCCTGTTGCCCAGTCCCCAACCTCCAGTCTAATAATGAGAAAGAGATACACTTCTATCTTGTTTAAGCTCCAGGCAGCTGTCATATTCTAACTAATACTCATCTTAATTTCATTCATATTAACAGTAGGAGTTCTGGTAGTAGCAGTTACTTACGGTGTTCTAAGGAGGGACACCTAGCTCAGACCTGGAGACCTGAAGTGCTGATATGTATACAAAACTGAACGAACTATTAAGCAATCAGGCAAAAAGAAAGGCAAGAATATTCTGGGCAGAAAAAACAACATAGACACAGCACTGAAGATGAGAGACACATAGTGTTTGGGGAACAGAAAGTGGTTGAGGTTGGAGTGGGAGAGGGAGGATGCAAGAAGCAAGGCCAATGAAGTAACAACGTTATGCCCTCATAGGTCTTACTGAGGAGTTTCAGTTATCAATCAGGGACAACAGGGAGCCACGGAAGGAAAGTTGATGTGATTCGATTTTTTTTTCCCTGTGGACTAGCACTCACTGATCTTATTTTTTTTTTTTTTTGAAAATTTTATTTATTTTATGTATTTATTTTTGGTTGCGCTGGGTCTTCATTGTTGTGTGCGGGCTTTCTCTAGCTGTGGCAAGCGGGGGCTACTCTTCATTGCGGTGCACGGGCTTCTCATTGCAGTGGCTTCTTTTGTTGCGGAGCATGGGCTCTAGGTGTGTGGGCTCAGTAGTTGCGGCTCGTGGGCTCAGTAGTTGTGGCTCACAGGCTCTAGAGCTCAGGCTCAGTAATTGTGGCACACGGGCTTAGTTGCTCTGCAGCATGTGGGATCTTCCCGGACCAGGGGTCAAACTCATGTCCCCTGCACTAGCAGGCAGATTCTTAACCACTGCACCACCAGGGAAGTCCCTGTGATTCAAATTTTAGTTGATGTGTTTGCAGTATGGAGAATGGATTGGAGTCAGACAGGATGGAGGCAAGGAGACTGTTTCAGTAATTAAAGCAAGAAATAAAAGGGGCCTGAACTGTGGTGGGGTACCGGGGGTGGAGACACGAAGGCAGATTTGGACAAATTCAAATGACAGGAGGTAGAATCTGACTCAACACGAAGGTAGAGGGGGAAATGGGTATTGAAAATTAGGACCAGATTTCTGTCTATTTCCCTGGAAGGATGACTGGGCCGTTCATGGAGACAGGGAACAAAGGAGGAGGAGTGGTTTTGAGGAGGAACACAGAAGATGCTGATCTTGGTTGCAGGAACCTGCAAACATCCAAATGCTGAAGTTCCAGGGGCTACTAGATATTCAAGAGAGAGTCTGGGGCTACCCATGGATTTGGACGTAATCCAGAATTAGTCTTTTCAAGCATTTTTGAAAAGTGAATTAGGAAGGTGATAGGGTAATCACCACCACCAGCAGAGGAAACTGAAGCCCAGAAACATCCAAAACCTGCAGCCAAGAAAGTTAATCCCTTAGTTTTGCCGAAAGGAAGGAAGGGAGGGAGGGAGGGAGGGAGGGAGGGAGGGAGGGAGGAAGGAAGGGAGGGAGGGAGGGAAGGAAGAAACCTAGACCGTACAATTAAATACAACATACAACCCTGGATCTTTGCAAAACTTCTACTCGGTACTACCAATCACTTCTCTCACTAAGTCAATTATTTATTCACCAAACAATAACTGAGGACCCAGCTGTGCTTTGCGCAGAACTACGAGTTGCAAGTATATAAGGCGAACGAGACAAAGTCCCACTTGAATGACTTCTTTTATTGAAGAGGCTATTCTGACTGGGGAAGACAGAAATTCAGCCAACAACAACCGGAGAATGTCAGGTAGCGAATGGTGAATACTACGATGAAAAGAAAGCAAGACGGGCTTCCCTGGTGGCTCAGTGGTTGAGAGTCCGCCTGCCGATGCAAGGGACACGGGTTCGTGCCCCAGTCCGGGAAGATCCCACATGCCACGGAGCGGCTGGGCCCGTGAGCCATGGCCGCTGAGCCTGCATGTCCGGAGCCTGTGCTCCGCAACGGGAGAGGCCACAACAGTGAGAGGACCGCGTACCACAAAAAAAAAAAAAAAAAAAGCAAGACAAGTATGATCAAGAGTGATGGGAGATACTTTAAACTGGGAGATCATAAAGACCTCTCTGAGGATGTGTTGTGAATAACAAGATGAGCCAGCCATGCAAAAAAATTCTAGGAAAAAAGGGACCTGCCCGTGCAAAGGCCCTAAGGTGAGAAGGGGCTTAGTGTGAAGGTGCAGTTAGAGGCCCGTGTGGCCAGGGTGTGGTGAGCCCAGGGAAGAGTCACAGGAGATGGGGTCAGGGAGGTGGGTGGGGGCCAGAGCAGGGGGCTTGCAAGTTAGAGTTTGGATTTTATTCTAAGTACAATGGGGAGTCATCAGAGGGTTTTAGCAGCAGAGTGACCTCAATGAACCTACATGACCAATGGTCCTGGCTGCTGTGTGGAGGGCAGACTTTGGCAGGAGTGGGAACAGGGATGAAAAGCCATAGTCCGCTCCTGTTCTAGCTCCACTTCTGTGCTGTCTGTCATCACAATCTTCAGTTCCTCACGATGACTGGGAGAGGTGGGAGTTATACCCCAGTTTTCAATGAGGATTTCAGCTTTATGTCCTTCCACAAAGCCAAGTTCAGTTTGGGGCATGTAGCTGTCTCTTTAATAATATTGGATGTCTGATTAATAAGTTAAACAACCCATTGATTCCATTTATTCCAAGAATCAGACAAAGCAATTAAAAGGCCTAAAAACAAAGGCCAGACATAGCAGCTGTTTGCTGGCCCTGGTCAGTTTCTTGACCGAGAAGCCTTGTCAAGCTCAATCAACAGGGTGAAGGCAAGAGTCCACAATGACACAGCGTTCCCAAGTCTGCCATTGTTCTCTCTCCCCAGTGTTGAGCTGTGTCTCTGTGCCTCCAGGAATCTGCAGACAAACAAAAACATTCTTTCTAAACCTGGTGTTTTCAAGTCTTCAGTGGTGTGTCATTCTCTAGCCATCCTAGGAGCACCCCAGGTTCGGGTGTGAAGCAGCACACACCGGGCAGAGCGTGGCTCACACTTTATCTGCTTCCTCCCAGATTCACTAGTTAACACAGAATCTTTGGGCTTTCCTCGCAAACAAGGGCCTGAATCACCACAGAAGCCCGGGAAAGGCATGGTCATACTTCCTGCCCTAGCTATGCAGTTCCCGGGCCAGGCCAAGGCGTCAACACCAACCACTGGATCACTGTCATTCTCACATAAAAGGCGCAGGGCACTAGAGCCGCCTACCCGACACAGCCCCTCCTGGGGAGCCCCACCCCGCCCCTGCTGAGAAGATTCCATGACCTGATGGTCAGGAATGAACCTTTGACCCAAAAGAATTTCCAACATAGAGTAGCCTTTATCTTGCAACCTGGCATGACAAGATGAATGAAGGCAATCAAATTACTCTCCTGGGATGTAAAACCAAAAAACAGAGGCCTGATAGTCAAAAGTGGGCCCTGGGCTGAGAGGTGAGTTAGTAAAAGTAGAGCTAGTAACCGTGGTTGGCCACGTGTAAAGGATGGAGAGGAAGCCAGGGTGGAGTGTTTGTGCCCATGCGCATTTGAGAGAGAGAGACAGAGAGGGAGAGAGGGAGGGAGGAAGAGGGAGGGAAGCAAAGTCAAGAACCGTGCTGTACAGTACTGTAGCTGCATATGGCTATTCAATTTTATTTATGTGTTTGTTTGTTTATTTATTTGGCTGCGTTGGGTCTTCGCTGCTGCTTGTGGGCTTTTCTCTAGCTGCGGCGATCGGGGGCTACTCTTCGTGGTGGTGTGCGGGCTTCTCACTGCGGGGGCTTCTCTTGTCATGAAGCACGGGCTCTAGGTGTGCAGGTTTCAGTAGTTGTAGCACGCGGCCTCAGTAGTTGTGGCTCACGGGCTTAGTTGCTCCGTGGCATGTGGGATCTTCCCAGACCAGGGCTTGAACCCGTGTCCCCTGCATTGGTGGGCGGATTCTTAACCACTGTGCCACCAGGGAAGTCCCTCAACTCTAGTTAAATAATAATTTTAATTGATTTAAGTTAATGTGTTTAAATTTAAATTAATTTCTTTAAATAACATTAGAAATTAAAGATTCAGTTTCTCAGTTGAACTACACAGATATAGAACATTTCTATTATCGCAGACAGCTCTATTGGACGGCACTGGTCTGTAAGATCCACTAGGATAAAGAATAAAAGATCTTAGTGCCAGGTTTTCAATTCCTGATTCCAATTGACATGAAGCTCAACTATATATACCTCCTGCCCTGTATTCCATGAGATCCTTTGTATCCTTATAATTTGCATCTACCACCCTACCTCTCCCATCACTACCTTTTACTTGAGCTAGATTTTAGTTCTTATTATATTCAAAAGAATCTTAATTAAGAACATATTTTTGACTGATATTACTAATAGAAATAATAACAACCAGTACAATTTACTGAGTGCTTCCATGTATGAACACCATGCCTTAGCATTTTACATGCATGTTTTTATTTAATCTTCACAGGAACCTTATAAGATAGATTTTTATCTCTATTCAACAGCTGAAGGAACCAAGGCACAGAGAGGTTAAGCAAGTTATCCAAGGTCACAGAGCTCACAGGTGGTAAAGTAGGAATGGAATCGAACTTCCATCTTCAATGATTGATGCATAGGTACCTGGCTTGACTTTTAACCATGGAAGCAGACTGCAAAGAGTGGCAGGTACCCCATCCTGGGACATCGTAAATAGGAACTAGAGGTCTGAAACTTCTTTAGAGATCTGTGGATTCTGGGACACCTACTTAGGGCAGCTGGTCTGGTTCCAATCATCTCTCTGCCTAGCATTTTTTTCTTCCACTAAAGAACAGGAAGTTTGAGAAGTGACAGGCCATGGGCACAGGCTGACCCTGATGCAAAATAGCCCCTCAGGAGCAAACTGCATGTCCTGTGAACCCGGGGACTGGCCAGCGAAATTCCCTGATGCTAGAACTTTGGTCAGAGGACCTAAGTTGTATGCTGATTGGTGCTGGAAGCCAAGTTTGGTGGGGGAAGGGAGTCAGCACATACTTCTCTGCTGAACTCCGTTTCCCATTTGGTCTGGCAGCTTGTTTTTAACGAGGCCAATCCAAAAATTCCGTGTCAACATTGCTCCTTTTACTGGAACCGCAAATGCAGCCCCCTGGGACCTGGCTCTATCTCTGGGCAGACATCAAAAACAACTCCTTTTTACTTTGAAATCATAACAGTCTTCTAAGAGCTACCCACTTCCTTACTTTCTTTCCCCTCTCTGAGAAAGAAAGAAAGGGCCAGGCTTTGCGGGGTGCAGCACCCCAGGATTTACGGTCGGCAGAGAAAGCCTCAGGGCTGGCCAGGCTGAGGGGGTTTTCCTGGACTCTGCTGTCAGTTTTCCCTTTCTTGTGCTTCCAAGTCCTCGCGGTTCCTGCCTGCCTGCTTGTCTCCTGTCCAGGACCAGCCTGATGAGTAGGCATGGCTTTCCCAACCCCCTCTTCACCCTGCCACAGCTGCCTTCACGTTGTGACTTCTGGGGGTTGTAAAAGATGCTGCCACAACCAAAATCCTCTCTCCGTGGGTGACCGAAGCATGATGCATCCGTCAAACTTCCGTAGCTCCGTGGGGTTCCTCTGCTTTGGGGAGAGGGGCCACTTTTTAGCCGCTTCATCACTTGAGATCCCAGCAGGAGGTGGGAGGTGGGGAAGGGTATGGGGGTAGGAGGAAAGAAGACACGTTTTGGGAAGGAGAACACTAGTGATTAGTGGACAGTTAAACGTGGATTTGTTGGCAAGTGGTACGTACTGACGGGGCATGTCAACGGTGGGGTTTGCTGCATATAAGGTTCTCTCCAGGAGAGAGAAGGTGAGAGAAAGGCTTTTCATGCCCTGTCCCCCGGGCA
Organism: Leucopleurus acutus; assembly: GCF_964270905.1. Classification (NCBI taxonomy): domain Eukaryota; kingdom Metazoa; phylum Chordata; class Mammalia; order Artiodactyla; family Delphinidae; genus Leucopleurus; species Leucopleurus acutus. The sequence goes on from NC_139143.1 coordinate 135,336,512, forward strand.
TGACCTGGCTCCAGGTCTCCTTTCTCTAGGAAGGCTTCTGCAACGCCTGACTCGCCCAAACACGGATATGTAGTCCTCCTCTGTGTCCTCATAACATCCTGTGTTTCCCTCCTTTGTGGCGCTAGCCACTCATTCATCACCTCTCCACTCTCCTGCCATTCCTCTTCACTGTTTCCTGCGGTGTTCCCAGCACCCCTGCATCTACGTAGTGAGGTTAGCAGACACCTCCACTATTTTGAGTGAATGAAGGGATACTAGCTGCTCCTTGCAGAGCTAGGAGAGGAGCAGCTGAGGGAGTGGTGGGGAGATTGGTGCTCTAACCGAAGTTGAGGCTGTGATTCACGAAGAACGTGGTGGTTAAGCGGCGTGCGTCGAGTGTGAACCTGCGCTCCATCACTTACTAGCTGTGTGCTTGGGCAGGCTGTTTCATCTCTCTGTGCCTCAGTTTTTTCATTCATAAACTAGGGATGATAATAATACCTATCTAACTTTTTGTGTGAGAAATAAATGAGTTAATATATTTAAAGTCCTTATAGTTTAACACACTGTAAGCTCTTAATAAATGTCAGCTTAAGAAAATTTTAAAAAACCCTAGAAGAGTCAGCTCTTTAAGCTGTCATCATTCGTTGCTGACTTGCTTTATTCCCACTCGCTGGCCTCCTCCTGTTGCTTTAACATGCTGGCCCATTCTTGCCTCAGAAGCTTTTCTTTGGGACTCTATCTGAAAGACCCCACCCCTTGCCCTCTTTGGGTCTCATCATGAAGCACTTACAGTATAGTGCCAGACACCGCATCTGGGCATTACTTTATTTGAGTTTTGTTTGTGTCCACATAAAAAAGTAAGCTCCATGAAGGCAGGGGCTTTGTTTTATTCACTGTATCATTCCTTGTGCCCAGTATACTGTCTGCCACATAGGAGGTGCTTAGCAACAGTTGTTGGATGGATGGATGGATGGATGGGTAGATGGATGGGTAGGTGGATGGATCCACTGACCTCCTTTGGGAGACTTCTGGGACCATTCCTCCCGTCCTTCCCCTCCTCAATCTCCCAATCACACACCCTCATGTGCAGCCCTTTCTCCGACTCCCATTCTACCAAAATTGCTCTCTGGGTCCCTTTCCCCTCAAATGGCCATTTGCCCAAGCCATGCACTGTCTCAGGTGGTGGGGTTCCCACACAAGCAGTTTGGAATTTGCTGACTAGTCCAGAGAGGTCAGCTGCCCAGTGTCAGCTGTTAAGGGGACACAGTGAACAAGACAGTCCAATGGGAGAGGCAAATGAATGGAGAGATGATTACATCTGCATTGAAGCCGTTTCAGAGAGAAACCCAGGGAGTACAGGGCCACTGAGGAGGGGCCCATAACCTACACCCAGGCAGGAGTTCCCCTTAGACCCAAAGCTAGGCTCGACCATACAGCCTCATCCTAAATAAAGCACGTGAATAGATGACACACAGCTAGTCTGTTGGATTTCTCCTGAGCTGAAAAAATACCTGGAGGACCAAAGTGAAACCAAAAGCTTTTATCAGTCACAGGAGCGCAGATTTGATATCATCAAAGAAATACTTTCAAGACGTGGGGAAGGGCAGACAGTGTAATTAGCTGTGAGTAGAATACTTCCCGCTTTTGAGGGTGGAGAGAACTTGGGCTCCAGATGCTGTGGGCCCAGAATGGGGGGAGGAGTGACCCAACTCGACTCGCAAATCCCTGCTGGGAAGGGAACATTTCACCAGCCTCCGTCATCTGTAAATCACAGACTCAAAGACGGTTTTGGTATTTTTTAAATTAATTTTTATAGTCCCAGAAGATTCCTGCTGATCATAGTTCCTTGCTATGATTTTTAAAATAATTTTCAAAATTAGAGTGTTATGGGTTGAATTTTATCTCCCCCCCCGCCCCCGCCAAATTTATATGCTTAAGTCCTAACCCTTAGTACCTCAGAATGTGACCTTATTTGGAGATGGGATCTTTACAGAGGTTATCAAGTTAAAATGAGGTCATTAAGGTGGGTACTAATCCAGTATGTCTAGTGTCCTTCTAAGAAGGGAAATTTTGGACACAGAAAGGCCTTGAGGGAAGAAAATGTGAAAAGACATAGAAGACAGTCATCTACAAGCCAAGGAGAGAGACCTGGAACAGATTCTTCTGTCCTCAGAAGGAGTCAAGCCTGCAATACCTTGATTTTGAACTTCTAGCCTCTAGAACTGTGAGATAAATTTCTGGTGTTTCAGCCACCCAGACTATGGTAGTCTGTTACAGCAGCCCTAGGAAACTAATACAGAGAGTGAATAGCAATTCTTCTTCAGACTGAGACAAAAAAGGACCCCATCCATGTCTTTCCTAATCACTGGTAAATTCAAGTATTTCACAGGATAGTTTAGTTTCTCAATGAGAGTATATATGTTATATGTATATCATACCTATGGTTTGGTACAAGACAGAGAGTAACCTAGCCTTTACATTCCTGGAGGGGCTAGTTGAGTGTTAGGCACATAGATTCAACTCAGTTTAACAAATATTTATTGATCCTTCCATGTGCCAGATGCCGGGCTGGAGACGCAGAAAATATAGTCCCTGCTTTTAAGGAGCTCATAATCTGGTAGAAAAAGCGCAAGTGTATAAACAACTATACCTCAGAATGATAAGCACAATGATTGAAATGCATAAAATGACACAAGGAAGAAGTGCGTATCTCAAGGAACGGGGGCTGGTCAGAGAAGCTTCTCAGAGGAGGGTCTGATCTGAGTTAAACTTGCCATCTTCTCTATGAGGTTACAAATCAGGGAAACAGATTGCACTAATACACGCTACCAGTCTGAATATGTTTTCAGAAGCAGAAAAACCATTTGTGAATCATTGCAGCATTGTTTATAATAGCCAAAAGAACTGGAAGCCTCCCAAATCTTTATTAATAGACAGTGTTAAGTAAATTATGCTATATTCATAAAATGGCCACCCTATAGCAATTATGCAACTGTTAAAAATGAGGTAGAGTTATATATACTGGAAAAGTATATATACTTTTATATACTTTATATATACTTTCCAAGTTATATATACTTGGAAAGATCTCCAAGAAATTAAGTGAACAAATTAAATGGTAGAATAATGTACATAATATGATACCATTCATGTTATAAGTAAAAGGATATATGAATAGTTACCCAGATTTATGAATGCGTGGAAAGAATCTGGAAGAATACATAAAAACTGGTAATATTAGTTACCTGAAAGGATGGGAGAGGAGAGGCAGGGATATTTTATATTTATGTATATATTCATTTAATCTTTTACAATAAAAAGGTTTTAAGGCAAAAGCAAATTTTAAAAATATTTCCTGGGAACTTGCTCTGATGCCTGAGCTGACTGCTGGAGAATTCACCTCCCAGACAACTCAGCTCCGCTCTCTCTCCTCATGCTGCGTCCACCCAGCCAGCATGTCCATTTACACAGTGGCCCTGTCCCCAGATCCTCAGTCATGTGCACACTGTTTGCTTTGCTAGACTTATAGCTAAGATCTGTGAATTTAACAGCAGGCAGAACTGGCTTCAAATCCCCAAATTTTCACTCACTAGCTGTGTGACCTTGAAAAAATTATCTTTATCCTCTGAGCCTCAGTTCTCTCATCACAGGGTGATTGTATGAATTTAAAAGGCAATCCCCATTGAGGGCTCAATGAATCGTAGCTTAAAAAAAGATAAATAATAGGAATCAGCCAATGTTCAATAGATCCCCACTGAATTCAGACCACCCCCGAGGTTGTACTTACCTGTGGCCAACTGGACTGTCTACCTCATCTTAGGTGACTGAACTTTTCCAGTTTTAGTGAAAAATTATATCATATCAAACCAAAAGGAAGTAAATAATGGGATTTGAAGATTTGATCAAGAGTGTTCATCTTCAGTAAAAACAGATTCTACCTTCTCCCTCTGTCCTCTCTATTCCCAGTCCCTCTGACACACACACCCACACCTCCCCACACACACCTTAAAACCACTAGAAGTTTGGGCAGAACTGTTCCCATGGGAAGAAAATCCAGTATGACACAATCCAAATGTGCAGATTTGCTGTATCCATCAAGAAGTTTCTTTAAAATAATGCTTGCCCTGCAGCATTTAGCATATGTTTATAGAATAAATGCAATTCACTAGATATTTATTCAGTCATCATAATATTAAAAATAATAGTGGGACTTCCCTGGTGGCACAGTGGTTAAGAATCTGCCTGCCAATGCAGAGGACAGGGGTTCGAGCCCTGGTCCAGGATGATCCCACATGCCACGGAGAAACTAAGCCTGTGGGCCACAACTACTGAGCCTGCACTCTAGAGGTCACGAGCCACAGCTACTGAAGCCTGTGTGCCTAGAGCCCATGCTCTGCGACAAGAGAAGCCACCACAATGAGAAGCCCGCGCACTCCCTGCTCGCCGCAACTAGAGAAAACCTGCGCGCAGCAACGAAGACCCAACGCAGCCAAAAATAAATAAATAAATAAATAAATCTAATCCTTAAAGAATAAATAAATAAATGTGCAAATAACAATCTAGAGACGCTAGCAGAGTATTTCAAATAATGCCTTTAGAAAGTAAACCCACCTAAAATAATAATGCACAAATTGGTGCTATTTAAAGGCAAAATAGCTGTACTATAAAAAGTGACACTGATACTACAGTCTCAGTGTCTACATGTCTTTCACATGTCTTTCAAACAGTATGAAAAGCTGTAACTTCAGGGTCTACCTCAAATAAAAGCAAAAACAAGTAAAATAAAATAATAGTGTAGTGAATTCTTGTCATTTTCAGCTATGTAGCACCTGAGCCTCCTTCTTATGTTAGGGAATTCTCTCATTCTGTGGGTTTAGGGAAGAAGCAGAGACCTTCCTGCTTCAACAGAAGCTGAAAGAAAACAGGCATCTTTTCATCCCATTCCCTGGCAGCCAGAGCTCTGGTCTGTACACTGGACTCAGCCATTTGGATGTCTCCATCTGGAACTTTAAATCTGGAGCAAGGAATATAAAGACAGGGGGAAGTCTCAAGGTGATCACAGCCTCACAGTGAGGCTCACAACCAGACAGTTCCTGGGTCCAGGCCTGGGCTGTGTTCTCAGCTGCCCAATCTACCTTAGTTCCTGCCCATTTTCCACGCCTGGTTCTCCAGCCTTCCTGTTGATCCTGTGAACTACCCCAAATCCTTTCAATAGCTTCCTATTCTCTTTAAGTTAACCAGAGTTGGTACCTATTTATTTGTAACAAAGAACCCTGACTGGAACTAATCACTGAAAATTATTGAGCAGCTACAAGTGAGGAATTATTCTAAGCTCTTACATGGAGTACTTCACTTAACCTTCATAACAACCCTGGGAGAATGTAACCGTTTACTCCCGTTTGAAAAGTGAGAACACTGAGGGTTGTTGAGGTTAAATAGCTAACACAAGGTCAACAGCTAGAAAAAAGGCAGAGTCAGGATTCAAATCCAGATCCATCTGACTGAAATCCATTTAGCTCTCTCCTACTCAGCTCCCCACATATTTGTAGATTAGTTTACCAGTTACTCAAAGTGTCTTATACCTTACCTCATGTAATCCTGATAGCTCCTTGAGGTTGGAATTTTTAATCCCTTTTTTACAAATGAGGAAACTGAGTCTCAGCAAGATTAAAAGCAACTTGATCCAATATTTATCATAAGCCTTAAAACTGCACATACTCTTTGATTCAACGATTTCAGGTCTGAGCATTTATCCCAAGGAAATAATCAGAGGTGTGACCAAAGATTATTTACTGAGTTGTAATCTATTGCAGAGGAAAACTAGACACCATCCTTATGTCCGACAATCAGGAAATGGCCAAATTAGGGAATACCATATGATGGAATATTATGTGGTCATTAAAATTAGTCTGTAGAAGCAGATCAGTGGTTGCCTGGGCTTGGGGGGAATGTGGGGACTGACTTCAAAGGGGGTATTCCGGAACTTTCAGGAATGATGAATATGTTCTAAATCTTGACTGTGGTTATAGTTACATGAGTGCACGCAGTTGCCCAAATGCATCAAATCATACACTTAAAATGGGTGCATTTATTATATGTAAATTATACCTCAATACATTTTAAAAAAATTCTTCTGTAGAAAAGATTTTTATCAAGAACAATGTTCCTAAAATATTAAGTGAAAAGGTTACAAAACGATATTTACAATATATTTATTTCCATGTGTGTTACATGCATAGAGAAGAGATAAGAAGGAAATATACCAAAATAACAATAGTGGTTATCATTGGATGGTGGGGACTATGGGTAATTTAGACCTTCTTTATACTTTTCTGTATTCTTAAGTGATCAGAAGAAATAAACGTGAAAAAAAAAAGTTAATGACTTGCCGTATGTCACACAAGTATTAGAAGAGGCTAGAAATTAGGACTTTGCAGCCAATTTAATTGTACCTTCTACTATGCCTCAGAGTTTCTACTCTGTACCAGGAATTGTTGCATTGCATGCTTTGGAAAATTGCCTATAAAACATGTTCTTGCCTGTGAGGAACTTGAATTCTGCACAGAAGGGTGAGGAAGGAGTGATTACATCTGATTAGGGGAATCAAGAGAGGCTTTACGGAGGTAGATTCTATGATGAGCCAGGAAGGATGAGTGGAACCTCGATGGGCAAAGACCAAGGCCAGGAGGGCGAGAGAGTCTTCAGTCTGGACCGGGGGAGTCCTGTGGAAGGGAACACTGGGGGATGAGGTGACAGGAGAATCTGGAAACTCCATTAGGAGGGGCTCTTGAATGAGGCCTCAGCACCTGGGTCCAACAAACCACTGTACAAGGCATCCACATGTTAGCAGTGCTTAATCCCTCTTCCTGATAAAGATCTCTGAGTTATAATGTAAATCCGTAAGAAAATAAAACACAGTATTGAAAAACCTAATTTAGGACTAATTTGGGGGGCACATGACAGATGTGCCTGTATCATAGCCAGCTCAGATTTCCAGAAGAACAGCTAGGTGGCTCAGGGTTACTCAGCTACCTCTCCTTACCATACCATGAGGACCCCAAGGGCAGTATCAAGGGCTTATTGAATTTTGTATTCTGGTGCCCATCACAATGTGTACCTGTGACTGTTACAGAGTAGAGGCTCAGTAAATGGCTGTGAAACAAATAAGAGAGACATTTACATTTTAAAAGGAAATCTAAGAGAGGAAGTATGGTGTGATGGTTAGAGCATGGACTCTGGAACCAGATTGCTTGGCTTTGAGTCCAGGCTTTGCCACTTACTGGTTGTGTGGCCTTGGGAAAATTGCTTAACCTCTCTGTGCTTTGGTTTCCTGTATCTATAAAATGAGATCATGAGAGTGTCTGTCTCCTAGGTTGTTTTGAGGATTAAATGAGTTAGTAGATAGAAAGCACTTAGAACAATGCCTGGTACATAGCGAACTCTATATAAGTGTTAGATATTATTATAAGAGATTTTTCTAGTCCAACCTCCTTGCTTTAGAAATAAGGAAACTGAAGTCCAAAGAAAGGCAAGTGACTTGTCCAAGATCACAAAAGGAGTTGAAGGTGGAACTGAGGGCTTTGCATCTATCAATCAATACATCTGTGGAATGAAACATATACCGGTTGGCTTCTTGCCCTGTGTCTGGCATTGTCCTAGATTTCGGCTGGGGGACACAAGCCATGTTTCCAGTCTTTGGATGGGATGAAAAGATGTTTACACAAGAAACAGCTGGAGACCAGTGCAATACAGAATGCATTCCTAACTGGACAGCACAGTGAGAGACGGGAGGTCAGAAAATGAGAAGATCAACATGGGCTGGCTGAACCAGACAGGGGCCTCTTGGATCTGCAGGGTGGAGAAATAATCAGGACAGTGGCTTTCCATTTTTGTGTCTGAGAGTGACTGGGAAACATCAGACACCCCAGCTCCACAAACTCACCCTCCACATAAAACTGAAAGGGGCAAGCCCTTTGGGATCAGGCAATCTGAGTTGAAATCCTGGCTCTGTCACTTATCAGGTAAGTGACCTTGGGACAGTCACTTGCTGTTTCTGAGCTTTAGTACCTTAACCTGTAAAACGGAGGTAAAAGTACCCTGACCACTGGGTTGTTGTGGGACCAAAGGAGCTAGTACCTGAGAGACACAGAAGATCAATCAAGATTAATCCCCTTTTTTTTTTTTTTTGGCCTTCTTCTTTGGCCCACCAGATTGAGGAGTCCTTTAATACCTCTCTAATGAGGGACAAGATGTAAGATGGAGACAGAACAAATCAAATTAAATCATTAGAAGAATTTTAGTTATCTTCCCCTGAGACCTGGCAGGGGAAGGAGGGTGGTGAGGATGAGAGAGCATAAGGCTTTGGAAAGGGAGTGGTGAGGACTGCAGAGGAAAGTCCCAGTAAGGGAGAACGTAGGCACTGAGGACGTTAGTTATGGCCAGCTCCAAGTAGGGTATCAACTTTCTTTTGGTGGAAAGGAAAGGTACCAGCATGTGTTGAGCCAGGCATCATGTTAGATGACAGGGATACAGCCTTGAACTATATATGAGTCTGAGCCTTAGAGGCTCCAGTCTTTTGATAGATATTAGCAGGAAAATAAAGCATTACAAGTCACATAATTATAATAAGAACAAGACAGCACAGAAGACAGCATGATTAATACTATGAGGAGGTCATATGGAAGGTGGGTTTTGAAGGATGAATAGGAGTTCAGTTCAGGTCAGCAATCTAAGGAAGGGCAAATGACATAAGGTTCAGTACTGCTGGAGTAAAAATGGTTTGAAAAGATGAGTTTGAGAGATGAGGCTAGGGAAGTAGATGGAGGCTAAATGATGATAATTAGCCTTTATCCTAGAGTGATGGGGGCTAATAAAGGGTTTTAAATGAAAGAAGGACTGTGTCCAATTTTTAAGTTAGAAAGACACCCTGGCAGCAAAATGCAAGGTGTGTTGGAGTGGGGGCAAGCCTGGAAGCAGAATGCTGTTGAAGACACATTTCTGCGGCCCAGGAGAGAGGATGAGGGTCTGAACTAGGACACCATGTGGCCGTCTTCTCTAGAGCTCCTCAACCACGTGCAATCTTATCCTCTTCTATCCGCAGCGTATGTTTTCCCTCACTCATGGCCCCCTGACTCTGGGCCATGTGTTGTGATTATCTGTATATTTGTCTTCCCTCCACTTCCAGTTTGGGAGCACTTTTCTTTCTCTGCATCCCTGGGCCGAGGAGCTGGTTCACAGTTGGCACTGATGTGTTTTGAAGGTCATGGGGTTTGGGAAGAAGAGCATGGGGTGAACACAGCATGTGGTCCAGTTCATGAGCCAAACAAGAGCTCCAGGCCTTCTGTTCACTCACTTCCCTTCTGTATAAACTGTGCAAAGAAATATTAACCGCCTTCTCTATTGTTTTGTGAATCAACAGAAGAGTCTTGCATGTTTACCATCCAGAGCTTTAAGGAAATAACACATAATCAGGGGAGGAAAAGCCAGCTGGTGGTAGTTGGAGTTTGCCCGCATGATTATTTGTTTCCCCTCTCATAAAAAAGTTGAAGTTGGTTCAGTCTAGGACATATTCCAGAGGTGAATTTGCCAGTCCACAAAGACACTTGGGTGCAAGTATTATTTTCTCCTTTGTTCTTCCACGACTTTCCCTTTGCTGCCTTCTGATGCTTCTGTGTGGGCACAGACAGGGCAGCTGCAGGATACCTGGAACCTAAAACTTGTTATCCCCTGACATCTGCACCAACAGCTTATGTAAAACGAGCTGGTTCCAGCAAGCACATGTCACAGGCAGGAGCCGGTCCACAGCCAACATCCTCCAGGCGCCTGTGAGCTGCACACTGCCAGGGCCCGAGAACCAGGCAGCGCTGAGGGCTGCGGCTGCATGGGGCGTTGGAAAGAGCTGCCTCTGAGGAGGTCCGGGACACGTGGGCAGAGAAGTCAGGCAAGAGAGGACTGAGAGTCCCGGGCAGCACCTGTTCCCAGGGAGTAAATAATACTTTGCCCTCGTGTCATAACTCCTGTGTGTCACCCAGCAGGCATCCAGTTCATCCTGCACTCTGGGCCGCCAGGCTTGCACCAGTGCGCTGCTGGTTTCAAATGTGATTTGGAAAAGAAAGCAAAGGTCCTGATGGCTTCTGCTCCCTGCTCAGCTTGGTGTCCCTCCCGGACTCTCATTTCACAGCTGCCGTCCAGCTGTAGGGCTCACAGGGCGAGCCTTGCCAAGTATTTGAATCTGGTGCCTCCAGCTTTGGAGAGGAACGAGGTGACAGGGGTAGAGAGCCTGAGATGCACTCGGCTGTGGTCCCAGGAGGACAGGTGCTGGTGGCTGTAGCCTCATCCCTTCCCCCACTTTTCTCTCCTTCCCCTCCCCCACTCGCCTCTCTGTTTACAGTCTATTCGCAGGACAATATTTGAAGTATTCAAAATATGGGCGTCATATCCCAAGATTGAATGCCAGGCCCATTGTGCGGAAGGAGAATTAGTTAAGTTTAGAGACAGGGAAGATTAATCCGTCTGTTTGGGAATGTGTCAGAGTTCGGCGATCACTCTTTTTTGAAAGGACATCATTTATCAGTTTAAGTAATAATGCAGTGGTTCAAAACTTGGGTACTAAGGGCAAACAGGCCTGGATTCAAATTCCAGCTTGGCCACGAGCCTGCAGCAGAATTATATTTGGGTAAATTCCTTTGCTCCCATTTGTTGAGTGACCAACTCATCCAGGTTTGCCCTGGGTTTTCCAAGTGCTGGGAACCCCCTCAGTCAGCCCTGGGCACACTTAACAGAGGATAATGATTGTGCTTAGTTTCTCCCTTGTGAAGTCTAACTGAATAAGACTCATACAGTGTTTGCCACAGTGCCTGGTGCACACCGAGCATGCTGCTAAGTAAGCCAGTATGATGCCCTTTGGAGTGCTCAAAGGTCTTGGCGTACTCAACTGTGTCTCTTGTACTGCTAGAGTGCGAGAGACACAGCTGCAAACAAAGCTGCCACTGTGTAAACATGGCAGCATTTGTGACTGGAGCCAGCCCTGTTAAGTAGCTAGTGTAACCTCTACTTTACTTTACTGATGAGGAAATTAAGACTCTGAGGGATAGGACTTGCCAAATGTTAATAGGAAAGGAAGGACATGGATCTTGAACCCAGACCTTCTACATCAAGCCCTGAGTTCTTTTGCCCTAGATCATTCCACCTCCCTTGAGGCCATTCACACTACAGCTTGAGTACTGCCTAAGCCTTTGCTCAAGCTGTCCCCTCTTCTGGAACGCCCCAGCTCACTGCCCTGGCCTGTGAGCCCTCCATCTCTTCACCTGGCAAACTCCTACTCTCGGCACCCAGCTCAGGCATCACCTTCTCCAGAAACCTGTACTGACCCTTCTTCTGTCTCTACCCTCTGAACATCCCTTGTGTATCTCTGCTGCTATAGTTCCCTCATGGTATTGTAATGACTTACTGATAGACTGTCTCCTGTGAGCCCCTGGAATGCAGGGATAGTTTCTCTCTTTCCACCTCCCCAGAGCCAAACACGGTTCCTGACACAAACCAGGTGCTCTGTGAATGTTGTGGAACTGAACTGAATTCACTAAGATCTGACATGATTGTTTTATACTTAGTAATAATAAAATAGCTACAATTACTTGAGTCTTATGATATGTCAGGCAGTATGCTGAGCATATATATTGTCTCATTTAATCCTCACAACAAACTCATGAGGTCTGATAAATGACAAATAGGAAAACAAGGCTCAGAGAGGTCAAATAACCTGCCCTAGGTCACACAGCCAATAAGCATCATATCCAAACTTTGAGTCCAGATCTGACTAACACCCTCTTAACCTCTGTGCTCTTTACTGTCACTGGTGCCTAACTCAGTTCCTTGCATAGATGAGGCGCCGGTTACTAGCAGACAAGGTGGATGGATGGCATGGTGCAGGGACTGGCAAGCTCTCCACGGGATGGGCAGTACCGGACACAGGCTCACTGTCTTTGGGCCCTCAGAGCCAGCTGGGGTGTGTTTTCAGGAGCTGCCGGCTCCCTGGGCTGGCACCGAAAGCCCTTCCTAATTCCAGGGCTCATTTTCACCCTCATACCTTCCCAGACTTTCTCATCATCCCAGGGCAAGGTGAGGGCTGACAAACCTAAGGAATGCAGTTGAATTGTCTTCAACAAAGTTTTTGCTGGTAAAACTTGGGGGACTTTCCAGGCACTTTCCTCTGACGTTTCAGCTAAGAACACCAGGATAAGCTGCAATGAATCAGCCCATGGAAAACGAGGGCCATCAAAGTCTCCCAGGAAGTCAAGTTGCTGTACACATGTCTTCACCCAGCCAGGCAGGAAGTCACAGGCAGCCCAGGGTCCTCCAGCCTCCCTGTGGGGGGATGGGCAGAAGGACAGAAGAAGGAACACTGCTGCCCGGGTGAGAAAGGCTAGGTCTAGAGGCAAGTTCTGAACTATAAGAAGCCTCAGGGAGAAGCAAGAAGAACTATGATCCTGCAGCCTGTGGAACAAAAACCACATTCACAGAAAGGCACACAAGATGAAAAGGCAGAGGGCTATGTACTAGATGAAGGAACAAGATAAAACCCCAGAAAAACAACTAAATGAAATGAAGATAGGCAATCTTCCAGAAAAAAGAATTCAGAATAATGATAGTGAAGATGATCCAGGACCTCAGAAAAAGAATGGAGGCAAAGATCGAGAAGATGCAAAAAATGTTTAACAAAGATCTAGAAGAATTAAAGAACAAACAAACAGAGATGAACAATACAATAACTGAAATGCAAAATACACTAGAAGGAACTAACAGCAGAATAACTAAGGCAGAAGAACGGATAAGTGACTTGGAAGACAGAATGGTGTAATTCACTGCTGCAGAACAGAATAAAGAAAAAAGAATGAAAAGAAATGAGGACAGCCTAAGAGACCTCTGGGACAACATTAAATGCAACAACATTCGCATAATAGGGGTCCCAGAAGGAGAAGAGAGAGAGGAAGGACCCAAGAAAACATTTGAAGAGATTATAGTCAAAAACTTCCATAACATGGGAAAGGAAATAGCCACCCAAGTCCAGGAAGCACAGAGAGTCCCATACAGGATAAACTCAGGGAGAAACACGCTGAGACACATAGTAAACAAACTGGCAAAAATTAAAGACAAAGAAAAATTACTGAAAGCAGCAAGGGAAAAATGACATATAATATACAAGGGAACTCCCATAAGGTTAACAGCTGATTTCTCAGCAGAAACTCTACAAGCCAGAAGGGAGTGGCATGATATATTTAAAGAGATGAGAGGGAAGAACCTACAACCAAGATTACTCTACCCGGCAGGATCTCATTCAGATTCGATGGAGAAATCAAAAGCTTTAGAGACAAGCAAAAGCTAAGAGAACTCAGCACCGCCAACCCAGCTCTACAACAAATGCTAAAGGAACTTCTCTAAGTGGGAAACACAAGAGAAGAAAAGGACCTACAAAAAAAAACCCAAAACAATTAATGGTCATAGGAATATATATATAGATAATTACCTTAAGTGTGAATGGATTAAATGCTCCAACCAAAACACACAGGCTTGCTGAATGGATACAAAAACAAGACCCATATATATGCTGTCTACAAGAGACCCACTTCACACCTAGGGACACATACAGACTGAAAGTGAGGGGACAGAAAAAGATAATCCATGCCAATGGAAATCAAAAGAAAGCTGGAGTAGGAATACTCATATCAGATAAAATAGACTTTAAAATAAAGAATGTTACAAGAGACAAGGAAGGACACTACGTAATGATCAAGGGATCAATCCAAGAAGAAGATATAACAATTATAAATATATATGCACCCAACATAGGAGCACCTCAATACATAAGGCAAATGCTAAGAGCCATAAAAGAGGAAATTGACAGTAACATAATAATAGTGGGGGACTTTAACACTTCACTTACACCAATGGACAGATCATCTAAACAGAAAATTAATAAGGGAACACAAGCTTTAAATGGCACAATAGACCAGATAGATTTAATTGATATTATCCGACATTCCATCCAAAAACAGCAGATTACACTTTCTTCTCAAGTGCACATGGAACATTCTCCAGGATAGATCACATCTTGGGTCACAAATCAAGCCTCAGTAAATTTAAGAAAACTGAAATCATATCAAGCATCTTTTCTGACCACAATTCTATGAGATAAGAAATCAATTACAGGGAAAAAATGTAAAAAACACAAACACATGGAGGCTAAACAATACATTATTAAATAACCAAGAGATCACTGAAGAAATCAAAGAGGAAATCAAAAAATACCTAGAGACAAATGACAATGAAAACACGATGATCCAAAGCCTATGGGATGCAGCAAAAGCAGTTCTAAGAGGGAAGTTTATAGCTATACAAGCCTACCTCAAGAAACAAGAAAAATCTCAAATAAACAATCTAACCTTACACCTAAAGGAACTAGAGAAAGAAGAAGAAACAAAACCTAAAGTTAAAAGAAGGAAAGAAATCATAAAGATCAGAGCAGAAATAAATGAAATAGAAACAAAGAAAACAATAGCAAAGATATATAAAACTAAAAGCTGGTTCTTTGAGAAGATAAACAAAATTGATAAACCATTAGCCAGACTCATCAGGAAAAGGAGGGAGAGGACTCAAATCAATAAAATTAGAAATGAAAAAGGAGAAGTTACAACAGACACGGCAGAAATACAAAGCATCCTAAGGGACTACTACAAGCAACTCTCTGCCAATAAAATGGACAACCTGGAAGAAACGGACAAATTCTTAGAAAGGTATAATCTTCCCAGACTGAACCAGGAAGAAATAGAAAATATGAACAGACCAATCACAAGTAATGGAATTAAAACTGTGATTAAAAATCTTCCAACAAACAAAAGTCCAGGATCAGATGGCTTCACAGGTGAATTCTATCAAACATTTAGAGAAGAGCTAACACCGATCCTTCTCAAATTCTTCCAAAAAATTGCAGAGGAAGGAACACTCTCAAACTCATTCTATGAGGCCACCATCACCCTGATACCAAAACCAGAAAAAGATACTACAAAAAGAGAAAATTACAGACCAATATCACTGATGAACATAGATGCAAAAATCCTCAACAAAATACTAGCAAACAGAATCCAACAACACATTAAAAGGATCATACACCATGATCAAGTGGGATTTATCCCAGGGATGCAATGATTCTTCAATATACACAAATCAATCAATGTGATACACCATATTAAAAAACTGAAGGATAAAAAACATATGATCATCTCAATAGATGCAGAAAAAGCTTTTGACAAAATTCAACACCGATTTATGATAAAAACTCTACAGAAAGTGGGCACAGAGGGAACCTACTTCAACATAATAAAGGCCATATACGACAAACCAACAGCAAACATCATTCTCAATGGTGAAAAACTGAAAGCATTTCTTCTAAGATCAGGAACAAGACAAGGATGTCCACTCTCACCACTATTATTCAACATAGTTTTGGAAGTCCTAGCCACGGCAATCAGAGAAGAAAAAGAAATCAAAGGAATACAAATTGGAAAAGAAGAATAAAACTGTCACTGTTTGCAGATGACATGATACTATACATAGAGAATCCTAAAGATGTCACCAGAAAACTACTAGAGCTAATCAATGAATTTGGTAAAGTTGCAGGATACAAAATTAAGGCACAGAAATCTCTTGCATTCCTATACATTAATGATGAAAAGTCTGAAAGAGAAATTAAGGAAACACTTGCATTTACCATTGCAACAAAAAAATGAAGTACCTAGGAATAAACCTACCTAGGGAGACAAAAGACCTGTATGTAGAAAACTATAAGACACTGATGAAAGAAATTAAAGATGATACCAACAGATGGAGAGCTATACCATGTTCTTGGATTGGAAGAATCAATATTGTGAAAATGACTATACTACCCAAAGCAATCTACAGATTCAATGCAATCCCTATCAAATTACCAGTGGCATTTTTTACAGAAGTTCACAAAAAATCTTAAAATTTGTATGGAGACACAAAAGACCCCAAATAATCAAAGTAATCTTGTGGGGAAAAAAATGGAGCTGGAGGAATCAGACTCCCTGACTTCAGACTATACTACGAAGCTACAGTAATCAACACAATATGGTACTGGCACAAAAACAGAAATATAGATCAATGGAACAGGATAGAAAGCCCAGAGATAAACCCAAGCACCTATGGTCAAGTAACCTATGACAAAGGAGGCGAGGATATACAATGGAGAAAAGGCAGTCTCTTCAGTAAGTGATGCTGGGAAAACTGGACAGCTACATATAAATGAATGAAATTAGAACACTCTGTAACACCATACACAAAAATAAGCTCAAAATTGATTAGAGACCTAAAGGTAAGACCAGACACTATAAAACTCTTCAAGGAAAACATAGGCAGAACACTCTTTGACATAAATCACAGCGAGATACTTTTTGATTCACCTCCTAGAGTAATGGAAATAAAAACAAAAATAAACAAATGGGACCTAATGAAACTTCAAAGCTTTTGGACAGTAAAGGAAACCATAAACAAGACAAAAAGACAACCCTCAGAATGGGAGAAAATATTTGCAAATGAATCATTGGACAAAGGATTAATCTCCAAAATATATAAACAGCTCATGCAGCTCAATATTAAAAGTCAAACAACCCAGTCCAAAAATGGGCAGACCTGAATAGACATTTCTCCAAAGAAGACATACAGATGGCCAAGAAGCACATGAAAAGCTGCTCAACATCACTAATTATTAGAGAAATGCAAATCAAAACTACAATGAGGTATCACCTCACACCAGTTAGAATGGGCATCACCAGAAAATCTACAAACAACAAATGCTGGAGAGGGTGTGGAGAAAAGGGAGCCCTCTTGCACTGTTGGTGGGAATGTAAATTGATACAGCCACTATGGAGAACAGTATGGAGGGTCCTTAAAGAACTAAAAATAGAATTACCATATGACCCAGCAATCCCACTACTGGGCATATGCCCTGAGAAAACCATAATTCCAAAAGACATATGCACCCCAATGTTCATTGCAGCACTATTTACAATAGCCAGGTCATGGAAGCAACCTAAATGCCCATCGACAGATGAATGGATAAAGAAGATGTGGTACATATATACAATGGAGTATTACTCAGCCATAAAAAGGAACGAAACTGGGTCATTTGTAGAGACATGGAAGGACCTAGAGACTGTCATACAGAGTGAAGTAAGTCAGAAAGAGAAAAACAAATATCATATGTTAACGCATATATGTGGAACCTAGAAAAATGGCACAGATGAACCGGTTTGCAGGGCAGAAATAGAGACACAGTTATAGAGAACAAACGTATGGACACCAAGCGGAGACAGTGGCGGGGGGGTGGGGGTGGGGAGGGCGGTGATGGTGGGATGAATTGGGAGATTGGGATTGACATGTATACACTGATGTGTATGAAATGGATGACTAATAAGAAAAAAGATTAATTTAAAAAAAAAAAAGAAAGAAAGAAACCTCAGGGATGGACTTGGAGGATGGGTTCCGGTTAGAGTCCTTCCAGTGTGACAGTGGCCAATGATGCAGCCTTTCTGAGCTTTGGGGTCCTCTCTGCAGAATGGGGGGAATGGTACCTACTTTTAAAGGGCTGATGTGAGATTAAAAAAATTAATGTCTACATGGTGCTGAGCAGTCCCCACAGCGAGTAGCTGCTTGACAGCAGTAGCTCTTATATGTGAGTGAAGGAAGGGCAAAAATATGAGTGGGGCCCTGGCATCTGGGGTGGCCGTGAGTCTAGCCGATTCCTCACTGCTCCCCCTCTGAAAGAGTCTGCTTGCTGTGCCACCGTGACTGCTCCCAGGCTGAGCGGCACGTACCACGTTCCCCTGACCAGTGGCTCCCAAAGTGTGTTTTCTGCAGGCTGGTATCTGCAGGAAGGACTGGTGTAGCCACAGCCCACCGTGTTCACAGCGCATGTGTTTTGCAGCCCTGGCAAGCTGGGAGTGCGTGACCCTGCGACACTGTCTCAAGGGGACCTTTCCTCCAGAGGTCAGGCTGGGTCTGCACTCTTACTCAGCGAAGCCCTGCCTTTGAGAAATTCCTTCTGGACACATTGCAGGAAGGCTCATGGGCTCCGCGGTCTTGGCCGTGTTCCTTTCCTCTCCCTACAACTCACCCCCTTTTTTGGCAGAACCTGAGGCCAGTGGAAAATTTGTACTCAGGTGAAGAAAGATGTGTGATGTCTTAGATAATACCTCTTCTTCTCTGACTTTGAAGTGTGTTAAAGAAATACACATGACCTAAAATTGATAATAGCCTTTAAAGTGTGGTCATGTCTTCTTGTCAAGTCAACAAGTATCTATTAAGTTGTTAAGTGTTTGAAGACTGGGGCTCATGAAGCCTTTATGGATGGAAAGGCCTGTGGAACTAATGTAAACAGTTAAGAAATGAGAGCCTCAAGAGAAGTGACATTCTGAAGATTATCAGCCGGCTGGGGGGATTAAAATCCAACACCCTGATCTTTGGCTTAATTCTCTCTCCTCTTTCTCCTCCTGCTTCTTATGGCCACCTCATGGTGTGGTTGGTATGGTGCTGGGCAACATAAGAACACCAAGAATTAAGGGGAACACCTCTGCTTTTGAGAACCTTTCAATCTAGTAGAGAAACCAGCAGGTTAAACGATGAGCAGATGATGCTTAATAGTATGCTCAGGAGAAAGAGCAAAGATATCGTACAAGGCTGATGTACCCTGGCTCCATCTCCTGGAAAGGCCCCACCACTCACCATCTGTGGGACCTGGGACAGGTTGCCTAGCCTCTGGAAGCCCCAATTTCCTCACCCAGAAGCCTGCCTCTTAGGGTTGCTATGAAAGCATTTAGTGTACAGCCTAGAACATACTAGGTGCTCAATAAATGGAAGCAAAAATAAATCCAAGTCCTACAAAAATGCCACCTCTTCCTATTAGACTTTCCTGTGGGTACCCCATCATTTGCATTGCAAATTTACATCTGTTTTTTCCTTCAGTCCTCACAAGAGTGTTCAAAGATAACTGGAGAAGATTCTGAATAAACATTCATTGAATAAACAGTGCATGAATAATAAAACTAACAAGCGCAGCTCATATGTCAGAAACTATTCCTAGCACAACCTGTTCTATGTAACTTACGTAATACATGCATTATACCCATACAACCACTCTATGAGCTGGGTACTATTATCCCCATTTTACAGATAAGGAAACTGAGGTCCAGAGATACTAAATAAAATACCTAAGATTATACGGGTAGTATATAATTTAGCTGAGAATGAAGTCAGGTCAGCTGGCTCCAGTGTTTGTGTTCCTATGAATGAATGGTGAATGAGTGAATATATCTCCTATCTTACAGACACTGAAGCTGAGGCTGCCAGAGCATAACTGAATTGCCCAAGGTTACACAGTTGGTTTAGTGCTAAAATGGCCATCAGATGGCAGGAGACCACTTCCCTGCCCCCATCTGAAGTGTAGCCACGTGACTTGATTTATTCAGTAAAACGCGAGTGAGAGTTGCCTATAGCATTTCCAAGATGGAAGCTTTAAGAATTTGCCACATTTCTTAGAAGCACATGTTGAAGTGAAGCCTCTGTCTGCTTGCGTCACAGAGAGACTAAAATAAGCAGAGTCCACCTGCCTATCAATGATAGCATTAAGTGGGAAATAAATTGTCTTGTATTAAGCCACGGAGATTTGGGGGGCTTGTTATCACAGCAGAACCTGGCTTCTCCTGACTCATACAGGTAGAACTAAGAACGAGAGCTTGGGTAAGCAAACGCTCATACACCTCCTGTTGCATTACCTAACCCCAGTCTCCAGTGCACACTCGGGGGTTTACCCACCAATGGCTTCTTCCCCTGAGGGACTAAGCTCAGACTGAGTGAGCTGGATCATTTACGGCAGGGGGTCCCCAATCCCCGGGATCTAATGCCTGATGATCTGAGGTGGAGCTGATGTAATAATAATAGAAACAAAGTGCACAATAAATGTAATTGCGCTCGAATCATCCCGAAACCATCCCCCGACCCCTACCCTGGTCCTTGGAAAAACTGTCTTCCATGAAAACAGTCCCTGGTGCCAAAAAAGTTGGGGACCGCTGATTTACGGCATGAAGAGAAGACAGCTGCAGAATTCCAGCTCCTGACAGAAGGCTCCAGACAGACATTGACAGCTTGGCTCTGCTGGTTTGATGCACCAGAAACCCCCTCCCCAAAGTGCTATCTTGTGTCCATTTTTCTCAGTGAATAGAATGCTGTAGAGAGAGTGAGCTTTTCATAAAGCAATCCATAGGTATTGAGATTAGCATCACTATCTCCCAAAGCTGAAGATGTAAAGTCAAGTTTAACTGACCAATTTGTATTTGACTGATTTTTTAAAAGGTTGTAAAGAGAGTGGCATGGACATATATACACTACCAAATGTAAAATAGCTAGTGGGAAGCAGCCGCATAGCACAGGGAGATCAGCTCGGTGCTTTGTGACCATCTAGAGGAGTGGGATAGGGAGAGTGGGAGGGAGACGCAAGAGGGAGGGGATATGGGGATATATGTATATGTATAGCTGATTCACTTTGTTATAAAGCAGAAACTAACACACCATTGTAAAGCAATTATACTCCAATAAAGATGTTAAAAAAAAAGAATAGTTACATAACCTAATAGGCTTATCATTTTCTATTTGACAAACACATTAACATTGAAACAATTGATACTGACACCAAAAATGTTCAACTACTTTTTCAAAAAAAATTTTGATTGGTTAAATGAATCCAACTAGAATTTTTAAAAAAAATGGTTTCTGTATATAGAGAGTATCCCTTATATTAAACTAATGAGAGAAGATTATACACAAGAAGAGTTTCAGGATTTTAAATACTGACTGACATATATTGATTTATCTTAATTAAAAAAATTTAGTGACACACACCAAAAAGTTAATGGTGTCTCAGACTAGATGAACTCTATGTTCATCCTTAGATTGATTTTTCTGCATCCTCTAAATTTCATTTCTAGGCTCTATACTTTTCTTTGTTTTTCAATATCTTCTGAATTTTTGTATTAGACTAGTCTTATAATCAAATAGAACAATCAAGGTTTGGGGTTTTTTTTTAAGTTATGGTAAACTTATGTGTCCTTTCCTGAGATTGTCTGGCTATCTTTGGGGCCACTGGAGGCCAACTTGAAGGTGAATCTGAGCCCAGCTGTGTGAAACGGTGAGGGCAGACCCAGAACCACACCATGTGGGGGCTGAAAGAGACCTTGGAGCACACTGGGCACTATCTCTCCATTTCACAGGTAGGGGAACTGAGGCCCAGAGAAGGGATGTGCCCAGGGCCACACAGCTGGTGAGTGGTAAAGTAGAGCAACCCCTAGAACCCAGGTCTGTCTGATGCCAAAGCTCATGCACTGCTCGCCAGTTTTGAGGAGACTGGAAGCCTCTGGTTTGCACTACTGCACTGGATGTTCTTCTGGAACTTAGGTAGATACAACATCATTCCCCATGTTCTGACACCATCTGCATTTGCCATGCACTTTCCAGGTAAAGCATATACAAATGCATAATCTCACTTGAACCCCTAACAACCCTGTGGGCTACAAAAGACGTTGAGCACTAAAACTCAGCCTCCTGTTTTCCTGGCCCCTCTTTGCATGTCAGCACTCTCCCTCACCTTTACACATTCAGGTGAAAAACTGTGTGGGACCAGCCATATCTTGGTGCTTCTGTTTCTCAACTGTGTGGTGTAGGACAAGTGACTTAACCTCCCTGAACCTCACTTCCCTCCTCTGTAAAATGGGTATATTAATGTAAGTTGTCCGAATGATCAAAGGAAATAACGCAGGTAGCGTGCCCGGCCCACGTTCATTTCCAGGCTGCAGCTCATCAGGCCCTCTCACAGAGGCATTTGACCAACAACTTCACAGCATGCCCCTTCTGTTCCCTTCTATGAGGGCTTCTCCATGTCATAGGCTGGTGTCCTCCGCCTCACCGAAACCTGCCCCTCCAATGCAGTGTCACCTCCTCTGAGAAGCCTGCCTTGACGCCTTCAGCCACGCTGAGCACTCCCACTTTTGCATTGCTATTGAAAGTATGGTTCCTGCCACACTTTCCTGTATTTTAGGCTCATGTCCCTAAGTAGGTGACTGCCTTTTCTTTCCGGCATCCACCGTGCTATACCAGAAGCAAGGATCTTTCATAACAGATAAAGCTGGATCTTTAACTCAGGCTCTCAAAGAGTTTATGTATCTATACCTATATCTATTTATCTATCCATACACACACACACACACACATATATATAATGTGTATATAGGTATATAAGTAGACACATGTATATTTGCATGTATATATAAAATATATATGCATATATATTTAACAATTCATCCCTAATTCTTGTTCCATTAGAAAAGTAGGTCAAGACCTGGAAGATCTTTGCTTTTCTTCACTAGTTTTGAAAAGAAAAAGGTAAAGAAATGTGGATGTTAAACAGAGGTAGAGGAAACTGGGGAAAGGAGGAAGGGAAAGCTTGAGAAGGGAGAAAGGGGAAGACAATGGCTAAACATATGATCTCATTTAGTCCTCAGAACAACCCTGGTGTGACTTTCACTTTGCAGATGAGGAAAGTGAGGCCTGGAAGGATGAGTGCCACACACAAGGTTGCAGAGCCAGATCAGATCCTCGCTCTGCCTGATTCTGAAGTTGGTGCTTCTGTTGCAAAACCAGGCTGTGTCCCCTCTGCCAGGTGTGGGATGGTGGTTAGGTGCACACACGGTGAGCCAGACTGCCCGTGTTGAATCCTGACCTGCCGCTTACTAGCTTGGGTGAGTTACCTCACTCTAGGCCTCAGTTTCATCATCAATAAAATGGGAGTGACAAAAAGAGAAGGATCGCTTCATGTGGATGTTGTGGACATGAATGATCTCTAGCAAGTAAAGCACTTAGAAAAGTTCCAGGTGCAGAGTTCATCCTCCGTCAGCACTAGCGATGGTCATTCTCCCAGCTCTCCCCATGACCGGAGCAATGGCTCCAGCAGAATCCAGCAGACTCAGGTGGAGCCCACTTCCTCATTACTCCAGATCCAACTTCTCCCTTGTCCTCCTTGCCCAAGGTCAGAACCCCACCAGGACCCTGCTGCTCACATCATTACAACATGGGTTCCCATCCTTTGTGCAGGTGATTTGCAACTAGGGCACAGGTGGAATTTTGACGACAGGAAATATGTCTTGTGGAGAACAAACCAATGAAGGCAAAACTCTTCAACATGCTCCATTTTACCGATTTCTTCTCTTGAGTTTCCAATTCATAGAGCACCAGCATTGGTTTCTGCTTCATTTTCATATCTCCCATCATTTCCAACATAGGAAAATGCCCAGGATCACACAGCTACCAGGTGGAGAAACTGGGATTTGAACATAGATCATTGGATTCCAGACCCTGCCTGCTTAACCACTACTCCATAGGGCCAACATTTCCCTATAGAATATAAGTTGAGGACAGGCATCGCCTATTACACTTCCAACCATGGCTGGTACCTCGCAGCTTGCTTATAATAAATAATCAGTACCCACTTATAGACTTGTTGCCTGAAAACATTAAAGACCTTCATTTAATCTCTTCTCTTCAGAGCTGATTATCTCAGGGTTGAATTGAGGAAAGGCTGAAATAGTTATTCATTCATTCATCAAACATGTGCTGAATGCCTTACCAGGACAAGACTCTAAGCTGTGTGCTAGAGAAATGAAAATCAGCAAGACAAGTCCCCTGCACTCCAGCTGCTTCATGTCTATGTCAGGGAGGCAGTGCAGGGATTCCCAACCCTGGACGAACATTTAATCTCCTGGGGAGCTTTTAAAAAAATCTGGATGCTTGGGCCTCACCTCCAATGGTTCTGATTTAATTACTCTGAGGTGGGAACCCAGGCTTTGTTTGTTGGTTTGTTTTTTTTTTTTAATAGTAAACTTTTTTTATTTTAGAACAGTTTTAGATTGACAGAATTATTATGAAGGTAATAGAGAGCATTCCTATAAACACCATGCCTAGTTTCCCCTATTATTAACATCTTACATAAGTATGGTACATTTGTCACAATTAACGGACCAATATTAATGCATCATTATTAACTAAAGTCTATCCTTCATTTAAATTTCCTCAGCTTTTCCCTAATGTCCTTTTTCTGTCCCTGGATCCCACCTGGGACACCTCATTACATTTAGTCATCATATTTCCTTAGGCTTTTCTTCTGGGACAGTCTCTTGGCTTTGGTATTTTTTTAATTCCTCAGATTATATTACGCAGCCAGGGCTGCGAACTTCTGGTCTGGGGTCAAAAGCATGGAACTTCTAGAGGCGGCTGTCTGGGTGCAAATTCTGGCTGGGCTGCTTGATAGTTCTGAGGCCTCGGGCAGTAAGCAATCCCGTAGGGCCCCTATTTTCTCACATGTAAAATGGAAATGTTAATAGTAGCTACCCCGTAAGTTGTAAAGGGCGAACGAGGCCAGTGTTTCTCAACTTTGTCATATCAGAGCAGCCAGAGAAAATACATAGTATTTGTATGATGTATTGACACAGCACACAACCCAAGTTCTAGTGGCATAAATGGATGAATCTTCTCACAGCCAGGGATGAGGGGATCAAAGCTTGAGCCTCTTCTGTGCTGGCTTAGGAAGTTCTGGGTTGACATGTGTAGAAGCACTTAGGCTCTACCTCGGCCTGTGCAAGCCCTCCATAAACGTGGAAGAGGCAGACCTGTAAAGCGCAAGGGGCAGTGCAGACTGGGGAAGTGATAGGGGCAAGGCAAGAGCAGTACTTCCGGGGCCCATTTGTACCGACCTTTTTCCCTTTCCAAGGGGAATGGGCATTGTCTCTGGAGCAGGAAGGAACCGCTCTCTCTTCCTGAAGCTGGGTGACCAGCTATGGACATAAACCCAGGGCACCTCGTTACACTGCGAGGAACAAGAGCAGCCAGGCTGCTGACACACGAGGAATGCAGTGCGCCGGGGAGATTAAGTAGTGGCCCTTGGAAACAAGATTCAAGATTTCGTGTCCCGAGCCTCCTGCAAGGATGATCCCTCCTGCTCGTTACTGCCTCTCTGGCGCCACCCTGTGGTCTCGGCTGGGTGGTTCACGACCGGCCGAACCTGCCAAAACTCTGGCAAGTTTTTTTTTTAACTAAGAAACTTAAGACTTGGGTAGATCAAATAAAAACAACTTCTAGGGGAAAAATTAAAAACTCCCAATGAAATAAAACGTTAACACTGTCTGGGCCACTGCAGAACCCAGAGAATATATTTGTGTATTTGAAAAATTCTAGGCACTTTATAATTGACCTTTTGATACAAAATGACCTATTAAATTTGCAATTTGTAGTTCTTGGCTTTGAGGTTCACAGGACAAGCTGGGAAGTCTTCAAACCTTGAGCTGAATTAATCCCAAGAGGAGTTATTTGGCTTTTGAATCAGTTTTTCTTTGTCTAAGAGGTAACAGCGGCAGCAGCACCCACCTTCTGGCCTCGGCGACCGTGCAAGAACCCCCACCGCTTCATCTGCCTGGGAGCCGAGAGACTCGAAGACTATAGCACGCACAGCAGCTGGGAGTCGCCCGTTCCCAGCAACATTCCCTTCATCTTTCCAGCCAGCTTTGAATGCAGTGTTTGGATGAGTGGGATCAAACGTTCTCCCAGCATCTGCTTCTGTTCCTGGGCAAGTGCTGCAGCCAGCATGGAGGGGGTGGGAGGGTCCAGCCCCACACACGGACCAGCAGGCTGTGCTGCCCTCAGAGGTGCTATGGTAGGATGAGGGCTGTGGCCTCTGGAGGCATATTTGTACAGTGCAAAGATGCTAATCATTTTGATCCCAGCCAAGCTTTGTTGCCTCAGAGTTGATCTTGGGATCAAGCTCTGGGTTCAAATGTTCCAGTCCATCTTCAGTAACAAAGTCTTTTTTTCCCCTCATTTGCTAGGTGTGAATTTCCCGAGGCTGAAGAAATTAGAGTTGTGAAAGATTGTTACCAGGAGATGGTTCTCTCTGCAATTTGCCACAAATGTGTCAGCACCATCTCTAACAGACAGTCCTTGTACCTTTGAGACCCAGAGATGTTCATAGATGATTTAGAAATAATAAACGCTGATATGCAGAAAAGACCTCTCACTACTATAAAGCATTTCTGTGTTCCTCATCTTATAGTGAAGTGTGTCAATGGCAAGAGTTTTATAGTTGACGGACTAGGTTTCAAATTTTAGCCCTGCTGTGTGACCTTGGGTAGGTTGCTTAACCTCCCTGAGCCTCCATTTTCTCATCTGTGAAACTGAGATACAAATGCCATCCTCAAAGTGTTGTTTTGGGAGGATTAAGAAGCATAGTAATTGCTAAGCTGAATGTCTGGCATGTGGTAAAAGCTCAATCATGGGTGGCTAGGACTGTGATTACTCCCACATAACTTTAGGAGGTGGGACAGGCCCACCTTACAGATGAAGGAATTAGAGCTCAGAGACACAGCGTGACTGATCCACGTGAGTGGCACAGCCCATGGGGGCTCAAACTCTGGTTCTCCAGGCACTGAGTCTAGAGCCCTTTCCTCATTCCATATACAGGGAGCCTGCTCTCCTCCCTGCCAGATTCGCAGACACTCAGCTGGGGCTCAGACCACAGGGCTGGAGAAACAGCCACATCAGAGGAAGCCAAAGCAAGGAATGGAAGATCCACCAGACAGGCATGAGCTGGCTGCCGGGAGCTCAGGGGCTTAAGGACCCAGACACAGGAGTGGGGAGATTCAGTCCTGTGTCCACAGCAGGGAGGGCCAGAGGGGTGTGCGAGGCTGAGGTCTTGGCATTAAGGGACAGACGGCCTAACAAGCAGCCAGTGAAGGCTGACTCAGGGAGCCACGGACTCGAGAGGCCAGAGGCTGGAGACAAGGACAAATACGAAGAACCCAGAAATGGACAGAAATAGAGGGAGGGAAACTTGATGAGAGGCTCCAAGATAGTATTAATTGAGCATGGCACCTGGCTTCTGGGGTGTGGCAGGTGAAAAGTCTGTCTGTGGTGGAGTCAGTTAAGATACTCCTTTAAGATTCCTTCTAATGACAAAAAAAGAAAGTGTCTTTCCTTAGCAAACCAAGCAAACTTTCATAAGCCAACTTCCTCCAAGCTTCCAGTGAAGGGAACTTGGCTAGGAGAAATTTGACTTGCCATGATTTGATGTCAGATGCTCTGGATATCCGTGTGAGGTGTCCATGTGATGTCCACGTGTCGGCCCAGTAGAAGTAACCAGAATCTCTTTCAGCTTGTTTTCCAGAGAACCTGGAGTCGTGGAATCTTAGAATGAAAGGTCATCCAGCTCATATATTTCTCCAGTGCATGAAGCTTCCCTTTCAAAGTGGTCTGCCAGGCTCTGCTCGAACACCTCTGGTAATGGGGAGCTCACTAACCCCCAAGGCAGCCCTTTACATATATGGACAGCTCTGAATTTTAGACAATGCTTCCTTATTATATTCTTCAGTTGCCAGTGACAGAAAAGACTAACGGAAACTGCCATTAGCAACAAATAAATTCACAAATAAATAATAAGGAATACATTTTGCAGTAGACCCTTGAGGTGCCCCCCAGATCCCCCCCCCCATGAAGGACTTTCAGCACTAGCTGCTGGAGAGCTGCCAGCAGACAACCTTTAACTGCCAACCCCTTCAGGGGTTGCTTCCCTGCAGCCGTCTTTCCTGGGGCAACCCACAGCTGATGACTAATCGACGCCAGAGTGTAGCTATCTGGGTCATCTCCACCTAGGGC
Organism: Leucopleurus acutus; assembly: GCF_964270905.1. Lineage (NCBI taxonomy): Eukaryota > Metazoa > Chordata > Mammalia > Artiodactyla > Delphinidae > Leucopleurus > Leucopleurus acutus. The sequence continues at coordinate 135,364,310 of NC_139143.1, forward strand.
TCCTCCTGGGCTTGGCTGAAGCTGTCATCAGGACTGCATTTGGCTTGAGTCCTCCCTCTGCAGCTTCTGCTCCCTTCCCTTCCTCCGGCATTCATCCTTAGGGCACTCCTGGCACTCCTGAATAAACACCCTGCACCCTAAACTCTGCCTCAGAATCCACTTTCCAGGGAACAAAATCGTGGCATACTGGCTCCCTAAGTGGAAGGTCTAGGGCAGGGGTCCCCAACCCCCGGGCCATCTGCCACTCTCCATTGCTCTCATTACCGTCAGAATCATTCCCCTTCTGCCCCTGTCCGTGGAAAAATTGTCTTTCATGAAACAAGTCCCCAGTGCCAAAAAGGGTAAGGACCGCTGGTCTAGGGGATATCAGGCACAGCTGGTTCTAGGGGCTCAGGAGGAATGAGTTTGGGCATAGTGTCACCCCTTCTCTTGGCCGTGCCCAGCTTTGTGCTAACTTCACTTTCAGTTAGTCACATCCATGCAGCCTCAAATCCAAGGGAGCCGGCTTTTCACCAACAACTCCATAGAAGTTCAAAATGTACTTCTCATTGAACTGAGTTGAGTCACAGGCCGATTCTTGGATCAGTCATTGTGGCCAGAGAGGATGGGATATGCTGATTCTCTTAGGCCAGAGTCATAAGATCATCTGGATGGAGGGACGGAGTCATTGGCCAAAACAAGGGCCAAGAGTAGGGGAGGGACTGTCCCATGAACAACACGTGGGTTCTGTGACCAGAAGAAAGGAAGGCAGATGCCATACAGGAAAACACCCAGAAAGTCTACCACAGTTCTGCTGTGCGGAAGTCCATCTCCTCGCTGTTCCCGCTCACAGGGTCACGTGGCACGAAAGTCCTAGCCCTCTTCCACGGGACGCATATTTGAAGAGCCCCGTTCTCCCCCCACCTCCAGGCTGTCCCTCCAGTGTCCATCTCCCATCTTCTCCTGCGTGGCTTGGCTCTGAGCCCTCTTACCTCTCAGAGCATTTTCTTCTAAAAACAATCTCTTTTGTCTTTAGTTTCATAGTGTGCCGCCCAGAATGAAATACAATGCTCTTAGAAGTGTACCAGATAATCACTTCTCTCCTTTGAGACATTCTGCTTCTATTAATGAAGTCCAGGGTCAAAAGAATGAGCTTTTCTTGGTGGACATAAAAATTGACTTCTAACAATAAATTAGGTGCTATTTGCCTAAAGCCCTGAGTTGCCTTCCCAACTTCCAGTACTGTCACGTACCTTCTCATTCCACAGTTGTGCAGTTAGGTTTTTGAACAATATTGCATATAATGAATGACAGTTCTCTCTATATATATTGATTGGATATCAGAGCTCATCCTACTTTGACTCTCTGGGTGTAGGCGTATAAAATTATATACGTGAAAAAGATTATTGGACCAGAATCCTGGATTCAGGTTCTAAGCACCAACACTTAGAAGTCGTGTGACCTTTGCTGATTACTTAATTACCCGGTCTCCACTTCATCATATAGATATGAGTTAAAAATGAGTTTAAAAATTTACCTCATATAAGTCATACATATCAAACCAAATATCATATATTCTTTGAAAACTATACGTATGTGTGTATATAGTATAAAATGTTTTATATTATTAAATGCTTTTCTTACTGTATAAGAAACGTTACAGTATAAAATGTTTTCTTTCTGTAGGTCACAGTTTAAAACTTTGAAGAAAAATACTCGTTCCAGGCCTATACCTGTCTTATTCACCATTGTACACACACACAGACACACACGCACATACCCGTGCGCGCACACACACACAAACTGAAACAAAGTTTCATGAAACAAAACTCCCTCTTCTTGGGCTTCCCTGGTAATGCAGTGGTTAAGAATCTGCCTGCCAATGCAGGGGACACGAGTTCGAGCCCTGCTCCAGGAAGATCCCACATGCCGCGGAGCAACTAAGCCCATACGCCACAACTACTGAGCCTGCGCTCTAGATCCCGTGAGCCACAACTACTGAGCCCATGTGCCACAACTACTGAAGCCCTCGCACGTAGTGCCCGTGCTCCACAACAAGAGAAGCCACCGCAATGAGAAGCCCGCGCACCGCAATGAAGAGTAGTCCCCGCTCGCTGCAACTAGAGAAAGCCCTCATGCAGCAACGAAGACCCAACGCAGCCAAAATAAATGAATAAAATTAATAGAGAAAAAAATTCAAAAAATAAAAAAACTCCCTCTTATTGCATATGCATAAGATACAAATAACAAAGTTAAATAGCAAACATAATTGTATTACTATTCAAATACAGCATAGAAAGATTATCCCAAAATAAATAATACAAAACCCAAAAATGCTGGTCACGACCCCACTACGTTGATTTCATAGACCATCAATAATCACAACTCAGACAAGTGGATGGCGATTCCAGCAGAGTGCGGTACAGGTGGGGCTGAGGAAACTACACCTACGGGTACCACTTACGGTATGGAAGCCCCAAGGGGGACACCCAGCCGAGACCCAGGACATTGGAGGCATTTAAGAAACAGAGAAAGTGGCGTTTAAGCTGAAAGCTGAAGGCTGAATATGAGTTGCAGAGGCTGGAGGGTGAGAGAAGCCTGGATGAGCATGAAGAACTGCAGGCAGAAGGCTCTGCAGAGAGAAAACAGACCCCTGGCCTCTCACCACTACAGTACAAGACAAAGGAAGATGATGTTTCCTCCCTAAAACATCATGGTGAGAACAGGTCATTGAACTGAAAGTTTGCAAGATAAAAACAAAACAAAATCTTGAAAAAAATATTAAGTAGAAAAAAAATATGTATACCCAAATAAACAAAAATTCAAAATTCTTAAGAAAGGTCCAAAGAAGTCAATTATGATCAAAATATTTGATGGGTGGGATGAAGTTTAAGATTAATCTCTCACACTTCCTTAGGGAGTAGTAAGTCAGGCATCATTTACCTAATTGCTCACACTTACTTTTAATCTCAGTGGAAATGAAACTGCTTCAATTGCAGAGTTGATAAAGCTTTGAAAAATGTAGACAGGTATGGTTCCTGGCTCCAGAAAGCTCCCTTCCTCCCCGGGGCCTGCCACTCTCAGCATTACTCACACCTGCAGACAGGCAGGGCCTGAGACTGCAGCTCCCAAGTGGAGACAGGGCAGGACTATAAAAAGCACCTCAACCGCAAATCAACCATCTTCCAGCTGACTCGGCCTCACTCTCCACTTTCGGGCGCTCCGATAACTGGGCCTCTGATTGACCTGTTTCCTGGTCTGGGTCCATCTCCCTCCTGCCAGGACCTGGCTCCCATACTTCACCCCCTTTGGCATGGCATTTAAGCAAAGGTTTTTTTTTTTCCCCGCCCCCGCTGCTTGGCTCCAGGCTCTGCCTCTGCTGTTTCCTATCTGCATAATCCTTCCACACACCTGCAAGCGAGTTACTGCCTGAAAGGCCCTTAGAAGCCAGATGGTCTGAGAAGGAACACGCATTGTCATTCATTTTTTGGATTCATTAGAAAAGTGCAAGGGGATCAGAATAGATTAATTCTGAAGGAGAAAAGGTGGATGTGAGGAAAGAAGCAGGTCTGAGAAGACAGGAGGAGAGAGAAGGAGAGAGAGAGAAAAAGAGAGAAGCCCCGGGCATCCAACAGTCCACATGCAGTTGGAGGCTTTGAAGTGATGGGTTGAGGCAAAGAAAGAAAGGAGCCCACAAAACAAAGCTCTTTCTTTACATCAAAATTTTCCTGCCACCCTGGCCTTTCAGTTGCTCCAACACAAGTTCCTTCCTACAGCGTGTGGACCCCTCTGCTGGGTGGGCTATCCCCCACCTGGCTCCCTCCTATTCATTCTGTAAAGTCACCTTCCAGGTCCCCTGCTTGGGGAGGTCCTCTGCTTGGGGAGGCCCCCCTGGACCCTGAGACAAAGTCCCTATTGTAAACCCTCATCCCACCCTTTTCCTTAGTGTCTCCCATCTCACCAGGATTCCTCTATTGAATCTGCCCTATTTAAGGTCTCTCTTCTCCACTAGATTGTAAGACCTGCAGGACAGGGATCACATTTAGCTTGACTTTCTGCCCAGCTGTGCCTGATCGCCCCTAGACTTTTCACGTATGTTGCAGCTTCACTCCTGCAAAGTGGACTCTGAGACGGAGTTCAGGGTGCAGGCTGTTTGTGAGGGTGTGCCCTGGGGGGTGAACCCTGGAACAAGGGAGGGGAGGGAGCAGAAGATGCAGAAGAAGGCCCAGGGACAGCCTCAGCTGCAGCCAGGAATTGCCCCGGAACTAGAATGGCCTCCAGAGTTAAGGAGTGGGGCGGAGATGATGGGCATTTATACTCAGGCATCGTCAGTCACTGAACGGGGCTGGGGGTGTGGTCACTTCAGGAAGGGGAGTGCTGGGGCAGGGTGACTTGGTGCAAAGCCATCCCTGAAGGGGCTGACTGTTAAAGGATGTCTGCTGTCTATGATGGCGCTGAGTTAAAAATTAAAAGGCGTTCCATAACGATTTCATTGTTCCTCATGGTTACTGTGGTGGCAGCGGAAGCCTTTAAATGCACGATTTATTCATTTCTCCATCCATCCCTCCATCCATCCGACCACTGACCTCACAAATATTTGCTGAGTGCCTATGAGGTTCCACATGGCCCTCCACAGCACAGAAAGAGCCTACTCATCACACCTCCAGTGGAGGTTTCTCTAAGACTGGAGAAAGTACATGGGGGGAATAAGGGGCCCGAAGAGTAATGAAAAGCAATAGAAGGGTCACCAAAGCAACACCTACACCTGTGGCACAATTTGAGGAAAGGAGCACGTAAACGATAGGCACCAACCTCAGAGCAGCACTCACCCTACATACTTTCATCTCCCCAGTGAGCGACAGACAGTACTGTCACGTTTCATTAAAAGGAAAACTGAGTCTCAGAAAGTTCATGCAACTTGCTTAGAATCACGTAGCCCCAAAGGGTGCCAGAGGCAGACCCAGCTCTGCCCGAATGGAGAGCTTTTGCTCAACCTTTGCTGAAGACCTTGGCTCAGCCCTCGCTGCGAAGCCATCAGACAGATGGACACAGAAGCTGCAGCTGCAAGTGGGCCTTGCGGTTGTTGGGGAGATGCCACCAGCCAAGGATTTGACCAACTGTGTCTGAGCCACCGTGGTCCTCTCTGTCTGCTTCCCCTGCGGGTGAATCCCAACGTGCTCACCTTACCTGGCCTGACCCCTGACTGCGCTCCTTGCAGGATGAGTCAGCTCAGCCCTCCCGACCTTGGGCTGTACTCTGACTCCAGTTAACCTGAACACAGCCACAGCGGCTCAGCCACGAGGGCCCATAACCTTTCCTCTGATGCCCCGCCTACTCTTAAGTGAATGAGCTCATGGAGTGTAACAGGTATAGGTGACCTTGCTTCTATGGAAATTCCCAAGACTCCCATTGTCTGTGTCCTTCCATGAAAACATGAACTTGAGCTGCTAATTGGTAAACTCCTTCAAGGCAGGATCACAGTTTAATTCGACTTTGATTCCTGGTACCCAGTGCCTTACCCAGCTACAGCAAATGCTCATGACGCATTCATCAAAAAATGTACAACCAGTCAACACACACACACACAAAATGAGGAAGGCCAGAGCCATTCAAAACTAGAATGACACTGACAGAAATTACTAATGTGTTCCACTATATCAGAAAGATCCAGCTTTAGAACATCTTTTTTGCATTTAACAAATACTTATCGTGCAACACTTGCTAAATGTCAGGCATTGTGCTAGGTGCTGGAAAGACATCACTGAAAAAGAAGATACAGTTCCTAACTTCATGGAGCTTACAGACTAGTGAAAAAAAAATATATATATATAAAACAAATGGTTGACCAGATGGCAGTCATTGTGATCAGGAGTACAGAGAAGCAGCACGATGCTGTGCAAATTAGCATCCCTGGGTGCTAGTCTGGTCCCAGGGGTTGCAGATTTTCCTATGGAAGGAATATTCAAGCTGGAAGTGAAAAGATGAACGAGAATTAACCAGACAAAGAGGAAAGAAGTACCATGACAGCAGGGGGGATCTAAGGGATAGGAGTGTGCCTGTGAGGCAAGAGCCCTGAGCGGTCAGAGAAGGAAGGCATAAGGAAACCAGACGACATTGATGAGGAGGGCGTAGCCAGGTCAGGCAGGGCGCTCTGAGCCGTAGCAACAGATTGGCGTTTTTTAATACAAGAAATGGGACATCACTGATCATGTTTAAGCAGGGGAGTAACATAATTAGATTTGTGTTTTTAAAAAAATCTTTCTGGCTGCGACATGGAAAATAGATTAGAGATTGCAAGAATGGACCTGAGGCTTCGTCCAGGCAAGAGGCTCTGGTGTCTGGTGTTGGGGAACAGGGTGCCGGCAGTGAAATGCAGAGCAATAGACAGAAGTGAGAACTCTTCGGGAGGATATTGGGATGCAGGACTTGATGACTGTCCGATCATGCAGTGGATTGGGGTGCAGGGGAGGTGAAAGGGAGAGGCAGTGTCAGTGATGACATCTCCCAGATTTCCTCCTTGATTATCTAGGTGTTTGGCGCTGGTCATCCTCTGGATAGGAAACCAAAGAGGAGGGGCAGGTCTAGGAGACCGCTAATAAAGTCACTTTAAAGGAGTCGAGTTTGTGATGCCAGGCCGATATCCAGATGGTGATGACAAGTCAGTGGTTGGAGACAGGGGTCTGAGCTCAGAAGACAGAACTGAAATGGAGATATATGGTAACTACTCCCACATTTATAGGTGGCATTAAAAGCCATGGGAGTGGGTGAGATCACAGAAGGAGAGACTAGAGGGGAAAGAGAAAAAACCGACAGGAGCCAGAGTCTAGAATAAAATCTTCACGACACCTCACCACCAACAACAAAGGCTCAGGGAGGACCAGGAGATCCTCACATGTGCCCAGCACGGATCCTTCCATGTAGGTCTTGGAGCTTACAGGATCAACAATGGACGAAGGTCAGGCAAGCCCTTGGCAAGGCAGCCTCAGGGGAGGGAGGGAAGTGCATGTTTACACACTGATAACCCTGAAATAAGGCAGTTCCCCACAGAGGCACTACTGGAAATGTAAGCGTCTCTTGGGGAAAAGTCTCTGTGTCCACCTCCCTCCCGTTCTCGTCCTTGACATTTTTGCAGCATTGAAATACTGGAGTCCTGTAGGGTTGATCCCCACAGCTGAGGAAATCCAGTTTCTCAGACATGAAAGGGACTCTGGCTCCCAAGTATCAGGGCTCGCCCAGGAGCTAACCTACGCAATCGAGTTGGTTAAACATGAACTCGCCCACAATCAGAACATCACCCCACCGTCAAGCCTCACGGTCCCCAAACTGAATTACAGAAGCTCGGTGGGTTTACTAAGAGCTATTTGTCAATTTAATAGCACAAAACCGAGGAGAAGCCAGATTCTCCACTGAGGCAGACAAATTTATGAAGACTAGGACTCAGGTGCTTTCCCCCTGGAAGCTCCCTAATGAAATGCTGTACGAAGATTAGCTTGTACCTTAGAAGCGGCGGCTTCCAGAAAATCAGTTGTGAGATTCTTGATACCCACCCACCCACTCATGTACCTGTCCACACCTGTATACGTATGCATGCACACATGGACACTTACACATCTGTATCTGTGTATACACACACGTGGATGTGTAGATGTATACAAATACTTTCCGGAAATGAGAAAAGCATTAGTGGGAGTGAAGTCCTAGATCCTAAGTCTGCCCGGTAACTAACCCTCCTTTGCACAATTTACCATAATGTGTGTGTTGGTGTGTGCACACACATGCACATCCAAAGAAACACAGTATGTTTTAAGCAATGACAAAGCGGTGGTAACTGACTTTCCCATCCCCCCGCCCTGCCCCCCCACAAGGAAAAAAACACTTGGCTCCGTTCCTGGTATATTTATTGGAGCGGAACAAGGCTTTCTGAAGAAGGTGGCATCTGAGCCAGGCCTAGAAGGTGGCCAGGGGTTCTAGTAGCTGGAGAGTTGGTGGGGATGGCGTTCTAGGAGCGAGGGAACAGTCTGAACAGAGATGGGAAAGTCAGGACCTTGAGAAAAACCCTAGGCTTTCACTAGAGCATTGGGTACATCTGGAAAAACAATGAAGGTAAAAATGAACAAGCAGGTTGGGCGGACGGGCCTATCGTGGAGGGTCTCAAATTTTGGGTGAAATAATTTGGACTTCATCTGTAGGACATGGGGCATGGGAAGCGTTTCAAAGGGTTTCAACAGGAAAGTGGCATGATCAGGATTATGCTTCAGGAAGACTAATCTGCTCACAGGTTGGTGAGAATTGGAAATGGCAAATTCGGGAGGTTGTAACAGCACTTCAGGCCAGAATTTAAAATAGCGAGATTATGAGTATCTCTTAACATGGAAAGATGCTTGTAATAAAGTCCTAAGGTTAAGTCAGTTGCAAGTTGATGTGTATTATATACATAATCTCATTTTTGCAAATATAAATACACCTACACCTACAAGCTATAACTGCAGAGGAAAAGTCCAAATACACAAACACTGGTTATTTCTTGTTGGTGGGATATTGGATCACTTTTATTTTGTATTTGATTTTGTGTATTTTATATTATTTCCTACAATAAACATTTTCTTGTGTTAAAAATAAATAACAGGAGGAGAGAGGAGGGAGACGGAATCTGCCTCTATCAACCAGAACGTCTGTCAAAGTATTTTCCTAAACAATAGAATCATCTACCTTGGAGCTGGATTGGGCCTCTCCCCTCACTTAATGGCCCAAAGTCGAGGTCATGGTGACCTAAACCAGGGAGGAAGCCACTGGAACGGAAAGGACACGGTATTTTCCTTCCGAGGTTCCTAGGCCAGTCAATCCTGGCACTTGAGAGCTAGACAACCTAGTTTAGGTGAAGAATGCCAACAGCTGTGAGTCTGGGCTGCAAACTGGACAGGCCACAATACCACTCACAGGCTGAGAAAGCCTTATTGCCAGAAGGGTTTGGGGATCATTAGACCAATCCTACCACTGAGTAGCACTGAAAAACAGGACAGTGAAAGTGAAAGGGCCTGACGGCGTTCGTGCTCGTTAACTCAGGCTGTATCAGAGTCACCACACACACCTCAACTCCACCCTCCTCGCTGAATCTAATCCAACCACAGCAAATCACATATCAAGCTCTTACCGTGTACCAGGCACTGTTCTACCGGTGGGAAGCCCAGCGGCGATCAAAGCAGATGCCGTGGGTCAGACCGGCGGCATTTCACGTCCTTGAAGATCCCCGCCATGTCTTTTCCTCTTCCATTCTTCCTGCTCCCTTCCTTCTGGCTTCTTGAATGTAAGCTTCGCGATAGCTGGGATTTGTATTGGCGGTTATCTCAGCTGTGGGCCCAGGACCCAGAACACCTGCTTGGCCCATAGTAACGGCTCCACAAATAATTGTTGAACCAATGGCCTTCGCATGGGCTGTGTCTCTGACAGAGGTCACGCTTCCACTACCATTTTTGTCAAGCTTATTTCTCTGAGCCCCTCAAACATCACTCTCTCTGAGAAGCTTTCTGGAATTTACCAGATTCTTCTGTTAATGATTCTCTTGGTATCCTGTGCTGCTTCTCTTAGCATTTAGCATCACTGTAATTACATAATTACTTAATCTGTCTCTCCTGTGAGTATAGTGACTCCATGAATCCTGGGCCTGGCTGGTCTTATTTACCTCTATATCCCCAGTTCATAGCACAGAACTGGGCCCATGGGAGTCATTCAAAGTTATCAAGTGACTGACTGACTGAAAGAATGCATACAATTTGATGACCACTGAATCCGAGCTGGAAACAGAGTAATCATCATTCCTGTGGTTACTAAGGATGCTCCTGGACAGCTGTTGCCAGGGTGGATCACAGCAACCAGGCTAAGCCCCAGGGCATTTTTTTGCCACCTGGTCCTGTTTCTGAGAGTAAATTCAGGAAACTGGAGGAGGCACTGCAGTCGCTGATTCATTCAACAAATATCTAGGTGTCATTAGATGAGGTACAAAGATGACTAAAACAGTCTCTGCTTTTGAGGGAATTGTCATTTAGTGGGGGTAATGGAACTAACAAGATAAAGGCACTGATATTTTGGAAGCTGTATTAGTTTTCTAGGGTTATCATAACAAAGTTCCGTAAACTGAGTGGTTTAGGAATCTATTGTCTCACAGTCCTGGAGGCTAGAACTCCAAGATCCAGGTGTCAGCAGAGTCATGATCCTTCTAGAAGCACTGGGGAAAGCTCTGTCTCAGGCCTGTCTACTAGCTTTGGGAGTTCCTTGGCTTGTGGCAGCGTGACTCCAGTCTTTGCATGGCGCTCTTACTGTGCCTGTCTGTGTCCAAATTTTTCCCTTTTTATAAGGACACCAGTCATATTGGATTAGAGCCCAGCCTAATGACTTCATTTTAACTTGATTACCTCTATAAAGAGCCTGTCTCCAAATACAGTCACAGTGTGAGGTACTGAGGATTAGAACTCCAGCACAACTTTGGGGGAACACAATTCAGCCCAGGACAGAGCCGCTCTGAGAGAGGTCTGCACAGGACCCAGAGTGGCAGCAGGAGGAAATAATCCACTCCCATGGGGATGGGGATGGGGGCTGAGGAAAGGGTGCAGAAAAGGCTTCTCAGAGCACATGAACCTCAGACTCAATCTTGAAGAAGGAACGAGTATTTTCCAAGTCATGTGGGGTGGAGGTGGGGTGCAGAGAGGGTTGGACAAGGTGGGCAGGAACCAGATAATAAAAGGCTCAGTGTAACCAAAGGGTTGGTCCTGAATGTCCCCCAAGTCCTCCAGCTTTCTAGAATGATCCTTTTGTTCAATATGCAAATGGAAAAAGCTGAAATAGCTATGCCGTGAACAGCAGGAAGCCTGATATCGCTGAGGATTCAGTGTGATTCTGGTGGAGGCGAGACTCTCCTGGGCCACGTGGCACTGCAACTCACCTGAGACTGGGGCTCGGCGCTGCTCTCAGCCTCTGCTGCTGCCATCTGCTTCTGCATCCCTCAGTCCTTTCCAGACTCTTCTCTCACGACTGTGGGCATGGCAAGCTTACGCTGCTGGCTGGGGAGAGCAAAAGGACACAGCACAGAATAGGAAACAGCTTATGTGAAACACTGGCCATGGTGGCCCCAGCTTCCCTTGGCCACCTCCACTAGAGGAAAGTTCTTACAAGCCAGCTGTATCTTCTTAGGCTCCTGTCACCCCAGCTTCTCTGTCTCACCAGTTAGAATCTTTTAGAAGTTTTTGTAAGGGCCAATGCCCAAGACCATCTCAAACCACTTAAATCTGCCTCCATGGGAGTGGGGTCAGGCAGGGATGTATCTCCAAGCTCCCAGGTCCTTCTAGAGTGACGACAGCACTGGGAAGACCACTCTATGTACATACCTGGCTCATATCTCCCCTTCCTCATTGTCCTGGCAGCTAAGAAAAGCTCTGGTTCCTGTTACCTTATTCCTATTATGCAGAGCAATTCCTCTGTCTGTCTGATTTGCTCTCACTTACCCAGGCCTAGGCACATTAGGCCAGCTCTTCTCAAAATAATAAATAAATGAGGTCAGTCATGATGTGCTCCTACACGACAGCAACCTTTTCCTCTAAAATGAATCATGTCTCTCCCCTTACAGGGAAAACCATTATACCTCCAAGCTTTTGTATTAAATACCATATTTCAGTGATTTTAAGATGCAAATATTTTCCACATTTTAACCTATCTGAAAGCATATGTATCTTATCATCAATGGGGTATCATAGTTTATTTGACAATTTTTATTTTCAGTGTTTCAAATAACAATACACCTTACAGTTGTAAGGGGATTTGATTTGATGAGATAGTGTAGCAAGAACCTTTTCATTCCTCTTGCCACAAGGGCTGGTTTTGCCAAGGAGTTTGGACTTTATGTCATAGGTAGTAGTTTTGAGTGAGGGAGTAACATGGCAATGCCTGGCTTTCCAGAACCACTTTGTCACATGCCCGTGAAAGTAAGGCAGGAAGGCTCTTCAATGGAACTGGAAAATCAGGTCTGCCTAGGGGTGAAGGGATCCAAACTTGGTTCCTTGGGAGCAGGAAGGATTTTGATTCCCTGTGCTAAGGCCCTCGTGTCACTGTGGTCCAGGGGCTATCCTTAGGGAAGGCTCATCTGTTCTCTCCTAAGAGACCCTAGGTGGTAGCCTTCACTGCCTGGTGGATGAATTCTCCACCTGCAGGGCTGGCTCTCTCGCCAGACCAGGACTTGACTCTGTGGGTCCTCTCCACCCAGGGTCTTCTTCCCCAGGTATCCTAGCATTCACCAGGCACACACAAGAGACCGAGGTATAAGCCACAGGATCCCATTTGTCAAGGTCCAAAGGGAAATAAAGATGACAGGCAGACAGCACACTCTGGTAGGGAGATCAGACCATTCCCTCCCTGAAGGCAAATTAGCGGGAAAGCCAAGTTGTCACGAGAAAGCCAGTTGATTCACTTATAAAGAGAAAATCAACTTTCAAGAGTACTGGAAGTTCACACTGGCTGGAGCACCTTGTTCTTCGCCTGTTGAAAAATGAATCCAGAAGCAGCCAAATCATACAGCAGAGACTTCGCGAGCAAGGAATCGGGGCAGGGGTGATGGTTAAGCCACGTCTCGCAGCTGAATCGCTTGCGTTGCTCTCCTCCGCTAGAGGGGTTGCTGTGCCCAGTGAAACTCACTGCTCAGGTCTGCCTGCCAAGCTTGCTTCTTGCCTGGACGCTGAATGGACGGACCTCGCCAGCCTGTGCCCCTGAGACTTGCCATGTTCAGCTTCCAAGGCTGGCCCGTGCCCGCCTCTGACAGCGTGGCCCTCCCACCCCCAGAGGACTTGGGGCTTTGTTTACTCCCTCAAGGTCACAGTCAAGCCCAGCCTCCTCTATCCAAGAACACATTTAAGCACAATCTCTTGGATTTTTCCCACAAATGGCTTATCTCAACTTCCGGGTGTGTAGTTCAATATTTAACCCTTCACAAATGTATTTACAGGCTCTTCAGACTCCTGGCTGTCCCTTACTGGGGACAAGCACCAGGAGGAAATAGCCTTCTTTTTAATAAGGAACTTAATTTCCCTTTTTCATCCTGGGCATGGAAACCCTCCCTCCTCCTGGGTTGGAGTAGCCCACAGAGCTGGATTTCACATGCAGTTGAGAGGAAGACAAGAGCTCGTAGCCCAGGGAAGTCTCATAAGTAGCTTCAGGGCAGCGATGGATTTTGCTAGGCCTGCATCACACGGGTCATCTTATCAGAGCATTAGCAGCACAGACCCTGAAGCCACACAGAGCTGGGTTCCAATCCTAGCTTTGCCTTAGAGACAGCACTCAACCTCTCTGAGCCTCATCTTTAAAATGGGATAATAATACCTGTATCTCCTGGAAGGATGAAGTAAAACAATAATGCAGAGTGCTTGGCACACAGTGAGCATTGTTCCTTCCTCTTTGTTTTCTCAGTTTTTCTCATTATTGTAAAGTGTCCCATAAAAACCTTAGACCTCCACAAAAATCTCCTCTTCACCCTCCTTGCACAACCCCACCCACTGGGCAATTCAAAGCAGTGAAAGAAGCCTAGCAGTTAAATTTTCTTCTTCTCTTGTCTTTTTTCAACAATGTCTTATACCCACCCTAATATTCACATCTATGTGTTTACTTCTAAGATTTACTTGAAAATAATAGGATGAGGAAGTGGGGAAATGGAGAGTATAGAGGAAAGATGATGGGCCATGAGTTGATAGTTGTTAAAGCTGCATAGTGTGTACAAGGGAACTCATATACCATTCTCTGTACTTTTGTGTATATTGATATTTGAAATTTTCCATATTAAAACATATTTTTGAAAGGAAAAAGTCATATTGATGAGTTTCTATTTGCCAGACACTGGTTGAGGAGAGAGGGTTTGAAAGAAGAATAAATTCAGACCCTACCCCTGAGAAATTCACAGACTGGTGGAAGAAGACAGTGCAGAGAAAGATATGCCTGAATGGACATCATTTCCATCATGACCCAGTTCATACGTCCAGGAGCCACTTCATCCTTCTCTCTTCCGAGCTGTGTTAGGTGCCTTCCTCTGAGCTATGTCTTCCTGAGCCTTTATAATGCTGAATAGAGTGATTATATTTGGGTGGGGTGGAGAAGGGAGGAGTCATCCCTGAAAACCTTGTAAAATGCTAAGCTCCCATAATTCAGGACCAATCCTGACAGAATGGCACGTATGTCCACCTACCAAGCAATGGTGGCGCCCCCGTGTGGCAAAAGTGTGAACGTTATCTGCAAATGACCAGGTTCACCTGCGTTCAACTTAAGCAACTCAACCGATTTACAAGTTCAGAAGCTTCTCATTTCTTCAATATTTGCACATAAATGAGACTTAACATAGTTCTACCACACTCCTTCAAATCTGTGGCATAATTTAAAATTGCCTGTTTCCTGAATTGTAATTATCTACAATACAGGGTTCTCTTCCTTACCTCTTTTTTCCCAGCTGAGTAGGAGGGAGAGAGGAAGGAAGGAAGGAAGGAAGGAAGGAAGGAAGGAAGGAAGGGAGCAAGAGAAGGAAGGGGGACTTCCCTGGTGGCGCAGTGGTTAAGAATCCGCCTGCCAATGCAGGGGATCCCTGGATCAGGAAGATCCCACATACCGCGGAGCAATGAAGCCCGTGAGCCACAACTACTAAAGCCCCCATGCCTAGAGCCCATGTTCCGCAGCAAGAGAAGCCACCCCAATGAGAAGCCCACGCATTGCAACGAAGAGCACCCCCCACTCGCGGCAACTAGAGAAAGCCCGCGCACAACAACGAAGATCCAATGCAGCCAAAAATAAAGAAATAGAAATAAAGAAATCTATAAAAAATTATTTTAAAAAAAGAAAAGAAGGGAGGGTAAGATAAGACAGAAAAACTGTCTTCTCTTCCTCTTCTCCCTTCTCCATCCCCCAATGAAGAGGCATATCATGAGAATTTGACATTAGAGATCATCTTTTCTGTGCTGAGCAGTAATTGACTTATAAGTGATGTTACACCCTGATGCTGTCTAGCTCCCCCATCTTGGGCTTGTCATTTCTCCTTCCAAAACCTTTATTCCCCCATCTCTCATGTAGGAAGAACAGTACCAGCCAGACCTCTGAGGGGTCATAGAAGGGTCACATTCGATAATGCAGGAGAAAGCCCTTTGAATGCTGTAAAGCTGCAGACTCACGTTAGGGGCATTGTGACCGGCTGACACAGGGCACCCACAGCCTGGTACTTCCAAGTGACTCACCAACCTCTTATATGAACCCCTCTCACTAGGAGGCCCTGAGGGTAGCTGAGCTAATGTTTGCAAACCACTTTAAAGAAGAGAAGGGCTTTAAAACTGCTTGGATCACTTCCAGTTAGATGACCTCTTTACAAGAGTACAAAGAAAAGCAAATGTGGACTTTTCTCTTCCTTTTAATTTTCTTTCAAAACGGGAGACAACTCACTCCATCATTAGTGCACATCACTGTGTTTGAATTAGCCAAGCGAGGGCAGAAGAGTTTGGGGGGTGACAGGCTTATTAAAAATATCATTATTGTTATTTTTTAATGGAGAGATCAATGTGTGCTTATTTTTTAAGTGTACATGATATAGAAGTATAGAAAGTAAAGGGGAAAAGCCCAACTCTTCTGAATACCACCTCCACCCCTTCCCAGAATTGGCCACTGTTAAGACAGGTGTAAGAGCTTTCTGTGCATACGGTCCTGCAATTCTCTTTCTTCACTTAACCATAAACAGTAGGTTGTGGTTTTTTTTTACAAGGATGGAAGTTTTAAAAGAAATTTAGAAGGCAGTATAAACGTTTTACCAAGGTGACTGCTTATTCAAATCTGTTTCTTAAGCCAAAACCCAGACTTGGAACGTTACCCCAGCATCTGAGGGGAAGGATGTCCTGTGCACACCTTTGTCGCGTGTTCGTCCTCCCAAACTAGAATGTGGGCTTCCCAGAACCCAGCACCATGCTCGGCACAAATCAGTGTTTGCCGAGTGAATAAGTGAATGACCTTGATTCTGCAGAATTAATCTCCGCTGGGCCCCTCTGTGCTTCACAGCATCTTGCTTTCCTAGCACTTTCACACTTTGGGTCATTTTGGCCTCACAACAGCCCTCTAATGTGTGTTGCACTTCATATTTCATTTTATGGTTATTTTATAGCGGAGGAAACAGTCCCAGTGAAGTCACAGAGCTGGGCCTAGAACCCTGGTGTGTTCTTTTGCACCCACTCTTTGTATTCACCAATGCCTGCCTCTACTATGTACAATGGCCAGAGGATAACAGAATCAGTTGAATGTCTACATAGCTGAAAGCTTGCTTTGAGGCGGTGAGGGTTAATCCTCTTCAGTCTGTGAGCTAGGAAGGCTAATTTATGTTGGGTGCACTAAACTTTATGAAGGCCTCTGGTTTGCAAATCCATCTTCCGCCATCTGCTGGATGAAAGCAGCATTTCAGTACTGCCCCTCATCTGCCATGGTAACAGTTACCATCTGTTAAGGTACTACTTAGTGCCATGCAATTAACATGTATAATTTCTTTTACTCCTCCAAGCAACCCTATAAGGTAGGTCCAATCTTATCCCCATTTTCAGATGACGCAACGGAGGTTCACGTGGTTAGGTAACCCACCCTATGTGTACTAGTTTCCTAGGGTTGCCATAACAAATTACTGTAAACCTGGTGGCTTAAAACAATAGGAACTGGGCTTCCCTGGTGGCGCAGTGGTTGAGAGTCCGCCTGCTGATGCAGGGAACGCGGGTTCGTGCCCCAGTCCGGGAAGATCCCACATGCCGCGGAGCAGCTGGGCCCGTGAGCCGTGGCCGCTGAGCCTGCGTGTCCGGAGCCTGTGCTCCGCAACGGGAGAGGCCACAACAGTGAGAGGCCCGCGTACCGCAAAAAAAAAAAAAAAAAAAAAAAAACCATAGGAATTTATTCTCTCAATTATGAAGGCCAGAAGTCTGAAATCAAGGTGTCAACAGGAGCTTCTTCCAAAAGCTCCAGGGAAGAATTTTTCTTGGCTCCCCCAGCTTCTGGGGCTCCAGGCATTCCTTGGCTTGTGGGTGCATCGCTCCAATCCCTGCATCCATCTTCACACAGCCTTCTCTTCCTTCTCCCTGAGTGTCTTTCCTCTGTGTTTCTCCTACAAGGACATTTGTCATCTAATTTAGAGCCCACCAAGATAATTCAGGGTGATCTCTTCTCAAGATCCTTAACTGAATTACATCTACAAAAACCCTTTTCCCAAATAAGGTCACACTCACAAGTTCCTAGGGTAAGAAGGTGAGCATATCTTTTGGGGGTTGGGGGAGCAACCAGTTAACCCAGTACCCTATGTTCTTTAGTTGACATGTTGCAGAGTCTATGCTCTTAATCAGTTAGGTGGGATCGAGACAGCTGCTAGCAACCCTCCTCTCTGTGTCTCCTCTACCACTCAATCCTTCCCATTGTAGGTCCACCCCTTCTCGCTTTTCAATTAAAGGACAGGCCAAAAAAAAAAAGGCTTGCACCCTGAGCCTCCCTGCTCTTGATCATTGCATAGGGTGACCACATGATTTACTATCCAAATGAGGACACATTTGAGGGTCAAAGGGTAAAAGTGAGTGTTAACAATGATCCTGTGATGACAGGCACATCAGGACTGTGCGGGCAAAGCTAGATGCAGAGGGTCCCTGCCAGGGCCTCCCCAGGGTGGGCCTCTCCTGCTGGCTTTCCCAAGACTCCGTGCCTCCCTTTTCTCTTGCACCCGAAGTCAACATCCTCTGCCAGGCACCTCCACCTGGCAGGTGATCAGGAGACTCTGAGGCCCAGCAGACACCTACTAAACGAGTGCTGAATTCTTTTTTAAAATATTTGTTGCACATGGACTTTGTGCCGCTCATCGTTGGCGCGAAATCCCTGCCCTCAAGGAGTTTATAAACTAGCAAGGGAGTGGCTGACAGCGGAAGTGCACTAACTTCACGGGCTGCCGCCTAAGGGGGACGTTGCACGTGGGAAAGCCTCACTGGGGCAAAGGGGAAGGAAAATGCCCCGGCAGGGCTGATCCAGGTGCTCTAGCCCACCATCTCACACAGCCCTCACATTCCTGTGAGGAAGGTATGGATCCACGGTCTATTATCAAAAATCCCTGGGGCCAATGTATTCTGGAATTCAGATATTTCTCGATTTCAGCGCAAAAGTGTGTTGTAACCATTTTCTATTCTGTACCTGATGGTCTGGGGCTCTACTCCCCCCCCAGAGGGAATATATTCACAATATATAGCAAAACATGTATATTCACATTAAATAAAACAAACACAGACTGTAAAAAGTTTCATGTCAGTTCAAGGTAGGATTTTATGGCAAATTAATTCAGATCAATTAGATTTCACTGCTAAATGAGTTAAGGAAAACAATGTCCGTTTTTATAGTTTGGGGATTTGGGGATTGGAGATAAGAGATTGTAGGGCCGTAGTATTTGCTCCAATGTGAAGACAAAGAAACTGAGGCTCAGAAAAGTTATGAAACTTGCCCAAGACACACAGTAAGTGGTGCAGCTGGAATTGAACATTCATCTGTCTCCTGGCTCACCTGCAGTATCACTCTGTTTTGATTTTTTTTGATTCAGGTAAGGGAGTGAAGCCCGATCATGAGCAATATCATGATTTCTGAGATAATATTGGCTGCTCTGTCCTGCTTGTCTTTGTAGAAACACTTGAACCAAGGCTTTAAGTCATATAAACATGCATGATCTTTCTGTCTGCCCATGTTTGTAGCGTGCCATTCTTGAGCCATCTGTAGTGTGAATGATTCTGTGGTTTCAGGCACGGGGGTGCAGTTCCTACTCACGAACTTGGAAGGGGCTTTAATTAAAAAGTGATGCAGGTGACGATGCAGGCAGAGTTGCTTAGACAACAAAACCAGACAGCTCCTTTTTGTTCACCTACTTCAAACACATAGGATTACTTAACTTTATAAAAAGAAAATAAAGTCCCAGGGAGAGTAGTAATCATTCCTAACAGCACCTTTAAAAGAAATGGTCTGATTAGTAGGAAACACCCAACCCACGAATAATTTAAAATGCTTGCTTCCTCAACCATAGTGCGAGATCAGATTCCCTGACCTGGCAGTCCCAACACACACACACACACACACACACACACACATACACACACACACACACAGATGATAAACATCCTATGGACGGTGAAGCTTGGTTGAATTCGTTCTTCTCATCCCCTCTGTTGGGCGGTGGAGTGCTAAACTCCACTGGATGTTACAAACCCCAGCTAAAGTCAGGTGACCAAGGATACAGTATTGTCAGGCTTCATGACCCCATGACTTATCACCACTTTTTGGCTTCCTGGGGTGAGAATTCACTCCAGGCCAACAAAGATCGTAATATTCTTTCCATAGTTAAGCCTTTCAGCCTCTCCTCACGACTAGGTTTTCACCATTGTTTTGTCTCTTGACACAAAAGTTGACATGCCCAGAAAATTCCCTTAACAGGTCAGTTTTGTGTTCCTCACACTTCTGCAACAAGGAAAGAAATAACAACTTACTTAAAACAATCCAGAGTTTTCCATTCAAGTTGCAACAATGACAGTATGATGATTCCTAACTTTATTGAGAGGCTACAATGACCCAGGGGACACAGCATGCTGTGTGATGTATCTCGGGAGAAATGAAAGCGATCAAATTACAGCTTTCAGGACTGTATTGTATGCAAATACCAATAAATACTTACACAGCATTGTCATGTGCCAGGCACTGTTCTAAGTGCATTATATGTAATCCTCTCACTGTAACCCATACAACAACCCTATATGGTAGATACCTATGTTATGCCATTTTACAGATGGGGAAACTAAGACCCAGAGAGGCTAAGTAACTTGTCAAGCTCACACAACTAAAAAGTAGTGTAGCTGGAATTATGATTGAGACACTCATGTCCTAAAGTTCATGTTTTTCCTGTTACTGTGAAAATGTTGTTTCTCTAGGGATGAGGTCTATGTCTTATTGTCCCTGCATCCCAGCTCTCAGCATTGTACCTGGCAGAAATACATGCTTAACACATGTTCAAAGAGGAAGTAAAACATGGAGGTATGGGAGGGAAGGAGGACACCTGTTTCAGAGACATACCTGCACAGTGCTCCCCATGGAAATGAAGGTCCGGGGCCCATTAGTAATCAATGAGAGAGAAGAGCTGATGGATAGATCTTCGGGGGTTTGCTTTTATGAGCTGTCTGCTGCAACCCCATAAAGGGAGTACCCTTTGCAACTTTACCAACGGCCAAAGGACAGAGCCTATCAGAATATGCTCATGATCCCAACAGCAGGATTAAAGGGCTCTCCACGGATGGGGGTGCAATATGGGGAGCACAGAAGCATAGCTAGGTAGGGAACAATCATTCTGCTGGGTCCATTCTCTAAATAACAGTACTTTCTAATATTTGTAAGGAAATATTTAGATCTGAAGATTGTGAAGACTACGTTGATGCAGAGCAAAAGCCAAACTGTGCAGAGAACCGGGCCTCTGTTTCCTGAGGTTTCCAGAATATCAGTCATACCTTAATAATGTAGGTAGCATGTTTTAGAGGAGTTATTTGTTTATATCTATCTCTCCTGCTAGCCCAAGTGTTCCTGAGGTGGAAGGACCTTGTTACTCATCCTTAGTATGGTGTGAGTGGTTAAACATGTGACTTGGGGAGTCAGATTACCTGAGATAACATTAAGGCTTCCTCATTTACTGTGTGGCATTTGGCAAGTTACCTAACCTCTCTGAGCCTCTCTTTTCTTATTTGTTAAATAGGAAATAATGTTTTCCATAAGGTAACTTCACCAGCTTCTGAGCAAAGATCTCTGGCTGCCTGGGGAAAGTCTTACTGGGGGGAAAGGAAAAAGAATAACATTAAAGTGTGGTTCTGCATGCATTACTTCATGAAACCTTGATGATTAAGTGAGAGATTTATGTAAATTGCTTAGCACAGCGCTTGGCTCATACTGCATGTGACAAAGACTGCTTCCTAGTACCTACACTCCCCTTCTTTCTTTTTTTTTTTTTTTTTTTTTTTTTGAGGTACACAGGCCTCTCACTGTTGTGGCCTCTCCCATTGCGGAGCACAGGCTCCGGACGCGCAGGGTCAGTGGCCATGGCTCACAGGTCCCAGCCGCTCTGCGGCATGTGGGATCTTCCCGGACTGGGGCACGAACCCGTGTCCCCCGCATCTGCAGGCAGACTCTCAACCACTGCGTCACCAGGGAAGCCCCCCCTTCCTTTTTTAGTAATAGTATCACCAAAGTTTTAGTGGGGTGTGTGCCTGGTTTCAGAAAGAAGGCTCTGGAGAACCGTGAAGAAATGGTGGGGTGTGTGTGGCTAGGGGCAGATGTCCACTTGGCCATGGCCAAGGTCAAGGTGAGAGGAATACTGAGCACCCTGTCAGTGGTGGAAAGGAGTGGTGAGCACTAGGGTGTTTCTGGGGCAGAGTCAGCCAGATTTTATGAATGACACAGGGAGAGAAGAAGGCAGGTGGCAGGGAGGGGAAGAGACCAGAGGGCACCCAGGTTCTCAGCATGATGACTAAGTGTGGGGACTTAGTAATTAATAAGTCACTGAGCTAGAGAATGGAGGAGGAGGAATAGGTTTGGGAGGCAGGTGATGAGTGCAGTTAAGGACACACTGGGCAGAGGGGCAGAGGGGATGTCCCATCCAGAGGTCCAGCCAAGTTCCTTTGTTCGCCGCCTCTGTGGAACGGCCTTTCATCACCAATATGAATCCTTAAAAAGAGAGTGGCATGGCCATATATACACTACCTAATGTAAAATAGATGGCTAGTGGGAAGCAGCCACACAGCACAGGGAGATCAGCTCGGTGCTTTGTGACCACCTAGAGGGGTGGGATAGGGAGGGTGGCAGGGAGACACAAGAGGGAGGGGATATGCGGATATATGTATAAGTATAGCTGATTCACTTTGTTATAAAGCAGAAACTAACACACCATTGTAAAGCAATAAAGATGTTTAAAAAAAAAAAAGGGTTTTGCAAAGATCACGCAAATGTTCTGTGCCTGGAAGATCAAAATAACCTGCAGAGGGAGCAACTTTCACACACACACACACACACACACACACACACACACACACACACACACAGCCTACAGTCAGCCCTCAGGTGGCTCCCCCTGCCCCTCCAGGTCTGCTTTCCAAGCCTGCAGCTCAGCCTGGTCTTGCCCCACACCAGGGTCCCTGGCTGGGATACAAAACATGTGTATCCACAGCACAGAAAGACTATATCTACCCCGTCAGCGATGGTTTCTGCGGAACGTTTGGTCACAGTGTGCAAGTTTTTGTTTTACTGCAGAGTCGTTTCCGTGAAAATAGCCAACGTGATCATGTTGAATTGCACAGCTAACCTGGAGCTCTCTCCATTGCAGTTCTGCTCCCTGCAGACATTTCCCTGCAATTCTATTTTGCACCAACTCCATGCAGGCTCTTACAAGTCTTGTAAAACTACAAAGGGCCTGAAGCAAGTGTGCTACCCAATCCCCTGACCTCAGACCAGGGAGGTCAAACAGCAAGGATGGATGATCTTTTTTCTCAGCAGGGAGTTTTAAGAGGTCAAATCACCACCTTGAAGACCCAGCCCAGTATTTAATGACTGCTTGTTAGTGTCTGTCACTAAATAAAATATTGTGTATGTATTATCTTATTTAATCCTTAGACCTAAAGAACAAGGCAGGTAAGATGAGCCTCAGAGAGGGTGAGGAACTTTCCTAAAGCTGTACAGCTAATAAATGGTAGAGGTGGGATTCCACTCAAACCTGTCTCACACCAGTTCTCAATGCCTAACCACTGGGATGAACTGCCCTCCACCATCAGTCCAGGGCTTCATTCTCCTGGTGATAGGACCACAGTTAGCATTGCTGTCATTTACTTTCAGGTCCTCTAGCTCAGTTTGCCCTATTTTCCATGTGTTGTTCTTCACATCTGGACTGGTTTACTGAAAGGGATGTGTGTGGCTTCCTACCATCCACCAAGTGTTAGAAAAGGAAAGGTCTTGGCCATGAGGAAACTCAGAAAAGGTATCTCTGGCTCTACTTGCTCTCCTAGAAGTGATGAGTGGGGTAGACAGTGGTGACCAGTGTCATGCTGGCTCTGTGAGAGTGGCCGCTTGGTGAGCTCTTTGTGCAGGTGACCATCATACCTAGCTCGGGGCATAATGGTCTTAAGATAGAAAAGCTATCTATTTGGGTCCACATCAGTGTACTTTTTATAAAGCAAATCTGGGCTATGAATGTTTAGAGTTCTGAGGTAAAACAAATGAGACAGGATGGACATGTTTAGAAGAGACTTTGATAGTTCTGTCTTCTCTCTGAATCGTTTGTTTCCTCTGAGTTGCCCTCTCGTTTTCTCTTTGTTTGCCTGCATCACCATCTTTCCCGGTAGACGCTGAGTTGTCAGAATGGGACAGGCTAAGTTGCAGTGCTTATAGGGTTGCAGAGGCAGAGGAAGAGCGAGTGTCGAGGTAGCACTCCGGCTTTAAATGCTTCAGCCCAGAAGCAGCACACGTCACTTCTGATCAAATTTCACTGCTGAGAGCTAGTTCCAGGGCTGGGGAAAGCGATCTCTCCCTGTGCCCGGGCAGGAGAGGAGAAAGGGACCTGGGGAGCGCTGGTGATCTCTATCATTGAGACTTTCCTTTGATGTCTACTGATAGTTGTTGACATGATTAGGGACAAGGAGAATTCTGGTAAGATGTCATGGTAATGGTGCAGGGTTGTTTGTGAGGTGTTTTGTTTTTTTTTTAATTTTGTCAAGGTGTGATTTATATATCATAAAATTCACCCACTTTCAGTGTACAATTCAATGATTTTTAGTAAATTTACCACTTTGTGCAACCAGGTAGTATAGCAGTTTTTTGTTTTTTGTTTTTTTTTTTTGGCGGTACGCGGGCCTCTCACTGCTGTGGCCTCTCCCGTTGCGGAGCACAGGCTCCGGACGCGCAGGCTCAGCGGCCATGGCTCACGGGCCCAGCCGCTCCGCGGCATGTGGGATCCTCCCGGACCGGGGCACGAACCCGCGTCCCCTGCATCAGCAGGCGGACTCCCGACCACTGCGCCACCAGGGAAGCCCAGTATAGCAGTTTTTTAATCTCCTTGAATCCCACCAGTAAAACATTCACAGCCACTAGGTTAGCAAAACCAAAAACCCATGGACCCAAACCTGGCAGGCAGTGTTTCCTTGAACTCCAACATTTGAGTCAGTAGGAACAAGCTGCCAATAATTGCCTGACCCACCTGATATCAGAAACTGCAGAAGAAAGAAGAGGAAAGGTAAAGGGGCTTCTGATGCCCCTAAGAATTGGAGGACCCCCCCCCAAACACCAAAGAAACTCACTGGAAAGTTCCGCAGGTGTTGGGCTGCACCCGGCAGGCCTACAAGGCCTGTGCTGGCCAGTTTCAAGACCAAAGAAAGAGCCCGGAGTCAGCGGCAGAGACATCGATGGTTTAATAAATGGGGGAGCTTACCCATCTGTAGCAAGGTCCTGGAGAGACACCCCACCTTGTACGGCACACGGCGGGCAGGACATGATGGCAGTCTGCTCCCAGGGGGGAGGAGCGATTACCAGTTATAGGGGAATTGATGTCAGGTGGGCTCATTAGTTACCAGGGAAACCAGCAGAGGGGCACACCCCTCACCACACCTTTGACAAGAACAGTCCCTAGCTGGGGCCTGGGGTAAGTATGCAGGAAGGTCAGTCATGTGCGTAGGTGTAGGTGAAGCGGGCACTGGTTGGGCAGGGAATGTACAGAGAGCAAGAGAACAGCCATCTGGAGTGGCCTGACCATACAGTGGGCCATTTAGAGAATGGAGGCAAAGCTGGGGTCTGGTTCAGGGGAGGTTCTAATGCACACATGAGTACAGGATGACTATGGGAAGATCTGATCATGCTGGTGGGGTCCAGGGGTCCCAGAGTCCAGAGGTCCAGACCCTATGAACTCTTAAAGCCAACAAGCCAAAGCACTCTTCCAGGACGAAGCCCCACCCTGAGGAGAAAATGCTGAGAGTGTCATCCAAACTGAATGAGTCAGGGCAAACAGGCAAAGAAAAGTGATGATAAAATAAAGGGTGGGGGCTTCCCTGGTGGCGCAGTGGTTGGGAGTCCGCCTGCCGATGCAGGGGACACGGGTTCGTGCCCCGGTCCGGGAGGATCCCACATGCCGCGGAGCGGCTGGGCCCGTGAGCCATGGCCGCTGAGCCTGCGCGTCCGGAGCCTGTGCTCTGCAACGGGAGAGGCCACAGCAGTGAGAGGCCCACGTAGCACAAAAAAAAAAAAAAAAAAAGACTTTTTAAATTAAAAAAAGCACACATATTGAACAGACACACTGCATAAATTGGAAAAATCAGCCCTCAATAGCTCCACACTGAAACTACTGAATTTTAGAGAAAAATCTTAACAATCCTTTTTGCAGCCAGACAAACAGAACAAGTATTTTATAAGAGAAAGAAAATCAGATTGTCGTTAGACTTCCAACATCAATGCTTCATTCCAGAAATCAATGGAGTAACTTATTTAGGATATTCAAAGAACAAGTGAGTCAAGAATTTAAAATCCAGCCAAATTGATCTTCAAATATAAAGTCAGCAAACATCCTGTTATGAACACACGAGAACCTGGGAGGCAGTAGTACTTCTAGGAGTCTTTTCCGAGGAATCAAAGAATGCAACCAAAACGGCTGAAGAGACAACGGCATAAGAACTGCTCAAGTAGGCCAGATAACAAAGGAAGATTAATGATAGAATTAAAATACAACATTTGGCAACCCAGATGAATTAATAGATTTGTTTGTTCAATGATCATCAGTGGCTGCTAACATCACAAAAAGAGAGACAAAGATAAATTTGTCACCAGAGAAGCCACCAGGGAAGCCCCTATATATATATTCTTTTTCAGATTCTTTTCCTTTATAGGTTATTACGAGATATTGAATACAGTTCCCTGTGCTATATAGTAGGTCCTTGTTGTTTATCTATTTTATATATAGTAGTGTGTGTCTGTTAATCCCAAACTCCTAATTTATCCCTCCCTCTCCCTCCAGATTATTCCATATTTTTAAAGAGAGAAAGACAGTGCACACATGATTGAGAGAGAGAGATTAGGAGATTATGGGAATAAAAAGTGAACTGGGGGGCTTCCCTGGTGGCACAGTGGTTAAGAATCTACCTGCCAATGCAGGGGACACGGGTTCGAGCCCTGGTCGGGAAAGATCCCACATGCCGCGGAGCAACTAAGCCCGTGCGCCACAACTACTGAGCCTGTGCTCTAGAGCCCGCGAGCCACAACTACTGAGCCCATGAGCCACAACTACTGAAGCGCACATGCCTAGTGCCTGTGCTCCACAACAAGAGAAGCCACCGCAATGAGAAGCCAGCGCACGGCAACAAAGAGTAGCCCCTACTCGCCGCATCTAGAGAAAGCCCACACGCAGCAATGAAGACCCAACACAGCCAAAAATTAATTAATTTTTTTTTTTAAGTGAATTGGAAGTTCTGGGTGTGGTTTCTACTGACCTGGGGCCTCACTATAAAGTTATTTGCTTCAGCCATTTGATGGCAAACTCCTAATATCAGTACCTTTCAGTCTTTTAAGTTGGTCAGGTTATATTCCCCAGAATAGATTCTTCCTATTACTAGACATAGATGGTAAAGGCCTGGCGACCAGCTTCCTGGGAGCTGCATGAAGAATTGTGGAGTGAGGGCCTCAGCATTTCATGGTTAGGGTACTGCCAATCCTCACCTGTGCCTGGGGTCTCTCCATCCAGAGACCCTATGTTTTTCCTTCTCCAGAAAATAAACCTCTAACCTTCTGCTTGGAGGGGGAAGCAGGAGTCATCCAGCAGTCCTGGGTAGAGGATGGGACCTACAGGTCTAACTACTTCTGAAACAGCCGCCAAAAAACACTCCTTATTGTAACACCTATTTTATACTATTTCTTGATATTCCAGGAACCCAAACTTCCTGAACCTTTTCAAGATTCTGCAGTGAAAATAAAGTTGGTTCTCAGCTGTCAACAAAAAATGAATCAATAGTCCATCTAACAAAGAAGTGGAAAATTTATTTGAGCCAACCTGAGGATTAGAACCTTGGAGACAGTCTTTCAGAAAGCTCTGAAGACTGCTCTGCCTGCTAGAGGTCAAAGCCCAGTTACACACGTTTTTGAGACAAAGGATTATACATCAAATAATGTACTGACAGTTTACACAATCCAGATCTACATGAACCAGTAGTGGATCACCGTGACCCCTTATAGGATGGAGGGAAGGTTATCTCCTAATAAGGTCTAGTTAATGCAGATGCACAATACACACTAAAGGGGAGATAGGAGGCCCAAATGGGCAGAGGAGATTTTTAGGCTTAAATTTTTTTTTGTCTTGCCATAAAATTTTGGCCCGATGAATTTTATTTCATCACAGCTTTCCCCATTGCCAGTTTAGAATTCTACGTCAGTGAATCTGTTGAGCCATTTACCTCTCATTCATCTGTGTTCTCTTCTTTTACTCTCCTGGCCATGCGAGTCTACAGAAAACACATACACACACACACACACACACACACACACACACACACACACACACACACGACATTTTTAGCTGGGTTCTGGGAGAGAACAAAAAATGAAATGTGTATACCAACTTACTCACCCTTTACCCATTTCTTTATTCTTTAATTCAAAAACAATAATATAAATACAGAAAAGTACATACAAATATGTATAGTTTAATGAATAATTATAAAACAGGTCCATGTGACCACTACGCAGGCCAAAAACAGAACACTGCCAGCACCAAGGAACCTCGGTGATCCCCATCAGATCCCAGCCCTGTCGCCACCAGGGGCAACCTCCATCCTGACTTTTTAAAAGATCCTTCGCTTGCTCTTCATTTATTTTTCACTTTTCTCTACAGTAGCCATCTCTATACCATATAATTTAGTTTTGCCTGTTTAGGAGCTTCTTTTGATGGGAAACGTACTATCGTATTCTTCTGTGTCTTGCCTCTTTCCTTCAACATTTCGTTTGTGAGATGTATCCATGTTGCACGGAGCTCTGATGTATTCATTTTCTTTGCTGTTATTCCATGATGAATGCACGGTAGCTTTGTTTTCGCATTTTATTTTGTATGGACACTGGACTGTTTACAGTTTGGGTCTATGATGCATAATTGTGCTGCACACATTCTTGGACTTGTATTCTTGCAGATTTACACAAATTTCTCTAGCTACATGCCTAAAAGTGAAACTGCATACGATAAGATATGTGAATCTTCAACTTAACTAAAAATCCCCAAGGTGTCTTCCAAAGCAGGCGACCTCACTGTACAATTGGAGAGGGCGTCACCGCCCCAAGTGTGCTATGCAGATGGACACTCTTAAATGTAAGATGAGTTGGCGACTTTTGGGCTCTGTCAATTTGTTCTCCCACCAGAAGCTTTTCAGAATTATTCCTATTGTTCCATGTCTTGCCAGCTCTTGGAATTTTCAGACTTTAAAATTTTTGTGAATCTGGTG
Source organism: Leucopleurus acutus (assembly GCF_964270905.1). NCBI lineage: Eukaryota > Metazoa > Chordata > Mammalia > Artiodactyla > Delphinidae > Leucopleurus > Leucopleurus acutus. Next base: position 135,392,827 of record NC_139143.1, read on the forward strand.
AGTGTATAATTATGTTTCATTGCACTTCCATGGTTACAAGTAAGACTGAGCACATCTTATGTTTATTGGACTTTGGATTCCTGATCCTCCCTTTTTTAACATTATTTTGAAAATATGCATTTGTTTCTGTAATCTAAACCACGTAGTTAAAACCTTATATATTTGACACAGTGTGTTACCCCTGTAATGACTCGGGGTGGGGCGCGTTTACTGTTTCTATGCCAATATGTTAAATTCTGAATAATGCCAACTCAACATAGTACAGTTGGATTCTTTGTCCAGCATTGACAGCACAGCTAACACATTTATGTTTACCTATAAAAATACAACTAACTCCATCCTTTTAACTCACAGAAATCTGATCTCTTTACCACTTTGCTCCTTAAAGTGATTTGTAAAAGGTTTTCTGGGACTTTTTGTGATCAAATGGTCTCTGACGTTGCTCGTCCTTCTTGGCTGTTCTGTAACATTTGACGCTTTATGCCTCCCTCCTTCTCTCTATTGGTTTTCCTCCTATCTGGAGACTCTTTCTCTTTTTCCTCCCCCATCTCTTCTTTCTAACATCCAATCAATGTTGGTGTTTTCCAGTGCTATGTCTTTAGACCTCTCATCTCTAGTAAATATCATTAGCCCCACAAGCCAACCCTAGTCCCTGGGAAAATTCCCTAGCCCCATCCCACATTCAAGGGGATGAGCCTTTAACAGATTTGTTTGTATTGCCTTCCCTCCCTTAGCTGATTGGCCCAGGGTGGACAACAGACCAAAGATGGGTCAATCAGATTCCTGCTCCCCCAAATTAGGGACTGAGACCCAACTCTGAACTCTGGCTGGAATTGTGACATGAGAACCTCAGAGCCAGAGGCAGCCTCATTCTAACAAGTGGGCGAAGAAGCGGAGACAGCTGTCAGGGAGAGGACAGAACAAAGCACACAAGCACAGAGTAGCAGAGACAGAGACAGTGAGAATTCCTCACATGATGTTTTGGTTCCCAGGTTCCAGGCCCATTCTCACCCTTAGGTCCCATGAGACAGTCACAGCTCATCCTTATTTCAAGTCCCCTCACTGTGTTCAGGCTTACTTAGCACGTTCACTGTATTCACAACTTAAGTCCCAACCAACCTCTTCTCTTCTACCTCTACCCACTGGAATTTATTCCAGAGCCCTATCCTACCCAGCTGAAAGGCCCCATTGCTTTGTATTTCTTGAGGAGAGAACTCCATAGCTCAGGAGAAATTCTCGATGGTATGCCTGGTTGGTTCCCGCCATCCTGGGCTTGAGGCTTTTCTGCCATGGCTTTCAAACAGGAAATCATCTGCTCCTTGTCTTTCCTCTAGGCCCTGCCATCCTTCCCCAGCTTCGCAACTTTACTTCAGTGCTTCTGCTGATGCCCCTTGTCCAGAACTCCTTTTTCTCTAATCCTGGCTAATATGACTTAGCACCTGCCTGCTCTCCCCAAGAACAGCCACATTCTTAGCTATTGCTGTCAGCACCTGCTCTGAGGATCCGGTTCCTTAACCCCTTTTCAGGACAGAGCCCGGTTCAGATACAGCAAATATATGGCACAGGCTGTCTGTTCCCCCATCCCACAACAGAAATGTTTTCATTTATCATATCACTCTTTCTTGCTGGTGCTGGACAGGACATCACCTTAGAATCTTTCTTAACACAGTCCTGGAGTACCAACAAATTATCCACCAGAGCTGGGTTCTGATGATATGAAAGAATGATGATGACATTGGCAAGAAAGAGACATTTAGAAAGATTTGGGAATATGTATTGAATTCTAGTTTTAGCCCTAGATTTGAGGAGAAGGCATAATTTCAAGTGCAGCAGACTCATAGGCAGCTGGAAGGCCAGGACCATAGAGGAAGAGAGCCCAGGGGTGACACCTCCCTTCCCTCCCTGGGATCTCTCTGCAGGCTGGGCTTGCTCCCCTCAGCTGTCTTCAACCCTGATCAGTGGCCTCTGCATCTCTGTAGGAACTATTTGGTCTTTGGATAATGTAGTGGTTAAAAGCATGGGTACTAGAGCCAGGCTTCCTGGGTTTGAATCCCAACTCTACCATTTACCAAATGTGGGAGGGACTTCTGGCAATTTATTTAACCCCTCCCGCCGCTGTGCCTTGATTTCCTCATCTGTAAAATGGGATAATAATCAGATCTACCTCATTGGATTGTTGTGAGGATTAAATGAGTTCATATGTATAAATGCTTAGAACAGTGCTCAGTAAATGTCTGCAACTATTATTATCCCACAAGGAAGCTACAAGTTCCTTGAGACTCAGTTGGTCTTCATCTTTTCCTGGCACGTAGATGGCTCTGAATTGAAGAACACAGTCTTTGAAGACCCAGAGATGAAATCTCAGCTCTTCCGCTCAATATTTGGGTGACTAGAAAATAAGTATCCTCCTTGTAAAACTGAGATGATAATACCTACTTTATAGAACTGATTTATAGAATTGTGAGTATTAAATGAGATATTGTATGTAAAGCTCCAAGGACACAGCAAACCCTAAAAAATGCAAACTCTTACCATCAAGGCTAGGTATAGTGTCCTGCCTATGGAGCCACACTGCTTGGTTTTGAATTCCGGTTCTGCCACACAGTTGCTTTGTGATCTTGTCACAGTTTTCTCTCTGTGCCTCAGTTTTCTCCTCTTTAAAATGGGGATAATGCTAGCACTTACTTTATAGAGTTTGGGCAGGATCAAGTTAGAAAAAACGTGTATGGCCCTTAGCCCAACGCCTGACACATATCTCAGCCAATGCCAGGTTGTTACTGTTTGTTTAATAAATGAATGAATTGTAGACAAGGCTCTCAAAAGTGAACTTGCTAAAGGACAGAATCACTGAGGGCCATAATTACCAAGACCCATCCTGAAGCCAGATGCAGGTTAAGCCAAACCCATAAATGCAAGGAGAGGTCTGGGAGACAGCAGCCCAGTGAACTAAGCCCTCTCTCCCTGTTGTCTTCACTCACTGGTCTGGGACATGCAAAGAACTGGCACCTACAATAATAGGCTGCTAGAGCTGGAAGGATCTTTGTGACTAGATCAGGTAGGCCATTTTCTCCTGAGTAATTGAAACCCAGAGAGATAAGTGACCCCAGTTGCCCAAGATTCAGGTCAGGTCAGTGGCTTCATTGCAACACGCTGTTTCTCGACTCCACAGTTTCCTCCTGTGAAAATGGAGATGTGCTTGCTGCCCGTTGCCTGCTTCAAGGCATCTGGCAGCCCTGAACTTCAACTCTTCCTGGGCTAAAAAAAGTTCAGCGGCAACAGTAGAGAAGTGAAGCAAGAATGATGTAGGGTCTACTCGCAGCCTCTAGAGGGAGCCCCGAGCACAGGCTGGGACGCACCATCCTGGCGCGCACCCAGGCCCTCGGGGCGCGGGCTGCAGCCTGAGGACCAGCGCCAACCCCCCACCCCCACCCCGCCCCGCCCCGAGCGCTCCTAACATCAGGCCGATCCCTTCTCTGGGCACTCGGAGCTCTGGGAAAAGCCCAGGATACAGGCGCAAACACAAGGCTTTCGGCCCTTATTCCATTCACTCAAGGTGTGTGCACCTTAACCCCACTGAGCCTCGGCTGTCAGGTGGGAAGTCACATCTGCCTTGCCTATTCCAGGATTTAAAAGACTGATCCTCTGACTAAATAAAGTCTAGGAATTTACCCCAAATAAATAAACAGAATCAGGTAGAAAGATTGGTATGCAACAGCAAATCTCACTGTTTTAGTCTCATGATCCCTTTATACTCCTAAAAAATTACTGAAGACCCCAAAGAGCTATTGCTTATATGGCTTATATCCATCAATATTTATCATATTAGAAATTAATTCTTAGAAATGTCTAAATATATACTCATTTAGAAATAATAAGTCATTATATGTTAGCATAAAGAGCATTTTTGTGAAATAATATTTTCCAAAACAAAAACATACATTTTTTCAAGTCTTTTTAATATCTGGCTTAATGTAAGAGAGCTGAATTCTCCTTTTGCACTGAGTACATGGCGACTTCACATGTCATGTAACATCTGAAAGACTCTACTATACACCTTGAGAATAAGAGTACAGAATAAGAGTACAGAGTCCTTGAGGACTCCCTAAAAGGACACTGCAAAGGTCCAGGGGCCACACTTGGAGAACTGTTGGTGTAAAGACATTTTTCTTAGTGTTCTTTATAGCAGAGCGACTCCCCTCTCTCTTCTCACTGCCACCAGGCTGGTTCAGACTTGCATTACACGGGGCAGGTGACAACAAAAGTCTCAGAACTGGTTGCCTTGCCCCTACCCTCCTTCCACTCCCAACCGTGGAGAGAATTCTTCATAAAACACTGCATGAGGGCTTCCCTGGTGGCGCAGTGGTTGAGAGTCTGCCTGCCGATGCAGGGGACGCGGGTTCGTGCCCCGGTCCGGGAAGATCCCACATGACGCAGAGCGGCTGGGCCCGTGAGCCATGGCCGCTGAGCCTGCGCATCCGGAGCCTGTGCTCCGCGACGGGAGAGGCCGCAACAGTGAGAGGCCCGTGTACCGCAAAAAAAAAACAAACACTGCACGATTATGTCACATGCCCCCCCCCCCTCCCAAATCCTCTCATGATCCTTCACTACCTATTCAGTGCTCGTACACCTAAGGGTCAGGCTCCCTGGTCTGATTGCAGCCCAAATTCCCACCCTTATGTCATACTCCACCTGTCTGATGTGCCTGATGGCTTTAGCAAAACCAGACTATTAACCCTCCCACATATGTGCTTTCTGTGTCCCACCTCCATGTTTTTGTTTCTTTGGGTCCCTTCACTTAAAATATTCTCTCTCCCAGGACTTCCATGGTGGTCCAGTGGTTAAGACTCCACGCTTCCACTGCATGGGGCATGGGTTCGATCCCTAGTTGGGGAACTAAGATCCTGCATGCTTCGTGGCACAGGCAAAAAAAAAAATTACTCTCTCTCCCATTTCCTTCCATTCTCCTTTCTCTTTCAGACTCATTCCTCCAGCTGGAGACCTTCTACAAGCTTCTAAGATACTTGTTTGTCTTCTTTTATGCAAAGCAGAGTGTTCTGATGTGGGGCTTCTGACCCAGCTGTTGAGAGATAAGTTTCAAAAAAAACACTTGCTTTATTAGTTTCCTATTGCCACTGTAATTACTACAAACTTAGTGGCTTAAAATAACACAAATTATTACCTTATAATGGTGGGGGTCAAAAGACAGAAATGATTCTTAGAAGCTAAAACCAAGGTGTTGGCAGAGCTTTGTTCCTTTTGGAATCTCTAAGGGGGGGATCCATTTCCATGCCTTTTCCAGTTTCTAGAGGCCTCCTGCATCGCTTAGCTAGTGGTCCCCTCTTTCCTGTTCAAAGGACGTCATGTCTCCCCCTCTCTCTGACTTTCCTGCATCCCTCTTACAAGGACCCTTGTGATTACATTGGACCCACCTGGATAATCAAGGACACTCTCCCCATTGCAGGCTTCTTAATTTAATCACATCTGTAAAGTCCCTTTTGGCATGTAAAGTAACATATTCACAGGTTCCAGGGATTAGGACATGGATATCTTGGGGGACATTATCCAATCTAATATCACAGTTGCTAATATCAAAAGATAAAAAATCAAGATGCAATCTCAATGCATTAACTGTACAAATCTTGGAGTCAGACATACACCCTTATGTGAGATAAATCTCATTCATCTGATTGCTTTGAAGATTCAATGAGATAGTCTGCATGAGGCATGATGACAGCTACCCTGAGATCACTCACCAAATGCCTGTGACTATTATTATTGGCTATTATTTGGCATTTTACCACCAGCTGACTTAGAGTTGCCTTCATAGCACTTGTCATATTTTATAATTATTAATTTCTTTGGGGTGACTGTGCAGTGTACAATGATTTTTAATTATGTAAATACGACCTTAATTCTCCTACAGACAAAAAATCTATTTGTTTCATCTGTCTCTCTCACATTGGATCATGAACCCCACATGGGCGAGAGCTGTTTTACACACCGTCAAATTCCCAGAATCCAGCCCACTCGTGAATACATACATACTTAACAATCTATAAATGTTTATGGAATTAATGAATTCAGTCTAATTTATAAAATAGTTCTTCTGGTTCCCCATTGCTTTCAAGATAAAATTCAGGTTCTTTACTTAGCAAGACAAACAAGTTTCAGTAAGAGCTGGTCCCATCTTGCTTCAAATCTCACTTCCCACCACTCCCTGCCGTCGTGTACCTTACCCTCCAGCAACACCAAACTTGCCCCATCCTCTCAGGCCTCCAGGCCCTTTCTTGGGCCAGTGCAGCAGCTTTCTTTGTCCGGAATGGCCTCTCCCCACCCTCAGCGATGTGAACACACCCATACATCACCCCCTCCTTGTCACCTGGATAAGTCCCACTCACCCCTGCTTAGCCCAACGCTCCACTCTGGACAGCTCCCTCACGGCCCCCCACATTCTGGACAAGGGGGCCTACCAGATCCTCCTTAGCCCCTTGAGCTTCTACCCACCCTGGCTTGAAGGGCACTGGATTGCAACTGCCTGTCCATCTGACAGCTTCTTCCCACCCTCACCCCAACAGCCTGTAAGATCTTTAAAAGCAGGGACCAGATCTTACTCACTGTTACATCCCCAGAGACTGGTAGGAAGTACATAATAGGTACTCAATTACTGTTAGCTGAACCCCTGCCTCTGTCTCTAGAATGTCAGCTCCTTGGGTACAGGGACGATTTTATTTATCTTTATGTCTTCAGCCTCTGGCAGGAACATTGTGGGCACTCTACCAATGTTTGCCGAGTGGCCGAGTCTCTCCACAAGATGCCCTGCCCACATTAAGTTACAGGCTTGTGTGTCAATTACTGTGTGCTAATCACCACTGCTAGGCTTTGCAAGGATTAAAAATAAAAATAAAAACAACGGCTTCCCTGGTGGCGCAGTGGTTGAGAGTCCACCTGCCAATGCAGGGGACGCGGGTTCGTGCCCCGGTCCGGGAAGATCCCACATGCCGCGGAGCGGCTGGGCCCGTGAGCCATGGCCGCTGAGCCTGCGCGTCCGGAGCCTGTGCTCCGCAACGGGAGAGGCCGCAACAGTGAGAGGCCCGAGTACCGCAAAAAAATAAATAAATAAATAAATAAAAACAAAACACTATTCTTCCTTCCAGAGCTCACAGGAAAATACAGTGGGCAAGACCCAACATAATTATTTATTGATGGCCTCTACCAATGCTTTTCAATGGATTCTACTAGTTATACTTCTCACCAAGAAGTATATCTCACAACAAGAAAGGCTAATGAATAATCCTAAAATAGCCACTATTTCTCTCATTCTATCAGTGATGCTCTAGTTCCTACTCTCCGTATGCCTGCTCTGCACCTGCCCACACCCTTCTACGGATAACCCCGGGGCTCCGACAACTCCTCTGACAAACCAACAGACCCACTGTGTGTCTAGCATCACCCCTTCCTCCTCTTTTGACCTTACTGACACTTTCCCAAGGAGGCCAGAGGACTTCCCTTCCCCAATCCACTCTTATCTCACTTGGCAGTCCCCAGATGCCCAGAGCACCAGCCCTATCTTCTGAAGCAGAACTCTGGTAGCAGAAGAAAGGACAGTTGGGGGCAGGAAAGAGGTGTTCACAGAACAGTCTCCAGAGCACCCAGACACACACACTGAAGCGGCAGATACAGCTTTATTTCCTGTATTATGGAGAAAAAAATTATCAGTCTCCTGTTAAGGAGCACATGGCTGGTTGTGTAACTGCATCCTTTACAACCGTTTACCTAATTAGTTTCTTTCCAACCAGCCTATTTATCGCAGATATATTTTAAATTACTGTGAATTGGAGGGAATAGGAGATAAAGAAGGGAACTACCATTTGAGAAGAGGCTACTGGGTGCCAGGCAAGGACTGTGCTGGGCATCTTTATATGTGCTAGCTCTTTAATCCTCACCAAAACCAGCACACCAACAAAAAGACAATGCAGTGCTAGATACTTATCATCTGCATCTCCCAGGGCATCAGAAAGTTTTAAGTATTCACAGAGCTGATAAGCAGTGTTATCATGATGCGATGGTGCTTTTTACACCACACGAAGTTTTCTGTTGTGGAGCAGCTGCTATATGGCAGTCACATGACCAATGATATTCCATGCATCTTCCCCACGACACTATGGGAAGTGGTTTCATGCAGTCACTTTATAAGCAAGGAAACCAGGCTCAGAAAGGTTAGGTACCTTGTCCAAGTCCATATTTACAAGGAGCTTTCACAGTGAAATCTTAAAAACACCCGCTACCACTCCCCCACCACCCCGCCACACACACACACACACACACACACACACACACACGAGAGAAAAGAATAGCTCCAGCTATATTAAGCAGGAAAGGATTACAGGGAATTGGGTGCTTACAAAACTGATAGAAGAGCGGGATCTAGGCTGGGCCCCCAGGAATGGCACCCAGAACAACATCCAAATGGTATCTCAACTGCTGTTGGGGCCCCGACCGCCTTAGCCACAACCCAGGATGGAGAAGCTGCCATTATCAGCGTTGGCGCTGCATCAGCCAGGCCTACACCAGCAACATAGTGTAGCAGCAAGGCGGCCCCACCTTCATCCCCATTTAACTTGATTCCAATTTGAGCCTCCAGCAAGCACGTCTGAATGACACTCATACCCAGAACCTGTACAGGAGGCTGATAAGGTGGAGTTTACCTTTGCAGCCTCTGCAGTTCAGGAAGGCACGCAGAGGAAGGAGGGATAGATGCTGAGCGAGTCATTCTACTGTATCTGTCATAGTCTGCATCCCCACGGGCCCCCAACGGCTACTGCTGAGAAGCCCCCTTCCGAAGAAGCCAAGGATCAAGTCCTCCTACTTACAAGCACTATGTATGTTGTGTATCTATTGCTTCTATCTGCTACGTAGATCCCACTGTGTGAATCCACCGCTTCTTACCTATCCAGTCTGCTAGTGATGGAAACCCAAGCTGGCTTTTGGGCCTCCTTGGGAAATTACATAAGACATATGCTTGGCCCTGATGGGCTTTTGAGCTTACACCACCTGATTTCATTTTCATCCACTATAGAATAATAGAATATATAACGATATAAGTATGTATGTATATATGTACATATATGTAGAATATAGAATGACAATAGGTAACTTCCATGGAGCATTTGCCATGAGTCAGATACTCTTCTAAAGGTTGTAATGTACTAATTCATTTAATACAGTCCTCATGGATGGTCATGAAGATTAAGTTAAGCAACACAGGTATCTGGCATTTTATACCAGGGACATAGTGGTGCTCAGTAAGTGACAGTTCTTATCACCAAGCACTAGGTCAAGGGAAGGACACCAAGGCCTGTCCATTGTCTGACACAGTCTGGAATGCACCGCCAGGCAAGATGACTCAGTTTCCCTCTGTGCGCCCACCCTATGGCCTGTGCCACTTAGATTCTAGCCCCTTAAACACAGGTGGACCTGATCTGTTTCTCTCTCTAACTCCCCATGAGATTAGGATACCTTTGAGGCAGGGGGTGGGTCTTATTCTTTTCTATACTCTTTTCAACACCTAGCACAGTGACTGGCACATGTAGGCATTCAATCCATGACTGTTGGATGAAGATATTAATGTGTAGGGGAGTTTATGATAGTCCTAAACCTCATAAGAGAAAATCCTTGGGGTGTAGATTCCATAGGTGTTTCAAGGAGTATGGGCTCATTGGCCTTTGAAGGTCAAAAAAGGGTATTTCATAATATGCCAGGGAATGTTATTCTCCTAGAGGATGAACTATAGGGAGATACCAAAAACCGGGGCTGTTTCCTACATGCTGGCAGAAGTTCAGTTGGGGTTGGGATAACGGGGAGGCAGCACCTTCCACAATGCTGAGGCAGCCCTGCTGTTCTCAGAAATGAACATTTCCTAAAGGGCTTCTTCTCAGATCAGTTGCCAGACTAGGTGCTAGGCTTGCAAACTCAGATGCCTACAGAGGGCAGGCAAGGAACTTAAATGAGTGAGTTCACTGAAGAAAAGAAGCAATGGGGACCACGGACATCTTATCAGCGACAGCTGCTGCTTAATCTCAGCCATTGTTTCCATGTAGGCTGTGGACCCAGTGTTAACCAGGTTCTTCTGTTTTTCAAAGAACGCCAGATGATATCGATTTTTATGGGTCTAACTTTTAATGTAAATTTGTAAGTTAAGATGGTCCTCAGGCCTCACAGGTTCCCTGAGGAAAGTATAAGCTTTTACAGTTATCCAGGAAGAAGTGATCAGGTGCTTACCTAAGGCAGTGGCAATGGGGACAGATAGACCTGGAGGAGGTAGGATAACTAGATTTAATGACTAATTGGATGTAGATGATGAAAGATGTTGTAAAAGACTCTGATGTTTCCAGCCTAAATGACTTAGAGGAAGCCAGTGCCACAGGCAGCTTCATGAAATGGCACAAGAATGGATCTTGAATCAGACAGAACCGGTTCAAACTCAGCCTCATCACTTACTAACTGTATGACCTTGAGCATGCAGCTTAACCTCTCTGAGCTTCAGTTTCTTCATCTATTATATGGGGCTGTCTCCCATATAATTATTTTAGAAATAAAAGCAAAAATTATTTTTATTTTAGAAATAAAAACAAAATAAACAAATGGGACCTGATCAAACTTACAAGCTTTTGCTTGTAAGGAAAGGAAACCATAAACAAAATGAAAGATGACCTGTGGAATGGGAGAAAATATCTGAAAACGATGCAACCAACTAGGGCTTAATTTCCAAAATATAAAAACAGCATACGCAACTCAACAACAAAAAAACAACTCAATTGAAAAATGGGCAGAAGAACTAGACATTTCTCCAAAGAAGACAACAAAAAAACAACATTTTGACAAACAGACAAACAGACATTTCTCCAAAGAAGCCAACAGGCATATGAAAAGATGCTCAATGTTGCTAATTATTAGAGACATGCAAATCAAAACTAAAATGAGGTATCACCTCACACCAGTCAGAATGGTCATCATTAAGAAGTCTACAGGGACTTCCCTGGTGGTCCAGTGCATCCAATGCAGGGAGTGTGGGTTTAATCCCTGGTTGGGGAGCTAGGATCCCACATGCCTCTTGGCCAAAAAACACAAAACATAGAAAAAAAAACAGAAGCAATATTGTAAAAAATTCAATAAAGACTTAAAAAAAATGGTCCACATCAAAAAAGAATCTTCAAAAAAAAAAAAAGAAGTCTACAAATAACAAATGCTGGGGAGGGGTGGAGAAAAGGGAACCCTCCTACACTACTGGTGGGAATGTAAGTTGGTACAGCCACTATGGAAAACAGTATGGAGGTTCTTCAGAAAACTAAAAATAGAGTTGCCATATGATCCAGCAATCCCAGTCCTGGGCATACATCTGGACAAAAATATAATTCAGAAAGATACATACACTCCAGTGTTCATAGCAGCACTATTCACAATAGCCAAGACATGGAAACAACCTAAATGTCCATCGACAGATGAATGGATAAAGAAGATGTGGTACGTATATACAATGGCATACTACTCAGCCATAAAAAAAGAACAAAATGCCATTTGCAGCCGTGTGGATGGAACTGGAGATTATCATACTAAGTGAAGTAAGTCAGACACAGAAAGACAAAACCATATGATATCACTTATATGTGCAATCTAAAATATGACACAAAGGAACTTTTATTGAAAGAGAAACATACAGACATAGAGAACAGACTTGTGGCTGCCAAGTGGGAGAGGGTGGGAGAGGGATGGAGTGGGAGTTTGGGATTAGCAGATGCAATAAACCACTAGGTCCTACTATACAGCACAGGGAACTATATTCAATATTCTATAATAAACCATAATGGAAAAAAATATGAAAAAATAGATATAACTGAATCACTTTGCTGTACAGCAGAAATTAACACAACATTGTAAATCTACTGTATTTCAATAAAACTAAATAAAAATTGTAAAACTATACAGGGTAATGTTGATATATATGTCACAGAGTTGTTAATAAAGATTAAATAAGATTGTGCATGTAGATTGCTTAGCATAGAACCCGGCACATAATAAGAGCTTAAATGTTTGTCAAATTTATCAGCAACATCTCTTCATTCTACGTCCAGTAAAATGAAGTGTTGGGGTTTTTTTGTTTTTTGTTTTTTTTCTTGGTAGTTTGTACTCTTCCCCATCCCCTGATCCAGGAGTATCATGTGACCCAGGCCTGGCCAATGAGAACATTACATTCTTCTGGTGATAGTGATTAGTTCAGGGACCAGATCAGATAGTCTGAGAATGGAATCAACGTAGTAAGCAGAGTTAAGGGATGAAAGAGAAACTGAGTGCTTCTGGAACATTTGGTTGTCTTCATCATGCCACACCTGAAATCAACTCTATGTCTGGACTTTTCAATTAATATTCCTTTAGATTATGTCATTTGGATTGGATTTTCTAACATGTATCACTAAAAGAATCCTGATTTATCACTACAGCTACTGTTATTATGACTTTTTAACTTAGATTCCTAATGATTGGCATATCTTTCATAGAATTTAAAACTGACAGCAGTTGGGAAAGCCATCTCCAGCCATGGTCCCCTGGGGATGAGGCCCCGTTCTTAGATGAGAGTGAGAACATGACATGTATCTGAGGTACCCTTAGAATCTATCCCAAGGTGGGAACTTACCCCCTCACAGCTCAGCAGCACCTACCGAGCTTGAAGTTCAGAAACCCAGCCTGAGGGTGAGGCAACAGGCATGGGGTCACTTCTTCTGTAACTTCTGTGGTTCTTGTCTGGTTTCCAGAGGAGACTCTCAGGTTGGACATTAGCTCGGGAAGCAGAAGTCAGGTGAGATGTAGAGACTAAAGAGAACCCTGGATGCTTGGAGAGAAAACCCTTCATCTTGATCCTCCAGGGATATGGTACCTAGGCCTTACCAGCCTGCTGTCACATCCCATGGGGTCATGAGAGAGGGTGTTACATGTGCAGGGCTCTGGCTGGCATTTGGGAGATACGGGTTTTAGCCCTGTCTCCAAAACACACTAGATGTCTAATCTAGGGACATGCTACTTGCCTCTCTGATCCTTATTTTCCTCATCAAGAAAGCTGGGAGAATTTAATGAAATGATATATCTATAGCACTTAGCAGTGTCTGAAACACAGTATGTATGTTCTTAGCAAACACTTTTTTTTTCCTCTCTGAGTCTCAAGTTACTCATCTGTAGAGTAAGGGCAATGAGACTAAACTCTGGTTACTGGATAATCCGTGAGGTTCCTTCTAGCTTGAAAATATTTCAAAACACTCTGGATTTCTTTAGCTTATTTAAACTGAAAAAAAAAACATACTGCAAGCTTATCATGATACTATAGAAACATAACCCTTCATCCAAAACTCTTGGTGTCAAAAGCAATTCATAACTATTTAGGATTCTTTATTGAATTCCTCAGTACATAAAAGACTAAAGCAGACATTAGACTGCTCCAAAGCTTGTATATAACAGAAAACACCCAGGGAGGTATGTGTAGTGCTCCTATGGTGGTTTTGAAATACGTCCACAAGTTCTGTGATATTCTCTTCTTCAAGAGGTGAAGACTAAATCTCTTCTTGTGTGTGGGGGGCTGAACTTGGTGATTCTCTTCTAAGAAACGGACCAAACAGAAGGGACAGTGTGACACTTTGAAGCCCAGCTCATAAAACACATTGTGCTTCCTCCCGCCAAGAGCCGTATGAATGAGCTGCCTTGCAGGAGAACCCTTCAGTCCAGTCAAGTCTGCAGGTGACTGCGGCCCCAGCAACACCTTGAGTGCGGCCACCCAGGTGAGGCGCTTTGGAATTCCTGACCCACAGAAACTGTGGGATAATAAATATTTGTTGCTTTAAGCCATTAAGTTTGGGGGTAATTTGTTACATAATTGCTAATAACTAATACAACCCCATAATCAAGCACATTGATAATTTTGCAAGGCGACGTATAAATATTCATAGTAAGTGGTTTAAATAACATCTGCAAATAAACTTCCTTCAATTCAGTCAAGTTTGACTGCAAAGTGAGTTGCCCCAAACTTGACTTCTGGTTTCCAGTGCATTTTTATTTTATTTTATTTTATTTTATTTTGTAAAGGTAGATGAGAAATTGTGAACAGGGATTACATAATGCAAAACACTTAAGGTGGGGGGGGGCGGGGGGAACACATTTTTCAGTCCCAGTGTGCCTGTTAGACAATGACCGTGTCAGAAAAATGTCCTGAGTTAATTCTCTTATAAACAAACATTATCAGCTGCAAACTGCCTTCCCCACTAAACTGGGTACTCAAATGTATGGACTTTCTCATCTTCACAGACATTGCAGCCTCAGGGATTTTTAGAGATCATCTAGGCCATAGTTTTCCAAAGTACGATAAAGAGGTCACCCTCGTCAGAACTGGGAAGGTTGGGGGCTTCCCTGGTGGCGCAGTGGTTAAGAATCGGCCTGCCAATGCAGGGGACACGGGTTCAAACCCTGGTCCGGGAAGATCCCACATGCCACGGAGCAACTAAGCCCGTGCGCCACAACTACCGAGCCTGTGCTCTAGAGCCCGTGAGCCACAACTACTGGGCCTGTGTGCCTAGAGCCAGTGCTCTGCAACAAGAGAAGCCACCGCAGTCAGAAGCCCGCGCACCGCAACAAAGAGTAGCCCCCGCTCCCCGCAACTAGAGAAAGACCGAGCGCAGCAACGAAGACCCAATGCAGCCAAAAATAAATAAATAAAATAAATAAATTTATTAAAAAAAAAAAAGAACTGGGAAGGTTGGGAGAGGTACTTGTAATGCAGACTCTGAGGCCTTAGCCAGGCCTGCTGAGTCAGAATCTCAGACCTAGGAATCATATTAGTTTCACGGTGTTGGGTAAATTAGCTAACCTCTTTAAACCTGAGTTTCTGCATCTATAAAACGGGGATAATAATACATGCTTCTTAAGATTATTAGCAGGATCAAAGGAAATGGTATAGTAAAGTGTCCAACACAGTGCCTGGTATAAAAATGATTTCTGAATTGAGTTATATAATTAAGTCTATACCTTGATTCCAGGAAGCCCAGGACCAGGGGAATGCATAATACCACCTCCTCTGCCGTACAAGGCGTCAGTGGGGTGTAAGAGCTTAAGTATGATAATAGTATTAATAACAGCAACACTATTGTTGAATGTTTAAGTGCCAGGTACTGATCTAAACACTTAGCTAACATTAACTTATTAAATTCTCATAACAATCCTGTGAGGCAGATGCTGCCTTTTGACCCATTTTACAGATGAGGATACTGAGACACAAAGCAGTTAAGTAACAGACTAAATTTATAGCTTCCAGGTGGCAGAGCCAGGATTTGAACCTAAATAGTTTGTAAGAGTAAGATTCACCCAGGTTTGCTCTCCTTAAAATAAAAGAGAAGGGACGCCAAGTCCCAAAGCCTATTCCTTTCTTGATGAATGTCTGCTACTCTGCCTCAGAGCTATAGCTGAACCTGAGATCCCAAGTGAATTGTGGATCCTGGCAAAGCTGGCTCTCATGCTCTTACCAGGAGCATGTTTGGATGAAACAAAGGGACGCACTGGGCCTAGGGCAGACGGACACTTTCTGGAGAAAGCAGTCCAGGCAGGAAGCCTGGAGGGCCCCCAAGAGTAGCTTAGCTTCTTTTAGCCTGAGCCAACTTCAGCTTTAGAGCCGTCACACAATCCATTTCCTCTGCCCAGAATTCTCCCTGGGCTTCTTTATCCTTCAAGTCCTATCCTTTACATCCTCCGAGAGGCCTTTATCTGATAATTCCATTTGAAATAGATGTCCCGTCCCATCCCCCATTCTCGATTATTCTCTGTAATAGCCCACTCTTTAGTTCCTACTAGCACTTACTATAAATTTTAATGATTTTTAGAAATCTTTCATCTGTTTTCTGATCTTCCTCACTGCTTCAGGAGAGCAGGAACCATGTCTGTCTCATTCACCACTGTAAACTTCGGGACCTGACTGTAAACAAGGTGTGGCACATAATTGATTCCATCAGGACTTGTCAAATGCTGGTGAATATGATGAAAAACATGAGTGGATATACTGGCCTTTCCCTCTCCTGCCCACATTGACACCCATTCCTCACCACTTCACCCTACATCTTTCCCTTTGAAGGGAATCGCTGAGCTCGGATAGGGGACAGACCTGCTTTCCGCACCTGTCACTGTTCTCAGCAGAGGATTTCTCCCACTCTCCAGCCCCAGTCTTTATCACAAAGCACCCACATCTTCTGGGAGGAAGGCTGAACCAAGCACGGAAGCGTGACCTGAACAGAGTGGTTCAGAAAACCTACTTAAATATTTTTAAAAGTAACCAGCTTTGGAGCTCCAAAGTCTTCAGTCCTAGAAAGAAAAATAGAATAGATTCAGTGATTTATACTACTGGGGGCAAGGGTTTTCTTTAAGCTAGAACCAGCATCATTAGCCATTGTTCACAATCCACTGAGTGATATCCAAGGTTTGAACCAATTAAGCCACAGCTTCAGATCATGGCTGGAGACAAATGATGGCAGGGAGAAGGCCCCAAGGCCCCATCTCACTCCCCAGCTGTAGACAACGGATAGTCCTATTGACTTTGGCAAGAAAGAACATTGAAATACATTTGGGGCAGGGCAGTAACTTTTCTGTTGAATGTGTTCTTTCCCTGCAGAGCCCTAAGAAAGTAAAACTGATAACTCGAATGACTTCCAAGTGGCAAATGGTACAATTCACTGAGAAAACCAGGGTTGCACAATCATTAAAATAGCAGAATCTCCCAGAAGCAATTCCTAGAAATAAAATGCCAACCGCAGTACAAATTGTCAGAAAGCCTTTGGAGGAGGAATTTCCAGCTTGACAGAAACCATCCACATAGTGTACTGAGACAAAAGAATAGCATTTTCCCGATTCCTTACACTTGCATTGTTACTGAGACTTGGAATTTAACTATTCAACTAAATAATTGCTCTGAAGTTCATTTGACATTTTTAGCTCGGTGACCCTGGGCGTGTTACTTGACTTCTCTGGGTCTCTATATCCTATAAAATGGAAATAATTGTAGTACATATTTGCCTCATGTAGTAAAGACTAAACAAATTATAATATACATAAGTGCTTAGTACAGTGTCCGACACACAGTAAATGCTATGAAAGTGTTGAAAACCGATTATTTTTTGCATATGTTTATATGGTTATTGCAAATATGCTCACAGTGCAGCTTCACACATCTCCATCACATTGGATCCTACTACCAGTTTGTTCTTCTACTTCCTTCCTAGAGCAACCTGAGGGCAAGGACTCAGTCTCTTTCTCCATGTATCCTGGTGCCATCCATGATCTGGCAAATAAGCATTCAGTAAGGACTTCTGATGAATAAATAAAGGCATACTACTCTGAGGTTATAAAATGAATATCACACAGTCCGTGCCCTTGAAGAGCTCATATCCACTGGGGGAGAAAGACACTGAACAAAACTCCATCATGTGACTGATCAGAATTCTTAAAGAGAATAGAATTCTAATTTCTTAAAGAGATTAGAATTCTTAAAGAAAACACTGCTGTTAGAATTTGCTTGGGTTGGGGTAATGAGGGAAGAAGGTGATGTATAAACCAACCTCAAAGGAGGGGAGGACTTTTGCCAAGTAAAGGTTGAGTGAAGGAGGTGGCATCTCAACTGAGTTTGAAGGATGAGTAGGAGTTGGCCAGACGAAGAAGGAAAAGAGGACTCTGTGGGCAGATGAAGTAGCAGGCATGCACTTCAGGCTCTTGTGTGGGGAGAGCGTGTGGATCTGTATATGTGTGAGAGAGACATTTTGCTACCGACTGTAAATTCCTGTAGAACAGGGGTCAGCAAGCTTTCTCTATAAAGGGTTAAATAGAAACTGTTTTCAGCTTTGTGAACCATCCAGTCTGTTGCAACTACTCAGCTCTGTCACTGTAGCAAGAAATCAGCCGTAGATAATATGTAAACAAATGACGTGGGCAGACTCAGCCCGGGGAGGGCTGGATTTGGCCCATGGGTCCTCGTTTGCCAACTCCAACTACAGAACAAGGAAACTGCCCTCTGGCTTCCCAAGGATACAGTGCATGAAGGTGCCCAACCCACAGGGCTTATGCTAGGGAGCCCTTCACATGATCAGACTTGCTCTTTGCATGGGTTATCAAGTGCTGTGCTACAAATTATCTCAAAACTTAGTGGCTGAAATTATCAATATCTATGACAGTTTCTGTAGGTCAGGAAGAAATTTGGGTAGTTCTGGCTCAGAATCTCTTCTGAGGTTGCAGTCAAGATATCAACCAGGGCTGCAGTTATCTGAGAGCTCTACTGGGGCTGGAGAATCTACTTTCAATAAAAGTAGCTGACAAGTGTGTGCTAGCTTTGGCAGGTGGCCTCAGTTCTTCCCCACATGGGCCCTTCCACATGGCTGCTTGAGTATCCTCCACAACATGGTGGCTGACTTCCCCCAGAGCACACAGTCCAAGCGACCAAGGTGGAAGTCATGACCTAGCCTAGGAAGTCACGCACTGTCACTTTGGCCATATGTTATTTGTCATAAAGACAAACATGGATTCAATATGGGAACATACACTATGCAAGACATGAACACTAGGGGGCAAGGAATACTGACGGTAATGTTGAGGCTGGCTACCACACCCTTTCTCCATAACCCACAGTGACATATGCTTCACTCTTCTCTCCCCTCTTTCAGTCAAATGCTATAACAGAAACGTCAGAGAATTTGAATGTCCCAAACCCTTCATATTACCCATAAAAGACAATAAGAAGGCCACTTGGATAATGTGGAGATGTTAAAAAATTAAATAAATCCTGGACTTCTCTGGTGGAGCAGCGGTTAAGAATCTGCCGCCAATGCAGGGGAGACGGGTTTGATCCCTGGTCCGGGAAAATCCCACATGCCGCAGAGCAACTAAGCCCGTGCACCACAACTACTGAGCCTGCGCTCTAGAGCCCGCGAGCCACAACTACTGAGTCCGCGTGCTGCAGCTACTGAAGCCTGCATGCCTAGAGCCCATGCTCTGCAACAAGAGAAGCCACCACAATGAGAAGTCCAGGCACCGGAAGGAAGAGTAGCCCCAGCTCACCGCAACTAGAGAAAGCCCGCACGCAGCAACAAAGACCCAACGCAGCAAAAAATATATAAATAAATAAATAAATCCTTGCTATATTTACCTAGAGCATGAGAGAGACTAGGGTACAAACACAGGAAGCTCATCTCTGTAATTCTCCCTGAAGGAAATGGCTTATTGGATAAACCACTAGTTGTTCCTCATCAATAAATCTCCACGCCAGTTTCCTCACTTGCCTAAAGGTGAGCTGTATGAGATAGCCAGATACTTTACTCTACACCTTCCATAAATGAAGTAGAATCCAGAAACTGCTAAAAATTTTACCTAGAAACACAGCTTACTGTTCCCCAAACAAACCCAGTGGGGCTACTTGAGGAAACTGGCTGAACAACTCCATTTCTATCAAACTATTTGGGACTTAGGGTTCTAACACTTTAGAATTGACGAGACCTTGCCATTTTTTTCCAGCCTCCAACTTGGTCCAGCACCCCTTTCCTCTGCACTCCTGACCAACAGCCTTTCTGCTTCTGTTCACAGGTATCACAGGTCCTTTGTGGCTAGGCAGGGCCTGGGGAGAAGCTAGGTGGCATCTCTGCAGAGTATCTCTTCAACTGGTGCACGGAGGCTCTGTGCTTTGTGACTGGGGGAAAAGAGAGTTTTATTTATTTTGCTTGTCCAGGTGACAGAGACCATTGAGAGAGAAGTAAAGGTGACAGGGAGGGACAGGATATTGTATTAATTTGACCCAAATCTAACTGTTGGACTTCTCTGAAACCCTATAACCAAGAATATGAGGGCCAGAAGCTGAGAGAGACATCTTGTTGTTGAGAGATAGAAGACTCTGGCCAAAAGTAGTGTTTCTTGGGGACTCATATGACAAACTGTGGCACAGAAGTGGGATCATTCTCCACAGCTCTCAGGACCCAGTGACACACGGGGATGCTGAGCCAGAGGGACCAGGGTGCATTGTGAGGAAGCCCCCTTGGCACATACATTGGTACACACAGGGATGCTGAGCCCGAGGACCAGAGTGCATTGTGAGAAAGCAGACACTGCACAGACACTGGTGTTCTAACAATTAGTATAGTTGGCAGAGGCAGGAGCAAGTCTGCCTAAATAGTGTCAAGAGCTAAGATGTCACCAAGAGGGAAGCCACAGTGTATGACAGGTGCTCATACCATATGCACTAGGTTGTAGGCGGAGGTAGGTACTCCATGGGGACTCCTGGAAATGACCCAGGCACCTCTGGGTGAGGGGGAGAAACTCCTATAATTCGACATGTAGGGGCTATATCTTGGGGTATTCATATAAATGTGCCCTCACTATAGTAGTTAAGAGCATGGATTTCGGAGCCAGACTAGCTGGGTTTGAGTCACAGTGTGGCCCTGGGCAAGTTACTGAACCTCTCTGAGCCTATTTTTCCTCATCTGTAAATTGGAGATAATAATATACTACTTCAGAAGGTTGTTGTAACTATTCCAGGAATTACATATGTAAAGTACTTAGAACAGTGCCACCATAATAACCACCACATAATGGTTGAAAAAATTTTTTTGTTCTCACAAGTTGGTGATGCCAGGAACAAACTTGTTATATAGACTTCCTGGGATGAAACTTATCTCCTCCACTATAAAGACTGTTGCTTGTTGGAAAATTCTAGTTATTAAAATTCTTTCTGTTAAGGCAACTTTCCTCCTTGCAACTTCTCCACATTGGTTTCAGTTTTTCTCTGAGCTATTCCAGAATAAACCTGTCTCGTGGTAAGAGCTCACTGAGACACCTCTCAGGATCTCCCTGAGTTTTCTCTTCGACGTGCTGAGCAGCCCCAGATCTTTCAACCATTTCCCAGAAACCTGGCCCCCAGGTCCCTCTCCATCCCAGAGGCATGCCTCTGAATGCACTGCAGATCGCCAGCATTGGGGAGGGATATGGACTCCAAGCAGACAGCCTGGGGACTGTCTCTAGGAGACCCCCCCCTCACATGAACACATGTTCCTTATAGGAAAAAATGTCAGATGAACCCAACCATTTCAAATTAATTTTGTTTGGGAGAGCAAAGGAAAGGGAATTTCCAAACAGGGCCAAGGTCTTTGTCAAAGCTGTTCCTCTAAGATAGAGATGGACAACTGGCTGCCTGGAGAGGGGCCAGCTGGGAAGTGTAACCCCGTCCAGGGACGTGAGCCAGTGCTGGCTCCTCCTTTCGGGAGGTGAGAAGGAAAAGCTGGTTTCCTCAGTAGAGATAAACACAGAGTGTGTGCTCCAGGAATAAATAAAACTCTTGTACCTGGCACGGGCCGTAACTCCTGTCCCCAGCTGAGACATATGCCTCTCTCACTCCACTTTCACTGTCCGAAGCCCTGGAGAGCAGTTGTCTGCCCCCCACTCCAGGGCAGGAGGCTGCCAGCACATTTCCGGGTTTCACTGGCTCAGGACTTTCTAAATGATTTTCTTTTATGGGCCGGAGGGGTAGAAGAACAGGAGGTAGGAGGGAACATGGAAAATGTCATTTTGGTCTCAATCAGACTATTTTCTGAAGAATGACAGTTGAAACTGTCTTCAGTTGCTTTGTGTTTGGCAATATTTCATAAGGATTATGCCCAAGGACAGTTTTGGAAATAAGGCCTCCTCATTTCTTTTTTAAAAAGGTTCCGCCTGTTATAAAAGTAAGGCCTGCTCATCAAAGGGGGAAAAAAGCTATCAACCATAATTCAACAATCCAAAGGCAACCCTTCATTAACACTTTAGTGCATCTCTTGCCAGAATTTGTCAGAATTTTTTATCTCTTTTCCAAATAATTATAATCATAGTTTACAAAACACGATCTCAAATCATTCACACATTTTATGAACATTTCTTCTATTATTATATACTTTACACAAATGTGTTTTTTAACAGTTTTATTAAGATGTAATTCACATACCATATGAATTTAAATTTGCCCATTTAAAGTATATAGTTCAGTGGTATTTAGCATACACAGAATTGTGCAACCATCACCATAATCAATTTGAGAACATTTTTATTACCCCAAGAAGAAACCTTGTGCCATTAGCAGTCATTCCCCATCCCCAGCCCTACCCCAACCCCAGCCTTAGGCATCCACTCTTTCTGTCTCTATAGATTTGCCAATTCTAGATGTTTCATGTAAGTGGAATTATACAATATATGGTCTGTTGTGACTGTCTTCTCTCACTTAGCATAATTTTTAAAGGCTCATCCATGTTATAGCATGTATCAATACTTCATTCCTTTTTATTGCCAAATAATATTCTATTATATGGATATGTGACATTTTATCAATTTGTCACTCGATGGACATTTGTGTTGTCTCCACTTTTTAACTATTATAAATAATGCTGCTGTGAACATTTGTGTACAAGTATATGTTTTTATTTCTCTTGGGTATATACCTAAGAGTGGAATTGCTGGGTCATATGGTAACTCTATGTTTAACCTTCTGTGGAACTGACATAGTGTTTGCCAAATTGGCTGCATCATTTTACATTCTCAGCAGCAGTGTATGAGGGTTCTAATTTCTCCACATCCTTGTCAGCACTTGACACTATCTGTCTTTCTTAGTGTAACCATCTAGTGGGTATAAAATGGTATCTCATTATGGTTTTGTTGTGCATTTCCCCAATGGCGAATGATGTTACAATGGAATACTACTCAGCCGTAAAAAAACCCAAAATAATACCATTTGCAGCAACATGGATGCAACTAGAGATTATCATACTAAGTGAAGTAAATCAGAGAGAGAAAGACAAATACCATATGATATCACTTAAATGTGGAATCTAAAATATGGCACAAATTAACTTATCTACAGAACAGAAACAGACTCACAGACGTAGAGAAAGACTGGTGGTTGCCAAGGGGGAGGCGGGTGGGAGAGGGAAGAACTGGGAGTTTGGGATTAGCAGATGTAAACTACTATATATAGGATGGATAAACAACAAGGTCCTACTGTATAGCACAGGGAACTATATTCAATATCCTGTGATAAACCATAATGGAAAAGAATATAAAAAAATCATGCCTCTTTGTGTATAACTCAGTCACTTTACAGCAGAGATTGGCACAGCACTGTAAATCAACTATGCTTCAATTAAAAGAAAAGAGAAATGCAAATCAAAACTACAATGAGGTACCACCTCACACCGGTCAGAATGGCCATCTTTAAAAAGACTACAAATAACAAATGCTGGAGAGGGTGTGAGGAAAAGGGAACCCTCCTATACTGTTGGCGGGAATGTAAATTGGTGCAGCCACTATGGAAAACAGTATGGAACTTCCTCAAAAAACTAAAAATAGAGTTGCCATATGATCCAGCAATCCCACTCCTGGGCATATATCTGGACAAAACTATAATTCAAAAAGATACATGCACCTCTATGTTCATAGCAGCACTCTTTACAATAGCCAAGACATGGAAACAACCTAAATGTCCATCAACAGATGAATGGATAAAGAAGATGTGGTACATCTATACAATGGAATACCACTCACCCATAAAAAAGAATGAAATAATGCCATTTGCAACAACATGACTAGACCTAGAGATTATCATACTAAGTGAAGTCAGAAAGAAAAAGGCAAATATCATATGATATCACTTATATGTGGACTCTAACATATGACACAAAAGAACTTATCTGTGAAACAGAAACAGACTCACAGACATAGAGAACAGACTTGTGGTTGCCAAGGGGGAGAGGGGTGGGAGAGGGAAGAACTGGGAGTTTGGGATAAGCAGATGCAAACTATTATATATAGAATGGATAAACAAAAAGGTCCTACTGTATAGCACAGGGAACTATATTCAATATCCTATAATAAACCATAATTGAAAGGAATATGATAAAGAATATATATATGTATAACTGAATCACTTTCCTGTACAGAAGAAATTAACATAACATTATAAATCAACTATACTTCAATAAACTAAATTTTAAAAAATAAAACAAGATAAAGATGTTTGACTACATTGCTTTCTCAGAAGTTTTTATTGGTTTACACTCCTTTCAGCAGTATATAGTTGGCCCTCTGCATCCACAGATTCAGCCAACCTTGGATCAAAAATATTCAGGAAAAAAAAAATTCCAGGAAGTTCCAAAATGCAAAACTTGATTTGCTGCACACTGGCAACTACTTACATAGCATTTACAGGCATACTTCCAAGATATTTTGAGTTTGGTTCCAGACCACGGCAACAAAGCAAATATCGTAATAAAGCAAGTCACATGAATTTTTTTGGTTTCCCGGTACATATAAAAGTGATGTTTACACTGTCCTGTAGTCTAGTAAGTGTGCAATAGCAGTATATCTAAAAAAGTACATACCTTAATTAAAAAGGACTTTATCGTTAAAAAAAATGCTATCATCTGAGCCTTCAGCAAGTTGTAATCTTTTTGCAATAGTAACATCAAAGATCACAGATCACCATAACAAATATAATAATGATGAAAAAATATGAAATCTTGCAAGAATTACCAAAATGTGATGCAGAGACAGGAAGTGAGCAAATGCTTTTGGAAAAATGGCACCGACAGGTTGCTCAACACAGGGTTGCTACAAACTTTCAATTTGTAAAAAACACAGTATCTGTGGAGCAGGATAAAACAAACCTCAGTAAAATTAGGGGTATGTCTGTACATTGTATTTATAACTATTTACAAAGCATTTACATTGTATTAGGTATTATAAGTAATCTAGAGATGATTTAAAGTATAGGGGAGGATGTGCATGGGTTATGTGCAAATACTATTCCACTCTATATAAGGGACTTGAGATTTTCATATCTGCGGGGCTCCTGGAGCAAATCCCCCCACGGGTACTGAGGAAGGACTATATAAGGACTGTATAAGAAAGCCCTCATTTTGTCATAATTGCAAGGGGATTTGTATTTTTTTTAATTTTTGCTAACTTGATTGGCACACACTTTTTTCACTAATTTGTTTTCTAGTTGCATTTCTTACTCTGAATTTTCTGATTCTGTCCTTTCCCACATTTAAGTGTCTTTCTTGCTTCCTTGTTTGAACTCCTTTTATAGCCCATCTAATTGTTTGGCTCCCTATCATTCATTACCCTGTAGCATACTGATCAAAAATTCTTGCTTGATCACTTGAATCTTCTGCCTCCATAGTGAGAACTTGCAAAGACTTAAGTTAGTTTTTTTTTAATGTTTTAGCATCTTTTTACCAGCTGTTTCCACTCCTGGCAGTGCTCATCCTGCAAAACTTCTTATAGTTGCACCGTAACATTTTTGTTTCTTTGCTTTCTCTTGAAAATGGTCCTTTGCTTTCTTCTGAAAACTTACCAGTCCTGTGTTCCACCCCCTCAAAGCTCTTCTGGTTGGCTCATTAATTAATTTAACTGTGCAAATAATATAGCTATGTAGGATAAAGCATTCTGCATGCATTACTTCACATTGGCTCACATAAACACTAAGAGATAGTTATCACTGTCATTCCTGAGACTGGAAACCTGAAGCACAGAGAGATTTAGTACCTTTTTCAAAGCCACATAGCTAGTAAGTGGTTGAGCTGGATTTTGACCCCAAGCCCTCAGACTCCAGAGCCACTGGGGTAGTCAGCTAGTTTATATGATCCATGAAATCACATCAAGGGAAAGTGGATGAATAGGGCCTGGTGTTACCATCCCAGGTCAAAATGTACACTTTCATAGTGACCTCAACCCCAAGTTATGACTAGTTTTGGGCACCACAGACAAGACAGGTACAAGGTAGAAGAGCTATTTTAGGGTCAGATGTCATTGTTTCCCTCTCTCAAAGCACGCTGCTTTGTTCTATATTGTATCTGAGCTAAATATGTATAGTCCTGGCACAGAGTAAGTGCTCAAGAAACATTGGTTTTCTCTCCCTGCTTCCTTGGCCCCCAAGAGATGCCCTATCATCATCAGTGAAGAACTTTGGTGACAGATTATCAACTTCACTCTCAGAGTAATAATAAAAGCTGCCCTCTGAACGCAGTCTATGATGCAGTCTATTGCCAGGCACTGGCCTAAGCAATTCACATACACACCACCTCATAAACTCATGTCAATCTCACCACATGCCTGAGAAGTCACTCCTTAAACACATAGTCAAATGACATATTAAAACATCTGGAAAGATGATCCTTTTCCATATATATCAGGTCATGTTACTACTCTTCTGCTCAAACCCCCAGTGGCTTCTCAACTCATTTAGAGTAAAACTTAAAGGTTTTACATGGAGTAATGTTCCTTCTTACTTTTCCTCAGACATTCATTCAAAGCATACCTTCCACATTAGGGTCATTGCATCTGCTGATCCTCCCACCTGGAATCTTCTTCTCTACACTTAGTTCATGTTTCAGCTCAAACGTCACCTTCTCAGAGGGGCTTTCTTTGACCACCCCTTCTAAATAGCTTCTTTCCACCCCTCATGCCCCTTATTCTGCTTTGTTCATTGCACTTGCCACCTGGCATCCATATTTATCTATTATCTGTTTCACTCAACTAGATTCTAGGTACATGAGAAAAGGAACTCTGTCTTTGTTCACGCCTGTACTTATTCCCCAGAGCCTTGAGTCACACATTGCAGGTGCTCAAAAAAGTATTTGTGGAAGGAAGGAAGGAAGGAAGGAAGGGAGGGAGGGAGGGAGGAAAGGAGGGAGGGAGGGAGGGAGGAAGGAAGGAAGGAAAGAACTGTTAATATACCCATTTCATAGACGAGGACTCAGGTTAAGTAACTTGCTCAAGGTCACACAGCTAATTAAGTGGCAAGACAGAGATCTAAGACTTCAACTCTTAACCACTACATGGTTCTGTCACTAATTATCACCTCACACATACAGGAGTATTGGAGAGTTTATTTGCAATATCGGGTGATTTTTTTTAAAAGAGGCCTACGTAAATGTTATTTATAGATTACTTGTTTTAAAGAAAAAAAAAAAAGGAAAAAGAAAACACAGAGAGAACCAAAAAGCAACATACACATTCTGGGTGAAAACACAAAATTAGAAGTGCTTGAATATTTTAGTTGGCTATGGCTTAGTACTTTATTTTAACGCCTTCTCACATGTACACTCAAAAGGCATGGAATAATTCTGTCTGTGACATAGGGCAGTCACTGCAAATGCCTGGGCATTGGGCTTATCTAGAAGGCCACACTCCAGGCATCTTCTCAGAATGCTGACCTATTCCTTTTATTTAGCCAAGGTAACATAATCCTTTAGACATCCAATTTGTAGGTCAGCTGTAATGGGGGTGGCAAGTTGGAGGCTGGGTATTATCCTTCTTCACTCTTTTCAGTTTTTAGTAAACAAAAAAGTGAAATACTATGTCCGAAATACATAAACCAGAGCACACAAGTGCTAGAAACCCCTTTAGGGAGCATCTGGTCTACCCTCTCATTCTCCAGATGAGGAACATAAGTCCCTTGGAGGTGAATTTCTACATATATAATAATTATGTTTGACATTTGCTTTCAACGTTAGCATGGCATTATGCCAAATGAACCCAAAAGCTGAGAATATATGGCCAAAAAAGTCCATGTGTTTCTTCAGGAACTCATTGAATCATGATATCAGTTTTCTTCTCAAGTCTCTAAAATCTGAGTCTCACTAAAAATGATCTCACACCTCAACAGGGAATAAATCTGTGGGACTGTTAATCTCAAATTGGCCAAATATTGGCACTCTTCATGTATCCTGGACCACATCTGATCTAACCCACCAGTCCTCATTGAGCTCCATCTCTTTTCAAGGGTGCTGACCATGTACTACAGATATGAAGGCTTGGTCTTCAGCCAGGCCAGAATTAAAGTCTAAGGATGGGGTCTATGTGACTGCAGTAAGATCCTCTGCACAGGGAACTTGTTAGCTTCGATGGCCAGAGACAAGTCTGAACAATTTATTTTCTTTTCTTCTTTGTTTCCCCTATTTTATTATTGTTTTATTTCCTACTGTTCCTTTTCTTCCTTCCTGATAGTAAAATAAATGCATGTTTGGGGACTTCCCTGGTGGCACAGTGGTTAAGAATCTGCCTGCCAATGCAGGGGACACAGGTTCGATCCCTGGTCTGGGAAGATTCCACATGCTGTGGAGCAACTAAGCCCATGTGCCACAACTACTGAGCCTGTGCTCTAGAGCCCGGGAGCCACAACTACGGAGCCTGCGTGCTGCAACTACTGTGAAGCCTGCACGCCTAGAGCCTGTGCTCTGCAACAGGAGAAGCCACCGCAATGAGAAGCCTGCACACTGCAATGAAGAGTAGCCCCCACTCGCCACAACTAGAGAAAGTCCGTGCACAGCAACAAAGACCTAACACATCCAAAAAAAAATTTTTTTAAAAGCATGTTTGATGCAAAAAAAATATGGAAAGAACAATTAAGTATTGACATTACATTTATAATTCCCAATACTGGAAACACTTTCATGTGCAGCACTTAGAAGTCCATTCATTGAGAAAACAAGGCTGTTTGTGAGAAATGTGGAACCTCAGATTTGACATCATCCATCAGAACCTCCTCCACATCTCCCCAGGGCCCATACTGAGAAAGAATCTTGGTGTGGGTAGTTGAGCTCACGATGGGAAATTTTTTGTAACTGAGATCCTGAAAGTAAACTGCATCAGAAGGTTACCTTGAGATTGCAATGCTGGTGAAGGAGAAATGAAGGTTAAGGCTATGGTAGGCACATCATGATTAAGCCCCTTGAGGTTTTGGAGCTTGACTCCTGAGTTAGAATCCTTCTCTATTACTTTAGGCAAGCAGGTTACTCAACCCCTCAGAGTCTCCTCTATAAAAATGGAGATCAAGGGGCTTCCCTGGTGGTGCAGTGGCTGAGAGTCCGCCTGCCGATGCAGGGGACACGGGTTCGTGCCCCGGTCCGGGAAGATCCCACATGCCACGGAGCGGCTGGGCCCGTGAACCATGGCCGCTGAGCCTGTGCGTCCGGAGCCTGTGCTCCACAACGGGAGAGGCCACAACAGTGAGAGGCCCGCGTACCGCAAAAAAAAAAAAAAAATTGGAGATCAAGATCCCTTCTCTAAAGGAAAATTGTGAGGGTCTCATGAGACGGGCCTATAGAGACCTTAGCGCAGAGTCAAGCCCATGGTATGTCCTCACTCAGCATGTGCCGCTCTTGTATGTTGGCCTTCAGTGCAGTGCCATGGCAACCAAAACTAAAGGAAGAGTCAGAAGAAGTTGCTCCCTGCTCTGAATCATCCACATTGTCACAGGGGCTCTGCCCGCAACCTCGTGGTAGGTGGTTCATAGAACTCTGGCTAGGACCAGGCACAACCTGCCCATTGCTCCGGGCCTGGGGAGCCGGGGCAGCAGCTGCCAGGGATGCAAAGTATCTCTTCAGGTTGCCAGAGTCACTCCCTCCTTTACTCCAGCATGTTGTCCAGCATGAAATCTGGTGAAAATGAGGAGTCTGGACCACCAAAGGAGTAGGAGGAATGGAAGCCCAGAGGAACAATTTGAAGCCTGAGAAGGGGGTCGTGTGGAGTCAGGGAAGTGATTGCCAGCTCCATTGCCCTGGTGATGGGGGCAGGAAAGGAAAACGAAGTCAGTTAGCTAGTTCCTATGACAGGGAAAGGAACTCCCCAAGTAAGAGGACTGGGGAAATCGACTTAGGAAATTAGACAGGGCTTAATTTGTTAAACCATTGGAAGGATAGAGGTACTGGGAAAGGGCTTCCAGGTACCTTGGGAGAGGGGACGGTGGGTGGCACATCCTCTGCAGGGAGAGATTCAGATAAATACACTTCTTCTGTTGTCTGTTTTTCAGGGGAAAGGAAAAACACACACACCCTCTCCTCCATAATAAGAGGTTTGGTCTGTGCTTCTCTCTGACTTCCTCACAAACAACCACGGAGCAGACAGACTTCTCAGATTACTCTTGACCTTGGGAGTTGACCCTTAGAAATGCATTCTACTTCAAGATCTGAAAAAACTAAACAAAACAAAACCCAAAAACCTCTTGTGGAAAGTGGCTTATTTCTGTTGGGGCCCTGTCTCCCTTCTCTAATTCACTGCCGCTCCACAGTTAAGATCACTTTAATAAACACACACACACACCAGGCCATTCCTCTTCTAATTAAAGCACTTCACAGCTTCCTACTATCCTAGATTAAAATCCAAATGGCAAACTGTGGACAATAATGTCTCCCATGATCTGGCCCTTGCCCACCTCTCAGACCTCATCCGCACCACTCTCTGGGTGTTCATTATTTCCAGTTACCCTGGTCTTGGTCTTCTTCCAGGCTTATTCCCACTTAGGGCCCTTGCACCAGCTGGTCTCTGTATCTGAAATGCTCTTCCCCCTGATTTTGTCATGGCTGACTCCTTCCTGCCTTTCACATCCCACTCAAATGTCACCTTCTCGAGAAGAACTTCCTGAACCACACAGTCCAAATCTGAATCCGTACACACTCCATCACTTGCCAGCACTTAATCACTTTCTGGCCTCTTTCTTGTGTACTTGCTCCTTGATTGTTGTCACTCCTGCAGGGACATAAACCCCATTATCACAAGGCTTTAGCTTTCCTATTCATCACTATCCACAGAGTCTAGAGTCTTGCCTGACGCACAGCCGAGCTCAATACCTAATTATAAACCAGAAGACTAAAGCTCATACCTCCCTACACTTTCCCCCATTGCCATCTTTGATGACAACACCTGATTCCTTCTCATCTCCCACCTACACCACCCAGATACCAGAGCCTTATTTTGGCCTTCATCATCACACTCTGGGGCTCCTGCTCAACCATCACCAGCTTGGAACCCTTCTGATCTCTTGAAAATTCTACATCTTCCAAGTGTCCTTTACCCCACCTCCACTAAAGCAGGAATTCCAGCTGTTCAACCCTTCCCAAACCCCCAAGCCCATCAGCTTCCTTTCAACTTGACTCCCTGCACAGACTTTTGGCATCATGGCTAAAAACACAGGGTGGCGGCCACACCAGACTGGGGTTTGAGGTTTGTTATGAGGATTAAATGAGCTCAGCACAATGCCTGGCACATCCTAAGTGTTCAGTCAACATGAGCTGGTCTTGTTACTACTAGTACCATAATTAAAGTTTCTTCTTTGCCTCTGCCTCCTACTGTTTCTTCTCCCCCACCCCTACTCCTACTTGGTTAGTTTTACTCTGTTTGGTTCATTTATGAGTTGAAGTTGGGACCCAGCCAGGTCTTCTTGGTGGTAGTGCATAGTTCTGACTGGATAGAAACAGCTCGGTGCAGGTTGGAGAAGAGCTAAGAGCTTTCCAGACTCCCTAGGAACCTTGTACACCAGCCTTTGGGCTTCAGGCTCTGGCTGTCTGGTGTCCATGGCTGGGGCTTCTAAAGCTGTTGGAAGTGGGGAGCAGAGGCCCTCTGGGCAGGGTATGTTGGAGGGATGTTCACCCATGTTTTCACTTATTAGATGCTTAAGAAGCCAGCTTCTACCCTTTGGGGTTATCAACTCAGGGTTTATTACAACCCCTTCAGTTTTTTAGTCTTTCTTGTTCAAGGTCTCAGGCATCTGGAGAGGCAATCCTTGGAAACGATCACAAGTAATTCCTGGCCTGATTCCCTGTATGGGGTGGGGTGGAGTTGGTGCAAACAGGGGAAGCTGTCCATGTCTTCTGGCTATAGTTATATGACCCAGGCAAACTGAAATCATGAAACCCTTTCTTTGCCTCTCCTCAGATATGTCTCAGGCCTCAACGGTGGGGAATTTTTCATTTGAGGAAATCCAATTTATTTCAGGATGGTTAAAAGTGATCACTTACCAGATTCTCAAATATTTGCAAGAAGGAACTCAGAAATAGATATGACTAGAGACCCTGCTGCTATGAGGGATTGGCAAGTCTGGAGTAACCAGGGTGACCTTATAAAATTAACTAAGTTATTTCCACAAATGCCCTGAGCACATTGTATGTGCCAGATACCGTGCTAGATGCTGGAGATGCAGGGGTGAGCAAGGCAGGCCCAGTCCCTGCCCTCTTAGAGCTCAGAGTGTACGGACAAGGATTATATAGTGTGAGAGATGCTACTGCCAGAGGAGAGGTACAGGGTGACTTATCTGGGAGCACATGAGAAAGGACGCTTAACCCAGACTCGAAGCACTGGGCTCAGGGAGGGCTACTTGGAGGACAACACGATGCTCCAGGTGAGGCTTAAAGGATGAATGAGTCAGCCAGATGGCAGGAGGGGAGGGGAGGGGAGGTTAAAGGGGAAATGTTTCAGGCAAAGCCAAGAGCATGTGCAAAGGAAGACAAGAGAGGGCATGGTGCACTGCAGGAACTGAGAAGTAGTCAGGTAGGGCTCCACTGCCAGAGGTTCTGATTTATTTGGTCTTGGATTAAGCCCAGCCTTGGGTATTTTTAAAAGCTTCCCAGGTGACTTTCAGTGTAGCCAGGATTGAGAACTGCTGGACCGGAACATGGGATGGGACGGAGTGGTGAGAGGCGAGGCTGGAGACGTGAGCTCGGCCGGATCACACAGAACCTGGAAGACCGTGTCAAGGGACTTGAGTTTTCTTCTCTGAGCGCTGGGAGGCTATTTAAACATTCAAGCAAGAGAACAAATGGCATGATCAGACTTGCAGACTTAAGAACATTTCTGTTGTGGAATAGGATCAGAGGGGAGCAGGAATAGAAGTAAGAAAACCAGTTGAGAGGCTCTTGCAAGAATTGAAGCAGGGCTTTCCTGGTGGCACAGTGGTTAAGAATCCGCCTGCCAGTGCAGGGGACACGGGTTCGAGCCCTGGTCCGGGAAGATCCCACATGCCGCGGAGCAACTAAGCCCATGCGCCACAACTACTGAGCCTGCGCTCTAGAGCCCGTGAGCCACAACTACTGAGCCCGTGTGCCACAGCTACTGAAGCCTGCGTGTCTAGAGCCCATGCTCTGCAACAAAGAGAAGCCACCGCAATGAGAAGCCCATGTACCGCAACAAAGAGTAGCCCCCGCTCACCACAACTAGAGAAAGCTCGCACGCAGCAACGAAGACCCAACACAGCCAAAAATAAATAAATAAAATAAATAAATTTATTTAAAAAATAAAGAATTGAAGCAAAATATAATCATAAGCTGAGTTAGGTGAGTGGCAGCAGGGATGGATGGAGGCAGATGAATTTCAGAGATTTAAGGAGTAGAACTACTAGGGCTTGATCAAAGATGGGCTGTGGGAGGGAGAAGTCAAGGGCCATCCCTTTGTTTGGACAGTCGGGTGGATGGAGTATCATCCCCTAGGATAGGGCTTGCCAGAGGGCAAGCACCAGGAGAGAAGAAGCTGATGTGTGGATGGGTGGGTGAGGACATCAGCCTGGGATCTGTTGAATTTGAGGTGCCAGTGGGACATGCAAGTGAGATAAGCAGTCAACAGATAGTAGTTTAGCCCTCAGGTAAAACACCTAGTTTGAAGATAGAAATGTAGAAGTCATCAGAAAAGGGTGGAAATGGATGAGATCCCCCGGTGGGGAGGGTGTGGAGTACAAAGAAGAAAATATGTTCACAGAATCCTGCAAGTTGTTTCCTTCCTCCAGGTAGACAGCCCTGAACCCATTAAGGTAATTAGGCTACGTGGTGAAGTGACTTGTCCTAGCTAGTGCTCCTTAAGTATGTGAGCTGGCTTACCCCAGCCAACAGGAACCCTTGCCGCTGGCCTATATTCGGCCTGTCACTGTTAGTGCGATTGGATCACGCTGATTGGCAATGAGGAGTGGCTGGCAGTTGTGTCTTGCACCTACGGAGCTTAGCTGCAGCAGGCAGTTCCAAATTCCATGGCTCTGCTTAGGGGTTTCTAAATGCAGTGGTAGTTATGTGTTAGACATCTGAGGCGTTTTAAAGAACATAAGCCTGAATCATCTGAGAATGGGAACATTTGACAACTAACTCAGCAAGAAAGTCCTGGGAAGAATTTGCTGTGGAGAAGGGAAGGATGGGTAGGCAGAAAGCGACGCTTTTATTCTAGGCTCTGTGCCATTGTGATTCTATTTTACATTTAGTCCACCTTGATCTAAATGCCCCAGGTGCCCTCAGATTCCAGAATCAGGGTTTTTTTTTTTTTTTTTTAACCCCTAACAACAAGACTATAAATAAGGCAGGTGTTAGCCCCATTGTAAAGATGAGGGAACTGAGACTGAAGCTAGTGTATTAGCTTGCCCAAAGTTGCAGAAAATATAAATTGGGCTGTGGTTAATAATCCGCCTGCCAATGCAGGGGACACGGGTTCAAGCCCTGGTCCAGGAAGATCCCACATGCTGCGGAGCAACTAAGCCTGTGCGCCACAACTGCTGAGCCTGAGCTCTAGAGCCCGCGAGCCACAAATACTGAGCCTGCATGCTGCAACTACTGAAGCCTGTGCTCCTAGAGCCTGTGCTCTACAACTGCAATGAGAAGCCCGTGCACAGCAAGGAAGAGTAGCCCCCACTCGCCACAACTAGAGAAAGCCTGCGCGCAGCAAGGAAGACCCAACGCAGCCAAAAAAAATAATAAAAATAAATAAATAAAACGATAAATTGGGCTGACAGTTTCTCACTCCAAATCCACTTCAACCTCTCAACTCTGGCTTTCACCTCTTTTATTTTGTTTTGTTTTGTTGTTGTTTTTTTTTTTGCGTTACATGGGCCTCTCACCGTTGTGGCCTCTCCTGTTGCAGAGCACAGGCTCCGGACGCGCAGGCTCAGCGGCCATGGCTCACGGGCCCAGCCGCTCCGTGGCATGTGGGATCTTCCCGGACCAGGGCACGAACCTGTGTCCCCTGCAACGGCAGGCGGACTCTCAACCACTGAGCCACCAGGGAAGCCCCTCACCTCTTTTAAAAGGGCCTTTTTAACCTGCTCCAGAGGAGAGCTACAAGAGAGGATGAGAAGAAGATGTGGAAAGAAGCTGAACATTTACCTCCTGTGATTGCTGTGTTTGTGACTTTTTCCTTTGCTCTTAATCTCGTCCCAGCATAAATCACACATGCCTAATAGCAAAAAGTTTGAAGTCTGGAGTGGGCAGAGGAATCTGGAAACCTGATTCCAGATGAATTATAGTCCCCTAGGACTGGAAGGAACCAATGGGTCATCTACTTTAGCTCCTAAATTTACAGATGGGAGAAAGTGAGAGGAACGTAACAAATGCATGCTCACCTAGCCAACTGTGGCCAAAGGAGCCCAGAACCTTAGCCTGCTGATGTACACCCAAATAACAGCATGAAAACAACCACAGACTCACAGCACCGAAACAAACACAACACCCCAAAATATATAGGGGAATAAACAGCTGACCTAAAAGAAAGAGTACACACTCTGCTATACATTCCCCTTTTCTTTTGGATACATTCTCACAGGGCTCTGATTGAGGAAGTTAATTAAGCAAATTATTATGGTGCTCTCTCTTGTCTCTTACTGAAGTCATGGAGGGAGGTTGGCAGAAGTGCCTAGAAGGTAGAGAGGGTGGAATTGGGAAATTGCTGTGTAAGATTCAGGTTGGTGACAATGGGATTATTGATTCCACCAGTTTACTATTCACTAGGCACTAGAATTAAATGTAATAGTAGCTTGCATTTGTACAGTATATTCTAATTTACAAAGGGCTCTTATGACATTATCTCATTTGATCCCACTGATAACCCTTTAAGGTAGACAAGACAGGTATAATTATCCCACTTTATGGATGAGAAAACTGAGACTTGGAGAAATGAAACAACTTCGCCAAGCAAATTCGGTTACTAAACTACAGTCTGGACTAGAAAGTAGGTGTTCTTACTCAGAGAGCGTCAGTTTTGCAAAGGTCACACAGCTAAGTAGGACTTGAATCCCAGTGAGGCCACCTCCAGAGCTTATGATTTTTACCACCATGTTCTACTAGTCATGCGAAAGACATAGGTTGAGTGACTCTTTTCTTAGTTCCCTACTCATTGTAAATATAACCCATGTGCTCCTGCTGAGACAGGGACTCATTAGTGAAGGCATGCTTGGAAAAGGCTTCCAAAAACCTTCTCCACACTTCAGCAAACACAAGTCTGTGTCCTAATTCCAGAGTCCCCACTAGCCCTAATTTCAGGGAAGATGAGCTAAGAGGAGCCTGGTGGGCAGCCCAGTGATGGCTGCAACCTTCAGGCTCTGGGCTCGTGAGAAGCTGGTGTGCTACGGTTTCACCCTGGGTCCAGTCGGAAGTAAGGAAGCCAGATGAAGGCTCTTTTTCCCAGGAGTCTTCTCTGTTGCCCTCTCCTTTGCCCTGTTAGCACCTCTTCTGAAAAACTAGTAGCAGCTGCTAGCTGGTCTTGAAACTTGCCCAACCTGAGGGGAACGTGTCACAAAGTACACAGGGCCTCCTTGAGACTGGACCCCTGGGACAGGCGGCTCAGCCGAGCAGCTCCATAAATAGCACCGTCGTATGTGAAAGGGGAGGTAGGTCAGGAAAACATGCTGGCTCTCCTCGGTGACTGCAAACCAGTGAGTCTAAATGATGAGTCTCAGGAAAAAAAACAATTCCTATTACACAGGTTTAACGCTGAGGAGTCCCTTTAAGGACTAATTCCTGTTATGAGTTGTTTAGGACTTTCTATTCTTCATTTCTTTACTCTCTTTTCTTCTGTCAGTCCCTGATTAACATGCCTTTTCCATCTTGTCCGTCAGATGATATTGTATAAGAATCCAGACAGAGTTTTTCTGACTATTTATAGAAG
Organism: Leucopleurus acutus; assembly: GCF_964270905.1. Lineage (NCBI taxonomy): Eukaryota > Metazoa > Chordata > Mammalia > Artiodactyla > Delphinidae > Leucopleurus > Leucopleurus acutus. The sequence goes on from NC_139143.1 coordinate 135,429,589, forward strand.
ACAGTTGTACTGCTTTAGCACGGGAACTAAAGTTTGGTTCCGGGTTATGTTACATGTAAAAAACTTACAGAAATGTGTTTGTTCTCAAGTGTTCTCTCCCACTCCTGTCCCATCACATCAGAGAGGCCTCTTTGAGAAACATATCCCTTTCCCCTGTCCTTTTTGAATTAAAAAATTTTTTTTCTGATTGCAAAAGCAGTTCATGCCAGTTACAGGTTTCAAGGACTGTATAAATGTATAGCTAAAAATGTACAAGTGCCTCTTAGTCTTAGAGATATCTTAGAGATAACCACAGTTAACAGTTGATGTCTCTTAGGATGAAGGCTTTTGCAATGATGCATAGGAAAGGTCAAGAATAACGATAGCAGGTTTTTATAGGAGGGGACAATACAAAAAAGTTTCAAAGCAAAATCAAGGGGAGGTGGGAAAAGAGAAAAGTGAAGGAAATTAGCCCCAGTCTTTCAGCCTGGGTGATTGGGAGGAAGGTGCTGCTAAGGGAAAGAACTAGGAAAGATGTTTAGTCTGCTAGGCCTGGGTGGTCATCCTGTGTCAATTATTATCATTGTTCTAGGAGCCACAGTCACAAATGCTTCAAAGCCTGCAGTTGGCCTCCCAGATGTGCTGTTTGGTATTCCAAACTGAGACCACTTCAGCATCTCAACAGGAATTAAAAGCTGAGAAGGAGGGAGAAAGTTCAAATGTAGAAAAGACGGACTCACCTATGTGAGGAACATAAAGTTTTCAATCATCACCTCCAGGCAGCTGCTCGGAATATTTTAGAGCTGCCATCCACAATTTCTATAAACTTACCCATAACCTTCTCAAACTCTAAACATTCTCTAATATTTCTTTTTTAATACATTTATTTATTTATTTTTGGCTGCGTTGGGTCTTCGTTGCTGTGCGCGGGCTTCCTCTAGTTGCAGCAAGATGGGGCTACTCTTCGTTGTGGTGCACGGGCTTCTCATTGTAGTGGCTTCTCTTGTTGCTGAGCATGGGCTCTAGGCACGTGGGCTTCAGTAGTTGTGGCTCGAGGGCTCTGGAGCACAGGCTCAGTAGTTGTGGCGCACGGGTTTAGTTGCTCCACGGCATGTGGGATCTTCCAAGACCAGGGCTCGAAACCCTGTCCCCTGCCTTGGCAGGCAGATTCTTAACCACTGCGCCACCAGGGAAGCCCTAAACACTCTCTAATTAATGCAAAATCACCTTCAACAAAATCTAATTTGAGCCAAACAAACATCTTAAGGCTAGGGTAAGAGGTAGACTATTTCTAAGTTAGAAACGTGAATTCTGTCCACCTACTTTGGGGGTACATCATATAATAATTAACAGCAGACCAAGAGTCAAGCTTTTGACCCCATCACTCTTGACACTATTAATGTCGCTGGTACTCATTGTTGTGTGTATAACCAGGCAAATTCCCATTTTAGGACCTTGACAAACAGGTCTCACTGGTCCTTCCCTTCTGAATCCAGTATCCTCACAGAGAGCATGTGTTATTAAGTAGGCTGAACTAATGCCAGTTCCTATGCACCTTGAATGAGGCTGGTGAGGGGAAAGTCAGCCCTTGGCCCTGCTGACTTCAGAGTGGGAGGGTAATTGCTGCTGACTTGCAGATCTAGATCCTGGGAGTCTCCTACTCCCTGCATTGCTCTCAATGGGGGTGATGATTGCTGTAACTGTACTTCTCTTTCTTTTTAATTATTGCAAAAGAAAAATAGGAATGTAGAGATAATATCGTTGTTGTCACTTGTTATTTAATTTTACTTTGCTATTTTAGGCTTTATCATTGGCTTAACTAAACGGAGAGCTTAAATTTTCTCAGCATAGCCCCAAGGGATAGAACAAGGATCAAAGAGAAGAAACAGAAAAGGAGGCAAGCTTTAGCATTTCTAAAGGCACCAATCAAAGAGTGAAGAAGCAACCTCCTGAAAACGAAGTTCCCTCTCTCTAACAAAAGTCAAGTATAGGCAGTAGGATCTTTTGTTAGGATGTTGTCCTCATCTGAATGGAAAGACCTGGGGTAAGGTCAGATGTGACTTGAGCCACAAAGCTAGTTGACCAACTAGAGAGTCTACCAGATGGTGGCATTAATTAGGGATAGTCTCCAGATTTCCAGGAAGGATTATACTCTTTAAAGGCTCATAAATTGAATTACAAGTACATCAAGATATGATCGAAAGCTAAGAGAGACATATGTACAAAAATTAGTGGGCCATATACTCATTCCCTATGAGAAATGTAACTACACAACGTATTGGATATGTCAACCAATTGACTGCATTATCAATTGTAAGGGTAAAAACACACACATTTAGACACATCTACAGAATCCTGGAAATATACTGTCAAGACTGTGATAATTAGGGATTTTATCACACTCTTGGGTTCTCTAGGAATATAGAACCAGCCTCATAACATGTAAGACTGTTGAGCAATTTTAGCACATTCACCTTTTGAAACATGTTTCCAACTTTCGACCCCAGCTAGCTTTCAAGAATAGGCCTGCCTTTATGTGTTTAGTAGAAACATTTGTTTTGAAAGGGAAGGGTTCACAGACTCTCTCTTAGGTCATTTCCTCAGTTACTAAGCTTATGCCTTACATTTTGATTCTTACTAATGCTCTTCCCAGAGAGTTCTGAGTTGAGTCAATTGTGAAAAAAACTGGCAGCTCACCCCTCTACTGACTATAGGGTATTCAGTTATTGAATGGGAAGCTGTACTAGATGACCTTTATGGTCCTTCTCAATTCTCTGGTTTTATGGTTTCATGAACCTATTCATAGGGGAATAGAGGAAGGGATAGGAAAAGTTATATAGTTGAGGCAGGGGAATAAGGAGAAGGTTGAATCTGATTTAACTAACTAAAGAAACTATTTTTACTGAGGGCAGAGATATGGAATTATGTATGTTGAATTTTCTCCACTTTCATTGCTCATAGGCACTTGCCACATTTGGCAGCTAAAATCCAAGGAGGCTCTCCTGTGAGACAAACTAGGCAGCAGCTCAGAATCGTGTCTATGCAGCAGCCCCACTGCGTAAGGGCCCACATACCTTGCACTGAATTACCATAAACACTTTCTGATTCCACACAGAAATTGGTTTGGCTGCAATTCCATTCAGCTAAGTAACTTGCTCTGTCTAGTCATTCATTTATTCAATCAACTTTTAATGAGCAGTAAGCCAGATGAGGGCAGAGAGAAATAAGTAAGATACTGTCCATTCACAACCTAACAAACAAGTAAGATATAGAAGGAATGGTTTTAAAACAGGAAATTTTGTGTCTTGCTAAAGGAACATGCAAAGTACTGGGGTATTCATAGGATGGAAAGAGTACCTCCAAGAACTGCGTTAGTTGCATCTCACAACAAATAGGTTGTATTTTTATTTATTTCTATGTACTTTTTATTCCTCTTGAGACTTCCTTTTTAACCCAGGGATTGTTTAAACGGATTTGTTTTGTTTATAAGTGCTTGGAGATTTTTCGGTAATCTTTCTTTTATTCTAATTTGATTTCATTGTGGTTAAAGAAAACACTGTATGATTTCAATTTTCTAAATTTTGTTGAGGTTTGTTTTATAGCAAACCTCATAGGATATGGTCTATCTTGGTGTATGACCCATGGGCACTTGAACAGCATGTGTATTCTATTGTTGTGAGGCAGAGTATTCTATAAATGTTGATTAGATCCTGTTGGTTGATGGTGTTGTTCTCTTATGTCCTTGCTAATTTTTTGTCTAGGTGTACTATCAATTGTTGAGAGAAGTATATTAAAGTCTCTAACTATAATTGTGAATTTGTCTATTTCTCCTTTCAATTTTATAGGTTTTGCTTCACACATTTTGAAGCTCGGTTGTTTGTTGCATACATATTTAGGATTGCTATGTCTTTTTGGTATAGTGTCCCTTTTATCATTATTTTTTTGTGCCTGTCTTTGGTAATTTTCTTTTTATTGGAGTTTACTTTTTCTGACATTAATATGGACAATCATGCTTTCTTTTGATTAATGTTTATATGACATATTGTTTTCTATCTTTTCCTTTCAACCTACCTATTTCATTATAATTGAAGTGAGTTTCTCATAGATAACATATTTGGATCATATTTTTAAATTCACTTTGCCAGTCTGTCATTTGATTGGTGTATTTAGGCCATTTACATATAATTATTGATATGTGAGGGCTTAAGTTTGCCATTTTATTTTCTATTTATTCTGTTCCATTTCTCTGTTTTCTTTTTTATGCCTTCCTGTGTATTACCCGAACATTTCTGAGAATTTCATTTCGATTTGGAGTATATTTCTTTGCATAGCTTTTTTTTTCGTGTCATAATACTTTTTTATTACAATATCCAAAAAACTGAGTATGCAAGTTTAGGAGGTCTCAAGACCCCTTCCTCAGCTGTAGGAATGTGCCCATCTCAAGAGTGTATATTTAAACTATAAAGGAGTTCAAATGCAGAGAAAAAAGAAAATGTAATTTCTTCATAAACATTCTGTGTCTCCTACTACCAATCACATATCCTTTTGTAAACCCTGAAAAATTTCCCTGTAAAGCAAATTTTATATATATATATATATATATATATATATATATATATATATAGTGTATGTGTGTGTGAAGTGTTGGTCGCTCCCCTTTCCCAAAGATCAGCTGTTTTCCTTAATCATCTGTATTAGTGTCAACAAATGGCTGCATAGCTTTTTTGATGATTGCTTAGGTATTATATATACATAAGTTATCTACTCGTAACATCACTTTACCAGTTTGAATAATAAGAATGATTGAATTATAAGTGAAATTTTTTCCAAACTCTGCAGCATTTAACTACAAGACATCACCTCAGGCACCTGAGAAGGTCTTGATGTCACTGAAATCCAGGTTTCAGAACTTCCTCAAGTCTCCAGAGGTGCCTGCCTGTGAAATCCAGCTGTCACCACCACAGGAAAAAGAGGTGCACTGAAATGTTTGGGAAGCTACCAATTGTCCACATTTAAGAGCAAAGGGATAGATTAGATACTTAAAATTCAGATAGAACTTTCAAAATTCCAAATTTTAGTTGCATATACCAACTTGATAAACTTTAAAGAGGAAAGTTTAAAAACCGCAAAATTACATTATTCAAATTTTACCTGACAATTTTATTTTTTTGCTAGTATTTCATGTAAAGGGAAAAATGGGTCATAAATGACTCACACTGGATCATCAGACTGCAGGTACTTTGAGTGAGGCAACATAAATTTGCATATGGAAGATGTCTAGACTTGGATGTCAGATAGATGTGGGGTTGAATCCCATCTTTGCCATTTATAAGCTATGTGACATTAGATAAATTACTTAACTTTTTGGATACCTTGTTTATAATCTGTAAAGTGTGGTCAATCATTTTTCCTGTAAAAGTGAGGATTAAACAACACATGACATATATAAAAGGCTTAGCCTAGAGGAGATGAGCGACAAAAATGAATTTCCTTGTTATGTTTCTGTTGACTTTCACAGAGAGAAACCAAATATCTGTATTTACAAGCAAATGGGTATTTCCAAACTAGGCCTCTCTCATCAACCAAGGTTTGTATTTGTTGATACCATCTTGACATATAAGCATGAGGTGGTTATCAGAGAGCAGAGAAGTGTGCTAGATATTTAATATTTTGGTAGCATTAAAGAAGTCCCTTCTTGAGACTTCCCTGGTGGTGCAGTGCCAATGCAGGGGACACGGGTTCAAGCCCTAGTCTGGGAAGATCCCACATGCTGTGGAGCAACTAAGCCTGTGTGTCACAACTACTGAGCCTGTGCTCTACAGCCCGCACGCCAGAACTACTGAGACCACACGCCGCAACTACTAAAGCCCACGTGCAGCAACAAAGACCCAAAACAGCCAAAAAGGAAAGAAAGAAAGAGAGAGAGAGAGAGAGAGAGAGAGAGAGAAGGGAAGGAAGGAAGGAAGGAAGGAAGGAAGGAAGGAAGGAAGAAAGAAAGAAAGAAAGAAAGAAAGAAAGAAAGAAAGAAAGAAAGAAAGAAAGAAAGGAAGGAAGGAAGAAAGAATAAAGAAGTTCTTTCTTAAAGGGTTTAAAAAACAAAACAAGATTTACTGATCACTGACTATGTGATGAGCAGGGGAGGGGCACTTTGACATCTGACATCATGGCTTCCTTTCATTGCACCCACCTAGTCATCTCCAAGATCCAGAGAGATAAAGAGTCAGGCAAAAAGGGACCTGACCTGAAAATTAAGTCTGGGATCCAGATCAGAGTTGCCTAGGTAATTGTTTGACCTTGAAGAAGTTACTTAGCTTCTTTAAACCTCAGTTTCCTCATCTATTAAGTGGGACTAGACCTCCTTTGGGGAAGCTGTAAGGGTGAATTAGGTCATGTCCATAAAACACTTGAGGTCTTTGAAAGAAAAGCTTTTACAAACCTATAAACAGCATAATTAATGTCATCATTGCCATTATTGTTGTTGATGATGGGGAATAGTTTAGCACACATGCAAATTGCAGAATAGGGAATATTTGTTACAGAGAATATGAATCTGAACACTTTTCTATGGAGTATATCTTACCCCACACTCTTTTTTGCTGGCTTAAAACATCCCACTCCTACAGAAGTACTTTTGTTCTTAGAATTGGCATTTTATTGCTAGCAATAAAATGTATGTGTAAAAAGTCCCAAAAGCCATCACCACTGTCTTTTGCAGTGGTTAAGAGTCCCTCAGGAGTGTCTTATGTGGAACTAGAAAACTTTTCACCTTTCCTGTAATGCAATACCTTCTTTAATAATCTAAACAGCTAATATTGATATGGCACCCAGTGTATTCCAGACACTGTGCTAAGATTTTATCAGCCTTATCTCATTTAAATCTTACAACAGCCTAGAATACACTTTACTCTTTCACTTTCTTTAGTCTCTACTCAAAGGGCACCTACTTATGGGGTCTTTTCAGACCACCCTATATGAGAATAAACTGCTCCCTCACCCCCAGTGCTTTTACTTGGCTTTGTTTTTTCCATAGTCACCACCTGACATAATTAAGTTTCTTGGTATATTCTTGTCTCCCATTAGAATGCAAGGTGTATAAGGATGGGATTTTGTTTTGTTAACTGTCTATCCTCAACATCTAATACAGCGCCTGGCAGGTAGGTGTTCAAAAAAATATTGATTAGCAAATTAGTGACCCTATGAGTTAAGATTATACCATTTTACTGATGATGAAATAGAGGCTTTGAGATTTGTCCATAGTTACAAAATAAATGGCCGAGCTGGTACTGGAAAGAAGTCTATCTGATTCTAGACTGGTCACTAACCATTGACCTCATGCCCCACTGCCTTCAAGGAAGATCACAAAGATGATACTTTATTGCTGTTTCGCTGTGGCATGTTTCTGTTAGAAGAGTCATGAAAGTAATAAAAATGAGATAAAGGCAAGGGACGTGTCTAAAGTGACAGATAAACTGGGGAAAATAATTAGATTCTAGTAAATTGTCCTTTTCTCCCCTTCCAACACCTTTCATATGTAAAAAAGATATATCAGTCAATTTTCTCTTTGGGTCTAGCTAAGATGACCTATAAATATGGGGCCCCATGTTTCTCCTTTCCCTTGTCTACCTTCTATAACTTCTCCATCAGTGTGCTGGGGCCACAAGTTCCTATAAGGAGAAAAGATGAAATAAACATTTAACGTGCATTGCCACTGCCCTAGACACACTACATTCTTTATCTCTACTGCACACCGATTTACAGGGAGTGGGTATTTTAAATCCACATTTTATAGATGAGAAAACTCAAGGAGGCTAAACACACACTTCAAGGTGTCTCAGCCTGCCTTCAAAGCATGCTCTTTATCTGTCTGGATTAGTGAAGACAGTCAAAGACTGGAGTAGACCCACTGGGATTTTTCTACTAGATATCATTTGATCTCCTAGAAGATTAGTGACAAATGCCAGTTCTTGAGTATAAGGAGTACTCAAAACTGCAGGGGTTGCAACACCAGAGCAAAATGACAAAATTGGTATCTCCGTACTTGGCTAAGATATGTCCTCATTGTCTCTACACTTGGTCCTCAGATGTTCTTCCATGTGGAAAAGACCAGGGTCTAGGATTGGGCATCTCTACCCTTGAGCCTTTACTCTCTTCTGGGAGGATGCCTATGCCTAAGGAAGAAGATTCCAATTAAAATAAGTTATCCTAGGAGTATGGTAGAGTCAGGTGAGAAAATGGATCTGACTCTGTAAGACAGAAGGAAGGAGTGTTGAGGAAAGGCAGCCCCAAGGAAGAAAAGGTGGTTAGGCTCCAGGGACAAGGTAAGAGTTGGACCTAACACTTTCCTCCCCTCTCTACTTTCTTCCCATTTCCTCTCCTAATCCCCTCCTCCCCAACCCCTGGACCACACCTATACACAGTCCGTAAACCCCCTCCACACACCACTCACCCTCCCTACCGTGCATTGTGAAAGGACTCCCTCTGACAGAAACAGGCTCTGGGGGAAGTACAAACGCCTAATAAACATTAGAAAAGTTGCCAACCTCTCTGGAAACCTGGGAAGTGGAAATTTAAAACAAAGCTAACAATGCTTGGAAGAGTTTTTAAAGCAGAGGAGTGGTGTTGTCAGAATACATGTACCTTTGTTTGACTTGGGATTTTAATGCAGTGTATAATTCTTTGGATACATCCTCTGAAACAAATGATTCAATTTCAGGTTTTTAAAAAAAATATACCAACAACTACCCTGGTGTTTTGGTGTTTAAAAATAGCATGGTATCCTTGTATATGGAAAACTAGTTATGCAATAATTAGCTACCTTTCTTTTTTCGTATCTGAAGGATTTCTTTTACCTTGGGAACTTATAAAAGAAAAAACAAACAAATGATCAGTGATGAAAAAGCAAAGGGCAAGGCATATTCTAACATGCTCAATTTATAGTTTAAGTATTACTGAAACAGATTTAGATATACATAAATTCCATTTAATATGAAGACATACCTTTGGAGTGGGACTGGGGTTAACTGCATAACTTAAATCTTTAGAGAAGTTCTAAAAGCTGAAAGTTGGTGGTGTTTAGTTTGGTTTGGTTTAGTTTTGTAACTCATTCCTGGCAAGACATAATCTGATCTGAATTCATTTAGTGGCAAAAACCTGAACTAAGCTCATATGTTATGTGGCTATTTATAGTCTTTATTTCCCACTTAGTATGAATATTCATAAGTTTTTGTGCAGAAATAATGTTTGATTACAATTACGGGTCTGCTGTATATCCCACTAGAGTGTTACATAATATACTTTATATGCACATATTATCTTTCTTATATCTGAAAAATTCTGAATTCTGAAAACCTCTGGCAAAGGTTTTGGGTAAGGAATTGAGGACTACCTTTCTTCACCCAGGTATTAATAGCTGCAAAACATTTTTATGTAAGGGGTTAGATGTTGGACATGATGATCTCTGAGATATCTTCCTGCTTTAAGTATAACACTTCTCCTCTTTTAAAGGGTGAAAACTATTGTTTACACAGGAAGAGCCTCCAAACACACGAACGATAACTCATAAAGCTCAGGCCAGCATCACCAAGGCTTATCTCTGATTCCGGAGAAATTCAGCCAGTGAGTGGCACCTAGGCTGTCCTGGCATGAATCATCTACTTTCACTGTCATGATGCTGAACCTGGCTTTCGTCCACCTTATCTCAGAGGCTGAGAGAAGCCCAGGTCATGTGTGGTTTTTGAGAATCTTGGTATGTTTTTTAAAAATGCTAAAATAGAGTTACAAAAATTGTGGTCATGTTTACATTAAGTGGTTTTTAGTAACAGTTTTGTTAATAATGTATGATAAAAAGCTATGCACAAAATAATTACAGAATTGTCTTATTAGGTTCATTAATTTTATTAAAAATATTACACATTACAGGTGGTAATGGTCCAGCAATGAAACACCAGTTTAAAACTGCGTATGAACATGACCCACTTTCAATTCTGTAAATATACCTCCAGGACAATCAAACATATAACCTCATTTGGAGATAACATCAAAAGTCTACACGGGAGGGCTTTGAATGTGAGTCCAGGCTCTGTGTCAGGCCTCCTGGACTGTCCCTGGATTGTTTGCTCTTCTATTTTAATGCTGATCTGCCAACTGCAAAGAACTCTCAGTCTCTGAAGCTGCCCAAAGTTGGGTCTTTCCAGGATGGAGTTTCCCTGCATTATGTATTTCTATTGCTAAATTTATATTATTCTTACGTTTTGTTTCTGTACACAGTAGTAATAGAAGAGAACCACACATATCAGGAGCCATGACTCTCTCTCCAGTCAAAAATCCCTCCGAAGAGTAAGTCAGAAAGAGAAAAACAAATATTGTATATTAACACATATATGCAGAACCTAGAGAAATGGTACAGATGAACCAGTTTGCAGGGCAGAAAGAGACACAGATGTAGAGCACAAACGTATGGACACCAAGAGGGGAAAGTGGCAGGGTGGTGGTGGTGGGATGAACTGGGAGACTGGGATTGACATATACACAGCAATATGTATAAAATAGATAACTAATAAGAACCTGCTGTATTTAAAAAAAAAAAAAATCCCTCTGAAGGCTTTGGAATGCCAGGGACTCTTCTCAGACCTGTGGTGGAAGGACAGGCTGTTAGGGACCTCTGTGTCTAAAGTCTGTTGAAAAGAAGACTGTCAGGCTTCCCTGGTGGCACAGTGGTTAAGAATCCGCCTGCCATTGCAGGGGACACGGGTTTGAACCCTGGTCCGGGAAGATCCCACATGCCGCAGAGAAACTAAGCCCGTGAGCCTCAACTACTGAGCCAGCGCTCTAGAGCCCCAAGCCCCAACTACTGAGTCCGCATGCCACAACTACTGAAGTCTGTGCACCTAGAGCCCATGCTCCGCAACAAGAGAAGCCACTGCAATGAGAAGCCCGCACACCACAACGAAGAGCAGTCCCTGCTCGCCACAACTAGAGAAAGCCCGCGAGCAGGAACGGAGACCCAAAGCAGCCAAATAAATAAATAAAATTAAGAAAGCCATTAAGAAAAGTTAAAAAAAAAAAAAAGAAAAGAAGACTGCCTTCTGAGCCAAGCACTGCCCGGAAGACTCTCCTCTTACTCAAAAGCCTTTTCCTCTTGGGTTGTTTCCTGCCTCTCGCTGTAACTGTCTCCCTGGCAGAGGAACCACCCGCTCTGGTTCTCCAGGGCCAACTGACCTGGGGATTTCTGTTTAACTACTCCATGCCTATCCCATGTGGGATATTACTCCCGCTCTGAAGGCAAGGAGACTTGAGGCCGAGAGGAATTATGTAACTTGCCCCAGATCTTGTAACTAGCAAATGGCAGAACAATGACATTAAAATCCAAGCTTTATTCCACTATGCTAGATAGGCCAGGTAGTCTACTCCTTCTGTCTTTTACAAAGCGTTTGTAGCCGATTGTTTAATCAGTTACAAATCACCTAACTCCACTATCCTGTGGCCCACTATCTCTTTCCCTCAAGAAATTCATGAAATGCTTTGCTAAATGCCTTGAATTCTTTATGAAATGTGTGGTAACTCCATCAAAAAAAGAAATAAAATTAGTTCATACACCAAGTATTTTTTGATGACCTGCTATGTGCCAAAAAAAGCCCTGTGTCTACCATGATTTATTCCTAATCAGTATGGGATCCTAGTGATCAGTTCTTCCTCTTTTTTTTTTTTTTTTTTTTGTGGTATGCGGGCCTCTCACTGTTGTGGCCTCTCCCGCTGCGGAGCACAGGCTCCGGACGCGCAGGCTCAGGGGCCATGGCTTACGGGCCCAGCCGCTCCACGGCATGTGGGATCCTCCTGGACCAGGGCACGAACCCGTGTCCCCTGCATCGGCAGGCGGACTCTCAATCACTGCGCCACCAGGGAAGCCCTAGTCCTTCCTCTTTTAGTAATTCACAAACTATTCCTTGAACATGCTATTCCAGAATCCAGCCCAGGATGATCACTGAAGTATTAATAACTAAGCTGTAGTTTGCAGAATTCAACTTTTTCACTTTTTTAGAAAATCAAACTATTCATGCATTCCCCCCCCCAAACCTTTTTCATTCTCCCTGATACCTTAGAGAGATAACCAAAATGGTTTGGCTCCCTCATTTTTAACTTCTTTCCATTGCTGCAATAAATCTAATCGCAAAGTATACTTTATTCATATTTTGAGTTTTATTTTTTAATGGTAATGCTATTAAATTCTTTCAGCTGTTTCTGAGGCAGCTATACTGCCTGCCTGTTTCTCCCAGAGTCTGCCCAAAGGGGAAAAATGTCTCTGAGCCCAGGGAAGCCTGACTCCCGGTCTGGGATTTATGTGTTTTATTGTATACAATCAACCTTCTGTGTGATTTTTCAGCAGAGGATCCTTTCACAGACTTGCTATCTTTAGCATTTTTTGGTTAGGGCTAACTGCAGTTGTTTTGTGGGAATGTTCTCACGATCTATTGCTGCATAACAAACCAACCCAAGACTTAGTGAATTGTAATAACAGTTTATCATTGTTCCATGGGTTGACTGGGCTCAGCTGGGAAGTTCTCACTTAGGATCTCTCAACTGGTTGCAGTCAGAGTCTACTAGCACCAGGGTGGGCTTCATGGCTGTGACCTGTGCAGTCACACAGGACCCCATTCTTAGAAGGGCCTCATGCTTGGTTCAATGTCCTGTTGTTGCCATCTTGATTCTCTAAATACATCTTGAACAGGGAGCCCAGAATTTTCATTTTGCACTGGGCCTTACAAATTATGGAGCTGGTCCTGGCTGAGGCTGCAGTCATCTGAAGACTTGACTAGACTGGATATCCCAGATGCCTCACTCACAAGGCTGCTAGCTGATGCTGGCTGTCGGCTGGGAGCTCCACTGAGGCTGTTACCTGAAATCCCCACACATGACTTCTCTGCATGGCCTGAATTTGTCAGTGACGGTATCTCAAGAGTGAGGTGTCCAACAGATCCAGGCAGAAGCTGAAATACTTCTTATGACTCAGCCTTGGAAAAACCAGAACATCACTTGCAACACACTCTGTTGGTCAAGCAAGTCATGAAGACCAGCCCAGACACAAGGGCAAGTGCATTGGACTCCACCTGTTTTTTTTTTTTTTTTTTGGGGGTGGGGGTGGGTGCGCGGGCCTCTCACTGTTGTGGCCTCTCCCGTTGCGGAGCACAGGCTCCGGACACACAGGCTCAGCGGCCATGGCTCACGGGCCCAGATGCTCCGCGGCATGTGGGATCTTCCCGGACCGGGGCACAAACCCATGTCCCCTGCATCAGCAGGCGGACTCTCAACCACTGCGCCACCAGGGAAGCCCCTGGACTCCACCTCTTGATGGGGAGTTGGAAGATCACATGGCAGGAGAGCACGTGGCATGAGACATTGTTTTGTTCATCTTTGAAAATACACTCTGCCACAGGGCTATTTGGGGCACCCCACTGCTTTGCTTTGAGTGCTCTGCCTCTTTCAGGCTTCCCTGAATGCACTCTGCCTTGTTGGCAGGCATTCATGACCAAGTGTGGCTAGACAAGACAGCTTTGGGGTATCCACCCTGGTTTTTGGTATCTGTCTAATATGATTAAAATGGGACTTGCTCAAAATCTCTTCAAACCAAGTATGTGCTTGGGGGATGAGAGGTGTGCTTAAGGGGGGTTCTGATCTTGAGTGGGGTAGGGGCTGCTAGGAGGAACTACTTTTTGAGGTTTTGCCACAGTTCACGTTGAGTAAAAATACCGAGCTTTTCTAGATTACATTGCTAAATCTTGCAGCTTTCAACTAAAAGGCCTTACAGTAGAGATGAAAGAAAAGAAGGTGTAGTGTTTGATAATCCTTGGACAAATCCCAATTCCACTACCTGTTAGGGAAAACTGAGAGCTTCAGTTTCTTTATTTATAAAGTAGGACTAATGATATTCCCTTAGGGGCTATTGTGATGATGAAGTAGGATAATATATTAACTATGCAAATAGTTACTGTTATTAATAAGTATACAACTTGTTTTTGATTTAGGTTATTACCTTTTAGGTTCCCTTTGCCAAACTCATGGTTGAGTTATTAGACCTACCTAGATCCTCTGTGGTGACTTACTGGTGTAGACATAATGAAAACACCCTAAGAGTAGCATGGTCCTGCAGCCTCTGTATTAGAAGTTGCTGGTTTCGGGCTTCCCTGGTGGCGCAGTGGTTAAGAATCTTCCTGCCAATGCAAGGGACACAGGCTCGAGCCCTGGCCCGGGGAAGATCCCACATGCCGCGGAGCAACTAAGCCCATGCGCCACAACTACTGAGCCTGAGCTCTAGAGCCCATGAGCCACAACTACTGAGCCCACGTGCCACAACTACTGAAGCCTGTGCACCTAGAGCCCGTGCTCCGCAACAAGAGAAGCCACGACAATGAGAAGCCCGCGCATTGCAACGAAGAGTAGCCCCCGCTCACCACAGCTAGAGAAAGCCCGCGCACAGCAATGAAGACCCAACACAGACGAAAATAAATAAATAAAATTAATTAATTAAAAAAAAAAGTTGCTGGTCCCTACCTTTCAATGTTGAGGGCTGACGTTTTGTCAACTACTAGTGGTAGTGGGTAATTAACATTTACTGAGCAGGGTACTTAAATGTGTTAGGGGCTTTTGATTTAATTCTCACTCAATCCTCTGAGATGAGTACTGTTTTATTTCTGATATTATAGATGAAGAAATAGTAGGTTGGTGAGAATAAGAAATTTGTGCAAAATCATCCATGAGATAAATAGTGGCCCAGGATCCAAACAGAGATCTCTCTAGCCCCAGGGCCTGTGCTTCACCATTGTGTTACATGGCCTCTCAGACAGATTAAAGCATTCACATATTTGAATCCTTTGCGTGTGACCTGAGATCTCAGGCTCTTTTTAGCAACTGATTTGGGAGCTTAAGGCCCTAATATTTTACTATCAAGTCTGGTTGTGAGACCTTGTTGGAGAAGAGCTCCTAAAACCATCCAATTTTTAGACTGCTGGTATAAATTTCCCCAGAGGATTATCTCGTGGTAGGCCAATCCCTTGTGCTTGTGGCTGGGTAGCTTTCAGCAAGGCCTCTCATCTGACATTTGGCATTTTTCCTGGCAGGCAGCCAAGGGGACTGAGTATTTCTCTGTTTTCTTTTACTTTCATTCTTAACCATTTCCTCTCAAAATAAACAAAAAAGAACTTGGGGATTTTACTAGTGGAAATGTATCTTAAAAAGCTGTTTCTGAGGGAAATTTTGTAGCTAGAGGGGAAAGGGGGGAAAAGGAGATTTAGGGAATGGAGGAAACAGAGCCCTTAAAATTATTAACAGAATTCAGAATTCCCTTGAGCTAGAAAGGTTCCATCTAATTTTAAAAGTTGTTTAAATTCCTCAAAAGAGAGGTATTCTGTAAGTATAAATATATGGTCAGGCACCTCTTAATGAGCTATGGAGAATCTCTAACGTGATTATTTATTTGTGCTGTGTCCCCAACATTTCCCTTTAGCAAATGTTTACAATGACCTTCTCTTTCCTAACATTTAATTCCCAAACTTGATAAAAAGTAGAATTGACTTAAGTTTGGATGCTTTCTCTTCCCTCTTCTACTCATTTAGAAAGGTGTTAGCAGCTATTCATAAACCACTGAAATGATTATTTGGTTTTAGTGAACCTCCCCAAGAAAAAACTTTTTCCTCCTTTTTTTTTCTTTAGCATGCCTTGCTTTGTTTTAAGTGTTTTACAAGTATTAACTCATTGAATCCTCACAAACCTAAGAGATCTCTAACAATTACATCCCTATTTAACAGATAAGAAACCTGAGGTTTAGAGAGGTTAAGAACCAGGCCCCAGGTCAGTGGGGTGATGGTTTGATGCGAGGGCCTTTTTTCACACAGTCCCAGGATCAAGACCAGGCTCTGCCACCTCCCAGCATGAGTGGCCAACTCACAATTGCTTATACTGCCTGTAATATGCTTGAAGCTCTCACAGTATTTCAACCAATCCCAGTGAAATCTGACATTATTCCCATGAGAAATTAAGCGCATTCCAGTTCCTAATGGACTTTCTATCTTCCCTCCTTAAATAGGCTAACAACTCCTTTTGCTCCTGTAGAGGCTGGAAAGGATTCTATTTGTTCATTCCTTCACTTGACAGACACTCACACACAGGCAGTATGGCATAGCGTCAGAGTGCGGACATTGGAACCAGACTACGTTGTCTGAATTGTGGCTTTGCCATTTACTTGCTCAAGGTCACACAGCTTGTTAGTGAATCTTTCTGTGCCTCAGGTCTCTTACGTAAAATGGGTTAATGATTACACTGACCTCACACAATTATTATGAATTTAAAATTAGTTAATCTACATTAAATACTTACTGTGCATGGCACAAGTAAATGCTCAATAAGCACAAAGTATCATTGAACAGCTACTTAGGAAATAGAAGTATGCCAGGCATTGCAAATAAAAGCACTTGAAATCTAGTGAGACATATAGGGCACATTCCGTCAATAGATCCACTCATGTGCTAATCACCAGGCATTGGGGGGCATAACAGCTAAACAAAACACCCCCACCACAAATATTTACAAACTACTAGAAGAGGTAAATAGACAAATAATGACAGTGCAATGTAATAAGTACTGCAAATAGAGTAGAAATGAGTTATATTAGAGCATAAGAGCGGGTAGGGGTGCATGACATTTGAAGGTTGGAGGAGGCCTCTTACAGGAAGTGAACTGAAGGTAAGACCTGATGGATGAGAAGGAATTTGCCACATATTACTAGAACAGGATGTGAATTGTAAGGTGTATAAAGAGCATGGAGCACGTGCATGGGATAGTGTGAGTAGTTTTACCTGGCTTAAGGAATCGGGTGCATGGGGCAGGAGGCAGGAAGAAGGTGAGGAGGCTGGAAAGAAGATACCACCAGATTATTAAAGGCCTTCAGGGCTTTGCTGAGGACTTTGGACTTTATCCTGTAAGTAACAGGGAGCCATGAAAAGCTGTCAAGTCTGGGAGTATATGATCAGATAATCCAGACCTGATGAGATTTGAAGTCAGGGCCACAGTGATACTCCTAGAGAGATATGAAGGCCTGCATTGCAGTGCTGGCCATGGGGATGGAGAAGAAGAGGTATTTGGGAGATAATACGAGAATTGTTAGAGTGTGATGACTGATTAGAACAGAATGGAAGGGCAGACTCTCCTACATGGCCCTCTAAAGTAATATCCTTTTAGCTATGATGGGTACTTAGTTGGAAAAGTTTGAGGAGTACAGGTGGCATAATAGAAAGAACATGAATTTTTGGAGCTGCATGCAACTGAATTCAAATCTAGTCTCTACCATTTGTTGGTTTCATGTTTAGTGTAGATAACAATCCTACTTCAAAGTCTGTTATATAATAACATAAGCATGTAAAACACCTAGTACAGTGCCGGGCACATAGTACGCATGATCATTGTATTCTGGGATTATAAAATAAGACACAATCAGAGGTTCATGCCAGACAGCAGTGGTCCTTAGTCTTTTGAATGTCTTAGCTATTCATTAAAAAACAAAAAACTTTACTGAGATACCATCACATACCAGCAATTCACCCATTTAAAGTTCACAATTTAATGTTTTCTACTATATTCAGAGTTGTATAACCATCACCACAAGCTAATTTTAGAACTTTTTTTTTTTTTTTGGCCAAGTGTCCTGTGGGATCTCAGCTGTATGACCAGGGATTGAACCTGGGCCATGGCAGTGAAAGAGTTGAATTCTAACCACTAGACCACCAGGGAACTCCCAAATTTTTGAACATTTCAATCACCCCTAAGAGAAACTCCACACCCATTAGCAGTCACTACCCATTCGTCCCCAAGCCCCTCCACGGGTGTAGGCTGCCACTACGAGAATCTGCTTTCTGTTTCTACATATTTGCTCTTAAATTCTTCAAAAGATCTGATGAAAGCAAGGTCTATTCTGGGAATATGCAAAATTTTGTATGCAATTTCTAGGAAAGCAGAGGCCCCAGCTTAAATTTAAAAGGAATACCCTTAACAAATTCAAACCCAATCTCTACAAAGTTGGCACTAGAGGAAGAAACTCCCTGTGGTGACAGTGGGCAGCAAGGCCTTGTAGCCCTCACTCCTGTGTCTCTGCCTAACCTGAGATCTCTGCACACATACAACTTGCTCCAAAATTTCTACACATAATCTCCACATGTGAATGTCAGCCACAAGGATCCGTCTCCTATAACCTCACCATTTGTTTCTTCTGGGAGCAGCAGAAACCTAAGAGATTCCAGCCAGCAATCAAGAGTAGTGTCTCTGAAGACTGGTTTAAGCTATTGTGATAACGGCTCCTATTCATTCGGTGCTTATTATGTCTGAGCATTGCACTTATAATTAACTCTTCTGATTTTTCAATTTTAGGGATACCACCTGCACATGTACTATTTCAGTTTTTTGGTAGCTCCTGGTAAATAATATGATATCACCATGAAGAAACCTTCTGCCAACAATCTTTGTTTGGTACTGTTACATCTAACCTACTTCACAGAAGCCAAGAACAGTCAGAGTATGGAGAGGGAACTTTTAGTGAAAAAAAGCAATGTTTGAGCTCCTATGGGATCAATAAGAATGCCTTTGCGCTCTCAATGCCTAAAGTATCAGGTTAAAACTTCAAGAATGTGTTGACCTGGCTTCTTTCAGAATAACAAATGAGAATTTTGATTACAGAATATTTTTAAAAGATTTATTATTTATTTATTTATTTATGGCTGCATCAGGTCTTAGTTGTGACACGCGGGATCTTCGCTGAGGCATGCAAGATCTTTCGTTGCGGCACAGGCTTCTCTCTAGTTGTGGTGTGTGGGTTTTCTCTTCTCTAGTTGTGGCACACTGGCTCCAGGGCATGTGGGCTCTGTAGTTTGCGGCACGCAGCCTCTCTAGTTGAGGCACGTGAGCTCAGTAGTTATGGCACGTGGGCTTAGTTGCCCCACGGCATGTGGATTTTAGTTCCCTGACCAGGGATGGAACCCGCGTCCCCCGCAATGTAAGGCAGATTCTTTACCACTGGACCACCAGGGAAGTCCCCAGAATATTTTATATTGTAAGCTTTATTACCATGTTAGTTTCTTCTTCTTTTTTAAAATTTATTTATTTTTATTTTTGGCTGCGTTGGGTCTTTGTTGCTGCATGCGTGTTTTCTCTAGTTGCGGCGAGCAGGGCTATTCTTCGTTGCAGTGCGCAGGCTTCTCATTGTGGCTGCTTCTCTTGTTGCAGAGCACGGGCTCTAGGCGTGCAGGCTCAGTAGTTGTGGCTTGCGGGCTCTAGAGCTCAGGCTCAGTAGTTGTGGCACGTGTGCTTAGTTGCTCCGCGGCATGTGGGATCTTCCCGGACCAGGGCTCAAACCCGTGTCCCCCCCCCATTGCACAGGCGGATTCTTAACCACTGCGCCACCAGGGAAGCCCAAGGGATTCTTCCTGGCAGAGAAAATTAGAAGCAATCTGAAAGCACATACAGACTAAATTACCTTTGTATTCACTGTAAGATCTGTCTTCCAGTTCGCCACTCCAACCTCATGCTCATCTGGCTACACACTCAGAGATTTTTGGTTTTGCTTTTGTTTTTTGTCTTGGAATCTACAAGCTCCTTCCTACTTCACGTTCTCTTGCTTGCTGTTTCCTCAGCTTTTTCTTAAAGTCTTTGCAAGGCTGGTTTCTTCTCATTGTTCAGGCCTTAGCTCAGAGGGCTTTCTGACCATACAATCCAAAACAGTTGTCCCTTCCTCACATTATGCTCTCATAGTAGGTACCATTCTCTGAAAATGATGTCAGTGACATTTATTTACTTGTTTATTCTTTGCTTCTTTCCACCAGCATGTAAAGTCCACAAAGACCAGGGCCTTGCCTGTTTTGTTCACCACAGAATCCCTAGGACTCAGAGCAGTGCTTGACATACAGGTGGATGTTCAATAAATAGTTGTTGAATTAAATGTTTATTATCAAAATGAATAAATAGTATTAAGTGTGAAATATATTTTCTGTTTTCAAAGGGGTTTATACAGGTGCATTTGGAACTTCATTGGATGTATTTAAACCTAAAAACTTGCAATTTATTGTAATGTCCAAAATAAAATGTTTTTAAAATAGTAAGATGAAAAATAACCACCTTTTTTTTCCTTCTAAAATTTTTCTTTGGGTTTGACATATTCAAAATTAATTTAAATTAAAAGGAAGGGGAATACATGGAACAAAAAAATTAGTTTTAAATGGATTATAGGCCTAAATGTAAGAGCCAATACTATTTTAAAAATCTATAAAACTTTTAGAAGAAAACATAGGAGTAAATCTTTGTGATTTTGGGTTAGGCAAAGGCTTGTTAGATATGACAACAAAAGCACAAGTGACCAAAGAAAAATAGATAAATTGGACTTCATCACAAAAGACCACATCAAATTAAAAAGGTTTTATGCTGCAAAGGATACCACCAAGAAAGTGAAAAGTCAGCCCACAGAACTGGGACAAAATATGTAAATCATATAACTGATAAGGCCCTTGATCTAGAATACATGAAGAATTCTTATAACTCAATAATTAAAAAATAAATATACTAGTTAGAAAATAGCAAAGATCTAAATAGACCTTCTCCAAAGAAGATATACAAATGGGCAATAAGCATGTTAAAGATGCTCAACATCATTAGCCATTAGGGAAATACAAATCAAAACTACAATGAGATACCACTTCACACCCACTAGGATGGCTATAATCAAAAGACAAACACACAGGATATGGAGAATTTGGAACCCTCATAATTGTTGGTGGGATTGTAAAATGGTGCACGCTCTTTGGAAAACAGTCTGGCTCCTAAAAATGTTAAACAGAGTTACCATATGACCTAGCAATTCCATTCCTAGATATATATCCAAAAGAAATGAAAGCGTATGTCCATACAAGTTCTACAAACAAATATTCATAACAGCATTATTCATAATAGCCAAAAAGCAGAAGTACCCAGATGTCTATCAACCGGTGAATGTATAAATAAAACGCAGTCTATCTATACAATGGAATATTATTTATTCACAAAAAGGAATGAAGTACTGATACATGCAACAACATGGATGAAGTTAGAAAATATTATGCTAAGTGAAAAGAAGCCAGTCACAAAAGACCACATGAATCCATTTCTATGAAATGTCCAGAATAAGCAAATCTATGAGACAGTAAGTAGATTAGTGGTTGCCCAGGGCTGGGGGTGGAGGGAATGGGGGAGTGACAGTTAATGAGTATGGGTTTCTTTTGGGGGTGATAAAAATGTTCTAAAATTAGATAATGGTAATAGCTGCACAACTCTGTGAATATCCTAAAAACTTTTGAATAGTACTCTTTAGATGGGTGAATTCTATGGTGTGTGAATTATGTTTCAATAAAGCTGTGTGTGTGTGTTTTTTTTAAGAGTACAATGTAAGGGAAAAAAGGAAGGGAAGCTTAAAATCAAGAGTATCAACCTTCAAAGAAAGTTTGAGGTGACAAAATAGAGAGTGTAACATTTCTATTTTTAGCTTTGATATCCTAACTTTAGCAAGAGCCTAGACTTGAATATTATATTTAGCATTCCATCCTCAGACATGGCGGATTTGCCCTTTTCTTCATAAGAACCACCTTTATTGCTTTTGTTTTAAAAATGCATTATATAGAGTACACTAAAAATCAGATTCTCTTATTTACATTTATATGATACCTGTATCCAGTGTCCCCAAAGTGTTATAATAGAATAATAGTTTTCTTTTGCTACAGGTGGTAGCCATGAAAGACTTTGTTCTCTCTATCATGCCACTCACAAGTATAACAGGCTGTGAGATCAGACTGTCTGGACTCTTCTAGGCAATATGAATTTGGGAGAGGCACTTAACCACAGTTTCCCCATGTGTAAAAGGGGAGTAGAGTAATATTATTTACTCCATAATGCTGTTCTGAGAATTAAAGGAAATGACTCATGCAAGGTATTTAGCACAGTGTCAAGTGCATAGCAAATGCTCAAACTGTAGTCCTTGTTAGTAATTACTATTATAATATAGCAACAGTTAGTAACAGAGACTTGAGATTTAGAAATAGGTAAAAAACAAGTTGTAATGTGGTTGACAACTGAGTATTAGCATCCTAAAAACAAGTGAGGGTCGGAAGGAGGTATAATATTCCATTTCTCAGTTGCATTAACATCAGGCAACTATATTGGATATTTAATCAAGGTATTTGGATAGTTTTCAGCATTTACTGCTAGAAAACTCTAGAGAGCTTGCTATAGATAAGGCTGTGAAGTTGCACAAGTATTTTTCAGAGAACAATATGTGATTCAAGCATCGCTACAGAGAGCTGATATTTTAAGCTACATATCTAATCAGTGATATCTTATACCATGTCACCTTACAGCTCCTGCCATTCATTTGAATAAGTCTGCAAGAAGTCTCCTTTTCCTTCTCTCTTGAGGTTTATTTGGCCAATATTTTTTCTATTGAGAGTAGCAGGAACTTTTAAATATTTTTAAAGACTATTTTAACTTCTTAGAAGAAAGGAAACATTTGCAAAAATAATTACATATAAAATAAAATTGTGAGATGTAAAAGAATTAGCATTTGGAGCTTTATTTGTATACTTTAAAAATGGGCTTTAAGGGCTTCCCTGGTGGCGCAGTGGTTGAGAGTCCGCCTGCCGAGGCAGGGGACGCGGGTTCGTGCCCCGGTCCGGGAGGATTCCACATACCGCGGAGCCGCTGGGCCCGTGAGCCATGGCCGCTGAGCCTGCACGTCCGGAGCCCGTGCTCCGCCACGGTAGAGAGGCCGCAGCAGTGAGAGGCCTACGGCAAAAAAAAAAAAAAAAAAAAAAAAAATGTCCTGTATTAACCAAAATTCCAGGAGAGAAAAAAGGGAGAGAAGGAAGTTGAAAGTGCTTACAAATTTTTCCCGTTTTTCCCCAAACGTTTATTTATATTTTTACGTTATATTAATAGATAAAGTCCCTGAGGAGCATGACTGAAACTCAAAAATTCATAGCCATACAATTTCCCTACATGTAGCATATCTTTAGGTATTCTTGTTGTAAGAGTGCTTGGTGGTCATAAAGATCTGTCTGAGGAAATCAGAGACCTGTACATAGGATAAAAAACAACTAAGGACAGGCCTGCCCCACCCCCCAGACTGTGGTAGGAGTGGGTAAGTTACTTAGTCCCTCTGTGCTTCATTTTCCTCACCTTAAAAAGGCAATAATAATACCTTTCTCATAGAGTTGATGTGAGGCTTAAATGAGATCACACATATAAAGTGCACCAAGTACCTAATAAAATATCAAGTTTTAGCTCCTGACATTGTTGTGGCAGTGGTCAGAAAGGGGTAAGAGGAGGAGGTGTAGCAGATGTCTCAAAGATGCAGATATTAACAGCCCTTGGTAAAGAGAAAGATGTTGTTAAAGCAGGGAGATCTTCCAAATGGCACTTGCGCTATTTTCAAAGGAGCATGAAGAGTATAGTCAAACACTCCTTGTCCTTTGTCTTGGTAGGAGCTACAAGAGCCAGAGCTCGTGGAAGGAGGTGGGGTCTCTGTGTGAGATGGGAGTGTGTATGGCAGGGACTGAGGCGACAGAGAAATAGGTGACTTTGAGGAATGGGGGCTGGATTTAGAAGTAAGAAAAACACTAGGCTTGCTGCCACATGCTTGTAACACGACTCTTTTATTTTCCCTGTTAAGGAACTGATTTAAATTCTGCTCAGAAATCGATAAGATTCCACTTGGCCATGTGACATACCCTGACTGACATGCAACAATATTTAAATCTTATTAAATACTGTAAATTAACTTATATTGACTGACTTCTATCAGAAATCAGAGTCTGGATTAAAGAGCTGATGTCAAGAGTCTCAGAGTGGAGTTAGAAGACTGGGTTAACTCCTGGCACTAGCACTTAAAAAGATGTGAACGTGGTAAGTCATTTCACCTCTGAAATGGTTTCATCTGTGAAATGGGAAAACCACCTACCTAACAAGTTGTTGTCGACATTAAGGTTGTTCATAGCACCTGGAACATAGAGATGCATTTTTCTATATTTTGTGTTAATGGAAAAAGGTTTTAAAATTATGATAGTACACTTACAGCGTTACCAAATATGCCTGAATACGCATTGACACTCTATTACATTAATGGACTTTAATATTCTCAACTAATATCAATGCTTTTAGTAATGACAGTTATTTCGCTGATATTATTTTCCTCCCCTCACTGCACCTCTCAGCAGACCACACATTCAGATGCTCTAAAGTGTTATTTCTTGAGCACTTTTTACTGACACCCAATCCTGGGCTTGCCGGACACTAAAGGACAGTTGGATTGACTCTAGAAAGTGTTTCTACAAACAGTGCCTTTTCGAGGCTTGCCCAGCGTCTGGCTAGTGTTGCAGTGTCAGCAGTTTACTTCAATTAAAGCACTAGTGGCAACACGGCATTCTTCACACAAGAAAAGAGCGCAACACTCACATACGATAGTTCAACTTGTCTTTTGGGTTGATTCTGCTGCTCGAGTTCAGTCCCCGCGAGAGGAAGCGTATTCCGCCTCATATTAAACAGAAGCGCCTCAATTCATTATTGGGGCTGCAGGAGGGCGACTCCAGCAACTGATCAGCTAGGGACTTGACACAGAGTGGGTCCTGCCTTCGTGAGGCAACTGCGGCACCTCAGCAACCCGCCAGCCCTGGAAGTTTGTGAGTCTCCACTTGTAAGACTGGTAGTCACCTTGACCTCCCGGACAGGTGGGGAAAGTTAGCCCTGGGCCAGAGGCGGGACGTAAAAGCGAAGGCTCAGAACTTTCCCGAGCAAAACAAGCCGTCACGTTTTCCTGTTTTCAGCGCAGCTCGAGACCCGGAGAGTTTAAGGGTGGCGAGAGCAGGTGGCAGGGCTCCGCCCACCACCACTCTTCTCCTCCCTCTGCTTGCTGCTCCACTCCCTCGGTGAGGTCCCGCCTCTGAGGCGCGCGCGAAGAGTTGTCGCGCCGTGTGTTCTGGGAATTGTAGTCCTAACGCTGGGAGCCGCCTCGGGAGAGGCGACTTCGGCCTACACACCCCATGGTACCGCGCGGCGCTGGCCGCTCCCGGATGTCTGCCTGGCGCCGGAAGAGAAGACGGCCCCCCTCTCTCGGCCCGGCCATCTTGTGGGAAGAGCTGAAGCAGGCGCTCTTGGCTCGGCGCGGCCCGCTGCAATCCGTGGAGGAACGCGCCGCCGAGCCACCATCATGCCTGGGCACTTACAAGAAGGCTTCGGCTGCGTGGTCACCAACCGATTCGACCAGTTATTTGACGACGAATCGGACCCCTTCGAGGTGCTGAAGGCAGCAGAGAACAAGAAAAAAGAAGCCGGCGGGGGCGGCGTTGGGGGCCCTGGGGCCAAGAGCGCAGCTCAGGCCGCAGCCCAGACAAACTCCAACGCGGCGGGCAAACAGCTGCGTAAAGAGTCCCAGAAAGACCGCAAGAACCCGCTGCCCCCCAACGTCGGCGTGGTTGACAAGAAGGAGGAGACGCAGCCGCCCGTGGCGCTTAAGAAAGAAGGTAAAGCTGTGGTGGAAGGTGGGGGAGACCCGGGATGGAGGGAAGGAGCGAGGGGACTGGCGGCTACCACTGGCTTCTGGAGCTCCGAGGGTCCGCGGGAGACTTGGCCGCCGATTTCTTCGCGTTTCCCCCGCCTGATGAAGGCCAGGTCCTGCGAAGGTGCTGGGAGCGTGGTAGCCACAAGTTCAAACCGCCACCTGCAAGGATCCTGGAGCCACCCCTTCCCGCCTCAGGTTCTGAGCGGAGGAGCGTGGTCGGGATCCTGGGAGGCTGTTGTCTTCCCGCCGGATTCCTTGGCGGGCGAGCGCATGGGCCGAGGTTCGGGGAAGGGAGCTCTTTTTCGGAGCGTTTGTTGTTAACGGGATGGTGGGGCCTCCGCGGCTTCTTCCTGCTCAGAGCTTTCTCTCAGCCCGCCGCTCTGAGGTGCGGTTGTGCCTTTTAGGCTCCTGCCCTGCCGTCTTGTCCCAGGGTGGCGTGGGGTACCCCCGAGAAAAGCTGGGGGTCGGAGTTTCCACCTACGCACCCCCCTACGTTCGAGCCTATCGGATGTTGTGGAGCGAGGTGCCCTTTTAGGTGCCCCCTGTGCTTTATCGTTATCCCCTCGCCCGCACCACTATTGCAAACTTAATAACTTGCTGGAGTGCGTCAGGCTGTTGGGAGGGAGAGAAATTTGGCCACCCTGGATTGAGCAGAAGCGGGAATTCTGAATGAAGATTGGTGATGGCAGGAAACCTGAAACTCGTCCTCGGGTCACGATCTTTTTCTCCGGCCGGACCCCCCGCATGCAGTGTTTCATGTGGCGTGGCCTGGCCTGGGCCTCGTGGTGCAAAGAGTGCCGAGGCTGTCACAGCGTTAGCTGCTGCAGAGCCCTTTGGAGTGCAGCTTTTTCTCCCCATGTGCGTGAAGCATGGTCAGGATTTCATTGGCGGGTAGTAGTTGCTTCCAGGTCACTGTAAACTTCGCAGGATTGTCTTGAACTTGGTTTTTGCTCTCTCACTCGTTACGGGTTTGTCTTTTGTGATGGATGAAAAAGCAAAACAGTGGGGGATTAGAAAAAGTGTACACGATCCGTAATAAGTAGGTGTAGGACTTAAGCTTTGAAGCTTAAAGGTTTCCTTTATGTGTTGAAAATTGAAATTTTGCCACGTGCTTCTGAAAGGAGTTCTCATTAGCTTTAGTCGAATTTGATAACATTCAACTAATTTAAATTTAAAAAATCAAAACAATTGTGTTAGGTTTTGGTTTAGAATTTTTAGAAAATACAGAGAGAGCTTTGTGAGGTTTGGGGTGAAGAACCTAGGTGGTAAATAAAACAGTTGTATTAAAATTACAGGTTGGGGAGGGAAGCACAAGTTGGAGTATTAGAAAGCATGTATATACATCGTTTAGGCTAAATATTCAGCTAAGTTTTATAGCAATCTGTAGCACAATGTAATAAATCTAATTTCTATGTTAAGGAACACTGGTTTGTGTATTTATTTAAACTGCTCAAGTTTACCTCCTTCATCACACTAATCCAAAGAAAGTACGTGAAAAAATGGAATCTGAAGTGTGTTCACCCCTTTTGAATTTTTGAAACATAAAGCATGGTTTAAACCCCTCATATATTTTGATCATAAAGCCCATTTTTGAAATAAGTTCTTAGCGGGAACCTAGTATTTTAAATTACAAAGTTAAAAATTCATTTCATAAATTTATGACCAGGACCGAGTTCAACATTCAGTAGTCTTTCCTTGGGAGAACTTCCATTATTACCTATCAACATTTTCCTTAGGTCAGCATTTCAGAGCACACTTAACCTTAAATTGCATAAAACACAAGCCTATAAAAATATTGAATGAAAAAAATCGTTTTGAGGCCTTACCTCTTAGCAGTCAATTCTGGGCATTGGGGAAGGATAGACCTGTAAACAAAGTCCCTGCCTCTTGTCATGGGATTGATTGTTAACCTGATCATGTGTTCCTTGCCTTTGAATAGAGGTCCTGGCATGATCCTAGACTTACTTGCCTTAGATGTGTGTTTGATGTTTATATTCTTTGAATTTTGTAGTTTGTCTTTTGGCCATTTGAGGAACTTGAGAATTGACACCATCTACTCATTTGTTTTTTTAATGTTAGAAGCCTGGAATCTAGTGAAAATCAAGAGACGCTTGCATTTTTAAATGTCAGTCATTGGGTGGATTTATTTGTAAGTGTTGTAGATTCTGTAAGCCTGATACTGGATATTGGGGTGGGGAAGCAAGCCATTGTTCACTTGGGTGTGTGGCTTGGATATTATAAGGACTGGTTCCATAGCTCCACCCTAATATACTACCTCTGATGAAATTTATTTAAAATGCCTTGGTGTAAGATCTAAGATTTCTGGTCTGTCCTGAGAGTGTATGGAATGGACCTTAAAATTTCACTGAAGAGTTTGACATTTACCGTTTGACTTTGGCTACCAGCAGCCGAACAATTGGGGGCATCCTGGTGGTGTTACACTTTCTTAGAAAGAACCAGAGTGAACCAACTTAATTTCTTGCGAAACCAATTCCTCAGGTGCTTTTTGACTTTGTCAGAAATTGTGGATTGGGAATTAGAGCATACCTAAAATATTAGTCATGAATTTAACCATCAATCTACTTATTATCTTTAAGGCTACCAGTAATGCATATTGGTTGCCTTTCTGGCCTCTGACACTAACAGGAAAAAAGTAATGAATGAAGGGGGAAATCAGTAAATGCTTCAGCCATCACTTAGTTTCACAAGTTTCTATTTCTGTGTCTTGCTTAAAAGGGGTCCTTTTGTGTATGTGGTTTTTAAAGATTCTTTGGAAACGAAGATACTTGAAAGGGCAAACCAAAAAAATCTCCATAATAATAAAATAAGTGGACTATTTCCTGTTGGTTGCATAACAGTATGTTTTAAAAGTTAGGTGTGGTATGTATGTATATGTATACATATATATGTATGTAGACTGCAACAGGAGAGGAAAATGGTACTTTTTTGCTGTTATATAGCTATCTTCAACTATAGAGAAAATTTTTTATTGAAGTATAGTTGATTTACAGTGTGTCAATTTGTGCTGTACAGTGAAATGATTCATCGATTATACATATATACATTCTTTTTTCTAATATATTCTTTTCCATTATGGTTTATCACAGGATATTGAATATATCAATAGTTTCCCGTGTTCTACAGTAAGACCTTGTTATCCATCAGAGATGTAATCTTAAATGCCATTTGTTTTCCTTTCAGTTTTGTAATTTCATAGAATCATCAGTCTTTTTACTCTGTTCTTTTTCTCCCCCTCCAGATTATATAAAATAAAATAATGTCTTCACTGGGGTTTTTTGGGGGGTCTTTACCTGGTGATTGTGTTGGTTTGCTTGGTTATTATTTATGAATGGCTAATGGTGTTATCTTTGGTATCTTTAAAACCAAAATGTATCATTTGCTTAAAATTTCTTTAAATTTAGAATTTTAAATTAAGAGACTGGCATCTTGAAAAGTGAGAGAAATAATGGCTACCCAGATGACTTCCAGGTCAGTTATAGAGAATGCTTTAGGGGAAAAAAGTGATTTGGCAAACTGAATGGAAGTTTGAAACAAGTTTATTTAAATAGGAATTTTTCTGAAGTACCTTGTTACACTTTAGAGATGCCCAGTGTTAGCCTTTTTCAGTGGGAAGTGCTAGTTAATGGACTTAAAGAGTAAATTTTTTTTTCTTTTAACAGCCTAGGCCTAGTTTTTTGTGTTACAAAAAATAATTTGCTTACGTGTTTTTTTAAAAATCATTTTAGGAATAAGACGTGTTGGAAGAAGACCTGATCAGCAACTTCAGGGTGAAGGGAAGATAATTGATAGGAGACCAGAAAGGCGACCACCTCGTGAACGACGATTTGAAAAACCACTTGAAGAAAAGGGTGAAGGAGGAGAATTTTCAGTTGATAGGCAAGATTGTTTCTTAATCTCTTCATGTTTTGTCAGTTTATAGAGAGACATCTTAACACAGATAAATTGAGCATAATTGCCAGGAAGCAGTGTGGCTAGTTAATTTTATCAGTTTTTCTAGCGAAACGTCTTAAGTATGTGTTGTTGTTCTTAGGACATTTTGGTAACAGTTTTTAGTATTCAAACTTAGATTTCTTGTAATGAAACTTCAGTTATGAAGGTTACATGTTTTTATTTTAATTTTTATGTATATTGGTGAATAGCAGTTTTACTAGATTATAATGTGAAATGAGTAACAAGGAAGAAGTATATGTATTAGTAGTAAAGTTTTAGAGAATGTCAAAGTAATTTTCTTACGTTGGGGAGTTTCCTAGTTTTGATTTGCTTTGGGATATGAGCCAGTAAATATGTTCCTGCATCTTTGAGCCTTTGAATTTCCCTTCTTCCTTTTACCAGAAACCTTAGAAGTATATAATATTTTTTTATTTGTTACAGACCGATTATTGACCGGCCTATCCGAGGCCGTGGTGGTCTTGGAAGAGGTCGAGGAGGTCGTGGACGAGGAATGGGCCGGGGAGATGGCTTTGATTCTCGTGGCAAACGTGAATTTGATAGGCATAGTGGAAGTGATAGATCGTAAGTCTTATATTGGTTTTTATTATACTTTTATATTTGAAGCTACTACTTTAATAAAACAAAATTTGAATTTCTAGAACTAAAGAGTATTATGTTAACTCAGTTTTGTTAGTTCTTTTTCACATTACAGTGGCCTGAAGCATGAGGACAAGCGTGGAGGTAGCGGATCTCACAACTGGGGAACTGTCAAAGATGAATTAACGTTGGTATTCTGGTTTTTTTAAGTAAATACTTCTAATAAAATTGATCTTATACCTTACTAGAGGTTTGCCCATTAAATTTTTACTTGTCCCTGGGACAAGGATGGATGCTCTTATCTCAGAGCTACTTCCTTACAAGATAATGAATGCTTTTTTGGATATGTTTGGATTATAATGTATCAAATGACCAGTTTTTCTACGTTTCAAAAATATATGGTACTAATTTTTCTTTTTATATGGATATATAGCTTTTATTGAAATCCTATTTTGAGGTTATTTGGGTATTATGTTATTGTATGTTTCTTATTTAATAGTTCTTATTCTAGCTATTGACCCCTTTGGTGATGACAAAAATTTGAAAAGCCAGTAAGGCTTTATTTTAGAACTAACTGCTGTCATACTACTTTTTGAGTAATGTACTTGAGCTATAACTTGGATCAGTATACATTTTTAAATTATTTTCTCTCAGTGGTCTACTGGGGAGTAAATTTAGTAGGAAAAGACATTGGGAATGTGAGAATTTTAAAATATTTCTGTGAAGACTTTCAGCTACATGTAAATGGACCTAGATGCCTTTTTTTTTCTTTCTTTCCTTAGAGAGTCCCCCAAATACATTCAGAAACCAATATCTTATAATTGCAGTGACTTGGAGCAATCAAATGTGACTGAGGAAACACCTGAGGGTGAAGAACATCCAGTTGCGGACACTGAAAATAAGTAAGTGATTTGTGTGTACGGTAGCGGTAATGCTTGAGCATTGAAATGTTTGGGGTTTAACAAGAAAACAACCTGTAGGCTTAATGCTATTATTTATTTGCTTTTTAAAAGCAGAGACTTTATTGTACTCCATTCCCTCAAATAGTGTTTGAGGAGTGGTTTACAAATGTATATGTTGGGCTCTAATGGTTTGACAAATAGAAGTGGTTATTTCTATTTGAAGTTACCATTGTCATCTTAAAAAGATACGGAAGATACGTATTTTAGTAAATCCTGTTAACCCTAAGCACAAAAATAGCTGTTTTAACCTGAGAAATATTTGGAACTCGTAGTTCAAAGTACTTTGGACTCTATGTAACTATACAAATTTTATTCTAATACAGTTTAAAATGAGAAAACATGACCATTTTAAAATTAGTTGCTCCATCTCCTTGAAGTTTTTTTTTCCATCAACATAGAATTTGGAACATGGCATTATTGGCTTGTTTTAAAATGTGTGAGGAGAGCAAGCGCCAGAATATGTTGTCAGTTCACTAGAAGACGGTTTTGAAATTGTTTGTTCAAGGGTGTGGGAGAGTTTTAAAGACTCAAGTTATGCTAGTAGAAATAATTTAATGCCTTCCTCTGGTTTCCATCAATACAAGCAGAAGTTATATGCCAGGCATTTCTTTCGGTATGTGGTTTAAAGTCTTGCATTACAGATTATTTAGGTCAGTAATTCTTAATCAGGGCATATTCAAATCATTTAGGGAGGCAATGCTTTTCTAAACTTCTCTTTTTCTCCAGAAAGAGTTGTTCTTACAGTGAACCACTATTAATGATTGGAAAATCATATTTTGTGGATTTGTTTGAATAAGGAATAATAATCAATTTACTATTGGAGAGAGTAGATAAAAATACATGGTGTTAAGTGATGTGTAGAACTTGGTAATATAAATTCATTTATACGAAACTATGGAGTCTTAATTTTGTGTGGTAAACAATGAAACTGTGATAGGTGAGATAGATGAACCTTACGTAACATTAAGTACTTTACAAAGCTCAACATAAATGTTGTTCCCTTAATGAAGAGTTCATGTTTAACTCACTTTAAGAGTAATCTGGGGGGCTTCCCTGGTGGTGCAGTGGTTGAGAGTCTGCCTGCCGATGCAGGGGACACGGGTTCGTGCCCCGGTCCGGGAGGATCCCACATGCCGCGGAGCAGCTGGGCCTGTGAGCCATGGCCGCTGAGCCTGCGTGTCCGGAGCCTGTGCTCTGCAACGGGAGAGGCCACAACAGTGAGAGGCCCGCGATCCCCCGCTCCCCCTGCCCCTGCAAAAAAAAGAGTAATCTGACAAGATTACAACTTTATCAGAAGGAAAGGATGTTATTGATAGGGTATTGGAAGCAAATCCTTAGCTCAGTTCCCAGGACTAAAAAGGGGGTATTGGGTCTAAAGACCATGATGATGACATTAGAACAGCCTCTAGTCTTACCCCAGAATAGGGGAGAATCTGAACATAGTATTATGTCTTGCATGTGCAGGTGTAAATTTAAGAAACAGCTTTGGCTGAATTTGATTAGCTTCCTTATGTATAGTTCTAGAGCTTCTGTTTTGTCTCATTTGATCCTTACAATCCTACCCTTGACGGTAGGTGTCATGGTTTCATGATATGATAAAGGTATGCCGAGTTCTTTTCTTGGCTGTGGTACAACTTACGCGTAGCCTAGGACCTTTTTTCAGTCTTTAGTTTTCTGATATGTAAACTGACAGGGTTGGACTTTACAGTCTAGATCTCATCAATTCAGTGTAAGCTTGGTCTGGGAAGTTTTAAGATGGGATTTGTCAAACAGTAAAGAGTAGTAGCACAGACAGGAGATAGGAGATATTTGAGCAAGGCTAACTGAATCACCTGCTATCTTTGGAAAGCAATGCTCCCAAAATAGCAAACAACTTGTTTGGTGACAATTGGAAATTGAGATTAAATAGTGGATTCCTAGGCCCATGCTTTGTTTCTGTAAAAAGGGAAAGGGATAATATGTAATAGTTATAGCCTGAGAATTATATTTAGAAATAACTAATTTGTTGTTAAGCATTGAAACCAGTATTTTGTAGAAACTTCCATTACTAGTGAAACTGTAGTCTCGTTTTCATATACCGATTCGTTTGAAAGTTGGAGTATATAACGTTAAGATCTGTAGAAATTAAAGATTTGCCTTAAGTGTTAAAGGATAGGGGAACAGTTCTTTTATATTCTAGAATATGAAACTTGGTTGCTTATGGATGTCCTAGATGATTACATTCATATATGTTATAAATTATGTATTGTGAAAAATTATGGAAATTAAAAAATGTGTTTTAGGAGAAGTTAGGTTAATGATTTTAATCACATAGTGTAAGTTTTAAAAACAGTAGTATGGTTTTAAAAAATGTGTTCTAGGTTTGATATAGCCAATTCAAGATTGTGTTACTGATAGATGATCATTTAAGAGTTTATGAAGATGAATTGTATGTTCCTTAGTTATCCACGCTTTCAGTAATTCAAACATTGGATTCCTGGTCTCTGCCAAGTCACATGTTAGCCACTGGGTTACAAAGAAAACTGTGATTCTCCTGTCCTTGGGTAATCTAGAAGATTACCAACCAGCCAAGGTTAACTTCCTTACTTATAATTGTAAGTTATATGATTTTATAAGCCCCTTACCACGTGTAAAACTTAAAACATTTTCACACAGGGAGAATGAAGTTGAAGAAGTAAAGGAAGAAGGCCCAAAAGAAATGACTTTGGATGAATGGAAGGCTATTCAAAATAAGGACCGGGCAAAAGTAGAATTTAATATCCGAAAACCAAATGAAGGTGCTGATGGGCAGTGGAAGAAGGGATTTGTTCTTCATAAGTCAAAGAGTGAAGAGGTAAAATGAAGTTTTGTGGTGTTTGAAAATGTTCAGATGTCTTGAATTGCATTTACAATTTTTGTGTTAAAATTTCACGTGGGTAATCTGTTTATAAAAAGTTTTACATAGGATTATTTGAGGCAGATAAATTGCCCCAAGAGGAAAATAAACTGCATTATCATATAGTCTAAGAAATTATTCTTTCAAATTTGTGTAATATTTTAAAAAATCTTACCTAACTGGGAGTCATTAAGACTTGTATTAGGTTAGGCGGTTTGCATTTTTATGTGGGAAACTGTCTGCGTATGCCATATATAATATCCAGGAATCTTTATCCTTCTTTACTGAGGAGTGATGTCTTGTAAAGACCAGAGAATTAATTTATGAGTTTCCTTTCCTTAGGAAACAAGGAAACTAATGAAAATATTTGAGAAAAACGTGTGTGGCTTTTGATTTGGTAGCTTCTATTTAAGCCTTGGGGCACATTCTTAGAGGAAAATCTCACTGCTGTATCCTTTTAGGGTTTGTGTAAGTATGAGATTTTAGTCACAAAGTTAAATTGAAATGTTATGAAGGCAACCTGTAATAAAAAGATTCAATAAAATCCACATTTTAATTTTCTAAACAAAAAAATAGCTGTGAAATA
Organism: Leucopleurus acutus; assembly: GCF_964270905.1. Taxonomy (NCBI): domain Eukaryota; kingdom Metazoa; phylum Chordata; class Mammalia; order Artiodactyla; family Delphinidae; genus Leucopleurus; species Leucopleurus acutus. Next base: position 135,464,145 of record NC_139143.1, read on the forward strand.
AACTTGGAAATACTTTTAAATAAAATAGAGGTTTGGAGATGATTTTTTTTAAAAAACTTTTTTTGTTGTTGTTGTGTTTTTTTTTTGCGGTACGTGGGCCTCTCACTGTTGTGGCCTCTCCCGTTGCGGAGCACAGGCTCCGGACATGCAGGCCCAGTGGCCATGGCTCACGGGCCCAGCCGCTCCGCGGCATGTGGGATCTTCCTGGACCAGGGCACGAACCCGTGTCCCCTGCATCGGCAGGCGGACTCTCAACCACCGCGCCACCAGGGAAGCCCTGGAGATGATTTTTTAAACATTGACTTCATGAAGGTAGTATAAATGAGGATATTGTCAATTCCTGTAGGGAAGAAAAAACATCTTCCTTCATTAGAATGCTTTTGGTTATTTTTTTGTAGTTCTTGCAGACAAAGTTGTTTTGTGTATCTGTAAAACAAAGAGAATTCTTTATTTAAAGAACCATGAAAGTTCACTTCGGGGAGATTGTTCATTTGAACTAATTATTAAACTGTTCAGGTTAATGTGAAAGAGGTTTACCTTGGCACCTTGGAGACAATTATTCATGACCTTTTTGGGGTCCCGATGGAACTTTTCTCCAGAATAGGACACATAGATATAAAATGTTCTGATATATTGTATCATTAGTATCATTAATACCCTGAAGCCTCTTCATGCATTTTTTAGACATCAGGTTAGGTGTCCCAGCTTTAAGTATTATTTTACATCGAGCTTTTAAGAAATAACTATTATACAAGGTGATGTATATAATTAGAAATTTTAGAAAATTATAAAATGTGAAATTGCTGGTGAGTAATCTTGAAATCAGGACATTTTCATTATCAAGCCACTTTTGTATGTTTGGACCCTTATAGTTATGCTGCCTTTGTGATGTATGTACATGAAATCCAGCCTTACTGGCATATATGGCCTTATCATTTGAATACAGATTGATCCTAACTTAGAACTTCTTGGTTTTTTGATTTTAAAATGGTGTGAAAACAATGCACATGTAGTAGAAACCATAGTTCAAATTTTGAATTTAGATCTCCCAGGCTGAATATGCAGTACTCGCTAGTCTTTTGTGATGCTGGGCAGTGGCAGCGAGCTGCAGTTCCCAGTCAGCCTCCTGATCATGAGGGTAAACAACTGATACACTTAAAACCATTCTGTTTTTCACTTTCAATACTGCATTTAATAAATTATGTGAGATATTTAACAGTTTATTATAAAATAGGCTTTGTGGTTTTGTGTTAGATGATTTTGCTCAACTATAGGCTAATGTAAATGTCCTGAGCACATTTAAGGTAGGCTAGGCCAAACTGTGATGTTTGGTAAGTTAGGTGTATTAAATGTATTTTGGATTTAAAGATATTCAGGTTTTATCAGGATGCAACACCATTGTAATTTGAGGAAGATCGGTATGATAGGTCTTCAAGTTTGTTGTATACAGTGCTTTAAGTACTCTTTCTCTTTTACTTATCTTCATCTTCACAACAAATATGAAGTAGTTAGGGAAAGAAAGAAACTTTGAGAAATGGAGAACTGAATTATTGACAGCTGAGACCAGAGCTCTTATTTCCTCATTGTCATACAGTGCTCTAGAAAAAAAACTTTGTAAAAAATTTATCCTACTAGTTAACTTGAAGGTTGGGGATGTAACCTGAACATCCAGACTTCCTCTTTATTATTATAGTAAAACCTTCAAGATGTTTTCAGTAGTATATCAACTTAAGTTTTTTTGCTTCTGTGCTCTGGAAACCTATAAATGCTTTTAATTGATAAATTGATATCATTGCAATAGCTAACGTTTAAAATCAGAGACTTAGTATATATCATTGACTTTAATTTGCTAGTGATTTTGTGGGTTTGCATCTGTGTTTTATGCTCCTTTATAATATTTTAAAAAGAATCTTCTGTTGCCTTTAAAGTTCACCTAAAGGGATGACATTTAATTTGGGTATTCGATGATTAAAGGAATGAAAATCTGTGTAAAAATACAAAATTTATTTGTACTTAAAAGGTAATTATTAACAGTTGTAATATTACAAGCTATTTAGAAAGAGTGAAATATCTCTTCAGAAAAGAGGATTATATGTGTATTTAGAAAAATTAAAACATACTTTAAATTAGTATGAGAAGTTTCTAACTAGAAGATTAAAACCCATTCACCCCAAGCATACAAAAGAGATCAGATATTAAGCAGTGTAAAATTCTCTGGCCTTTTTTTGCAGAGTCCATTATGTAGCTTAGGTTCTGGGTTTCCCAAATATGATGACTTCATTTTTAAGAAGGTTCCTGTGGTAAATTTAAGGCATGGTTTTATTTGTGCACAGCTTTTCAAGGTTCCTTTCTTATGTAACGTTGTGTTTCACTTGAATTTGTAGTTCTCCAATTTATATGGAAGAACACATAGTTATATATGAACAGAAAAGCATTTTGAGAAGTTTATATATAATTTCTTTCCCAGGTCATAGTTGGAAGAGTATAGAGCAAAAGTTCTCTTTAAAACTTAAATATTCAATAATGTCTCTAATAGAAATATATACCATCTATCCAAGTCTTCCTCAGAGGTTCACATTGGAATGCTAATCGGAAGGGCATATTTTAAATGTACTTATTCATACTTCACTGCTAAAGATGATGATTCAGTAGGTGTGAGATGGGGCCCAGCCACTTGAATAATTGTGATTATATCTCTAATCAAGACTTGCTAATATCATCTATAATTTAAAGTTAAGGGAACATGAAATAGAGAAAAGTGAAGGGAATTATTCCTCCTAGATTACTGTAGCTGATCCCAAAGCTTACTTGTTACCTGTAGAGGTGTTTCTATATTTTTTCACACAAAGAGCAGGTTGGATTTTTGGTCTTTTTAGGAGAAAACTCATTATTTAGAAGTGTGCAACATTACTTTCCTATTAATCATCCAGTGGCCTTCACTTAAATTTTTAGGCTCATGCTGAAGACTCGGTTATGGATCACCATTTCCGGAAGCCAGCAAATGATATAACGTCTCAGCTGGAGATCAATTTTGGAGACCTTGGCCGCCCAGGACGTGGTGGCAGGGGAGGACGAGGTGGCCGTGGGCGTGGTGGACGTCCAAACCGTGGCATCAGGACTGACAAGGTAGTTTTAAGGTTTCTTTTACCCTTTTAAGTAATTCGAGGACCTCTTTCCATATATCACTGCCCTAGGTCCTTTTGGGGACATAAGTCGAAGAAGAAAAAGGTTGACATGCATGCCTTTAAGAAATTGCATTTTAGGTTATATTTTTTGTTTAAAGCACTTACGTGACTGAATAGTGCTGCCAGTAGTTAAGTTTACCACCCTTCATCGAGTACTTATCTGGTGCCAGTTATGGTACTGTGCTAAAAAAACAAAAACAAACAAACAAAAACCCCACCATTTTACAGAAGATGAAATTCAGGTGAAGGGAACCAAGGTGATTCTTGGCCTTTGGTAAGGTCTGCCTGAAATGCCAAATACTTACTTTGCCTTGACAAATCTTCACTGCTTTTTAGGGCTCAGCTTAATAAAACCTTTGTTTCCTTTGTATAATTTTGTGGCATTGACTGATTGTTTTTTGTTCATGAGAGCTGTTCTGTAAGTTGGGATTCATTTGTGTCCTATTTTCTGTAATCTCCATTGCCTTGTACTAAGTGTGACAAAAAACAAATTCTTCTGAAATACGTTGATAGAAGCCCTAGTAATTGGTAGATTTGAAATGATCTGTCGGATGCCAAAGTCCATGGTTTTAATGACTAGATGTTACTAAAGTATTAGAGATAACTTGGGTTAGTTTATTGTTTCTTATGGTCTACCTAGGAAACAACCATAATGTCCTCCTGAATTCTCAACACCTGATATGCAAATTGGGGGACCCATCTGCTTGATTGAGTCTGCCAATGTTTGATTATAGTGGTAACTTAATATCCTAGATTTTATGGTCACCCATAACAATGTAGTGATTTTTTATTTCTTTCTGTAACATGGGTTCTTTTTAAAGGCATTGTGTATACGGATCTTTTCAATACTTTTTTGTTTTGTAAAAATTTGTATTTTGACTGTAAATAGCCATGAATGTGCTGCTTCAATAATTGTAATTGGTTTCTTAGCCTGCTGTCATATTGCTGCCATTCTTATTTAGCAAGTGGGGAAAATAAAAGGATACTGAACAACTGAGTAAGAATCCACATACATACCTTGTGTGAATCTACTTGTGTGATTTATTAGAAAAATAACCCATGCTGTTGCTAGGGAGTTTTCTGAGATCTTGATAGAAATTTAGGACAAGGCTCATTGCAAATATTTGTAGTCCTATTCTTTTTTTTTTTTAATTGGAGTATAGTTGGTTAACAATGTTGTTAGTTTCTGGTGTACAGCAAAGTGAATCAGTTATACATATATCCACTCATTTTTAGATTCTTTTCCCATATAGGTCATTACAGAGTATTGAGTAGAGTTTCCTGTGCTATACAGTAGGTCCTTATTAGGTATCTGTTTTATATATAGTAGTGTATATATGCCAATCCCAATCTCTCCCCAACTGTAGTCCTATTCTGATCCATAATTTTGCCTTTCAAAAGTAAAAGCTTTGACATATTTTACTTATTGTAATAAGACTAAGTATTTCCAGAATTCTGTGTCTAAATGTAGACACTGGAAATATATTAATAAGATTTGAAAATCTTTAATTTTGCTTCTGTTTCTTTTTCAGTCAAGTGCTTCTGCTCCTGATGTGGATGACCCAGAGGCATTCCCAGCTCTGGCTTAACTGGATGCCATAAGACAACCCTGGTTCCTTGTGGACCCTCCTCTTTGAGGCTTGCATGCTTAAGGATCCCAAACGACTAAGAAATTTAAAAAAAAAAAAAAAAAAAAAAAAAAAGACTGTCATTCATACCATTCACACCTAAAGACTGAATTTTATCTGTTTTGAAAATGAACTTCTCCTGCTACACAGAAGTAACAATATGGTAGTCAGTTTTGTATTTAGGAAATGTATTGGTAGCGGGGATGTTTTCATAATTTTCAGAGATTATGCATTCTTCATGAATACTTTTGTATTGCTGCTTGCAAATATGCATTTCCAAACTTGAAATATAGGTGTGAACAGTGTGTACCAGTTTAAAGCTTTCACTTCATTTGTGTTTTTTAATTAAGGATTTAGATGTTCCCCCTATTACAAACTGGTTTTAAATATTGGACATAATAGCAGTTTTAATACCTGCTTTGCATTTTCACACATGGTCAACTGAGACATGTAAACTTTGATTGTCAAATTTTATGCTGTGTGGAATACTAACTACTTTATGTATTTTAACTTAGTTTTAATATTTTCATTTCTGGGGATAAGGTCTTTTTTCACTTCTCATGATAGCTGTTATATATGCTAGATCTTTATATACAGAAATATCCGTACTTGAACAAATTCAAAGCACATTGGTTTATTAACCCTTGCTCCTGCATGGTTCATTAGGTTCAATTTATAATTGATTCACAATTTTAATTACATTTACTTTTAAAATATGTCACTTTCCTGTTTTAAAAACCAATCTAGACACCTTACTGGTGAAAGTTGTTTAAGCTACTTATTGTTGATAGACACATACTGTCAAGTGAAGTAGTTTTATGGGTGTTGGGTTTTTCCTCCTCCAGTAGGGTGGGTGGAACAAGTTAATTTGGCTAATGCGTAATATTTAAACTGCTCTGTAAAGTAAGTGGCCGCTCAGTATGATTTGTATGTGTGAAAGGTCCCAAATCAAAATTGTACATCCATAATCAACCCTTCAACCCTTGTTCTAAAGAAACCAAAGGGCACTGGTTAGTATGGTAAGTGGGGGGGTATGTTAATTTTTGGAATTTGGAAAGCAGACAGCTTTACTTTATAAGGTTGGAACAGCAGCACCATCCATGAAATACAAACCAAAAATTTTACTGTTTCTGAATTTCCTATATTGCTATTCATTTTGGTCTTAAGTTGATAGAGTCCACAGAAAGTGATAAGTATCTTTTACCTCTTCCTCCCTTAGAGAATTAGGTTAATAATGGATTTCTTGATCGAGAGCATCACCACTGACTAAAACATACATGGAGAGAATAATCAAACAGGCTTTCTAGGACCTTTTTTTTTTAAGTCTTCTGCAACATTTATTGATAAACAGGAAAGGGGTTTTATTTACAGTTTTGAAGATCTTTTTGTCACTATTATTAGTAATTTTCTATCTATGGTAATGTCCAGTTTTTAAAATACTTTATGATTTAAGACTTTAAATCATAAAATGTCTGTTTAGCTGATTAGTTCTCCCCATACTTCTAAATGAGAAATTGTACAGTACAAGAGTTGTTCATTGGGATTAGATTTATTAACCTAGTTACCTACTAGTTTGACATCTTAGGAAGGAGGTAATTGGTTTTTTTTTAATGATGGATAAACTTGTGCTGGTGTTTTGGATCTTATGATGCTGAGCATGTTCTGCACTGGTGCTAATGTTTAACATAATTTTATATTTACAAACATACCTGCTACCCAGAGGCAAGTATTAATTTAGTCCATATGGACTTTTACCCCTCTTGAGATTGCAACATACACACACTCCTAAACACACTCATACATAAGTGTGTTTAGACTTAGAAGTATCTTAACTCATTTCTGGACATGAATGTGTTATAAACCTCCTGATTCCTAGCAACATATAAAAAAACACTGCTATTAAAAACCCATCACAAGTTCTATTCATTGTCAGCCATTGCTGGCATTCTGTCACTAGAGAATACACAGCAATATCTGGTATGTTGCAAGCTTTCAAGATAGCTTGGAATTTAAAAGTTGGTCCATTAGTTGTATCTGATGGATGTAAATTTGCCTCCTAGTTCACTTTGTGTCAAGAGCTAAAACTGTGAACCTAACTTTCTCTTATTGGTGGGTAATAATTGAAAATAAAGATTTTATTTTCATGCTCACTTCTTAAAAGTCATAAAAACAATCAAATAGGAGCCCATTTATCGTCATGTGTTTTCTGACTATGTGTGCACCCCCAAGGGTAATGCTCATATTTCTTTTTTCCTCCTTAAACTTAGGTTTTGTTTATGTGGGGTGTTTATTAAACTAGGCTGTCAACATTTGGGAGGGATACCTATTTTAATTATTATAATAAGAAAGTTCTTGTAAAATGAATTTCAAGGACTGACAAGACAATTGGCATTTCTTTTTAGCAAACCATGGTTTTGAGTGTGAAGGTTAACCATACTGAATGTCGGGGGGTCGTTTGTTTTTTGGTGGCTGATAGAATGTTCTAATGAACTTTTATCTTGATGCTTTTAAATGGAAATAATGCCAGAGCTTATATTTTTTATTAACATGTTTCCAGTTTGCATTGATGATTGGGATGAGGTCTCTTTTTTTATAATTAAATGTTTTGAGACCTGTGCAGAGTTACGAAAGATTTTAATATGTGTCGCTAGGCACTATACGTCTAAGTTTACTCAGTTTTATTTAAAAAGTGGAGGCAGGACATATATCTAGTTGTAAATACATTTGGGGCTTGTTGGTGTGGGTGTGGAGGGAGAATATTAAGTGTTCATTTTGATTGTGTTATTTTTCGAATTGCTGTAGATGGTTGTCCTGAAATAGAAAAATTTTGTTATGCTGTTAGGGAGTTGCATAGAAAGTCTGAATACGGTATATTGGATTTTTAAAATATATTTTTAAGAGCACTAGCATTATATGGAAAGAATCAACAAATAGTAAAGGGCTAAATAAAAACTTAGAAATGTGGAGCTACTAGAACTGGAATGATTTTGACTTTAAGGTAAGATCATATCAGGTATACTAATGGACATCTGTATCCCAACGTTGAAGTAATCGGTAAAGCAAATTCTCAGGCTCTCAGATGCCTGTAGTTCTACTTTGTAAAGAAAATAAATAAATGCTTAGAAAATAGATTCTAATGCAGACATTTGTAATTCTGCTGAGATTAACGTGTAAATAAATGTTTAGGGAGTCGGAACACTTACAAGCCACATCTCCAGGTTCACTGGAGAAAGCCCGGAACGTGATGACTAGAATGCTTTACAGTAGTAACAAGGCAGTAAAATCCCTAGTCAAATTTTCAGTTCTAGTAATTAGTGAGATAATCTATAAACATTGTAAAACTATCAGGTTTTACCATTGAGCTGTATGTTAAGTGGCAGCTTTCAGAAATTTGGGCTCAATGATTTTTTGCTCAGCCTGGGTTTACCTATGACATGTTCTCTCAGCTTCAGAATCTTACTTGATGTAAGTTAGACAAATAGAGAAGTGATCGAAATAAGTCAAGCTGAGAGGAATTCATTAGATCAGTAATATGGGGAAAGGTTGTAACCTAAAGGATAAGCTTAATTTCAGAAAGTGATTAGGATATAAATTATTGAAATCATTACTAACATCGGAAATGAGTAATGAGTATCATTTAAATAAGTGCTATGTCTAAGCCAGGGGCCAACAGATTTCAGCCTGTGGCCTGTTTTTGTATGGCTCCTGAGCTAAGAATGGCTTCTACATTTTAAAAGGATTAAAAATTATTCTATAAAGATGTGTGTAGCCCACAAAGCTTAAAACATCTGGTCCTTTACAGAAAATGTTTGCTGACCCCTGATCTAAGCATCACTCTCAGGTCAACATATAAGTTCTTTTTTTTAAAAAAAAAAAAAAGTTTACTTCCAGGTACAGATTAAATCACCCTACCTCCTGGGAAGTTGTGAAATTAGAAGTATTAAAAAACTTTTTTTTTTACCCCTTACCTCTAATCAGAATAAGGGCAAGATACTTGATAGCTTCTTAGTAAGGAAGATCTTATTTAAAAAATTGTTTAGCTTGCAAATTCTGAAAGCTGTTAGGAAAGTATAAATTTGCTAAAATAGTATATTTAGTGCCCGATTATAGTTTTTCACATTTAGTGGCACTTAACCACTTAGTGCTAAGATAATTCTGTTGTGCTAATTTTGACTTTTCCGTAAGATGACAATTATGAGTATTTTGTATAGGTAAGAAAACTAATGTCTCTAACTCCATAGGTTGACTGGGGCGGGAATTAATGGCTTCTGAGGACTGCATTTCTCAGCTTAACCAGGAGGTTATCTGGGCAGAATCTAGCTTTTGTGCCATTACTTCCGTCTTAAATAACGGAGTCAGTTGTTCGCTTCTGTCGTACAAAATAACTGGAAGTCAGTTCGCTTTGAAATGGAAGGAAAGAAAAGGTGAGAAACGGCCTGTTCAAGTTAGAAAATAATTTACCAAATTACATTTTTGTTGGAGATGTTAATTACATAGGTAGTGTTAAATCAGTAACATTTGTCCCTTTTGTTGCCCATTGAGGAGGGTATGACAGTTCTATTGCACTTGAATGTGTATTCTGGCACTTGAAGGTGTACTCTAAGTCTTGTGCTTGGAAAACATAAAAGAGATACTTGCTGATAACTAATCTGACAATTCTGGTTCATAATGGATTTTTAAAAACTTTACAGACAGTACCTAAAGTGATGAGAATTGCTCTGAACTGATCTTGCTGTGGCTTTACTCCTTAAATAGCTGCTTTAGTGTTACTGGTATGGAAATGTGAAAAGCAAAGGGCTAGTGAATATTTAGGATTTTGTTATTTGGAGAACTGAGAAGTTATTTGGGAAGTAGTTTGTTTGGACAGTATTGTTTACACTATATACAATACATAGTATAATATACACTGTATATAGTTTACACTGTCACCTTAATTGCAATTGTAGTTGATTTCTCTTACAGATTTTAGGACCTAGAAAGAGCTTCAATTTGAAGAAATGGCACAGGTTTTCATCTACCTAGAATGGAGATTTTGTGTAAAGTGATGCAGTTGAACTTGGTTCTTGACATTGCCCAGAATTTTGTCAGATTGGATCTCAAGTTTTTTATTAGCTGATGAATAATGTCAGAAATTATGGGAACTTTTACATGTTGAATTCGTTGTTTCACACCTTGGGTGTAATAATCTATAGTGAAATGTTACTTTGTTTGGCAGCCATACTGACAAAAGTTAGATGAGCACGTGTTTAGGCATTTTGTCAAAGTGCTCAGGGGTTGACTAAACACATCAACGAAGATGGTAGAATCCTCCCCCCCCCCAACACTATTTCATAGCTGAAAATGTGTAGGCTTACATGACTGGCAAAATGAACTAAACACAGAAAACCTTTCTGTTTAGAGATACAGTGGTTTGTCTTTTCTGTGGAAATTCTGAATTTCCAGTGAAGCTTCCACATTTTTTTTCCCCAGTAAAAGAGGAAGACCTTTTCCTAAAAACTACAGATGATTTGGTTTCAGCTTGCTCTTGTGTACTTGTTTATCAAGGCTTCACTTAGGTGCTACAGTTGTAGTAGCTTCTTAAATATGCCATGGAAGACTGGATTGGATAAAACTACTTTTCATGCAGGTGTTCATTGGTCACTAATCATACGAGGAAAATCAGCATACCCAGCCACGTATATTGTGTGTGCTTCAGACCACTGTGTTTTGTTCATAACAGTATCCCTTGAAGATTGGCACTTTGTCACTGTATCGACAAAATCCAGTAGATGAAAGTGTTCAACATTGAACAGTTGGATTGGCCCACCCCCACTCAGCCCCGCATTTTGAGTCAAATGGTAGAGCTGGAAGTCACGTTGACAGAAATAGAGAAGTGCTTTGGAGGCTGTATGATACCAGGTGAAAATATTTGCTTGAAGAACTTAAATAACCAGCACCTCAATTACAGCAAAGCATGGATGTTCCCCCCACCTTTTTTTTTCAGGATCATCAGTCTCTTGCTACTTAAGAGTTATTAAAGTTTAAAAAATAACTGCAGATTTTTAGAGGAAAAAGTTTGAAGAGTATCTGTAGCTTGAGAAATTACTGAATTATCCTTTCTAGTTATTTTATCTATTTTAAGTATGTCAAAAGTGGGGTTTTTTTTTCTTTTACATCTATACAACTGCTCTGAAAGCTATCCTGCCATAGACCAGAGGGAGTCTAAAGGGAGTGTTCATAGGTATGCAAAGGAATCCAGTCATCTGCAGTTGTTAAAGTGAAAGGAGAGAAAACTTAGAAAACTAGTATTTTCTACAGTATTGTGAAAAGGCAAATGGTCTTTTAACTCCCTTTGTGATGGGGTAAAGTAAGATTTCTGCTTCTAAATGAATTCTTGTGGCATCCTATTTTCACCTTGAGAGATTTTTTTGTCTAGGGATGAGGGTCTCCAGGCTCTTCGCTTTGAATAGCACAGGAAAAACCCTCTAGTTAACACAGGCTACATTTTCAGCTAATGTGCAGGAGGATATATAGTTGACATTTTAGTAAGTGAGTTAGATTTTGTTTCCTAAAGGAACAAGTGTGTTTCGTTACTAATAATTTCTATCCAATTTCAGAAGAATGTTTTTGCAGTTTTCTGAACTTGCAAAAATGTTTCAGCTTGTGGGTGTTCTACCTTTCTGGTGAAAATTCAGGGCCTTTGAAAACAATTTAGTCTCTGTGAGAATCTCATAACAGCTTTTATAAGTATTTCATTGGGTCCAATTACCTATGGGTAGCAAAATATGTGAAATTGGAAAAGGGAAGGTATTATGGGCCTCACCTGACATTCTCTTGCCTAGGCAAGGCCCAGGTCTCTTGTGGAAGAATTCCGTACAGTTGTGGAAATTGAAAAGTGGCCAGAATTGATGTAAAGGAACCCCAAGGTAGCACATAATAGGTTTGTATGTTTCTTGGAGATTCGGAGCCAAATTAAGAATGGTTTTGCCACTTGTAAATAAAAGAAAGGACGATTAACAAAATGTGGAGCCAATTACCATAGAATGAAGGAAAGGCATTTATGTTTCAACAGTTCATACAAGCAACACAGTTGATTGAGTCAAATGCAGCCCTACTTTTTACTTAAGAAATAACCATGTTTGGAAAAAATCAGGTAAGTTGGATGGGGTTATAGTTATTTTAATTAAAGAGAGAACACACTGCTCTGGTTACTTTTCTCTTTCTTTGAAAAGCATAATGTTTTCATAGTTTTAAATACTTAACCAATTTCCTTAAAATAATGGACTTTCTCAGGAGTGTTATTTCCCTTCTGTGGCCTTACACAGTGTGCCTTGTATTGTAGGATTTAGATTAGCTGGGTAGATAAGTTAGCAAATTCAGGAGTGCCAGATTTGTCCTGGTGTCATGCTTTTTGGGTAGATTTCTCAAGAACCAAGAAGGCTCTAGAACTTTAGAAGTACAGAGATGCCAGTTTTTGGTTACCTAGTAACAATAGCTTCAAAGATTTTTATGGACTCACAGTTACAGTCAACTACAGTCAGAACCCTAATCGATATAAATTTGTTGTGTAGTCACTTGCACAGAAAAGAATTAAAGTAGTTGAAAATTATGCTCTAAAACCAGACCGGTATCAGGTACTAATTGTGTGACTTTGGTTAAGTTACTTGTATCACAGTTTCCTCATCTCTATAGTGGAGATAACACCTACCTTAAACCAGTCATGGTGAGAACCATCTTACACCCCTTAAAAACTGCATGTATTAAGTACTGTGTTAGAGGTCATTGATCATTATTAACAATTACTGTTAGAATGGGAATAAGGCAAAATTTGGCTTTTTATATAAACTTTGTATTTCAAAGATCCATTGCTTCAGTTATTACTCTAACATCCCCCCCTCCCCCCACCGCCTCACCTAGTGTGGAAGCTACTTTGTCTTTTCTACCCTCTGACTGGAGTATTAAGGGTCGAAGTGCCAGACAGGAGTTGGAGGATGAAAGAGACATGGGCCATAAAGAAAGTGGTGAGTGTCTGTCATTAGGACCCACTGTCTCAGGTCTTTGGAAAGAAATTGGTAATATTTTATATTTCATTGACTCTCCACTTCTAACAGTAATGAGCCTTTGTGATGAAAGGAATGCAAAAGTGTAATTTAAAAACCTGTGGCTGGATGTAGTCACTGTTAGCATTTTGGTGTATATTTAGATTTTTTTTTGCATTGCTTTATAAAAGTGAGATGATTCTATTCAGCCGTTTTAACCACTTCCATGTCAAACGTTTTTTTTAAAAGGCTGCATAGTATGCTTTGCATCAATTCTAAGACGCATCCCAATTTCAGTCATGTTAAAATTATGTGGAGGGGGCGGGGAAGTGTGCACCATAGCAATCAATGGCATATTACAGTTTAATTTGCATTTTTCCCTATTCATAGCAAAGTAATGAGGTGTCCCCTAAAATTGGTGGCGTCTTAGACTCCATGAAATTCAGTGATTGATTGTATGCGTGATTTAACCATGTCCCTACTGAAGGGCATTTAGGTTCCTCTCCCCAGTATAATCAATGCTGTGATAAATCTTTTATAGACTTTATGATATTTGTACTGTTCTTTAGTCTACATTGCTAGTCAAATTTTATTGAATATTGCCCAGGTGCCTCCAGAAAAGAGCCAACTAACATTCCTGTAGCCAACCGCAGTTCTCTGATTAATAGTCGCTAATTTTTTCATTACTGTTGCTAATTTGGTAAGGGAAAAATGGTACTTAATTTTTATTTCTTTGATTACAGCTGGGGGGTTTTTATGCTTATCGGACATTTATATGTATTTTATGAGTTGCTCACTCCATTTTTCTTTGAAGTGTTGGCTTTTATCATATTGATCTGTAAGAGTGCCTTATTAAGTATCTTGGCATGTCTTGCAAATACTTTTATCTAACTTGGTGTGTGTGTTTTGCAAAGTTTTAATTGGAAATTTATTCCTGTGTAGGCTGTGATGTAAAAATATGACTTGTTTCTTTCTATCATCAGTTGGCCAGTTGATTAAATTGCTTATCTTTTTTTTTTTCTTTTAGGTTGAAGAAGAGGCCTTTCTGATCTCTTTTATTCTAGAGATTGATTAATTTGAGGGTTCACCTATTAGCCTTTCATAAGGGTGGATAATGTGAGTGTCTTTGTGTCCTGCAGGCTAGGAAGAGAACAACAGGGCTTCTTTGGAGGGCCTGAGCTGGGACAGATGACAACTACGTCAGGTGAAAGAAAAAGAGCTTGATCGAGAAAACCAAGAATCAAACACGGGGGGATTGACTAGAATAGAATGTGCCTAGTTTGGCATTTCTTTGACTGGCCTCTGGGAATTGGAGAGTTGCAGCTGTAGGCTATTAATGGAAGCTGAGAAATTGGGACAGGGTGGAGGGGAAAAGGCACTAAAGGGAAAGAACTAGATAACACCAGTTTGGCTTTCCTATTGCCTATAAGGAAAACAGAGGCCCAGGAAATAGAATTTCTGGCTTCTGGAAAAGAGGGCCCTTTTAATTCAGGGTAATGATCTGTACGCAGGAATTGGTAGAGATTCCCATGAATTCATTGAGAATGAACTTGGACTATTTGTAGTATTTAGGTCCCAGAGAATTAAGGAATTTGATGTGTTTTAGTAGAGCAGAGATTTCTGGGTTGGCTTTTGGATATAAGGAGAGAGGATTTAAAGAGTTGCAATTTTCCTGAGGAATGAAAGCCTGGCTATATGAATATTAGTGAGCTCTACCTAGTCCTGGTAAACTAGGCAATCTGATTTGGGATTTTGACTGTGTGTGGGCAGAAAGGGAGATAACAAAAACTTTGGGGCAAGGGCAGAATGAGGTTACCCATCCTGTCATTCATGGAAAGAGGACATTTTATCTGGCAGGGTGAGCAGCCAAAGGCATGTTCAAATATGTTTTTAATATAAGAAACTGCTCCATGTATTACAATAGTGCTGTCAATAAACGGTAGGGTAGGATGGGGGTTGGGAATGAAGAGATTACAAGCAAATGCAATTGTCTCAATAAAGAGGAAGCAGGCACAGCTGGACTGGCTTCTGGAATAGAAGGAACAGGGTGGAAGTGGTGGCAGAAGACATCTTTTACTTTTTATTGATAGCCTACTATGGACCAGGCATGGTGCTGGAGATTGCCATGGTTCCTGCTTTCCAGCTATTTGCAGTCCACTAGAGGAAGTAAGTGCATCATGCTAGGGGAGCACTGAGGAGGCCTCTGCATCCTTAGAAGGAGCCTTTAGGGGTCAAGGAACTCTCCCTTAAAAAAATTTTTTTCACCTTTTAGGAAAGCAAGTGAGGACTGCAGTACCACCTGGAGTTTTAAGGGAGGGGAAAAGGTGTGGAGGGGAAAAGGGCGACTGGGGCCTTTGTGTTGAGGCCAAAGGGGTAAGGCAGCGGTCCCAAACCTTTTTGGCACCAGGGACTGGTTTCGTGGAAGACAGTTTTTCCGTAGACGGGGGTAGGGTGGGGGGAGGGGGGATGGTTTCGGGATGATTCAAGCGCATTACGTTTATTGTGCACTTTATTTCTATTATTATTACATTGTAATAAATAATGAAATAATTATACAGCTCACCATAATGCAGAATCAGTGGGAGCCCTGAGCTTGTTTTCACTTGCCGCTCACTGATAGGGTTTTGATATGAGTCTGCAAGCAATTGATTTATTATGGTCTCTGTGCAGTCAAACCTCTCTGCTAATGATAATCTGTATTTGCAGACGCTCCCCAGAGCTAGCATCACTGCCTCAGCTCCACCTCAGATCATCAGGCATTAGATTCTCAACCTCTAGATCTCTCGCATGTGCAGTTCACAGTAGGGTTTGCGCTCCTATGAGAATCTAATGCCGCCACTGATCTAACAGGAGGCGGAGCTCAGGCAGTAATGCCAGCGATGGGGAGCGGCTGTAAATACAGATGAAGCTTCGCTCGCTTGCCCGCTGCTCACCTCCTGCTGTGCGACCCGGTTCCTAAGAGGCCATGGGCTGGTACCGGTCCATGGCCTGGGGCTTGCGGACCCCCGGGGTAGGGGAAGAGTGACTAAGATGGCTATCAGGTAATCAAAAGGAAAGTAAATATAGGAAAAGCAGGTATTGCAAGAAAGAAAAGTTGGCTCTTATTGTCAAGAGGTGATAGGTTGGCCTGCTTCTGAGGTGGCAGCTTTGTCATGGCCCATTGCAAACAGTCAAGGGGCTCCACATCCTGGGTGCAGACAAGCCAGTACTGAAGCTGCTGAGATGCAGGGAACCATGGTATGGGGGTGCTACACAGCAGCTAAATAGAGTAGAATGGAGATGTAAGGAAGAAGCTTAAGCTTTTCAAATTAAGCTTGGAAGAACTAAACGTGTTAGTCTGGAATAGCAGGAGGCATGGATGAAGTGTTGAACAAACAGAGCAAATGCTCATTTCAATTTCTAGAGCTCTGAGGGACATCTGGTAAACCAAAGCTGCCTCAGCTCCAGTGTTTGAGTGGGATGGTGGTAGGGTGTATGACCCAGGCTTGACAGGGATTTAAGAAAAAGGTTTCTGGACCTTTCATCCCATTTGTTTGCAGAGTACTGTTAGCATGTAGACTAAGAGTCTTCTCTATCAACTTAGCAGAAGTGCCTATAGTTAAGGGATAGAGGCAGTGATGGGTGAAGGGAGGATGATAAGCCAGAGGCCATATCTTTAAAGTTTTCCAAGTTCATGCTGGGGAAAAGAGAATTATCTTCCATGCTCCACTTGAACTGTCTGAGGACCAGCTCAAGAGTTTTCTTGAGGAAGGAAAGCAGGATGCCTTCAGAAGGGATGACTTATGAGTGCAATCTAGGCAGTTTGGTCTGAGACCCTGAGGTAGCCCTGGTCCTAAAGGCAGTATCAGCTGCAGCAGAAAGAAGAGGAAACACAAGGGGTCAGAGAAGCTTTGGCCCACTCTTTTACAAGACATTGGATTTCAGAGAGGGGAGGCTGTTTGCCCAGGGTCCTACAGTGGGTTTAGCAGTAGCTTTCCACCATCAAGCTGCTTTCACTGAAAAAGGGTGAAGGCAAAAGAAAACAAACGGGCAAAACTAAGGAAAAGGTACATTCTTAGGCTTCTACAAATAAGGACAACCATGACCATCTTGGGAGCCCTTTTATATTGGTGTTCACTGGGGTCTTTTATGCCTGCATATGTAAAACTAGGTCGATCTGTTTTGAAGGTACCCAGTAATTCTCACTAATATGTCCATCATTTAGAGTTGTGCTCTCCAATACAGTGGCCAAGTGTCATATGTGACTAATTACAATAAAAAGTCAATTCCTCAGTCATACTAGAGATACATCCCTAAGTAATCAATGGCCAATGTGGTTAGTATCTGTTGGATCAAACAGGGCAGCTATACATAGAACATTTCTATCTCAGGCCTATTGGACGGTACTGATCTAGACATAAGACCTGGTTTGTAGTAGCTGCTTTATAAGTTGACCCTTAAACAATGTGGGGGTTGGGGTGCCAACTCCCCTGTGCAGTTGAGAATCTGCATATAACTTTTAGCTGGCCTTCCTCATCTGTGGTTCTGCATCCATGGGCTCATCCAGCAATGGATCATGTAGTACTGTAGAATTTATTATTTAAAAAAATCTGTATATAGGTGGACCCATGCAGCTCAAACATATTATTCAGGGTCAACAGTAAATAGTTGTTGGATGAATGGTCCTCTGGACTGTCTGCCATTGCTAGTAAGAGTTTTGGTTTCCACTCTTGCCTTTCTCCTTTCTGGCCAACATAGCCAAGAAAGTTGCAGGAACCCAGATTGGAGTCTCTAGGTCCACACAGCAGAGGATGTGATCTTAAGGCTCTGGAGAAGGCAAG